>NC_047047.1:72545229-75045229 GCF_011762595.2 Tursiops truncatus | reverse complement strand
TAGTATAGTTCAGGTTTTTGTTTATTTTATTTTTAAAGTAGTATGCACACATGCTTTAAGGATTCAATTAGTTCTACAAGATTTATTATGAAATACGGTTGGTCTCTGCCCCCTGCTTGTCTCTCTCGTCTCACCCTCCCTTCCCATCTCCGTCCCCCAGAGAAATCACTTTCAATTCATTTAGCTTGTTCTTCTGGTATTTACCTTGCTATCTCTAAATCGGAGCTTCTCAAACAGTAAGCAGCAAATGCATTACAGGTGTCAGGAGATATTGATCCTTTCTGCCCACAGGGTGGTCAGGTGGAACCTGGGGTGGCCTGATCCCCTGTCTCATTGCCTCCAGTCTCGATTTTCTTTTCTATTTGTTCCTGTGTGCCTTATAAATGTGTGTGTGTGTGCTGTCTTGAACAAGATTGGGAAGCTTTGCTAAATATAGTGGTACTTACAGATGTTTCTGTTTAGGCATTAAGCATTGACTTCACACACACACATACACACACATTTCCTGTTCCCCCCACCCTTCCAACTTAGTTCTCATAATTTTGGTTAGATGAATATTTATTGTTTCCTGTATTATGACTAGGTAAATCCTGAATCATGTACTAAATCATAATTTCTTCTCCTTTTCTGCACAATTTTCTCTTTAGTGAATACTTGTCTTGATTTTTTTCTTTGTTGAGTTTCCTATATACTTACCACTAATTCAGCCCAAATTCTCTACCCATTGTCAAAATCTTCAAGTATTCTTTAAATTTTATATTCGAAGAAAAATCTCAACCAAATCCTAAGTATCTGCTTCTAGTGGATTTGGTTGTCTTCTCCTCTTGGTGTACATCTTTCATTATCTTCGGGTCTTTTCCTATTTCCAGAGTTGGATTCCCTCTTACTATAGTTACATCTTCTATTTTGATCACTTTCTTGTTTTACTGGGCCACATTATCCAGTAGCTCTAGAAAAAAGGGATATGAGAAGTTATACTCTTTAAAGAGCATGGCGTGCCTTAAAATGTCATTATTCTAGTGTCACCCTTGATTGAAAGTATGGTTGGGTGTAGAATTTTAGGTTGTAAATCATTTTCCCTCAGAATTTGAAGGCTCTGGTTCATTGTTGTCTACCTTCCAGCTCTGTTATTGCGAAGTCCAATGCTATTTTTGATTCCTCATCTTTCATATGTGACTGCTCATTTCTCTCTCTGGAAATGTGTATGGTCTTTGAACTTCAAGATGCTATATATTGGTATGAGTCTGCTTGCGTTCGCTGTGCCAGGCATTTGGCAATTCATATTGTTCTGAATATTTTTGATACAGTTTTTCACTGATCACTTCCTTTCTTCCTTTTTATCAGTGTTTACTTTCTGGAACTCCTATTATTTGGATATCAAAAATTCTAGGCTGATTGTAAGTTTTTGTAGTCTTCTCTCCTATTTTCCATCTCCTAGACATTTTGTCCTGCTTTTTCGGAAATTTCCCTAATTTAATATTGCAATTCTACTGACTTTTTCATTCCTGTTATTATATTTACTTCCAAGACCCTTTTAATATTGTCAGAATATTTGTTTTTATAAAGTACATCCAGTTCCTACTTTATGAATGTAATACATAAATAATGGTTTTTGTTGAAGTTTTTTCTTGCTATTTTTTTTTTTATCTCCAAGTTGCTTTGTTCTTCACTTGCATTTAGGTCCCTATCTTTCATGTTAGCATCTTTTCTAAATGGTCTGATTGTATTTTAGAGTGATTCTCTTCAAGGCTGATGTGAAATTCTGAGCGCTTTGGTGGAATTTGTCAACCAGAGTCTTCAAAGTAGAGAGGTGATCTGGATGGGCTGTCTTGTGGAAACTCTTAATGCCAGTACCTTTGTATCTGGGCTAGTCAGATTCCCAGAGATATTTTCCAGTCTTTTCCCCACAGGGTAGCGAGTTGATTTTCAGTGTTCTACAAGTCCATCAGTGATGGAAGACTAGGAATGAGGTAGTTCGGTGGATCTCAGCACCTGGCATGTAAATGTGCACGTGATCTCGCTAACTGCAGGAAGGTAATACCATCCTCAACTATGCTTGTGTTTCCCTGTCCAAAGGCCTTCTGATTATTTGCACCTGGGGAGAGAACGTAGGGATTTAAGTGTTTCTTAAGCAAACTTTCATGGGTTCCCTACTTTTTAAGCCTTACCCTCACTTCCACTCTTGGAGGTAACTGGTGCTGGGCATTCCTGAATTGGGGATGGGGGCATTCTGCCATAAGTGTGGTCACATTTTAGCTTTTCCTGCTGCCAACTTGGAATTCATATTACTCAGGTTTCCTGATTTAGCACTAGTTTCCGAAGTTCTGTTGCTGTTTTCTCTTCCATTATTTTCTTCATATGGTTTTATGCCTTAAACATATTTCCTTCATGTCATTTTCTTAGTGCTTCAGGAAGGTGCAAGAGTACGTGCATGTGTTTATTTTGCTGGCTTCACCTGGAAATCTCACTTGGGTTTTTCCCTTCCATCTCTTTGATTATTCTGTCCTCTCCAGTTGTAATGTCTTTCTGTTGACCTTTTTTCCCTTCACTGACGCCCAACCCTAGCCGTGGCTGCATCCTCAAGCCTTCATTAATAGCTCTAGCCCACAGGAATACTTTATTTTCTTGGCCCTTAAAGCAACTTGACTTTTCTCTACTTAGTACCTGGATTTCCACATGCCTCTGCTGTTGAAATTGCTAATACTACTATTTCTAGTAAGAATAATAATAATAATGTAAAAGAACACTAGGATTCACTGAACGCTAAGCGCTATTCTAACTGCTATACATATGGTGTCTAACCTCATCCTTACAACAGTTCTTTCAGTTAGGTGCTGTTTTTTCTCTCCATTTTACAGACTGGAAAATTGAGGCACTCAGAAGTTAAGCAAACTGCCCCTAAATCACACGACTCATAATTGGTGTAGCCAGACTTTAAAATGCAACTATCTGATTCCTGTGTGTGTGTTCTTAATTATTTGGAACAGTTATGAGAAGAAAGTACTATTATGCCTGTTTCACACATGAGGAAAGAGTGGTCCAGAGAGTCTATATGGTCTTCCCAAAGTTTCTTTACGGCCTGTAGGAGACAGAACTGAAGTTTTGTGATAACAAGTCCAGGACTCTACCAAGATATCACATTATCGAAATCAGTAATGCCCTTTCCTAATTAGCGAAATGTTGTGTCTCACTGTTTCAGGTTTTCACTAAATTGCTGATGAACTGATTAAATACTTACCATGTGCTGCATGCAAATGCAATATGTGGTGTTAAAAATACATTTCTAGCATTTCAGCATCGAATTACAGTTTGAGAACATTTAATCCAACTGCCTTGTCTGGCATATACAGGTGATACTCAAAGAAGCTGAGTAACTTGTCCAAGCTTACTTCACTAATTACTAAAGAGGCAGTGTTAAAACCCAGTCATCCAATGTACTCTTACTTGTACATAATAAAACACCTTTTAAATGACTCGTATTGTTAGCAACTTAAAAAATAAACGTCACTTTTTTCTAGAGCATTTGTTTAATTTAGCTGAAAATCTCATTATAGAATATATTTTTTTCTTACAAATAAAGTTTCTTTGTGTCAGATATTATTTTCCATAGTAAACTAGAGTTGTTTTCCAGCTGATGTATTTTGGCTCCTCAAGCATGATAAAAATCACACAACATAGCAAACTCACAAATATCTATATTGTTTTAAAATGTTTTGTTTTTTCCTGCTAAAGCATGCGTGACTCGGAAAAAGAGGTCACGGTACTAATGCAGCCCTGAAACTTAAAATACCACAAATCAGAAACAGGGTTTCTTCTCTTCTTGATCCGCAGAAGAGGGCCTGTGTTCTATGTGCTATCTCTTTAAACTCAGTCTTGGGTTTTATCTCAGTTCCAAGGTAAATATTCTTTAAAAGTCCAAATCTCTCAGCTGTTCCTTTAAAAGGTTTATCTTGTGCACATATTGCTTGTTTATTTAGCAACCCTATGAAGCTATTGAAGTGTTTGTTTAGTAGTCTTTCTAAATTATTTATGGTGAGAGCCAGCTAATCTTTGGTCACAGTGAATTTCACGTTCTGGGAATCACTAGTCTGATTGATTATATTTCCAGTTGGGAATTTCTACAAAGTGATGAAGCTTACATTAGTGTCACATCTTCAAGCACCTTTCTGCAGAGAGAAGTGAGCTAGTCTTTGCACACTTGATCTTACTCCCAAAGGAGAGAGTTTGGGAAACCAGTGTGCCTGTGGATATTGGGAAGGTATTAATGACCTCCATATTCATTCATTTCTCTCTTCCTTTCTTTTTTTTAAATTGTTGAGGTGGAAGTAGAGAACTGAGGGGAACTTAGTCAGGCACTCCGAAAAAACTGGAAAAGTAATGAAGACAGGAAGCAAAATATAAAAATTCACAGCAAATATGTTTCGTAAGAAATGTCAACAATACAGGGGAAATGCAAGCTTTGGCTCCTGGTCCTATCTTAAGTCTTGGCAGTTTTACAATTCAGGGCAAATGACCAGCATACCCTGAGCTATCCTTCCCTGGTTCATGAAAGGGCCTCAGTAATTTTAAGAAAAGGGAGTGTTCAACTTCATCATTGAGGGCAAAGATTACAATCATAGCATGTTAGCACTCAAAGGGAATTCATAGATCATCTACTTTCTAGTTCAAGCTTTCTGTTTCACAGTTGAGGTCGCTCTGAGGCCAAGAGAAACGATATAAGTTTCCCGGAGTCATACAGTAAGTTAATGGCAGGACATTGATCAAAACCCACCCAAATCTTGAATCCCAGACAACAATGTCAGCAATAATGCATTAAAATGCAACTAAAATCCCAGTTACTTAACTTGGCTGACCTCATCTTCTGTCACTCTGCTCATTCCTTCTTCTGCTTCTGCCACAGTGGCTCTCTTGATCCTGGGACATACCAACACATTTCCTGTCTCCAGATTTTGGCAATGGTTGTTCTCTGGGCCAGGAATGCTGCCTTCTACCCTTGCCCATCTTGTCTTCATGGGTTATTCTTCTGTCAATCAGATCTGAGTCTCAGACTTAATGCCCTGTCCTCAGTGAGCTCTTCCCTGACTAGGTAATGCTAAGTAGCTTCCCAGGATCTCTTTATCATATTATCATATTTTATTTCTCATCATCGTGCCTACCATAATCAATTTTTGGTTGTGGTTGTTCCCCAAATGGAATGTAAGCTCCATGAGTGTATTGATTTTGTTTATTGCATTCATCAATGTCTGGGATATGCCAAGGATATACAATTAACACATATTAAATAAATAAACAAATAAATAATTTGAAGATACACATAGTCAAAAAATCTCATGTGGTACAGACATTTGTTTTACACATTTCAACTTCATGAAGCTCTGTGGTTTATTCTTAATCAACCTTTATAAATGTACATATCTCAAAACAATGTATAATACATACATTTATGTATGAAAATGCATGCACATATAAATGTATATACATACATAAGCTTCAACTATTGGATCCTACCTAATTAACAAAATATTGACATAAAAAGGGAAGAGTGATGCACATTTTATGATTTCTCATTGCATGGAAAATTGTTTTCCTGGGGGCATCTTTGAATTGTGCAGGAACCCCAGTTCTTGGAAAATTTGAGCCTCCTGTGGTGTTAGTAAGAGAACAGTCACTGACAGTTGGAGATGCAGAGATCGGTAATGCCTACTGAGTTCATCAGCAGCTTCACACCTGAGGCAGCTTGGAGACACAGAGGACTCTAATGAGGATGATGCTTACCACTTCCATGTAGCCAAACAGGCTACAATGTTCATTGTCTTCTTGCCTGGAACTTCACTGATGTGAGAGTGATGTTTACATTTCTAGTTTCACTCCTCCTAACTTGACAGGCCTAGGATGGCCTGGGTGGGAATAGAAGAAACACAAAAGGAGTGGTAAAGGCCCATTTTCACTGTTCCTGCCTCCCAGTCTCCACCACACTCAGACGAGAGTTGCTCTCCCTATTTGAAATTGTAAAGACACTGTTAGCTGTATAAGTACTTTCTTGTCAAATACTAAATGTCGCATTTTAAGCATCTAATAGTTGCTCTAATCTGGATAGTTTATACTTGGCTCTTAAGGATAGAGGACTGGAGTACAAAGGGGACTGTGACTCCTCTGACTTTCATCAAAAGGGAAGCAGAGTCTATCTTTCTTTGTCCATCTGGGCACTTGTTCTAGAAAAAAAAAGAAGGAGACCCCTCTTTTGTAGGCAAATGAATTAATTTGCTCCTAAAGTGTCATGAAAGCAATAGAATCATAAATCTCTAAGTGAAATTCACATCTCTTAAATGTCATTGGGGCAAAACTTTACTTGTCCCATGTTACCAAAATGCTCTGGTTTCTCCCCAACACCAGAGAGGTATTCATTAAATCATGATCTACTGACAAAACACCTATTAGCTCTATAAAGATAATGATGCACTCTTCTCACAACACCACTGCCACCATTAGGATACAATTTGAGACAGACTAGTATTTCAGTATTGTGTCCATAAACAGGAGGGAAACATCAGAATCAGACTCTTGGTTTTCCTTTTAAAAAGAATAGGTGCATGATGCCAAAAACACAAGTGACAAAAGACAAACAGATACATGGGCTTCATAAAAATTTAGAACTTTTGTGTTTCAAAGGACACCATCAAGAAAATGAAAAGACATCCACAGAATGAGAGAAATTTGCAAATCACAAATCTGATGATACTTGTATCTAGAATATATAAAGAACACTTATAACTCAAGAATCAAAAGACTACCCAGTTAAAAGTGGGCAAAGGATCTGAATAGACATTTTTCCAAAGAAGATATACAAATGGTCATTAAGTACATAAAAAGATGCTCAATATCATTAATTCCCTATCCTACCCCCTACCTCCTCCAGGCCTTAAGAAACTGCTAATCTACTTTCTGTCTCTGTAAATTTTCCTATTCTAGGCATGTCATGTAAATGGAATCATTCAAATATGTTCTTTTGTGACTGATTTCTTTCATGTAGCTTAAAGTTTTCAAGGTTCATCCATATTGTAGCATGTATTGACACTTCATTTCATTTTATGGCCAATTGGTATGCTTTTGTATGGATATATTATAGTTTATTTATCCATTTATCAATCGACGAACATATGGGTTGTTTCCACTCTGGTTGTTACGAGTAATGCTGCTATGAACATTTATTTACAAGCTTTTGTGTGTATATATGTTTTCATTTGTCTTGGGTATATACCTTGGAGTAGAATTTCTGGGTCATATTATCACTCTATGTTTAACCCTTTAGGGAACTCCCAAAATGTTTTTTAAAAGTGCTTGCAACATTTTACCTTCCAGTCTGCAATGCATGATGACTCTGATTTTTCCTCATCATCTCCAACACCTGTTATTATCTGACTTTACATCCTAGTAGGTGGGTAATGGCATCTCACCTTGTAGTTATTATTTTCATTTCCCTAATAACTGATGATGTTGAACATCTTTTCAAGAGCTTTTTGGCCACTTGTATATCTTCACTGGTGAAATGTCTATTCAGATCCTTTGTCCATGAAAAAAAATTAGCTTATTTGTTTTTATGTCATTGAATTAAAGGGTTCTTTATATATTCTGGATACAAATCCATTTTCATATATAAGATTTGCTCCCATCATGTGGCTTGTCTTTTCATATTCTGGATGGTAGTTTGCACCATAAAAGTTTTACATTTGTCTGTTTAAAATCTGTTTGTCAATTTTGTCTATCTATCTATTTTGTCTATTTGCCAATTTCTCTATTTTTTCTTTGTTACTTGTGTTTGGTGACATGTTTAAGAAACCATTTGCCTAATTCAAGGTCACAGAATTACTTCTATGCTTTATTGTAAGCATTTTGTAGTTGTGGCTCTGACATTAAGGTTGGTAATCCATTTTGAGCTATTTTTATATGATTTGAGGTAGAAGAAGTCCAGATCATTGATATGGTTGGATTTACATGTACCAATTTGCTTTATTTTTTTCCCTATGTATTTCATGTCTTTTGTTGTTGTTTCTCTCTCACTCTTTCATTGCCTTTTTTTATTAAGTGAATATTTTCTAGAGTAACATTTTAATTCCTTTAATGATTTTTAATTATAGTTTTGAGTTATTTCCTTACTGGTTGCTCTAGAGCTTACAACACACATCTTAACTTATCAGAATACACTTCAGGTTTATACACTTAGGCCTAGTGAAATATAGAAAGTTTCCTCCTATGTAACACCATTTCCTCCCCACCTTTTTAAACTATTACTGTTGCACATATTATGTCAGTGTATATATACTTTAAATGCAGCAATACATTTTTATAATTACATATATATTATATATACTTTATATATTATATATTTTAAATAACCTGAGAGAAAAAAAAGTATAGCAAGTATATATTTACAGAGTTTGTTATATTGATTATCTTACTTACCCTTTCTGCTTCTTCTCAATTCTTTCTGTGGGTTTGCTTTAGCATCTGGTATCATTTCCTTACTTCAAAACAGCTTTGTTATTGTCAGATATTTGTTACATTTCAGTATATTATGACCCCAACAATGCAGTATGTGCAACAATGCACACATTGTTTTACATAATTGCTTTTTGAATCAGTCAAGAGAAGAAAGGAGAAGAAATATGTAATTATACTGTCTTTTCCAGTTACCTGCATAACCATCATTATCAGTATTCTTTTGCTTTTCATGTGGATTCGAATTACTGGCTGGTGTCACTTGCTTTCAGCCTGAAGAACTTTTAGTATTCCTTTTATAAAAGGTCTACTAGCAACAAATTCTTTCAATTTTTGTTTATCTGGGAATAACTTTATTTTGCCTTCATTTTTTGAAAGATACCTGTGCAGGATGTAAGATTCTTGGTTGATATTTTAACTTCCAGCTCTTTTAATATGTCATCCCACTGCCTCTGGCCACCTTGATTATGAGGCGATGTCAGCTATTAATCTCATTGTGGTTTCCTTTTATGTGGTGAATCATTCTTCTCTTGCTGCTTTAAGATTTTTTCTTATTTTAGATTTCAGTATTTTATTACAACATGTCTGGGTGGATCTTTGGTATAGAGGTGCTTCTACCCTGAGGTGAAGCAGACCATGAGGGAAAAGCTCCATAGCTCGCCAGAGGGTATCACTGTACTGAAGGTATGGGTGGGGACTTCTGTCCTTCGAGCACTTTCACTCTGTGAGTAAGCATGTGGGAGGGCAGATAGGCAGCCCCTGGTCTTCTGGACTGTTGTTGATGTGACGCCTCCTACCTATGAGTGAGCTGAGATAGGGGCAGTCAGGATCCCAGTATTCTTGACCTACTGGGCCTGGGGGAGAGCTTCTGCTTTATGAGTGGGGGCTGGCCAAAGAAAAAAGACATGGTTGGTTCACTTATCTTCTGTTATTATTCATGCATTCTAGTATTTGTTTATGTCTTTCTATATTTTTGTCCAAAGTAGCGAAACTTGTGCTTCATAGCTCATTCCAGATATTCACAGATCGTTATACATAAAAATATATCCTGTTCATTGCAGCAACAGGACCCTTCTAGTAGAGCGTTCTGTGCTGCTCTTTACTTTGTTACATGCATGCATTACTACCCAGCTCAGCTTTAAGCGCCTGAAGCAAAAATTGTTTCTTACGCTTTTTTACTCCTTTTTAGCACTTGGCCCAGGGCAGATCATACACTGTGTATTTAGTGAATTTTGTAGAGTGAATTCTCTGCACATATTTAATTCCAGCTTATGGGAACCTCTTCTCTTCAGAGGAGCAAGCATGGCCCTTATAGATGAACTCTGATCATTTTATGGTTCTTAATATGTAATGTATCTCAAGTGCTTGCTCATTAATGCCGTATTTACAGTTACGGTGCATGAATATACCCAGTTTTAGTTGTCTGAAACAAATCTTATGTTACAGCAGTTGTTCTAAAGGCCCAAGAACTAAAGATTACTAGGAAAGATAGTCTCTGTTTTACAAAGGCATAATATTTCATTCAATAAATGTTTATTTTTTTAAAACTAGACACCACGCGGGATGTCATGGATTTACAAATTTGAGTCAGATACAGCATTACCTTTAGAAAATTAGAATCCAATGGAGAAGATTCTAATAAGAAATAAGCAAAAACTAAAAAATAGCACAAATACAGGGCAAACTGCGTCATTGGCACACTATATTGTGGGTCTGTGAAATCCTTCAATTGAGGGACCCTGGACAGGTACTCATTTGAGGAGATGGAACTTTAGAGCCTCCTGAGCCTTGAAAAGTAGAAGATGGACATAATAAGCTGGGGGTCTATGGAAAAGAGGTTGAACAAAGTCCCCAGAGGAGAAATCTAAAGGGCTTTTAAAAACTATGGGCATTCCAATATATTTGTATCATTAGGGTTCATGATAAGTTGGAGTGGGATACAAGAATGGACACTTAGGTTGAACCAGATCCTGAAGAATCTCAGGTGGTACCTTGATGAGTTTTCAGTTTATTTCATTCTCACCATTCGGATAAAATTGAGTTACTGAATGTTTCTAAAGGACTGAATTATTAGATCTAGAGCTACACTGTCCAATATGGTAGCTACATGTAGTTATTTAAGATTAAATAAATTAAGACTTGTTCCCCAGTTGCACTAGCCATATGCCAAGTGCTCAATAACCTTGTGGCTAGTATCTACCATACTAGATAGCTATCCATGCCAAAATTTCTATTGGACAATATTGTACTAGATTTTAGGCTCTGACATCAGTAGAAAGAAGAGTTTGTGACGTATGGAAGTAGAGATGGGGAGATGGGAAAGTAGAAGTGTAACTGGTATATGTTTTCAAAGTAGGTATGAAAGGTATCTGAAGGCTCAGCTAGAGTAATGACAATATAGGGAGAGCTGAGGACACCACTGTGATACACGTGTTAGATATTGACAAAGGATTCTATAATGAATTACCTGTTAAGAATGAAGTGAGGAAGATAGATACAATAAAACAGAAAGCGGGCATACTTTGAGTGCCTGGGTAGGCAGTGGTGCCCTTCACTGAGATAAGTGGGGTATAAAAGGAGTTAGTTAACAGAGGTTATCGAAATAATGAGTGCAGTATATTAATGCTGGGTTTGAGTTTCCTGTAGAAGAGCAGGTAGAGATTTCCAGGAGACTGAGAAGAATATTCTAGAGCTTAAGAATATATTCATACTTAATATTTCTTACTTAGAGGTAATGGTTAAAACCATAAAGAAAAGAGAATAGAGTCAAAGTAAACACCTAGAGGTATTTCACTATTTATTTCCCTTTTGTTCAATTCTTGATTAAAGCAATCTAGGTCAAAATTTCAAAGTTCATCCGTTGTTTCCAATTATTCTAATAGTATCTTGGTTTCTGAAGCATGGTGACTTAGCATGCCCAGTGACCCAAAGGCTAGTATATTTCTTTGAGGCACCACATGTACAGTTTTCCAGATACCATCAAATGATTTGAGGTATTGAACTCTTCTTGTGTAGTGCAAATGACTAAACTTGACCCAGGACATGGAGTGATATTTGTGGTGCATTAAATTTTGTTTTTAGATTAATATATAAATATTGACATAGCACATATTACTCATCTCTAATCACTAAATTTGTATCCCTATATCCTTAAAGGATTTTATTCATTTATTTCATTTAGCTAGCATTTACTGATTATGTACAAGATTAACAAATGCAGGAGATACACAGACTTCTACAGCTCAGATCCTTGCTCACAAGGATTACTTTTCAGTAAGAGAACAAATATGAACACAAATAATCACAATACAGTGTGATTAACGCTAGAGAAGTATAAATGGAGAAATGCATTAAGATCTAAGAATGCACAGAGGAAGGAAACTTTCTCTGGGGGAGTCAAGAAAAGTTTTCCAGAGAAAGTAACTTCTGAGGCAGTTGTTGAAGAATGAAGAGCAGAGTGTGTGCTGAGCCCCCATGTGTGGAAGACCTTGGGTGACTTACTATACTGCAGAGGCCAGAGAAGGCAGGTGAGGCTAGATTCTGATCAGCTTTTTATGCCATTCTGATGAGTTTGGGTTTATTTTGGAAGAAATACAACCAACGGGAATTGTTTAAGGGTTTAAACATATGAGATGGTATTGTGGGGTTCCAATTTAGGAAGTTACCTAGCAGCAATGGGGCACATGGAAAGTATAGAGGTGACATTGGTGGAAACACCAGTTAGAAACTTGCTGGTATAAATCATACTTGAAGGGGGTTGGTAACAAATTGATTCCAAAGATATTTAGGGTGTACTACCTTGTACATACTACATTGGACATTCATGAGACTTAGGTATAAGTTAGAAATAGCATCTGGACTGATACCCAGACGTTTGGCTTTAGAGCCTAGGCATAAGGAGGTACCAGCTCTTGAAGCAGGTGTGGGGCATGAAGATGAATTCTAGTTTGGTAATATTGAAGTTGAAGTTCCTTTGGCTTATTCAGGGGAGATGTGCACTTGGAGTTATGATTCAAATATGGTTCAAGTATTATCTCTTACCTGTACTGAATGACTATTTACTAATCCTATACATATTGATAATTTAGTGTCCCTATTTAGTTTTCATTCCATGGGTGATGGCATGGAATTGGCCTCCAGATCTGAGGTAGTTAATAGAAGGTGAGATGCTATTTTCTGAGCTGCCACAGAGTAAGAATGGGCATGAGACTTCGTGTCACCTTAGTTTGCCACATGGACTTAAATCTCATATACATGCTTTCCACTTTCTCACCCTCGAATATCCCTGAGCGTTTTACTACTGCTTCCCTCCCATAAATTATTCTCTCTTTGATGTCTCTTTCTCTCTCCCTCCTTTCCCGTTTCCTCCCCGAACCCATTCCTCTAATTTTTCTCTGTTTTTAGACCCTTTCTTTTTGAATACTTTTACCTGCTGGAAAGCTAATTTCTTTCCTGGACATATCCCTCAGACCCCTTTTACTCCCCACTTTCATCTGTTGCATGACAACCCTTCAAAAACCAGCATTTTGGAGCTAGATGGAAACTTAGCTAATATCTTATGTAACGCCTTGATTTTGCTGATTTTGTGTTGGCAGAGAGGAAAGAACTTGTTCAAAGTCACATCACTAGACAGTGCCTTGCATGCACTTTTGATTATCTAAATCCCTATTCAATTCTTTTAAAGTGCTTTCTATTTATAGTATAAATATATACATCATGGATTTTTAAAACATGAAACATGGGTTATTGGTTACAAATGCATTTACCTTGTACATTAAGAAACACATTCTGAGACTTGTTTTAAAATGTTTCCTCTAGCCCATTTGAACTTTATCATGTTTGTTTATTAATTTAATGACATTGCATTTAGATTTTCTAATGAGTATTTTTTTAGTTTGTTGCATAAATAGAATTCTTTTCAAATTTGACCAGTATATTTAATACGGTTTATAAGTGTTAATTTGTTGAATTACAAATGTATTCTTAAAATTTTTCCCTTTAAAACACATTTACAGTTTTTCTGGTTGAATTAATACATATTCATTACACAAAATTTAGAAAATATTAAAAATTAGAAGATTTAAAAAGCCACGCATGGTCTCATTAAGTTATACAACACATTTTTTTAGTGTAGATCTTCATTTATTTTTTTTCTCTGCATGTTAACATGACTCTTCCATAAGATAATTTTTATTCTTCTTTTTCTAACCTAACACTTATATGTAGTTCCATGATATATATCCTTATTAACAATTTTGATGGATTTGTAATATTCTACCATGCTTCTATACCATATATATGAATCTGTCAGTGCCCTTATATTTGGATATTTAGCTTATTTTCTACTTTTTTGTAGTATGTATAATGCTATAAAGAATATCGTTGGATTGAGAGTTTTGTCAGATTTGGGGGATTATCATAGTTATCCCATGGTAGAGACACTGAGTGAAAGGGAATAAATATTTGTATATGAGGGTAATGCTGTGGACCTGGACTCAGCACAGATACATGCCACAGGTGACTCCTGAACAGTCTTGATGAATATGGTCTGAGAACTCTCACTCTCACTCCCCTGGGACCAGCAGAATAGTTATGAATAGCTACTTGTTTTAGTTGGGTTAAGCCTTAGTGGTTTTTACTACATTAAAAAAAACTTATTTGCCTCCAATTTCATTGATTCCAAGAAGCAAATTATCCTGGATGAAGATAGACCTTGATTATAGATTATTAGGGAGGAAAGATACTAGAAAACAATTTCTTCTAATGCATGTCTCTTCATCCAATTCCTATAATCGGATTCCCATAGATGAACAAATTACAGGAGAGATTGATATTCTCTATTGTAGTAATATAATACGTGTAAACTGCAGTACACTCACAGAGAAGGATATGTTGCGGATATAGCCAGGGAAGGCTTTGCACGGCAGTGATTCTTAAGCTGGGTCTTGAGGATGAGGAGTAATTTGCCTCATAGACAAACAAGTAGGGAATTCCAAATGAAGGAGCAGTCTGTTCAGAAGTACAAAGGCAGGAAACTCATTGCCTTCATCAGAAGTGGACATGGCTGAGAGGATGGCAGTGAGCCTAAGAGTAAGACAGCTACAGAACATGGTCAGGAAGCCAGGTCACTAAGGCCTGTAGGCTCGAAGGGGAACTTTATTCCATAGAGGTTGGTAAACCTCTATGAGTATTTTTAACCAGGGAAGAAAGCACATTTTGTATCTAGGATAGTAAAATGTAGTTAAAATTGTTTAACTTGCCACTGAACAAACTGCATGTTTTTCATCTCAATACATTATCAAGTTGGCATGTGCTGTAGTTTCATTAATCAAAGAGGAGTTTGCTGAGATGGTATTCAGTGACATGTAATTCATTCTTTTCTCCATGTCTATGAGCAGTAATATTTTTAGAAATTACACCCAATTATTTCATGAGTGAAGTAGCCACAAGAACTACTAAAAGTAGTGCTTTAGTGAAATCCTTCTCTAAATGATCTTATGTCTGACCTTCTGTACTTTATCTTCCAAAGATCAGCTTGTGGTGTTAATTATGGGGTAAGTAAGCAGTTACTTCCTACAGCAAATCAGCCAAAGTCCAGGTTAGCTCTGGAGGTCCCCCGGATCAGAGCTCTGTGTTTCTTCAGGTTTCAGTTTACCAGCCTCAAACCACTTAAAAGCAGGAGGAGGAAAGACTGGGGAGTGATCAGTTTACAAGTGACCTGGGAGTTCACAGCTTTCATCCCTGGAAATCACAGTCCATATAATAGGCCTTGTGCAGATACAATTGGGACAAATTGACTCAGGCTTCTTGCTTTCAGAAATGAAAACCCTTCTTTTCCCTTATCAGTGTCCCCAGGCCTGAATTGTTGGAATCAAGCATTTGAGGGAGGATGGTAGGTGTTCTAAGGTCAAATAGAGGATGTAGGTCCTCAGTAAGAGTGTAGGCTGTTAAGTGGCACCCAACTGTGTTAATTGGTTAATAGGACTCTAGCTAGTTTAGGGACTTAAAAGTCATATGAGAGGAACCATGCCTAGCCTGCTTTTTCCTTTCTAGGCAAGCGAGAGACGTAACTGTGGAAGAGTATGTTGGCACATCTTCGAACTAGGCTACTGTTGTACCAGATATTTTTGGAATGCATTTTTAGATATGATTTCAAAATTTTTGAATGTTTTCAGGAAAGGCATTATTTCCAACTTGGAACCTTAAGTTGACCTCTAGAGGCAGTTTGACTCACCAGGAACCCAGGCTAGTGGGTATGGTGATAAATGTTGCCAAATAATCATTCTCAGCAAAAAGCACAACTTCAAAAAAAAAAAAAAGGAGAATCTGAGAGGATTACTTTCTACATTCATCTGGATATAGGAGATCTGGCTGTTTATTAGGAATTCAGTAGTCTTGCTTTAAAGTCATTCATCAAGCAATTGGATCAAAACTCTCTTAGCATTTCCTGACCATATGAACAAGTACTTCACAAAGTCACAAGTATTATGAGGCCACAGCACTATCATGTTATGACAAAGTGCACATGGATGGATGATATAGTGACTGTACTGACATTGTTCAGTGCTTTCGTACTGAGAAGGGCCATTCCTATTAGTTCTCATCACTTACTGATTAGTGGTAATTATTCTCTAATTCATTGTCCATTCTATGCCCAGGATATTTTTTAAAATTTAATTCTAAACTTGACATTTACCTAAGTCCTTTCAGTGGCTCCCAAGTGTCCTAGAGAACAATATCCAATTGTCTCAGGCTTCCATATTCAAAGATTAGAATGATCTGCCCTGATTTAGCCCATTCAACATTCTTCAAGGAATACCATTTTTAAACCACATCAGACACCTACTAACCATGCATGACCCCCTATCTTAGCTCTTACCTCTGCCAGAAGTCTCTGCTGTTTTTTCTCCACTCATTCTTCAAATGCAACTTGGTTAGTGAGGTTTCCCTATCCATTTAAAATGCCCCTTTTTACCAAATTCCCCTCCAACTACCTCCTTTCTCATCAACTGTTCCCATTAAAATTACCATCAATCTCCTTGCTATTAAATCCAATGAACACTTTTTAGTGTTTATTTCTCTTGACTCCTCAGTAACATTTGATACAGTTAACTCACCCTCTTCTTAAAATATCTCTTTTTCCTTGGCTTCTGTGACATGACATTCTCCCAATTTTCTCCTGGGTTGCCTCATTCTTCTTTGTGGGAGTCTCTTCCTCTATTCATCCACTAAATTGTATTTCTCAAATGACCATTTCCACTGTCAAAGACTTAATTATTTCCCACATGTTGATGATTCCTAAATGTATATTTTCAGGCTATCTCTCCATTGTATACTTGAGATCCATAGTTTCAACTGTCTAATGCATAGAAACAATTAAACATCCCATAAACACCTTAAAGTCAGTATGTCCCACTTGAAGTCGTTATTTTTACTCTTATGTCTGCCCTTTTCTTTCCCAATGGGAAAAATCAATTTTTCCCATTTTTGAAAAATTGAGATGTAACATAGGATAAATATAATCTTAGACATACAGCTTTATAGATGTTTATAACCTCACTCCCACCCTGATCAAAATATAGACTCTTTTTCACTCCCTGGAAGGATCCCTCATCCCCTTTCTCCCACTACAGGCCCATCCCCACCTCTGCAGAAGGGTAACAGAAATTATTATTTTTTTAATGAAAGTAATTGAATATTTTAATTTTTTATTATCTATTTTTTCTTTTTTTTTTGTCATTGCAGAATTGCTTTAACTTTAAAATTCCTCTTTCAGATTTTCCCCCTGAGAGATAGGGTAGAAAATGGCCGCTAAACATTGTGAGTTTTATTACTTATTAGTTCTTGCTGGATGTATTTCCAGGGCTGAATATTTCTTGTTGTCCCTTATTACATTATTCACAGAGAGGTAGAAGATCTTTTTAATCTTTTATAAGGATTCCTAAAAGTATTGCTTTTATGTATAAAAGGATAGCATAGTTTTCCATTCTTCTATCAGTGGAGATTTTCCTCATTCACACAGATGAGGATCCTACTCCTCCGAATTTCCCCTTAGATCATCATTTTGTTTGCAGGCAGCAGCATTAAGTTTTTAAGGTCCACTCAGGAGAGAATGAAACAAGGGACATAAAACTGATCATATTGAGTCCATAGAAACTCAATTATTTGTTTAAAGCAGCACAGAAATGTCTTATATTTCCAAGAAAAGAAAAGAGGTGCTAGAAATCTACAATGTGATAACCTTTGGTTTTGAACGACATAATTGAAGAACTATTCAATTTATTTGATCAAACCCATACAAAAATGTTTAAGTATTGAGCTGATGTGTTTATCTTTTGCTATAACAATCAACTGAAATTTTGGCCCTTTTTCTTCTCCAGAAATAAATTTTTTAAAAATCTGCCCCTTTTATGTCTGCTAAACTCTGACAATGGTACTATCATGTTTGGCTTCTCAAATGTTCCATATCCAGTCAGACGTACAAACTAAACAAGTATCTAAATTTAAAAAAAAACTATATAAAATTGTTTATATCTATCTATCCATCCATCTAGCTGCCTATCTAGATATAGATAGAGGTAGCTACGATGTCCTCTTCTGTTTACCTTTGTTCTTATGGGTCTAGTTTAGGCTATTATAATCACTCACAGGGATTTTTACCAGTAGTCTCTTAACTGTTT
Source organism: Tursiops truncatus (assembly GCF_011762595.2). Lineage (NCBI taxonomy): Eukaryota > Metazoa > Chordata > Mammalia > Artiodactyla > Delphinidae > Tursiops > Tursiops truncatus. The sequence continues at coordinate 75,027,053 of NC_047047.1, read as the reverse complement.
TTTATGCTTCCTGTCTGGACCCCTTCCATCTATTCTTCTCACTGCAAAAAAAATAATTTTTATGAAATACAAGCTGATCATGCCATTTTCTTACTAAAAGCTTTTCAGTTGACTTCTCATTGTCTTCTGGATGAGGTCCAAACCCCCTAACTTATAAGACCCTGAATTTAGTTTCATCTCTTACTATCTCTCCCCTGGTGTCTTGCTCTAGCCATAGTGAGACAGTCTTTTTTCCTCCCCTTAATTTATTAAAATATCTCTCACTACTCATCACGAGGCCTTCCCCTTGCTTAGTGTCTTCTTGCTCCCTGCCTTTGCCTTACTCTGGGTAAAGTTCAGAGAACCCAACTCCCCAAGCCACAGTATGATACCCTCCTTTGTGTTCCCGTGGAACCCTCTGTTTCCTCAATGAAGCACTTTGATTATACTATGTTGTGTTGTTTAATGTTATTTTATCTATTCCCTACTAGACTATAAGTCTTTTATTTTAATCCTTTAATCCCCAGAACCTAGTATATACCTTACCTAATAAAAAATAAGAATTTATGAATAATTTTGTCCTCCTGATTCCATTGCCCACCTTTGAATAACCTCCTCATCAATCTGGGTGCTGCCTGTTCCATTATTGCATAGGTTTCATCCTGCAGTTCATAACAATTTATTATCGATCACTTATTGTGTTTTATTTTGCTCCAGACATTGTAATAGTCATCTATATGAAGCCTCAATTGCTTTTCCTTAAATGAAAGGACCAGAGTGTCCTCCATACAGTGGAGTGTCTAGGTAATGTTTGCCAAAGGATTCTATAACTGAAGGGATTCCATAATCTAATTTTGAGAAAATAAAGTGTAGATATTGAAACTTCTTTGGAGGAATGAAATCTTAGAGAAATAACCTAGGATAGCTCAGTAAGGGCTATTTACCACAAAGTAAATTTCCAATAAAATATTTTTACTAACTTGAAAATGATTTTGAATGCATTGTTTTAGGAATTCTGCCTCTTAGAGTGACACTTTCAAAATTTCCACAACTGTATGAGCTGCTAAGTGTTCACTGAATATATTTCCTGTCTCCTATCCTATTCTGGAAGATGCAGAGATTAGAAAAGACAGAGAGGGTGTCTTCTCTGTCCTCTGAGAGCACCAAGTCTTCCTAGGGAGGTAAAATATGTCCTTATTAACTAGTGAAGATATAAGGCAGCTAAAATTATAATGCTTGCTTAAATCCCTGGGTTTCAAGTTACCCAGAATGTGGACAAAAAGAGGTGTTAGAAAAGGTGAGCCTGTGATAAGTTCCAAATCTAAAGTGGAAAATGTTATTATTGGGGTCCATAATAAGAGTAATTGGTCAACCTATATATCATTAGCAGCTTAGAAGCTGTATATATTCTCTTGTTTTATCCTCACAGCAAGCCTGTAATACCAATGTAATTATTAGCATTGCTATTTTAATGATAAACTGAGGGTAAGTGGAGTGCAGAGTACATCTGCTTCCTCACTAAAGCCTACTTATTCCTATCTATGTGCCAGTAAATATTTCCTTGTGATAATCTGAACTGATAAAAGTGAGGAAATGGCTCATTAAATGCATTTTGTTTTAAAATTATTATAGCAATATATATCCTTTTAGCATGTGATACTCTCTATATGAAAAGTACCTAGCACACTGCTTAGCAGAGTGACTAGTACTCAAAACATAAAAGCTATTATTATTATTATCTGTATGCTTGAAAATTAATTTTTTGTTACATGGACAAACACTCTACAGAATACTTTTCTATTATATGATGTCAAGTACTACTTCATTGCCTCGTTTCCTATAGAAGTTTATGATGACAGAGATCTTTATTAATATCAGAAGACTGATACGTCCTTAAGAGGATTTTGTGGTTTCTCATCTGTGTACATATGATGGAAAATGAATACTATGTTTATGGAAACAATATTTGAGGAAATTATCTGAATTTGTCTAACTGTGTCTATAGTGTGAGTGTTAGAAGAAAAGATAAAGTCATTTCCAGTCCTAAGAGTTTAAGAATTTTCCTTTCCTCATTCAATCTTCATGAAATACAAGGATTAAGAGCATAATCCCTTTTATGCTATTTATCACTCTTCAGTTTTAACATCTACACAGAAACATAAATTTTCTCTAAATATCAAATGTTTTGGCCAAAGCCGCATTTCAAACTAAAGTATTTATTATTAATTTCACCTATAATTATTAATTTAGAAAATGTGTCTAAGTTTGACAAAACAATTACTTCAAGGAAAAGACATCTTGTAAAAATCTGAACCTACCAAAAATTGTTGTACTTATTCACAACAGTTGATTCACTATACAAACTAATTCAGCATTTTGGGGAGTGTTAAATTAGACAATGTTGGTAACTTGATAAACATTTTCAGAGAGTTTCTCAGAAACCAAATTTTAGGAGTATACCTATATATACATGACCCTATGTCAAAACTCTGTAATTCTGAGAGAATGGCCAGTAGAAAAACCTCATCTGGTCCAATGGTATAAGGTATTATAAATATGGTTTTTGCCTCTCATTTATTTCAAGATATGCACAAATCTTCAATTTTCAATGAGCCAATAATGTATCACTTCCGTTATTTCTATGTGCAATTCTTTTGTCATATGGTGTGACTTAAGTGTACAATTTGGCATATTTATTCTATATTTTCAATTCCTAACAATCATTGCCTATTGAAAAGTCTCCTAGAAACCCCCACTAAAGGACTTTGGAGAATCAAGTGTCTTTGCAAGTGACTTGGCATTTTCTAGAGACCCTCTTTCCTTCCTTCTTTCCTTTCTCACTGTTTTTAGATAAGTCACTTGACCACACGCCTTCTGTTAAACCCTAGTTTATTCTGTTTTATTTAACATATTTTAGTTGTGTCCCCTAAAAGTGTGATACATGTTTCTTTTTCTGTGTCAGGACCTAGCAAGCCCAAGGAAACTTTCTGAAATTCTAGCCTCTTGTGCGGCGCTCTGTTGGGCGGTAATTAGATCATTATGTAGTACACTAACAGATTTAGTGTTTTCATTCCCACAGCAGCCTGCAGGCCCCACCTGTCAGCTGGGAAGAGACAATCTCATAAACCTGCCAATACTATGATTTAGCTGAATACATGTTTGTTAATAAATCTTTCATCATATTATAATCAAAGAGCCCTTTCAGTTTATGACCCACCTAATGAAGGATTTGGGGGGTCTGCTCATCAATTTGATGTTTGTAAAGACAAAGCTAACGGGTGTCATTAGCGTGTATTTACCCCCTTGGCTCAGGTGAAAAGTGGAGCAGGAGATGGGGTAAAGGAAATGAGAGAAAATGCTAATTAAAAATAAACGCATGGTGTGAGCCACCTACCCGTTACCTTGAAGAGTAGTGTCTTGTGAGAAAAATCAAATGTTTTGACATCTTTTAAAGTCTGCTAAGCCAATAGGGTCTACAGCAGTTCTTTATCAAATGCCTTTTCAAAGGTTTAACTGCCACCATTATCATCCAAAGAATTTGATGTGGTTTTCTCCGTATGGGAGTGTAATTATTAATATGGTATGAGTAAAGTTTAGGACTTGCTAGAGCCTGCAATCCATGCCAGGGTGCAATAACGCAAATTTGTACTGCCTTTTTTGACATCAATACTATGTGTTCAGATTTCAATTTTATGGTTTATTTGTGGTTAAAATTAAAGCCAGTTAAAATATTCTCTTATCTTCCTTAAGACATTAAGGGTAGACACAATGATTTTAAGTCCTGGTATCTCTTAAATAGAACTATGCATACCCCCCATACTGAAATATACCAAAGATTTTAATGAATGGAAAACAAATATAAAAGAATATATACTTTGTTAAAGCTATTAAGTAGTTCGAAACTTCTGCTGAAAAATCTTTAAAATTGAACCCACCGACTGCATGATTAATTTCTAACAGTGTTCTCTGCCCTGTCAAAGCTCTTCTCTGCTGTCCACTTCTCAGCTGCCTTTGACTGAGATTCAGACAAATAAATCTAGGGACAGAGACAGTACACTGACCTTGGTTTCCTATGTGTTTCCTTCCAACTCTAGAGCAAGTTATATTTCAGCTCCACAATCAACAAATAGCTCTGAAAACCAAATAGACCGCACTGTTGGAAGTCAGAGAGAGTGAGGTCAAAATAGAAGCCCCAAATGTGTGGATATAAAGTCTTCTCATCTCCTTTGTGGAAATTTCCAGGCTTCACATTCATTTATCAGGATATCCTCTTTGTGCACTGTTACCATTGAAATCTTTGTGTTGCTCCAGACTCCACCTGAATATGACACAGCTGTACCAGGCTGGATGACCTTTTATGTCCTATCTGCATTCATTGCTTTCTCTATGTCCTTTCCTTTGTGATATTTTCAGCACCAGGAAGTTTCACTCACCTTCACCATTGTTTTCATACATTTGGGCTACAGACATGGGATTGTTGTTTAATTTGAATCCAAAAGGATGGACAGGAAGGAAAGCAGACAGTAGAGATATCATCCATTTCCTAACTGAATCATAACACTCTATTTTCATGACTCTGTCACACTGCAGAAAAATGCAGGGCATTCGTTTGAAGAAGCGTAAACAGTGAGACTGTGACATGTTCTCTTGTTGAACACCTCTATCTTAAATGTAGACCAGCCTTGGTTTTGGAGAGGATTATTAGCTTCTCTGATGATACATTCCCCTGATAAACTCCAGATTTGGCTCAAAACACATGTGTGATTTCCTACTGCTAAAATTATGAGTTCTTAAATAAAGAGAGCTGTTTTTACTATGTTTATGACGGGTCTGCCGAAATAAGGCTGCCTGATTGATGCATTAACATTGATAGTGAAACTTGAGCATGTGTATGTGTTGGATTTTGTTTTGTTTTGATTTTGAGCAAAATCATTGATGCTGGACAGGTCTGGTTATAAATATTGGTTTGGCCACATACTACTGTGTAGCTTTGGGCAACATAATGAACTTTCCTAAGCCTTAGTTTCCTCACTACTAAATTGGAGGTGAATAAACTTGATTTGTTTTAATGATTAAATGAAGAAAAAGTACATAAAATGCTTAACTCAATGCAAAGCACATAGTACATATTTGTTTAAGATAGTGTCTGATTAGTGTCTGTATTGGTGTTGGGTTTTCTAGATTTCACGTAACTTCTGGGAGGCTTAGAACCCAATTTTGCACATAGTGGGTTCTCAATATATACTTTTTGAATTAATTGATAAGAGTCTTTCCCAAATATCCCAGAAATTCACACTTTAGAAGTTTTCCAGTTCCACTGTAGGTTCCAGTATTACTCACCAGTAGGCATCAGGTCTTTCATTATGCTCAACAAAGGCAGTTCAGTACCTTCTAATGCATTTTTTTTTTTCTGAGCAATTCTGGCAACTGGAAAATTCTTTCTTATGATTAGCGAAAATCAGTCATCAAACTTAAGAATTGTGTTTCTTCATGTAAAGAGCCTTTAGTTATTTGTGTAAATGGATATGGGCATGGATGTCCTCACAGAGTTTTCTCTTTTCCAACCAAATGGGACTAGTATTATATAAACTTAGTTCAGGTCAACAACAATCATTAAATTGGATACAAACACTAGAGGTATTAAAAAAATAAGCATGGCAGATTGAAAACACACTTTTTGTGTTTTCTTCCAAAACCCCACTAAAATGAAAATAGAGGGATAAAGTAGGAATAAACTATTGAGGACATGGAGAAGTGAGATGCTGACAAAGAGATGTTAACAAAAATTTCGAAGGTGGAAAGAAGACAAGTGAGTAGTAATTGATTTAAAAGACCAGAGAAAGCAGAATTTAATTATTTGTGTTCTTGGTGGTGGTGGAGATTAGTAGGGTTAATTATTTCTCACTGCAGATCCGTATAAAGGCTCAAGAATTTGGTGCCCTAGTGCCATTGATAGTAGCGTGTTGATGTGACTAAAAACAAGAGGATTGATTGAAAACATTTTCAATATTTAGTTACTAAGGATAGTTGGATGTAGGACGAGAGCTGAAATACCATGTCCCACTTCATCCAGCCACATGGCTGACTCTTCTTTCCTTGCAGATGATGGATAAACTTTGGTGGTTCATTCTGTTCATACTTTCTTTCATTAGATTTTATTTGTTTTAATTTTGAAATAATTTTCAATTAAAAAAATTCTTCATGATGAGTTTCATGGTATATCCATCATCCAACTTCCCTATGTTTTGCTAATTGTCCCACTGGTATTCTTTTCCTGATCTTGGGATCCAGTATTGTGTTTAATTGATATATCTCCTTAGTCTCCTCCAATCTGAGAGAGTTAGTCAGTCTTACTTTTGTTTTATTGAAGTATAGTTGATTTACAACATTACATTAGTTTCAGATGTACAGAATAGAGATTCACTATTTTTATAGATTATATTCCATTTCAAGTTATCACAAAATAATGGCTATATTTCCCTGTGTGGTACAATATATCCTTGTTGCTTATCTATTGTATACACAGTAGTTTGTATCTCTTAATCCTATATCCCTATCTTGTTCTGTCCCCCTTCTCTCTCCCATGGGTATCCACTAGTTTGTTTATATATCTGAGAGTTTTTCTGTTTTGTTATATACATCTATTTGTTTTGTTTTTTAGATTCCACACATGTGATAATATATGGTATTTGTCTTTCTCTGTCTGACTTATTTCATTAAGCATAATACTTTCCAGGCCCAACCACATTGTTGCAAACGAAAGAGCTTCATTCATTTTTAAGGCTGAGTAGTATTCCATTGCGTGTGTGTGTGTGTGTGTGTGTGTGTGTGTGTGTGTGTGTATGTCACATCTTCTTTATCCATTCATCTCTTGATGGGCACTTGGGTTGTTTTCATGTCTTGGCTATTGCAAATAATACTGCTATGAACAATGGGGTGCATGTATCTTTTTGAATTAGTGTTTTCGTTTTCTTCTGAAATATACTCGGGGGTGGAATTGCTGGATCATATGATAGTTCTATTTTTAGTTGTTTGAGGAAACTTCATACTGTTTTCCACAGTTGCTACACCAATTTATATTCCTGCCAACAATGTACAAGGGTTCCCTTTGCTCCACATCCTTGCTGACATTTGTTATTTATGGTCATTTTGACAGGTGTGAAGTGATATCTCATTGTGGTTTTGATTTGCATTTCACTGATGACTAGTGATATTGAGCATATTTTCATGTGCCTGTTGGCCGTTTGTATGTCTCCTTTGGAAAAATGTCTATTCAGGTCTTCTGCCCAGTTTTAAATTAGGTGTTTTTTGGTGGTTTTTTTTGATATTGAGTTGTATGAGCTGTTTATATATTTTTGAATATCAACCCCTTATTGGCCATATCATTTACAAATATTTTCACCCATTCAGTAGGTTGTCTTTTTGTTTTGTCAATGGTTTCCTTAGCTGTAGAAAAGCTTTTAAGTTTAATTAGGTCCCATTTATTTTTGCTTTTGTTTCCTTTCCTTTAGGAGACAGATCCAAAAAATATTGTTATGATTTATGTCAAAGAGTGTTCTGCCTATGTTCTTTTCTAGGATTTTTATGGTTTCAGGTCTTACATTTAGGTCTATAATCCATTTTGAGTTTATTTTTGTTTATGGTGTGAGGAAATGTTCTAATCTCATTCTCTTACATGTAACTGTCCAGTTTTCCCAGCACCGCTTATTGAAGAGACTGTCTTTTCTCCAGTGTATATGCTTGCCTCCATTGTTGTGATTAATTGATCATATCCATGTGGGTTTATTTCTGGCCTCTCTATTCTGTTCCATTGATCTGTGTGTCCGTTTTTGTGCCAGTATCATGCTGTTTTGATGACTGTAGCTTTGTAGTATAGTCTGAAGTTAGGGAGCATGATACCTCCAGCTTTGTTCTTTTTTTCTCAAGATTTAATTGGCAATTTGGGTCTATATTGGTTCCACATACATTTTAGGATTATTTGTTCTAGTTCTGTGGAAAATGTTATGGGTATATTGATAGGGATTACACTATATCTGTAGATTCCTTTTGGTAGAGTGGATATTTTAACAATATTAATTCATCCAATCCAAGAATATGGGATATCTTTCTATTTCTTTCTGTCATATTCAATTTTCTTCAACAGCATTTTATAGTTTTGGGAGTATAGGTCTTTCACCTTCTTGGTTAAGTTTATTCCTGGGTATTTTATTCTTTTTGATGCAATTTTAAATGGTATTTTTTTTTTTTTGCTTTATCCTTCTGATAGTCATTATTAGTGTACAGAAAAGTAAGAGGTTTCTGTATATTAACTTTGTATGCTGCAACTCTACTTAATTTATTTATAATTCTAATAGTTTTTTGGTGGAGGCTTTGGGGTTTCTATGTATAGTATCATGTCCTCTGCAAAGAGTGACAGTTTTGTTTTTGATGTCATATTTTACATCTTCATGTCTATCCCTTAACTATATATTATAGTTATAGCTGCTTTTACAGTGTGTCATCTTTTAATCTTCATACAAGCTTAAGTGGTTGATCTGCAGCCTTTACTATATATTTGCCTTTACTAGAGAGATTTTTCTTTTCCTATAGATTCTTATTTCTTATTGTAACCTTTTCTTTTCCACTCAGAGAAGAACCTTTAACATTTCTTTTAGGGTAGGTTTAGCATTGATGAACTTTTTTGTTTTTTGCTTATCTGAGAAGTTCTTTATTTCTCCTTCACTTCTAAATGATAATCTTACTGGGTAAAGTATCTAGGTTGCTGGTTTTTCCCGTTCAGCACTTTAAATACATCATGCTACTCCCTTCTGGCCTGATAGTCCTATCACTGTTTGTTTTCCTCTTGTTGCCTTTAGAACTCTCTCTCTTTATCTTTAGCTTTTGCCATTTTGAATTATGATATGTCTTGGTGTGGTTCAGTTTGGATTCATCCTGTTTGGAGCCCTTTGTGCTTCCTGTACCTGGATATATGTTTCCTTCTTCAGGTTTGGGAATTTTTCAGCTATAATTCCATCAAATACAATTTTTACCCCCTTCTCTCTCTCTTCTCCTTCTGTGACTCCCTATAATGCAAATGTAGGTGTGCTTGATGTTACCTAGAAATCTCTTAAACTGTTCTCATTTTTTTAAATTTGTTTTTCTTTTTGCTGTTCTTATTGGGTGATTTCTATTATTCTATTTCCAGATCATTTACGTGTTCTTCTGTATCTCTTAGTCTACTACTCATTCCTTCTAGTGTGTTTTTCATTTCATTTAATGTATTATTTAGTTATGACTGGTTCTTTTTATACTTTTTAATTTTTTTGTTAAATTTTTCATTGTGTTTATCTATTCCTTTCCCTAATTCAGATAGCATTATTATTACTACTGCTTTGAATTCTTTATCTGGAAAATTGTTTATTTCTGTTTTATTATTTATTGTTTTCATGGTTTTTCTCTTGCTCTTTCAGTTGAGACCAGTTCCTCTGTCTTTTCATTTTGCTTAACTTTCTCTGTCTGTATAAATTTAAGTAAAACAGCTACCTATTGCAGTCTTGAAAGGGTGTTCTTATGTGGGTGTCCTTAGGTTTGTATACAGTCTGTGTGTGCCCCAGTGCCTTTGGGGAGAGGTGAATTTCACATGAACACAATTCATGCTTTTCCTCAGGGTGTGTTGACAGCCATCACATTGGTAGCAGGTGGGACTGGAGATGGAGGGGCTAGGGCCTGGGCCAAGTGTGAGGCGGGACTTCTTCTCTGCTTAGTGGCCATTACAACCTTATCAGGGGTGGGGTTGGATGCCAAGTTGATGGAGCAGAATCCCTGAGGGTCAGGTCTGAGTTGTCTCTGTCCCCTTTAAGTGTGTGGTTTGTCCTCTCCCAGAACCAGCACCCCTGCACCAGAGGGGAGCAGTGCTGGAGCAAGAGGGGGCCCAAGTAGGCTCTTGACTTGTGACCGGATAACAATAGACACTCCTACTGCACTCAGATGCTGCCCAGGGTCTGAGTCACCTATGTGTCCTGCAGCCAAGCTCTCTCCCTGGTGTGGAAGCCCTCACCCCAGTGTGGATTTGCGAGGTGAAGTAAGCAATGCTGGAGCATTTGCTCGGCTCACACAGGGGATCATGCTGGGGTGGTTGTGAGAAACTGGGCAGCCACTGGAATAGTCCTCATTCTGCCCTCTGTGCCCTGCCTTGGGAGCAAGCCAGCTCTCATGAGCTCCTCAGGAGTGGAAGCCCAGGCTTCCCACGGCCCTCCTGTTAATCCCAGTGGCCCTCCAACCAGCAAAGCGGGCTCATCTTCTCTGTGTCAGATCCCAGGGCTGGGGCACTCAGTATGTGACTAGAACCTCTCATTCCCTAGTGTGGATCTCTGCCTGTGTATTCTCCCTTTTCCTCTGAGTCCCGACTAGGGGCACAGGTCCCAAACTGATCACTTCTCTTTCCTTACTACCTGATTCCGTATGGATCTTTCTTATATCTTTGGTTGTACAGGAGTCTTGCTGCCAGTCTACATTTAGTTTTCAGTGAGAATTGTTCCACATGTAGATGTATTTCCGATGTGTTCATGGGGGAAGTTGAGTTCCATGTCCTCCTACTCCACCATCTTGATTGATCCCCGTAGTCAGTCTTTCTTAGTCTTTCAAGACACTGACATTTTTAAAGAGGGCTGGTCAGTGGAATATCCCTCAATTTGAGTTTGTTTGTTGTTTTTTTCATTATTATATTGAGGTTATGAATTTTTTTGTAAGAATAATGGAAATATTTTTTCCTTTCCTCAGTGCATCTGTCAGGAGGTAATTATGTCAATATATTTTATTGCTGGCAATGTTAATTTTGATCACCTGATTAAGGTGATGTCTGGTACATTTCTCTACTATAAAATCACTATTTTTTTCCTTTTTAATGAAAACGTATCTTGAATTTTGTACCTTCATACTTTTAGAATATACTAATATCCTATATCTAATCATGCCTTCACCTATTTCTTTTAGCATCCATTGATGATTCTTTTTTTTAACAACGATGATTTTTTAAATTTTTTTAAAGTTAATTTATTTTTTATATAGCAGATTCTTATTAGTTATCTATTTTATACATATTAGTGTATATATGTCAATCCCAATCTCTCAATTCATCCCATTACCACCACCATCCCCCCCACTTCCCTGCCTGGTGTCCATACGTTTGTTCTCTACATCTGTGTCTCTATTTCTGCCTTGCAGACTGGTTCATCTGTACCATTTTTCTAGATTCCACATACATGCATTAATATATGATATTTGTTTTTCTCTTTCTGACTTACTTCACTCTGTATGACATTCTCTACATCCATCCACGTCTCTACAAATGACCCAGTTTCATTCCTTTATATGGCTGAGTAATATTCCGTTGTATATATGTACCACATCTTTATGCATTCATCTGTCGATGAGCATTTAGGTTGCTTCCATGACCTGGCTATTGCAAATAGTGCTGGAAAGAACACTGGGGTACATGTGCCTTTCTGAATTATGGTTTTCTCTGGGTATATGCCCAGTAGTGGGATTGCTGGGTCATATGGTAATTCTATTTTTAGTTTTTTAAGGAACCTCCATACTGTTCTCTATAGTGGCTGTATCAATTTACATTCCCACCAACAGTGCAAGAAGGTTCCCTTTCCTCCACACCCTCTCCAGCATTTGTTGTTTGTAGATTTTCTGATGATGTCCCTTCTAAGTGGTGTGAGGTGATACCTCAGTGTAGTTTTGATTTGCATTTTTCTAATAATTAGTGAGGTTGAGCAGCTTTTCATGTGCCTCTTGGCCATCTGTATGTCTTTTGAGAGATGTCTGTTTAGGTCTTCTGCCCATTTTTGAATTGGGTTGTTTGTTTTTTTAATACTGAGCTGCATGAGCTGTTTATATATTTTGGAGATTAATCCTTTGTTAGTTGCTTCATTTACAAATATTTTCTCCCATTCTGAGGGTTGTCTTTTTGTCTTTTGTTTTCTTTTCTGTGCAAAAGCTTTTAAGTTTCCTCCTTTGACAAAGTTTGCCACCTGTGATAAAGTTTGCCTCGTTTTTCATAGATTAGTTGACCATAGATGAGTGGGTTTATCTCTGGGCTTTCTATCCTGTTCCATTGACCTATATTTCTGTTTTTGTGCCAGTACCATATTGTCTTGATTACTGTAGCTTTGTAGTATAGTCTGAAGTCAGGGAGTCTGATTCCTCCAGCTCTGTTTTTTTCCTTCAAGATTGCTTTGGCTATTTGGAGTCTTTTGTGTCTCCATACAAATTTTAAGATTTTTTTGTTCTAATTCTGTAAAAAATGCCATTAGTAATTTGATAGGGATTGCACTGAATCTGTGGATTACTTTGGGTAGTATAGTCATTTTCACGATATTGATTCTTCCAATCCAAGAGCGTGGTATATCTCTCCATCTGTTTGTGTCATCTTTGATTTCTTTCATCAGTGTCTTATAGTTTTCTGAGTACAGGTCTTTTACCTCCTTAGGTATGTTTATTCCTAGGTATTTTATTCTTTTTGTTGCAGTGGTGAAAGGGATTGTTTCCTCAATTTCTCTTTCTGATCTTTTGTTGTTAGCATATAGGACTGCAAGAGATTTCTGTGCATTAATTTTGTAGCCTGCAACTTTACCAAATTCATTGGTTAGCTCTAGTAGCTTTCTGGTGGCATCTTTAGTATAGCTTCATGTCATCCACAAACAATGACAGTTTTACTTCTTTTCCAATTTGTATTCCTTTTATTTCTTTTTCTTCTCTGATTGCCATGGCTAAGACTTCCAAAACTATGTTGAATAATAGTGGCGAGAGTGGACATCCTTGTCTTGTTCCTGGCCTTAGAGGAAGTGCTTTCAGCTTTTCACCATTGAGAATGATGTTTGCTGTGGGTTTGTCATATATGGCCTTTATTATGTCGAGGTAGGTTCCCTCTATGCCCGCTTTCTGGAGAGTTTTTATCATAAATGGGTGTTGAATTTTGTCAAAAGCTTTTTCTGCATCTATTGAGGTGATCATATGGTTTTTATTCTTCCATTCGTTAATATGGTGTATCACATTGATTGATTTGTGTATATTGAAGAATCCTTGCATCCCTGGGATAAATCCCACTTGATCATGGTGTATGATCCTTTTAATGTGTTGTTGGATTCTGTCTGCTAGTATTTTGTTGAGGATTTTTGCATCTATATTCATCAGTGATATTGGTCTGTAATTTTCTTTTTTTTTAGTATCTTTGTCTGGTTTTGGTATCAGGGTGATGGTAGCCTTGTAGGATGAGTTTGGGAGTGCTCCTTCCTCTGCAATTTTTTGGAGGGGTTTGAGAAGGATGGGTGCTAGCTCTTCTCTAAATGTTTGATAGAATTCACCTGTGAAGCCGTCTGTCCTGGACTTTTGTTTTTTGGAAGATTTTTAATCATAGTTTCAATTTCACTGCTTGTGATCGGTCTGTTCATATTTTCTGTTTCTTCCTGGTTCAGTCTTGGAAGGTTATACCTTTCTAAGAATTTGTCCATTTCTTCCAGGTTGTCCATTTTATTGGCATAGAGTTGCTTGTAGTAGTCTCTTATGATGCTTTGTATTTCTGCAATGTCTGTTGTAACTTCTTTTTCATTTCTAATTTTATTGATTTAGTCCTCTCCCTCTTTTTCTTGAGTCTGGCTAATGGTTTATCAATTTTGTTTATCTTCTCAAAGAACCAGCTTTTAGTTTTATTGATCTTTCCTATTGCTATTTCATTTATTTTTGCTCTGATCTTTATTATGTCTTTCCTTCTACTAACTTTGGGTTTTCTTTGCTCTTCTTTCTCTAGTTCCTTTAGATGTAAGGTTAGACTGTTTTTTGAGATTTTTCTTGTTTCCTGTGGTAGGATTGTATTGAATAACCTTCCATCTTAGAACTGATTTTGCTGCATCCCATAGGTTTTGGATTGTCATGTTTTCATTGGTCTCTAGGTATTTTTTGATTTCCTCTTTGATTTCTTCAGTGATCTCTTGGTTATTTAGTAATGTATTGTTTAGCCTCCATGTGTTTGTGTTTTTTACGTTTTTTTCCCCTGTAATTGATTTCTAATCTCATAGCTTGTGATCGGAAAAGATGCTTGATGTGATTTCAATTTTCTTAAATTTACTGAGGCATGATTTGTGACCCAAGATGTGATCTATCCTAGAGAATGTTCCATGTGCACTTGAGAAGAAAGTGTAATCTGCTGTTTTCGGATGGAATGTCCTATAAATATCAATTAAGTCTATCTGGTCTATTTTGTCATTTAAAGCTTGTATTTCCTCATTAATTTTCTATCTGGATGATCTGTCCATTGGTGTAAGTGAGGTGTTAAAGTCCCCCATTATTATCGTGTTACTGTCCATTTCCTCTTTTATAGCTCTTAGCATTTGCCTTATGTATCGAAGTGTTCCTTTGTTGGGTGCATATATATATCTATAATTGTTATGTCTTCTTCTTGGATTGATCCCTTGATCATTTTGTAGTGTCCTTCCTTGTCTCTTGTAGCATTCTTTATTTTAAAGTCTATTTTATCTGATATGAGTATTGCTACTCCAGCTTTCTTTTGATTTCTGTTTACATGGAATATCTTTTTCCACGCCCTCACTTTCAGTCTGTATGTGTCCCTAGGTCTGAAGTGGTTCTCTTGTAGACAGCATATATATGGGTCTTGTTTCTGTATCCATTCAGCAAGCCTGTGTCTTTTGGTTGGAGCACTTAATCCATTCACATTTAAGGTAATTATCAATATGTATGTTCCTATTACCATTTTCTTAATTGTTTTGGGTTTGTTTTTGTAAGTCCTTTTCTTCTCTTGTGTTTCCCAGTTAGAGGAGTTCCTTTAATATTTGTTGTAGAGCTGGTTTGGTGGTGCTGAATTCTCTTAGCTTTTGCTCATCTGTGAAGCTTTTGATTTCTCCATTGAATCTGAATGAGATCCTTGCCATGTAGAGTAATCTTGGTTGTAGGGTCTTCCATTCATCACTTCAAATATACTGTGCCACTCCCTTCTGGCTTGTAGAGTTTCTGCTGAGAAATCAGCTGTTAACCTGATGGGAGTTCCCTTATATGTTATTTGTCATTTTTGCATTGTTGCTTTTAATAATTTTTCTTTGTCTTTAATTCTTATCAATTTGATTACTATGTGTCTCAGCATGTTTCTCCTTGGGTTTATCCTGCCTGGGACTCTCTGCACTTCCTGGACTTGGGTATTTCCTTCCCCATGTTAGGGAATTTTTTGACTATAATTTCTTCAAATATTTTCTTGGGTCCTTTCTCTCTCTCTTCTCCTTCTGGGACCCCTATAATGCCAATGCTGGTGCGTTTAATGTTGTCCCAGAGGTCTCTTAAGCTGTCTTCATTTCGTTTCATTCTTTTTTCTTTATTCTTTTCTGTGGCAGTGAATTCCAACATTCTGTCTTCCAGTACACTTATCTGTTCTTCTGCCTCAGTTGTTCTGCTATTGATTCCTTCTAGTATATTTTTCATTTCAGTTATTGTATTGTTCATCTCTGTTTGTTCTTAATTCTTCTAGGTGTTTGTCCTTTAATTCTTCTAGGTCTTTGTTAAACATTTCTTGCATCTTCTCGATCTTTGCCTCCATTCTTTTTCCAAGGTCCTGGATCATCTTCACTATCATTATTCTGAATTCTTTTTCTGGAAGGTTGCCTATCTCCACTTCATTTAGTTGTTTTTCTGGGGTTTTATCTTGTTCCTTCTGGTACATAGTCTGGTACATAGTCCTCTGCCTCTTCAATTTGTCTGTCTTTCTGTGAATGTGGTTTTTATTCCACAGGCTGCAGGATTGTAGTTCTTCTTGCTTCTGCTATCTGCCCTCTGGTGGATGAGGCTATCTGAGAGGCTTGTGCAAGCTTCCTGATTGGAGGGACTGGTGGTGGGTAGAGCTGGGTGTTGCTTTGGTGGGCAGAGTTCAGTAGAACTTTAATCCACTTGTCTGCTGAAGGGTGGGGCTGGGTTCCCTCTCTGTTGGTTGTTTGGCCTGAGGTGACCCAGCACTAGAACCTACATGGCCCTTTGGTGGGGTTAATGGCAGACTCTGATAGGGCTCATGCCAAGGAGTACTTCCCAGAACTTCTGCTGCCAGTGTCCTTGTCCCCGCAGTGAGCCACGGCCACCCCCGTCTCTGTAGGAGACCCCCCAACACTAGCACGTAGGTCTGGTTCAGTCTCCTATGGGGTCACTGCTCCTTCCCCTGCGTCCTGATGCACACACTACTTTGTGTGTGCCCTCCAAGAGTGGAGTCTCTGTTTCCCCCAGTCCTGTCGAAGTCCTGCAATCAAATCCCACTAGCCTTCAAAGTCTGATTCTCCAGGAATTCCTCCTCCCGTTTCTGGACCCCCAGGTTGGGAAGCCTGACGTGGGGCTCAGATCCTTCACTCCAGTGGGTGGACTTCTGTGGTATAAGTGTTCTCCAGTTTTTGAGTGACCCACCCAGCCGTTATGGGATTTGATTTTATTGTGATTACACCCCTCCTAGCATCTCACTGCAGCTTCTCCTTTGTCTTTGGATGTGGGGTATCTTTTCTGGTGAGTTCCAGTGTCTTCCTGTCAATGATTTTTCAGCAGTTAGTTGTGATTCCAGTGCTCTCACAGAGGGAGTGAACATACGTCCTTCTTCTCCGCCATCTTGAACCAATCTTACCCATTGATTATTCTTGCCTGCAACAATTACCTTTTATTTGCTAAATGCTTATTTTTTTATTTCCATCATTCTCTCTCCATGTATTAATTAGGGCTCTACAAAATGTCCCTTTCCCCCATTTACTTATTTTGTTCTTTTTTAATTTATGTAAGAATGGGGTCTGGAATATTTATTTTATCCTATAAGTTGTGGTCTATTACTATCATTATTTACTTTATTGTTCAAATTATAGAGATTTGGCCATCGTGAGCCTCTTTAAGTTGGCTAATATGATCTTTTGACAAGACTCTATCGATTTTTGAGCATTTACTTAATCTCTAGCACCATAACATCTTCCAGATCATCATGTACTTTCCTTGTTCCAGTTCTAGAATCAGCCATTTTTCCGACTTCCTGGTTCCTTTTATTTGTGAACAGAATTTAGAAATTAAGATCCAGGTTCTGTGTATTCATTGGTACTGGGGTATCATTGCTTCTAGTCCCTCTTAACATTAAGAGCTAGGAAATGTACGTATGCACATGAATGCATGCATACCTACACATTTATATACTTCTGTATAAAAGTTATGAGTCCATACTGGTACTTTTGATTCCAGAAAAACACCGTGAGTTTTATTTTATCTTTCTCTCTTTATTTATTTGTAATATCTCTAACAGTGAGAAACATGGCTTTTGTCTTCCTTAATATATTCACTCATTTTTCAATTATTGTATTTACATAAAGTAGTTTTAGTAGTTTCATCTATACCTCTGTGGAAAACAAAGTATATTTGAGAACACCTTTCTTTCCCATCTCTAACCTTACATTATATAACCCAAATAGTGCAGGATTTCTGTTGCATAAGTAGTTATTTTCTTCCTCACACACTTCACTGCGATTATTTTCTTTCTTTATAATATAGCTAGGTCTATTTGTTACTGTTTTGATTCTACCTTGAATCACCTCCCCCTGCCCCATATACACATATCTCTGTTGATTGTAATTATTCATTTATTTGGGAGGTAGGCCAAACATTACAGTGGTTCTAAGAGTCCAAATTATACAAATGATAAGCTCAAGTAAGTACCACTTCCTTTTCATCCCTTCTACTCCTTTTTAATCCTTCTGTTCTTTCTACCTTATTTCTAACCACCCTTTACAGGCAGTTAATCTCACTAGTTCCTTGTTGAACTTTCCTGTATTTCTTTTTGCACAGATTAGCAAATATGTATATACTTTATTATCTCCTTTTCTTTCTTACTTGAAAGATAGCATACTGTAGATACTCTTTGCAATTTCCTTTTTTCTCAATGATTTATTATGAAAATAATGTCATATAATTTCATAGAAATCTTCCCCAATTTTTCTTACAGTAGCGTAAGACTCCATTCTGTGATGTGTCATGGTTCAACCAGTCTCCTATAGGATGTATGTGTTGATTTCAGTATTTTGCAATTATGAGTAATGTTGCTATGAATAAGTTTGTGCATATATATTTAAATTATAATTAATTAAGCTGTTCTATAAGTTTTGAAGACAGGAAAAAGAACTTTTTTTAACCATCTGAGAGTAAGTTGCTGACATGATGCACCATTCTTCTCTAATCATGTTTTTATAAATATATTCAAGTTTCGCCAAGTAGCCAAATTCATTCCTTTCAGAAAAAGTATACTGTTTAGAACCATGTATTGATTTTAGTCTTCTTCAGTGTGGGCTTGTTCTTCAACCTTTCCTTGACTTTCATGACTTTGATTCTTTTGAAGATTACAAGTCAATTATTTTGTAGAATGCCTCTGAAGTTGAGTTTGTTTGATATTAACTCATCAGTAGATTCAGGCCATGTATCTTTGGCAGAGATATCAAAGAAGGGATGCTGCATCTTCTTTTGTATCCTATCAGGTGCCATATGATTAAAATGATTTCTTATGATATTGCTTTGATCACTTGATAGAAGTTTACCTTCCAGTTTTCTTCTTACTTTACACGTATTACCTGTGTAACCTTGGCTAACGGGTCAAATCAAGATAACAGTTTAAGATTTCCACTGCAAGATTTAGGAAAGCTCTGTTTAATAGGGGAGTTTTATATTGAGTTCTAAACAAAGATACCATTTTTTAAACTTTTTACTCTGGAAAACATTAGATTTACAATAGAGATACCATATTTTTCATTTCAGTATTTTGTCTCTATATTAATGAGGGATATTTTTTTCTGTAGCTTTCTTTTCTTGTAATACCTTTGTTTCCTTTTCATAGTAGGATAATCCTGGCCTCATAAAATGAGCTGGGTAGTATTTTTTCTGCTTTTATATTGTGGAAGAAGCTGTATAGTATTGGCATTTTTTTCCTTCCTTAAATGTTTGGTAGAGTTTACCAGTGGAACTCTCTGCACCTACCTCTGTGAATGTTCCACCTACTCTAGAAAAGAAAATATATTCTACTGTTTTCAAGTGCTACTATTTTTTATTTAGTTTTTCACAGTGCACCACATTCTTCCCATTCCTCTAGAGATACTTTGTGCTAGAGTAGTGTGTGGCTAATCAGAGGAATATCTGTATGATTCTGAGTTTTAGGTCTTCCATTTGGGCTGTACCTCAGAGCGTGTCTCTTTGGAAGCTCTGTTCCTCTTCTGCCCTTCTCTAGCAGTATTCTTCTTTTACTTGTTATTCCAAGTTTCTTATCTTAGTGGTGGTGAAGTGGGGTCTCTGTTACTCTAATTAAAGCTCAGTCTTAGGTATATACCATGTCCCTGGACCTCATCATGGTGGCCTTCTCTGTTCTCTGTCCCTGCCCTGGCTGCAGTTGTGGGCTCAGCACATAACTATTCTTCTCTCAAGACTAGGATTTTTCTGCCTCCTTGTTTACATATGCAATGTATGTTCACCTGTGCCCTGGGGCCGGCATTGTTCCTCTTCCGCCTCAGATAATGTCTCTGTTCCATGGTGGAAATGTAGGGGAAGGATCCACCAGAGGTTCTTGTCCTTCTTGCATGGCTTCTGTTCCTCTCATTCAGATCTGAACCATGATAGACCCTTCTGATCTTTTATGTGAACACCCAGGGTGTTCACAGGGGTCCATGGAGAACAAACCTGAAAGATACTGTGGACTTACCTAGTTTTTGTGACCTCCCCAGACGTTTCCTCTGTCCTACCACTCCCACTTGGCCTTCACCAATTTGTCAGCTATTCTAGCTGAACTTTTTGTTGACATCTGGTTCTATCTATCCCAGGTGAGTGCATGTTCATGTATTCTCTCTCTCTTCAGTCATCATCTCTACTTAGATTCTGAACCAGTTCCCTGCAACCTCCATTCTCTGATGGGTTTGAAAAATAGTGTGAATTTGAAGTTAGTTTGGATCTTTTTCATTATTAGGGTGAGAATGCTGCTTTTTTCCTATATCTTTATATCCTGGAGCTGAAGTTTTATGCAATTCACTGACCCTATATTTTTATAAAGATTAATTATTACCTGTTGTTTATTTCTTTATTCACCCATTTGTTTATTCAAACACTTACTAAGCAGTTACCATTTGGATTCTGGAGACATAAAGATAAATAGAATAACATTCTTATACTCATGATCCTTACTATCTGGTGGGGAAAAAAAAAAAAACAATCAGACAAAAGAGCAAGCAGTTATCCCTAGAATGAAATCTGAGGGGCATGTGTTCCAGGGACCAAGGGAACAGAGACCAATAATGTTTGACTTCTGTTTTTAAGAATGTGTGAGAATATGCCAGGTAGGCAAAAGTTGGGGAAGTGCATTACAATCCAAGGGAACAGAATATGCAAAATACAAAGCATGAAACCAGCATGAACTTTTGGAACTTTAAATGGAATAGCATTTCCTTTCTTTTTTTACATATTAAGAATTGTGTCTTTATTTACACTAGTATATTTTATCATACCATAAGTTTCTCAGAATACAAATGAAAAGTTAACCAAAGTTACAGAGCTAGCATTAAACCTGATAGGCATAAATACACAATTTACACAGACTTTTCTCCCTCCACATGTATCTTAGGATTAGATTGTCTATATCTATTTAAAAAGCTTGTGGGGTTTTGATAGCAATTGCATTAAACCTGTAAACCAATTTGGGAAGACTTGACATCTTTACTACGTTAAATCTTCCAGTCCATGAACATAGCATGTCTCTACATTTATCTAGGTCTTCTTTGATTTCTTTCCTAGCAGTTAATAATTTTCACTATAGAGATCCTGCACAAGTTTAATAGATAAGTACTTTACTTTCTTGGGAAGAATTGTAAATGATGCTATGTACTTTAGTTTTTGTTTTTTTACCTTTTGACCTCCTTCACCCATTCCCCCCCCGCTACCCAGAGATAGTGCATGTACATTTCTATAGAGTATAGCTTTGGTTGAAGCAAATTAAATACTGCTGTAACATATCAAACTCTCAAAAACTTTATCCCATCCCCTCCTTTTCCCTTGCACGACTCTCAAAATATTCTAGAACTCTCACCATTATTCCATTTAGTCTCTATCAAATTGACTCTTTATTTAGGTGCATAAAAATAACATAGGTTTGCTAATTCTCTGCCATTAACTAGTTGTGCAACTTTGTCTATTTTTCTTGTGCCCTGGTGTCCTCATCTGTCAGTTGAGGTAATGTTCCTCTCCCTGGCTCCATCACAGGGATGGAATGGTGATATTGTGAGAGAAAAGACAAGAACATGCTACAAAAAAACAAAAAAGCACACAAAATACAACATGAATAGATTTCATTCCTGCCAAGATGTATTTTCTGAATTCCTAGATTGGCTAAATGTCCCTTCTCTCTGCTCTCACAATACCCTTACTTACATCTGTTTTATCACTTAGAACATTTTACTGAAATTATCTGTTTATGTGCATATTTCCACTAGTAGACAAGGGACTCCTTAAATCCAAGAGGCATGGAGTATTTCCCTTCAGAGCTCCTGCCTTTAGGTTCACAGTAGTCTCTGTTTCATTGCACTTACGTTCATCAATAGAAGAGCTGTGTCTTTCCAGAAGCAGGCTCAGTTTTTTGGGGCCTCCTCTTGGCCTGGACATCCTTCTGTTATATATGAGGAGACCTTGTCAGGCTCCCTGGTCAGGCTCCATGATGCTGCCTGTTTCCATGAAGACATCCACCATAAAAACTGCTTAGGTAGGGAAGCCCCTACCTCCCCTCCCCAATGACCCTAACATTTCTGAAACTCCTTAATACCAGAGCTTCATCTCATGAAAAGAAATTGGATGAAATTCAAATAGAACCATAAAACGTCAGAGTTTTAAGGGCCTTTAGAGACCGCGAATAAATTGTGTTCTGAAAGCAGTTGTTTCCAGTAGGAAGAGGAAGGCTGTGAGAGAAGTAGAAATGATACTTTGAGGAGGGCAGGATATGAAAAGGGAGGATAGTCTCTTCGTCTTTTAGGTGTTTGTTTGTTTGTTTTTTTCCATTTTTGCCTAAAGCCAACCTTTAGCCCTTCTGTCCTCTGAGCTTAAGAATATCCTACCTATCCCAAGGAATGGTATATCTGGGCCCTTCTGGGATAACTAGAGGTCAGTAAATGGGCACTTCCTCAAAAGATGACCTCTAGGATTTCATATGCATGTGCATAAAAATTGAGTCCTTGTTGGGATGCTAATACCCTGGTTTGACTTATATCAGGTCAAGGATATAACTGTATTTTGTAAACCTTTAAGGGCCTTTTCAGTGTGAGAGAAGATTCGTAAAGATGGCTGTGGAAGAGCAGCTGGGTCTCTCTCTCTTCCAAGGGTCACTTTGTGAGGTCCTGGTGCGTCAGGACATAGTTGGCTGAGATTCTTGAGACACAAATCTGGGGAGTCCAGTCTTGAGCCTGGGTAAACCTTCCATGCTTCAGAATTCAATGCCTAGCTCCAGCAAGGCCATGGTAGGCCTCCCCCGACTCCGACAACCAGTGACACAGGAAACGAGGCACACCCCAGGGGTCACGGCAGAATATACTACAAGGCCCCCAAGTGCTTGGCAGGATGCCCAGCATGCATTTCTCTTAACCAGAGAGAGAAGACAGATCTTTGTGGGAACGAGACTCAGCAACTCAGGAATATATTGGAACTGAGCCAGATGTTGAATCCTGAAAGAAAAAGAGAAACTCCAGGCATTGGACCGATGTCCCTGGTTGGAACAATTGAGTTACGTATATACATGCATGTCTATATATACTCACATGTGTTTATGTATATGTGCACGTATTTATTTCGTATTTCATAATTTATAATGTTCAGACATATAACAGTTACACTCCAGGAGGTGGATTTAAACAAGGTCTTCGGGAATCTGAAGATTTTGCCCATTGAGCTTTAAACTCTGTCCTTGGAAATCTAAACCGGAAGAGACCTTGGCCCTTCCACTCCTGTTTTATTGAAGGAAAATAAGGCCTGGAGAAGTGATGTGACTTGCTCAGCATCACATATAAAGAACTATTGGGAATTTTTTTCCCTAAATTCAGGCCAGAAAAAGCCTGATCTCCCCCTTTCATTTCAGTGTGTGGGCCCCTCTGGATCGCATGACTGAGTGCCCTGGTAAGCCTAGCTATGTACTTGTGTGTAAGGGCTTTCTCAAAAGTTGTCTCTATTTAAGCCTTACCTTCACTTTTGTGGGGAGGTAACTGTTACTTTCTGCATATTTCACAAGAGGAGCTGGGGTCTGGAGAGGTTAAGTGACTCGTCCAAGGTCATGGCTCTAAGTGACTCAAACCGAAGACCATCTGCCTCTCAGTCCACTACAGCTTCTGAAGGGGAAAGGAATGCAATAAAGAGGTTAGGAAGCCATGAGTGCTCTTGTCAAGGATTCTTGCCTGGCTCTCACCACAGCCCCCAGTGATGCAGCCACACGGGACTAGGCAGCATTGTGCAGACATCACCTGCACCCTCTGTGCTTACAGTGTCCTTACAGTTCTCTCCTCATGGAACCTTTCCCCCCCGCCCACCTGTTCCAGCTGGCAGGCTCCTGACTTTCTACTCTCCTTGCCAGGTTCCTTGTCTCAGTCGGTTCAGGCTGCTGTTCTGGAGGCTGGAAATCCAAGATCAGGTCACCAGCCTGGTCAGGTTGTAGTGAAGACCCTCTTCTGGGGTGCAGATGGCCAGTTTCTCACTGTGTCCTCATGTGGTGAAAGGAGTGAGGGATCTCTCTGGAGCCTTTATTGTAAGATTACCAATCCCATTCAAGAGAGCTCTGCCTCCATAACCTAATCACCTTCCAAAGAGCCCTTATCCTAATACTATATCACCTTAGAGGGGAGGGTTTCACCATGTGAGCTTTGGGGGGACATAAACATTCAGACCATAGCAACCTTATTTCTTGGAAGAGCAATTGCCTCTGTCTTTAGGTTATTCTAGGGGCTTGTTTGTACCTGTGTTCAGCAGATATGAACCAGGCTGTGCTCGGATCACATTCCTCTGGACGAAGGCAGGAATAGTGTACAAGTCTTCACGGATGCTCTGCAGAAGGCCTGGCACATCACAGGTGTTCGAAGTACACTTGATGAGCAAATATAATGTGAATATTAGCCCAGGAATACTAGTTCACTGGAGTCTGCGAGACACTACTGCATAGTACCTTTACAGTGTGAACGTTGCCAGAATGTGCCGTCATCCAAGGCCTTGATTCATGTCCTCTTTCTCACTGCGTTGTCCTCAGCAGGTTACATCTGTCACTCTAGAACACTGCTCTCCGGTCCTCAGTCACTCCGCTCCTCTACTGACTCTGCTGGCTGGGACTATAAGAGGGGAAAAATATTTTGATAGAAAATGTGTCAAATGGATGGAATAGAAAAATGTTTCAACAAGGAGAAATCAAGACAGATAGGATAACTGGTGTCTTGAGAGCTCATATAAAGGTCCCTTCACAGCTAAAACCCTGAGAATAAACCTCACGTGTGTGGCAAAGGGTCTGGATGGAGGGAAAACCACGGCGTGAGGCTGTTTTTGTTGGTTCTTGTTGCCGTGTTCACACGTAAGGCTATAAATCTGACAACGTGCTGCACTCTGGAGCGAGAGTGAAAGCTGAGGGCTGGAGGTGGAGAGATCTTTCTTCCAGCTCCACTTAACTGCCCTTTGATCTGGGAGTGGAGATTCAGCTCTCAGGGAGGGAGTGTGCAGGTGGCAAGATGTAAACAAAACAACATCCTGGAGCCTTTGTCAGGCCTTCTGAAAACAAAGTGGAAACATGGTTGGCTCCTGAGCTGACCAGACCTTAAAGAATGAGTCTGACACATAACGGAGTGGTTTACACCCTCGCCCATTCACGGGGGTCCGTGGCAGCCGACAGTGAGCCCTCTGCAAGCAGACGGGGTGATCGCCAGGCCCGGTGGACTTCTGAAGGCTTCTGCTGGATTTCCCTAGAACAATTCTGTGGGAGAATCACAGTTATTCTCACACACAAGACTTTGGTAACTAAAGAGAAAATGTGCATCTCTGTCCTGGCTTTACCACTGTGCATTTCCTGTATATCCACACACTTTGGAGTGAGTTCCACGGGATGGCTGTAGGTGGGGGATTAAGAAAGAAAAAGTGGTTGACTTGGGATCTCTTTCAGAAGGAAACAAGAGCACAAGGCAGGAAATGGGTTCGGACACTTTCACAGTCTCTCTCCATTCTATCACCACTGAGGGACTGAGGCTGGTACTGTTTATTGAGAACCTGTCCTGCCTGGGCTGTGAGCCTAAGTGTTTTCCTGGAGCCTCTACCTGGGGCTCCTAGGGCCTGGCAGCCGCTGAAAGGAGCAGCTCTGTGCGGAGAACAGGCAGCCTTGTTAGGCATTGGTTCTGATGGGGCCAAGTGGTCAGAGGGGGAGCCGGGGCTCGTTCACTCGGGGACCAGAAGCAGTTCACTTACTTGGGTACCCACTCGGTTCCTCTCTCCTGGCCTCACCCCGTGTTCTCTCATGAATTCCTCTGGAGCAAGAAATGGCATTTGTGTATTTTGAAAAGTCAAAGGCCGGTGTTAAATGTTCCTACCTCTGAGAGAAAGCACATTGCCTTCCCCATTGTCATGCAGGGGAAGAAAGCCCAGCTCCACTGTGTGCTCCTGACTCCAGCCAGGCCGCTTGGGTGCCAGGTTCTGGTCTACGCGAAACCCCTGTGAACGAACAGCGGGGCTTCAGCTGCAGTTAATTTTCATTTGCTGTTTGTATATAAATGCTTTTAGTACTTAAACTAAATTCAGATCAATTAAACTAATGTTGTTTGACATAATATTCCTTGTTCCAAAATCAATATCCCTTCATTTGACAGACTTATTCTTGAATTCAGGATGTTTATTGCTCTTAAAGCTTTACCTATAGACCTGGTTTTTGTCTTTAATGATATAAAACAGCTCTTCCTCGCATACTGTACGCCCGCGTGTAATGGGGTTCAAATTTCGCTGGTGAATATCTTTAATTGTACCATCATGCATTTTAATCTAGCAGCACAGGACCACTTTCTCTGTCTCCATTTGTCTCCTTAGTTTTAAAGACATTCCTTTAACGGTGTCCGTTTAGAAGGATTTGGGGCCAATGAAGGAGCCAGATCAGGATTTCAGGGCCAGTGCTCCCTGCTTTCCCAAGGGCTGGGCCAACTGCGAAGGCCCCAGCCGCCCAGATGCTGTTTGACTGTGGCCACTTACCCTCCACCAGCAGCCCAGCGCCCCTTCTGCTCCCACCCCGTCATCATAAAGTAACATGCAGCTACTAAAACGCACCACATTTTCTCACGTGGGCTTTTCCCGCATGCCCTCCAGCTCGTCTTCACTCTGCCTTTGGCTCTTATAAATCTTGTTCTGTTTTCCCTGGCCTTTGTCCAGAGACAGGCCTCTCTCGGCTCTGGGGAGAGCAGGCTGGGGGTCATTTATCACTTGAACAGTGGGAATGGGGGACTGAACAGTAGTTTTTTTGCCATCACCATGGCAAAGGTCTGTGCACCCTCACCTAATTGGAAGAATCTGGCCCGTGTTCCTCTAATTGCTGCACCTGGATAACTTTGCCCAGGTCAGACTTGCTCACTTCAAGACGAAGGAAAGAATTGTCTGAGAAGAAGGACCCCTTGGTGATAAAACAGGAATGGTTTGCAATGTTTTTCTTTTTTTCCAGGCAAATATTTTCTTTAAATTAATAGTCATCGAAGTGATGTAAGCTGGCATTTGTGAGAGCTTTAATCAGCCTCTGAAATGAAACCTGAGCTGGGCTTGCCGTCTCAGCCATCCTACTGGAAAGACTCTGCAGCAAAATGTGCCCAAACGCTGGGAAGGGAGCAGCTCTGCCCCAGTTCCAGCACACACGCGCGTGCACGCGTGCGCACACACACACACACATACACACACACACACGCTTATGTTTTTCTATGTTATTTTTCAAAGGAGCATAGACTGAGATCATAGAGACTTGGTTGAAATCAAGAGTCCTTAACTTCAAATATTGCTGAGGTTGGGGGAAAGGGAACTTGGGGGAATAAATGGTTTGTGCTACCACATTTCATTTTCTATGAATGATGGACAGAGCTTAAGGTTTGTTCCGGACAAAAAGTGTGACTTCCTCCTTCTAGGGATCAGTTGCCCTCTCCGTTCCGTTTTGTCTTGTTTCCCTATGCTCTCAAGTTTTCTCTTTCTCCTCTCTTCCTTCTCTTCTCACCTTGCCCCTCTCCTCTGCTGCTCCACAGTATCCCATCTGGAATCATATCCTGGATGGTCTAAACATGGTTATAGTAAATCTTCCAAACTTGTAAGTTGCATAAAACAGCGTTGGTTAATACACCTTGAAGGGAAAAGCTTTCCCACTGTCCCTCTCTTCAGTGAGCCATGTTTCTTCTCGTGGCACACCTTTGATCATTGCCTTGGCCACACCTGGCTGCATTTAATTTCCATTCCTCCAGATTCCTCCTCCGGCTAATTGCTCTGTCCATTTGCTGGGTCCTGTTCTCATGAGGATCTAGCCAGGCCGGGAGAGGAGACAATGCCCTGTTGCTCCTTGGAGAGAGTTTTCTAAAGGACCATCAGCCTCTTTCTCAGCAACATCCTCAGCAGAGGCCAGAGATAGAGGCCTGAGCAGAGTCGAGAAAGGTCGCCAGGGCCCAGGGCTGTCCCGGTAAAGTCCTAGAAAATATCAGGAAGAGGAAAACCTGTGCAGAGTTTTCTCTAGAGATGCCTCACCTCCACCACCCTTGGAGGGAGCACATATCACAGAAGGTTGGTGATAACATCTACCTGATTCTTGGCACTGCACATAAGCAATTTTTCAGGTAGTTTTTTTTAATGTTATTTCACTTCCACCATTTCTATGTGAGGTGGGAAGGGCTGGAATGATCATCCCTATTTCACAGATGAGGAAAATGAGGACCAGAATAGTGACTTGGGCAAGGTCACTTAGCTTAGTACATGGGAGGAGTGGGGGGCTAAGATTTGTATCTAGGCCAGTGCCTGATCCACAGCTCACTGCACTGGGCTATGCTGTACCTCTTCTCAGAGGAGCACCCCACTTCCTGGTCGCTGCCATCCTGTTTGCTTCTCTTGGCCTGAAATCATGAAATGGACTTATATCTCAGAAGGCTTAACCTTATCCAAAGCCAGACCTTCCCAGAGTACTGACCAGAGTTATCCACATGGCCATGCAAGGAGGAACATTGCTTTGATGGGCAGCTTCAGCAGCTGTGCCAATGCACAGCCTTCAGGCCCCCCGGCAGCAGATAGGGGCCTACCAGGTGGCCCTTGCTTCCTACTCAATGTGGTACTTGATATATTTCTGGTTTTAAAATTAAGCAGGTCTCCATGGCCCCTCAAAACTCCTGGTTTAACATGTGTCCGGTGGAGATAAAATGAAACGAGATGGCCCATACAAGGTGGCCTAGTTCAGTGCAGGATACACGGGAGACTCTTGGTAAATGAAAGATTGAGTCCTTTCTAGGAGGAGCTTTGAGTCTGATTCCAAAACACAAGGTGACAGACTAGAAAATTGAGGGTGGTGATGTCCAATTCTGGTTTAGATAATTTTAGAGAAGGGTCACTTTATTTGCCTATCTCTAAGAACTGGCTAGACAGTTTACAGACTCTCAGAAGGTCCAACATTTGAAAAAGATGGAATTCTTAAAGGAATTCTTCTTGGGCATTTGGGCTATAAGTACACCGAGCGGACATTTGGTTTATCCAGTTTTTCTCTCTTTGAGGAAAAATAATGTTCCAAAATGGTATAGAGAATCTACAGGAAATCATAAGGAAATTAAAATATGGAGCACGTCTAAGACAGCCTTTTAAATATTTAAAGGCCAGAGGTGGTAAAAGTAGTGTTTTCAAAATTAATTTGACTGTAACTTACAAAACAATTTTTAATCTATTATCTTATTTCATTCTTACCACAGACCCCTGATATCGCCTTAATGTCAGTCCCACTTTGTGAATGTAAAAACCTGAGATTGGAGAAAATGAAGTGTCTTCTCCAAGGCAGATTGTAACTGAGAGGTTGTAACTCAGCTGTGTGGGATCCCCTTCTGTTTCTCTCACATAAACACACGCTGAACACACAGACCCGATAAAGGTGGCAGAGATGATGATAACCTGTATAAGCCAACATCAAGCCCCCATGGATTTTCAATGAGATCGACATTAAGATTGCTTAATTATGAGGTTAATGAAAATATAATCCCAGGACTAGGCTTTGGTCACACACGCTATAATTGAGCATCTACCTTCAATTCATGTAGGTCTTAGCATATAGAGGCTTCTAAGCAAATGTAGAATGAACTTTAATAAGAAGGAAGATCTTAGTAAAGGAACCAGAAGTGGTAGGTGCGGGGTAGGGGGTAGGAGGAAGTAGGCAACGAAACAGATAAATAAAATAAATATGGAGAAAGGGTGAAAATGGAATGCTCTCTTAGCAATTTCCCTGAAGGGCTCGGTGTCTTCCCTGGTAGCTCAGGATTGAGAAATTCAAGGCCAAGTGGGCCTTTCTTTTGCATTCATGGATCATCCTCCATCCCACTCAACCTTTGCCTTTCAATAGCTTCTCAAAGCATACTTTGCCTGTAGCACTGTTCTCATTTAATTATATATATATATGTATATATAAAACCCAAAGCATTATTAAGAGAAATGCATGCCATATGTTTCTGATTCATTTGGACTTAAATACTCTGCCTGCTGTTAGCTAAGAGAAAGGCAATATACAAGAACTCATCTTAGTAAGCAATGTTAGCCAGGACCTTCGTAAGAAACAAGTTTTGATTTTGCTGGGAAAACTGGGAGTCAAGATCTTGAGTGGTTTGGGTAGGATTTGGAACTCGACCACTGAGAACTGCAAAGTGAGGCGTGCATAGTGAGAAGCATGCCTTCCTCAGTCTCAACTGAGGATCAATCTTTGTCAAGCTGGAGTTAGTTAGGTCTCCAGGGAGCAAGGGGAAGTAGTAATTTAGGAGAAAAAGAGCTGTTACCTAGGGCTGCTGTTTACCTTACCGTAAATATGAGGGAATAGTTGTTAATAAAATAGTTTTATATTTTTCCTTTAAGAAAATAGTCATAATGTATGAAATATATCAGTATTCAGCCTTTAAAACAAAACAATAGATCTTGTGATTTAATTTTTTAAAAAAAGACAGAAAGAAAGAAAAAACCCTATTTCCCCTTTCAGTGTTTGCAAGCTTATACCATCTAGCTATTAATTGGGTCTAATTTTTTTTTTAAAGAGGAATATTTATCTTTACTGTGAACTTTTCCCCCCTTGGGCTCATTATGTTAAACGTTGCATTTAACCCACACTTTAGGGGAAAAAAAGTAATATTTCTGTTGGTTTAAACTGTCAGATTGACTCACATAATGGAAAATGGGCTAACTGGAAGTGGGAGAAAATATTTCACTAAAAGCAAACATGCCAGGGAAAGGGTTAGCTCCACCTTATTCATAGCAGCAAAGTTGGGTTGCATTGGTGGCTCCTGTCCTGTCCCAGGGGAAGAGCCTGGGGGGGAGACACAAGGAAAAGAAGAGGTTGGCTTGCTGCAAGTTATTGCCAGGAAGCTGCCCTTTCTGTTTTCTAACCTAACACCAGTTCTTATCGGAGAAGCCATTGGCAAAATGGCAAGGAACAGAGCAGTTGGTTCCACGCGCCAGCTTTCTTCTTGCTTTATTATGCTGCAAATCCACTGTTTTCTGTAACTTACTAAAAGTGTGCTGTGTTACCGTGTATTCTTTCTCCGGAGTGACCGTGCAAATCTAATTCTCCATGTGGAATAAGCCTTCATGCCTTTTTTTGGAAATGTTCGACTTTAAACCTTATCAGTACCTGGCATACGGTCAGAGCTCAGTAATAGCCACTGAATATTGTTGAAAGAATCTTTAGAGGGTGGAAAAAATGGTTAGAGGCAGGATCACATGGTAGATAGTAATATTTATTTAAGAATCAGATAGTTGGGTTCAAATCCTGGCTTTGCCACTAAGAAATTAGGTTAGGCCCCAGCCCATTTGTATGGTAGGCATAAGAATGACTACTTCAATTTTTTGTGTAAGAATTAATGACTTCTTGTATATGTCATTCCAGGCACATGGCAGGATTCAATGGAGAGCTGCTGTTTGCTCTTTTAGGGTGTCATGGAACACTGTACATAGCCCTGAGACGGCTTGGGTCAAAATCCTATCTAACTACTAACTTAGATAAGTCATTTAACTTTTCTAAACCTTAATTTCTTCATGGTAAAATAGAGCTATGGTACCTACCTGCACAAAGGATTGTTGGAAGGATTAAGATTTTTTTAAGTGTATATGGTGATGGGTAAGGCCATCAACCTCAGCCTTATTTCTGAAAATATTCTTCAAACATTCTTCATCTTGAAAGCATCTTCTTCAAGCAAGTCCAAAGGTTTTGGCTTATGCGATGCCTTCAGTGACTGTATCTTCAGGGAAGATGAAGAGAAGATCAATATTTACTTGAATCAGTTACAATTTAAGGGAAAGGAAAACTCAATAACATGGGAGCAACATTCAGCAGTGCCTCATGTTGGCAAAGCAGACCTCAAACTACCTTGCTCCTCCAATGACCTTGGCTGAAAACGAGCATCTCTTTATTGCTGCCATTATACAATATGGTCAACCGCCAGAGTAACTGGCGACTGATTTTTCCTACACTATATATTTTTTTCCTATACTGTATCAATCTTTTAAAATTTGAGTATAAAATGTTGAATATAAAGTTGCAATAATATTTATTTTGTGATAAAACTTCAGATTTATCCTTGTATCTCAAAAGAGGAGTCTGTGATAGTGATACTCAGTCTCTGCCTCGGCTTCCAGCCAAATATTGACTTTAATAATCAGCCATTCAGCTCTCTGCCAAAATGTGTGCACCTTGATGAATGTGTAGTACCTAGCCAATTGCCTGAAAATAGCAAGCACTCCGTGGATGAATATTTTCCTATTTTTGGTTATGAGGATGAAGGGAGGTTTCCCTGGCATCCGAGCATCACAGCATATAGGACCACTGACATATTGTGGTTCTTGAGCAGGTTTATTCCTCCTCTGTCATGATTTGCCCAAATGTAAGACAAGGGGAAGGTTTAGACTCCACATCCCCTAACGCTGAACTCTCTTCATTCTCACTGAGCACTCTCAGTGTTTTCTCCACTAATCACTGTGGATTCAGTACAGATCCAGGAAGCAGGCATCCCAGGTACCCTTCTGGACTACTAGCTCTTGATTATTCACCAAAACTCTAAGAGCTAGATTCTCAGCTGAGTTAAAAAAGCTGAAGCCATTAGAGAGAGGAAAGATGAGCCCCTTCCTGATGTTGAAGCATTGGCATTGATATTTGTTTCCAAAGGCCAGCCCAAATCTAAGGTAATAGCATGCCAGCAAAATATAACTTTAGAATAAAACTCATTTTGAAGAGAACCTAGATGGAAAAATATGTGAGGCAATGAGCAGTGCCAAGAAGTGGCCCAGATAATCAGTGCTGCGTATATTTCTATTATCAAAGAAAAGGATAGAGAAGAATTAGCCGTTTATTGATCTCTGTGTTCCAAGGCATTACTAAGTATCTGACATGAACTTTCTATTGACTGCTCATCACAGCGTTGTCAGATGTGTATTAAAATATGCCTTTCACTGATGAGAAAGCCAAGGTTCAGAGAGATTCAGATGCATGCTAAGGTCACATAGCAGCAGGGCCAGGTGGCTGAGCTCACCCACCCTGGAGTCAGACTCCCTGGATGTGTGTTCCGGATTCACCATTTATTCATCCTGTGTCTCAGGCAGCTTTCTCATCTGCAAAATGTAGAGAGTGATAGTGCGTATACCTGGGAGTTCAACTTAGTTTTACCTTGGGTTGATTTTGGAAAAATCTCTGTGCACAAGTTGGCTGGTAAACCAAAATATTCTGAACAGATGTATATTGGAGAGGTTGGTCTGGGACTCTTAACATCTCGTGATCTCAGGAGTGAAGACCACGGGCGATGGGACTTAGCCCCTTCCCACCCCAAGCTCATAAAAGCCTTTGATGTGGGGGTCTTGAGTCTGTGACGCAAAGTCTTAAAGAAATTCTGTGACAGCATCACTCCTAAGACTCATAAACTTTGCCTCGTATGTCTCCTAGTGATGGATGAAGGGAACCTTCCATGTTACAAGTTCAGCATTAGCAGTCTTTCCCTTACAGAGGACCCTGCTCTTGACGGTTCTCTGATTGCATCAGGAATTCAGGACACGGGTGGCATAGGGGGCAATCCATTGGCTGCTTTCTCCCTCTGCGAAGAGCTCCTGCTGGCTGAACTAGAAGTAGGAGGGAAAAAAATGTGTGCAAACAGCAATCTGTCATGAGTCCGGAGAAGAAAAGGATCTGATTAGAAGAAACGAGTGGTGGCTTTTGTGTGTGCCTCCTACGTCAGCACTTCTTCCGAGTCAGGGAGAATTGCAGCCAGGGAAATGAATAATGTTGAATTTACTACAAGTTTACCTGAGATTAAGGGCGAGTTGGATACAGCCAGTGTCTTTTGGTCCAGTGTTGACTTAGTCTTGTTGTC
Organism: Tursiops truncatus; assembly: GCF_011762595.2. Lineage (NCBI taxonomy): Eukaryota > Metazoa > Chordata > Mammalia > Artiodactyla > Delphinidae > Tursiops > Tursiops truncatus. The sequence goes on along the minus strand of NC_047047.1, from coordinate 74,993,454 downwards.
ACAAATCAGCTATTGATTTTTGGGGTCCCCATTAGTCTTAGGGAAGAGAGCTAATCCTTCTTTCATGTGTGTTTATATACCATATTTGGCCGGAGCTCGGGGTGCACTTTTCACCTTGATCTGCAAGTAGAAAGGTAAACACATGACCTCAGTACTAGAAGCCACCCTGGCTGGTCACTCTCCACTGTTTGTTTAATTTCACTCTGACTTTTGCCTGCCTCCCAATCCCAGGTATTCGGACATGTTACAAAAAGAAAGAGACCCTGACATCAAAGCCCTGGTCATGATTTTACTAGGGGGCAGCTCTGAAAGCATTTGTAAGGCCCGTGTGAATGGCTGGTGCGGTGACCTCTAGAAAATACTTTACTCTCCAAATTGGGGCTAACAGATTTATCACTCACTGGGCCCCGACCTTCCAGGTCAGCCTAGGGTTATTTTTGTTTATTATGGGCGAAGACATGGTAGTCCTATTACAGAAGCCTAAAGAGCAAATATTGAGAACATGACTTAGGGATTAAAGAGAATTCTGAAAGCATATTTTTGATTTTAAAATTTCCTATAAAAATGTTAACTTTGTCAACATCTGCTTGAGATCGTTGCCCCTAGACAGATGTCTCTGTCAGCCAACCAGCATTGTAACAGTTCAGGATAATGGATGCTTTTGTCTCCTTCTCTGTGGAATTTCAGTTTCTACTCTGTGGAAGGCTACTTCTGATCACAAAGGAATTCTGAGCACAGTTGGGTTGTTTTTGTTTTATTAGTCGTATGAAGTGTGTTTCAATAAAAGGAGTTATCAACATATGCGATATAAAATCACTTAGTTCTATTCTGATTTTATTGAAAAGGTAGTGATTTTAATACAGTTTGAGACATTCCTTCTTCAAATCTGCAGAGCAGGGCATTGCCAGGCAGTACAGTTCAGCAGCGAAGAGCACAGAGTTTGGTAGACTTAAGTTCAAATCTTGACTTACTATCTGTGTGACCTTTGGTGAGTTATTCCAACTCTTTAAACCTTCATTTCTTAATCTTTAAGTGGGGGTAATGTTGGCATTGACCTCACAGTGTTATTGGAAGAATAACATAAATGTATGTAAGATACTTAACATTATGCCTTACGCACAGTAAACAATCAATAATAGGGTAGCTGCTATTATTATAATTGTTCAGTCTCCAAGACCTCCATTTTACTTGTTACAGATGACCATGACTCTTACTTTACAAAGCAGACTGGACTGTCTTTTCACCTCAAAATGTTTTTGGATATCCACCAATTAACTTTTTTAAATGTCAGAAATTTAAGGGGTGCTTCCTTTGTGCCAGGCTCTGCTTTACGCGTGTGGCTCGCTTACTTCCCACAACCACCGTTCGCCATCTCTATTTTACTTATAAGAGCATTGAGACTCTGCAAGTTTAATGATTTCCCCAATGTCATATTGCTAGTATGTGAGCAAAAATCATCTAGCTCCAGAGCCTATCTCCCTAACCACTGTAGTATACGTACTGCCTCTCTTTAATGTTTTAGAATTTTAGTTCTATACATGATCTTCTGCCATATTGATTTTTTTTCTCCCTTTCTATTTGTACTTTGACAGCTTTCTAAAACTGCCTAGGTGTCTCTCAAATTAAGTGAATTAATAAGTAATAAATGAACAGATACAAAACCTTTATTACTCACTTCTAAACACCTTATGATCTGGTTTTTGTCCCACTGCCCCTGAAACTTCCCTCTCCAAGGTCACAACTGCATAGAAAAATGACTGCACGTGAATAAGAAAGTAGGGAATTGTTTAGAAAGCTGTGGCAATAGTCCAAGTGAGAGCTGTTAGTAGCTGGGACTAGAGGAATAGCAGTGAAGATAGAGAGTATTAGATTATGGGAGTATATTTTGGAGATAAAGCCATAAGGATACACTGGTTGATCTGATGTAGGAGGTAAGGGAAAGAGAGGAATAATGGATGACTCCATTTGATTTGAATAATCAATCCGTGGATGATGTTGATGTTTACAGAGAACAATGGATTTGGACCAGGTTTAGGAAAAAGATATGTGGGTTTTTTTGTGTTTGTATTTGTGTGTTTTTGTTTTTGTTTTTCTGGGGGAGTGTTGGAGGATGGAGATATCAAAGGATTTAAAAGTCTGGAGCTCAGAGAAGGCTCTCTGGTATGAAAACGACCTGTGAAAGCCTAGGTATGATCACTTATGGAGAGAACATAGACAGAAGAGAGAAGCAGCCCAGGAAAGAGTGCTGCCATTTAGAAGCTGAGCAAAAGAAGTAACAAAGGATAATACGAAAAATGGACAGTGAGATAAGAATAAAATGAGGAACCTGGTGTTACTGGAGGCTATATATGTACTCCTCAAGCTTTTCTGAGCTTGGTATGCTGGTGAAAGCCTCTGCATTTTACACAGCCTGTCTCCAGTGCCTACAAGGCCTTCCTCAATTTCTCTGTCTGGCAAACTCCTACTCTTTCTTCAAGACTTAGTTCAATTCCTTGGAAGCCTACTCTTGACTCCTCACCTCTTGTTTCCACAGCACTGTGTCTCTAACTCTATTTTAGCCCAAATAACTGGGCACTTAGGATTGTATAATCTGTCTTATAAACTCTCTGGCTCCACTGAGGTCAGCTCCTTGAGGGAATCACTGTCTTTTATTTCTGAATCTCCAGTAACTAGCACAGTGAATGTGGAAAAATAAGTATCTGACTATCATTGATTGAATAAAATGTATGCATGACTAGATTCCCTTTTGAGCTCCAATATTTAATGTCAAACCATTTAATTTCTACTAGAGGACTCCACCTAGAAGCCCAATAGTGAGTTCCACCTAGAGATCAAATTCTGCATTTCTCAAGTTGAAGTTATTCACTTCCCTTAAGACCTCCTTCTCTTTCTATTTATGGTACAACTATTCTCAAGTCCTTCAAGATTGGAAGCAAGAGATCACTTTTGACTCTTCCCTATATATAGCCAGTCAGCCACTATTCTTGTCCATTTTCCCTCCATATATCTTGAATCTGAATCTTCTTTCTTTTCTGTAGTTAGCAACTTGCCCAAGGTCACTGAGCTACTCAGATACAGAGCCAGGGCTGGAATCCATTCTGTCTGACTCACTAAGTAATATCACCTTTCTGGCTTATGCTTGGATAACTGGGATCCTTTGATAATATGGCCGGCAATTCCAAAGAATATAGCTTGTAATTTTCTGGAACATTTTGGGAAGGAAAATACTCCATGGACTTTTGTTTTTTCTTATGTCTGAGACGTAAACCAACTATTTTATGAGGCACTGACAGAGAAATATATGGGTAGACTGATTTATTTCCCTCAATAGGATGTAATCTGATGACTGTCTAAGGATATAAAAGTTTATAAATATAGTAAAGTATTTGTATCTAGAATATTTCTTTTGAAAATCATCAACTGCATTAACTAGGACATCTTACTTCCACTCCCGAAGTTCTTTTCTACTCAATTTTTATGTCTTCTCCCAAGATTAAATTGCTCCTTAGGATCTCATCCTAGCCACAGGGTAAACTTTATAATCCTGAATTTCCATACATTTTTGTCTTAGCCCTGGGTGATATACAGAGAATGTTTGGGGACCAGAATGAGTAAATAATTGAATGTCCATATTGCTTAGTAAGTGAATATGTAAATGTATATGCACAGTAGTACCAAATAGCTGACTGGTGTTTTTTTCCTCTTTCTTACCATTTAGCTGTAAAGGAAAGATGGAGAGGAAGTAAGCCTCTCACACTGTGACACTGTGTCATCACTAATAACTGCTCCATCTCTAAAATCATGAATTCTCACATCCTTCTTTCTGATTTCTACTCTACCTAAATTTTACACTATACCATTCTTCAAACTCATTGGTTCCACCAGTTTGATTCCCTACTTTCAAAAATCCATAGCTTTGGCTTCTAATTCCTGCCTGATTAATATAACTGGATGCGAACTCTTGCTATAAATGCTCTAAAAACTGAACAAAATATATGAAATGACTATTTTCAGACAGTACATAACAGGAAGTACAGTGCTGTGATTCACACATGATTGTTTGATACTAGAACACAATGCAGGGAGGGGAATCTCAAGCAGAGCATAGTGGTCTCACTGAGATGAAGAGGGAAAATAAAAGAGCTGGGAAAGACTAAGGCAGCCAAAATTTGTGGAGCAGGGATGAAGCTAAACAAACAAACTGCTATGGACTGAATTATGTCACCAAAAATTCATACATTGAAGCCCAGACTCACAACATGATGGTATTGGAGGTGGGGACTTTGGGAGGTAATTAGGTCTAGTAAATCTATGAAAAACTTATAGTTAACATTATGTTTAAATGTGAATCATTGAACTCTTTCCTCCTAAATCAGGAATGAGGCAATGGTGTCTTCTCTGACCACATCTATTCAAAATTTTACTGGAGACTGTAGCTTGTATAATTAAGGCAAGAGAGAAAAATAAAAGGCAAATATAAGGGAAAGAAAAATGTAAAACTGTATTTCTTTCACAGAAAATATGATCATGTATTTAAAAGAATTTAAAGAATCTAAACTACTCAAACAAATAAATCAGATCTCAGGATACAAAGTCAGCATGTAAAAATAGTTTTATTTCTATATACTAGCAAATAAATTTTGAAAAATGAAAACTTTTAAATACTACTCACAATATCAAAAACATGAAATACTTAAGATAAATTTAACAAAATTTGTGCAAGACCTCTACCCTGAAAACTATAAATCATTACTGAAAGAAAGAAGACCTAAATAAATGGCAATATATAACATTGTACTGAATTGGAAGATTCAATTTTGTTAAGATGTCCATTTTCCTCAAGATGATCTATAGAATCAATGCAGTCCCAACCAAAATTCCTGCAAACATTTCTTTATTTGAAGACATTGAGAAAGTGATTCTAAAATTCATATGAATATGGAAGGATATAGAATATTCAAAATCAGTTTTAAAAAGGAGAACAAAGTGGAGGTACTTACAATATCTGTGCTGTCAAGACTCACTGTAAAGCTATAGTAATTAGAACAGAGTGAGATTGGAGCAAGGATAGACAAATAGAACAATGGAACTTGATACTTATCTCCGATTCAGGCCTCTCCCTTGAGATCCACGACATTTTTTAATAACTATTTCATGTCTCTTCTTGAATGTCTTAAAGACATCCTAAGTTCCATATATCTTAAACCCAGCCCATTATCTTTTTTCTCCTAAACCCAGTCCCTCATTTACATTCCCCTGCTAGTTGTACAAATCAGAAACTTAAGAATAATCCTCAACCCCCTCCCTCTCTTTGATTCCTTACTGATTCCTTACTAGGAACCTTCAATCTTATCTCCTAAATATACCTTGAGTTCATCCACATTTCTCTACTTCCATCACTCTATTCTAATGTCTGCTGCCTGGACTTCTGAAAAAGTTTCCTAAACTAGTTAACCCACATCTACTCTTAACTACCCCCAGAGTATATTTTTGAAATAAAAATTGTATCATGTTAAACCTTGCTTAAAATACTTCAATGTCTTCACATTTGTTGTAGGAGAAAGATAAATTGTAATACGGCTTTCAAGGTTCTACCTGGTCTAGTCCCTGCTCGCCTCCCTAGCATCACCTTACACCATTCTGTCTCTTGCGTTCTCAGAGAGCAGTGCTTATGTTTTTGTTTTTGTTTTTTATGCAGAGGAGTACTAGCACTCATAATGTATTTGTCAACTGAATGAATGAATGAAGCCATTACATATCCTAACATTATTACAGCAAAGATACAATGATCTTTCTATTTCCTACTGGAACTTGACAATAAGTTGCTGTTACATGTGAAGTTCTAATGTTTAGACCATAGGCATAGTCAAGCTACTGATGCATGCACATTCTCCAAAATCATAGGAGCTTCATAGTTTTCTTCCAAAGTCAATGCATCATTTTTGTGTTTTTGATATATGTTAAGTGCTTATATTTAGATGCCTTCTTGTGAAATCGAGAACTGAAAGATTTAATTTAAAAGTATGTTCCAGCATGTGTGCCTCCGTTCATCACGTGTAGTTCAAAGGTGATGCAAATGTAGAGGGTTGCATTATAAAAGGCAAACAGTGTGTCACTTCATACTTAGTGTTTTAGAAGAGAGTTCTCAATTTCTTGGTCATAACACACTTAGGAAAAGACATGCATCACATACTCCCATGGGGTGCACCAGAGGTTACATGCAATTTCCTGAGTGCTAACTAAAACTCCACCTTACTCTCTCCCTTTAAGAAAGCGTATTGTAAAGCAAGTGGGTGAGAGTGACATTATTTGGGGGATAATCTTGAATCTGATTCATAGTGCTCTAAAATTACATCATTCACAAATTTAAGACTTTACCTACCTTTAATAACAAATTACTTGTGGTGCAGCTCACCAGTAAACTGGGCATAGGAGTGCATTATGACACTGAAGTATACAAACTACTTGTTTCGAAGGTAGTTATTCAGTGGTCTTGAACCATCGTTGTGTTCTAGCCTGAATGAATACAGCAACCTCCGTGCGGAACACCAGAGGGGTAATTATGCACACACGTACCAGTATTAAAATATGCCTTTATGTAAAAACATTTCTCTATTGAATGTGTCCATAAACCCAAATGTTCATGCATATTCCCAATAATGCTTCCCAGTAATGTTCTTACCCACAAATATTGGAGAGCAGAGGGCATGGAAATCTTGTTACTAATGTACATTTCTTAAACAGTTATAAAACTAGAGAAAGTAATATCCTCTAGACTTATGTGAAGCTGGCTGTACTGTGATTAACTTTACTAGTGACTCTATACATGAAGAAGTTATTAGAAGTTCATAGATTCCAGTGGGTTTAGCTGGTTTCCTCTCCACTCCATTGCTGTCCCATTTTTCTAAGCCATCCCCTGATGGTCAATGTCTATGAGAAAAGCTGAGCATTTGTCCTAACCCCTGCAGTAATCTCTTCTGGGGCATAATCTGGTCTTTTCTTGAAACCTGGAGCCCTGAGTTTTCTACGGGGGTATTTGTTCTCATGTTATAAATATCTGCTCTTAAGAAAAACTTTCCTAAAATTCTGTTAAATCTGACTTTATCCTACTTCCACCCACAGATCCTAGGTCTGACTTCTGGGCCACACTCAACAAACTTCCTCAGTGGTCTGCTTCTTCCCCTAATATTTCTTTGTCAGTTTTCTTGCCTTTGAGTTCCATTTTTTTCCTGCTTAATCTCCTCAGTCCCTTCAACTCTTTCTCATGTGAAATATTTCTCTAACCTCTCAAGCAGTGCCCCTCTAAAAGTATAGTTTCCAAGGTGGAGGGTGGTGTTCAAATGGGTACCATTCACTAATTTTTTTTAATATTAAGGGGATTCCATAGGAAGTGGCATTGAAGCTGAGGCAGATGGTGAAGGGGAGGTGTGCAGTTAGGGGGAGAGCTTGTAGAACAGCACAGAATCATGAAAGCTTGTGACATCACAAGAAAGTCAGTATGGCTGGCAAGTAGAGTGTGTTATGCTAAGGAGTTTGGTCATTTTCATTCAGGTTGTCCAGAGCTTTCAAACTTTCTGAACAAAGCCATTGCATGTTAAGTTTCACGTTTTAGAAAATCCCCTTTGGTATTAGTGTTGCAAAGGTTTTACAAGGAATACAATTAGTGCAGGAAAGCTAGTTAGGATATTTGACTAAGTGAAAAGGACAGGATAGAAACAGAGATGGATCCTAGGCACATTTTTTAAAATTCCGCAAGAGCAGATAAATAATTAAAGGATGTTTCTAAAATACAGGCATTTAAGAACACACTTGGAGTCTATATCTCTAGTAATCCTGGGGAAAACATACCCATTTTTGTCATGACATTCCAGAAGCAAATTTGTTCCACTCAATGGGGCCATGTCCAGTCAAAGAAAACCCACTAAAATATGAAGCCTCAGGAACCTGGAAATTGCTGAGGACATTTGAATATGTCATCTCTGGAGAGTGCTATAGTACCCCAGTCCTAGTTTTGTTCTCTGAGAGTATTATAGTCTTTCCTGCAGTGATATCCTTATTCAGGATAAGGATGATCCAGGGTATGTTTATTCCAATGAAATGCTACTAAATTGTAGTTGCTTCAGTTATGAATTTGTTACATCTCCGAGTCACATTGGAAAGTGGAGGGGGTGTGGGAGATGTCAAAGCTTGGAACCAGTGTTTCACAGAAGTGTTATCTGGCTTCTTGCCAAACACCAGTGCCTGCTGACTTATGAGTGACACTTTTATCTTGAATCTGATGGAAAGATTGTGTTACATTCAGCCCAGGAATGTTTTAAAGACTAAATATGCTGGAGAATCCCTTTTGCTTCATCTTGGTGCTAGCTCAGCAGCTTGATTTCTACCTCTGCTGTCACCTGGTCTTTCTGTTCTTTTGGGAGAAACTGTGGGGGAAGGCATGGCTTCCTGAATCCTAGGCTGCATTATATTAGCAGGTTGTCAGTGTCTCACCGCCTTCCTTGCAAAGCAGGTGCTATTACAGAATTAGCAGACCGCACCACCATTTCAGGGATCGTTGCTACCCTCGGCAAAGCCTGGTTTTCTTTTACACTCGCACATAAAGGGCAGACCGGAGAAGCCACTTAGGGAAGATCCATACAGGGTAGGTGGAGAGTTTGGACGGCTGAAAGGCAACTACTCATGTCTTGAGCCCCTCTTCTGTATCACTGTGACCGTCAGTGCTAGGGACCGGGAACACAGGAGACTTCAACTGCCTTCAGTGCTATGAGGAGCACTCAGGAGATATTTAGCACATTGGTAAATGAATGGATGATGGCCCCTGGGTAAACACCATGATCTCTCCACTCAACCAGGATTCTGCTCTGACACTTGTATATGAAGACTCCTCTTGGAAGTGGATCTGCCTGATTGGCCTCTCTGATATTAACTTCAAACGACAGGGATTTACTACTATATCCGCATGGATTGATTCTTCACTACTATGACACCATTATTGAGGAAACAACCTCCATATTTTACAAACTCATAAATCAGTATTTGTTTTTATTTTGTCTAAAAGATGCCTTCTTTCAGTTCTAAAATGTATCCCCATATCCCGTGGTGGCTTATTGACCAAATATGTGTTCACTGTTTCCAACTCTCATAACTACATTTATTAATTCATTCAGGCAGTGAGTGATTTTTAAGTGCCTATTAGCACCCAGGCTTATATCAGTTAATGTGGAGGATACCAAGGAAAATATGATAATGTGTTTGTCTATCTCCCTAACCCCTATAATGTAAGTGCCTTGAAATCAGTGGATTTTTTCTAATTTCTTCCTACATGCCTAATTCATTCCTTTATACCATGTAATACCAAGTAATAAGTACTGAATAAATGATTTTTGAAGGGTAAGTGGATAAATGAAAGAATGATCTTGCTAAAAGAACAGAGAATGCATTTTTCTCTTTTAAACAGACAGTAATTCAACGGGCCTTGAGGAATTGGCTAAAAAATTCTCTGAAGTCTACACATTCTTAATAGGGAAAGAATTTGTCCACCCAGAATACAAGTCTCTTCTGCATAATTCTCCAAAGAAGTAGTTTTAGGATACAAATGAAATAGTAGTCTTATGTATCTGGAGTTAGCTACATACATTCAATAGTCACGTACGTAAGATTCAGAAGGTCGTTCAAGTAAATGAACCATGAATTCCACAAAATTATATTAATGAGCAAAGATGGAAAGTTTTCTTGTTCATGTAAACACGCGACATTTTGAAGCCAACTATTAAATAAATAAATAAATCCAGATAAGTTTGGATTACCCAGAGATCTCTGGAACTGTCAAGTCGCCACAAAACTCCTATCGGGATTTATGAACCCTTAGAAAAGTATACAAAATGAATACTTCGTGAAGAAACTTACATTAATAGTATAATATAATGTTTGATGATGTAACTTTCAACTGAACAGAGTGTTTGATAGCAGTGGAATGAACCAAACATTTACTGAGCACCTGCTGTATAACAAGCCCTATCTTTGGGGATACAGTAATTAACGAGATCCTCAAAGAGCTAATATTTCAGCTAGCGAGACAAGACAGAGGCATCTGCAAAGGTATCTGACACTAAAAGACTTAAGAGACCGTATAATACCACAGTTCTAGTTATCACAATTACTTTCTAAAAGCATGATAATAAAAACACGTGAATGATTCTTTGGGGCAGTCATATATCCTCATCTCTCCTGCCTACCTTGACCTTGAAATTTAAAGCCGATCTACTCTTGATCCATGGTGCCGAACAGATCCTACTAAAAAGGAGCTTGGTGGTGCTTTGAGACCAACCGCCTAGAGGGGTGGGATAAGGAGGGTGGAAGGGAGATGCAAGAGGAAGGGGATATGGGGATATACGGATATACGGATCACTTTGTTATACAGCAGAAACTAACACAACAATGTAAAGCAATTATACTCCAATGAAGATGTTAAAAAAATAAAAGGAGCTTGAGCCCTTTGGTCTTTCCAGAAATGGGCTTACACTCTCTACTTCGTTTCTATTTGCTTCTTGTTCTTCCTTCTACCTGCCGTTTACTATTTTTTAGCTCCGGAGTGCTCCTTAAACTTACGGAAATGTTCAGGTACTCTTGCTTTTACTCTTGGCATTTCTTCTCAGACATAGGCCCACCAACTGGGTCCAGGCTCCAGGACCGCCCTGTAGATAAGTCTCGCAGCTGGGACACAGTGTAACTTCTTCCCAAGTCCTTCCTTTGGGAAATATGCAGGGATATTTAATTTTGTGATGCTGAAAACCCCATCTTTGTTTTAGATGGATATCTTATTTCTACTATAATTTGAATTTGTATTTTTTTCTGACAGAAAAATGACATTATTCCTACATGAGAGAACATGAAACTGGACTTGTTAGATTCAAAAGGAGTCCCATTACTGCACTTACTTGAAACAACCAAATATTTCACTGGCATCTGGGAGTGAAGCCAACAAACACAATTGGTCAGTTTCTTTACAAGTAGGATGAGGGGATTTGGGTTAAAATATTTCTTAGGTTCTTTATAGTTTTAATTTCCAAAGACTCTTTGACACTGTTTCCTAAGGAGGTTGGGACTGTATTGATCTGAATTTCAAAATAAACACGTTATTTTCAGCCATGCAATGTTATAATCAGGAGGAACTTAGGAATCATGCGTGATAGTCCTCGTATTTTACAGACATGGAAAAGTAGGTCCAAAGGGAAATTACTTGCTCAAAATCACGCATCAGTTGAGTGCAGAGCTGAACTTGGACCCTTGACTTTATTCTGCTCGCCTTCCATTGTCTTGGGGAATACAACCTGGAGGACTACTTCTGGAAACAAGTGCTTAAAATCTTCCACAAAAAATCTGGCACATTCACACATGGTACATGTGGGGCTTTGATTTAAATACTCAGCTGCTGTAGAGCCACTGAGATTGGCAGTTGATCCCTTAGCTTATATTGGTCCACAACCCAGTAAACTACCTAGGCTTGATCCCGAACCTGAGGTGCTCATTTTTGTTCTTGCTTCCCAGGGAGCATTTAGTCCTTGCTGGAAAAATATTCCTAAACCATCATGAAGGTGCAAAGAATTTAACTTTCTGAACCTGTTCTTTTCCATATGTGCCTTCTAACTGAAGCAATCCATATTCAGTATTTCTAACTTAGAAAACATTTTATTTCATACTCCATAATTAAGCTTTTTAGAATTCAGGAATGACATCCAAAAGTTTTTAAAGAATCTTAGGAAATGTCTGACACTCTCTAGGCAAGACCTATGAGTTTAATCAAGGAATGCTTACTGGATGTTGCAGGGACTTCTTAAAACTCGTTTTATTAGTTGCTCCTGAATTTTCAAATGATCATAATTGGCTTCCATTTCTTCTAAAAACTTGAAGAAATAACACATTTCTTGATGAGAGCATTCTGAAGAATAACGGAAAAAAAAGAAACCGTGAGTATTTTAAGATACATTCAGTTTTCCTCGGAGTCATGAAAGCTGTAGCATACCCATCTTTGCAGAACCATTACTTCCTCTGTAGCTACCATTTTTAGATTTAAAACCCTGGAAAAGGTACAATTTCACCAGCCACCACTAGTACCTAGTGTCAACAGCTCATATAAAACCTGGGAAAATATAGTAGGGATTAAAGAAATCTGTAAAACTGTGAAGTAAGGCCATAGCATGTAAAATGCAATTCCTTTTACTGAGTACATAATTTATTAGGAAAGCTCTTTATTTATAGGAAATATGCTTGATACCTTATCCTTGGCAACTGCCTGATTTTTTTTTTAGAAGGACAAAAATGGATAAAATGTTTCCCAGTATAGGAATTCATTCATTTCTCAAGAAATATATCTATGTCTTTCCTTCATACTCACTCCTCTATCCCCAAGCACAATTCTTCTTTCTTACCTGTCTTCATCGGTCCTAAAATAAGTCACCTTCCTGTAAGCAATCTCAGGACTAGAACTCACAAGCGATCATCCCTACCCTTACCCAGCTCCCTACTATCTGCTCCTTCCCCCAGGCTCCACCATGTTCACTATTAAATTCAAGTAACGAACATTTGGCTTTTGGACGCCCATTGCTATTGTTCTACTTCTCTGCTAGTTTTGTGAGCCATGGCTAGTTCTGTGAGCCGTGGCTAAATTTGTAGTGCGGGGGATTTGGTCTTTTTCCATGGTTATTTTTCTCAGGAAAACATCAATTACCCACAATTGAACAGCTTTGCAAGTAGAACGAGGCCTTCATTTTCAGACCCCTTTTCTCGAAATACAGTTGAGAGAAATCAATGTCACAGGTACTTTCCCTTGACCAGAGGTTCCCCGTTCTTCCAGGTACATATTGCTCTTGTATATTTAAGCTGCCTGACACCCTCAGGTCACCTTCACAGGGTCTTTAGCTGCATGTTGAGGGGGGCCATGTGAGCATCAGGACTTAGGTGTAGAGATTAGTTTTTGATCCTCTTAATTTGCTGTCCTTTGCAGTTTCTAAACCTCAGTTTAGTTTCTGGAAAGGGAATGTCCTGGTTTATTTTCTCAAAGTAAAGCTCTGAGATATTCTATCTAATTGTCATCTTTAAGACTTCTTTCTATTCTATGGAAAGGATAGGAGAAGCCTCATTCATTTCAGAGACAAAACTACTTTTGGGGGGTGATGCAGGAGTGTGGGTTGGGGACAGCATAATATGTGGCCATTGATCAATGAAGGGCAAATTGGAGAGGAAATAGAGGGAAGGCTCTACCCTGAGCCCTACACACAGAAGTTCTAGGCCAGCTGGCACTGTGATGCTGCCTTTGGTTTTCCAACTCTATTCATACCCACAGCTCCATTGGTTGCCAAGGAGCTTGCTCAGGCCAAGAATAAACTTATCCCATGGTTGCTGAGAAGAGTTTATTTGTAGAATGTGGGGCCTGAGGTATAGACGTTGCTTAATAAAGTTCATCATCTCCTCAATTCCTTATTTAAAACTTTGCACCCAAGGCAGTGCATCCCAGAGCAAAACCTAGGTTGTTAACTTCTGAATTTATTTGTGAGACTTCATGTGGAAAACAATCAAAATTCAAGTTTTAAAAAATTATTTCAATACAATTTCAAGTTAAAAAAAAAAAGAACTCTTGCTTTAGGATTTGCATTTTCATCAATTGTCTCAAATACTAATAGCAGTTCAATGAGGCAAATCCTTTGTTAGAACCCAAGTGAATTTACACCTGGGCTACAGTAATAAGGGAAGATGTTTAAGGTTAAAAGGAGGAGTGAGTTAGAAAGAGTCTTCCTTGGCACATCTTTACATCTGAACAAAAGCCAGATCAATGAGGTGATTTATTTCGGTGACTTGTTCATTTACCTTGCAAAAGAGATTATGTATCTCCTCAGATACCACAGTCCTGAATGTAAAAGAAAGCATAGAGCACAGGCTGGTTACAGTCTTAATTATTACCATCATCATTATTACTATTAGTCATCCTATATAGAACACTTATCATGAGTTAAATACAGTACTAGGTATTTTATATGTCATTTAATGACAGCTCTATGAACTATTATTTCCATCTAAACTCAATGAAGTTAAGTACTTCATTCAACATTATACAGCTCACAATCAACTGAACTGCAATCCAAAGGTTCAGGCTATCAATCTGCATGAAACCTGTTTTCTAATGAAAATATGTCCTAAGATGTATTTTCTTCTAACAACATGGGCCAAAAAAAATTTTCCAATTTTGGTTAAATTTGTATTGAATTCAGTATTTCTGGACCACCGATGCTTTTTTGGACTCACAGAAATTTCTATGAATCAGTATTGATTCTTCCATACAAGGAGCAGGGTAAAGGAGACCATGGGGCAGGGACTGGGAGGTAATTTGATCATCCACCAGCTGAAAAAGTAATTATTATGTTAAAAATAACTCTGAAGAGTTTCATTTCTTTAAAAACCATCACATCTCAAATAAAGAAATTCTATGGATAATTATTTTGATTTCATTGTGTTTTTTTGTCGTCACTGCTTTTTGTTTTCTTTTTTTCCGGTTAGAAATCACCTGGTTCCTCCCCAAATTGTTCTTTTTTATCCTGAAATATTTCAAATATAACGTTGAAAGTAGGGAATAATACCAAAAAATCTATGTCCATTCTCCAATCATGTTCTCTCTCTCTCCTTCCTCAGAGATAACCATATCACACATTTAACATTCATCATTCCCTTGAATGGTTGTTTACTTCTATGTCTGTAGATAGTCATACACTTTATAAAGTACCATTTTTCAAGTTTTTAAACTTGATGTGAATAGAGTGGGAGAGATCAAGATGGCAGAGTAGGAGGATGTGGAACGTACCTCCCCCATGAACACATCAAAAATACATCTACCGGTGAAGTGATTCTCATTGAAAACTAACTGGAAACTGGCAAAAAGAATACTGTACAAAAAGGCTGTAAGATCCAGACAAAATCAGTTAGGAAGGGAAGAAAAGCAATCAGATCTGGACCTGTGCGCCGGGAGGGGACTCAGAGGAAAAGGGAGATTACAGGGGCAGAGATCCTCCCTGGGTAGTGAGTGGTTCAAGCCACACATTGGATGTCCGTCCTAGCCCTGAGGTTCGACACCGGGAAGACGAGCCCCCTTGGCTGACTGAGGGGTCAGTGGGACTAACAGGAGGGCTGTGGGAAGCCTGGACTCCATTCGTTAGGAGTGCGTGCACCCAAGGCAGGATGAAGTAACTAAATATGTCCTTACTTCGAGCACAGTAATATGTTAGTGCTACATTAACCTTTTTTTTCAACTTCAGTGAGATGTAATTGACACATAACACTGTAAGTTTAAGGTGCACAATGTGATGATTTGATACACATATATATTGCAAAATTATTACCACAGTAAGGCTAATTAACACCTCCATCACCTCAGACAGTTACCATTTGTGTGGTGTGTGTATGTGGTATGTGTGGTGAGAACATTTAAGATTTGCTCTTGGCAAATTTCAAGTATATAATACAGTATTGTTAACTATATATATATACCGAGAACTTAATCTTCTAACCGGAAGTTTGTACCGTTTGACTAACATCTCATCTCCTGCCCTTCCTTCCCTTCACACCACCCCTGGCAACCATCATTCTACTCTCTGTTCCTATGAGCTTGGCTTTTTTAGATTCCACGTGTAAGCGAGGTCATACAGGATTAGCACTTCTGTGTCCGACTTTTTTACACTTAGCATGATACCCTCAAGGTCCATTCATGTTGTGTCAAATGGCAGGATTTCCTTCTTTTTTAGGGCTGGATAATAGTCCATTATACAAATTTCTTCATTCATCTGTTCATGGACACTTAGGGTGTTTACATGTCATAGCTATTGGGAGTTATTTCATTTTCTTTGAATATATACCCAGAAATGGGATTGCTAGATCATAGAGTAGTTCTATTTTTAATTCATCTGAAGAACCTCCACACTGTTTTCTGTAGGGCTGCATCAACACACATTCCCACCAACAATGTACAACGGTTCCCTTTTTCCACACCCCCACCAACACTTGATATATCTTGTCTTTTTTATAACAGACATTCTAACAAGTGTGAGTTGACATCTCATTATGGGTTTGATTTGCATTCCCTTGATTAGTGATGTTGAGCATCTTTTCATTTACCTATTGACTATTTGTCTTCTTGGGGAAAATGTCTATTCAGGTTTTCTGCCCACTTTTTAATCAATTTTTTCTCTTGAGTTTTATGAGTTTCTTGAACACCTTATTAGGATACATGGTTTACAAATATTTTCTCCCATTCTAGGCTACCTTTTTATTTTATTGATTTTTTTTCTGTGCATAAGCTTTTTAGTTTGATGTAGTCCCACTTATTTAGTTTTGCCTTTATTGCTTGACCTTTTGGTGTCATATCTGAATAATGTTGCCAAAACCAATGTCAAGGAACTTTCCCCCACTGTTTTCTTCCAGTAGTTTTATAGTTTTATGTCTTATATTTAAGTCTTTAATCCTTTTTTTTTTTTTTTTTTTTTTTTTTTTGCGGTATGCGGGCCTCTCACTGTTGTGGCCTCTCCCGTTGTGGAGCACAGGCTCCGGACGCACAGGCTCAGCAGCCATGGCTCACGGGCCTAGCCGCTCCGCGGCATGTGGGATCTTCCTGGACCGGAGCATGAACCCATGTCCCCTGCATCAGCAGGCGGACTCTCAACCACTGTGCCACCAGGGAAGCCCCTTTAATCCTTTTTGAGATAATTTTTGTGAGTGGCTTAAGAAGGGGGTCAATTTCATACTTTTGTATGTGAATATCCAGTTTTCTGTACAATATTTATTAAAAAGACTGTCTTTTCCCTTTGAATATTCTTGGTTCCCTTGTTAAATATTAGTTGACTGTATATGTGGGTTTATTTCTGGACTCTCATTGCTGTTCCATTAGTCTATGTGCCTGTTTTTATGCCGGTATCATACTGTTTTGATTAATATAGCTTTGTACTATAGTTTGAAATCGAGATGTATGAAGTCTCCAGCTTTGTTCTTCTTCCTCAAGATTGCTTGGTCTATTCAGAGTCTTGTGGCTCCCTATGAAATTCAGGATTGTTTTTTCTGTTTCTTTAAAATTTGCCATTGGAATTTTGATAGAGATGGCATTGAGTGTACATGTGGCTTTGGGTACTATGGGCATTTTAACAATATTCATTCTTCCAATCCATGAACATAGGATACTTTTCCATTGGTTTGTGTCTTCTTCAGTTTCTTTCATCAGTGTCTTATAGTTTTCTGTGTACAGATCTTTCACCTCCTTGGTTAAATCTATCCCTAAGTATTTTATTGTTTTTGATGCTATTTTTAATCGGATTGTTTCCTTGATTTCCTTTTTGGATAGATCATTATTGGTATAATAATGATCAACATACAAAAAGAACTAATTTTTGTATGTTGATTTTGTATCCTGCAGCTTTACTAAATCTGTTTATTAGTTCTAATAGCTTTCTTGTAGAGTTCATGTCATCTGCAAATGCAGATATTTTACTTCTTCCTTTCAAATTTGTATTTATTTATTTATTTTCTGAATTGCTCTGCCTGGGACTTCTAGTAGTATGTTGAATATGAGTGATGAGAGTAGGCACCCTTGTTTTTGTCCTGATATAGAAGAAAGGTTTCAGTCTTTCACCATTGAGTTGTAAGCTTTCCTCTATCATTTCCAATTTTATTTATTTAAGTTTTATCTCTTTCTTTCTTAGTCTAGCTAAAGGCTTGTCAATTTTTTGTTTATCTTTTCAAATAACCAGCTCTTAGTTTTGTTGACCTTGCTATTGATTTCCTGAGCTATATTTCATTTATTTCTGCTCTGATCATGTTATTTCCTTCATTCTGCTAAAGTTAGGGATAGTTTGTTCTTCTTTTTCTAATTCCTGGAGATAAAAAGTGGTTTATCTTTCTTTTTATTCTTAATCTAGGTGTTTATCACTGTAAACTTCCTTCTTAGAACTGCTTTTGCTGCATCCCGTAAGTTTTGATATGTTGTTTCCATGTTAATTTGTCTCAACATATTTTTTTATTTCCCTTTAACTCATTAATTGTTCAGGAGTGTGTTTAATTCCCACATATTTGTGAATTTGCCAGTTTTTCTACTGTTTCGATTTCTAGTTTTCTACCATTGTTTCAAAAATATACTTGGTATGATTTTAATCTTCTTAAATTTTCTAAGACTTGTTTTGTGACTTAGCATATCACCTATTCTGAAGAATTTGCCATTTGCATTTGAGAAGAAAGTGTATTTTGTTGCTGTTGGATGGAATATTCTATATTTGTCTGTTAGGTTCATTTGGTCTAAAATATAGTTCAAGTCCAACGTTTCCATATTGATTTTCTGTCTGGATGATTTTATCCATTGTTGAAAGTGGGGTATTAAATTCTCCTACTCTTACTGTATTGTTGTCTTTTTCTTCCTTCAGATCCGTTAGTATTTGCTTACTATATTTTAAGTGCTCTTATGTTGGGTGTATATATATTTAAAATTGTTATGTCCTTTTGATGAATTGACACCTTTATCATTATACAATGGCCTTCTTTATCTCTTGTTAAAGTTTTTGACTTAAAATCTATTTTGTCTGAGATAAGTAAACCTATCTTTGTTCTCTTACAGTTTCCATTTGTGTGGAATGTCTTTTTCCATCCCTTCATTTTGAGCCTCTGTTGTGTCCTTGAAGCTGAAGTGAATCTCTTGTAGGCACACATGTAGTTGAGTTTTGATTTGTTTTGTTTTATCCATTCAGTTACTCTATGCCTTTTGTTTGGAGAAATTAGTCCATTTATATTTAAAGTAATTATTGATAGGTAAGGACTTATCAATGCCACCTTATTATTTTCTGGCTATTTTGCAGTTCCCTTGTTATTTTCTTCCTCTCTTGATGTCTTCCTTTGTGAATTGATGATTTTCTGGAGTGGTGTGCTTTGGTTCCTTTCTGTTTATCTTTTGTGTATCTATTATATATTATCTATTTTCCTTATGATTACTATGGGGCTTACATGAAACATCTTATAGATATAATAGTCTATTTTAAGCTGATAGCATCTTAACTTTGATTCCATACCAAAACTCTACCCTTTTCCTCTCCTTCCCACATGTTATGTTTTTTATGTCATAATTTACCTTTTTTTATGTCATGTATCCATTAACAGAATATTGTAGATATAATTATTTTTAGTACTTCTGTCCCTTAATCTTTATAATAGATGTAAATAATTAAACACACCACCATACCACAGTATTAGAGTATTCTGAATTTGACTATTTAGTTACCTTTACCAGTGTGTTTTATATTTTCATATATTTTCATGTTACTAATTAGTGTCCTTTCATTTCATCTTTAAAAACTTTCAGCATTTCTTTTAAGGCAGGTCTAGCGGTGATGAACTCCCTCAGCTTTTGTTTTGGAAAGTTTTATCTATCTTTCATTACTTAAGAACAGCTTTGCCAGATAACATAATTTTGGTAAGCAATTTGTTTTTCTTTCAGCTCTTTGAATGTATCATCCACTACCTCTTGACCTGCAATATTTCTGTTGAGGAATATTCTGATAGCCTTAGGGAATTCCCCAGATGTGAGGATATTTTTTTTCTTTTGATGCTTCACAAATCTTTCTCTGTCTTTGATTTTAGACAATTTTGTAATAATATGGCTTTGACAAGGTCATTTTGGGTTTAAATTATGTGGGGATTTATGAGCTTCATAAACTCCCCAGATTCGAGAAGTTCTCAGGCATTATTTCTTTAAATAAGTTTTCTTCCCCTCTCTTTCTCTCTCTCTTCTCCCTCTGGGACTCCAATAATGCGTCGATTACTTAATTATATACAGTATTTTCACATAGGCTTTCTTCAGTCTATTTTGTTCTTTTATCTTTGTTCCCCTCTGACTGGATAATTTCAAATGATCTGTCTTCTACTTGACAGATTCTTTCTTCTGCATGATCCAGTCTATTGTCAATGCTCTCTATTGCGTTTTTCATTTCATTGATTGTATTCTTCAGTTTCAGAATTTATGTTTCGTTCTTTTTTATGATTTCTGTCTCTCCATTAAACTTCTCATTTTGTGCATGTATTGTTTTTCTGATTTCATTGAATTGTCCTTCTGTGTTTTCTTGTAGATCATTGAGCTTCCTTAAAACAACTATTTTGAATTCCTTACTGGGCAAGTCACAGATCTCCCTTTCTTTGGAGTCAGTTACCAGAAAATTATTGTTTCCTTTTGTGGTGCCATGTCTCTTTGATTTTCATGTTTCCTGAAGGCTTTCACTGCTATCTTCATGTGTAAAGAAGCATTCACCTCCTCCAGTCTTTGGAAGAGACATACCTTCCTTCAAGCTTGTTAGGAATTCTGAGGTTTTCTGAGATCTTTTCTATGTATACACCTGATCTACACTTCTTGTTCCTTCAGGGGGAATTCTTAAGATTGTATGCCTGCAAAGCCAGGCTGGGTGCTGATAGCCTCCCTTTTGTTTTCCTTGCCCAGGGTTGAATGCTTAACATTATGTGCTTTCTCTGAAAACCTGCAGAGTTGGGACAGCTTCCTGCACATGCTCACTAGCCATTTGCAAAGGCTTGTTCTCACTGTCCTCTGGGGCATAAACAGAGAGACATCCGTGGGGTGTGGGATGCGTGTATGGGTGAGGCATGCATAGCATTAGCGGTGGCCCTGGGTCAGTCTCCATGGGCAAAGTGTTCCTAGCAGATCAAGGATGGACTTTCTGATGGGGTCTGAAACAGTTTTTAAGATATGTATCACTTTGATACTTTCCTTTCTGAGCCCTGACTTCTGTTCTCCCAGCTGCTCACCACCCTATAGTCATGCAGTTCATTATTCAATGTTCTGTAAGCAGGGGGAAAAAATGGGTCTCTTTGGCGGTATTCCCCATATCTGGGGAAGCCAGGAGCTCACTCATACACTCTGCTTTCCCTAAAAAAAGAAATCACGGGCTAAGAAGGTCTCTCTTAGCACTGAGCTGTGCCACCTTGGCGAAGGGGCAATGGGGGGTAAAGTGAAACTGTTCCTCTTTTCACGTTCAATGCGTCCAATCTTAGATTCTTTTTACCAACAGTGTCCTGAAACTTCTCTGCTAAACTCCTGGACTTTCACAAAAGCCCTGTCATCTGTGAATAATTGTCTGAATCATTGTTCTTTTGGGGGAAGATGGTAGAAAACTCTTATTTCCCCATGTTTATGATGTCATATCTACATTAACTCATGAGGCTCTACATCACATTAGGAGAGAAGTCTAATTTTTAGGTGCCAAGTAATACTTCAAAATGAAATTATTGAATGATTAAATATGTAAATATAAAAATAAAAACATAAAAGAAGTACAGAAAAATACAAGGAAAGATTTATCTGTTCTTATAAAGAGAAAAACCTTTCTAAATACAAAACAAAAAGAATAAAGGAAATATCAAAAGACTTAAATATATAAAATTTTAAATATTGAGATTAAAAAATACTACAAGTAATTTTTTTAATTTAATGTTGGAAAAACTGCAAAATATGGCACTTTTTTTTAGAAGTTTCATAAATTAAACTGTTATAAATCATAAGGAGAGCATGAAAACTGTGGTAAAAATGTACAGGTAATATGCATAGATAGTTTGCAATAGAAGAAATACAAACGGATAGGAAATCTGAAAACTTTAATCTCTTTTTTTTTTTTACTTCTTTATTGGAGTATAATTGCTTTACAATGGTGTGTTAGTTTCTGCTTTATAACAAAGTGAATCAGTTATACATATGTTCCCATATCTCTTCCCTCTTGCGTCTCCCTCCCACCCACCCTCCCTATCCCACCCCTCCAGGCGGTCACAAAGCACCGAGCTGATCTCCCTGTGCTATGCAGCTGCTTCCCGCTAGCTATCTATCTTACGTTTGGTAGTGTATATATGTCCATGCCTCTCTCTCGCTTTGTCACAGCTTACCCTTCCCCCTCCCCATATCCTCAAGTCCATTCTCTAGTAGGTCTGTGTCTTTATTCCTGTTTTACCCCTAGGTTCTTCATGACATTTTTTTTTCTTAAATTCCATAAGTATGTGTTAGCATACAGTATTTGTCTTTCTCTTTCTGACTTACTTCACTCTGTATGACAGACTCTAGGTCTATCCACCTCATTACAAATAGCTCAATTGCGTTTCTATTTATGGCTAAGTAATATTCCATTGTATATATGTGCCACATCTTCTTTATCCATACATCCGATGATAGACACTTAGGTTGTTTCCATTTCCGGGCTATTGTAACTAGAGCTGCAATGAACATTTTGGTACATGACTCTTTTTGAATTATGGTTTTCTCAGGGTACATGCCGAGTAGTGGGATTGCTGGATTATATGGTAGTTCTACTTGTAGTTTCTTAAGGAACCTCCATACTGTTCTCCCCAGTGGCTGTATCAATTTACATTCCCACCAACAGTGCAAGAGGGTTCCCTTTTCTCCGCACCCTCTCCAGCATTTATTGTTTCTAGATTTTTTGATGGTGGCCATTCTGACTGGTGTGAAGTGATATCTCATTGTAGTTTTGATCTGCATTTCTCTAATGATTAATGAAGTTGAGCATTCTTTCATGTGTTTGCTGGCAGTCTGTATATCTTCTTTGGAGAAATGTCTATTTAGGTCTTCTGCCCATTTTTGGATTGGGTTGTTTGTTTTTTTGTTATTCAGCTGCATGAGCTGCTTATAAATTTTGGAGATTAATCCTTTGTCAGTTGCTTCATTTGGAAATATTTTCTCCCATTCTGAGGGTTGTCTTTTGGTCTTGTTTATGGTTTCGTTTGCTGTGCAAAAGCTTTGAAGTTTCATTAGGTCCCATTTGTTTATTTTTGTTTTTATTTCCATTTCTCTAGGAGGTGGGTCAAAAAGGATCTTTCTGTGATTTATGTCATAGAGTGTTCTGCCTATGTTTTCCTCTAAGAGTTTGATAGTTTCTGGCCTTACATTTAGGTCTTTAATCCATTTTGAACTTATTTTTGTTTATGGTGTTAGGGAGTGATCTAATCTCATACTTTTACATGTACCTGTCCAGTTTTCCCAGCACTACTTATTGAAGAGGCTTTCCTTTCTCCACTGTACATTCCTGCCTCCTTTATCAAAGATAAGGTGACCATATGTGCATGGGTTTATCTCTGGGCTTTCTATCCTGTTCCATTGATCTATCTTTCTGTTTTTGTGCCAGTACCATACTGTCTTGATTACTGTAGCTTTGTAGTATAGTCTGAAGTCAGGGAGTCTGATTCCTCCAGCTCCATTTTTCGTTCTCAAGATTGCTTTGGCTATTCAGGGTCTTTTGTGTTTCCATACAAATTGTGAAATTTTTTGTTCTAGTTCTGTGAAAAATACCAGTGGTAGTTTGATAGGGATTGCATTGAATCTGTAGATTGCTTTGGGTCATAGAGTCATTTTCACAATGTTGATTCTTCCAATCCAAGAACATGGTATATCTCTCCATCTATTTGTATCATCTTTAATTTCTTTCATCAGTGTCTTATAATTTTCTGCATAGAGGTCTTTTGTCTCCTTAGGTAGGTTTATTCCTAGATATTTTATTCTTTTTGTTACAGTTGTAAATGGGAGTGTTTTCTTGATTTCACTTTCATATTTTTCATCATTAGTGTATAGGAATGCCAGAGATTTCTGTGCATTAATTTTGTATCCTGCTACTTTACCAAATTCATTGATTAGCTCTAGTAGTTTTCTGGTAGCATCTTTAGGATTCTCTGTATAGTATCATGTCATCTGCAAACAGTGACAGCTTTACTTCTTCTTTTCTGATTTGGATTCCTTTTATTTCCTTTTCTTCTCTGATTGCTGTGGCTAAAACTTCCAAAATTACGTTGAATAAGAGTGGTGAGAGTGGGCAACCTTGTCTTGTTCCAGATCTTAGTGGAAATGCTTTCAGTTTTTCACCATTGAGGACGATGTTGGCTGTGGGTTTGTTATATATGGCCTTTATTATGTTGAGGAAAGTTCCCTCTATGCCTACTTTCTGGAGGGTTTTTATCATAAATGGGTGTTGAATTTTGTCAAAAGCTTTCTCTGCATCTATTGAGATGATCATATGGTTTTTCTCCTTCAATTTGTTAATATGGTTTATCACATTGATTGTTTTATGTATATTGAAGAATCCTTGCATTCCTGGAAGAAACCCCACTTGATCATGGTGTATGATCCTTTTAATGTGCTGTTGGATTCTGTTTGCTAGCATTTTGTTGAGGATTTTTGCATCTATGTTCATCAGTGATATTGGCCTGTAGTTTTCTTTCTTTGTGACATCTTTGTCTGGTTTTGGTATCAAGGTGATGGTGGCCTCGTAGAATGAGTTTGGGAGTGTTTCTCCCTCTGCTATATTTTGGAAGAATTTGAGAAGGATAGGTGTTAGCTCTTCTCTAAATGTTTGTTAGAATTTGCCTGTGAAGCCATCTGGTCCTGGGCTTTTTTTTGTTGGAAGATTTTTAGTCACAGTTTCAATTTCAGTGCTTGTGATTGGTCTGCTCATATTTTCTATTTCTTCCTGATTCAGTCTTGGCACATTGTACATTTCTAAGAATGTGTCCATTTCTTCCAGGTTGTCCATTTTATTGGCATAGAGTTGCTTGTAGTAATCTCTCATGATCTTTTGTATTTCTGCAGTGTCAGTTGTTACTTCCCCTTTTTCATTTCTAATTCTATTGATTTGAGTCTTCTCCCTTTTTTTCTTGATGAGTGTTTATCAATTTTGTTTATCTTCTCAAAGAACCAGCTTTTAGTTTTATTGATCTTTGCTATCGTTTCCTTCATTTCTTTTTCATTTATTTCTGATCTGATTCTTATGATTTCTTTCCTTCTCCTAACTTTGGGTGTTTTTTGTTCTTCTTTCTCTAATTGCTTTAGGGGCAAGGTTAGGTTGTTTATTCGAGATGTTTCCTGTTTCTTAAGGTAGGATTGTATAGCTATAAACTTCCTTCTTAGAACTGCTTTTGTGCATCCCATAGATTTTGGGTCGTCGTGTCTCCATTGTCATTTGTTTCTAGGTATTTTTTTATTTCCTCTTTGATTTCTTCAGTGGTCACTTCGTTATTAAGTAGTGTATTGTTTAGCCTCCATGTGTTTGTATTTTTTACAGATCTTTTCCTGTAATTGATATATAGTCTCATAGCGTTGTGGTCGGAAAAGATACTTGAAACAATTTCAATTTTCTTAAATTTACCAAGGCTTGACTTCTGACCCAAGATATGATCTATCCTGGAGATTGTTCCATGAGCACTTGAGAAAAATGTGTATTCTGTTGTTTTTGGATGGAATGTCCTATAAATATCAATTAAGTCCCTCTTGTTTAATGTATCATTTAAAGCTTGTGTTTCCTTATTTATTTTCATTTTGGATGATCTGTCCATTGGTGAAAGTGGGGTGTTAAAGTCCCCTACTATGAATGTGTTACTGTCTATTTCCCCTTTTATGGCTGTTAGTATTTGCCTTATGTATTGAGGTGCTCCTATGTTGGGTGCATAAATATTTACAATTGTTATATCTTCTTCTTGGATCAATCCCTTGATCATTATGTAGGGTCCTTTGTCTCTTCTATAGTCTTTATTTTAAAGTCTATTTTGTCTGATATGAGAATTGCTACTCCAGCTTTCTTTTGGTTTCCATTTGCATGAAATATTTTTTTCCATCCCCTTACTTTCAGTCTGTATGTGTCTCTAGGTCTGAAGTGGGTCTGTTGTAGACAGCAAATATATGGGTGTTGTTTTTGTATCCATTCAGCCAATCTGTGTCTTTTGGTGGGAGCATTTAGTCCATTTACAGTTAAGGTAATTATCGATATGTATGTTCCTATTACCATTTTCTTAATTGTTTTGGGTTCATCATTGTAGGTCTTTTTCTTCTCTTGTGTTTCTTGCCTAGAGAAAGTTGTAAAGCTGGTTTGGTGGTGCTGAACTCTCTCAGCTTTTGCTTGTCTGTAAAGTTTTAAATTTCTCCATCAAATCTGAACGAGATCCTTGCTGGGTAGAGTAATATTGGTTGCAGGTTTTTCTCCTTCAGCACTTTAAATATGTCCTGCCAGTCCCTTCTGGCTTGCAGAGTTTCTGCTGAAAGATCAGCTGTTAAGCTTATGGGGATTCCCTTGTGTGTTATTTGTAGTTTTTCCCTTGCTGCTTTTAATATGTTTTCTTTGTATTTAATTTTTGATAGTTTGATTAATATGTGTCTTGGTGTATTTCTTCTTGGATTTATCCTGTATGTGACTCTCTGTGCTTCCTGGACTTAACTATTTCCTTTCCCATATTAGGGAAGTTTTCAACTATAATCTCTTCAAATATCTTCTCAGTCCCTTTCTTTTTCTCTTCTTCTTCTGGAACCCCTATAATTCGAATGTTGGTGTGTTTAATGTTGTCCCAGAGGTCTCTGAGACTGTCCTCAGTTCTTTTCATTCTTTTTTCTTTATTCTGCTCTGCAGTAGTTATTTCCACTCTTTTATCTTCCAGGCCACTTATCCGTTCTTCTGCCTCAGTTATTCTGCTATTGATCCCATTTAGAGTATTTTAAATTTCATTTATTGTGTTGTTCATCGTTGATTCATCTTTAGTTCATCTAGGTCCTTGGTAAACATTTCTTGTATTTTCTGTAATCTATTTCCAAGATTTTGGATCATCTTTACTATCATTCTGAATTCTTTTTCAAGTAGACTGCCTATTTCCTCTTCATTTGTTAGGTCTGGTGGGTTTTTGCCTTGCTCCTTCATCTGCTGTGTGTTTTTCTGTCTTCTCATTTTGCTTATCTTACTGTGTTTGGGGTCTCCTTTTTGCAGGCTGCAGGCTCGTAGTTCCCGTTGTTTTTGGTATCTGTCCCCAGTGGCTAAAGTTGGTTCAGTGAGTTGTGTAGGCTTCCTGGTGGAGGGGACTAGTGCCTTGTTCTGGTGGATGAGGCTGGATCTTGTCTTTCTGGTGGGCAGGTCCACGTCTGGTGGTGTGTTTTGGGGTGTCTGTGGACTTACTATGATTTTAGGCAGCCTCTCTGCTAATGGGTGGGGTTGTGTTCCTGTCTTGCTAGTTGTTTGGCATAGGGTGTCCAGCACTGTAGCTTGCTGGTCGTTGAGTGAAGCTGGTGCTGGTGTTGAGATGGAGATTTTCGCCATTTGATATTATGTGGAGCTGGGAGGTCTCTTGTGGACCAGTGTCCTGAAGTTGGCTCTCCCACCTCAGAGGCACAGCACTGACTCCAGGCTGTAGCACCAAGGGCCTTTCATCCACATGGCTCAGAATAAAAGGGAGAAAAAGCAGAAAGAAAGAATTAGTAGAAGTAGAAAGAAAGAAGGAAAGGAGGGATGGAGGAAGGAAGGAAGGAAGGAGGGAAGAAAAAAAGCAAGAAGATAAATTAAAATAAAATAAAGTAAGATAAAATATAATAAAGTTATTAAAATAAAAAAATAATTAAGAAAAAAAAAACGGACGGATAGAACCCAAGGACAAATGGTGGAAGCAAAGCTATACAGCATAAATCTTGCTCTCAAAGTCCACGTCCTCAATTTGGGATGATTCGTTGTCTATTCATGTATTCCATAAACATCAAATTGATTGTGGAGCTTTAATCCGCTGCTTCTGAGGCTGCTGGGAGAGATTTCCCTTTCTCTTCCTTGTTCTCACAGCCCCCAGGGGCTCAGCTTTGGATTTGGCCCTGCCTTTGCTTGTAGGTCGCCGGAGGGCGTCTGTTTTTCGCTCAGACAGGACGGGGTTAAAGAAGCCGCTGATTCGAGGGCTCTGGCTCACTCCGGCCGGGCGGAGGGAGGGGCACGGCGTGAGGGGCGGGCCTGCGGCGGCAGAGGCCGGCGTGACGTTGCAGCAGCCAGAGGCGCGCCCGTTGTCCCTGGGAACTGGGGCCCTGGCAGTGGCGGGCTGCACAGGCTCCCCGGAAGGGAGGTGTGGAGAGTGACCTGTGCTTGCACACGGGCTTCTTGGTGGCGGCAGCAGCAGCCTTAGCGTCTCATGCCCGCCTCTGGGGTCCGCGCTTTTAGCCGAGGCTCGCGCCCGTCTCTGGAGCTCCTTTAAGAGGCGGTCTTAATCCCCTCTCCTCGCGCACCAGGAAACAAAGGGGCAAGGAAAAGTCCTGTCTCTTCGGCAGCTGCAGACCATTTCCCGGACTCCCTCCCAGCTAGCGGTGGCGCACCAACCCCCTGCAAGCTGTGTTCACGCCGCCAATCCCAGTCCTCTTCCTGCGCTCCGACCAAAGCCCGAGCCTCAGCTCGCAGCCCCGCCCACCCCGGCGGGTGAGCAGACAAGCCTCTCGGGCTGGTGAGTGGCGGTCGGCTCCGGTCCTCTGTGCGGGAATTTCTCCGCTTTGACTTCCGCACCCCTGTTGCTGCGCTCTCCTCTGCGGCTCTGAAGCTTCCCGCCTCCGCCAGCCGCAGTCTCCGCCCGCGAAGGGGCTTCCTAGTGTGTGGAAACGTTTTCTCCTTCACGGCTCCCTCCCACTGGTGCAGGTACAGTCCCTATCCTTTTGTCTCTGTTTATTCTTTTTTCTTTTGCCCTACCCACGTACGTGGGGGGTTTCTTGCCTTTTGTAAGGTCTGAGGTCTCCTGCCAGCGTTCAATAGGTGTTCTGTAGGAGTTGTTCCACACGTAGGTGTATTTCTGGTGTATCTGTGGGGAGGAAGGTGATCTCCGCGTCTTACTCTTCCGCCATCTTCCCGGAAGCCCCTAATCTTATTATACTAAAAAAAAAAAGTCAAATTAAACCAAAAATAAAATGCAATTGGCATCTATTAAATTGGCAGCAGTTTTAGTTGCCCTCCTCATCTGTTTTTCTCTCTGTTCCTTTACCCCTTACCGGCCTTGTGAAGTATTTTGTTCCTATGTGGTTTATTTCATCCACTTTATCAACTGTCCCCATCAAAGCTTATCCTCTGAGAAGAATCTAATCTCAAACTAAGGAAATGTGAATTCTTTTACACCTTTTGTTTTCTCTTATTCTCTTTTATTTTAGAACAATAAAAGGTATTTTTGTTTTAAACCTAGGTGAGAGGTGAAATTTTGGTGGACTTGTGTACTTCCCAAAAGACTCAAACACATTGTTATGGTAACATACCATCTTGCCAGGGTCAGTTGGGCAGTCAGGATGGACTGAAATACCCGGATCAGAGTCTCAAAAGAAGAGCCAAAGTGTGGGCAGTCTAGGACAGACAGGATATGGAAATAGGTTTTGAGAAGGAAGATGAGCAGGGGAGGAAAAGAAGGAGACGGGCAATTGCACCCTAGCATGCTTGCATGGGGGACCTTTGGTAGAAAGACAGAAACCTGGAGGCTTCGGTAAATCCCTCAGGGACTACTGTTTATGTCCCTGGTCTTCGTGGTGCAAAATGCCAGATAGGATGTATCAATATCATGATTGAGAGCTTTGAGGACAGTATCGGGCCTATTTACGAGGGGATTGGCATGTTGTTCCTGTGCTCTTTGGTATTTAACAAGGCATATTGAATCAGTACAAAGCAGAGTGGGCACTAATGGTCAACATATGTTTGTTCTCTACATCTGTGTCTCTTTTTCTACCCTGCAAACCAGTTCATCTGTACCATTTTTCTAGGTTCCACATATATGCGTTAATATATGATATTTGTTTTTCTCTTTCTGACTTACTTCACTCTGTATGACAGTCTCTACATCCATCCACGGCTCTACAAATGACCCAATTCGTTCCTTTTTATGGCTGAGTAATATTCCATTGTATATATGTACCACAACTTCTTTATCCATTCATCTGTCGATGGGCATTTAGGTTGCTTCCATGACCTGGCTGTTGTAAATAGTGCTGCAGTGAACACTGGGGTGCATGTGTCTTTTTGAATTATGGTTTTCTCTGGGTATATGCCCAGTAGTGGGATTGCAGGGTCATAGGATAATGTTATTTTTAGTTTTTTAAGGTACCTCCATACTGTTCTCCATAGTGGCTGTATCAATTTACATTCCCACCAACAGTGCAAGAGTGTTCCCTTTTCTCCACACCCTCTCCAGCATTTGTTGTTTGTAGATCTTCTGATGATGCCTATTCTAACTGGTGTCTCACACCTTAATTTTTTTCTTCATAAAAAGCCATCCCTTTGCTCTACCCTCAACCCTGTGTCCATGCTCTGCCCACCATGTGTCTTTGCCTTACTTTATAACACATGATCCCATTCCCCAGTGATCTCTGTCATGTAGAAGCCACAAGATGCTGTGGAAGAGAATGAGCTTTGCAGTCAGAAAGACCAGCAGCTCTGCCTCATCACAGTTTTGATGTGGGACTTTGGCAAAATTACTTAAACTCTCCAAATCCTAGTTTCTTTAGCAGGAAATGGGGAATAGAAATATATTCTTTGCAGAGAAAATTATGTAAAGCATCTAGTGTAGTGTTTGGTACCTGGTTGGCATTACATCTATGCCATTTACATTATTTTAAGATCCTATGTAATTGAGCATTGCTTTTAATTTATATTTTAGCAGTTGGAATAGAGCTAAAACATTAAAACATGGTATGTATAAAAACTGAAGTAATCTAGCTTTGCTGCTTTCTAATTGTGTCATTTGATGAAATTCCTTAACTCAGTCTAAATTTTATTATCTAAAATTTAGTAGAGTAACAGTAAGTATTCCACAGTTTTGTGAAGATTAAATGTGATAATGTACTAAGGTAATTAACAAAGAACCCCACCCGGTAAATATTCAACAAATATTAAGAACTGCCCTTCAGGAAATACGAAGTGAGATCAGGCAGCAGTAATTCTTTCTATAAGTTGGATTGGCCCTTCTCCCTAGAGTTCACTGTCTCCTGGGTAAGATATCAGGGTGGGGGAGGTGGAGGCCTTCAGGGATTCTCTGGGCCATGGACCTCATGTAAAAAAGTAGAAACTGAAGCCTTGGGAGCTTTGGGGCCTGTCCCAGGCCACACAGGGAGCTAATGGCCAAGTCTACTGGAGTCCTAGGTTTTTCCACAGTTCCCCAGGGTCTGACCTCTCTGCCACCCCTCATTTCTGTGCCTTTTGACCTACAGGAGTGCACATCAAGGCCTTTGACAAATAAACAGTGGCCTAGAGATTAAACTGCACCTGAAGCTGGTTATGCAGGTTCACTTAGCATTTGAACCAAGGGCGGAAACTCAGTTACACCCAGACTGCAAAGGGATTAACCCATTCTCAGACTCAGCCTGTGAATTATTGCCCACTTAGTAAATACAAAGAGGAGGGAAGAACCAAATCTCATTAAAAGAAACAAATCTGTATACATTTTTTAACAAGCAAATAAATAGAAAGTAAAAACAGCAATGAAGAAAACAATTGGAAATAATCTAAATATATTTAGATGCATGGGAAAAAATCCAGATGAACTTTCTTCTGTCTATCTCATGCATCGTGGACAAGAAAGGGAATATGAAGGAATACAGTGGAAAAGATTAATTTCTGTGAGAAATCTTGGGGGCCATCTTAGAATTTTGCCTACAGCGATCATGTTTCAAACATCTCAATCTTTGAAGCCAAATTGGACTTTTTTCTGTGCCCTGAACAAGATAACTTTTCTCCTACCTCAGGGTCTTTGCATTTTCTATTTCTTCTGTTTGGATAAAGGATTTGCTTAGAAGTTACATCCACAATGAGATCATTCTAGTTAGAGAGGTCCCTTTTGCTTCCTCATGGAAATACCTTCTTTATCTTCAAATACTTACTGCCACTTAAATACCATTCACTTACCTACTGGTTTATGTGTTTATTGTCTTTCACTGTGCCTCTTTCCCAATATAAGCTCCATAAGAGAAAGGACTTTAGCTTTGAGCATAACACACCTCCCACTACTCACTGTGCTCGGACTCCCTTGGGGTTCTAGAACAAACCTACGTTTCCACTTTACCTTGTCCAAGGGAATGACAGATAAAATGTAAGCTTAGGTACGTAAATACTGGCTCAAAGGAGAAGAACCATGTACTTGGCTTATCAGTTATTCAATGTTAATTTCCAGATACCCAAAGCAAGTATGAAGCCATCAGAATTGCCTTCTATTCTCTCAAGTCTCAGGATGTGCCTCCTTCCAAACCTTGAGCTGGACACAGTGGATGTGGATGTAAGTCTCCAAATCTGTTAAGTTCGTTAAGCCCTTCCTTCGGTACAATATTATTTTTAAAAATCCCTGACAGTTTGTTGTGATGGAAAAGAATCCACCATGTGACACGTATTGGGTACGTGTGTGTAATAAACTTCGGGATTTTAGCATCCCTTGACAATTACATTTCTTGCTGTATCAGCTGTTTTAATACCTTTTCTTCTTAGTTATTTGTGTTTTAATTGTATTTATGCCCAGCCATTAGCATATGGTATTAGGTTCCAAATTTTAAGTAAAACTTGTTTGTACCATTTATTGTGAGATGCTGTTTTCCCTCATTTCCTACTAAATTTCCCAATAATTGTATTGAACTTTTATTGATGGAAGGGATGTATTAAGGTACATTTAGCATTCTGAATCCAGGACCCTTGCTTAGACAATATCACACTCTAGTAGGTGGCGTGGTTTTGTGTGTCTAGATATAGATACAGATTATAGATACCTAGATATGTGTTTGCATTGTATATATATGTAAATATTTGTATAATTCAGTGATGCCTTTTATTTAAGTTCAATTGATGAATAACCTCAGCTGTGCATATTTTCATGCACAGAATTAATCCTGTGATACAGCAGACATGTGATCTCGTGGAAAAATTTGAGCTGACTGAGCCCAGATCAAAGTAAATGAAAGTGGTATCTGTTTAGGAGTTTTAATGTTCAACCGGGAATTTTCTCTCTAGTTACTTCCTAGTAAACAGAGATTTCGCTGATGTGAAATGACAGGAATTACAGGGTCTGGTCTGGCTTACCAGATTTTGCCAAGAGAGCCTACATCCCCTGGGCTTGAGACCAAAGTACATAATTAATTTTTTGCCCACGCCTGTGGGAGTCACGCAACTTGTCATAAAACAGGCTACCAGCATCGTAACACTTTGAGGGTATTTGTTTCACGAAAGACAGAGGAAGAAGCTATTACTACAACTATGTTGATCTTCTTTCAGAGGAGGGAAAATTGAGCCTTAGGGTGAAAAGGAGAAGGTTCAGAAGGTATATCTGATGTGTCTGCGATAATTATGTTTACATGGGTAAGAGGTGTCAGAGTGACATTACTCATGAGGCTGATCTGAACAGAATGTTGCAAATCACTTTCAAGATTTTTTTTTGGACTTCCCCATATTTTTGGAGGTTGGAGTCAGGATTACTGGCTTTGGTAATTAATCCTCCCCAGCCTGCATTCTTTGCTACTGAGCATAGCAGTGATTCAGGGGCCCAACCTGCTAAATCAAGATAATGCTTGACCTCTGGAAGCAGAAGCCTTTTCCTCATTTAGCCAGAGAAACTAAACCCAGGAGCACACCTGGTAAAATCAAAAGAATTCATATTTGACGAGCTGTAGAGGGAACTCAGAATATCCATTTTGGGTATTTTGACGGTATTTTAAGTATATAATATAAAAAATTATAAATTCAAAGGACGAAGTCAGGTGAATTCTATGTGTGAGTACAGACATAGGGCCCTTAAAGAGCTGTGATATTTTCAAGGGAACCATTGATTTCAACAAATTTATCACAGCTGATCTGTCATGGCTGCTGTATTTGTAGGTTTATTTGCCTGTTGTTCGTTTCACAAGAACATTATATTAATATCACAGCTATGCATAAAGTAATTCGATTGATTTTGTTTGACCAGAGCTAAGATGTTTGAAATCATTTTGTCCAATAGACCATCATTATCTTTGTGTTGCTTTGCAGTTAGTCATAATGCCTTTAGACAACTTCTCTGACTCTAGTGAGATTGTATAGATAAAATTATCACTTTGCTTTTTGTCAGCAAAGGGAAATAGGATCACTTTTTCACTATGAAAACAATTAAGCTTTATAAGAAATTAACACCAGAGTGGCCCCTTTTGAAAGAGTTAAGACAAAGGTGCTGAACTGTCTGGTGTGGGCACCAGAATCAGCACTTTAAAAAACATTTGACTGAGTAAATGAAATTCGTGGTGATTTTCTTATTCTTTTAAAAATAATTTTACCAGTCATTCAAACAGCTTAAACTTGAGATTTTTGAGACCAGAGAGAAGAAACATTCTGATCAAGAGTGCTATTGTGTTTTTCCAGCTCCACAAAGAAATACTAAAGCCTTAGTATTTCTTTGAGTTTAAAGATCAGTCTGAGGTGGGATGAGCCAAGAAAGGGAGAAACGTCTTTTGTTTTGAAAAACAAATGACACATTAGGTATTTTCTCTGTTCGCTGCTACCCTGTGTCTGGCCCTACAGGGCAATCTGAATTTGCTTTTATGGTGGCCCTTATCACTCTGTCCTATAAATGTGTCCTAGAGTTGTATGTCTGTCTATTTCAGTAGATTGCACAGTCTTTGAGAACAAGGTTTAAATGTATCACCTGACTTTATATTCCTAAGGCCCACTTAGTGCCTAGAACATACTAGGAGCTCAAAAATAGGGGACTGAATGAATGATTAAAATGGTAGAATTCTGAAAGCTTTTTGGAGGCTACTGCATCTCTTCAGTCTTATGTGTATGTGTGTGTGTACGTCTCACCCAAGATGTTACTAGCCTCATCTAATTATGTTTTTTCTGACTATGTTTAGTCTAAATTTAATTTTACACTCACACCCACACACAATCTCATATACCCACCAGACACATGCCTATCACAACAGCTATACACACTACTTATAATCTTTCACTTTTAGACTTTAAAAGCAAAAAGAACAATCTCCATATTTCTTTCATTCCCAGCGGTCAAACCTTTTTGTCATCAGACACCTGAACCCTCTGTCAGGGAAGTTGTAGGCCATCCTCAGATATTTTGTTTTTTATGATTCAACTTGAACAACAGTTGTACACATGGAAAGATATTGGTCCTTATCCTCAGATTCTTTGCTCAAACATCCTTTGCATGGTAGTTTCATCTTAGGGCAACTCTCAGAAGCCTGACCTCTATAGCCTAAAATTTGTGGAGACTCAGAGAAAGCGGGTGAAACTCATGAATCAAAACCGAAGCACAGTTTTCCTTTCGATCAACTTTTCAGTCTTGGCTTATTTTGACATCAAAAGCCCTAGATTCATTCAGTGGAGACAAAATGTGAGATGAGTGTACTTCCCTCTGTGCTATAGCACAACATGAACTTTAGAGGGATTTGCAAGTTGTTTAAGGTCTAAAATATTTGTTCCCTGCTTTTCTAGTACATGTGTTTGAGGCTGAGAATCTTATCAGTAGATAAGAGCAGAGAGACTGCCATCCCACATTCCATGAACTCACTTCCAGATGGTTTAGAGACTAAAGGGTGAAAAACTCAAGCTCTTCAATCAAGCCAAACAGCCCACACCTTTATTGCCCCATTTGTTTAGCAGCCTGTCATGGGCCTCCTAACATCTCAGAATCAGCCATGGGGGCAGCTGTTTAATTAACTCCTCAAGGCTGCATTTTGGTGGGGGCAATTCATTTATTATGAAAAACAAATTGAAAGCCCCGAGGGTTTTTGTTCTTTTTTTTCTTTAGTGGTTTCTGTTATCTGGAGCTTCTGGCTCAGTCCAAATAGCAAAGATGATGGGTTTTTTTTTTTTAAAGGAGCCACTTGATCTTTTGTGTTGTTACTTTTTCTTTCTTTCCTTTTTATTTTCCTAAATCAGTCTGGCTATCTGACTTGAACGTGGAAAGATTTCTTTTCCTTGGTGCCAGGAAACGATGGCATTTTTCCAGAGTTTTTTTTAAAGGTTTTAGTTGTAGAAATACCACAATTGCAATACTAACTTCTTATCACAGTGACAAGGTTATACGTTGCTCTATTCCAGGTTAAAATTTGGTTATGAATAATTTTTGGCCAACTTGATTTCAATAAGAATTTGAGAACTTACTGCTGTATACCTCTGTGCTATAGGTGCTAAAGAACATATAGAAAGAGAAAAGAAGACCCCTGGCCTTGAGACATTTACAGGCCCACTTTCTGGGAAAATATATACTCCTGTTTTTAATTATCTTTAATTTTTATATGGTGATAATTTTTTATTTAAAAAAGATTTGCAAGACATTATAGAATGTTTCCATATACTCTTTACCCAGTCTCCTCTAATGCTAACGTCTTATATAACTATGATATCAAAACATAAATTGACACTGTCACAATCCTATTAACTATAGACTTACACACTTCCCCAGTGTTTCCACTGACATCCCTTTCCTGTTCCAGGATCCCATCAGGCTCCCACACATTGCATTTAGATGCCGTGCCTCCTTGGTCTCCTCAAATCTGTGACAGTTTCTTCGTCCTTCTTATCTTCTATGACCTTGATACATTTGAAGAGTAGTAGTCAGGTGTTTCATCAAATGTCCCTCTGTACTCATCCTTTTAGTGCCTACTGAGAATCAGCCTCTTTCAGAATGTTCCCTGGAGACAATGTACAAAGATTTAGAATCATACAGACTTAGAGTAAGACCCATAGGGTCTCCTCATTTTTAAAGTGTAGAAAATGAGTTCCAGAGAAAAAAACCAGGATTTGCTCAAAGTGAGACAGCTGACTGAGGTCAGATTAGAAGGAACCCAGGCCTCCTGACTTCCAAGGCAGTGTGGAATTATCCTCCATTCCTATTTGGAATCCTGGGGAAATTTAATTCGCGGGCAAGGCTGACCTCCAGGTGTGCTCCCGTGATGCCCGGAGGTGGGCTCCACATTCTTCCCTGCATCCCAGCACAGAGCCTGCTCAGCAAGCACTGTTGAACTGAATTAAATCATGCTCAGAATGTTAGGAATGGCTAAAGGTGCTTCTCCAAGACATGAGGTAAAACTACATGGGAAAATAAAAACTGGGAAAGTGTGAGTGAGGTCAAGAAAAAAGAAAGCCTGATTCCCTCTAGCAACCTAAGATGCTTGTAGCAGAGTCATGGTGTGGTTGTTGACAGGAGGCCTAAAGAAGCTCTTCAGATGGTGGGTAATGTTCCCCACCTGTGGCAAATAGTCTTCACCCACAGTTCTGCAGGAAAGGACCTGTCTGTCCCTGATCTCAGAGCACTTCCTGCCCATCTTAATTCCTGAGGCCTGATGTCACAGAACTTGGCAGTCACAAATTCTTTTTTACTGTACCTCAGTTGCCTCCCTGATTTCACACCCCATTTGCTGAGGTCCAGACAAGACCTAGTAAAGCACTATGATCCTCAAACCTCAGGATTTTGATACGTGGAGTTAGTAATTGGGTCAAGTAGGCAATCCTTAGCCATCTAGAATCCTTGAAGAAAGTGCACCTCTGAAGCATGGAGTATTCTAGAAAGCAAGCACCTGCTTCATCATTAGTGATCAGAAATTTGCACTTGATTCTCAGTTTTTTGTGTGGTCCTCTTGTATGTAGAAGGGCTTTTTCCTGGCATCCTCTGTTGGCATCATCCCAATGTGTGCCAGATGCAGAGTGGATTCACCTTATGCTTTGGAACAAATACAGAGCAAACAGGGAAATGGCCTGGGAGTTGAGTCCTGGGTTCTCGTTCCAAGTATCCCATGATTATGTGATTTGAGAAAAGTGCTTGCACATCTGTATTTCAAAGATGCTCCTAGCTGTGCTAAAGTGGGTTAGTCAAATTTTTTGTTGCAAAACATTAAAAAAAAAAAAAAAGGTTGGAATAACCCAAGTGATGTATTTCACAGTATTAAAAAGGGAAGATTTTGCCATCAGTCAGACAAATCTGATTTCATATGCCAGCTCTGCCACTTCCTAGCTGTGTTCCTGGGACAATATGATTAACGTTTCTGAGTCTTAATTTCTTCCTCTTTAAAGCAGAAGTAATAACTGTAACTCCCTCTGAAGTTACTGATGAGGATTAAATGAGTTATGGAGTGAAAATGCGTTGCCCAGTGCCTGGTGCGTCTTAAGGGCACTATTCATTGTAAAGGCTCTTCTACCTGTAATGTTCTGTGGTTCTGAGACCCGAACCTAGAGGGCCCACTGGAGCATTGTCACCATGGTCACCATCTTCTACAAGGTTAAGGTAGTTTCTAAACCTGAGATGTCAGATGCTGACAGGACAGGGTATCAACCCAACCTGGGAAGTAGGAGAAAGTCCATGAAGGTGGTCCCTGCCAGGCCATCAGAGCTTGAGAGTTTATGGGAAGGTGACAGAACTTTCCTCTAGCTCTTACACAGGGTGGGAGACAGGGTTTCTGTTCTTGGTCCCCTCATTCTTTTCTTACCCCAACTGCACAAGGCTATTCTGGGTCTGTGTATTTTGGGAGCCATAATGAGGTGCTTCTCATATACCTTGCCATTTTCAGGCAGCTTTCACTAGCCGCCTGGACATGGGGACAACCTAGCAATTTAAGAGCTATAGTGGATGAGGCTGGAAATAGAGCAGCCCGAGCTGCAGCTTGGTGAGATGGGAGTGGGGGATTTGTGTTCTCCCCTTAGTAAAATAGGAAAGTTAAAATGGCTTACAATCACAGACAGAAATGTTCACAAAGGACGAGAAATCAAACGTTCTTGTGCCTGGAGAATACAAAAGAACGGATGATATCTTTAGTAGCAAAGACCCAACTTCAGCGGATGTGGAGTGGAACGATGGGCTTTCTTCATTTGCCAAAGCGTCGGAGCCGTCCAAGTTGCCTAGTCGTGATTCATTTCAAGCTCAAGTTCTACTGACATGGGAATAAATTCGAGGAAAGTAAAGCTGTCAGTCACATCAGCCTCTGAGGCAAAATGCTACCCATATAAATGTCTTCAAATTCCAACCGACCAATCATCCCTTCTTTTCCTACAGCACACAACACTCTAGAATTTCAAAGCCTGTCTTCCTGGACACGATTTTCCAAAGCCGGAGCACTTTCCATTTTTAGCTCTGAAGCTATGAAAGAATTCCATGGTGCAAATATTCCTGGACCTACAGTCTTGCACCCAAAAAGGACGTATTCTCTGACACCACAATGCAGAACCTTTGTAAAAATATGAGTACAGATTGATGTCTAATTCAAAGGACCCCCACGTTTCCTCTCCTCTCGTGGCTAGGGGAAAAAGGAGAAAAACGCTGCACGCATTAACATTTAACTCAAGTTTTCAAACACAAAATGTTGTCCCAGCTTCAAACACAGGATGAAGGAAATGCTTGTCTCCAGGAGCTGACACTCCCCTGGTCATATTTCAGATACAATTAGCCTCCATTGATGGTGGTAGCTGATCTATCAAATGAGCAGCTAATCTTATCTGCGGTTCACAAATGGCTCAGATGGTAGCTGTGACTTTGATTACTGGAAGACTGGACCCCATCAGACGGCTTTGCTCCAAACAGTGGTCCTTTCAGCCTCCTGCTCCTGGAGATCAAAGCACTCTCCCCTCTCCCTATCTGCAGGGAAGCTCATTAGAGGGAGGCTGTCGGGGTTATAATCATGCAACAGTTTTACTTCTGGGTTATAACGCTTTCCCCTTCTTATCAGCCTGTGAGGTCCAAAGTGAGAAGGATAAAGGAGGTACCGATGACATCTGATACATTTAATAGGCTCACTGGTGACTGCCTGGGCCCCAGCTCTCTGCCACTGCTGCCTCACTGACTGCTGAAGGACTCCTCCCCCTGCCTCCAGACCTACAGAGACTGTACTTTATTCCTGGGGGTGGGGGGAATGAGGGGGTGGGCTCCATCATCCCCTAACAGTTGCTTTACTACAAGGACTGTAGAAGCACAGAATCGAATAAAATAGGACTTCTAAGTCCAGAGATCTGCCTTTAAATTTCATCTCTTTACTCAGTAGTTGTGTGAACCTGGACATTTTGCTGTGATCTTCCGTTTCCCCTCAAAAATATGTAAATTAATACTTTTCGCATTGGACTTAATATGCAGAAAAGTTCCCCTCTCCCAGAAGCCTCCTCTTTATAACCTGAGTTCTTCCCTCCCTCTCCCTTCCCCATCCCCTACCCGAGTTAAAGCTCCTCCATTCTGAGTCACTGCTCCCTCTTCCGTCTTTCCATAGCCCCTGGGGTTACCACAATGCACTTAGCATGCCTGGTTTTCTGTTGACTTGCCTTTTTCTTCTCAGGAGACAGTGAACTTCTCAGAGCGTAGGGGCTGAGGCTCCGTGTATCAAGGGATGCCTCCACTAGACACACAGTTAATGCTCAATGAGTGTTTGTTGTTCATAATGAATAGTGTGTACTAAAAGGATGTGCAAAGTGCAATGGGAAGGGGTTGCACTTATTATTGGGCACAGAACCTTTTAGAACTTCATGCGGACCCATGTAGATGACCTGCCCACTGTAGTGGTTCTAGGATGTGGCCCAAGAAGCTACATTTCTAACAAGTTCCCACTTTGAGACCCAGTGATGTAATCCAATCATCCTACTTATAGAGGAGGAAACTGACGTTCAGAAGTGGCTTGTGCAAGGTCACATAACCAGTGAGAGGCACTCAATGTGTTCTTATTTCTAAATAGTTTATTAAAGTAAACTCTGTCTCATATAGGGATCAGCGTGTGTGTGTGTGTGAGTGTGTGTTGAAATTTATAGGAAATAGGTCTTTTGTTGTTAATTTATGTCTAGCTTCTCACGACTTAAAACTTGGGTCTTTTAATTCTAAATCCCATGGTCATTTTAAAACATGGTCATTTTACAACATGCTGTTTTCATGTTAAGAAGCACTATAGTCCTGTCAAAATACTGGCTCAGTTATTATCTTATTTGTCTCATATTCCTTTATACTCATTGATGCTTCCAGAAATGTCTGAGAAGAAATGCATAGGGGAACTCAGCTTACAGAAAAATCAGAGGGACTCTGAGTACCACAGGGCAGACTTAGTCTCTCGATCACTTACCCCAGCATAATCTAGG
The DNA here is from genome assembly GCF_011762595.2 of Tursiops truncatus. Taxonomy (NCBI): domain Eukaryota; kingdom Metazoa; phylum Chordata; class Mammalia; order Artiodactyla; family Delphinidae; genus Tursiops; species Tursiops truncatus. The sequence goes on along the minus strand of NC_047047.1, from coordinate 74,952,568 downwards.
TCAGGCCTTTACCCATCATGCTGGTGGGAATGTGGAGCTCTTGCCAGCAGCTGTCATTACCCAGAAGAATGAGAAGCAACAACCGCTGTCTATGGGGGTGGGAGGTTTGGAGCTGGACAAGCCTAGGTTTAATTTTCACTTCCTCATACCCTGAGGGAGTGAAGTTACCTACGGGATTCAACCTCTAGGAGACTCTTTTTGCTACTCTGTAAAGTAGGAAACATGTCTGCTTCAGGGTTATTGTAAGAATTGGAAGAAGCAATGTTTAATCATCTTGCACTGTGTCTGAAACATACCTAGTACCTAGCCAGCATGAGGTCCCATCTTCTCTTTCTTTCTCTCTTCATCTCCTCCCCCTATCACCTAAAAACCCATACTGGCAGAACATGAGTGAAAAATGTAATCCAGCTGGAAAAATAAGCAAAATATATGTCTTTTTTTTCAACTTATGTCTTTCTGATTTACTTACTGTTCTTTCTGCAACATTAATTTAACTATGATTTTTTTCATGGAAATCCATTTAGGACTTTTAAGAAAGAAATTATTTGTAGTTAAAATGATGACCTTTCCATTAAATATAATTTGGGGGGCATTAGTACTAATTGTAAGTGTAATGGAATTTATGTCTGACACATTATAGTTCAAGTGATGAAAGAAAGCCAGGCATTCTTCAGAAATCAGTGACAAGCTTATCAGAATATTAATCTCCTTCAGTTACTCTTTAAGAGAATAAATAATCAGTCACTGACTGCTAATATAACGTATAACCCTTTTGCTAAGATGGATGATAATTTAAGCTTCAACAGAATATATTTATTTAACTGACAGAAATCAAGACTCAGTTTTATTTGTTTTAAAGGACAATGCAGTGAAAGCCAGGCTAGCTATAATGCTTGGAAAATGGAAAATTTTTGAGTAATTAGTAATTAATTCTTTAAATTAACCTTTGTTATAAATAATAAATTCCATACATTTCATATTAAGCATTGAGCATATATGTGAAACGTCTGTTAATTATCCAGTCTTAGTAAGTGGTTTCTAAGAAACATCCTTAAGGCTGTGTTAGGTCCATTCTTACAGCACAATTATTTTAATTATCATATCTCATGGCATATAATTTTAGCTGCAGAAGTTCTGCGAAATTAGGCAAATGTCTGTTGGCCCAGACCAGAAATAGCTGTTATGATTCTGAGTAAATTTCAGGTATTAATCAACTCTGTTGTGATTACTATTTTTCTCCTGTAGGGGGATAAAAGTACAAGGTCCCACGGAGAGAGGAGAACACTCGCCTGAATTCTGGTTAATTTGGTTTTTGTGGATTTTCTCCAATAACAAGGGGAATCTCCATGGACTATTACTTCATCATGATTATGCTGAAGTCTAACTAACAGAGTAGGACTAGCTCTTCTCTTCCTGGGGGAGCAGCAGGTCACAGAGGAGCTATATGTGAGCATTAGTCATATCAAAAGAGGGAGTTCCTATGTTTGTATACAGAGGGACTTGTAGCCAGTGTAACACTCCAGCCCTCTCTACCCTTCACTCCTTTGGAGGAGGAGGGAGTTACCCAGTTGGTGAGCTGGGAAAAGAAATTGAAGTCAGCATCACCTGTCTCTTTAGAAACCAGCCTGCCTGCAGAGAGAGTACCACCTGGTTTGCTCTCAGTTGTTTTGAGAGCAATCTTGGACCAGAAGGTTCTGCCCCTTCAGGGACTTAAAGAATTTTTGGGCGCTGCCAATTACTGGAGAGTAAGCTTGTCTGAAATGGGGTAAAATATTCACAAGCCCATTTAGTCAAAAATCTAAAGTTATACTAAGTATCTGGTGAATTAACTTGGGACGAAAGGGGCATTTACTTACTTGTTGGGCCCTCTGTCAATCCCCGGCAGAGCGTGTGGGAATCCTGATTCTCCAGGACCTGATGCGAGCAGCCCCACAGCCATGCGTGGACACTCAAACCACTCTGGGCTCAGTAAAGGTTTGATAGAGGAAAGATTGAACAGAGGTCCGAAGACTTCTTGTGATTCTCCATTTCCCGAGGTTTATTTGTCTAACAAGGCAAAAATAGCTTCTGTGATTGAAATGCCTCTGGTATTTCATGTCCTCTGTTCTTACCCACTCCTGTTTTCGATCCACACCTCCAGCGTAGGTGTGTGCCTTCCCAGACTTCCATTTCTTGTTGATCAGGGCTGCCCTCAGAGATGGAGTGAGCGTTTAATATAATGTGAACAAGAGAACAGGACAGCCTGGTCTGTTACTGAGCTCTCCTGAGACCAGAAGGAAGATGACGTGGATGCCTCTGTGGAGGTACCAGCCATAGTTGTCATTTGGGTGTGTGCTTTTCGCTGCCTCCAAGTATAGATGGGCCTTGATGTTTCTTCTGAAAAATTGTCTTCTTGGGAATGTAACTGGGCCAGCAAATGCAAGGGTGGCTCTGAATCATGCTTTCGTCTGAGACAGAAGCAGCCTGTGAGAGTCCCAAGTAAATGATGCTGGAAAGATTTAAACAAAGGAATAAGACACCTGCTCCAGTGAGGAAGCTCTGGCTGCTAAACAATTTCAGTTCACCCACCCTCAAGGCAGTGAGCTCCTCTCTGAGCCTGACAGTGTTTTTCACGACTCCATGCTTCCACAGATAGATGTTTACCCAGAGAAAAGGAGCTCAGAAACTATCGTTTCTTTGAGATGTGGTTTACTGAGGGCTTCCCTGCCTGTGTTTTCATGGTTAGTGACAAGACTGGGGAAACCTGTTCATGACTTAGAAATCTGTCTGAACTTTCAGCTCGGAGATGAAGGAAATAGTTATTCACTTAATCCTATTCACTTATTCATCTATTCATACACTCATTCATTCGTCAGTTATGTTGGAAATGCTTATTCTGTATCACTCTGTGTTAGCCCCGCAGCGAGGGGAGGATACAGAGATAAATAAGACGTGATTCCCAGGGAGCCCACAGGCTGATGGAGGGAACAGACAAGGATACACGGAATCATAATGAAGTGCAACATGTTCTGTGACACTGGGAGTACAGAAGAGGCTCACGAAGCTTTCTGTCCTAGAGAATCAGTGAAGGCTTCTCAGAGGAGGTGGCGTAGGAGGTGGACCTGAGGAACTAAACTGAGGGAACCAGGTCCTCCTGCAGCCACTGGGGCCGTCAAGGGTTGGAGAAATGTCAGTGGAGTCCTGTTTGTTAGGTATCTGGTAGGGCTTCCTCTTGCATGTTTTCAAGATGATTATTTCTTTAGGGGCCATCATGCATCTTGGGTCAGCTGCCTATTGGTGGCATCCCAGTTGATATCAGACACTGTGCTTGGCAATTTTATACGTTACAGTACTTTGATTTCTTAGAGCAACCCTGTCAGTTTAAGACCATTATTCACATTTTCATAAAGGAACTGGAAGGTCAGGGTGGATAAATAATTCACCCCAATGTGAATACACCCAGGGCCAGGATGTAAAATCAGGGCTTCCCAACTTCAGTGTCTGGGCTCTTTCCATTAGCCATGCTGCCTCTCCCCAAGGAGCAGAAGGCGAGCAGGAACAGAAAGCCCGTGAGCAAGGAAGTGCTGCCTGCGGGAGCCTGGCTGCCACTCCCACTCTCAGGCTGGCAGCGCTCATGGAGCGAGGTCTCTTATCTCCAGAGCTCTGTTGACACCTGCTTATCTATAGATTCACTAGCCCCTTTCCCGGCAGTCCCACCCCTACCAATTTTATTTTTGATTTTAACTATTTGTTCCACACCGATGGAACATGTGGCCAAAAATCATGGCCCCCAGGAAGCTACGCTGCTCTGCCTCTAACATGCCAAAGAATCTTGATGTCTCCCTCCTATGAAGCACTTTTCAAAATATTTGGGAAAGCATAGCTCTATTCTCCTCACTCACCTCTTTCCCCATGTTTGCCACACTTAACCATCTTTTAGAGACAGTGCAGCGGGCCACTGGGAGCGGGGGCCAGACAGCTGAGAAGTTTGCTTCCCTGGTTGTTTCTTTGAGTTTCAAATGAAGCTATGTTTAATTGGACTCCTGATCCTAAAAGATGGAGTGGATATTGTTTGTGGCTCATTTTCTCCACGCAGTTTTAACAAAGTATGCCTTCAGAGATATCACATAACCGAAAGACAGAATTAAGCCAGAATGGCAGAACTCTGGCAGCAAGTCACCCTATCCTGGTGTTTTTCATTGAAAAAGCATATAGGATTACCTTATTGTTCCAGATATTAGCTTTCCATACCCAGCGTATACATATTTAAACAGCATAACAAATGGGCTACATTACAAAGCACCTATATGTCACCAAGGCCCAGAAAGCCTGTTTTGTGCCAAGGCCTAGAGACATCCTTCCAAGTTTCCTTCCCAGCATAGAGGCAGATTGTCTCAGTGCTTGGGGTGGGCCAGCCAGCCTGAATTTAATAGCAAACATTCTCGGGTTTTTTCACATCCCTTGTGTAAAACCACTTTCATTTGAATGTGACATCTGCCTGCAAAGGAGCAAATCCCCAGCACCACCATCATGTCATGCCCCAAACCAGAGAGGCTCTATTTAGGGTTTTCTTCCAAATGCCAGGGCTCAAGGTCCAGACCATACCCTTGCTTGTTCTGGAGAATGTTATCAATCTCATGGTTCAGGGTTAAGGGTTGGGGTGGGGTATTGTTAGTGTTTTCATCACTCGCAGAAATGCACAGTCTGACAATTACCATGCCCGCAGATCAAAGGCAGAGGCAGGCGTTATCTTCTGCCAGCTGTGCTGCCACTCCAAGCACATTTCTGGTGGGCTGACCCCAAGGTGAGCTGGGGTGGGAAAGAGTTCTCCAGTGGATGGCTGTCTGGGTGTGAGCTCTTGCAGGGTGGCATTCTAAGAGCAAAGGCTCTATCTCTTCCTTTTGGGTAGCCCCACTATGGGTTTGGGTAGCCTTAAAAGCATTGAATACTTTGCAACTGGTTTTTGATTGACATGGAAAGAAACAACAGTTTATAGAAAGATTATCCCAGTGGAAGTAAGATGCTCTGAATTATTATCCTAAGTTTGCCACCGGTCTGCTTTTTGACTCGGCATGAGACCCAAGCTCCAGTCACACAGAACACGGCCCCTCGCAGTTCTGATTATGCATGATGCCCTCGTGGATGGCGATATTTTTTTCTGTCTTCCCTGCAGGACAAACTGAAACTTTGTCCCCAAGGCTCGATTTATAATGTGCCTCCTTTGTGAGGCAGTGAGCATTTTCTTACTCCCTTAAAAGAGTAACCCCTCCCTTCCTCCGTGCTCCCACCGTTACACATTTCTGTTGGAGTGTTCACCTCCAGGGATTGCTTATGTGTCACTGCTAGATGTGAGCACCTCAAGGGCCACCTAGTCACTCCGTTCGCCAGGTGCCTATTATGACAGGGATCGCTGAATAGATGTTGGATGAATGAATGAATGCAGGAGAGAACGGGTAGATGAAGGGGATAAAGAATGCTCCGCATCTTTGGAGGGGAAATCATTTCCTTTGGCTACAGGGGTATTTCTGCAGGAGGAAATGTCTCCTGGTCTTCTGTCTGCCCCCATTTTTTCCATCATGTATACAGTTGGAGGAAGAAATCTGCTCTTTTCATTGTAAATTTTCTTCCCTCTCAGATTTATATGTTCTCCAGTCAGTGCTTGTGGTTCCCCTCAACCTTTGTTGGAGCATGAAATTTCTTACTAGTAAGTGCTCTGTTCCCTCTCAACTCATGATGCCTGCCAGCTTCTGACAATCTGTACTAAGCCCTTTCGTTCCTTTCTATACAGATGCAGCTCTTAACTACCCTAGATCTGTGCAACTCTGCCAGCCCTCCCTCTCAGTCTTGACCGTTTGTACTTTCTAGACTAAAAAACCTGAGCCAGAGGTTGAGCTAGTCCCTTAGTTTTGGCGCCATGTTGTTGTAGCTGGTGGTCTCCACTATGGCCCGAGGAACCTTGTGCGCTATGCCAACTGACCAAAACAGGTTGACTGGCCCCTGGGGGCTCTGGCCCAGGGAACCAGGTGGTACAATCCAAGAGTTAATCGACTTTTGCCAGTGGGAGATGGAAGACAGAAGAAACCCATTAGAAAAATTATTCTCCCTTCCTCCGCAACCCCGTGTATTGTTCTGAGAAGAGGCAGTTCATGTGGTCTGTCTCAGAATGATGTGAGGAAAAGAACAACCGTCCACATTGTCCTGAAGCTGTGGCCGCATGGGCAGTGCACCCCTCATCTTGTGTTTCTCCCCCGACTTTCCATTTTACTTCTGTCCTGGTTCTCTGTGTTGCACTCCCAAGTGTTAGCAGGTAAGCTTTTGCCCAAGTCTCTGTTTTTGATGAAACCTGGGCCAAGCCACCTCCCTTGCCGACCCAGGTTAGATTGACCTCCTTTGTGCTCTCAGAATACCGTGGGCGCATCTCTCTCGCTTTCCACACAGTATCGCGATCATATATTTATATGTGTCCTTCTCCTTCGGGATTGCATACCTCTTGAAGGCAGAGACCACCGTGTACTTATCTCTGAATCTCTGGCCCCTAGCACAGTGCCTGGCATAAATTAGAAATCTGAAAATAGTAAATACTTGCTGGAAAACTGACTAAGGAAGAGATCAAGATTTCCTCTGATCAGAAAGAGATTCCAAGAGACCTACAAAACATTTTCAATGGTTTGCTGTTTCAATGTGTGGTCTCTTTTGGCTTCGCCCAAATTGAGTCAGAGATTATGCTAGCAATTGCATCACACTACACGATTATAATTATATCCAATAATTATGATAATAATTACTACAATGTGCTTGGCACCTATATGTTACCAGCCTATTAGATATTTCACATATATCATCTCATTATTGCGGCACACATATTAGGTGGTTATTATATGCTTTGGGCTTTTTGCAAATGTAACTGGACAACTGGCCTTGACTGAAGACATTCTTGAGCGTATACTAAAGGTTGTTTTAATTAGTTTTTCAAAGGGGGTTTTCCTTAGTGGTTAACACTGCATCTACCAACATTTACTAATCAGCTCATAAATTTCCAAGGGCAGGACAGCTTTAAGAAAAAGCTCACTTCATCCTTAATTAACATTAATGGGACTTTTTATACCCCAACACCCTTACTCCACTTTTTGTCTGTATAAATGGGCAGGTTATATTGTGACGTATGCTCAGGACCGTAGAACTAGTCACCTCACTCACCCTGTTTCTTCCTGTTTCCACTGAGGTTATGGAAGTTAGCAAGATGTAACAGAGGGATCTATTACCAGGGCACAGTGAACAATTTGGGATTCAAAGTTGGTTTTAACCTGTTGCAGAAACCCTTAGAAATCATACAAATATTTTGCATGTATATTTCAAAGGTGCAATTTTCTATAGTGAGGCTTATATCAAATTCTCAAATGAGTTAAGAATCACTGTTTCTAGTTCTATGTGAACCTCTATCAAGAGTCGGGCAGAGCTCTCTGCCTCAGAGGTCACTGCTGGTCACTTGAATTCTGAATGACCAGGGGCCCCAGGATAAACTTGCCTAATCACACTCCCTTTAGGCACCCGAGTTGAAGCTTAGGCGTGAAGGAGATCACGGTATTTGCTTTTCTCTCTTAAAAGCTGCGGGGTTCTATAGGACCTAACCTTTACTCTTAGCTTGTCCTCCCTGCAGTGTGGCTCTGTTGTCAGAATTTCATATTATGATGTAACCCAGCACAACTTGTCCAAAACAATATTAGATTTATTCCATTTGTTAAAAGGAAGATATCACTAGTATGTGGCCCTTTCGGCAAAATCTCAACTCCTAGTTCTAGGCATGGGTTCAATCACCTGTTGCTAAGATACTGCAAAAAATATTATCTGTTTTTAAATGTTTCTTTTTAATTGAATAAACTGTTGCTTTGAAAAATCAGTGCAAAGGTTAAATAGGTCTTTGAAATCATATATTTTTAAACTAGCAGAGATATTTCTGAACAGTTTAAATGGAACAGCTGCTCTCTCAGTGGATTTCCTTGATGGAGTTTTAAAATTGCATATAAAGGAGCACTCACAGCACAACTGAATTAGAGAAATAGAGAAAGAGACTCAATCGTATCAGTACATACTGAAAACGTTGGCCACAGTCATTGATTCTACATCATAGGCATGAGGGAAAATGCAGACAGAGGTCTAAAATCCTGATTAGCAGCCCCATTAGCCAAATTCAGAGGTTCGGGGTTTTCAGAATGGTGATACAGAGCATATATCCCCGGAAGGGTCTGGGCCAGCACTACATAATCAAATTCACTAATATTTGTGTGACAGAACATTTTAGTATTTACACAGAGTTCTCACGTCAGTTCATATTCAGCTCTGTGGTCAAGTGAATTTGCTCAAACTTGCGAAAACACTTGGGTTTGAAGAGCATCTTTGATTTTTTTTGTATTACAAATAAGTGATTGTGAACCGTTAAAACTAAGAGAAACTCCAAGATATACGTGATTCAGAATAGATTCAGGATCAACTTAGACCCCAAATGGCCCCAGCTCTAACAAGGTTGGGAGCCAGCAGTCCAAGAGGGTGGAGAGGGCTTCCCTGGTGGCGCGGTGGTTGAGAGTCCTCCTGCTGATGCAGGGGACACGGGTTCGTGCCCCGGTCCGGGAAGATCCCACATGCCGCGGAGCGGCTAGGCCCGTGAGCCATGGCCTCTGAGCCTGTGCGTCCGGAGCCTGTGCTCCGCAACGGGAGAGGCCACGACAGTGAGAGGCCCGCGTACCGCAAAAAAAAAAAAAAAAAAGAGGGTGGAGAAGGCTGGAAGGAATGGATTGAACACTAACAAAAAGTCAGCAAAGGCCAGCAGGGAGGGCCAGTGGTCCGGGACTATGGGAGGACACATAAGAATTTAGAGATGTTGAGATGTCCTAGATATCTCCCAAATCCAAACACTTATCTTTCCTGTGCTGTTATTGCACTAGCCCAGGCTCTCTGTGCAGATACCCACAACAATCTCTTGACTGGTCTTCCTGTTTCATTCCAGTCTTTTTACCCAATCGGTTTCTTCCATCTGCCTCCATTGTGACCGTTCTGTGATGCAAATCTTATCTTGCCTCTTCCCCTATGAAACTCTCAGTGGTTTCCTGTGACCAGCAATGTAAATCCCTAATAACGGTGTCTCTCCTGCCCTACTTTGTCTCTAAGCCCTCACTGTTCATCTTAAGCAACACCAGCATCTCTGGTCATCATGGTTACCATTGTCTCTACCTTTAGAAGAGACACCACTTGCTTCTTCACATGGCCAATGCCCACCTGTCCTGCAAGATTTAACATTAGTTAACTTCTGTGCCAGGCCCCAGGCTGACCGAAGTGCCTGCACAGTTATCCCATACCTGTGTCAGTACAGTTAGCACTTTTCATAAAAGTGTCTTATTTGTGCACTTTCCTCTTCCATGTGACTATGAGCTTCTTGAGTGAAAAATCCATTTCTCTTCTATCATATTACCACTCAGTGTTTGGGACATGGTTTATGCTCAGTAGAAAGGTAATAAACTGTGGGTGGAAGGCCAAGGCAGGCAAAATTATGGAATCCAGGCAGTCAGGGAACGAGAAGAAGCAGCACTTGTGAACAAAAAAAAAAACCTCTGAAGTGACATAAGTAAAGAAGAGTATAGTGTCCTGGAGGTTTTAGAAGTGTTATGAGATAGTAAATGTAGATCCTCTAAGTTATTCTCTTGTTGATAATATGAGCTGTCATTTCTTCTGCCTCTAAGGATATGGCAAGAGGAAGCAGAGTTACTTTAACCAAATGGAAGAAGTTTCCCTTACGGTGAGGTTGGGTGGGTAGTGCGATGGCTTTAGAAGAGCACTTTTGACAATAGACCCTGAGCATATATGACCTTTCACATCTAAAGTGTGGAGTAACCAGGGAAAGATAAGGTAAATCAGCTTGTCATGGTGCCTAAGATGCGATCACTTTTGTTTGTAGTTTCTTGCTGCACTCCCTACTCTGTGGAGTAAGCTGGACTGTCTCACACAGGAGTCACGTTGTCATCATGACCTCAGGATTTTAAGCAGAATCCACAGAAGTCAACTCTGATGGAGTGGATTAAGCACTGGTCCAGGAAACAGAAGTCCATCCAAATCCTAGGTCTGAGATTTACTGTGCCCTTAGGAAATTAGTTACCATCTCTTTGCCTTTGGTTCTTCTCTAAAATGGAGATGACACCAACCTTAAAGAGCTCTTTTAAGTACTGAATGAAAAGTATGAGTGAAAGCATCTGTCAGATAATATGCACTCAAATGTGTGTGGACGCTTTAGAACTTTTGTTAACAGGATAGTCAATATAATAAGAGATTTTAAAAATCATCCTATTATACACTTGGTTTTTAATGTTATTGTAGGGAAATACATTACTTATGTTTTCTTTCCAGTTTTGTTGAGATATAATTGACACACAGCACTGTATAAATTTAAGGTACGTGCATAATGATTTGATTTACATCATCATGTAATGATTACCACTATAAGTTTAGTGAACATCCATCATCTCACAGAGATAAAAATAAAAGAAAAATAAAACATTTTTTTCCTTGTGATGAGAATTCTTAGGATTTACTCTCTTAACTCTTAACTTTTATATATAAAAAACATGCAGCAGTGTTAATTATATTTATCATGTTGTACATTACATCTCTGGTACTCATTTATCTTACAACTGGAAGTTTGTATCTTTTGACTACCTTTATCCAATTCCCCCTCCTCTCACCCCCTGCCTCTGGTAACCACAAACCTGATCTCTTCTTCTATGTTTTATTGTTTGTTTGTTGTTGAACTATAATTGACCTTCAATACTATGTTAGTTTCTAGTGCACAACGAAGTAAATCGATATTTCTGTATATAACAAAATGATCACCATGATAAGTCTAGTTACCATCTATCACCATATAAAGATATTACATTATTATTATTATTTTAATTATTAATTTATTTGGCTGCATTGGGTCTTTGTTGCTGCACACAGGCTTTCTCTAGTTGCGACGAGTGGGGTCTACTCTTGGTTGCGGTGAGCAGGCTTCTCATTGTGGTGGCTTCTCTTGCTGTGGAGCACAGGCTCTAGGCACGCGGGCTTCAGTAGTTGTGGCATGCGGGCTCAGTAGTTGTGGCTCATAGGCTCTAGAGCACAGGCTCAGTAGTTGTGGCGCATGGGCTTAGTTGCTCCGTGGCATGTGGAATCTTCCCAGACCAGGGCTCGAACCCGTGTCCCCTGTATTGGCAGGTGGATTCTTAACCACTGCGCCACCAGGGAAGTCCTGCATTCCCCATGCTGTGCATTGCATACCTGTGACTCACTTATTTTGTAACTGAAAATTTGTGTCTCTTAATATCCTTCACCTATTTCTCTCCTCCCTACACTCCCTTTCTTCTGGCAACCACCAGTTTATTCTCTGTATCTATGACTCTGTGTCTGTTTTGTTACGTTTGTTCATTTGTTTTGTTTTTTGGATTCCACATGTAAGTGGAATCATACTGTATTTGTCTTTCTGTGTCTGACTTATTTCACTTAGCATAATATTCTCTAAGTCCATGTTGTTTCATATTGTTGCAAATGGCAAAATTTCATTCCTTTTTATGGCTGAGTAATATTCCATTGCATTTATATACTATATCTTCTTTATACATTCATCTATCAATGGGCACTTTAGTTGCTTCTGTATTTTGGCTATTGTACATAATGCTGCAATGAACATAGAGGTGCCTGTATCTTTTTAGTTAGTGTCATCATTTCTTACTTTGGATACATACAGGAGTGGAATTGCAAAACTGGAAAAAACACATTAACATGTGGAAGCTAAACAATATGCTACTAAATAACCAATGGGTCACTGAAGAAATCAAAGAGGAAATTGAAAAATTACTTGGAGACAAATGAAAAAAAAACACAGTTATCCAAAATCTGTGGGGCCACAGCAAAAACAGATCCACAGGGGAAGTTTATAGCAATACAAGCCTACAACAAGAATTAAGTAGAAGGAAATAATAAAAATCTGAACAGAACTAAATAGAGACTAAATAGAAATAAATAAATGAACCGAAGAGCTCGTTCTCTGAAAAGAAAAACAAAATTGATAAATCTTTAGCCATACTTATCAAGAAAAAAAGAGAGAGGAACCAAATAAAATCAGAATGAAAAAGGAGAAGTTACAACTGATACCACAGAAATACAGAGGATCATAAGGATTACTATGAACAATTATATGCCAATAAAATGGACAACCTGGAAGAAGTGGGTCAATTTGCTCCCAACAAACAAGATTCCAGGAATTTTGCTTCACAGGTGAATTCAAACATTTAAAGAAGAGTCAACACCTATCCTTCTCAAACTGTTTCAGAAAATTGAAGAGGAAAGAACATTTCTGAACACATTCTATGAGGCCAGCTTCACCCTGATACCAAAACCAAAGATACAACAAGAAAAGATCAGGCTTATGCCACTGATGAACATAGATACAAAAATCTTCAACAAAATATTAGCAAACTGAATTCGGCAATACATTAAAAGTATCATACACCAAGATTAAGTGAAATTTTTCCCAGGGATTGCAGGATGATTCAATATCCACAATCAGTCTGATACATCACATTAGCAAACTGGAGAATAAAAATCATATGAGTATCTTGATAGGTACACAAAAAAGCTTTTGACAAAATTCAGCATTCATTTATGATAGAAACTCTCAACAAAGTTGGTATAGAGGGAGCATACCTCAATATAATAATGCCATATATGAAAAGGCCACAGCTAACATCATATTGAATGGAGAAAAGCTGAAAGCATTTCTTCTAAGATCAGGAATAAGAAAAGAATGCCGACTCTCACAACTTTTATTCAACATAGTTTGGAAGTCCTAGCCACAGAAATCAGACAACAAAAAGAAATCCAAATTGGAAAGGAAGAATTAAACAGTCACCGTTTGCAGATTATATAATACTAAGTATAGAAGACACCACAAGAAACTATTAGAACTCATCAATGAATTCAGTAAAGTTGTAGGATACAAAATTAGCATACAGAAATCTGATTTGTTTCTATAAACTAAAAACAAACTATCCAAGTTAAGAAAACAATTTCCTTTAAAATTTTATCTAAAAGAATAAAATTCTTAGGAATAAATCTAAGGAGGTAAAATATCTATACTGAGAAAACTATAAGACACTGATGAAATAAGTTGAAGACAACACAAAGAAAGGCTCATGGATTGGAAGAATTAATATTGTTAAAATGACCGTACTCCCCAAGGCAATCTACACATTCATTGCAATCTCTACCAAAGTACCAACAGAATTTTTCACAGAACTAGAGCAAATAATTCTAAAATTTGTATGGAAACACAAAAGACCCCTAATAGCCAAAACAATCTTGAGGTATCATGCTCCTTGATTTCAAACTATGCTACAAGGCTACCATAATCAAAACAATAGGGTATTGGTACAAAAACAGACCCATAGATCAATGGAACACAATAGAAGGCCCAGAAATGAACTCACTCTTATATGGGCAATTAATCTACAACGGAAGAGGCAAGAATATACAAGGAGGAAAAGACAGCCTGTTCAATAAATGATGCTGGGAAAACTGGACAGCTACATGCAAAAACATCAAACTGGACTACTTTTCACAACATGTATTAAAAATAAACTCATAATGGATTAAGGACTTAAATGTAAACCTGAAAACATAAAACTGATAAAAGGAAATATAGGCAGTACACTCTTTGACATTTGTCTTAGCACTATTTTTTGGATATGTCTCCTCAGGCAAGGAGGAAAAAAAGCAAAAATAAACAAGTGGGATTACGTCAAACTAAAATGCTTTTGAGCAGCAAGAGAAACTATCAACAAAACAAAACAGCAGCCTACTTAATGGGAAAAGATATTCTCAAATGATATATCTGATAAGGGGCTAATATCCAAAATATACAAAGAAGTTATACAAGTCAACATCAAAAGAACAAACAACCCAATTAAAAAATGGGCAGAGGACCTAAACAGACATTTCTCCAAAGAAGACATACAGATTGCCAACAGGCATAATAAAGTATGCTCAACATCATTAATCATCAGGGAAATTCAAATTAAAACCACAATGAAATATTACCTCAAACTGTCAGATAACAGACAGCAAATAACAAGTGTTGGTGAGGATATGGAGAAAAGGGAACCCTTGTGCACTGCTGGTAGAAATGTAAATTGGTACAGAAACTACGGAAAACAGTATGGAGGTTTCTCAAAAAATTAAAAATAGAAGTGCCCTATGATCCAGCAGTGTTACTGCAATCATTTGCAAAATGGTTGGATCGAGAGTGACTTTGTCCACCCGGAATATAACCGTGAAAAAAAATTCTAAAAACCTCAATATATATTTATTAATAAATACTTGCATGCTGTTTTTGCCTTTTTATTTTATGTATAATTACAAAATACAGTGTCGTTTACACCCTCTGTGACTAGGAACAACATGAAGTCAAATCTATTCAAACTCCACACAATGAACTATCAGAGTAAGTCAATCTATGTATAAGCCCTGCGAGTATTCATAGACAATATGTGAACCAGGGACTTAAGAGACAATAATTAAGTCAATAAGTACAAGCCTAAGGTTACAATTTAACAAGGGAGTGGGAATGGGAAGGGAGGAGTAAGAGAGCTAAAAGTCTCCTCATGCATGACAAGAAAATGAGCGATAATGTTTATGACAGATGAGTCAAGAGACCAATTATATGTATGTTATTAAACATGTGAGGTAAATGCCTGAAGGAACAGTTCTAAGTTTGAAAGTGAGAGGGCGCAGGGAGAGCGTGGGTTGTGGACTGAGGAAGGAAATGTAGATTACCAAGTCTATATATATACAAATATAAGTGTATATTTATATACATACATATGTATCTATATTTACATATATAGATAGCATATATATACACACATCACAATACACATACATTTTATACTTTGCACATTATAAACTCTGTGTGTGTGTGTGTGTGTATATATATATATATATATATATAATTTTATAAACATAAACATGTTTAAGAAGGTCACCAAGCAAGTTTTAAACATAATTGTAGTACATACACCCATACATTTCTAGTAGCAAAGAAGAGACCACACTATATCCTTTAGGATCCAGGACTCTCATTTTTTTAGTGTTTATTGAATTTGGAAGAATCTTTCATTGTAGAATAATTTAAATCACTCAAAAAGACATATTTCCTTTAATTAATTTTTGTAATTCAAACCTGTATATTCTTAGCAGGAAAAAGTATTTGGGTATGCATACATATTTACACCTCAGTGTCAATAACCTGACAAGGTTATTGTTTAATACTATCAAACACCTGCTGTGCCCCAGACCTATTATATATGATGTGCACACATTTAACATATACATCTTGAGTGAGTTTGGACATAGGCATACACCTGTGACACAGGCATACACCTGTGACACCATCACCACCACCAAGGTACTAAATATATCCATCACCTCTAAAACTTTATTTGCGTCCTTTTGTGGGTTTGTTTTTGTTGTTGTTGTTTTGGTAAGACACTTAATATGAGATCTATCCTTTTAACATGTTTAAATGTACACAGTGTCATATTAACTATAGGCACTATGTTGTATAGCAGATCTCTAGAACTTACTCATCTTGCATAACAGAAACTTTTTACACACTGAAAACCAAGTTCCCATTTCCCTTTCTCTCCAGCCCCTGGCAAACACAACTCTATTGTCTGTTTCTATGAATTTAGCTGTTTTAGATAATCTCATATAAGTGGAATCACACACTGTTTGTCCTTATGTGACTGGCTTATTTCTCTTAGCATTATGTCTAGTTTAATCCATGTCACAAGTGGCAGGACTTTCTTGTTTAAGGCTTTTTCTTCCATTATATGTATATAACACATTTTCTTTATCCATGTATCTGTCAGTGGATATTTGGGTTGTTTCCGTGTCTTAGCTATTGTGAAATGCCGCAATGAACATAGAGGTGAAGTCTCTTGGAGGTCTTGATTTCATTTCTTTTGGATATAAATCCAGAAGTAGGATTGCTGGATCATATAGTAGTTCTATTTTTAATTTCTGGGAACATCAATACTGTTTTCCGTAGTGGATGCACCCGTCAACTTTCCCACCAATAGTGTATAAAGTCTCCAAATGTTTTTTACATCCGCACTGATACTTACCTTTGGTTTTATGATAGTAGTCATCTTAACAGGTGTGAGGTGATGATTTGTGGTTTGATTTGAATTTCCCTGATGATAGTGCCATTGAGCACCTTTTCATATGCCTTTGGCTATTTGTATGTTTTCTTTGGAGAAATGTCTGTTCAAGTCCTTTGCCTGTTTTTAATTGAGTTACCTGTTGTTGGTGGGGTTTTTTGCTACTGATCTGTAAGAGATTCTTACATATTTTATTTATTAACTCCTTATTAGACAGATTGTTTGCAGATATTTTTTCTCATTCCATAGGAAGCCTTTTCACTCTGTTGATTGTTCCTTTGCTGTGCAGAAGCTTTCTAGTTTTATATAGTCACACTTGTTTATTTTTGGTTTTGTTTGCCTGTGATTTTGATGTCAAATCCAAGAAATCAGTGTCGAGGACAGTGTCAAGTTCTCCCATTATGTTTCATATACGTGCTAAATATAAAGAAACCCATACAGCAAATAATAGGGCATGAATTTAACTGAGGTTTGCTTGAAGATTCAACCGATGCTTTCTGAAAGTAAATTGAATAGACCTGAGAGAAACAAATCAAGACAGTAATGTATCCATCATCAAAGGAAACAGTGAGCATATGGCAAGTTCAGAGTGTCCTGGGACCCGGGGGCTTCAGATCCCATGTTCTTAATTCCCATGCCGTACTTCATCTTCTCTCATCCAGAAGGAAGAGTAGACCCTGAGATTCTCACATACCTTGAGAATGTTGTTATTTTTATGATACGTATCATGGAATTGACCATATACTCATTTCCAAAATTATCGTTGCTCTTAGAAATCTTTTAAGTCAGTTTCTAATATCCAGTCATTACCTTACTTATGAATGTAAAGCTTTTATTCCTACCTCTGTCTTCACTTTGCCGTAAGAAGCTCTGGTCCTGCCATTTGTAAAGCAGATGTAAAAGGTGTAAAAGTTGTTTTGTTAGGAAGGATGCTCTTATTTCTTTAGCTAGCATCTCCAAAATAGGATATTATCGTAAAAGCAAGGAAGGAACCTATGTGACTGCTAAGGAAGAAACGTACATGTCTGTTAAGGTGTACTGGCCAGAATAGCCTTTATTAGAGTCATCCATTTATTCATTCATGTAGTGCTGTTGTTTCTGAATGCCTCGTATGAGCCTGGCACTGTTCCATGCATGGGAAATCCAGCAAGGAATAAAATAAAGTCCCTAACCTTTTGGAGTTATTAGGTATAGGATGTGGGCTGATGTAGTTCTTTGTATTTGTTGTTCTTCTGTGGGAGGCAGTATAGATTACAGGAAAGTGGGGACAGACAAACAGTAGATGGCTGCCGGAGTCCAAAGCGGGGCTCCAGTAGCTGTCTCCACACATATACAGGGAGCCCGAAGCTCAGCATTTCCTAAGGTCACCTCAGGGGCCTAAAGAACTAGACTTTAAGATTTTAGTCTGAGAACATCTCTGATGAGTACATTAACAGCTGTTAGTCCTCTGTGTTCTTATTTGAAAGCCAGCATGGCATAGAAGTGGATTTTGGTGTCCAAATTTCTGAATTTGAAATTCATCTGTTCTGAGTGCCCTAAGGCAGATTTTCTCAATTTTCTCATGTGAAAATGACAACCATATATAACTTGTATAGTTGTAGTAGAGACTTAAAGTGTATGAAACTTAGAGCCCAGTGTCTGGGCCATAGTAACTGTAACATAAAGGTAGGTAATATGCTTACAGTTAGGTATTAACGATAATAACAACAATATATTACTATCACAACTCACCTCCATAATAAGAATGTTTTCCTCCGTCTTCGGTATTATATGTCTCACGGAGTTGAATATATAAGCATTTTCCATAGTTATTGCTCTGAACCTTTTAAGTCATTTTCTCAATTCAGCCATTACCTTACTTACGAATTTAAAGCTATTACTCCTACCTCTGTCTTTACTGACTAACCTCTTGATCTGAGGGCTTGACATGAAATGAAAAAGCTGCAGTGCTTCTTCCAGTATTCATTTCTGCAGACTAAACAAGTCCAAGTTGTCTGATTTTTTTTAACCATATGAAATAATATGTACGTACACGGTAGAGTTATTGAATTTTAAAGCTCGAGAGGACTTTAAATCCGTGGACTTTAAGGCCATGCAGCTAGTCAGCAGCTGAAGTTGGTCTAGAACCCAGGCCCCCAGAGTCTGACCGAGAACTGAACAATAAAATGCACGTGACAGTTCCAAGCAGAAAATAAAAATATAAAAGAGTGCTTGGGTAATCAAAAATATCTCCCTCTAGTGGGCACAGTATGTGGGCTTTGATTTGGGGTTAATTTTGATCTGTCACTGTCAGATTCCCTGAAGCTCATATTAGTGCAAGATACTGACATATGCCCAATGGTACTTCACAAGCATGACCTTCCCGCAGGTGGAGAACTTCTCCATGAAGCCATTTCACATACTCTCCCCTGCCCCCCAACTACCAGAAGGGCTCATGCAGGCTGCAGTGACACTCAGCTCAAGGTGCCATTTTCTCAGAGGATGGTTAGTCCGACAGCCATGAGAGCCCATGGAACAAATCTATGTCACTAGGGAGAAGTATGAAACGCATGATTTTTAACACAACTTTTTGCATTCCTAGCATTTTTTAATGGAGTCACCAGTTTTTACTCTCAATTTCTTTGGAGTGAGGTATTGAGTGCTAATGTCTCTCTTTGTCCAATGGCCCTGGCCCTTTCTGAGTAGTGCTCTAGAACCCTAGAGCACTGGGATGTTAGGGGTGGTGGATGGCTCATAGCCTGAGTGTACAGGCAAGACTTCTTTCTGAGTGGAAGTCAGAAAAAAAAAGAAACTGATTCTTTTGGAGTCTGAACAGGAACTCTTTAGTGAAATGGGCCACTTGATTTCCTTTTTCTAATCTGAAATGTATATAAATCTATTACAAACAGGGAACCATCCTAGGCACTGTGAGGGGATATAAAGAGGCATTGTTTCTCCTTCAGTTTAAGAAGACAGTTGAAGCATATGCATATAAGTAGTGATATGAATGACATTTCAGACAGTAAATAATTGTTGGAAACTATGTTGAACAAGTCTCCTCTTCCCCGATTACGAGACAGAACAATTCAGGCATATTGTACTAGTTAGGAAGGTATTCTGCTGCAAGTAAAGAGCTTATGGACCGCAGCAGCTTAAACCAAAAGGAGTTTATTTTTCTAGTGAACCAGGAAGCCTGAGATAGGCAACCATTGGCCTTAGTTCGGTGTTTTGATAATGTTAGGGCCAATTTCTCTTTGATTCCCTTGTCCCACAGAGATAAAGTGTTAGGGTCTGCATTTCAAAAGAGATCAAAAAAGAACCTCTATGCTTTTGAGAAGATACTCCTCCCCTGGGATGACATTAGAGTGACAGTCAACTGAGGAATGGTGAAATGGATCACTTATGAGATGATGACATATGCCACATGCCGATGGATGTTTGATTTCAGCCAAATAGCCCCATGTCTCGTGTCTACATCGTAGCTGCTCCACCTTCAGACTTGTGCTCAAGGCTGAAAAGGGATGAAAGGAGAAAGGACCTGTGCCAACCAAATCTTTGAAAGACACAGGCTTTCTCTTTGGGCTCTCTGGCTGCATCTGGATTACATCGGAAGTCTTCCAAAGAAGGCTTGGAAACAAGGAAACGGGAATGTCATAATTGGCCTAAATCAGTCATAACCCATCCCTTGGGTCTCAGCACATTGCTGCTCTGAACAAATGTGGGCATCTGCTATCAAAGAACAAAGGCAGCATGGGTGTTGTGCAGCCATTATCAATATGTGTCACACTCTTGTGTGTCCTTCTAAGTCATTCGCTTTAAGTAGCTGAGTAGATACCCCATAGATTTATAATCAACTGCTTAAGTGTTTTTCTCTTCCAATTAACTAGTAGCTCCTGGAGGGCAGGAACTGTGTCTTATTTTTTCCTTCTATTATAAAATTTACCACAGGGCCTAAAACATAAATGTTGTTGAATGTTCCATTGAATTGCATTCAATTAAGTGCCTTGAGTGAAACATGTTGAATTATAGAATTACAGGAATACAGTACTAGAGTAGTATCTTAGTTTAGAGGTATGAGTGACCACATTAGGTTTGGGTGGAAAAAAGGGGTTTAAAGCATATCTTGAGGAGTGGGTAAGGTCCATGTCTGATTTAGTTTTATATAGCACCCATGGCACCTAGGACAGTGTTTTTCAATAATGTTTTTCGAACTGGATTGAATTTGAGTAGAGGGGGAATCCAGGGAAGGAATCTTTGCAAATAAAAGTTTATAGGTAGAAACACAAAGAGGCATCTCTCCTTCCTTCTCTTTGCTTTCTCCTTCCCTCCTCACCTATGAGCCTAAGGTCCCAGGTGTTATCTGATATTCATCCCTCAGGTACTCCGAGGCTTTGGGTCTTCGTAGAATGTATTGTCGATTCTTTGGACTGAAAATAAGGCTGTTTTCCACCTGCATCTGCTCAGAGATCTGGTACGCCTCTAGTTTTAATTTGAGGCATACAGATAACAGAGATGGCAAATATAAGAGCAGTTGCTTTTGGACAAACTGCGCTGAACTATAGACCTTTGCTGAGAATGCCTGTTATCCAGAGGTTGAATGGAGTTCTGGTTTTAAAGTCTTTGAGAAGACTCTCCACTCCCAGCAGTGATGCCATGTCAGCCTCTGCTTTATGTCATTGAAGTCATGTCAGCTGGGTTAAGTTTACTGGGGCATTCAGATGGAGCTGTAGACCACATGGCAGACACATTACTAGTAGTTACCTATCGATTTGGAACCAAATGGCAAAACGTCTTACTGGGTTAGTTTCCTTTGTGTGAACAGAGGTTCAAATCATCAAGGTTTTATGATTCTTAAAAAGCAAAAATGAAAAAAGAAAAACCCACATTGTCTCAGAATTGATCTGCTTCTAAAATGTTTCAGCAGTACTAAAATTGCTGACACATTTCCATCACAGAGATGTTTCTTTTGCTAGAGCAAGGATTGGGTGGGTAGAAAAAGGAAGAATATGAAGGTTGTAGAAAATCTGAGGTTAACACAGAAGAGTATGGCTAACCCTCACCTCTAGCCAAGGGATCTTGGTTGTGTCCAAGCAAGCTTTCTTCATTGCACTTGTCAGTCAGGACTCAGTAGTTCTCAAGTGGGGCCCTCCTCACATACTGGAACTTATCATTTGGAAATCTGTTTCTGTAAAATATTACTACTCCATTTATTCAACGTGGTTTTCTAAAAATATGTTCCATGTGCCAAGCACTGCATTCCATATAAAAGGTTCTTTGCTTTTAAAGCAAAGAGCTTTTTAATAATTATTACATAAATGTGTCCTGGTAAAATGAGTCTGTCACTTCCCATCATAACATATTCTACAGTAGAGAAGACTGTATGAGTTAAAACTTTCATCTGACTGTTGATAAGAATGATGTGAAATAACAGTGTCTTAAGCCAATTGGGAGATTACTTTTCTCTTGAGTAAAAGAAATCAGGAGGGAGACAGTCCAGAGAGAGTGTGATGGATGTATGCTATCATCAATGTTTTGGGTCCCTTTTATCTTCCTGCCCCATTATCCTTAACACATGGTATCCATCCTCAAGATCACAAGATGGCAGCTGGGAAGTCTTGCTGTTACATCCATGTTGCAGGAAGAAAAAAGAAGGAAGGGGGGGGGGGGCTTTCCTGGTGGCGCAGTGGTTGAGAGTCCGCCTGCCAGTGCAGGGGACACGCGTTCGTGCCCCGGTCTGGGAAGATCCCACATGCCGCGGCGCGGCTGGGCCCGTGAGCCATGGCCGCTGGACCTGCGCGTCCAGAGCCTGTGCTCCGCAAACGGGAAGGCCACAGCAGTGAGAGGCCCGTGTACTGCAAAAAAAAAAAAAAAAAGAAAAAGAAGGAAGGGGGAGTGAACAAAACAGTACATCTCCCAACTGAGTCAAACCCCATAAAGAGCTTTTCTGCAAGCCCCACCCAACAACTTCTGGTTGACTATCCTCTAGGTGCAAGAAAACTTAGGAAATGTCCCATAGCTGGTCACATTGCTACAGCCAATAATATAGAAATTCTGCTACTAAGAAAGATTGAAGAAGATGAATATTAAGGATGTAGTTAGTAGTCCCTGCCACAAGGCAGTCTGGGATAAAGAGAAAAATATAGACTTAGCTGTCAGATAAATGCCAGCATTTACTAAGTTAAACTATGGAATTACTCCACCAATGTTGGATGATTCATTTAACAGTTCTGCTTCTCAGTTTTCTCACCTGTAAAATTGGAGTTTATGGTGACAATCTTGCAGAGTTGTCTTCAGGGTTAAATAAGATGCCTCACAGTTTAATGTAGTGTTTGGTGAGCAACTCCTGTTGCTTGTTGTTTTGTTTTTCTGACTTTCTAACAAAATACTGCAAAGACATGTACAATGATAAAGAGTAAAGACATTGACAAAAATGTCAAAATCTGAAGGGGCTTTCCACTAATTGTAAAGCATGTATGATATTAAGGAAAGAAAAAAACAAACAAAAAAACACTTTGCCATTCTTTTGAAAAAAAAAGACTACATGGAAAAAGATAAGAAAATACTTAATCCTGTCATTCTTTTCTCCTGATGCAAACACCCAAGGTCTGTATCAACAGGAAAAAAACAGACATCCCTCTCCCATTCCAAGGTTGATGTCTGCAGCTATCAAAAGACACTCCTCGTGTACTTCTGCCAAATATTTCACAACTTATCTCTCAATCTTTGTACAAATGTCACCTTCTTAGGGAGACCTACCCAAGATGTCCCCACCTTAACACTCTCTGTGGCCTTGCCTTATCCTACTTTTTTCCTTAGCATTCATTATCATCTAATATACCATATATTTTACTTATTTATCTATTTTTTGTCTCCTAGTAGAACATAAGCTCTTTAACAATTTGGATTTCTGTCCATTTTTTTTGCTTTATTCAATATTATATAAGCAGCCTAGAAGAACATGTAGCATATAGTAAGTGTTCAATGAACATTTGAAATTGAACTGTTGAACTTCTCATGCACTACCTATACCTCTTTTCTGCTTTATTTTTTCTCATAGCACTTGCCACCATCTTACTATTTATCTGTCTGTCTATCTATCTATCTATGTATCTATCTATCTTTCTATCTTCTTGTCTCATTCTCTCCAGTAGAATATAATTCCCATGAAGGCAAGGATATTGTCTATTTTGTTTTCTACTCTTTGCCCGGCACCTGTAACAGAGCCTGGCATATTGTAAATGTTTAATATATATTTGTTGATCTCTTGACAATGCCGCCAGAAACAGCAACTTGCTGAAGACATCTGGTCAGGAAATGCGGGGTGAGAAAAACCATGATGCATTGCATCCTGAGGATATCATCCTTTCGTTGGCAGGTGGGACAGAAATAGGAAGAACACTGGTGGTAGCTTTGCTGCAATTCTCAGTTTTCACACACTCCATAAGTTTAGAATGTCAAAAAAAATGATATTTCAGTAGTACAAAGACTAAATACCTATACGACTGATAGAATATTGTAATTTCTTAAGGGCTGTGCAATCAATATACAGATTGTAGGCATTCAATAAATGTGTATTAATATTTATATTTCTTAATCACCCTCCTCCCCTTGAAATAAATCCCTTGTGGGCAGGAATTGTATCTATCCTGTGTTCTGACTTATATATGACACCTGAAACACTGCTTATTGGACATCTGAAAAAAAAAAGTCTTACTGGTTAATGTTTATGGACTTGGTAGAAATCCACAGAGAGCAACAAGAGAGATTTGGAAATCTGAACTGCATTAGACTTTAACACAGTGTCAAAAAACAGAGAAGGGGAGGGGGCATTTGACCAATGTTGGATCAAGCAAATCTCATGGTGAGTTCTCCTTTGATTCTGTTACAGTGAGGAGAGTTCATCTATTACCTGATGACCAATCATAAACTGGAAGCAACTGGAGGGTATATTTGTGGGTTGGTGGGACACAGTGGCAGCCACCCCCAGTCCAGTGCTGACAGACCTCAGGATAAATGGAGATCTGCCTCAGCCTCGTATACAGTGGAGGAAACACAAAGGCTCTCAGATTTGTTTAGCTTGAAATAGGAAAAAATGGTGTTAAATCAGCTTTTCCTTGACTTCCATTCTGTGAATCAGAATGTTGTGAATGGGTAAGAAAGGATTAAGTCTTCAAGCTTGAGTTTCTTAAGCATGTGAATGATGTCTGTGGGTTCCAGGAAGTAGAGTGTGAGCCCTGATGTGTTCAGTCCAGCAACCCCGGTTGCTGTGTATGAGGTTTGACTCCTATGTCCCCATTTGTTAAGTTCACCTTTCTGATTTCATGCAACTTACTTTTATCACTGCCACATCCTTCTTAACCCAGCATTTCTTTTGAAATGTCCATCTTTCCCTAAGCATGGCTTTGTAAACTCCTAATCGTATTTGTTTGTTTTAATTGAACAAATATGTTCTGTGTCCTGGGTACAAGTGCTGGCTCCTAATTGGTTACATGCTAGCTTGGCTCACAGTTTCAGAGGATGGGGTTTTTCTGGTTTAGGCTGGGCGTGTAAGGGGGGAGATAACTTTAAAGCTTGATTAAAGCGAGTTTCTCTAACGTCAGGGTTCCCTCTAAAGACATAGACATAATCCTGGAGCAACAATGGAGGCTTGCTTGCATTTAGAAAGTTAGAACAGAAGTTTAAAAAAACAACCCTTGGTCCAATTTTCAACAGGATTGTATAATGTTCAAAAAATGAAAAAAATCCCCCCCACTTGTAACCACAGGAAGCCAAGCATTAAAGTCAGAAAAAAGAAACCCCCCAATCCCACCCCCAGAATGAACTGCACCATATTGTTTTCCTTTTGTGCTTGCCGATTTCAGATTTTCATTTTCTGTACATTAAAAAGCAAAGGAGACTTAAAAAAAATATATTCGTTAGCGGTTTCTGTCTAAATCTCATCATCTAATTATTTTCGCAGCGAACATTTGAAATGGCAGAAGCAATTCTGCCAAGAGCCTTCTCTCTCTGGATTCCAGGAGATGTTTCACAATAATTAGAAACCCCAATGGGTCTCTTAAGAACCCTTAAAGGGTTCCATATGCAGAATTCCATATGAAGTGGTGCAATGTGTAGTTCTTCGTTTCCCACAATAGGGCCTGACAGGTCTTAATGTATATTATTACATCAAATGAGATGCACATTAGTTGGTCAGACTGCTGGGTAGCTGGCCCCAATTCACTGAGAAATACAAACCAACCCGGTTACCCCATTATTTGACCCAGCCCACCCCATGCACACGCATACAAAGTACTGTTAGTCATTGTGCAAGTATTGTGCAAGTACTCAAGTACTAATTGGCTTCTTGGACCTTGTCCTCGAGTGTGGAGCACTGGTTTCATTGATTTTACGGGAATTGTAAGACGAATTAATGTATCTTAGTCAGGAAATGTTTGGGCTAAGCTAAATATCTCTTTTCCATTGAGCTGCTAGAGGACTTTTATTTGTTCTTCAGGAGGTGAAATACAGTGGTTACAAAAGACCCAAGGATCAGGGTGTCCTCTATTTAAAATACATGGTTTGGCTAGATTTTAGCATTCCCCTATCCATTGCTGCTCTGGCATTCTATACGCAGGTAGCAGGAAACAATTATATGTAGACAACATTAGATACCTTGTCATATATGTTTATTTACAACGTTCTGCTAAGCAAGTAGCACTGATTACCAACCATACCAGAACCGAGAGAAGTCGAACTGGTATACTTTTGTTGACAGTAAAATGCTGTTTTTTACTTAAAGGTTGTGCATGGTTCATTGGGTGGGCAAAGAGTCTAGAGTCTTTGGTCCCCTGGTTGGTGACAGTTCAGGAGACTTTGATTCCTGTTGTTTTGTGCATCCTAATGAGGCCATACTCTGTAACTCAACCAGACTTCCAAAGAGCAAGGAAACTGGTAGAGCAAAAGAAAAAAAGAGCTTCACTCCTCGAGGATTTTACGTTCTCAGTAGACTAGATGGCTGTATCTCACTTGAAAAAAGTCTGTGAGCTTTTCTAAAAAACAAAAATGTCTTGCCCCTATTTTTATATTGATAAACTGTCAACCTACCTCCCACCTTCATCCTTAGGAATTGCCTCCTCTTTGCCATTGTTATTTTAGTGTAATGACCAATGTGAGTGCCATTTGCAGCTTTCGGGGGGAGTCGAGGCATGAAAAGTGAACAAAGAGTAAAAGACCATTTCTCATAATTGTGTAAAAGAAATGCGGCTCTGGCCAGCATTTGATATATGATTATTTGTTTTTCTCCCTTCTCCCTGCAAATAAGATAGAAATGCTGTTTTTGGAGGTGATATATATCAATATTATTTTGAAAATGTGAAATGGCACCCTTACATGATGGAAAGAAGGCAGCAGGTGGACTGATTTCTTAAGAATATTTAAATTCCTCTTGATGTCTGACAGTAACTGGGTACAAAGTGAGGAATCCAAATTTTAAAAAAAATGAAGATTTTGTATTACTTTTAGGAATCAGGGCATCAACATTCCATGTGCTGATAAATTTGTTTTAATAAACAGATTATTTCTTTCCAGTAACATGAGCTAATTAAAAGTAAGAGAGTATAAGAAATTGCCTCTTCCTAGCTCTTGAGGCCCTCTAGTTCTTTAACTTAAATTGTCCTGTAGTGACATATAACAGCTAAAATTTCTTCACCAAAAGCCATTAATTAAATAGCCCTTAGCAGATCTGTTGCCTCCGTTGGCCCTATCACACAGAAATTAAGTTCTGCAGCTGAAGATAATTTGAATTAAGAATAAGTAGAAACAGGCCCCAGAGAAAACCATAATTCAAAACGACACACGCACCCCAGTGTTCACTGCAGCACTGTTTACAATAGCCAGGTCATGGAAGTAACCTAAATGCCCATCGACAGACAAGTGGATAAAGAAGATATGGTACATATATACAGTGGAATATTACTCAGCCATAAAAAGAAATGAAATTGGGTCATTTGCAGAGACGTGGATGGACCTAGAGACTATCATACAGAGTGAGAAAGAGAAAAACAAATATAGTATATTAACACATGTATTTGGAATCAAGGAAAATGGTACAGATGAACCAGTTTGCAAGGCGGAAATAGAGACACATATGTAGAGAACAAACGTATGGACACCAAGGGGGGAAAATGGGGGTGGGTGGTGGTGGTGGGATGAAGTGGGAGCTTGGGATTGACATATATACACTAATATGTATAAAACAGATAACTAATAAAAAAATTAAAAAGTGAATAGAAACAGGAGGTAGAGTGTGAAGGAGGTATAGTAAAAGGCAAAATCTAAGAATCACACTCTATCGATGTTCTCGTCCAATAAAGGGAACACAATAAAGTATTGGATCAGGTCTTCTGAGAGATATAGAGGTGCAAAAGCATTTGGAAAGAAAGAGAACTGGGGGCACCCTAGATCTCTGATTATGAAACAGGGGAGAGTCTATAGGTTCTTGCAGAGGGACTCACAAGAGAAAAGGAGAGAGGAAAGGTGTAAGGAAATTAGGTTACAGGGCTGCAAAGTATGCCCCCAAAGACATTCATAAACATTCATATACATGTGAACATGTATATACCCCCACCGACACACACACACACACACACACACACAATATACACAACACCATAACAGATTTCTGGGAAAAAATCTGATTGCAATTTTGAACTCCAGCTGTTCACACTTAGCATAGAGTTATTTTCAGGGTGGCCAAATCATGTAACCAGTACTGATTCCCACTCGAGTATTCGGAGATCTGGAAATCAATGCTGACAAGATAATCTACTGCAGTGACCAGAGAAGGGAATCTTGTGACTGGGACAACAAATAGAAGAAAGAGCCGGCATCCAGCTCCAGTCTCTACATGTCTTTGTGGTGCTCTGTTAGTGTGTGGAACAAGGGGAAGTAGGAAGATAAACTTTATTTTGTGAGAGCCTTATTAGGTCATTATTGGTTCCAATTTTCAGATGAAAATATACTGCGTCACAAAAGCATTGCCACGATTCTCATATACTTATCAATGAGCAGGGGGACTTGAGCGAATCCATTTCATCTAAACTCAGAACAGCAGCTTACAGTATAGATGCTGCTCACATGTACATATGCTAACTCAGGGCTACTCAAAGTGTGAACTGGTGCCAGCAAGAAAGTGCTTTGTTTCTGGTTTGCAATGACAGAAGTCTAGAAATTGAGAGTCTGAGTTTAGAAAATTTGATAGCAATTTAACAGAGTAATTTTATATCTGTTGAATCTGCTAAGAAAAAAGAAGTGTCGTAGTGTCGTATTTTATGTCTTTGTTTTCTCATTTTTCTGAGTGCTATGTTATTATTGCATTTTATGAAAGTTTGAATCAACATGAATTAGTAAGTGAAACAAAACAAACAAAACTTGTCCTCTGTCACAGATAGTTTGAGAAGCAGTGGCCTAATTGAAATGTTACAGCAATCCACAGAATGGACTAAGACTTTGCCTAACATTTGGGCTCATTTTCCATACTTTAATCTCAGATCTCTAGCTTCTTTGATAGCTGGATGCTTAATACACGTAGCATAAAGTGTCGTCATTGGAACACTAGTCCCTTAAAGCTGTTCTGTCAAAACATCCAGGGACAAATACATTTGAGAAACAGTGCATATGCTGTGCTCTGAGAGATTCACAATGCATGTTAACGCTCTAAAGATTCTGAGGAGTGTTGCAATAAACAAAAAGTGTCAGTTTAACAGAGTTTTTCAAACTTGTTCACAGAGCTCCTTGTATTCTATAGCACCTTAGCACATATTAACTTCCTATGAAAATCATGTTCCATGGACGTGAATTCTGTTTATAAATAACTGGACACCTGAGTGAGAGCTGAAAAGAAAAAGAATCATGTGGCAGTAGATGATGTTAAAGGAAAAAAATGGTTAGTGTACATACTTTATAATCATACCCAAGTAATACGTTGATTCCATTCAGACTGGTATTCTAACATGAAACCTTGCCCTCCCCCAGCCCTCTTTCATCCTTCCACGTGCCTTTCCAAACAATCCTACCTTCTCAGCAGGCCCTTTCTTCAGATACTTAGAGAAAGATTTCTGCTGTCCTTGAGTCTCCACAGTTGAGCCAGAAATTACATAGAATTTAGGGTTTTGCTAGTTTCCTGACTTTTAGACATCTTGTCCTTTCTATACATTTCTAGGCGTTTAGTCAAACCCCGCTGATTTGGACTAACAAAGGAAAAGGTCAGTCTAATTTGGCAAGAAGCCTGTTTTATAGGATATTTTAAAAGTAATGCAGTTTTAGTTTCATTATTTTCTAAAGCCCATTATGCCAGACACTGATTATGGACATATACAGAGTAACTATTTTATAGAATGACATCAATGATTTGTATTAATTGAACTTAAAATAAGGTTTTGTATTAAGTTTAAATGTCCCTTCCTCCCCCCGCTTTACAGTGATTATAAAACCACTTTAATTTGCTTTAAAATGTATTTCTAGATAAGCATATACTGTATTACAGTCCTGCCTCAAAAACAACCATCCAAGTCAGTGGACCTCAAAGAATGAAGGTTGGCTATATTTGGTTTCTATCTTCACTAGTGTAGGAAATATATGAAACATTGACAAAAAGCAAAGAATTCAGAATCTCCATGCTCTTTCTATCCAAATATTTACTCTGAAAATGAACCTTTATTTTTCAAAGCAAAAAGTATACTACCTCTCACTGTCTCTCCTCATAATTATCACCCTATTTTATTTCTCTAATAGTAGTAATCACTGTTT
This sequence comes from Tursiops truncatus, assembly GCF_011762595.2. Classification (NCBI taxonomy): domain Eukaryota; kingdom Metazoa; phylum Chordata; class Mammalia; order Artiodactyla; family Delphinidae; genus Tursiops; species Tursiops truncatus. The sequence goes on along the minus strand of NC_047047.1, from coordinate 74,922,584 downwards.
GAAATTACAGTGCTTATTGACCTCATGTATTTTCTGCCTCTCCACACTAGCATGTAAGCTCACAGAAAGAGGTAAATCCAATCTACATGGAATAATATAGGAGAGGGTCTGCTTAGAATTAGCATGTACAAAATAGGGGCCCAAAACAGAGGAACTAATTAAAGATGGTCTGGACATCAGTAGCCCTGTTGGATGTCCTCATCCTCACCTCCACCTTCATACAAAGGCTGCCTGGCAAACAAAAGAGGGAAAAACAAAAAGAGTGTTCTCCTTTGACAGTCTTCAATTAGCCTCCTGAGAAAGACTAAGGCTTCTAAAGGCTGTATCACTTCTAGTCTAATGGCTGTCTTAACTTCACCACCCGACTTTAAAGTAAAACCCTCCAGTTGACAATTTTTACACCAGACATAGAGTTCCCAGTAAGCTCATCAAAAGGAAGGACTATAAGAAGAATGTTATTCCAACTACCTAAAAAAATCAACAGTGTCCTTCATGCTTAAATATTATGGATAACCAAGATTTTACCAGAAGTATAAGGAAAATAAATACTACTAATGAAGAAAAAATTAAAGTCCAGATCAACTAAACATAAAACAATAGATAATTCATGGAATACAAGTGAACTTCTAAAAATCCACGAATACTAGAAAGATTCAGAAAGATATTCTTGCCTCTATAAAGCAAGAATAGACTGTGATAACAAAAAGAAAGATTGAAAAAAAACTGTGAACGTCCTATTGGAAATTAAAGATTGTCTAAATTTGAAGTGCAATAGAAGGGCTAGGAGCAAAAATTGATAACCTTTCCCAGAAAAGAGTAAAAAAAAGATAAACATGGTAGAAGAGATAAGCTATATGGAATACTGAAAAAAATGGCATTTAATAAAATTCTAGAAAGAGAGAAAAAATGGAGAGGAATTTAAACAAATAAATGATAGAAAACAATTTACCGTAGGTGTAGAGAAAGATTTTTTTAATTCAAAAGGAATATTCCAATGATCTCAAGGTAACACAAACACGCACACGCAGGTGCATACACTTGAATTATTTCATTCTTTCTCTAACATTTCAGAACACAAAAGATGAAGAGAAAATCCTTAAAAGGCAACATTGCATAACTTAGAGAGTGGAAATCATACTGGCATCAGAATTCTCAACAACAATAATGGATGCTTGAAGACAATGAAATTGTCTTCCTTCCAAACACTAAGAATAAATTAGTTTGAATCTAGAATTCTATACACAGCTAAGTTATAAGAATATGTGAGAAAAAAATAAAAACATCTATAGAAATTTCCCATGTACTAGTCTCAGGAAGTTTCTAGTTGACATATAAAAAAAAAAAGTTACAAAAAATTGAGTGAGAAATAGAAAACATGAGGTACAACACACATTGGAATTACCTGAGAAATACAATGAAAATAAATCCCATGATGACAGCTGGCCTACTACAGGAAGTTGGTAGGCTGCAAAATAAATGTTTTTCAAGAAAACAAGAATAGATTCTTTTAAACTGACAGATGGAATAAGCAAGAAGATTTTAGATATGTGGCAAAAACAATCATATATTTTTCTCAGCAAAGTTGAAAAATATAATTAGCAATCCCTTATAAAAATGTATATACTAATCATGGTAAAGATATGAAGCAAATAAAAATGTGTCTTTTTTAATTAATTTTTATTGGAGTATAGTTGCTTTACAATGTTATGTTAGTTTCTGCTGAACAGCAAAGTGAATCAGCTATACGTATACATATATCCCCTCTTTTTTGGATTTCCTTCCCATTTAGGTTACCACAGAGCACTGAGTAGATAGAGTTCCTTGTGCTATACAGTAGGTTCTCATTAGTTATCTATTTTATACATATCAATAGTAGTGTATATATGTCAATCAGGGTGGGGTGAAATGGGAGAATGGGAAAAATGTGTCATTGTTTAAAGAAATTTCATGGTATGTAAAAAATCTGCCATGATTTCATTTATGATTTCTGGTTTCCTGGTTGGCTGAAAAGGCATTCCCTACCTTGAAGTTATATCAATATCCTCCTAAATGATTTAGTTTAAAATTTTGTATTTTTATGTCCTTTACATTTAGATTTCTAACCCATATGAAATTTTATTTTACATGGAACATAAATAGGGATTAATTTTACATTTTTCCTAATGAGAAGATAATTATGCCAATGTGACTTATTAAGCACACCATTCTTTCCTTACTAAATTGTAAAGCCACTTTTATTGTTGTATTCCAGATACTTTAGAAAATGGCTTATGCTATAGGTCAAAGAAACCTGAAAGAATGTGAGAGACTTGTCTTTTTAATGGAGAGAAAACAGATTTTTGATAAGTTGAAACAAAGAAGAGGCATAATAACACATATGTATCAAAAAATGCCATAATTTAAGTCCAATAAGAATAAAATTACAATGTAGGTTTTTTTAAAATTCAGATAAACAATTTTAATTATCCACAGGAATTCAGAAAAAAGTTGAAAAGAAAATACAGAAATTTAGAAATCTGAAATAATGTGGAAAAAAATATTTACTAAGAGAATAGGATGTACACTAATTGTAAATTGGTTAATCTCACTAAATGAAAGACTAAATGAAAGACAGACTGGGCTAAAAATATACACATACATACACATATACACTCTACCACCTAGAGCTCTGTATAAGATCATGGACTTGACATCTTGAAACAGGGATTTTGTTTACTGAATGAAGATCATTCGGGGAAAGCTTTTGACAAAACCCAACATCCATTCCTGACTAAAAAATAAACAAACAAAAAACACTCTCAGCAACCAGTGATAAAATGGAACTTCTTCAACCTAATAAAGGGCTCTGAGAAAAACCTACAACTATCGTCATTCTTCATGGTGAAAGGCTCAACGTTCTTTCACCAGTATCAAGAACGAGACAAGAATGTCTGTTCTTATTCTTGCTATTCAATTGGAGGTTCTAGCCAGTACAATAAAGTAATAAAAAAGAAGACATCCAGATTAGGAAAGAAGAAGTAAAATCATTTTTATTCATAGACAACATGATTATCTCTGTAGAAAATTCTATGGCTTCCACAAACAGCTACTAGGACAAATATGTGGGTTCAACAAAGTTGTGAGATGCAAGCTCAATATACAACTGTTAGTCGTATTTCTATATAGTAGCAATGGACAGTAAAAATAAAAATTAAAAATAATACCACTTACAAAAGCCTCACAAATGTGAAATACTTAGAGATAAGTCTTACAAAAGCCATGTACAATAAAAACTACAAATACTGCTAATTGAAATTAAGATCTAATAAATGGCATGATATACTGTGTTGGTGGGTCAGAAGACAAATTTATTAAAATGTCAGCCTTCCCCAAATTAATCTACAATTTCAAGGCAAACCCATTTAAAATCTCAGTGCCATTTTTGTAAAATTGATAAGCTGATTCTGAAATTCAAGTAAATCCAAAGGACCTAGAACAATGAAAACCTTTGAAAAAGAAGAACCTAAGTTGGAAGAACAACACTGCCTGATTTTAAGACTTATTAAAAGCTATATTAATCAAGGTTCTGTGGTATTAGCATAACGATAAACAAATAGATCAATTGAAAAAAATAGAGTCCAGAAATAGAATGACACATGTACGAACAACTTATTTTTCATAAAAGGGCAAAGGCAATTCAGTGTGAAAATGATAGTCTCTCTTTTTTTTAAACAAATGGTGCTGGATTAATTGGGTATATTTATACAAAAAACAAAATGAACTTCAATTAATATTTTCCACCACATAAAAACTATTAACTTAAAATGTATTTTAAATCTACACGTAAAACCTAAAACTATAAGCCTTCTAGTAGAAAACAGAAAAGGAAATCTTTATAACCTTGGTAGGTTCCTAGATACAGCAGTAAAAGCATGGTCTATAAATGAAAAAAATATGATAAATTAAATTTCCTCAAAATTTTAAATGTCTGCCCTTTGAAAGACAAAGATTGAAAAGATAGACTGCAAACTGGGAGAAAATGTTTGCCAGTCATATGTCAGATAAAAATTTGTATCCAGAATATATGTTTAAAATTTCTCAAAGCTGATAATAAAACAACTAATTTTTTTGAAAATATAAATATTTGAACAGATAAGATATACAAATACCAATATGAAAATAAAAGGATTATTAACATCCTTAATCATTAGGTACATGCTCATTGAAACCACAATGAAATACATTTACATGCCTATTAGAATGCTTAAAATTAGAAAGAATGACTATATCAAATGTTGTTTAGAATATACAGAAACTGACTCTCATACTCTCTTGGTAAGAATGTACAGTGGTACAACCATTGGTAAATAGTTTGGCATTTCCTGGAATGTTAGCTATATACCTGCTATATGATCCACTCATTCCACTCTTAGGTATTAGCCTATGAGAATTGAAATAATATGACCATATAAAGACTGGTATGTAAATATTCATAGCGATTTAAACTTTAATAGCTAAACTCAGTAAATAACCCAAATGTCCATCAATAGATTAATGGATAATCAAATTGCAGCATATCATGTAATAGATTATTACTCATGAATATAATAAATGAATACATACAATAACATGGATCAATTTCAAAATAGCTATGCTTTCTGGAAAAAGTCAGACAAAAGAGTACATACAGTGTGTTTCCATGTAGTATATAAAATTTAGAAAATACAAACTTAATTTATAATTCTAGAAATTATATCAGTGGCTATCTGCCAATGGGAGCAGGGGTTGGGAAAAATGTTACTTATAGAATAAAGGGAAGTTTGGGAGATAAAGGGGAAAATGCAAAATTAAAACAAGAGAGTTACCATATTTGAACCGATCATAATAGAGCAAATAAACTAAGGTGCATAATTATCTCAACTGTCTGTACCTGAAGACCAAAAATAACAAGTTAAGACAGACAGAAAAATAAACTTTTTACTGCTACCAAGTACTAGACACTATAGTTTTCATCATTGATACTTCTAGACTTCATTCAAGCATCAGTGGCAGAAACTTGACCTTCCAGCCACCACTTACTGTCAATGCCAAGGATAGAGAGTTCCCTCACCTCTTCCCGCTTACATTACTAGCTCCTGGGTCAAAATATGACATAACTGTGACTGATGGGTGAATCCCACATCACAACCCTGTACCCTAAATACCAGGAAGGCTGGGAAAGGGAGTATCCAGCATTTTCATTACTAAAATTAGGGTTGGTCACTACAATTTACAAAGACTGATAATTTGGGGACGAATTGCCTAGATGTGGTGAAGTGTTCAGAAGATGGATGGCCAAAATGAATGCCAAATATTCATTTTTATCTATTTAAGAATTATTTGATTATTTTGTTGGACATGTCTCTAGGATTATTTTTTATATACTCTATTAACATACTAGAATATATTGATGTTGATCGATCTATATTATTTTTCTTCTGAAACATGATGTGCCTATTAACTGTGAAGATTAAAGTATTTCTAAATTTCAGAAAAGCTTTCCATAAGTATATATTTGAATATTTTATTCCTGTTCCATTTGTTCATTTCTTCAGGGACACCAGTTACGCATATATTGGCACTCCTTCATAGGTATTCTGCATCCATCGTCTTTCCATTAATCCTTTAAACTCTTTAAAAATGTGTCCTTTTATTCAAGGTTTTCGAGCCTGCCTTTCTTATTCCTAATTTTTTAGTACTGTTTGTCTATATATTCTTTTTCTGCTTCCCTCTGATGGTTTTTATTTACCCTTACACTTCTTTCCTGAGCTTTGCCATTTTGGTGTTCTAATCTTTTATTCATTGATCCCCTCTTCCTCCATATTGGGTTTTCCTGTAAGGGCCACATTCCCGTTGAGTTCTTCGATGTCGTGAGCAATATTTGGTAAAACATTCTGCTGCTTTACAGTATACTTTTTCTGGTGTGGTTCTTTATCTGCTTTATTTGTGTTGTTCAATTTCGCAGTTTTTGATTAAAAATTATGTTCCATAGATTTGGTGTTAAGTTTTACTATTATTTTTCTTGCTACAAAAACCGTGATTTAGTAGTAGTAATATTCTTATTGTTTTTGTTATCTTTGAGTGGAGGGATTTCTTCCTGGACAAGACATTTATGAACAGATTTTGCAGACGTGGGACCAGGGGAGAAAGCTGCGGTTGGGAGCAATTTGAGTGGCCGGGAAACAGAGAATTTGAGAGTCTGTCTACAAAAACTTGATAAAATAACAGCCAGGGGAACAGAAAAGCTCTGTTGCTTACCATAAAACTACATGATGCCATACGATGAAGCTGTGTGAGAGTGTGAGTGAGTTTGTGTGTATGTGTGTGTGAAAGAGAAAGGGGGGTGATGTAATCTTATTTAAGGTTCAAGGCTGTTTGATTCCCATTCTTTCTCTACCGGCATCTGCTTCTTCAAAAGTGCTGCTTATTTGCTATTCCCTGCCATTCCATAGAGGCAAACTGGATTCAGAAAGGCTCATACAGGGGGCTTCCCTGGTGGCGCAGTGGTTGAGAGTCCGCCTGCCGATGCAGGGGACACGGGTTCGTGCCCCGGTCCGGGAAGATCCCACATGCCGCGGAGCGGCTGGGCCCGTGAGCCATGGCCGCTGAGCCTGCGCGTCCGGAGCCTGTGCAAAAGAAGGCTCATACAGTGCGTCTACACGTACTCTTGTATCACCCAAAACAAGAAGGTACTGTATTCATGTGGCTCTGGCCCAAGATCTTTAAAGACAGGTGCCTTTTCTTGGTGTCCTCTCTTACCACACTCATTTCATTTCTCCCAACGGCCCTTCTTTATATATTGTAGTTTTAAATTATACATCCCATAGACTCATCAAAGATAGCATATTCCTTTCCTATTTCATGTTCTCCTTTTTTTTTTTTTAGTTCATTTTAGAGAGAAGAAGTTATTTTTACTTTTCCACCTGAAAGCTGAAAGAACCTAAGAAATTTTGTAAATGGTGATGTCACGTTCTCTGGCTGTGAACAGCTGAGTGCCATGATGCAGGGTAGCCCCTTTAAGAGCAAAGCCAACTTCAGTCCCTGACTCAAGGCCCTGTCTTCCAACTGTTAAGAAACATTAAATGGAGATAAATGTTACACTAAAGAGCTCTTTGAACCATGTTCCTCACTCAGTGCGATTATTCTTGTATCTTTTACCCAAGAACCACATTTGTAAATTAAACACAAATCATGAAGATATGCTCATTTGAAAATGTTAGTTTGCTTGCCTTTCCATTGAAGATACTAGACCAAGTCAGATGGTGAGCTTGACCAACATTTTGATATACTGGCCTCTCTTTTGCTTTGGCATTCTTATTATTCCTGTATAATCTTTATTAGTTATTTAGAGTAGACATGATCACCATACCTCCAAGTATTCTGGGATATGTGGCTCTCCTGTGGACAGTTGTTCCACATGCATTGACTAGGACTCACTAGAGACTGAGGTTGAAGAATATGGTGATTAAATAAGCTCAGACCCCTCTGGCAAGAAGGTTCCGTGTGAAAATACCTCAACTGGACACATAACTAAAATATAAAATAAGTCTCTAATCACCACCTCAGAGGATTTTTATGTGGTTTAAAAAAGAATATTACATGGCATATAGTAAATTTTCAATAAATATTAGCTATTTTATTGCTGTTGCTTTTATCGTCATCATCATCAGTAAGGAAGAGCTAATGACAAAATTCTATGAAGGAAAGAGACAGAACAATTCTAGATTGACTCCATGGATATTGACAAGGACTGCATTTGTGGTCTTTGGGTAAAGAATAGCCTATTTGGAAAAGCAGCAGTGGACATAAGGGCAAAAGTGAAAGAGGAGAACAGGGCTGTTTTTGATGCTGCCATATCAAGGTGCGTTGTAACAAAACCTGCTTCGATGTTGGGTCCCATGCATTGACCTTTTGGTTCTGTTTCATTCTCTCTAACTAACTCACTTCAACTTGGTGTGTTTTCTTTAGCAGAGCATTTGGCATCGGCCTGGTGCCTGTATAACAATTTTGAGAGGATGAGAGACGTGGATGGAAATAACCCCTCTAAAGTTACGATGACCTTCTCCCATAATGTATTGTGATGTGGTGGTAATGATAGATGCACTAGCTTCTGTATTTGAAGTTAAAAGAAAATTCAGTTGTGTTTTCTTTTCACCATCCACAAACTGTTATTTTGTAATAACAGAGGGAAGAGTTTTCTATAGCAGCCTCGTCAGTGGTTCCAAACTGGAAATAACATCCAACCACTAACTGCTGTTTAATTTTTTTTGTTTTTACTTTATTTCATGCGTAACTATGTTTGCACAGCAGGGCAGCAAACATCTGAGGAAATGTCACTTGGAATAGCAAACAAGCTAGCAAAGACATCCTTTCTGCCTGAGATTTTGCCTTTAGTGGGTCTACACAGTCCCAATTCACCAGGAAGATATTATTTAAATAAAATGAAATCTGTGGGAAGATAAAGGATAGCAAATGACACTACTTGCCAAAATATGAATTTTGTACTTGTGGTGATTTATTTCCCTAGAATAGAAAGAGCTCCCAAGAGACAACTCACGAAGAGCATTGCTGGCTTCTGAATGACTCAGGAGGCAGAAAGAGGGGAGGCTTGGTGAAAATTCAGCACGGGGGCAAAACCAGCAGAAGCCTAGATGCTCATTGTATAATCTTTACATGTAACTAAACGCCAGACAGACTTCTTGTGTTTCTGAGGGATGCTTCTGGTTTTTTTCAAGGGTTTCTATTTTGGGGCTTGGCACAAAGAGACATCAGTGGATGTTGGCAGAAGCCATGTCTCTCCCCAGCTGCACCAATGGAAATCATCACATTACAGTGACTCATATTTTTTCCTTGGCCAGTGGGATTTTGTATACCATCTTTTCTGCTCAAAGCCATGCCTGGTGACTAGGAGCAGGGGGAATCCTAGGGCCCCGGGGAGTTCATGCTTTTGAGTTTGAGGGACCCCAACTCAAAGGAAAAGCTATGGGAACTAAATCCTTAGAGGTTAAGACTGGATCATACCATGGTCCTCTGTGATCAAAGCAGTTCTCTTACATCAGGGACAGGATAGTGGGGTAGGTAATGGTTTGGAGTTTTGTTTTCCACACTTTCTGCGATATAATTTACCCTGTTCCTTTCAGCTTAACTCTTTTAAGGAAAAAAAAAAGTATAGCATTGAAATTCATGAGTTCTGATAGAGTCCCAAGTCAGCATTTTAACTACTTTGCGTTTCAGTTTACAGATCTGTAACATGTGAATAGTAACCACTTCCTCAGGCTTGTTGAGAAGATGAAATTAGATAATTGAGTTTAGTGCATGAAAAATTTTCCCACCGAAGTTCTTCTGGAGGTAAGACTTGGATCCAAGATTTTCAATCTAAGGATTACCTCCAGCAGAACTTCGGTGGGAAAATTTTTCATGCACTAAACTTGACTGTTCTATCCATGATAGTAACATTTTCTCTTTTGTATAGTATCTTGCTCCAAAGATAGATCTCTGTATCTAACAAAAATTCTACCTAGAGCTATTTCTTTACTCATCTTTCCTTATGCAAGCATGTAATAACTTCCCATGACATACCCGAGGTAGATATCATGATGTTTCAAAACTATGCCCTAGATACTGTGATGCCTACAAGACTGGACTATGGAGCAGTTAATTAGGCACAATCCTTGCCTTTCAGCAGCTCACAGTTTACTAATATGATATACTGAAACAATGTGCAATTCCCTCTAAACTAGCCTGGAGTAAGGTGGAGGGCAAAGGTGAAGCGGCGTAGAATAGACTCCCTGGAGAAGGTAGTCTTTAGGATGGGCCTCGAATTGTATTCAGTACATTATGTATAAAGATATGGATTAGGAAGGATCACGCACTATTCAGGGAATTGGTAACTGGCTGGATGCACAGAGCATCTACGCTTTGGGCTTTTATTTTGAAATTTCAATGGCCATTCTCGAATTTGATGTAGAGACACATGAACTGTGACTAAATCTGGGTTTTGAGATGGAAGGAAACAGTGCAAGTGACAAATCTCTATCAGTTATTCTGAGTTGTTTTTTCAATCACCGGTGCTTGGACCAGCACAGAGGATACAGATTAGTTTACGTCCTAGACAAGAAGGTTTTGCTAGCCTTATACAAGTTTATTAGACATGATCTAAGTGGGTACATTTGGAGAATACACAAATTCACATTAAAAAGAATTTTATTGATGTTCAGAAGATGGTTTAGACAGCTCTGAAAGAGTCCTCAAAAGAAACCAGACCAATCCCTCTTCTCCTAGAAGTATTCAGAAATCTAAGAAAAGAGCTAATAAGACAGTTCTTTTCTGAAAAATGTAGAAAAGGGCCATGCATTCTTTGGTCATGTGCTCCAGAAAAATGTTAACAAAAAGATGGTTTTTACTATTAAACCATCAACTGACTTTGGACTGCAAAACACCAGCTGGCTTACATTACTTGTAATGTGCTTTGGTGTGTCTCTGATGATAAATATGAAGGGTCCTTTAAGATATACAGAAACATTAAGCAACTAAATATGCTTTTCCCCCTCCTTTTGAAATTTTAAGGAGTTGAAAGAAACATGGAGGCCTTTTAAACACAGGGAAAATTCCGTGTGGCTAACTTAGCTTTGTTCCCACTACAATGAGGCCACCTCCTTCTTAGGGGGGAGAAGCACTGACTTTGAGTTCCAAAAGTCAGGACTTTAGCCCTGCGTTAAAAATACAAACAAATGCCTGGCGCTCAATTATACACTTTAAATGAGCAAATTACGTGGTCCGTGAATTATTAAAAAACAAACAACAACAAACAAAAACAAAAGCAGAAAACAAACAGGAAAAAAACCTACCTTTCACAATCCAGCTTCAGTCATATCCCAAATAGTATCTCACAGTTTTTTTTTTTTTTCCACCAGAACTTATTATATAGGCAAGACAGGTCTTCTTATCCTGGTATGTACCAAGCATACTCCTACCACCAAGTCTGTATACATTCTTTCTGAGAGCAAAGCCTTCCCTAGCCTCTCTAGTTAACATTGATCTCCACTCCCACTAGCCTCCTAATTGCAAGTCTTATTTTTTTTTTTGTCCACTGCCTCTCCTCTGGGACCTAGTGCACTACTTCTGATGTTGGTGGTTTTTAGGTACAATCCAATCTCCTAACCAATGATGTATGTGCCCTGTAAGTTCCTTATTTGTTTGGTTGGATGACTGATGGACTACACTTGGAAATTATGATATTTTTCTACTCAAATTTATGTCATATGACAAATTGTTTTCCAGTGTGCTCTCCAAATTCAATTCCCCTTATAATTTTATCATTGGTATAGAAACTTAAAAGAATTCATCCTTCCATTCATTCATTTATTAATTGAACAAGAGTTTTATTCCAGGCTCTGTCCTAGACTTTGTCGATAAACTTGTAGGCACATGTGAGTGACAGACATAATGAAATAATCATACAGTCAATGTAAAAATGGATATAAAGAGAAATAAAATGATTCCTGTTACCTGTATGGTGTTTCTTCAGATTTCTTGAAGCATGCTCTACTTTTAGTAGAGCAGCCAGAAGGTGACTTGGGGAAAGAACTAGGTAGAGCACTGTGTAAGCCCAGAAAAGTCATCCTAAGGGAAGTCTGTGGTCTGTGATGTGGATAGTAACCAGAAAAGTAGAAGGGCTTTCCTTTCAGGGACAGAGACCCCATAGACTAGGGGAGTGGGTGCGTTGATCTGAGCAATCAAAAGCACTCCTCATAATGGGGAGAGGTTCTCAAAGTCATAGTATAATCAGTCTAATTACGAAGTAGAACAGAATGCCTGGCAAAGTGAAAAAGATGAAAGTCTTTGTCTTGCCCTTTCTCCTTCGAAGCTTCCATTTTCTTGGAAACCTCAGGAGATAGATTGATTTGGTAGAACAGTTTCAGGATTCAGGGCGGCATAGTCCCTGGCTACAAATCCCAGATCTACTACTTAGTAGTGGTGGAGCTTGAATGTTTTACTTATCATGGAGGCTCATTTTTCTCATACAACATTTAACTTGCAGAATGGTTGTTGTCGGACGGTCTGTTCCAAGAAACCAGAATCCTAGCACCTGTGTCTGGAATGAGATTCTGAGAATCCCTTGAAAGAGAGAGGGATGATCTTTTTTTGCAGGATGCAGAGTGAAGAGAGGGGAATTGGGCATAACCAAGCTAAGTACCATATCCAAGGAGGGAAACAGAGCATAAGAACTTGATCCAAAAGTTAGCAATCAAAGAAAGGTAAACTAGAGCTAATGGGTGGTAATGGGGCACCTGAAAGGCTGGCAGGTGCAACGGGGAGAAAGTTTTGTACCTGACTGGTCCAGGCAACCATAAAAATTGATGGTTGAGAAGGTAAAGTAAGAAGGACAGTGCCTGATGTGGAGCAGATACTCAAAATCCATCTCTTACCTACAGAGTTGTTCTGGCGTCAACTATAGTTGAGGACTATGTAAACAACTTTAGAGTTTAACACCCTTATTGCACACGATCTTAAGTGAATTGTGATCCCGTATGGTGGCCAAGGCATCACTGAGGTTTGATTTCCCCTGAATCTGTAGGATGGAATATGAAGCTCAGAAATTTTACTTGATTTTCCCAAGCTTCCACAACTAATGAGATAACAAAGCTCAGAGCTGGACAGAATATCTGGTACAGATAAAACACCGTTTACATGATTGATGGTTCTACATGGCTGAACAACAGAATCGCTGGAGGGAGCTTTAAACAAAATAAAGATTTCTGAGCCACTCCAAACTTACTGAATCGAAATTCTCTGAGGTTGGGGAGCAGCAACCTGTGTTTAAAAATTCACCTTCAGTAATTTTGAGACAGTTGCTATGCAGTGGGGGCCAAGTCTCATCTGGATACCATTGCTTTATTCCACACAGGCATCTACACGGTAAGACCATGTTATCGGCCCTAATTATTCACCCAGTTAGAGCTAAGCTTGGCTGTAAAAACTTTGAGTTTCCCCTTTAATAGGCTATAAAAGTGACCCCGTTCTCACTCCTGTTTTCTCTGACAATTTCTTTTTTTGCAATTACTATCCAAATTTTACTTTTAACAATTTAAAAAATCTTTCTCTTAAGAATAATCAGATTTAATTAATCTAGCCAATCACTTGATATAGATTTTGGGAACCTGATAAATAAATACAACGTTATATTTAAATTTCTCACTTAAGACATCTCATAAATGGAAACGTCCTCTTGAATTCTATAGCATAAAAGGGCAAATGGCAAAGTAGTTTTATACAAGACATTTTATTAAATGTATTACAAGAAACTTTGAGAATTTGGATAGTATAAATTCTTCTGTCTTACTAAGTGTAATAACATATAGTGAAACTTTTGCCTTGACGTCAGGAGATTAACTGCATGACACAGGATGAGATATTTACCTTCTCTGAGCTTCTCTGTCCTCATATGTTAAATATGAAACATTGTATCTGCCTCATAGTATCCAAGAAAGGATTAGGAGAGATTATATGGATGTAGGAGTCTGCAACTAAATCAAGTACATAAATGGCACTCAATAAAATTTAGCTGTGTCTGATCGACTCTTTAAAAAAGGTTTGCCGTGAAATGGTTCTTCAGTTAATTGTTTCTCTTCCTTCATTTTCTTATCCATAAATAGAGGTTTGTTTGTACAGAATGATTCTAGAATCACTTACAAAACTGAAGTTCTGTATTTTTATTATTCTAGAAAGGTTTTCTGTGTGACTCTAGCTAGTTAGCCAGAACTACTTCTGAGAAATTGTATTGGTTATTGAGAAGTCGGTGAGAATCCCTAGATAATCAATAACACATTAAAAGGTTTTATTAGCTATAGTACATAGGATTTACTTGTGTTTAGGGAATTACAATGTTGATAAAATACATTAAACTGAAAAGTGGTGTATGCCATTCTTTGATATAAAAGGAACTTCAAGATCTTGTATGGCCTTTTGTTTATTCTTGTGAGACTAGAATTATCGTGCTGTTGGCATGTTGACACGTCAAGGTAATAGAAATTTTCAGAGAAAAAATTTGAAAACTAGAGTTCTCTATTTATCTATTCAGTGTTAGATGGATTCTGGCTTCATTATTATAAAAGTTTAATTTTACCCCAGTCCCAATCACAGTGTCTGGTATATAGTTGGTGCTCAACAAATCAAAGGAATTAACAAGTGCATTTTCTATTGAGTTCCATTAATTGGTGTGATGTAGTGGAAAAAAGAATTAATTTGAAGTTCTCCTGCTCCAATTCTTTTCTTCCTTTTCATTTTCTTCTCTGTCCTTTTCCTCCTGTTTCTCTCCCACCTCTTTCTTTTCCTCCCCCAGTCATCAGCTTGTCCAGCACATCTCTTTTCTGCCATGTTGTAGGAACCACCAGCAGTGGCCTCAGGAAGCAGCAGAATATCAACAGGCAGAATAGGATATGGAAGGCAGCAAGGCCCCAGAATCATATTCTCATTATTGACAGTGGAACATGACATATCCCGACTCAGTGTCTAATTTAGGCATTCAGTAAATGGAAATTCTGCATGAAGAGTTATCTGCAAAAAACATTCCTACAGTGAATTAAATCATCAAGCAATTTAGTTTATAAATATTCCCATCCCATCATTTTTGCAAGAATGTAAGCCACACCTAAAAGCACATGCCTTATCTTGTAGGGAAATATATGGCGATGCACACTTTGTCCCACTGTGCCAAGACTTATCCTTAAATTTAATTTCAACCTTCTTGTTTTCCCCCTGTGCTGTACTATGATTTCACAGTACATCCTCCCATCTGTTGAAACAGAGAAGTGCTTGCATTTTAGACTGAGATGACTAATATTCATGAGGAATGAATCCAAATTCAAACTAAATGCACATTTTTGCATTTGTCCAAGCCTAGCCATGAATTATCTCAGGCTATCAATAGAAGAAGAGGAAAGTTACTATCTGTAAATCCCTATTTGTTTTCCCAAATTGCACCCTTGGCAATGGGTGTGACAGAAAAATGTTCAGTATTGCTAGTAGCCTAACCTGCCAAGAGAGATAAAGCCACTTTGATGTCTTGGGACCAGAGACTACACAGATTCTTACCCGAAATGGACCTCAATCCCTTTTCAGAGAGAATTGGGCTCAAATGACCTGCCTGCTTCCCAGGCCTTCTGAATCCAGGAGATAGACTCGTGGCCCTGCTGTCTCCAGGAGGGGGCAGATCTGAAGTTAATAAAGGTAATGCTGTTTCAACTACGCTGGCCAGTAATGATGATAGTGATAATGATAATAGGAACACTCATAGTAAAAGTTAATGCAGTAATAGTTACTATTATCAATGCTTAACATTTATTGTGTGATTCCTACTTGCCAGCACTGTGCCTAGTAATTTGCCTACATTATTCCATGTGCTTCTTAATGGAATCCCTGTCATGAAGCCAGTGAAGCTCAGGGTAGTTAACTTCCAAAGGTCGCGTTGCGAGTAGCAGGACCGAGACCCATACTCACCCCTGCCCTCCTCTGAGAGCCCCTCGCATTACCTTTTCTGTTTGTGGCAAAGGCTGCTGCCTTTCTCAGGTGAGGCCCAACCTTGACCTCCTTCTGGGACAGCTTCCACACGGTCCAAAGTAGCACCCCCTACATACACCACACATAAGAAAGTGATCTTTTCTGGATGCCAGGTGAAAAGAACACCCCAGAAGAGACCTGGCTCTGTTCCAAAATAAATTGGTATTTGCAACCTTCTTTGGCTTTAACTAAGTGTTCTCATGCTCCTGCCCTCATTTGGGGTCTCTGTCGCTGCCCACCTGGCTTAGGGGCAGCCGGTTCCCAGTAACAAGGTCCGAGGAGCTGACCTTGGGCAGCGCTTCTCCCCAAGGATTCTCATCTATTTTCTTTCGTGGGCGAGCATGT
Source organism: Tursiops truncatus (assembly GCF_011762595.2). Lineage (NCBI taxonomy): Eukaryota > Metazoa > Chordata > Mammalia > Artiodactyla > Delphinidae > Tursiops > Tursiops truncatus. Next base: position 74,906,663 of record NC_047047.1, on the reverse strand, counting down.
GTTCACTCAGCCGTATTTTGTGAGCTCCTACCTTGCACCAGCACTAGACTAGATACTGTACATGTAATATTTCCTTTAATCCTCATAAAATATTAAAAACATTTTTTAGTGTGTGTTTCTATGTTGGTTTGTTTTGGTTGGTCAGGAAACTTAGATCGGAAGCATTATGTAACCGCCCGAGGTGCTAAGTGCTGTTAAACCAGTGGTCTCAGTCGGAAGAGAGTTTTCGCTCCCTTTCTCCCAAGGGGATTTGGCAACGTTTGGAGATACTCTGGGTTGTCAGGTCTAGCGAGGTGAAGGGGGGCAGGGTTTCTACTGACATCTAGTAGGTGGGGGCCAAGGATGCTGTTAAACATCCCACAGGGTACAGGGCAGCCCCCCATAAGAAAGAATTTTCTGGTCCCAAATAACTATAGCACTGAAGGTGAGAAGCCCTGGATAAAACTGCGAGGCTCCTGCCTGGATTCTGCTATGTGGCCGCTCTGGCTGATTGCTTAGATGCTCCTAGATGGACAGCTTTGAACCAGAGCCTCTGGCTACTCTGCCAGGAGAACGTCTACTCTTCTGTCACGTGCAAAAGCCTGGGAGCTGGGGTCCTCCCTGCTCAGCCATCTGGCTCTCCAGAATGTTAATGCTGGACAGGCTCAATGCTTCGATGCTGCTGCAACCAATAAACCCCTCTAGACATGCCAGACTCCCACATTTTGTAGCAATGGTAAGTCAGTTAGCATCCATGGCCCAGGAATCTTGGGGTTCTGGATGTTCTTAAGATTCAGGGAACCCTTTGCTGAGAGAAACTCTGCTTTGAGGAATGGCCACGAAGCTGGCTCCTTTATACTGGCTCTTGGCTCAAGGGAAAGAGGACAGGGGACTACCCAGTTCTTTTCCAGAATATAGGCCAATTTCAGTGAGGCAGAAAAGGACTCAGGATTCAGGGCAGCTGCTCTGTCTGAGAAGAAAGATGGAAAGTTTGACTTCATTTCTGCACCATCAGGTGATCTAACAGTTTTAAACAGAGAGGTGGTATTTATGGCTATTCAGCATAAATAGATATTTGTTGGGGCAAAACTTAAACTGATGATATAAAGACCCAGGCTTGAGGCCCTTGGTGAGACTTAATCCATTCACTTATTCACTGAAAAAATATGCTATTGAGCACTTATTATATGCGTGTCAGACCCTGAGTGAAGCTTGGACCATGTAGAGTCCAGTCTTGTGAGCTGGGAAATCTTACAGAAAGCATTAAAATCCGACAGTAAGATAAGTAAAGGGATGGCAAAGGAAAATGGGAACGAGAGGGGGAGGGGACTGGAAAGGCATTCCAGAAGAGGGAGTGGCCTGTGGAAAGACCCTAAGGCAAGAGAGAGCATGGGAATTTGAGAGCAAAGAAGTTCAGTGTGGTTGGAGCACAGGAAGCAAAGGAAAGAGACTTGGTAAGGAGAGTGAGAGCACAGGCTGAGGGGAGTCAGGTCAAGTCTGAGAGTCTGGATTTATACTGACGTCCATGCCGCACTGCTGAGGACTCCAGGTCAGATCTGAGTGTCAGCAGGGAAGAGCACAGAGAGATCAGTGAGGACTTTGCTGCAAAGGTTCAGACAAGGGTGCGTGGTGGTTTGACTAGCAATGTGGTGGAGGATATGCAGAGAAGTGGATGGATTTGATGTTTACTTGGCTGGAGGGAAGACCAGCAATTGGTGATGAATAAGCTATGACAAATGAGGGAGATGGAGTGAAAGGATTCCATCCAGCTTCCCTTTCCAGGCAACTGGGTAGATGGTATTTACCAAGACCATGCCATTCTCACTTTCCTCATCTGTAAAGTGGGAACAAAATTTTTACCTTTCCTACCTCACAAACCTGTTCTGATGACCAAGTAATGTAATAAATATAAAAGGGTTTTGGAGACTGTAAAGTATGATCAATATCTGGGCTACAAAGTGATTGTTCATAGTTATTATTATAACATGTTCATATCTACGGCTTTGTCATCAATCCCTGTGTGTTGTAAAACACCAACCTTAGCTCTGTGATAATATCACTTGGGTGCCTTACAGCTTCCTGATTCACGGTTACAGAAGGAGTTTATAGAACATATAAAATGACAAGGGAAAAGGTGTGGCTACTTGTTCTCTAGCATGAACTTGGCTTTTAAATCTTAAAATTGACTCTGATTGCCATGAGAAAACCTGAACCAGCCCAGCTTGGTTGCTGACATGATTGGGGAATTGGGAGTAGACAATGGAAACTGTTTCTCCTGTATCATTTTACTGAGTTGCCAAAGAATGGCAGGGTCTTACCAGTCTCAGCCTGGTAATTATCCAAGTGACTCTGGGTCATGAAAACCACAGGAAAGAGCCTACTGGCTTGCAGCTGCTCCATGGCTCCAAAGCTATGATCCTTTTTTTTTTTTTTTAATCTCCTTGCAGAGAATAGAATGGTGGTTGGATGAGCCCAGCCATGCTACAAGGAAAATATTTTGGGATGAATAGACTCAGCCCCAGCTTTGTCACTTATCAGTTTTGTCACCTTGAGGAATTCACCTTGAGAAGTATCAGTTTCTTTGAGCCTTATTTGGGGACATAGATAATTGATCCATTTCAGGCAGAGGAGATAATGAATATACTTTGTAAATTTCAAGATGTTGAGAAAATTAGATGAATGGATGGGTGGGCTGAGTAATAGTAATATCTTGCCATTGAAGAAAAAGACTATATTAAACAGGTATAGACATAGTTATAGACACAGATATAGATATACCTTTAAATCTAACAATCTATATCTATGTCTCTCTCTCTCCCTCCCTCCCTCCCGATCTAGATATATATTCCTCACTTGAGACAGGGGATTATGTTTGTTGGAAGAATTATATTACACTAGAAAATGAGTAACCCACATTTATCCATTCATACAAGTTTTAAAACTATATTCATCTGTAGAGATACAAATATTAAAACCTGACTATATTTTAGAATGTTTCAGAGCCGGAGGTTATCTCAAAGACTCTCTAACCCCACATAATTTTTCGGAGGGATCACTGAGGGAGGCTGCTTTCTGTGTAAATCCTGACTTGTTCCTGATGATACATCCAGGCAGCAGTGGTTTGGGGATGAAGCCCAGGCCTCTGACTTCTTATCCAGGACTCTTTTTACTCAACCACATGCCCTCTCAGGAGTCTTTCTATTTCCTGACAAACATCACGACCCTCCTTGAGCAGGCGAGGGAGGATCAAAGTCCCAGTCTTCTGGTGGTGGTGGTATTGGTAGGTCTGATGGGGTGGCGTTTCACATTTATTGTGTTCACTCCTCAGGCCAGGCAACATTACAAATTCAATTCACATAACTGGAGTTATTTTTTTCCCTTTAAAAATATGATTTCAGTGTTTAAGGTCATCACTTTGTACTATTCATAGTTACTCAGTTTTATTTCGTTTCATTTTAAAATATGGCAAACTAGCTTTATTACTTTACAACAGAACAAAGAAGCTAGTGAGTATTAAAATAAGAACTGTGGATTATTCTGTTTGATGGGCAAAAGCCTTTCCTGGGAAACTAACTAATCTCTACCCCCTGGACACCCTGATTCTGCTTTTCCTTTGGCAGATCAAGAGTGATGTCAGGAGAAAGGGAAGAACATAGGGGCACACTCTGTTTGTCAAAACATCTTGAACAATTTTTCAAACATTTTGAGTTTGTTAAAATCCAGACTGCGTAGTGCCAAGCAGTTTTGCTTAATTTCTAAGCCCCTGGGTATTTAAAGGGAAATTTAATCGGTATTTTTCTGAATCGTTTCATTTAATTCATCAGTGTGCTGTTTCATAAGAGCGATTTGATGCCAAAGAAGTCCTTCTGTGCCAATTTAGAAATTTTACTCTGGAAGACTCTGAAGGACTGAGAGCAGAAAAAAGAGCAGGGGCCCAGGGGTTCTAGAACCTCACAGATCAAGATCTAGAAACAGCTGCGGAGGGGTCTTGCTTGAGATCACTCCAGCCACGAGCAGGAGAGGTGGAATATCAAGCCCAGAGCACGTAAATCTGCCCCGGGCACTGCTCTCTTCATGTTCAGATGACTTAAAATTCTGTGCTGGACAAATCGTGAATTTCTATTCAGCAGACTAGCCTGTTTGTATGAATGTAGCATTTTCATGATTCTAATTCATAGCAAGGACTGTTTCTAAAATGTTCTGCAGTAATTGGCATATGCTTGTGCTACGAGAAAAAGCTTTTGCTTCCTCAGGGTCAGGGCAAAAGCCCCTCGGGGGTCAGCAGTGTCCCGGAGATAAAACGTTACTGAAGTTCTATCTCTTTCACTACCTCTTCGCCTCCCCTCCTACTCAGTGGAAGCACTCAGAGCCAGTTTCTACTTCTGTGCATTCAACAGTGCAACACACACACACACACACGATATTTAAATGCCATTTGTACAAGGATGTTCTGGATTTGGGGAATAAGCCAATGCCCAGTAGTAGTGGACATATCAAACCAATAGTGGTGTGGCAGCATAAACGCAGAGGCCGCTGATGCAAAGGCTGGTTTAGTGCCTCTTCTGTCCCAGCCTTGGTGCCCAGTGGTTTACGTCTCTTCAGTCATTTCATCTTCTTAATTATTCTGACAGTTTCACAGTATTCAGCTGATTTTATAGTCATGATACTGGTATTTAGTGAGGTGAAACAACTCGTCCAAAGTCACCAGCTAGTAAGTGGCGGAGCTGGATTTGAGCACAGATCAAGAAACAGGGAGCCTTCAAAGTGCATGCTGTTTGCTTCTGTCATTCTGCTTGCTGCAAGCACTATTCGGTTACTGGGCATAAGTCAATAAAAGTGATGCAGCCACACGAATGATATTCAGACCTGGTTAAAGGGCGCTTAATTAGATACAGTTTTCAGGCAAAAATTTCAGTCCTATAGCCCTTGCCTAACCTGTGGATGGTTACGCTCTAGAAGTTTATTATAATTCAGGTAGGTGTCAATAGCAGTGCATTCTTTCCATAGAAATAACATGGAAATGATAGGCTTCTGGGCCAATCCATAAAACCTTGTAACTTGGGAATGGGGAATAATTCTGGAATTAGGGGCAGGGCCGGTAGCTGGTCACTTCATGGGGCAGTGCCGTAGGGATAACTGGGAACATGAACGGTGTATGACAGTGGCTTCTGTGGATTACATGGCTCTACCATAGGCCTGGGAGCTCTTCAGCCAGAACTAGAGCCGATTCATTGAGCCCCAGACTTTCCATTGCTTTAGTCTGCAATGGAAAACTTCGGGGTAGCATCTGTTGTTCATCAGGAACGTGGGGAGACTGAAGGCTTGTTCTCTTCCTTTAAGCCTTGGGATCCGAAAAGCATCACCTCTCTGGACAGATTCACAAGCCTAGCTCCTAAGCAGTTTTTCACGTGAACACTTCCATTCTTCATCTGTGGTCCTGTAAGCACCGGAAAGGCAGAGGTTTCATATGTTTTACCCACCTTTGTAGGTTTGATAGCCAGCATATATGCTGGTATATCATAGGTCCTGAATATACATTCATCAAATGAATAAATCTTCAACGAATCCCCCATTCAGTTGCCATTAGCCTTAGATTTCATCAGCCAAATTATAGAGGAAGGAAAGTTGCCATATTTGGGTTCCATTAGGGATGTGGGTGACTAGAAAGTCATCCTCTTCCCCTACCAAATGGCTATTAATCCATCAGGAACTAAGCTCAGACATCTCCTTCTCCAGAAAACCTTCTACTATGCCACCTACCTCCAACAGAGGCTAGGAGAGATGCTCTAATATCAGCCTCTGGTTGTATGATTAGTATTCTGTGATTAGGTGTCACTGCCCCGCTTTATTTTGTTACTTTTTGCCTGTCTCCTAGACTGGGAAACTTGAGATTTATTCCTCTTTGTAAACGCAAGAGCTAATCCAGTGACTGACTCTTTGTGCTTAAGTGCTTAAGTAGTGCAAGTAGAATAATATCGACCTTCACCCTTGGGCCCCTAAAGAGGCCCGTGTCTTCATCCCTGGAAGCTGTGAATATGTTAGGTTACATAACAAAGGGTAATTAATGTTGCTAATCAGCTGACCCTAAATTAGCAAGATTACCCCGCATTATCTGGGAGGGCCCAGTGTACTCACAAGGGTCTTAAAAGTGGAAGAGGGGGCAGAAGAGGAGGACAGAGTTATGCAGTGTGAGAAGGACTTGACCCTCCATTGCTGACTCGGAAGATGGAGGAAAGGGGCCATGAGTTGAGGAATGCAGGCAGCCTCTAGAAGCTGGAAAAGGCAAGGAAGTGGATTCTCCCCTAGAGCCTCCAGAAGAGAACACAGCACTGCAAGCATATTGATCTTAGCACAATGAGACTCATGCCAGACTTCTGACCTGTAGCACTATAAGGTAACAACTTTGTGTTATTTTAAGAGACTAATTTGTGATAATTTATTATACAATAAATACAACTGGGACCTCCAGATTTACCATTTGCGGTATGAATAATGGGCCTGGGCAATGATATCCCAGAGAGAAATCCTCAAGTTCCCACGTGTCCAGATGAGCGTAAGTCCAGTCTCTCAGGTCCCTCTCACTTATTTGTCCAGGAATTCACAAGTGGTTACCAGTGTCTGAACAACGAGTCCTGCTGTATGTCTTTGATTTTGCTGTGGTCAGAATTTAATGGCATGCATTTTGGGACTGGACGATGATACAGTTGCCATCAGAAAGAGTATTAATGCCACCAGGTGCCATAATGTCTTTGCAAAAGCTGCACCTGTTCTTTTATAGTTGACCTCAATAAAGAAATGTTCTATGGCAGAAAGAGTCAAGGGCAGAACCACTGTGTCTGCAAGGATGTGGCCAGGCTGACATTTTGCCCTGGCTGCTACCACACATGTCAGAGTGGACAGCTGCCCAAGCCACTGATTCTTTTAGAGGAATTTCCTGGGTCACACCTAACCAAAGTCAGGGACTCTCGAGTAAGTAAGACCTCCCTCCATCAAATAGTGCTGTCAGGTTCCCGTCCTGAGGCAGTGTCATCAGCAGGGGTCCCATTTGAAGCCCTACAGCTAAGGCTCCTGGGTGTTGGTAAAGTTTCTGCAGATCCCAGCCCCCCACTCTAGTGGTTGTCCAAGGGGCGGGGGTCATTCCACAAGCCTATAGTGGAGTCAGATCACTGAACCCCACTCTGATCGGCTCCTGAGGCTCCACTCACACAGCTGTTTCTCCCAGATCCTAGCTGGTGCACAAAGGGCTGTACCAGAACGGGCTCCAGTATCCCGGGCTTCAGGACCCATATCTCACATTCCAGGTCAACATTCCATTTTTCCTCCCCCAAAGTCAGTGCAGGGACTAGTCAGACGTCCTCAGAGTAACTTTATTTTCCAAGGAGCTCACTGTTCTTTCTTGATCTACCCCAAACTGTCTCCCTAACTTTGAATCTGAAATAAAGAAGCTAAGGTCTCCATTTCCTCCTTTCCACAAGACCCTGAGTTCCTTATGCACAATCCTCCCCAGACTCTGCCTTCTAATGCACACTTGAGGAAACAGACTGCCCCCCATCCCCCTGCCTCACGGGCACGCGTGTGCACACATGCAGGCGCGCGCGCGCATCAACACCTGACAGAAAACTTCTTGTACAACCTTGTATTTATATTTATGTAACTTGTGAGCTATTTCATAATGAGAAACATTTTTCAATATGTGGAGATAAGTGGAATTTTTAAATGGCAGGTTCTTTCAGTGAAAAAGTCCTCCTTATCAAGTAGCCATCAATATACGTGTTGCTTCACTGACTGATGAATGTGTGGATGAAAAGAGGAAACCCCTAAGGATTTTTAGGGTAACTAGAAGAAAGCAGAGCTCATATACTGGGGACTCACTGGAGGAAGATGGTTTGGGTTACAAAGGGGTAGGTTGAGGAATTTGTTTCCATCTCTACTGATAGAATGTGAGGAATTCAAGAAAATGAGATATGTATGTTACTCAGGAAAGGGGACAGTCCATTAGGGTGGAAGGGCCAGTAATGGTGACCTAACCGATTCCAGAGGAGTCCTGGAAGCACATTCTCCTGGAAGGGTTAATAGCTGGCCAAACGGCTCACCTTCTTTGGCACTCTCCCCTCCCCCATGTTAGAAGGTATAAATCATTGACTATCAGGATAATGAGAAGCAGATTGGCCTCTGCTAATTTCTGGGATGTGGAAGGTCTTTAGAAAAAGCCTTGTAAGACATTGCTGAGTGTTATGAGCCCTACCGCCTTGATAGAGGGCACATGTGGGATGCAGACCGGGAAGTCTGGGTTCCAGCCTGGCAGAGGCTGCCGGGGAGGGTGTAGCTGCACAGATAATACCTGTAAACCATCACATGTTCGGGGACATGAGGACCCTTCTGCCTTTATTTGGAATATCAGAGCCAGGGACGAGGAAAATGTAGTCCACCCTCCTGTGCACTCTATGTGTATATATCCTTCCCTGAGATTGAGGCTGAGGTCTCTTTCGGATACCTGTCTCCCTGTGTTCTGAATAGAGGCTGATCAGAACCCCAGATCTTCACTGAATAAGTAGCTAAGTTGAAATTGCTGAGAATGCATAGAAACAAAAAGTGAATACAGAAATCTGCTTCATGAGAAATTAAGTTAGTATAAACCAGGAGGAAAGAGGCAAGGAGAAAGAAAGCTCTTTCTGAAAAGAGACCTGCCTACAGGTCCTGAAGCAGGAAACCCTGACAGGCAGGACAGAGCGCAGCAGCAGAAGCAAGGTGTCTGGAACCTGGCTTCCTCTTACTGGCCTCAGAAACTCTTTGTCCAGAGGTGGCATCTGCCTGCCAACCTGGCAGAGACCCTCTGCAGGGGCTGGCCTCCCTCAGGAGCGGCTGAAGGGCTTGTCCACCTCTGGTGCAGAGTTGGGCAAGGCCAGTGTGGGAGGCACGTCTCCCTGACGGATACTGCATGGGACCCCAAGACAACAATGGTTGTCCTGAGATGCCAGGAGCCTTTAAATTTCTTGTGACGCAGGAGCCTTTAAATTTCATGGCCCTTCCATGCAGTAGCAAAGTTTGAGTGAAAATGAATGCTTTTATTACAGCATACAGAGGAATGGATGATAGAGTGAAACAGAAGGTCAGATTGGAAGGGAGCTTAAAGATGGTGTCCTCCAAATCTTTCTCTCTACCTATGGAGAAACTGAGCTTCAGAGGGGGAGAAGACTTAAGCTGCCCACTTGTTGAAGTTGGTGGAATATTTTGGACTTTCTGAACAGTATTTGCCAATTCCTTTAGGTAGGCTTACCTTCAAAACATATTTTTGAAATGTATTTTATCCCTCAGAAACTGATTCCTCATTGCAATGCCACAGGCAAGCCAAAGGCCAAGGGATGGAAAAGAAGCTGAGATATTTTACACCAACAAGTTGCTTACAGTATAATGGAACAATTAACTCTGACATGGAATAATAAATGCTATAGAAGGACATGCATGTAATTACTTTATTCTTAAAAGAAATTTACCAGGTGCCTACATTTCCCAAGGCAAAAACATGGCCATGTTCCATAGAGTCAGAGTTGTCAGTTAAGTGATTTTGGATGAGTAGGTGTTAGTATTTATACTTGATATAGTACAATAAGTATAACAGGATGAGAAAGAAAAGAGAGACAAAGTAATTTTAAGCAACTTTAACTTTTATTAACACAATGAGAGAAACTGTATTATGAAAATTTTAAAGATATTATGAATATTATTGGTTTGATACATAGGCTTAGTTTTCTTTGAATAGAAAAACTCATAGTCTACATTAATCACATTGGCTACTATGGTTACCTTCTATGAATTTTTACCTGCCAGAAAACGTTTTGGAAGTAATTAAGTTAATGTAATGAGGGTAATTTACAGTTGGTTAATTGTTCAATAAATCACATCAACAAATGTTTTTTGTAACCTGGTGTGTGTGTGTGTGTGTGTGTGTGTGTGTGTGTGTGTGTGTGTGTGTGTGTGTGTGTGTGTGTGTGTGTGTGTGTGTGTGTGTGTGTGTGTTGATGCAGGGACTGAGTGAGGGGAAGGGTGAGGTGAGCCTAGATCAGAATAAGAACCAGAGTGTTGATGAGTATATATGTGAATATCATGAGGCAACTTTGGGGACACATTCTATCGCCTGTGAGTGCTAACAGATATGACTCATGGCCAACACCACCTCAAGTTCTCAAGATGAGAGGAAATAATGTGTTACTTAAGGTCCTCACATCTTTGACCCCCGCTTTCTTTGCTCTGCCAAGAGCAATATGAAGTGGTCCCTGCATCTTGGGGAAAGCCTCAACCCTCATCCTCAAAAGCTCCCCCTTCATCATGTGTGCAGCAAACTCTTTGACCTCACCTTGTCAGCTGGCATGACCCTCAAGTGGAGGGAAATAATAAGATGAGGAAACAGGTTATTACCTCCCAACCCTGGCTTCATGTTTTGCTGAGACAAGACTGTGCCCTGATGGGGTTAAGGAAGCATTATTAATGTCAGCAGAAGAATAGGACGTGGAAATTGTGTCTGGACATGGGCTGAGAAGATGAAGGATAAGGCAACACTCATATACAATCTGGTAGGGCCCTTACAGGCTCCCCACAACTTATCCTAATGGAAGCAAAGAGGGGCTGGAGATGGATATATTTTTAAAACTTCTCCAAAGTTGCTCTCCCAAGCAAATTCAGAGAATGAGTCATTTTTATGCTCAGTTTCCTCCCAAATTTCAGCATTTGACTTAATCATTAGTTCTTAAATTATGTGGTCTCAGAAAACTAACATTGACCTGCGTTGTGCTGGCCCTAAGAGGCTGCCACTTACTTTCACAAAAGGCAGTGATTGCCAGGTACTCTGCTACCTAAACAAACTTGAGAACCACTGGACTAATTGAATCCTGGTTCAAATAGTTATCCCATCAAATATCCTCTTTCGCTCTGGCCCAGCCTAGGCCAAGACATGGGTGGAAGGGGCATGTTTACTGCCCACATAGCAATTTCTTTCAATGCTAGAGTGACTCTCAGCCACTGTCTTTCTACACGTGCATGCCTAGTTTTCTTTTTAGACTAGGCCAAAAGAGGAAACTCTGCTTTAAACTTCCTTCAAGTATGGCCAACATAGACTGAGTTTTGGTTGACTTGTTGGTTCATGAATTCAGAATTTCTATGGGGCGATATAGAACCTAAAGCTGATGGAGAAAGTAGACTCTTGGAACCAGGATGGACTTTAAAAGATGCCCTGACTTAGAAGACTGAGGGCTCTACAGCCAGAAACTCCACAGCACTTCATGACAGAAATAGCAAGGCACACAGCTTCTAATCCCGCTCGCCCATGAGTCACCTCCACACTGGCTGCTATTCCAGCTCTCCTGGCAGTTCTTCTAGCCTCTTGGCAATGTTCCTTATTCACTCCTTAATTCTTATCTGCCCTGATTTTGACTGTGACCGTTAGATTTTTGCAGAGGAATCCCCAGGGTAGTGTCAAAAAGCATTTGAGACTCTGTGGAACTGCCCTATAATTGTTTTTCATTTTCACCAGAACAGGTGAGGTTATGATTGCTACTCTTAAGGAAGAGACGGACTGCACTTAATATGTTCAAATCTGTCTTTGAGGCTCCCCATGTAGATGAGGGAAACATGTCCCTTTGCAACTCTCAAAAAGCAAAATTATACTATAAAGAGAGTTGTACACTGAATGGAATTCATCATTGAATTTCTCCAGGAGAAGTTATAATTAAGTTGCAGTTCTCGGGATTATGATAGAACAGACGGGTGTCCTTGACAGGATGTCCTCTACATTCTCCACCAGAATTTGGCTCCCCTCTGTTTTGACCCCCCCCAGACACCAAGTGACAAACGCCATCTTGATGACCCAGGACTGTTTGGATCACTCCAAGCTGAGGCTAAAAGTAGCTCACGGACCATCTGTAAATCGTAAGGATATTACATTTCTAAAGAATAAAGGATACACAAAGCTGATCATTCAGTCAAAAGGTCAGTCAGTTCCTTGGTATCTCGAAGCTTCCTCTACTTGCTATCAATTAATTAAGGTATAGAGTAGCCTAGAGGGAGGAAGCACCCATCATTTCGACAGATAAAACATATTTTGATGATAAAACAGGCAGCAGTTCACCAGCCTGATCGAGCAAATGTCTCAGTATTCCTAGTAGATTTTTTTTTAAGTCTCACAAATAGTCAAGGCAAAATTTCTTAAGATTAATTTGAATTTGCAGAAATAAATATCCTGTTTGTTTACTTTCTCTTTTACACAAATTTAAAAAGCTGGCCTTGAAGTGAAAACAAACTTAGGATCCCCAGGGAATGTGCCGCCTAACTCAAGGAAGGCTTCTGTTTGGGAAAAAAGACGCTGGCTTGCCTGGGATCTCCTGAAACACAACCGAGGCAGGAAAGAATTGTGAGATGTGAGGATCATTGAGGCGTTTCACCCAGGGCTGGAAAGGGTCTGAAACACCACCGGTTGGATTCTCTCTTATCCAATTCCTGCATAGTTCATTTTTTTTTTGGACCATTGTTTCAGAAAGTTCTTCCTCATACTGACCTAAACTCTGCCTCCCTATCACTCTGTCCCTTTGCTTCTCTTCTAAACTTCCTGGGGTCCCTTCTATTTAACAGTCTTTTAGGGACATGCAGACACTGCCTTCTCCCTTTTCCACCCCTCAGCTCTCGGTCTTCTCTAGGCCAGGCACGCCCAGTCCTCACAACTGTTCCATGTCAGATCTGTCTTCACTCTCCTGCTCTCCCTGCTTTAGACCAATTATAATTTGCCTAGAGAAATGTTTTCCCTCAAATAGAAAAAACACAATACTCCAGGTGAGTTGAACACATCCCTTATTCTAAAAACTGGTTATTCAACAACTACAAAGTCTAAATATGAATGTTTAAAAATGGCAAAAAGAGTAGGATTTCACTGATCATTAGACAACTTCAGAATTTTCTTTAAGACCTTAAGATACAATACCAAACAAGTAAAAGTGATAAATTGCAAATGTACATATACAGATGTAGACATATGTGTGCACACAGGGTGGTCCACTTGACAGAGGGTCCTTACAAACCACATTAGGTCCAGAAGCTTCCAGAATGCCTTGAGTTCAGTTTATGAGTAGGCTTTCTTTAGGAGTCTATAATGCATAAATAACTATTGATTAGCTTCCTAGAGACAGGTTTTTAGTAGAATTCTGAACAAGGACATTAGAGAAATGCCCCCAGTGGGGTCATTTTTGTTGACCTGGGACTACATAAAAATGGGAGTATTGAATGCTTAATGTCACATTTTATTGCTTGGTTCAGCTAATTTGTCTTGTGGGAAGCAAATGTTTTTGAAAGCATTCCAGAGCCTTTGTAGTGTTAAAGCTCATTACCTTGGATTTCATATGAGCCAAAAAATATACAACCAACTAAGTGCTCTGAACCTCAGGAAAATTTCATGACTAGACAGAAGCAAAGCTGCGAGTAACATGTGCAAAGATAAGGTGAACTGAGCAATTTGCATTCTTATTAATAAAATGCAGTATAATAAATTTGGGGGGATTCTTTCGTTATTCTTTTCTTTAAAGTGCTAAAAATAATTTAATGAATGGATTAAAGACAGTATACCTTCTTTAGAGAAATTATATTACTTTTCTGTTACTCTTTAACCCTCATATGAGTGTATGAGCTTGGAAAAAAAATGTACATATTTTACCTAGACACAGTCCTTTTATAGACCAGAATACATTTTTCAGTTATCTACAATACACCCTGTCCTATGCAGGTCCGTTCATGTACATAATTCAGTTCTAACTCCTTTTTTTTTTTTAATTTTAATTATTTATTTTGGGCTGTGTTGGGTCTTCATTTCTGTGCGAGGGCTTTCTCTAGTTGTGGCAAGTGGGGGCCACTCTTCATCGCAGTGCGCGGGCCTCTCACTATCGCGGCCTCTCTTGTTGCAGAGCACAGGCTCCAGACACGCAGGCTCAGCAGTTGTGGCTCACGGGCCTAGTTGTTCCGTGGCATGTGGGATCTTCCCAGACCAGGGCTCGAACCCGTGTCCCCTGCATTAGCAGGCAGATTCTCAACCACTGCGCCACCAGGGAAGCCCCCAGTTCTAACTCTTGAAGCATTGTTTATCCCATTTTACAAATAAGGAAACTAAAGCCCCAATGTATCTATTCTGATTTTCTTTTAATAAGTGATTCACAAGAGCCAGAAGAATTTTATTGAATATTATTGTTCCATCTAGTCCTCAAGATACCCACAATCTCACCTTATCTACCTAGTTAGACCTATTTCCCATGCCTATCTTTAAGTCCTTCTACTACTAAATCGATGGATAAGGTAACAGTCATCAGTTTGTGTGTTCAGAATCCCACAATTTTGCCCCCTCAGAAATATTCTCTCTTATCTGCTCTGTCTGTTGAAATGATCCAACTTCCAGTCATCTGAATGATTCCTTCTATAGGAAATACTTTTAGCTGGCCCATGACATGAGAACCCTCTCTGTGTCCTCTTCACTCCTTCTCCATAAATACTGAGGGGAGAGTTCCATATTTTACTACTAATGGGGCGAAACAAATAAAAGTATACAACAAAAAAAAAGTTAAATGTTCTTTATATTCCATAGATAAGCTAAACTATGTATTATATTATAGGACTCTTTACCAAGAGATATAAAGTCTGGTCCAAATTATTCACAAAATTATTCTTATAATCTCCAGTCACTTATTGATATTAACACATTGTTGGCATGAGCATTCCTTTCATTCAAGTGTCACTAATTAAATAAGGGCCCTGTTTGCAGTTTTGACAGGGATATGCACAGGTTTCCAATAAATTTTCATTAGATAGACAGTCGTTAGGTGGTTCAGTTCAATACGTAGAGAATTTCTCTTAACATCAATTTTATTATTCATAGTGCTAAATCCTTTATCATCTTTAGGTAAGTTTATGTAATTATATTAAATTATTTTCAGTCCATATATTTCTGTCAACTAACATAATAAATATCTCTACTATGAAGGAGGTCATAAAATCTAAAATCATTTCTTAGAATGGTATATACTTGTGAACTTGACTTTATTATGTTTTGTTCACCTTTATCCCACAGAGATTTGCAAGCTTTCTTTGGTCAAGTTTAATCATACATACAAATTCATTATATTTTTCAAATTTTTGTCATCAAATCACGGTTACATTTTCATATATTAAACAATTTAATAGCTATTTCTCTTGGAATAATACATTGGTTTTTTTCAAATATTTTATCATCTTTATTTTTGTATCTTTCACTTCTCTTATACAGTTACTTTGTCAGTTTCTCTAAATAATAACAAAGATTCAAATTCTGTAAAGCTAAAGAAAGAATTGAAATTAGGATTCCATTCATTAAATTGCCATTTTCAAACTGTGTAATTTTTCCAATTCGGGTGACTATTCAAGGCTTAGTTAAATATCAAAGTCTCTTGCAGCTCTGGCACTATAGGCCACATTTGAGGTTTAAATATTCCTTCAAAAGGCATGATTTCAATTCTATCCATATCTCTCTGATGTTTATTTGATGCATAAGCAATAAGATTTATTGGCTTGTATCTTTCTTATGTTTTATCTACATCCAGATAAATGACTTAGATTGTACCAAACTAAGACACCCAGAAATATTCCTCAAACTGTGGATGCCTCCCCAGCCTTTCTCCCTAGCCATGGCACCATCTATATAGCCTAACTCTTCGATCTTTAATTTCTTCATTAGTGCATGGGGGAAGTACCTTCTCACGTGTATTTGTTACGAGAACTACCTGAAATGCAACTGTATGTAAAAACATGACACACATCGAGCTTTTCACAAATTATGCTACTATAATCATTATTATCTGCGATACACAATTATTACTTCTATATGCCTAGCATCTTTGTGCCCTTATTGTAACAAAAGAAACACTTTCTTTGGAGACCTGCTCCTCTTCTACTCAGACTCTGGGTTTCTGCATGCTGCCAATCCCATGACCCCAGCTCCAAGACACAGCATGAGCACATGGCCCAGATCCAGATAATAATAATGTCCCAGCGTCTGGTGACAGTGACTGACCTGAGAAGGGGAATGTGACCCAGGCTACAGCAATCTGAGTTTTCCCTGTGATCCTCTTAAGTGAAGCAAGTAGAGAAAATGCCTTTCCTCTCTGATAAAGGAGCATCGTGGACATGAGACTGCCGACCTAGTGGTGACCTTGTCCTCTACACTATCAAGATACCAGAGAGAGTAAAACCGACACCTAAGGACACATTGCAGAGGCATCATCCGGGAAAGGGTGAATCCCCTGTCCCAGAGGTTTCCAGTTACTGCAACTCTTCCATTAACTTTATGAGCTCTCATCTATTCTTACAATGAACATGTGTCCAAGCAAGTTGGAATCCAGTTTTCATCATTTGTACCCAAGAGCCTTTCTGACGAGAACCTCAGTTTACATAAAGAAAAGCAGTGCTGTCAGCACGAGCAGCAGAGAAGACTCATTTCAAGGAACCTTGGTGGGGCCGGTGACTTCTAGATGTGGCAATCCCTCTACGACTCGAAGAGGAACTACAGAGCCCAGGCTTTCCAAAACATAACAGTGTAGTTGAAAAGGAAGGAGGTAAGATGGAACACAGGTGCAGATCCTTGAAAGAGATACACGCCCCCAGATGCTCGCCTCGAGGCATCCTGAGGAAGGTTATACAAAACAAGCCACTGGGGACTTGGAGATAGTGCCTGGCAGAAAGGGTAATCTGTAAGCAGGACATTGCACTGCGCCTTGCCCTGACCTAAGGTGTCACCTGTGTGATGCAGACCTCTGAAGGTGCTTGGTTACAATCAATAAATGTTACTGTCCTTTTAGCTATTCGGTCTTGTACGAGACATCTAAATTTTCTGGGAATCATCCCCATATCTGCTCAGTTCCAAAGACCAAGCTCTTCCTGGTATTGAATCAGTCCTGTTTGGGGTAAGGGAGGGCTGAGCAGTTGGGCATTTCTGCATCCGTTTGGCTGTAACATGCCCTCTTGCAGGGGGCAGGCCAAGTCTCCTCGAGTCTGGAATTACAGGAGGCAGATCCCTAGATAGGGTCTGGCGTGACTCGTTAGGCTTGAAGTGTCTCCTTTCAGTTGGCTTCAGAAGAGTTCTGACATTTCTCGCAGTTTCCTCCTGGATGTTGTTCTCACCATAATTGTCCCCTCACCTGTGTGTGTGGGGGCATCTCTCTTGCAAGGGTGTATTTCCTAAATTCCCACACACTGAAATACCCTAAGGCACTCATAGCTGAGGGTGAAAGCTTGGGGTTTCTTGTGTGGCTTTTCATGCTACTCTCCATCTCCAAGGAGCAGGCAGCCTCCTGTTTGCTCTAGGGTATAACCGTGGGATGTTAGAGCGGAATGAGGCTAGAGGCACCGTCTTCGGCACAATTTCATCTTACTGCTCTTGGGCGTCAAGGGAGTGTGTCCCACACACGGTTAGTGACAGAGCTGAGGCTGGTAACCCCAACGTCGTGATGCCAGTTTCTCTCCACGTACCACACACCTACCACCGAAGGACGTCTGAGCTCGGCGGAATCTTGCTCCGCACTGAAGCCCCTCCTGAGACTGGGGTAAGGTCTTGGTCACGTAGTGCCTTGTCTGTGCTTCGAACTGTAGTGAGAGGCTGGGTTTAGCGAGACCCCCATGCCTGAGGCCACAGAGTCCTAGCTGGTTGAGGCTGCAGCGGCACAGATTCATGGAGGGCACCGTCTGTGGGAGGCCAGGCCTGCGTGCAGTGCAGTGGGGGTCACTCTAGAGCCACAGTGTGATTAAAGAGACAGAGCTCCTGCCAGTGTTGCGTTTCTCATCTAAGTCTGGCCTTTGCTCCTTAGACGCACTTACATTGAGCCCTTTCTATGTACCAGGCCCTGTGCTAAAACTGGGCATACGATACAAGAGAAATGACCCCATCCTCACTAAGCTCCTAGTGACAAAAGGATAAGTTCCATGTGAAACAGGGAATCCCTCCGTGCTGTGAAAACAGGCCACGTGCATTTCTCAGTTCTTAGGCTTCAGATGCTTTAACTCTCATCTTTATGTGCTGGAGAAATAAAAAAGCACGTAGCATCTATTTCTACAAGAACTGATCATGGCTACCAGCCATTTTATTACATTTTAACCTAAAGACTGGGGAGCAGGAGATTCGGGCAACAGGCTTTTTACAGGTGCCAGCATCCATCCTCCACCTCCAGCAGCCCACGGTGCTCATCCACGGAAAAGTCCTTTTCACACTGAGCTGCCGTTGCCAGTTCTCCTGGCTACCTCCTAACCTCCACTGTTAACCCAGGAGAGCATGGATCTTATATTTGTTCTTTTCATTTCCTGGAGCAAACATGGTCCTGCACAAAAAAATAAAGGACTCTCAGAATATCTGCGGAACAAAGACAGTTGCCTTTCGTATCTTCTTTAACCTTCCATCAGTCCCTGGACCTCAGTGTACTTAGCAGTAAAATGAGGTCGTTGAGTCTTATGATGTCTACAGTTTGCACTCCATGCTGACGTTCAGTGTCTTAATGAGGTACAAGAGATTAGCATGGACCTGGGCATCTGTGCGTGTGTGTGCGTGTACCTGTGTGTGCCAGGGCGAGGGCTCAAGTAATCACCCAGTGCCTTTGAAAACACAGCTTCCAAGAGTTTCAAGGTTAAGGCCAGGGGGTTACTTCTAGATCACGTGCAGAAAGCACCATGGGATAGAACGATACATGAAAAGGTGAGCATGGCACCTTTTCAGGCATTCAGAAGGGAGGGACAGAGGAGGGCACTGCACGCTAGGAAAAAAGTCACACCATTGTCAGCACGAGATCATTTGTTCAATCCTCAGCATTTTCACTGTAGGGAAGAAAGATAGGTTATCGCACATTTTCTTAATGAAAAAAGTCTGGATTTTGAGTCCCGAATTTGTCACGTGTTTGGGAAAATTAATTCGGTTTTTGTATGTGCAGAATGGGGAGAAGAATACCTATTTCATAAAATAGTGGGGAGGAATCAGGAAGGATGTTATCAGTAAACCAGCTGTTACAGCGTGTGTTACGTAGCAAGTACTCAGTAATATTATTGTTGTTGTTATTATTTTCACTGTGGAACTTCTTTTAGAGAACAGTGCTCAAGGCCAAGGCATGCCCTTGGGAACAGGATCCAAGAATGGTGAGTTTGCCTTGTCTCCTCACTGGACCTGGACCCTGAGCTACAGAAACCAGACCTGAGGTCTGTAGCCTAAGCCAACCTAGATGTGGAAAGCGAGGTGGTGGCCTTTAACATAAGCACACAAGGAAGCCAGCTCCTGCCAGTAACTGCCTGGCCTGGGTCTTTGCTGGCAACTTGTGTGTTCTTGAGGAGACGGGGCTTATCACCAGCACTGTCGACCCCTTCCCCCTTCTGAAAGCCACACTCCAGCTTCATGTGCCTCCCACACAGAAATCTGGCCTTGTGCTTTTCATTTTGTGTCTTCTACACATGTGCTCCATTATGTTGCATCTTTCTCCTGAGGTTTCTGACTTGGCATCTTAAGCAAAGCCTGGTAAATGGCATTATCTACAAAATTGTCTATGCATATGTGTGTGTTACGTACATGTTTGTTTCCATGGATGTATGCATGGTATAAAACACTCTTTGATCTGCCTGGGATGGTTCCAGAGCCTTTGCTAGGGCAGGCCAGTGGCTGATTCTGAAAACTTTCTTGTGTCCCTGGTCTGTGGGGCAGGAGGAAGGTTCTTCTACCCACCCCCCTCCCATCTCTAGATTCAGTGTTAGTCACAGGACCCCCTGGAGAAGCAAATTGGATGGAAAGTTAAATCACTTCGCACATGCAGAAGCAGCAGTGCACTAAACACTAACATGAGTTAAATAAATGAATAAAGATATGAAGCATATTATCACGTTTAGACGAAACTGTAGCTGTTACCAGGCATCTAGACCAGAGGTTTTTAAAAGTTGTTATTCTTGAAAAACATGATTGATTTTGGACTTTTTTTTTTAACTTCAGTGTCATAAACCAGACATCCATAATTATATTATTTGTCTTATACAAATGAAAAAGAATAAATTAAAACTGGACATGTTGCAAAAGGACTGTTGACATTATATACAAAGCCTGCTTATTGTCATAAGATACTCTTAACCTTCAAGCCAAAATCTTTCAAAACTATTAGTGTTAAATCTAGCAGCTGTTGTCAGAGTTCTCCTGTTCTCTGTTTTATGCACTGTGCTTTATTTGAAATGTTTGTTATATTTGTGTATATAACTTTCTGTGAGCTGTTCCTTGAAAGCTCCAAGGATTAAACATGAAGGTTGAGCCAGTTCAAAAGGAACAAAGTTAAGAAAATTAAAGAAAACTTGCTAAAATGAATGTTTAAACCATTAAAATATTTAGCAAGGTTTGCCTGGAGCTGTTTCCTTTATGTAAAACATGATGCATTTCTCTTTCATTCTTTCTCCTTTAAAACAAATGAGGTTAAGGAAAACATTCTTCTGCTCTGAAGGCTCTTTTTAAGCATTAGAAATTTAATATCTAAATATTTTATGCAAATATATATTCTCGATTGAGGCAGAACTATCTCAAATATCCTAAGTATTTAGGCTAGTGGATTATGGACATAGTAGATAGGTGAAGGGGATGCAGAACCTAAGGGATTGTCCTCTTTGAACTTGAATCAGCCTATGACTTTACTAAGTCATTAGGAATTAACTGTATGGTAAGAGAGAATATAGTCTTTCAAAAATGCAAAAGAAAAGATGAATTTGCAGTGTAGATTTATCTAGAATTCTGTGAAGAGTGATTAATTGATATATTTGATTTCACACAAGAACTTATACTGTCCAGCTCTCTTCACCATCCCATGGCATCTGGAGTTTCCTCCCTGTCCCCCCTGCTTAGAAGTGTTAGATTTTTGATTTGTCCAGGCATCCACCCATCCGTCCATCTATCCAGTTAGGGGAAGTGTGGTGTGGTGGAAAGAGCACGAGCTTCAAATCAAACCATTCTGGGTTCAAATAACTTATACTAGCTGTGTGACTTACAAACTTAACTTCTCTGAGCCTTGGTTTCCTCATATGTAAAATATAATAATAGAATGCCCATTTCATTGGGGCATCATCAGAATTATATAAGATAATATACTTAAAATGTTTTTTTAGTTTGTTTGGGTTTTTTTGTTGTTGTTGTTTGGTTTTTACTGCCTAGCTCAGTAAATGTTAGGAGAAAATATTCATCAACAGATACTGAGTGGGTGCTTACTGGAATAAGTTACCTCCTCCATCCCCTCAGGTCTGTAAGCCTAAGCTAGAATAGGAAGCCTGTGGACTGTATTGTACTTTCGCAAATCTCCAACCATCTTTGCCTAGGGCAGAGGGTTTCAAACTTTCTTGAATCACAGTACCCTGAGTGACTCAATAATTTTTTCAGGGTATCCCTAAACCAAAAGAAATACCCATTATCTCCATTTATTAAGTAAGTAGGTCCAAATAACTTAATATACATTTATATCCTAACAATTTAGTAGCCATTTGAAAATATATGTACATATTGTACCGTGTAAAACTTAACAGAAAGAAGAAAAAACATTTTATTTCATTTAAAAAGCACAGTTACTCACTAGTGAGGTATGTGTATTTGTCGAGCCCTGTGCAACCTCACAAAATTTGGCATCAGAGTGGATGCCACGACTCTCATTTCCTGCTCCACGCTGATTTTCATGCAGTGCTCATTTTTTATCTACAACCACCAAAAACCTAGCTTTGCAAAAATATGACATTATTAAAAGGAATGTGATACAATCTAATGGTGAGGCAGTAGTTCTCATGCTGTATGACAGATGTCCAGTGTCACTATGCCCCCCCCCTTGACATTAATTTTTTAATTAAAAGATGTAAAAACCCATGGCACCCCTGTGCATTTGCTGCAGCATGTTAGGGCGCGTCAGCACACAGTTTGGGAACTGTGGGCCTAGAATATCCTCACAAGAGTTTTGTCTTGCTTCTGCAAAGAAATTATCTTGCTTACAGCCCCAAATACGGATTCCAAGGAAGACACGGGAGCCTGTGAAAAAAATGAAAGAGTAAACTCCAGAGTTTCTGCACGTTTGCATCTGTCCAGTAGTTCAGGCTACAAGTTCCAGCCTCAGCGGTGTGTATTGTGAGCCCTCTGACTAGGGTGCTAAAGACAGAAGTCAAATGGAAATATAGGAGCTAAAGGAATAAAGCCACCCACCAACCTGCTTGTCTGTCTGGGTTAGCCATCACTAAGTGGCTTTCCAACAGAATGGCCAATTATTCCACCTCCATCTTCAGAATGTTCACATTTATCATCGGTAGCATGAAGAGTCATAGAGTGCCATTGGCAGTCACCAACCAAATACCTACTTGCCCGGTGCTTGGCATTATGTTAACTGTCTAGGTCTAAGTTTCCTGTTTCTAAACCTTACTGGGCACATAATCAAGATCATATCTTTTCCATCCCTCACTCCATTCTGCCCTTCACAGGCCCAGCCCTTAAATTGTGGTTCAGTGTCTTTACAGTGTTATTTCAATTAGCAACTTTCAGAGGTGCCGCAGAGACGTGCTCTGGGCTATAGTCTGTTTATTTTCACACAATTGAACATACTTTTTTTGTATTTCAATTTAGAAACTTCCAGATGCCTGGAACTGTATTATATTCTGTGGCTGTGAGACGAAAAGCCTCTGACATTTTCTTTTGCCCTTAGATGAAGAAAAATATACTACAGTTTCTGTTTAGTTGCTCATTCAGCTGAAGTCTTACCTTCTTTGACAAATACAAGTCCTGGGCTTTATTTTGAGGCTCTGGGACCTTCAAGGCATGAAGAGGTCTGTGGGTAGAGTCAGAGGGAGAGGAGTTGCTGCAACTCTGGGGAAGCTAACTTCTCCTTCAACTCTGACTCTGACCTCTGGCCTCTGAACTGAGCACAGTAGAGACCAGAAGACCGGGAGTTGCGTGCATCTCTATCAGCTGACATAGATGCCCTGTCGACTCGCCAAGAAGAAATGAGCTCCTGGCTTCCCAAAGCTTTGACTTTGCCTCTGACTTACCAAGAAGACCAGTCCAGAACTCCTCTTCCTGCTGGCGAATAGCTGGAAAGCCCTCCCCCAACACAAATGTACCAGAATAATTTTCCTGCAATCTCAAAGTTTAAAATGTCTGTTTTATATTTAAAGAATGCATCTTAAATATTGAAAATAAGAGAAATTGTTAAATGTTAAGGGAGAAAACAGAAATCCTACCAAGAATCTTATCATGGTATCATCTTTCCTTCCTTTTTTTTTTTAAGATAAGTTCTGAAAAAAAAAAAAAGTTGAACTCCCTGCATATATGGCATCCCAGCTCCCAGGTCCATCTGGAGTTCAGTTTAGATCCCTACACTTCCAGGGCCTCCAGGTCCAATGATAACATTGGACCTTATCTTTTCCACCCCTTATCTCACTCACTCTCTGCCCCTTTCTGCCCACACGACCGTCTCCACTCACACTCGTGAACAGTCCTTGCCAACTGTGTGAGGGGAGTTGAAATCTCCAAATGGTTTCAGAGAGGGAAAGCCTAATAAAGGTGGTGGAGAAGAGGTGGAGAGAGTATGAAAGGACTCAAAAAACAGACACCATTTTAGGAGAAGGGATAGCGTTTATATTCTCCAGAGCTTTCATCTCTGAACCAAGTTACAAATACAGGTGAAGGGACAAAAGAGCATTCTACTTTTTTTTCATGTCAGGAAGCTCACTCTACTCCAGAAGCATAGCAAGAATAGATCCCAAATTATCTTTCTCAAAACATTTTTGCAAGACTTATGGTAAGTGGAAATTCCTCCCAGATTTTGGCAATAGGGTAAGCTTCAGTTCTAGTTTTTGAAGCTGATGTGGGGGGCGGTGAAAGTTACTGGGGATGGCGCATCAAACTCACAGCTTGGAGACAACGAGAATTCAGTGATATTCGGGGACTGCTAGCCAGATGCCATTTGAAACCTGAATTTCATATAATTCTTTAGTAAGAATTTATCTCCTTAAAAGTAGATAATGAGATATACCCCATGCAATTTGATTCATATTTATAAGGGTCTTAAAATCACTGAGGATGACACTGAAACTTACAAATGGGAGAAAGTTAGATTACGTGACCTATAGGAAGGATTCAGGCTGCTCTTTAGCCTTTCTTTTACTCACCCATTTTACTCAGTTACTTATTTCTAGATAAGTATTGGGTTAAAAAATTAATTCAGACTTCTTTTAATTTGTATATGTGATGTGATTTATGCATTTTAACACTTTCCCATCGATATCACCTTGTTATCCTCCTTACAGGTAGGGAGAATGTGATAGCCCCATTTTACAGATGAAATTTGTTGTGAAAGGATTGGAGAGACTAAGTGGATTCTTGTCCCTCCACTTGTTAGTTTATTGATTCATTATCTAGATCATTCATTCATAGATTTAGTCATTCAGATTTTTTTGTAGAGACTGTATTTCAGAGCCTGTGCTAGGTTTTGAGAATGAATACAAGCAGTGGTGTGCTAATAAATGTTTAACAAGAAGCTCCGAGTCGGGGGAGGGGGTGATTTGTAGCGTGTGACAATTTTGTGGTATGAATACTCCCACCATGACTGATTTCTAACTACCAGTATAACATCATTGAACTCAGATGTGGGGAAAGATGTGTATAATTTGCCCTTACAAGCAGTATGGCTGGCTCCAGTACACCACAGGACAACAACTGTCTTAGTCTATTTGGGCTGCTGTAACAAAGTACCACAGACTGGGTGGCTTATAAGGAACAGAAGTTTATTTCTCATAGCTTTGGAGACTGGAAACTCCAAGATTAAGGTGCTGGAAGATTCAGTGTCTTGTGAGGGTCCACTTCCTAGTCCATAGATAGCCATCTTCAGGCTGTAACTTCACATGGCAGTAGGGGCAGGGGAAAGGCTGTGTGGGGCCCCTTACGAGGGGACTAATTTCATTCATGAGGGCTCCACACACATGACCTAATCACCTCCCAAAGGCCTCACCACCAAGTACTATCACCTTGGGCATTAGGATTTAACATACGAATTTTGGGAGGGCACAAACATTTAGTCTGTAACAATAAGGTATAGAAGAGGGTTTTTATATTTGAGCTGTTCATAGTATTAGGCAAGGGGCAGACTTGTGAATAAGTATTTACAACATGAAATTTTATAAATGATGTAATAAAGGTATATACAAGGACCTGTAGGAGTCCTAATTTTCCTAGAATGGTTATCAGACAGACTTAATGGAGAAGATGATGTCTGAATTGAGTCTTGAAGAATGAGTATTAATTCCCCAAGTAGTCAATGTGAGGTAAGGGCTTCACAGGCTGGGAGAAAGTCATGGGCAAGGGCGAGTGTCCGTGAGCATGGTGTGTGCCAGGAGCTGTGAGTAGTTTGTTGAGACATAAAGTGGATGTGTCCTGAGAGTGTCTCAGGAGATGAGAAGCAACGTCACAAAGGAAACTTCTAATCACGTTAAGAAAGTTGGACTTGCTTTATCATGAGGGAACTGAAAGAGGGGTTTTATGTACATTTTTGGCTTCACTGAAGTATAATTGACAAATAGGAATTGTGTAAATTGAAGGTATACAGCTTGATGTTTCCATATATTTATCCATTGTGAAATGATCACCACAGTCAAGTTAGTTAACATACCCATCACCTCACATAGTTATCCTTTTCTTTCTTATGTGTGAGTATGTGTGTGTGTGTGTGTGTGTGTGTGTGTGTGGTAAGAACACATAAGATCTACGCTTTTAGCAAATTTCAAGTATAAAATACAGTATTGTTAACTATAGTCACCACACTGTGCATTAAATCTCCAGAACTTACCTTACATAACTGAAAGTAGTTTTGTTTGTTTGTTTGTTTTTTAATACATCACTTTGCCTGAAAAATGGTGAATAGATTTAGAGGTGACGAGACTTGCGGTGATAAGACAATCAGAGGATGCCATAGGCATTCAGTTGAGAATAAAAAGGGCTAGAAATGAAGAGGAAAGAAGGGTTTGATAATCAAGAAGTAGAATCAGCTGGGCAGACTGGTAGAACAGATACTGGAGCCCAATCCTCTGGGTCCATCCCATTAAGCCCTCCTGTCTCTTAGTGAACCTCTCTGTCCATACAGTGGCCATTTCGGGGGGTGGCTCTGGCCAGCTCAGCAGCACTTCCTGGCCTCAGGTCAACCCAGGTTGGGGACTGTGAAGGCAGAGCCCGCCCCCCACCCCACCCCCAGCTGCCAACCTTGGCAGACGGTATCTTTGTAACTGAGTGCTGCAAAGGTGGTTTGCTCCCTGCTTCGAAAGGCCACGCAGACCCAGGGCCATGCTGCAGAGAACATGTGGTTGCTATTTCATTTATGCTTTATCATTTTTCATTCTGACATTAAAGCTTCTCTGCAGCAGGGTGAGAGCGCTGTACATTGTAAGGTGTAATGTGAACCGAGGGCTCCTGCTTCGTGCCAGAGGAAACGTGATTCAGAAACAATTTGAGGGCAACTGCAAGGTGATGTGGCCCAGAGAACCAGAAGCTATTGAAACTTTAAACATCATTTCTGGACAGTATAATGTGTTTTGCAGGGCAGCTTGGAAAAACAGGAAAACCCTCCTTGGACAATCCTTAGAGAGTTAGAACCCTTTAAATGCCATCTGGAGCAAATGTTTCTTAAAGAGCCCCGTGCCCTTGCAATCAAAGACCACAACGTTGAGCTGGAAGCACCTTCATCCCATGGCCCCCCAAGAAAGCTGGGGTCACGGGAGTGGATGGACTTGCCCAGGGTCTCACATACCCTCAGTACAGACATGAGCCTCCTGACTTTCCCTACCCCATAGCAGGCTTTCTCTGCCAATGGCCAACTCGTGCCCGTCTCTCCCTGCTAATCTTGAGCCATTGAAAGGTGAATTTTCCAGGGGACAAACCTGTCAAGATCTGAAAAAGAGAAAGGCAGCTGCCTATTTATTCTTGCATAGAAAATTCCGTCGGTGACATTTGCACGTGTCTCTCCACTAGGGGGTGTGCTCCTTGGCTGTGCCTCAGCGTAGTGTCGAGCAGAGTGGGTGCTGATAAATGCGGAAGGAAGAGTGGGAGAAAGGGGAGGAGGAACGATGGGAGGGGAGGCAGAGAGAGCGACAGGACCATGGGGAAAGGCGATTTTCAGTTTTGAGTTTTAACATGAAAAGGAGAGTAATAAAGCATTCTGCAAATCGACGTGGTCAGAGATTTTAAAATAAAGACATTTTGTATTTATTGAATGGCTTCTTTTAAAATCTCAAATTCTGTTCATCAGTTCGTCACTGAGAAATTATGTTTTAGCCATGCACCATGATCAATTAATAGCAAAACACATCGAGAGTATTGGTAAATTCAGGCTTCAAATACCAATGACTCTAACCAAACGCAATTGCTACTCCTTTGTGGGGTCCAGAACACCTCTCCCATATTTTTCTGTTTTTTATAATATCCAGTCCTTCTGACTGTGATGATTCAGCAGGAATGGGCACAATATTCATTGTGATATGTAAAATGAAATTTCATAAAGAATGCCTCATTCTAGTTAAGTAAACTTTTAAAAATTTAGAACGGTTTTAGATTTACAGGAAGTTTGAAAGATAGTACAGTGAGTCCCCATATACCCTTGCCTACCCTTCCCCATTATTAACATTGTATGTTGGTATGGTTACAATCAGTCGACAGTGTTGACACATTAGTGTTAACCAATGTCCATACTGTATCCAGATTTCTTAGTTTTTGACTCATTATCAGTTTTTTATCCTAGGATCCCACTGAGGAAACCACATGTCATTTAATTGTCATGTCTCCTTAGGCTCCTCTTGGCTGTGACAGTTCTCATCCCACATTTTAATAGGCGTGAATAAAAATTTGTATTCGATGCTTAAAAGTGGTAAATAACCTTTTCTTGCCAACATGGGCTTGTACCTGTAAACACATTTTCCACAAGTGTAAAGGTTTAAACATGTTTACCCTGTCACGGGTCAGTTAATGTCTATTTCTTTTAAATGAGATAAACACTTCCTATACCCTGATGTTATAAACACATTTTAGAATGTACAGAAATTGATGAACGTGCTGATAAGGAGCGGTAAGCAGCATATATACCCAGTGATGTAACAGTTAATGTAGCCTTGGTTGTCAGCAATCAAAATAAGAGGGTTTCCACTGCCAGTCATTGGAATGTGAGGCACCCAGAGTACCCAGGCTCCTAATGAGCATACATGCCCAGCTCCCACCAGAGTACCAGGAGCATTAACCCCTGCACTGCTCCACAGCTGCTGTCAGCTTTGCACACACTGACCATAAGGCAACAGAGACCAAGAAACATTGGCCGGGAGTGAGTAGAGGCCAAAGCAATGAGAGACTAGCCAATTCCTGCACAGATGGGATGTACCTTATAGAATATCCTTTCTTGCCTGCTCACAGTTGCTACTTAGCTTGTTGAAGGAAATACATAAGTGAAAGCTATTTAAGCTAAGTGGTGGCTGTGTGCATTTCCTCTAGGATTGCCCACCCCTCGAATAAAACACTCGTGCTGGGCTAACTGGAGTATATCCTAGGGACCTTTTCTACCAAGGAACCAGAACTAACAAGGAAGGCCCTTTCCTGCACTACTTCCAATCTGTAAAGATGGAAACCCAGAAGTACCAGAATGGAGAAAGGAAGTTTATAATAGAAGCAAAAGAAGTTGGCACACAGAGTTCTTTCTAAAATCCCGCCCCTTTCCCCTATGTTATTGTTGTGTTTTCCCCCTTGTGAAAGATTTCTCTCATTTATAACTAAAGGGGTTCTGACTAATACATTTAGTAAAAATATTAACTACTTAGGCATCTGGCTTAATACTACTCTTTCTTATAGTACTCGGGGTTTTTTTTCCTTCTAATATCTATCAGAATTTGTAATTATGTATGTATTGTTATTTCCCCATTAGACTGTGTATAATGTGAAAGTGGGGACCATGTCTGTTTGGCTCACTACTGAATACACAGCGCCTAGCATCATGCTTAGAACAGAGTGAGCATTTAATAAATATCAGTGCATGAGTGAATGAGTGAGTATAAAAACTACACTAGATATCCAAGTTATTTTAATTATTGAAAGCAATAATGAACTTTCGATAACGTCCATAAAAATTAAATTAGGTAAGGGTATGGGAGTAGTTCTCAAAGCCCAAGGATTTAGACTACTGGTGCTTATGGATAAGTCATTCAAATTTAACATTACTGGGTTATGTCACTGGGTTACTGTGTTGTATAGCTTTTAGGGTTTGTGTTTTATGGTTTGTTTTTGAAAATCAAACCTTCAGTCTTGGTCACTGTAGCCAATTAAAATGAGGATGCCTGCAATTTGGATATAATATGACAATGATAGGATTCATTCTATCTCACAGGGTAGTTGGGTAACCAAGTTAAAAATAAGATAGTTACTTATATAGTACCTTATACAAATACACTATAACAGTGTGAGAGAATAGAACTTTTACATGAAAAACACCACCACCTCTAAGAGCTGAACTGGGAAAATTAAATCTCAGTGGATAAGATAGGATTTCTGCGAGGTCCCTTTAGGTCACAGAGTATCTTCCAAACCAAAGCAGAAAGAATAGAAATCTAACTGATGGTAGATCTGTGTGGTCTAGGGCATGGACAGAAAAATTAGACATCCAAGTTGCACAAACATCATGGAAGAAAATATGTGTATTAGTTTCCTAGGGATGTACTAACAAAGTACTACCAACGGGGTGACTGATACAACAGAACTTTATTGTCGCATGGTTCTGGAGACTAGAAGTCTGAGATTAGTGTGTCAGCAGGATTGGTTCCTTTCGAGGGCTCTAGGGCAGAATCTGTACCATGACTCTCTCCTAGTTTCTAGTGGCATGCTCAAAACCTTTGGTGTTCTTTGGCTTGTAGAAGCGTCACCTGGATTTCCGCCTTCTTCTTCAAAGGTGTTCTCCCTATGTATGTGTCATACTGGGTTAGGGCCTGCCCTGATGGCCTCATCTTAACTTGATAATCTGCAAAGACCCTAGAATAAAGTCATATTCTAAAGTACTGGGGTTAGGAGTTCAACCTAGGAATTTTGAGAGGACACAATTCAACCCATAACAAGACGGACCCACAGAGAAAGGAAGCTTCACTTGGAGATTTGAAAAAGGGGAACAAAAGGACGTTATCTGTTGCCCCTGCACAGTCCAGGGGAAAGAGTGCTCAGGTGCACTGGGCTTAGCGTTGATAGGTCTGTTTCTAAGGTAGACATGAAGGATGATCTTTCTGCTGCTCTCAGTTCTGACCCTATGCTTATGAAACAAAATTCTGGAAACTATTTCAGTGCTCCCAGTAGCGGAGAGCACAACTGACTGAGGGCATAAGCATTCTTATCCATGCTGGAATGTTAATTCTCAGTGTAAATTACTGTCATTGTCTAGCCTGTGAACTTGAGTTAAGGTAAAACAATCCTTCTGAGCTCAGTATCTCTAAGGGTCAATGGCTGGAACAATTTTCTGGGTGTGTCACATCCCCCCATACGACTCGGATGGCATAGTCCCCTTGTTTCCTCAATGCTACGGATAATGGAGCACAACTTTTAAGGTAGTTTAAATAATATTTACTAATATCTTCTTATTATTTGTACATATGATCGTTCCTAGATATATGTCTCATTCATATCTATATTTCCAAAGCTTACAAAAAGGCTCAGTACATAATAGGAGCTGAGATTTTTTTCTATTGCTAATAACAGTAAATGTGCTAAAAAGAATATGGTTTCCCTAAGTTACTGGTTACATAACTTCTGTTAAATCTGAAAAAGTATATGCTGCCTTGCTGCTTCTAGATTCTTCTGAGTTATCTCCCATCATTGCACTGGCATTTGGTTTCCTTGCTGTGAATTCCTTGTTTTTCAAAAATCCCCCAAGATCATATCTGGCTTTATCAGTCTAGACAGATGCCCTAGGAAGGAACCTAGAGGACGAGGCTACATCCTGTGATCCCATAGCACCCTGACCTTCCCACTTATTAAGACTCATCACACCTACAAACTATTTTAACAGCTTCGTTGAGGTATAATTGACATAAACAACCTGGACATAAATAGTATAATTTGATATCTTTGACATATGTATATACTCATGGAAACATCACCACAATCAAGATAAAGACATATCCATCGCCTACAAAAGTTTGTTATACTCCTTTGTAACCTATCTCTCCTTCTCCCATCCCCAGGCAAATCCGATAGGCTTTCTGTCACTATAGGTTAGTTTGCATATTCTAATATTTTATATACATGAAATCATACAGTATATGCTCTTTTTGGTCTGTCCTTTTACATTTAGAATATTTTGAGATGGTATCTGTGTTGTTAAGTATATCAATAGTTCATTCTTTTGTTTGTAAGTAGTACTTCATTTACTTCATTGCATGGATATGCTACAACTTGTGTATTCATTTACCTATTGATGGGCATCTGGGTTGTTTCCTACATTTGGCTTCTACAAATAAGGTTTCTGTGAACACTTGTGTACAAGTCTTTTTATGGACATATGGTTTCACTTCTATTCAGTAAATACATAAGAGTAGAATAGCTGAATTATACAATAACTGCGTATTTAACTAAGAACCTACCAAACTCTTTTGCAAAGTAATTGTCCCGTTTTACATTTCACACCAGCTTTGCAGGAGAGTTCAAGTTACCCCGTATCCTTTCCAGCACTTGATGTGACTAGTCTTTTTTCAATTTAGTCATTCTACTGTGGTTTTAATTTCCATTTCCCTAATGACTATTGATATTGAGCATCTTTTCATGGGCTAACTTGGATTCATACATCTTCTTTGGTAAAATGTCTGTTCAAATAATTTGTCCAGATTTTTTATTGAGTTGCTTATTCCCCTTTATATATTTTGGATATAAGCCCTTTATTAGATATATGATTTGCAAATATTTTCTTCCAGTTTGTAACTTTTTAAATTTATTTTAATAGTGTCTCAAAAAGAGAAGATTTTCATTTTGATGAGTCCCATTTTATTGATTTTTTTTTCCTTTTAGGAATCATGCTTTTGTTGTAATATTTAAGAAGTTTTTAATCAACCTATGAACATAAAGACATTCTCCTGTTTTAATCTAAAAGTTCTTTAGTTTTAGTTTTTAAATTTAAGGTATAAAATACTTTTTGAGTTAATTTTTATACATGGTGAGATGTATTGATTGAAGCTTAGTTTTTTTTGTTTGTAGTTTTCCAATTTCTTGAAAAAATATTCTTTTTCCACTGAATTGCTTTTGTACCTTTCTGGAAAAATTAGTTATCCATATATGCGTGGGTCTATTATTGGACCCTCTCTTCTACTCTGTTAATCTATTTGTCTATCTTTACATCGATATTACACTGTTTTGATAACTTTAGTTTTATAATAAGTTTTTACATTGGATATCGTTAGTCCTACTTTGTTAATTTTTTGAAGTTGTTTTGTCTCTTCTAGGTCCTTTGCATTTCTACTGAACTTTAGAATCATCTTCTCCATTTAAAAACCAAGAAAAAAGTTAAAAACAAACAAATAAACAAAACCCCTGGCTGTTTTAAATCAAGATTGCATTGAATCTATAGATCAACTTGTTGAAAACTGACATTTTAAGAATATTCAGTTTTCCAATTATGAACTCAATATATCTCTGGATTTTTTTGGTCTTTTAAATTCTCTAAATTCTCTCAGAAATGTTTTGAAGCTTCGGTATACAGAACTTGCAAACCTTTTGTCAGATTTATCCCTAAGTTTTTTATATTTTGATGGTATTGTGTGCTTTTACTGCAGTTTCTGTTTGTCCAATGCTTGTGCATAGAAACACAAAGAATCTTGAAACTTTACTAATCTCACTCATTCTAGTAGCTTTTGGGGGGGGGTATATTTCATCAAATGTTTTACATAGATGGTCATGATGTCTATGAATTTTAGAAGTTTTACTTCTTTTCCAATCTGGATGCCTTTTCTTTCTTTCTGTTGCCTGACTCCACTGGATAGAATTTTTAGTACAGTATTGGATAAAAGTGACACAAGTTCTGAGTAACACTGAGAGCTCTTTCAGTGATCTCATCAACTTAGCTTTTATAAAGTCTCCCGGTTCCTACTTTCTGAGTATTCCTTCTGAGGCCCAGGTTCTGTATTTGTCAGTAAGGTGAACATAATAGCTCTCATTAAGTGCCTGCTTCTGTGCCAGGTGTTCGGTTAGGCAACCTGTGCGTATTATGCCGTGTCACCTTCAACACAGCTATGCAGGGAGACAGCTTACACTGTGCCTACCACCGAGCGTGGTGCCGAAAGCCTCTTCATTACTCTTAAAATATTCACTTAAGAGATGAATGAATATTTTGTTACTATCTCTATTTCCCAAATGAGAAAATAGGTCACTACAGAGGTTAAGTATTAACAGACTCAATAGCAGTGATGGAACCAGGATTTAGATGAAATCTCTGAATTCAAAACTTGTAATGGAAGACCTTTCCTCAGTTTCCATCATCATCACCTATATGACTCCGTGGTTGAGTCATCTGTTGCCCATAGCCCCATGCTCTCAGTGATGGCATCAGAACGCTATAAGGATAATATGGAAGTCGCTGTTTACACCCATCTCTTTTAGCTGGAGGTTGTGCCCATATTGCAACGAACAAGTTGAAGTTAAAGAAAGGTTTACATCAGATGAGTGTATATTTGTATGAATATGCTTAGATTTTTATTTATCCTTTAAGGGGCTAGATAAATATTCCTTGAAGGTTACTCAGTTACCATTGGAAGGCTTGAAAAGGTACAAGAGAGTGAAAATCTGTGACTCTACCCCTACTTCAATCAGTGCAACATTTGTATCTATAGTATATATTGAAATGATACTTCAGATTTTACTTTGAAGGTGATAGATCAATAGAGGTAGGTAGACAGTAGATAGATGATACATAGGTAGATAACCGAAACAATAAAACCTTTACCAAAATTCTGCCTTAAATAAAACGCCAGATTTCGATTTTCAGAAATTCTTCAAAATGAAATGTAGAAATATGTCATTCTACAGCTGACTCAGTAGAAATAAAACCAGCATTGTGTGCAATTACTTGTCAATTGAACTCCTCTTTTAAAAAAATCTTTGTAACAAACCCTACCCAACCCCTCAATCTACCCTGGCCCAGTCCACAAGGAATAGCTTTCACTTGTCGTCACCACAGTAAGGCAAGTGAGAAACTATGCTGAGAAGGCACTGTCCCTGCCCTTCCTCCAAGGGCATGACTACCTTAAATAAATTGCCCCATGCTTGAGACACACTTGTCAACCATATCTTTAAGCTTCTGAAGGACTGTCAACAAATGCGTGAATTGAGGTCAGGTTTACACATCTGCTGTCAACAGTCAGCAAATTGTTGAGACTGAATTTTTATTGCTAGTTATTAAATCATTAAGTGTCAAAGGTTTATTCATCCAAACTGTGCTCAGTACAATTCAATTTTATTTTTCCAAGGATGAATAAAATGTCTGGAAACCACAAGATCTTACAAAGCTAACAAATTATCACTCTTCTGAAAGGAACTCACAGCAGAGGCATGATTTATAACTTTAAGAATAATTATTTGTTTACAGATACCAAACTTCTTTGCTAACTAATACATACTTACTGACTTTACATTAACTTAATGACCCCATGTCCATCAATGAGGAAACAGAGGTAAACTGAAATTTACCATGTCTTACGGTAAGGTATATAAGTTAAATTGCTTTCAGCTGCAAGTTTCAGAAAACTACACCTCTAATTACCTTAAATAATAAGGAAATATATTCTTCCTCATGAGAAGAAATCCAGAATACAGTGTATACATTATCTCATTCATCATACAGTCTTTCTCAACTGGATCTCCAGAGAATTTAGCCCTCATGCCCTAAGTCACCTATTGAGTATAATGAATCAGCTTTTCTCCTATGCATCTAGAATGGTACTGTTAGAAACACCCTTGAGAGAATTAAGAAAATAGCCACCTATATCATTTTCTTTGTTCAGTGGTTCCAAAGAAGAACCCCAGTTGAGGAAAGCTGACAACTTCAGGGGGAAAAAGAATTTTTTCCTTTGACCCTTTTTTAGGAGTAAGAAAAGAAGAAGCCCCTGCACATTTTTCTCCACATGTTACTTGTCCAGTGGTAAATCCATTAAATTCAAAATATTTTTGCCTAATGAGCTTCCACAGAGAATCAGACATCTCTTGCATCTTGCAGTTCTTAAATCCCCAGTTGCCAATAATTTTCTCAGAATGGTATAGATTATAAAACAAGTGCTATGATATAAAAATGTGCCACAACTATTATTTCTGATTCTATAAGGAAGAAACATGCATCTGAATACAAACTCTAGTGCTCCATTAGAAGATAATACCATTTGTGGGTATTTTAGAATACTTTTTCTGATAGGTAGCTGTTTTGCAGCTGCCTATCACATAAGCCACAAGAACTTCAATATATTGAAAGATTTAAACAGAACTAAAAAAAAAAAAATTCCCGAATTTGTCATTAAGGGTCATCTCTAAAAGTTGGCAACAGTGACTCAATTGCATATACTTTAGTAAACCATAGGAGTATATTACTAGAGATTCATATTTGATAACTTCCATCCATGTATTTCATAGTTGTTTACATATATATATGAATATCTAAATATATCCATCTCTCCACTTATTTATCTGACAACACCTCAAATGAATTAAGGTGCAGATAAGCTAACCCACTCTCCCAAGTTTAAAGAGAAGAGGATTTATTGCAAAATATCATCTGACTTACCGGATGCTTTGCAGAATTAAAAAGAAAGACTTGGGCTAAAGTAGAGCCAGACCAGTTCATAGATTCTTTTATTATCCGAGAGCCACTTACTGAATTGGGAAATTACTACTACTACTGCCAGCTTCAGAATAGGCTAAGTGGTATATATGTGTGGATTTTCTTAATACTACATTCTTTTGCCTGCCTTAATGTTTAGACATTAAGGCACAGTCCCATTCCTTTATTCCTTAGCTGTAATGGCTGTAAATCAAAAGGCGATCTAGTCCCAGTTTTTTCCTTTAAATTCCTTAAATTAATTATCTCCTAAAATATCCCATTCTGGAATCAAATTCAAAATGAGGTTATATGGATTTCTCTCCCTCAAGATCAATTTGTACTTAAACATTTTCCAGTTTTTCTTTCAACACTTAGTGACTTTTAAAGACATGAAATTTCTTGTTGTATCTTTCCATAATTCTTATTATCTCCCCCTCCACCCTTCCTGTTTGACAGAAGAATATTGCAGAGTTACAGTGTCAGGTGAAGGAAGAAAAATGACAATGTTTACTTTGCAGAACTCTTCACAATTCTTAATTTCCTTGGCTTATATAAACGTGACAGTAGGAAAAAGTTAATAAACTAAAGGATTTTCCTCTGTACCAAGAGCGTGGCACTTTAATAGAGTTTCCATTTAGAAGGCAGCAATTCTATAGTATCTTAAAGATAAGTAAAAGTATTTCCAACTTCCAGAGCTATTTCCAGTTGCTCATGGTTGGGCTATGGATTGAAAGACACTTAAAAATAGCACTTTATTTAACAACTAAGGTTGTTCCTAGAAATACACATATTTTATTGCCTGTCTTCTGAAAACTTGGGATAATGCAATAACATTTATCAAATAATAAGTTTTTTAGAGAGACATATAAAAGGATTCTATCCTGGCTGTGAAATCTGCTACTGCTGACCGTGGGCAAGTCTTGTTCTAGAGATGCTACGATAATTCAAGTATTATGTTGACATACCCTTGGAGACTTACTCAGTTTAGGATTAGCTAACTCCAGAGAACAGGGGATTAGTAGATATTCTAAAATGTAGCCAGTATTGCTACTGCTCTAATGTTTAAAATTGCTTTACAGCAGCAATGTAGGACGTCTACTGGATTTATTGGCTAGATAACAAATAACTTGTCTTACCATCTCTGTGCAACTGAACACTTTTGGTATGTCTGACTAGCCTTGAAATATCTGTCATTAAATACTTAACCCAGTTTTGTGCTATTTTGTATTGAATTTGTGTTCTGATATATATGGATCAGGGGTTATAGAAGAAAAAAGTAGGCTTTTGTTCATGGCATAGATGAGCATAAACAGCAGAGGTTCTCTCTCTTTTGATACATCAGGGTTTAGAAAATGTTTCTCAAATACCCTTCTTTTAAAATAGACCAAAAGATCATTAAATTTTAATAATTCAAGATTGGAGATAATATAGTATTAAGGTAATGATATTAAGTGTTGGAAGCTGAAGCGCATATCACCTAAATAATAATTGTAAATTTGGTGACAATACAGAAGGCGAATACCCAGATTTACTCTTGAGAGTACACACACACACACACCAATAATCTAGGTTTACAGCTGCAAAAACATTAACACTCAGGAGTTAATCAACTAAATTTTTCTTATAATAACTTAAAATTAGGTTATTGGAACAACATAAAAAAACAAAATCAGTAGTTTCTTCATGTAGATACACAACTCAGTTTGAAGGTGATCTGGGATATACTCTATTCATCCTGATAATAAAAATACCCATAAAATATCCAGCCCAACAAGAATGTTCAAAGCACACGTAAGGACGTAAGAAAACTTTAAGAAGAAATTTTAAAATGAAAAAAAGGAAAGTCATCTTCTGTCCCTAGATGGGAATATTGGGTTTTATGGACGTCCATTCTTTTTATAATTTTTATTCACCAGGAATAATAAACATGACAACTAGTTTGAAAAATATACATAGTTAAAATCCTGACTCATTTTATATGCCACAATTAATTC
This sequence comes from Tursiops truncatus, assembly GCF_011762595.2. NCBI lineage: Eukaryota > Metazoa > Chordata > Mammalia > Artiodactyla > Delphinidae > Tursiops > Tursiops truncatus. The sequence continues at coordinate 74,868,811 of NC_047047.1, read as the reverse complement.
TAAATTAATATAAAATTAAATATAAAAAAAGAAACTCTGAAGGAATCATAAAAAGAAATAAGTTCATAGGTACCTGATCTTGAGGTACATGAGGGCTTATGTGTAAAAAAAATAAACAAAATAAAATGGCACCCAAAGAGTCAGTAAACAACAATAAGATAAAAGAATAATAATGAAATTGAAATGTTTTATCACAAAAATTATGTTCATCAACATAGCTTATAGACAAAATCTACAAGCAAAAAACCTGGGAAAATGTTTGGAACAAATATTAAGCTTAATAACTTAATATTTTATATTTCCTTAGAACTAAATGTTAAAAGTTTCTTGGATCACAATGGGGGGAAAAATGGAAATGAAGAACAAATTTTAAAATATCCAAAATACTTATGAAAACAAATTTAATCCCACAGAAAAAGTATAAAAATTTTAATGATACCATTCTTTGCCTATCATTATTAGTAGAGATTAAAAACACCTGGTGGGGTGAACATGTGAGCAAATAAAGACTCTTGTAAATCACCTAAATAAGTCGAAAATAGTTTACTTGGGGGCAAATTGGCAGAGTTCATATAAAGCCTTACGCTTTTTTAGAATTGCCCTAGAAATTCCACTGGAAAAAATGTGTACTGACAAATAATCAGAAATACATAGATATATGTTTGATTATTACCTGAAAAGCAAGCAAAAATCTAAATGCCCAAGAAGAAAACAATAGTTAAATAAATTGTGAAATATCATAAAATGTAATATACTCCTGGTTTTAAGAATCGTGGAACAAAAGAGCTTTGTACAATTTTATTAAAGCATTCTACAACGCAGGATGTCTGCATTAGATGGAAACAACATTTAGGAAACCAATAGCAACTTTCATTGCTGTGAGGTGGGATTATGAGGGATTTTTATTTTTTATACTATCTGTATGTTCTCAGTATTTGTCTAGAACATATACTTCTTAAGAAAAGAAAACCTGAAAAGTTAACAGATAAAATGTAACCGTTGCCTCTACCTCCTAAAATTAGACTGGATTTTTTTATCTTTATATAGTGAAATAATAGGATCCCTATATGTCAGAACTGGGCTCAAGATCATTTTAAAATAGTTTCTAACAACTTGGAGGGTCTGTATTTTTCTGTAAGAATTAAATGTAACTCACACATTAGTCAGCTGTGCGAGGATATTTTATTCATATTGATTTTCCCTTTTTTTTTTGGACTATTTCAGATCTCTCAGTGCTCTACCTTATAGCAGAGAGGCAGGAAGCTGGCCTTTGGACTGAAACAAACTGGGCTGAAACCTTGTCCCTGCCAGGTACCATTTCATTGCCTATAGGAAAGTTACTTATTCTCACCAAGCTTTTGTTTTCTCATAAGAAGAATTGGGATAATAACACCTACCACATGGGATTATTTTAAGGATAACGTGAGATAATATATGTGAAGAACAGATTGCAAGTGTTCAACAAATATTAACCATCATTTTCACTTTTAAGGGTACTGTGAAAACTGAACAGCTCAGAACTGTGTAATTACACTACATTCAGCTTCGGTTATAATTACTACGTCATATAAATGTATTCATTGGGCCATTGGCTGCGCCCCAGCGTTAGGTGCAGCAGCTGTTTGGGCTGCATGAGTTTCATAGTTTATGGCGCCACCTCAGGTGGAAACTTTTTTTGGTTTTTCTTCAAGATATTTGAAGTGAGCCCAGTCCAAGCTGGTGGGAATCATGGATGGGGCAGGGCACCTTATCCCGTAGACCACACATTGGATGTGGAATCTTGGGAACTTCATGTTGCATATGGGGTGCTGATGAGTTGAGTTGGGCCATCACTATTGGGAGGAAAAATACTGTAGTGAGCAATACGGTGTAAGATCAAGTACTTTTGAAAAAACAGCTTTATTGAGGTATAATTGATATACAAAGAACTGCACACGTTTAATGTATACAATTTGATAAGTTTGGATACATGCAAACACCCATGATACCATCACCACAATCAAGGGAGTAGACATATCAAAAATAATTGAAATCAGGATCTAGAAGGAATAGCTGAACTCCCACGTTCAGTGCAGCATTATTCACAATAGCCAAGATATGGAAACAATCCAAGTGTCCATTGACAGATGAATGGATAAAGGATGGATAAATATATACATAATGGAATATTAAGCAGCCTTTAAAAAAAAAAGAAGGAAGTCCTGTCATTTGTGACAACATGATGGAAGCTGGAGGACGTAATGCTAAGTGAAATAAGCTGGTCGCAGAAGGATAAATGCTGCCTGATTCCACTCATATGAGGCATTTAAACCAGTCAGACTCACAGAAGCAGAGAATCCAAGAGTGGTTGCCAGGGCCTGGGAGATGAGAGAAATGTGGAGTTGTTCACTGGGTTTAAGGCTCCAGCTATGGTAGATGAGTAAGTTCTAGAGAGCTGCTGTACAACAGAGTACCTACATCTAACAACACCCTATCACGTGGTATGGTGATCTTCAAGATCAAGTACTTTCTAAGAGCAAAACTCCATTGCTTAAAGAGGATTTCTTGGTGCACTTGAAGGCTGGGTTCAAAGGAAAACTCTAAGCGGGGAAGCAGCAGCACGTGTTCCCTCCACAGTGAGGCAGCCCGTAGAGCGCTGTGCTTGGGGCAGCAGAAGAGAGAAGGGGAAAAGGAACCTCAGGGAAAGAGGAGTTGCTGTCTTTCTTTAAGATGGAGTGTAACTGGAAACAGCCTCCAGCCAAGGTCAGGGTCAAGAGTAATTGAATCCTGGCAAAATGTGCTAGTTTATCTTCCCCCAATGAACGCCTGCCAAACAATATACACAGTGTCGCACAGCGCCGGAGAGTGTCTGATGCATCTCCAGAGTATTTATGGGGACTTCTGTTTTGAAGATAGTTTCTTAGGTAACAGAGTGAAAACATGTATGGGTGAGCTCTCATTTATCAGTGCCGTGGCTTCCTGTAAAAATTAAACAGCAAGAATTGTGACATTTTCTCCTGAGCAAAGCAAGTGTTTCAAAGGGACGAATGGGTTGGGAGTCCTTTGAAGATGGTGTATGCCTGAACGACTCAGCAGAAAGCCTGGCATCTGCATAAGTTACTCAGAGGTCCCGACCCCATGCTTCTAAGAGAGAAGAGACAACAGTAGCTGTAGGCCTGGGTGAAGCTGCTTGCTATGGTACTTGGAGCCCCTCTTGCTGGGGAGAACGCTGTCTTACTTTGCTTATTCCAGTCACCTTCCAATGTCCCTGTGTTTCTCAGACTCATTCAGCTGCTCTGATAGCTGGAAGCTGTTAGACTAGAAATTCTAGATGGTAGTGAGGCTTGAAATCATGTGCTTTTTACAACAATCCCTTTAGTTCTATAGCATGAGAGCATGAGCTGGTCCTCTGTTTCCAGAGAATGATTTTTGTCAGCAGAGAACAATCAATAAATGACCTAGGAACCAAGGAGAATGCTGACGGAGAGCAATCCAGAACACAGGGGACTCTGACGTAGGCATACAGGAGGCAGAACCAGGAGGCAGAACCAGAACCAAAGGAGGCACTTCCTGGGTAATTTAAAATAATTATTTAATACAACAAAATGTTTTCTCTTTTATTAGAATGCCCCCCTCAAAATACTGATGAGCAATATTCCATTGTTTGGATATACAAGTAGTTTGTTATCCATTCACCATGAAGGACATTTGGGCTAGTTCCAGCTTTCTGGGATGATGAAGAGAGCTACTGTAAACATTATATGCAGGTCTCTGTGTGACGTAAGTTGTCAGTTGTCCAGTGTGAATGCCCTGGATTAAGATTGCGAGTTTGTACAAGTGCCTGTTCATAAGAGACTGCCAAACTGTTGTCCAGAGTACATGAACAATTTTGTGTTCCCATGAGCAAGATATAAAATTCTAGCTGCTCCCGTACTTGCCACCACTTTGGTGTGGTTGAGGTCTTTTTAATACTATTTCAGACACTCTCATAGATATGTTTCTCACCTCAGTTTTAATTTGCATTTTATCAATACTAATGGCTGGTGATGATAAGTAGCATTTCATTCATATGTTTATTTCCCATTGATATAATCTACTTTGTGAAGTGTTTTGCCCATTTTTTAGTTGGATTGTTGGTTAGTATTGAGTTTTGAGAGTTCTTTATATAATCTGGATATAAGTCATTGGTTGGATATATGATTTCCAAGTATTTTCTCCTAGTCTGTAGCTTCATATTTCATTCTCCTAACAGTCTTTCCCAGAACAAAAGTTTTAATTTTTATGAAGTTCAATTTGATCAGTTGTCTATTTTCTAGATTTTTTTTTTTATCACGTCTAAAAGATCTTCACCCAACTCCAGGTCTCTAAAATTTTTGCTTATATTTTATCTAAAAGTTTCATAGCTGCATATTTTATATTTATCCATGGTTCATTTTGAGTTAATTTTTATATAAAAATGATGTTGAGGTATTTTTTTTTGTATATGGATGTTAATTGTTCCAACACCATTTGCTGAAAAGATAATCTTGTTCCATTTAATTGAGCTTTTATTGTTTTCTCTTGGGCAAAAATTGACTAAACATTATTGGTGTGGGTCTATTTCTGGACTCTTTATTCTATTCTATTGATTTATAAGTCTATACTTTTACAAGTTTAGATTATTATAGCATTAGAGTCAATCTTATAATTGAATAACGTGAATACTCCAACTTTCTTCTTCTTTTTTTGTTTTGACTATTCTAATTATTGTGCCTTACCATATAAATCTTAGAATCAGCTTTTCTATACAAAAAAAAAAATCTTTCTCATTTGCTTGAAATAGTTGTAAAACTATTGCTAAATTTGAGGAGAATTGACATCTTAACAATACTGAGTCTTCCAATCCATGAATACTTAAGTCTTACAATTATTTTGATCTTTGATTTCTTTCATCAGTGTTCTGCAGTTCTCAGCATGTACATCATATACATGTTAAAGTTCTTTTAAAGTTATACCTACTTTTTTTGGAGGGGGGCTGTTATAAATGTTATTATATTTTTGATGTTGAATCCCAATTATCCACTGCTAGTATATAGAAACAAGATCGATTTTTGTGTGCTGTCCTTTGCTCCGTGACTTGTCGTAGCAACCTGTTAGTTCTAGAAACCAGTATTTTTTGGGTATATTCCCTGGGTTTTTCTTTGTGGAAAATTGTATTTCTTTTTTCTTGACTTATTACACTAGCTAAGACTTCCAGGACTATTTTCAATACAAATGGTGAGAGTAAGCATCCTTGACTTGCTTCCTTTCAATTTTAGTGGGGAAGTCTTTCAGTCTTTCACACTAAGTGAGTTTTGTTGCTAGCACCATTTTGTTAAAAGGAGATTATATAAGAATTTCAAGCAACAACTAGGATTTTTATTTCTTCTGAATGTTGTCCTTAAATGGTTTCATGAGTAAAAAAAGAGTGGCAGTTGTCCAGACATTTCAATAGGAGTAACAGCTAAGTTCATACGTGAGCCAGTAAGGACAGCTGCCATCACTGCTACCCAACCTACAACAAGTATAAGACACCATAAATTTTAAGATGCATTCTGATTTTACAAATGTTAACAAATGTTAAAAGGTGAAAAATATGTATCTTGGAGCTGGTAACATGTAACTTTTTTTATAACAGGCTTTTACAAAAATAATCCTATTTCATGAGCAATTTCCCAGGTCATAAAAAATATTTATAGGCCTATTATTTTAAAGGTGTCTAATATTTCATCATAAGGGTCTATCAAAACTTATTTAATCAGTATTGCCTATTAAAATTTTATTTTGTTTTCAATTTTTACTATTATATATGATACACTGATAAGCATTTTTAGCATTGGCTTTTGCATTTATAATTATATGCTTAGAAGTAGACTTGATCAAAAGATAATTTATCTAATTTTTAAGCTAATTGTCCTTCCAAAGGTATGATTTTATACCAGGAGAAAGCCAAATGATTCCTGAGAAAATGCATCAGTGCTGATAATATATACTTGTATTCTAAGGAGAACTTTGGTTACCAGATGATGAAATATGAAATAAGATTTAAATGATCAGATTTTTCTTGTTCATCTTCACAAGAGTAGAGTACAGGCAGGGGATTATTCTTTGTTTTCTCATAAAATTTACTGGTAAGATGAGAAAAAAATCAATTTCATAACAATCCTCTTTTAACATATTTCCATGGAGGAACTGTTGCTACAAATTGTAGGTTAAAAGGGAATGTTTACTGGATGAAGCATAAGGATTTTTATATCTGACACAGAGCAAAGTAATTTAATAGGAAAAAAATGCAAATTTTGAGTTGTAAAAGAATTGTAAAAATTTTATTTCTACTCAAATTTGTGAACCAAAATACTCCATTAACTCCATTCCATCATTATATGGGTAACTACGGGAAAGTTTGTTAACATGTCTTGGATAAGAATATCAGTTGTATTGGAGTTAAAACAAATATGTGTTGCAATACAATTTGCTCCAATGTTTAGCTTAGCTTAGAAACAGAAAATGTTAACACAGTAATTTCAAACTGTTGATACTGGTTTGTATTTTGGGGGCCAGCACTGAAATTGATATAAACAGAAAGTACTTACATTGGATTTTTAATTCATTCTATCTTGTGGTTCAAGCTGCTGGCTGTTTAAATGAGGAAGTAAGAGGGAAGAGATTAGGAATAAGTGACAGCCACATGTATGCATTTCTTAGTAAGTGTAATTATAAATTACATAGAAATCGAATAAAGAGAGGTACACAGTTTTAGAAAGGGAAACATACAGATGCAACATGCTATTGTAGAGAAAACCTTGGATTGAGTTAGGAATCTGACAGTTACAAACTGTATGACCTCACATTATTTCATCTGTGATTCAGGGATCTCTGACTACAAATCAGTAGATAGTTGATGGGGAAGTATCTACTTTGAAATTTTTTATAACATCATAGACAAGTATTATTATTAATGAAGGGCAAAATACTCATCTTTACTACTTAATAATGTGACCTTGAGCAAATAATTTAACCTTTATAAGTTTTGTCCTTTTACCTGGAATATTAATATTTACCACCCTAAAGTTATTTTAAGGGTGAAATGAAATTATTTTGTGACAGGTGTGACATAAGGAAACAAGATTAGGACACTTTCAGACGCATTTTCATTAAAGGTTCCCTTTATTTTGTTGACTTGCAAATGTTGGCCAAGCTCCTCTCCATAACATTCATCAGCTTAGACTTTCCAAAGATCACCAAAGGATGATTCACGAAGATCCAGAACCCTGTTGTGGAATGTGTCCCAAGAATCGTGGAAGCAATCTCTATAGGAAAAAAAGGTGTATATACCACACTTAGAAATATTATTCAGCTATCTCTAGGCCACGGGGTGATGTTAACAACCAACCCCTCACACCAAACAGAAATGAAGTTTTTAGGAAAAAAGGCTTCAGTTGTGTTAATGTCCTAATTCTCATGCAGATTTTCATTTTCTATTACTGAGTACTTCTTTAACACTTAGAGATATTAATACTTTTCCATGCTAGTTACTTTATTGTTCATGACTATTCCTATCAATCTGGATGATTTTATTTGAACTGACTGATCAATTAGCCGTTGTCCATAATTTTGTTTGTAATTGCGCTGCGTCGATTCTTTCAAGTGTAGCCTCATTACCTATATTTCTAAAAATTGTTTTCTTCCCTTTCCGGTACATCACCCTCATAGAACCTACAAATGCAGGTTTGTGGTGCTAGGGTTAGGGTTGCATTTAGGGTTATACTTCACTCATGCAGCAGTGCTGCAGCGGTATTTGAATGCGTAGCCTGGCTAATGGGGCCGGGGTTCTATTGGCCTCCATGCATTTTGATTAGAAGGAAAGAAGAGGTCTCAGGAACCCCTAGGACCCTCTCCACTCAAAAGCCTTCCATTCTAGAGTTACATCTAATGTCACAGAATCAGATGAATACTCCTTCCATTATATCTCCTTGTTGCCTCATTTAACCTTTTAACCTCCATGTGTACTTAGCCTTCAGAAGCACATTGTAAGTTAAAATTCAGTAGACAAGTATGAACTGCCTTGTTAGTATAATTTAAAATTAGACCCTGTCTCTGTTGCAGCCAAGACCTTAAGACAAAAGGTGCCACCCCCATTCTGAAGGAAGGTGTGAAGCCACCTAAGCAGGACTCCCTGTGGGGTACATGAGTGTTACCCTGGCCTTGTCTTAAGTCCGGCCCCAAGAGGCCACCTGGGGAGTGAAGAGGCTCAGCCCACAGAGACTGGAGGTTTTCTTACAGGTGCCCTCAGGCCGAAGGGCATTCTTAGTGACCAGCCAGAGTGAACGGCAAGGAGAGATCACCAGTGATGGGGGATGCTTCTCCAGGGAACCCACAGAAGCACCCAGAAGAGAAAGAACCAGAGAGTACTGACAGCGCCTGCACGAGGGCCAGTCAAATAAGGCCTGTCCCGCCATTTACCTCATGTCCCTCTCCACTCTCCATTTCTGAAGGGATCAAAAGCCTTGCTCAAGCTGGGGGAGGAACGGTGCAAACACAAAATAGAGAAGTAGAGGAGGAGCCCACCATACCTCCCTTTTTTCACTGCAAGGCCCAGCCTGGAACAGGCCCAAGCTGGGGAAGGGAGAGATTTAATTTTAAGTGAAATGAAAGGAAGAGTTGTTGGGTTTTTTTTGTTTTTTTTTTTTTTGCGGTACACGGGCCTCTCACTGTTGTGGCCTCTCCCGTTGTGGAGCACGGGCTCCGGACGTGCAGGCTCAGCAGCCATGGCTCACGGGCCCAGCCGCTCCGCGGCATGTGAGATCTTCCCGGACTGGGGCACGAACCTGCGTCCCCTGCATCAGCAGGCGGACTCTAAACCACTGTGCCACCAGGGAGGCCCAAAAGAAAGAGTTTTGACTACTATATATGATTGGACACTTTAATTAATGAAATATTACAGTTTTGTGACAAGCAGAAAACTAAGGAAATTTCACTCATAGCAAGTGACCAGAAAAGTCATGAGCTGTGTCATATTTCACAAATGTATGAAGAAGAATTAACCCTGCAGAGCAGGTGTGACAGGGCAGTGAGAAACAGGGTGGTTTTCTGATTGTACGCTGCCGTCTCACTGGTGCAAAGCAATGCTTTAAGCACCAAGGGCTGTAAATGGCGACCAGCACCAAGGATATTGACGCAAATGCTCCTGTCTTATTTCCCCACCGTGGTGCAGCTCACACAACCTGAAGCACAGTGGTTAACAGCAAGCAAGATGGGTTAGCAGCATCGTGAAGAAGATATCTGCTGACTGTCCTTCAGCAAATGCGGGGCAGGCAATAAACCCATCGCAGGCACCTTCAGGAATGCCTCCTTTACACGGCTGTTCTCATGTGATTTTTTTAAAAACTATGTGTTGGTCTCAGAGAAATGATTTCTTTTGAAATGATTTCACAAATACCAAGGGCAAGACCTCATTTAGACAGAGCAAAAACTTCCCAAAGCCCAACGGAACATTCTTCTCAGGGCTGTGATTTCTGCTGGAGAAAAGGAGGTGTCTGAGATAAGCAGAGCAGACTGTGCTGGAAGAAAACAAACGTGTTTGTTGCTCTCCTGGTGCATATATTTCCTAATATAGTCCTGGACCTTGAGAACTCTGGCTGCCCCTGCCCTGGCAGAGAAACTCAGAGTGCTGTCCTGTGGAACCCAGAGACCTGTGCCCAGTGAGAACTTTGTGCGGCCACAAGTCCTCCCTGAGAAGGATGCTCCCGGGTGGCCTGGAACAGAGGAGGCGCTTCTTGGGTTCTAGAGGGTGAGGGCTATACACTCTCACATCCCTACAGAGGCTGAACTGAATCATCGAAGACCACCTCACTTCTGACCCCACCTCCTGGGCCTCTAAAGAGGAAAAGTTCACTGCATTGAGGTGCATTCCTAAAGACTGCTCTCCACTTAAATTCGCTGTAGGCAGTGGGATGTGTTCAGTATTCATGGACCACCTGCCAAATAGGAGGCTCTGCTGGGCACTGGGAATAAACGACAAGTCAAAAGGACCAGTGATGTAACAAGAGCAGGGAGGTGACGGCAATAAAAGTGGTCATTGTCTGTCGAGAATTTGTTTTTATTGAAATACACTTCCTTTACAATGTTGTGTTAGTTTCTGGTATATAGCAAACTGATTCAGTTATACATGTATATATATATACATATTCTTTTTATATTCTTTTCCATTAGAGTTTATTACACAATATTGAATACAGTTCCCTGTGCTATACAGCAGGACCTTGTTGCTTATCTATTGTAGAGAATTTAAATACGATAGTAAAATAGATTAAAATTGGGTCCACTATTTATTATCACCATGTACCAGTAATTCTAAGTAACATTGGTGACAAAATACCCTTCCCTGAAAAAAATCTTTTGTTGCTTTAAATTTCAAACAATTTTTGCAACTACTATAGGATTTTAATTATATCTTTATATGGGACATATGAAAGTATATATTTATAGTGATTTATTATTCATTTATTCATAAATATATTATTGTATTTATATATTTATACAATTCTATATACTTATGTAACTTTACATTATATATAATATATAAGTAAATGTTTGTTATAACAAATTTTTAAGTATACAGTTAATATATAATATAAAATATTATATTTAATATATAAAATATATATAATTTGAAATCCCACATATGTGAGCTTCAGATGTGTACATTTTTATTACTTTTCCTTTATTAAACATTCTACATAGTTAATTCAGAGGAAACCCTTGACACACATACATTCACCTACACGTCTTTATTTTGAAAACATATGCTTAATGGTTCAGAATTGTTGGAGCTCATTTGTGTCCAGCCTCTGTGATAGTAGATATTCTTGTGTTTAACAGTAGATTTGAAATAAACAATGATTACATCATGATTTTTGAAGACAAAGAAAGAATTTGAGTGATTTCTGTGACTCCAAGTTTTATTTATTTTAAAAATGTAAATCAGAATATCAGAGTGCAGACTATAAGGTGAGGTATGATCTTTTCATTAGTAAGTGCACATTTTGGTTCACTCAAACATTTTACTGAATCTGAATAATTCAGATTGAAATTTATTTTTTAAAATAGTTAATTCTTTCAAAACTAAAGAATAAATCAATAAAATAAAACATTACAACAGTGGTATGACATAGTAATTATGCCTTTTGAGATCTTTTTTGTTAAAATTCATTTACTAGTTACTGGACAGTTATTTACACAAAATTGTTTTTCATGCTATAATCAAAGAATCAAAATTCAAATGGTTAGGTAAACTTAATAACTATTAAGTAGTTGCAGTTTTTCATTTTTGAACTATATTATTAACTTTTTTTTTCTGAATATGATTATATACATGAATAAGATTTGTCACTGGTATTTTTCGGTCCTTATTATTATTTGTTTTATTATCTGGCTATAAATGAAAATAATTTTGTGATGTAGAGATAACGGGTGTAAAATGTTATCTTCTGTATCAAATACAGAAGGTATGCCACTGACCACAATATTCCTGACAATGACAAACGGTAAGCAGCTACTATGTGCCAGGCATTGTTTTAGGGCTACAGTATACAGCAGTGAGCAAAACAGACAAAATGTCTGTCTTACTTAAGCTTATTATTTAGCAAAGAAAAGTAAACAATAAATAAAATAGCAAAGCAAATTATATAATATGTTAGGAAGTGATAACTGCTCTGGAAAACGAATAAAGCAGAGAAAGTGAATCAGAAACTGCTTTGGGAAGGGCTATGATTTTAAATAAGGTGGTCAGAGTAGACCTCAATGAGAAGCTGTCATTTGAGCAAAGACTTGAAGGACGTGAAATACATTCTTACCCTCAAGGATTTCATAGGACAGAGTCATATGTCAGATCATTTAACAATCTCACCACTGTTTGCAGTGAAAACAAAATAATCGAGGTCCATGGAAATGACTTAGTTGAACAAAATTTAGTTCTATGTAGTATCATTTAGCTTTTTTTAACTGGAAAATAAAAATGTTTATATTTGAGAAAGTTTCAATAATCTGGATCTGTAGTGATGAATAACAGTAGATATTTTATTAGAAAAATCTTCAGTGAATACCTACTCTATACAATACATTTGGATAAGTATTGTTTGCATCTAATATGAACAGAATTCAATCTTTATTTCCAAACAGTCAAGCAAAGGGATAAATTTATTATGCTGAGAAGTAAGTGCTATAAACTGTACAAAAGCGTTAAAGTACTGTGAGAAGTTGAGGGAAGGTGGGAAATCCTTGGCAGTTCAGTGGTTAGGACTCTGTGCTCTCACTGCTGAGGGCCCAGGTTCAATCCTTGATGGGGGAACTAAGATCCCACAAGCCATGTGGTGCAGCTAATATTAAAAAAAGAAGAAGTTGTTGAAGTTGAGGGAAGGCAAGGTTAAACCTGGCAGCATGATGTCAGAGAAGGCTTTACAAAGCAATGACATTTAAATTGATTTTGAAACACACATTGATCTCTTTCCCCCTCCTCCTGCATTAAGACATGTCACATAAGTGTATTGTTCTCAGTAGAAGCAAAAATGGTTTTGGGAATCTAATAGGGTGCCTCAAAACCTTTTCAACATTTTTGCTCTTTGATGTTGGGATTAACACTCCAAATATCAGAGGTGTAACTTCTTCACTAATGCTAGTTCAGAATTCAGAACAGCAAGAACAAGTTCCCTAGAGAAGTCCTACAGATCCATTTTTGGAAGAGAATGTCTGTGTTTATATTTCCAGTTTATAAAACATGTACCAATCACTTGGCTTCAGGTCGTGTTTGCAGAAGAGAAAAACACCCACAAAACAAATAAACTGCTGCTTGCAGTTTGGACTGACAATCCTTGGCTCTCCCCCTGCAGGGGCAGTAGTTTTCCTTGCCTGATAGAAGCCCCCATCAAGGGGTTTCTGTGGAACATCCATTCTTATAACCAAAGTTTAGTTCAGATTCCCTCCTGTCTGATGTGCTGACAACTGGTTGAAATTAGACCAAAAGAAGGTTCTCACTGAGTAGGTCCACTCACTAACTAACAAACCCCAGGTACTTCACCCTGGGGCAGCATCTTGCATCCTGGGCAGTGAGAACAATTTCTTGAGTCTGTCCGCCAGAGGGAGGTTCAGATTAATGGAGACTTTAAATAGCAGTTCCTATTCTGATGCAGTTTCTCAAGAGGAGCGTGGCCTTTGGAAACCAGTTTGTCTATTTTGTCAATAAATCAAGTCTTGCTTTGTGAGTCCTAGGAAACAGATCATGGGGAGATGCATTAGCTGGTTCCTTTCAGCAGTTAGTTTGTTCATGAAAAACAAAACAAATTGAAGTCATGAATATTGGCATTAAATCTGGATAGAAAGAGATCAGGAGCTAATGATACTGAAAGTAGAAATGTAAGAAAGGAAGTCTGAAGGAAGAAGTGTGAGGACTAACTGCACAGGTCTCTGAGTCAGACACAGGAAGAGATGAGGAAGCCTGTTCTCTGGGTAGCTCCCGAGTCTTTAATGTCAGACCGAGCAGCTCTGACCTTTTCATTAACTAGAGTTAGCTTTTTAAGCTCCTAAAATGCAGCCATCAGCAACTCCCCAAATAAATTTCAAGGAGTCATGTTTTGTGAAACCCTGTCACTTTCATGAGTCATTACGAAAATGTTGTGTGTCGATTGTGCCAGCTGTAGGGTTTCATGTGAACCCACAGTTCTGCAGCATTCGAGAACCAATCTCTGCTCTGGTCATTGCTGCTGGGCATGTAGTTAATTTTGAGTAATGGCCATTTAGGACCATTCAGAATCAAGCACAAGTGATTCATATGTAGCAGGGACCCAAGAAGTATTAATTGAATGAATTCATCAATTAAAATAATTTTCTTGTGCTAGAAGAGGAGCCATGTGTATGTGTTGTAAGGTAGTCACTAGTGTCTTTATGTATTTTTCTTTCTATTTTCTTCCTATAATGGCCCTAAAATTGTTGGGCCTCCTACCCTCAGGTGTCTGTGAATTTATAATCATTTACTGACAACTTGGACTTGCATTATAGATGGTCCTCAACTTACAGGTTACCTACAGGAAGAAATTCTGGAAGTCTCTTCCTTTCCATTTCCATGGATGAGTCATCTTTCTAATTCAGATGGAAAAAGATTCTAAATCTTGGCCTCTAGGACTCTTCTCCCATTAGAATGTAAGGCCTATGAAAGCAAGAGTTATGTCTGTGTTTTCCATTATTCTGTCATGTACTTATCCTAGTGCTTTGCACCAAATAAGTACCTGATAATTTTTATAATTTAACAGCAATTAATATATATTTAATATAATTTGTTGAATGAATAAGGAATAAAAGAATCAACACCTTTGTCAAGCACATCTCAAGTGAGTATTTGAGACTGCTTCCCTACACATTAAGAAATTGTCATCCTAAATCCTATGTTCATCATTTCCTTAATATATTTTTATGGTGTCTCTATATATTCTTTGAAAGTATTTATTTAGTTTAATAATTGTTAACTTTAAATAAATGTCTATAGTTTAAATAGTTTATAGTTTAAATAAGTGTGTATAGCACAGGGAACTATATTCAATATCTTGCAATAAACTACAATGGAAAAGAATATGAAAAAGAATATATATATAAATATAAAATAATATATATTTATAATCACTTTGCTGTATACCCCAACCTATATAACATTGTAAATTAGCTATACTTTATTTTTTTAACATCTTTACTGGAGTATAATTGCTTTACAATGGTGTGTTACTTTCTGCTGTATCACAAAGTGAATCAGCTAACATATACATACATCCCCATATCCCCTCCCTCTTGCGTCTGCCTCCCACCCTCTCTATCCCACCCCTCTAGGTGGTCACAAAGCACTGAGCTCATCTCCCTGTGCTATGTGGCTGCTTCCCACTAGCTATCTATTTTATATTTGGTAGTGTATATAAGTCCATGCTACTCTCTCACTTCATCCCAGCTTACCCTTCCCACTCCGTGTGTCCTCAAGTCCGTTCCCTATGTCTGCGTCTTTATTCCTGTCCTGCCCCTAGGTTCATCAGAACCATTTTTTTTTTTTAGATTCCATATATATGTGTCAGCATACGGTATTTGTTTTTCTCTTTTTGACTTACTTCACTCTGTGTGACAGACTCTAGGTCCATCCACCTCACTACAAATAACATTTCGTTACTTTTACGGCTAATATTCCATTGTATGTATGTGCCACATCTTCTTTATGGATTAATCTGTGTATGGAAACTTAGGTTGCTTCCATGTCTTGGCTATTGTAAATAGAGCTGCAATGAACATTGTGGTATATGACTCTTTCTGAATTATGGTTTTCTCAGGGTATATGCCCAGTAGTGGGATTGCTGGGTCATATGGTAGTTCTATTTTTAGTTTTTTAAGGGACCGCCAAATTGTTCTCCATAGTGGCTGTATCAATTTACATTCCCACCAACAGTGCAAGAGGGTTCCCTTTTCTCCACACCTTCTCCAGCATTTATTGTTTGTACATTTTTTGATGATGGCCATTCTGACCCGTCTGAGGTAATACCTCATTGTAGCTTTGATTTGCATTTCTCTAATGATTAGTGATGTTAAGTATCCTTTCATGTGTTTGTTGGCAGTCTGTATATCTTCTTTGGAGAAATGCAAATTTAGGTCTTCTGCCCATTTTTGGATTGGATCGTTTGTTTTTTTGATATTGACCTGCATGAGCTGCTTGTATATTATGGAGATTAATCCTTTGTGAGTTGCTTCATTTGCAAATATTTTCTCCCATTCTGAGGGCTTTTGGTCTTGTTTATGGTTTCTTTTGCTGTGCAAAAGCTTTGAAGTTTCATTAGGTCCCATTTGTTTATTTTTGTTTTTATTTCCATTTCTCTAGGAGATGGGTCAAAAAGGATCTTGCTGTAATTTATGTCATAGAGTGTTCTACCTTTATTTGCCTTTAAGAGCTTTATAGTGTCTGGCCTTACATTTAGGTCTTTATTCTATTCTGAGTATACTTTTATATATGGTGTTAGGAAGTGCTCTAATTTCATTATTTTACATGTACCTGTCCAGTTTTCCCAGCACCACTTATTGAAGAGGCTGTCTTTTCTCCATTGTATACTCTTGCCTCCTTTATCAAAGATAAGGTGACCATATGTGCGTGGGTTTATCTCTGGGCTTTCTATCCTGTTGCATTGATCTATATCTGTTTTTTGTGCCAGTACCATACTGTCTTGATTACTATAGCTTTGTAGTATAGTCTGAAGTCCAGGGGCCTGATTCCTCCAGCTCTGTTTTTCTTTCTCAAGATTGCTTTGGCTATTCGGGGTCTTTTGTGTTTCCATACAAATTGTGAAATTTTTTGTTCTAGTTCTGTGAAAAATGCCATTGGTAGTTTGATAGGGATTGCACTGAATCTGTAGATTGCTTTGGGTAGTAGAGTCATTTTCACAATGTTGATTCTTCCAATTCAAGAACATGGTTTATCTCTCCATCTGTTTGTATCATCTGTAATTTCTTTCATCTGTGCCTTATAGTTTTCTGCATACAGTTCTTTTTTCTCCTTAGGTAGGCTTATTCCTAGTGATTTTATTCTTTGTGTTGAAATGGTAAATGGGAGTGTTTCCTTAATTTCACTTTCAGATTTTTCATCATTATTGTACAGGAATGCAAGAGATTACTGTGCATTCATTTTGTATCCTGCTACTTTAACAAATTTATTGATTAGCTCTAGTAGTTTTCTGGTAGCGTTATTAGGATTCTCTATGTATAGTACCATGTCATCAGCAAACAGTGACAGTTTTGCTTCCTTTCCAATTTGGACTCCTTTTATTTCTTTTTCTTCTCTGATTGCTGTGTCTAGAACTTCCAAAACTATGTTGAATAATAGTGGTGAGAGTGGACAACCTTGTCTTGTTCCTGATCTTAGTGGAAATGGTTTCAGTGTTTCACCATTGAGAATGATGTTGGCTGTGGGTTTGTCATATATGACCTTTATTATGTTGAGGTAAGTCCCCTCTATGCCTACTTTCTCAAGGGTTTTTATCATAAATGGGTGTTGAATTTTGTTGATAGCTTCTTCTGCACCTATTGAGATGATCATATAGTTTTTCTCTTTCAATTTGTTAATATGGTGTATCACATTGTTTGATTTGCGTATATTGAAGAATCCTTGCATTCCTGGGATAAACCCCACTTGATCATGGTGTATGATCCTTTTAATGTGCTGTTGGATTCTGTTTGCTAGTATTTTGTTGAGGATTTTTGCATCTATGTTCATTAGTGATATTGGCCTATAGTTTTCTTTCTTTGTGACATCTTTGTCTGGTTTTGGTATCAGGGTGATGGTGGCCTCATAGAATGAGTGTGAGAGTGTTCCTCCCTCTGCTATATTTTGGAAGAGTACGAGAAGGATAGGTGTTAGTTCTTCTCTAAATGTTTCATAGAATTTGCCTGTGAAGCCATCTGGTCCTGGGCTTTTGTTTGTTGGAAGATTTTTAATCACAGTTTCAATTTCAGTGCTGGTAACTGGTCTGTTTATATTTTCTATTTCTTCCTGGTTCAGTCTTGGAAGGTTGTGCTTTTTGAAGAATTTGTCCATTTCTTCCAGGTTGTCCATTTTACTGGTATACAGTTGCTTGTAGTAATCTCTCATGATCCTTTGTATTTCTGCAGGGTCAGTTGTTACTTCTTCTTTTTCATTCCTAATTCTGTTGATTTGAGTTTTCTCCCTTTTTTCCTTCCTCAGTCTGGCTAATGGTTTATTTTTTTATGTCAAAGAACCAGCTTTTAGTTTTATTGATCTTTGCTATAATTTTCTTCATTTCTTTTTCATTTATTTCTGATCTAATCTTTATGATTTTTTTCTTTCTGCTACCTTTGGGTTTTTTTTTGTTCTTCTTTCTCTAACTGCTTTAGTGTAAGGTTAGGTTGGTTATTTGAGATTTTTCTTGTTTCTTGAGGTAGGATTGTATTGCTATAAACTTCCCTCTTAGAACTGCTTTTGCTGCATCCCATAGGTTTGGGTCATCATGTTTTCACTGTCATTTGTTTCTAGGTATTTTTTGATTTCCTCTTTGATTTCTACAGTGAGCTCTTGGTTATTTAGTAGTGTATTGTTCAGCCTCCATGTGTTTGTATTTTTTACAGTTTTTCTCTTGTAATTGATATCTAGTCTCATAGTGTTGTGGTCAGAAAAGATACTTGATATGATTTCAATTTTCTTAAATTTACCAAGGCTTGATTTGTGACCTAAGATATGGTCTATCCTCGAGAATATTTCAGGCATACTTGAGAAGAAAGTGCATTCTGTTGTTTTGGATGGAATGTCCTATAAATATCAATTAAGTCCATCTTGTTTAATGTGTCTTTTAAAGCTCTGTTTCCGTATTTATTTTCATTTTGGATAATCTGTCCATTGGTGAAAATGGGGTGTTAAAGTCCCCTACTATTATTGTGTTACTTTCAATTTCCCCTTTTATGGTTGTTAGCATTTGCCTTATGTATTGAGGTGCTCCTATGTTGGGTGCATAAATATTTACAATTGTTGTATCTTCTTCTTAGATTGATCCCTTGATCATTATGTAGAGTCCTTTGTCTCTTGTAATAGTATTTATTTTAAAGTGTATTTGGTCTGATATGAGAATTGCTACTCCAGATTCTTTAAATTTCCATTCGCATGGAACATCTTTTTCCATCCCCTCACTTTCAGCCTGTATGTGTCCCTAGGTCTGAAGTGGGTCTCTTGTAGACAACATATATACGGATCTTGTTTTTGTATCCATTCAGACAGTCTATGTCTTTTGGTTGGAGCATTTAATCCATTTACATTTAAGGTAATTATCAATATGTATGTTCCTGTTACCATTTTCTTAGTTGTTTTGGGTTTGTTTTTGTAGGTCTTTTCCTCCTCTTGTGTTTTCTGCCTAGAGAAGTTCCTTTAGCATTTGTTGTAAAGCTGGTTTGGTGGTGCTGAATTCTCTTAGCTTTTGCTTGTCTGTAAAGGTTTTAGTTTCTTGATCGAATCTGAATGAGATCCTTGCTGGGTAGAGTAATCTTGGTTGTAGGTTTTTCTCTTTCATCACTTTAAATATGTCCTGCCACTCCCTTCTGGCTTGCAGGGTTTCTGCTGAAAGATCAGCTGTTAACCTTATGGGGATTCCCTTGTATGTTAGTTGTTATTTTTCCCTTGCTGCTTTTAATATTTTTTCTTTGTATTTAATTTTTGATAGTTTGATTAATATGTGTCTTGGAGTGTTTCTCCTTGGATTTATCCTGTATGGGACTCCCTGTGCTTCCTGGACTTGATTGACTATTTCCTTTCCCATATTAGGGAAGTTTTCAACTATTATCTCTTCAAATATTTTCTCAGTCCCTTTCTTTTTCTCTTCTTCTGGGACCCATATAATTCGAATGTTGGTGCATTTAATGTTGTCCCTGAGGTCTCTGAGACTGTCCTCAATTCTTTTCATTCTTTTTTCTTTATTGTGCTCTGCAGTAGTTATTTCCAGTATTTTATCTTCCACGGCACTTGTCCATTCTTCTGCCTCACTTATTCTGCTATTGATTCCTTCTAGAGAATTTTTAATTTCATTTATTGTGTTGTTCATCATTGTTTGCTCTTTAGTTTTTCTAGGTCCTTGTTAAATGTTTCTTGTATTTTCTGCATTCTATTTCCAAGATTTTGGATCATCTTTACTATCATTACTCTGATTTCTTTTTCAGGTAGACTGCCTATTTCCTCTTCATTTGTTTGGTCTGGTGGGATTTTACTTTGCTCCTTAATCTGCTGCATATCTCTCTGTCTTCTCATTTTGCTTAACTTACTATGTTTGGGGTCTCTTTCTTTCAGGCTGCAGGTTTGTAGTTCCTGTTGTTTTTGTTGTCTGCCCCCAGTGGGTAAGGTTGGTTCAGTGGGCTGTGTAGGCTTCCTGGTGTAGTGGACTGGTGCCTGTGTTCTGGTGGATGAGGCTGGACCTTGGCTTTCTGGTGGGCAGGATCACATCCAGTAGTGTGTTTTGGGGTGTCTGTGACCTTATTATGATTTCAGGCAGCCTCTCTGCTAATGGGTGATATTGTGTTCCTGTCTTGCTAGTTGTTTGGCATGGGGTGTCCAGCCCTGGAGCTTGCTGGTCATTGAGTGGAGCTGGGTCTTAGCACTGACACGAAGACCTCTGGGAGAGCTCTCACTGATTGATATTACATGGGGCCGGGAGGTCTCTGGTGGTCCAATGTCCTGAACTCAGTCTCCCACCTCAGGGGCTCAGGCCTGACACCCGGCCAGAGCACCAAGACCCTGTCGGCCACATGGCTTACATGTAAATGTGTTAAATTCTCCCATCCAAAGGCACAGGGTGGCCGGCCTTCTGCGCCCTGCTCAGTCTTCCAGCCGGGCATTGTCCCTGGGCCTTGTCGATATGGAGAGCCTGCTCTGGATCCAGGTCCAGCTGCATTCCCTAGCCTCTAGAAGAAACTAGCTATACTTTAATTTTAAAAAATGCTCAAGGGACTTGCCTGTTGGCACAGTGGTTAAGAATCTACCTGCCAACGCAGGGGACACAGGTTCGAGCCCTGGTCTGGGAAGACAAATGAGCAAGCATTTGATGCCTTACATTTCTCACCTGTAAAATGGGCATGATAATAAAACAATCATAGTGTATATCCAATAGAATTTCTGTAAGTTCTCTGTCTGCTTTGTCGCTTGCTTCTCCCTCAATGTCAGGTTCTTAGATTATGCTCCTCCCATCCCTGTGCCTGCCTGTAACGTGCTGTGTATCGAATTCCTGCTGGCTTTTGCTATTTAATATTGTTGACCGTTAGAAAATCATTCTAATATCATGATAATGATAATACCTAACAATTACTAGACAATGTGTCAAAGACTGTGACAAGCATGTTACAGATGTTACCTCATTTAATCCTCATAACCATTTTATGTAGTAGATACTATTATTATTATTATTTATGTGTGTCCTCTAGAAGAGTGATCAGCAAACTTTACCTGTAAAGAGCCAAACAGTAAATATTTTAGGTCTTAAGAATTATCAGTCTCTGCAATTACTCTCTGCCATTGTAGAGTGCAAGCAGAAAGAAAATGTGAGAATGAATAGTCCCGTAAAGCTATTTACAGAAGCAGGTCATGGCACAGATTTGCCTTGTGGGCTGTAGAGTGCCCACCCTAGAGCATGGCCACATATGCAAGACTGGGAGCCACAGCTCAAAATGCTATCATGTCTATAGGTTTACCATAAGAATTGACATGATTTTCTAGAACCTCTTACTGCAACACATGCTCTTCATTTAAATTTAGCAAATATTTATTGAGTACCCAGGGTATGCTAAGCACTACCCCAGGGGCCAAGGACTCAGATAAATCAGGTCATATCCTCTGCCCTCTAGTCTCAAAGACTAGCAATAGGAAGATCAGGTAGACAAACAATGGAACTCAGCAAATGCTATGATAGAAATATACAGCCAGTGCCACGAGACACAGACAGGTGACTCCATCAGTTCACAGATATCACCAGCACCAGGCACGTACTATGTTAGATTCAGGGATGGACATACGATACAGCGGAACAGACACAACCCTCACCCTCATGTACTGACAGACAAATGGGAAAACTCCCGTTTCAACAAATAATTTAGTAAATATTTACAGTTGTGCAAAATGCTGAGAAGTACCAAGTACGAGGAGAGCATATGAACATGTGGAATCTGGGAACAGGGAATTTGACTTGATTATGAGGTGGGGGGACAAGAACTGAAAGGTGAATTAAGGCCAGACCAGAAGAGCTTGAACACCAAGTTAAGGAATTTGGACTTTATTCTGGAGATACCTGGTAGGCATCAAAGATTATTGAACAGGTGAATGACAAGACTAGTCCTTTTGAAAGAAAACTCTGGCGACCATATGCAGAGTATATTGAAAGGAGAGAGAGCCGAGGCCAGCAGCCTCAGCCTCATCATGGCCTTGTGGGAAACCATTTAATGAATGCATGAAGATGGCGGGAGGGAAGACTATTGAATAAACCCCAAATGAGATGCAGATACTCCCTGTACAGGCTTTAAATATTTTTTAATTAATAGCGTATTAACTTTCTGTATAATTTTTGATATGGCAGTGGGATGTCAGTTATCTGTAAATTACATCATCGTTTGCTAAAATGCACTGGGCTAAACCTTGAGTCTTTCAAGTATTTAAACACAATACCTGCTATTTATTTGCCTGTTAATTTTCTTAGAATCTGCTTTCTACACGTATAGTTCAAAAGCAAAATGATCGTTATCAGTCAGTGTGATTACAGACTGCAAGGTCGTGGCATTCACATGTGTGAGATTTCTCCCATGACCTGCTTATTTGTTGCTCTGGACCAACTACTTTATAAAAAGTATGCCAATCATATATTCCCCCTGCTCTGTAAGAATTCTAAAGGCAGTTTTCTCATTCAGTGGCTTCACCATAGAATGGATCCCTCAAATTCAACTCTAGGAGTTGACATTGGACCCTTCTCTTTCTATATCTAGTTACCAAGTCCAGTTGAGGCTCTGTTCAAACTGTATCTCAGATTTATTCTTTTCCATTGTCACTTCTGCCATGCTAAAGGATTAATAAATTTTGTTTGTCTGAAAAAAGAGATGGTGAGAGACAATGAGAGTGTTGACAAGGGCAGTGGATAAAAGGTCTTGGCCCAAGCAGTGCCAAAGCTGGCATCTTCCTGGTGGCACCAAAGGCTTCATTGCTGGTCTGTAGCAAGGCAGGAATCCCCTTTGGGAGTCAAAATATCTCAAAGACAGAAAAACAGACACAGGAGCTGTGAATAATGAAAGTCTTGCAGGGCTGAATCCAGAAAAGAGATGATGCCTGTGAGTGAGGAAGGGGCTACAGGTCCCCTGGGGCTCTCTTCATGCACACATACGTGAACTGGGTATCCGCAGAAACACCCTCCTAACTGGAGGGCAGCTGATCACTTCTGCAGCAGTCGTTGGTTTTAATATCTATGTCCTAATTTATTGGACATCTGCAGAACAACCAAAGAAAATATTCAAGTATGGCATGGGCGATCTGGCTGCTTTCTGAGTTCATCAAATATCTCACACTCCTTTTTCAAATGTTTTCAGTTTTGCAAAACTCAAAATGCATTTTGCCAAACATGTTCTCTGTTAATGTTTATTTAGAAGGGAATTTAATCCGTATGCTGCTGATGCATTTACACTTAACTCATCAAAATGTTTTACTAGAGTCATTTGATGTCCAAGAAACCTTTTGAGTCTTTTTTATAAGCCTCTTCAAGCCCATTTTGCTTTGAAACAGGAAGTCGCCTGTTACTAACCATAAACGAATGCAATCCCCAGAGGATTTGGTTTCATTTAAGACACCGAGAGACCACAAGTTCTCAGCCTACCCTGAACTCCACGGAAAAGATTTTCTCCTGAATCTACTGAGAATGGGCCATGCACAGATGAGGTGCTGTTATTATTTTCCAAAACAAAATCCGTTATGAAGAGGCATCTTTCATACAACTCCTGGGAAAGACAGTTACCAAAGCAGTGCTAAATCATTGGCTTTGCGGGCTGCACCTGGTCAATGTAACTGTCTCCCACGATCCACTTACCATTCAGAGCTCGTTTGCTAGTATTAATAGAACAAATAAAATGGAATGGGAGATAAAGATACCAGGATAGTGATTTCTTGCTTCAGGAAAACCGTCCTGGGTTACAGACCAATACAATGTTCCCAGCCATGAGCCAGGGAACCAAAGCTGATATAAACACAGCATCCAAGCCACAGAACATGACTTGTTTAAGGCTTAATTCTGTGAAGTAAGGCAGGAAACAAGATTTATCCTTCTGGGAAACTTTTGGCATTTGCCTCGAGCTGGGCCTGATTACTCTCTGCCGTCCTCACCACCCATTACAGCTATCTGAAGGAAATCAATTTTTTTGCCCAAACTAAGGCAAAAGAGAAACATCTCCATCTGAGTCCCATAGAAATCCTTCTGTTTGACGTGGCATTAAACAATGGGGAGCGAGCGGCCCTGTTCTGTGAGGATGGGCCGCTGCTATCTTAGGCCTTTTGGCTGTGAAGGGGAGTGAAACGAGTTGGGCGAAAGCCATTTTACAAACATAGTAAAAATAAATTTACTACACTCAATAATTGAATCTTAAACTTGTCACTATGGCAGACTCTAAATTATTCCAAGAGCCTTCACTGGGACTTGGCAAAAGCCGTGGGTGCTGGAGGTCAGTTTTCATGTATGAAATCCAGCTTAGGTTATAACTGCACAGGGCTACAGAGTAAACGTTCAAAGGATGAATGGGCCATTGAGAAGTAAATCTGACTCCCCAGACACTTAAATAAGTCCTGGAAGGGTTTAAGCCATCAGTTTGGTGGGCTACCAACAAAATTGGGCTATTAATATGAGAGAATTTGAGGTTGTTAATACCAGGCTTTTTTTTTTTTTTTCTGTGTGTGTGTGTGTGTGTGTGTGTGTGTGAGTGTGTGTGTGTGTGTGTCTGTGTGTGTGTCTATAAGAGTTTGTTTTTTAACGTGTCTTTATTTTCATGTCGCTTTAGTTGTATTAAGTGCACTCTGATTGGGCAGTGAAAGCTGTGTGACTTGGTCGTTGGCCCACGCTCTCACTCCTGGGCACAGGACTGGAGTGTTTACACTGGAGGGGAATGTTCAGACTCTGACCCAACCAGGAG
This sequence comes from Tursiops truncatus, assembly GCF_011762595.2. NCBI lineage: Eukaryota > Metazoa > Chordata > Mammalia > Artiodactyla > Delphinidae > Tursiops > Tursiops truncatus. The sequence goes on along the minus strand of NC_047047.1, from coordinate 74,844,103 downwards.
ACATTTCGGTTAACATCTGGCTTTGCTTACTTGTCCTAAATATTAAATTATTAATGGACTATTAATATTAGACCGTTTCATTGGTTCATTTTTTTTTCTCCTTAAAATCATATTTAGAGACCACTTCCCTTAGAATAAGGTTTAAAACTCTCTCCTAGTTTCTTTCGGAATTTGGCATCTGTAAAAATCTTCAGGGGACTCAAGCAAAAGAATTACCAAAGTAACAAAGACCCAAAACTAACCCATTCTTTTTAAGTTAGTTTGGGAAAAATGAATTTGTTCATTACTCAAAGTGAAGTGGTAAAAAACTTTTGTATTCAAATACTAGCATTACTGCTGATCGTTCATAAGGCCCTGAGAAGCCACCTGCTTTGGTAGCATATGTACCTGAATATACTGCCCAGAAATAAATATTTTACGTTTTTATTCATTTTAGTATCATGAATTATTTTTTGAATGAGGTCTAGACAGTCACAATTGCCTAATTAATTTAGGTGAGATCACCTGTGCTTCAGAGCGAGACATATATGTATTCATTGATTCAATGCCAGTCTTCTCTTGCCAGAGTAGGTCATGGAAACATCATGCCTAATGATAGAAATGGCCTCAACTGGGAGACCATTTTACTGAATTTACCCAGTTCATCACCACACACATGCTTATAATATTTAAATGGAACAGTTTCAGAAAGTACCTACGTGCTTTGTATCATGGCATATGTGGTATGTATTTCACTACTTGGGTATAAATTCTTAGGAAATGGTCCCCTTAGTTTTGAAGTGCTTTCTGTTTTCCAGAGGAATCCACAGTCTCCCCATGGGCTCCACTGGGAATTCAAACTTGAATGGGTCATTTTGTCCCCATATCCGCCGTTCCTCCTGAGTCCTCAGTTTTTTGTTAACGGTACAAAGATACTACTAACTTCCATATTTCCCAATTTGAAAGTGAATAAATTGTCTCTATTGCCTTGAATCCAAATATACTTTCAATATTCCGCTTTCCTTATTGGCTGGAACAACTCAGGAGGAATTAATCCCTCACTAGCATTATGAGGTCGGCAATGCATGTGCAGGAACTTTAACATATATTATGATTGTATGTGTACATACAGAGATGTACATGTATGGAATTCTATACTTTAACAATTGCTGTGAATTATAAACACACTCATAAAAGCAAACCAAGATCATTATTAACAAAAAAAAAGTAAAAATAATGACTAAGTTGTATTTATTTAGGGCTTTGTGTTTTTACATATTTATTTCTAATCAGTTCTCATGAAATATTTATGATTATTCTCCTTTTTTCTTCCCTTCTCCTTCTCCTCCTTTTCTTCCTTTTTCTTCTCCTCTTTCTTCTCATTCTTATTATCTTACAATTTTGCCAAATAATATTTAGAGGTTAAAATTACTTAGGTGGTGAAGAGTGAATTTAGGCCTTGAATCAGGTAGGTCTGATTCACTCAAGCTCTTTTCACCAAAACCCTACCTCTCTGAGGTTTAACCCGTAATGTTTTTGTAGCTATTGTAGGGAAGGCATTCTGGTGGAATTAACCCCTTTGTATGCATACAAACATGTGGGTCCTGTTTATGAAGAGCTATGAGGAAAAAGAAAGTCAGTATCTACTTTTACTATATAAAGACAGATCCTGCAAAAATACTTCGTAATACCATACAATCAGGGCAGCTTCTAGGGTGAGGCAAGAAAAGCATCTAGGGCACAAAGTTTAAGGAGGCATGCACTCTTGGGGTGCTACAAGTGCAAGACTCACACCTGAGAGCAAACGCCTCCTTAAAGATTTTCCCCCGGCACCTCACTTGCTCCCTCCTAGTCCTGGCCCTTCCTCTAGTTCCACAGAAATTAAAACCAATCAATGAGTGGTTTATTAAATATTTATTATGTGCTATAGGTTGAGGAAAAACTCAAAAACTTTTCCAATTATATTGCATCAGCTTGTACTGGAAGAAAATGTTATCCAACTGGAAAGATAAGACTTACCCATGGGAAACAGTCAAATCAGATATATTGTTGACTCTGTAAAATACCGTGGTCCCGTGTGAGGTCACAGATGTCAGACTCAGGACGGTGGAAAATGGGAGACGTTATTGACCATGCTCTCAAGGATAAGCCCTTGTGCTGTAACTCACATATGGGTGGGTGAGGCAGGACCCTGCTGGGGAGACTATGGGACTCCAAGAAAGGCTGACTGACGTTGGCCGTAGGAAGCCATTTGTGTCTGAACAGGCGAGCAGTGTGCAGAAAGCTCTGTGATGGATGATGCGTCCTTTTGCAGGAGTGGCCAGGGTGATGGACGGACGGTAGGTCCATCCAAAATAAGAATATCGTGTTAAAGTGGGGGCGCACTAGTTTAAATTTATTTTCAAGTGATTACTACTACAAAGAGGTTTTGATCTGTTACAGGGAAACTGGAGTTGGAAGAAAGGAAACAGTGGAGGGTGAAATGTCCAAATCAGCCATCTTCTTTATACTATTTTGTCACGTTCCCGTCTCTCCTGAAGTTGGTTCCACAGTGCACTTAGCCGTTGTTGTTGGCTCCGAACTCCTTATTGTCTGACCCACATGGCTGGCTGCTGGATCGTGGGCTGCCTAATTCACGGAGCAGTTTCTGTGGGTGACTCTGGTATTCCAGACTAGATGACCAAGCCCTTCAAGGTCAGGGCTCAGAGCTCATTCTGGAATGTTCTACCTCTGTAGACTTTAGCAGCAACTGGGTCCATGAAAAACAGTTCATAAGGGTTTCACAGCTGTCTGCTTGGGAGAAAAGACACGGAGAGAAATTGAACTTGATTACCCAATGAGGAAAGGTCTGCGTTTGTTGTACTTTGCAATGTTTGTTTGGACTGATCTGAATGAAATTTCCAATGGCTAATTTCATTTCTAATCCTTACATGAGCCAGAAAACTCCACCTGCAAGGGAACCGTTGTTCATTGCCTTTCTTTTGAAAAAGCATTTCCTGTCAACAGGAGCTGCAGTAACAGGCAGGAACTGGTTACTTCTATGACACTGGTGGTTGCTTGGGAAGGAGGCCCAGGACTCAGGCTTCTGCAAAAGTTTTTGGCTTAGGGTCAAACCAGAATGAACAATTCAAGACCCACATGTCTCCTGATAGACAGATATCTGAGCTGGGGGCGCTGAGGCCCAAGACAGTTTACCAAGAAGGTAGAATTATGTAACCCTGTCACTCAACAGGGCTTCTTTCCAGTTCAAGGTATCCTGGGACTAAACAGTACACATAGCAACAGAACAAACTGAATGTGCACCCTCTTTGCATTGCTAAATGGAGCACACTCCCCGTGTCGATGCATAAATCAACAAAAGCGCAATGGAGCGATGCCTCATTTATTTACCAACGCTGGGGAATGGACTATTTATTATAGATAAATATTCCAAATAACTAAAGCCTATGACTTTAAGTGCCAAAACTTTTAAAAATGTTAACCAAGTATGATGAAAATCCTCTGAACATTCCCTACTGTCTTAAAGACTGTACTCAGAATACAGTTTGACCTTAGAAATGTTTGTTTGGAGAAAAAAAAAATGGAAGAAGGAATGGACAGACGCACCATTAGACCCGATGTTTTAATGCTGATGACTAATCAGGGAGAAACAAAGGGCTTCTATACTTAGTCTTCTTTCTTTGCATTTTGAGAGGAGTCATTGGTGGACTGAAGGGGTAGTTTGGACACTGCTGGGGAGAAACTGCAGCCTTATTGTGGAGGGGGCAGCAGCAGGAGAATGCCGGCGCTGCTGAATATATACACACATCACCTCACCTGATTCAGATCGGTTATGTCTCCTAGTAATAAAACAATATGAAAGTGAGATGTCTTTAAGGAGATTGGGGAAGTCAAGAGAAGTACCAAAATACTAGAAATAGAGCAAGTGAGCTAAATATCAATCTAAAGTAAAATTCTAGAAAAAGACATTTCTGGGCACGTGGGTAAGGAATGTCATCCTCAAGGTCTCCTTGTCTCTCTGACCTCATGTCTGATATACTTACAAATCCTGTGAGCTTTATGTGCACAATTTATGCACAACTTGACCACTCCCCGCCTCTTCTCTGTTCCTCTCGTAGCCCAAGCCAACTGATACAGTAGATGAAATCATTGGCCTTGTCATCACTTCTCTCTGTGTACACACTTTCGCCATGGTGTTCTGATGGGCAAAGTCTACTTCCCTGCCCCTTGACTTTGAGCTCCATTGTGTGCCCTCCAAGAAAGGAAGCACGAGCTTGACATGCACCTGTCAGTGGGCTTTCTTTCTGGCCTTTGCTGCCACATCAAGAAGAGTTTCCTCAGGCTCATTGATACACTCTTACCTGAGGTGCAGAACAGCATCATGGAGCAGACCTGAGGGAGATGCCCATCACAGTCAGACCCTGCAGCTTGAACGGGGCCCAGCCCAGCTTGGGTCAGCAGACCCCTAGATGACCCACGGGTCCTTAAGAACCAAAGCTATTGTTTCAAGCCATTGCATTTTTGAATCGTTTATTATACAGCCATAGCTTACTGACTCAAGGCGATTATTATTGCATTATCCCTCAGCATCTCACCTTCCTTGTCCTGCTCTGCTGCAGAGACCCTGGTCTCATTGCTCTTCCTCCAGCGTGCCAGGCTTTAGTAGAGATCATCTCCACCGTAATGCTGTAATTCAGTTTTTCTAAACTATCGTTAGTGCAGCCAAATTGAAAAAACATAATTAAAAAGTATGGGATATTAACTTAGAACAAAGATTAAAAATATCTTAGACACATAAAGGCAATTTTAGTAACTCGTTAGAAGGGACAAATTCATCCTATGAAGGTTTTTGAGGCAGCTTAATGATCTTTAGAAGCAAGGGTTCTGAAGCTGTGTGGCCTGAGGTCAAAACATGGTTCCATCAACTTACTGCTGAGTGACCATGGGCAATTATGTAACTTTTCTTTGCCTCAACTGGATTCTTTGTAAAATGGCCATAAAAATAGCACATGCTTCATAAGGTTGTTATATGGATTAAATTAATGTGAACAGTAAATGCAAGACCTGGCAGATAGCAGGCACTTGAAGAGCTGTAAGTAGAGTTTTGTTTGTCATTATGACCGCTACTGATGTTGTTACAACAATTATTCCAAACTTTGTGTATAGACTTTATACAGTCCTATGCAAAACGCTAGCAGGATTTTTCAAGAAATTTTACTGAAAATTTTATAAAATATCTACTTAAATTCTGAAATCATTGACTACATCATAATCATTGACAAAAAGAGTAGATAATCAAACTATAAAAATTTAAATGAAAATGAGTTAAATAGTTTTCCCTGAAGATTAATAATTGTGTACTTAGGACACAGAATTTACAATAAATGTACAACTAGGAAAAATATCTGCAATCAAATATGACAGATAAATAATTAAATTTCTTTATAAAGAACTCATTCAGCTTATCTTAAAATGTAAAACTATAATTCACAGAAGAAAAAATACAAACGACTGAAAAGTATTTTTAACTGTACCAGTTTTATGAACAAGCAAAGAAATGTAAATTAACAAATAATCCTATTTCCTTTCTTGCAAATCAAAATAATTGTAATAATAATAACAATAATAATAGTGAATAAGAGGAGAAAGATGAGGGGACTCAGTGTAGACGAGGGTGCGGTAAATTAGAGGCACTCGTGTCCTGCTTCTACGAATAGATATTGGAGCAATACTAAATTTTTAACAACGTATAATTTTTATATGTTTATTATTTTATATAATTTTTAAACAATTTAAAAATATTTTTAAATGTCCACTCTACTAATTTTACTTCTGAGACTCTAAGGGAAGAATCAGAAATGTAGATGACAAGGAATGTACAAAAATAGAAAAGAAAGCATTATTTACAGACATGAAAAGAATATGAATGAGGGATATTGTTAAATAAACTGTGGTTTTTTTATATAAATGGATCTTATGCAGCCTTTCAAATGGTATCGAGAGTTTTAGAAATATGTTTGTCATATTCTGTTGTAACAATAAGGTGTCATATCATTTAGACAGTACTGCGTATAAATATTATAGAAAAAAACAACTAAATGTGTTAACCTTAACACCTCTTCTACTGTTACATATATTCAAAATATCTGTTTCTGGAATTTTCTGGCAGTTCAGTGATTAGGACTCCACACTTCCACTTCAGGGGGCACGAGTTCATTGCCTGGTTGGGGAACTAAGATCCCTGCATGCCATGCAGCGTGGCCAAAATAATAAATAAATAAAAATTCTGTTTCTTTATGTATTTTTAAATTTTTAACTGTGACCAAAAAACCCATGTAACATGAAATTCATCAGCTTAAGCATTTTTACATGAACAGGTCAAAAATGTTAAGTATATTTACATTGTTGTGTAACAGATCACCAGAACTAATTCATTTTTCAAAACTGAAACGCTATACCCATTTAACAACTCCTCACTTCCCTCTCCGCCCAGCCTCTGATAACCAGCATTCTACTTTCTGTTTGACTATTTTAGATACCTCATTTTGGAATCATACAGTATTTGTCTTTTGGTGACTGACTTATTTCACTTATATAATGTCCTCAAGGTCCATCCATGTTGAGTATGTGACAGGATTTCCTTCATTTATAAGGTTGAATATTATTGCATTGTACATATAGACCATGTTTTATTTGTCCACCCATCAAGGGACATTTGGGCTGCTTCCACTTATTGGCCACTGTGAATAATGTTTTCACGAACATGGGTATTCAAGTGTCTCTTCAAGACTCTGCTTTCAATTCTTTTGGATATATACACCCAGAAGTGGGATTGATGGATCACATGGTAGTTCTATTTTGAATTTTTTTAAGGTACCAGTTGTACCATTTCACAGCCCCACCAACAATGAACAAGGGTTCAAATTTCTCCACATCTTTGCCAGCACTTGTTCTTTTCTTTTCTCTCATCCTAACAGATGTGAGATGGTATCTCATTGTGGTCTTGATTTGCATTTCTCTAACAACTTTTGATGTTAAGTATCTTTTCATACACTTGTTGGCTCTTTATGTATTTTTGAACGTGTCGAAGTGTTTATCATTAACATGTATTACTTTTGTATCAAACAAACAAAACACTATGAACACAATTAGGATCAGTTTTGCCTCCAGTTTTGTGACATTAGCAAGAGCAAAAAAGCTTTCTTTTCCTAGGTCCCCAAATCCCCACTTGTGAAATAAGGAGACTAGACTAGCTAATCCCACATATGACTTCTTTTGTTGTTGTTGTTGTCGTACGCAGGCCTCTCACTGTTGTGGCCTCTCCCGTTGCGGAGCACAGGCTCCGGACGCGCAGGCTCAGCGGCCATGGCTCATGGGCCTAGCCGCTCCGCGGCATGTGGGATCTTCCCGGACCGGGGCACGAACCCGTGTCCCCTGCATCGGCAGGCGGACTCTCAACCACTGCGCCACCAGGGAAGCCCATGACTTCTTTTTAATAAAGGAAATAATCTTTCCTCATTTTCTTCAGTGTTGTGAAAGTAGTTACATTTATAAATCTCCTAAATTTTGAAATGATTCTGAGAACAGGTGAATGGGTAAACTGATGATTTGGTCGTAGTTTTTTCAGAATTTCTTCTTCATTTAACATTTTCAGTGCTCCAGCTCTGTAGAAAGCGTTAGACCAGGGGCCAAGAATACAGAGAGAATGCAGTCTGGACCCTGCCTTGTTAAGTTACAAGTCTATTTGGAGAGGCAAGCTTATAAGTAAATAATTACAATGCAACTTTTGAAGCTGATACAATAATACATGTAAAAATAAGGTTCACTGGTGTTACAAAGCAGACATCTGCTTCTAAGATGCTAAAAACGTGAAGACTCATCTCATAGTGGGAAAAAACTCGTAATAGCTGTCCCCCAGACCTTGGTGTTTACAAAATCCATGGCATTCAATTTAGTGAAAAGAAATGTAATATTTACCCAGCAAAGACAAAGCAGAATTTCCATGAGTATTTAACCATTACATTTTTTTTAAACTAACAAATGGCTAAAATGTTTTCCATTCAATCAAATGGTATTTTAGAAATTGTGGTCTACACAAAGGATGTCTCTTGCTGGGCAGAGTAATATAATACATTCTGTGTGGAGTAGGAAACTTTAATGATATATGCAGTTTTGTTATTAAAACTGAGTTATATATTTTGCTCTGCTCTGGAAAATTGTGACCCAGTATAACATATCTTCACATTGTTTATAACTTGAGGAAAATCAACATTTTGGGTTCCCAGTTCACACAGTAGGAATTACATTTGTTTTGGCCAAATATAATTTATATAACTGCAAGGAACAATAAAACATGAACTCTACAGTGTTTTCTTACCTAAAAATAATATAGACCTTGTAAAATTGAAGAGATTATTATTATAAAGGAAAAGACAGTAACTTAAAAGGCTGAAGCTCATTTTACAACACTCTTTAATGCCTGTGCAAATAGGCAGACACCTGTGTCCTCATTTTCCTTGACCCTAGCCACAGGACTGAGATTCCACATAGTAATAAATAACCTTGCAAATAAAACTTTGAAATATAATTTGCTTGAACAAGCCCAGTTCTTCTATGTTGAAAAGTCATTTTCAAAGTGACTTCTTAAAATGACTCAGTATTCTTTATTCCCATGCCTACAAAGATCTTTTGTATGTGATGAAACATCTGGTCCATCTTGTTAATAAGGCCTCAGGTAGTAAAGGGACTATTCTGAATTTGGAGTTGGGAATTGAATGAATGAATGAAAGAATTGATTAATCAATCATCATCCAATCAATAATTAGGCATTTATCTTTAAGGTCAACTAGCCTATGCAAAATTGACTCTCCTACTTCAGTACCATAATATAAAATGTGATCCTATTCTCAAAAATGTGGGAGCGATAAGGGAGAAGAGTGAAACTTCCTTTGAGGGGATATGTGCAAGAGTCATGCTGAACACATAGTGTAAAACTGCTGAATACAAAATCGATCAGACAACTAGAAAAAATATTGACATTTTGTTGGCAAGTACTGTGTTCAAGGAACTGGTCAGTGGTATCTTATTTAATATGTAAAGTCTAGACAATTCCATGAAGTTGGCAAAATTATCTTACATGTGAAGAAACTAGGGTCATAAATTTTAAGTGACATCTTCCAAATCACATAGCCAAGTATGTGGTAGAGTTGACCCTGGACCACAAGTCTTCTGATTCTACATACTGCACTCCTGCCACTACAGCACTTGAGAATCTGCTGAGTGAAGACGACAGGCTAGTACAGTCACAGCATAATCAGATGGCAGATGGGCCTAGCATTCCTACTAGATGACACCTATCTATTCATGCAATTCTTACCTTTCCTCAGGCTCAAAACTTTTTCACTTACAGAGCAGATTTTTCTGCTCTGTGATTTATTTAGATTTCAAATTCTTCAGATTCCCAGTGTAATTTTTGACTTGGTCTTTTAAGTCTTAATGTCTATTTTAAACTGGGATTTGAATTATATTTAATAGTATTAGGGTTTCTAACTGCATTGATTTTCTTCTGAAGCAATCCATTCTTAATACTTATTTAGAGAGAGAATCCTAAGGAATCGTAAATGGTGCAGACTTGTTTTTCAGGAGCCAACATGAGAGTCCATTTTCCTTTAAAACAAAAAAAAAAGTTTGCAGCCTCTCCAGGCATTGAATCATCTGGCTTGGGGCCAGGCACTAGAGGGTGCTTTAGAAATATTATTTGATGATGAACTCGGATGTTGTCCACTTGCTTTTCAGAAATCATTCCTGTAAATCACGGCTTTGAAAACTTGTCAGCATTTTGCTCTTTCTTTTGTGGATTCCTTCAAAGGGAGAAGGAATGCCTGAAAAGTAAACATTAAACAGCCATAACTGCATCCCAAGGAGTGCGGAATAAAAAAAAGTATAGATACTTATAGATACATAAATATTTCTGTGAGATAAAAAGAGAACCCTGTGGATAACTCACAAAGAGCCTACTGGAACTTTATCAGTCGACTGGGCTTTGTCAGCGTAAAGCAGGTTTGTGAGGGGGGCCAGGGCAACATGTGTTTCTCCCTGTTCCATACCCTGCTTTTCTGGAAGCTTGCTGTAAGCGTAACACCTCACATTTGTATGACTTCTTTTTTTTTTGTCACACTTTTACATATATTATCTCTCAAGTGATATTCACAAAACCTGTATAGTAAGCATTACTATTCCTGTTCTCTAGATGAAAAAAACAAAACAAAACTGAGGTTTAATGAGGATAACTATTTCACTCAGATCTACAAGGTTAAGTGGCAGAATCAGATTTTAATTATAAGACTTTTTCCTAGTATATAGGGCAGCAACCCCATTCTTCGTTTTTTATATAGTTAACATAACCATATTTCTTCCCTTCTTCCTTCAGACTGTCACCATATGTATCTTTCCTTGTTAATGTCTTCAAATAAAATCCATAAACACCAAAAACCAGAGGGCATGAAATATGAAATATAAAATAAGGAAACACACACCTCCTTTGCTGTTGGAAAAAGAAAAAGCATAACCTGGTAGGGGAGCTAAAAATGTCCCGTAGAGACGATAGTATGAAGCGCCACGAAGCAGAGCCGTGAGTAAGGCGTGGTGTGTGGAAGGACCTTTCCAATTAGGAAGGGCTCTAATTGGAAAGGTAAGGAAGGGTTTCTTAGGAGAACAATACCTTTCTTTAGGTCTTGAAAGACAGCAAGATTCCAAAAGAGCACCCTAAGCTTTGGAAGTAGTAAAGACAAAGTCGGCAAAGCTCAGGGCATTTGCAGAAAACAATATTCAGCTTATTGGAGGATCGCTTCCTGAGAAGAGGCTGGCAAACAAGGTTTTAACCAGGTCTAGAGCAGCTCTGTCCGAGATCAGGGAAATGTTTTCTTTCCTTTTTTTTTCTTTAAAGTCTTTATTGAATTTGTTACAATACTGCTTCTGTTTTATGTTTTGTCTTTTGGGCTGTAAGGCATGGGGGAGCTCAGCTCCCCGACCAGGGATTGAACCCGCACCTCCTGAACCGGAAGGCGAAGTCTTAACCACTGGACCTCCAAGGAAGTCCCAGGGAAATGTTTCCTAATAGGCACTGTCCGAAGCAGTAGCCATGGGCCACATGTGGCTACTGGGCGCTTGAAAAGTGGCTGGTGTGACTAAGAAACTGAAAACTTTGTTTAATTTACTATATAAAATCACATGTGACTAGAGCCCACCATTTTAGACAGAGCGATTCTAGGGGCCTTGGATGATTGATAGACTGAGGCAATCACAGAATTCTACGGTTACCCGGGGGGAAACAGATACTTGCTGACTGAGGAGAGAAATGAACTGAGAGACTTGGGAGAGGCTGGGATAAGAAAAATAAGGGCTGGAAGAATGGCAAGTTGGGATAAAAGGAGACATCCGGTTATAATCGCTGAGTCTGTGAACCACGGGATTCAAAATGCAAGTGCTTGCACTCATTTGTGTACGAAAAGTTTGTTCTTCACCAAATTTATGAACTCCTCCAATGTCAGAATGATGTCCATTCTTTCATCTCTCAATATCTAGTAGCCAGCCCCATGTCTTCCACAAAATACGTTGTGCATATGACTATTCTGACAAATTCAACCACAGTTGTGCATTTATATGTTACAGTTAAATTAAAATGTCCATTATCTAAACCGGACGGAACTAATGAGTGGAGATAGTTAATTTTCAGTCATTTAAACACAACATATATAACCAGGTAAGTCTTAAAAAAATGTATTGGCTTGTGTGTGTGTGTGTGTTAGTTTCACCCAAATCTTTCTCTCTCTCTAAAGTACTTGGAATTTAAAAACTCCAATGTGGTTTATCAGACACATTATCTGTATTCTTTTAAACCCAGAAGAAATAATATTCTTGTTTCAGCTTTATCAGATTCTTAAATTATGGATAAGGTGTTCTGTAAACTAGCTAGTGCCCACTCCTCATTCTAAGGCTGAAAGGATTATTAAAACCAAAACAGAAAACTGGGTTCCCCCAGACTGTAAGGAATTGATCTCCCAAGATTTAAGATCACGGTATCAAAACCACCAGTAAACGCTGGTACTGAACTCAGTAAATGGTTTTCCTGCAATACTCTGCAGAAAAGCATAAAGCCCCGGCAGTAACAGCAATGCGACACCTTATCCCCACTCCCACAAGCTGAGCTGCTAATTATTTTTTTTTACCTGCAGATGGACTCATCATCTGGATTCCTTCTCAGATAAGTCTTAAACATCTTTGTACTGGTGAATTCTCACGTGTGGATGTCTTGGGGATGAATGGGCACCAAGCAGCCTTCCATGAACTGTGTTACAGGCCAACGTTTACCAGATGACCTGGCCTCTCTTCTTTTACCTAAGGATGTGAGAAAAATATGCAGGATTTAGGAAAGAAGGATTGGGACGTCAGTTAGTTTTTCCTTAACATTTATTCAAATTGTACCTTGGCTAACCACACCTAATGCAGATGGAGTGGGTTTATCCATTTCTCCAAGCAAAAGCTATCTGTGTTCTAACTCCCCAAAGGTCTTACTTTGGAGATATTTTTTGCAATTCATCAATGACCTCCGTGGCTCTTGCCAAAATCATCCCCTCTCCCCGTTTTTTTAGACCTGAAGGGAAAGTGAAGATAAGCTCAACAGCCACTGGCGTATCTTAGAGATGGAACTCTAGAGATCTGTACTCCTATGTCTTCTTTGCTCACAACAGTGAAAATCTTCAAATTTCTAGAGGTACTGTTTTCTAGCATCTTAATCTCATCCAAATTGTATAACATTTCTTTGAAATAATGGCAGCAGGACTTTGAAGGTGTTTTAGTTCTGAATCCTCAGTTATGATTTGTTTGAGTTTCCTTACCAAAAAAAATAAATAAATAAAAGCCATGATGTGGAATTGTATCTTTCTCTATGTATTACCTGAATTCAGGCAACTGACTATATAAACCTAAGGAAAACAGTGAAGTTATCAATAGCAATGTTAGTCAATGCTGAAATTGTTCCTCCAGTCACAGAATCCTGAGATCTTAAAACTGAAAACTGTAAAGAAGCCACTTTAAATCATTCTTACAAATGACTGTACTATTGCAAGTATTAAATGCCTGGGAGCAGAAATGGGAAGAATGCTCGTTCATGTTCTGCTCTTCTTTTTTTCTTTCTTTCCAAATGTCCAAGTAGCCAAGTCTCTGGTATGTATCAGAGGAACAGGCAATTTTCAGAGTGAAGTCAACTGAAAAGTATGTAGATGGCAGTGTAAATGTTAGGAGAGTTTGGAGGAAAGTATGCCAACTATGTGCTGTTTTTTGCTACAGTAAGTATAGAACCATCTCTTCAATGCCATGGGCAAGATCCTTGCCAAGTGGAATACCCTATTTATAACCCTATCAAGAAGAGGAAATAGTGCCAGGAACAAGATAAAACTATTAGCTGTATTAACAAAAATACTTAAAAGCATGTTTGTATTTGAAAATAAATGTTAGTGGTTAAGCAAAAAAATATAAGTAGTTGTAGATGTGGGTGTTGAAACCTGTTGCAAGACCATTAATTAGTCATCATCTTATCTTCACTGCCATATCTCTGCCAACTTGCCTGTTTGAAGTCATAAAATGGAGCTCATAAATGGACTCTTTGGGAGATATGGGGAAATAAACAATTCCCCCTATTCGGTAAATAGTTAAGAAATCTCCCTGGGCTCACATGTTTTTTTCCCTCTTGTTGGCACTGTTGATTCAGTGCCCATCTGGGACGTCCTCCCAATCTGACTTGAAGCTGCCAATCTTTCCAATGCCAAGTATGTAGGCTGCAATCCCAGAAGTGGGAAAAATAGACCAAGTCCAAGGGCGTGCCATCGAGTGTGCAGACTCTGGTCACAAGGGTGTCACACTGGGAGGGGCCTGGCAACTAGCCTGCGCCGGCCAGCATCAAGACACGGGCCAGGAGCTGCCACCCCATGTCCTTCCCTCCTCCCCATTACCCTGGGGAGCAGCGTGTTGAATAAGCAAGTGGCTGAGGGAATGGCTGGATTGGTGCCAGGGTCAGCTTCTTCGGCCTTCCTGTTGTATCAGTGAAACTTGGTGTTTGCCATACTGTCCTCCCCTATGAGGCAAGCATCAAGATACAGTTTCCTTTTCCTTCCTTTGTTCTTTCCCTTTCTCTTCTCCACCTACTCATCTAACCTGGTAGAGTGCGAAGACCATAGGATATGGGATCAGACAAAATCAGGGTTATATCTAGCTCTTTTACTAGCTCTGTGTCTCTGAAGGTAAAACAAAACAAAACATTTAACTCATCTAAGCCTCAACTTATTTTCCACTAATGGTGCCTACCTTGCTGGTTTGCTGTGAGGTTTAGCAGAGGTGATGTAAGAGCCTAGCACCGGTTCTAGAACATGATAGGCAATAAATATTAACTTGCCACAGCTAGAGGCACTACATTAGACTACGGCTATGCCAATTGATTAATGATTTATTCATCTTGTTATTTACTAATCTAATTCATTTATCATTAGATAGTGATATAGAATACTACCCTACGTGTCTACTTATTAAAATAATTATTAACCCTCTATCAAGTTATATGATAATTTTATAAACAATTATATATACTTATTTAAGATATAATTGCCGGACTTCCCTGGTGGTGCAGCAGTTAAGTATCCGCCTGCCAATACAGGGGACACGGGTTCGAGCCCTGGTCCTGGAAGATCCCACATGCCGCAGGGAAACTAAGCCTGTGCACGACAACTACTGAGCCTGCGCTCTAGGGCCCATGCTCCGCAACAAGAGAAGCCACTGCAATGAGAAGCCCTCACACCGCAACGAAGAGCAGCCCCCACTCGCTGCAACTAGAGAAAGCCGGCGCAGAGAGACAAGGACCCAACGCAGCCAAAAAAAAAGATATAATTGCCACACTTATGTATTATTATATTTTATATTCTATATTATAATATATAATACATTATATATTATGTATTATTATATGAGTCTGTATCATGTGTATGCCCTATATCATTACATGATATATAAATATATATATTTATAAAAACATTACATATATCACACATATTGTGTATTATGTTTTATAGATCATTACATATTATTATATTATGGTTCATATTATATGAGTGTATCATTTATATGCCCTGTATCATGTTTTATATATCATATACATATTATGTTTATATAAATTGTATATATTTATGTCATTTTATTTCATTAAATAAGTAATATAAGAATACAATAATTATATGATTAGTATATTATACATTGTATAATGTATATTATGTTGTAATACAGATAATTTGATTATATGATTATTAACATTTAAAAAACATATTTTAATAATATTCTATTTATGCTATTACATAAGCATAAATGTAAACATACATACACGCATGTAATTATTTAATCATCCCTAGTGTACTTGGGCCACAGTTCTCATGGTTAAGAACCGCCACAAGGAGAGGTAGTAAAATACCAGGGAAAGACCATGTGTCTCAGACTAAAAAAAGCTTAAATCCAGTCCATACGAGGTGTGCGAATCTGGGCATGCCAGTTAACCTCCCTGAGTCCCTATTTCCTTACTCTATTAGAAAGAAGGGGGCGGGAAACTTGCAGACTTAAATCGAAATAATAACAACACAACTACCAGCACATAAGTAATCAATAAATGAAGGATATCATTATTCATATTATTGTTCAAGTTAATAATTATCATTGTTTTCAATGTAAGTCTTAGAAATACACTCAAGAAGCAGCCCTTTACCTGTGGGGACTTCTCCTTGCAGAGCTGGCTACTGCGATGTCTGTTTTGCTTGGGCCTCATTTGGGGAGCAGGGCCAGTTATCCTCACTTTCTAGTCGTTGGAGAATATTCAAACTGATATCCCTTGTGGGATAAGATCTTGGGGACAAATATTTCTTGTATTTCAAGGTTTCTTAAATTTCACATGTGATTTAAAAAGCAAATAAGCCCCTTAATTGCTTCGTTAAGCTAGTCAACACTAATTAAGAAAAGTCAGGAGGAAAAATATTAGAAACTGCTGTGCTTGATTTTTAGCCTTCTCTCCTTCTTCCAGAATATGTCTTGCTCTGCTGAGGAAGGGGAGTTGATGATTTTCCATGATAGGACCCACTGTGACCCCCTCAGTTCTGAGTTTGAAATTAAGCTCTAGTCTTTTGGGCTTCAACTCTGTTTATTACTGGTGAAACATGATTTCCCAACGCCATGAAAAAATGCCTAAAATGCCTTGCAAAGTAGCGCAGGGGGTAATCTGAACCATTTTGTTGAGCTAGACTTCAACAAGCTTGAAACATCAGTTTCTTCTCCTTCAGCACAGTCCAGGAGCTTAAGAACAGGGGCGCAGGGGTCACAGGAGGGGGCTTTAGAGTGGGAGATGATTTGCATGTGAATGTGTGCACATGTGTCCTCACACACGTGTGCATTCGCAAGCACTGTGCACCTTTGTGCACATATGTGGTGGGGATAGGTGGGAAGGAGATTTACTTGTCTGCAAGACAACTAGAACCTGAATTCTGCCTTTTGCTCTTGTTCAAACTTTGGGAGAGTTATTCCTCGTAGCTCTGCTGAAGTTTATGAGAAAAGTAAGTTTTTGTTGTAGCTTTTCCTAGAGCTAACTAGGCCATCTCCCTGGTTACATCAGCTCCCTTGGAATCTCTCAGATCCAGAGAGAACGATAAAGTAAATCCGGCAACCTGCCTTAACTCTCCTTTATGGTAGTGAATAGCTTCTATGTATTGAGCACTTCCTGTGTACCAGACTCGGTTTAGGTATGTTATAACCATGGCCATAATTCTCTCAGTAACTCCTTGAGGTACATCTGTTATTCCCATTTAATTGATGAAGCTACCAGGGGTAAGAGAAATAAAGAAAAGGGCTCATGGCCTCAGAGTTGGTAGGTGGCTGAGCAGGAATTAGAGCCCCAAGCTGCCTACTGCAAAAGCAATGTGATTTACTCCCTACCCGGTCATTCAAAAGGCTCTATTATCGTGATCCTCTGAGTTAAACCAGCAATTCTTCTGGTCCCAAATGAGAAGAATCAGAGTCCCTCCTTACTCTGAAAATGCTACTTAGAACAGTGCCTCTGCTCAGTGTATGAACAACCCCTACAGCTCCAAAGCTGGCTTTCCCCAAAGCCTTCAGGACCTCGGTGCATGTGGAACCCTTCAGAGGAATTTGGGCTGCTTATGGGAATCTTCTAGAAGAGCAGAAAGTGTGAAGGACTCAGGGATTAGAAGCAGAAAGCATTTTGCCCACCTTCTCACTTGTATGAAGGAGATCAGGCCTGAATTATTTAGGGTTGTAGGTGATTTCCCCCAGATGCAGCAGCTCTCATGGACAGCCTCTCTCATTGGACTGTGAATGAATGGGAAGGCTGAGAACCTCACCTTGATCATAACAAACTCAACAAGAAACCCAAAACTGTCTCAATCAGCTATTTTTCAGCCATTGAAAGCATTCTGGGACACTGTTGCACGGGCCCACTGGAGGAACAAAAGCAGGGTGTGTCTTGAGTGAAGATATAATGTGAAGGCCCTCAATGGATGTGGTCCAGAGTCCGGTTCACAGGTTTCAAAGGGGTTCCATTAACTCAGTACTGACTAGTTCAGTGATATCAAGAGGATCCACTTTGCTTGGCAAGGCATGGCAGCTGGCCTCTGTCTGTGACTGGCACAGTTCTGGGGGTTGAAAGGCCTACCATTCAATAGACTCCTAGATACTTAAGATCTACTGCAGTTCCCTTGGGGCCCGGGACTTGTAGGCAAGGATAGATTCCAGGTTCCATGCATGGTGGGTCTGAGCCAGCTGACAGTTCCCTTGCCTTGGACTGAGAAGGACAAAGTCTGAAGGGTGTGGGGGGTTTGGGGGGGCAGGAAGGGCATAGCCTGTAGCTCTGATGCTTCAGACACGTGGACATTCTCTTTAGAAAACAAATTACCTCTGGCCAGGGACTGCATGTAGATAAACTAAGGCACAAAGTGTGCACAATTCAGAAGACTACATTTGTGCAAATACTGACTTTAATTAAAACAAGCATCTAAAGGGACAAACAAACCTTACATATTTTCTTTCATTTCTCAGTGTTCTGAAGACCCACGGCAACTGATTATAAGCCTAAAAAGTTTTATCAGGTTAGTTAGCAAATATTTCCCATAAAGAATATGGGTTAGCATCAGAAGATTCTTTCTCAGGAAGATCTTTAATGAGAGTAAAATGAGGTCTTAATAATAACAAACAGTTTCTGGTGTTTCTGTGTGGCCACTATTGCTATAACCCTTTGCAAATCAAGGGCCAGAAGTCAAGTTCAAGCAGGAAGAATGTGTGATGAATTCTGCGGGGGGAGGAGCCTGCAACATGAGCGGACCTAAGAAAATAGGTGTGAGAGGCTGTCCGAGAGCCCTGGTCGTCATTCAGAAGGTGATCTCTGCTACAGCATCTATCAGTCAGGCAAAGAATCCAGGCTCTGTATATGTAACACAGGATACACCCAGATAAATGGGCTGAATTCTTCACAGAGCTGTGATCCTGGGGGTGCCCTGGACACTGAACAAAGTAGGGGTTCATGACTATGAAATATGTGAGGGTAGATCTCTGTCCTCTGAACAAGACTGGGGGGAGTAGAGATATCAGCAGGGTCACCTGGGGAGCACCAAGCGTCAGCCCTCCTTGTGGCCTAAGTGATTAGAAGCTAATGAGAGTGTCTGGCCATCAAACCCAGTCAATACATCTCAACAAGGATGTGTGATATTCTAAGCTCCACTGGCCGGAAGACAGAAGTGGTTCAAGGCTCCTGATAACCTTTGTCATGAGCAGGACTACTTTGGGTCCTGGGTACTCTTAGGCCCCCCTAGAGGTTCAGAGGATTGAGCCCTAATGATCTGAAGAGGGGAGCCAACTAGAGGGTGAAAGACTTCCTACACCAGCGCCCTGGAAAGTCAGCAATCCCAGATCCTTTCATTGGAGGCTCTCCCGAAAGGAGAATGACCCCATTCTGCAAGCAGAAGGTGAGCATCACACGGGCCTGTGAAGAAGCTAGAGTGAAAAGAACTAACGTAAGGACATGGGCCAATGGAGTGAGAGGGTCAAATCTCAGCTCCAATGCACTCATGGGCAGGCAAGACTGATGGGCCCCTCGTCAGAAAGGGTCTAGACCGGCCATGGATTTTGACCTTCCAAGTCCACAAAGGCTTCCACACACTACAGGGAAGCATGTCCCTGCAGTTGCCCCCAGAGACAGCCTCAGAAGACGCCTCCCTTCCCACACGAAGTCCTGGAAAAGCCACGGTGGTTCTCTTCTTGTGTTTCAGTCTGCTCCAACGACTTCACTCTCCCCACTGACTCAACTCAGTGGCCGTTCCTCCACACTCCAGGCCTTTACCCAGAGCCTTCTCTGCCTGAAATGCCCTCTTTCCTCTGTAGTCATTCTACTTCTCTTGGGGCTTTGAACTAAAGCCCACCTTCCTCCCTATCAGCCTTACTTTAGTTTACATTGACTTTTGCTGGCTCTAATATCTGAATTATGTATTAAGTCATCATTATTTAGTAGGTTTTCCTAGAAAGCCCATGGAAAAAGGTCAGATTCACATTAAACGATAGATTAAAGCGTAGGAAGAGCCCCTGCAGAGCACCTAGCCCCACCATTTCCCTGTTCAGGTGAGCAGGCAGAGGTCCAGAAGGGAGAAGTGACTTTCTCCAGGTCACAGGAGAATCAACAGCAGGGCAAAGAAAAATTCCTGTCCCCTGACTCTCAACCCAGGACGTCTTCCATGACTTTCTCCTGCCTCAGCAATTCAACTGGAGAGCCACACTCAGCACATTTATAATTTATATTTCACGTTTTCAGAGAATGTATAAGGGATGGGTCAGAGCGCTCTCCTGATGTTCCAGTAGCTATGAGTTTTGTGAAGGTCCCTGCTTTTGCAGCTCTGGCTGAATCATGAGGTTCTTGAATAAGCAGGAAGAAGCCAGGCCTGGGTGAGGCCACCTCTAGGTACTGCACCCCTCCCAGGAGGGAAGAGAAGGAGATCCGTTACATTAGGCTTGAGATTTCCCCCTATGCTCCCTTTACGGCCTCCTCCTCCACCTCCCGTCAAGTTCTGGGATATGAATGTGCTCAGGGGTAGGGAAGGCTGTAATCCCCAGGGGCCTTGCACTATAAACTTCATTTCCTCCCTTTATTGCAGTTAACTGCCCATGAACTCTATTAATATTTTGCAAATTGAGATCCCTAAAACACATGTTAGAGTTAATTTTAACTTCATGCTCACTAGGAGGTGGTCAAATTTTCACAACAAATTCCAAGGATATTTTGATAAGCCTTGGAGAAAAGCATTTAAAGGTGGCTATGGGGTGTTTTGGTTTTTTTTTCTGAATCCACACATTTCCTTGCAACTCCTGTTTTTAAGGAGCAGGCAGGAGGAAACTGTTTTAGACAAGGCGGAGCCAAAATACTAAGTGCCTCAATTGTGATGCAAGAGTGGCAGAAGGAAGCATCCCCCCCAGGCTCAGAGAGGCAGAGAATCCCCTTTTTCTGAACATGCCATAGTAGGTCTTATTCCCCTTAGTCAACAAATGCGTGCTTGCTTTTGCACATGGGATCATTTTTCCTTAGAAACACTTTACCATTCCATAAACACAACTCGTACGGTAAATGCTTTGGGTTTTATAAGCTTAGTGGGAAAAATAGATTTTTCTCCTCTCCAGTTAGGCCAAATGCTTGTTCATGGAATAGCATCACAAGTATAACTTCTAAAACCGATCAGTCAGGATGAAGAAATGCTTCCTTCCTCCCTTCCTTCCTTCTTTCCTTTCTTCCTTCCCTCCTTCCTTCCCTTCTTAACTGCTTTCCACTCTACAAGTATTTTCTGAGTACCTACATGTGCCAGGAATTGCTCTAGCCTTTGCAGATACGGTGGTAAATATATCCCTGGAAAACACTAACCACATGATTCCAAATTTAATCATTTAATTCTCCTTCTAAGTATGCAGCCATTGAGGTGGACACTCTTCCCCAAGATCACCAATCTATTCAAGGTATTCATCTCAACAGAAAGATTTGAGAAAATGTTCAGCTACAGAAAAAAATTTTCAAAACACCCCTTCTATTAATCAGTGGATCAAATCACTTTTCTTAAAGGGTTTTTGTTTCCCCAAATGATTCCCTGTTTTCTCTCAACTGTGATCTTGCGTTGAGGTTCACCTAAATCTTGGTTACTTTAAACGAGGAGATGGTGTGGTGTAGTGATAGCATTTTTCCCCCACAACTAATTCTGAGACAGATGAGGGGAGCAGGGCTATTCTGGAGAAGAATGTCCAGCTCCCTCTGCTTCCTGCCCTTAGAGTAGCCAACGTCACCCCTGGGCCGACAGGGGAGAGACCCTTCTTGTCCGTATGTAGCCCACTGAGCTCACTGTCCAACCTCTCCTCCTCTCACTCCTATTTTCCCCCAATGTCTGATTCCAGTACAGCAGGTAGCATCCTTAACATGTACGTGCCAACTTCCCTTGATACCTTCAATAAGTATTTAGGGTATTTAGTCATTTAGTAAGTATTTAGTCATAAATAATAAGTATTTAGTAAGTATTTAGTCATAAATAAGTATTTAGTAAGTATTTAGTCATAAATAATAAGTATTTAGTCATTTAGGGAGGAGGGCATCTCCAGAGGCAAAAGGAAATATTTGTGAAGGACCAGTGACCAGTGAGATAATTAATAAACAGGACAAAACTGTAGTTACATTTGACGGAGCAGCAGTGAACATGCCACAGATTTTATTCATCAAATTTCATTTTGCCAAGATGAAAGCGTGGGAGGTATTCTGGATTAAAGAATGGAATCAGTTAAAGGTTCTCAAACTTTTTGGTGTCAGAACCCCTTTACACTCTTAGAACTATAGAGAAACTCAGAACTTTATGTACAGATTATATCTTTCAGTATTTAGCATATTAGAGCCTAAACTAAGGACAATTTTTAAATATTTATTAGTTCCTTTAAAAATAACAGGAATGAACTCATTACATTTTGATATAAATAACAATTTTATGAAAGTATAATTTTTTAAAAAGCATATATGTGGAATCTAAAAAAATGGGTACAAATGAACTTATCTACAAAACAGAAATAGAGTCACAGATGCAGAAAACAAACTTATGGTTACCAGGGGCTAAGAGGGGGAGAGGGATAAATTGGGAGATTGGGACTGACATATACACACTACTAAGTATAAAATAGATAACTAATAAGGACCTACTGTCAAGCACAGGGAACTCTACTCAATACTCTGTAATGGCCTATATGGGAAAATAATCTAAAAAAGAGTGGATATAGGTATATGTATAACTGATTCACTTTGCTATACACCTGAAACTAACACAGCATGGTAAAGCAACTCTACTCCTATTCAAATTTTTAAAAAAACTAGAAAAAAAACTAACAGAAAAAATACAATTAAAAGTTAATAAAAAATAATAAGCAGTTAGAAAAAATAAATTCATTTAATGTTTGGTTTAACGGAAGAAGGCTGATTCTCATGTCTGCTTCTGCATTCAATCTATTATAATATCACACATCATGTAGCCTCTGGAAAACTCTACTGTACATTCATGAAAGACCATGCATCACTTAACCTATCTGTGCCTCAGTTTCTTCACTGTTAAAATGGATATAATAATAGTAACTACATAACTGAGAGAAGAATTCAATGAGTTTGTCACGTGAGGTGTTTGGAACAATACCTGGCACATGGTAGTAAGAACGTTATTCTCATCAACACCATGGTTACTAGCATTTACTCTGCTGAGCCACTCCCTGAATGAGGCAGGACTTGTGGGGTCACCCTCCAAGTCTAGATGGAAGAACACTCAACACCTACAGGCAGGGCACCTAAAGGGAAGCCACATTCCTCTCCCTCTGTTTTCTGTGATCTCCCACTGAGACAGAGCACTTGGGGCCTTTCATTTGTAAACGCTGGCCTAGGTTTGGACAAGTGGTCCTGGGGTTACTCAGACTCAAGGCTGTCAGACCGATCCACATGGGATTAAGCAATACAGGCATAGCCATAGAGTTCCTTGCACGATCATCAAGGTGTTGGGTCGGAGAGAAACTCAAGGATCATTTTGTGCTACTCGCCTCCAGCTGTAGGAACTTTCCGTGCTCTGTCTCGGTGTTTATGCTCCAGCCTCGGTGTGGGTACTTTCAGGGATTAGAAGTTTACCTAACTGAGATGTTCTCTTAATTGAGAGCATACCAGGGGTTTACAGACCTTAGTCTTGCCTCTCTGGAGCTTCTCCAGAGCCTTTTCTTCTCTAAATCTCCTTATCCAATTTCCTTATCCAGTCCATTCCCTCAGTGACAGGGTTTACTACTATTTCTATTTCTAGTTTACTCTACTATTTCTGTTTCTTCTGCAGGAAAGAATAAGGGTGAGAGGCAGGGGCTTTGGCGATAGACTCAGACTTGAATATGAACTGTGCAACTTTAACCAAGTTACTTCACTACTCTGAGCCTTGGTTCCCTCAGCTTAATAATAAAGATAAAGGGAATATTATCTCACAGGTTTAACTGAAGACTGTGTGAGATAATGCACATAAAGGGCCTGGCAGGAAGCTCAGCCTGGCAAGGATGGGGTTGACCTAAGGCTGGTACCTAGAAACAGAGACAGAAATGGGGATTAGATTCCTTTCAGGAGAAAAGGAATGAGGTGAATGGGATCTGACAAGAGAGGAGCTGAGCCAGTCTGTGGTCTTCAGCCTGAGCCCACAGTGGACTCTGGAGCGTGAACCACACCCTTGATTCCTACCTTAACAGTGGAGCTTGACGCTTTTACAATTCTGCATCGGGGAGTCACTGACTGAGGTAGGACAAGTGGAGGAAAGGGCATGGGGTAGGGGAGAGGGGGGCTGGGGGAGGTGCATAACATCCTTGATGATGCGGTTCTCAATCAATAGAACATAATTCTCTAGAGAAGGGAGAAGCTGCGAGAAACGGGACAGGCCCAGCAAAGAGGATGCTGGGGGCACTAACAGCATCTGTAACCTGCACACTGTGTCCTGCTGAGACGCCCAGGCTTCTCACAAGGTCAGTTCATCCAGGCACAGCTTCTCCGAGATTCTGGTTGATCACAACTCCTGGGGAAACACGCTAGAGAGGTTTCGTGGGACTCACCCCAGGTCTGACACTGCAATTGGTCCTGAAAGTATGAGACTCATCATCTCCTGGTCCTGCATGCTTCCAGACCCATCTCCCCCTTCTCTCGGTCGGCATCTCACTAGATGGCTTGCTTTGTGTGTTAACCCACCTCTGAGGGTCTGAGTCCCGGGTCACCACACCTTTAAGCCTGTACATTTAGTAAGTGCTGGGCAGAGCAGAAGAGGTGAGTGGATGACCTGAGGCCACACACACTCTGCTTCTTCGCTGGGAAACAGCAGCCCTTCCTCCTTTACGATCAGAGTTAATTACAGCTGCTGGTGCGGCAACTCCTTTCTTTGCCTGACGGTCTGGTGGTGCAGTGGGCCCCAAGTGACCTGGGACCTGTCATAGCTTTAAGTTATTACAAGCCCTATGTTTCCTGGTGGAAACAGCACCCGGAATCTAAAGTTTCAGGGACTAGAAGCCTATATTCCCCAGGTAGTTCACTGGCAATCAGAGTAAGCAGGCACCCAAAGAAATTCACGACAGGGCTCAATACTCAGAGTTCCTTTCTCTTTTGAGAGAGCCAAGGTCCCCCCTGCACCTTCCAGTGCAGTCCAGGGATTTCCAGGGCTGCCCGGGCTGGTCGACAAGGTGCAGAAGGCTCTACTCCCAGCTGAGAGAGCCCGCGTCCGCGCTGGCATCTGGGCCCTGGGCCCCCTCAGCTCAAGTCAGCAGCCCCCGAGCGTCCCAAACCTGCTGCTGGCCTCAAAGTTCAACCCGCTTGGCTCAGGCCCTACATCACTGGAGGACACCCAGGGCTTCAAAGGAGGGCCCCTCAGAGCGGCCCCCTCCTCCAAACACTTCTTGCCAAAGCCCAGCTGAGGCAGGCTCGAAGCTAAATATTTGGATTGAATGGGAGGGAGAGTCCAGTCCCTCCGAGGGGTATTTTACCCAGGCCATGAGCAGAGAAGCAGCTCACAGCACAGGCATGCTGGGCCCTACGGCACTGGAAAGCAACGGGATGGCCGTGTGACCAGCTGGCTGGCAGGAGGGGCGGCCTCGCGTGTGCCCAGAGCTTCCCAGCCTGCCTCCCCATCTCAGTTCGTCCCCTTCACCAGCCTGTGAATCTCCAGGATGGGATGGCTCGCCCCTTGTGCGTGCCAAAGTGGAGCACCTCCCCCAAAAAGGGGAGACGGCCTTCTCGCATTTGTACCCCACAGACAGCTTGAGCCTCTAACTCGGGCGGGTTCCACCCCCTTCCTTAGCAATCGAGGGTTTTTGCCTAATAATGACCTTGCCCAGCGTAAGCACACGATGCTATGGGCGGGTAGGAAGAGCATGGATTTTGGAGACAAGAGAGCTCGCCCTGTCAGTTCTGTGACCTCAGACCTGTCACAGTCGGCCTTTTGGAAGCTCGGTGTCCTCTGAAAACCACAGGCAATAGTGGAATCCCTCCCCCAGCCCCACCGCTGCACTACACTGAGGACTAACTGAGCCAGCGTGTATTTTAAAAGCTCTTTCCACGCTGCATGCACCCTGCAGCAGGCAGAGGACAGCGGTGACTGTGCTGAAGAGCTGAGCATCACAGCCTGGAGGAAATTGAAGGTGGCTGTGACCTTAGACCTCCTCTTGTCTGTCGCCTGCATTTTGTAACAAACTAGCTTGCTTAAGCTGACCTAGTACAATGGTAGCAAAGCCAGGCTGAGGTCTCCCAGGCCTGAGCTGTTCCACTACCCAGCTCTTTCTCTGAATGTTCCCAAACGCTTAACAAGCGCAACATTTGTTCTCTGTGAAGTAGATGGGATAGATTAGTTTTAGATGAAGAAATGTGACACAGGGTTACAGGAATTACCTCAAACAGCGTGGTGAGTAAGAGGTGGCCTGGGGTCTCACTATCCATTTGCCCAATTTCATTTTAAAATTTAAAGGAAAACAAAAGCTAAAACTGCTCACCCCAAGTACTTGCCATCCAAATGTTAGACGGTCCCTCTTTGCACAGATCTCCCATCCACTGCACATTCCCCTTTATGACATCCCTGTCTGGTAGGCGGCCCACCTCTGCCCGACGAGCTCCCGTGTAGCCCCCATCAGACAAATAATTCTGTTGTTAAACACCCCTGACTTTAACGTTTATGAACAGCCTACTGTGTGCAGGGCACTATGTGTACTGATGGTTGGGAAGCTCTCCCATGGGCTGGAACACGATCTGACACCCTGTGGCTGGCGGCCATCTTGCAGTCAGACTTGACTCCAACTGCCCAGTGTGATTTCTTTGCTAAGGAATTTGGCAAAGTTAACCATTTCCTTCTTCTCCTTGATACTCTGTCTTCCCTGTCTCCTGGCAGTCAGGCTCCAGGTTCTTCTCCTATACCTCTGGCTGATTCTTTTCAGTCTCTTGCACTGGCTAGTCTTCTACTTTCCCACCCCTTAAATATTACTGTTCAGGACAGTGTTGATTCACACCAGAGAAACGATTCCCAAATAATAAATCAGCCCAGACCTCTCCACTGAGCTTCGCATCACACAGCACAAAGACGTCTCCATTTGGATGTCCCACAGGCATCTCAAATTTGCCATATCTAAAGCTGAATTTCTCTTCTCTAATCCCCTGGAAACCTCCTCTCTATCCTGTACGCTTATTGTTCTGCATCCAACCCCAAAACTTGGACATCATCTTCTCCCCGCTCTCATTTGTACATAGTCTAATTCCTCCCTTCTGCACCCACACAACCTCTTGAAGCTTCCCGTCCCCCCAGCCCCATTCCTACTGGTTTAGTTCTGACCCCATATTAGTTTCCCTAGAGTATGCACCAGGCTTCCAGCTTGCACCCTGGCCTCCTCATACTTAAGACAATAATACAGGAGTGATCTTTCTAAAATGTGATGAGTTTGGTCCCTCTTTCCCTGCTAAAACCATTCAGTGACTTGCATCTTCAAAGAATAATGTCCCGGGACTTCCCTGGCAGTCCACTGGTTAAGACTCTGGCTTCCACTGCAGGGGACCTGGGTTCGATCCCTGGTCGAGACACTAAGATCCCACGTGCCGCATGGTGCGGCCAAAAACAAAAAATGTCCAAATTTTACATCACGAGCTAAGGAGGCTTGTGACCTGGCCCCTGCCTGCTTCCAGACTCATTCTTATTTTCTCCGCCCAAGTCCTCTTACACTTAAGTCTGGTTGTTTCTTAAACATGCTGTGCTTTCTCTGGCTCTGGTCCTTATCAAACTCTGTTTTCATTTTCTGGGATGCTCTTCCTTTCAAAGGATACATTTGATGATCTCTTGATTCCTGAAGAAGCATCTCCTTTGTGAAGCCACCCGCAACCTCCCCAGGTAAAGCTGGTCTTCTCCCACGATACGCCTCAGCCATGGCACCCGACCCGTATCATATGGCCAGTCACCATGCACCTCCTCTACCTCACGGTGACATCCTGATGTCACATACTGATTTTTATTCATCTCTCTGCATTCTGTTGCTTAGCACAGGCCTCAAACAATGTAGAGGCTCAAAAAGTATTTGCCACATGAATGAGTTAGTAAACTGAGTGAATGAACGATTGTACCTCATGCCTCTGCACTATTTCAGTCTAAGCTTCATGCAAAATGCTGAGACGTGACATTGTTCGTAACTCCTCAGCCAATGGAACCATCTCTTTATCATTTAAATTTTTGGGGGGGGGGACTGAAAGCAAATGAACTAGAATGACCTTTCCATTTACAGCAAACAGTTCAATGGAAACATGAGTGACATGGAGACAACATTTTAAAATAGACTTGCATCTCCTCTTCACTGACTCACAGCTCCCCAAGGCGTCGTGTGCAGAAGGAGTTGTCACTCCTGCTCTGTCCATCCCTACTGCAAACCTGGAAACTGGTGGCAGCATAGTTCCCATCTCCTCCCTCTGCCTCCTGATGGCTGCTCCTCTCTGTGTTGCCCTAATTCATTATTAGCACATACTGCCTGCCTGCTTGAGCTGGTGTTGTCCTTTCTTGCTATTGAAGGCTTCAGATTTATTCCCAACCTGGATAATGATCGGCTCCAGGTTAGGAAAATACGTCTTTCTACACTACTCTGCCCTCTGACCTACAGCAATTTTCAGAAGTTACGCTAAGAAAAAAAAAAAAAAAGGGCTTGAATTAGATTTGATGTAGTTTGGGCTGATTTTCCAGTTGAATTCTTTTTATGTTGCCTCTGCTATACCTGCTGACTTATCCTAATGCAAGATATTCACCAACATATTTTTTCTTCCTATCCCCTCCTGCACCATCCACTTGCCCAGTTAAAGCTATTTGCCACAGGAACTATTTGTCAGACTAGAATCAGAGACTAGAGGAGCTAATTCTGAACAGTTAAATTTAACACTCTTGATGTTATGATTAAGACAGAAAGATTTAGAAACCAAATGTGTTTACAACTATTGGGATCTCCTCCACACTTAACCTCAGACAATCTGGAAGCCCACCAGTTGGGAGAGTAAAGGAGAGTTAGGGGAAGTCAACAGTTCAGATATCGGTCTATGGCTGGGCCCCGTCCACTCCCCGTGGGTTAGCTCTTAAGGGAGGATTATTAGGGAGACTAGAGCTTCCCATATAAGTCTGAGCATCAAAGCTATCTTCTTCACCTTCCTCCCAGAGATGTGGGCATGCCTTGCTACCAAGAGGCTGACTGGGCTCAGGCTGCCTCTTAGTGGGCCTCCAGTGGGAAAGGTCTGTGCTGTGATTACTATTTGTACTAGTAATGCTTTTAGGCATTGGAAAAAATCCTGAAGATATTTATTTTTTAGATATTCCATAAAAAAAGTAAAGGAGAGCAACTTTTGAGAAATAGATGCGGGGAGAGAGACAGAGAGATAACTAACAAAGGACACAGATGGAGAGACAGAAAAAGAGATACGGGGGCAAAAAAGGGTGAGAGGGCTTCTCTGCAATTCAGCTTCCCCAGAAATACATCCTGAGCAGAATCCCTGGGTGAGTGATTCAATAAGGAAGGGCTCCTAGGGGGACTGGTAAAGGAGAAGGGGGACATTTTTACATTTACAAAAACCATAAAGAGGAAATCTGAAGGGATTTGAATGCAGGGTTGCCAGATTTAGCAGCTAAACTACAAGACGCCCAGCTGACTCAGATTTTCAGATGAACAAGGAATAATTTTTTAATGTAAGTATATCCCATGCCATATTTGTTGTTTATCTAAGCTTCGAATTTAACTGGGTGTCCTGTATTTTACCTGACAGTCCTATATGGGTGGAGCCCTGACACTGTCCGCTAGAAGACAGAGTGCGGGGAAGGCCCTGCTGCTCTCACTCCCTGGGTGCTGAGTTCTGGAACGCAATTTGGGGGCCAAAGCATTGGGATCAAAATGGATGGTAGAAATACCCCATTTTAAGGCCATTGCCCTTCTCCCAAGTCTTCAAATCCAACTCTAGCTGGAGGTGATTCTTGGACACATTTGATCTTAAAAAAAAAAAAAATACACACACACACACACACACACACACACACACACAGAGGATGACAATCTATTCCCTCTGATTTCAACAGTAATGAACTCCCATTTTAGAAAATTTGGAAAATATATAGGGTATTTAGAAGAAGAGACGAAAGATAATCCATTATTAGTAGAATGGCACATTTCTTCCTGCTCTTTTTCTGGGTATACATAATTATGAGGTTTTGTTTTCTTCTCACATATTTTTTTCAAAATTGAGACTATACTTTTTAAAAATGAGCATTATTAAATTAATGCACAGAAATCCCTTGCATTCCTATACACTAATGATGAAAATTCTGAAAGTGAAATTAAGAAAACACTCCCATTTACCATTGCAACAAAAAGAATAAAATACCTAGGAATAAACCTACCTAAGGAGAAAAAAGACCTGTATGCAGAAAATTATAAGACACTGATGAAAGAAATTAAAGATGATACAAACAGATGGAGAGATATACAATATTTGTGGATTGGAAGAATCAACATTGTGAAAATAAGTATACTACCCAAAGCAATCTACAGATTCAACGCAATCTCTATCAAACTACCACTGGCATTTTTCACAGAACTAGAACAAAAAAATTCACAATTTGTATGGAAACACAAAAGACTCCGAATAGCCAAAGCAATATTGAGAAAGAAAAACGGAGCTGGAGGAATCAGGCTCCCGGGCTTCAGACTATACTACAAAGCTACAGTAATCAAGATAGTATGGTACTGGCACAAAAACAGAAAGATAGATCAATGGAACAGGATAGAAAACCCAGAGATAAACCCACACACATATGGTCACCTTATCTTTGATAAAGGAGGCAAGAGTATACAATGGAGAAAAGACAGCCTCTTCAATAAGTGGTGCTGGGAAAACTGGAGAGCTACATGTAAAAGAATGAAATCAGAACACTCCCTAACACCATACACAAAAATAAACTCAAAATGGATTAAAGACCTAAATGTAAGGCCAGACACTATCAAACTCTTAGAGGAAACATAGGCAGAACACTCTATGACATAAATCACAGCAAGATCCTTTTTGAACCACCTCCTAGAGAAATGGAAATAAAAACAAAAATAAACAAATGGGACCTAATGAAACTTAAAAGCTTTTGCACAGCAAAGGAAACCATAAACAAGACGAAAAGACAGCCCTCAGAATGGGAGAAAATATTTGCAAATGAAACAACTGACAAAGGATTAATCTCCAAAATTTACAAGCAGCTCATGCAGCTCAATAACAAAAAAAAAAAACAACCCAGTCCAAAAATGGGCAGGAGACCTAAATAGACATTTCTCCAAAGAAGATATACAGATTGCCAACAAACACATGCAAGAATGCTCAAAATCATTAATCATTAGAGAAATGCAAATCAAAACTACAATGCGATATCATCTCACACTGGTCAGAATGGCCATCTTCAAAATATCTAGAAACAATAAATGCTGGAGAGGGTGTGGAGAAAAGGGAACCCTCATACACTTTTGGTGGGAATGTAACTTGATACAGCCACTATGGAGAACAGTATGGAGGTTCCTTAAAAAACTAAAAATAGAACTAGCATAGACCCAGCAATCCCACTACTGGGCATATACCCTGAGAAAACCATAATTCAAAAAGAGTCATGTACCACAATGTTCATTGCAGCTCTATTTACAATAGCCAGGACATGGAAGCAACCTAAGTGTCCATTGACAGATCAATGGATAAAGAAGATGTGGCACATATATACAATGGAATATTACTCAGCCATAAAAAGAAACGAAACTGAGTTATTTGTAGTGAGGTGGGTGGACCTAGAGTCTGTCACACAGAGTAAAGTAAGTCAGAAAGAGAAAAACAAATACCATATGCTAACACATATATATGGAATCTAAAAAAAAATGGTCATGAAGAATCTAGGGGCAAGATAGGAATAAAGATGCAGACCTACTACGGAATGGACTTGAGGACATGGGGAGGGGGAAGGGTAAGCTGGGACAAAGTGAGAGAGTGGTACTGCATATATGGACATATATACACTACAAAGTGTAAAATCGATAGCTAGTGGGAAGCAGCTTCATAGCACAGGGAGATCAGCTCGGTGCTTTGTGACCACCTAGAAGGGTGGTATAGGGAGGGTGGGAGGGAGGGAGATGCAAGAGGGAAGAGATATGGGGATATATGTATATGTATAACTGATTCACTTTGTTATAAAGCAGAAACACACCATTGTAAAGCAATTATACTCTGATAAAAATGTTAAAAAAAAAACTAACTCAAACTATAAAAAATGTCAGTAAAGTAGCAGAATAAAAAGACTAAAATACAGAAATGAAAAGTCTTCATAAACACAAACATAACCAGTTAGAAGAAAAATCCCATTTTCAACACTAACGAACATACAATCCTTGGGAAAAATCTAACAAATTTAACAAAACCTTAAAAAAAAAAAAGAGCATTATTATGAGAATTTCCTATCCTTATTATTTGAAAACATTACCTTTAATGAATGCATGTTATGTCACCTGGTTAATTTATACTTCTTTAATTCCCTTATCTTAGACTCTTAGGTTATTTCTAATTTGCTGATACTATAAATGACATGGATAGCTACATAAATATAAATATTTATCAGCATATCTTACTATTCCCTTGAGATTGTTCCTAATGCTCTTTATACCCAACTTTAGACTTACTTATGCTTTCTACTAGAGCCTGGAGAGGTGGGGAGTTATTTAATTATCCAATGCTACAGTTTTTCTATTAGGATAGGATTGCTTCTGCTCACCATGAACATGATATTCAGGTGCAGTGGACAGGATCAATTGATGGCTTCAATTCTCTGGAGGCTATTAGGAGGAAAAAAGGATACAAAATCATGTTCTGGATGGCTCTGGAGGTGGAAAGAAGATTCAAGTAAGGAGTGAGGGACAGACAGATTCAGCTCCACGTGAGGAAAAGTGTCCTGAGGTCTAGGAGGGAACAGAAACAGCTCCCTCGAGTAACAGTGAGCGCTGGCTTGCCGAGGGCATTTGTGGGCAGCAGCATGAGCACCTATCCTGGGAGAAGCGGCAGAGCACAGCAGCTGAGAGCGGGGGCTCTGCAGCCAGAGGGTTGGGGTTTTCATCCCAGCTTTGCCACGTTCTGGTTGTATGATCTGGGGCAAGTGGTACCACCTCTCTGTGTTACAGCATCCTCATCTGAAAAATGGAACAGGTCCTAATGGCTGTTGTGAGAATTAGATTAATAACTCATGTATAGCACTAGAATCATCCTAAACATCTACTACATGTTCGATAAATGTTAGCACTTGTTTCCCCTGTTGTTACTTACTGTAGACAGGCTTGATTATGCAATATAATTGGCCAATAACTCTTAGCACTTGGGAATCTATACTTGGTCTCCGAAGGTCACTGTTCCATTACAGTGACACCAGTCCAATGGACGCCACTAGCATTCTGCAGGGTACACTCTGGTTCTGTTTGTTTTCATATCTGTGTGTCATTGATTACCTTTTTATGAGCAAAACTAACTTTAGCCCTCTGTCCCTTTGCAGCCATGATGGAGGCCAACTGCAGCTTTGTAGCTTATCCATTTTGGAATCAAATAGCTGCCTTGTAAAAGTAGTGTTGCAATCTTTAAATGCCCATAAAGAGGGATTTGAACATTTATCTCACATCATGTGATTTGGTAAAAGTAAACAGAAAGTCTTTCAGTTGAAGAGTGGAAGTGATGACTGAGTGAAATGATATAAAACAGGAGAGTTAGGTTGAGAAAGTGTGTTCACTGTAAATACATGAAGGGGCAAAGTGGGGCTGGTACAAGAAAAGTCAGGCTTTTGTATGGCAAGCAAGACAAGGAGAGGGGCAAGTAGGTGTTGCCAGCAGAAGGTGAGAACCCCTCCTCCCCGTTTACTTCTCATTTCTTGCCTCCCTCCCATAAATATCTGGGAGGATACACTACCACAGAAGGTATCTTCTCCTTGGAAAACCAAAGCACCATTATTTCTAGGACTGAAGTCCATGAAATCCTGCAGACCACAGCGAGTATGATCACACGCTAACTCACTAAGGCTGGATTAGGGAAAGCCAAACACTACAACCAGTCATCCCTTTCAACTGCCTAAGACTGAAGCCAGCTAGAGGACCCACTTCGTATAGTAGAGAGTGAATGTTAGGAAACCATTTTAAAGGACAGCCCATTGTTAGAAGTAAAAATGAAATTGTTAAAATTAAAAGCTCAGAGGATGCATTAAACAGCAAATTATTGTAGCAGGAAAGGGATGAGAATTGGAGAGACTGAGGGGATGGGGGTGATAAAGACAGGGAGAAGACACATCGGTGTGACGGGGACTCTCCTCACGCACCATGTACCCAGTAACGCTTAGAATCAAGAAAAAAAGGATCAAATTGGCTTCCAATGACTCACAACCCACCGGAACTTCTGGAATGCAGACCTCTTTTGTCCAAAATCCTAGAAATATCCAGCCCGATAACAAGGCATGTTCACAAGGAAACTTGTAGCCTCTCACTTTGTTAGTGTTTAAAGTATTGAAATGTCTGAGGATTTACAGCTGCTTTGCCTTCTTTTCAGAATGTCCCCCACGGATAGACTGGCACGACGACTAGAGAGGAGACACCATCCTTGGACGCTTAGACCATCGGCTCCCGTGACCTAGCACCAACTCACGCCAAAGACTCTAAAAGCTTATCTTACCCTATATTGTGGTCACAAACATTTGTTATTTGAAAAGGCTTGTAAATTTTTTAAAAATGTCGACTCTGGAACAACATGGGAATTGTAAGCCTAAAATCCAAGCTGCTTTTAGAGAATGGCTCCTGGGGGACACCTAAGGGTTAGACTGTGGACTCTGATGTCTTCAGTTAAGGACAGTCCCCAATTCCAGGGGAGACAGAGAAAGCCCAGCGGGCATGGATACCCATGGAGAGACTGAGAGGTGGGCGGCAGGAAACCCCGCAGAGAGGGTCTTGGTGGAGGGGACCAGGTCAACCGAGTGGTTGAAGAGCTGTTTGCTGGGGGTGGTATAAATATAGGGAAGATGTAAGTGGTTTTCTTGGTGACATGTGAGCGTTCCCAGAGAAGAGGAGGAAAAAGTGGCAGTAGTAGCCGTGTGTTTGTTATCGGTGGGAGTGATGGTGGTGGTTTCAACCTCAGATTCCCAGCCTGCTGAGCCAGGCTTGTCTAAAGCACGTCAGTAACTGCACGCGCTCTCCTCTTGCTGATAAGGCTGATTTTACACCTCTGATAGGCCCTGTGAGCCTCCCTCCAACCCCCCAGAATATCAGGGACACATTTCGTGGATACCTTTCTTCTTTAGAGGTGACTCTGAGCACTTCACCCACCAGCTGGAGGATGTTGGCAGCAAATGTTAGAGGGGACAGAGAAGGTTCCTAGAGGGTGAGGGGATTAGGCTTAGACTGTGCCACGAGTATGAACTCTTTTCAATTTAATCCCACCAACACTCACTGCATACCCACCGGTATCCCCAGACCGTGCCAGCCTCAAGATGATTCTGGCATGAGTAACAAGAACAGTCTTTCCTTCCGTGCCTCCATGCTCTGAAAGTTCCTGGAACACCTGTCCTTCCAAGTATGCCCACTTTCGAGAGGCATCAGGATGTGGCAGGAAGACCACGGGCTTCGGAGGCAAATCCGGATTCTGCTACTACCTAGCAGCATAACTGTGAGAAAGCTACCCCATCACTCTGAGCCTCAGTGTTTACATT
Organism: Tursiops truncatus; assembly: GCF_011762595.2. NCBI lineage: Eukaryota > Metazoa > Chordata > Mammalia > Artiodactyla > Delphinidae > Tursiops > Tursiops truncatus. Next base: position 74,808,728 of record NC_047047.1, on the reverse strand, counting down.
TGCAAAATGTGGATGGGGTCTATTTTAGATCATAGCTGTGAAGGTTAGCTATCGTGCAGACAAAGCAACTGGCAACCTGCCAGGTTCAGAGTCGGTGCTCAATCAATGGTGCCTATTACTGCCGTCAGTCTCCCTGTGGGGCCTCACCCCTGCTTCTCACTGCTCTCGCTGTCCCTGAAACTGTCCTTGTCATCAGGACTACCATTATCCCTGTTTCTTTTGCCACCATCCAAAGGTCCCCCAATTACGGGAACAGTTTCCCCAGTAATTATAGCTGTTCACAAGACTTTTCAAAAGCTAATCTGGACTTTGGGGTATTGTCATCCTATAAGAGAAGAACTTGAAACGAGTTTCCAGGAAGCTACTTGAAAGGCAGGCAAGTGAAATTGCTTTGTTTCATCTCAAGCATATTTCTTCCAAAAATTTGGCCTCTGGAACTTATTCTCTTCCTGTTCAAAGCCAGTATATTATTTACCCAAGATTTTTTTCTCACTTTTTATATTTATTACTCCCAATAAGCCTAGTCCAATGCCAAGCACATAGTAAGCACTCAGGTACTTGACGGAACATGTAACAAACCTTACACACTGGACATGCTTAAGATAAGATACAAAATGAAACTAAGAATGACATGTATTCATTTCTCTCTTATTTTCATATAGCACCCTGTTCAGATGCCCTTACAAGCCCTTAACCACACTTCATTTGGATTGCCAGTTGGGATTAGGCCTTTAATAGTTGTTCCAGGAACAAAATGATATATTGCAACTTAGAAAATGAAAAAAGTAAGATAAAATATGATGAAATATCTAAAAATGAAGACAGTTCTGACAAAATTTTGACAATTCACCAACATAAGGATATTTTTTTTATCATTTGCCTGGAAATGCAACTCAATATTATATTCAGTTTATTTTAGAATAGCTATCTTTACCTGAGAGTCAATACTCACATGTCACCAAATTATTGTTTTAAAATTAATTTTTTCTCAATCAAATTTGCATATATGAAGAGAAGTAACACACTGGACACCAAGTTATAGAATGTAGTCTGAGGCTTATGTGGAATTATAATTGCTTTCAACTATTACTGAAATCTCTTTTCAAAGACCCTAAAGCAGACTTTCTCTCTTTTACGTTTTAAGCGACCTCGATTTCCAACCTTTAATCCTCAGACACCTCCACTTCTTCCAGAATATTCCCTCTTCCCTGATACTATGACCCTCAGTGCTTGTGGGAGGTGCTAGACGTAGAAACACAAGTCATCCTCAGGCTCTGTCCTTCTGCTCACTATTTGGTCGGGGCATCAAATACTCACCAAACTATACTACAATTGGCTGGTGACACGTACCATAGAACAGGTTATTACAGGTTCTCAAGAGGTACTGGGATGAGAAAGGCCAATCATGGTTCAGGAAAGACCTCACAGGATAGAAGACATTTGAGAAGGCTTCAGGTGAGATTTTGATTGGCCAAAGAGGTGTGCGGACATTTTCAGGCTTAGGGGTCCGCATGATGGAAACCGCAGTCTGTTCTAGGATGCGGCAAGTGGTCCTTATAATGAAAGAACACAGGATGTTTGCAGAGAAGTTAATGGGATGAGCCTACAAAGCATCACTGAAGACACACTGAAGAGCCTTGAAAGCCTTGGATGTGTAATAATGAGGTAGTCTTTTTCTTATAAGCAGTAGGAAATTAATCAATAGGTTTTAAGCAAGACAGCGGACATAAGGAATATGTAATTGAGAAGGGCATTTTGTAGAGGCTAACGATTGTCGAGGATGAAATGAGAGAGCATTTGGATGGGACAAGTAGAAGAAAGATTCTTAGATAATGCAGTTTTGAGCTTGCTCTGGAAGGAAGATAAAAAGTTTGAATTCAAGAGAAAGGAGGGATCGGGGAAGGGAAGTTTTGCTGTGGCAGGAATAATAATCACAGCTAGCATTTTAAGTGACTACTCTGTGCCAGCACTCTGAGATCTCGATGCATGCCCTGTACAAGCCTAGGGCATGGGAGTGTGCACTCTGTGCTCCAAGTTCCCAGTTTGCACACCTGGCTCGTGGAGGTCCATACAATTATCACAAGAAATTACCAAAGGAAATTCTCTTCCAGAATTGCGGGAGAAATCATCTTCAAAACCATCTTAAGAACCATCCAAGTCAGCACATAGCCTTCCTTCATAGTCATTCCTGGCTTTCGAGCACAACAAGCTATCTTGTATTTTATATCTTGACCATGGTGAGAGAAGCAGATCGTGCATGTGATAAAATTGCAGAGAACCTAACACACACACACACACACACGTGTAAACCTGAGAAATCTGAATAAGACCAGAGGATTGTACTAACATCTATAAAACCTAGTTGCGATGTTCTACGATGGTTTTGCAAGACACTGCCATTTGGGGAAACTGAGTAAAGAGTGCACAGGGTCTCTGTTTTATTGCTTACAACTGAATGTGGATCTACAATGATTTCAAAATGTTTCATTTTTTAAAAAAATGGGTCCATGGATCATGACTGAGAAATGTCTGAAAGCTATCTTTCTCATATGCTTTCCTATACAGTAGAGACTGGAGAGTGGAAGGCATAGTCCCTTGGGACTACAGATTGTAGATGCACTCCGGGGATGCTAAAAGGTATTGAATAGAATATGGTGAATATGGTTCTGGAGGCATCTGCTTAGGCCCGCCCCCCTCCCCTCCCCCCACCCCTGGTTAGGGCAGGTATTCCGGTACCCAATCACTAGCTTTGCAGTATCAAGAGGCACTGCATGAGCATCAGTCATTTTTGTCAGTGCACAGGGAGCACACATGGTGTCCCTCTAAACGCAGCAGTTCTGAAGATAGTTTCTGGATTCTTGAATTATGATTAAGACTAGGTGTTCCTAGGGCCATACTCCAGTGTATTTTGCCAATTCTCTGTTTTCTCGATGGTGAGAGAGGTGGCAATGACTCTGATGGCCCACTTCAGTGGTGTTGTTCTGGGATTCATGCCTGGAGACCTACCTGAAGGCTTCCAAGGGTTCCCTAAGCATGCACTTCTCTTCAGGACATCTTTTATGTATAGAGAAGCTAGAGGTGGGGTTTTGGTTTGCCTTTTTTGTTTTTGTTTTTTACCTTCAGCTGAACTCTGATGCTGATGCCCTGGGACTTTATAAGCCCAACCTTCTACCACTGGATTCCCTTCCAAATGAGATAGCCTCAGTCTACCAGTCTAAAAATGTATACAGACCGTTAGCTAAAGTCATAGAACAGTTAATGGGACTTTCTAACGGCTAGAATTCTCTGGGGTGTTATCTGAAAGTGAGAAGAAAAAGCAGGAGGAAACAATGGGGTCTTGGTTCTGGGGAATTTTTGATGTTTTCACCTCTACGGTGATGGGGGTATCGTGGATGGTAGCACAGGTGAAAAGTCCCAGAGAGACCTTAGGGAACACTGGATGCTGTTTCAATAAAATTACAATAATATAGAATGAATAAATCTTCATATCTAATGTACAGCATGATGACTACAGTTAGTAACACGGTATTATACACAGGGAATTTGCTTAGATAGATTTTTAGGTGCTCTTACCCACACACAAAAAAAAGATAAAAGTGAGAGGAGACAGATATGTTAATTAGCTTGACTGTAGCAATCATTTCACTGTGTATCTCAAACCATGATGCTTTACTACTTCAATATATAATACAATTATTATTAAAATTATAAATTAAGAAATTTTTGAATACATTCAAACTCTTCAGGGTTTTAGAAATTTGTTTGTTCTCTTGGTGAAAATCTTAGTGCGATTGTGTCGTGCATCCCACAGGAAATTAAAAGCAGCTGAGAGGGTTTTTAAGCTCCTATGTATGGCCCTCGTGATAGCCCTTCTCTCCATCCCTTAAAATTTTAAGAATCTCCGCTCCACAGTAAATAGAACAAAATGGACGTGTGCTTGCAGGCCAGGTGAATGGACCACCTGGAACGGATGAGATTGGGTGCTATTGCTGTGGCTTCAGTGGGGCTCCGTGGCTTTCATGTTTAGAAAGGGGAGGCTGGGAGCGGCTGGGCCCTGGAGGAGGGCCGCCTCCTCTATGGCCTTAGCTTCCCCGTGTGTTTCCTCCTTTCCCCTTTCTCCCCACCCACCTTTCATCATCCTCAGAAGCCCATGTGTGTGAAAAGCAACAGAGGAATGTGGGTGGGTTGACTTGTATAATTAAATCCATGTTGTATCGTGTTCTTTAGAATTAATAAGGAATTCATCCCATTGAAACTCACCATGACATCTTCCCTCTGACTCAGATTTCTTTTGCTTTTCTCTCCTTTCCTTGGCTAAAAGCATTAGACATGGGGCTATGGTTCAAATTAGTATCTTACATTTCTCTCCTCCTTTTTTTTTTTAATTGAACTTTTCTGTTCAGTGAAGAGTTTAGTTTGTTTAGATTTCCTTTTTCTTCCATTCTACTCATCTGCCATTGTCTTCTTTTCTTCCTTCCCTTGGAAAACTTACTCAGCAAAGGAGCAAATGGGAGAGCTCTTCATTTCGCTTGTGACTGCAGAGCTGGAGAAAGTGCACTGCTGGCTAAAGCTTGATAATCCAGGCACTGTCATTTGAGGCTCTTCATTCCCTGGACTTTCATATCCTGACACCATGAAAAGCATGCTCTCACAGATGTCCACTGAGGCCAGAGGGAGCTGTTTCTGTGAGGCCATGAGACAGGGAGAAACAGGGAATAAGCCGTACTTCTAAATTCCTGGGTCATGTTGTGAAACACCTTTTTATTGGGGGTAGTAATCTGACTTCATTCCCTTATAAAAGTGGATTTATGTGATGGATACGTGATATATATTTTTCTGCCACTGTTCTTGTGGGATAGTGGTTGTATCAGTTAGGATTAGATTCAACTGTGAGTAACATAAACCTGAAATAACAGTGGCTTAAACCTGATAAAAGTTTTTCCTTGTTCATGTAGAAGACCGGCTGTAGCCGTCCGGGGCTGGGATGCTGGCTCAGTTCCATGAAGTCTTCCTCGTAATCCCTGCCCCTGTACAGCTGAGGGTGTGGCCCTCAGCTTCATGGTCCAAGTAGGTATACTGTCATCTCAAGAACATTCATATGAACCAACGAAAAGAGCTCATCTGCCTCCTTTATAAGCTTCTGATCACAACAGGGGGCCTCAGTTCAACTGCAGACAGGAGATTTGGGGCTCTGGGGTGAGACCAACACAGGCTTACGCCTGGCTGTGCTCGCCTACCGGATGTGCACGTGTGAACAAATCCCTTAACCTCTCTGAGGTTATGTATAATGTATGTATGTTTTCTCATATGCATAATGGAAATTATATATCTTAGAGCAGTGTGAGTATAAAAGAAGGTAACGTATGTAAAAGAACTGGCCCACTGATTAGCACGATAACAGATACCATTTTACAGAGCTTTTAAATTTCTTGCTGAGAGGTTTTTCTGTTTTCGAAGAAAACTAATCCCCTGTTTAGAGACTGGTGATTCTGTCCTGGTGAGACCGTCCCCCAGAGTGGGCTGCACGTTCTTTACAAGCCCTTCTCCCGACTAGAGAAGAAAGCGACCTCGAGGTGGGCAACGCCACTGGCCATTCTACCTCCAGTGAACCAGGTTTCACTCCCCCTGTACTTTTCCTCTGCGGGGGATACTGTGGTTAGTGGCAAATATCCATTTCCCATTCCCTTCTATTGCCGTATGTTTTTAACCTGCAAGTTGAGAGATCCATTGGTGGGTTGTGAAATCAATTTAGTGGGTCATGACCAGCACATTTTAATGAAAGGATAAAAGAGAATAGGTTAGGGAAAATCAGGGTGCATCATAAATAATTAATATGTACTTTCATGAAATGGATTTCATATATGTGGGTGTGTTCATGTATGTGTATTCTATGTTATAACGTAAAAAGTATTTCTTAAAATGAGTTGTGAATCCTGAAAAGGAAGAATAATGTAGGAGGAATCACTCCACCTGACATTAAAGCTTACTATGTAGATACAGTAATTAATACAGCGTGGTATTTGCAGACAGTTAGATGCATATATCAGTGGAACAAAACAGAGACTCCTGAAATGGACCTCCATAAGTGTGCCCAACCGATTTTTTTACAAAAGTGGGGAAGCAATTCAAATGGAGGAAAATCCAATTGGCCTTTTAAATTCAAATGACCTTTTTAAAAAAGCCCAAGAAGCTTGTCATCACATCAACATTCAAAGCAGCAGCAAGAAGACACGAGAAGCTACCATGCGTGCCCACTGTCTTTTAAGAAAAATACCTAGGAGCTTCCCTTGGGTCTTCATCTATGCCCCAGTGGCCAGAACTTAGTCACATGGCCATACCAACTGTAAGGAAACTCGAGAAATGTCATCTTCATTCTGAGCATCACACACCCAGTTAACATTTCTATTATTCTGTAGAAGTAGAGAAAAATAGATATTGGTCAGCAATTTACTATCTATCTGTGCTACACAAAGACACAGTGCAAGTATGGAATTCGATCTCTCTTGGGCATCAAAATAAAATTTCCACAACACATATTTGACCTCTGATTAAAAACCTCAGATGTCTCCTTAACGCACAAAGTCCAAACTCCTTCATAAGGATAGTTAGGTTCTTGAACGTTTGGCCCAAGCCCAGATTTCCATCCATTCTCTGCCCACCACATTCTCCCAAATGCTAAGACTCTACCTCCTCAAGCCCAGATTTCCATCCATTCTCTGCCCACCACATTCTCCCAAATGCTAAGACTCTACCTCCTCAAGCCCAGATTTCCATCCATTCTCTGCCCACCACATTCTCCCAAATGCTAAGACTCCACCACCTCAAGCCCAGATTTCCATCCATTCTCTGCCCACCACATTCTCCCAAATGCTAAGACTCCACCACCTCAAGCCCAGATTTCCATCCATTCTCTGCCCACCACATTCTCCCAAATGCTAAGACTCTACCTCCTCAGTGTTCCTGCTCAAACTCTCCCCTCACCCAGATTGTACCCCTGCAGCCACTCCCTCCTGTATCTGACAAACAATGCCTCATCCTTGTAGACCTAGTGAAGTCGTCATTTCCTCTCGCTGATGCCCTTCCTGTGACTCCTCCAGCCCAGCCGAAGTAACTGTTCCCTTCTCTAAGCTTTCATTAACCTGCACGTATGTCGATCATGGCACTTAACCTCATGTCTTAACTGAGACTTATCTGGTTTTTGTTGTTGCTGTTTTGGTTTTGTTTTGCTAGGGACTGGAAGCCCCTCCAGTACAGGGCCTATTTTCCTGATATTCTGTTTTCACAGATCTTGGAATCTCTCCACAACCTTAAAATTATTTGTTGAATTATTGAGAGGTTTCTCAGGGCCAAAAAGTAGAAAGAAAGAAAAAGTATCTATATACAACAGGTGTGCTTTGAATGGACAAAGCTGGTATTTCACAGGTTCAGTTGTGAAGAAATAACCTGTGCTTAGAGAGTGGCATGGACATACGTACACTACCAAACGTAAAATAGATAGCTAGTGGGAAGCAGCCGCATAGCACAGGGAGATCAGCTCAGTGGTTTGTGACCACCTAGAGGGGTGGGATAGGGAGGGTGGGAGGGAGACGCAAGAGGGAGGGGATATGGGGATATATGTAAATGTATAGCTGATTCACTATGTTATAAAGCAGAAACTAACACACCATTGTAAAGCAATTATACTCCAATTAAGATGTTAAGAAAAGAAAAAAGACTAAGGTGAAAAGGATGATTCTCTGACATCCTGAGATTCCTATTTTACTGCAGTGGGCAAGTCAAGTTCAAAGTGGATCACGGGCAAGTCCTCCTGGACCCCATGTTCCCTTCGTGGACACACTTGTCTGCTTGAGGGAAGGGGGTTTTCTTCAGATTCAGCATGTAAGGACAGAGCAGCAAGGACAGCTTCAAAAATAATCATTTCTCTGGGCTTCCCTGGTGGCGCAGTGCTTGAGAGTCCGCCTGCCGATGCAGGGGACATGGGTTCGTGCCCCGGTCCGGGAAGATCCCACATGCCGCGGAGCGGCTGGGCCCGTGAGCCATGGCCGCTGAGCCTGCGCATCCGGAGCCTGTGCTCCGCAACGGGAGAGGCCACAGCAGTGAGAGGCCCGCGTACCGCAAAAAAAAAAAAAAAAAAAAAAAAAAAAATCATTTCTCTAGGTATGTATTTGGAAGAAACTCCTGTTCTCTCTAAGCGAAAACATAAGTTTTATTCTTGGCAGTCATGCTTTTTTTGTATAGAAGAGTATTTTATTTGTAAATTTGTGCTTGACATCCTTTACATCAGTAAAATTAATTTTATGGTTTTTTTGGGGGGGGGGGCATTTAAATAGAAGAACTTTATACCCATTGAATAACACCTCCCGATATCCCCCTTCCCCCAGCCCCTGGCAACTACCATTCTACTCTCTTCTATGAGTCTGACTATCTTAGATTCCTCAGGTAAGTGGAATCACGCACTATTTGTTCTACTGTGAGTGGCTTATTTCATGTAGCATGATGCCCTCTAGGTTCCTCCACGCAGTCACATATGGCAAGATTTCCTTTTATTTTTTTTAAGGCTGAGTAATATCCATTGTACGGATATACCACATTTTCTTCATTGAGGGACATTTAGGTTGTTGCCACATCTTGGCTGCTGTGAATAATGCATGCCTCCTTTTTCTGAATGAAATACCAGGTGACGTTCTTCACCAGTGACGTTCTTCAAATGCTCCCCCCCTGTTGCTTGGCCTTCAAGAGCCTCAGTCTCTTAAAGTTGTAACATTTAGATTCCCTACTACGGCAGAGAGTGTTTTATTTATTAGACCTGTGTGTGCTCCTTTACATTTCTGTCTTCTAATTAGATCAGCACCATGTGACTTATTTTAACCAACAGGCTCTGTACAGAAGTGACATGAGTCATCTCCTGTCATGATAGGTAAGATACAGTGTCTCATATCTTTGTCTTCCCATGAGGGACACCTGTTCCAGGTGACATAGTTACAAAATGGAGGAAGATTTTACATGAGTGTGAAATAAAGGGTTAAGCCACTGAGACTGAGGAGTTTGTTGTAGCCAGTAGGATTAATAACCATGTCTAATACGCTGACAGTGTAAGGCTACTAGGAGGATTAAACAGAACATTTAAACACAAGCTTGAGCACAGTGTTGGAGAGAAATATACATTAGCCATATGGTAGAGTGAGGTTGCCATTATGCAATAAAATAGTTACATTGAAAGAAAAGTCTCTGGAGGACAGGAAACCTTGGCTCCAGAGTTGTAGAACTTTAGACCTGGACTTAGAAGCCATTTAATTTAGTGCTTTTCAAACCTGTTTGATTATAAACCTCAGGTTCTTAGGAGAAATACAGATTTCTAGGTCTTGCCCCCGGTTATAATGAATCATAATCTCTAGGGGAGGTTTTGATCGCGATTGTTTTGTTGGTTTTTATACAGAAGGAAAGTGAGTCATAAGAGGTTAATGACATTCCTGAAGCCACAGCACTGATTATTCAGCGTGCTGGGACTAGAACCCAGCTTCCACAAAGCCGGATGCTTTACTTCTGGGCTCACATAATAATGTTCTAATAGAGTGAGGCCGAGACTGACCTCTCGTCCCCCTTTTTCTGATAAATCATGTCAAGACCTGCAAATGATTTTCCCCCTTAACAATGAAAAGAAGATGTAATTTTAAAATTACCTTGGATGTACAGTAAAAGCAGCATTCCCATAATCAATCATCTAAAATCATGGGGTTATTTGGAGCTATTTGAAGGAAAGTAAATTGAAAACATGTTTTTAAACAATGCACCAAAGAGTTATCAAATCATAAACATCTAGATTACTTTAACATGTTGATTATTCCACATTTAGGGTCTCCTTACAATGTAACTCTGGCCATGAAGAGACTTGGAAAATTCAATGAATCCCTTCCTAAGTTGTTAACTGTATTGGGTTCAATCACTTGGCCATGTGGTAACATATGTTAAACGTAAAAAAAAAAATATATATATATATATACACACACACACACACACACACACACACACTCACATACATACGTACATACTTCATTTTTGGAGCTATTATTCACACTTTTCACTAAGCAGAAGACACAGAGGCCTGTTATTAGGACATGTCTCCGAGGATACAGAAATAGGTTAGGGAACGCAGTGGTATAACACTGAACACATTAAAACCTATCTGGAACTTTAGAAATCAAATACACAGACATTCCATAATAACCCTTGGGTTTTAGCATAATTCCTGAACCTGAAAATTCATAACTAAATAATGGCAGCACATTTACGGCATAAAATGCCTTAAACCATTTGTTTATTATTATATGTGGATTTTAAGTTTCATGTTTAAGAAAATTGAAAGCCTACACTTTTTTCCCCCTTTGAGGGGTGATACACCAATTACCTTTGAGAGTCTTTGTTTTTCTCACTGGAAGAGAGCTAAACCAAGACTCAAATTTATGTTAAGACATCTGTTCGGTTATCAAATCTATGATCATACACTCTTGTTAAACCAAATTAAATTAATCTTTGTTGAAAAATAAATGATGTAATTCCTGGAAGATCTGTTTTACTCCCAGGATGGTGTCCTGGTTTTTCTAAGTAGCTTATAAGAAAGCAAGTCTGAAATTGTTCTTGAAACTGAAAAGAGGAAATTGCTTTGAGTGTGGCAGGTGTCTAGAAGGAGCCACTACCCATGAGTGATCTGTGATCTAAGGGGTCATCATTATAAGGCTAAATTATATGAGCATTCTTCCTGAGACCGGATTCAAAGGCTGAACTCTAAAATTAATCTAGATGTTATTTCTTCTTTGAGTTCTAAAACAAGCCCAGGGAAGATTAGAAGTCATTCATCTGACTGAGAATAACAGTGCATCCTCTGACTTTTCTTGGAATGGATTCCTTATGTGGATGCAATGTGAGTTGAATTGCATCTGGTTATTGTTTTTAGAGAACTTTGCTGAAATTCAAACTGAGCCTGTGTACTGTGAGCCGATTTAGCAGCGCCTGCCCATATGAGAACCAGGATGGAACTGGGAGCCGTGACAACTAAGAATTTGCGCCGCAGGCCAGGTACATATTAAAGTGGCATGGCTCCGGGGCCAGAAGGGGCGAATGCAGTGCACTCCTGGAAAGAGAAGCCTTCTCCTAGGGCCCTGACAACAGCCAGGAGGGAGACAGAACGATAGCAGCATGGTGGGAAGAAGACAGAATTTGAAATCATAGCTGAATCTTAATCATGGCTCCACTGTGGAGGAGACAGATGATTTCTGAGTAAGTTTTGTGACCACTCGGGGCCTCAGCGTTCCTCCTGGTGAAACGGTAACGATAGTGCTTGCGTTATGGAGTTGTGCGAAATAATGGGAGGCTTTACGCGTAGGACCTGGCATTTGGTAGGTCAACGAGAAGTAGAAAAATGGTAAGTCTTCAGTAACCTCAGCAGCCACTAACACATCCTGAACATTTACGATGCGTCCAGCGCTTTACCACCCCTGATGCCGAGCACACACCTGGCATCAGTGGATACGCAGTAACTCAGCTGTGGAATGACAAAATGAAGACTGAATCTCTCTCAATGTTGACTGTCCTTGGCCATGAAAAGAAAGACGGCAAGAACAGAGGGGAAGCGCCCACACGCTGGTGCTGGGGGTCCCCGGTGCAGGCCAAGCTGTGGGTTTCTAGGGGGGCCTCTCATCGCCTCGGCTCCCTGCCCTTCTGTGGATGGCCATACCCCGGCTGCTGGGGTGGTAGGCCTCATTGAGTGTTTTGTGGTCTTGCTTCTGAGTCCAGAGGGTAAAAGCTGAAACACAAACTAAAAATGTCAAGTTCGATTCTGCTCCAAGAGCTCCCGAGGGCTGGGCAGAGGGTTTGCAGTTTCACCACAAGCATTTACAAGGGCCGCGCACTTTGGCAGGACTGAGTCTCCAGATAGCCTAACCTCTACAGACCCAGAGTGCCGCTGAATTTCAGGGGTCGTGAAAGGGGAAGGTTCTGGGGGGTCCTGGAAAAGACTCATTCCACCTCGGTTCATCATCCTGCTATACTCAAACCCCCGTAGCCAGGGCACACTTGGTTTCTGGTTTCAAAATGAAATTTTCACACGGCCCAAATCTCAACCCACCCTAATTTAAAGAAACAGGCACTTGGCATGTGATCCAGATAGATCAGCAGTTGCTCACATACAGCTGTGCACATCTGGCACACAGGTATGTGATTTTGCATGAAGATAAATTGTGTGGGGACCAAATGCACAGTTGTTAAACTAAAAATGAATCGCTTCTTGGAAGCAATCTTCCTGCACAGCAGGGCCTCTGCATAAGCTTGATCTTTTTCATTAGGCCCTTCTCAGAAACCATAGCTTTCCCCAGAAGGTCTGTGGGTGAAGGAAGGGCCATGCCCACACCTGCAGTTGGCTGTCTGCTGCTCTCTCAGATCAGAACTTGGGTACCACCTCTGACAGCCCTGGTCAGGCAGGCTTCCCAGGGGAGTTACTCCGAGCCCAGGATCCAGGAAGAGGCCAGGTCCTTCCCTGGTATTGCTTCGCTTTCCATAAATTATATATTGCCCAGGGGCTGCTTCTTCAGGGGCAGTCCTTTTGTGGACAGTTTCTGACAGACTAGGGTCCTTCACCAAACTCCATGGACCATGAAGTTCACCTCCCTTGGGAACCTTATGGAGTTAATGGCATCCACCCCTGAGGGAGCATCTTGTAACTCTGGGAAAAACATGACGCTCAAATGCTCTTCAGATCAGAGGGCTACACTTCAAGATGCTTCACTGGCCTGGAGGCAATAAAAGAATGAATCCTGAGCTAAGCAGTGCTGGATTCCATAAAGCACTATTTTTCTGATTCAGTGGGCTCAGTGACTAAGGTGTGGCACAGAATGTTCCATTCCTGGCTCAATTTCACTGGTTATTGGCACAAATGAATCAATAATTTTGAGAAAGATTCTTCCCATCTTTTTTCCATGTGATGCTAACAGACGCAATGGTTTACCAAACTGACCTTTATTCTTGTTTCTCAATATCTTCCTCTCTCCCTCTCTCTCCCTCTCTCCCCACACACCCATATTTATTTATTTCTCTCTCTTAGAGGGAAATACAATCTACATCTTATTGTGTTTGAGTCAGAGTATCAGATTAGCCACAATATCCGTTTCTGCAATGTTGTATATGCTGTTTTTTTGTTTGTTTTTGCGGTACGCGGGCCTCTCACTGTTGTGGCCTCTCCTGTTGCGGAGCACAGGCTCCGGACGTGCAAGCTCAGCGGCCATGGCTCACGGGCCCAGCCGCTCCGCGGCACGTGGGATCTTCCCGGACTGGGGGCACGAACCCGCCTTCCCTGCATCGGCAGGCGGACTCTCAACCACTGTGCCACCAGGAAAGCCCCGTACGTGCTGTTTTTTGTCTAAAGTTTTGTATCCCTTTCCCATCTTGGTGAACCCTGGATCATTCTTTGTAGCTCAACTCAAGGTCTCACCTGTTTTATGACTCCTTCTCACACGGGAATGACTTTATCCTCTGTGCTACCATTATCTTCATGCTTCACTATCTATTAACACACATCAGCTTTATGGTTATCTGTTTATATGTCTGCTTTCCCACCACACTGTGGGCCTCTCTCCACAGCAAGGACTGTCTAGTTCTTTCTATTTCCAACACCTACCCCTATTCCAGTAAATAAATAGTTGGCCAATGAATACCAACACAGTTCCTCCTTTCCTCGACATGACTTTGTTAGAACCCAGGCATTCCCAGTTTGTGAACTCCACAATAGCCCAGGATGAAGAAGCAAAGTGTCCTCCATAAAGGTAACCCAGTTGTGACCCGGAAACCAAACAGAAAACAGCCACATTCTGAGGTAGGCTGCAATGGCCAGAACTAGCTGGACGCCTTGACAAGGGATCAAATAAGAAGGAACACGTGAGTGAGTGAGAGCAGGACAGGTTTTCTTTGTTCTGATTGTAGAGAGTCCTAGAAAATGTCAGTATTTTTAGACCTCACTGCTGGGACCAGGGTGAGTGCAGAGATGTAAGTCACTGTGGGAGCTGCTGAGGGTATTCAAGACCAACTGCTGCCAGAGCTCCCCAAAGGGCTTCCAACCCGAGAACCATCCACAGCAACGCCTCCCGACACACTGTCCGTATTAGCACATTCCATTTTGCCCCGTTTGTCCAGGCTGGCCTTGGATTGGTAGTTTATAGCTCTATTAAACCTCAGAGTGAGCAAAAGCCTTGAGGGGGAAGGTCTGTCTTTTGCAGATCTCAACATAAATTCTACACTGATGTGGGGACAGAAAACTGAGAAGAACTGGCAGCGTATATGAGTCTGCCGATTAAAAAAAAATCTAACTATCTATCTATCTGTCATCGATCTACCTATCTGCCGACTTACCAGCTGTTTTTCCATTCAGTTTTTAGAAATACAACCCAAAAGTACTCACCAAAATTAATGACTGATAAATTTGTCAATCGCGCCCTTCCTGATAGAAGAGTTTTTACTCAGGGTCCAACATGATAATAAAATCCCATGACTCTGACAGCTCAGGAAAGAGGGTTATGAAGAGGAGTTTCCCATGATTTCTCGGCCTGACACCGAAAAACCTGGCACAGCCCAAGGTTGCCCCTTTATCCCTGCCCTTCACCTTGCACTTCCTGGTCTCTTCTGCCAGGCCTCTCTCCCAGGATTCCCTGAGGCAGCATGGCCTCTCTGCCTGGGCGCCAGGTACCAGTACATCACAGGGTGCCCCGTTCCCTACGGCGTGTCAGGAGAGATGTAGCCACCTGGAGTGGGGGGAGATCAAACCGCAGCTCTCTTATTGCTTCTGCGGAACAATCCATGTTGGAAATGTAACCCTCAGAGGAGGTGACCAGATTCGACCAGAAGTTTTTAGTCATCTAGAAACTCTTTGTTCTTGCTATCATGCATGTCACCCAATCAATAACAGCCCGCGTTTCCAGCTGAGGGAATAAGAAGCCAGGTTGCCTGTGTGCAGCCAGATGATAACTTCCTATATGCTTTATCCTGGCCTCTTCAGAGGTTTTTCACAATAAATTAAAAATTGTTAAGGGTCGCTCTGGAAGGTGATGGGAAGGAAGTGAAGTTTGTAGGGGAAGGAAAGAAGCACTAGACTTAGAATTAAGAAGTTGGGAACTCACCCAATTTTTCACTCTGCTACTTCAAAAAAGTCCCTTACCTTCTCTGAGCCTACGTTTCTTTCATTACAAAATAAAGAAAATCGGGCATACAAATCCAGTTTGGTTTATTTTTTCTTTTCGCACCTTCTCGGATCTTTACAAAAATGATTTCTTTATAGAACCTAAAATTTTTGTTTCCATCACTCATATTCCGGCTTATTTCCTCTTATTTCTTTTCAGGGATTTTGTTCAGAAGGATACTGTTGTGCTGGATTTCCTTTCAGTCCAATTACCAGTTTTGCTCTCTAGAAGCCATTGAACCTGGGTGGGCCTGGCCCTCAAAGCCAAGTCTGTTTTCGTGTTTGGGTTACTGATCCGTTTAGAGTAGGTATTCATTAAACACTTGCTAACTAAAATAATCGCCCTTCTCTTAAAACCAACATTGAGCAGTGTTCTCTCCAAAAGTTCAGTCTATACCGAAAACCCCTCGGTATCTTGTGGTTAAACGCAACTGGTCCACTATGAACTGTTTTCTGAATTAGTTCCAGGAAGACCTCCACTGTTGATGAGGAGATACCAGTTATCAACGAGCTTTGCTGGGCTGGGAGATCTTTAGTATCGATGGTAAAAGTCTCATCTTCCATGTATTCCCGGCATTTGTGACATTCTTCAATCACATCTTTTCATCCAAACCACATCATTCCAGACCTCCAAGACCAGTCTCTTTCTTAGAAAATTGGGTAAATCTTGTAAGCTCCTTTCCTCTGTCTCTGGGAGTGCAGCGATCCCAGGAGTGTATCACGTACAGGGTATATTTGAAATCAAGGTATTGTGAAATCTAGCCTTAGATAGGAGGGGAGTCAGTTCCTAATGCCTTTGATTAGCAGCTAAAAGAGCAAGACACCTTCCCAGAGACGCCCATGTTGTGAAGTGCCACTGGCTTGCAGCACTCGTTTCCAACTCAGTCGTGTATGTGTGGCCTAGTATCTTCTCACACCGGGAACTCAACTCCCAACAGACAAGTAGGGAGCCCTGTTTATAAATTTTAAAGTAGGCTGATGCAGAGAGATTTCTTCTTCATTTCCCATTGTTCTGCCTCACCTTGGCAGGATAACCTTCTCTCTCTTCTCATCAGCAAATACGCAAGATGATGCCCTACATAGCACTGTCAAAACTACTTTCTGGAAAACATTCTGTAAACCCAGTTATGAGAAATGATGGATGACTGAAGGCATCTTAAAATGAGATATGGGATTGGGTGGCACCAGAGTAGAGAAAACAGCCTTCAACTAAAGGGACCGTGAAGTTACAGACGGTGGCCTTCGGCAGAGGGAAGGGCAGAGAGCACGCAGCCTACAGTAACTCTGGGAGGACGTGAAACGCTGGGGGATCAGACTGTGCCAAGCCTGGCTGAGGAGAAGGGCCGGTGTACCTGAGCCATTCGGTTCTGTCAACAAGCCTCAGCAAAATCTCCATGTGTTCCTCCGGTGAGGTTACTCTCCTGTAACAGAGCGCAAAGAGCTCCCGCCTGTGCTGGCTTCCAGGGGACAATCCTTCCGGCAAAAGCAAGCCCACAGCCTTCACGAGGAGATGTGACGTGTTCCTCCTAGGGGAGGACTAGGGCCGCGGGTCCATCTGCCCCTGAGATACTCAGGCAGAAGGAGGCCCTCAGGGGTCTGCGTGCTGACCGGGGTGCCTGTCTGTAGATGTCTAAACAAACAGCACTGAGTGGAAAGGTCTTGGGGGGCGGGGCAGGGGGTGTTCCTTAAGAATCTGGCTACTCATAGGAGCACAATTCATCATCTCCTAAAACACAGTTTAAAGTACAGTGTGTGGTCCCGTCCCCTTGGGTCTTTCTTGGCCTAGAATTTAATCAAGGTCTTTAGGAAGAAAACCAGGAAGTGAAACAACTGGTGTGTCCCAAAGCATACGTTTTAAATGTTCATAACTGTACAACCCCAAGTTAGTTTTTATTTATGAAAAGCCCCAATGAACATAAACTGAGCAGAGGGCATAATAAATGGGAGCTTCATTTTAAGTAAACCAGGCCAACTGCACTGGCTCTTTGTTTCCTTCTGGGACCTTGGATGAGACGGCGTGTCTGCCGCTCTGATCCAATCAACCCCTGGACACCTTCCCATCAGAGTACATAGTTTTATCAATTGTCCCCAATTTTGATGAAGGCACTGTAACCCTAACCCATTTGCCCAATGATGAGCCCGATATTCCTAGGAAAGTCCGTACCTACACCCTGCCATCCTAAAAGTCAGAAACCCAGTGCTTCCTAAGTAGCAGCGGCCTCAGTTGAGGGTGCTGGGCAGAATCAGGGATCCTCATGTCGGGTGGGGAGCCTTCACTTGAGAAATGGCAACAGCTTACCTTGATTTGGGGAATAGAGAAAGCATCTGAAGCTTTTTTTTTTTTTTTTTGCGGTACGCGGGCCTCTCACTGCTGTGGCCTCTCCCATTGCGGAGCGCAGGCTCCGGACACGCAGGCTCAGCGGCCATGGCTCACGGGCCCAGCCGCTCCGCGGCATGTGGGATCCTCCCGGACCGGGGCACAAACCCGTGTCCCCTGCATTGGCAGGCAGACTCTCAACCACTGCGCCACCAGGGAAGCCCTGAAGCAATATTTTTATTAAAGACATATCAATTTGAACTTATTTCATTTCTCAGGATTGCCAAACCAGGTAAATGCAGCAGAGGTGCTTCAATGGTCCATACTTTCGTGAGTGTGAGGGGGGCTCCTTGAAGCATCAAAATATTTCAAAGCTTACAACCTCAATCGCAGTTGTACTTTTTGTGCTTTGCTTCAAATGAATGAATTTTAGATAAATTAGCATTTTGTTTAGCCCAACAGTGTCCACACATATTTTAAGGTGCTCGTACATACGTGGAAAACATAATTTATTTAGTCTACAGATGTTTGGTTCGTGTGAGAATGCACAGACATCTGTGTTAATTCTACAGTTCCTAGTGGCCACTGGGAATCGTGAAGACCAGACGTTAGCTCTGGTCTTCAATCAGGCATAACAAGGTGTCTCATGATACACTGTAAAGACCGGAGAAATAAAGGTTGATTTTGACATGACAGGTGACTCTTAGGCGAACCACTGACTTCCAAAGGTGCTGATCATAACTGGGGCAAACGGGATAGGGTCTCTAATGAGTAACTGTAAGCTCTACCCTGGTTTCCTTCTCTTCCATCCTTGATCTGCCACTGACTCAAGGCATGACCAAGGAAATGTCTTTTTTTCCAGTTTTATTAAGAAATATTCGGCATACATCACTGTGTGAGTTTAGGAGGTACAGCATGATGGTTTGATCTATATTTATTGTGAAATGATTACCACAGTGTCTTCAGCTAACACGCATCTTCTCATACAGATACAATAAAAAAAAGAAAGAAAGAAGAAAGGAAAAAAATTCTCCTTATGATGAGAGCTCTTAGGATTTATTCTCCTAAAAACTATCCTATGTATCATACAGCAGTGTTGGTTATAGTCATCATGTGGTACATTCCAACCCTTATTCGTACTTATTTGTCTTGTAACTGGAAATCCGTACATTTTGACCATCTTCCTCCAATTCCCTCTCCCTCTGCCCTCCACCTCTAGTAACCACAAGTCTGATCTCTTTTCCTGTGAGTTTGGGGTTTTTTTGCTGTTTGTTTTCGGTTTTGTTTTGTTCTTAGATTCCACATATGAGATCATACAGTATTTGTCTTGCTCTGTCTGTCTTATTTCACTTAGCATAAAATTCTCCTAGTATAATGCCTTCAAGGTCCATCCATGTTGTTGTAAATGGTAGGATTTCCTTGTTTTTTTTTATGGCTGAACAATATTCCATTTGTATATATACCACAACTGCTTTATCCATTCATCCACTGGACACTTAGGCTGTTTCTATGTCTTGGCTATTATAAATAAAGCTGCTATGCACATGGGGGTGCAGATATCTTTTCAAGTTAGTGTTTTCATTTCCTTTGGATATGTTTCCAGAAGTGGAATTGCTGGATCATACGGTAGTTCTATTTTCAGTTTTTTGAGGCTCTTCCACTCTGCTTTCCACAGTGGCTGTATCAGTTTACAACCTCACCAGCAGGACAAGGGTTCACCTTTCTCCACATCCACACCAACTTTTGTTACCTCTTATTTTTTGGATGATAGCCTTTCTAACAGGTATGAGGCGATATCTTATTGTGGCTTTAATTTGCATGGGAAATACCACTTTTGCTCTCTGAGCGTCGGGTTCTTCATATGGGACATGGTAGAGGAGATGTGAAATAGAATAGCAGTTCTGAATCCTTTTTGATTTATACATATCATTGAAATTTTTATGAACACTAAGAGCTGTCTTTCTGGAAGACACTTATATGCACAATGTTTACCTATAATTCAGGGGACACGTAGATCTTCTGGAGACTGGAATACCCCCGCTCCGCAGGGACACTGCAGTTCTAGAGAGTCCTGGCTACACAGTCATGGAGCTGTGATGATCTCACTTTTATTTCAAGCACCTCCTTTGCAGAGATATAATAGGAACCGGTTCCAGGGAGGCATCTGGAAAGCATGTAGCATGACCTCCAGCTGTGTTTGGTTTCAGTTTGTTCCAACTGGTGACCCTGCAGTGCTCTTTTTTCTCCCTGACCCAGACATGCTCTGTCTCCATGGCTGCCCTGTACCTTCCCTGGCCTTATAAAAATGATTATGCCAAAGGCAAAGATGACTCCACCCAGGAGAGGGGCCTTACAGCATTGTCTCCTACTAGGACAGCTCCTTCAGCTGACTCTAAGACGTCCCTTCCCTCCTCCTGGATTGGATCCTCTTCCTAAAGGACTCTTCATAGTTTTGAGAAAGGATTCTTTTTGCGGGCATGGGTCAACCACTCAGGTGGGGAGGCGAGTCAGAGAGAGAGCGCATCGCGTATGGATGCCGTGCCTTCAAGCTTGCAAGCCGGTTATGGAACCATATGACCAACATTGCGTAACGGGAGATTGCGGGTATCGGGCAAGATGTCCTTTCTCATCCCAAGTCTCACTCCTTCAGGTTTATAGCAGCTCCCTCAGCATGGAACCTGAGAACTTTTTCTTAGAATCACTTGTGGCCATTCTCCCATCATTATGTGTATCTGCGCTGTCCAATGCAGCAGCCACTATTCACATTCACTGCTTAAATTAAAAAGTAGAGCTCCTCAGTGGCACTAGCCACCTTTCAAGTGCTCAGTCACTACATATGGCTCATAGCTATTGGACTGGGTGGCACAGACATAGAACATGTCCATCATCACGGTAAGTTCTATCGGACACCAGCCATCTATACAATGTGTTCAGGAGATACACACTCTGCGCCAGCACATGAGTAAGTTTTGAAAATCTAGAGATGAACAAGTTCTTGCTCTCAAGGGGCGCACAGGTTGTGGAAGAGGCAGGCATAGAATACCATCACAGTAGTCTGAGCTCATGAGGTGGAGACAGGGGGAGCTATTCCAAGCAGAGACAACAGCATGTAAAAAGGCAAAGAGACCTAAAAACACTGCACGTTCAGAGAAGGGGGAAACTCTATGTTTTTCACATATAGAGTAAATGTGTCCAGTGAGTAAAAACAAATGGTGAGAATGACTGATCAACTAAAGAGAGAAGACAGGCAAGGGCAAGAGTGGATGGGCTCTTGTATGCCATGCCTATTTGGTAGTTGTTTTAGAAAGGATAATTCTTCTACAACTTGATCTTTAACTAGTTTTGATTTCCTCAGATGTTTTTTCTTGAAATCAAGTACCATTTGCCCTATCTTTCTCCGAACCTTATTATACAGTCTTATTATAAAATTTAGAATCCAGAGTTGCCGTCCTCTCTGTAGCTTAGCTTGTCATTCTTCCAGGCACTTCCCCCGGGGGTTCACATCTCCCATCGGCACGTCGTCTGGTTGCTGGAAGACGCAATATATGGTTCATGTTTGGGTTTAGCTAAGCATCTGAGATGCTTAGCTGAGCTCAGAGATGCACCTTGAATTGACAATGAGGATGACGATCACAAGTGAGATGAAACAGGGCAATGTCCAAAGAGAAAGCCTTAGCTGGTCACGATAAGAGGATCAAGGAAAACCAGTGGGAGAGCAAGTAGAAGAATACACTTGGAGAGGACTCTGCAAGAGGTATTCCAGCTGCTCTTCATCTCAAAGACTGGGCACTTCCTCTCAAACTACTTAAATCCCCCCATTTGTGGTTGAGATGCATTTGTGTGTGCCTGTCCTACAGGCATCATGATGACCATTAGAGATGCACCCCATGAAACCATGGTTGCATTCCAACAAACATTTATTGAGCACCTTGATGTGTCCAGACCTTGCTGCATTCAGTGCAGACAAACCTCATGGGTCCAGGGAGAGAAGAAGCCTCCTGTTATCATGATCCTGACATCTGGAATATTCATTACAGATTTCAAAACCCTTCCACTGCTGTCACCTCCTGCGCTTTCAAAATGTCTCTGCTAGGTAGATAAGATCAGGTTTGTTATCCCAGTTTTACAGATGGCAAAACTAAGGTCCAGAGATATGAAGTCACCTCCTGATATCACTTCAAACTAGGGAGTTAGAGCCAGTTCTCTTATTCCCAAACCTAAGCTTTGAAACTGTTCTCAGAAAGCAAGTTATGTAATTATAGCAAATCCCCCTAAAATCAAATTTTCGTAGTTCATTGGGATGAAACATCCAGTCTGAGGAAAGAATACCATGAGATCCTTGACAACTGCAGGTGGTTAAAAACAGACAGACATACACTGCAGCTCATAAGCCCTAAACATGCCTCTTAATTACCAACAGAATTTGGAAACTGATTTCTTCTGAAAGTCATCAAGATTAAAATGTTCAGGTGGCCATAACCATCACTGACCTTCCTGTTACATAAGAGTAAGGAAGAGTTTGCTGAGTTTAAAAATATTCTTTTAAAATAATGCAAATAAAAGTACATCTATATTCCTACTCACCATTTCAGGGAATCTGAAAAGTTCATGACAAAAATCAAAGTGGCCCACGTTGAGCTGGGGCTGCAGAGCAAACACTAAATAAAGAAGTCTGTTTTGAGCCTTCATCAAATTGCAACTTCATAATTGCAAATGAATCCCAACACATGCAGTTTTACTTAATGGAAAATAATATGATAACAGTCACAGGCATGAGGCTTAACCAACCATACAGTTAAGCATACATTTGTTTTCAATTACAGTTAAAATGTATTCAGCTGAATACAGCTTAAGTGGTAATTGCATTCTTTACAAGTTGCTAATAACCTCTGGAATGGTCACTCTAATAAAAGTTTGCCTCTAATGGGTACATGTCCTGCTTACTCACATGTCAAGGCCAGTGAAGTCATTAGGAGCACTTGCAGTCCAATAGCCTATCTGAACTTTAGACTTCTGTCCAAAGCCCACACATCAACCACTCACTGTGTACCTAACATGGGACGCGGTGTGGTCATTTGGTTGTGGTTTTATGCTCTTTCCCAGGAATGCTTCTCAGGGGCAATTCTTCTATTGCAGAGTGGCTGTTAATCATTTCCTATCAGATGAGGCCTCCAACAGATGCTATAGTAGGATGCAAAGGGCTTTGCTCAGCCATCCTGGCTACAGGGACTTCATTTTGAGATAGTCACTGACCTCCACCCAAATTTCCAGGACACTAATCTGTGTTCAGTGGGTGCGTGGCTGTAGGACTGGTCTTTTTGCCACAGCATTCCAATCCAGGGAGACATGTCTGGGGGTGCTCACACAGTTTGGTAAATTGTTTTAATGTTCTGAGTCAGGGAAAAATGTTAGGTCTGACATTATATGTTCCCTTTCTAGTCTCTTCTCCTGATACTTTTTTGTTCTTTTTCTTGAAGTTTTATTGAGTTGTAATTGACATACTGCACTATATAAGTTTAAAGTGTACAACATGATGGTTTGACTTACATACATCATGAAAGGATTACCATAGTAAGTTTAGTGAACATTCATCATCTCATATAGATACAAAATTCAAGAAATCGAAAAAGCTTTTTCCTTGTGATGAGGACTCAGGATTTGCTCTCTTACTTTCATATGGAAACATTCAGCAGGTGCTAATTATATTTACCGTGTTGTGCATGACGTGCCTGGTATTTATCTTATACCTGGAAGTATGTACCTTCGGAATGCCTTCACCTCTTCCTTCTGTTGATTAATTTATGTTCCCTTTTATCAGGAAGAAGGAAATTAGAATGGAACAGGGTGCTAGGGTGGAAGCAGATGTCTCTCACCAGAGATGACTCTCCAAAACTAAAATTGAGGGGCTCAATACGTGTGGAAGTAAAACTACAAGCTATAGGTTCCATATTGTCTTTCTTTCATGTCTTTGTGAAAGCTTTCAACTATATTTGTGGATCTATAGTGCTATACCTAATGTCTGGCCCAACTTTTGCATCTTAGAGAGTAGAGTCAGTCACTAAATATAAAATTTTCATTCTTCTTCTACCAATACTTTTATCATCTGTGTCTCTCTTCCTCAGTGTCTCCTTTTCTATCCTGCTTCTCTTTCTTCTCTCCTCCTTCTTCCTTCCTCCCTGTTCTCCCTATGGAAGAATTTCAGAGCAAGTTACAGAGAGAGCTTGTCTTAGAGTTAGTGCCTATGTGTCACTTCCACAATTGCCATCTCAAATATTTGTCACTCTGGCAATACTGCTCTGCATTTCTGCCTCTGGAGAGCTATTATAATCCAGGTGCTTGGAAGATTATTGTTTCCAACATCTACTTGAACTCGAGAGGAAGACCACAGGAGCTGTGTGCGCTCAGAGAGAAGAGCAGGCTTGATGGAGAAAAAGGGGTGGCACCTCCCAATCTTAACAGAGTCCAACCCCTAGAAGGAAATTTGAGCCTGTAGTTAGCAACACTTTTCTAAAGGGAAAGGTACAAAGTTATGTAATAAACTCACATTCAACAAACAAATGGGAGCAGAAGTAGTCAAGCAGCAGAGACGGCAGATAAATGACTGTACGTACTATACACGAGGAGGAATCTCTAGCAGCCGAGGCAATGCTTGGGCAATTATGAGGTTTGTTTATAAATTCAAAAGGCACTCAGCCACTCTACATTCCTAATAGTTGACACCTTTAAACGAATCCTTCCTCCTTTATTTGTCTGTCCCAGACCTGAGAGCCTGTGGTAGAAGGGGTGCAGGTCCTACCTGGCCTGTCATGGTGTGACTATGGGAGCTTGAACAGTTACCTTCCCATCATGGGGTCTTTGTTTTCTCATCTTTTAAAATGATAATTTTAAAGGTCCTTCTCATCTCTGACAATTGTGATCCCACGAAATTCCAGCTCATATTAAGAAAGTCTTCTCATGGTTGACAAGGTCTGAACATCCAGTCTTTCCATGGTAGTGAACCATCTACTAGTAGAGTTAGGAGAACGCACACTATTATCTCCTACTTCCAGGATTCCGTGGCAGTTCTGTCTCGTGCCTTCTAATAACACTTGCCCAGCCTTTAACAACTTTGATGGGAGTAGCGTAGCCCCAGAGGTAACCATCACAATAGATGCAAACTGGCAGCCACGCTTCTAGGCAAGTGCTAGAAAGATAGTATGGTGCTGATGGCTATGGTGCTGATTCTGTAGAGTCACTCCTCTTAATCCCCAAACCACACCCCTGCCATTACCACAGAACACGGCAGCTCTTGTGGTGTCCCCCAATATTGTCCCACCCGCTGGAATTTTATTTAGTTCTAATATGAACTAGACTCCATTCATTACATAGATTTTACATTGGACTGGACTAAGTCGTCTCACCCCAAGCAATATTTCGAGCTTATCTCCCACTGACCTTCAACATGTACTCAGAGCTTCAGCCAGACTTGATAGCTTGTAGTATTACTTTTCTATTGCCATGTAACAAATTACCACACACCGAGTAGCTTAAAAATCATCCCTTCATTATCTCATTGTTTTTGTTGGTCTGGAGTCCAGGCATGCTTTAGCTGGACCCTCTGCTCAGGGTCTTGTAAGACTACAGTGTGTCCTCCACACTACTCTCCTTTCTGGGTCCTTTCCCAGCTCACCTGTTTGTTGGTGGGATGCAGTCTCTTGCAATTGTAGGACCGAGGTCCTGGTTTCTTACTGGCTGTCAGCTGGGGAATGCTCTCAGCTCCTAGAAGCCCCACAGTTCCTTGCCAAGTAGAAATGGCAACTCACTTCTAATGCACTGTTATCACATTACCTTTACCATCTAACATAATCTAATCAGTAGAGTGGCATCCACCACCTCTGACATCGTCCATCAGCTAGAAAAAGTCACAGGTCCCACCTGCACTCAAGGAGGGGGAGTTATACAAGGGCGTGAATCACTGGGGATCATCTTAGAATTCTGCCTCCAAAATTATCATTCTCAGAGCACTCTTCTTACCCTTTTTTGACATTCCTCTGCCTGGTAAGGGTCATCATCTTTCTCTGCCTACCCCTAAAACCATCACATTCCTAGATGACTTTTTTTTTTTTTGCGGTACGCGGGGCTCTCACTGTTGTGGCCTCTCCCGTTGTGGAGCACAGGCTCCGGACGCGCAGGCTCAGCAGCCATGGCTCACGGGCCTAGCCGCTCCGCGGCATGTGGGATCTTCCCAGACCGGGGCACGAACCCGAGTCCCCTGCAACGGCAGGCGGACTCTCTACCACTGTGTCACCAGGGAAGCCCCCCTAGATGACTTTTAAGCATGCCCACCCTCCCTTCTAGGCTTCCATTGCACGTATAATTCTCTAAAGTCATTTACTCATTCTGGAATGCATTCGAATTTGCAAGATCTTCCTCCCAGAATGCACAGATCTTCAGAGCAAGGAACTAGATGATATCCAAATACACAACCCCTTCCCACCCCCTCACTCCACCACAGCACCCTGCATCATGTTTTCTACATAGGTGGTAGTGGGCAAATAAATGCTTCTAGTGGAATTCAATACATTGAACCAGAGCAGAGAATTACAGAATCTGCAAGGTTGGAACAAAGCTTCGAAGGTCATCTAGAACAAACTTTCCCTTATTGCTCTTGGCTAGAGACTATTGGCATCTCTTCACATTTCTATGTCCCATCTGCTATCAAACATTTTTATGACATTTATTTCCTCATTATAGTCCTTATTGTGCTTTATTTATATATCTGTGAGGCACATGAGAGTTGGAAGTTCTCCCTTCCCTTGCAATCTTTTCTTCTCCAAAGCCCCAGCCAGCCAGACTCCCTGTGCCCGTGACAGGCCTCCAGGGCGCCCGTGACAGCATTACTCCTCACTTCCCTGTATGTCTCTCTTGTCTCCTCCATGCCTCCACCATCAATTTCAAACTTCCTGTCCTGACATTCAAGGCCTCCTTACACTTTGAGTCTGTCTTTATCGCCTCCCTTATTTGCCCTGTGTCTCCCTCCCTAGCTCCCACTCCAAATTCTGGGCATTCCCCCAAGTTTCTCCATATTCCTGGAACCATCAGCCCTCACTCTCCCCTTCCCCCATTTCCCCCATCATCTGTCAAGCTTTCTCTTATTCCTCTTATCTTCTCTAACCCTAAAAAAAATTTGAAGAAACTCTCCTTTGACACAATCAACAGATGTATATTTAATCTTCTGTTAGCAAATGCTGGCCCATGGCCGTTTGACCAGTGAAATACACACAGGACAGATGTGCTAATACCTTGATCTTTACCGCAGCAAAAATCAAAGGCAGCTTCCATTGCTGGACATGGTGATGTGGGAAGGAAGCCTTCAGTGGAACAGAATTAAGTTGTCTTGATTTGCCCATGTGTAGAACTAAGTCAGGAGGATAAGAATTATTGGGGGCTTGCTCTAGTCACCCTAATAGGCCTTCCATCATTTCAGGTAAAGGGCGGGCTAGGCAATGGAGATATTTTAGGGTTAGTTATCACAGTGGAGTGATTTTGGATAAATTATGTAAATTCTCTGACATTCAGTTTCTTCCAAATGGAGATGATCCTAATGATAATACCTAATAATGTCAATTAAATAAGTTTTAAAAAATGCAAGTAAAAATGCAAACTAATTGTAAAATGGGTGCAAATGACACTTAGAATCCTTCCTAGCAACATTTCTGACTGCAGCTGTGTCAGATCAGTAGCTGTCACTAACTGAGGGAGAGCTACTTCATTCGCGCAGGACCTCGATTTCTTCACCTTTAACACCGGGTAATAAATTCCTGTCGTGTATATCCCAACAAGCTGTTTAAAGATACCTTAAGAGAAGAGATATGAACATTGTAACTATGAAATGTGTGAAAATGTAAGGTATCGTTTTCATTGTAGTTGGCAATATGGCCAACTGGGAAAGAAGTTACCGTGAGCTGTCAACAACCCCTCTCTGTTTTCTCTACCTGGAACGCTCTCTTCCCCGCACTTTCCCACCTCACCTAACTCACTAGTATTCATATTTCAGGTCTCAGTTACTGCTCTCACCCCCTCCCTGAGCCACTAGTCCATGTCAGCCTTCTCCCTCCTCTCATTCATTGTAAACCCCATGAATTGACATGAAACTGACACAGCCCACCTGGGGACGCCTAGCCAGAGATTTCCTTTAGGATGAGTTTAGGAACAGTCACAACTTGACTTTGCCCAATAGCAGGGAACTTTGGGAAATTTTTGAACACAATCTTTCTGCTCTCTCACAGTCTGAGATTTTCAAGTCCCTGGTTTCTGATACGGCTTCTACTCTTCTTGGTATTTGCTAGACATGGGCCACAGATATTGCTAGACTAGCACATTATTATATTTTTATTTCTATAAAAACAAGTTTGTTTACATAATGACAAGTTTGGATATGCAAGTGATATGCAATTCTGAGGCCTACAGAAATGAAGACACTTAGGTAAAGATCTCCAGATTTTGCTAAATTTAAATCTTGATTTCTGACATCTTTAGATTTTCTTTTTCACAGAAGATGCTTCCCGAATTGAACATTTTCAACTTTATTCATAAACAGGGATTTCGAACTTATATTTTATTGACTTCTTTTAAGGTGAAATCCCTTTTGAGAGTTTCAAAGCTTCGGAGCCATTGGCTGTGGAATTCTCTTACAACTATCTTTAATCTTATTTTTCTGTTAACTTGCATTTAATATTCAGATTCATATTATCAGAGTAAAAATACAATTTTTCTACAGTTCTACAGTTCCTTAGTTGATTCTTTACTTTGTAGTGAGGCAGAAAGAAAAGACACAACTAAGAAGAGGCCTGGAGTTTGCCCAAATACTTAATTTTTTTTCTTTCACACCCAATTTCCCTTACCTCTACAAGCAATGGTTATTTTGTAAGTAGTCTGATCAATTCTCAGAATCTACCCATCAACTTGTCTACAATATTTTTGATCCCATTCTACTCTAGTCTCTTTTTACCTTTGCAAATTGTTCTTACTCTTTTTTTATTTACTTTTAAAATCGCATTAACCCACGTTTGTCACATGATTGGTCCAACATCATTCACACCCACTTTCCATACTCCCCCCACTGCCCACCCCCTACTGTGTCATTGAATTGAGAGTATAATTTGCTAGTTCAGAGATTTCAGCTGCTGGTACCTAAGTAGGGGTGACTCTGCCAGGCTGTTCCCCGTTCTCTTCAAATAAAGCAATATTGCAATTCTAAACTAGATTTATTTAAAACATTAGCTGGAAGCTCCTCCTAACCTCAGTATCTGGGAGATCCTGTGATCCAAAAGCACTTTAACTCAATGAACCCAGAGATCCCCCTTCTGTAGGTACCGAATCCAGAGGCAGGAGGACAGAAGCACCAAAAGAGCACAACAGCTGGGACTATTAGTTGCTTACAGTTGTGTAACAAATCACCACAAACTTACCAGCCTGAAAGAACACTAAAGTATTATGTCACAGTTTCAGCAGGTCAGAGACCTGGGCCCCGTGTAACTGGGTTCTCTGCCTAGGATCCCACAGGACAAAGTCAAGGTGAGGCTCATATCTGCAGGCTCTGGGGAAGAATCTGAACTCATTCAGACTGTTGACTAAATTTACTTTCTCCTGACTGGTTGCTGCATGAAGGTCCCCACTTCCTTGCTGGCTGTTGGCCAGAGGTTGCTGTCTGTCCCATGGCCACCCTCATTCCTCCTGCTTTCCAAACGGACCCCTCCATCTTCACAGCAGCAGCGGTGTGTCCAGTCCTCACGCTTCAAATCTCTCTGACTTTCCCTTTGGCTTTTACGTGATTATGTCAAGCCCACTTGGATTATCTTCCTATTTTAAGGGCAACTGTGCCATATAGCAAAACACAAAATCACAAGTGTGATACATCATCATATTCACAAGTTTGGAGAATTAGGTCAGAACACCTCAAGGAGGAGGGGGTCATTTTAGAAATTCTGCTTACCACACCAAGGCATTTATTTTTCCATTTTATGAGGAAGCTTCAGAAACAAAGAGATATGATATAGACGATGACACCTCCTGAGAATAAGAAGACCTCGAGTAGGAAGGAAGTTTCCAGTAAACAAATGCGAAATTTTTAAACTGCATTGATAAATTCTCTGCAATTGCCAGCAGAATGAAACTGTGGGACAGATGATCTAACAAGGAGAGAAGGAAGAAAGGAAAAAATAAACAGAGTTTTGTTAGAAAGGATCCAGAAATACCAGGCCTGAGCTTAAATATACTGACATGAACAACATGAAACAAATGAAAAAAGATGAGCCATGAAGGGAAACCGTGCAATCGAATAATCAGCGAGGAGGCCGAGAACACAGAGACCAGGGAGCCAATGAACACAGAACAGAGAGTCCCAAGTGAGAACTCCCAGATGATGAAAAACACCAAGTAAACAGATACCCAGCTCAGAGCCAACAAGCTGCTTCAAGGCTGAGAATTTCCAAGATTTAGAAAACGGAGATGGTGGTGGTAGAGAGGAACCCGGACATTTCAGGGTAGGTGGATCCAGTAGATTGCAAGAAGGGGTTCATATATTAACTATGAGTAGTACAGCCAAACGATCCACTAAAGGGAAATAGAGGCAGCAGGCTGAACATTAGAAACTATGTAGAGTAGGTATCTTTTACTCTTCAGAGATTCCGGTACTATTACAACAATTATATGTCTTTACCTTCTACCTAATTCTAGGAAAATGAATTGTAAACTATTAAAGATCACGCGAATCCTTAGGGATCGTACAGTCTAACCTTTTTTTACAACCTGGTAAATCTAGGACAAGAGAGGAAACTAACTAAACATGTCGGGGTAAAAGAATGAACCTCAAGAATAGTTGATTCTAGGGATACTAGCCCTCTGCTTCCCAGCCCATTGTTCTGGCGCAGGGAGCTGTTGTTCTCTCTTTTAATAGATAAGCTAGCATCCAAAGATAAATATTATGCTGTTTAGTAAATAGCAGCTAAAATGTATGTTTTGCCCAAGGTTGGATACTCTAAATAATCATTGTGGGTCTCCTTTCAGGACTTTTTAAAAAGCCTTTATGTACTTCTTTGTTCCATGCAACCCCCATTTGTAGAATAGTTTTTTGTTTTTTTTTTTTTGCGGTACGCGGGCCTCTCACTGCTGTGGCCTCTCCCGTTGCGGAGCACAGGCTCCGGACACGCAGGCTCAGCGGCCATGGTTCACAGGCCCAGCCGCTCCGCGGCATGTGGAATCTTCACAGACCGGGGCACGAACCCGTGTCCCCTGCATTGGCAGGCGGACTCTCAACCACTGCGCCACCAGGGAAGCCCAAGCATGTATTTTTTCATGGAAGGAATTGGGAAATTAAATTTTGGTTTTACTTCTACTGTCAATGGCTTTTTCTTTTTTAACATTTTTATTGGAGTATAATTGCTTTACAATGGTGTGTTAGTTTCTGCTTTATAACAAAGTGAATCAGTTATACATATACATATATCCCCATATCTCTTCCCTCTTGCGTCTCCCTCCCTCCCACCCTCGCAGCCTTCTAGCTGGACACAAAGCACCGAACTGACCTCCCTGTGCCATGCGACTGCCTCCCACCAGCTATGCATCCCACATTTGGTAGTGTATATATGTCCATATATACACTACCACTCTCTCACTTTGTCCCAGCTTACCCTTCCCCCTCCCCGTGTCCTCAAGTCCATTCTCTAGTAGGTCTGCATCTTTATTCCCGTCTTGCCCCTAGGTTCTTTAATTGATGAAGATTTCTGTGTTGGTCAAGGTAGGTCTCATAATTTTATCAAACAAAAGTACTTTATATAATTTTACATTTTAAAGAAAAGTTTCTTTTCCATCAAGTGCTATTGGCATGAAATGTGGATAATAGGAAGGAGATGTGGGTTCTTTACGTGAATTCACACAGCCGCTCAATGAACACCTAGCCATATGAAAATACATAAGACCTTTCACTGTTGGACCTCAGTTCCTCATCTGTGAAAGGCAGAAGTAGGAGTAGATTATTTATACTCTCCCTTTTAGTGCGGACAGAAAATGAGTCTAAGCATCTAAGTGCCACATGGATGGTTGCTGGGCTGTGCATGGCAAGCTTTAGGAAGTGCCAATCTCACCCCATTCTGTTTGACCGGCGCCCCCTGCAATTTCAGAAATCTGTGATGTTACAGAGGGTGCTATACAGGAAGAATGAATCTCAAAGGGAACATTATAAAAAATGGAAGATAGTATTAGTATTAGTGCGCGCAGCCTGATAAAGAATCATCTCACTTTTGGCTACGACTCTCCATTAATCTCGTAGTGTTGGCTGAGAAGGCTAGAAGATACTCATTCTGTTCTGACTGAGAAGAACCCGCTTGCTATTGAGATACCATCTTAATTTAGTGAGAATACTGCTGGATAGCTGTCCAGCTTGCAGTCAGGGGCATGGGAAAGAGCCCAACAACAGTTGGGGAAAGCAGAATGTAGTGATGAGCTCAGATGTCTAAACACAGATAGAAGAGAAGCCAAAAACTGAGGAGGAGATTACGCAGGGAGCAGGCCGTGGAAAGGCTGTATATCCTGTAGGCATGGTGACAGAAACCAAGAATTAAAAATGCTCAAAATTAATCCTGCCAATTCTATGAAGAATAACATTTTCCAATTGAAAACGACTTGAGTTAAAGGCACATCCCCACATGTGCATGTCCTTTAATATTGATTCCTATAATGACTAACACTGCTTTGAGTTATGATCTCTGAGACAGATTTTTTTTCACTTTTTGAACTTACCTTGGGCAATCAAACTAGTAGTGGCAGATATTTGAGGTCTCTATTTCAAGACAGGAAAGGATATTAATACAGGAAGTATGGATTAAGAGAAAGAGAGAGAAATCCAGATCAAACGTTTCAAGAATCCTTTTGCAGATTTATTTTTTTAACATTCTCTAGTTTTAGAAGAAGTAATCAAATAGGAAACTTTAGTGATTTTCAAGTTAGGGAATCAGCTTTAGCTTGACTCTCAGACCAAGATGATCCATACATTTCAGCCCCTATAGCTACACAGATGTCAAAAATCTGCCTAGACAAGTTCTAACCTGGGACACCAGAGGGGAAGGCATCATTCCCACTCTAAAACTACTGACCACTGACCAACAAAAATGGCCCCCGTTGCATTCCTGTACATGGGTGTAAAGGAGAACACAGCACAGCTGCCACATGTAAGTAGGAAGATCTTGCTTTGGTCTTGAGAAAGATCCTTTCTATGGCTCTTTGAGATCATAAAACCATTATCAGAAATTAAGCTGAATTTATACATTTTTCCTTCTAAGTTTCTCAGAATCTCTAAAGGGACAATGAGTCCTTCATTCATTATCATTTATTCATCCCAAAGTGCATATAATCAAAAATGCATATATTATGAGCCAGATGCTGGGAATAAACACAATATTAGACGATAGAACCATTCTGCTCATAAAAGTATTAAAACAAAGGATGAAATTTAGTGATGTTTTTAGGAACCTCAATAAATGAGAAACGATACAAGATCTCTGATGCCATGGATCCCTGCCTACTACAGTGGGAATGATGTTTTTGTGAAATAAGAGCTCCAAGGTGCAGAGCACCGTGGCTCTCGCTATCAAATGCATGTGCTTTGGCACACCACAAACGCCTGATGTCCATTAATTCATGGACTCACGTATTTCAATTGCCCGATCCCTTTCCTTTACGATAATATTATTCTTACATGAGTCATATTTGCTTATGTCAAGCTATGTATTTTGGGGATGCACATGAAATGTCCTGAAACAGATCTCATTTCATTGAGGATACCCCTTCCCCGCTTCAGCCACCAAGATCTAAATCCAGAAGATGATGCCTAAAGTCCCAATGCAGGGACCAGACAAACAGCACCAGCATCCAAGCAACAAGTCAGCCATTAAGTGTCTGCTGTTGTTTTCTCACCCAGTTATCTTGCCTGTGCCTCCCTGCCCAAGTCCTCCACCACTGCCCCTACGTGGTTAAAAATGTCAGCGTTCGGGGGCATATTTACTTAGCCACATACTTCCTGGCTCTGGGATTCTGTTTTGTTAGCTTCTGTCGTCACTACCAGGCTAGAGGCCAATGTTTGTACTGGGTGGGAGTTACAGGGAGGCATAAACAGAATCAACCCTCTTGTGCTTTAAAAAATCAGGCTAGGATTATATACATATTTCATGTCAGAAAAATGAAATGTGTCTTGGCGGTGGATGGGAAGTTGGAGCGCTTGGAGGGGGAGTGGAGATCTGGCAGAATTGCTCCCCTGTTCCTTGGCCCCCTGCCTGACAATCATTCAACCTTTTACTCTTGGAGTCAGCTTCTTCCCTCTCTTCTGAGGCCTTCCAAGTGCTGCAACTTCCTTGCCGTCACCCCTAGTATGTTGTCAGGACCCAGAATGGCTTGAAAAGGAAGAGCACTTTGACAAAAAGGGGCATATTCTCGAAATTAGGCAAGGCTTGGGTTCGAGTCGCTAGCGTGAACCTCCTCAGCTTTGCTTTGAGGTTCAGATGGCAGGACCGATTCACCCAAGGATTAATGATCTAAACGAGGACATACGTAAGAATCTACCTCTTCATCAGAAATGGAAATCTCACTTCTCGTGTTTGTACAGCACTAAGATTATTACCTGCTAAAAGTGTTTGCTAAATTTCTCTAAATCCCGTTGTTTCTGTCCAGCTCCCATGGTTCTGCTTCTCTAATTCCTGGTGTTTTCTAGCACCACTCAGAGTTGCAGTCCCTTCTGAATTGTTATCTGCTCAGAACGTGGACCTTGCCATGCTCCTTTAGACTCACCCTTTCACTAACTAGCTCCCAATACCTCCCCCTGTGCTCCCAGGAAATACCACTCCATTTTATTCTGTCTTCCCCCGAAGTCCTCAAACTCCTCACAAAGTGTCCTTCCTGCCACCCGTGGTCTCAGAAACCCTGAAGACCCCTGGTGATGGTACTGCTTGTGTGCATGTGGCCCCTCGATGCTGGTTCTAGGGGGTCTAGATACATTTTTATAGGCCTACACGACAGCTTTTAGGCTTCTGCTTTCCCCCCCTCCTTGAGAAAACCCTCTCCTTTGAGACTCAGGCCACTAGCCTGCTCTCCTCACATGTCTGTCTGTCATCTGCCAGCCTCTGTGTAGGTCATTTCTTCATATTTATCACCTCTTTGTAACCAGGCAGGACATCTTCCTGTCCACCTTACATCCTGAAATGCAGTGATGACTTCACCAACCACACTCCTAAACCTTTGTTAATTTGAATGGCCTCAAACTGTCCGCACCATCTAACCAATTCACTGCAAATGCCACAAGCAAGACCCTGAAACTCTTCATCTTTTTAAGTGCCCTGACTCCCACCAAAATATCACCTTCGGAACCCGCCACCCTTCTAGCTTTGTTCGAAGATACGGTTTAAAAGAGAACGAGATCTTCCAAATTCAGGTGGTATATCCAGACATCAAAATGGAAACAAACACTGTAGTTAGCCCCAAACAAAACTTTCTGGGAAGGACAGAAGAAAAAAAAGAGTGTTGACGACCTTTCCTCTTATAAGTAATGCCTACATCCTCTGTACTGGGGAGACTAATTTAATAGCAAATAAATTGGATACATTTCACTGCTTCTTCAGGAGAAGACAGCATTTTTGCTAGCCCTCCATAAAGTTGCAAGGATGGAGAAAATGAAATATTCCTACGTCATGATTTCTTGGTTTGTTCGTGGTGAAGAATCCACCTTGTACCAGGCTGTCAGGGACTAGTCTACTCAGCCCCTGCTTTGTGGCCGCCCACCAAAGGCCAACTAAAGGTGAAGTGTTCCATCCTACTGAAAATGTGTGTGCACTGTTCCAGATTCTGACATGTCTAAAATAGGAGGCTGGGAAAGTTGCCTTATCTAGAGTCGAGCCCCAGATCTTGGCATTGTCCAAAGCAATCCAGGAATTCAAGTTACACTAATGTAATCTTCCTTCCTGTGCCAAAAACAACTTTTGATTGGGTCTTCTACACGTACTTTGTAGGTCATACATTCTCCTCCAAATGTGAACATTGATGAACTAGCATCAACTGATTTCCGAGAATTTTCAAGGCGAGGGAATAACCCCCAAACACTTCTGAATTTTGCTGACTTTCTGTTGAATGGCTACGCCTCCCTCAACTCTGTGTTGTCAGCAGAATTAACCAGTCTATACCATTTTTTTTTTTAGAGATTTTGAACAGGGAGGACCTCAAATCTGACCCCTGTCGGACCCCAGTAAATCTCACAGCGCACAATTAAAGACACTCCTCGGGCTTTGTTTTCCTACCAGTCCATCATCTCCTCCCATGCACTCTGGATACTAGCAAAATTTCTTTTCATCTGAAATTCACAGGATTTTTTTTAACATCTGCTCAAGATCCAAATAGGTTATTACATAGGGTCCAATTTGTCATGTGACCTCCAGGAACATCTCACAGTCCTCCATTAAAATAGGGTCCTTTTCTCATGTGAAACACTCTCATTTCTTTCCTGCATATGCCCCTTAGCATCTTCCTTCTTAAACACTGATCCTCTGGGACTGCTTCTCCTAGAATACTTCTTTCCATGGAAAGTGCACATACTTCACTTGCTCTTTTATTTCAGTTTAAAATAAAGTCATTCAAGGTAGGAAATAATGCAATTGCCAGTTCTGCCTTTATTTGAGGACCGCTTAAGTTTGTTACCACTTGGGTTTAGAGACTCTCAGATTATTAACTTGGAAATCTTTTGAGATCTTTGTTTCTTAAAGTGGTCTGTTTCCGGGGTCCGCACAACAGTATTATTCTTATATTAAGACCAATATTAATCTTAGAGAATAGAATAAGTTCACGTTCATTTTGCAGCTGGGCCAAGACTTCAAAAATATCTTCGAGACATAGATTATCTACTTCAGTCTCTCACCCCAGCAGCTCTGGAGTTGTTTGCTCTGTCTTCTCTTTAGGAAACAAAGTAGGAGAAGTGCCCTTTTCCAAGTCCCTCACAGCAAACATGTGGAAGCCAAGGAGACAGAAAGGGCCTTGGCAACAATCATACGGTAGTCTGGGGCCCCTTGGACTTAAGCTCAGAGCTCCTCCCCCTTATGGTAGAAAACACAACAGAGTGGAAAACATTAGAAAATATAGAGAAAATGATAATGGTAACTCATAATTCACACCACGGATAAGTATTGTTCATGTCCTGGGGAATGTCAATTTTTATTATGAAAATTGTATTTTACATAATTTGAATCATATATAATTTGGTATTGCTTCTTTTTTACACATAACGATACAACACAAGTATTTTCCAGCATGAGTAAAATCTCTAGTATATTTTTGAAGATCATCTGATGTATTAACAAATATATTTCAACTAACTGCCTAGATTTTCTAGAGTTTTTAATATTTTAAACAATGTAACAGTGAGTATCTCTGTACAAATGTTCTTCCCCTCTATTCCATGATTAACTCTTAGGATAAATTCCCAAGGTCTGGATTAAGAGTACGGATATTCTAAGGCCTTGGTATTTATTGACAATTGTTTTACTGATAGCTTGTGCCAATTTATATTTCCTCCAGGGACACATGAAAGCAACTAGCTCATTAGACAGGCATGAGCATTAGTTATTCTAATTTTTTAGAATTTTCATTATGAAAAAATTCAGATCTACAGAAAAGATACAAGAATAGCACAATAAACTCCTATTTGTTCTTTGTCTATATTCACCAATTATTAATATTTTGTCATGTTTGCTTGCATGAATAATCTCACTAACTATATATTCTTATCATCAATACTAACTATACATTATTATTATTAATGCAATCATTATTATTTGCTGAATGATTTGAGAATAAGTTGCAGACCCTTTATCCCTAAATATTTCAATTTTTATACTCTAAGAACACTCTCTTATATTATCATATTTTCAAATTACGCACATTTAACATTGATAAAACATTATTATTCAATGCACGGTCCTATACTTAAATTGTCCTAATATTGTCCTTTATAGCATTTTGTTTTCTGATCTAGAATCTAATCCAAGATGACATATTGTGTTTTGCTGTTATGTCTTTTTAATCTCTTTAATCTGGAACAGTTTCTCCATCTTTATTTTTCATGACATTGACACATTTAAAGAATACAGACAGATTGTTTTGTAAAATGTCCCTCCATCTGGGTTTTTCTGAGTTTCTTCATAATTAGATTCAGGTTATACATTTTTGAAAAGAATGTCACAGAAGCGATGTTGTGTTGTTCTCAGTGGGTTACATCAGGATGTAATTTTGTCCTACTTTTGGTGACGTTAACTTTGATCACTTGGTTAAAGTGGTCCTACCATGTTTCTCTGCTGTGAAGGTAACTTTTCCTTTTTGTAATTAGTAAGTAATCTATGGGAAGATACTTGAGACTGTGTAAATACTCTGTCCCTCAAACAAACTACCCCTCTTGGGTTTTAGCATCCATTTTGATATGTGTCTGAAATCACTATTACTATGATTGTTGCAAAATAATGATTTTTCTAACTACAATTCCTTCTGCATTTATTGTCATTTTACTGTTACAGAAAGCTTTCTCTTTTTCTTGCTATTTTGTATGTATGAATGTATTTGTAACAGTTATTTGTTCATTTGTATTTATTAATAACAGTATAGATACATGGATTCTTTTTATATTCAGTATGTTATAATCCATTACAGATATTATTCATTTTGATACTGTAACAGTCCCTGATTTGGTTAATAGAATCTCATGAAAGATTGTCTCTGAATTCTTTAAACATATCTCCAACATATTCTTTTAGTCCTTCCTTATATTCTGTACCTCCTCCCCCCAAAAAGACATTCAAGAGTTGTTCTCACTGTTACCCTGCTCCCATTCTGGGACTGGCCATTTACACACTGGAACTCTTTCAGCGGAAAATAGAAATAATTCTACTTTTTTAATACAAATGTTTTGTTTTTAATTTATGCTTCTCTGGTTATTAATGAATCGTTTTTTTCAAATATTTCTTTTTTGCTTTATGTTTCCTCTTTTGTTATGCTCTTTTTAATTTGTATAGTGTTTTCTTTAGGATACCTAGAATACACACTTACAAATAACTTGTATTCTAACATTTAGAATTAAACCACTTGTTTCTAAGGGTAAAATACGTTTTTAATATTGTTTTAAATGGTGGTTAAAGCCCCCCAAAGACTTCATAAAACTATGACAGACAGGTTATAGAATTCAGTCATGCTTTAGAACACATCTCTATAGTCACATTCAGAACTTCAGCTTATGGGAGCTGAAACCAACCTCCTCTGCTTTCTGCATGACAGTGGCCACAGCAAGATTTCCTAGGTGGTGGGGTATGTAAAACCTTTATGGGTAAAAGCACCAAGGGAGTTTGGGAAGAGGAAAGGATGTTTGAAGACAAACAGTGGACAGTGGAAAGAGGCAACTATGAAAAGGAAAAGGAAGAGTTATTCCAGGAGCAGTTTTATAGAGAAAGGAAATGTTTTCTCTCAAGTGGTACCAGTTAAAAAAGAAATCATAAAGCAGAGTGGAAATTTATTAAAAACTTTACTTTTATGAAGAAATACCATGAGGTTGAAACATTCTACAAACATATGGAAGGAGATTATCCCTCTGCTTGTTATAAAATAAGCAGACATGCCTAGAAATATCTAAATTACACAGTGATCACTCTTAAAATGAAATGATAATGAGAAAATTAAATAGCAGATTCTATTTTGGGCAAGTATATCAACCATAAATTCACATATTGAACTGTAGATGTCAGATCTGAGATGGTTTTGATGTCAGAAACTCTTTCATCTCATTCACAAACACTGCTGGCCTTTCAGGATGCCACTGCTTGCCCTGAGATGCAGAAGTGATAGGAAAACTCTGTGTTCCGTCTCAGTCAACCTGTCATCTGGGCTTTCCAGCGCCACTGGCCCTTCCATGGCTGCTGAAACGGCAGTCTCTTGACTTTCCATTTCCTGTGAGATCACAGGATTTGTTGTCCATTTAGGCAACTCGCAGCCAGAGACACACATGCCATCCAAACACTCACCAAAGTTTTCAGACGGGAAGGAAATTACTTGATGTTGTCACTGTCACTACCTTGCTTCTCATTTTCTCTCTGGCGCTTTTCCTTTCCTGACTAGAGTCACTTCCTATTGCTCACTGGAGCCTCCAGGGGCCTTTCTTCTCACAGCCTCCTCTGGAGGACATTTCCATGCTAGAGTCTCTTTTCAACAAAATGATAAAACTAATTTGGCTTTTTTCTTAACAGTACAATTATTTTAGAAACTTTGGAAGTACAAAAAAAGAAAAAAAGGGAACTAGAAGCTACATATAATTCCAGCATCCAGAACTGACCACTGTCCACTTTTTAACGTGCATCTTTCCATTCACTCTCTCTCAATCATGTGTCTTCTTTACATGTCTTTATATAATTCTCTCTCTGTGTCTCTGTCTCTCTGTATCTCTCTCTCTCTCAGTATACATATATATAATATATTATATATATATATATATAGAGAGAGAGAGAGAGAGAGAGAGAAAGAACAAGAGAGACAGTGAGGTAGTCCCTCCAATGTGCGCGCGCGCGCACACACACACACACACACACACACACACAAACAAGAAATAAACTTATTTTTTGTTAAGTCACTGAGATTTCAGGTTTATGAGATAAACAGAGCTACCCTAACTAATGCAGATATTCCAGATAAGGTAGTTGATGACAGATGGGTGCAGGCAACTGTAAATGGAGGGATGGAGGGTGAAGGAGAAGACAATAAGATGTAATTAAATAAGAGGGCGCCATGGACACACCTGTGATAAGCAGGCGTGCTTCAGATCCAAATAGATTTAAAATAATTAGCCGAGGATTGAGAACTCTAGGTCAGCCTGTTGGTCCTTTCATTCATTCAGAAAGCATTTGTTAATTGCCTGCCAGGTGTTAGACGACAGGATGGGTACCAGAGATCTATCAGGGATTAAGATGCGGTCCCTTCTTTCAGGGTTGAAGTGTCAAGAGAAAGATCAGCTGCTTTATAACTTGGTCAGCAAAAAGAGCTATTTTCTATATAGACCTTCCGGGAAAAAGAAAGAATTAGATGACAGACTTGAATAGTCTCACATTTCATTAAAACCTACTCTGGTTGTTTTTCTCTTTCCCTGATAAACCGAGATTTTAAATGGATTTTGGCCTCAGGCTTTTGCCATCTGTTTACTTCTGGCTTCTAAGAAGATTCTAAGATCCATAAACTGATCAAAGTTCTCAGGTAGGGGGAAGAAAAGCAAGTTAAGAGCCCTGATAAAACAGTGATGGGAAAATCTACACTTGCTTGGCTCCTCTTGGCTAATTGTAGTTAATTAGAAAAGATTCTTTAGAATTTGGAGGAAATTGGGATTTGAATCTCAGAAGCTCCAGGTCATTTACTGTGTGACTAGCCTCAGTGTGTCTCCCTGAGCTGCTGAGGCAGGCTAGTGTGTGTGGTGCAAAGACAAACGAGGACATCTGAGGAGGGAGCTCAGCATCTTATGAGAGACAGGACTGCAGGGGTTTACTCTGTGCTGCACCACAGAGGGAGGCAGAGCAGGGATGCAGAGCAGAGCCGCTTGCCTGAACAAGAGGAGGCATGTTCACTGGAGGACTGAACAAAGAGCAGTGATTGATGGATAATCTTCCTCTTCATGGTTCCTGGGAGTGTCTCCTCCATTTCCTATGTGATGGAAATGATCCTTCTGCATAAATTCAAGTATGTGGAACAGGAAACCCTGCTTCTTTTCTTAAAACTTTTTTAAAACTTATTTTCCATTACGGTTTATTACAGGGTATTGAATATATTTCCCTGTGCTATACAGTAGGACCTTGTTGTTTATCCATTCTATATATAATAGTTGGCCTATGCTAATGCCAATCTCCCAATCCATCCCTCCCCTGCCCCTCTCTACCTTGGCAACCACAAGTCTGTTCTCTATGTCTATGAGTCTGTTTCTCTTTTGTAAATGAGTATATTTGTGTCATATTTTAGATTCCACATGTAAGTGATATATGGTATTTGACTTTTTCTGACTTACTTTGCTAAGTATGATAATCTTTAGATCCATCCATGTTGCTGCAAACGGCACTATTTCCTTCTTTCTTATGGCTGAGTAATATTCCATTGTATGTATGTACAATATCTTCTTTATCCATCTGTCGATGGACATTCAGGTTGTTCAGGAAACCCTGCTTCTGCCCCTCTAAAACAGGCCACATAACACACATCCCTGACCATGTCATCACTCAGAAAGCCTGACCCTTATGTCACTTTTTGCAGTTTTGGTCTCTTTTCTCTGGAATCTTGTATCATAACCGAGCACTTCCCAACTGTATCATTATCTTCCTATGATTCAACTTTCATCTGTATTGGAAAGTTAATGAAGATAAGAGTCAGAAAATAATAATTTATTGCCTTCAAATCTAGAAAACTTTCAGATGGCTGTATCCTCAAAAGGAAAGTGATGTTTTAGAAAGAGGGGTGAAGTGTTGGTAATATTAAATGGTATCCTCCTGGGGATAGGGGGCCAGGAACATTTGAATCCTGCCCTAATCTCACAGCTCCTTCCCTTAAAGTCCCTAAAGGGATTATAAAAATAAGGGGCTAGAGCAAATGGGAAATTAAAGTACACTTTATTATTAGCCTGGCCAATGCCAAATAAACAAATGCAGAACTTTCTGGTAACATGTATAGGACACATGGCATACTCTCAGTTCCCAATCCAGATGCCCAAACTCTAAGCTGAATATTTTATCTTGGAATCTTAACATCCTTGGGCTTCTCCGATGGAACAGGAGACACAAGTCATAAATGAGGAAAGTACTGCATGGACAAGGAAATAAAATTAACCTGGAGAAGTTTCAGAAACAGAATCTTTTATTAAACAAAACAACAAACAAATGAAAAGTACTCAACCATTAAAAACAGCTCTGTCTTAAAAAGCAAGTTCTCATCATCAGGCAGATAGGTATCCTGGATCTAATTCCTAAGTTATAGACATAGAGGGATTGTGGGTCATTTCAACATCAACCCTGAAAATAAGAAAAAGAGAAGAGACGGGTGACCTCAGCCCCCTTCACTAATCCCGCTATGTGACTGGAGGAGAAAGAAAATTGTAGTATATGATGATCTGTCCGCTAGTGAATATGGCCCAAATAGCAGCAGGGCATCTGGCAGAGTTAGTTTAGTACCTTCCTCTGTTAGAAACAGTGAGAACTGGG
Source organism: Tursiops truncatus (assembly GCF_011762595.2). Taxonomy (NCBI): domain Eukaryota; kingdom Metazoa; phylum Chordata; class Mammalia; order Artiodactyla; family Delphinidae; genus Tursiops; species Tursiops truncatus. Next base: position 74,765,920 of record NC_047047.1, on the reverse strand, counting down.
ACAAGAGAATGAAGGGACAGCTTTGCCAAGCACCCACAACTCTGGGATTGGTTGGGAAAGAAAGAAAGAAAGGCTGTTACTTATGTTAAGATTGTTGTTTTATTGTTATGGTCAATACTTCTATTATGAGCCTCTTGCTCTTTGCAGGGGGATTTATGTAGGAACTCCTGCAAACTCAGTTACCTACGATGAAGCTAGATAATCCAATCCTCACTACGTAATTGAGGAAAATGGGCCTCCGAAAGATTATTTTGACCAAGATCTCATAGCTAGTGTGATGTTTAGTTATCTGAATCCAGAGCCTATGCTATCGTTATTTTCTTTTCATCTGAGGTTATTATGCATGATTTGCAGTATTAACAGGTTTTGGAAATCACTTCTTTTTTTTTCTTATTAGTCATTGCAATTTGGCCTGTATGAAAATATTCCAAGTAGATACTGAGTTATATTTTCTGTGCACAAGGGATACAAAGCAGGCATCGCTCACCATGCCCTTTGCAGTGTTCTCTAAATGGGGTCTTGATATTGTCAAGAACAGACTGACAGAGCTTCTTCACACTGAGCACTTCTACATCCTTCAAAAGAAAACATTCTTTCTTCAAAGTATTCATAATCACTTATTCCTATGCTATTCACCCCCAAGTATCTAGAAACCTGAGTTAGAACAATTACTTAGTGGAAACAACTGTAGGAATATGTACACATATTTTGCATTAAATGTATAACATATTTACTTCCCACTAAGGGAGGTATGACTGGCTTCATTAACAGGTTGCAGAGACATGAGAGTTTTCCTGATCTATGCACAAATGTATATGAACGTGCTTTCTAGCTTTTACATAATTTCACCATCTAAATATTCACATATATAAGTGCGTATATATACATCCACATTCACATAGCACACACTATATGGGTATTATTGTGTTTATTATTGAGAAACAGGTAGAGACATCCGGTTTCTGCTTGGAATGTAAAGAGCTGTAAGGAACGTCACTCCAATCTTTACAACAACAAAAAAAGCCAGACAATCGCCCTGTTCACAACTTTTCTTGACTGCATCAGAGAACTGAGGTTGCAGGGAGAGATGGGACAGGAACTGTGGCTTAGCTGGGGCAGATGCAGTCAGACCCCAGTTAGGAAATACCATGCAGTATAGTCAGGGGATTGGTGGCAGCAAGTGTGAGATGGCAAGAGAGTGTGGCGCTTTTTAGACCTGCAGAGACACACAGGGTATTGGCCAAATGATTGGGCAGTATCCTGAGAAAGTACCCCTCATGGTGCAGCCTGGACCCTTTTCTCTTCCTGCTGACAAAGGGGCACAATCCTTAATCTGTAAGGCAGGAAGGGCAGTTCTGCAACAAACACTATCCCCCTTAGGGCACTGATAAAAACCCGTTGCACCTGGACAAAAGAACTCACAAGAAAACCTCTGCTCCTGGGGCAGGAACAAATATTACTTTCAGGACCCAGAACTACAGCTGAGGGAGGATCTGGGGCACTGACGTACAAACGATGACTGGCCCTCTCCACCAGGTGAGAACACAGCAAGGCGGCCATCTGCACGCCAGGAAGAGAGCTTTTATCAGAAACTGACCCCGATGGCCCCCTGATTTGGGAATTGCAGCCTCCACAACTGACCCCTTCCACGAGTCCACATTACAGTGGATCATCCTGTCCTCTTGGGCTTCTCTTGGCTGTGACAGTTTCTAAGGCTTTCCTTGTTTTTCGAGACCTTGACAATTTGGAGGACGACTGGTCAGAAATTCTACTTGACGAGCAACCAGAGATCATTACCAAGCACTTCAAACCCGCAGTTATTCGGAGACGCGTTAAAAAAAAAACGAACGCGAGACCTTCAACATGGCGGACGAGTAAGACGCGAAGATCACCTTCCTCCCCACAAATACATCAGAAATACATCTATATGTAGAACAACTCCTACAGAACACCTACTGAACACTGGCAGAACACCTCAGACCTCCCAAAAGGCAAGAAACCCCCACGTACGTGGGTAGGGCAAAAGAAAAAACAGAGACAAAAGAATAGGGACTGTACCTGCACCAGTGGGCGGGAGCCGTGAAGGAGGAAACGTTTCCACACACTAGGAAGCCCCTTCGCTGGCGGAGACTGCGGCTGGCGGAGGCGGGAAGCTTCAGAGCCGCGGAGGAGAGCGCAGCAACAGGGGTGCGGAGGGCAAAGCGGACAAATTCCCGCACAGAGGACCGGGGCCGACCGGCACTCACCAGCCCGAGAGCCTTCTCTGCTCCCACGCCGGGGTGGGCGGGGCTGGGAGCTGAGGCTCGGGCTTCCGGCGGAGCGCAGGGAGAGGACTGGCGGCGGGAACACAGCCTGCAGGGGGCTAGTGCGCCACGGCTGGCCGGGAGGGAGTCCGGAAAAAAGTGTGGAGCCGCCAAAGAGGCAAGAGACCATTGTTTCGGGCTGCACGAGGAGAGGGGATACAGAGCACCGCCTAAAAGAGCTCCAGAAACGGGCGCAAGCCACGGCTATCAGCGCGGACCTCAGAGATGGGCATGAAATGCTAAGGCTGCTGCTGCGGCCACCAAGAAGCCTGTGTGCAAGCACGGGTCACTCTCCACACCTCCCCTCCCGGGAGCCTGTGCAGCCTGCCACTGCCAGGGTCCCGGGATCCAGGGACAACTTCCCCGGGAGAACACACGGCGCGCCTCAGGCTGGGGCAACGTCATGCCGGACTCTGCTGCCGCAGGCTCGCCCGGCATCCGTACCCCTCCCTATCCCCGGCCTGAGTGAGCTAGAGCCCCCGAAGCAGCTGCTCCTTTAACCCCGTCCTGTCTGGGCGGGGAACAGACGCCCTCAGGCGACCTATACGCAGAGGCGGGGCCAAATCCAAAGCTGAACCTCCGGAGCTGTGGGAACTAAGAAGAGAAAGGGAAATGTCTCCCAGCCGCCTCAGGAGCAGCGGATTAAAGCTCCACAATCAACTTGATGTACCTGCATCTGTGGAATACATGAATAGACAACGAACCATCCCAAATTGAGGTTGTGGACACTGGGGGCTTGCGGTTTGCTTTCTGCATCTAATTAGTTTCTGCTCTCGTGTTTAGCTTAGCTTAGCATTTAGACTTTATTATCATTGGTAGATTTGTTTATGCATTTGGTTGCTCTCTTCCTTTATTTATATATGTAGATACATATTTTTTTTCCTTTTTCTCTTTTTGTGAGTGTGTATGTGTATGTTTCTTTGTCTGATTTTGTCTGTATATCTGCTTTTACCACTTGTCCTACGGTCCTTTTTTTTTTTTTAGTACAATTTTTAGCACTTTTTATCATTGGAGAATTTGTTTGTTGGTTTGGTTGCTCTCTGCTTTCTTTTTCTAAATACTTTTTAATTTTTTTATTCTTAATATTTTTTTAATTTATTTTATTTTTTCTTTCTTTTCTTCTCCCTTTTCTTCTGAGCCATGTGGCTAACAAGGTCTTGGTGCTCCAGCCAGGTGTGAGGCCTGTGCCTCTGAGTTGGGATAGCCAAGCTCAGGACATTGGTTCCCCAGAGATCTCCTGGCTCCATGTAATATCAAACAGCAAAAGCTCTCCCAGAGGTCTCTATCTCTACGCTAAGACCCAGCTCCACTTAATAACCAGCAAGCTGCAGTGCTGGACACGCTATGCAAAACAACTAGCAAGCCAGGAACACAACCCCACCCATTAGCAGAGAGGCTGCATAAAATCATAATAAGGTCACAGACACCCCAAAACACACCACCGGACGCGGTCCTGCCCACCAGAAAGAGAAGATCCAGACTCATCCACCGGAACACAGGCACCAGTCCCCTCCACCAGGAAGCCTACACAAACCACTGAACCAACCTTAGCCACTGGGGTCAGACACCAAAAACAACAGGAACTACAAACCTGCAACCTGTGAAAAGGAGACCCCAAACAGAGTAAGTTAAGCAAAATGAGAAGACAGAGAAACACACAGCAGATGAAAGAGCAAGGTAAAAACCCACCAGGCCAAACAAATGAGGAAATAGGCAGCCTTCCTGAAACAGCATTCAGAGAAATGACAGTAAAGGTGATCCAAAATCTTGGAAATAGAATGGAGAAAATACAAGAAATGTTTAATAAGGACCTAGAAGAACTAAAGAGCAAACAAACAATGATGAACAACACAATAAATGAAATTAAAAATTCTCTAGAAGGAATCAATAGCAGAACAACTGAGGCAGAAGAACGGATAGGTGACCTGAATGATAAAATAGTGGAAATAACTACTGCAGAGCAGAATAAAGAAAAAAGAATGAAAAGAATTGCAGACAGTCTCAGAGACCTCTGGGACAACATTAAACACACCAACATTAGAATTATAGTGGTCTCAGAAGAAGAAGAGTAAAGGAAAGGGACTGAGAAAATATTTGAAGAGATAATAGGTGAAAACTTCCCTAATATGGAAAAGGAAATAGTCAATCAAGTCCAGGAAGTGCAGAGAGTCCCACACAGGATAAATCCAAGGAGAAACACGCCAAGACACATATTAATCAAACTATCAAAAATTAAATACAAAGAAAACGTATTAAAAGCTGCAAGGGAAAAATAACAACTAACATACAAGGGAATCCCCATAAGGTTAACAGCTGATTTTTCAGCAGAAACTCTGGAAGCCAGAAGGGAGTGGCAGGACATATTTAAAGTGATGGAAGGGAAAAGCCTAAAACCAAGATTACTCTTACGCAGCAAGGATCTCATTCAGATTCGATGGAGAAAGTAAAACCTCTACAAACAAGCAAAAGCTAAGAGAATTCAGCACCACAAAACCAGCTTTACAACAAATGCTAAAGGAACTTCTCTAGGCAGGAAACACAAGAGAAGGAAAAGACCTACAATAACAAACCCAAAACAATTAAGAAAATGGTAATAGGAACATACATATGGATAACTACCTTAAATGTAAATGGTTTAAATGCTCCCACCAAAAGACATAGACTGGCTGAATGGATACAAAAACAAGACCCATATATATGCTGTCTACAAGAGACCCACTTCAGACCTAGGGACACATACAGACTGAAAGTGAGGGGATGGAAAAAGTTATTTCATGCAAATGGAAATCAAAAGAAAGCTGGAGTAGCAATTCTCATATCAGACAAAATAGACTTTAAACTAAATACTATTACAAGAGACAAAGAAGGACACTACATAGTGATCAAGGGATCAATCTAAGAAGAAGATGTAACAATTGTAAATATTTATGCACCCAACATAGGAGCACCTCAATACATAAGGCAAATGCTAACAGCCAGAAACAGGGGAATCAAGAGTAACACAATCATAGTAGGGGATTTTAACACCCCACCTTCACCTATAGACAGATCATCCAAAATGAAAATAAGTACGGAAACACAAGCTTTAAATGATACATTAAAAAAGATAGACTTAATTGATATTTATAGGACATTCCATCCCAAAACAACAGAATACAATTTCTTCTCAAGCGCTCATGGAACATTCTCCAGGATAGATCATATCTTGGGTCACAGATCAAGCTTTGATAAATTTAAGAAAATTGAAATTGTATCACGTATCTTTTCCAACCTCAACACTATGAGACTACATATCAATTACAGGAAGAAAATCTGGAAAAACTACAAACACATGGAGGCTAAACAATACACTACTAAATAACCAAGAGGAAATCAAAAAATACCTAGAATCTAATGACAATGAAACCATGATGACCCAAACCTATGGGATGCAGCAAAAGCAGTCTAAAAGGGAAGTTTATAGCATTACAATACTACCACAAGTAACAAGAAACTTCTCAAATAAACAACCTAACCTTACACCTAAAGCAATTAGAGAAAGAAGAACAACCCACCCCCAAAGTTAGCAGAAGGAAAGAAATCATAAAACTCAGATCGTAAATAAATGAAAAAGAAATGAAGGAAACAATAGCAAACATCAATAAAACTAAAAGCTGGGTCTTTGAGAGGATAAAAAAAATTGATAAACCACTAGCCAGACTCATCAAGAAAAAAAGGGAGAAGACTCAAATCAACAGAATTAGAAATGAAAAATGAGAAGTAACTACTGATACTGCAGAAATACAAAGGATCATGAGAGATTACTACAAGCAACTGTATGCCAATAAAATGGACAACCTGGAAGAAATGGACAAATTCTTCAAAAAGCACAACATTCTGAGGCTGAACCAGGAAGAAATGGAAAATATAAACAGACCAGTCACAAGCACTGAAATTGAAACTGTGATTAAAAATCTTCCACAAAACAAAAGCCCAGGACCAGATGGCTTCACAGGATCAAACATTTAGAGAAGAGCTAACACCTATCCTTCTCAAACTCTTCCAAAATATAGCAGAGGGAAGAACACTCCCAAACTCATTCTACAAGGCCACCATCACCCTGATACCAAAACCAGACAAAGATGTCACAAAGAAAGAAAACTACAAGCCAATATCACTGATGAACATAGATGCAAAAATACTCAACAAAATACTAGCAAACAGAATCCAACAGCACATTGAAAGGATCATACACCATGATCAACTGGGGTTTATCCCAGGAATGCAAGGATTTTTCAGTATATGCAAATCAATCAATGTGATACACTGTATTAACAAATACAAGGAGAAAAACCACATGATCACCTCAATAGATGCAGAAAAAGCTTTTGACAAAATTCAACACCAATTTATGATAAAAACTCTCCAGAAAATAGGCATAGAGGGAACTTAACCTAACATAATAAAGGCCATATATGACAAACCCACAGTCAACATCATTCTCAATGGTGAACAACTGAAAACATTTCCTCTAAGATCAGGAACAAGACAAGGTTGTCCACTCTCACCACTATTATTCAACATAGTTTTGGAAGTTTTAGCCACAGCAGTCCGAGAAGAAAAAGAAATAAAAGGAATCCAACTTGGAAAAGAAGAAGTAAAGCTGTCTCTCTTGCAGAATACATGATACTATACATAGAGAATCCTAAAGACGCTAACAGAAAACTAATAGAGCTAATCAATGAATTTGGTAAAGTACCAGGATACAAAATTAATGCACAGAAATCTCGTGTTCCTATACACTAATGATGAAAATTCTGAAAGAGAAATTAAGGAAACACTCCCATTTACCATTGAAACAAAAAGAATAAAATACCTAGGAATAAACCTACCTAGGGAGACAAAAGACCTGTATGCAGAGAACTATAAGACACTGATGAAAGAAATTAACGATGATACAAACAGATGGAGAGATATACAATATTTGTGGATTGGAAGAATCAACATTGTGAAAATGACTATACTACCCAAAGCAATCTACAGACTCAATACAATCCCTATCAAACTACCAATGGCATTTTTCACAGAACCAGAACAAAAAATTTCACAATTTGTATGGAAACACAAAAGACCCCAAGTAGCCAAAGCAGTCCTGAAAAAGAAAAATGGAGCTGGAGGAATCAGGTTCTCTGACTTCAGACTATACTACAAAACTACAGTAATCAAGACAGTATGGTAGTGGTACAAAAACAGAAATATAGATAAATGGAACAGGATAGAAAGCCCAGCGATAAACCCACGCACAGATGGTCACCTTATCTTTGATAAAGGAGGCAAGAATATACAATGGAGAAAAGACAGCCTCTTCAATAAGTGGTGCTGGGAAAACTGGACAGCTACATGTAAAAGAATGAAATTAGAACACTCCCTAGCACCATACAAAAAATAAACTCAAAATGGATTAAAGACCTAAATGTAAGGCCAGAAACTATCAAACTTTTAGAGGAAAATATAGGCAGAACATGCTATGACATAAATTACAGCAAGATCCTTTTGACCCACCTCCTAGAGAAATGGAAATAAAAACATAAATAAACAAATGGGACCTAAGGAAAGTTAAAAGCTTTTGCACAGCAAAGGAAAACATAAACAAGATGAAAAGACAACCCTCAGAATGGGAGAAAATATTTGCAAATGAAGCAACCGACAAAGGATTAATCTCCAAAATTTACAAGCAGCTCATGCAGCTCAATATCAAAGAAACGACCCAATCCAAAAATGGGCAGAACACCTAAATATGCATTTCTCCAAAGAAGATATACAGATTGCCAACAAGCACATGAAAGGATGCTCAACATCACTAATCATTAGAGAAATGCAAATCAAATCTACAATGAGGTATCACCTCACACCAGTCAGAATGGCCATCATAAAAAAAACTACAAACAATAAATGCTGGAGAGGGTGTAGAGAAAAGGGAACCCTCTTGCACTGTTGGTGGGAATGTAGTTTGATACAGCTACTACGGAGAACAGTATGGAGGTTCCTTAAAAAACTAAAAATAGAACTACCATATGACCCAGCAATCCTACTACTAGGCATATACCCTGAGAAAACTATAATTCAAAAAGAGTCATATACCACAATGTTCATTGCAGCTCTATTTACAATAGCCAGGACATGGAAACAACCTAAGTGTCCATTGACAGATCAATGGATAAAGAAGATGTGGCACATATATACAATGGAATATTACTCAGCAATAAAAAGAAACGAAATTGAGTTATTTGTAGTGAGGTGGGTGGACATAGAGTCTGTCATGCCAAGTGAAGTAAGTCAGAAAGAGAAAAATAAATACCGTACGCTAACACATATACATGGAATCTAAAAAAAAAAAAAAAAAGGTTCTGACGAAACTCGGCCCAGGACAGGAATAAAGACGAAGACATACAGAATGGATTTGAGGACCTGGGGAGGGGAAGGGAAAGCTGGGATGAAGCGAGAGAGTGGCATGGACATATATACACTACCAATTGTAAAATAGATAGCTAGTGGGAAGCAGCCACATAGCACAGGGAGATCAGCTCGGTGCTTTGTGACCACATAGAGGGATGGGATAGGGAGGGTGGGAGGGAGATGCAAGAGGGAAGAAATATGAGGATATATGTATATGTATAGCTGATTCACTTTGTTATAAAGCAGAAACTATCACACCATTGTAAAGCAATTATACTCCAATAAAGATGTTAAAAAAAAAATGACTGAAGGAATTTGAAGTCTCTGGTGCACTGATGGTAACCATAGCAACAATAAATCTCAAACCCAGCCTTACTCCTGACTGGATTAACTCAAACTCTCTCATTAAAAACATGGCACAGGGAGGGAAGGGTAAGCTGGGACAAAGTAAGAGAGTAGCAATGACATATATACATTACCAAATGTAAAACATATAGCTAGCGGGAAGCTGCTGCATAGCACAGGGAGATCAGCTCAGTGGTTTGTGATGACCTATAGGGGCGGGATAGGGAGGGTGGGAGGGAGACACCAGATGGAGGGGGTATGGGGATATATGTATGCATACAGCTGATTCATTTTGTTGTACAGCAGAAAGTAACACAACATTGTAAAGCAATTATACTCTAATAAAGATGTAAAAAATTTTTTAAAAAGAGCCTTTATTGAGATGACCAAAAAAGAAAAAAAAGCAGTGGAAAGAAATGTACATTCACTCCTATGATTAATAAAAAAATTAGTTACCTCAGCATCTACTGTCCTACACAAGGTGTTTGGCTTTAAACAAAAATTTACAGAGTATTTGAAAAAGTAAGAGAAAACAACATGATGCTAAGAGATAAATCAGTCAATAGAAGCAGACTCAGATATGACACAGATGTTGAGACCATCTGAAAGGGAATTTAAGAAATAGCTAGAGGTCCCTATTGATGATTTTCAAGCTGCCAAACTGTGATGTTTCTATAGGATATGGCAGTCTGTAAAACTAGGAAAGTACAAGTCAAACTAAAGCATCCTTTACTCAATAAAGTTCCTAAAAACTATTAAGGGTCTTCCAAGAATACCAGTATCCATTTCTTTCACATGTACTTATTCATTATTTATTGTAAACCCAATCCCAAGCATTTTCTTAAAGACAAGGACTGTCTTCTTAAAATGAATAAAATTATACGTTAGATCCCACTCTTCCAAACCCTTTTGGACCTCAGGATTATATTGGGTTATACCATAACTCTTCTTGGCTTCATAGCATCATTTGATGGCCTTTCTTGGCCATCTGCTCATGCACCTTGATTCCATTTAGTATGTGCAGGGGGACATGCTGTCACCACAGCATCATTTGCACACTTAGAAATGTGCATCTGGACCCATGAATGTTTCCTGATGAAACAACTCCTTTATTTGAGACCAATGTGAGGTGAAGACCATCACTGTCTGTTGACATTTAATTTGGTCTAGAGTTTAGTTGCTGAGTTATTATCTGTTCTGCTCTTACAATTCTGTATAAGCACAGATTTCAGTCATTCCCTCATTCATTCAATAAACCAGTCTCTAGGGCAAAAAAATGAACAAATGCCTGTATCATAAAATGTGCAAACAATCACTTTGCCAACATCCAATATTGTCAGGAACTGTTCCATCCATTTTCCCATGTATCATGTACTACTCACAACAATGCTCTTAAGTATTATTAAACTCATTTTACACTTGAGGAAAATGGACAGAGTTTGAACAACATTACCCAAGTTGTTATGTCATTACACATGGCTAATGACAGAGCTGGCTTTTTAATAGCCTTTTCAAGTTAGTATCCAGTAAGTCACAGCTGAGTTCATATTGATTTTCAACAAATGTCCATATTGGGATGACTTCTAAGGATGGTCATCTTATTCTTTTTGCCTCCTCTGTTGTACTTTTGGAAATGGATCATAACGTAAATGGAAAGTGCTACAAAAGAAGAAGTTAGAATATCTAGTCTCAATAACAGCTTCCATCTGTGACAAACTTTTGAAAGCTCCTAAATTTAAGAAGCTTTACTTTTTATCATCGTAGTCAGGCATCCTGGCTCATGGAACACAAATCCATCTCTTAAATGAGCACAAAATCTCATGAGGGACTGAAAAAGAGACCAGTGGGAATAAGTCTGCATAGAATCACAACTTCTAAAAGCTGTGAAATTAAACACCAGAAGAAAATCTTCCTCCTTTACATTCCCATCGGTACCTTTCCTGTGATACTTGTTATTCTAATGTGTAATATCATCATCCTGCTAATCCAGGAAACATTATTCATCTTCCCCTGTCCTGTCAGGTGCTAGGCCCTGTATCTTTACCCATCAACCTTTTTCATTTTCTTCACAGCACTAATCATATTCCCTGATGTTTTCCCTTTGTTTCCTCATGGTTTTTCTTCCCCCACTAGAACATAAATTCCACAAGAGCAGAAAGGTTGTCTATCTCATTCGTTGTTGTCAGCATCCAATAAATATTTGCTGAATGCCTGAATCATGTCTAGTATGTGGTTAAGTATGCTTTTTGCAATGTCTATTCCATTAGGGTCAAACCATCACTTGTGAGTGGGGAGCAGGGTTTCCCCTGGGGAAGCAGCCCTACAGCCAACCTGGAATAGGACTGAGAAGGAGGGTGGATGCTTCCATATAGGGCCAGGGAGGGGTTTGGCTTAGAGTCTTGGATGTGAAGATTCAATCCTGCCTCAGGTAGGCCTATCAGGGCAAGGTTTGTGTTTGGGCACAGACATTACTCTGTGGGTTCCCCTCAGGCCTTTGGTAAAGTCTTGCTCAAGTCTTAGCCTGCTATCAACTGCAAGGATCAGAGGAGGACTCACTCTCTGAGCCTGGAGTGGAGGAGGGGTCTGCCCAGGGTGGACATGCAAGAAGACAACAGTGCCAGCAGAACAAAGATCTCATTGGGGGATTCCTAGCAGGAAAGACACTAAGAACCTACCAGCAAGACAGAGGGTTGGAGCAGAAGGAAGAAAAGTGTTTTAGAGAAGGTGAGAGTCTGAGAAATGCCTGGGGCTATGTGGAGGGGAGGGGGCAGTCTCTGACAGATGGGCCAGTCAGGGGGTCATGCTTTAATAACATGAGTATTGAGGAAATATTACCTTATTTTGCATCCACGTTTTGTGAGGCTGCTGCCACATGACCCACGGCACATCTGTTTAAATCCACCCTACAGTGTCTCCTCCATGTTAACAAGTGCCAACCACTAAACATTTTTTTGCAATGGATAATCATTCCTTTCTTTTTTGAAGCACATGCTTTGAAAGTCCATGTCACATGGTTTCCTTGGATAGCTACATCACACACATATTCCCTCCATCAAGAATGAACTAATTTTGGTAATTGCCTGGTGGTCCACTTGTTAGAGCTCCACACTTCCACTGCCTGGGGCACGGGTTCGATCCGTGACCCCTGGTTGGAGCGTAAGCTCCCACAAGCCTCTGGTTTTTTTTTTTTTTTTCCTTTGTGGTACGCGGGCCTTTCACTGTTGTGGCCTCTCCCGTTGCGGAGCACAGGCTCCGGACGCGCAGGCTCAGCGGCCATGGCTCGCGGGCCCAGCCGCTCCACGGCATGTGGGATCTTCCCGGACGGGGGCACGAACCCACGTCCCCTGCATCGGCAGGCGGACTCTTAACCACTGCGCCACCAGGGAAGCCCAAGCCTCTGATTTTGATTCCTGATGAAGCACTTATTTGAGTTCTACAGACTCTACAATCTAAAATCCTTTCAGGTTTATTGCCATAAAATCAATTTTCATTCGAAAAGTACCATATAGCCAGGCATGGACTGGAATCATCTTATGCAGCTCAGAACCATCTGGAGTGCCATTACTCTGGGCTGTTTCATGTATATTTCCAGTCTATCTTAAATTCTCCCCCATCAGGCAGACGTCCTACCCTCATGCCCTTTCCCTTCTTCCCATCTAAGGCTGCTTCAAAGCTGATTCCATAATCCAGCACCATATTAGTTTTCTGGGGCTGCGTAACAAAGTACTACAAACTGAGTGGGTCAAACAACAGAAATCTATTCTCTCCCAGTTCTGGAGGCCAGACGTGTGAAATCAAGGTGTCAGCATATTTGGTTCTGAGGGCTGTGAAAGAGAATCTGTCCCATGCCTCTCTCCTAGCTTCTGGTGGTTGCTGACAATCTTTGGCATTTTTTGGTTTGTAGACACATCACTCCAATCTCTGCCTTCATGTTCACATGGTGTTCTCACTGTGTGCATATCTGTTTAGAAATTTTCCCCTTTTATGTCAAGGTCATATTGGACTAGGGGACATCCTAACGACCTCATCTTAACTTGATCATCTGTAAAGACTCTATTTCCAAATACGGTCACATGCACAGGTTCTGGAAGTTAGGACTATAATACCTTTTGGAGGGACACAATTCAACCCATAAGAGGTGGAGTGAGGGGGATGAGTAGCATGGGGAGAAGATTATGCCTGAGTGTACCACTGCCCCTTCCTACCACCCTCATAACGGTTTCTGAAGTTAATTTCTCAGGCTACTGGTCATGCCTGAGACGTCCTCTTTCCTTCTCAAACTCTCTCTCTCCTACCTCAAAACCCAGAATTTTAACTGTGTAGATAAAACACCTCAGATAATCTTAGTTTGACTTTCCTCTGAAAATGAAATCAATCTTCCCTCAACAAACATTTCTTTAGAAATTCTGGGTGATTTTGTCTCTTTCAAAAACTTTCAACAAAAGGCAGTGTTAAAGCACAGATGAAAGACTAAGGTGGGAATTTATTTTGTTTTCAATGTTGCTGCTTTGTTTTCTCTTTTACCAATTACAGTAAGTCCCCTACGTATGAACGAGTTCCGTTCCGAGAGCGTGTTTGTAGTCCAATTTGTTCATAAGTCCAACAAAGTTAGCCTAGGTACCCAACTAACACAATTGGCTATATAGTAGTGTACTGTAATAGGTTTATAATACTTTTCACACAAATAATGCATAAAAAAAAACAAAACATAAAGAAAACATTTTTAATCTTATAGTCCAGTACCTTGAAAAGTACAGTAGTACAGTATAACAGCTGGCATACAGGGGCTGGCATCGAGTGAACAGGCAAGAAGAGTCACTGACTGGAGGAGGGAGAGGAGGTGGGAGGTGGTAGAGCTGAAGGATCGTCAGCAATAGGGGACGGAGGGCAAGCTGCAATTTCACTCACGCCTGACGTTGATGGAAAGCACGTTCGCATCTTTGAAAGTTCAAAACTTAAAGGTTTGTATGTACAGGACTTACTCAATCTTTATACAATTTACAGTCATCCTATTCAACCTTCAGCCAGCATCCCTTGTAAATCACGCTCAGCCACACAGAGCTACTCAGCAATTCTCCAACCAGGACATGCTTTGTCTTTTAACCTGCTGTTTCCTCTGCCTAGAGTAACCTGGCCTCACTTGCTCATCTGGAAAACTCCTACTGAACATTCAAGACCTGGATTAAGTGTCGTCTTCTCCAACTTCCTCAGGGATTTGAACTCTACCTATCTTTCCCCTTCTCGATAATTTATACAAGCTTCCATCCCCACAGTTTGGCCATTTTTTGAGGTGAATTGTTGACATAACAGTCCTTCCTAATTACACCATACCGCTGCCAGTATGGTCACACTCGCCATTGTATCTGGACCCTGGCTGGCTCTTCATAAATATTTGAGAGACATATACAGAGAAGGGATGCATAAGTCACAGAAGAGCTCTTTACAGATCCTCACAAGCCTTGTGTGCAAGAATGGAGTGGATTCATTCTCTGAAACTTGCCCCCAATGCAGTCATTTTTGCTATGAGTGAGCTCCAGGGCGGAGGAAGACATTGCAGTTTAGTAAAATAAACACTGAAGACTCAGAAGAGCTAATGTTTTAAATGGATACACATTCAGAGAGGAGTTTGGGGAGAAACTGTTAAGGACACTGGTTACCCTCAAAGGTTTCTGGTCTTTTGTTCATGTGAACCAAGCTCTAAGCTGCAATTTAAAAGTCAACACCCAAGCAAAGTTATCTTGCTTTCTTGAAAAGCAAAGAACCCAGCTCATTTATCCATTTGGCCCTTCAGTATAATACTCTATTATGCCTCGTCATGTGACGAAAGTGTCAGAAGTCTCAGCTGATCCACGGGCTGAGTCTTGAAGGGTGTTATGAGTCGGTGGTGCCTGTTCACTGGGCAGAGACTCACTCAGAATGGGCTTCATGCCCTCACAGTTCCCAGTCTGGGTGGCTGCTATCTCTTGCCTCAAACACTGACATCTAAACAACCAGCAACTTCTACCAATAACGCTTTAACAAACTCCTTCCCATTCTAAATGTAGCATCTGAAACTCCATAAACAGGAGGGAACTAGTAGCAGTCTGAAGTTGTCATCATTGACAGCTGATGATTTATCTTAACTCTCCCTCGCCATTTGGCCACGACTTTAAGTAAACACTTTCTGTCTTCCTCATGTTCTCGTTACTGCCACCTCCCACTAATAAGAGAGACTGCCAAGAAAAGCATCCAGACAGTTCATTTACCTCCCAAACTTGCCTGAAAGTAGCCGCCCCGGTTTAGACAAGGGGCAAAGCAACTACTGCACATTTTCAACAGATGGAACAATGCTTCCCCAATTATTTACATTAATGTTATTGGCTTTCAGGATGTGGGTAACAAATGGGTCGTTGAATGAAATATTATGGCACAGACTGAAGACACCAGCCGTTCAGGCCAGCCATTTGTGGTGACAGATGGCGATGGGCGCTTTGCTTTCTAAGAAGCTAGGGAGCTTCACGCAGTCCGTCTTTGCTAAGTTCTTGGCACCATCTTGTTCCGTCGAGTGGCTGGAGGCTTGGTCCACATTCTCAGGGAAGTTCCTGTGTAAAGCATGATATGGCCAGAGGACCCCAAGACTGTCTTTGCCTCACTCATCAGGCAGTGAATGAGACTGGTCAAGTGAGTTGGTTGCTACGCAGCTGATCCCAAGAGTAAGTGTTCCCTGGATTTTCTCTGAGTGTCATGTAGCCATCCCTAGTAAATGAGAGACCTTTCCTCACCAAACCAATGGAGCCCACATGAGATTCAGCCTTCCTGAAATGTCTAATGGCCTGCCCACGCCAAATCCAAGGTGGCACTGGGTATCATAAGACCCTCACGAGGATCCTATGCCCAGCTGTATTCCCTTTATACCTTTTAAAACAAACTGAGAGTAGAATAGAATGGCCTTGGGCAGATCACCAACTACAGTATGGGAAAGGGTGAGCAGAGTCCCTCTGTTTCTTCAGGCACCCATTCCCTAAACACACACCCTGAAGCTTATACCAGGTACATTAGTGATGTGACAGTCAGAAGGATGCCAGCGTGAGGCCCCCTCCATGCCAGAGTCAATCTCATGGCAAAACCTTCTGAGTTTTATTGGAGACTCACATAACAATTCCCCATGTGGAATGACTTAAGTGGCCAGGTACTTATTAAGTATTTATTGAGTACATTCAATATCCAAGGCCCTGTGTCTGGTAGGGAAACCCAGCAGGGGGATTCCTTCTCCAGAAGCTCTCTCAGCAGTGGCAAGTGAAATGCCAGCCAAATGCTAAGTGGTAGACCCGGAGGGCGTTTCTCAAATTTTCTTGACCTGGCGGCTAAGCTCATAGGCACAGGCCTGACACGGGTATTTGTCAGAGGACAACAGAGGGTGCGTGGGCGCAGGCTGGGGCTGCCCCATTATTGCATTTACGTTAGTGGGTTATGTGCTATACAAGGGATGAGCCACCATGGGCTGTGCAAGCCGATTTTGTTAAGGAGCCCACAGAGCAACCTGAAATGTGAGGAGAAGCTCCAAGCATTGTCTCTGGATTTGTCATCAGGGTGTTTATCTCCTGTTTTGTTCTCTCCCTCTCCCTCCCTCTTCTTTCTCTCCCTCTCCCTTTCTCTCTCTGTTTCTCTTCTCTTTAAGGAACCCTCACAAATATCTCATTTTCTCCTCTAGCGTCCTGTTAAATCCTCAGAGACTCCCAGCCTCAGAGCCCTGAGTTTCTCATTCACGGTTGAGTTGCTTCCTCTTAAATGGAATGTTCCCCTTTTCCAGACCAGTGATGGTTTAGCCCAACTGGATTCCCTTTGCAGCGTCTCCGCCTGACTCCATGGCACCTTTAGTCCAAGCACCATGATCAGACACCAGCAATCATCACCTCAGGAGGAGGAGACCCCAGGTTGGGCTATGGTGACCATGGAGTCTGGATGGCTCTGGAGAAACGAAGCCAGAAAGTGGCATTTTGCCCTTATCATTTTGATAAATATTTTGAATTTTGAAATCATGAAGAAAAAGACACAAAGTTTCTGTATTTATCTGAGAGGTGAAATACTTGAAGAAAGCGGCAAGCCCTGCCACACAACTCTTGTGCACCCCGCGCCTGCCCAATGCCGAGGTCTCAGGCCACCACGCTGCAGGGACCACGGCGCCTCTGCGCCCGTCCCAGGTGTCCCACAAATACTCCTGGGCCGCAAGCTCGGCTCTCACGGGAAAGCGTGTTCTCCTGGCTGACCGCACACTCCCTGAGTTTAAAGACTGGTTCCGTTCAGTGTCCTAAATCCCTTCAGCCCATAGCACGAGGCCTTGCACATAAGGGGAATTTTTTAAACCCCTAAGGATCGCTGCTCTTTGACCAACCAAATTTTACAACGAAGTCAATTATGTTTTCATTTTCCAGGGACAACATCCCAAGACACACGAGCCAACAAAACACACAGGCATTAACACAGACATATACATAGGTACCCAGAACATAGTGCTCAGACAGTCACCGGGCAACACACCCAAGGCAGCTGATCACACTCAGATGCAGGGATGCAGGAGCAGATGCTGCCTGGGGCTGGGCCCACACCACACCCACCTCTGACGTCACTCCCTCGCTCAGAGGTCCTGGCTCTGCAGTTTGGGCTCAATTCCTTTGGGCTGGAACCCAATGGGGCCTGACCTGGCTGGGCTGAGCCGGGCTGGACAAGGCAGGGCAGGGCCAGCCAGGGCGAAGCCGCAGGTGGGTTCAGGTGTCGGTCCCCACCTGAGAGGGAGCTCCCCGAGTTCAGGGTGACTCGGGCCCAGCCATACTTGGGTTACTTCAGCTTAACTGCCCTGAAATGGCCTTGCACCCCTGCTGACCACACCAGCCTGCCCCCCTCCCCACCAGCAGGAGCAGGCGTTCCGCTTCCCTCTGGGCTTCAGAGAAGGGGCCTCAGTGTTCCTGCCTTGGACAGAGGCTCCTGGGAATATACCTCAAGGTTCTGTCAGGCCTGACCCTGAGGCAGGCTCCGTCTGCTTCACTTCCGGGAGCCCCGGAAGCTGGGGCTGCTCACTTCCGAGCCGGTGCTCCGGGGACGATTGTGGGTCCCGGTTACTTTAGCATCGTTTGTCTCCTCAGCAAACAGATCAGCTTCCACCCGTGTAAATCCCGGTAACACCCTCAGGCATCCGCGTCTTGGCTCCGGCGGGTTATTCATCAACGGTGTGAGCTATTTTCACAGGCTCACGTCACAAGCACTTAGAGGCCCCTTGCCACGTGGCTGGCTCCGTGCTAGGTGCCAGCGGCACCAGAGGAGTCAAACTGGGACTTCTTCCTGGGGTTCACGGTTGGCTTGGGGAGTCCAGAAGTGAGAGTAGTAAAACAGCAAAAATAACAAGTAGTCCTAGTCTGGACTTCAGACTAGGCACCAACTTCTGCCTCCATCTCTGACTACATGAGGGACTTCGGAAAGTCACCCTAAGGCTCGCTAAGCCTCTATTTTTTTCACAGCTCTAAAACGGGAAAACCTATTTAACACAGGTTCTGTGAGAACTGTACTAGATTCTGTACATGATAGCAATATGGCTAATGACAAAAACAGTGCTGGTTACTTAGTGCTTAAAACGTAAAGAAACTTTAACCTCATTTAGGCCTTACAACTGCCTTCTTATTTGTATCCTGCTTTATTTACTATAGCTAAATTATAAAATTTGCCAATAAAGTGTAGGAAGATAAATACAGAACCCCCATGAGGTATTAAATTTTAAGAGGGGCTCTTGAACATGAAAATGCTTATAAATCCCAAGGAATGGATCTCATATGCTGGAATTTTACACAAGTGGCAGGAAGTAGGAAGGACAATTTTTGATAAGAGATCTTACTAGTTCTCATTATTTATAGCACAGAGGCAGTTTTCCCTAACACTTTTCTTTAACTTCGGCCAAGATCAAAGGATTAGATAATGTGATGGTTGACTGTATCTGTCAGATACAATGGTGCCCAAATATTTAATCAAACATTATTCTGGCTGTTACTGCAAGAGTAGTTTCTGGATGAGATTAACATTTAAATGGGTGGCCTTTGATTAAAGCAGATTACCCTCCATAATGTGGTGGGCCTCATCTAATCAGGTGAAGGCCTGACTAGAACAAAGACTGACCTAGCCTTGAGCAAGAAGGAATCCTGCTTGCAGACAGCCTTCAAACTTGAACTGCAACATGGACTAGTTCCTAAGTCACCATGTGGATGATCCAGCCTCCATAATCACATGAGCCAATTCATTAAAATAAATCTCCTCTCTGTCTCTCTCTCTACAC
The DNA here is from genome assembly GCF_011762595.2 of Tursiops truncatus. Lineage (NCBI taxonomy): Eukaryota > Metazoa > Chordata > Mammalia > Artiodactyla > Delphinidae > Tursiops > Tursiops truncatus. The sequence continues at coordinate 74,746,540 of NC_047047.1, read as the reverse complement.
ACACACACACACACACACACACACACACACACACACACACACACACACACACACACACACACACACCCCACTGGTTCTGTTTCTCTGGAGAACATTGACTGATACAGACAAGGTGATTTTTGTTGGCTCTGTCCCCGACAGAACTCCAGAGCAAATGGGAAGTGTTTGGGGATCCTAGACTAGGACAGGGTTCTGCAGATTGACTTGAAGAGGAAGAGCCATTCTTATGGGTCCTGGCCAGAATACGCTTGGGAGTCCCAAGACCTGAAGGTGGCTAATCCCAGCCTGTCACTAGCAGTTTCACAGGGATTTAGTCACAGAAAGAAGGAATGGGGGCTTCAGCCATGATGGCTGCACTGTGTGCCCACCTTAATATCTATTGTCCTTCACTTCTTAATGCTCTGTACCTTTCTGTGAATCCCTCACACCCAGGTTCACTGGCTTTTCCACGGTGTTAAGCTCCTTTTCTGCTCTGCTGCGCCATCTTTTCAGGATCACAGTGTCCCTCCTTATCCAGCCATCTACTTCTGTCTCCCCACTTCCTTCCGGTCACCTCAGGAAGCTCCAACAGACTAGCTGTTTAACATTGCCCCGTTTTACCAAGCTTCCTCCCAGGGGAGAAAAGAGGGCACTAGATATGTGGTCAGAAGACTTAGCCCTGACCTAGCAGTCACTTACCATCTCCATGATATAGGACAAGATGCCTGGATTCACTCATTCACTCAAATTATTCACAGAGCATCACCTCCGTGTCACCACTGTGATTGTCACTGGGGGCACAATGGTGAGTAAAACAGACGATGCCATTGTGAGCCTCAGCTTTGCGTTGGCCACCCATTTTCAATTACAATTACAATCTGTGGTCAGGGATTTGAGAATATAGAGCAGAGGGAACTTACATATAGCAGGGCCTCAGGAAAGTCTTCCCCAAAAACATGACATATGAACTGATTCCTTACACTAACAGGAGAAAGCATGGGGAAATAGCATTTCAGATTGATCAAACAATAGCTTATTGAGGCCCAGAGAGAGAAGAGGTGCAGTTCATAGAAACTGGCCATGCATTAGCAGTGGGAGACAGGAAGCACAAGGGAGGTGTCAAGGATGACTCCTGGGTTTCAGGCTGTGGAAAGGATGGATCATGGAAAGGGAAAAGTGGGGAAAAGACCAGGCTTAGGAAGAACAGTGTGATTTTCTGTGGTGGTAACATGTTGCTTTACCATCCAGAGTCGATTCAACCTTCCTCTAGTAACACGATAACCTGCATTTTCTTTGGGGAAATGGATTTCTTCCCCTCCGGTGCATGTGTTTTGGGAAATGGCCTCAAATACTCCAGGGGCAGGTACCAATTGGTTGAAGCTGAGCAGAATAACTGATCTCACTGGGAAAAGTGACTGGTTCTGGACTTGGATGCATCCTCCTGCCTGGAAATTAGGCCCTGGACTACGGATGGTTATGAGGGACACTTTCTCCTTGTGCTGGACTTAAAAGTGAGAGTGTGTACATTTAGAAGATACTGATCTTACAATCGCTAGAGGAGAGTCTAACCCATAGCTCACAGGGAGTTATGCTGAATGGGGCAAAAGAAACTTGAGTCATAGAGACATCAATCAAGCCCATGGTCCAACCGTGCCTGAAGTCGGACTTTTCAGTTACCTTAAGCAATAAATTCTCTTCGTGTATTTGGCGCAGGTTTTCTACTCCTTGAAACCCCAAATTTCCAACTGATACAATTCTTGGAGGTTTAACATGGACTAAAACTTATCTTGACTTGTCATACAGATTAGATGGATGGATGGATGAATAAAAAAGTGAATGAATGAATAGAAGGCAGGTATTTTTATTGAACACTTTCTATATGATAAGTGCCATGCTAGATCTTTTATATAAAATTGCCATTAGATCAAAAATATACCTAGATAGTTATTAGCATTATTATCAAGGATAAAGAAATTGCAGTTTGAAGAGGATGAAAGAAAAAGTCAAATGACCGGTGCATGGGCAACCTAAGATTGGTACAAGATCTGCCTCATTTTGAAGCCCATGAACTCCCTACAGTGCTTCCTGCCTTCTCTGAGCCTCAGCTGTCAAATCTATAAAAATGGAAATAATAATACTTCTTTCCCAAGATTGTTGATTGAACAAAAGGAGGTGTGTGTGTGTGCGTGCGCGTGGGTGCGGTATATGTCTCTCTAATTCCTTGGCCTGTGTCTCTAGCAATATCACGTGATGTGAACTTAGCGTTCAAGACAGATGGTTTTGGTTTTTCTGTCCTTGAAAAACTGTTTTTTCAGTTTTCCTGATGTCACAAGATTATATGCACACTTAAATCTCATGTATCCAAAACTGATTTCACTTTTCACTTTGCATGTTAAATTTGCACCATTGTTCAAGACTTACTCACCTAGAAAATTAAAGAAAATCTGTTTTCAGTTAGCCTATGCTAACTGAAATTGTTGTCAAACTCTCCCTGGAAGTTTGGGGTTCCTCTATGTGTGACTTAGGGACTTCAAAACCACTACCGCTCTGCTAACACCACCACCTCGATCACTTTAACCGTCACTACCACGAACAAGTTCACCACCGACACCTCCACCCTCACCTCCACCACCACCATCACCTGCACCATCACCAATCCACCAACTCTAACTACCAATAATACCTCCATCTTCACTTCCTCCATCCCATCTTCACCATGCCCACAACCTCCACCATCACCATCACCACCAGTTACCAACAACTCCATTAACACCATCTCCAATGACAATTCCACCACCATAACCACCAGGGCTATGACTACAACAGCACCTACAGTAAACAAGACACCTGACAGTTACAACCCCTCATCTTCACTAGAACCCTATGAAGAAGGTATTTTAATCTTGTTTTGCCTATGTGGAGCCTAAGTCCCAGAAAAATTAAACCACCTCTCCAAAGTCTCACAACTTCTAATAGTTGGGCAAGGATTTGACACCAGAACCAGTTGAATGGGAAAACATGTCACCTTTTCACTGTAGTAATGTTTCCTTCTCCCATGCATTCATCTTCATTCTGAAAGGCCAGACTCTGTTTTTCCTTTCTGGAACATAGAATGGGATTTCCTCTTTCAGCCTTTGCTGAGTGCAATTGCCTGGGAGCAATTGTCTTAATTACCGAAATGATAACAGGAAGTCAAAGTCTACAGAAAGGTAGAGAAGGGAAGCTTGGAGCGGTGGGGGGCATGGGGAGGGTTGGTAAATGTGTTAGAATCATGTGAGATTTAAAATGTCACAACCATGGGCTCTGACTATTGTCTGAAAGACAACAAAGTCTTTCCAGCTGGTGAGGAAAGTCCAGCTGAGGTGAGGGAGGAAGACGGACCTGGCGGTGAGGCCATCTCCCTGTCAAGATTGGGGTGTAGGGTTGCTGTCACATCGGAAATGAGGGCAGGCTGAAGACTGAGGTTAGCATTCGATGGGAGGATTGAAAGGAGACTTTGAAGTCTAGATAGCATTTCTAAAGAATGCCTGACGAGAATTCCAGACTTTTATAGAGGGATATGGAGATTGGATATGTTTTGCTTCTGAACGCGTTTTATTTGCAACTTTATAGTTCTTTCTGCCATAAATTTGAACCGAAATGGATATTAAATTGCAAAAACAACACTGTCCATGCCTATTTTTCACACACACACAAAAGAAGACTTGGAGTAAACTTTGTCTTGACGAGCACGTAGAAGGGAGTTTGGATAATGCCTTTACCCAGGTTTTACTACTCCACCGGAACTATTACCTCCTCAATCCCTTTAAAGAGAAAATTGATTTATTAACTGTTGATATTTGCACTTGGGAAATTCATCAGGCCCCTTGATCTGTAGAACTAGGAATCCTGGACAGCATCCCTGTAGTACAGGAGAAGGTACCAATAAGATAGAGGCGATGTACCTAAAGTTAAGAGTGTTTTAGTGCTTGAAATATTAACACCTCTACCTTGGCTGTTCATCATGGAAAGCATCTTATTTTCTAAACCAAGCATGAGCAGACTATTTCGCTCTAAATATTGTAAGCCATATACTGGCATTTTTATCAGGGCTCCTATAAGACTGTTTTACAAGTGCCCAGCAAACTTACTGTCAGTAAAAAGACATGCAGCAAATGCAGATACTTGCATGTTGTTTCTATATGATTGTCCATAGAAAGGTGCTCATAAACTCTGTCCCATAAGAATAATTGGGTGAGAAATCCTGATTAGCTACCTCATTGGATCCACTAAGATAACAATAGGAATGGTGGGATTTGCACGCTCTTAAAACTCTTCCAAGCATTTGTTCTTCCTTACATTTTTTAAAATAAACAAATAAATAGCTTCATCGGAGAGTTAATAGACCTCTTTGAACCTATCATACAAATATGTCCTCTACAAGAGCTTCCATTTGAGTCTATTTAACATTTAAACTGTACATATATAGATAGGGCTCACAAACTAGTCCCTGGGAAATAGTTCTTGCGGCGCTGATAACTGCTAAGTCGGATGTTTTAGAAATCACATTCTGCTGATGAATGAGATAAACTGTCTTATGTGAATACTGCGAAGGCCCCGAAGTGCCGATAGGAAGCCTCCTGGCTGGGTGAGGGTCTCTATGAAGGGAGAAGGCTGACCTTCCTCCATGGAACGCAAGCCTCCTGCTGCAGCCTGAGCTACACAGTGGGCATTTGTGGCTATACTGGCTGCTTTTAATCCCTCTGGGTAATAATCTGAAGGTTGCATTCATAGTGTTAATGATTATTAATGCCAGTGCCCATAGTTGGCACCAAATGTGGCATGTTGATAATTATCTTTGGTCCTAAAGAATGAGGAGCACAGGAGGCCTGTGTCCCACTCTATATGAGGCCTTCTCTCCCCTGCAGAGTAAGTTGGCATCTTTCTTTGGCTTATTGCAGAGAATAGGTTTCCAAGCCAGCCATGAACAGCCTCTGGAGCATTTTCTGAGCCAGCTTCTGGTGGGGTATCGGGCTCTGGTGTATTCTGAAAAAAGCAGTTGGCATACTCAAAGAATGAGCATATTTGTAAATCACAATCACATCAATGTGAAGGGAAACACAATGTCTGCCAGCAGTGTCTCTGGCCTGTGTATGGCATAGACTAGTGAGCAGTGGAATAGACTAAGCTGTGGGTGTCAGAGCTGGAAGGGACTTCAGCATCACAAGGGCCAAAGTCACAAGGATGACAGAGAATAAGCAGCTTTTCCAAGACCACTCAACCATGAAGTGGCAGATCTGGGACTAAGGACCTGGCCTACTAGCTCTGGCCCAAGGGTTCTTCTATTGCACCAAGGTCCCTTGGCTCCCTCATTTATTAAAAAAAGGAACAGCAATACTTGTCCGGCCAAATACCTGTCATGATTAAATGGGTCAACATCTATGTAACAGAGATTGGCCAACAGAGATTGGCCCCCAATAAATGTTGAGTAATTTCGTTCTTACCAGGTTATTACCCCTTGGAGCCACATCTCTAAGCATCATTCATTCTTGCCATGCTCAATGCTGATGCTACACCACCTTCCCATATATGTAAAACCTGCTGCGGTGTTGAACCGTCACACATGCCAGGTATGAGTTTCTGCCACAAAACTTACCTCTTGGCAGTATAAAAGATGAATTAGGGCTTCCCTGGTGGCGCAGTGGTTGAGAGTCCACCTGCCAATGCAGGGGACACGGGTTCGTGCCCCAGTCCGGGAAGATCCCACATGCCGTGGAGCGGCTGGGCCCGTGAGCCATGGCCGCTGAGCCTGCGTGTCCGGAGCCTGTGCTCCGCAATGGGAGAGGCCACAACAGGGAGAGGTCCGCTTACAGCAAAACAAAAAAAAAAAAAGAAAAAAAAAGAAAATACCTGGGAAGAGGGATAAATTAGGAGCTCAGGATTAACAGATATACACTACTATATATAAAATAGATAAACAATGTGGTCCTACTGTACAGCACAGGGAACTATATTCAATACCTTATAATAAGCTATAATGGAAAAGAATCTGAATATATATATATATATATATATATATATATAAATATATCTGAATCACTTTGCTGTACATCAGAAACTAACACAACATTGTAAACCAACTACACTTTAAAAAAGAAAAAAAGAAAGAATCTAGATCTGAGGAAACCTCTCAGAATGCCACCAAAAATCTACTAGAGCACATCAATAAATTGGGTAAAGTTGCAGGATACAAAACTAATATACAGAAATGTGTTGCATCTCTATACAGTAATAACAAACTAACAGGAATAAAAATTAGGAAAAGAATTCCATTTACCCATCACAGTGAGACACAAGAAGCAAAGGTGAGAAAAAATGAAAAAGTAATTCTCTCAATATTGTGTTAGGAACAAATCTAATTAAGGAGGTAAAGACCTGTACTTGGAAAATAAAGTTAACCATAAAATGTACAAAGTAAAAAAAGAAAGAGTTAATAATACAATAGTTCTCTGAAACTAACCAATTAATTGTATAAACTTTCAGAAAATTAGGCAAATATGACAAAATTAGAGCTAAGATGGAGAGACAAAGGACAAAATTATAAAAAATAGTAAGTATATATACATATTTTTCTAATACATATGAAATCCTGATAAAAAAAAAAAACACTGTTTATTAACAAGATAAGATCAACTTGGAATAGAGTGCCTAAGGAGAAAAATTTACACTATCCCAAAACATGCAAATAATCATAACAAACTCTAAGCTTGAATGGTTTTATTGGAAAAGTATTTCACTTATTTAGAGAGAAAGATTACGTCTCATACTGCATAAGCTATTCCAACAACATACTCCAAGCCTTTAGTCTAAACTATTATTTTATCTCCATACTTCATAGGTTGGAAAGAGACCTTGACGTCCTCTCAACTTGTGAGGAAACTCTTGCAGAGTGAAACAGAAGTCATGCCCAGCACCAGGGCTGGAAGACACCTCTCCTTTTCCAAACAGATTTGGGAAAACCAAACAGATTTTCCCTGCTCCAGCTTCAATTTTGCTTTGTCCTTGAAAGGTCTTTTCCCAGTGTGATCCCTTTCCTCCACCCCCTGTCAGTACTGCCAGGCCAGCCCAACTCTGAGAATATGCGGACAATCTTTGTTTATAGGAACTCTGTCCTTACGAGTGGGAGATAATGGACGTTTTACCAGAATGATTATTCAAAACAAAATCCAGGTTTCTGGTTTAAATGAAAAAACAAATTCACATTTATCTCTGCTGCATCTTGAAAATACATCTAAACCCAATACAAACTACAGAATGAGAATAAGTGCATAAATACACTGGCAATTTAGAAAAGGAAACATCAGCAGATCAAAGATATTGTTCTTTTAGATTCTCCTCTATTTTCTCTGCACTGCAAAATAACACAAACTCATTGCAACTGACAGAAAAAAAAATGAGATAACCAGCTTCCTTCCTCCTCCTTAAATTTTTCTTATAAACTTAAGGTAACCAATATCAACCTGTTAGGTAGAATCGTGTTAGGATTATATACCTCTTAAATATAATCTTTTAGGTATAATGTCCATCCTTCCTTATGGACAAGGAAGACAAATATAGAACATTCATTCACACATAAAAGGATTCAGAATGGTCGTTACGGTGTCTTTGACTTTTATAAAAATATTTACGATATTACTGGGCAACTTCCTTATTTCATTAAACAATGCATTACAGGCATCCCTTCAGGACTATGGTATCTAACTCACTCTTTTGGATAACTGCATAATGTTCTACATGATCGGTATTACATAATTTGTGCAAGCGTAACTACTGATGGGTGTTCATTTCATTTCCAATATTTTGCTACTAAAACAATGCGGCAATGAACCTCCTTCAATATGATGCTTCTATTTTTATAGAAGACAGTGTCAATGTAGGGTTGCTAAATCAAAAATATTTGATTTTTTAATAGCTGTTACCAGATTACTTTATAAAAAGCTACAGCAATTCACTTGCTGAGCAGCTACATATGAAAGTGTCCGTTTCTCATAAATACCACCACTGGGTATTATCACTTTAATTTGTGACAATCTAATGAGTGAAAAATATGATCTTTGTTACTGCATTCATCTGCCTTTCTCTGAATACTAGTGAGGTGGACATCGTTTAATATGAGTATGATCGGGCCTCCCTGGTGGCGCAGTGGTTGGGAGTCTGCCTGCCGAGGCAGGGGACTTGGGTTCGTGCCCCGGTCTGGGAAGATCCCACATGCCGCGGAGCTGCTGGGCCCGTGAGCCATGGCCGCTGAGCCTGCGCGTCCGGAGCCTGTGCTCCGCAACGGGAGAGGCCACAGCGGTGAGAGGCCCGCGTACCGCAAAAAAATAATAATAATAATAATATGAGTATGATCTGCTTAGATTTCTCTTCTTTGACTTTTCTGTTCACATCTGCCCATTTTTCTGTGAGTTTGTGTCCTTTCCTGATCAATTTGTAAAACTCTAAGGATTGTAGGGGTATTAACTCCTCCCATTCTTGAGTTTGAGAAATCTTTTCCCTATCTATCATCTATCTATTTTTTAAACACACACATTCATATGTAAACTGTTATAAATATTATATATGTACATTAAGTTTATATATAACTAAGTATATATACTATATATATTATATACTATATAACATGTTGCATATATGTGTGTATACTTAATGTATACTGTCACCATATGGTAGTTATTGCACATATCTCTCATGATATATATTTAACCTATTGTGGTTAGAAGTATCTGCTATTGTTTTTACTTCTGAGTTTTTCTTTCCTTGAATAAGGAAAGATATTTCCTTAAGGAAATAAGATATTTCCCCCAGCTTTTCTAAGCATCCTCTTGATTTCTTTCCTGATATACTTAATCTACCAGCTAAGGATATGTATGTGAGGTAAAGGGCCTAGATTTGCTTCAGTAGTGCCTGTATATCAGAATCATTTCCAAAGTGAATGTTCTTTATCTACTGAAACAAAATACCATATTAACTTCTCATATTTACTTGGATCTATTTCCCAAGCCTTTTAATTCTGCTCCACTGATTCATTTTCCTATTTCTGGGTCAAGACCACATTCTTTTATTTAAGGATGACTTTTTTTTTTTTCAGTTTTACTATATGGGAAGATATTCTTTATTGTAATTTTCCTAGCTATTTTTAGACATTGATTCTTCCATGCAAGCTTTAAAAACATTTATTTAGTATGATCATTATTATGTTACATTATACGTTACTTTTAGAAATACTGATATTTGATGCCATTCTTCCTTCTAGTATTCTTCACCGATTCCCTCCATATCTTTCTTGTTTAACTGATTCCTATGTAATTAAAATTTTTGTTGCTATTGTGAATACAATTTACCCTTATTTCTAATTGGTTATTGCTATTACAGAAAAAAAATTTTGTGTATATGTACTTTATTTAAGAATGTGCAAGGTTTAGAGTATTTTTTAAATTGAGATAGAATTCACACAACATAACACTCACCATTTTAAGATGTACAAACAATTCAGTGGTCTTTAAGCATTTTCACTACATTGTACCACCACCAACACTCCTTCCAGAACATTCCCATCACCCCAAAAAGAAACTCCATACCTATTAGCAGTCAGGAAAATTCGCCCTATCCCCCTTGACGGCTAATATAGTTCCCATCTCTACGGGTTTGCCTATTCTGGACATTTCATAGAAATGGGCTCATCCAATATATGGCCTTTCGTGATTGGATTCTTAGCATAATGTTTTTAAGGTTCATTTGTGTATGTAACAGTATACTTCAAAATTTTTTAGGTTGAATACTATTTCAATTGTACAGACATACCATATTTTGTTTGTCTAATCATCAGTTAATGGACATTTCGGTATCTCCACATTTGGCCAATTTGAATAATGTTGCTGTGAATATTCACTTCCACGTTTTTATTTGGACATATTTTTTCTTATGATAGACATAGCTGGCATCTCTATTTTATTTTTGATTTTATGGAAAATAACTTTGGCATTTCAATATTTGATAAGTTATGACTAATTAACTAATATATAGTTTATATATAACTGTATATATTTACATATATAACTTTATCTGTAATTAATCTTCATCCTTTATTCCTACTTTACTTAGAATTCTTATTAGGAATTGCTCCCCGTAAATTTTACAAAGGACTTTTCTGCACCTATAGATATAATCATGGGCATTTTCTCTTGTAATTTTTTGATATGAGGTATTATGCTAATAGACATCCTGATGTTGAACTATCCCTACATCTCTCTAGATGAACTCTACTTTGAAATGGTGCAAGATGTTTCTGATGCCCTGTTGACCTTGTCTTCCTAAAACTTATCAAAATCTGGACAGAGATTAAAATTACATCAACTTGAGAGTGTCTCCCTGACTCCCAATCTCTCCCACCATCCTCTCCGGAGGATGGAGGGACAGCTCAATGTAGAGGTTGCCAATTTCCCTGGGATGGGAGCAGGACTGACTGGTCCTCCCTCCTCAGGAATGACTCTGTTGGTCTGAGACGGGCTTTCAGGAGCTTGCCCAGCATTGGCACAGGATTGAACACTATTGTGCCCTTCATCCCTCCCTTGCTCTCCACTGTTCTCCAGACCTTCTGCCTGACAGACACCTTTGCTGAAGTTACAGAAAAAGGAGAAGCAGGCAAAATACCTATAACAACACACTTCAGAATTCTCAGGGAGAAGGATATGCATCTAGAAGAAACAACTCCTGTTGTCTGAATAGATGAAAGAGCTCGAAGAGAACTATAAAAATAATAAATAATAAATATTATAGTAAGTCATTAAGAGACCAATAAAAGGCTTTCTGGAACTGAAAAAAAATACACGATTTAAGCTTTTGAGTAGCTATACTGAAAAGGACACAGGCATTGCTAAGTACCAGTTTAGATCTGAAAGATCCAATGGAAGAATTAGTCACAATACAGAGCAAACGCTCAAAGAGACTGAAAACCTTAACTCCATTTGCCAATCTCTGTATTATTGCTGCTTGTAAAACTGAGGCAACCATGACTAAGACTCACAACCCCATGTCATGTCTCAAAGGATATCAAACCCCATGTAAGATTCTTGAGGTACATCCCAGCTTCAGATGCCTAATGAGGTATTCACAAATAACATATTTTAGTCAAATATTTTAAAATCCATTAATGTGATATAAAATGACAAAAATGAACATTGAAGTATGAGTTAGTAGTTTGTTGGTGGTTGTTTGTGTATAGATGTGTGTGTGTGTGTGTGTGTGTGTGTGTGTGTGTGTGTACGTGTGTGTGTGCGTGTGTGTGTGTTCCCCCGATTTTGGATTCCTCCTATTGGGAGAAATGACAACTGTCTTCTCCAAAGACTGTAAGCACAAACAGAACTTTCTGCCACTTCTTTGTTGTTCGTCATACAAAGGAGATGCTTTGGTATTTTTTGCAATTGAATTTTTAAGGCTGAATTTCCTTCAAAGTAAATATCTGACTCAAAGGAATGAATAGTTCCATGCTGTAAGCAGGGTTAAACCACTATTTTCAAAAGCTCTGGTCAACATAGAGGGGGAAGCTTGGAGGTCAGGCTAGCAAGGTAACCTAGGAATGCTTGGGGCAACCCCCCTGAGAGGATCATGACGGACAATGGCTTCAGGAGTTGGGGCAGAAGCCGCAGCAATGACACTGGAAGTCCATCTTTCTGCTCCATCAAAGTGCGTCCTACATCTCTCCAGAGAGACTGTGAAGCAACTGGGCCGAGATACATGAAGACCATGGGAAGAAAGCAGAGAAACTGAAACAGGAAACCAGGGCCAACCAAGAAGCAGAAATAAACAAGGAGCCCAAGACTGAGCATCACGTGTGGCTCTGAGATTTCTGGCAATTCAAGTAAACAGTGAAACAGTGAATTATGTGGTTCTTATTATTTGAAAGGAACGAGTGGACCTATGTTTTGCTTGATACTTAACCATAATCAAAATCTCTCAAATGAGTCCTTACACAGGGGGCAATGAAGAGCAAACATATCAACATGCAGAAATAAGTTATTTAAGGTGGTACTTCCGAAGAGCTGGAGTTACAGTCTTCGTCAGAGCTTTGAAGATTCTTCTATTCTTGAGTTTCTAAAGAAAATTCAATTTACAAGAACTCCTTTCCTCCTGGTTTTGGAAATCAGGTTGTTTTTGGTTAAACGGTACCCTCCCCTGCCAAATTCATGTATTGAAATGCTAATCCTCAGGGCTTCAGAATGTGACCTTATTTGGAGATAGGGTTTTTCCAGAGTTAATCGAGTTAACATAAGGTCATTAGTGTGGGCCTTAATCCAACATGACAGCATCCTGAGAAGGAGGAGAAATTGAACCTAGGCACACACAGGGAGAATGCCATGCGAAGATGAAGCCGGAGACCAGAACGATACTCCTATAAGCCAAGGAGTGGATGCCAAAGACGGCCAGCAAACCACCAGAAGAGAACAGATCCTCCCTGGTACCCCTCAGGAGGAAGCAAGCCTAGTGACACCTTGATCTCAGACTTCCAGCGTCCAGACCTGTTAGATGATACATTTCTGTTGTTTAAGCCACTCGGCTTGTGGCACTTTGTTAAGGCAGCCCCAGCAAACTAATACACCTGTTGTTATATTTTTTCAGGCCAGGGGATCCTCCAATTCAACTTCACCTGGTGATGAACATTTCTGATCAGGGCCTGCATAGAAGATTCTAGTGATTTAATTAAAAATAAAATCATTGAGAGAAGAATGCAGTCAGGATAATTCCAAGCATAGTCCATGAATGGGAACATTTTCTCAGTAACCAACTTCCCCAGCAGCAACGTGGGTCACATCAGGCCTCCTTCTCCCTTAAAAAGTCCACATGTTTTCTCTGGTCTTGTCCTACTTTATATTGGTTCCCCTTTATGACAAGAGTCCCAAGACCAGGAAGAACTGGCCTAGAACCAAATGTAAATAAAACTCGAAATCTCTGTCGCTTACCTGTTCCCTAATTAGGAGTGGTGAAGCGCTGCACCCTGGCTTTTGCCAGCACAGGTAACAGTGCTGCACGGTCCCAGCAACTCCGTTTATGATTTAGCTGAATTTTGCCAAGTATTTGCTTGGTGTCACATTTATGAGCTGACTTGAGAATCTTTCGTGCGAACTTTCTGAAGGCTTACTTTATAGACTTGCTCCGGAACTAGATTCCTGGGGCCCACTGCACAGTATTTCGAGGAGGCCAAAAGGTAAACTTTGCCTTCCGGTTATTTTCTCCTATCTTTTCTCCTGCCCCTCCTCCGCCTGCTGAGATGTCTCCTTTCCTCCAGGGGTTCCCACTTTTCTAACACACAAGTCAGCTATCTCTACCCCAATGAAAAGTTACATTTGCCAGCTGGTCATATAGTTCTGATTGAATTCTCCCAATGGAAAAGTGAGCTCTGCCTTTCATGTAGCCCATGAAATTTCACAGAGTTCTCATTGTTGGTAGTTCTTTCACCTTCAAGATAAAGCTTCCTTCTTGGCTCTATCCCACTGTATCTCCTCTCCTAGATGCTCTCACTCACATGGGCAGGCACTTACAACAAAGTGAAAGAGAGGGCCAGTAGAAATTCAGATATAAAACACTTTGTGATTCTCAGTCATTCAGACAGAAAACACTCCTGATTCTTTCGTCAGATGCACAGGCTATCTTGGTCAAAGTATACCCTCAAATACCTGTAGAACTTGTGGCAGGATGTCGTCTTCTCCTTTACTCTCCAGATTAGTATGAAATCCCCTGGCACAGAGCTGGACTGGGCTGGGCAGCTCCTACCCAGTCATATGGCTGTGAAGGGCAGAGTCAGAGGAAACAAAAGTCTATCATCTTCATGATAGAAACTATAAACACTACTCGCAGATCCCAGAAGGTCTAGATATGGTGTCCACTTGTGAGGCTCTGGAAGACCCAAGTCAGGATCACCAGGCATGAAGGCATGCCTCACAGGACGAGGGAAAACTTAGCGAAGAAGACTCCCGTGTCAACCCCGGGAGCGACACAGGAAGAGGGACCTTCAGAGACTGGTCTTTTGGTACATCGGGGGAATTTCATGGGACTTACTGACTATAACTATTCTTGTATTCCATTTTCAGTTATTTTAACTTATGTACCCATAACATTCTGAGAGAGTTCCTGGTAAGAGGTGCCTGTTCCTTAAATGTGTCAGACATGGCAAGAGTGGTCGGGAGAGGAGCTGTGGACGGGGTTAAGAGAGCAAAGGTAGTGCTTTGTGATCCCAACTGCAGAGGAATTGTGGGAAAGGTCTGCTGACTCAGGGAGAGGTTCCAGAGACATCGGGCCCAGAGTCTAAGGATGCTCTGCAGAACTCTGGCTGTCCACAGAACGCACACTGTTTTACACAATTCCGTCACTCTGCAAAGTGTTTCATTGCTCCCTTCAACTTTAACAGAAACATTTTATTTGAAAAACTTGGAAGAAAACAATATTGGGTGTCCTAAGCTTTTTGATAGATGAGAGAATTGAGAAGTTAAGTGATTTCTTCCAAGCTACGTAGGGAGTTAATAGTGGAGGGAAGAATTTAACCCCTGATCCCTTGATCTTTCTGTTTTTGCTTATACACGTGAATGAGGGTGGTAGTTTAACCTCCTGAATTGTCCTGGCAACTGTCCCATTTACCTCCTTTGCTCAATACCGTGTGGCTGTGACCAAGGGGACCGCATGCAGGACAATGTGACCTGCCAGTTCTTGTCCAAAGTGCCTTAGTTTCCCAGCTCCATCCTAGGCCTTTTGAAAGACTGAACCAGAGTTCCATTCATTGAATAATTTGGTCAGGATATTTTTATATTCTCTTCATGAGAGTGAAAATAGACTTTAGATGTTAGAAAATAAAATAAAATTGACTTTAGACGTTAGAGAATAGTATCTTGTATTCAGGCAAGGGTAAAGGCAGTGTCCAGAATAAGAGTTGAATCCTCCTTGTTCTATTTATATGGGTAAATTATTTAACCACACAGGTTACATTACCAGTTGGGAATGCCTGCACCTGACTAAATATATATTAGTACACGCTGGCATCAATCACCATCAACATAATATTAGCCATTATGGGAGCATTACAACATCATCCTACTCACAAATGTGACACAGCGCAGAGTGTCACAGACACCTCAATGCACTGGGCCCTTAAGTCAAAACGGAAAGTTAAAAACACCTTCTGCAGGCAGCCACTGGCATTACTTCATATTTACATTAGTTTTGCTAATCTAGTCGAATGAACTTTTTCCCTAAGAAAATGTAATAGGAATATTTTATTTGAAAATTTCATGTGGTCAGCAGCTGTCTAAAGTCTTAATTCCTGTTTTCAGTAGGGTAAGTGGCAAATGCAACCAGGAAGAAAAAAAAAAAGTTTCCCAAGTGCTAGTAAGGGCAGTAGGCAGTGGAAAAATCCGTGAAAACCCCTTCCAGGAAAACATTCCTACAGATCACTGTGTAAGTACTTAAAGGTTGGTGTAAAAAAATAGATCCATACATCTCTTAATGAGCTTGAGCAAAGGAGCTGGAAAAGCCTCCCAGAAATCAGGAAACAGAGGCAGAGAGAGGGAAAGCAACTTGAGAAAGTTACACAGCAGGAGAGTGATGACATTCAAGGAGCCAGGTCCTGCATCCACTGTCTACTCACCGCCCTACCTTGTACTGCTCCCTGGGGGCCACTGCACCCATGGAGGTGGGGAGAGCTCCATTATTCCCCTGCGACTGCTACCCCCGCGGAGATTCATCACAAGCCGAATGTCATCCTCTGTTGACGTGCGGTTCCTCTCACCGATACCCCTCTGACCCATCACAAAAGCAAGCGTAGGGCTGTGTCGCAGCTTCTGCCTTTTTTAGTCATAGAAATTCAAGCAGAAGCAGAAGCATAATTTGTATTTACATCCTCCATGATTTAGAGAAGGTGAACTGGCGTAGTAGGAAGAGAAAGTTTGAGGATGGTTGAATGAGGGTTCCTGTCTTCGTTCAGCTATAACTTGGAAAGATCACCCAATCCTTGAGCCTCTTAAACCAGGATAATGGTATTTTCCTGACAATTTTTGTAAGAACTAAATGGTATACTGTATGGAAAGTTTATCCTGACAGAGTTACTCAGTAATTTGGAGCCAGCAGTATATAGAGCAGTATAGCCACCAGTATATAAGCAGTATATAACAATATGCAATAATTCCTTTGGTTGCAATGTTTTGAGGCAACATGCACTTTGAGCCAGAAGTGATGGCTCCAGGAGCACATATAGGACTTAAAAAGAAGTACAACATGCATAGAACACCCATGTCCTCGGTGGGCAGCAGTGCCCACCGTCCATCTTTGTTGCAGCTGGGTGAAGGATCTAGCTGAGTCTGGTACAGAAGAGTCTAGAACCCACTTCATTGGAGGGCTTTAGTTTCCTGCTCCCTAGTTTACTCCTTTTTAAAACTATGTGTAAGACCAACGCTTACCTCAAAGGAGCGTTTCCTGTATTAAACAGAATAACGTATGTAGAAGTTCTCTAAATGTAAGGTAGCGCTATTCATAATAAACAGATGGTACGTGACTATGTGATGGATAAGATGGCACCTGAAGGTGTTGAAAGAGCAGTAAAAAGAGAATAACGTTGAGGAAGATGACTCTAGAGAGAATGTACTAATAAAATGGTTCCAGAAAATTACTAAAATCAAATCGTTGGAAAAGTATGACTGCGGAAGTCAGAAAGCCAACTACAGGGGTGTGTTCTCAAAACTAGTCCAGCTCGGGCTTCCCTGGTGGCGCAGCGGTTGAGAGTCCGCCTGCCGAGGCAGGGGACACGGGTTTGTGCCCCAGTCCGGGAAGATCCCACATGCCGCGGAGCGGCTGGGCCCGTGAGCCATGGCCTCCGAGCCTGTGCGTCCAGAGCCTGTGCTCCGCAACGGAAGAGGCCACAACGGTGAGAGGCCCGCATACCGCAAAAAAAAACCCCAAAAAACTAGTCCAGCTGTCTGCTTGGAGCTGGATGGAAGGGATCGTAGAGGATGACATGTGATGGGCTCCTCCCCCTGAACAGAGCAACTGGAAGATTCCCACATTGCCAGACTGACTTAGGGTGCCAGCGTAAATTGGTGTTGGGAGGCTACATGGAGAACTGATGTGAAGTGTGGGAATGCCCTGGCTTTCCCAGACCATGTCCCTACAGCACCACGCAGCAGAGAGAAAGTCGCCAGGAAGTCCCCCACCAGGCAGATCGTGGTTTGGTTTTGTTTTGCAGGACGGTTTTTTGTTTGTTTTAAGATGCAAGCGTAGGTTAATCTCTTGGGAGGAGAGCAGTAAGAGAGGTCTAATATTTGGGGATGTTTTGTATTCTTCAAGAGGTGGTCGGTGAGCCGCAAGAGGGGTCGCAGGAGAGGCGCGTGAAAACGAAGTTCATCGTTACTCACGGGCCCTAGAGAGACAGAGTCACCGCAAGCCACGGGGGAAACAGACAGCAGGGAACATCAAGGGAGGGGCTTAGCCAAGCAGGTGGGGAGCTGAGAGAGAGAGTGAGGGCCATGGATCAGTGCCTTTATGGGGGTCAGGGTGGAGTACACCAGTAAAAGGCATGAGGGGACTTTACTTGTGTATACTAGGTCACAGTCAGGGGAGGGCAAGAAGGGGACCTTGTGGCAAGGACCAGCCTTATCACACTGGTGCACCTGGTCACCTGAGCGGGGTGCTCACAGCGTGTTTGTGGGGATATTGGGGTAGCAGGAAAATATGAAGTGATAACATTTATGATGCAGGGGTCAGTGATTTAATCAACATTGTAGTTCTAGCAGCAAGAGAACTGTGCACAGCCTCCACTGAAACATCCAAGTTAGAGGACAGAAGAGGTGAGCCTGAAAGGAAAAGTCCTTCCCAGGTTAAACTGCATTGTGGGCAGATTATGGGAAAGTTGTAGAGAAATCTGGAACCAAAGATATCCTTCGGAAATGTTTTTCTTTTACACCTTTGTTTGGTCTAAGAGGCATCAAAACTGAGAATTTTTGTATATGAATTATAGTAGTGATATAGGTGGCTCAGTTCACAATATGCATTCACATAATATCTGCACATACCCGTCCCCGACACACACACACACACACACACACACACACACACACACCCCACACATCCAAGCAGTGGGTCTTTTGCTTACTGATGAATCCCTAAGGGACTGCTACAGCACTTGGCACAGAACTGTACTCAATACATACTCAGAAAACTCATGGAATAAGTTAATAGATGAATGAATGAATGAATGAATGGGAGAAAGAGAGACAGAGGGAAGGAGGAAAAGACAGAGAGAGACACACACACAGAGACACAGAGAGAGAAATATCAATCACTGACTCTAGAACTAGGAGGCAGAGGTGTGGGACGTGAGCCAAGCTTCCCCTTCAATGGGTCTTTAGTTTGGCTCAAGAGGAAACTTCAATTCTTTGGAGAGAGGGCGATGTGTATGTATGAAAGGAGCAAACTGGAGTCAGCATGACCTTAAACTAGCGACTCCAAGTAAAATCAAAAGGCTACAGAGCCAAAATGTCTATAACGTCTTTGTGATGTATTCAATTTTCCTTTAAAAAAAAAAAAAAGCTCTCTTTTGCAAAACCTACATGTAACAAATGTACCAAGAAATCTGCCTGTGGAGCTACGGAATGTTGCATGTGGTTTTAAGCAAGTCGTTTTATGTCCCTATGACACAATTTAGCCATCTGTAAAATACAGTAAAATCCCCCACTCACACGCCTTACGCACATCCTTGAAATGTTGAGAAACGCAGGCAGTAGCTCTGAAGAAAACGTGCGTTGGGAGAAACCTGCAGGACTGTCACTGGGCTACACGTGGTAATAAGGGGCTTTCCCATCATAGACACAATCCAGGTACGCCAGTTAGTGGGCTGAAGCCACCTCTCCTCCGAGGAATATTTTAATGAGATAAACAAAAACCACCACTAACTCATCATTAAATCGGGGGCCCACCTATTAACCCCAAATGAGCTAAATGCCAATAACAAGGGGAGTGGGAAGCGTAGCTCGTTGGTAAAGTCTGTGACTGTGAGTCAGAAGACCTGGGTTTAAGTCCAAGTTGTGTCTCTTAGAAGTTGTACGACCCTGGTCAAGTTAATCTCACTTCCCAGTTAATCTGACAAGCACAGCGCGTCACATACTAGGCCGTTAATGAATGAGAAAATGAAGGGTATCAGATCAAAGAAGACAGCGCATGTGCATTTCTCTGTAACACTTAAAGCACCACATAAATGTATGATTATTACGATTACTAATACAGTAATCGTAATAAGTAATCAAGTTATGGGCATCCCATAACTTGATTTGTATCCTTGAAGATGGATGGATTGTTTTAAGAGGGCCATGTGGGCAGGCATTGAAATTTAACTTGGGGTGCAAGTTGGCTTTTCCTGTTATGCAGATCTGCCCAGCTAGGAGCTCTAGCAATTGAAGCCAAAGGGACAATTGCTTGGAGTCCTTCTGTTGTACACCTGTGCGTGTGTCTGTGTGTGAGACGAATCTGACGTGGGGTTATCAATCGGACATAATGGTAGCACAACTCTTCCCACTGCTCAAGTACATTAAAAAATGAAATCTTTCTTCTTAATGCCTGCTTGGTTTTAACTTTCCCCCCAACCAACTCACAGAGCCAAAAGAAAGGCAGGCATTTTCCACCTTGCTGCCTAACTGGCAGGCTCACATTGGCCTCTCGCAACTTCTCACAAGTTTGGCCACAATGACTAGCCTTCTTCACGCCAAGCAACATCAGTGCTGTTAACACCAGGCAGCAACACAAGCAAAAAGTCTTCTTGTGGTTACAATGTGACTTCATTTCGCTGACATCTGAGCAAAGAAAACACCAGAGAAGTCTGGACAGTTTCTTTATGAGCAAACAGGAAGCAAAGCGAGAGCTGTGGCATGGTCTAGTTTAAGAAGAAGTTGGTGAGTTGCTGTGGATGCCTCGCTGATAGAATTTGCAGAGACCATAAGGATGTACACAAGGTAAAAATATCAACAGAGCACGTGTGGGAGGGGGCGTGTGGTGTTGGTTGATGGGGGAAAGATAAAGCCTGCAAAATAACGTACCACCCTTTCAACACTTTCCCTCCACGTCTCACAGTCTCGATTTCCACAGCTTTCACTAATGTCTTTTATTCTAGTCTAATAAAAAGCTGTCAGGCGAAGCTTTTGTTGAAAATTACTGAATATGCACCCCTTTTGGAGACTGTGCCTGGGGACATGGCTGCTCTCCACGCTTTGTCCACCGTCACTTTTTGGAGAGGCCTGTCTGTGAACTTATGAGGGTTTCGAATCTATCATCCACAAACCAGGAAGGAGAGGGACCAACTGCTTCCTGCTGGTTTGGAATTTCACATACAACTGACTCCATAATCCTGATAATTGTGTCTGCCACGAAGACAGGAAACCCAACTGATCAGGGGAAGATGCTTAGTGTGTCCATCTTTCTCCACAGAATCTGCCAGAGCCCCCCTGAGGTTGGTACAGGCTGTTCACCTGGGTCCCACGTTCTATCTTCTAGGGAGCCTCCTCTTTTCATGTTTTTTCCACCAACCAAGAGTAAGGCCTGAGGACACTCTACTTCTTTGTTGCATTTTATCCTTTCTGAGCTTTTAACAAAACAAAATTACTGGAAACCATGCTTTTCTAGCATTCAGGGCTAACCCTCAACAAAATAAGAAGGAGTTTTCCATTACATGGCCTTCTCTGTGCTTATGGTTCCTAACCTCCCACACAAGGGGCCAGATTGTCCACACTGCTTCCTCTCCCGCTTTAGTGAAGCCCCTTTTATTCACACCAAGACAGGGTTTCTCCATCTCGGCACTATTGGCATTTGGGGCTGGATAATTCTTGTTGTGGGAGGTTGCCCTGGGCACTGTGAGATGCTTAGCAACAACCCATTAGATGACAGAAGCACCTTCTCTTTCTATATCACAACTAAAAGTATCTTCAGACTTTGACAAATGTCCCTTTGGAGACACCATCCCCCTAGGTTGATAACTGTTACCCTAAGAGGGACTTCAGCAACGATCCCTTCCCAGAGATTGCCGATATGCTACAGAGACTGTCTAATAATGATGGAAGTTCAGGCATTCACCAGCTTAATGATCTTCTTGGTGGACCCTGAACTCACTCAATGAAGGCAGCCCCTTCCTGCTATCAAAGTAGCCCATATAGTCATTAGCTAGTTAATCAGAATTATAGAATCGAGACCTGTAATAAACCAATCGCAAGCTTTTGGCCCCAAGCAGTAGCAGTTTCAGGTGTAAAACCCTTCTATTCATTGGACTACTGAGCCAGTGCACTCCCTTAAGATGCTGGAATGACACTCAGCAAGGCAGACGGGATGCTCTCCATTCTTCAAATGATGTATTTTCAAGCTCAGAATATACAGCTATAAAACCCAGCACCTGGGAGCCAGTATCTGTATGCACAGTCTCACACAATTTACAGCCCTAAGCAGAAGGGGATGTCATCAACCGAGGCACATATTCCACACCTCATTTTCCCGTGGTAGGATTTACACTTTCTTGGAGAATGTTGAGTTGGCAACGAGTGTCAAAAGTAAAGCAACAAAGACCCTGGGCGGAGGCACAAACTATCCTTGAAGAGTAAAGCCCTATTCCTGTGTGGATTGCGAATGCTTCAGCACATTCTGTGCAGTGTAAAATCATTTACCACAGTAGGAGGGAGGGTTGCTTTAAACAGAGGGAGAAAAAAGTACTGTTGCAGTAGGGAAGCCGGCTAATGAGCGTTAGCTTGTGGCAGCGTCCTTTTGGCGATCTGGCAAACTCAGGCAACTGACTGAAACTTAATATTAGATCTACCGACTGGGTTGGGTGACTCCAATCACAGCAAACCAGCGAGGTGAGCAGAGATCCTGCGTCGAGGCACTCTTGTGGAGTTAAGTCAAAGATCCTAGGGCTTCCCTGGTAGCGCAGTGGTTGAGAGTCCGCCTGCCGATGCAGGGGACACAGGTTCGTGCCCCGGTCCGGGAAGATCCCACATGCCGCGGAGCGGCTGGGCCCGTGAGCCATGGCCGCTGAGCCTGCGCATCCGGAGCCTGTGCTCCGCAACGGGAGAGGCCACAACAGTGAGAGGCCCGCGTACCGCAAAAAAAAAAAAAAAAAAAAAAAAAAATTGCCTTCTAATGAAAATGAGAAGGACTTTACCACAAATTTTTGAGGAGAATTAAATTTATATATTTGGCCAATTGTTTGTGTTAACAGAACATTTACAATCCATTCATCTGGAATTTTTAATTTCCAAGTCTATTAAATTTGTATAGCAAATCTCCTGATATTTACATTGGTTCCATTGCTAATGATGAAATTTAAAATGTTGAATGATGTGTCCTAAATCTTCAGAGGTTGTTAATTTCCAATATGGATTTTAATTTTTTTAACTCAACAGTACCCACCACCACTTATTAATATCTGTAAAGGCTCATTTTTTCCCCCACTTTGAGGACAGCTCATAGAATCACAAAACTAACCTTGAACCTGACAGTTGACAACGGCAAAGGCACTTCATTCTTCTGGCAACGTGATCTTCCTTCTAAAAATAATTAACTCATGGTACAATTTTTGCAAATCTATGGCTTTGGGATTAGTGCCTAGGCAACTGAGGTAGAAGCAGCACATTCTTTCTTGGCCATGTGAGCTGCATATTAATCATACAGACTGGAGTTTACAAGACCCAGACATGATGCCAAAGCCCGACACTTCTTACCAAGAAGGAGAGAAGTACATCACGGAAGACGTAACATCATAAGATGTTGCTTGAATTAAAAAAAAAAAAGTAATGTGTTATGTCTGAGAGGAAGTGGGTCTCTAATTTGAGTCTCTGAGGCACGACCATCAGACAGTCCTGCATGTACCCAGCACACAGCACTATGCTTCCATTCGCTCTTCTCTCAGCAATCCAACTGTGTCAGAGCCTCAATGAATGCAAATGGAAGAAGGTTTGGTCCATAAAACTCCCTCTCAAAATTTCAACAAGTCATGTATTTAGGGCATTTTTTCTTTTGAAGTGTAATAACCAGCGTCATGAATTCTTAACTGGTTTGTGGGTGAGGTAGTCTGATCAACTTTGTTCTGAGCCTCTCAAATTTTCTTTGTTGCTCAAACATACCCTCCACTTTTGTTCACTACTATGTCATTAATATACTTTTCTCTCCATTAGTAATCTCCTTCCATGCGAACTCCTCGAGGGATCCCTGTCAGGACTGGAATCAAGCATCAGCTCCACCGGGAATCCATCCATAGCTTCCCAGACAGTGATTATGGCTCTCCCTCCTCTTGCCCCACCACATTGAACATATCTCTGTGACAATGCTTCCCATGTTGTGCTGTGATTGCCTGTGGACATTTTTGTCTCCCCCTTTGAGCCACAAATTCTTCTGGGGCAGCACTGTGTCTTACCCACCTCTGTGTCTGCAGGGCCAGGAACATAGTGATCATCTATACATTTCTAATAAAAGGATGAATGAATGAGTGACAAATGAATGGGCATAATTATCTCACTGACTACTTTCTGCCTGAAGTTGACAAGAATTCCAGGAACATTGGTAAGATTTTTCCACCTGTTACGTCAGAGGGCAACGGAAAGCACTTGGCTTTCTTTGTCTTGTGAAAAAAGGAGCATAATATGGAGAAGGATCTCAGTCAGTTAAGAAATGTAATATCTTGGAGCAGGACCTTATGTCCCCACCTCCGCAACTGTAGTTCAACTCTTTTATTTTTCTAGTTTTAAAAAGTTATTATTTTTGGTAATTTTCCAGGAACACTTTGAATCAAGCATCACATATCAGAGAAATGATTATCTAACTAGGGAGACAATAGGCAAATACCCTCAGAAGGTCACAGAAATGAAAACTCAAGGCAAATACTAGACATGGTGCCTCTTGATTTAAAGCAGCCTATTTCATGACTGTCCTGACCATTTTATAGATGTCATGGGAATAGTAGTAATTAAATTATAGTGCTCTCTCTTTGAGAGAATCTCAGGAAGATGATTTTGTATCAGACATGCATTTGGTTTTGCTTTTCTTGAAGACACAGTATATCATATAACCATCAGCTTTTCTTCTGCCATTGGCTCCTGTCAGGTTTGGAATCCAACAAGCAGCTCATTTCCAGCAAGTCTTTTGACTAACAATTTACACTTCTGTTTTGGTCTCAGTCCTGCCCAAATTTATCTTTCTACCCTTGTATTCCTTTTCGCTTTTTTACCTACTTCTAATGTATGTTATTAGTTTGTGGCATTTTTTACAAACTGCCATACATGTTTTGAAGTAATGGGGAGAGACCTTCAAGATGACAGAGGAAGACATGGAGATCACCTTCCTCCCCACAAATACATCAGAAATACATCTACACGTGGAGCAACAGCTAGCCGGGAGGGAGTCCAGGAAAAAGTCTGGACCTTCCTAAGAGGCAAGAGACCATTGTTTCCTGGTGTGCGAGGAGAGGGGATTCACAGCACCGCCTAACTGAGCTCCACAGAAGGGCTCGACCTGCGGCTATCAGCGTGGACCCCAGAGATGGGCATGAAATGCTAAGGCTGCTCCTGCAGCCACCAAGAAGCCTGTGTGCAAGCACGGGTCACTCTCCACACCTCCCCTCCCGGGAGCCTGTGCAGCCCGCCACTGCCAGGGTCCTGTGATCCAGGGACAACTTCCCCGGGAGAACACACGGCACGCATCAGGCTGTTGCAACCTCACGCCGGCCTCTGCCGCCGCAGGCTCGACCCGCACTCCTTGCCCCTCCCTCCCCCCCGGCCTGAGTGAGCCAGAGCCCCAGAATCAGCGGCTCCTTTAACCCCGTCCTGTCTGAGCGAAGAACAGACGCCCTCCGGCGACCTACACGCAGAGGCGGGGCCAAATCCAAAGCTGAACCCCAGGAGCTGTGCAAACAAAGAAGAGAAAGGGAAATCTCTTCCAGCAGCCTCAGGAGCAGCAGATTAAATCTCCACAATCAACTTGATGTACCTGCATCTGTGGAATACATGAATAGACAACAAATCATCCCAAATTGGAGTGGTGGACATTGGGGGCAACTGTAGACTTGGGGTTTGCTTTCTGCATCTAATTTGTTTCTGGTTTTATGTTTATCTTAATTTAGTATTTACAGTTTATTATCATTGGTAGATTTGTTTATTGATTTGCTGCTCTCTTCCTTTATATATATAGATAGATAGATTTTTTCTTTTTCTCTTTTTGTGATGGTGTATATGTATGCTTCTTTGTGTGATTTTGTCCGTATAGCTTTGCTTTTACCATTTGTCCGAGGGTTCTGTCTGTCTTTTTTTTTTTCTTATTTTTAGTATGGTTTTTAGCACTTGTTATCATTGGTGGATTTGTTTTTTGATTTGGTTGCTCTCTTCTTTTTTTTATTACTTTTCAATTTTTAATAATTTTTTATTTTAATAACTTTTATTTTATCCTTCCTTCCTTCCTTCTTTCCTTCTTTCTTTTCCCTTCCTTCCTTCCTTCCTTCCTTTCTTTCTTTCTCTCTCTCTTTCTTTCTCTCTTTCTTTTTTTCTCCCTTTTCTTCTGAGCCGTGTGGCTGACAGGGTCTTGGTGCTCCGGCCAGGTGTCAGGTCTGTGCCTCGGAGGTGGGATAGCCAAGTTCAGGACATTGGTCCACCAGAGATCTCCTGGCTCCATGTAATATCAAACGGCGAAAGCTCTCCTGGAGATCTCCATGTCAGTGCTAAGACCCAGCTCCACTCAACGACCAGCAAGCTACAGTGCTGGATACCTTATGTCAAACAACTAGCAAGACAGGAACACAACCCCACCCATTAGCAAAGAGGCTGCCTAAAATCATAATAAGGTCACAGACACCCCAAAACACACCATCAGACGTGGTCCTGCCCACCAGAAAGACAAGATCCAGACTCATCTACCGGAACACAGGCACCAGTCCCCTCCACCAGGAAGCCTACACAACCCACTGAACCAACCTTAGCCATTGGGGTCAGACACCAAAAACAACAGGAACTACGAACCTGCAACCTGCGAAAAGAAGACCCCAAACACAGTAAGTTAAGCAAAATGAGAAGACAGAGAAACACACAGCAGATGAAGGAGCAAGGTAAAAACCCACCAGGCCAAACAAATGAAGAGGAAATAGGCAGTCTACCTGAAAAAGAATTCAGAATAATGACAGTAAAGGTGATCCAAAATCTTGGAAATAGAATGGAGAAAACACAAGAAACGTTTAACAAGGACCTAGAAGAACTAAAGAGCAAACAAACAATGATGAACAACACAATAAATGAAATTAAAAATTCTCTAGAAGGAATCAATAGCAGAATAACTGAGGCAGAAGAACGGATAAGTGACCTGGAAGATAAAATAGTGGAAATAACTACTGCGGAGCAGAATAAAGAAAAAAGAATGAAAAGAATTGCAGACAGTCTCAGAGACCTCTGGGACAACATTAAACACACCAACATTTGAATTATAGGGGTCTCAGAAGAAGAGAAAAAGAAAGGGACTGAGAAAATATTTGAAGAGATTATAGTTGAAAACTTCCCTAATATAGAAAGGAAATAGTCAATCAAGTCCAGGAAGTGCAGAGAGTCCCATACAGGATAAATCCAAGGAGAAATATGCCACATATTAATCAAACTATCAAAAATTAAATACAAAGAAAACATATTAAAAGCTGCAAGGCAAAAATAACAACATACAAGGGAATCCCCGTAAGGTTAACAGGTGATCTTTCAGCAGAAATTCTGCAAGCCAGAAGGGAGTGGCAGGACATATTTAAAGTGATGGAAGGGAAAAACCTAGAACGATTACTTTACCCAGCAAGGATCTCATTCAGATTCCATGGAGAAATTAAAACCTTTACAGACAAGCAAAAGCTAAGAGAATTCAGCACCACCGAACCAGCTTTACAACAAATGCTAAAGGAACTTCTCTAGGCAGGAAACATAAGAGAAGGAAAAGACCTACAATAACAAACCCAAAACAATTAAGAAAATGGTAATAGGAACATGCATATGGATAACTACCTTAAATGTAAATGGATTAAATGCTCCCACCAAAAGACATAGACTGGCTGAATGGATACAAAAACAAAACCTGTATATATGCTGTCTACAAGAGACCCACTTCAGACCTAGGGACACATACAGACTGAAAGTGAGGGGATGGAAAAAGATGTTCCATGCGAATGGAAATTTAAAGAATCTGGAGTAGCAATTCTCATATCAGACAAAGTAGACTTTAAAATAAATACTATTACAAGAGACCAAGAAGGACACTACATAACGATCAAGGGATCAATCCAAGAAGAAGATGTAACAATTGTAAATATTTATGCACCCAACATAGGAGCACCTCAATACATAAGGAAAATGCTAACAGCCATAAGAGAGGAAGTTGACTGTAACACAATCATAGTAGGGGACTTTAACACCCCACTTTCACCAATGGACAGATCATCCAAAATGAAAATAAATGAAGTAATGTAGCAGCAATATTAAATATTTACATAAAAACAGCAGCAATAATCAAAATATTTAAAAACTACTATGTCAGGGCCATTGACCAGTCAGAGAGGTGCTATCCATTAACCAAAAGAAATGCCAACCTGGCACAAGCAGGTTTTATCACCTTTGTTGGCAAATAAATTAAAGAGCATAGGCTCAGGTGGAAGAGAGAGCACTTGACTGTGATTCAGGGAACCGGGAAAAGCAGCATTAATGAGGATAAGAAGTACTGAAACAAAAGTCAAAAAGATCCAACTTGGAAAGCTTGGCTCTGCCTCTTCTTCACTCTCTAAGTTTCAGGTTTCTCATATGCAAAAAGTAAAACAATACTTGCCTCGTTCATGGGGCTGGTAGAAAAAAAGGCGGCATATGAGTTTTCTGCACAAAATCCGTTACTGTATTGAGGTGGAAATGCCGCACTTCATGTGATTATTTGGGCATTTCAGTGCAAATTTTCAGTGCGTCACACCATTTTCTTCCGGTTTTTTTCATAGCAAGGAAACATGGTCACACATTATAAATGTCTCTACCTTGGTCTCCTTGGATAATCTTGCAGATCGCTACTGAAATTGTTGAGTTCCTCCATGGAGCAAAGTAGATACACAGGGCTGCCAGGAGCTGCAACCCTGTGCACAGAAGCCTACTCTACAGCGGCCTTGGGATCAGGCCACATGGCCACAGGAGCAGCCAGAAAGGAGGAGAGGGTGGGTGAGGCCAAAATTCAAGCCAGGCATTTCAACTTCAGCCCTTAGCCGGTGAGGTCATTTTCCATTTATTCTTTGTTTCCACTAGATTCAATGTCTCAAAAATGTTGAACACACAAAATCTGAACCCATATGATGAGCCATCCAGGCCCATGCAATGGCGCTTGCCATCCTGACAGGGTCATCTGGAGCTGGGATTATTGTGTGCGCGTCCAAGAAGCAAGGCTGGCTTGAGATTATACTTTGTCCTCTACATCCGTGAGCTGTTTGTCCTCAGAGAGAGTAGCCCCCGTCTCCAGAGAGATCACTCTATCATGTCTGTGGTGGCTCAGAGACTATCTGGCCTCCAGTCCCAGGTCTGACCTGGACTATCTGTGTGCCTTTGGACTTCAGTTTCTTGATATATCAGCTGGGAATAATAAGAGTACCGAACTCAGAGCTGTAGCAAAGATTTAATGAGATCATTCACTAAAGCACTTAGCTGCTGCTCACAGAAGCTTCTACATGTGTAAAGTATAATTATTATCTGGGCTCCCACATGAGAATAATACAGTTTCAAAATTGTTAACATTTCAAAGCTGCTACTAGTTGTTCAGGCTTATTCCCACCTTCTCACAAAAATTCTTGGTTACAGGCACCCCTCACACTTGTGTTTTCATACTTGCTCTGCTTTAATTGCTCCGTTTCCTCTGTGTGGAACGCTGTGATGTTGTGACATTAATAAGAAATAAGAAATAGACTTCATTCCCACTTCCTGGCGCA
Organism: Tursiops truncatus; assembly: GCF_011762595.2. NCBI lineage: Eukaryota > Metazoa > Chordata > Mammalia > Artiodactyla > Delphinidae > Tursiops > Tursiops truncatus. The sequence continues at coordinate 74,717,553 of NC_047047.1, read as the reverse complement.
GAGCTTCCTAAACCCTAAGAATTTCCTGGGTTATAGGGGTGAGAGGAGTATCTTTTATTATTCATAAGTCGTTTTCAAACATACTATTTATACTATTGAGGTGATTTTTGGAAAGTTCCTAAGGATGAAGAGCTGGTTTCAAGGAAACCAACCACGTGATCAGAGGATTGTATCTTTCAGTCTCACCTCCCCCAACTTCCTCAGGCAAGGGAGAGGGTCTGGAAACTGGGTTCAATCACCACTGTATGGCCAATGGCTTAATCAATCATGCCTATGTAATGAAGCCTCCATAAATACCCTAAACAACAGGGTCTGGAGAGGTTCTGGCTTGGTGACCACATCGAGGTGCTTGGAGGGTGGTGAGCCCAGAGAGGGCACGGAAGTTCCGAGTCCCTTCCCACCTTGTCCTATGCATCTCTTCCATCTGGTTGTTCCTGAGTTGTATCCTTTTGTAATAAACTGGTAATCTAGTAAGTAAACTGTTTTCTTGAGTTTTATGACCTATTTTAGCAAATTATCCAACCAGACGATGGGTTGTGGGAACTCCCAATTTGTAGGCAGTCGGTCAGAAGTACAAGCAACAATCTAAGTCTTAAAATTGGCACCTGAAGTGGGGGGCGGACTCGTGGGACTGAGCCCTTAACCTGCATAGTCTGCACTAACCCAGGCAGTTAGTGTCAGAACTGAGTTAAACTGCAGGACACCCAGTTGCTCTCTGCTGAGAATTGAAGAATCACTTGCTGTGGAAAACCCCACACATCTCGTATCAGAAGTATTGGTGTGAGTGTACAGAAAAACAGTGTGTTTTCTTTGAAATGCCTTTACCAATTTTTAATTCTTACTAGATTCTTCAAGTACGAGTTCAAGGCCATCTCATCCAGGAAATCTTCTCAGGTGTATTTCTCAGAATGAGATAGGTGTCCATTCCTTCCTGTCTCATTTTTCACATGAAAATCAAGTCTGTCTCCCAACCGGACTGTGAGCCCTTTGAGGGTAGGGCCTAAGTTCCTCCACTTTACTATCTCCCCCAGCATAACCTAACAGAGAATTGGTGCTCAGTAATTACTGAATGAAATTATAGATAGAAAATGAATTTAACGTAGTGGGATGCTGGCACTGTGCACAAGCTTATGAGGTGTCTGCTAACATGGTATGATTTCACAGATGCAAGGAAAAATGTCTGATATTCTCAAAAGCTCTTCCACCAGTGAGCTAATACCTTAGAGCTCCACTCATCTATTTGTCTGTGTATGAGTCCAACTCTATGCTGGGTTCCAGGATTTTAAAACAAATCAGACCTGACCCCTTTAGGACTGTCAGCTTTCCTCTGGGCTGACAGTCCTAAACCCCTACTGAGTTCACATGGTGCATGCACAGGAGACCCTTCTCTAAGTATCCTTTATGCCTTTGTAACATGAATGAAAGACCTCAGATACTTTTTGGCCGTGGAACTGAGGGAGAAAAGAGGAAAAACCGGGGGCATCTGTGGAGGGCAGAGGAAATGATACATCACCCACGAGGAAAGGAAACTGCTAGAGGAGGTCAAATCAGAATAAGACTGCCCAAGACACATGTCTCAAGGAGCTGACCAAAGGAAAAGGCTTATCAATAATTGGACTCAGTGGGAAAGGGATGTGAAAATAAGCATGTTCTAAAAGCAAGAGCCCAGCTTGGGGTCAAAGAGACATGAGTTTGAATCTCATCTCTCCACTTAGTAACTATAAAAACGTGGGCAAATCCTCAAAGCCTCTGATCTTCAGTTTTCTCCTTTATACAATGGAGATGGCCTCATAGTATTTTTTTGTGATGATTAAATGAAATATCAAATAACCAGTTAGATTGCATGTACTCGATAAATGTTGTCACCCTTCTCTCCTAAGGTACAAAGCAATCCCAGGGTTCAGATGCACTTCTAAGCCACACGTCTCTGTAGGTGGATACTTGCTCAGGAAGTTATTCACACACAAATCAGGAGAACAGGAGCCGCTGGCAAGGCAGAGTCGATCTGCACACCCGCCTCCGGGCAGGACATGACTGGGGCTACTTGGGTCTGCACTAGGTAAAGCGGCCTCTTTTGTGAACCAGGATGCAGAGGAGACTTGGATGGATTCTTTTCAAGATGAGCCCAGCCTCTCCTTGCAGACAGAGCTCCTGGGAGCACCGGCCTGGGCAGCTGCGGGAGGACCGAATGGCAGGGCTGTGCCGGCCCCCTCGCTCCGGCAACTACCACTTGGTAGCCAGAAGCTGGTACCGCTGCTCTCCTGGAGCCCGGGCTGATGCTGCGGGTAGGCACAGGGGGCAAGAGGTGTGCGTGGGGCAACTGTGCAACTTCAACGTCTCTGAGAATGTCGTTGGGCATAGAGGAGAGTCAGGGGCAACTGGAACTGTGGGATTTCCAGTTATAAATGGTCCCATTCAGAGCTGTGTGCCCTGTTACACAACAAGGGAACAAGGAGACATTTGATGGCATTAAAAGGCCTTGAGCTCAGAACAAAGGGACACAACTTTCCCTGCCTTGTCTTCTAAACTTTAAGGCCTCTCCTGTGTGACGGCGGGTTATGAAAACACGCCACAGCTTATCCCACTCTGCCTTGGCAGAAGGCTTGCTTCTGGACACAGACCCGGAGGCAGTGGCCTCCGACCTGGGTTTACTTAAAGGCTCAAGCATACATTTAATCTGCACAGTGAAGGGTCTGGATTAAAGAGCCAGTGGCCCTAGAGGGGTGGGATCGGGAGGGTGGGAGGGAGGGAGATGCAAGAGGAAGGAGATATGGGGATATATGTATACGTATAGCTGATTCACTTTGTGATACAGCAGAAACTAACACACCCTTGTAAAGCAATTATACTCCAATAAAGATGTTAAAAAGAAAAAAAGAAAAGAAATAAAAGACCCAGTGGCCCAACAGAGACATAACTTTCCGAGACTGATCACTCTCCCTCGTTCTGATATCCAATCCATTAAAAAATCCCCAGTTACTCACGGGCCCAGCTGGACCGGGGCACGAACCCGCGTCCCCTGCATCGGCAGGCGGACTACCAACCACTGCGCCACCAGGGAAGCCCCTCAGTTACTTTTTACACCACTTCCATCTCCATCCCCACTGAGCTGTCTGTCAGTTTACTCCCTGGGTTCTGAAGGGACCTGAGAGGCACAGTCACTGAGACCGTGTCTGGAAGAATTTCACAATGGCCGAAATCAGAATGCCATCCTGAACTGAATTTATATTTAACAAGTTATTCCAAGAAGCTGGATGAGTAAGAGTATCTTATATGGACATCTTAGGATTTCTTTCTCAAACTTAACCTGTCCAAGGAAACAGAAACTCAGAGAAGTTGTTTAAGGTCAAGTACCAGGAAGTGGTAGCGCTGTGGATTCTGGTCCATCAGCACCACCACGCTATCCTGCTTCAGCCCTTCCCATGGGGTGCTTGCCTTTGCGATAGCCTTTCGTGAACGCCCTCCTCCTCCAGTGGTGACCACGTGGAAGGCAGGAGCTGTGGTGGATATTGTTAGAATCTCCTGGCGTGGATTTAAAATATCTTAAAACGGAGCCTTTGAAAATCTGATTCTAAAAATAACTCATGTATTGATACCAAATATATACATATTGATCAAAATATGAATGTGTTAATTTCTCCAGGCACCAGCTGCTCCATCTCCCATTTCTAACTGAGAAGTGTCACAAAGCTCAGTAAGTGCACACCTGCAGAAGCACAAGTCTAAGCTGCCACAAAACGTATTTTAAAGTGTGAAACATGTAAGCTGCAGGAACACAGTATCCCTGTGCAGAGAGAAAAGGTAGTTACTCGAACGCCAACCCCAAACTGGGAAAATGAAATCTTCACAATGGAAATTTTGTGTTGCTGGTGCACATGTTTGGTCAGAGATATGAAATTTTAAGGAATCTCCGTCTACAGGAATGATGCCAGCTCCTCTCTCCTGTACATCCTCTCGGTGGATTAATCCCCAGGTCCCCGGGAACCACAACGTGACCACTATGTGAGGCGCCTTCTTCCCTGAAACAATGAAGTTCTGTCCGATCGTCTTTGGGAGGCGTTTACAGCTTCAGGACACTACTCTGTTTTACTGAAAGTACTCAGCGCTGGCTTCTTGGGACATGGCTCAAAGGGGTGTTGAGCTGGATTGGGCAATAACAGATGTTCCAGCGGGCCACTGAGACATCCTGGGGGGCAGGATGTCAGCGTGGGGGGTACCCAGCAGGGACACATTTTGAAAGGCGAAGAAGGCATGAGTGTGTTTCACAAAGCCGAGGGTAAGTGAGCTGACTCATTGCTCTGAGGAAGCTGCGTGTCCCGCTCTCAAGTTCTTAGTGGGGTCTTCCCCACCTACGTGACAGAGAGGAACACAACTGCCAAAGCCGCGACTCTTTGTGTTCATAACGATGAGATGAAATCGTTTCTATTCGTCTGGCTGGGTAGAGCCTGGAATGCAGTAGCTGTGCCCGGGGCACCATGTGGAGAATACAGAGCAACGCTGTCATTCCCAGAAGAACGTGACAGCCGCCTTGCACAGTAGGCTGGCTCCTCTCCACCCCCAATGTCTAAGGGCAGCAACCAAGAGTTCTTAAAATAATAAACAGCTGGCCGTGGGCTCCCTACACAATCCCCAGAATTCCAGTACAATTAGACTTGATTGAACAGGTTTTAGACCGCAGCACCGGAAACCCAGAGTCTGAAGGTTTCCCACCCGCACCCACTGGCTCGGGCACCCACTTAGAATGATTGCCCTGAAGCTTTGTGTCTGGGAGAGGATCTCCTACAAAGCAGACAAGGGCAGGGGGTTCAAAGGGCTTGAGTTGAGCAATCTTGTTTTCCATCTTTGGAATATGCAAATGCAAAGGTGACTGGGGCTCTGAAATCCTGTGTGGACATGATTTCATTTCCCCATGTCGGAGGGGGCCCCTCTACCTAGGAGGTAACTCACCAACCCCGCTCCCCTACCTCAGACCTGGAAGTGGTGAGAGCATAGGGTGGAAGATGAGGAAAGGCAAGAATCTCGATGAGGTTCATAACAAAGACATTTTTAGTAACCCCGTTTTGAACTTCCAGAGTGACTTTGGTGCAGTGGTGACAGTTGTAACTTATCTGTAGCCTGGAAAAGTGGATACAACTGAGGACTGGGAATCAAAGAGACCGAGTTTTGTTTCTGGTTCTGCTACCTGCAGGTCGTGTGACTCTGATATATTATTTAACTTTTCTGGGCCTCACTTTCCCCATCTCTAAAATGGGGAGAATAAGAAACCTGTCCTGGAGTCATGCCCATAGTAGGTAACTCATAATGACTAATTTTTAACTGACTACTGGTGCACGACTAGTACCTACCTCCAGGTTGCTGTGAGGATTCACTGAAATGATATCTGTGACCCTTGCCTCATAAACGATAAACATGCACAATTTATGGTGGTGGTGGGATGAATTGGGAGATTGGGATTGACATATATACAATAGTATGTATAAAATAATAAGAACCTGCTGTATAAAAATAAATTAAAAACAAACAAAAATATTCACAGTCTACACCTCTCCAAGAAGCCCTGAGAAGGCTCCACAAAAATGTGAGGTTTCACAGAACGCGAGGTGCGGAATACTGATTATGTGACATGGTAACAGGTATTCTGTGGGGAAAAGTTTTCATGCGGAAATATTCAGGAAATTGAGTTAAACTAATTTAAATAGGTTTCTGTCCTGTGGGATCTCTCAGGGTGTGTTGTAAATTTCCAAGAGACATAAAAGGCAGCTCTTTTTAAGCTCACCTGACCATTGAACCCCTTTTCACAAGGTTCTCCAAAATCTTGAGTTCTCAAGTGATATATTAAGGAATGCAGTTGGGGAAACAGCTGCTTTAGACATGTCCCCAGGAAGAAGGAGATTTCATGGACCCCGTTCCCCCTCACCCCCACCAAGAAATAAACTCTTTGGTTTCAGGAGCTGTACACATGTTTTCTTCCCTTTGCCAGGCATTTCAAAAGCCTGCAACCACTGCGAATTATTTTTATGCTGAATTGTTTTTTATCTGTAAAATGGAAATAAATATCTGTAAAGAGGACATACCAACCCAAGATTTGAGCTCCTAACTCACCAATATCTAGAGTAGCTTCTGGTGATGGAGATTAGCCATACACTTTACCCCCAGAGTAGGAGCTATATCCACAGAGGTAAAGGGAAGGATCTGGGGATCTGGCGGGCAAAAACAGCCCCCCAACCTCCAGACCAAAAGGACGAGGGGAATGAGCCCTATCCTTCTCTCAGGGTCTGAGAAACTCGGGGAGCCACCAAAGGCCCCGCAGGAGTCATGGTTATGGACCACAGCAGAAAACAGGAGAGTCCAGAAGACAAAGGACTATCTTCTCCGAAACAGCCCATACCTCCGGGTCAATCCAGCGGTACCTAGAACCAGGAGCTGGTAAGAGAACTTCATTCCTGCTTATCTTCAATTTGAACGACCAGAGATTTACATAAGCCCAGGACAGAGCTTTGGAACCACTCTGTTAGTGTCAAATGATATCTGGTATTGGTGTTTCCTCAGCACCCTGGAAAATGAAAACTGGGGAGATGAACTGACTTGTCTGGGTGTTGGGGGGATGTCAGAAAATGAGTCCACTACCTCAAAGAGTGGAGCTTCTTTGCCAGGTTGCTAGGTCAACTCAGTGACAGGTTCATGGAAAACCCCAGAATATTCCCAGCCACACCTGCGTCTGCTCATCGTTCTGCAGCCACCTGACCTGGAAGAGATGCCAGGAAGTTGACCCATCTACACTTGGAGCAAAGAGAAGTCAAAAGATGATCCCCTTTCTTGCTGTCTTAAAAATCCTGTTCTAGGGCTTTCCTGGTGACGCAGTGGTTGAGAGTCCGCCTGCCGATGCAGGGGACGCGGGTTCGTGCCCCGGTCCGGGAAGATCCCACATGCCGTGGAGCCGCTGGGCCCGTGAGCCATGGCCGCTGAGCCTGTGCGTCCGGAGCCTGTGCTCCACAATGGGAGAGGCCACAACAGTGAGAGGCCCGCGTACCGAAAAAAAAAAAAAAAAAAATCCTGTTCTAAAAGTCCTCCGGTCTCTAGGATAAACGACCTCTTTCTGTATTATAATCCAGTTCATTTTTAATTACTCTCCCACCAAATTCATTTGAGTTAATTAAAATCCTCCACAAATCATTAGAGTAAAAGTGAGAATAAATTAAAACTTAAGGTGCGAAACGAGACTGAGTTAGCAATTGTTTTCACTGGAAAGATGCCTAATTTCCATTGGTCATGGGAGAGGATTAAATGGGAGAGAGAAATAGCACGGCCTGGTGAGGAAACAGAAATAAAAACCCTTAAGTGAGGGTCTGAGACTTTGGATACAAAAGTTGGCCCCTACGTTATACAGTCACTGTAAGTCCCTCTCTTTTCACTTTCTTGGTTCTTCTTCTGTAAAAGAGGTATTGGGTTGGGGCCCTTTGGGTTCAGCATTCCAGAACCAGGATGGGGGAGAATGTTTCCTAACAGTGATTTTTGGATGCGTTTTTCTTTCTGTTTCTGTAGGTCAGGAAGAAACCAGTGATGTGAACTCCCCAGTGAACTCCTGAGAAATAGTGTCTGCATCTACACAAGTCTAAGATATAATCAGTACAGAACTTTCCACCTTTACTGACATTTCTTATCTTCTGTCATCTGCACGGTGACTGTGAAAAATGCTCTCAGTGGGTGTCTCTGATTCATTTTTGTGATGGTCCCACGATGTCTGAAGAAGTTAAAGTTTAAACTCTCTCCCTTCCCATTCTGCCAGTAACTGGGCTGATTCCTAAGGCTTGAGCTTTCTAGAAAGGAAAATGGCCTGACCAGGGTAAATGGCTGTATTTGCTGAGGAGAAAACTCACGGAGCTTTTAAATGGTTCTCTTCTACAGCAGCAATAAATGCGAACCAGTCTATCAATGCCTCCATTTTCAGAGGGTGTTATGAAGATCTCTATCTAAGAATAAACTTCCTCAAAGATAAAACAACAGGCTCAAGCTTCCGAGACAATAGTAATATTGTCTTGGGAGTTTGAGAAGCTGCTCCTTAAGGCACTTAGAGAACTCTTCCCATTGATCTGACAATTTATGTATTGTTCAGGAACTAGCCCCGAGCAAAGTCGGAGAAGAGTCAGTATTTGAGGGCCTTTAAAACATTAAAGTCGAACTGCAGCCTCCAGAGGATAGAGTGAATTTTTTTTTTTTTTTATGTGATGCATTGTGACTGCCACACAGGCCAGGATGCAGGGTGCTTCCTGACTCTCAGTCCCAGTTTCAAAGGTATCTGGAGCGCATGCAAGTGTGTGTCTGTGTGCGGCACGCATGTGTATAGGCGCTGTCCTGTAGTGGCTCATGTGTCTGTGCCGGTGTGTGTGTGTCTCTGTGCAGCGTGCCTGGCTGTGAGCATGGATTGGGGGGCGGGGGGCTGGCAGTGCTAGCTTTTGGTGCAAAAGAGGTGAATGTCAGCACTTAAGGGTACTGGGATGCACACACAGGCACAGCTGTGAGTGTTCAGGTACCTACGTGCAAGCTCACTTACAGCAAATGTGTCTTGTGGGTGATGAAGTGGGCTTTTGTGGAAATGTGTGACTGTGGCCTAGCCCACAGAGTCATCATCAGCCTTCACATTCAACTCAGTGAAGACACCTCTGGTCCAGCCCAAACCCCAGTGGCTCTCAGATTTGTCCATTCACTGCAGAGTTTTCCCAAATGCCTACTGTACGCCAAGTCCTACGTCAGACACCGTAATAAAGGTGAAAAAAAGGAGAGAACACGAGGCTTATGTCCTCAAAGAAGTCACCACATAATATGAAAGATGAGGTGTGTAGACTTGAAAGGTAGAACACCCCTGAGCAGAAGGGAGCCTGGTCCAGTCAGTGTTATCTGACTGTGGTGCTCAAATACCTGTCTGTTACCTCATCCAAGGGTGTCTTTATTTTTTTTTTAATTTTTATTGGAGTATAGCTGCTTTACAGTGTTGTGTTAGTTTCTACTGTACAGCAAAGTGAATCAGCTATACGTATACCTATATCCCCCTTTTTTTGGATTTCCTTCCCATTTAGGTCACCACAGAGCACTGAGTAGAGTTCCCTGTGCTATACAGTAGGTTCTCATTAGTTATCTATTCTATACATAGTATCAATAGTGTATGGATGTCAATTCCAATCTCCCAATTGTCTTTAACTATGAAATTTATGAAGGCAGCAAACAGGAATATTTCCAACACCCTGAGTGAATTCTCTGAAAGGTAACTCAGGTTCTGTTTTATATACAGTTACTTTAGACTTTGTCTTGTAAGACAAACTATAAATAATATGTTTACCAGTTAGAAGCGTGAGAGGGGCTTCTGATTTTTTCTCAGTAAGGAACTGACAAGGATGTTGTAAGAATTAAATAAATGATGCCAGAGACGATGATGAGGAGGAGGTTAGTACAACAAGATTAATGATAGATGTTAAGTTCTTAAATAATCTGGGTGTTGTGGGAAGTGATTTATGTAGATTTACAAGATGAATTTGGATCACATCTAAGTGCCTTGGGGAGCTCTGACAAGAGCTCTGATGAAGGAGAAGTCTGAAAGGAGAGCCCGCGGAGAACTGGCAGAAGGAGCAGTGGGTGTGCGCACGCGGACGCGGCTTTTTCCCACAGGAACTTGGAGCCCTCCAGGGAGTCTAAGCCTTTCCTTGAGCCTTAGTGCTCTGTTCTTAATCGTGTGTGACTGAAGAGGAGGTCACTCCTCAAGGATTGTTAGTCATCCTCGTGGCCAAGATAGCTATTCAATCACCAGCCGTCCTACTCCCAGACCACTGCTTTAGAAAACCTCGTCCTGAAACACAAACCCCACTGTCTTATATAGGCTTCCCTAGGGGACAGCTTTCAGAGGAAGCACGGACTATAAGTTGGCCACAGCATCTCCATCAGTATCCACGCTGATAATCACACTAATAGCCACACTGTGTTTCCTCAGATTTGTAGGGGTCTCTCTAGTTGGTGTGGAGCATTTTCACATCCACAGTTTGATTAATCTGAACAACAATCACCCTTGGGAGTGGGCAGAATTAGGCGATCCAAGGGCATCACAGGGCAGATTAACCTAGGTGAAAAGGTGAAAAGAGTAAAATTACTTACTAGTAATTGCCAAAACATCTACGTATTAGAAGTCATCTACTGTTTAGGACTGGCCCCAAAGCCAACACGTGATAACACATTGTTATCGTCTCCATCACAGAGCACTCAGCCCGCTGCCGGTTGGGCACGTAGCCTCCGGAGCAGACCACCACTCTGAACTGCCTTTGCTCGAGCAGAGAGTAGCTAAGCTGGGGGCTAGAGATGCTTGTGCCAAGGCCATGGGAGGGCCTATTTCTAATACTAAGGGAGCGGTCACTAAGAACCGAACTGTAATAACAGTAACCTTCGGTTACTTTCATCAAGATATTTATATATCGTTAATGTCCTGAAATTACTAGACTTATTTTTATATCACTTCTGGATAAAATGAGGCGAAAAGAGTTGCGGTTTTTGTTGTTTGTTTTTAACAATTCCAGGCTTTCCTGTATCCCAGGGACATGTTTCTGAGTATAAGTGTGAATGCTCAAGGACCTAGACTTGTGACCTAGGAAGGAATTTAAGATGAATCCAGAGCGTCCCAGGTAGACTAAGCTGCATTTCGGAGGTCGTCAAGGATGCTGTGCGGGCCTCTGGACTGAAGGTGCTGCAGGCTGTTGTGTGTTATACGTAGTTGGTTTCTAGTGAGTTGAAATTGTGCTGGGCAAATAAATTAAATCAAGTTGATGCTCACTTCTTTGACTATCTAGATACTTTAAAAAAATGTAATCCTGGCTGATTTCTTAGGGAATGCCATATAGGGAAAAATAATTAAGCTGCTTCCATTTCTACCCACTAAATATTAATACATTTCCCTTCTTTCGGAGGTCATAGCTCAGCCTATTTCTGCTTTGCAATCCTCTCACCATCTTCCTGACACAAGCTGATTTTCAGCTTGTCCTTTGTTTTGGCCAACCAAGGTTACCCTCATCCCAAGTTGCTTGATCTCCTCTGCAGTGGAAAGCCACTGGATTTTCGTGAGCAAGGGATGGGCATGGAGAAGGAGATACTTAACTCTGTAACTCTAAGCTGCTGGGTGCAGAATGAGAATATTACCTATTAAAAAATACCTCTAAATAATAATTATGGAGGAGGGAGGGTGATGTGTACAAAGAACTTTGGCTAAGAGTCAGCAGATAAAGAATATCTGATCTTCTAAATCTCATTTCTCTAGCACGGATTCACTGAGTTACTCTGGGCAGGTTACAACCTCTCTCTGGGCCTCTTAAGTTTTCCATTTATAAAATAAAGCTTTCTAAATATCCATCCAGGCTTGGAATACTGTGGTGTTCACATTCTATTCCCAATTTGTAGTGTATGATAAAATGACTTTTCTGGTTCGTGGTTTCTTCCACTCTCTATTGTCAAAGAAGAGACAAGGCATTGTGGGAAGCCCCAGGAAGCGCGTGGAACTTCTCGCTAGAAGAAGAAGCAACATCCAATGCAAACAGAAATCTGCATCTTAGGATCTTTCATGTTAAATGGGATGAGAGAACCTGACCAAAGTAGGAAGGGAGGTCACTGAGTTCATGGTCAGGAGGAAAACAATGAAGCAGTTCCAAATGTATCCACTCTCTACCACAACCCTCCCCCTAAAATCAATCATTGAACTAAAGCAATACACATGCAACTTTTAAAACTTAGGCACCATAAATGATGCCCATAACTTAAAGGATACATCATATATATTCCATTTGGGACATTAGAAATCATTAAGATAAATCTTCTTGTTTTATAAGGTTTTGAATATCCTTAAGGGAAAACTTCTTGTTTGCCTTGGTGAAGCACTGCTGAGGTTTATTCACGGCTCAGAGATGAGGAAGGATATCTCTATCCCATCCAATGATTTACAAGGCTGACTTGAACATTTCCAAATGAGATTTTTTTTTTAAGAAATTTTGCCAGTTTATTTTTTTTCATCTCCCTCTTGGTAGCAACCGAGGTTCTGAATTCAGTGACTATATGTTAGACACTGTTTACTTGAACTTTCTAAAACAAACTGTTCATCTTGGGTGTAACAGAAATGCTCTCTTTTTTATATTACTGTTCCCATGCCTTTCTGCAGAGACTCGCCAATACAAACACCCACTTACAGGGCTGCGCTCCACCACTGTACGCTCTTTGGTGAGTCTGCCATTGGACTTCAGTCAATAAATTTGCATTTAGTGCTTAATTTGTTCAGTATGCCTTACTAATTTGGCAATATTTATTTTGGCCCAGAAAGCATAAGGCAGCTAAATTCTTTTGGTTTGTTTGGTGTGGGGTTTTTTTCATTTTCATAAAAGGATTTGAGATATGAAAAAGTTCCAATGTCATGGACAGGACTGGTTTCCTGTTTATGAGTCACCATAAATATGAAAGGTGCTGGGTGACATTTCTCAGCTGAGAGAGTCCATACAGCCCTGTGTGGAGAGCAAATCCTCAAGCAGGGTGGTCTTGAGGTGACTTGCTGACCTTGTATAATGTCAAGAGGAATTATTGTTAAACTACAGTAGCCAGATCTCACACACACACACACACACACACACACACACACATACACACACAGAACTTTAATGGTTTTCTCACCCTTATTATTATAGGGACAAGAGTTTCATTGTAATATCTTGCGTTCTCAAAATCAACCTTCATCTTTCAGAAAAAAACTGGCAGAAAGTGCATTCATGTCTGTCTCTTTTTTGTTTGTTTGTTTGGCCTGTGTGTCCTTGCACAAGGCTCCTCCGCAGAAACAAATCCTCCTACACAGCACCGCGCCCAGAAAATTCTTCCATTAGTTATGGGACTGCAGCCCTGTGGCCCCTTCTTTTTCCCTCACAGGAATGCTGCAGCTTGCTGGGCCCTTACACAGGCCTTGAAGAGTCCATATTAAATAATCTCTGAGAACACAGTAGTTACCAGACTCTGACCTTCCTAAGATCAATGCGATCAGGGAAAACTGGCCCCCACGGTCTGAGTTTGACATTGTTTGCTGGAACATAGCGGGCAAATAGAATGCTCCCTAGAGAGGAGGCTGTTCTCACTCAAAGAGAGGTAGCTTTAATGACTGACATCTTGTGAAAGTCTCGGAAGAATTGGGCTTACGGCATCAGACTACGTATCCATCCATCTCAGCTCTGGTTTCTTCTGAGTCCCAACCCACAAACACTCAGAAGTTGTTCTGAGATATTAAGACTGTACTTTTTGCAAAATGAATCAACTTGAGTCATGAATAGCAGTGCTATCAAGGTTGATATTTCTTTTCACACAAATAAGACACTGCCCATGAAATTCTGAAACCCTTTCCAGATCATTCAACCCACTTCCTGAACACGTCATGGTTTTTGTTTTTAGTATAGCTGATACATTTGCCAAGCTATTCCATCAGCTCTGAATGCCCTCTCTAGCCTTCACATAAAAACTCGTATGTACCCTCCAGGAGTCAGTTTCAATGTAACCACTTCAGTGATGTTTTTGCCAACTTCCCAGGCAGAAAGTTCTTTCCTCCGTTTCCCTTGGTCTTTGTACTTTCATTTGTTCTTTTTCTCCTGCATGCCTTATTTCATTTATTCAAATAGTATATATTTTAATGCCATCTGTATGCCAAACACCATGCAAGCCACTTTTCCCAGAATATTGCAATGTTCGTCTATGAAAATTGTCTCTTTAACAAAACAGTAGGGCTTATGAAGTCAGGAAATTTGTCATTTAGATCTTAAAACCCCAAATGCCCAAAGCAGGTTAAATGGTTACCTTACTCAGACACTGTATTTACGATGAACAAATTAATATACTGCACTCCGTAGGTTCAACCCAAACTGATCATTGTTTATTTGATAGTTGTTTACCTACCTACTAGATAACTAGCCATAGTAAGCCTGAGTAGCTGTGCTTCCAAGTACCAGCCTTGAATGCAGGAAGCATTGGATATTTCAAGTTATATGCCTGGGAAAAGTCAGTATCTCAGTTTCTTTATTTGTAAACAGAAAAAAAAATGCTTACACTGTTACTATGAGAAGTAAATAAAATAAAATGTGAAATGTATTTTGCACTGATGCCAATGTTCTATGAGTAGTAGCCATCAGCCTTAATGATCAGGATAGTCAGGAATCATGTCAAAAATAGCATTATTAACTTTTAGAACAACACATAGGGAAAAATGTAGAAACACTGCCAAGGCTGAGTTGAGTGTCTCAAATGTAACACGTGACGTCCACCCTGTGTGTCAACGAAGACGACTGTAGGGTCAGCTCAAAGAATCAAGAGGATGTCACTATCATTCAGCTACTCAGATACAAAACCTCTTGCAAATGTGAGGCTGAAAAGTGACCAAGATACCCAAAAGGAGTTCTAGGGTATACAGTGCCCCAATCAACTCTAATTCACTCATGTCAATAACAAGCACATGTGAAGTGGCCAAGTCCTTGCAGTTTTTTTTGTTTTTTTTGGGTTTTGGGGTTTTTTGCGGTACGCGGGCCTCTCACTTTTGTGGCCTCTCCCATTGCAGAGCACAGGCTCTGGACGTGCAGGCTCAGCGGCCATGGCTCACGGGCCCAGCCGCTCCACGGCATGTGGGATCTTCCCAGACGGGGCACGAACCCGTGTCCCCTGCATCAGCAGGCGGACTCTCAACCACTGCGCCACCAGGGAAGCCCCTTGCAGTTTTTAAGGCACTGTTTTAGGATGACTTCAAGGACTGGCCATCTTCCCCCAGAGCATGGACTGGCATCTTGGCAGCAGGAGTGATATTTTTGCTGGGACAGTATACATAAATAGAACTGTCCTAGGCAAAGTGAAATGTCTGTTTAACCCCTGATAAATTAATTTAAAGATATATATTTTATTAAAGAAGTATTTTAAACATAGTGGTGAAATGGTGTGGTGTAAGCTTCTAGAATTTCACTCTAACTGCTGTGTAGGGAATGGACTGGAGGTTAGTGAAATCAGGATGCAGGGAAAGCACTAAGGAGCAGGTCTATTGCAATAGACCAGGTAAGCGAGGGTGATGTTGTAGTCTAGGATGACTGCGTCAGCTGAGAGTTTCTATAGACTAGTGGGGAAAACAGAGCCACACTGACATTTTAAGTATAATTTAATGAAAGCCTTGCTTCATAGTAAATACTTATAAATGTTTATATATTCATCGATTTCTTTATTTAACAAATATTTGAGCTGTATTATGAACCAAGAATTGTCTTGAATACTAAAACACCTACCTTCCCCAATCTTCACACCTAACCATGAGCAGTATAATATAAAGAAGGCAGATATAAAGATTTACATATATATGGATATATATATACACACACACACACACACACACACACACACACACATAATATTGTGAGAGCTTATTATGGGAATATTTAATGAATGAACGAAGTAAGTATTAACCACAATAAATGAAAGAACTGTAAGATAATGCTGTTTGAGGAGTCAGGAATTACATGCGAAGATAACTGAAGAGGATCTTAAAGAATGCTTTAGAGCTTTTGAAGTGAGGAATGGAACTGGTGAGACAACACGCTTTCCATGCCAGAGGAAAGTATTAGCAAACAACAGAGGCATGGATAACCTGCTGTGTCTGCAGAATGAAAAAGAGTTTATTCTGGCTGAGTTCTTAGATACTGAGTAGAAAAATTAAAATCAGTAGAGTAAAAAATTGTTAGTCCGTCTTGTGGATGATGAAATCTTAAATGACCCTACTTTCCTAAGTCTTAAAGTTCACTACTTGAATTACACCATGTTTACAAATGTCAAGCTACTAACGAACACGGATCTGGATGCCTTGAAACCTACACAATTAGTAAAGATATAGTAGATCTGAAGAATCTGAAGAGCCTAATAATTAGTAAGTTTAATCAAACAGGGATATATAGAACACTGAACACACCAAACAGTAATATATATTCTTTTCAAGCACATATACTTAACAGGTATATGTGGCAGGCAGACTTTTAAGATGGCTCCCAAGAGCCTGGCACCTGGCATACACACTGCTTCTCCCAGTTATTCAATCAAACATTGATCTATGTACTACTGTAAAAGGATTTTACAGATGTAATTAAGATCTCAAATCAGTTGACCTTAAGATAGGGAAATTATCCAGTTGGATTTAACCTAATTCCATGAGCCCTTTTAATCTGAGTCTAGAGGTCAGAGACAAAGAAGATCCAGACATTCAAAAGCATGAGGAAGATTTGATCCAAGAGATATTTTCTGTTGCTGGCTCTGAAGATGGGGGAAGTAACAAGTACAGGTGGCCTCTAGGAGCTGAGAGCTGGCAAAGTAATGGGAACCTCAGTTCTATACCCACAAGAAACTGAATGCTACCAACAAGAAGAATGACCTCAGAAGCATATTCTGCCCCAGTTCCTCCAGACAAGAACTCAACTCAGCTATTTTGAGTTATTTCTATATTGTGAGAACCTGAGCAGAGTACCCAGACTTCTGAGCTACAGAACTGTGGGTTAACAGATGGCTGCCATTTTAAGTCTCTAAATTTGAGATGACTTGCTATGAAGCAATGGAAAACTAATACAGTATCAGTCCATCAGGAAATCCCAACAGATCTCAAATAATTTATAAAACATAGACCACTATCTCTGACTAAAATTTAATAAAATTAGAAATGATAAAACATGCTACTCAAAGTCCCATAAATCTGGAATTTTTTTTAAAAAGCAATTCTAAATAGTCCATGATTCGAAGGACAAGTCATAATAGATATTACAAATATTGAGAAATAAATAATAAAGCTATACTGTGTCCATGGATAAGAAAACTCAATAAAATATATGTCAATTCTCTGTAAATTGAATCCAATGATTACATACAATTCCTTTAATACATCCAAAAAGATTTTGGTGAAAAAAAGCAAGTCAACCCAAATATTCCCATAGAAAATTTTTTTCAGGTTTCTTTTAAAAAACAAGTTGCAATAAACAATCTTGTCCATAGAAATTTTAGAACTTTTATGAGAACATTAAAAGACAAATGACAAGTGAGATGCTGGAGTAGGAGGACCCTGAGCTCACCCACTCCCATGGGCACAACAAAACAACTATTTACAGAGCAACTATCTATGAGAACCACCCGAAGACTAGCAGAGAAGATTTTTCACAACTAAGAGTATAAAGAAGGAACCCCAGTGAGATGAGTTGGAGGAGCAGAGACACAATAGAGTGAAGACCCCCACCACCAAGTTGGTGACCCACAAACAGGAGGATAATCACAGTTCCAGAGGTCCTCCCTAAGGAGTGAAGGGTCCAAGCCCCACACTGGGCTCCCCAGCCCAGGGGTCCTGCACTAGGAACATGAGCCCCAGAACATCTGGCTTTGAAGGCCAATGAAGCTTGCTTGCATACAGTGGAGCTGGAGAGACTCTGCTCTCAGAGGGTGCACATAAAATTTCAGATTCTCCAAGACATTGCACAGAAACAGCCATTTGAAAGAAGCTTGGGTCACATCCACTTGATGATCTTGGAGAGCCTCCTGGAGAGGCAAGAGGCAACTGGGACTCCACTGGGGACACAGACACTGGTGGCAGCCGTTTCGGGGAGCTCACTGCACCATGAGGCCACTGGCGCTGGCAAGTGCCATTCTGGATCCTCCCTCTCACCTGTGAGTGTTGGAGGCTCATCAGCCCACCAGCAGGCAGGCACCCGTCCCAGGACCGCCCATCAGCCACCGCAGCACCTGGCCTTGCCCACCAGCAGGCCAGTGAGGCCAGACTCAGGCCCCCACAGGCCCTGCAGACAGGTGCCCTGGGACCCGGACCCGCCCATGAGTGGGCCAGCACCAGCCCCAGGCCACAGAACAAGTTTCAATACATTTAAGAAGACTGAAATTATATCAAGTATTTTTTCTGACAACAATTGTATGAGACTAGAAATCAACTACAAAAAGGAAACTGGAAAAAACATAAACAAGTGGAGGCTAAACAATATGCTACTGAACAACAGTTGTGTCACTGAAGAAATCAAAGAGGAAATAAAAAACACCCAGAGACATATGAAAATGGAAGCACAACAATCGAAAATCTTTGGGACACAACAAAAGCAGCTCTAGGAGGGAAGTTAATAGTGATACAATCCTACATTAGGAAACAAACAAAAAATCTCAAATAAACAATTTAACTTTACACCTACAGGAACTAGAAAAATAAGAACAAAACCTAAAATTAGTAGAAGGAAAGAAATAATAAAGATCAGACCAGAAATAAATGATATAGAGACTAAAAAAAAAACAGTAGAAAAGATAAATGAAACTAAGAGCTGGTTCTTTGGAAAGATAAACAAAATCAATAAACCTTTAGCCAGACTCATCAAGAAAAAAAAAAAAGAGAGAGAGAGGGCCCAAGTTAATAAAATCAGAAATTCAGAAATGAAAGTGGAGAAGTTACAAATGACACATCAGAAATACAAAGAGTCGTAAACAATTACAAACAATTACACGTCAATAAAATGGACAACCTAGAAGAAATGAATAAACCAGAAACATAAATCTCCCATCACTGAATCAGGAAGAAATATAAAATATGAACAGACCAATTACCAGTAATGAAATTGAATCAGTTATTTAAAAAATCTCCCAACAAACAAAACTCCAGGACCAGATGCGGTGGGGGAGGTGCAAAATAGGTGAAGGGGATTAAGAGGTACAAACTTCCAGTTATATAATAAATAAGTCACAGGGATGTAACATACAGCATAAGGAATATGGTCAATAATAGTGTAATAACTTTTTAAGGGGACAGATAGTTACTAGACTTATCATAATGAACATTTCATAACGTCTGCAAATGTCAAATCTTTATGTGGTACACCTGAAACTAGCATATTGTACATCAACTATTTTCAATAAAAAAAGTATGAGATTATTAATTCAGCCAACATGAAAAAGTTTTAAAATATCTACTTGGTAAATATATGGAGGAATAGAGTCTCATAAAAACTGTTGATGAGTGGGAATTCCCTTGAGGTCCAGTGGTTAGGACTCTGTGCTTTCATTGTGGAGGGCGCAGGTTCAATCCCTGATTGGGAACTAAGATCCCGCAAGCCAGGCGGCACGGCCCCCCCGACCCCGAAAAAAAAAAAAAAACAACTGTTGATGAGTAATTTCTGTAACCATTATAATTTAAAATGGCATAACTTTTAACACAGCAAGTCAACTTCTAAAAATATGTATTATTTAATACATGATGAGGAATTTTCCCTTGATATTCCTCTACTTTTCTATATTTTCTTAATAATTTTGCCTGCTTATACTTTCAGGTAATTTAAAAAATATTTTCTCCTAATTTAGATTTATTCTATTATGATATATTTTAATTCTTCAATTCAAATTTTTATGTTCATCATTATTAACAATTATGAAAAATGAAACTTCTGTAGTTTTCCATGAGTATAGATCTTGATATGTAATAATCTAAATTTCTTTATTTTCCAAAGTTATTTTAGAGTAAACTATTATCTGATAAGTGTTTTATTTTTGTTTTAATTGAAAAACTTATTTGCAATTAAATAATTGTAGGACAATGATAATTACAGTTTTATTGCACGGTCTGAGAATTACCCCTATAAAATTTCTTTTGTATGTTTTGGAATTTATTGAGATTTTTTTTTTTTGATTAGCTAGTTTATGATTACGTGTGTCCCTTTGCACTCCCATTTTTCTTTGTATTTCTAATTGATTTTCCTTTATATATCCAATATTGTATTATTGAATAAAGATTAACAACTATTACTACGTATATTGTGGATTTTTTTTGTAAGGATATTATATTAGGCATGTTTCTTATTTTTTGTATATTATGATGTTTTGACAGCTTATGGCTGGGAAGAGACTGCCCTTCCTGGGTGCTAGCCAAATTTTTAAACATAGCAAAGAATTCAGCCAGAAACATGCCTTTTGTTTTTTTGTTTTTTCCCAAACACTAACCTTGGAGGTAATATAAAACATGATGACTATAGTTAACACTGCTGTACAGTATATTTGAAAGTTGTTAAGAGAGTAGATCCTAAGAGTTCTGTTCACAAGAAAAAAAATACATTTTTCCTATGTTTTTTGTATCTATATGAGATGATGGATATTAACTAAACTTATTGAGGTAAGCATTTTACAATATATTTGTCAAGTCGCTATGCTGTACACCTTAAACTTAGTGCAGTCTGTCAATTACATCTCGATGAAACTGAAAGGAAAAAAAAAAATCCTGTAAAGCAAAGGAGCCTGAGTCCTCCTAAAAATCTGACAATTCTGAATTGGATTGGCAGACAGTGGAAGAAGGAAATACAATTTCTCCCTGATTTAGTGGGAGCAGGTTTCCGCTGTTCTTGGCGACATCACATGAGCAGGGCTAGATGAGGTTTCTCCATACAGACTAATGGTTTCGTGGTTGTTGAGTGACTCTCAGTTTTAGATAAAGTATGGATGTTAGTCCTAAATGTTGGTGGAGGTGTGAGATTTCATCTTCTATTGTGTCTCCGTGAGAATTTTAGAGGAAATTTGAAAGATCCAATTGGATCTTGATTTTCAGGTGCTTGGCATTAAAAAAAAAAAAAAAGTTTCTAGCTAAATCCATTGAGTCAAATCTAGGCTCTGAGGTCATAAAACTTAAAAGGTTAAAATTATGTCAGTCACTTTTACAGAGGCAGAACGTTAATAGTCTAATAGCAAGAGCAAACGTATTGGCCCCCCAAATACATGGGTTTGAATGCTGGCTTCACCAACTAGTAAGTAGGAGGCCTTGGGCACTTCACTCAACCTTTCTGTACCTCACTTAACTCATCTGTAAAACGGGGACAAGTATAATAAAGATGATCAAAAGTTACCAGCACATTACAAATATCCAAAGAATGGTAGTTGCTACTGGGATAAGATATCGTTTTTTTTTGTTATCACTCTCATATGATTTGCTTTTCCTTCTGGGCAACTGTGGTGATTGGCTAGCAAAAGCAAACTTATATCAAGTCCCATGGCATTGGTCAGCATGAGCTCTGTTAACTGTATAAATAGATTATGAAGTACTTAGTTGATTTACACATTTCTGCAGCTGAAGAAAAATATTTACTGGGCAGATTCAACTGAATTTAAATAATCAGATTAAAAGCAGCCTGGAGGCTGCCCCTCAACTCAACAAGGGACAAGTTGCCTTGCTCTGGGTAGCAGACTAATGCCAGCTGCTTGTCTAATTTTAGCAGTAACCTGGGGAGGTGTGATTAGAACTGCAAAAGGGACAGAAATGCTTGAGAAGGAGGGCTTTTCTCTTCACACTATATCCACATCACAGCTCCGGGGATGGACTCTAATTCACTAATTCAAAGCAACACAGATAAGGACTGAAAAGTCTGAATGAGAGAACATGGGCTTAAACTTGGATGAGATAGGAAGTTTAAGTTTCCACGACAGGTTAGTGTCATCTAATAAATAAGTCATTTTTTCAAAGGCGAAGTGGTAAGTTAGCCCTTTATAATTCAGAGCAGATTTCCTTATAAATGTAAATTTATATTCAGTGATCAGGTGATCAGCTTCCCAGGGGGGCCACACAATATTTCTAATCCAAAGAGCATAGTGTGACAAGTGCCACAGGCAAACAACGTTAAACCCAATAAAGGCATGTTCTATAGCCTGACTGTTCTTTTTTTTTTTTTTTGCTTGCTTGCTTGCTTTTTAGATGGTCCATATAAAGTTGAATTCGCTTCAGGTACTGTTTTTAAAACAGTACTTAATGGCCATAAAGAATATTATTAAAACAACGTAGTTGCTTCTATGGACCTTCTAGGTTATATTGGCTGCATTTGCTTAGTTATATCACAGGAAATACTGCTTAACCCCAAATTTACCAAACTGTGTTCCATAGCTCCAAATTTACCAAACTGTGTTCCATAGCTCAGTGAATAGCAAACTAAAGAAAAGGTACTTTGTAAAATAAATCTGGGCAATGTAGTACACTAAAACCCCCTCTTGAAGATTCACCACGCACGTTCAGTTATTAAAGATTATAAGCTAAGGAAACCTTTGAAACTTCATGTCATCAGCTGTCATTAAACTTAATTTCAATAAATAACAAGTTTTTGTTTTATATTACCCCAATTAAAATTCTGAGAATAGTGTTCAGTAAGACACTAGCTTGGGAAATACCAGTCTACTTATTTCCACCCAGTAGTGTATGTGTTGCATAAAACTCACAGGAGAATAACAGCCCATTGCACACACAGTCCGTTACATTCAGTACTGTCATGATGAAAACAATATAGTCTAGCTGTATCACAGAGAACTTGAATTTTTACAGACTGTCTGTCTTTAGAAGGTAATGATTCTATCTAACAGAATATTCAGGGGAAAATAAAATTCACTGTTCTGTTGAAAGAGACCGTAACCCTTCTTCCTTCTATCTCTGAAGTTTAAACCGTGACTTTCAGGTTAACATCTTCCCCAAGGACTAGGTGCCCCCAGGAGAATTTGCTCACAGGGGAGCTTGGGCTCAGAGTTCGCTTGTAAGCAGGGGTGTTATCGATTTATACCGACAGTCTTGCTGCTGAAAAATACTTTCTCCAATACATAGATAAATTGTCTGCTTCCAGGGTTTTCAATGTTATTTTCTTCTTCTTTCCCCAAGGAAGTAATTGGTCTAGGCTCTTCACAGTCTTCCTTATTCTGAAAATGTATATGAAAAGCCCTGTCCCGGGCTTCCCTGGTGGCGCAGTGGTTGAGAGTCTGCCTGCCGATGCAGGGGACGCGGGTTCGTGTCCTGGTCCGGGAAGATCCCACATGCCGCGGAGCGGCTGGGCCCATGAGCCACGGCCACTGGACCTGCGCGTCCAGAGCCTGTGCTCCGCAACAGGAGAGGCCACAGCAGTGAGAGGCCCGCGTACCGCAAAAAAAAAAAAAAAAAAAGGCCCTGTCCCTATGCAAGAGTATAAAAATAAACTTGAGTTAGGGTCCCAAGCTCTGAGGGAGAGGGTCCTGAATTGAGATTTCATAGTCTGCTGATGGTAACACACATGAGGCAGTGAAAAGTCCAGTCCCTTCTGGTGCTAGAAATTTGTATTCTGGCTGAGCAAGGCCAGGAAATTTGGGGGGGCTTTCAGCAGAGGCACTGCTGATCTGACCCAGAAAGGCCCAGGCCCAGCTCCCATCTGCAGTTCCGGCAGCCCTGCTGGAGGCCAGCAGCTTGCTTTGGCTAATGTAACTACCTCCCTAGCTGGTGACATTCGTGCTGCTTTCTACGGCACTTGAGAACTGCCGACACCGAAGGGTTTGGTTTCATGTTCTTGAACTTGGGTGACACAAATATTTCAGTGGTGAATCAGTCCTGAAAATGGGAGGTGGGGTAAGGTAGGGAGTGTTTATAGAAGACATTTCATCACTACTAGTCAAACATGTCTCATTGTTGGTTCAGGAGGGCCTGGTATTTTCCTCTTTGAAGGGGATACTCAGGGAGCCAAGAGCTTCCAGCTTGGAGCTCAACTCCAGGGTAGGGTAATAGCCATTTGCACACAGGAAACCTGCAGGACTAGTTGCTTTGGAATGTTGACAGTCTTAGGGAAATGGTTTTACGTCTTTCCTCAGGGGAGAAAAAAATACTTCGTAGATCTATGTAAAGAAAGCCTGGGCTGCTGCAGAGAAACTGTCCTTCTGCCTGACATTTTTTTCTTT
The DNA here is from genome assembly GCF_011762595.2 of Tursiops truncatus. Taxonomy (NCBI): domain Eukaryota; kingdom Metazoa; phylum Chordata; class Mammalia; order Artiodactyla; family Delphinidae; genus Tursiops; species Tursiops truncatus. Next base: position 74,693,799 of record NC_047047.1, on the reverse strand, counting down.
TTAATTGAAGTATTTCTTTTAAAGGTTTCCCGGTTGCAGAACCCCAAAGGTGAGGTCAAGAAACTTGTAATTTCAGAAAAGCAGTACTGCTGATATCAATGGTATAAAAGCTTGGTTGGAAGATGAAAATATGGGATTTCTTTGGCTTGGGTACATGACTTGGACTGTAAGTGATAGAAACCCACACCCTACACAGCAGTCTCACGAGCCCTCAGCCTTCAGGTGAAGCAGAGCTGGCACCATGGTCCGGAGTGCCCTGCCAGCCTCGGGAGGTGGAGGTCACCTAAACAGCTTGCCGTCCTTCTGGGGATGTGGCACTGTGCGAGGCAAAGGGGTCTGAAGAGGACTGCGTTTAGAAAACCCATAACCAAGCCATGCCAAGAAACACAAACCAAAAGGAAATATTTTAAGAAAATAAACAAAGCTACTGAGTCAAACATACAAAGCAGGAAAGCGGAACAAAAGATTATTTGAGGCCTGAGTTTTGAACATTTTGAAGCCACACATGTAATGGGCCAGCCCAAGAACATGAGGAGCCTTACAGCTGTGTAAGCGTTGAGGCAGCCTGCTCCCACCAGGGGCTCCCCAGCCGGTGAGGCTCCGAGCAAGCCCACCGAGCTAGCCGACTGTGCACTTGAGCTCAGCCTTGAGCTATGCAGAAACAGAGCTCCACCATCGCGCGGGCCACACAGATACAGATATGGCTGACAGGACTGATCCCACGGACTGAGTAGCTCTTGTTATATACATTTAAGTGTCCTCCAGGTCTAAATTTGTTGTTCAGGAACCCCAAAGAATACCCGTGTTATAATATAAAACAGTACTAACGATGTATGCATGTTGAGTTTTACAAGTTTGGCTCTCAGAGTTTCTAACCAAGTACCTGTCACATCAATATGACACTTCCTCAGAATCCCAAAATTCTGGAACTGAATTTGTTGCGCTGAATCATCTCACGGCCCAAGGATTTAAACTTTGTAAAATAAGCCACGCGTTGGATATGTATGTTCTAGTGAGTAGAATGAGGCTGCCGTGCCCAACAGCCTCTATCAGAGAGTAATGTCTCAGTGGTACTAAATTTGAATCCACGTTCACCTTCTTTGGTGTACCCAGAGGGCTTTTTGAACCAATTACCTTAGACACAACAGAATACCTTTCACTAAGATGTGCTACAATGCCAGGCCCTTGGCTTTCATGAGGGGTTCAATAAAGCACAAGCTATATGAAAACCACTCTGAATTTGCTGTAAAACTATTGTCAAGAACATAACCATATCTGATTGCAAGTTCTTTTTGTGAAAAAAGGTCAGAATGAGTGTATTTCCTCTATTCTGTTGAGGGGTTATATCAGGTTTTCCTTACTGCTGTGGTTGCCAGGAAACTGACGTATAAATGTCATGACTGTAACTCCATAACTTCTCACAATCAGTATAGGAAAGAGGAGGTCAAAACTGTACTGATCATGAGAAATTATGGAGTTACAATTATGACACTTACATTTACATATATATACATATATGCACACACACACGTATATGTATATACACACACGTGTGTACATACACACGTGTGTGTGTATACACACACACACACACACACACACACACACACACATATATATATATATATATATATATATATATATATATATATATATACACACACACACCTGGAATTAGGACACGAAGATCAGGAAGTGTCGCTCCAGTATGCGAAGCAAGAAGTCTCATAAGTATATGGCCCTGACCATCTGCAGATACTATTGCAGAAGGAACATCCACTTTCTGCCCATCTCCCAGTTTGGGAGAGAGACTCTGTTTTGCTAAAGGAGAAGCAGCATAATTCATATTGTGGTGGCAATAACCCTTCCCTCTGGTCCTTGCCCCTGGAAGAGGTTGGTCAGGAAAGGAGAAAAAGCATTACCCTTATAGATGTAGAGCTGAGCACATGAAGGCTCAATACAGAGAGGTCAGGAACTGAGGCAGGGGAATGCCAAATGGGCCCTGAATGATGGAGGGGAAAGTGTTTGGAGAGGTGCTGGAGGGTTGTGATGGTGGGGAAGGGGTGGAGAAAGGACAGAAGAATTTAGCAGGAAGCTGGAGTCTAAGTTGGCAGAAAGGATCAAGGGAATTTTTTTGGAATAGGAACGTTTATATTCCTTTGAAATTATCTAATCAACAAAAGTGTAAGAAAATCTAGTTCATCATTATATTATTACCAAAATCATGTCTTTCAGTTTGTATATAAGGAGGATGCTGATGGAGAGGCAGACAGGTGAGGATTTAGAGAATGTTATCAGGGGGAAAGGACTGGGGTCCCTGTTTAGTTGAATACTAACAGGAAATAAAAAGAAAAAACCAGGGCAGAAAAGTAAAACATGGAAAAAGAGAATTGAGTATCAGCAGGTAACTGGAGTGAGAGGTCACTGGCAGAAACCCGAGGGCTTGAGCACCTGCAAACCCATGTGGACAGGCCACTCCCCATGGGACACGGACTGCAGGAAGAAGGCTCATAGCGACAGTGTCTAAGTCTCAGAGGCAGTAGGGAGAACTTGCTAGTCTATATTTGCAAATATATTGATATTTCAGGTCTCTCAGGAAGGCCTCAACCTGAGATTTTCAAGCTTCCTTTTTACCAGTCGATGTGGGTCACAGCACATGAGTGTGGAAATTGCCTAGTAATACAGGAAAGGGCATAGGATGGATGTGATCAGTGCCCAAGGAGACACATCAGGTATCAAAAGAGAGGTTTCTGTAAGTTAGACTGTCCAGAACAGGCTTTATGTAGGATGCAGATTAGACACAGACCTTGAAGGATAACAACTGCTCTATGCTTATTTGTTGACCTACTGGATGAATGCATGAATATTTAGACTGCGGGTACTCTAAAAATGTACTTCGTACATCTCTTAATAAAAGCTATGAAGCCATGAGAAATGCCATCTGAAGTCCTTAATAACTTGGGCCCAGATCTAGGAACAGAGCAGAATAGATAGATATTTTATTTTATTCTATATATGTGATTTATTTGTGAGTTACTGTCAAGGAAGCAAATTACCAGTGTATTACTATATTGGAAATGGTAAGTCCACATCTGACTTTGGAGAGAATAAACTCTAAGCAACAAAAAAGACTAATTAGCTGTCATAACTTGGATCACCCATGTGAAAGGAATTCAGTTTTAAGACGCTTTATCACTAGAACTTTGAACTCAAGAAGCAAAGATAGTTATAATTTAGAATATGGTTAAAACACCTAATATCTGGTGATATGTTTCTCAGCTTAAGAAGAAAAAATTTTTAAGTCTACATTCCATTATTCTACGTGTATATATGTTGGGTTTTATTAAAAATTTTATGAATCATTTATAACCTGCCTATTTCCAAGGAAAACAATTATTTGATATAATAGTTAAAAAGACAATAAATTGAATACCAGAAAGCACATACAAAGAAGGGTGTGGTAGAGTCTTTAAAAAGTGGTGCCTTGAAACAATACTTAGATAGAAGGGATAAGATTGAAACTTCATAGCTGCCTTTCACTCACCAAGCTCTTTATTCCCTTCTACCTGAATGCATTCACAGGTATTTACCCTTTGTTGTCACCTAACTGAGTATTTGATTTGCTCAGCACATGGTATAAATGTGTTAATTTAGATTATAAAAGCCTAGAGGATTTATATAGTTTTCCTATAAATAAGTACTTAAAAATAATAGTGATGTGTATGTAGTGCTGTAAGGTCTACAAAACACATTCACATACATCCCATGATATCAGTCTCCAAACACTTGGAAACTAGAACTTTCATATGCTGTGTTCTAACACCGTGTCTGCTTTTTAAAGTGTTTCCCTCACTATTCTCATTTTACCCTCAGACTGTGAAGTAGTAAAGACTTTCTTATTCTGAGTTTATAGATGAAGAAACTAAAATGCTACCACCAAGTTGAATTATTACTTAGAATGAGCCTTAAGAAAACATATATATACCCCTGCTTATAAATTCATTTACTTTTACTCTTTGACTTACAGATCTTATTTTTACTTTTTCAGAAATTTCAATATTAGTGTTGCATTATTTCTCCCATCTTAGTAAAAAACAAAAAATCATTATCAGCTCCAAGAGGTATATTTGTCTTCCAATTCCAGCAACAAGGTAGACTGACCTAAAGTGGAGTCCCTTTTTCCACAGATAAAATATTACCAACAGAAAACTGTTGAAAATACATAAAAGGACTCACAAGAAAGAGAAATGCCCAGCTATCAGAAATAAAAAGCTAATTGAAAGACAGAGGCTGAAATAATAATGTATAAAACTTGCGGAAGGCAACTACACCAGTACTTACAGGGGTATATACATCGGCAAACATATATACATATGGAAACCTATAAGCTAAATGTGTAACTTAAGGTACTCTAAAGAAAGCTGGAGAAAGGAAATATTAAAAAGCAAGATAAAATAGAGAAAAACAACAAATTCAAAACTTATTCTTTGAAAGATAATAAAATAGTCAAATTCATCACAAAACTAGTCAAGAAAAAAATTTTAAATGGGATATAACTACAAGGACAGTGGAGACTTTTTCCATTCTTTACAGAATGTTGGAAATCGCTTTATGTCAGTAAATTTGAAAACAAGGATGCAACAAAAAATTTTACAGAAAAAAAGTGGTAAATTATCAATACTGATCTAAGAAAAATAGATAAACTGAGTATCTATTAAAGAAATTAAATTGAGAGTTAAAAAAAATTCATCACATTACCCCCACCTTTTCATAACCCTCGCCTTCCCACAAACTCAAACATCAACACCATCAGACTCAGACAGTTTTACAGACAACTTTTACTAAACCTTCAAGGAACACAAAAGCTCTGTCTTATACAAACTGTTCCAGAGAATAATAAAAGAAAGAATTCTCCCAAACTCGTTTTATGAGGCTAGGATGACCTTGACTCCAATACATGACAACTGAGGAAAATTGTAGACAGATTTCACGTACTAGCATAAATGCTAATATCCTCCACATAGAATAAACAAAATCTTTCCACCTTCTTCTTCCCACAGTTATCAGAGACCAAGAGGAGATACTTAGAATAGCTGTAAACCAGCCTTCCCCAGTCATCCTTTATCATCAGTCAAGAATGTGGAGTACTGGCTGCGCTCCCCCGAAGAGATGAAGTGGGAGTCCCTCGCTGGATCTATGACCACACCCTCCACCCTCAGGGCTTCAACCTCCTCCTGTATGCTCAGGAATCAGGAGAGGGCTTACCAGCACTGAAGAAGGATTCCTAGTGGAACTAAGTCTATACCCCCCAGACCTTTGGGCCTCTTTGAACAGGGGTCAAAAGGGAACCCATAGGGTTCTACATGTAATAAGCTAGGAAGTCACCACTCCATCTTAACAACAAGTAAAAACTGAACAGACTGAATCAACATTTCTTGGATCCGTAAGAGAGAGAAGGACACGGGGCAGAGTATGGCCCCCCAAACTGGAGAGACAGACAGGAAAATGCAAGAGGTCATGGCTCACCAGAAGAGAGACTCACGAGCAGAAACTGCAGAGGGAACCAATATAAGGTAGGAAAACTTGAACCGTAACTGATGAACCGCTGTAAGCTCAGTGTAGACAACTCTGAGAGTTAAAAACTCCACAGAGAACCACTCACTTGGCGGGGGGGGGTTCAAGAATTTTTGAGATTTACCTTCAGGAGCTCAACCAGGTTTTCCCAGTAAATGCTGGAGAAAAAGCCCCTTGTGCTTCTGGCAGGAGAAGGGAAAAGAAACCATTGTGAAATACACCAGATCACTCTGTTCTTAATAAAACCAGTCCACAGGAAAAATCAGTTAACCAGAGGTAACCTGATGAGGTATTATCAGAGCCTAACTGATCTGGGGGAAGGGAAATACCCAACTCCAGTCCTCCTTAGCCTTCCACGTGGGAGAACTGAGCTACCCAACTCCAGTCACTCTAGCCATCCTGTACCATATAAGGGGGGAGAGAAAAACTGAGAGACAGTTGTGAAGTTCACAGCCCAGAGTCTTTTGTTAAAAGACTGAGACCTAATTGTAGGACTATGGAACACTTCCTCTCCTCCCACATCCTACCACCATATTGTTAAAGGCCTATTAACAGTGGTTCCTTTGACCTGGTATATCATGTCTGGTTATCAAGAAAAGAAAAAAAAAATTACATGGCATACCAAACAGCAAAAAAACACAATTTGAAGAGACAGAACAAGTATCAGAAATAGACATGGTAGAAACGTTGAAACTGTCAGTCTGGGGATTTAAAAAGACTGATTAATATGCTAGGGGCTCTAATGAATAAACTAGACAACATGCAAGAACAGATAGGCAATCTAAGTAGAGAAATGGAAATCCTAAGAAAGAAAGAAAAAAAAAAAGAAATGCTAGAGATCAAGAACAGTATATCATAAATGAAGAATGCCTTTGATGGGCTTATTAGTAGACTAGACAAGTCTGAGGAAAGAATTTCTAAGTTAGAGGCTATATCAATAGAAACCTTCAACTCTGAAAAGCAAAGAAACTAAGACTGAAAAAATAGAACAGAATATTCAAGGACTATGGGACAACTACAAAAAGTATAACATATACATAATGGGAATGCCAGAAAGGAAAGAAAGAAAGGAACAGAAGAAATATTTGAAACAATAAAGACTAAGAATTTCCCCCCAAATAATGTCAGACATCAAGTCACAGATCTAGGAATCTCAGAAAACACCAAGCACGATAAATGCCAAGAAAAAAATTCACCTAGGGACTTCCCTGGTGGTCCAGTAGTTAAGACTTCACCTTCCAATGCAAGGGGTGCAAGTTCAATCCCTGGTCGGGGAGCTAAGATCCCACATGCCTTAGGGCCAAAACACCAAAACACAAAACAGAAGCAATACTTTAACAAATTCAGTAAAGACTTTAAAAATGGTCCACATCAAAAAATAACTTAAAAAAAAATTCACCTAGTCATATCATTTTCAAATAACAAAAAAGCAAAGAGAAAGAAAAAGATGCTGAAAGAAGCCAGAGGAGGAAAACACCTTAGAGGTACAAAGATAAGAATCACATCTGCCTTCTCCTCAGAAACCACGCAAGCAAGAAGAGAGTGGTGTGGAATATTTAAAGTGTTGGAAAAAAAAAAAAAAAAAGAAAGCATCAACCTAGAATTCTGAGAAATTATCTTTTTAAAATAAAGGAGAAATACTTTCTCAGACAAACAAAGATTGAGGGAGTTTGCTTCTTGTAGACCAGTCTTGCAAGAAATGTTAAAAGAATATTTTTTAGAGAGAAGAAAAATAACATGGATAAGCTACTCAGATCTACATAAAAAAGAAAAAGCATCAAAGAAGGAATAAGTGAATGTAAAATTAAAATTTTTTTCCTTATTCTTAATTGATCTAACAGATATAACAGATATTACTTGTTCCAAATAATAGAAACAATGTATTCAATTATATATGCTTATGTATCAATATATATCATGCATCTATACATATATGTACTTGTGTATATACGTATGTATATGTATACATATATATGCACATGCATACTAAATATATGTGCTTAGGTATGCTTATATATATGTAAAACAAATGACAGCAATGACACAAGGGACAGGAGAGGGAGGAATTAGGATTATTTTGTTATTATAAGGCACTCACACTACCCATGAAGTAATACAGTATTACTTGAAAGTGGAAGTGGACTTGGATTTGTTGTAAATGTATGTTATAAACTCTAGGGCAAACATTTAAAAAGTAATAAAAGAAGTATAATTGATATGCTAAGAGAGAAGACAGAATTATACAAAATGCTAAAGTAAAGCCACAAAAGGCAGAATAAGAGTGGAAGGCAAAAATACGACAAAAAACAAAGGCAACATAAAGAAAAAGCTAACAAACATGGTACATAGTAATCTGATTATCAGTAATCACTTCGAATATCAATATTCTAACGGCACCAATTAAAACACAGAAATTGACAGAGGGAACCAAAAAATTAGGTCCAACTCTATGCTGTCCACAAGAATGTCATTTAGATATAAAGACGCATATACATTGGAAGTAAGAGGAAGGAGGCAGGATCAAGATGGCAGGGTAGGAAGACCCTGAGCTCACCTCCCCCCACAAACACATCAAAACTACAACTACATATAGAGCAGCTCTTACTGAGAACAACCTGAAGACTAGTAGAACGGCTTTTCTTCAACTGAGGCTATAAAGAAAGAACCACGCAGAGTCTGGTAGGAGGGGAGGAGAAGTAGGGATTCACACCCCTAGTGGGTCACTCAAAAGAGGATTAGGATACCACAGGCCTGGGAATACTTCCTAAGGAGAGAAGAGTTAAAGTCCCCCCACACACACACACATATGCACACACTGAAGAAAAAGAAGAGACAGCTCAAAAGTGTGGCTCCAACCCCTTGGGCCAGATCCTGCCTGTAACCAAGGCAGATACCATTCATAGAAGCATTATTTACAATAGCCAAGGTATGGAAGCAACCTAAGTGTCCACCAACAGATGAATGGATAAAGAAGATGTGGTGTGTATATATATATATATATATATATATATATATATATATATATATATATATATCATATATATAAATATAATTTTATATATATATATATTTAATGGAATATCAACCATAAAAAGAATGAAATTTTGCCATTTGCAACAACATGGATGGACCTCGAGGGAATTATGCTTAGTGCAATAAGTCAGACAGAAAAAAACAAATACTGAATGCTTTTACTTATATGTGATATCTAAAAAACAAAACAAATTAATAAATCTAACAAACAGAAAAAGAGAACAAACTAGTGGTTACCAGTGGACAGCCAGGAAGTTCCTTCAACAACACACTTGTAAACAAAGAAGGAATCTTAAGATAAATTTTAAAACATTTTGAACTAAATAAAGGTGAAAGCACAACTTGTAAAAATCCGTGAGATAGAGCCAAAGCAGTGCTTAGCGGGAAACTTATAACGTTGGATGCATATATTAGAAACGAAAAAGATCTAAAATCACTAATCTAAGTTTTCACCTTGGGAAACTAAAAACAGAAGAGCAAATTAAATACAAAGTAAGTAGAAGAAAGGAAATAATAAGAATTAGAACAAAAATCAATAAAATTAAAAACAGGAAATCAACAAAGAAACCAAAAGCTGGTTCTTTGAAAAAAAAATCAATAAAATTAATAAGTTCCTAGACAAGCTAAGAAAAAACAAGAGAGGACACAAGTTACTAATATCAGAAATGAAAGAGGGCATATCACTACAGATACCAAGAACGTTGAAAGAATAATTAAGGAATACTATGAACAATTCCATGCCCACAAATTTGGTCACCTAAATGAAATGGACCAATTCTTTGAAGACACAATTTCCCAAAACTTACACAAGAAGAAATAGACAATGTGAATAAGTCTACATCTATTAAAGAAACGGTATCAGTAATTAATGGTCTTCTAAAACATAAAGCATCAGGCCCAGATGGGCTCACTGGTGAATTCTACCAAACATTAAAGGTATAAATTATGACAATCCTTTACAATCTCTTTCAGAGGAGAGAAGCAGAAGGAATACTTCTTAACTTGTTCTGTGAGGCCAATATTAACCTTTATACCAAAACCAAGCAAAGATATTACAAGTAAAGAAAAATACAGATCGATCTTTCTTATGAACATAAATGTAAAACTCCTCAACAAAATATTAAAACATCAAATCCAACAATGTATAAAATGAATTATATACCATGACCAAGTGGGATATATCCCAGGTATAGAAGGCTGTTTCAACATTTGAAAATCAATTAATATAAATCATCATATCAACAAGCTATAAAAGAAAAATCTACATGATCGTATCAATAGATTAATAAAAAGGGATTTGGCAAAATCCAACATCCATTCATGATAAAAAGAAAAATTCTCAGTAAACTAGGAATAAAAGGAGACTGCCTCAAACTGATAAGAAATATGTACCAAAAACCCCAAAACAAACAAACAAAAACCCCTACAGCTAACATCATAATTAATGACGTATGAAACTCTACTTTTCTAATAGAGAACAAGAAGCTCTCCTACTAAGATCAGAAACAACGCAAGGGTGACCCTCTCACCACTCCTTTTCAACATCATACTGGAAGTACTAGCTAATGTAACAAGACAAATCGAGGAAATAAAAGGTATACAAATTGGGAAGGAAGAAATAAAACTGTCTTTTCACAGGTGAAATGGTCATCTATGTATAAAATCCAAAAGAAATGACAGAAAATCTCCTGGAACTAATAAGTGATTATCACAAGGTTGCAGGATGCAAGATTAGTTTATAAAAATTAAGTGCTTTCTTACATTCAGCAATGAACAAAAGGGGATTTGAAATTAAAAACACAGTATTATTTATATTAGCACCTAGGTATAAATCTAACAAAATATGTACATGACCTATATGAAGAAAATTACAAGATTCTGATGAATGAAATTAAAGAAATAAATAGATGGAGAGAGATTTCATGTTCATGCATAAAAAGACTCAATATTGTCAAGATGTCATTTCTTCTCAACATGATCTATAGATTCAGTGAAATTCCAATCAAAATCTCAGCATGTTATTTGGTGGATATTGACAAACTGATTCTGAGGTTTATATGGCGAGGCAAAAGTTTCAAAATAGCTAAAATATTATTGCAAGTAGGAAAACAAAGTTGAATAACTGACATTACCAGACATCAAGACTTACTGTAAATCTCCAGTAATCAAGACAGTGCGGCATTGTCAAAATAACAGACAAATAGATCAGTGGAACAGACTAGAGAGTCCAGAAATAGACCCATATAAATACAATCAACTGATCTTTGACAAAGGAGCAAAGGCAATACAATGGAGAAGCTGGTAATTCATATGCAAAAAAAAAAAGAATCTAGATACAGACCTTACACATTTCACAAAAATTAACTCAAAATGGACCATAGTTTTAAATGTAAAACACAAAACTATAAGACTCTTAGAAAATAACATAGGAGAAAACATAAACAACCTTGCATATGGCAATGACCTTTAGATGCAAAACAAAAGCACAATCCACTAAAAAAAAAATAATGGATAACCTGGACTTCATTAAAATTAGAAACTTCTGCTCTGTAAAAACAGTGCCAAGAGAATGAAAAGGCAAGCCACAGACTGGGAGAAAATATTTGCAAACAATACATCTGATAAAGGAATGTTATTCAAAATATACAAAGAACTCTTAAAACTCAACAGTAGAAAAGCAAACAACTCGATTTAAAAATGGGCACAAGACCTTAACAGACACCTTAGCAAATAAGATATATAAATGGCAGATAGGATGTGAAAAAATGCTCCACATCACATGTCATCAGGGCAATGCAAACTATAAAAACAATGAAATATCACTACACACCTGTTAGAATGGCCAAAATCTGACAACACCAAATTCTGGAGAGCATGTGGAGTAACTAGAACTCTTGCTCATCGCTGGTGGGAAGGCAAAATGGCACAGTCATTTTGGAAGACAGTATGATGGTTTTTTACAAAACTTGGTATTTATCCAAAGGAGCTGAAAACTTAGGTCCAAGTAAAAATCTGCACACACATGTTTATAGCAGCTTTCTTTTTCCATAATTGCCAAAACTTGGAAGCAACCAAGATTTCCTTCAGTAGGTGAATAAACTGTGGTATATACAGACAATGGAATATTAATCAGCAGTAAAAATAAATGATCAAGCCATAAAAATACAAAGAGGAACTTTAATGCACATTACTAAGTGAAAGAAGTTAATCTGAAAAGGTTACACACTGTATGATTCTAATTATATGACATTCTGCAAAAGGCAAAACTAGGAAGACAGTAATAAGATCAATGGTTGCTGGACGGGGTGAAGAGGGAAAAATAGGTAGAGCACAGAGGACTTTAGGGCAGTGAAACTACTCTGTATGGTACTATAATGATGGAGACATGTCATTATACATCTGTCCAAACTCACAGAACGTACTACACCAAGAGTGAATCATAATGTGAAATATGGACTTTGGGTGATTATGGTATTTCAATATAGGCTTATCAAATGTAACTAATATACCACTCTGATGGGGGATGTTGATAATTAGGGAGGCTATGCATGTGTGGGGTCAGGAGGTATATAGGAAATCTGTACCTTCTTTCAATGTTGCCATGTACCTAAAACTGCTCTAAAAAATTAACTCTTAAAAAAATAGAACCCAGACATCCCCTCCCTACCCCACTAGTTCACACAGCCTCATCCCTATTATCCACGCTGTATCTATGGAGCCTAATTTTACTATGTTCAGTATACCCAGTTATCACTACAAGACACAGACTTTTGAGTTACCTCTCAACTCCATCATTCTAACCTTAAATTTCTATGAATATGCTTTATTCCATTCTCATCTCCTAACACCACCTCAATTTTTAAATTTGGTCTACCATGATCTCTGGAGCTCGTTGTCAATTAATTGTAATATTTACTGTGTATTCAAAATCATCTCTAAACATCCTTTATCCTCTTGTTCTTACAGCTATGTGACTCTCCTCTGAAATGCTGCTTCTACACAGCTAGCCCTCTTAATTGCAAAAGGGGCAAGTATCCTCCGTGCCCCTAATTGCCGCTTCTAAGTCATTCTCCCTTACTCCTCACTTAAAACCCCAGCTTTAAATTGCATGGCATCAGATTATATCTCTGCTGCCATTGCTTGTTGGTATCATCCACCTGTTGCCCTTCAAGTCTCAATGTTCATAAATCTTGGCTCACTGCTGGTACCATTATTCCTATCTTCATTCTTGGTGATTTCACAGTACATAAAGATCATTCTTCCAACACCTATTAATTTCTCAAACACCCCTCTTCAGATAAGCTTGTTCTAGGCATTCATTCTCATGATTATATACCAGAACTTACATTTCTATAACATTTCTATAACTGCAGTCTCTATATAATTTCAGTTGTATGCATTCCATTCTCTGACCATCATTTCTATTTTCCTAATTCTTTCTTCCTAATACCGTGATTCCAACCATAGACATTCAACGTTTATGGACAATTTGAATGTAATTCATTTCATTATCAGGTAAAAATATTATTGATTACTGAAACACATGCAAAAAATAAGTATTTGGAAAGTTAACACCTGACTTTTAGTACAAATGTTTTAGCGAACTAGGAACAGAACAAATTACCTTCATTTGATCAGTGTTTCTAACAAAACCTATGAAACTAGTACATTTTAGAAGTACTCTTTTTTATCAAGAGAAAAAGGCTTGTTGTCACTCCTTCTATCCAACATCGTACTGGTGGTCCTAGCAAACACTACATTTAAAAAATAAAGATTACTGAATTAAAAACATCATTGTTGACCGATATTATGATTGCAAAGAGAAATGTAGAGTATTAGAACTCACTGATGAAAGAGTAAATCAAGTTAGCTAGTTATAAGAGAAATACATAAAAATTGATTTATTTCTTGTATGCCAGAAACAATTCATTTAGAAGTGACATTAAAAATATACTTGGGCTTCCCTGGGGGCACAGTGGTTGAGAGTCCGCCTGCCGATGCAGGGGACACAGGTTCGTGCCCGGTACGGGAAGATCCCACATGCCATGGAACGGCTGGGCCCGTGAGCCATGGCCGCTGAGCCTGCGCGTCCGGAGCCTGTGCTCTGCAACGGGAGAGGCCACAGCAGTAAGAGGCCCGCGTATCGCAAAAAAAATTTTTTAAATAAATAAATAAATATATATATACACACACACACACACACACACACACATATATATATATATATATATATATATATATATATATATATACACATACAGATACCACTCGTAACAGCAACAAGCTTTATCAGATACCCAGGAATCGACTTAACAAAGTACATGCTAAATTTCACAGAAAGAAAAAAAAATTATTAAGGAATATTAAAATTTCAAAATATATGGGTAGATATACCAAATTTATCGGCAATAATATTCAAAATATAAAATATGGCAATTCTACCCAAATTAACTTATAGATTCAATGCAATTCTAAAAACATTCTAACATGATTTTTAATGGAATTTGATCAGCAAAAATCAATATGGGATTTTAAACTACCAAGAAGAGTTAAGACAAATTTGAAGAAAAATAAGTAGAAATTCACCCTACTAAGCTTTCAAAATTTGAACTTAATATAAACACAAGGTTAGTTTATTGGTGAAAGGATAGACAAATAGACCAAAGAAACAGAAAAGAAATCCTAGTCAAACACATATAGAGGAACTTCATATACATCAGAGATGACAAAATAAATCAGTAAGAAAGTCAGGAACTAGGCAATAAATGCTTCGGGGACAAATGCTTACTCACATGGAAAAAAACTGAACTGTATCTCTGTCTCATATTTAGAAAGAAATTTATGTGTAATAATATTCTAAATTTAAGTTCAAAAATTTTAATTTAGGAGATAATAGAATAAAATATATATATATTTTTTCTCAAAATAGGAAAGAATTTTACAAACAAAATAAAAGTCTAACCATAATGGAAAAGATTGATAGTTTGTCAGCTCAAAAATTAAACTTCATTTTGTGTGTGTGTGTGCAGGGTTACCATGTTCAATAAACAATGTGAATGTCTGAAGTTATGTATATGAATAGTACTGTGGTAATGTATATATTCAATAAAGAAACCAAGAAAAAACTTCAAAGCAAGCCACAGACCATAGGTTGGGAGAATATATTTATAAAATATGTAACTGATAAAAGAACACTACTGAGAATATATCAAGAACTCTTTCATTCAACAATATGAAGTCACATAACTCAAAAGAAAAATGGAAAACTGGATAGCTTTTTAAAATCACAGAGCAGAGACTTCCCTGGTGGTCCAGTGGTTAAGAATCTGCCTTCCAATGCAGGGGATGTGGGTTCAATCCCTGGTTGGGGAACTAAGATCCCACAAGAAGCAGGGCAACTAAGCCCACATGCTCTAGAGCCCATGCCACAACTAGAGAGAAGCCTGCATGATGCAATGAAAGATCCCACGTGCCACAACAAAGATCCCGCGTGTGGCAACTGAGACCCAATGCAGCCAAATAAATAAATAAATAATTTTTAAAAAATCACAGAGCAAGAAAAGAATACATAAATCTAGACACACATCTTACACTTTACACAAAAATTAACTCAAAATTGATCATTGGCCAAATGTAAAAATGCAAAACTATAAAACTTCTAAAACATTTTAGAAAATCTATGTGCCTTTGGGATCAGTGATGAGATACAACACCAAAATCATAATTCATGAAAGAAAAAATAGATGTTCAACTTTATTAAAATTAAAACCTACTCTGCAAAAGATGATGTTAAAAGAATCAAAAGCCACACACTGGAAGAAAGTATCACATATCTGATAAAAGACTTGCACCTAAAATATACAAAGAACACTTAAACTTCAACAATTAAAAAACAATTTTAATTTTTAAAAATAAGCAAAAGAGGGGCTTCCCTGGTGGTGCAATGGTTAAGAATCCACCTGCCAATGCAGGGGACACGGGTTCAAGCCCTGGTCCAGGAAGATCCCACATGCTGTGGAGCAACTAAGCCCATTGCTCCACAACTACTGAGCCTGCACTCTAGAGCCCGTGTGCCACAACTAATGAGCCCATGTGTCACAACTACTGAAGCCTGTGCGCTAGAGCCTGTGGTCCGCAATAAGAGAAGCCACAGCAATGAGAAGTCCTCACACCACAACAAAGAGTAGCCCCTGCTCAATGCAACTAAAGAAAGCCCATGTGCAGCACTGAAGACCCAATGCAGCCAAAAAGAAATTAATTAATTATTTTTTAAAAACAAGCAAAAGATTTGAACAGACAGCTCACAGAAGAATATAGTATATATATCAAATAAACGTGGAAAGATGCTCAACATAATTTGTTATCAGTGAAATTGAAAAAAAATTAAAACAATGAGTAACTCTACACATCTATTGGATGACTACAATACAAAAAACTGACAACACTAATTTCTGGTGAGCATTCAGAGCAATACAAACTCTTATTCATTGCTAGTGGGAATGATAATGATAAGACACTTTGGAAAATAGTTTGACAGTTTCTCACAAAGCTAAGCATAGTCTTTCCATACAATCCAGCAATCAAGGTACTAGGTATTTACCAAAGTGATTTAAAACTTATTTCTACACAAAACAATCTTCATATAATTGGTTACAGCAGTTTTATTCATAATCATCAAACCTGGAAGTAACCAAGACGTCCTTCAATAGATGAATGGGCAAACCGCACATCTATGCAGTGGAATGCTCTTCAGCGATGAAAGAGAATGAGATATCAAGCAATGCAAAAGCACAGATGCATATTGCTACGTGAAAGAAACCAATCTAAAGATTACTTCCTGCATGATTCCAATTTTATGACATTCTGGAAAAGACAAACCTATAAAGATGGTAAACAGATCAGTGGTGGCCAGGTGTTTGGGAAGGAACAACATAAGAGATTTTTTTAGAGCAGTGAAACTAGTCTGTATGATAGTTGCAACGGTGGATACATGACATTATGCATTTTTCAAAACCCACAGAAATTTACAGCACAAACAGTGAGCCTGAATGCATGTAAATTAAAAAACATTTATTGGGGGGTCCGAGGCGATACCAGGTCAGGGTGCAGACTGAGACAAAAGATGTAACTTTATCTCACTGAAGAGAGTGTGAGAAAAAAAGGTGCTAACCTCAGTAACTTTGGAAATGAGTGGCATCTATAGGATTAAAGCAAAAAGAACTGCACACAAGCACTGTACTCTAGCTGACAAAGTTGTTTCCCACAGGAATATGAGTTAAACAACTCTGACACCACGAGACATCTATACCGGAACTGAACAACTAAGGAATGGATGGCAATGGTGGGAACCAGACTTCTCACTTCTGGAGTGGGAGGTTACAGACAAGCAAGGGGAGAGGGCTGGAATGATTCACATAGTAATGGATTAGAGTTGGAAAAATCTTGGCTTAATATAGATGTAGATGGACACACATGGAAATATTTATAGATATGTTTATATATGTGGGTTAGTAGTCCTTCGTAGATTTTCTTGCTCTGTCAGCTGAAAGGGCCTAGAAGCAATGACACCCTAGTAGCAATGAGCACATCCAGCACCTAGATCTTGGTTTCTAATACCCTTCTGCAATAAAAGGAACCAGGGCCCCTTGGAGAAATGGCTGGGCATTCCAGGGCAGGGATGGAGAAATATAAAATGAGCCTGGAACATCTTGTACTGTCAGAAAGTGAAGAAGTACTAAAAAACAAACAAACAAACAAAAAGACCCATAATGAGGAGAGTATGTCAAAGAGGCACAGGAGCTAACTGAAAGAGTCCCCAATGCCAAAGCTGGAAAAATTTGAGCAGCAAAAAAATAAATGGTTTTGGTTATAACCCAAAGTACAAAATTAGTAAATGAATAAATTAATAACTATAATAAATAGGGGGAACAGAAAGATATCCCATGAAGAAGAACTCCAAATAATGTATTTATGTAGATATTCTGTCTTCAAGGAGGTGAGGCATAACTCCTCACTCCTGCATCTAGTCACTTAATTCCAAAAAGTACAGAATGGAAAGAGGAAAAAAGAGTACAATGAAAGAACCTAACGAACACCACCTCAGCCAGGTGATCAACAGGAACCTCAACTGTGATGAGTCATGTTCGTAGTATGTGCCCTTGATCTGATGTGATGAGAATGGCAATTACCTCTGTGGGTCTTCCTCCTCAAAGTCCATAAACAGTCTAATCTTAAGAAAAAATTCAGCCAAATCCCAGTTGAGGACATTCCACAAAAACTTGACCAGGACTCCCTAAAACTCAAGGTAATAAAAAATAAGTAAAACCTGAGGAAACTCTCATAGCCAAGAGGACCATAAGAAGACCTGATGGAAGTCTGATGTAGTATCCTGGGTAGGATTCTAGAACAGGAGAAAAGTATATTAGGTAAAAAGGAAATCTGAATAAAGTGTGGACTTTAGTTAATAATAATGTATCAATACTGATTTATTTATTGCGACGTATGTACCATATTAATATAAAATGTTAATTATAGGGATAACTGTATAGGGGTATATATGGGAACTCTCTGTACTACATTCATAAATGTTTTGCAAATTTAATACTACTCTAAAATTAATAGTTTATTTTTAAAATCAGAAAAGAAGTTAATAGATTTTCCAGTAAATTATTAATAAAAATTAATTCAACTTCACTAATAAACATGAATATAAATTTAAAAGGGAAAAATGAAAAGACATGTTTCTGATGGATTATCTTATATCAAATTAATCCTGCCAAGAACACCTATAAAAGATGAATCTTTTTTTTTAAATTGTTTAAACCTATTACAACAAGAGCATTCACTCTCCCTCTATCTATCTGAAGGCAGCCAAGGACTTGTGGAATTTTGGTCAACATCCCTGTTCAATAAATTTTGACAAAAGTATACAGTTGTGTGACTACCCACAAACTATATGGAACATTTCCATCAAGTCAGCAAGTTTTCTCAATCCCCTTGATAGGTAATCCTCCTTTCAAACCCAGAAAGGCAATTGCTGTCTTTCTGCCACTATACTTGCCTCTTCTGGCACGTCACACAAATAGACTACAGTACGCAGTATTTTGTGTCTGCCTTTTGTCACTAAGCTTAATGCTTCTGAGATTCAATCATGAACGCAGGGAGCAACACTTTGCTCCTTTTCATTGATAAGTAGTTTTCCTTTATATGTATATACCACAAAAATTTTAATCTATTCACCAGTTGATAGATATTTGGGTTGTTTCCCATTTAGTCTGATTATGAGTAAAGGTACTATGAGCATTCCCAAACCAAACTGTGTACGCATATGTTTTCATCTCTCTTGGATAAATTTTAGAGTAGGAATATTGGGACATATGGTAAGTGTATGATAACTTTATAAGAAAATACCAAAATGTTTTCCAAAGTGGCTACCACATTTTCATTTCCACTTGCAATATATGAGAGTTCCAGTTTCAATACCACTTGGTATTTTTTTTAATTTAGCCATTCTAATAGGTGTGCAGTATATCTCATTGTGGTTTTAATTTGCATTCCTTTGATAACAATCACATTGAACATGTTTTCAGGTGTTATTGGCCATTCATACATCTTCTTTGATGTAATGTCTGCTTAGAGTCTTTGTCCTTTTAAAAAAAAATTGAGATTTTCTTTTCCTTTTTCTTTTTTTTGTTGTATGAGTTCTTTATATCTTACAGGTACAAGTTCTCTCTCAAATTTTTTCTCCCAGTCTGTGGCTTATCATTTAATTTTCTTAACAGTGTCTTTTCTTACAGTATATTTTGAAGAACAGAGGTTTTTATTTTATCTGTGCTTTTGGTGTATTAAGAAATGTTTGCCTAAGAAGGAGCAGTCCTAATGTTAATGAAATACACATGATCTCTTTTCAAAAGGAGACAGTCTGGGTGGCTGACTAGTAGGAAGGCAGCAAGTTAGGCTGGGTGATAAATGGAGTGTGTGGGTGTCTAAGGGTTCAGGACTTTTGGACAAATACACTGTTCTCACCATAGGCCTTTGCAGTGAAACCAGACCCATGTAACCTACACTGATCTGAGTCTTCATGCTCTCTGCTCTTCTGCTAGATAGAATCTTTTTTGTCCTTAAGTCCTCTATGGCCCTTTGGATATTTTAAAGTGTTTTAAAATATTTTAATGTATTTGATCACTACAGCCCTGTGAAGTAGGAACTAAACGTCTATTGCTTTGTTTTGCTTTGTTTTGTTTTGTTTTGTTTGACGCACAAACTTCTACTATCCCATATTCATAGTTGAGAATTTAAGTGACTTGCCTAACGCCACATAAATATTGAGCAACAAAGTTAGGACTGGAGCCCAAGTCTCCTGACACGAAACATGGTGTCTCCTGCTTTCCTTACTTAAATGCTTGAGCAACTAGGCTAAACCCAAGTCCTCTCTGTGGATATGGTAGAGCCAGGGTAGAGAGGTTGGGTTAGGGAGAGAGGCTATTCATAAAGAAGGTTTGGGAGAACCTGATAACACATTACTATCCCATGTCAAAACAAAAGGCATTGTGGTACAGTAGGAAATTAGATAAATGTGAGTTCTGAATCCAGTTTGGCTAGCTTTAAAAAATTTTGTCTTCTGAGTCAATGTGTTCCCCTAAACTATTTGAGAAGACTAGTCTCTCACTCGTTAGCTATGTATTTCTTAACTCTGATTAATCAGTGTCCTTTTAATTATATGAGCTAAAGTTTTTTGAGCATCTATGTATCAGACCCTGCAATCCATTTTATTTACTGCATTTAAACCTCAAAACGTCTCTATGAAGTAATCTCATCCCAATTTATCAAAAAATGAAACAGAGATTATGTTTTGCCTGAGCCCCCATAGAGCATATGCTAGAGATTTAAGATTTTCTGACTCCACACCCATGCTCTCAGGCACTTAAGTCTATAGTGCCTCTTGTATTTAAAATGAGCACATTCATTCTTACTGCATACAGTTGCTTTGCAAATTTGGAACAATTCATGTTAAAAGTAGATTGTAAATATTTGTCTTTATTCAATTTCCTCCCCTTCTCGTTGTATGAGAGGATTAAATTTCCTAACCCAACTTGCAGTTGCGGGGTGGGGGGTGTCTTATGATTAGTCCTTTCTAATGGGTTATGGACAGAACAGGCTTGTGTGGCTTGGGGGATGGAAAATTTAATCGTCAGTGTAAGATCATTCGGTTCTCATTCTGCCTGGGAGATTATGGAAGTGTGTGCATACAAGTGCCACGATTTTCGAGTACCCTGGAATGCTGAGCCGACACGTGGAGGACAGCTGCCTTGGCAAGTTTTGCAGAGTGAACTTTGTATGAGACAGATAAACTTGTCTTCAACCACTGATACTTGGGGGCTGTTTGTTACCGTAGCAAAACCTAATGCATCCTCACCTACACAACATAGCATCTAGGGTTATAATGAGAGTGGTCATATTTTAGTGGTGGTTGGTCTTGATGTTATTGTCCATAAAGACCATCAGGCCATTTCCAAAAACAACCCCTTTATGGTCCTTGGCCTCTCTTTCATAGACAGGCAAAATATTTTCATTATCAAAGTAGCAAAATTAAAATGATGTCTTTGTAAAACATAATTCAATGACATAGACAAGGAATGGATATATTGTCTGGAGTGTTCAGCAGAAGTTTAAGCATCAGATAAACAGTCTTTTCCCTTGAGTTGATTCTCTCAATCTACTTACAAGTAATTATAAAGGCATTAAACTCACAAGCATGAATGGATTACAAACCATTCTACCACTAAGTAAATTTAAGCAGTCTTCTTGATCTCTATCAGGAAGGCCTTCCCCCCTTAACAAGTTCCACATTGCAGACAAACCTTTCTGCCATCTGCTCGAAGGGAAACATGTGCCAGGATCTTGCACTTGAACATTTTGCCCTTGGTAAGGAAAAAGACCTTAGGGACTTTTTCTGGAAAACCACCCTCTTGGCACACAATTTGTAGCCAAGCTTTGCCCTTTGTCCCTTGTGCGAAATGATCTATTTTGATATAAATGTCACTTTGAATAAATGTGTATGAGGTCATATTTACATATGCTAACCACTCGTGTGGTTTCTGGTGGTGATGGTGATGGTGGATCCCCATACTGCCAGACTGAGGATTTGAACTGGGTGATGATATCAATGTCTCCTAAGCCACAGAAGGAAACGAGCCATCTTTTAAAAGCTCCGTAGCCGTTCTCTCCACTGTAGTTGCTGCATGTTGCACTGCTTTCCTCCTCTTTCTTCTTCATCGAGCTCATGCTTACTGACTCTTCTTAGATGCTTTCTTTGGCCATGCCATGTGGGTTAAGTAACTCTTCTCTTTGTTCCTTTTACCCTGTCCTTATCCCTCTCCTAGTATAATATGAAGGATATTCGGATATGATGTGGCTAGAGCTTTCTTGCTGACTGGAGGAAGTGTAATGATGTTTCAAAGCTGTATCATCATGTGTATTTTTTCCCTGCCATGGGCATCAATTTTCATAGGAAACTTCAAGCAAGAATTGGAACATCCCACGATAGGTGATTTGAAGCATTCTCCTCCCCAAGACAGCACACATGAGATCAATTCTCCAGAAGCCACCAAAGAGAATTCAAATAGTTTCAAGAACTCTGAGATTAGAGAGGAGAAAAGATAGAGAGGATCATAGTCATCGAACTAAGCAAGAAGGCAACTTGCATTTCGCAGAGCATACTTGATGTAATCCAAGCCATCTGTATGGATGCCTGCTACATACTCAGACTCTACAATTTGATCAAGTGTATCGGCAAAACCTAAGGATTCAGTGTGACTAGTAACAAGGGTCCCAAGATGAGGCAAGAAGTAGACATCCAAACACACATTTAACTGGAACGAGAGCGAACATGGCAAATGCCAAAGATGGTCCAGTTTGGATCATAATCAGTTGCAGCTTTGTATTAAAACATTGCAGTTTTATAATTCACACTAGAATCTTAGTGGGAGGTAAGGGTGAGGATTTTCAAACTCACACACAAAAAATTGACACATAAAATTTGTTTTATAATCAGCCGTATATGACTCATTCTTAACAAATTCTTCTATGGTCTTCAAATATTATTATAGATAAATGAGACTAGATGTTCCTGCCTGTTTCAGTCAAGTTTTAAGGGTAGATGTGAACAAAACTATGTAAGTTTTCCACTTTACAGAATGCTGTTTTAAGGAAGTGTTTTTCTGCCCAAGTGTACTAAATGCTGTAGCAGCACTTACCATGTTCTACGTATCTGTCCAGGGGCTTATTTCTCATGAGAACAGTGTCTCACACATTTTTTTACGGCTCACGTGTGTAACATAACAATTAATGAATTAAGACATTAGTTAATATAACTGGCATGGCAGAAAACTATCATCCTAATCATTGGGGAGACAAGGATTTCTTGAAATGACAAAGGAACTAGGAATACAAAAACTGAAAACTTGTTCACACTAAAATCAAAATATCTGTTATGACAAAACACTCTTAAAAAATCAAATCGTTAAGGTAGAGGCTGTGTGATATGTTGTCACATGTGCAACTGACATCAGCAAAAGCATAAAAAATATAATACTTCTACAAATCAAAAAGAAGACAAATAGACAAAAGACATAAATAGGTATTTTATAAAAGAGGAATTATAGGGACTTCCCTGGTGGCCCAGTGGGTAAGACTCCACTCCCCCAATGCAGGGGGCCCGGGTTCCATCCCTGGTTGGGGAACTAGATCCCGCATGCATGCCGCAACTAAGAGTTCGCATGCTGCAACTAAAGATCCCGCATGCCGCAATGAAGATCCTGTGTGCTGCAATGAAGACCCAGCACAGCCAAAATAAATAAATAAATAAATATTATAAATAAATAAATAAAAGAAAAAAAGAGGAATTACATATGACCAATTAATATATGAAAAACCATTTGATTTCATTAGAGATGAGAGAAATGCAAATCAAGATCACAGTGAGATAACATTTTAGAACCATTCGATGGCAAAAACCAATGATAAGTTAGAAGGACCATGTTCTGCCTCTCAAAACTGGCATAATTTCACCGTGTGCAGTACAAACAGGAAGACTTACTTACACATGAAACTCATTATTAACTCTGTACTCTGTGACACTTGCTAGTTACCACAGTTCTCGATGACAAATGACATAGTGTTCTTATTTGCCAGAAGGTTCCTCATGTAATATGTAGAACTGCTATTAGAGTGTCATAAAATTTGATTTGTGCTATTCCTTGTCGAACATTAAATTGTAGTATTTAAACAAAAAAACAAGGACTAACATCTCCTCCAATCTGAGTTTTGTTTTACATTACATTGAATGTTTCTGAAAGTATCACCTGTTCCTAAGAGACAGAGACTGATTTCCTAACCTCTTTGTGTAAGTTCAAAAAAAAATGAAGGTTTAATAAATTTCTAGAAAAGGTATAGTAAACACAGTATTAAGGATGATTGCCACCTTAACTGGGGAGAGAAAAGGAGATATAATGGGAAAATCACATAGCATGCTTTTGTCAATACTCTAGTTTCCACATTAGATGATGGGTGCATTGGTAGAAAAAAATTCTAGTTTAATTCCTAAAAGGCTTCTCTAAAACCAAACTAAAATCCTTAAACTATGAAGTTGGGAAATAATGAGATTTGTAAATGCTTCTCCAATTTGAAGAAACTGCTTTTTGATCATATAAAAACAGCTGTGAAAAATACATTTTAAAATTTTCTGGTATCACTCATCTTTTCAAAAAGAAGAACAAAAATACCCAAGGAGAAAAAAAATGTCCATTATAAAGGACTGAATCAGAAAAATCAAAAATACGATGAGTAGTTTCTTAGGGATAAACATCAACACTTTGGGTCATGTTTTCATTTTATCACTGTAGCATGAGATAATGGGGATTATTCAGCCAATTTAGAAATGTATCTTTTCAATCATGAACCTCATTTTTAGCGCAACCTATAGGAACTGGGTCAAGGATTTTAGTGTGCTTCTCTTCCCTGCCCGAAACCCACGCATATCCAACCACCATGAACCTGAACTTCGCAAACTGCCTTTACCATTTAAGGCACCTAAAGTACATCAGTCAATGTCCTGCCCCTTAATTATGAGCACTATTTACATAAGGTTACCGAAGGTCTAATTAATAAAATATATAAGAGCATAAAGTAAATATTAAGTGTGTACTCAAGGTCATTACTCACGGTTAAGGGCATAACATGGTATTTTTCTTTCCTGGTTCTTCATCTCAAGTCCTTTCATGTGTGCCACATCCAACCTCCAAGTGCCACCCTCTTCTGCTGTTCAGGAACTCAGCTCGAACAGGAACACCTATCATGCAAACATCCAGCGCATGTGAATGCCTGACCCGTCCCCTGCGAGGTGGAAGGTACTTACCCTCAAACCCTGATGAGGAAGAAATTTGACCTGAGCTAATAGCTACTGTATTCACAGCATGGAAACTGAGATATATTTCTCCTCCTGAGTTCTATTAGGTTGGAAGCAAGAATCATCACAGAGAAACACCGTGGCTATATCAAGGATGTCCACGGATGTCAACTGGACTCCTTATATTCCTGAAATGTCATCCTAAAATCTGTCTTAATAACAGAGCTGGTTAACGAGACTGATTTTTCAACCGGGGACTGCTTATATAAGTTAACTTCTAAGTCAAGTTATCAAGAGAAGACCTTTTCCCCAGATTATTACTACCTCTATCCCTCAACATAAGAAGATAAGCTCAGGGAAAAAGCAAATTCGACAAGTGTTTCTTACATGTTTACTCCGCTAAGCATTACCATAGAAGCTACAGAATAAAAGCCACAAACTATTGAATCCCAGCTACGTGCCAGATATTTTGCATCCATTTTCACTAAAGTTCACAACTCTCCACATTAGTTGTGAAATTCTACATTTTACAGATGAGGAAACTAAGTTGCCCAAGGTCACAAAACTAGTAAAACCTGAGGCTGGCATTTGAATCTAGATCTGTCTCAGTCTGAAGGCTGCAGGCTTTTATTATAAGATGGATGATTTTAAAGAAATTTACCAGCATACTGGATAGTTCAAAAAGCCACAAGTTCTCTACAACTAAAGGTACACTGCCTTTCATGAACATTTGGAAACTATAAAAGGTCAAATCAAGCCCCTCTTCACCCCCTTCTGTTTATTATAACAATGTTACATGACAAACTGAAATCCTCAACCAAGACCCCCTAATGGCTTGATAGGTTTGTTCATTTCTCCCATATTCCCCTTTTCCCAGTGTACAGACCAGCTCACCTCAGCCTACTGTATGTTACACTTTGCTCTGCAGGGGTCTGCAGGGGGGAGTGAGTGGAGGGGACTCCTATTCTAATCTTTTTGGTTACAAACTAACTCACCAACAGACCCATAGGTGTTTTGTGACCAGCCTAATATCACAAATATTAGCATTGATGGTGTTTGGGAAGGTGCTTTCTTAACATCAAAGATAAAAACTATAATTTTATCTAACACATTCAACTTCAAGAAGACATGCAAACGATTCTTTAACAACTTAGAGCTTCAGGAAATCAGAAACTGACTGTCTTTAAGAAAATAAAAACAAGCCACGTGTATCCTATGTGGAACTAAGTGGACAGAGAAATTAAACTGACCTGAAGCTATTTCCTTTTTCCTCTCTCTTTGAATACACACGGCCTTGAAAGGCTCATCTCCAGGTAGTAAAGCAGCATCTGTCAGCAGCGGGCCTGGAAAAACCATCTCTCAGATGGAAAAAAAAAAAGAAAGTTTGATGACCAGATGTAGGAACGTAATTTGAGACAGAATAGGCTGAATTTAGGAGACTAGAATGTCCCTTATAAAGCAGCAGACCAGTGAAGGGTGTTATAGGCCAGTGCTTCCAAATTGTAAAAGTGCATATAAATCACTGGGGAATCTTGTTAAATTCAAATTCTGACTTGTGAGTTCTAGATGAAGCCTGAGATTCCCAGGTGACGCCAGGCCGCTGGTCCTCAGACCACACTTGGAAAACCAAGGTTATAGGGCAGTGGGTTGTTTAATGGCGTCAACTGATATTCTGTGATGGTAAAAGACAATGATTCGGGGAGAACAGTCATGCCAGAGGAGACTAGCGCAGGATGGACAGGCTGGTAGGGTCTAAATGGCCCACCTGCCAGGAGGCCACGGGAAGAACCCGAGTCCTGGGTCTCACCCTCGTGTGCTCCTGACTTGCAGTATACAGTGGACAGATATCCTCCAGGACTAACATTATGAATTCATTCTCGTATAGCCGAAGGGACAAATACATTTTGGAGTGCCATAATTTCTACCATCATTTATAAATTTATTCAAGAATAGTGTTGTGTGGCCATACATCCGTTCTGCTATGATCTGAATGTTTACGTTTCCCCAAAATGCATGTGTTGAAATCCTAATCCCCAAGGTGACAGTATTAGGAGGTGGGGCCTTTGAGATGTGATTAGATCATGAAGGCAAAGCCCTCACACATGGAATCGGTACCCTTATAAAAGAGACCTGAGAAAGCTTCTTTGCCCTTTTCAACACGTGAGGACACAGCAAAAAGACTACCATCTGAGAAGTGGGCCCTCCCCAGGCGCCATGGTCTTGGACTTCCCTGCCTCCAGAACTGTGAGAAATAAATTGATGTTGTTTATAAGCCACCAGTTTGTGGTATTTTATCATAGCAGCTCACACAGACTAAGACACTCTACGTCCCTCCTCCATCTCCCAAATCACTTTTCCCACCGCTTCTGGAAATATCTGAATATGGGATAGGAACACCGGAATCAAAAGTCTGCGAAAAGCTTTGAATGACAGTAAGCACAAACATCAGGCTCCTGATTGGACGCCGCTTGTAAAAGTCATCCTCATTCACACCCGTCATTACATTATTTCTCTCAGGAGGGCATGTGTTGCTCACGCTTCTCTGTTCTGCTTTCTACCATCTCTCAGTTCTCCATTGTGTGCACTAAATTCAAAGGGACGGGAAATTCCATTTCTACTCTATGGTTATATCATCTCTCTAATCACTTTATTATGAAGCCTGGGGGTAACTGTGCCATTTGACATACTTTCCATCAAAGGCATGGAAATCCTGGAGGCAGGACAGGCATGGAATGTTCACTGTTGATCAAATGAGAGGAGCACTTGTCTCTTCTTGTAGGCAATTACCATCTAGCTGTCCCTTTGCCACCCCATGATCCCTTCTCAGAAAGACCTCCAAAGACTCCTCTTCTTCCCAGCTCTCAATGGCCCTCAACAGCTGGCCCTATATCCAAGTCTAATCGCATGTTGTACCAAAGCATAGAGCTACTTTAAAACACATCCCCATATAAAATATCCAATACAGAACAGCTCACTCTAATAATGTGTTTGTAAAGAAAGTAAGTTGAGCTCGTTGGTAATTCTATCAAATATCCCAACTTTCCATCATCATCCCCACGCATCCATCCAACCTTCCACAGATACCAAATGAGCATGAGTCACGGGCACGAAGGAAACACAAGGGCAAGGACAGCACGTACTGTCCTCAAAAGATTGACGGTCTCTTAAGGTAAAACACACCAATTTTCTTTCATTTAAACATTGATTTACTGAATCCTCAGTGAGCCCTAATCATACGCCAGGCACTATGGTAAATTCTGGGAATAAGCCATAAACAAGATGGACATGAGTCGTACTTTCTCAAACCTCATGGTATATAGCAGAGGAGACAGAAGAGAGTGACAGAGCACATAATAAGCAGCTAAGGACAAAGCAGGAGATAAAGGCAGATGCTGCAGCTGCAACTCAGTGAAATGAGACCCAGTGTCCTGCCTGCATGGGCAGAGGTGGTGCAAGGAAGCAGTGAAATTTGAATACAGCTGCAGTAAGTACAAGGACTTCAGATACACAGGATCTTCTGAAAGCTTAAGTAGTTCCTAGGGGCCAGAGAAAGTTGAGAAAAATTTCCTAACTTAAGTAGAAGGTTTCTGTTGTATATTTTTTCTTAAACTGAGGAATATTTACCCTTGGGAGTACCTGGTGGAGGTGCCAGGAGTATAAGAATCCATGGTAAAATAATAAAACATCTTCCTGGGGTAACAGTTTTACTAAATGGTGATTTAAGACATACGCGTGTGTGTGTGTGTGTGTGTGTGTGTGGAATAGAAAGTAAAATTTATATGAATATTTTCTAACAGAAAACTTCAAAGCCATGCCTTGTTTGTGTCGGATCACTTAGGCCTCTACAGCCACACCTTCTCCATGACTGCCAACACATCACATTCTCATTTCTGTATGTTGAAGAATGTGCTTACAGGAAGGAAGAAACCCTGCTCTGCCGAGAAAAAGAGATACGCATCAGGAAAGCTGGCGTGTGTCATTACATGAAAGATTAAATGCCGGACTGAGGATATTAGGTTTCATTGATGATCCTGGAGGAGGAGGTATGGGACTGAGTATCTGTGAGCTGAGCAGGGACTCATGGGACCAGGCAGACGGCTGCATTTCTGAGTCTCACGTGTGGATGATAGTATGTGGATCTTTACCTGAAGGCCAGGGGTGAATACGACAACAAAACAAAGGCCACTTTGGAACAGGTATGGGCCAGATATATGCACAGGGTGCTGTCCCTGTAGTCAGTCAGAGCTACCAGGTGTATTGTCTTGGAGACTGCACAGTGGAGGTGCTTGGAGAAAAAGGTCAAAAAATGTCAGAGTCCGAGGAGAGGTAGGAACAAGTTGGGGCTCAGGCTCAACTCCCCCTGAGCAGGGAGGGTTTCCTCTCTACACTGGTGTCAGTCTTGCATCAAGAAGACATGGTGATCACCTGTGACGGTTTTCTCGCTGCCACGTCACAGGGCAGGATGAGGTTGGGAGATGCTGTCCCCTGGGTCAGGTCCAGATTTAAATCGCTAATCATTGCTCGAAGGCAGAGGAAGAGAGAACCTATTAGGGATCACTCTGGTCTTGGGGAAGGAGCGATCCCCAATACCTGGTCTTCTCACATAGATATTATGATGAATTTCAAGCAGGGTTTTTGCTTGGATGTATCTCCCCAGGTTACACCCACAAGGGCTTGGTGTAAATGACTCCTAGAAAGACACAGGTTGTGTGGACATGACCCCAGGAATCTTGCCTGACTCCTATGCCTTGCTCTACCCCACTTGCGTCCTGGAGTGGGGCATGGATCTGTGTGGGCAGGGACTATTTTTTCGGTCAGGTTTAGATGGTTCTGAACACAAAGCATTCGGTGAAGCTCAAGACCAGCGCTGCCCAATAGATATACGTGAGCCACATATGAAATCTTAAATTTTCTAGTTGCCACCTTAAAAAAATGTAAAATGAAACAGGTGAAATTCAAATACATAATCAGTATAAAAACTATTAATACTATTTTACACTTTTTATTTCCTAAGTCTTTTGTAGTCAATTTTACACAAACCGCACATCTCGGTTTGGGCTAATCACACTTCTAGTGGGTAACAGGCACAATTGCCGAATGGCTAACATATCGGACAGCACACTTCTGGACTGATCTCAAGCCTGTGCATCACAGTAATGCCTCCTGGGCATTCCTGCAGTAATCAAGGTCCAGAAATACCAAGCCACTTGCCAGAGGTCACAGGAAGTGCTGGAGTCAGAGCCAAGACGAAATCAGAGTCTCTCAGAGCTAATCAAGTCTTCCTTCCAGCACAATCGACGCTGATTTCTCTCTTCATCGTCACAGCTACATCATCAGCGGGCTCTCTTCCTTCAGCGCACTCTCACACTCTTCCTCTCTGCTCTGGCTGCCACCACCCGACTCTGGCCTTGATTGCAGTAACCTCCTAATCAATGTGCTGGCTTTTGGTCTCCCCTTCCAGCCTCTGGCAAAACCTGAACTTAGCACAGCTCTGATTAAAACAAGTCCGCTGCTGAAAACAGTGAGTCCCTATCTTTTTAAACAGATTTTAATTTTTAGAGCAGTTGTAGGTTACAGAAAAAAATAAGTAGAAAGTACAAAGAGTTCCCATATACCCTCTCCACCCACCTCCTGGTTACCCCCATTACCATCTTGCATTGGTGGGGCACAGCTGTTACAATTATGAGCCACTACTGATAGTACAATATTATATAGTTTACACAAGGGCTCACTCTTTGTGTTGTACAGTTCTACAGGTTTTGGCAAATGCATAATGCAATGTATCTACCATTACGGTATCATAGAGAATAGTTTCACTACCCTAAAATCACTTGTTCTCTACCTATTTATTCCAACCTCTCTTTTCCTGAAACGCCTGGCAACCAGTCATCTTTTTACTGTCTCCATAGTTGTGCTTTTTCCAGAATGTCAAAGGTTGGATTCATACAGTATGCAGTGTTTTCACACTTGCTTCATTCACTTAATAATATGCATTTAAGGTTCTTCCATGTATTATTGGCTTGATAGCTAATTTCTTTTTATCATTAAATGGTATTTTGTTGTCTGCATGTACTTCAATTTGTTTATCCATATCCTTCAGATATACTGAAGGATATCTTGGCTGCTTCCAAGGTTTGATAATCATGAATAAAGCTGCTACAAACATTTGTGTGCAAGTTTTTGTGTTGATTTCCTATTTTTAAATGATTCAAATACTTTCCATGGTCTGGTATTAACAAATATCTCTATATTTTTTCTATAAAAAATGCTTTCTCCCTCAAACTTTGTTCTTCTTTTTCAAAACCCGTTTTGGCTATTTGAAGTCCTTTGCACTGTCACATAAATTTTAGAATCTACTTGTCAATTTTTATAGAAACACCTGATGTTTTGATTGAGATTGCATTAAATCAGTAGATCAATTCACAGATAATTTGTATCTTAACAATACTGAGTTTTCTGACCAATCAACAGATATTTCTATTTATTGAGGTCTTCTCTAATTTTTCTCGCAGTGTTTTATAGTTTTCAGTGTATAGATCTTGCACTTTTGTCAGATTTATCCCTATGCATTTCATATTTTTATGCTCTTATAGATTTTTAATTAAATTTATGATTGCTGCTAGGATATAGAAATACAACTGACTTTTGTATATTGATCTTTTCTCCTGCAAACTTAGTAAACTCAATTAGTTCTACTAGCTTTTTTGTACATTACATCAAATTTTCTACATAGATGATCATGTCATCTGAGAATAATAACAGAATTGCTTTTTCCTTTCTAATCTGTATGACATACATACATACATACATTTATCTCTCTATATATATTTATTTATTTATGCCTTATAGCATTGACTAGAATCTCTAGTACAGAGTTTAATTGAAGTGATTAGAGCAGTCACCCTTATTTTCTTCCTGATGTTAAAGAGAAAGCATTCAGTCTTTCACAAGTACGATGTTAGCTGTAGGTTATTTCATTAATGCCCTTTATCAAAATGAAAAAGTTCCTTCCTGTTCCTAGTTTACTAAGAGAGTTTTTAATCAGGAATGGAGTTTGAGTTTCATTTTTAAATG
This sequence comes from Tursiops truncatus, assembly GCF_011762595.2. NCBI lineage: Eukaryota > Metazoa > Chordata > Mammalia > Artiodactyla > Delphinidae > Tursiops > Tursiops truncatus. The sequence continues at coordinate 74,661,713 of NC_047047.1, read as the reverse complement.
CTTTTTTGGTTTTTATTGAGATTATCATGTTTTTATCTTTTCTAGTTTGTTAATGAGATAAATTACACTGATTCATTTTTTTTTTATTGTTAAGCCAACCCTACATTTCTTGGGTAAATTAATTCAGTCATGATGTATTCAATCAATTATATTTTTGTTTAGAATTCTTACACGTGTTTATGATTGGTCTACAGTTTTATTTTCTTGTAATGTCTCTGTCTAGCTGTGATATCAAGGTAATGCTGGCTCATAGAATGAGTCGGGTAATAGTCTCACCTTTCAATTTTCTAGAAGAGCATATTGCCGAACTGGTAATACTTTTTTCTCTAAATGTTTGGTAGAATTCACAAGTGAAACCAACTTGTCCTGGAGTTTTCTCTGAGGGAATATTTTTAACTATGAAGTCAATTTTAAAAAATAGATACAGGGCTATTTAGGTATCAAATCTTCCTCGAGTGAGCTATGGTAGTTTGTGTCTTTATAAGAATTTGTTCATTTCATTGAAGTGGTTGAATTTATTGACATAAACCTGTTTATATTACTCCTTAATTATCTTTTTAATAACTGTAGAATCTATAGTGATACTTTTTTCATTCCTTATATTTGTAATTTGTGTCTTTTTTTTCTCCCTTATCAGTCTGACTAGAGGTTTATTTATTTAATTAACCTTCACAAAAAGAATCAATTTCTGGTCTTACTGATTTTCTCTATTTTTTTTCTGATATTAATATCATTGACTTCTGCTCTTTACTATTTCCTTTGTTCTACTTACTTGGACTTAATTTTTTCTTCTTTTTCTAGTTTCTTAGAAACTGAGGTCATTCAAGACCCTTCTTCTCTTTGATATAGGCACTTACTGCTATAAATTTTCCCCTAATTACTGCTTACACAGCCTCTCACAAATTTTAATATGTTTTATACACATTTTGATTCAGTTCAAAATACTTCCTTTTCCCTTTCGATTGCTTCTTTGATTCACAAGTTATTTATAAATCTGTTACGTAATTTCCAAATATTTTGGGATTTTCCTGAGATCTTTTCATTATTGATTTCTAATTTAGTTCCACTGTGGAATCATTTACTCTTGCTTTTTATTACCGACCCTGGCATTTATTTTTAAAAACTGTGATTTCTTACTTGCAACTTTATACCTCTTCCCACTTCTCTAGCCAGCAAACTCCTATGCATTCTTCAAGGTCCAACTCAGATATGATGTCCTCTGTAAAACCTTCCCAAATTCTCCAGCTTTTTCTCTCTTGCGCCTGCAAAGTCCTTTCTGTGAACTCATCTAAAAATTCTTGTCATACTGGGTTGCAATTATGAGTTAACAAATTTGTCTCTCTCCACCAGACTTCGAGGTCTTCAAGTACAGTGGTCAAGTTCTCTGCAGGTTTGTCTCCACAGATCCTGGCACACAGCAGTTTCTTGAATGAATGAATGAATGAATGAATGAATGAAAGAAATCAGTGACAGAGCCACTAAGTTTTGAGCCCTCCTCAGCTCATGCCTTCAGTTTCCAGAATGACTCAGCTACTGAAAACAAAGAGAAGATGTGAATATCAAGAAAGAGAGAGAGAAGCATAAATAAGTATCTGTGTGAAAGAACCAGGGACACGAAACAGGCCCCCTCAGGTATGGCAGGATGCCTGCTTTATGTCCAGGTTTACTCTATGCCTGCAGGAGCTGGGCTGGTGGCTCACGCTAGGCCGGCGCCTTACCTATGCAGATGGTAACCAGGCCTGCCTGTGAGTGAGTGCAACAGACACAAAGCAGAGCCACGCAGGTGCTCCCCACTCCAGCTGTGGGAAACCTCTGGGCTGGACACGGGGAAATAATGTCTGCACCAGGCTTGGGCCCAAGTGTGCACAGCAGTGTGTGTGCACATGTGTGTGTGGAGGGGGGCGGGAGAAGGGGGAATGGAAGGAGGCGAATGACTACTAAATCTGTACTCACCAGGAAAGGAGAACAAGCAGAATCTTTATTTCCATCCCTGGCTGAACTCAAACCGTATACTTTCTCAGTGATCTCATCTAAAAATGTCTCACCTTCCCTAAGACCAATCTGTGCCTGTCAGTGACTAATACTGATCTAGAAATTGGTACTTTTATAGCATTCCATAGCAGCAAAGGAGGCTTCCCCTGTAATAGTACATGCCCGTCTAGGAAATTTTCTTTATAAAAAGAGATCAGAATACCAGTTTTCACTGGGAGATTTCAGACATCAGCCAGCATATAGGGCAGATATACAATAGCCTTTCCACAGAAATGAATAACTTGGCTGGAGAGTAACTTCTGTATGCCTCTCTCTGCAGCCCTGTGCCCCACTGTTTCTACATAAGCCCCCTACGTTCCTAAAATACTGGACCTCTTAGCAATCGGGAAAAACAGACAAACAAAAAAACAAGCTCTCTATATTCCCAAGTCTTTGATCAATATGTAAGGCATTCAGGCAGCATTCTGCAAAAAGAGCTGCTTATGTGGCTTGGTCTCCTCAGTAAACTGATGGACTCCATTCAGTCCATATCTGGAAAAGCCTTTAGCTCTTTAATTCAAGGATCAGTTGAGAATAATTGGGCCTATGCTCTTGCATGAGAACTTGATAATTTACCCTGGGTCCTTATGGGTGACAGAGGGTGAAAGTCACACTGTACCTACAGCCTCAGTCCCTAGTAGCCCCTCTCTAAGGAGCTGGTGAGGACTTTTAACCAGGGTGGCTAGAGGTCCAGGTGTGTGCAGTCCTCTTGTGTGTGGTCTGTGCTGGAGTTTCACAACGTCAGCCTGGAGTTGTTTGCTCCTTTCTCCGAGCTCAGTATTTGAAAACTCAGACCACATTTGTTGATTCCATAGGGGTATAGCTTTCCTCCAACGTGCTCTGCAAAGTTATGGCTGTAGTTCTAAGACAGCACGCCAAGAGCAGATCTGTTGCCTGGTCCTCTCCCAGAAAAACATGAGACCTAGATTTGGAAACAGCCCTAACCCAGCCAGTGGGCAGCAGTCATTTACCCTCAGAGGTGGCTGTTAGTTTGCATTGAAAGAGCTCACTCTAGGCTCTGAAACATGAGAGAAGCCAGCCTTTTTGAGTCTGACCCTAGTGGACTGACTACCTGTTCTTTAAGATCCTAACCTTGAACTTGCACCCTCCTTCTGCATCACTATTCCCGAAGAGAACCTTCTGTTTTCTTCTGCTGATACTTTTATTTCTTGATTGTTTTACAAGAAAACGGATTTGACATCTACATCTAACGACAAATTCAAATCCTATTATGCGACACGTTTTTCCACACAGGGGCAGAAATTACCAGGAAAGCAACAATAAAGGGTCTTTGGCAAAGCAGCTCCTTATTAAATGTTTGTTTCATTTACTTATTCATTTGTTCATCGTACATTTCCTGTGTCCTTACTTTGTACCAGATACCATGCTAGGCACTGGGGATACAGAGATGAACAGACTCCTGCCTTCTTGGAGTTCACAGCCCAGTGGGGTGACAGACAGCTAAGCAAGGATTATGTATTGCCAGATGAGCTATGCTAATCGTCTGTGTAGGGTGCCCTGGGATCCTGGGAGAGTGGCCGGGTTAGAGCTGAGCATGGGAGGGGGGAAGAAGGACTGAAGAGAACGCGTTGTCATCAGATACAACTAAGCTTGAATCATAGCCCTGCCTCTGCCCTTTATTAGCTGTGAGATGTTAAGAAAATTACTTAACCTGTCTGAGCTTTAGCTTTATTATCTGTGAAATCAAAATAATTTTAATGGACTGTTTCAGAAGATGAAATAAGATCATATTTATAAAGCACTTAGCGCAGTTGCTGGCATCTGGTAAGCGTTCAATAAATGTGACCTCTTCGTTCATTTCATCATTATTATTTTCTCTGCAGTCCGAGTCAACTTCTGACATACCAGGAGAGGATCGGTGCTAAAGACAAGATACGGGGAAATCAGACAGCGACTTCCTATCCAGTTCACAGAGAATACCTATGTTCTGTTTATTGGGAGCTGTCAGCCTGCCTCATTTTGCTATAAAACCCACTTCTTTTCCAGTTGCTGGTTGGGAAATTCTACCCCGAGTTATCAGTTTACGAGGTGTGTGGCAGAGGCAAGGTTGGGAATTGGTCCTGCCACCTTATCTGGTTCTCTGCCTTGGCAATGTCCTCTTCCTCTATCCCCTTTTCATTATGCATTCAGAGTTTAAAGCAGAGAGGACTGCATTTCCTCTTGTCACTGGCATGACTGTGTCTGTCTCCTGGACATGTGCCCGCTGTAAATGGCTCCAACTTTTCTCCCATTAATACTGCGTCTGCATGTATAGCTGTCTAGGCCTTTGTTTAAATATTAAGAATGAGTGCGTTCAGACAGTCAGCACACAGAAATGTAGACGCATGGCCAAGAAAAAGAGTGTGGCTGACATAAAATACAGTGGTGAATAAATACGCAGAATCTGAGAAATTGTAAAGATTCGATCAGTTTTTTTCATCCACAGGTTTATTCAGTGTAATGGGGTGGGAAATGGCATGTGATGCCCAGACACAGAAGTAAGGAGAGGTTTTTTTTTAACATATATTCTGTTTATAAATTCATTCGACAAGCAAATTTGCCACCAACCTTTCTTTTACTTGACTAATCCTAGCAAGGATGGAGAGAATGGGAAGGCAGGTGCCTTCACAGATCTGCTCTGGGTCACCTGTGATGCTGGGAACCACCTGCAGTAATTGTCCCACAAGCACACCTTCCATCATCCCTAGATCCTGAGACAAAGTACCAGGGTTACAAAGGACAACAGTGCCCATTCATTCCTTCACCTAATGGCATTCCCACTGCCTAGAAAACCCTGTGTAAGATTCTGTAAGAAATACAGAAATGAATAAAATCAATCCTTGTCTCCAGGGAGCTCATGATCTAAAGGGGGACACATATTACTCTAACATCAGATACAAAGGGATGTAAAAGATGAGTCAAGGTTATTAAAAGAGCCCAATGTTTACTAAGTAATCTGTATTAAATGCACTATCAATGGGTCATTTCTGAAGGAGCAGCCAGAGTATTCATTATATAACTGCACCAATTATACAAAAACGGCAACTTGAATGAAAACCTGAAAGTTTAAATCAGATATTCTGCCTGCTGTTCAACAGAAATAGTATCACATGACCATATATGCTCAGATCATCATAACTAATATTTTTAGAACATTTTGCAGTAAAGTGCTTTTTGTGTTAACTTCTGTGTATAGAGCTAGCATTAAACCCATGGTCCTATACATTAACATATATACTTAGATTTGGAGATGTATTGAATTATAAGGTCACCACTTCCAAATTATTCAGATATTGGAGTGTCAGTAAAACCCATTGTTGTCAAAATCAAACTTCAGAATGTTTCTCATTTTCCTCAAATTAGAGGTACAACATATCTGAAGCACAGTATGTTAAAAGGACTGCCCAATATTGAGGGAAATAGAGATGCCTAATGCCAAAAAAAAAAAAATTTAAATGGCTGATGTATTAGGTTTGAATGTGAAAAATACGAAAATCCTCAAATTGATTGCCAGCTTACACCACACATCAAATCTGATCCTGAAAAGTGAAAAACGCCAATGTCTGCGGCAAGAGTCAAAAGGAAAAAAAGCTTCAAACAACTTAGAAGCAGCATGTTTACTCAGTGTATAGTATTTGCATATCATTCTTAATTCTGTTAAATCCTGAGGCTTCTACTGGCAGACATTTGATGTCATACCAGGAGCAAAAGAAGGGGGCATGAGGACTTGAAAGGTAACAGAATGATATTGCTTTCCTGAATGGAATGTAATTCTGATGGACTTTTTCAAAGTTATTTGGGATTTTTGAGGTTTGACACTGATTGAGCAGATGTAAGACAAACACATGTTTTGTAAGCTAACTTGCCCCACTGCATTCTGTGTGATAAAAGTAGTTTTGGGGCTTCCCTGGTGACGCAGTGGTTGAGAGTCCGCCTGCCTATGCAGGGGACACGGGTTTGTGCCCCGGTCCGGGAAGATCCCACATGCCGCGGAGCGGCTGTGCCCGTGAGCCACGGCCGCTGAGTCTGCGCGTCCGGAGCCTGTGCTCCGCAACAGGAGAGGCCACAACAGTGAGAGGCCCGCGTAACGCAAAAAAAAAAAAAAAAAAAAAAAAAATTAAAAAAAGTAGTTTTAAAAGGAATGTGTATATGTACAGCTGATTCATTTTGCTGTACAGTAGAAACTAACACAACATTGTAAAGCAACTATACTCCAATAAAAATTAATTTAAAAAAATAAAAGGAATATCAAGTACAAGTGTAAAATTCTGCACACTCCTCCAGAAATCAACATTTTAACCTTATATTTAAAACACTTAAAACACTTTATTTAAAATAAAGTCAGTGGAGGAGAAAGGACAATTTTGATAAATTTAAATTAGCATTAACTGTTAAAAATACCAAAAAAATAATAATCTATTTGGGGAATTATTTAAAATCAAGGAGATTAAATGACTAAGTACTGATAACAAGAAAGATGTTCAGAAGGAAAGCAAGGATATTGGGCTGACGTGGACTATGTTAACTGAAGCATGAATGGTAAAAAAAAAAAAAAAAAAATTAAGAGTAACCACTGAAAGAATAATGTATAATTTTCAACATACTAGAGGAAGAAATAGAAAAAAAATAAAATAACCTATCCAATAAAAGGAGAAAAGGAAGAAAATGTGAACAGAAAATAGCATGGCAAATTGAAAACACAATATTGATGAAAAATATCAAATTAGAAACTTACATATTTAGGAACAAATTACAATAAAAGCAATTTATTTCTACACATACCACACATTGTAGTTATGGTTGTAGTCATGATTATATGACTGTTTCTATTGGACATTTGGCATCTAAAGAGTTCTCAAAGGAAAATTTAAGGTCTTACATCAGAAAAAACTAAAGATTGTAAATTAATAAAATAGGGTTTTTAAGCTGAAAAAGAAAGTAGTAAATCGAGAGATAGTGTTGGGAAGTCAATAATAGAGATAAGAGAAAAATTTATAAAATAAAACAAAGAAAATCATAGGGATAATAGACAAACCTAAAAGATAATTAATTGCAATAGCAGAAAGAAGGAAAGAAGGAAAGATAGAAAGAAGGAATGAGTGAATAAACAAACAAATGAATGAACCCCTGGCATGGTTAAGAGTGTCCCAGGAAGGTTGAAAGTAGACAGGATCTTGTTTCTCAGACAGGGAAAACACATGCCAACCGTGAATTTTCCTGCCACATCAGAGAAGAGACCCCTGACATGAAGACCAGAATCCTTCCACCCTGGATTCTTTCTCTAATTGGGACCCCAAGAAGTCCATCTGGAGGAAAACTGAATTAAGGCCAGATCCCTGAACATAACAGCTTCCTTCTTAACATATAATGGACGCATAGTCTCTGAAGCAATTCGAAACTCTTTTGGACTCAGCTCTGTAACACTAGTTTTTCAAACTTTATTCCCCGTTATGTGAGGTAGTACCTCTTTGTCTGCCACAATACTCTCTTTGACCTTTAAACTTCAAGGTTTTCAAGCTCTGGGATATGGAAACTAGGTTGAACACAGAGCATCAAGGCTCCTAATTATTTGATCATCTTTTCCTACTTACAGGCCTGGTCTCTAAGTTCTAGCATGTTCCATGCCTAGGAATCCCATCATTCTATGGTACCTGCCTAATTGTGGCAGAGCATCCCAGCTGTAGCTGAGCACCTGTTTCTGAGGGTAAGCATAAGAGATAAGTCTCACTCTGTGACCTGGCAGCGCTAGGACACGTCCCATGGTTACTTTAGCTGGAAAAACATGAAGGAGGAGAGGGTTGGTGGAGATCTTGAACAAAGCCAGGATCCAAGCCTGCAGTTCATGATTTCTTGCAGGTGTGTTTGATCACTTTGTACCTACCATCAGGAACTGTGAAACATGGCTACCAGTTTGTTTTCATTCTTTGTTTGGCTGGGTCTAATGATGTCAAAACAACCTGTCAGTTCAACACAAAGATATGAGCTGGTTCATTGGAGACACTCACTTACTGCTTGACACTGTGGAGGTAGAAAAACTGGGAGCTGGACTGCCCTCTCCCATCCCTGGCCTCCCTCCAGCCACTTCTAATGCATTTGTTGTTCTGTTACTTGATTGCAAGGTGTGAGAGAGGTAGCCAATGTGAGACCTGATGAAAGTAGAGTGGCTTTATCCTTAATGGTTATTTGATCAGCATTATCACTCACAATGAGCCCTGCTGCAGTTGAAGCACATACAATACTTCATGAAATTCAATGTACTCAAAGAGACCTACTGTTGGTTTATGGCTGGATGAGGATAATTATTAAAGTAATTATTAGATCATTTCCAATAATAGGAATTTGCTCGTTGTCTTCACCTTTATCTTCAAAGCATTAGACACTGACTTGATCCTTTAAACACCCTCTGCTTGGCCTATTTACATCACCCAATTGCTATACATGTTAATCTTAGAACATAGCAAGGGAAATACCCCCTTCCTATAGGTATGATCAGTAATGACAATCTTCTGAGACTGTGGCTGCCCTTTATCTGCAGCTACCTTCCTTCCGGCATTCAGCGTACTGAATAACGATTAATAGCACTGCTGGGTGGTGAGAGATGCTGAAGGGTCGTATGCACAGAGCTTAACAAATCACCTTCCAATGCAAATTTTGTGCAAGTAAAAGTACCTTGCTGAGTGTATATTTTTTCATTTGGAACTCTGAATTACAGAGATCAGGGAAAAAGTGGTCGATACATAACAAGCCACATAGCTGCAGAAATAAGAGAGGTCTCAGTGCATTAAGGTAGTCCAGAGAGCATGAAGAAAATCTAACATTATCAGCCTGCAGTGTGTTTGCTACGGCTACAGAGAAAAGTATTTTTAGCTACTTTTTTTTAAGTAATCAAAAGGGAGAAAAATATCTACCTTCACATTTTAGTTTTTTAAATCTTGATTTATTTCAATGAGCAATTTGCTTTATAATTTTATCTTTACAGACTTTTTTTTTTTTTTTTAACATCTTTATTGGGGTATAATTGCTTTACAATGGTGTGTTAGTTTCTGCTTTATAACAAAGTGAATCAGTCATACATAAACATATGATCCCATATGTCTTCCCTGTTGCACATATGTCTTCCCTGTTGCATACAGACTTTTAAGCAATTAAATAGTTTAGTCTGGTAGCCCTTAATTGCATAGTTATGCAATATTATGAGTAATGGATGTTTGATCAGGTGACAGTTCTCAGCAACCAGAAATTGTTAAAAATTGTTTTCTTGCACATCCACATACCACATGGAACATTTTTTCCTTAAGCTGAGTGACATTTCTTGACAATTGTATCAGACTTATTTGTACAACATACAATGGAATGTTTCCCTATTTCAAATTGAAAATCAACTTTCCTCCTTTATCTCTTCTCTATAAGGAAGCTACATTACCTCCAAAGGGTAATGCTTCTAGAGCTTCAATTGTGGTGAACATAAAGGTCATTGGCTGCATGTGGCACCATACACTGTGGGGTGAGGTGCTTCACTCAGACTGCGACAGCTTGCTGAAAGAAAGGATTTTGAATCAGACATGAATTTGGCAGGGTTGAAATCTGTTAAACATCTTCTACCTTATCAGGAAACATCAGGTGATTCTCCCCAGCAGCTGTCTCTGTCTCCTAGTTCATTCCTGCAAGAAAGCAGGAAGCAGCTCAATGCTGAGACCTGCCCTTCGGGTCAGTTTCTGAGCACCTGGGGACAATGAAAAATCCCAAGGCTTAGAGTCTGGAGACCTGAGTATCTGCTCAGGCTCTGGTATAAGCTCACTCTAAGGCCTTAGACAAGACACTTCCACTTTCTGAGCCTCAGTTCACCATTTATAAAATGAGAAGAGTTCTGGTAAAGATGACATGTTAAGTTTGTGTCTGGTACACTCTGTCAGCTTTAAACATATAGCAATGATAAATTAAATATAAAAAGAGAAATCCAAAAGACAGAGTTGGGCACAAAGTCATAACAAATATCACCATGGACTGAAATAGAAGTTAAATGCAAAGCAGTGAATAGAGCTGAAGCCACAAGGCTCCTGGGTCACAGTCCAAACCAAAGCAGTGGTAGCCAGTAACCCAATTCCCATGGGGTAAAATGGACAAAAAGTCCTCCCTGAAAACTGGCAGATTAAAGCTAGATTCAGTACCTGAATTAAAGTGCTGTAGGGGAAATTCCCAGCTATGACACAAAGGCCAAAAGCAGCTGTTGTTGCTTCTAACTAGAGTTTTTGCTATGGGAGATTGTGGTCAAAGGGGAGCAGGAGAGCACAGAGGTCAGAAATAGAACCAAGCTACCTGGTGGCCTAATAACAGGATTTGACATTTCCACAAAACTGCCACAGGAAAGGAGAGCTAAAATGCCATTAGAAGATGTGGGCTAGGCTACAAGTTCAGGAGAGTTACAAGGTGGCATCTACAAACTTTATAAAATAAGAAGAATACATACAGAGGGGAAAATGCGGAAAAGAAACTTTAAAATCAATGAGAATAAAATTGAAAATGCACACCTAAGTCTTAGGGTAAAGAAGGCAGACAAAAATTGTTAATGATTGAAAAGCTGCTCTTTTAAGATGAAATTAATTTTACAGGACAGTGTGAGAAAAACTACAAAATAAATTTGTGTAGGAACATCTGAGAGATAAAGAATTTCTATGAAAATGAACAAAAAAATATGAAACAAAAGTTGGCAGAAATTGGACAAGAACAGGAATTGGAAAACAGAGTCATTAAAAGGAGAAAAAATATAAGAATATCCAGACAGGACACAGTAGAAGAGGAATTAGTGGATTGGAAAACAGTGCAGAGGAATTTAATTAGGATATCAGTTAAGAGATATAAAAGCTAGAGGTAGAAAAAAATGCATCAAGTATGTATTTTTAAATAAAGAGAATGGAAAAGTAAGAAAATGGAAAGAACCAACAATTTTACAGAATTGGAGGAAGACATGAGTTTGCAGGTAGAAATACACATCAACTACTGAATAATACAGTCATGTGTGAATATCACATAAAATAAGAATAAGGAGAAAAATTATAAAAACAGCTGGAGAAAGAAGATAGGCTACCACAAAGTTTTAACAATAGGACTTAAAGCAGACTTCTCAATAGAAAGCAGAAAATAATGGGTTAATATATTCAAAGTGCTGCAGGAAAATATCCAAAATCTAGAATTTTACATACAGCTCAAAAATTGGGGGGAACAGGAACAAAATAAAGACATGTACACATACACCAAAAATAGAAGAGTTTAACATCCATAGGCCCTCACTATGAGAATTTTTGAAGGATTAAATTATACACAGAGAGAGAAAGCAAAAATTGATGAAATGTTAATGTCACAAAAACAAAGCAATGCAGATTATCAATGAAATTGAAATCTGCTTTGTTGAAATAATCAATGAAATTCAAAAATCTCTAGCCAGATTAAACAAGGAAAAAAACCAAATTACCAATGTCAGTAATGAAGGGAGACATCACTAAAGAGTCTATAGATTAAAAGAATAAAAAGATAATAATATAATTATATGTATGTATTATTTATATACATATAAATTCCACACATTATAGAAAGATTCCTTGAAAAATTCCTTGAAAAATATCTACTACTAAATAGATAAAAAATAAATAATAATACTTAAAAATCACTTAGTAATATTATAGTAAGATTGATAAAACTAAAGAATATTAAAAAATACCTGGGTGAAAAAAATGCAATACAGTAGAATAGTAATAAGAATGACAACAAGTTACACAACAGAAACCATGCAAGTCAAATGACAAAGTAACAATATCTTGAAAGTACTGAAATTTTTAAAAGATATCCTTTTAATCAACATATATATAATAAAAATATCCTTCCAAAATGAAAGTAGGGTTTTTGCTGTCAGTATAGTTTAGTATCTCCTAGTACACTGGTCTCTCATGCAAATAAAAACTACAAATTCTGGGCAACACACACAGCAACAATAACAACAACAACTTAACATTGCTGGAGCCAAGCAAAAGTAGCAAGATTCTGGAGACAGATTAACACTTAGAAGAAGGAATGACACTGTACACATTCCCTGTTACTACAGCTTTTAGCCACAGGGTAAACCCTAGTGAAAAATCTAAAGTCTTCCTGGCCTGAAGAACTAGAGGAAAGAATTTGGGCAACTATAGAGTTAAGAAGTAAAGGGAAATTTCCAAAAAGGAAATAACCAAAGAGGACGTATATTATCATTTTAACAAAGGATGAACAGGACAGCTACATTGAAAGCAGCAAAGAAAATGCTTAAATAAATTGAAGACAATCTAAATAAATGAAAAAGCATACCATATATGTCTCAGTCCATTTGGGCTGCTGTAACAAAATACCATAAACTGAGTAGCTTATAAACACCAGAAATTTATTTCTCACAGCTCTGGAGGCTGGAAGTCCAAGATCAGGGTACCAGCATGGTCAGGAGAGGTTCCCTCCTCTGGATTGCATTTCTACTTCTGTCCTTACACAGTGGAAGGGGGCAAGCAAATTCTCTGGGGTCTGTTTCATAAAAGCACTAATCATATTCATGAGGGCTCCAATATTATAACCTAATCATTTCCCAAAGGCCCTATCTCTTAATAATATCACCTTGAGGGTTAGGATTTCAACATATGAATTTGAGGAGGATACAAATATTCAGCTCATAGCAATATTCATGGATTGAAAGACTCAATATTGTCAAAATATCAGTGTTTCCCAAACCTATCTATATATTTAATGCACTCCAATCAAAATCTCAAGAAATTGACTAGATGACTCTAAAACTTTTATTAAAGTGCAAAGAATTTTGAATATCCAAAGCAATCTTGAAACAAAGGCCAAAGGTTCAGTAATTGAGGTATGTGGTATTGACAAAGGAATCAAAAAATAGACCAGAATAGTTCCAGAAAAAAAATTCCCAATTACAGAGTTACTTGATTTTTGACAAAAGTGCCAAAACAATTGAACAGGAGAGGAGATCCTTTCAATAAATGATGCTGGAATAATTAAATATTCACACAGGGAAAAATTAACTTTGAACCCTACCTTACACTATAAACAAAAATTAATTTAATATAGATCATTGACCTCAATATAAAAGCTAAAACCATAAACTTTCAGAAAAAATCATAGGAGAATATATTATTCACTTTGGGCTAGGCAAAGAGTTCTTAGGTCACAGAAAGCAGTAAACCATAAAGAAAAAAATAAATGATGATTTAACGACAAACTTTAAAACTTCAGTTCATTGAAAGACACCACCATGAAGAAAATAAATAAGCAAGCACAGACTTGAAAAAATTTACAGAACTTACGTCTGACTAAAGACTGGTCTCCAGAATATATAAAGTTATCCAACAATTCAACAATGAAAAGAAACAACCCAAAGAAAAATAGGCAAAAGGTTGATAAAAACAAAATTTGGGGACGTTATAAAATTGAAATTCCCACGTTGTTAGTGAGAATATGAAATGGTTCAAACACTTTGGAAAAAAATCTTAGCAGTTTCTTTTAAAATTAAACATACACCATGCTATGAAACAGAAATTCCACTTCTAAGTATTTACCAAGATATCTGAAAACATAAATTCACAAAAAAATTTGTAAAATGTCAACATTATTATATTATTATATTCATAATAGTACAAACTGAATAAACGAAAGATTCATTAATAAAAGAATGGATGAACAAACTATTGTATATCCATACAATGGAATAGTATTCCACAAGAAAGCGACTGAACTACTGATACATGTAACAGCATGGATGAATCTGAAAAAATTTATACTAAGTAAAAAGCCTTACACAAAAGAATGCACAATGTATAATCCCATTTGTATGAATATTAAAACAAGCAAAATTACTCTGTGGTGGAAAAAAATGAGAATAGTGATTGCTTCTGGAAACTTTGGAAAAAGTTTGTATGTGAGGGAAACGAGGGAATTTTTTGGAATAATGATCATGTTTCATAACTTGATAGAGGTTTTGTTTATATAGGCTTGTGAATTAAACTCAAAAAATTTATTCTTATGATTTGTGCACTTTACTGAATTTACATTTCACATCAAAATAAAATATTTTAAATAAACATTAACTTTAGTTAGGAACATGGAGGCTAAAGTATTTGGTGGGAGGTGTATTGATCTTTTTAACATCTTTATTGGAGTATAATTGCATTACAATGTTGTGTTAGTTTTTGCTGTATAACAAAGTGAATCAGCTATATGCATACTTATATCCCCATATCCCCTCCCTCTTCCGTCTCCCTCCTCCTATCCCTATCCCACCCTTCTAGGTGGTCACAAGGCACCTAGCTGACCTCCCTGCGAGATGCAGCTGCTTCCCATTAGCTATCTATTTTACATTTGGTAGTGTATATATGTCAATGCTACTTTCTCACTTCGTCCCAGCTTACCCTTCCTCATCCCCGTCTCCTCAAGTCCATTATCTATGATTGCAATGTTTGTTCCTGTCCTGCCCCTCTAGGATCATCAAAACCTTTTTTTTTTCCACATTCCATATGTATGTGATAGCATATGGTATTTGTCTTTCTCTTTCTGACTTACTTCACTCTGTATGACAGACTCTAGGTCCATCCACCTCACTACAAATAGTTCAATTTCGTTCCTTTTTATGGCTGAGTAATACTCCACTGTATATATGTGCCACATCTTCTTTATCCATTCATCTGTCGATGGACAGTTAGCTTGCTTCCATGTCCTGGCTATTGTAACTAGTACTGCAGTGAACACTGTGATACATAACTCTTTTTGAATTATGGTTTTCTCAACATATATGCCCAGTAGGGGGATTGCTGGGTCACATGGTAGTTCTATTTTTAGTTTTAAGGAACCTCCATACAGTTCTCCATAGTGGCTGTATCAATTTACATTCCCACCAACAGTGCAAGAGGGTTCCCTTTTCTCCACACCCTCTCCAGCATTTATTGTTTGTAGATGTTTGATGATGCCCATTCTGACTGGTGTGACGTGATACCTCATTGTACTTTTGACTTGCATTTCTCTGATAATTAGTGATGTTGAGCATCTTTTCATGTGTTTATTGGCAATCTATATATCTTCTATGGAGAAAAGTCTGTTTAGGTCTTCTGCCCACTTTTGGATTGGGTTGTTTGTTGTTTTGATATTGAGTTGCTTGTAGATTTTGCAGATTAATCCTTTGTAAGTTGCATCGTTTGCAAATATTTTCTCCCATTCAGGGGGCTGCTGTTTTGTCTTGTTTATGGTTTCATTTGCTGTGCAAGAGCTTTTAAGTTTCATTAGGTGCCATTTGTTTACTTTTGTTTTTATTTCTATTTCTCTAGGAGATGGGCCAAAAAGGATCTTGCTGTGATTTATGTCATAGCATGTTCTGCCTATGTTTTCCTCTAAGAGTTTTATAGTGTCTGGCCTTAGATTTAGGTCTTTAATCCATTCTGAGCTTACTTTTCTGCATGGTGTTAGGAAGTGTCTTAATTTCATGCTTTTACGTGTAGTTGGCTAGTTTTCCCAGCACCACTTATTGAAGAGGCTGTCTTTTCTCCATTGTATACTCTTGCCTCCTTTATCAAAGATAAGGTGACCATATGTGCGTGGGTTTATATCTGGGCTTTCTATCCTGTTCCATTGACCTATATTTCTGTTTTTGTGCCAGTACTCTACTGTCTTGATTATAGTAGCATTGTAGTATAGTCTGAAGTCAGAGAGCCTGATTCCTCCAGCTCAGGTTTTCTTTCCCAAGATTGCTTTGGCTATTTGGGGTCATTTGTATTTCCATACAGATTGTGAAACTTTTTGTTCTAGGTCTGTGAAAAATGCCATTGGTAGTTTGATAGGGATTGCACTGAATCTGTAGATTGCTTTGGGTAGTATAGTCATTTTCACAATGTTGATTCTTCTAATCCAGGAACATGGTATATCTCTCCATCTGTTTGTATCATCTTTAATTTCTTTCATCAGTGTCTTATAGTTTCCTGCATACAGGTCTTTTGTCTCCTTAGGTAGGTTAATTCCTAGGTATTTTATTCTTTTTGTTGTAATGGTAAATGGGACTGTGTCCTTAATTTCTCTTTCAGATTTTTCATCATCAGTGTATAGGAATGCAAGAGATTTCTGTCCATTAATTTTGTATCCTGCTACTCTACCAAATTCATTGATTAGCTCTAGTAGTTTTCTGGTAGCATCATTAGGATTCTCTTGTATAGTATCATGTCATCTGCAAACACTGACAGTTTTACTTCTTTTCCAACTTGGATTCCTTTTATTTCTTTTTCTTCTCTGATTGCTGTGGCTAAAACTTACAAAACTATGTTGAATAAGAGTGGTGAGAGTAGGCAACTTTGTCTTCTTCCTGATCTTAGAAGAAATGGTTTCAGTTTTTCACCATTGAGAACTATGTTGCCTGTGGGTTTGTCATATATGGCCTCTATTATGTTGAGGTAGGTTCACTCTATGCCTACTTTCTGGAGAGTTTTTATTATAAATGGGTGTTGAATTTTGTCAAAAGCTTTTTCTGCATCTATTGAGATGGTCATATGGATTTTATCCTTCCGTTTGTTCATGTGGTGTATCACACTGATTGATTTGCATATATTGAAGAATCCTTGCATTCCTGGGATAAACCCCACTTGATCATGGTGTATGATCCTTTTAATGTGCTGTTGTATTCTGTTTGCTAGTATTTTGTTGAGAATTTTTGCATCTATGTTCATCAGAGTTATTGGCCTGTAGCTTTCTTTTTTTGACATCTTTGCCTGGTTTCAGTATCAGGGTGATAATGGCCTCGTAGAATGAGTTTGGGAGCGTCCCTCCTTCTGCTATATTTTGGAAGAGTCTGAGAAGGATAGGCGTTAGCTCTTCTCTAAATGTTTGATAATTTGCCTGTGAAGCCATCTGGTCCTGGGCTTTTGTTTGTTGGAAGATTTTTAATCACGGTTTCAACTTCAGTGCTCGTGATTGGTCTGCTTATATTTTCTATATCTTCCTGGTTCAGTCTCAGAAGGTTGTGCTTTTCTAAGAATTTGTCCATTTCTTCCAGGTTGTCCATTTTATTGGCATATAGTTGCTTGTAGTAATCTCTCATAATCCTTTGTATTTCTGCAGTATCAGTGCTTCTTCTCCTCTTCCATTTCAAATTCTGTTGATTTGAGTCTTCTCCCTTTTTTTCTTGATGAGTCTGGCTAATAGTTTATCAATTTTGTTATCTTCTCAAAGAACCTGCTTTTAGCTTTATTAATCTTTGCTATCATTTCCTTCATTTCTTTTTCATTTATTTCTGATCTGATCTTTATGATTTCTTTCCTTCTGCCAACTTTGGGTTTTGTTTGTTTTTTCTCTAGTTCCTTTAGGTGTAAGGTTAGATTGTTTGAGATTTTTTTTGTTTCTTGAGGTAGGATTGTATTGCTATAAACTTCCCTCTTAGAACTGCTTTTGCTGCATCCTATAGGTTTCGGATCATCGTGTTTTCATTGTCATTTGTTTCTAGGTATTTTTTTATTTCCTCTTTGATTTCTTCAGTGATCTCTTGGTTCTTTAGTAGCGTATTGTTTAACCTCCATGTGTTTGTATTTTTTACTGTGTTTTTTCCCTGTAATTGATATCTAGTCTCATAACGCTGTGGTCAGAAAAGATACTTGACACAATTTCAATTTTCTTAAATTTACCAGAGCTTGATTTGTAAATGAAGATATGGTCTATCTTGGAGAATTCCATAAGCACTTGAGAAGAAAGTGTATTTTGTTTTTGGATGGAATGTCCTATAAATTTCAATGAAGTCCATCTTCTTTAATGTGTCATTTAAAGCTTGTGTTTCCTTATTTATTTTCATTTTGGATGATCTGTCCATTGGTGAAAGTGGAGTGTTAAACTCCCCTACTGTTATTGTGTTACTGTCGATTTCCCCTTTTATGTCTGTTAGCATTTGCCTTACGTATTGAGGTGCTCCTGTGTTGGATGCATAAATATTTAAAATTGTTATATCTTCTTCTTGGATTGATTCCTTGATTGTTATGTAGTGTCCTGCTTTGTCTCTTGTAATAGTCTTTATTTAAAAGTGTATTTTGTCTGATATGAGAATTCCTACGCCAGGTTCTTCAGATTTCCATTCGCATGGAATATCTTTTTCCATCCCCTCACTTTCAGTCTGTATGTGTCCCTAGGTCTGAAGTAGGTGTCTTGTAGACAAAATATATGTGGGTCTTGTTTCTGTACCCATTCAGCCAGTCTAAGTCTTTTGGTTGGAGCATTTAATCCATTTACATTTAAGGTGATTATCGATATGTATGTTCCTATTACTGTTGTCTTAACTGTTTTGGGTTTGTTATTGTAGGTCTTTTCCTTCTCTTGTGTTTCGTGCCTAGAGAAGTTCCTTTAGAATTTGTTGTAAAGCTGGTTTGGTGGTGCTGAATTCCCTTAACTTTTGCTTTGTAAAGATTTTAATTTCTCTGTCAAATCTGAATGCGATCCTTGCTGGGTAGAGTAATCTTGGTTACAGGTTTTTCCCTTTCATCACTTTAAATATGTCCTGCCACTCCCTTCTGGCTTGCAGGGTTTCTGCTGAAAGATCAGCTGTTAACTTTATGGGTATTCCCTTTTATGTTATTTGTTGCTTTTCCCTTGCTGCTTTTAATATTTTTTCTTTGTATTTAATTTTTGATAGTTTGATTAATATGGGTCTCGGCATGTTGGGTTTACCCTGTATGGGACTCTCTGTGCTTCCTAGACTTGATTGACCATTTCATTTCCCACGTTAGGGAAGTTTTTCACTATAATCCCTTCAAATATTTTCTCAGACTGTTTCTTTTTCTCTTCTTCTTCTGGGGCCCCTATAATTCGAATGTTGGTGTGTTTAATGTTGTCCCAGAGGTCTCTGAGACTGTCCTCAATTCTTTTCTTTTTTCTTTATTCTGCTCCCTTGTAGTTATTTTCACCTTTTTATCTTCCAGCTCACTTATACGTTCTTCTTCCTCAGTTATTCTGCTATTGATTCCTTCTGGAGTATTTTTAATTTCAGTTATTATGTTGACATCACTGTTTGTTTGCTCTTTAGTTCTCCTAGATCCTTGTTAAATGTTTCTTGTATATTTTTCATTCTGTTTCTGAGATTTTGGATCATCTTTACTATCATTACTCTGAATTCTTTTTCAGGTAGGTTGCCTATTCGTCTTCATTTACTTGGTCTTGTAGGTTTTTACCTTGCTTCTTCATCTGTAACATTTTTTTGTCATTTCATTTTTTTTTTTTTTTGACAGGTGAAGCTGTATTCCTGTCTTACTAGTTGTTTGGCCTGAGGCGCCCAGCACTGGAGTTTGCAGGCCGTTGGATAGAACTGGGTCTTGGTGCTGGGATTAGGACCTCTGGGAGGACTGACTCCAATTAATATTCCCTGGGGTCTGAGGTTCTCTGTTAGCCCAGTGGTTTGGACTCAGACCTCCCACCACAGGAACTTGGGCCTGCCCCAGCCTGGGAACCCGCAAGCTGCATGGCATGGCAAAAAAAAAAAAGAAAAGAAGAAGAAAAGGAGCAGTACAATATCAAAGAATAAAAAACAAAATACAATTAGAAAGATAAAAACTTGGGCTTCCCTGGTGGTGCAATAGTTGAGAATCTGCCTGCCAACGCAGGGGACAAGGGTTTGAGCTCTGGTCTGGGAAGATCCCACATGCTGTGGAGCAACTAGGCCCGTGAGCCACAACTACTGAGCCTGCACGTCTGGAGCCTGTGCTCCCAGAAAGAGAGGCCATGACAGTGAGACGCCTGCACACCGCGATGAAGAGTGGCCCCCGCTTGCCGCAACTAGAGAAAGTCCTTGCACAGAAACAAAGACCCAACACAGCCAAAAATTAATTAATTAAAAAGAAAAAGAAAAAAAAGAAACTGCCAAAGTGTAAAAAAAAAAAAAAAGAAAAAGAAAGAAAGATAAAAAATGTACTAGGAAAAATAAAAATATAATTGAAACAATTGGTCACTGGGGGTTCCTCCCTTCCCCTTAGGTGTCCGTGGTCCCCCACTGGTGCCTGGTAGGTGCCCTGGTTGTGTGGAGAACGAATTCCATGTCCTCCCAGTCCACCATCTTGATTCTGCCCACTGTATTAGTCTTGATATCTGTAATTTACCTTGCTTTTCATTAAACAAGTGGATAGCTCACGAATGGATACAGATAGATGTACAGATAATAAAGCCAGAATAGTAAAATGTGAATAATAAAATCTAGTTAGTGAGTATATTGGTAGGTGTAGACTGATTTATAACCCTCAGATTCCTTGGAGTTTCACTATGGAACATGATGAAGCAGAGAAAGTCAGGCCCTGGCTCTAGACGTGCATCCCATGGATCCCATGCCCCCTTCTACAGCCCCTTCTTGTTTCACACACAGATTTATATCACATTCTCCTTCTTGTTTCACACCCTTTCTTATCCCACAGAGAAGATCTTCATGTTGATAGACATCCAAGCTATGTCCAATACCCCACCATTCCGTCACATCTCCAGCTTAGGGATGTACAGTCTAGTGTGCATGTACCTGTGGTGCCATCCAACCCACAAGAGACCTGACTCAGGGAACAGTCCCACACTATCTTTGGATGTAGGTTCATTACTATCTTTTTGAATAGGTAATCTGAGTTCTGAGTACTAAGCATATGCTCTAGAAGTGGAGGTAGAGAGACCACATGTTCTAGGCTGCACACTCTTCACATTGTGGTAAGGAACATGGCAGCAGTAAGCCCAGAGCAGGGCTCTCTAGAAACATGGGACTGAGGACAGGGACTTTGTAACAGATTGTACATATATATTTTAAGAAGCTACAATAATATCTCCCATCCACATATTTTTATTATGTGACTGACAATTGTCCCATCTTTCACTGGGGTTTATATTCCCTTCCCTTGAAATTGGGAAGGTCCTCTGATAGCTTTGATTAATAAAGTACAGTGGAAGAAATTATGCAACTCGCAAGGCTAGGTCATAAAAATGTCCTTCACTTTTGCCTTATTCTCTGGGAAACCATGCTTGAAACCCAGCAACCATGCTGTAAGGAAGCCCAAGCAGCCTGTGGAGAGGTCCACAGTGAGGAACCAAGGATCCCAGCTTACAGCCATGGCTGAGCTCTTAACCAACAGTCACCACCAAACTGTCATCCATATGGGTGAACCATCTTGGAAATGGATCCTCCAGCTCCTAGTTGAACTTTCCCAGCTGATGGCATATGGAACAGAGATGAGCCACCCCTGCTGAGTCCTGTCCAATTTGCAGAATAAATGATTACTGTTGTTTTCAGAAGAATTAAACCATTAAGTTTGAGGGTGGCTGGATTACTGATACTCAGTAATAGCATCTGAGACAGGCTCTGCATGCCCAGAACTCTGGACAGTACACTTTACTCATTTTCCTTCCTGACCACTGTAAATTTTTCCTTTAACACCTTATCCTTTGTGAAGTTGTACCAAAACCCCATTTGGTTTAACTATATTCTGTGCTTCCATAACACATTGTGTATTCTCTATCCTAGCATACACGACACATATTCAATTTATACATTTACGTATTTGTCCTACTAGACTGTTAGGACAAAGACTACACCTTATCCCCTCTGGAGCTTCAGTATCTGGCACTAGACCTTACATACAGGAAGGATTCCAAAATATTCACTGAAGTAAAATTAAAGTTACAGCCTGCTTCAGAGTTTTCCATTAATGATTTAACTAAGGGTATTGTAGATATGGCCATAAACAAAAACTGATTGCTAACAGAGAGCAATGTCAGGGAGAAGGAAAGTCAAAGTCTGCCACTCAAGGGAAGACCAAGGAGGGCCAAGAAGATTTAGTGCTAGTGTTACCTGCTGCCTGCAAAGGAGTAAACATTACCCTCAGATGTGGTAATGGTGCTTTTATAGGACAAGCACAAAAGGTTTTCTTTCAATATATTTGCCTCCTTTCTTGAGAGCTGAGTCCATTGTGAGCATTTTCACTCCTCAAGAAATTTCGGGATTCCCTGGTGGCGCAGTGGTTAAGAATCCGCCTGCCAATGCAGGGGACACGGGTTTGAGCCCTGGCCCAGGAAGATCCCATATGCCACGGAGCAACTAAGCCCATGCGCCACAACTACTGAACTGCACTCTAGAGCCCATGAGCCACAACTACTGAAGCCCACTCGCCTAGAGCCTGTGCTCCAAAACGAGAAGCCACCGCAATGAGAAGCCCACACACCATAATCAAGAGTAGCCCCTGTTCACCGCAACTAGAGAAAACCCGCACACAACTACGAAGACCCAACGCAGTC
The DNA here is from genome assembly GCF_011762595.2 of Tursiops truncatus. Classification (NCBI taxonomy): domain Eukaryota; kingdom Metazoa; phylum Chordata; class Mammalia; order Artiodactyla; family Delphinidae; genus Tursiops; species Tursiops truncatus. The sequence goes on along the minus strand of NC_047047.1, from coordinate 74,639,381 downwards.
AAAATTAAATAAATAAATTTATTTTTAAAAAAATGAAAGAAAGAAATTTGGATGGGCTAGAATGAGTCCAGAATAACCCATTACTCTGAAAATCAGAAGTTTCAAGAGTGCATTTTCTTTGACAATTGTAAAGAAAATGGACACAATGAAGTATTCCAGTCTTTGGTATTTTGAGAACTACTCCAAACAAAGAAAGGAAATGATCAACTATCACCATTACTATAAGAGGAGAATGTGAGAAAAATAAACTGTACCATGGTGTATTTCAACCCAGATAAGATTTACAATTTTGAAAATACATTAAGGTTTCAGCACTATGAAAGTTTTTTGATTGGTTTCCTCTTACAAGAAAATTCTTTTCTATTTCCTAGGAGACTGCTCAGGAGAATTCTAGACAGGAGTTTAAAAAAAATTTTGTCTGGGGGAGACAACCTTTTTTTTTTCTTTTAATGATTCTGGGCCTCTCATTCTCATTCCCAGGTTAAAACCTGATTTGTACTGCATTTGACATTATTCCCAGCCCTAATATCTCTGTCTGGGCATAGGCTGGAAGTGTCAACAATCTGTGAGATACCCCAATTCTCACAGCACTCAAAAGGCTCACCTTAGAACTTGAACTTACCAAGGGAAAATAAATTAACCCAGTCCCTCTAGGAGGTAACCAAAAACCAATTCATTTTTCACCCCAGTTCTCCCTTCCAAAGATTGAGTTTTATCTTAAGGTTGGTTCCTTTTGCCATCATAGGATACCTACCAATAGGTATCTTTCTTCATTCTTGCCAACAGGTGAGATAGACCATCTCTTGAGGTTTTTCTTCTAATCAAAAAAATTTTACCAAAAACCTGTAAAAAAAAAAAAGAACTGGAACTCCTGGCTCGGGGTCCCTCCCCTCCGCCGTCACCAAGCTGCCCTGGAGATTCAGGGCAGAGCAGCCCCACACCTGGCACCCAGAACAGAGCCCACTTTTGGGCAGAGCTGGAACTCCTGGCTTGGGGTCCCTCCCATCCACCGTCACCGAGCTGTCCTGCAGCCCCAGGGCAGGGCGGCCTCACTGAGCTGCCAGCCCTGGAGGGGCCCCACCAGCTGAAGCCGTGACCCTCTTGGGGACCACAGGCCAGTTGTTTCAATAAGTAGCTTAAAGACAAAACAGAAACACAAGGTTTGTGCCTGAGATCATGTTGATGTGAAACCAGGGATGGCCACCTTGGGCCAGCTTGCGGGATCTTGGTTCCCAAGCTGGAGGTTGGGTCTGAGCTCCTGTGGTGGGAACTCCGAGTCCAAACCGCTGGACTAACAGAGAATCTCAGACCCCAGGGAATATCAGTTGCCCACCAGAGGGCCACATCTCAGCACCAAGACACAGCTCTATCCAACTACCTGCAAACTTAAGTGTTGGCAAACTCAGACTGAACAACCAGTAAGACAGGAATATAGCACCACCAATCAAAAAAAAGAAATGACAAAGAAATATGTTACAGATGAAGGAACAAGGTAAAAACCTAAAAGACCAAATAAATGAAGACGAAATAGGCAATCTACCTGAAAAAGAATTCAGAGTAATGATAGTAAAGATGACCCAAACTCTTGGAAACAGAATGGCGAAAATACAAGAAACATTTAACAAGGACCTAGAAGAACTAAAGAGCAAACAAAAAGTGATGAACAACACAATAACTGAAATTAAAAATAGTCTAGAAGGAATCAATAGCAGAATAACTGAGGAAGAAGAACGTATAAGTGAGCTGGAAGATAAAAAGGTGGAAATAACTGTGAGGGAGCAGAATAAAGAAAAATGAATGAAAAGAATTGAGGACAGTCTCAGAGACCACTGAGATACCATTAAACACACCAGCATTCGAATTATAGGGGTTCCAGAAGAAGAAGAGAAAAAGAAACGGTCTGAGAAAATATTTGAAGAGATTATAGCCAAAAACTTCTCTAACATGGGAAAGGAAATAGTCAATTAAGTCCAGTAAGCACAGAGAGTACCATAAAGGATAAACCCAAAGACAAACATGTCAAGACATATATTAATCAAACTTTCAGAATTAAATACAAACAAAAAATATTAAAAGCAGCAAGGGAAAAATAACAACTAACATACAAAGGAATGCCCATAAGGTTAACAGCTGATCTTTCAGCAGAAACTCTGCAAGCCAGAAGGGAGTGGCAGGACATATTTAAAGGGATGAAAGGGAATAACCTACAACCAAGATTACTTTACCCAGCAAGGATCTCATTCAGATTCGACAGAGAAGTTAAAACCTTTACAGACAAGCAAAAGTTAAGGGAATTCAGCACCACCAAACGAGCTTTACAACAAATGCTAAAGGAACTTCTCTAGGCAGGAAACACAAGAGAAGGAAAAGACCTACAATAACAAACCCAAAACAATTAGGACAATGGTAATAGGAACATACATATCAATAATTACCTTAAATGTAAATGGGTTAAATGCTCCAACTAAAAGACATAGACTGGCTGAATGGATACAAACACAAGACCTGTACATATTCTGTCTACAAGAAACCCACTTCAGACCTAGGGACACATACAGATTAAAAGTGAGGGCATGGAAAAAGAGATTCCATGCAAATGGAAATCAAAAGAAAGCTGGAGTAGCAATTCTCATATCAGACAAAATAGATAGAAATAAAGACTATTACAAGAGACAAAGAGGATACTACATAATGATCAAGGGATCAATCCAAGAAGAAGATATAACAACTTTAAATATTTATGCACCCAACATAGGAGCACCTCAATACATAAGGCAAGTGCTAACAGCCATAAAAGGGGAAATCGACAGTAACACAATAATAGTAGGGGAGTTTAACACCCCACTTTCGCCAATGGATGGATCATCCAAAGTGAAAATAAATAAGGAAACACAAGCTTTAAATGACACATTAAACAAGACGGACTTCACTGATATTTATAGGACATCCCATCCAAAAGCAACAGAATACAATTTCTTCTCAAGTGCTCATGGAACATTCTCCAGGATAGACCATATCTTGGGTCACAAATCAAGCCTCGGTAAATTTAAGAAAATTGAAAACATATCAAGTATCTTTTCCAACTACAACGCTATGAGACTACGTATCAATTACAGGAAAAAAACTGTAAGAAATACAAAAACATGGAGGCTAAACAATACACTACTAAATAACCAAGAGATCACTGAAGAAATCAAAGAGGAAATAAAAAAATACCTAGAAACAAATGACAATGAAAACACGACGACCCCAAACCTATGGGATGCAGCAAAAGTAGTTCTAAGAGGGAAGTATATAGCAATACAATCTTACCTCAACACAAGAAAAATCTCAAACAACCTAACCTTACACCTAAAGCAATTAGTGAAAGAAGAATAAAAAAAACCCCAATGTTAGCAGGAGGAAAGAAATCATAAAGGTCAGATAAGAAATAACTGAAGGAAATGATGGCAAAAATCAATAAAACTAAAATCTGGTTCTTTGAGAAGATAAAACTGATAAACCATTAGCCAGACTCATCACGAAAAAATGGGAGATGACTCAAATCAACAGAATTAGAAATGAAAAAGGAGAAGTAACAACTGACACTGCAGAAATACAAAGAATCATGAGAGATTACTACAAGTAACTCTATGCCAATAAAATGGACAATCTGGAAGAAATGGACAAATTCTTAGAAAAGCACAACCTTCTGAGACTGAACCAGGAAGATATAGAAAATATAAACAGAACAATCACAAGCACTGAAATTGAAACCATGATTAAAACCTTCCAACAAACAAAAGCCCAGGACCAGATGGCTTCACAGGCGAATTCTATCGAACATTTAGAGAAGACATAACACCTATCCTTCTCTAACTCTTCCAAAACATAGCAGAGGGAAGAACACTTCCAAACTCATTCTAGGAGGCCACCACCAACCTGATACCAAAACCAGACAAAGTTGTCATAAAAAAAGAAAACTACAGGGCAATATCTCTCATGAACATATATGCAAAAATCTTCAACAAAATACTAGCAAACAGAATCCAACAGCACATTAAAAGAATCATACATCATGATCAAGTGGGTTTTATCCCAGGAACGCAAGGATTCTTCAATATATGCAAATCAATCAATGTGATACACCATATTAACAAACTGAAGGATAAAAACCATATGATCATCTCAATAGATGCAGAAAAAGCTTTTGACAAAATTCAACACCGATTTATGATTAAATTCTCTCCAGAAAGTAGGCATAGAGTGAACCTACCTCAACATAATAAAGGCCATATATGACAAACCCACAGCCAACATCGCTCTCAATGGTGAAACACTGAAACCATTTCCTCTAAGATCAGAGAGAAGACAAGGTTGCCCACTCTCACCACTATTATTCAACATAGTTTTGGAAGTTTTAGCCACAGTAATCAGAGAAGAAAAAGAAATAAAAGGAATCCAAATTGGAAAAGAAGTAAAACTGTCACTGTTTGCAGGTGACATGATACTATACACAGAGAATCCTAATGATGCTACCAGAAAACTACTAGAGCTAATCAATGAATCTGGTAGAGTAGCAGGATACAAAATTAATGGACAGAAATCTCTTGCATTCCTATACACTAATGATGAAAAATCTGAAAGAGAAATTAAGGACACAGTCCCATTTACCCAAGCAACAAAAAGGATAAAAAATATAGGAATAAACCTACCTAAGGTGACAAAAGACCTGTATGCAGAACACTATAAGACACTGATGAAAGAAATGAAAGATGATACAAACAGATGGAGAGATATACCATGTTCCTGGATTAGAAGAATCAACATTGTGAAAATGACTATACTACCTAAAGCAATCTACAGATTCAGTGCAATCCCTATCAAACTACCAATGGCATTTTTCACAGACCTAGAACAAAAAATTTCACAATTTGTATGGAAACACAAAAGACCCCAAGTAGCCAAAGCAATCTTGAGAAAGAAAAACGGAGCTGGAGGAATCAGGCTCTCTGACTTCAGACTATACTACAAAGCTACAGTAATCAAGACAGTAGGGTACTGGCACAAGAACAGAAATATAGATCAATGGAACAGGATAGAAAGCCCAGAGATAAACCCATGCACATATGGTCACCTTATCTTTGATAAAGGAGGCAAGAGTATACAATGGAGAAAAGACAGCCTCTTCAATAAGTGGTGCTGGGAAAAATGGTCAACTACATGTAAAAGAATGAAATTAGAACACTACCTAATACCATGCATAAAACTAAACTCAGAATTGATTAAAGACCTAAATCTAAGGCCAGACACTATAAATGTCTTAGAGGAAAACATAGGCAGAACATGCTATGACATAAATCACAGCAAGATCCTTTTTGACCCATCTCCTAGAGAAATAGAAATAAAAACAAAAATAAACAAATGGCACCTAATGAAACTTAAAAGCTTTTTGCACAGCAAAGGAAACCATAAACAAGATGAAAAGACAACCCTAAGAATGGGAGAAAACTTTTGCTAATGAAGCAACTGACAAAGGATTAATCTCCAAAATATACAAGCAGCTCGTGCAGCTCAATATCAAAAAACAAATAACCCAACCAAAAATGGGCAGAGGACCTAAATAGACATTTCTCCAAAGATATACAGATTGCCAACAAACATATGAAAAGATGCTCAACATCACTAATTATCAGAGAAATGCAAGTCAAAACTACAATGAGGTATCACGTCACACCAGTCAGAATGGCCATCATCAAAAATCTACAAACAATAAATGCTGGAGAGGGTGTGGAGAAAAGGGAACCCTCTTGCACTGCTGGTGGGAATGTAAATTGATACAGCCACTATGGAGAACTGTATGGAGGTTCCTAAAAAACTAAAAGTAGAACTACCATATGACCTAGCAATCCCCCTACTGCGGATATATGTTGAGAAAACCATAATTCAAAAAGAGTCATGTATCACAGTGTTCACTGCAGTACTAGTTACAATAGGCAGGACATGGAAGCAACGTAAAAGTCCGTCGAAGATGAATGTATCAAGAAGATGTGGCACATATATGCAATGGAATATTACCCAGCCATAAAAAGAAATGAAACTGAACTATTTGTAGTGAGTTTGATGGACCTAGAGTCTGTCATACAGAGTGAAGTAAGGCAGAAAGAGAAAAACAAACACTGTATGCTAACATATATATATGGAATCTAAAAAAAAAAAAAAGTTTCTGATGAACCTATGGACAGGACAGGAATAAAGACACAGATGTAGAGAATGGACTTGAGGACACAGGGATGGGGAGGGTAAGCTGGGACAAAGTGAGAGAGTAACACTGACATATATACACTACCAAATGTAAAATAGCTAGCTAGTGGGAAGCAGCCACATAGCACAGGGAGATCAGCTTGGTGCTTTGTGTACACCTAGAGGGCTGGGATAGGGAGGGTGGGAGGGAGACACAAGAGGGAGGGGATATGGGGATATATGAATATGTATAGCTGATTCACTTTGTTATACAGCAGAAACTAACACACCATTGTAAAGCAATTATACTCCAATAAAGATGTTAAAAAAAAATCTAAAAAATATCATCTTATATTTCATTGCTTGAATGTATAATTCCTGCTCATTTATAAACAGGTTTTTTTTCCAGCAGGGAATGCCACATGGTGATTAGCTTAGGCCTGAGCTCCTACATTATTCTTTGGCAACTAGAGAAGGAATGGCCATGACTGATTTGATGTCACCAAGAGCCCAAACCTGGAGCAGAGAAGCTCCACAAAGGAAGCGCTAGGATGCTTGCTGGAGAAACAAACAGTGCTCACAGAGTATTGCTGTCTACTCTAAAAGAAATGCTGTCAAGCATTTGCTGGGCTGGTTAGTTTTTTGATGTGTGCCTTCCATTTTATATTTTGTTTTCCACTGGTGTCTTGCAAGGATTTTTTTAGTAGCAACAAAACTAACCAAAAGCAGAAAGTGGCACTGGCCTATTCTGCCTTTCAAGGGAAGACAACCTGGCAGGGACATTTGCTTGTGAAGGTGAATAAATGAAGCATGGTGCTTCAGAATCTGAGAGGAAATTCCAGATTCAGATCTTCTTAAGGAATGAGATACCTCAGAATCTGTCAGATTCTCTGAGGGGTGGGGAAAGAGCCCTGGGGACTTTTGGGCCCTTGTTGCCCTTGGCTAAGATCAGGAGGATCCTGGTGTTTGAAGAGCTGGGGAGGAAGGTTGTGTGGCACTGACTGACTCAGCAAAAGGACTTCTAAAGACATGTTCTCAGCTTTATCCTCTCAGTACAGGTTACACAGCACTTTAAAAACTTCTGCCTCTGTGGCCCGATGAGATTGGGAAATACATTTTCTGTTCCAGATATTTATTTAAAAGTTTCACTTTCACTTAATAAATCCATAGCCATGGCATACATGAAAGGTTTCCCCAAATGGTAATTTATGCTTATTGAAGAATTACTTTTCAAAGTGCATGGGCCACCTGTCACTGAGGGCAATTGCGGCCACTCAGTTTTTAGACTTATTGGCTGTTATAGATTTGGGAGTTGATACATTTTTGAAATGTTTATGCTTTCTTTTTCTTGTTAATTATCGATCTAAAACTTTATGGATTCTGAGAGATTTGTGAACAAGGCTTTCATTAATCCCCAAGGCCGCTGAGGAGTCCAGGCAATAGAATTCCCAGGTCACAGATATGCAGGAAACTTGGGAACCAACAGGCTAATTCCCAGGGTCACACAGTGGGTCAGTGCTGGCCAAACTCACAGAGTTTATAACAGGGATACCAGCCATCCTGCTGCTCACCAAAGACGACCCTTTAGCTGCACCTAGAGAGCATGGTCAAGGGTGGCCCAGAAGCAATGGGATGTAGACACATCCCTTCCCAACCCTCGTGGGACCTCCTCTACAACCGGGACGCCTATCCTGTGCCGTGTGCCTACCCCTGCCTGAGTGTACACCACCTTCCAGTGGATTTGTCCCCTTAGCCTAAAGCGTGCATGGAAGACTTCCAGACGCTAAATCCCTCCTCTTATCTAACACTCTCTCCCTTCTCTTCCCTCCTATCTCCTACCTTCCCACCATCTAAGGCAACGGAAGGTCTTAAAAATAGAAACATTGGCTAGAGTCTCTCAGAACACGATGCTCCCCAGAGCATCAGAGTGTGGGGAGTCCAAGGTGACGGGCTTTCTTGATTCTCCTCATTGGTGCGAGCCAGTGGGGGGCCTTAGACCAGCCACAAGCCCTGCCACAGACGGGGCAGGTACAGGAGCCACAGAGCCCACGCAAGGATGCCACCTGCTCAGGCCCACAGAAGGAAGAAGGGAGGAGGGTGGCGCTTGGTTTTCCCACTGTGTGTCCTTAAGGGACCTGAGGAGAGCCTCCAGGGCCTCGCTCGCTCCCAGTGATTTCCTCAGAGGATATTTGCTAAAGAGAACACTCAGAACCGTTTCCCTTCCGTATAGCCTGCCTTCACCTGTCCAGCCTTCCAAAAGTATTTTAGTATTGATAGCGCTGAGCCTCCCTGGCACTTCCTTACCTCTTACTTCCTTGGAAGTTCTGGCTTTGAAGTAAACACAATGCAGTTTGATGGGGATAATGCAAAAGCAGATCCTGGAGACCTTAAATGCTAAGGTGAAGGTAGACGTCACCCAGCGGGCTGTACAGAGCCCTTTTCCACAGTGTCCGCTTCCCCCTTTGGGAGCTAGAGGAGACCCAGCCTCCTTCCTTCTTGGGCCAGAGACACCACGAGTCCTACTCCGTTCCAAGCCTGCATGAGAACGGGCGGGCTCTCACAGCTAGACCGCCGACCCTGTCGCTGCTGGACACAGGATGTCCGTGCTGGGGAGGCCCTGAGAACCCTCCCTGCCCAAGCCCCTCATGTGTCAGAAACGAGGACATGACACGGAGGCCCTCTGGGTAGATATAAAGGCACCAATCCTTCCATCACATGCTCCTGATTACAAATGCAGCCATGAGGGGGCCCGGATGGGGTGCCTGCCTCCAGGAGGCCTGTGGTTTTACGTGTGTGCGCAAACACATTTTGTTTAAGTAGACCTTCTTCCTGCTCTCCGCCTCCAGCCCCGCCTCCGACACCCCGTCTTTATTCATTGCTAACAGATGCGGCCAGGATACAGCCCGGCAAAGCAGGAGCACACGGGCTCCCTCGCGGGTGAGAAGAGGGAAAACTGATGAGCTGCCACAGAGCAGTGTGTGTAGGGCCTTGGCTTTGAATTTTGATTCCTCCCCACCTCCTCCCCCCACCGCCCAGCCCCCAGCTCACCAGGCTTTCCAACAATTTCTGTTCTGTGTCCTTCACATCTGACGATGGCCAGATGAAAGGAGCCTATGCGAGCAGCTAAGGAGTGGGTGCTCATCCTGACAACCGCATTGAGGCCCAGGATCTGGTCGATAGCCTCCTCCCGAGGTGCCCAGCTGGAAGGCTCGTGCTGAGAGCCCTGGAAGGAGAAGTTCCCTATGGAGCCCACAGCCACCTCCCCTGGCGTTGCAAATGTGGCTGGTCTGCAGCACAAACCACCTCAAACCAGAGACAGAGAAGGTCAAGGCTGAGAAGGAGCCTGAGAAGGGGGCCAAGAAGGGGCAGGGGTGAGACTTGAGTAAGAGCCCATGACCACAGCTCTCTCGAACCTCCTTCTCATCCATTTGAACATCTTAGCCTGCCGGCAACTTACAGTGTCACATGAAAGATTCCCCTGTAGTCACGAGCTTGCCTAAATGTCCTGCTAGGTAATAACCACTATGACCATCCTCAGGGCGTGGGTCCAGGGACGCCTCTCCTTGGAAGCCTGCTCTGATACCCACTGCAAGGTGGTCACCGCTGCCTCTGGGCTCCACAGCTGGGCTTGCACGCATGGTACTCTGTGCCTGAGGAACTCGTGAATGCCTCTGCCTCCCTCTCAGGGATCCTCTCTCCCGTGCCCCAGCCCAGGGCCCACAGCACAGCCGTTGCTCAATAAATGTGAGTCTGATCAATTACAAGCTAGAAGCATTAACGGGCTTGGTGTCAGAGACCTGAATTGGAACCCTGGCTCTGCCGTTCACACCAGCTGTGTGACCCTGACTGTGTCCCACAGCCACAGGAAAACTTGGCCTCGTCACTGAAAAATGGAATTGCTGGTCTCATTCCTGCCCTCTACACCATCACTTTTATGGGCTCAAATAAGAAATCAGATGTTAAAGGGCTGTAGCAGTTGTACAACACAGCACACAAGTGCACTGACATTACAATCGCTGTGCCTTTACTACTGCCATCATTATTACTCCAAGGTTTATTACTATTAATAATGGATACTGGAAGGAGGACCCTTCTGAAGAAGTTCATTTCAATTACTCAATAATTTTTTCTAAAAGGAATTAATTTCATTTATTCTCCTCTTGAGGTCAGTTTCAGCACAGAGTAGAGGAAGGGACAGGAGATCCCTCAGGTGGAAAACTGAAGAGTTTGGGTCAACCCCTCCCACCCATCCACCCCAAATGTACTGACCCACCGGTCCAATCTGTGTGCTCTCATAACCTCAGGAGCTCCTGATCTCTCAAAGTGGGCAGAGACCACCTTCCTGGGACCTAACATGGTACGCACAGAAGTTTAAAAACTGAATGTGGGGCTTCCCTGGTGGCGCAGTGGTTGAGAGTCTGCCTGCTGATCCAGGGGACACAGGTTCGTTCCCCAGTCAAGGAAGATCCCACATGCCACGGAGCAGCTAGGCCCGTGAGCCATGGCTGCTGAGCCTGCACGTCCGGAGACTGTGCTCTGCAACGGGAGAGGACACAACAGTGAGAGGCCCGCGTACCACACACACACACACACAAAAAGAATCCGCCTGCCAATGCAGGGGACACGGGTTCGAGTCCTGGTCCGGGAAGGTCCCAAATGCCATGGAGCAACTAAGCCCATGTGCCACAACTACTGAGCCTGTGCTCTAGAGCCCATGAGCCACGACTGCTGAGCCTATGTGCCACATCTACTGATGCCCGCGCGCCTAGAGCCCGTGCTCTGCAACAAGAGAAGCCACCACAATGAGAAGCCCACACACAGCAACGAAGAGCAGCCCCCGCTCACTGCAACTAGAGAAAAGCCCGCAAGCAGCAACAAAGACCCAACACAGCCAAAAATAATAAATAAAAAAATATAAATTTATAGAAAAAAATGTAAACCTAAATTTAAAGAAAAAACTGAATGTGCCATGAAAAGACATGGGGGAGACATGAACGCATATTATCACCAAGTGAAGGAAGCCAGCCTGAAAAGGCAACATACTCTATGAGCCCAACATTATGACATTCTGGAAAAGGCAGAACTATGGAGACAGTAAAAAGATCAGCTGCTGCCAGGGCTGAAGGGGGAGGGATGAATGGCCAGAGCCCAGGGGATTTTTAGAGCAGTGGAAAGACTGTGTATGATATAATGATAGAGACATGTCATTACACATATGTCCAGATCCATAGACTGTACAACACCACAAGTGAACGGTAATGCAGACTGTGAACTTTGGGTGATTATGATGTATCAACATAGGTTTATCCACTGTACAAATGGACCACTCTGGTGTGGGATGTTGACAATGAGAGAGGCTGTGCCTGTGTGGGGACAAGGGATTTAAGGGGAAATTCTGTACATTTCAATTTTGCTGTGAACCTAAAACTGCTCTAAAAGAATCTTTTTGAAAAAGGGAATATGTGCGTCATAAAAGAAACTGCTATTTGCTTCTTTGGGAATCCTGAAAGCTGACCTAGCTGTTTGGCTTTTCATAAGATTTGGGGCCACTTTCAGGGCTTCCTGAGGGAGAGCAAAGTGGGACAGGAAATTAACAAGGACGTTAAGGACCAGAGGAAGACACACTAGGAGGGAACGGACATGAGAAATACAGCCCAGGGCATGCCCAGATCCCAGCTCAGCCACAGGCCCTCCAGTAATGGAGGACCATGGACTTCCTGTATCTTTGGTTATCACTTCCTGCCCAGTGCTTCATGAACTTTCTTGCCCTCATCACCTTTGGCATGAGCCTTGCCATTTTGTCTCTCCATGGCTGGAAGCAAGAGCAGCAGATGGACATTAGGGAGGAGGGTGGTCTTGGGCTCTTTCCCTTGTGAGTCTTCCTGTGAGCACTGTCTCTGCATTTATGATGTGCTTCCTGGCCCTGCCTGGCTAGGTTTTCCTCAAGCCACTCTGGGGACACCACTGTTGGGCGGGCGGGGGGCCCTGCGGAGGCCGTGGGAACAGGCACAGGTGCTCAGAAAGTGCCACTCTGGGGTCAAGGGGAGAAAGAAGGTTCTGCTTCTGCCCCCGGGGATGAAACTCCCCCAGAAGTCCCAACCCACTGCGCTGCCTTTCAAGCGGGTCTAGTGGCAGAATTTAGACGTTTTGGTTACTAGCTGTGGGCCGTGACGCTTCAAGGACACAGATGTGAGTAGTAATTCTCAGGTCGTGAGAACGGGGACACTTGTCCTTCAACATGCAGTTGCTGAGCTGCCCCTGCCGTGGTCCCTAGCCACCCTCTCACCAGCCCCACAGCAGGGCGCATGGCCTACTCCCACTCCAGGTTGACCTCTGCCCCTGTGTTTATTACATGATATTGAAATGATGTGCCTACTTCTCTGGCTTCCTCAACAAACCATACTCTGTTAGAGGCCAGGGATGCTGCCTGTACGACCAGTTTTGGTGACCCAACCTGCCTTTGTGACCCACGGACTTGGCCAACTATCTGGCAATTAGCAGGTGCTCAGTAAATGTTTCTGGAATGAATGAAGGGACAGCCAAACTTCAAGGATCCAGGAGGTCACAACAGAAGTGGAGAGGGGCCACTGGATTTCCAGAATCCAAGAGGTTTCAAGCCAAGAAAATAAACAGTAATGACAAAATAAATTCATAGTTAGATAGATATCGATAGATAGAAAGATGATAGATAGTAGATAGATAATAACATTGCATGACATATATGAGTCAATAAATATGTGTTAAGCATTTTTCAGACATTATCTCATTTAATTCCCCTATGACCATATGAAGTCCACAGTATAGCCCAGCTGCTTCAATGCAGGAATGTGGTCCTGAGAAGGAAATCTTCATCAAAGATGCTCTCTACAGATCTCCTGCCCCTGCCTGGAGTGATTCCCGGACTGGTGTTTCTGATCACTTGGAGAAACGGGAGGAGGACAAGACACTGCATTCACTGAGCGCCCACCACATACCAGGCCACAGGCTAGGTACGCTACACAAACATTCTTATTTAAGCTCACAGGAATCCACAGGGAATGGTATAATCATCTATAACAATTTAACAAATGAAGAAACCAGGACTTAGAAAGGGGATGAGAAAAGGTAGAAATGAGCCCAGGCTCCAGAGGGGGGGTCCACAGAACCTGGTTTATAATTGACATTCAATGACTATGTATTGAATTAAATGGAATTCAGTTGAATACCGTCTATCCACAAAGGCAAATTTTATTTTAGGGTGCCTCCTTTCAGCAGACCGGGCAGACTGCCACCCTCACTCCCTCCTTAAAAGGCTGCAGTGAGGCCCCTGGAGCCATTTGGAAGAGTGAGAGCAAGGAGTGGCACCTCCCACATTCACAAAAGTGTGCGACGGATTTGAGCTGAGGCTGTGGCTTGTGGGCCACAGAATCTCATCAGCCTCGTAAAGGGAGGTGTAGTTACGCAGCAGCCTTGCCAGTTGGACGGCACGGGGCTCCTTCTCCCAGAATACCTTAGGAAGGCAGCTCTGGTGGTAGCAAGGGTGGCTGTGAGCCAAGTTGGAGCTGTGTGCAGCCGTCCTAGAACACAATTACAATGCTATTTATTATATTTGACATAGAAGCCTATGGCGCTTGGATGCCTGGGTCTCCAGCAGCGATCCAGAGAGGAACAGGGCAATCATTTTAAATAACTGCAAATAATTTGCTTTAAAAAATGTGTGTATTGGTTGTCTCTTACCTAGAAACATCTCTCGGTGAGGGAATGTTAATTTCACTTCTGCAGCTCGCTTGAAAACTAGTACTTACAACATATTCAGCTGGTGGCACCAAAAGTCCATGTAGTTTAATATCACCAGATTTAATATTTTAATTGGAATGTGAGCTAGACATTCCAGCACACGAATCCTCCTGAGAACTTCACCATCCCCTTGTTCACACAAGTCATCCAGTCATGGAGTTGGTTGATGGTCAACAAGAAGGTCAGCTGGAGGCCCCACCCTTTGGACTGCTTTTTTCTTTTCTCTTGAATACGTCAAAATATTAGAAATGTCAGTTACTCCCAGCCTCGTGGCTCAGACGGGCTCAATAATCAGTGGCTTCCCCAGCTGCGCCACAAAGGCTGGGGGAGGGGGATGCAGGGAAAAAGGAGAGCTGAAGAATTTGAAAGCAATTACAGTCAAAACAGGTCATCTCTTTTGTTTCTGCAACTCTAGTGCAAAAAGTCCTTCCCTGCTACTGTTCCTCGGGCGCCAGAGTCTGCTTCCCCCTTAGAAAGCAAGCAACAGCTTGCAGCAAGCTTTTGTTGACATGAATTCCATGTTGCCTGGTGCTTTTGTTTGTTTCACACATAATTCACATTTTTCTATCTTACATGCATTTTTCATAGTCTGTACTAAAGCAATGTCCTGACTTCCATCCGGGACTCCCCGTCTGGGGTCAAAGTCCCTGCAGATAACTGGGTTAAGGGTGTTGATAGAACACTCTGCGGGATGGAGCTGACATATTAGGAAGTAAATTCCTACAATACAGAGATTAAAAATCACTTTGGATCAGATCCTAAACCAAGCACGAAAATGAGCAATGGCTCAGGTACCACAGTCTTAAGGACAAAGAGTCAAATTTACTTCTATTCTTTTCTGAAGGAGTTTTCACAAAAATTCACGTGGGGAACAGGAGAAAAGGGTCAGCTTTGAAAGCGTCTCATGTGGGGCCCCAAAGGGAGAAGAAAGGGGGGACAGAGAGCAGAAGTAGGGGACGCACTGGGTATCATCGGTACGACCAAGGGCATTCATAAGCTCTGTGACTTGTCACAACTCCTTAAACCTTCAAGGAAATGTCCTGAAAGTGAAGATCACTTTTCTATCTCCCAGCTCCAGGACATGAGTATGGAGCTTCTAAACATGACTTTTCTACTTATGGCAAATTCCATGGTAAGCACTGACTTTATGGAACTTTAAAAGACCAAGACTAGAAGAGTCCTCAGAAGCTACCGTTCCAACTTCCTACATAATGCGGGACGCTGCTCTGCGGTATCTCCAACAACCTAGGCACCGATTAATAGGGTGCCCACTGTTTGACAAGGTTACCCATTTCCTTATTCAAAGCTCCTCCGTGACCAAGCTCCTCCTTCCACTGAGATGAAGCACAAGGCCCTCCGTCTTCCACTGACACGTGTCAATTCTGCCTCAGAGTCATAAAGAACAACTCCCTTCCTTTACCCATGGCTGGATTACATGATGGTTCTATCAGCGTGGGTTTTGCACTCACCTAAGGCAGTTCCACCTCCACCACTTACTTAACTTTGGGTAAGTTACATAAGTTCTCCAGCCCTCAGTTCATCTGAAATATTAGCACGGTAGCAGGTTCTCTCCCAAAAGTCAGGTTTGCCTTTAGGAGGTACAGTGGTGGTGGGGTCACACGGCAGAGAAGGAGTGCTGAGCCATGCGTCAGAAGACTCAGTGCTTTGTCCTGGCTTTGCCATCGTGAGTGTGAATCATATAAGTCACTAAACCTCCCTGCAGCTCACTCCTCCCTCTGGTAAACGTCACAGCACATGCCCTGCCTATTAGCATCCAGGTGCTGTTGTAGAGATCAAATGCCAACACGTGACTCTCACATCTGTGCAGCTGTAGGTCTATGGCGCAGTCCCAGTGCAGGCCTAGGCAAACACTCGGTGCTCAGTAAAAGCCTGTGGACTAAACTGCGTCTGTGCTTTCTGAGAGGAAGATTAGGAATTGTGGGCTGAGAAGGGAAGCGGCTTATTAGATCAGGTTTACAATTTGGCAGGCTCCTTGGGAGGAGAAAGTCCACAGAAAGCAGAAGGTGTGTGTTTGGGCTACCGCAGAAAGACCTGGGATCTAGGAAGGGCTTTAGGTGTGACCTGCTGCAAAAGAACTGGAAGAGCAGGAGTGATGAAAAAAGCAGACCTCTGGGCTCCAGAAGGTGCTCAGTGGTTGTCTCTGTGGTGCCGATGAAAGGGAGCTTCAAGGAGAGGTGAGCAAAGAGGGGCCTGATGTGCAGAGGGGATTGTGAGAGGATACCAGCTGGGCTGACGAGGGCCCAGAGGGTGGGGAGACGGGCATGGTCCCCACCCAGGAGGTTTCTCAGCTGAGCAGCTGTCAATGGAAACTCCGTGCTGCAGCGTTTAGGAAAACAAGCCCCGGGGAGGGGGTTGCCTGAGGGTGGAATGCAGCGCCTGGCAGCCAGCTTTCTCTCTAATTCTCCAAGTCTCACTCCTCTTTCAAGACCAAGTTCAAATTTAACCTTTCCCGGAAAGCCTTCCCTCAACTCTGGAACAATGAGAAACCTACCCCCTTTCTAAAATTTCTATAAGAATTTTGGTCTGTATAAATCATATAGTAATTATGAGTATAAAAATACAACTTCCGGATGATTTATCTATTGCTGTCTTAAAATAAGGTTACTTAACATTTTACAAGTAAAATATATTACGTTCTCCATTCAGCCACCTAGCATCCCCCTGGAACATACATCAAGCATGACACAGAAGGGATTTCTAGCTCATTTCATCCTCGCCTTCGCACTCCGGAGCTTGTTGCCAGCTCCTCCTGTCTTGGTCTTGCTTCCATGTCTGAAACAGTGGCCAGCATTCTTTTTCTGGCCATGACTTCGCCTCTTCTCTTGTTTTCTTTTCCAGTTTCCTCCTTGGTAGTCCCTCTGCCCTGACTCCACCTCATGGAACAACGTGTTTCCACGAAGCTGGCTCAGAAAGGGCCCGGACACCTGCAGGGAGACCACGGGGTCCCGCGGAGGAAGCTGAGCCCAGCTCGGGGCCTCCTCTTCACCCTGACCCTGCTGATAGCAGAGCTGTCCACAAGCTGGCCACGTAATAAAAGAGGGTAAGACTAATTAGCCTTTAAAGAAAGTGGCAAAATGATCAGCGGAAGCAGCAGCGTGTGTGAGAACCGGTATCAGAAATGAACAATGGATGGATTTCCCTCAGTTAGAACAATGGGTCTTGCACACAGAAGGTGCTCAATAAATACCTGTTGAATAAAATCTATAGACCCGAGGCAAAAGGAATAAATATTGAACCCCCCAAATGTTAAAGCAGGTAGGGCGGAACCAAGAAAAGAAGCACTTACTGACAAGGGAAAGGTTGGCATGAGGCAGAGCCCCTGCTCTTAAATATCGGCCTCAGCTCACAGGGCAACACAGAGCGGGTGCTGCCGTCCTCTGACCCCCGTGGGCCTCAGTCGTACAGGACAAAGGTGCTCCTGGCACTGTGCTGCGCATGGCAGGTTAGGAAGGTTACTAACGGGAGGCCAAGAAGGGAGACCGTGGCTGCCCATCACATCCACCGCACCTTTCCACATTCCCTTTGCCTATGTCCAGATACTCCCATGAGAATACGTTCAAAACGGACTCCAACCCCACTGACGAGTCGTTCTGCTTGAACTCAGGTATGTGCTGGCTTTGGAAGCCGCCTACGCAATGAGGTGGGGTGAGTCATCTGTTTATCACAATGCGGACTGGGATGGAGAACAGCCCATAAGGACAAGATGACAGGAGAAGTGGTTATAATCTCCACCCTCAAAAACTACAGCCCTAGGGCTTCCCTGGTGGCGCAGTGGTTGAGAGTCCGCCTGCCGATGCAGGGGACGCGGGATCGTGCCCCGGTCCGGGAAGATCCCACATGCCGCGGAACGGCCGGGCCCGTGAGCCATGGCCACTGAGCCTGTGTGTCCGGAGCCTGTGCTCCGCAACGGGTGAGGCCACAGCAGTGAGAGGCCCACGTACCGCAAAAACAAAACAAAAAAACCCTACAGCCCTAGCAATTATACTCCAATAAAGATGTAAATAAATAAATAAATAAAAACTACAGCCCTTCTGAGAAGCCAAGTGCCTCGTTTACCTTCAGCCATCATTGTGCCCACATCCCCAACCCTAACATGCCTCTTTCAAATCTGTTCTTTTATCATTTGTGTGTACGTAGCACATAGATACCTCATATGTAAATGCCAAGTTCATGTTGTTGTTCCTTCATATAACAATCATTTATTAAGTGCCTTCTATGTGCCTGGCACGGTGCTAAATGCTTTCTCATAGTCTGTACCATTTAGCACTATCCTTATCTTTATAAAGATAACTATCTTTATCTCCATTTTACCCTGAAGAAACTTAAACACAGAGAAGTTAAGTCACTTACCCAAGTCACACAGCAAGTAACGAAGTTAGATTAAAATCCATATTTACTGAAGCTAAGACCAGTGTTCCTTTCATTGGACCACACTTGCCTTTAAAAAGTGTATAATAATGCTTATGAATTCAAAATTATGAATAATACTTAGGAACTATAAATCCCATGGGAGGGAAGACCTCTATGGTTTTATGTATTACATTTAATTTATTAATATACATGTAATGACTTTAGTGTTTAGAGTATATATGGAACTTTGTTGTTGTTTCCGTTTTGTACTTTGCCCGTTACTCATGTGTCCTAGCAGCATCTCTGACATTGCTTCTTCTTAGACATCTAGAGTCAGGTGCTTTCCATGAGTTGTAACCCCTCCTCCCACGGCAGGTATGGACCCTACCATTTCCTCCTCCCAGGTGCAGCCCACAGGACAGGTTTGCAGCCTCAGTAGTGGTGAGCCACACATATTTGGGGTGCAGTGGGATGTCTTTAAGTTCTAAATAACACAAATTTGGGACATAGTCAAAATGGAGCCTACAGTCATAAGCAACCATCATCATCTTGGGACAGAGTGGAGTTTCTGGGGAGTTCAGAGTGAAGATGATGCAGGTGGAATGTCTGGATCTCCACTTCAATCAGTTTTGACATAAATCTGAGAAGAAGTGGCTATTCCCTGGACCAGTCATCTCACCTACAATCTAGTGGGTTTTGGACATGTGCAATTTGGGCTGAAAAATCCAGTGTCCAATAAAAACAAAAGCTTAAAATGGGAGACATTGACATAAAGTAGTGTGAAAATATGCTCTGTTCCAATAAAGACAGCTGAAAGAATTCCCCCTTTTGTAACACTGAGGAAAAGTGATGACATATTTGGTCTCACGCTGAATTCATGAAAACAGAGACTTTTTTTGCAGAGGGTGAAAACATATTATTTGGTGTCCTTTTCCCACAATAAATTCTAGCATTTCACAACAGGTGAACTTTGGAAATCGGAGAAAGCAGCCGGAAAGGGCAGCCTTTCTAAGAACAGGGCTTTGGGTTCCTTCTCGATGTTCACACCAGAAATTTCTGGAGGCCAGTTTATTCTTCTACATTGTTTCTGCCTGTTGTGAATTAAGTTTGAAATACCTTCTCCTGACATGTGGCATTTCACCTTGGTGCTCTTTCTTCATGGAAAATCTTGCCCATCTGTTTTGAGGCAACTTGGCATCAGAATCTGATTCCTCTTGGAAACTTTAGGATAGGACTGGTCATCAAAGCACATTAATCTCCACTAAACCTGCAGCTGGACACAGGCATCGAAAGCCCCACTGCCTGGTGCGCAAGTGTTCTCACCCCGCACACTGCAATCCTACAACTTACTCCACTCCACGGGGCTGCCCCTTTCCTGCACACCCCAAGCTCCCCATCCTGCTGCTGGGATAAGATCCCTAGGCTTGTTTGCGTATTTCAGCCTGCTCAGGCTTCTGTTTAGCTTTTGTTTTTCTTGGCATTTCAAAGCATTATGTCCATTTTTATTATACCCTTGACAGACCACAATGAAACAAACACTTATAATTTATAGAAAAAATTCAGAATATATTTTCCATGGAGCCTAGAAGTTTCGTCACCTGGTAAAATACTGCAGGCAGGACAGTGGGCTTCTACTGCACTTCTGTGAACTTCAGAACTGCCTCTGATATTTGAATCTCTCTCTCTCCCCCCCACACACAACTAATTCAATTCTGGTATAGATGTCTATTAACTTTCATAATGCTGCCACAGCCTAGCTGAACTTTTTAGCATGGAAAAACAGCTGTTATTTTAAAACTATGAAAGACTCAGAGTCCCAATTATTTCAACTCTGTCTATATGAGATAGAGAGCTTAAGCTGGCTACTCTCAGCTCTTTCTTTACCGATCAACAATTTTTCCCTAAAGACTAAAGGCTACAAGGAAGGCTTGGGCTCCACTAGTCATGTACTTTCTCATCCAAACATCTTACCTCTTGACAAGTTCCATCTGAGTATTGAGGCTGCTCCTATTGTCTACTTGTCAAATAGCCAGAAGTGGGTACCACCATAGCAACTATGAGGTGATCGTTCCTGGGCTTAAAGCTATGAGTCCCCAAGAGGAGTGTAAGACAAGACCCCTGCTCTTAAGAGAATTAATCTAGTTGAGAAGGAAAATCTTAATATACCTTGAGCAATCAGTGCATATTCTGTGCTCCGCTGATATATTCATAAGTTTAGTTAACATTTTCCAAATTTCTTTAATTATGGAATATATAATAAAAACTTATGGAGGATAGAGAGTTATGACCCAGTGGGGCCCCACTGGGATTTCAGGGACGCCAGTATTGTGCTCTTTTGTAATCTAGGTGGGCACCACATGGGTATTTGCTCTCTAACAATTGGTTACAATGTACATGTAATTAACTGTTCCCAAATCCTCAAAATTATCTACCACAGCTGGAGAGCTGAGATCTAACTAAATTTATGACTGAGAGGAGAACTGAGTGACCTGAATCTTGTCACTCCTCAGATAGTGTCCAACAGGGCTGGGGAGACTCTTCTTAGAGTAGCCATAGGACCATAGCTCCTCAAATGCTAGGGTCAGAGGCTTCACCCCACCATGTCAGACTTGCCCAAAATGCTATTTCTTTCATACTACATCCTGCTAAAGAGCTCTCTCTTGCCCACGATATTGATTCTAACTTTTCTAAAAGGCATCTTTAAGATGTGGCTTCACAACTGTGATGGTTAATTTTCTGTGTCAACTTAAGAGTGTTTTTAGATGAGATTACCATTTAAATCAGTGAACTCTGAATCAGCAGACTGTCCTCCATCATGTGGGTGGGCCTCATCCAATCAGTTGAAGACCTGAATAGAACAAACAGACTAGCCTTCCCAACAGGAGGAAATTCTCTAGCAGACAGTCTTCAGACTTCATCTGAACCATCCGTTCTCTTGGGTCTCTATCCGCCAGCCTTTGGAGTGGAACTGTGTCACTGACTCTCCTGAGTCTCCAGCCTACTGGCCCACTGAAGAGTTTGGACTCACCAGCTTCCATAATCATGTGAATAGTCAAGAGAGACAGATAGATAGGTAGGTAGGTAGGTAGGTAGATAGACAGACAGATAGACAGACAGATAGACAGATAGATAAATGATACAGATATATAAATAGGTTCTGTTTCTCTGGAGAACCCTAACTAATACAACATCTATTGCTTGTCATAACTTGTTATGACAAGTTACACCAAACCTCAGAGGCTTAAGAAACAATACACATTTAACCTCTCACAGTTTCTATGGGTCAGAAATCTGGGCACAGTTTATCTGGGTCTTCTGCTTCAGAGTCTCTCATAGGCTTAAATCAAGGCATCTGCTGAGGCTGCAGTCTCATCTGAAGGCCTGCATGGGGAAGGATCTGCTTCCAAGTTCATTTATATGCTTGTCTGTAGAATGTGGCAGGGGGTGGGGTGGGGAGGGTTTGTGCCCTGTGGTGATGAAAGACTCAGTTATTCACTGGCTATGGGATAGAGACAGCCCTCATTTCCTAGCCATATAGTCCTTTCTATAGGGCAGGCCGTGACATGGCAGCTTGCTTCATCAGAACAAGAAAAGCCAGGGAAAGAGGGCTAGCAAAAAGGAAGTCACACTCTCTTACAGCCTAATCATGAATGTGATATCCCATCACTTTCGCCATATTCTATTGTCTAAAAGCAAGTCACCAGGTTCAGCCCAGCCTCAAGGGCAGGGGACTGCACAAAGGCACTAATACCAGAAGCTGGGGACCACTGGGAGCCACGGAGAAGCTGCCTACCCCACCCATCCAACCTGCCTTCTCTGTTTTTCCAACATGAACACTCAGTGCAGCCCTGAGATCTCTTAACTGGCACCCAGCATAACTTGTACCTCTGCCAGACTGTTTGTCCTACCTACAGGGATCTTCCTTGTTTCTGCTTCCTGTCAAATTCTACCCACAACTCTGGATGTGTGTTTCAAAAGCCGTCAGTTATCGTATACATGTAAACACTTTAACTTGGAGTGGGGGGTAGAATTTATATCTAGAGTTGTGCTATTTAACCTCAGGAGACGTACAGGTTCAGTCTGAACAAGCCATCATTTGTGTCACTAGAAGAAATGAACCTAATTTTATTAGAGAATTACTACTCAGAACTTGGGCAGTTTGCTTGGGAAGCATCCCGGTCTATCTGGAAATAGAGAAATGGCCATCCTTATCAAGTTTCCATTGCTAAAAACCATAATGGTAGAAACACAAGTCTAATTTAATTTGAAGGGAAACAGTTTCAACCCTCAAGAGAATGACTGGTTTTAGATCCTCGGTTCTGTTTCAGGGAGGCATTTTTTGTTTTCTTATTGCCTTCCTTCTACTCCATGGAGGTCTGTTCCATTTCAAAGAGAATAGTATTTAAGGTTGGTTTTCTGTCTGGTGAAGGATTTGCATGCCACCTCATCACAAAGGTATTTATCTTTCTGAGTAAAAAATAAAATGATACCAACGTACAGTTGCCAAACAAAGCTTAAAAATCCAAATGAAGGGTCAGATATATATGATTGCTATAATCAACAGGTTTCTCTCAATCCAATAGAGAGACAGAGAGAGAGAGAGAGAGAGAGAGAGAGAGAGAGCGAGCGAGAGAGCGCGAGCGAGAGAAGAATATACAAAGAGAGGTAAATTTTTACCTTCCCAATCATGGGTTTTTAAAATTAGTCCAGGGATTAAACAGTTTATTATGGGAAAGTTAATTTTATTACTGTTATACATAACATCCTCCTTCCCTTTGTTTTCTCAGGTGTATCTATTGGTCTACTGTTACTTCATTTTTCCAGACCAACAGTGGTTACAAAAAATAGCATTAGCAATCACTTTGAATAAAAAGCGTGAACACCAGATTCCAAATGAAAATGAGAATGAAATGGCACACGTGTGGGTACACACTCAGAATTTTTCAACATGAAGGTATAAAGGTATGTATGGAGGAGTGAGAAGGATTCATGAATGCTGACAGAATTAAGAAAGCTGCTGAGGTGGTTTCTTTGGCTTCAGCAAAGTCTAAGACGAATTTTTTTGGCAAGAATTACATCTTTAGGGACGCTAAGAAAACAATAAGATCGCTACAGAAAGAATTAACTCTTCCAGTGCTTTGGAAGCTCCTCTGAGTGGTGGACTAATACGGCACATCACAGGATTAGGAATGGGGGGAGATGGCAGAGGTGAGGAATCCAGCTCCTCCAGTCGATGTGGAGAAAGGCACAGTCATCAGTGTAAATAAGGCCCCATGATGACAGTTTGCAGCAGTGACAATAGTGACAATTGTTCTTTATTCTCTCTCTCTCTCAAATGGAGGTCTGTGGCACTTCCTACTCAACCCAGTGGTGGAAAGGG
Organism: Tursiops truncatus; assembly: GCF_011762595.2. Classification (NCBI taxonomy): domain Eukaryota; kingdom Metazoa; phylum Chordata; class Mammalia; order Artiodactyla; family Delphinidae; genus Tursiops; species Tursiops truncatus. The sequence continues at coordinate 74,615,632 of NC_047047.1, read as the reverse complement.
GTGTGTGCAAAAAACAACGTTTTTAAAAAATACTAAACCAACCATCCAGCAATCAACTGTCTTATACTGAGTACTTACTATGAGCCTGGCGTAGCATCAAGCACTTTACAATTTCATTTAAGACTCACAAAAATATAATGAAAAGTGTTACTACTATGTCATTTTACAGACGGGAAACTCAAGTTTGGCCAAGTAAATGGTTTAATCAAGGATTCCCAGCTGGTGACTTCAGTGCCAAGGTAAGAGCCATGTCCCCTAAGGGTCAACTCCTCCTACCCGCAGTCCAGATAAGACCAGAGCCAGGTCACTAAGCCTCGATGTTACGCCACTGAACTAGAGATGCATGCAGTCTTTGATATTTTAACAAATTAAATACGGGACCCACTGGGGCCAGATCTTTCAGATAATATTTCACTGCTTTACTTCAACTCATCTGCAGGTAAGATGTGTCTGGAAAGCAGATTCACACTGAAGGCTATGTAAAGCCATAAACGAGGAGCTGTTTCCCACCCTGCCACTAGCATAAACCCTCTCCAGGCCAGAGGTTCCTGAATCCCACCACAGGGAGCACTGCCCCTCTTGATGAAGTCTTCATCAGTCAGCGGCAATGTAAGAACCAGTACAAAAAATCAGGCACATAGAATAGCAGCATAAGATGGCCATTCCTTTAGTCTGAGATTTTTATTCTTCCTATACTTTTTGGTGGTAAACCATGCTATTTATATATACAGAATAATGAGGATAGCATTTGGTTTTAAACGTTCTTACTTATTACAAGCAAAAATTGCCAATTTTTGGATATTTATGCGTACTTTCCAAACTATTTAATATTACTTTTTTAACTGGTTCATGAAATCCAAAAGTCTTAGCATCACTGATTCATGGAGCACATAGTGTTCTAACTAACAAGAGTTAAGCACTATAGCAGATTGCAAAAATGGCTAAAATTCTCCATTCATCTCTGCATCCATGTCACTTTGACTTTGCACTGTGATTTTGCAACTCCTCCCACAGAGGGACAGAGGCTATTGCCCCTCCCCCATGAATCTGCTTGGCCTTATGACTTGGCAACACAATGCCATGGAAATGATGGTGTGCCAGTTCCAAGTCTAAGCCTCAAGGGATTTGATCACTTCTACTCAGTCTCCTGGAACCTGCAACCACCATACGAACAATCCCAGGCTAGCCTGTAGGGAAAGAGGAACGATGTACCCCGATGTTCCTAGCACCCCAGCAACCAGCAGCCAGTTAATCCCCGAAAGCAGTCATCCAGCACACATGTAAGGGGGCCCAGCCCAAATCACCAACCCAAAGAGTCTCTGGCTAGATAGATGCCTATTGCTTTAAGCCTCTACGTTTTGGGGTGGTTTGTTACACAGGAAGACCTAACTAATACAGTCACATCTATAGGCATTGGATAGAATTTGGAACAGATATTGGCAAATCTTGTCACTTAAAGCTCTGAAACCAACCTCGGAATAATTCCTTAACATATTCTTTTATCTAAAAGGAAGCTTCGATATCACAGTTTCTGATTTTATTTTAAAGTTGAAGAGGTTACAAAGACATAGCTGTTGTGAGAATACGCAAGCTCATATATCTAATTACTAGAAGAAATAAATCTAGAAACCTAGAATGGTAGAATTATTTCTCTATGTGCCCTGAGTGCACCAAAATTACCTTTGTTTACTATTTCATAGAGATTAAGTGGTGTTTTTATGACACCGTGTGTGGCGCTATCAATTACCTCTGTGGAATAAATGAGACTCTAGGAGATGTTTTTTGATGAACTGATTAAAGGAACAGAAACCCCACTCCTCACATACCAAGCTGCCCCTATTTTAAGTTAGAAATATATTCAATGCTTGTCAATCTACTGGAGTAGGTAGGAGTCAGGAGACCTAAGTCTAGCAGACGTGGGTCCCAGTGCTGTCTGTGCTGGTTACTGGCCCTTGGACAAGTCCCCATCCCATTCTTCTCTTCAGATTCTTCTTCTGTGAGGTAAGGGGGCTGGACTCAGTGAACTTTATGGTCCTCACCATTCCCACAGCACCTCAAGGCCTTAATCTGGTCACTCATATTCTTGGAAACAAGGTCCCAAAGATAAATGCATGAAAACTCTCTGGAGACTGAAAACCTGGCATCTACTTTAGTAGAGTCTACCCTGCTGATTTTCCAAAATCCAAACAAAAGAAAATTTGGTTTACAGGTGTTATCGTTATAGGTGATTGTAGGGTTTTTTTCCAAAGGTTGCTTTTGTGCACATTAAGATTGTGCTTTTCCATGGTCATTAACCGTACTCTGTGACTTCAGTTAAAGTATATGCAAGGATCCACATGAAAATAAAACCAGGCACATTGCAGCTTCTCTTGTGATATTTATCACTGATGGCGCTCATGTGACTGCAGAGCTCCATAAAACTCTGGAGGGGTTACCTTCCCTTAATGGCGTCCTTCCCTTTCACTCACCAGCCACTTCTTATTGCAAACAGCTGCTTGGAAACGAGAAAACATTTTCTATTTCCAAGGGACATTGCTGGCTCTCAAAGTACTTTGCCCATTTTATTTAACAAATGTTTAAGTTTAATCAAATTTCTAATTCCAAAAAAGAGCCAACCTTGCATTTTGAATCACTAGCTTGTGAGACTTCTACATTTAAAAGAATATAGAGGAATCAAATTCAAGAGCCAGAAAAAGAGTGAAGTATGTGGCTCCCATGGCTTCAGCTTACTCCTATGATGTTCTGCCACCCCCTGACCAGCTGGCTTCTGCCCATGCCATGATTCTAAGGGGACCGACCATCTCAGCTTATAATGAAGGCTTCCTTGAGTTCTGATAGAAAGCTCATTCCCAATAACCCAGTGAAACTGCATCAGCACCAAAGTAAGGGGGGCAAACAAGCATCATATAAACTTTATTAGGACTTTATTATGAAATAAACTAGGCTTACACTTCTTTTGGAGGGGAAAAGGATGAATACAAAAAAATACCGTATTTTTACTTACTAACGTGCACTTGTAAAATGCATGGCGTGCTGTTTTATAGGCAGTAGCATATAAAATACTTTTTCCAGATGTGGATTCATAATTCTCGAAAGGCTATAATAGTTATCATAAGATTTATGGAGGATAACTTATTAATCACATTTTTTTTCTTTTAGAGATCTGTTTAGTAAGATGAAAGAGAACTTTAAAATGTCATTTTAACCAAATGTAGATGGCCTAATATCAAGTTACTCCTTTTGTTCACATTATTTTTAATGACTTTATTTGTTTTATTGCCTCCACAAGTCAGTGCCAACTTGGTGGTAATGATCTATTTAGGAAATCTCTTAAGATTTTTAAAGTAAAACAGAGTGGAGCTCTTTTAAAAACTAAATGAACTGAACTATGTGAGTTGATTAGTGCTCATTTGAGAGACACAGGAGCTACTAAAGCTTATTTTTGATAAGATTTGGAGGAGACAAATCTTGTGAAAACTGTTGCTCCCTGAACATTCGTGTGGCTTCTTCAACAGAAACTTAGAAGCCCACGTGTGTCTGAAGTGCTACAAGTAACACACTGTTAAATAACACACATTTTGAACATGGATCACTTTAATCTGCCTTAGATCATTAAAAACACATCTGTGTCAAATCCATATTGTGGACCCAAGTCACATGATGAGTAAAAAAGCCCAAATGACCCTCTTTTTGTCAGTCACTTGATTTGAAGTAAGTTTTGTCTAAAGCGTAACACTGACAAAGTAAAAAAAAGATAACTTTGCAATTCAGGGAGACTCATCAGTCCTAAGATTACTGTCTTCTCACACTCACACACCATCCCCTCTTCTCCAATCCATGGCTTCACGGGCAGAGGAGTTAACACTGTACTATGGGTAGAGATCGTTACTGAATTAAAGGTCAGCACAGAGACTCACCATCCGTCTTCCCTCCAGACTCTTACAACAGTCATCAGAGTTCCCTCATCTCTAACACAAGCATAACAACATTTACTTTGCAAAGTTATCACGAGGATTAAAATAAAGTGGTGCATACAAATCATCTAAGCCTGGTGCACAGCCCGTACTCAGTAAATAGAAGCACTATAGTTACCATGTGCACAGGTGCGTGAGAAATTTTTTTTTTACTTTTGAAAGAGCAATACAGTCAAGTAGTATTTACTGACAGATTTGAAAATAAAAGTATGAAAGACAGAAACATACTGAATAACTACCATGTATAATCCACTATTCTAGGTTTTGTAAGGGACAACTGAGGGAATCTAGGATCCAAAGCATTTATAATCAATGAGGGAGCTCCAAAGCATGTGTTGACAATCCCAGCATCATTTTAAATCAATGGCCATGTGAAAGCACAACACCGGAGCTACACCTGGAGTACAAGTGGCAGTTTCCACGTGAAGGGTGTTGGCAGTGATTCCTGAAAGTCAAGAAAAGGTTGAGAATGGTTGCGTAGGTTATGAAGACTTCATGCAAGTTGGGCTTGAGTGACTATAAGAAAGTGGGGTGGGAGGGTCGAGAGAAGGAAACTCAGGAGCATCTGATATTTAAGTCAACCAGGTAGTTGACGCGACTGAACAGCTTGAGCAATGAGGCCATGATGCCAGAAGAAAGGACCTGAGAAATTGAGAACCAGGTTCAGTTTCCGTATAGAGACACAAGGCCTCTCCAAAGCTCTCTGGACGTCTGAGAGAATGCTGTGATTAATACCAGTATTAGTCCCCGAAGGAGAAAATGTTCTACCCGTGATGAAGATCTGTGCTCAACGTGGCCCTGACCATGGCTGTTTTCCATGAGAAAGGAAGAATGCGCCAAGTAGCTATCAAGGACACAGCCCTCCAGCCGCACACCTCACAGATCCCTTCACGGCCACAGTCTCTGCACTCCTGGCAATTCTCTCTCGATCTACAGACCCGCTGCCCCAAGGCTATGAGCTCCTTGAGCACAGGAATTATTTTCTCTCTGTTTCCCTAAGGTCATGGACAGAGTCAGCAGTCCAGGGATGTCTGTTGAATGGTCTGTTCTTGGCTGCGAGGCCGGTGGTAATGACAATTGTCAAAATGAAGTGTTTACAAGATTCTCATCTGGTTGAAACTGCCATAAGAAAAGAGGAAAAGAAAGAGGACAGAAGGGGAGTCCTAAAGGCCACGTGGGATGATGAAGTCTCCCACACTTCCTTCAATAGTCTAAGAGCGCAGCCTGGTTTTTTTTTTCCCCAAAAGATTTTCTTTAATTTCATAAAATATTTTCATGGACACATGAGCTAGCAAATACACATGCATCTGTGTGTATTTTGACAAGATTATCCCCTGTCCCTACCCCCCTACTCCCACAGCAAGGTGGACATAAGACTGGAGAAATGAATACAGAAGATGGAACAGATAGAAAAAAAAGGATTAGAAGGATGGAATATAATATTGTGCTTGGTTATTTTCCTATGTCACAACCGAACAAAACATTTTGGTGCAAATAGTTGATGTTTCCTCTTTTCCATTTAAGTCTGGTGGAGAAAAAAATACTTTTTATATAAGAAAATATGTGGGGTTTTGTTTTCTCTAGGGATACTTTTAACCAGTAGCCAACTAGCGATCTACTTAATATCAAACCAGACTCCATCTGGATCCTTTCTCCTCTAAAGGAGGGACCGGACAGGACCAGGTCATGAGGAAGAGGCAAAGGGTCTTGAGCACCCCACCCAGGAGCCCCGTGCCCTGACAGTGAGTGGAGGCCTGATCTCTGCCTGAACCTCAAAGCCCCACAGCAGGAAACAAAGCAGCATCCTTGGACCATGGGGAAATATGCTTACCTACTAGCTCAGCTGTCACCAATCTGGAAAGCAAAGGGGTGTTCTGTCAACATGAGATAACACACCTTGCCTTGCCTGTATGGGGAAGCTCTCCCCAGGTCTACTGTCCTACTCACCTAGCCGGTGTTCTGCTCACCTGGAAGGCACTGTCTAAAGTCTGGGGGAGATGCCCTGGAATGAACTCCACATCTCTTCCAAGCCATGGTGACTCTTAACCTTTACTAATGCTTCTTGGCTGGGACCGTGAATACAAACCAGAGGTTGACAGATGTGCACAACAACAGAGAGGCCATGTGGGTAGCAGTAAAGAGAGCCTCATAGAATAAGTCCAAAACACACCACCTTTGTCATCAGTCAGAACCAAGTTCCATAGCCCAGAATACATGCATTGGAGCATTGCAGAGAGAGCAGAGAGAGCAATGATTAGGTAGATCTTCTCTTGGAAGTGGCTTTTCCAGAGTAAAGTAACCAAGAATGAGAACCACTGGATATATCTCCTTTTGCTAAGTTGGGGCCGGATCACGGTGGGCCCTGAAGGGCTGCCAGAGGCGTTTATACTAGACGGTAGGTGGTTATTGACTGAAAAGTCAGCATGCAGACTCACTTTCCCTTTTCCAGCCTCCTCCATATCTGTTTCTTCAGGGAAACAAGAGCTCACACATCTATAACAATTTGTCTCAGGCAATATTCTTAGTGCTTTGCTCACAGTAACTCAATTATTGCTCACAACCACCCTGTGAGTTACATACTGTCTTCATCCCCACTGTTACAAGTTGAAGCACAAGTGGAAGGTTGACAGACACCCTGGTAGGGAAGCTGGAATCTCAAATGGTGTTTAATCTTCTAATGGGCAAATGTTTTTCAGGGCCCAGAGTCTATAAAAAAGTAAAGTCTCCCCTCCTCTCTGTTGAAATCCAGAAGTCGGTAAAGTTTGAGAGAATAAGTGGCATTTAACTCATTAGTCTGCAAATAACACCACTGTATGTTCTCTTCACCGCTTTAGAGAACAGAAGTCAAACCAAAGGTGGGAGCTCAGGGCATAAATTTACCATCTGCGATGAAACGTAATCAGATCCAAAGAGTTTCCACTTTGAAGTCTTCCTGAATCTGTGTGGGTTACAGGTCTGAACACATCACCAGCTTTGACAGGTGGCTTTATTTTTCATTTCAAAGAGGGAGAAAGCAAGCCGGGAAACCAAGCGAACACGTGCACAGCGGAGCTTTGAACGCTGCCCCCCGAGCATTCACAGAGGCGCTTTTCTAAGTTCGGGGTCACACGTTCAGAGGAGTGAAAGCAGCTGGGCTTTGGTCCGCCCTGGACTCCGTCCTTCCAGTCACAGCTCTGTGAAAGCTGCCTTTCTCCAGCTTCGGTGTCCACCGTCTTCTCAGCCCCCACACTAGCTGCAAACTGGGCCTGAGCTTCAACCAGTGCTGCTGAGGCCGGGTGACGACTCCAGGCAAGAAAGGGCTCAACTAGGGGAGCAGCAGTTGCCATGTCATAGTGGAATGACAGCACTTCTAAAGGCTGAAACCCAGCTGCCCTTCAGAATTATTCAGCCCCTAGCCTGCTTGGCAATGCTGAACCCGTCTAACAGATACCTTTAACATCCTGAGCAAAGCAGGGCAGAGAGCCGTGAGGTGGCCGACAGCTCACACAAGGTATGAGGTCATTAACGTGTGATTTGAATCCAAAAGCATCACCTGCTATTTATTCATGAAAATGGCGCAGTTTGTGCCTGGTGTTACCCAGCACAAACCCAGACAAGTGCAAGCATGTCACGGCCTGCTGGGAGCCTCCTGCATGAGGTCCCAAGGAAGAAGCCCCTGGAAAGGCCAGTGCTGACATTCACCACACCCCACTGCAGGAGAGCCCCTCAGCCTGGACACCCCTCCAGAAGGCAGTACACTGGGCGGGGGAAGAACTTTCTTCAGGAGGAAGGAAGGGGGCTGGTGTGTGAGATCAGGTCAGGTGCTTGGCCTCGTAAGGAAGAGTAACTACACGTATCCTGGCGAGGTGACACTCATTGTTTTCCAGCCCAGCTTCCTCTGGGCCAGTACGAGTGTCCTCGGGAGAGGGGCTGAGAGTTAGTCCCTTAAACAGGTGTATGGCCAGAGCTCCTGGATGAGACTGAGGGCACAAAAGCAGCATAACTCATGGGCATCCTGGGCTGAGTACTGGACGGCAGGATTTGTCTTTTTATTTTTAATAAATAACATTTATTAGACTTTTTTTTTCTGATTATAAAAGTAATACAGGCTCATTATAGAATGACTAGAAAAACTGGGGAACCACAAAGAAGAAAACAAACATTACCTGTAATCCCACCATTCTGGTCACTGTGAACATTTTCTTTACTCAAGTCTTTTTCATACTGTGAATATACTTTTTAAAAATAAATACTGCTTTGTAAGCTGCCTTTTCCCTTAGTAATACTGCAAGAAACCTTTCCCCCATCAGTATATATTCTTCCACCACACAGATTTAGTGGCTAAGGTCCTGTAATCTACTCAAACTTCTTGTAGACCATTAGTTTAATGCCATCATTTTTATATAATATATAACACTAAAGTGAAATCTTGCAGGTACAACTTTGTGTACATCTCTGACTGTATCCCTAGGATACATTTTAAAAAATATGACCATGGAAATGAAAGGTTTGTATTTCCTATTATTAAGATTTTTGTTATGTATTCTAATCTTGTATGCTAAGGGACTGCAAAATCCATTCAGATTGTTCAGTGGATGCCCTTGGCTTCGTGCTTACTGAAGGTGGCTCTGTCCCCTGTGTTCTGATGGCAGCACTTCAGGTTGTTCTTCAGTCGCTGTCATGAAGTAAATGATGGATGATGCCATCACTGGGAGTAGCCCCTTATCACATAATTGACCTTCACCAATGCTCTTCTCCACTTAATAGTATTGCAAAGTGTTTCCAAGATTGGATTTGGGGGTCAGGTAAGCCTGGGTTTGGATCTCTGCTTCTCTTCTTATTATTTTGTGACCTTGGCCAAGTTAACTTAATCGCTTTCAGTTTCCTCTTAAACTTGCTGCTATTGCTATGGCCACCCACCCCCTACAACCATTCCAAACCCTGCCCCGGATTTAGCTTATGATGATGGTCTTATTTTCTGACTGAGTTAAAAGATGTGAGAAAATTTTACTATATCAGAATTTTCTGGGTGTCAATAAAGCAGAAAGCAATTAAAAGTCATGAGGAGTTATAGAAAGCATCTTAGGAATCAATTAACCCCACTCTCCCATGCCGCTTTTCAATGAGAAAAGGCAAGGGAGGAAAGGCGAGGATCAGCCCTGCTTGCGAGTTTCCAGTATAGTCTTTGTACTCCAGCTTTTTTCTCACTGCCTCCCTCTCCACTGTCACGTAAGTCTCTGAAGCAACAGAGGGGAACAGAGAAGGTAAATCGCATTTCCTGCAGAACTTTTGGCATGGAAGAATTGGAGGTATTTGACCTGCCAAAGGTCTTATAGAAATGGTGGGAGAACGTGAACTCTCCCCCGGGACAAGAGGGATGCAGTCCAAGTCCTGCCACTGCCTGGAACTGGCATTCTGTGAACCCTACCTTCAAACAAAGGCAGAGACGGGGTTCCAGTAATAAATGGTGAGCATGAGCTAGACAGCGACTCTTTGGTATCTCTTGGTTCAACTTTACTGGTCACTACAGGCTTGTGCGTCCTGGGAATTAGCAAATAAATTAAAACTAGTTAAACCTGGTTTAACACTGTGAAATTTGTGAACAATCATATTTCCCTTGGAGGAAAAATCTATGCCCTCTCTCCTCAGAAATCGAAATACAAAGAAATTGTTGACAATATATAGAAGTTTCATGAAAAACTGTCCTATGATCCCAAGACAGAGAAAGTTAGAACAAGGATGGAATTACAAGGCACTGAGGTGGGTGTAGCAAAAAGGTTGGACTCTATTTAACTTTTAAGCACTCTGATTGCCAAGAGTAAAGGGGAAGTACGTTGATTTAATAATGGTTATTAGTTACAAAGCCAAAGCATTTAAATCCATCTTTAGAGACACATTTATTTCTAAACTTAAATTCAAGGGAAAAATTACCACATGGATCTCGATAGCACACAACCCAAAGTCTTTAACTTTGATCCCCTTCAAGGATCTAGGAAACTGAGATCATCCTTCCAATAATCTAATTAACTACCTTTCAAGGGTAAGTAAGGACCCATGGTGCCCACAACCCCTTCTCCCGGGGTAACAAGGACCCTGTGGCTTGTCATCACTAAGAATCCCTTTCCTAGGACACCACGGCTAGGATATGCCTCAAGGCCCAGTATACTTACCCATTCATTCATTCACAGACATTTTTTCTAAGGGCCTGTTTTATGCCCGAAGTTGGATTAGGCACTGGCCAACAGGAACTAATAGATAACAGATGAGAGAATGAGCTATGGCCAGAAAGAGGCAATTTAATGAGATGTAATCATTTTCACCTGTGAATCTCCATATGCCTAGCAGCAATCCTGCGTTATAGAAGGGAGTTCCGCTCTCCTGTATGCAATACCGTCTTTTACACCAGCTAGAAGCTCCCTTAGGGTCAGGGGCTCTACGTTGCGTCTGTGTCACCTGCAGTTTTGATGGTGCCACTGGGTGTTTAGTAAATACTTGCAGAGAGATGGGCTCATATCCTCTCCTGCGCCCTTAGGACTCTCCCTAAGCCTATGGGTGTCTGCCTCATTAGGTTTTCGCTAAGCCTGCGTATAATCTGTTTGACCCCTTCTGGGGCCTGGAAAGTTGTCCTTCCCTTAGTACCAAACCTGTTCCTCCTAGTGGGGCTAAGACAACACTTCTTTTCCAAGCCTGACTCTCAGGACCCCACGTGGCTTTCCTGTCCTTGTGCACCATCCATGTCCTTCATAAAAGACTCCCAGACCAGCCCCATTCATGCCTCAAGCTTCCGGCACTGGAAGCAAGAAAGAGGCAGCAAACTTTGCCTTTCTTTTTTTTACTTTTAGCTTCACAAGAGAGTTACAAAAGTCATCTTTGGTCACACTGAACAAAGCAGAAAACTGGCCTGTGGTCGTCAGGAGTCAGGTCATGGTGATGGCACACTCTTAGTGCTTTTTAAAATAAATACTGAAATTACCAATTTAAAATAATATTTAAGATGGCGGAAGAGTAAGACGCAGAGATCACCTTCCTCCCCACAGATGCACCAGAAATACATCTACACGTGGAACAACTCCTACAGAACACCTATTGAACGCTGGCAGAAGACCTCAGACCTCCCAAAGGCAAGAAACTCCCCACGTACCTGGGTAGGGCAAAAGAAAAAAGAATAAACAGAGACAAAAGGATAGGGACGGTACCTGCACCAGTGGGAGGGAGCCGTGAAGGAAGAAACGTTTCCACACACTAGGAGCCCCTTCGCGGGCGGAGACTGCGGCTGGCGGAGGCGGGAAGCTTCGGAGCCGCGGAGGAGAGCGCAGCAACAGGGGTGCGGAGGGAAAAGCGGAGAGATTCCTGCACCGAGGATCGGTGCCGACCGGCACTCACCAGCCCGAGAGGCTTGTCTGCTCACCCGCCGGGGCGGGCGAGGCTGGGAGCTGAGGCTCGGGCTTCGGTTGGAGCGCAGGGAGAGGACTGGGGTTGGCGGCGTGAACACAGCCTGCAGGGGGCTGGTGCACCACGGCTGGCCGGCAGGGAGTCCGGGAAATGGTCTGCAGCTGCCGAAGAGACGAGACTTTTCCTTGCCCCTTTGTTTCCTGGTGCGCGAGGAGAGGGGATTAAGACCGCCTCTTAAAGGAGCCCCAGAGACGGCCGCGAGCCGCGGCTAAAAGCGCGGACCCCAGAAAGGGGCATGAGACTCTAAGGCTGCTTCTGCCGCCACCACGAAGCCTGTGAGCGAGCACCCCCCCTTCCGGGGAGCCTGTGCAGCCCGCCACTGCCAGGGTCCCGGGATGCAGGGTCAACTCCTCCAGGAAAACGCACGGCGCGCCTCAGGCTGATGTAACGTCACAACGGCCTCTGCCGCCGCAGGCCCGCCCCTCACGCCGTGCCCCTCCCTCCCCCACCCCCACCCCGGCCTGAGTGAGCCAGAGCCCTCGAATCAGCGGCTCCTTTAACCCCGTGCTGTTTGAGCCAAGAACAGACGCCCTCCAGCGACCTACATGCAAAGGCGGGGCCCAATCCAAAGCTGAGCCCCTGGAAGCTGTGAGAACAAAGAAGAGAAAGGGAAATCTCCCCCAGCAGCCTCAGAAGCAGCGGATTAAAGCTCCATAATCAACTTGATGTACCTGCATCTGTGGAATACATGAACAGACAACGAATCATCCCAAATTAAGGAGGTGGACTTTGCGAGCAAGATATATTATGTTTTCCTTTTTCCTCTTTTTGTGTGTGTATGTGTATGCTTCTGTGTGAGATTTTGTCTGTATAGCTTTGTTTCCACAATTTGTCCTAGGGTTCTATATGCCCGTTTTGTTTAGTTTTAATTTTTTTCTTAATTATTTTTTATTTTATTTTACTTTATCTTCTTTCTTTTCTTCCTTCCTTCCCTCCTTCCTTCCTTCCTTCCTTACTCCCTCTCTCCTTTCTTTCTTTCTACTTCTACTAGTGCTTTCTTTCTACTTTTTCTCCCTTTTATTCTGAGCCCTGTGGATGAAAGGCTCTTGGTGCTGCAGCCAGGAGTCAGTGCTGTGCCTCTGAGGTGGGAGAGCGAACTTCAGGACACTGGTCCACAAGAGACCTCCCAGCTCCACATAATATCAAATGGCGAAAATCTCCAAGAGATCTCCATCTCAACACCAGCACCCAGCTTCACTCAACGACCAGCAAGCTACAGTGCTGGACATCCTATGCCAAAAAACTAGCAAGACAGGAACACAACACCACCCATTAGCAGAGAGGCTGCCTAAAATCATAACAAGTCCATAGACACCCCAAAACACACCACCAGACGTGGACCTGCCCACCAGAAAGACAAGATCCAGCCTCATCCACCAGAACACAGACAACAGTCCCCTCCACCAGGAAGCCTACAGAACCCACTGAACCAACCTTAGCCACTGGGGACAGATACCAAAAACAACGGGAACTACGAACCTTCAGCCTGCAAAAAGGAGACCCCAAACACAGTAAGATAAGCAAAATAAGAAGACAGAAAAACACAAAGCAGATAAAGGAGCAAAACCCACCCACCAGACCTAACAAATGAAGAGGAAATAGGCAGTCTACCTCAAAAAGAATTCAGAATAATGAGAGTAATGATGATCCAAAATCTTGGAAACAGAATAGACAAAATGCAAGAAACATTTAACAAGGACCTAGAAGAACTAAAGATGAAACAAACAATGATGAACAACACAATAAATGAAATGAAAAATACTTTAGATGGGATCAATAGCAGAATAACTGAGGCAGAAGAATGGATAAGTGGCCTGGAAGATAAAATAGTGGAAATAACTACTGCAGAGCAGAATAAAGAAAAACGAATGAAAAGAACTGAGGACAGTCTCAGAGACCTCTGGGACAACATTAAACGCACCAACGTTCGAATTATAGGGGTTCCAGAAGAGGAAGAGAAAAAGAAAGGAACTGAGAAAATATCTGAAGAGATTATAGTTGAAAACTCACCTAATATGGGAAAGGAAATAGTTAATCAAGTCCAGGAAGCACAGAGAGCCCCATACAGGATAAATCCAAGGAGAAACACGCCAAGACACATATTGATCAAACTATCAAAAATTAAATACAAAGAAAACATATTAAAAGCAGCAAGGGAAAAACAACAAATAACACACAAGGGAATCCCCATAAGGTTAACAGCTAATCTTTCCGCAGAAACTCTGCAAGCCAGAAGGGACTGGCAGGACATATTTAAAGTGATGAAGGAGAAAAACCTGCAACCAAGATTACTCTACCCAGCAAGGATCTCATTCAGATTTGATGGAGAAATTAAAACCTTTACAGACAAGCAAAAGCTGAGAGAGTTCAACACTACCAAACCAGCTTTACAACAACTTTCTCTAGGCAAGAAACACAAGAGAAGGAAAAGACCTACAATAATGAACCCAAAACAATTAGAAAATGGGAATAGGAACATACATATTGATAATTACCTTAAACGTAAATGGACTAAATGCTCCCACCAAAAGACACAGATTGGCTGAATGGATACAAAAACATGACCCATATATTTGCTGTCTACAACAGACCCACTTCAGACCTAGAGACACATACAGACTGAAAGTAAGGGGATGGAAAAAGGTATTTCATGCAAATGGAAACCAAAAGAAAGCTGGAGTAGCAATTCTCATATCAGACAAAATAAACTTTAAAATAAAGGCTATTCGAAGAGACAAAGAAGGACACTACATAATGATCAAGGGATCGATCCAAGAAGAAGATATAACAATTGTAAATATTTATGCACCCAACATAGGAGCACCTCAATACATAAGGCAAATACTAACAGCCATAAAAGAGGAAATCGGCAGTAACACATTCATAGTAGGAGACTTTAACACCCCACCTTCACCAATGGACAGATCATCCAAAATGAAAATAAATAAGGAAACACAAGCTTTAAATGATACATTAAACAAGATGGACTTAATTGATATTTATAGGACACTCCATCCAAAAACAACAGAATACACATTTTTCTCAAGTGCTCATGGAACATTCTCCAGGATAGATCATATCTTGGGTCACAAATCAAGCCTTGGTAAATTTAAGAAAATTGAAATTGTATCAAGTATCTTTTCCAACCACAACGCTATGAGACTAGATATCAATTATAGGAATAGATCTGTAAAAAATACAAACACATGGAGGCTAAACAATACACTACTTAATAATGAAGTGACCTCTGAAGAAATCAAAGAGGAAATAAAAGAATACCTAGAAACAAATGACAATGGAGACACGATGACCCAAAATCTATGGGATGCAGCAAAAGCAGTTCTAAGAGGGAAGTTTATAGCAATACAATCCTACCTTAAGAAACAGGAAACATCTCGAATAAACAACCTAACCTTGCACCTAAAGCAATTAGAGAAAGTAGAACAAAAAAACCCCAAAGTTAGCAGAAGGAAAGAAATCATAAAACTCAGATCAGAAATAAATGAAAAAGAAATGAAGGAAACGACTACAAAGATCAATAAAACTAAAAGCTGGTTCTTTGAGAAGATAAAATTGATAAACCATTAGCCAGACTCATCAAGAAAAAAAGGGAGAAGACTCAAATCAATACAATTAGAAACGAAAAAGGAGAAGTAACAACTGACACTGCAGAAATACAAAAGATTATGAGAGATTACTACAAGCAACTCTATGCCAATAAAATGGACAACCTGGAAGAAGTGGACAAATTCTTAGAAATGCACAACCTGCCAAGACTGAATCAGGAAGAAATAGAAAATATGAGCACACCAATCACAAGCACTGAAATTGAAACTGTGATTAAAAATCTTCCAACAAACAAAAGCCCAGGACCAGATGGCTTCACAGGCGAATTCTATCAGACATTTAGAGAAGAGCTAACACCTATCCTTCTCAAACTCTTCCAAAATATAGCAGAAGGAGGAACACTCCCAAACTCATTCTACGAGGCCACCATCACCCTGATACCAAAACCAGACAAGGATGTCACAAAGAAAGAAAACTACAGGCCAATATCACTGGTGAACACAGATGCAAAAATCCTCAACAAAATACTAGCAAACAGAATCCAACAGCACATTAAATGGATCATACACCATGATCAAGTGGGGTTTATTCCAGGAATGCAAGGATTCTTCAAAAACACAAATCAATCAATGTGATACACCATATTAACAAACTGAAGGAGAAAAACCATAAGATCATCTCAATAGATGCAGAGAAAGCTTTCGACAAAATTCAACACCCATTTATGATAAAAACCCTGCAGAAGGCAGGCAAAGAGGGAACTTTCCTCAACATAATAAAGGCCATATATAACAAACCCACAGCCAACATCACCCTCAATGGTGAAAAACTGAAAGCATTTCCACTAAGATCAGGAACAAGACAAGGTTGCCCACTCTCACCACTCTTATTCAACATAGTTTTGGAAGTTTTAGCCACAGCAATCAGAAAAGAAAAGGAAATAAAAGGAATCCAAATCGGAAAAGAAGAAGTAAAGCTGTCACTGTTTGCAGAAGACATGATACTATACATAGAGAATCCTAATGATGCTACCAGAAAACTACTAGAGCTAATCAATGAATTTGGTAAAATAGCAGGATACAAAATTAATGCACAGAAATCTCTGGCATTCCTATACACTAATGATGAAAAATCTGAAAGTGAAATCAAGAAAACACTCCCATTTACCATTGCAACAAAAAGAATAAAATATCTAGGAATAAACCTACCTAAGGAGACAAAAGACCTGTATGCAGAAAATTATAAGACACTGATGAAAGAAATTAAAGATGATACAAATAGATGGAGAGATATACCATGTTCTTGGATTGGAAGAGTCAACATTGTGAAAATGACTCTACTACGCAAAGCAATCTACAGACTCAATGCAATCCCTATCAAACTACCACTGGCATTTTTCACAGAACTAGAACAAAAAATTTCACAATCTGTATGGAAACACAAAAGACCCCGAATAGCCAAAGCAATCTTGAGAATGAAAAACGGAGCTAGAGGAATCAGGCTCCCTGACTTCAGACTATACTACAAAGCTACAGTAATCAAGACAGTATGGTACTGGCACAAAAACAGAAAGATAGATCAATGGAACAGGATAGAAAGCCCAGAGATAAACCCATGCACATACGGTCACCTTATCTTTGATAAAGGAGGCAGGAATGTATAGTGAAGAAAAGACAGCCTCTTCAATAAGGGGTGCTGGGAAAACTGGACAGGTACCTGTAAAAGTATGAGATTAGATCACTCCCTAACACCATACACAAAAATAAGCTCAAAATGGATTAAAGACCTAAATGTAAGGCCAGAAACTATCAAACTCTTAGAGGAAAACATAGGCAGAACACTCTATGACATAAATCACAGCAAGATCCTTTTTGACCCACCTCCTAAAGAAATGGAAATAAAAACAAAAATAAACAAATGGGATCTAATGAAACTTAAAAGCTTTTGCACAGCAACGGAAACCATAAACAAGACCAAAAGACAGCCCTCCGAATGGGAGAAAATATTTGCAAATGAAGCAACTGACAAAGGATTAATCTCCAAAACTTATAAGCAGCTCATGCAGCTCAATAACAAAAAAACAAACAACCCAATCCAAAAATGGGCAGAAGACCTAAATAGGCATTTCTCCAAAGAAGATATACAGACTGCCAACAAACACATGAAAGAATGCTCAACTTCATTAATCATTAGAGAAATGCAAATCAAAACTACAATGAGATATCATCTCACACCAGTCAGAATGGCCATCATCAAAAAATCTAGAAACAATAAATGCTGAAGAGGGTGTGGGGAAAAGGGAACCCTCTTGCACTGTTGGTGGGAATGTAGTTTGATACAGCCACTATGGAGAACAGTATGGAGGTTCCTTAAAAAACTACAAATAGAACTACCATATGACTCAGCAATCCCACTACTGGGCATATACCCTGAGAAAACCATAATTCAAAAAGAGTCATGTACCAAAATGTTCATTGCAGCTCTATTTACAATAGCCCAGAGATGGAAACCACCTAAGTGTCCATCATCGGATGAATGTATCAAGAAGATGTGGCACATATATACAATGGAATATTACTCAGCCATAAAAAGAAACGAAATTGAGCTATTTGTAATGAGGTGGATGGACCTACAGTCTGTTATACAGAGTGAAGTATGTCAGAAAGAGAAAGACAAATACCGTATGCTAACACATATATATGGAATTTAAGAAAAAAAATGTCATGAAGAACCTAAGGGTAAGACAGGAATAAAGACACAGACCTACTAGAGAATGGAATTGAGGATATGGGGAGGGGGAAGGGTAAGCTGTGACAAAGCGAGAGAGAGGCATGGACATGTATACACTACCAATCGTAAGGTAGATAGCTAGTGGGAAGCAGCCGCATAGCACAGGGAGATCAGCTCGGTGCTTTGTGACCGCCTGGAGGGGTGGGATAGGGAGGGTGGGAGGGAGGGAGACACAAGAGGGAACAGATATGGGAACATATGTATATGTATAACTGATTCCCTTTGTTATAAAGCAGAAACTAACACACCATTGTAAAGCAATTATACTCCAATAAAGATGTAAAAAAATAATAATAATAAAGTAAAATAAAATAATATTTAAGGTAGACAGTGAAATCACTAAAATAAGAAGATAAAACCCTGACTCCATTAATGTTCTAGGTCCTACTTTTAAGAAAAAGTTCAAATCTTTAGTTTCGGGCACTTAACACCATAGCTATAATTCTGGATAAACTTAGGAAAGAAGGAAACAATGTTTAGTGTCATTATTTCTAAAAGTAAGCCTGTAGGAAAAGACCTCCCTGTGATTTCGAGTTGTGTAATATGATCTCAGCTAAGAAAACTGGAAAAGGCGAAGTATCGCAGGAGAAACTCTGGTCTGTAGCATCAACCGTGTTGCTGCTGCCCCCATGTAACAAAAGCAGCTCACCTCTACGCCATGTTCTCTAAGTGCCTGCAATATGATGAGTGTGTTACACACATTATCTCATTTAATCCTCAATAACAACCCTATGAATCCGTTATTATTATTCCCTTTTTACACATAAGGAAACTGAGACTTCAGAGGTGAGCTTAGACATTTGTAGGTGACAGCTGGGATTAAAATCCAAGTGTGTCTGAGTCCACAGTATCTTGCTATACTTAACTACTGTATTATATTTAAGCACTGCCTCTTATAAAGCATAGGACCAGATCGTTTGATTTCTATATTCCACTTCCAATACAATGTGTTGCATTTACCACAAATTCTGTTTTGATTATGGTTATTAGTAATGTCACTGTGGTTAATGAGAAAGGTCATAAACAATTGTTATTATTGCTATTGATAAAACCAACATGTATTTATATGTCATTTATAGCTTATAAGGCACTTTTGCAATTATATTAATTTTGATTAATTTTTCAACAACTCTATGAGGTGGGCATGTCCCTGTTTTACAGACAGGAAACTGAAGCTCAGAGAGTTTAAATGATTGGTACAAATCTGTTAACCTGTCGATGTTATGTAGACCCCACTGGCACAACCCTGAGAGGGATGCCTCCTTAAACCCTGTGCCCCAGGCATCCCCCTAGGTCCCGTCCTGAGAACAAGCCTCAACTTGAACTCAATTCTCCTAGTTATGCCTGTGATCAGTTTCTGTCAGCTTGTAAGATAGTGATGTTCCTGATCTACTGGAAAAGACAGACGTGGTAAGTTAACGATGAGTAAGGCAGACTAAATACAAATGAATCAAGATTTCTAAGACTCTTGGCGAGATGCAGCTTCTTCTTGGGCCCTTTGACTGGGGAGCCTCTGGGAGACTGCAATTATGAATCATTTATCTCTGCACCTGCAGCCTTGGCCTTGGGCTTGATGCACAGTGGGTACTTAATACTTCTGGAATGATGAAAGAATGAGTGAACCAGTCAACAGATACTTCTGAGTTTGAAGTTCTCCAGTATCTTCTTAACCTAGTGCTTCCTCTTTTGACTTGTTCTTAGGATTTGGAGAAGATGGAAGGAAAAGCAGGGAGCCTTGCTGAGCCCCAGGCAAGGTAGGACATAAGGGAAGGGGGTCGTGCAGTACAAGCCTGTTGTGTCTTCCTGCTTCTCACTGACTCAGATCCCTGACCCCCAGATACCTCCCTCTGTGGTCTTGGAGGTGGCAGGGGAGTCCTTACCCTTATGGGAGGAGACATTTCACCTCAACGTCCCTGTTCCAGATTATTCTCTAGGAAAACTGGGCTCTTTTCATATGCAATCCAGAAGCTGCCACCACTCTGTAGAATGTTGCAATTTTATATTAAGATTCTTTCTTTCTATTTTAGCAAGAAAGAGAAGCAAGACATCCCAGTTTTTAACATGGATTGAAAATGGAGTTTTGCCAGCTTTCTGGATTTTACCCTGCCATGCTCTGTCAGCCACGGTAGGCGAGGAAGAAGCAGTCTGTGTTCCTAGAGCATTTTTTTCAGAACAGGAAAATGTCAGTGATTTAGATAACTGAGTGTCTGGATGAAAATTTACCTGTGCCATAACGTTAAATAAAAAGGGTTTTGATTAAATGATATCAGCAAAACAAACAGGATGAGGAAGTAGAATTTCTGTCTGATTTAATGAAATACCTATTTCTATTGACTGTGTATATAAGTAATGGTAATTGTGATCCAATTCCATCTACTTATTAAAACATACGGCCTTCTACTAATCAGGAAACATTTATTAGTCTAGTTTGGTTACATAAATGCCTTTCTTGGGTTTTGTTACTGTTGACAACAGACTTTAGCCTCCCTCTTGACAGAGATTATCTGTGTCCATGAGGTTTTACCTGGGAAAATGTCTCAGGGGAAGGGCCTGCTGGAGAAGTGTTTGTCAAGACCAAACCTGGCCTGAGAAAGGTGATAAAACTGTGCAAGGAAAACAAACAAACAAAAAAAAAAAAACTGTGCAAGGAAATGGAATGTATACAGAAAGGTCTTTGGATGCAATTCCAAAAGCGGATGAATCTCCACTCTGGTGCTACGATATTCAGTAGCGTTGAGATCTTTCAGCATGCTCCTTTACACGATAAAACTGTTAAAAGAGGTGAAGAAATTGGCCTGTGAGGCAGTAATTCCATCCGTGCCCAAATATCTTGTAAATAAGGAGAGGTTTTAAGTGCAGAGTGACTCCCTGCTTTCAGGAGCTGCCAGGGTGAGGCGGTGCTGAAGGAAGATGTTGACAAAGAGCAAAGGGAAGCTGACAAGGGCCCTTTTCCTTCCTGGCCTGGGAAACAAGCCTGGTCTCAGAGCTGAAAGGACCTCCAGACGTTACCTGGGCAACGACAGTACCACTGGCGTAAATATAAATATCTCCCTAATAAGAGTTCACTGATGAGACCAGCAGAAAGTTAGTGATGCTGGGAAGGTGAGAACTCAGGTTTTCTGCCACTTCAGCGGAAGGAATCTGTGTAACTCTGCTCTGCTTTCCCTGGCCTGGCCAGCCCTCCATGTTTGTGGAAGAAACATCAGCACAGAGCATCACAATCTATCATGCATCTTTACACATCACAAATAGGAGTTGTACCATGATGTAGCAAAGCACCAGCCTCCGAGTGCCTGGGGGACTCTCCTCTCATCTCCTCTCTCCTCCTTACACACACATACACACACACACACACACACACACACACACACACACACACACGCAGGTTTGTATTGTCCGAACTCTTCTTCAAAACCTTCCTGGACCAAGCCCACCATAGCGGTCCCTCCATCAACTAAAATACCAAGGAACTCATTATCAACTAAAATACCAGGGAACTCATTATTTCCTCTGCCAGAGATTTCTTGTCACTCCCAAAAGAATTAGCAGCTCTCAATCAAACATTTCACTGTCTTTCACAATGCCTGTACTTAGTCGGCACTTAGTTAAGATTTTCTGGTCAAGTGAATAACTTCAGTTCAATAAATAAACACCCAGAAGTTACTCCTCCTTCCCTCTCATCTCCACGTTTGTCCCCCATCCTGTAGCCCTTCAGGACCCCTGGGTAGCACGAGGCCTGCTGGGTCAGTCGTGTGATTCGGGGTCAGTCCCCTCCCTGTAAGCTGAAGGGGCTGGGCTTCCAGTCTGTAGGGGCCTTTCTGGTTTAACCTGATGGACTGATGTGATGCCAGACTTTTCAAATGGTCATTCGTTCGTGCCTCAGGCAGCAGTTTCATAGTTTCACTTTCAACCTTTGAATAAAGATTTAAAATTAAGTTTTTCCGTCTCAGTCTCTGTGGCTCCTTGTTTTCCTCTTGATTATCCAAGTGCATTTCTGCCCCTGGAAAAATGGAGACCACTGTCCTAAGTGCTGTCCTGTGTCCACTAGGAAGCACTCCCCAATCCCCATCCTGCCCCAACCCTTTCTGCCATGATTCATGCAGGGCTCCCCTCTCCCTGGCCTGGGAGGACCGTCACCCCCAGCCAAGCCCTCTGCCCTTCACCTTACCTGACCTTCTCCAGGGCACCCTCCCCCGCGTCTCCCCCACCTACCGTGCTGACAGCTGTGGGACGAAGGCTCTGAGCGCCCTCCTACCAAAAAGGCCCTGCTGTCCCATCCCCTCAAGACTGGGACCTTTCGTTTGAAAGTCTTACGGTCCTTGTTATTTGATTTTGTTTGTTTGTTTTCTATTGGTGGGCTTCTATTACCTTCCTCTCCACACACTACCCACCCAACCCCTGCTCTCCCTGACATGCCCCGCTGGCTCCCCCTCGTCCTCCAGATCTTGGGAGACCCTCGTGTGGAGACAAGGAACCACAGCTGCCTTCCAGGCTTCCACTCACCCACAAACCCAAACAACCAAGTGTGCAATTATAACTGCATCCTCCCTCCTAAATCAAATTTCCTTCTGACTGGGAGCTGGAAAGGCAGCTGGCGTAGCAGCTACAGCCCCATCAACCTAGCCAAGAAGGCCCGGTGTCCTCCCAAGGGGAGTAGCACCTGCCCAGACACACCTGCCCCGGGCTCCGACCCCAGGCCACGCCCTCTGTGTTACCAAGCCCAGAGCGCTACCATTCCGTGCCCGGGCTTCCTAGACTACAGCTCTCAGAAAATCAAAACTATATCTCAGTCACTTTACGGCCCCCCCACACATTCAGGCCTGGCACATAGCTGTGGTCAGCAAGTCTCGTTGAATGAACAAATGAATGAGTAAGCCATCTGGCCACGCTCCTTCCTCTACACGCAGATTTCTCATGCTGGTGAGGCCTCCAAACTCATGCTCTGCGTCCCATGACTGGCTCTGTGTCTCCTCCTCTACGCTCTGTTCTCACTACCTACTGTACCAACGCTTGTGAACTGCAAGTTACCCCCCTAGGATTTAAACTAGACGGGACCAATTCTTTTGCCTTTCTTCACAAAACTTGCCTTTTCACCATTATCTTCCTTGGATTTGGACTCTCTCCAGATGGTCCGCCTCCCTCCTGAGCTGTCAAGCTGAGAAAGAGGTTAGGTTTGTAAGACCAAACCCTTAGGTTTTATCTATTGAGATGGGAGTCTCTGAGAAGTTTGGCTTTTTGCTCTCGGAGAGGATCCTAAGTTTCAATGAGGCAGAATGACAAAATGACGCCAAAAGCAGCCACTTCCCCTATGCACTGGTCATAGCTGCAGTGGGGTGTGACCACTGCTCGTCACCCTATGAGCACATTTTAGGAGGTCTGTACTGCAGAGAAGACAGTCTTTACAATCAAGGTGGGAATTAACTGGCAAGAGCATGGTGGTCCAGGATACTACTGTGGTCTCTGCACTTCCACTGGGAGGCCCATCATCCTCTTCTGTTTACCAAGGTCTTTTAAAAATTATTATTGCTGAACACCTAGGACTGTAGGGTTCATGAGCTGCATGATAGGAAGGCTTAAGCTCAAGTCGTCTGAGTCCTGGAAGAGGATCAAAACCCAAGCTGAAGCTCCTTCCCGCCTGACTCCCAAGGCCATTGTTATTGTGTTTAGCTTTGGATAAACTTTCCTATGGAACGGGACTGCTCACAGCAGTTCATTTTAAACGTGCTGGCTTAGCTCTGGCTTCATGTGTGAGCGCAGGCCTGTCATCATGCATTCCAGGTCACTCTCTGAAATGAATTTGTCTTTCCTCAGTGTTTCTCTGAGCCGGGGAGCAGACATTCCTCCGGCTCTGCATTAATCCAATTACTAAACACCTGCAGACATGCAATAACAGTTTGGGTGCCAAGAGCCTTAGAAATGGTTTTAGAGCCGAATGTAATCTGCTGTCCTGCTATCAGGAGTCACGTTACACACCTGCCAAGACCCAAGCCAAAAAAATAACATTCCCAGTTCTCACTCCAGGCAGGAATGCTCCGCGCACGTTACAGAGACAGAGTGACAGGCACTTTAGCTTGACTACCACAGAGCCCATTAAACATTTGGAACTGCTCAGTAATTGGATCCAAAGTCACTTTAGCACTAAAATATTTACAAGGAAAGTGTGACAAAACAGGATTTTTCTTCCAGGGACAGGTAAGGCAAAATCCTCCCCCACCAAAACCAACTCAGTGAACGTGATGACGCGTGCTGATCCCCTGTGCTTCCGAACATGTCAGAGGGGGCTTCTTACAGGGTAATCTCCAGGATGCCTCGTGGCCACAAGGATGCCTGAAGGGAGAAAATAATCCCACCCCATCGTCTCATTCTACCTCACTGCAGAGCGTCTGAGTAATTTAGAAATTCAGAAGCCAAAGACACTTGATGTTCCTGAAGATCCTGCACTCGAGCCTAAGACCAGTGATGCGTGGAGGACAGTAATGATACCTTTTTCCAACACAGCCACCTCTAAAAGAAATGAAAGAAGGCCTCGGCGAGCCTGTCGAACAACCCAAAACAAGCCTCGATTGAGAATTGTTCTTTTTTTTTTTTTCTAGGCTGGTTTTGGAAAAATTCTACTGCTGCCTATGGTAAGAGTTAAATAAATCATTCACAGAAATCCCTTACTTCCATGCTTTTTACAAGAAGTTTCTCTACAACCGGAGATGCCATGTTATTTCATCTTCACCGACTTAAGCTCTTAAGGCTGGGGACAGTGTCTGCTCATTTCCACAGACTCGGGACCTGCAGAGAGCGGGCGTGGATTACAGTGGCAAATGTTCGCTGAATGTATGCTTGGGTCAAGGGTCCTTTCCCATGATGTGCACCACCCTGGGCTAAGCAGGCATCCAAGTGAACATGAGGACGTCCTTTCCTTCCCTCGGTCACTTAGTCTACATAAAGAAACCACTGGAAAGATCAGCGACCAGGATATGAGAGTAGCAAGTATCCAGGGGAAGGAGGCAGAAAAGGGCGCATCCTGTACACGGCCTCCTTTGAATTAGCCGCCCTCGCCTCTGAACAAACCTCACTTTGAACCGAGATTTGCAGACTCCCTCAGGCAGCCTGCCACCTCCCACCTCAGAGCACTTAGAGTCCACACCCCTCATCTGGCACTCCTGCAGCACTAAAATAGGACACATGATTGGTCACTGCATGTGTGAGTCTTGTCTTCCCAATGCGGGCCTGAGCCCCCAGGGGCAGGAAGGGACATGTTTCTCACCTCTCTGGTTTGGCCTCTCCTAGCTCCAACAGTCCAGGCACTTAACAAAGAGAGGGCCCCTCACGGTTTACTCTCCTTGGATTTTCTTTCTACAAAAATACACAGCTGAGACCCTCAGCTAACTTGGTTTCCAGCTATAGTCTAAGTCTTTGCCAGTCAAAGTGTGGTCCATGGGCCAGTAGCATCAGAACCACCTGGAAGCTTGTTAAAAATGCAGAATCTTAAGCCCCACACTAAACCCACTGTATCAGCCCCTGCATTTCAGCAAGATTCTCAGGAGATTCAAATGCATGTGAAAGGCTGGGGAGCCTAGTGAAGCTATCACCCCCTCTCAGAATGGGACCCTGCTGAACCCTGGGAATTCACTATCTCTGGCAGAGTTGTCTGTGTGCTCCACGAGCTGCACGGCTCGATACGGCTCCCATGGTGGAGAAAGACACTGAGAATCCAAGGGGTCTGAGCTGGAAGAGAAGAAGAAGCAAACAACAGCATCTCCATCGTGTGCCTGGGAGGACCATTCGGTGTCCAGAGAGCACGAGTGCACAGCCAGAGGCAAGGAGGCCAGAAGCTGGCTCCCGAGGAGCATTCTGAGACGAGACGGGGGGCTCGATCTGCCAGCCCCTCCCATGCAGCCCAGCGCTCCCAGCCCACATGTAACCTTCAGCCCCTGCCCAGAGCAGTCAGCGTGACAGTAATAATAGTAGTCACGAGAAAATGCAACCTCGATCATGCTAACAACTTTTGAAAAGTAAAATGCTCGGGATATGATTTCAATTAAAACTCACATTGTCTGACTTGTCTCTCTGCATAGCAAGAGTTCACCTCCTCTTGCCCCCTTACCTCCTCTTTTCAAAACGAAGGCGGACAGGAGGAACTGTGTTGACGCCTGCTCCCACCTTGAGGTGTGGGGCTCCGGATGCCCGACATCACTTCCTACGCCCTGTCTGCTGAGCCCCCATAGCAAAAAAAAAATGGCCTTCATGCTGACCTCACCCCAAATAAATCCCCCAAGTTGTGGGCAGAGTCAGAGTCCCTTTCTCTCTACCCCGCCCCACTCCCCTTTGTGTGTGTGTGTGTGTGTGTGTGTGTGTGTGTGTCTTTTAGTTTATGAATAAACAATTCTGAACTTAAAAGGAACTGCTCTTGCACAAATGGAAAGAGCCTAAATTCCTTGCCAGGGCTTGTCTCATGCAGACAGCCCCAGTGAGCTCCAGTGATCTACCTCATTTGTGTTGAAGGTGGCTTTTTCTAAGTCAATTCTGATCACCCAGCAGGTGAGTGCCAGACAGCCAGACGTGGATGGGGAGGCAAAGGCCTCGTCAGAATCCTGGTACATACCCTCCCCAAGGAAACAAACTTGCTGTCACCCTGGAGATCTCTAATGCCCCCTTTCAACAAGATGCTAAACAGAATACAATATACAAGGCCGGCATCAGCCATTAGGTTATTGTGTAAACAATGATTTACACAATAAATAAGTGTAAATATAATTTACACTTATTATATAAGTGTAAAATATTATATAAGTGTAAATATTATATAAGTGTAAAATAATGTGTAAAAATAAAAAATAATGTGTAAAAATAATTTATTGTGTAAATAAATAATTTACACAATAAATAAATAAATAATAAATATTTACACAATAAATAAATGTGTAAACAATCATCTTATGCTTCTTAAGAAATTTATGAACTAATGCCGCAGACACTTGTTGAGTGTTTGACCCTCTTTCTGAATCTTCTCCTCCTTTCTTACCCAAGTAACACCTATTCGTTCTTTACAATCAGCTCAAATGTTATCTACAACAAAACTTTTCTACATTTGGTAGCATACAATAAAGATGTTAAAAAATAAATAAATAAATATTATTGTTTAAGTGGGAAATTCCAAAAAAAAAAAAACTTTTCTAAATGCTCCCAAATTTCCCAAATGCTCTCCCATTCTGCTTGGGGTAAGTATCCTCCTTTGATGGGGGTTTTCAGGAAAAACAAAATTAGCAATTGTTGCTCAGATGGTTTCTGTCTATTACTGTGAGGGGAATTAACGGTGACTTTGAAATTCAAATGAAGTAACTTCTGTTATAATGCCATATATATGTTCCTGATAAACTTCACATTTTGTAAAACCACACATTAAAAGCAGCAGGGCTTTGGGGAAAATAAAGTTAAGAACAGACCCCCTCAAAATTTTAACCAAAGCACTAACAAAAATAGTAACAATTAGTAATACAAATAACAAAGTAGTTAAATCACCACGGATCTTTACTCCCGGCATCAAAGCCACCCCATTCTTTACATCTTTAAGTTCTTTAATTTTTAATTTAATTTCTGCCTTTGAGACACAGGTCCTATAGGGCATTTCATCTAATAGAGATCAGTTTCATCAAGATGAAACATAAAATCCAAGGTGTAAACCCTCTTCATCAGTTAATTTTTTTTTAACACTAAGGGAAATGTATTTGCAGCACCTCCCTTTGCATTTATAGCTTCCCCAAACAGTTTAAAACAGAAGAACGTGTACTGGTACTTAAACCCATCCCATTAGTCACTTCTCGCTCTAAAGTAAAGTACGTGCAGGATTTTCAGCTTTTTTCTTAAGGTCTTTATATATCACAAAGGCTTTCTCTTTACTTGAGAACAAATGGGTCCTCCTTTCTAAAAACATTACAATGTTTTATGAAAAAATCACCATTATACTGATACCATTTTTCCTATTAAAAGAAACATGTAACAGAATGGACTGTATAGGCACTTGCAACTAATACTATGTGAGTGTTTCAAATATCAATTGTGTGGTAGACATAATAGGAAAGAGCAAAAGGGACTTAACCTTGAAGAGGTGATTAAGGCTAAGGATATTAAGATGGGAAGACTATCTTGGATTATCTATGTGGGTTCAACCTAATCACAAGGGTCCTTATAAGAGGGAGACAGAGTGCCAGAGTCATAGAGAGCGACACGGTGACAGCATCAGATGTGGGAGTCACGTGGGACCACAAACCAAGGGATGCAGTCAGACTCTACCAGCTGAAAAAGCCAAAGAAACGGATTCTTCTCAAGGGCCTCCAATGGAAAGCTGGAACGCAACTGCTGGCCCACTTTAGACATCTGACCTCCGGAACTGTATGAGAATAAATCTGTGTTGTTTTAAGCCATGAACTTAGTGGTAATTTGTTACAGAAGCAATAGGAAACTAATACAGACAGTAAAACCACCACAGTAAGGTCAACATCAGTCTTTATTACCTCATCTATCCTATTTACCATCACCACCTCCCAGTTTTCAACTGAAGAAGCATAAAACTTTTTCACTGTGGGCATGCCACCTTAAGGGTTTTGCCAGTATGGTCTCATAGCAGATGCTCATGTACTCAAAGACTGAGACAATAGAGTGATAAATACAATCAAAAAGGACTTTGTTAAATATTTAACATAAACTGAATAAATCCTTATACTTACTATATAAAGCCCCAAGTGAAATAATTCCTCAAGGTACGGCACTGAGTAGTATTTAGATCAAAGGAGTCCATCTAGATACTGACTTCAGGTCGTAGCATCAATTATGTGCATAATAGGTATAACGGGGCCCCAAACTCAGTTTTATCCAATCTGGGAGAACTACTCATTACACTTGCAAAACTGTGCATTGCTACTACCCCCAAAGACCGCCAAGCAGGCAGCAAATAGAGCCTCGTCCCCAGACTGAGTAAACAGGGAGAACCCATGTCTGGAGCCACCAGCCAGTGGGCAGGGCCTCAACCTCACCTCCTTACTCCAAGCTAAGTCCACAGCTTCAGATGCCTTTTCTTTCCAGGATCAGAAGCAAGCAGCTAGAAGAAGTATGTACAACACAATACACACGACAAAGTATTACTCTCAAGCCAACTCTATCAACTTCCTACTGAACCTCTTTCCAACGAAAAACAGAAAACAGAAAGAGAAATGGCCAGAGACCTTTAGCACCTCCTCAGGGAAGCTGCCGAGGCCATTCTGACTGATCTCAGACTTCACGTAATTCGCTGTCACGCCGCTGCAGGGGTGTTTTAATGCGGGGTTTCCTCTCCTATCTTTCTACCACTCTTACCAGTTAAAGTATCATGTCCATATTCTCGCTTTTCAGTATGAGACAGCAAAGCCTCAATGATTCACTTCTGTGTTGGGTAACCAACACATTTCCAGATCAAAAACAGATTTAGTGAGGTGATGTAAAGTAGTCACTCGACAAACATAAAAAGCAGCCCTGGAGGGTTTATGCAAAGTCCAAACAGAAACAGGAACTTGGCTTACTTGATAGATCTGAGCTGTGGTTGGCAGAGCTCAAAATACACAGCCCTTTCTTATCTCACTCCGATTTCTCACCATGACTGCTCCTCTCACGCCCTAATATTTTCAGATGAGTCTAAGAGGGAAATTCAATTCTTTCCTCAAAGGTAGGAAAAGTGAGTTCTTTTCTCTTGGGAATCAAGAGCACCCCAACCATGCCGCCAGTGCTTTGGGTCACTCTGTGTTGCGGGGGCCCAACTGCAGCTCTCTGGAAAACATGGGGTGTGGTGGAACGTCTGCAAAGATGGTTGAAGAACATGGAGTGTGGTGGATCGTCTGCAAAGATGGTGCCAAAAGTCCCTCCCAGTCCTGGGAGCTCACGTCTTCCCTCTACTTCCTCTCCTCTAAATGCCGGGCTGCCCTGTGACTTACTTTGACCAATGGAATGTGGTGGACACCAGTTCTGGGCCAGGCCCTAGGAGGCCAGGTAGCTTCTGCTTTCTACCTCTCGGAAGCCAATTTCCGAGTGAAGACACTCAGGTTGACAACTGAATGATGAGCGGCTGCATGGAGAGAAAATGGCCACACAGAGGAGAACCAGAAAGAGATGACTCTGCCAGCTCCCGCATCATGACACCATCGCCGAGTCAGAAGCAAAGAATTGGTGGTGGTTGTTTAGCCAGTACATTTTGGGGAGATTTGTCATGTGACAATAGAAAAACGAAACAGAGAGGCTGTAGTGGGTGATTGCTGAGACCACTTCTTGTCCTAAAATTCTTTTTTTTTTAATTTATTTTTTTAATTTATTTATTTTTGGCTCTGTTGGTTCTTCGTTGCTGTGCATGGGCTTTCTCTAGTTGCGGCGAGCAGGGGCTACGCTTCGTTGTGGCGCGCAGGCTTCTCATTGCGGTGGCTTCTCTTGTTGCGGAGCACAGGCTCTAGGCACACGGGCTTCAGTAGCTGTGGCATGTGGGCTCTAAAGCGCAGGCTCTGTAGTTGTGGTGCACTGGCTTAGTTGCTCCGCGGCATGTGGGATCTTCCTGGACCAGGGCTCAAACCCGTGTCCCCTGCATTGGCAGGTGGATTCTTAACCACTGCGCCACCAAGGAAGCCCTTGCCCTAAAATTCGTGGCTTCTCATTGTTTCTCAGCACAAAGTGCTCCTCTGAAAGTGCAAAACTAAGATGTGATAAGTTGAGAGGACAATATTTCCAGAGACACCCTCCTACCTCCCCCCAGAGGGGCTCTGCCCTTATCCCACCAGGCATGACGGAGAGTTCAGTGGCTGAGCTGGCTTCCACCAAGCTTCGGCCCCTGGCAACCTCCCAGGAAGAGAGGGTCAGGAGGTGGGTGTCTTAAACCTCAATGCCCAGAGCCCCAGACAGGGAAAGAAAGGAAGAAAGTAAAATGGTTACAGAGAAATTGGGTGGATAACTGAAAGTGGATTACGCTGTAATAACAGTGAGGATTGGATTTCATAAAGTCTTCGGTTCATAAGTTCATGGCCGGAAACAAGGTCCCCCCGAAGCAGCAAGTTCAGCAGTCTTGAAAAGCCAGCGCAACTTTCACATCTCTGCTTTCTCCGCCCTGTGAATAAGACCTGATGTGTGACTGCAGCTCAGCCGGACGACAGTCGAGAACACAAAACTTGGCCCAGCGATGTGGGAAAGCAGTGCCCACCTGGTGTGACTCAGAGACACCATTCAAAGAAAGGAGGCACAGGGTGCGCCCCATCCCGGGCGCCAGTGATGGAGGAGAGATGGGGGGAGACCAGCCACATCCCGGGGAAAAATAAAAACAAAATGAGCCTCGACAAAAAGAGGTCAGAAGGGCGTTCCAGAAAACACCCCCCAGCACACGCTTACAGTTTAGTGATTTCAGCGTTTAATGATGTCAGAGGTTGTTTCACAGGTTACCTGGCAGAGGTGGAAAGCCCATGATTTGGGTAATAACAACCACATTGCCCAGGCTCTCCTTGTAGAGGAGCAGACCCTGGCTGCCGAGGAGTCCCTGGAGAGCAGCCAGCCTCTGCTCTGCCAGGCAAATGAGCCCACCGCAATCTTTCAAATCTGGACACCAGCTCGTGATCCAAATGTGCAATGTAGGCACCGGTTCTTTGTTCAGGATAAAGTCCTAGAGCAGCGGAAAGGCATGGAACTGGGACCCCACCAGGAGACGCGGGCACCAGCCAGATTTTGTCTGCTACATGACCTGGGACAAATCCTCTCTCCTCCATTGGTCTTCATCCCTTCCTCTGTAAGATGAGAGCGTTGGGCAGGATGACGGCTTAAGGAACCTTTCTAACACCATAATTCTGTTTCTTTAAAATCATTTGATATATTTCTTTCTTTTTAAAAATTAACATGAGGTTGCCTGCAGTAAATTTCTATGCTCCCCTCCTGGGGGAGATTATTTCATACTGTTCCCCTTGTTGTGAACATTATAACAGCAAAGAGTACAAAATACCTGTCCTTAAAGGCAGAACTGTGATGGTCGAAACAGAGGGACCAGGAATTCATGTAGGGCCTCACTAATGACTGAATGCGTTAGTAGTTACTTTGTATTAAGGCTTTTTGGTCAGACACTGTGGTCAATGCACTTTCTTTTCGGGACCTGAGAGGTGTTTTTTATTGAGATGTTCCTTGTGGCATAAAATATGAATAATTCAATGTTGTAAGTGTCCCAAGGACACTTGAAAAGAAGGAAGCTTATCCGTAAGGACATATAGTGGATCACTAATGTAAAAATTCAAGCTTGTTTACCCCAGAACTCTAGGTCCTTATTCATGTTTTTCCTGTTTCATTCTTATTATCGCCTACTTAAACTATTATACATTATATAGTATTAGAATTCAACTATGTTAAAATTTAGCACGATGGTACTGTTGATGATTTTTCCTCAGTCTCCTAAGTTTTAGCACTACCTGTGGAGACGCTGTATTATGCTTAACATACAAATTTATCCCATATTTTCATTAGTAATCCATTCTTTGATCAATATGGAACGACCCTTTGAGCCCCCTTATTGCATTAATTTCTGCTTTATCTGATACCAGTGTCAGCCACCTGATTTCTTCTGTTTTTTCCTTCCCCCTAATACACTATTGCTCATCATTTTATCTGTAATCCTTTGGTGTTATTTTGCCTCGACTGGTCTCTTACTACCCTTCAATTTAATTTAAACCAATCTGAGTGCTTTTTTTTCCTTGCAATATCAATCTTATATTTGATCTTGCTTCTGTCATGTAACTTATTTTGTACTTTTTTTTTTTCTGTTTTCTTGCCATTTCTTTCAACCAGGGAGTTTCTTCTGTTGGTCGTTTATTTTTATCTTGCTGCGTCTTTACTGTTTCCTCTTTTAGAAATTCTCACTGTGTGTTGTTTGGTCTCCAAGATCTATTTCCCACACCTCTTCATCAATCTCTTGTCATTTTCCTTTTAGTTTTTCCTTAGAGTTCAGGAAGACTTTTTCACGCTCTTGTCTCCTCATTTCTTCTACAATATCCAGCCAGCCATTCACTGTTCCAAACATGATTTTAAATTTTTTAATAAAATACTTCTTCCGGATGAGGTATGGACTCACCTTAATTTTCTCCTTGTCAATGACGTGGTCCACAGGCCCTGCTCCCTACGGAGTTTATGAATATGCATCAAATACTTCCTCAGATGCTCTTGTGTTCTGACAGTAAAGTGATTCCAGAGAAGTGGTTCTGAATTGTCAGGGTCTTTGGCAGCCAAGCCGCTTCCTGACACGGAGGACGCTCTCGGGGGCCTGCAGTGCTGCCCTGTCCGGTTGCCTCACAGAACCTCCCCTCTTCCTGTAGTGAGCGCTCAGTCTCCTACGTAAGTACTCGCAGAGGTCTTCTAGGGTCTCCTCCTACTCACTCCTTAGTCAAGACTTCTTGGTTGAAAGTGGAAAGTGGCCAAAAATCCACCTCAAACCAGATTAAGGAGGGTCATGGGGGATGCAGCAGAATGACCAGGTTAGAACGGAGACTTCTGGGATCACTGAGCTCCAGAACCAGGGCTCTCTTGGGACCACGGTCTAGTCCTTTATTCACAGGGTGGCACACAGTTAGGAGTCAGACTGCCTGGGTTCAAATTATTTCTCCACCACTTGTTAGCTCTGTGACCTTTGCTTACCTTGGTTTCTCTACCTATAGGATAGTTGGAATACAGTACCTCGTAAAACTGTTGTATGGATTTAATGAGGCAACGTAAGCCCATTACAGCATCTAGCACAGAATAAGCGTGATAATGTCACCTCACATTGGCTCACATTCAGGTAGGATTGAAGGTGGCATTTGGGAGAACCCCGCATGCATCCTCGTGGCGGAAACTTTAACAAAAGAAGCTCCATGCACATTAAAGACACCAAAACAGGGAAAACAACTCAACCCAGCAATGGAGTGACGATTGGGAGAACTAGCATCCCTTCCTGAACTAGCATTAGGAAGCAGAAAGCGTCACACCCGAGTGACAGTTGGGAGCTTCATCTCAGCACAGACACGGACACAGGATCCCTTGGCTGGGACCCAGGTGGGTGTTACCACTTCTACCAGGAACGAAGCTCTGGGCCTCCTTCTGCCGCTGATGGGGACAGCACTGCTGTGCCCCCTCCACCTGGATTAGCTCTCATTTACATCTTGTCTTAATCAAGGCTCTTTGGTTGAAAGTAACAATAATCCAAATCACACTCTATGAAGGGGACAGTAAAGAGTGGAAAGGATGGGAATAGACTGCGGGCTTCATAAGCAATTAGACCTCGGGACTCAGTATCCTGAGGACTTCCGCAGCATCTCTCTCTCTGCCCCTCGTGAGTGTGCCTTTCTTCTCTTAGACAAGCTCCCCCAGGTGGCAGAGGCATTGTTGTGGCAACATCCTCTACTCTGTAACCTAAGAGTGGCAGCTCCCATTAACAAATAATAAACAGACCTTTTTCTTTAACTTTTTGGCCACGCCACGCGGCAGGTGGGATCTTAGTTCCCCAACCAGGGATCGAATCCGTGCCCCCTGCAGTGGAAGGGTGGAGTGTTACCTACTGGACCGCCCGGGAGGAAGACCATTTTCTTTTTTTCCTTTTTTTTTTTTTTTTTTTTTTAACTTAGAAGGACCTACTATATAACACAGCCAACTCTGCTCAATATTATGTAGCAACCTAAATGGGAAAAGAATTCGAAAAAGAATAGATACAGGTATATGCATAACTGAATCACTTTGCTGTACACCTGAAACTATCGCAACATCGTTAATCAACTATTCTCCAATATAAAATAAAAAGTTAAAAAAAAATAAAAATGGTAACAATAAACAGAAGGGCCTTCTGTGCTGGCCCTTCCCGCGTCCTGCGGACCCATGCTTGGAGACCAGGCCTCCAAATATGGGTGCCTCAGGTGCTCCCAACCTGGCTGACTGGTGCTGCTACTAAGCTGCGACAGTCGTCTTCCCACCCACTCTCTCTGTCTGCTCCCTCTAGGGCCTGTCACCATTCTCCCAGGGTGCTTGGACAGAGCCCCGGGGCCAGCCTACAGTGACAGCAGGGTCCTGGTCTCCCCAGTCCCTTCTGATCTGATGCCTGGCTCATCTGCCTCCTGCATTTATTATAAAAATAATAATAACAAACAGGAAATAAGAGGTACTAACTAACAGTTATAAAATAAATAACAGGAATGTAATATACAGCACAGGGAATATAGTCAATATTTCATAATAACTTTATATGGTATATAATCTATAAAAATATCAAATCGTTATGTTGTATACCTAAAACTAATATTGTAAGTCAACTATATGTCAATAAATTTAAAAAATAATAAAGATGATAATAATAATAAACAAATGAGCTGGCTGACCTTGAACCAACCACAATAGCCAAGGCAATGGGGAGCTGTGTTTGTCATCCCCCCTTCAGGATCACAGGTTTGGTGTAAGGAAGAAGCAGCTCCCACAAAGAAGGGGATGCTCTTTTAAGAGGATAAACAGTAAACAGCAATACCTCCCTCATACTCCAGTTCAGCAGGTGAGTCAACAGCACTAACGTTCAAAACATTTAACAAGTAATACAGCTTGGCCAATCACAGTGGCCACTGACACCAGATTCTGGAGACCTCTCTATGCTGTATCACGTATTATCCTGTTATTTGCTGGACTGCAGGGAGACTAAAGGGTTTCCAGAGGAGGGAACCATCTAGATGACAAGGACAGCACGAGAGCACTCAAGAGGCTCCAGGAAGTGGCTGTCTACAAGTCAATATGAAAGTATTTCAACATTTCACCATCAGTGGTCATTTCACCATATACTGGCCACAGCTGGTCCCACAGACATCGCCTCTAACCAAATTCCCCCGAGCGTCTAGCAGGTGGATGGCACGAGTCACTGTTCACTCATGTCGATAAAGATTTCTTTTCCCTTTTTGGCACATTCTGTTGATTGTTCCAAGGTGAATCTGAGAGGGAATAAACATTGGCTTCTCATGTTAACAGCTTGCCTGGAAATCTCTGGAATTTTTTTTTTTTTTTTTTTTTTGCGGTACGCGGGCCTCTCACTGTTGTGGCCTCTCCCATTGCGGAGCACAGGCTCCGGACGCGCAGGCTCAGCGGCCATGGCTCACGGGCCGAGCCGCTCCGCGGCACGTGGGATCTTCCCAGACCGGGGCACAAACCCGCGTCCCCTGCATCGGCAGGCGGACTCTCAACCACTGCGCCACCAGGGAAGCCCTGGAATTTTTAAGATAAACTTTTTCATTAAAAACCAAACTTCATGGATGCCTAGAAACTCAGGAGCTGGTCTGGTCCCTGAATCTGAACGTGTATCTGCTCTCAGGATGCCCAGGGACACCGGGAAGAAATCTGAAGTCAGTATTTCAGGGCGAGTGTCCTTTGCATCATTGCCCATCCAGAGAAGTGAGTCCCAACCACCTGAGGTCACTGCCTCTGAAATCTAGGGAAAACACAGATCTGGGTCTTTTAAGGATTTGCTGTGTTTATTTTGTCATTATTATTTCATTATTTTGCTTGAGATTTACCAAAACTAAAAAGCAGAACTGAGTATTCCTCATAACCCACTAATTGTTCTACAGACAAACCTTTCTGTTCCTTCTTAATCTCAGCTGGACTCAGCCCAACTGGAATGAAGTAATGAACTTTATCAAGCTGATTAAACTTTCCTGCCACACACATCCATTCCCTCCTCATTCCCCAAATGACCACATACTTTACAGAAAAAAAGACCACAACTGATATCTCTAAGATATTTCAACTCATTTAAAAAAATATAATGTCTTTCCAGGGGCCATTATTTCTCTGTTTTTCTGTCTCTTTCAGAACTCTCAGAATTCTCTGAATTTTTTCCCATAAAGACACCTTCAGCATGAATGGGCTATTTTATTTTCACTGTGTTATAGGCTATAGAATCAGTTTTAAAAACAATAAAAAGTTTTATTTGTTAGCAAAACATTGAAGTGCTTGGAGGTTATTTCAGGCATGTATAAAATTCCTATTTAAAAATAGAGGAGGGCACGGAATAAAGTGGGAAAGAATACCACATCTTCTGAGAAGCATTACCCAGCTTTTCCCTTGCCCGTGATGCACTGGCCATCCTCTGTCAATGATGTCCGCTGGGCCCTCGCCAAATCCATCTTTCCTGTAGCCATCAAAAGCCTGGGTTCAAGGTCTTTCCCTCAGAAACCTCAGATGAAAGTTCTGCTGCAGACCATGCAATTCCAGAGAGCATTTTCCAGGGTTTTGGAGGACAGATGCACACACCACAAGACCATCCTGCTTAGCCTACTGGGGTCAGCTTCCCACACAAGTATCCAGAGGAAGCTAGGTATGACTCATGTAATTCACAGTATTAGGAGCTTTTTGCTGATCTGGTCACTATTCCTCTTGCAATCTTATTTCATCCTACACCCTCCATGTTGGACCTTGAACACATCAAATGTCTATTTCACACACACCAACATACCACATGTTTCTCCTCGTTCTCTTTTGTCTTCTGAAATCCCCTTCTTCCACTTTACCTTTTGAAACATTAACACAGAATCCGTCCAGTAAATAATATAGAGCTGGGTAAACGCTTACCATCCAGCTGATTAGCAGGTGCTCTCTTCGGCCTCATCACCACCACCACGACCCACCATAATGCTCACAATCATTATCCTCAAAGGTGCAGTTCAAATGCCCCACCTTCTGCGAAGACTTTCCTGATCTTCTAGCCAGAATTAACTGTACCACCCACCCATACCCAGTGCTTCTTTGTCTCATGGCATCAGTGACTTCACTTGCATTTTAGTCATTTTATTGTTGTCATTGCAATTGTTGTTATCGTTGTTATAAATAAGCTCCCCCACTTGTGTCTACTCTCCCTGAGAACAGGAAGCACATCTGACATTTTAGAATGCCCACCCACATCCTGCTCACGCTTTATTCTTTCCCCTAATAGGCACCTGATAAACATCAGTTGAATCGGATTGGTTGTCAATAAGACTTTCTCACTTTGTTGATGCTTTAATACTTGATCTGGGCTCTTGGTTTTGCTGTCCTGCATCTCATATTCTGTGACTACTTTTGCAAAGTTAAACATGCTTATCCTTTCTTTTTATTTCAGAAATTTTCATTTCGTTTTATTTCAGGAATTTTTATTTCAGATTTTTATTTCAGAAATTGATTCTGATGTTGATACATTAATGTTCTCCATCCACAGCAGAATGTGGCCAGTCTGAAATGAACTGCTTGCTGTTCAAATGTGCTTTTCTTTTGGATCCACATAGAAATAAAAGGCTAGGTTGCTCTTGATACTGTCACCGGATATCCTCTGACCCCTAAATTAATTTAAGTTTACTGTAGGAAGCAGTGGAAGGTTTGTTTGGGCTTCAAGTCCCAAAACCTGACCCCCTAACTCTCAGCCCCAAACTACACCGGAAATTTCTAACAGTGAATCAAGAGGCAAAAGTACATTTACGACAGAGCCAAAGACAAGACAAGACTGGGAATGACCAATAGGATCATTTTTATTATAACTTAAAGATAATCTGTCAACACAGCAAAAACCTAGTTATTGGCTGCACACTGTAATGGTGTAATTCTTTACAAGAAAACTCAGTTGTCCCATCTTTACTCTCAGCTACTTCAGCAAGAGCTATACTCCCTGGAAATGGAGGTACAGAGAACACACAGACCTCCCTGGGCCAATTTCTAAACCATAGGATTCATCACCCAAGGTTCAGCTTAAATCATTTGCCTTTATCTACTCTCTACCAATCCTCACGCTCAGATCTTACCTCTATACAGTTGACTCAAATTTGTAATTTAAATCCAGCTTCATGAAGCTCAAGACCATATACCAACTCAACATCTCCAACTGCACAATCCACAAGGACTCACAATCAATGTCCAAAACCACGTCCAAAACTCAGTCTTCAAAGTAGTTCCCCCACACCAGACTGACCTTATTATGATTATTCCAAGTCTCCCAGGCCGGAAGTCTCAGAGGCCCTCTCGAGACTTTGTTTTTCTTCTTCACATCCAGTCAACTGTCATAGTTTATAATTCCTGAACCATACTTTTCATTCAAACTATGCAGCAGTTCCCTAACTATCTCTTCAAATTACTACTTGTATGGCTACTCTTAAAAGATAGCTCTGGTCGTGTTAGTCCCCTGCTCAAAAACTTTCCATGGCTCCCCATTACCCCCTCAGTTTAGCATCCAAGGCTGGCCAAATCACCCTAATCTCCCATTGCTTCTACGCTAATCACAGATGCCTTGTATTACACAGTTACACATATTCTCTATGAAGGCTTGGTCTATGTTTTCTTCATTTCTGCACCCCCCCCCCATAGGCTGACACTGAGCTATCAGTAAGCATTTGATTTGAATCTCATATGCTTATCTTGATTCCAGAGCCCTATGTCTGGACCCACTCAAATGAAACCCTCCTTTCTTCATATACCATATTGTACTCGATCCAGATTCCCCTAACAGGAATTTCTGATAATTTGGGCAGAAGCCAGCCTAGAGTTTATCTTTAAATTAGCTACCTGTGAAGTAAATTAATAGTATAAGTTAGCTAGCAGGACATATGTTTTATCTACTTAAAAATAAACATTTTAAAGCAATGAGAAGGACTTTTCACACTCAATTAGTTTACTTTTTAATATATACTTTTCTTATACCTATCCAACCCTGAATGCACCTTAAGTGAATCAAGATGGACTTCTTGTTAGACATTTTATAATCAGACCGATCCCACTCTATGGATTCAAATCACTGAGCTTTCCTGTGTGTATAATGGTTATCTAACGATTCCTCTTTCTTTGACCTACTTTTCAGTGATAAATGCAAAGTGAGTCTCCTCTGCTTGACATCGAAATCGACTACACTTTTCTACTTTAAATCCATGTAAAACTATCACTGCACAACTGAGATATCCTCCTAGAGGCAAGAGCAGCAGCTGCAGGATCTCGGCCCCAGCGCTTAGACAGCTGGTATCATGTCCCCGTGCCTTGTGGGTTCCTCGTCTCTGGAAGAGAAGTGATTGATGATTGGTGCTGTTGGCTCTAGGCTCCCACACCGCCCGGCCATATGAACCCAGAAGCATTCGTTTGTCCAAGCCATGAGGACCGGTTAGCTGAGTTGCAAACAGTAAATTCTTACTCCCTGGTTATTGCCAGGTGGGCTCTGCAACCAGCCTGGGATCAGAGTTTACCTTTTTACCTCAATCTGCTGTCCACATCCCCTCAGCTGACTGATGAGGTTCCTATTACCCCAACTGCCCCCAGGAGATAGTCCTCAATCTAGCACAACATGGGAGTAATTTGGAGAATTCTAGGCTACAATGCCTACAGACATCATCGAACTGGGGGTGAATGCTGTGGGCAGATGCTTGATGTGGCGTTAATTGAAAACAACCTGCGCTTTTACAAATGCAGCTGTTCCGCCCCCTTACACTCCTCTACATTTCCAGTTAACAACCATGAATAACAGTCTCTGTCCCTTTAACTTCATAGAAACCACCCATAATTCACTCTAAGGCACAGGATTCCAAAGGATTGGTTCTTAATTAATCTGTGCAGGGGAGACATTTTCCCATGCAAGTTACCAAGTGAGTGATAACCCAGTGTTGCAATATCCACTCAATTTGCCTTAATATTCACACAAGTAAGGAACTTGAGACCTAGGGAAACCAGCAACTCCTTGGAAGACTGCCATCTGCTATCCAGTTACTTCAGCCCCGAGGCTGCCCTTCAGGATATATCATATTAGGAAGTACTTCTTGGGAAGGGGGTGCTTCAGGACAAATTATTCAGCGAGTGAATCATGCCTACAACTGATACATAGGCAAGACCTTGATGTGTTCATTTAACCCTCTAAGCCTCTCCTTTCTCATCTGTTCAAGATGGATAATGATCTCTACTCACTGTACAAGATAGTTGTAGAATAAACGGACATCATTGGCAAATAGCAACTCAATATGTGATACAAGGGAAGCAAATGTAATGCCTTCTTTGCAAAAATGAGCACCACACTGATCATATCCCCCACGAGACCCAGATGCCCCTTTCTCCCTTCCTCAGACACAAGCATGCAACATAAAATGATAGGTGAAGACCACTGCCATAAAAAGAAGAAAAAATAATTAAAAGTGATTGTTAGCCATGTACCCAATATGCTTGGCACCTTTTAAGAGAGGGATAAAGTGGGTCAACCCATGGATGGCAAGCATATTGCCCTAAATCATACCACTAAGAGGGAAATGATATTATATTTGAACAAACAATTCAACATTGCCTAGAAAAAAGAGATATAGAGATAGGAAGACACATACACCCACAATGGTAAATTGTTATTACTAAGAAAAGATTGGCTGTAGTAAAGACCCTTGGAAACTAAAACAATCAGAAAATGGAAACCTGAAGGCTGGGCATGAAAGAGCATGGCACAACTCAGTCTTTATGGTTTGGCATGGGAGTTATCAGAGGATATAGGATTATTGTAGGGATAGAGTTTTTGTTATTTTTAGTACCTTAATTACAGGACCACCTCTCTGGCTCCCAATCAGAAGCCTCTCTGTGTCCTGTCCAGAATCCTGACTGTCACTTTTGGTGGCTTGGGCATTAGTGGTTTCATGATTAAAATGATCCTTGACTGATCCAAATGAGGGAAGGGAACACAGTCAAACAAGGTTATGTCTTGGGGAAGTATTTTGGGATCCATGGTGCGCAGTTGTATTTGAACTCAGAAATGGTAAGAATTAGAAGAGTCCCGCAGAATGCACAGTGCAAATCCTTCATTCCTAATTGTTAGATAGAGGCATTAGAGTTCAGAAAGCCCCAGGTCAAAGTAAGTGAAGGAGAAAGCTGGTAGGAGTTCACTGAGTCAGGCTGGCCTCACATCTCATGTGAACAGAAGGAATCACAGCTATTTTCCCAAAGACTGACTGGGGCGTAGGAGGTGTAACATCACTGTTACTCCCTTGAGTGGTTACTCAGCAGTTCCACTGAAAATTACTAATAATTTCATTGAAAATAAGTAGTTCAAAAGGAAAATTGGTAGAAAATAATCCTTATCACTAGTTTTTCCCTTCTTGGAAGTTTTTGTACATCATATGGGCAATTTCCCCAAATTTCAACTTTTGAACACAGTATTATATATTTTACATGTAATATATTTGGTTTGAGGTGATAAGGTTGTCCTGCTTTTTTCCTTTTATTTTCTAAATTTTTTAAACACTTATTCCTACTCTTCTTGCTTAGCATGGTTTGCACACTTTTTTTAAATTTAGCTTCCCTCTCCAAATGCATCATCTGAAACAAATTTGTCAAAATGAATGTTTGCAATCATCACTTCACGTTCTTTAAACCTGTGTGAAATCAAGAGTAAAGTGCCAATTCTGTCATAAATATCTGGCAACTTTACTTACTCCCTCAGTAACTTTGCCTTTTTCCTAAATTTACTTCTATCAGTACTGCCTACTCTCTATCTTTAGCTATCTTACCACCCTTTCAATTGCACATTGCCTTTATGCTTTAGAAACTCTGTGTAACCCCTCTACAACATTATATTGCAATCATTTAATGATATACTGGTGTTTTGGGTGTTGTTTTTTTTTTCTGAAACTCAAGGCTATGGCGAAAAGTATGAAAAGCATCAGTAAAGATTTAGGGACAATCTTTGCCTGAGCTTTTAGATTTTGGCATTCAGGGCACAAATGCAGAGTAGTGAGATGTGATGTAAGGTGTGGCCTGTGGCCTGTCCCTGAGTGAAGGACAGGCCAACAGCTGGGTACCCTAGAGATGGCATTGCTGCCAGCCTGGGCACAGATACCTACATCAGACATTTGTGGAAGAGTCAGGAGTTGAAATTTGAATATAAATCCTGATCTATATCAATCCTGGGATGGCAGAGGTAAATTCCATATATGTAAATTCCAGTATATGTTTAATGTAATAAAAAAATAAGCTTCTCTATACAAAAACAAGCACACAGATGTTTATA
This sequence comes from Tursiops truncatus, assembly GCF_011762595.2. Classification (NCBI taxonomy): domain Eukaryota; kingdom Metazoa; phylum Chordata; class Mammalia; order Artiodactyla; family Delphinidae; genus Tursiops; species Tursiops truncatus. The sequence goes on along the minus strand of NC_047047.1, from coordinate 74,572,855 downwards.
GCATCTTTATGCATAATTGTCAAAACATGGAAGAAACCAAGATGTCTGCCAGTAACTGAATGGAAAAATAAACTGTGGTACATACAGACAATGGAATGTAATTTAGCAATAAAAAGAAATGAGCTATCAAGCCATGGAAGGACATGGAGGAAACTTAAATGTATTTACTACATGTGAAAAGCCAATATGAAAAGGCTATACACTGTTTGATTCTAACTATATGACATCCTGGAAAAGGCAAGTAACATGGATACAGTAAAAGGATGGGTAGTTGCCAGGGGTTAGGGGAAAGGAGAGGGGCTTCCCTGGAGGTCCAGTGGTTAAGACTCCGCACTTCCACTGCAGGGGGCGCAGGTTTGATCCCTGGTCATGGAACTAAGAGGTCCTTGTATGCTGTGCAGGGCGGCAGAAAAAAACTAATGCTGAGGGGAAAGGAGAGATGAGTAGGCGAAGCACAGAGGATTTTTAGGGCAGTGAAACTACTCTGTATGATACTACAAGCGTGGATAGCTGTCATTACACATTTGTCCAAATCCACAGAATATACAATGCCGAAAGTGAACCCTAACGTAAAGTATAGACTGGGTGACAACGGTGTGTCAGCGCAGCTTCATCGGTCATTAACTAAAGCACCACTGTGTTGTGGGACGTTGACTGGAGGAGGCTGTGCATGGGTGGAGTCACAGGTATGTGAGAAATCTCTGTACCTCCCGCTCAATTCTCCTGTGAACCTAAAACTTCTCTTAAAAAAAACCTAAAACCTAGTAAAAAGATCTTGAACATCTTTATTAATAATAATAACAGCCAATGCTGAGTGTTTAATCAGTGCCAGACCTTACTCTAAGTCCTTTATATGTATCGATTCACTTAACCCTCAAAAGAGCCCTATACAGTAAGCACTGGTGTGACCTGCACTTCACCGTTGAAGAGGTGAAGATGCAGAGCGGCTTAGTGACGGGCATAAAGCCACGTGGCTGGAGCTTCCACATGCAGGCAGTCAGGCTCCACACTTCAGTTCCTTCCACTGTCTCCAAGGCTCTACGCTGAACCCTCACATCTGAACTGCGGTCCTAATATGAAAGGGAAGGAGGGAATCATTCGAAGCCCGGATCGTGAAGAGTGTTTCCTCAGCAAAGATGAGCAGACCTCCCAGTTGTAGCTGCACTTTGACCTGCGCTGGGGCCCTGACCCCTCACCCCACATCAGCACGGCCACGGCAGGGGGCCTGTGCGAGTGCCATGCCCGGGGGGCTCTGCCCCGCTGCCCAGGCTGTGCTCGGGATGGGTGTGCGGGTCCTCACCCCGCAGAAGGATCTGATTGAAGCCGTGCCGCGCAGGGGAAGCTCACGGGGATTTCACAGCCTCCTCTTCCGACTTGGGCAAAGGGCACCATTGTTTGTTTTTATGAGAACTGAGCTGGAGAAGCAGAAGGTGTTTCCAATGAAGGCCCACCTGTATCATGTTAAGGACACACAGGAACCATGGCTTTGAACTTCAGCACTAATGACTGTCTTTCATGCAATAATGGAAAAGCAGCCTGCGAGTATCTGTAGGGCTCACAGCAGGCTGAGGATCGCTGCCCTGCCCCGCGGACACCGCAGACACCCACCGCGCTGGCTCTGGGCTGAACTTGCCACGCCGAGGGTCCGTCACTGCAGCACGGAAGGCTGCCCTATTTCCAAAATCAAAAGCCCATGACTGCTTCCCACGAAGTAACCATGCACCATGCCGCCCAGCTTCCTTCTCTCCAGAACACGCCCAGGCTGGACGCTCTCGCCTGCCTGACGCCCTCCTCACCCTTCTCAGGAGGGTTAACAGGAAGGAGGTCCCCTGCTTTGCTTCCTCCCAGGGCAGCCTCAGAAATGTGGAGGTGGTGTCTGAGGGACGCCCCGAGGAACAGCGGCCCAGGACCAGATGGAATTCACACCTCCTGGCCAGGAGCACAAGGATCTAAGAGGGAGAAGCTCCTCTGTGCTCTCCCCAGTACCTTCTCCCCACAGTGTGGCCCACTGATCTACTCTCCTGAATCACACAGTAGGCTCCAAAGTCTTCCTAAAACAAGCAAGCAAACACCACAAATTTACATCACTTTAGGGTTGGGTCCTTTCCCAAGTAATTGATAACCCAGCCGACACTGCAGTGATATTCACTGATGGCTTCAACCTCGTATGTTCCTCTCCTACAGGCATCTCTGGTTTACACCAGAAGACTGAGGCGAGCCACGTTTAACCCAACAGACGGCTTTGCTAATAGTGGGATTTCTGGCACTGTGCCCCCAGACTGGTATGCGGTGTCAGAGCCATCCGTCCCTTCCAGGTCTCCTCAAACTGCAGTGAAGCCTAGCTCCCCTGAGATCACAGGCTGAGTCCTACAAGTTTAAGGGGCTCTGTACCAAATCAGGGCCATGAGAGATGCCTCAATCTCTGGGCCACCTCTGTGTAAGTCAGCAAGTCACAGTGGGCAGAACAAGCTTGAGTCCTCGGTCCTTCCAGGGGCAGCTTTGCTGTTCCGAAGAATTAAAAGCTTAAACTTCAGGTGTGTCTGCACTAATGTAAAACTGGATTACGAACAAAGACGTCTGCCTCCAAGTTCATTCTGAAGATCCAGTGAAGTATTGGACAATGTTTTGTGAACTACAAATACTGCACAAATGTAGGCATTTTTGTTATTAGAAGCTAGGATGTTAAAATACATTTAAAAGCTCACTGGAGATGTAGTTTCATGTGTAAATGTTCATTCACAATTTTATTTTTACTCCTCTGGTCCGGCAGCCCTGCATTTACATTAATGCCTCCAAGGCCTGAGTGTGGAGCCGGTGCGAGCTGCTCCAAAGGCTGTCCTGCCTGTCCCCAGGCGGTTTCCAGGTCCCAGCCCACGGCCCTGGGTGGCTCAGCGGACAGGTGCTGGGTGGCGGTCCTCCCACCAGCACCCTCGACAAAACCTAGGATCCCGCCTCCACCCCACCCCCAGTTCCTCAGGCCCGCCCAGACCGTCCACCAGATGTTCACTGAGTGCCTACCGCGTGCCAGACATGTTCCAGGTGCTGGGAAGCCAGCAGTGACAAGATAGACAAAAACCCTGTCCACAGAAAGTTTACACGTGGAAGGGGAAGACAGCTCATATATGAGTAAAATGTATAGTGTTTCAGATTGTGAGAAATGCTACAGAGAAAATTAGAGGATAAGGGGGATTGAGAGGGCAGAGTAGGGGGCACACTTTTTGAGAGGACGTCCTGGGACAGCCTCTCTGAGGAGGTGACATTTGAGTACAGACCAAATCTGGCTCACCACCTCTTAGCCGAATAGATTTTGCAGAAGAGCATTTGCAATCATTTCCAAGATAGGGAACACTAATTTTGACGTTATCCCCCTAAAAGAATTCCATTCTTCTCAGTAGACCTGTACTACCCAAAACCAAAACCAAAATCACAGTACTCAATAACATTTCGTGGTAATTCATTTTCTATCTTGTTATAAAAACAAATAAAGTAAAATAAAAATAAATTAATGCCTCCGTGACCAGCCTTGTGTTCTGTGCACAGGTAAAGCATAAGAAATGTGAGACACTGTTGTGCTCTCTGTGCATTTATAGGCTGGTTGGAAGGCCAGGTCACACGTGGTAAGTAACCACACGAGCAAGGCGTCATCCTTATTACCGGTGCCTCAGTTACGAATACAGACTTGTAAGCAACTCACATGCAACAGCCGTTGCGCATCCAACCAACCTCTTTCCCCTTCACAGCTGTCCAAGATCCCTTGGGCAGGACCTCCTCCATTGCCCCGCCCACTGCAGGAGAGCCCCACTATTTCTGTCCCCACTCCCCCTGCCCCCGTGCCAGAGCTCCTTCCCACCCCGAGCTGGGGGCAGACATGTGGGTTTTGAATCATCCCAAAGTGGGATATAGAACATGCTCTTCCAGACACGCAGTGAGCTCAGGGGTCTTCACAGGGTCTGCTCCCTCCAGGCTATTCTAGATGCCCCTCTCTGTTCTCCTCTAATAGCACTAACTCCCTGAGGTCAGGGTCTGTATCCAGTTCACGTTTCTATCTGCAATGCCCAGCACAGGACTTCGCATAGCATTACCCAAAAAAAAAAAAAAAAAAAAAAAAAAACAAGAAAAAGAAAACAAAGAAAAACACGATTGTGGGAAAAACAAATGGAGAAATAAACCATATCATAGGCTACCTGTGTTTGAGGAGGCTACCCTGGGAACTACTGTTAAACCAGAAGTAGAAAGAAAGGACAGTTAAAAATGACACCAAAAAATGAAAATACGTATGTGTTTGTATATAAGTAGGCAAGCATGCAGGAAAAAGGGAAAGAAAACACGCCAGGTTGTTAACACAGATTGGTGGGGGGCAAAGGGTGAGGGGCAGAGAAGAGAAACGAAGAGAAAGCCAAAGAGAAAAAGGGAGAATGACAAGAAAAAACTCTATTATTTATAATAGAACCACGTATATGTATCTAAGTAAAACTAGAAAAGGGGAATGATAATTCTTTGAAATAATCCTAATAAGAAACCAGGTCTAACCCAAGTGAGGAGCTGAATGTTCCCAAACACACATGCAAAGAAATGAGGCCTGAGACCAGGAGCCCAAACGGCACCTTCATAGCAGCAATTCCTGGGCCTGGGTGCTCCCTAAACAATCCGGGGCCCCCAGACTGTGGGTTCTCCAGACTCCAGGCTTCCCACCAGCATGTCCAACTCCAGCCGAGGATGGGTCCAAATAAAATGGTTCACACAGCTCTGCCTGCATCATATGAGCTGAACTAACATCAACAATTACATCAGGAAAAATGTGTTTACCTTGGTTTCCCGCCACAGAAAACGGGTCCAAAATGATGTTGAACATACGCCTTTCATTCCCGCTTCTATTAGAAGGACAAATAATTTAACAGGTGGAACTCAGAATTCCACGATTCTTTTTCTTTTCTTTTTTTTAAATTTTACTGTGGAGTATGAAACATTCCACTTTTGGTCAACAGAATCTGGAACCCTTCTTAGCAGACCTCAGCGAGCTCTATTTATTTTGCAAAAGCCCTTCTAACGCTCACAAGAGCAGTGAGTTGGAAAGACCTGGGGAGCCCAATCAGACTGTGCTCTCGCCTGTTATCAGTACAATATGTTGCTTCAACTGAGAGACCAAATCCTCTGACTAACTCCTCCAAGAATTGATCCAGACAGCAAAAAGAGAGGAAATCCATTCGACTTTAGCAAGGCAATTGGTCCAGACTTCATACAATATCGTTTCAGTCTAGAATTTTCATCATCAAACAGAAACATTACAGGACTTGCACTCAGTTTTCACTCTCCAAAGAATAGCCATCTTGTTCCAGGCCTGAGCAGCAAGAAAGGAACTAAAGGGAGCCGGGGCGGGGGATCGTCACATGGAGCATTTAACTGTTTCTCACTGTCTCATTTCTAAGCTTCATGACAATTATTAATGAAAAGTTAATGAAGTTTTGAAATTAAGGACAATCGGAAGCTTCCCCATAGGTCAAATGCTCCACCTCGCAAAGACTCTCCAACCATAACCATCAGCTTGTGGCACTTACCCCTTCTCTTCTACTTATTTGTCCTGTGTAATCACTAATGTTTATGCTAGATATTGATTGAAAAGTATCTCAATGATCTATGTGAACTAGAGTGCATTAGTACAGGTAACTCTAACCACTACTATGAACAAGCCCCATAACGTATTATGTGTCAAACACCATAAATAAATAACTTGCTCACATAAAGTCCGAAACAGATGGTACAGACTGGGGGCAGGCCTTCCACATGAGGTTCAGGGGCCCATGATCTCTCTGTCATATGCTCAGCCCTCTGCTAGGACCATGGAATCCCCTGTGTTCAGCCAGCAGACAGAGCATCAGAGTGTGGCAAAGCTAAATCCACTTCTTAAAAACCTCAACCCAGAATGACACAGGTGATTCCCACTCCTGATACACTAATCACCTAACTGCAAAGAAGGCAGCCAGAGTACTGTCTAGCTGTGTCTTCAGAAGAAGAGAAAGCACTTCTGATAAAAAGCTAGCCACTGTCTGCCATAGACAGCCAACTGGAACAACCCGTACTCTAATAACCCACACTTTATTGTACCGTATTTGTGTTATATTATACATATATTGTATTCTAATTATCATGGTAACTTGGGAATTATATTTTGGCTCAGGGTGTGTGTGTGCGACCCAGATAACTGGACTATGATGGCCTATAGCCAAATTCAAAACCTGACACTTGCCACAGACAAACATTCAGGGAATCCTAAAATGGTTCCCTACTGAAAACTTGGAATCCAAAGGGATTCAGATACACTTACGATGATCCAAACTCTAAGGCAGAGAGCTTGTCTAAGTAAGAATTTGGGGAGCGATACAAGTTTGCCGAGGGGGGCAGAGTCAAGATGGCGTACTAGGAGGCTGCGGAATTCGCCGCTCTGCACAACTAGGGCACCTACCTGGCACCCGTGGGGGGACCACGGACACCTAAGGGGATGGGAGGAACCTCCAGCGACGGGGTAGGATGTGGGGCGTGGGGGGAGTGAAGGGGGAGGAGAAGTGGAGGTGGGACGGGACTGGCGCCCCCCAGGGGCAGCTGGGGGAGGGGAAGGGATCCCACACCTGAAGGGTTGGAAATTGGGGAACCACTGGGAGGGCAGAGAATCAAAAGGGAGCGTAGCCAGGTTTCCCCTGCCCACTTGGGCCCCCAGCAACCTGCTGACATCCCGGGTCTAATCCTCTGCCCACCAAGGCCCCCTCCAGCCATGAGGGTCCTGAGGGACTGGGAGGGAAGGGGGAGCAAAAGTAAAGGCCGGACCTAGGGGACCAGCACCCCTGAGCGGCGGCTGGGGGAGGGGAGGAGTTCCTGCATCCAGTGGGACCCACCCACGGTTAGGGATCCAGCGGGGACAGGGGAGGCCCTGGGGGAGATGGTGGGGGAGGGGCACGCAGGAACGGAAGGGAACGTGGCCAGCCTTTCCCTGTCCACTTAGGCACCAGGAAGCCTGTTGGGCTCCCCTGTCTAATCCTCTGCCCTCAGAGCCTTCCTCCTGCCGCGCAGAGGCCAAGCCCCAGCCCTACACCCCTACCCAGGGCCCCACCTCTACACTCGGAGACCCCCTCCAACTTGCCGGGCCTAAACCCCATCCACACGCCCTCACGCAGGGCCCTACCTCCCAACTCAGGAACTCCATGCTGCAGAAGGCCCCCTTTCCACGTGCTGCCTCCCCGCTCCTGCGCAGGACCTAAGCAGAGACCCTGCCCCACGCTTGAACGTCCCGCCGAGGCCCACCCCCCCAGGGCCTTTTCCGGCTACATGGGTTCGAAGCCTAGGCCCCGCCCCATGCTCAAACGTCACGCCCACCACCGCCTAGGCTCCACCCCACCCTAAAGCCCACCCCTGCCTAAGTTCCACCTGTGCCTAAACTCCGCCCCCATAGCCAAGGCTTTTTTTTTTTTCTTTTTTCCTCTTTTAGATTGGGATTCTGTTTTACCTTCTTGATTCGTTGTTAATTCTTTTATATTTGTACTTTTCCTAGTAAATCTTTTTTTTTCTAATTTTATTCTTTATACTTTGTTATTGTTCTCTTCTTTTGGCTTGTTGCCCGTTCCCCCCTGTTTTTTTTCTTTTTTCTGTTGTGGTTTTATTTTACCTTGCTTCAGTTGTTTCAATTATAGTTTTATTTTTCATAATACATTTTTTTATCTTTCGGATTTTATTCTGTTTTTTATTCTTTGATATTGTACTGCTCCTTTTTTTCTTTCTTTTTTCCTTTCATTCTCTATTTTTTTTTTTAACCATGCCACGAAGCTTTCAGGATTTGGTTCCCAGGCCAGAATCCAGCCTAAGCTCCTATGGTGGGAGCTCCAAGTCCAAACCACTGGACTGACAGAGAACCTCAGACCCCAGGTAATATTAATCAGAGTGAGGCATCCCGGAAGTCCTCATCTCAGCACCAAGACCCGGCCCTTTCCAACTGCCTGCAAATTCCAGTGCTGGATGCCACAGGCCAAACAACCGATGAGACAGGAATACAGCACCATGCATCAAAAAAAATAAATAAAAATTGAAATGACAAAAAAATGTTACAGATGAAGGAGCAAGGTAAACACCTACAAGACCAAATAAATGAAGACGAAATAGGCAACCTACCTGAAAACAATTCAGAGTAATGATAGTAAAGATGATCCAAAATCTCAGAAACAGAATGGAGAAAACACAAGAAACATTTAACAAGGATCTAGAAGAAGTAAAGAGCAAACAAAAAGTGATGAACAACACAATAATTCAAATTAAAAATACTCTAGAGGAATCAATAGCAGAATAACTGAGGCAGAAGAACAGATAAGTGAGCTGGAAGATAAAATGGTGGAAATAACTGCCGGGGAGCAGAATAAAGAAAAAAGAATGAAAAGAACTGAGGACAGTCTCAGAGACCTCTGGGAAAACACTAAATGCACCAACATTCAAATTATAGGGGTCCCAGAAGAAGAAGAGAAAAAGAAAGGGTCTGAGACAATATTTGAAGAGATTATCGTCGAAAACTTCCCTAACATGGGAAAGGAAATAGTCAATCAAGTCCAGGAAGCACAGAGAGTACCATACAGGATAAACCCAAAGAGAAAACGCCAAGATACATATTAATCAAACTATCAAAAATTAAATACAATGAAAAAAAAATTAAAAGCAGCAAGGGAAAAGCAACAAACATAAAAGGGAATCCCCATAAGGTTAACAGCTATCTTTCAGCAGAAACCCTGCAAGCCAGAAGGGAGTGGCAGGACATATTTAAAGGGATGAAAGTGAAAAACCTACAACCAAGATTACTCTCCACAGCAAGGATCTCATTCAGATTCCATGGAGAAATTAAAACCTTTACAGATTAGCAAAAGATAAGAGAATTCAGCACCAACAAACCAGCTTTACAACAAATGCTAAAGGAACTTCTCTAGGCAGGAAACACAAGAGAAGGAAAAGACCTACAATAACAAACCCAAAACAATTAAGAAAATGGTAATAGGAACATACATATTGATAATTACCTTGAATGTAAATGGATTAAATGCTCCAACCAAAAGACACAGACTGGCTGAATGGATACAAAAACAAGACCTGTACGTATGCTGTCTACAAGAGACCCACTTCAGACCTAGGGACACATGCAGATTGAAAGTGAGGGGATGGAAAAAGATACTCCATGCAAATGGAAATCAAAAGAAAGCTGGAGTAGCAATTCTCATATCAGACAAAATAGACTTCAAAATAAAGACTATTAAAGAGACAAAGAGGGACACTACATAACGATCAAGGGATCAATCCAAGAAGAAGATATAACAATTGTAAACATGTATGCACCCAACACAGGAGCAACTCAATACATAAGGCAAATGCTAACAGCCATAAAAGGGGAAATTGACAGCAACACAATAATAGTAGAGGACTTTAACACCCCACTTTCACCAATGAACAGATCATCCAAAATGAAAATAAATAAGGAAACACAAGCTTTAAATGACATATTAAACAAGATGGACTTAATTGAAATTTATAGGACATTCCATCCAAAAACAACAGAATACATTTTCTTCTCAAGTGTTCATAGAACATTCTCCAGGATAGACCATATCTTGGGTCACAAATCAAGCTTTGGTAAATTTAAGAAAATTGAAATTGTAACATATATCTTTTCTGACTACAATGCTAAGAGACTCGATATCAATTACAGGAAAACAACTGTAGAAAACTACAAACACACAGAGGCTAAACAATACGCTACTAACTAACCAAGAGATCACTGAGGAAATCAAAAAATACCTAGAAATAAAAGACAATGAAAACATGACAACTCAAAACCTATGGTATGCAGCAAAAGCATTTCTAACAGGGAAGTTTATAGCAATATAATCCTACCTCAAGAAAAAAGAAAAATTCCAAATAAACAACCTTACCTTACACCTAAAGCAATTAGAGAATGAAGAATAAAAAAAAAAAAACCCAAAGTTAGCAGAAGGAAAGAAATCATAAAGATCAGATCAGAATAAAGGAAAAAGAAATGAAGGAAACAAAAAAAAAAAACTAAAAGCTCATTCTTTGAGAATATAACAAAATTGACAAACCATTAGCCAGACTCATCAAGAACAAAAGGGAGAAGACTCAAATCATCAGTATTAGAAATGAAAAAGGAGAAGTAACAACTGACACCGCAGAAATACAAACCTCATGAGAGAATACTACAAGCAGCTATATGCCAAAAAAACGGACAACCTGGAAGAAATGGACAAATTCTTCCAAAGCACAACCTTCCGAGGCTGAACCAGGAAGAAATGGAAAATATAAACAAACCAGTCACAAGCACTGAAATTGAAACTGTGATTAAAAATCTTCCAACAAACAAAAGCCCAGTACCTGATGGCTTCACAGGATCAAACATTTAGAGGAAAGCTAACACCTATCCTTCTCAAACTCTTCCAAAATATAGCAGAAGGAGGAACACTCCCAAACTCATTCCACAAGGCCACCATCACCCTGATACCAAAACCAGACAAAGATGTCACAAAGAAAGAAAACTACAGGCCAATATCACTGATGAACATAGATGCAAAAATCCTCAACAAAATACTAGCAAACGGAATCCAACAGCACATTAAAAGGATCATACACCATGATCACGTGGGGTTTATCCCAGGAATTCAAGGTTTCTTCAATATACGCAAATCAATGTGATACACCATATCAACAAATTGAAGGATTAAAACCATATGATCCTCTCAATAGATGCAGAAAAAGCTTTCAACAAAATTCAACACCCATTTATGATAAAAACTCTCTAGAAAGTAGGCATAGAGGGAACTTTCCTCAACATAATAAAGGCCATATATGACAAACCCACAGCCAACATCATTCTCAGTGGTGAAAAACGGAAACCATTTCCTCTAAGACCAGGAACAAGACAGGGTTGCCCACTCTCACCATTATTATTCAACATAGTTCTGTAAGTTTTAGCCACAGCAATCAGAGAAGAAAAAGAAATAAAAGGAATCCAAATCGGAAAAGAAGTAAAGCTGTCACTGTTTGCAGAAGACATGATACTACACATAGAGAATCCTAAAGATGCTACCAGGAAACTACTAGAGATAATCAATGAATTTGGTAGAGTAGAAGGATACAAAATTAATGCACAGAAATCTCTTGCATTCCTATACACTAATGATGAAAAATCTGAAAGAGAAATCAAGGAAACACTCCCATTTACCACTGCAACAAAGAGAATAAAATACCTAGGAATAAACATACCTAAGGAGACAAAAGACACGTATGCAGAAAATTATAAGACACTGATGAAAGAAATTAAAGATGATACAAACAGATGGAGAGATATACCATGTCCTTGAATTGGAAGAATCAACATTGTGGAAATGACTGTACTACCCAAAGCAATCTACATATTCAGTGCAATCCCTATCAAACTACCAATGGCATTTTTCACAGACCTAGAACAAAAAATTTCACAATTTGTATGGAAACACAAAAGACCCCAAGTAGCCAAAGCAATCTTGAGAAAGAAAAATGGAGCTGGAGGAGTCAGGCTCTCTGACTTAAGACTATACTACAAAGCTACAGTAATCAAGACAGTGTGGTACTGGCCCCAAAACAGAAATGTAGATCAATGGAACAGGATAGAAAGCCCAGAGATAATCCCATGCACATATGGTCACCTTATCTTTGATAAAGGAGGCAAGAGTATACAATGGAGAAAAGACAGCCTCTTCAATAAGTGGTGCTGGAAAAACTGGACAGCTACATGTAAAAGAATGAAATTAGAACACTTCCTAACACCATACAGAAAAATAAACTCAAAATGGATTAAAGACCTAAATATAAGGCCAGACACTATCAAACTCTTAGAGGAAAACATAGGCAGAACACTCTATGACATAAATCACAGCAAGATCTTTTTTGACCAACCTCCTAGAGAAAGGGAAACAAAAATAAACAAATGGGACCTAATGAAACTTAAAAGCTTTTGCACAGGAAAGGAAACCATAAAAAAAGACGAAAAGACAGCCCTCAGAATGGGAAAAAATATTTGCAAACGAAGCAACTGACAGAGGATTAATCTCCAAAATATACAAGCAGCTCATGCAGCTCAATATCAGAAAAACAAACAACCCAACCCAAAAATGGGCAGAAGACCTAAAAAGACATTTCTCCAAAGAAGGAATACAGATTGCCAAGAAACACATGAAAGGATGCTCAACATCACTAATCATTAGAGAAATGCAAATCAAAAGTACAACGAGGTATCACCTCACATTGTTCAGAATGGCCATTATCAAAATATCTACAAATAATAAATGCTGGAGAGGGTGTGGAGAAAAGGGAACCCTCTTGCACTGCTGGTGGGAATGTAAATTGACACAGCCGCTATGGAGAACAGTATGGAGGTTCCTTAAAAAACTAAAAATAGAACTACCATACGACCCAGCAATCCCACTACTGGGCATATACTCTGAGAAAACCATAATTCAAAGAGTCATGTACCACAGTGTTCACTGTAGTACTAGTTACAATAGCCAGGACATGGAAGCAACCTAGGTGTCCATCGACAAATGAATGGGTAAAGAAGTTCTGGCATATGTATACAATAGAATATTACTCAGGCATAAAAAGAAATGAAATTGAGTTATTTGTAGTGAGGTGGATGGACCTAGAGTCTGTCATACAGAGTAAAGTAAGTCAGAAAGACTAACACATATATATGGAATCTTAAAAAAGAAAAATGGTTCTGACGAACCTAGGGGCAGGACAGGAATAAAGACACAGACGTAGAGAATGGACTTGAGGACACGGGGAGGGGGAAGGGTAAGCTGGGAGGAAGTGAGAGTGTAACACTGACATATATACACTACCAAATGTAAAATGGATAGCTAGTGGGAAGCAGCTGCATAGCACAGGGAGATCAGCTCAGTGCTTTGAGACCACCTAGAGGGGTGGGATAGGGAAGATGGAGGGAGACGCAAGAGGGAGGAGATATGGGGATATACGTATGTATATAGCTGATTCACTTTGTTATACAGCAGAAACTAACACAATGTTGTAAAGCAATTATACTCCAATAAAGATGTTAAAAAAAAAAAAAAAACTTTGCCAAGCACTCTGCCTTCACTGTAGACACTGTCCAGACTAGATGCTCATGTGCTCGCAGAGGCTGTGCCTGGACAGGTACAACGCCTACTACGTTCTAGCTTGTTACAGGTCACAAAGCATATCAATATTTCTCCTTTGAACGTCAGAACAGCTCTGTATAATAATCTGAGCAGGGATTACTGTCTTTTTTAATTCTCAGTGTAGAATCGGAAAGCCAACTGGCCTACATGTAAGTAGAGGTGGGCCTTAAAGGCCAACCTCCCACCACATCAGCACCCATCACCTCCCTAGAAAGGCTATGACGCCAATCATTTCCACAATTACAGTTGCCTTCTTTCCACACTGATCATTTTCATTAGATCATTCCTAGTGCTTTTATTTAACGAAAGAAAAACCTACCACACATTGTTCCTTGAGTATGATGGACTCTTACCCCCACCCAAAAAAACCCTCATAAACCTGAAGACTTTGTTACTCAAAGTATGGTATGTGGACCAGCAGCATTGGAAGCCCCTGGGAGTTTGTTAGGAATGCACATTCTCAGGCCAATTCACTGACCCTCTGAATCAGACTCTATTTAAGCGAGATCCCCAAGTGATACTTCAGCACACTAAACTTTGAGTGACATTGCTCTAGAATACACTTTAACATGTTAACTTGAGTGCTTAGTAGGGGAAAAAAAGACCTAATATAAAGAGTTCCTACAAATCAATATGAAAAAGAAAAACAGGTAAAAAAAAGACAAAATATAAGAACAGTGAATTCACAGATGAAATGCAAATAAACATAAACATAAAATGCTCATCTTCTCCAGCAATTTAGGAAATGCAAATTAAAACAGTAACATATTATTATTTTTCATCTGTCCGACTGTTGAAATTTGTAGCGTGTGATAATCTTCAAATCGAGAACACTTTGGAAAAGGGGCATTTTCTTACCCTATGGGAGCTTAAATTGTAACACAGGCACACCTCGTTTTATTGCATTTTGCTTTACTGCATTTCACAAATACTACATTTTTTTACAAATTGAAGGTTTGTGGCAACCCTGAATCGAACAAGTCTATAGGTGCCATTTTTCCAAACAGCATTTGCTCGCTTCATGTCTCTGTGTCACATTTTGGTAATTCTCACAATATTTCAAACTTTTTCATTATTATAATTGTTATGGTGACTTGTGATCACTGATCTTCTCCAAGGATGCTTGCAATCTCTCTCTCTTTTTTTTTTTTCAGTTTTAAAGGTTTTGCCCCAAAATTTCCACTTCGAGGAATCCGGTCTATAGAAATACCTGTTAATGTATCAAAGACAAGTGTAAAAGGATCTCATTACTCCATTTGAATTGTGAAATATGAAGGAAATATAAATATCAATCTATAAGGAAATAGTTCAATAAATTAAAGGTATCCATACCAGAGGACTGTGCAATAATTTAAGAAGAAGTCAGTGTCATGAAGAAAATGTTCATGACACTGCTGAATGCCTCAACAAGTTGCAGGAGAGTATGTACAGTATGATCTCAGTCATATAGAAGAGAGGTATATATAGTTGTTAAAACTCATAAGAAACACTAAACTTAAATTTGGTACATTTTATTTTATGGAAATTATACCTCAATAAAATTTATTAAAAGGACTATATGTGTATATGATAGTGGATGCTATGTACTTTCAGGCCAACGAAATGGTCCATAAGGAAGACAAGAAGGCTTTCAAAGTGGCAGAAGCCTAGAAGAAGAGAGCATGAGTGGGAACTTTCTGTAGTGTTAGTATTTTTTTCAACCAGCATGTACACTTCTTGTATTCTAGAAAGCACAAGATAAAAATCTAAATGAAATAAACGGAGTCATTTGCAGTGAGCCCGAATCAATGTGGAAACGCAAATCCAACTTGGCCTCTTAGTTCCTTCCACGGGCTGAGTTCGGTCATTTGGTGTCTGGTGTGAAGGTCTACATTTGAAAGGGTTGTCAACATCACACACATCTTTGCCAGACTGACTTTCCATAGACACCTGTTTATTACTTCACAGATAACTACTGAGCATCCTTAAACATCAAGCCCTTTGCTAAACATTTTATGGAAATTTGATACAAAAAAGAAGACAGTTCCAGCCTCCAGGCCTAATCACTCTTCTACTGAAAAAGCTTACAGCATTCTGTGCCAGGTAGTGTAACAGACCTAAATGCGTTAACTTCTCTTGCTGCCTCACCCACTGGGCACTGTTTATCATTATTTTCCTTATTTCCTATCTACTCTGTTCAGGGTAGGCTTTATGCTGTCCTGCAACCATCCCAGCCTTTGCTTCTGCTGTCCCTCTCACCTGGAATCCCTGTCTCCCTCATTATTCCATGCTCTCATCCACCCAACAAGATCCATCTCCACCTTGTCCATGAAGTTCTTGCTAAGCCCAGAAACCCTCAATCACCTCCCCACACCTTGCCTTATTTGTTGGATAGTCTTGTCTCTCTAAGGAGAAAGCGGACCGTGTCGCCCTCTTTCCTACCCCTCCTATTGTCTTGTACAATGTCAAGTACCTAGGAATAATTAACTGGCAACTATCAATGATTTGTCACTTCATAGTTTTTAAATGTTAGACAAAGGAGAGGAAATTCATAGGAAATAAGTGCTTTTCCAAAAGCCTAATGAGGTAGGTATTTTCCCCATTTTATAGATGGATAAACTGAGGCTTAGTGAGGTTGGGTGATTTGGTCTGGCTCATATAGCTCATAAAATACAGGGTCAGTCTTCAGACCTACTTCTGAATTTCTCTAAAGCCCATGTCTTTGCTCTGTACCATGCTACCCTCCTAACTTGCCACTTAGGTGATCTCATTGAATTCTCACATTGCTGTCTCAAGAAATATTTGTTGATTGATTGATGACATGTTCAGTAGCAATGTGGTCCAGTTCAAGGGTTTCCTGCAGCTGAATTTGATGAAAAGCTCCTGCTGTGCTCAGAGAGGTTTAACCTGCTTCAAACTCTGGCTTTCCCACAATATCATTAGTCTCAGTCCCAAGACCTGTGCAATACATAGCACAATGTTTTATGTACTTACAGGGCTTAAAAGCAACGTCTGAGATGACAGAGTTCAAACTTAAGCCCAGGCATCTGGCGCCAGGGTTCAGTGCTGGGGACCCCCATCCTCTGCTTCCCAAGGTTCTCCCTGATGGTCGCTTGGCCATGTGTGGGCTGGGCTTAGACAAGCTGCTTTGACTTTACCTCCTGAGACATGTACTGTTGGCACATCAATATAGAACACTTGGAGTCCCCAGGAGCCCGGCCATAGTGATGGCACAAAGCCAGAAATGGACACTCAGAGAGTCAACAAGGTGGGTACAGTTCTCCATTAACATGGGAAAAATACTCAACATTTCTAAGCCTGTCCTCTCAGTTATACTATGGGAATTATAGAACCTTTCCTGCCTACCCTTCAGGAGATTAAGAGAATCAGAGAGATCCTGTTTATGGAAACACTGTATATACCACAAATCCCTGCCTGTACTATACTGTCATATGGTGGACAGTCATTGTCACTAGAGGAGGTGGCAGCCGCCATGGACAGAGCCCTGGGAAAAAGTCAGGAGACCTGGGGTCCACTCCTGGTTGAGCTGCCAAACCTCTTCATGTCATAACAGCCAAGAGGCTCTGGACTCACAGTTCTGTGGGTCAGAAAGACAGATTTCCAAGTCTGCTTCATTTGAAAATAACATACACTTACTAGCAGAATGCTCTGCAGGAGAAACTTAAGAAGCCGGGATGTATGCAGACAAGCCACAGTCTCTTGAGTTAATTTCAGCAGCAACATCCTTGGATTATGGGACTCCAGACATAACATTGACCCTCAGTCTTGGTGCCTGAAGCATCTCTTTTGCATCGCTTTTTATTATTGTCAATTCTCTTGTTATTTTTAACCATCCTGGTTTAAGTGCATTTTAATCCTATAAGCCACCTCAACTCCTTTTTTAAACCATGTCATCTATAAAACACATCAATTAACAAGTAACTTGCTTTGATCTTAGTAAGTCATAGAATTTCAGAAATGGAAAAGAACTCAGAAATCATATTTAGCCTCATATATAATAAGTGGTAAGAGGAGACCCAGAGGGAGAAAAGGACATGTCCAAAGTCACACATCAAGGTGGAGGCAGAGTCAAGAAGGGACCTGGGGGCTCGCAGTGCATTGCTGTCCATATCATTGTAGAATATGAGCCTGGGTCTCTGTTTCTCCAGCTATAAAATGTAAATAAGAACACTGTGGTCTTGCAACATTGTACATTAATGCTGTGTGAGAAAAAACTTTGCTATAATTATTATCTGTGGTTTTTCAAAACTTTAATAATAACAAAATAATGTTCTTCCTAAAAACTCACGGAAAGATTCTTGGAAATCTAAGAACACTGAGTAATCTTTATTTGTGCCACTGAACCAGAATACTTTGAACTGGGCTGTTCAGACACACAGTTTGTTCCCGCATAAGGCTGTCCAGTTCGGGGGTCAGAGAAAGCCGGTATATTGGCTTGGAAGCCTTTTAGGTAGAGACTGCTGTGGCATCATGAATATTCAGTCATAAGTAATGCAAAAACTTATTCCGGTTGTTTTTTGAAGCAGGCAGAAATACTTGAGGCTCTGCGATGGAAGGTCCTCAGAAAACAAACCACATCTCATGGATGTAGCAGTGGTGATACTAAAAAAGAAAGGCTCTATAGCTCCCTGGTCAAGAATACGGGCAGAGCGGTCAAAACACTGAGATTTAAATTCTGTTGTGGCCACTGACTGACTCTGACCTTGAGCGAGTCACATGACCTCTGAGCACCGCCTCCTTAGCTAAAAATAGGAATAAAAAGAGTATCTACCTCATGGGATGTTGGTAAAAACTAAATTAGTTAATAATGTAAATTGCTTAAAACAATGACCCATGCGTCGTAAGTACCCACTAAATGTTAGCTCTTATTTCAGTGTTGCAAGCAACGAATCCTAGTTTGGTGGCAGAGTTCATAAATCTCGCAGCAGCATGACTAACTAGGCATGAATCTCAGGCCCTCGTGTCCCAAGCTCTGCACATTTTAAGGGTTTAAAAACTGTATCATTTTCCAACACCGATTTCTACACTATATGAGAGAAGCTCTCTGTTCTTTCTGAGTATTCACAGAGAAGGATACAGGCAAAGGAAAGCCTCAGAACCTGTGAGAATAGCACAAGCAACTGCTTTGGCTGCTTGCGTTAGGGAAGCCTCACCTGCCAGTGAGAATGTCCCAGGAAGCGGGGCAGGAGCCCCCAAGAGGATGCTGCTGAGCCTTTGGCCATGGCCCGCCTGCTTCTCCGCTGCGCCTGACCCGCCCCCTTGTATCCCTGGCTCTGTCCCTGTCTTCATGGTATGACCCTGAGTACATCCCCAGCCCTCTGGGGTCCTCAGTTTCTCCACCTATAAAAAGAGAGAGTGGTTGAAATAATCCCTTTGTCTCTTCCAGCTTAACCTTTTTTTTTTTGATTATCCTACTTGGCTAATCTCTCTCCAATGTGAAGAAATCTTCACCAATTACTACAGAAACTTATGCACAGCAATGGAGAAATGTTAAGCAGTTTCTGTGAAATACCCAGTAACTGCATCAAAATTATTTAACCTAAAATGACAAACACCCAAAGCAGACACACAATATGGGACGTGGAATCTTCAAAATTCTCAGTCAGTTCCTTGGAGCTGGTCAAGCAGCCCCACCCAGGCCACGGGTGGGCTTAGAAACGTTCTAGCAAGACCTTTCCCTAGCTCTCCACTCACCCAATTTTGTGTCACAGAAATTACACACGATTCCCCAGTTAGAGAATAGAGGTCTCTACAGATAACCAAAGACTGGCCCAACTGAGTGCAAATCCAGCCAGTACTCAAGACCCGGTTGGATGTAGCAAGACTTCGGTCACTCACCAAAACAACGCTCAGATCTGGCCCAAGCTGAGGTGTAGGAAGAAGTTCAAAAACAGTCCTCAAACCTGGGGCCAGACTTTTTAAAAGAAATCCCAGAAGACTCACTGACTGTTATTTTTGTCAATTATCCAGGGTGGCTCTATAGGGAAGTACCTCGCTTGAAGAAAACTCAAAGTAAAATCGCCAGCACCAAATCTAGAGCTTAACCACAGCAGACATCTGATGCCTGTTTCCTAAAGAAGACATTTATCTATTTAGATATTTGGGACTCTTCACTTTAGAAAGGAACTCACTGCCAGATTCTGGGAAGAAGAACCTTCTGGACGTTTATGTCTGTTCATGTTCTATGCTGATGAGCCTGTTTGCCACAATCTTCCAAGAGTCTCCTGCCCTTCCCTCTCCTCTATGCCTCGGAGCTTCCATTTTATTTTGGTCAATGGGAGGCACCAGCAGGAAAGCAAAGAGCAGGAAGAAAGAGAGGTTGGGGTGTGTACTTACTCCCCATCGGATTCCCAGCTGCATCCCATCTCAGTTCCGGCTTCAGCTGCTTTCTAGTTAGTCCCAGCTGCTGTGCTGCAGGCTGACTCTCAGGGACCCAGGTCTCACCAGGGTCCAGTAACACTCTTGGCCCCTTCCCTTGCCTTGCCCCTCAGGCCTAACGGCTTCTCATGGTGGCTAGACCCTGGGTGCACAGTCCCTTTGCTCACCTCCCCCTGCCCCTGCATCTGGGACTGATGCGTAAGCCATCAGCTATTTGGCCAGACTGAAGTGGAGTCAATATTAGGCTCTAGTATCTGACTTTAAGAGTCATTAGGGCCAGAGAAAATGCATGTCTGGCATTTTTGAATAAAAACGTCAGTAGAAAAATGAGGATTCAGTTAACAGGTGTTGCAGGAATACGGTTGTTATAAAAGGCATGTATAGTCTGAATCTGGTGCTCGCGACAAGAGTATGTGCAACCAACTTTCTCAGAGCAGTAAAGATGTCCAACGCTTCCTCTTCTTATCTCATCACTACCTGACAATTTAGGAGGAGTCAGAGATCATAAATGGCCTCAGGAGTTCTTCAGAAAATCTCTTCTCAAGGGAAACATAGAAGTGACGGGAGCAGCTACTGTGAACGATCATGGAAATGAGCGAATTGGGGTGCATTTTATGAAGCCACATTGACCCAATACATCATGCATTTTACAGTGTGGCAGAGTAGCCGAGGGGGTGTCAAACCTCAGAACAAACCAGGAGCCCAAAGTAGACGTCTATCCTATGACCAAGATCATAAAGGCTTCTGCATCTGGGGCAGAAACGTGGAGGCAACGTATCCCTTCTTGCTATTCCTGGGCTTCTCTGAGTCGGCCACTGCCTCTCTTCTCTGCAGAAACCAGAAGGGGCACAGACACTCATTCCGTCCTTCCCAAATAATGGGAGGCATGTCCAGTTTCCCAGCCTCAGAGGACTTTGCCGCCCAGAAGGTGACCTCTTCCTTTCCTCACCCACAAAATCGGCCCCGTCCCTTAGGGCATCTCTTAGATTCTGTGACGCAGGCTGCTGCTAATTCTGTCTTCAGACGCGTTTAATCATCTGCTGTTTACTCATCCTTTGAAAAAATATTTATCGTGTCTAGTTTGCGCCAACTATATGTATCAACACTGAAGATAGAGTAGTTAAGAATTTAATTTAAATTAAAAGTTAAATTTTAAAGTGGACAAAGAATTACAGATAGTGAGAACTGCTCTGAAGAAAAGAAAGCAGAGAAGTGGGCTAGAGGGTGGCTGAGGGCAGGACCACAGCACTATTTCAGAAAAGCCAGTCGTGAGAGATGCCACTAAGAAGACACTCGTTCCATCCAAAGCGTCAGACCTGCCTCCATGGTGTGGATCTCGTCGGCACGCTCTCTCCGCTCAGCCAGCCCACCCCCGGCGCAGGCCACAGGCTTCAGTCCCACCCAGTCGTGACTCCCAGCCCGTGGGCCGCCTCCACACTTCCCTGCCCTCGCTCAGACAGAATCGTGTATTTAAGGCTGCCCTTGCCCCACCCACTCATGCTTCCCTGGCTCCCACCCTCCAGTCTCAGGTCAAATATGCAGTCACACAGCACTTCCTGACCCATTACCTCTGCCTCCACCACCCTTTTCTCTCAGCCTTCACTGACCTCTGCACACACATTCACCTATTACATCACTTTTAACACGTTGTCACACTTTTCATGTCATATTAGAATTATTGCTTTGATCATCTGTCTTCGTATTAAGCTGCAAGCCCTACGTTATACGCCCAGCATCTCTCACTGCACTCGGCCTGCAATACTCTCCCATAAAGCAAATAAGCCTCCCCAAACCTATGTGATTTTAGAATGGAATTGTCCTGATTTTACAAATAAGGCTCAGAGAGGTGAACTCACTTACCTAAGGTCACACAGCCAGTAAATGGTTGAAGCTGGAATTTAAAACTCAGTGTCCTGAAGCCAAATCCTACACATAGAGGGTTAGCATCCAGACAATTAGGGGAAAAGAAGGAAATCTGGGCCTGAAATACCAGAGTCACTGGCAGCCCCTGCACAGGTGTCATTTTGAGTCTCCACAGATCTCTGCATGAGCCCCTTTCCTCCTAGCCAGAAACTGAAGCTTATCTGTGGTATTTAAAGGTCCAAGAAATTGGGCAAAGTTTCATGGTGGGGATGGAAAACGTCATCTGCTTCTGTCAAATTTCAAAATCTTGCAGTAGTTGTCTTATTTTTTTAAATGCCCTTCATTCTAAAAATATCTCCCCACTCCCCCTCCAAGAAATTCCCTTTTGTCACTTAAATGGTCAAAGAAAACCCTGAGGAGATCAAAAAGTGGCCATTCAGGGCGAGCAGCCCAGAGTGGCCCCTGTGTCTTAGATCTCTGAGAATCCTCCAGGCCCAGAGGCAGAGCACCCAGCTGAAGCAGCGGACGTTTACTTTAAACTCTATCCTTCTGCCACTGCAGGGAGGTAGGCTTGAGCTGAACACTCTCCCTGGAAATCTGGTTGCCTGTGGGGATTTCAGGTGAGAACCCCAGCCCCCCTCCATGTCCCTTCATCACCTGTCCACACGGGAAGGCGGGAACCACCACCCTCATTTCATATCTTTACCACCCGCAGACCCAGTTTCCGCCTGAAACCTCCTCTGACAACTGCTGTCTCCACTGATCCATCCCGTCCGTCGCCACATCACTGCTTCACTTGTGTCCTCTCCAGACTGATCCATTGGAGGGCAGACCCGGGCCTCACACCGATGTGCCCCCCACAGTGTTTCACCCACTGCTCTGTGTACAGCAGGTGATGAATAAGCAAGGTCACTGAGGTCATCCTCCACGCCTGCAAGTCCAGAGCTATGAGTACTTTCCAAACAGCACACACTGCTCTGATCCCAAGAGGATCAACTGTGCAGATGCAGCGCCTTCTGCTTCCTAACGTCCTAGTCCGAGGGAAGAGAAGACGTACTTTCCCAAAAGTCCTGCTGGGGTCAGGAGTGAGGAAGGGTCCAGTTATTTGGAACGTGAGTCCACAAGGCATCCCCCGTGCACGTGTGTGTGGGTGTGTGTTAACACTGACACAGCCACAGCCTTCGCTCCTGCCCCCGCTTTCAACCAGTGCACACGGTAGACTCAGCTCTGGTGGAATGGGTAGGGCGGGGCTGGGCCCCATGAGAACTGGGCCCCATTTCTCCCCCACGGGCACCTGGGCAGAAGACGGGCATGGAGGGTGCTTTTCCTAAGCACAACTTTGTTCAAATAAGAAGTTGACCTATAATTTGGAGGTTGACTTCCTGAAGCTTGGCCTGTGTTGCAGGCAGTATCTGTTCAAAAGGGACAGAACACTTGAACAATGAACGAGGCAACCATGCTGGAAGAGCTTGCCCATGATACATGCAAAAAGATTCTTTCAAGAAAAACTAGAAACTATACACTGGGCCACTGGCAGTCTCTAGTGGGTCTTAATCATGCCCACTGTGACAGCAAATGCAGAATGGAGAGGTTCCAGAACTGCAATTAAACTATAAAAGTGGCCTTTCCACTTAACCCTCTGGGGTCTTCCTACGTAATATGCCCAAGAAGATCACAGGTAGGTCAGGAAAGAAGGGGGAAGAGAGTTAGTTCACACACCTGTGTCATCCAAAGTGGCCTAGTGTCCACTGGTCCCTTCTCATTCTCCCCAGTGGATTACAAAGGACCGTGGACATAAAAGTCGAGAAGCCCAGGCCTCCTAATACTAAGATAACACTACACCCTTCCCATTGCCTTTAGAGTGAGCACTGAGAGCTATGTCTTCAGGCCCGGGGTTCATCACACTGGTTCACCATGCTTCTTCAGGGACTTCCTGCCTAGCCAGCACTGCCTGCTGAGTCCCAGCTGAGGAGCTAAGTAAGTGACCTACTGGACCCCAGGTGAACACAATTGTACTAATGAGGCAGGTTAATTGGGACTCAAGAGTTAAAGGCAAAATGTGTCCTCAGGGTGACAAGAAACTTTCAGACCTTCTTTTTGGGCTACCTAGTGATGGACGCCCCAAGAGTGCACACTGATGACATCCATGCATGTGTATGTGCACAGATGCCCAGGAGACAAACTGGGGTTGCCTGTGAGGCCACAGCTCTTCCAGACAATGCCTTACCTCTGCTCCCTCATAATGTTCTTCCCTTCTCCTGTGGCCTCAGCTAAGCCAGATGGTAAAGCTACTTAAAAACACACACAAACACAGACACAGAGAGCGAGCGCGAGAGTAAACATACATCTGGTACAAGCAAATCCTGAGAGCCTTCATTCTGAACGTGTGTGATTTACAGGCCTGTCGCTGAGACAGATGAGGAGGAGAAGGCAATGGATTCACAGCAGGATCTATGAGGTCATATCAGAAAGAATGAGCCCAGAGCCTTCAGGGGATTCCCCTGTGCTAAGATTCTGGGCAATGGGAACACCTATTAATGAGGGGGCTTCCACATGCCAAGTGTAATTCTTAAGTAATACCACTGTCAACGTGGCTATGCACCCTGGTCTCAAAAGGATGTGGGCATGATTGTTATTTTTTAGAAGATGATAAAAATTTATAATCAGCTACAGAAGAATGGCTGCAAAGTAAGTCATACTGAAAAGGTCTGAGCTAAGGACATTTACTCTTTAGTGCACAGCATGAGATTTAGTTTGGAAAAATGAGGCAAGTTTATTATACATATATATCAAGCCATTATAGTGAGGCATGGCCGACACTATTCCATCATCCACTGTACCCCTAGAAGGCCTGGCCCATGCCAAGTCAATGCATATTCCATGATCATGAGCCACCCTTCAACCTCTTCTCCAGGGCACCCAGCTTTGGACCGTAGAACTGCCTTGCCTAGGGACACATGCCACGCCAACTTCTCATCTGTCCCCTATTCCTTCTTCAGTGCCAACAGCCAACTGCATCCTTTTGCAGATCTCTACTATCTATCAGTTCTTTCCACCGACCTCAATTCAGTGCAGCCATTAGACCACTACCCTCTTGTCTCCTGGAAAAATCGGACCTTCAGTGACTGGTCCATCAACAAGAAATGTTTCATCTTTAAAATGCTGCTTTGTTGTGCATTTTGTGAAAGATTTTGGCAAGAAGCTGGTTGTGGTTGGGTGATGTCATTTTCTCAACCCAAGACGATGCCTGAGAGCATGTCCACAATGCTGAGTAACATTTGGAAAAGCAGAAGCCAGAGGCCTGCTTCTTAGGCAGACTTCCGTTCTGTCCTCCACATAAAGAGGTCTAATTCACACAGGATACCTAGGAGACTCAAACGCTAACTAGCACCATATCCTGCTGAAGACTGAACTAGTTCTGGCAGTATGAGAACTAAGGCCTCTCATCTCAGGAAAAATCAAGGCAAAGTTAGACCCTCGAAGCAGACTTGCTCGCTTCACTGACAGAAGTTTCCAACGGACCTGGGCTCCATTTTGGTAGGTATTAATCTGCAGTGCTTGCCAAAACCTTAGCAACTGGACTGATAAAGTCATGTATGTTGAGTTATTCCTTTGGGAGATGCGATTGGAGAGACTAAGTCTTCACACCCTCCCCATATCTTCTAATAATCATATGATTAGCGTTGGCAGCTGGCATTATGGGGCAGCCACAGGCAAAGAAGAATCCCCTTTTCTTTCCTGTGAAGGTGATTGATGTCTAACTGGGAATCAGAACAGCAACCCAGTCCCATTGGCCCTAGACTCCCATCAACTGAGTTCATTTCTCCAGATCCATGGGCAACCCTACTACAGAATGAAGTGTAACCACTTTGTTTTATCTTGCCAAAAGAATGCTATGATAAGTTCTGTTGCCAGTGGTGGAATCTGCAAAGTAAAATAAAAATCAGTGCCTCTTGGTCCTAGACACAACCACAATAGCTTTATGGGTCCAAATTCTGAAAGCTATGAGAGTGAACATCTTGTTCGTGTTGATTTTAGCAACTTCCAAAGATGTTATGTGGATCTCTCTGCCACCCACTAAATCTCCCACTCTTGCCACTTCATCAATGACTACAAATTTATAAAGAAAATCTGCCTAAGAAAAATCCCCACTCCTCATAAAACTATGATCTCTACACACAAGAATCCTTTATGGAAAAAGCACTTTCAAATTAAAGTTCTAAAACGTATTTAAACAAGGATTGTCTCATTGTTTGCGTACCACATAAAGAATAAAGGTGTATCATGGTGAATAATTTTCAAGCTCTGTGCTCCACATACTGCAGTGAAAGCGTTCCAACTCCAGTGTGAGCACCTTGAGGGAACAGGGTTTAATTAACTGTGTACCCCCAGAAACTATCAGAGTTCCTGGAACACGGGAGATAATAAATACTTGTTGAAAGACTAAATGTCAGACGTAGCCAACACTGGGGGCTACATAATAAATCCTGGGTGCCAACTTTTGAATAGAATTAAACCCCATACCCCATGCTCTTGCTCCCTCTCTCAATATCCATACACACACAAACACACACACATACACTTAGACACACTCGTGATCAGCTCATCTAGGCTAATATACGCAAAGATAAAGAAATAAAAGATGTGGTATTATATCTGGAAATTATAATTTAGTAAGGTCAGGAAAGACCCAAGTTTCTGATTCCGTTTTTCACTCCTCCTGAGAGATGATACCTCTGGGATAGGTAAAAGTGAAAGTACACAGTGCTATGATTCATCCTTGGGTTACAACTTAAAACTTCAAATAAACTTTAAAAATTGGGGATTGGAGGGCTTCCCTGGTGGCGCAGCGGTTGAGAGTCCGCCTGCCGATGCAGGGGACACGGGTTCGTGCCCCGGTCCGGGAGGATCCCACATGCCGCTCCGCGGCTGGGCCCGTGAGCCATGGCCGCTGAGCCTGCGCATCCAGAGCCTGTGCTCCGCAAGGGGAGAGGCCGCAACAGTGCGAGGCCCGCGCACCGCAAAAAAATAAAAATAATAATAATAATAGCAACAGTGAGAGGCCCACGTATCACAAAAAACAAAACAAAAAACAAAACAAAAAAAATTGGGGATTGGAAACATACATTCGATTCTCTGCTTTTGCTCTACCTAGTTTTTGTTTGCTTGTTTACTTGCTGTAGTTGTTTTCAGCGTATGAAAACATAAAACAAACCTGTTGAAACACTCATGTTCTTCCATAGAGAAAGCATACAGAAAGACAAGATGCCTTCAGGAGAAATCCCGCTCACCCCCCGCACCACACTCTCAGCTCGAAAGCCCTAGTTGCTCATATGTGTTTCCCAAACTGATCAGCAGACACTGGCTTGTTGAAGACTGGACCCAGGGATCATTTTCGAATACATGGCTCGTTGGTTTTATGAGTTCTTGGTAACCATAAAGGTCTTGAATTCCTTTGCAAACAGCAAAAACATATTTCCTCTTTGTGGGGTACCAAGAGTTCATACCAAAGGCTACAGTGACATATTCTTGGTCTGTGCCTCTGAGTAACCAAAGGCCACCACTCCACTGACATGCGGACAGTCAGGCATTAATAAAGATAGTTTCTCCTTTAAAGAGAGAGACACGTGGTCTGAACCGGGCTGATCTTGGATAGCACCGTTTGCTAATGAATCACCTCAGTGACCAAAGATGCCAGTCAGTATCACTAAAGATCCAACACATTTACCTGAAAGGATCGAAACGTGATTTATCTACTTATTTGGATTTTCTGATTTACATTAAAAAGGATAATGTTAAGAGTAACGCCCAACATTTCTACAGGATATAGTTTGCAAAGCTTCTTTCTTTCCGTGACCACTTTTGAAATCCCTCAAACCTGCCCTCAAGGCAGACAAGGCAGGCTCCAATGTGATTTGCCTGCACCTCAGGTGGAAGGGTAACAGGAGTTAAAATGAGATTCTTCCTAATAACACATTATAAAATGAGATGCTAGCCCACTAATGCAGGACTTGCAAAGGAAATGTTTCAGAAATCACATTGGCAATCATTAGTCCAAAATCCACTCTGAAAAACTTTGAGGTTGAAGAGACCAAGAAGAAAGGATTTCTTTGGCAAGAATGCTAAGAATTACACCACCCCTACACACATTCCACAAGGAAAAGAAAGGGAAGGCATCCCTTTTACCTGTGGGAGGCTTCAGGATTACAGTTTGGAGAGCTCGACCTGGGGTCTAAAGGCACAGAGACTAGTGCTGGCTCCAAGCTTGGAGAAAGCCACAAGGCGGGGCAGTGATGGGCCACCCTAAAAGCAGAGGGAGGAGACAGGCTGCACTGGAAACAGCCTGGGTTTGGAGTTTCCCCTGGGTTCCATAAGGATCCTGTATAAAGATACCAGAATATATCATGCTATGAAAAATTCTGCCCAGGAATCGTCCTGGGAGCTGGGCAGCTAGATAACCCCAGGCAAGGCTAGATATTGATATCTAGAGTCGGAAGTGGCCAGTCTGAAGGGGCATTGACTGTGTTAAAGGAGCAGCAGTTGATCCCCAGTATGAGTGTGGAGCTACCACCAAACCCACAGGGCAACAATAACTGATCATGACGGTCCCCATCAAGCCACACCTTTCTTGCTCACTAACTCTCTCCCACAAACCCTCTGCAGCCCTAAAGGCCCTGAGCTGACTAGGGACAGGTATTAGAGGGGGAGAGACGTTTCCCACCTCCAATGGAAGGCTTCCCTGCCTGAGGTATTAGTGAGTTGAGGAAGGGGAGAAGCTTCAGTGTAAAGAGAAATTTAAAGCATCAAAAATTCAAAATATCTAATGGCTACCCCGTAGAAGCTCGACTGCCCGGGACCTGCTGATTACATTTCATGGGATGTCTGAATCTGGGACTCTCGGGCTGGGGCTGGCCTACCCCACAATCCATTATGAATAACAGAATCTGGGGTGAAAGGAAGGGCAATCAACAGAAAATTGTCCCACCTCTGCTCTTCAGAGGCCTTGCTATTGTGGAAAAAGACATAATATGTACACTAGCCCTCCTGGGCTAGGACCCTCACCTAGAAAGCCGGTCCTTCCTCATGTGCTGACCTGACCTCAGTCACACTCCCTTCTCCCAAACAAAGAGGTAAGACATGCACCTGTCTACAAGTGACCAGGTGACCAGCTGTGTGCTGACAGTCCCCAAACCTTACAGTCACGTGTGAGTTTAGAAGATGGAAAAAGGAAACGTGAAGAGCGTTATTCCCTAAGGGGACAGAGCTTATAATGATCTGGAGACAAAGCCACGAAAGGCAGCATGGCCTCACCATTGCTTCTCTTGACACCCCACCTGATTCTCCTTGAATTTCATTGCTTCATAACACCCAAAGTTGTTTCATTTGAACTTAACCATTACTGATTACGTGCCTTCTCTAGAAGAGACGCTGTTTTTAAAGAAGCATCTAAAGGGAAGCAGATCTCCTAGCTCCCTCTTCAGCCCTGGCACTAACATACCATATTATGTGGGGAGCAAGTCCCTTCCTCTCTGCCTCTCTCCTTCAGTTTCCCATATGTAAAATCAGAGCACTCAAGGAGCTGACCTCTAAGACCATCATTGCTCTAACACATTATACCACATCTGGAGTCTGGAAGGATTTAAATGTGGCTAAATTATGCAGAATGAATTAGCCCTTGAATTTGTACAGCATATTGTAATCTCTGCAAAATTCTTGTACAATTCATTACCTAGATGGTTTATATCTTCTTCACCTTTGATTCTACGGAATTGGTGTTATTAGCCTTACAAAACAGATGAGGAACCAGACTGAGAGAATTATCCCAAGTCACACAAGTAGCAGGACCAGGAGCTCGGCATCCTGATCCCCAGTCTGGTCTCCTTTCTTTGCCCTACAAACTCTGGTGTTTGCAGTTAACAACAACACGGGCAGCTCCTGGGACCCAGTGGGGGTCCTTTCTCACTAATGTCAGGTAACAACATTACACTGGTCTTTCTCAGAGTCCCAAAGGCTGGTCTGTTTAAGTGGGCTCTTCCCAGAGGGTCTTGTGAACCTTAAATAACCTTCTTTCTAAGTTTGTTTCAGTAACTCTGACCATTTGGAGAGAAAACAAACCCATACACAGAGGAATTTAAGGTGTTATTTTAACTTTGTATACCATGCATAAAAAGTTACCCTTTCACTTGAATTTTTGAATATAAGTTGGGAAAAAGAAAAGTTTTGGCACATGTTCTCCAGGTGAATGCCCCAGGGCCTGAAGTTTAACTCCAGGACAGCCAACAAAACACCAGGGTAACCGGTTCCCTACTCCCTCCCCCTCTCCCACAAACTCCCCTCCCCTTCACTGTATCTCACCAGCCACCTGTGAGGTTCCAGACTTTCTTCAGGCGCTCTGAATTTAAAGCAAGAACTTGGCCCCGACACTCAGAATCTCTCCTGACTTACTGTCTTTGTCTCGTTCACTGAAAAAAGAGAATTATTATTATATTATTTAAGGAGAAATAAAAATCAAGAACATATTCAGTCATTACAAGAGCACAGAACATCCTTATGATACAAAGACCCAACACACACACACAGGTGGCCATAAACATGAATTACTGGGTAGCTATTCAGAATGTCAGGAGTCCCAAACCATCCAGGGCACAGCTATTAATCTAACAGAGGAAAATTCTCCTGAAAAAGGACTTAAGATATCAAATGCCCAGTTGCACCAGGCATTTTTCTGGGTGCCTAACCTGCAAAATACAGACCTCACAAAACTTTCGTTATACTCATTGTTATTCCTACTTTACAGAATAGAAATATAAGCTCAGGAATGTTAAGTAATACTGCCGGGGGGCACATAACTTATAGAAGATGGACCTAGGATTTGAACTCAGGATTCTCTGGATAAAAATTCCACGCTCTTTTCTCTGTTTCATGCAATGTCTCCAGTGATAGGTAGCAGTCTAAAATCTGTATAAATCACTCTGATTGGAGTCCTCAACTCTTCCCCTAAATTGTGTAGCATAAAATAAACAAGCAGCTGGGCTTCCCTGGTGGCACAGTGGTTGAGAGTCCGCCAGCCGATGCAGGGGACACGGGTTCGTGCCCCGGTCCGGGAAGATCCCACATGCCGTGGAGCGGCTGGGCCCGTGAGCCATGGCTGCTGAGCCTGCGCGTCCGGAGCCTGTGCTCCGCAACGGGAGAGGCCACAACAGTGAGAGGCCCACGTACCGCAAAAAAAAAAAAAAAAAAGCAAGCAGCTATGGGCAGCAGCCAAAGCATCTGCATAGAAGCAACTAAAATACACAAGACAGAAAAATATAGCTAGCTAGTATTGCATATTCTATTCTTTATTTTCACATGTATCGTGTCTGTTAATCATCATGACACCACGAAGCAGTTATAACTGCCCCAGCTTTGCATTTAAGAGATGAAGCGATTGTCATGATGTTTCAGTGCATGGGCACAAGAGCCAGGAGTCTTTCAGTAATTTCTGCGTGTTTCAGTGTATTACAGCACGGAATCATCAGGACTGCTCAGGCATAGGCAATCTGTATTCAATATCTGCGGATGAATAAGAACAAGTTTTAAAGATTTCTACCAAAAATGTTTAAAATATAAAAAGTTTTTTTGAGAAATAATCAACAATATATGGGAAAAGTCACTTTTGAGGAAGAGTTCACTCCTTGACAATGTGTATCTCCCCAGATTTCCTTCCTTCCATACACAGATTCAACTCTCATGTTTGTTCATTAATCTTTTACATGGATACTTCTACCTATTCCACTTGACATAAAATAACTGGCTATAATCACACAAAGAGAGAGAAGAATTATCCAGAAGCATTAAGACGATCATGTTTCCTAAACAGTTATTAAGAAAACTAATTTAAGGACTCCAGAATGTATTGTCACAATGACCCACTGGCTCCCTGCTCAGAATTCTCTTCTACTTTGCCTAGTCCTGGAACCCTGCTACCTAGAAACAAATGCAGGTCTTCTGGGAGCTTTGACTACCACCCCAAGTAACCCTTGGAT
Source organism: Tursiops truncatus (assembly GCF_011762595.2). Taxonomy (NCBI): domain Eukaryota; kingdom Metazoa; phylum Chordata; class Mammalia; order Artiodactyla; family Delphinidae; genus Tursiops; species Tursiops truncatus. The sequence goes on along the minus strand of NC_047047.1, from coordinate 74,541,360 downwards.
GGCCTGTAAATGGTACTGATAACAACTGATAATTCTTTCACTAATCAATCCCCTAAATTTGCCACTGCAGAAAGACGGAGTGTTACTGGCAAGTACGTAGCATCCCACAGGGCGGAGGGTGTGCCCTGCTCAACGTCAGGCTTTTCAGCTGAGTGGACAATGTGGTGTAACAGTGGGATGCTGGGAGCAGGGACACCGGACACCAAAGCTCTCCTGGTCCTGTTGGTAACTTCATTTCCCAAACGTTCATAATTAAACAGTTTTTATTGAAGTAATCAGCATGAGCTCCTTAGCTTTGTTTTTGCAACCGGTATCGTGTTTATGGAGCCAAATATTAGAGACTTTGATACTGAATACCTCCTCGGATGTGTTAACGTTGGCAGGGTCTCTAGATTCTGAAGATGCCGGGCTGCCTCAGCACAGCCTCCGCTCCAGCCTCCAGCTCATCAGCCCCCCTCCCAGACCACAGAGCAGCAGTTCTCCTGTAAGACTCACTTACAGTATTTCTCCTGAAAGTCCCAGGGAATGGTGTGCAATTGAAACAGGGTGAAATATGATCTCAAAGTGTCTGTCCGACCAGAAGTTTTCAAAGAAAACATTTCTTAAATCTTGTGTTCACTGCTGTTTCAGCAGGCCAATTAGATTGGATGGGACTTGGGGGGGAGCTGTCGCCAGTCACTGCAGCAGGAATAGCAAACAAGACTTAGAGCAAATAAACGAGCCCCAAACTGGCATCCCAGGGGCCCCTGGCCAATGACCTCTTTCATTCCCCAGGCGGGATGACCAGCCCACCCTCTGGGACCCCGGGCCACACTACAGGTTAATCAGATGAGACATTAGTTAGCAGCCTCGATTACTAGAAAGTAATTAATCAGGGAAAGTCTCCAAACAGGAGGAGGATAAATAAACAGCGGGCGCATGCGGTCCCATTTGGGCTCTAGATAAGGCTGCCATCCAGGTGTCCCGCTGGGCGGAGCCCATCTATCTTGTTCCATTCCTCTTAGGAAATGTGGTGACATTTCTCACATCTGCCTAGAAAATGCAAAGCCAAGAGGGCTCTGAATGGGAAGAAGATGAGGGACTTTGGAAAAACTATTAGAGGAAAGGCTCCCGGGGGACGGGGCGGGGGACAGGGGTGGTTGTGGGGAGCTTTGCCCTCCCTGTACATCCTTTTTCATTGTATGTAAATTCCGCCTTATTTCCACATTTAAAAAAAAAAAGAAGAAGAAAAGGTTCTCTGGGGGTTTCCAAACTCCTATTCATTTGGAGAAAACCAGGGGCTCAAGTGCCTTTCTTATGTCTGGGCATAAGAAGCCCACTGGGTCATTAGCCCCCGAGACTCTGTTCAGCTTCAGGGACTCTCAGTACAAGCCATGAAGGATTCAGACCATCGGAAATTACTGGTTTCTTCTTCAATATTGATTTGGGGATGAGGAAGATTCGAAAGGATGGGAAGAAAATGTAGTTAAATAAATGCAAGTGGAAAGTATCAACCATTGGTCCAGCATGACCCGACGCATTACATCAAATAAGGTCATTTGTTTATGCTGCATCTTTTTCCTTCTGGAGGAACAAAAAATGTCAGCAACTAGAGAATGTGTGTAATGTAAACACGGCTGTGTTAGCTCAGCTTCAGGGAAAGCACACCCAAACGTAAGCCAGTGCAGGACATCCTCCGCTCAGAGGACAGGCACAATGATTTTAACCTAATGACCCACTCTTAAACGGCTCTACAGCAAATCGCAATTAAATAAATACCACTTAACAGAAGAGATTTGTTTTACAGCTAGACTATTTGTGGGGAGAGAAAGAGAAGGCTGAATGGGCCACTTAATCTTTAATTATAAAATTAAGGTAGTTTCCAAATATTTTTATGAATTCAACCTCAAGTTAAATTTATAAAATGTCACAGCGATGAGTTACAGGCATTCCGGAACAAAACAGAGAGATGGGAGGTGTGGAGGTCGACCAAAAACTGAGGTTGCTTTAGTTTGTTGTCTTAAACTGAAGTTGAGTCTAGTGGCCTTCCTTTGGCCCAATGATTAGGAAGACCTGATTAGAGCTGTATAAAATCACGGCGTAGACACCAGGGAATGAGTGAAAACTGTGGCCACGCGTGTTGCTGTGGGAAATTACAGGACTGAGGGTCAGGAGAGCTGAAGTCCAGGCCTGGCTCTGCTGGTCTCTGGAGCACCAGGGAGGAATTGGCTGGAATGGAGGAGGGAGAGCTATTACGGCTTGTAGCTGACACTGAGAAATCATGACAGCACTTGCGGGATCCAGTGACCTGGTCAGCCTTCCCCAAGGAGGGCCGACAGGCAGTGCTGACGCCTCCTTCACTCAAGGGCTGATCTTCCCTCCCTCCTTCCTCCCTTCTCTGCAAAGTCTCAGCCTCTATGCTTCTCCTGTCTCATTATTTCATTCTGATATCTTTGATGTGTTTTAGTCTTTCACGCGTTTTTAATTTTTTCACGTAGGTGCCCACACAGATATCTTTGAGCAGGTGACCTGGACCAGGCTTTGTGGGCTCCAAGAAAGACCAACCACACTTTCATCTTGCCCCTCACAGACCTTTACAACCTCAAAAAACTGATACTGGTGTCCCTAGGAATACTGGGGCTCAGTCAGAAGCTGAGTCCTGCAAAGTCTTTTCCTCTTACAGCCTCGAGCGATCCCTAAAAATCCAGACTTGCCAGGAACAGCTACAAGTTTGCCTCCCCTGCTTGTGTGTCATTGTTGAGATCAGAAAGGGCACTCATGCTGCTGAGAAGCCAAAGCCTTCCACTGGGGCACAGCAAAGCCCATGAGACGGTGAGCCGACTCAGAGCACGGTCTCCCGCAAAGGCAGCTCCTCAAAAGGCACCGCTTAGTCGGCCACTGATGATGTCGAAGCCTCTGTGAGACCAGAAGCCGTGCTTTCTCTGTCAGGACACCTAGCATGAGGCCTGAACACAGCAGCTGTCATCTGTTCCACGCTACCAAGCAGCTGCCTGGGCCCAGCACTCTGCTGTCTCTAAAGATGCAGAACAATAAAATGTAGCCCCTCCTATAAAGAAACTAATAAGGGAGACAAATATATGAAGAGATCATTAAAATCCTAATTTTTAGGATTTTAATGGCACGTGTTAATGCTCGATGTGGAGGAAAAATAGATATATCTCTTTCTTTCATCCATGTCAAATGATCTCTAAGTCTTACTGACCTCTAGAAATCACTCGCTAAAGCAAAACCTTAAACAAATAGTTCTTCCTGAGTTCAAAGTCCAAACTGCAGGTGATAGTCCTACATCACTCTGATACGATCAGGCTATACTTGGAGGCCCCGCACTAGCAGAAGGACCCTGACAGATGAGAACGTATTCGGGAGACGAAGAACAAGGCGGCAGATAAACTCAAAGTCATGATTAAGAGGGAATCCTTGAAAGAAAGCCAAGGAGGGTCATCTGGGCAAAGAGGACTTGGCAGATCCCTGTGAGGGTCTCAAGGGCAAGAAGCACGCAGTGTCCATGCAGGACAGCCCCCTATGACCGTGCAGGTGATGGTGGACTGCGTGCATGGAGCTCCCCGGAGCTGCGCGGGTCACGGCTGCACAATCGCACATGGAAGCCCTGTGCTCATCTCTCCTCTACGGTGCCCAGAAGAGCAGCCTCCTGATAAATGTTTGGTGAATGAGACCCATTGCTGTCTACAGAAGTAGCATTTTTTGGCGAAAAACTGCTGTCTAAAAGACGAAGCAGATCTTTTTACTAATTTAGTTGTTGCCCCAAATGGCAGATCAATGGATGCAAAAAATAAGAGGTTCAGTGAAACGTTTTTAAAGTTTTGAAGATCTTTCTATGAAGCAAAGTGGTCAAACTATGATAGGGGTGATAGGAGGCAGCCGTGGGGCCCCCTGCCTCACAGACACTCTACTAGCAAGAGGGCAGATGAGCAGCTTTCAGGACTTGGGGAGAATGTTCCATTCTTGGAAGAGAAAGTGGAGTTTGGGCTCAAGCTGGGGGCTGCCGCAGGGTCCTGGTAAAGAGCAAACCGCGGTGAGCGGACCCCTGGGAGGTCCCAGAGCCTGGCAGGAGGTTGCACCAGTGGGGCCCCAAAGAGTTAAATTTCTCTTCAGCTCCCGAACATTTTTAAAGTTATTTCTTGTCAAATCAAAACGTTTCCAAATGACACCTCAGGTCGGAAAATGCCAAGCATTACCGTGTAGGTTTGCTCGGCAGGCAGAGGGGCCTGCAATGCCGTCCAACCGCATTCTGCACGCAGTGGGTGAAGTCCCGTGTCCCCGTCCCTCCTAATCTGATGAATACTTGTCATAAATTCTGCCCAGGCCGTCGGCAGGGCGGCCGCTGGCACGGGGCGAAGGGGAGGGGGCTGCTTTATGAGGGCCAGAGGAGACAGCAGGCCGCCAAGCCCTCTGCAAGGAGCTAGTAAATCAGCAGCCAGGAGAGGCTCCGCGCACAAGGGACTGCCCCGCCCCCCAGAGTCTCAGGGAGCACAGGTGAACCGGGAGGGAGAGGAGGGAGGGCTCCGAGTCGCTTGTAGCTGTGGGATCCTGAGGACCAAGGTAACGAGGTGCAGCAAAGCAGGATTCCACCAACTTCCCAGAGCCTCCAGCGGGCCGCGCTTTCCCTCAATAAGCACCAGACCGGATGCTGGGAATACAGGGACACTGACAGAGAGGACCCCTGCCAATGAGTAGCTTGCTTTCCAGAAGGGAGACCCAATCAGGGAAGAAAGCTTCTATTAGTTTGCTCGAGGTACCATAACAAAATACCTACCATACACTGGAGGCTTAAACAACAGAAACGAATTTCCCCACAGTTCTGGAGGCTGGAAGGCTCAGATCAAGATCCCACAGGGGCACTTTCTTACAAGGGCTCTTGTGGAGAACGGAGCTAAGCTACTCCATGGAACTGCTGCCTCGGCATCCGTTTCGCTTGGCCAAGCAGACCTCGGGGACCTTAAACTGACACTAGCCCTCTCATGCAAGCACATGCCCTAGATAGCAGCCCAGAGTCACAAGCAAATGTAAGTTCCCAGTAGGACTTCCCCAGCAACCCTTGTGATCTACAGTCCCCCTGCCTTCCAGTGCCTGTTTGCCTTATTGCACCCCCATGGGGCTCACCCAAACCTTGCTCTTTCCATTTGAATCAGCCAATCCAGCCCTGGCTTGGGAATCCCAAAGCCCTGTACCCCCCAGTCCCTAATAAAGGATTTGCCCAAGGTGGTCCTGCCCCCACCCTCTGTCTGCATTCTGCTTCACCTCCCCATATGGCCACTTGAGGTGTGCTGGGTAATTCCTCCAGGGCCAATAAGGAATAAATTTCCCCATTTCACTTTCCCTTGTGGATGACTGTTGAACTGTGGCTCACCATCCAGGACCCTGTGCTCCACTTAAGAAAGTTAATTTAACAAAGTCATCACAATTCTCATCCTGGCTTGCAGATGGCTGCCTTCTCATTGTATCCTCACATGGCAGAGAGAAAGAGAGTGACCTCTCTGGTGTCTCTTATAAGAACACTAATCCTATTGGATCAGGGCCCCACTCTTATGATCTCATTTAAGCTTAATTACCTCCATAAAGGCCCTATCTCCAAATACAGTCACATTGAGGGTTGGGGCTTCAATCTATGAATTTTGGGAGGGACACAAACATTCAGTCCATCACAGAGCTCTAAAAAATAACTCTAATAAGAGGTGATAAATGCTGTTATAGAACTGTGGAGTGACTCATCTGACAGAGGGGGTTTGGGGTGAGGGAGTGATAAAGGAAAATGCCATAGAAGAGGCATCTGATCTGACCCAGGTACAATAAGAAATAATCCACAGTGAAAAAACAGAGGAGGGAGACCATGTAAGACGGTGGGAAGAGTACAAGCTGCCAGATTGAAATCCTGCTTCTGATCCTACTAGTTCTATGACCCTGGACAAGCATTTTAACCTCTCTGAATCTGTTTACTCATCTATAGAATGGAATTAAGAGTCTACTTGACAGGGTTGCCGTGGAGGCTAACAAATGAGTTCCTGTTAAGGAGCTTAGCAGACAATGCTAGCTAGTAAGAGATGGCATTCCAGGCAGAACAGGGGAGAGAGCCTGTCAATCACACAGAGTCTTCAAAACAGATGGGCTGTTTAGAGAAGGGTGAGCAGTTCAATGTAGCAGCTTCAGGAACGTCAAGAAGAGGACAAGGATGTGGGATGAGTCCAGACTGGGAGTTTACTGAATGAGGGACTAAGGAGTTGAACTTTGTTCTGAGAGCTCCATGGAGCCATTGGAGGATGTAGAGCAAAAAAGTGACGTGAAGAGGCCTAGATTTTAGGAAGATCACCCTGGTGTCCACGTGAAGCAGGAGCTAAAGAGAAAAGGAAAGCAGGACCGAGGAACAAGGCTTGGGTATCCAAGATGGAAGACAAGAAAATGTCCCAATAACCATTCTGCCTGGCAGTTAAGTCCCTTTCCACTTCAAAGAGCATCTGCTGAACTTCCCGCAACATGCAAGCCCCAGGCCAACGGCTGCAACTGAGACTCTGGTCCCGACCCCCATCTACTCAGTATTCAGGACCCGCCACAGTCTTTTCACAACACACCTTTCCAGTCTTTCCCCAACACTCCCCAGCAGGCACGCTGAACTCCAGCCAAACAGACTGAAGGGCCTTTCCTGACAGAATGAGCTTAAACTATTTCTTCCCCTTGTGCCCTTGTTCTTGTTGTGGGAACCTCCATGCCTGGGTCTGAATCACCCCTTTTCCAATGCTTTTACGAGCACTGTATGACCTACAGTAGATTACTTAAACTGTCCGCACATCTGTTCTTAATATGTGTAATTTAAATAGTGATAGTACTCGTAGGAACACCGTAAAGACTAACTAAAGCATTTAGCACCAGACCTGGCATATTTGCTACCATTTGCCTGCACGACTCCCGAAGTCCTCACCCAGGATCACTTTTCTCACCACTGACCTCTACAGCCTGTCCCCTCACTCTGCTCTCGGAAGCTGACATACATTACAGTCTTCAGGGCACTTTAGTTTTCTTCACCCCAAACCACGCCCCAGTGGAGAGATCTCACAAGGACTATATATTCCTCATCTGTGTGTCCTCTCAGCACTGGGCATATGAGATTGTGTATAGATCTGAACGGGACAGATATCTGTACAGAGTTAGGCTCTGCAGGATAAACAGCACGACGCCAAGACCCACCCACCCAACATGCCATGTCCATACTCCCTTCTAAGTATGTTTTCTTCCTGCCAGGAGTCCCTGATGATTGGACCAGAAGAGGACACAGCCTTAATGGAAGCCTGCTAATAAAATGGCCAGGCACACATGACATGGCCCAACCAGAAAACAGGAGCGAAGACAGTCAGAGTGTCTGTTAAGAACATTGTTGGAAACAAGAAAATCCAGCAAGGCCAATAAGAGGAGAAACTGAAAGGAGTTTGAAAGTCCTGAAATCAAGACAGAGTGATCGAAGGGAATATAGAATTGGAGCACGGGAGCCCACAGCACGTAAAAGTTCTGAGAAGCCAGAAATTATCCGTGATCATAAAAATTACATATATTGAAGATCTACTAAGTGCCACCCACTGAGCTAAGCAACACATGGATTATCTAATTTATTTTTTTACAAAAACCCAATGAGTGGTCACTATTATTAGTCCCATTAGAAGAAATTGAGTCACAGAACGGTTAAATGCTATAAGCTCCCATTGCCTCTTGGCCCCTCAATCCCTTATAAGAAACCCTCACTCTAACCCCTATGCCCACCGCCCATTTCTTGAAGTAACACGGGTAGATCTCCTCTCTGTGTAAGTACAGGAGCAGAAAATACTGTGGAGACAAAGACTGCACATGAGACATGGAAAAGGAGAGGATATGAGGAAGCATCCCATCAAACGTGGCCCAGTTCAGCCTAGTCCCAGGTGGCTGCCTAGACCCCTGGGTTGTCCGAATCACTCATTCTCCCGGGCCCTGAAGGTTTGTGTCATGCATGACTTCATGCTGTTAATATCTTTAATGACTTTGTACATATCATGCCTTTTCTTCCCAGCCAGCTTATGAGCTCCTTGAAAACAAAGATCATGCCTTCCCATGCTGTTTGCCCTTTGGCAAATGAGGGTGTCCTGAACATTTTCAGAAATCATCCCTCTGGCTCTGTTCAAAGTGCCAATGCTCCCACCCATGTACACAGGATCCTTCAGTGCTCTCTAAAGGCATCGGAGCCCTTAGGTGTAATCTGAGAACCACCAGCAGAATAAATAAATCCCTGCCCTGGTGGCAAATACTTCCCTTTACTTCTTCCCCTATAAAACCAAACTTCTCCAACCCAATCTCACGAGTGCTCTCTAATGGGTTCTTTGTTTTGTTTATTCCACTTAGTTCAAGCCAGAAGCAAACAAAAGAAAATGCACAAGGAACCGCCTAGCATATCGCATGGCATGGACTCAGGAACTCTGTGTTTCCTCCAATACTGCTTAATTGGAAGAGTGCAAACTTTTGGGTTTTAAATGGCCCCCGAAATGATTGGGCAGTGAGTGGTAGGTCCCATTGCCAAGAATTCTGCTTCTCATCCCATGTGCAGACTTGCCGTGTGGGCAGGAACAATGTAAACTCCAGGCTCTCATCTCTGGGACTCCCAGATGGCCCCTCTGATAGTAATGAGCAGAGAGCTAGACTAGTCTACACCTCCAAATGGGGGGCCAGCTCAGGACCCATGTGTAGGAATCAGCCTTGGATGAAGCTGCTTCTGCAGGGCTGGACTGAAAAGCAGAGTCCCGACCTGAGAAAATGGCAGATGCTGAGACTTGCAAAGTTGAAAACCTCATACAAGTTTCAAAATAGCAAGAAGGGAATCAAAGAAATCCCCAAACCCAGGGCTCAAAGCTAAACTATGAAGACTGGGGCACACGCAAGCAGGTAGGGGGTGTGTACAAAGATGGGCTTAGTGAAAGTGAAGTAGAAATGAGGGCTAGCAGAGCAACTGTCTATGCAGTGGTTTTCAAACATTTTTAACGGATGAACTCTCTTTTTAAAATGAAAGCTATGCAACCCTAACACATAAACAATTTTTTAAAAACCAGTTAGTAAATTAATACATTTACTAACTATAAGAACAATGGAATTAATTTTATTGGAATGAAAATTTGAAACAGAGGAGACAGTGGCAGTTTTATTTCACCTGCAGCATCTAATTTATTTCAGTATTTTGTCTTGGTTCTACAGTTTCCAAGGAAAATACAATTCCCTGTCACAGAGACAAGTTGCTGGAAATGATAAATAATTGCATTGCAACAGGATAATCTTCAATTAGGCAGAAAAAGGAAAAGCTTTATTCTGGAATTTGCAAAAAAATGCCCAAACATCTTGAAGAACAATTCAAATTTGCATAATCACTAAAGGTGAGATTCTGTTGGTTTAAAAATCCCCAGCCAAGAACATCTACTCACGTTGGCCCCTTGATTTCATGGACTGGAAACAGGGCTTGGTTGGCCTGTTTTAAGAGTTTCTTTCTGTGTGGAGTGGACATAGAAGCCAAAGAGGCCCCTGGTGGGGAACTGGTGAACAACCCAAGAATGCAAGAAGGAAACTACCTATAGTCCATAGCATCAAATAGCTTAGAAGCAGAAAAAAAAAAAAAAAGTAGAGTTTGACAGGCTCAAGACAAAACCCCAGATGTATCATTTATTAGCTGTGTGACTTTGGGGAAATTATTTAACATTTCTGAGCCTAAATGTTCTTATCTATAAAACTGGGATACTAATTATCTTTCACTGGATTGTTACAAATATTAAATGAGATGCCGTGTGTATAAGCCTGGCCGTTTAGTCACTCAGTAACTAGGAACGAGGATGGAGCAAGAATGACCTGAGGGAGGGGGACACAGAAGCCTGGTGGTTGTCTTGGGAACCTGATCCAGACCTGGGAGGGTCTCAGGAGCAGGCCTTCATCAGGTGGAGAGGGGAGGGAGGGAAGGAGGGCTCACTTGGTTCCTCCCGCCTCCATGGGGATTGTTACAGGGGACAGAATCGAGCCCAAATGAAGAGCCGTAGAAGGTAGAGGCTGAGGGCCACAAAGACCAGGAGATGCTAACTATAAACACGGCCAATGCAAGGAGGACCCTTGTGCCCCAGTGATCGCTCTTCTGGGATTCCTCTGCATGCAGACTTCTGCAAATAGACATCCCCTATTCACTTTCCTCCCAAAAGTCTGTAGAGGAGAGATGGCAGCACCCATGCCAGACTCTACAGCAGATCAAGCGGAAAGGGGGCACACCAGGGCAATGCTACTTGGAGATGCCAACGCCAACCCTGTGCCCTGAATACACATATACCGTGAGCTCACCACTTCATTAATGGAAGCTCTGGGCATCAAAGGCCCGAGTTCTTTGATCCCTTCCCAAAATAGCTGCCTGCCCCCATTCACAAATATAATTTCTAGAGAACCTTCTTCCTATATTCAACCCCACTGGGGTCTCTTTAAACAGAATCCTAATGTTTCCTTTGCCCTGGGTGATTTACCACCACCATAGCTAGCCAACTCCCTTAGTCACCCTACAGCTCTGTCAGTCTATCTAATCCCTGATTAGATACGGGCCAAGATGAGATAAGAGGGTAGATTCTTCAGGAAGACGAAGAAAGTAAAGCCCCAAACACTGCAGCCTTCCCTACAATGTGCAAGAAAGCAACATCCTTAAACGTAGGCTGATACCTTCTCTTAGGCAGAATTTGTTGAATCCCAAAGGTCCTCTCAATTCCCACACTGCCAATCTATGACTCAAAGATTCAAGTCCTGTGAGTGAAGGGCCTCCCAGGCATGTGGCTTCTTGTTGGAACAATATATCAAAGAGGAGAGAGAGTCCACACCCTCTCCTAATGGATCTCTTAACAAGCATTCGTAAAGATCACCGATTCACAGAGATCATTGTCCTGGTGACAGGGAACGGTAATTGATTATTGTGACTTAGATGCTTGGAGAGTGATTCATTAGGGCCCCATCATCTCTGTCATTTTTAATGGGAAGGGTTGGGTGGTACGTAAACATGGTTATGACAGGCAAGGAGAGAACAAACAGACCAGAGAGAAAAAGAACCACAGAGGTCTCTGCGAGGTGAAGCCTTTCTTTCCCAGAAGGTTAAGATAATTCTGTCAGAGATGCTCTTCCAACAACTGCCCTGACCCGGTGCTACAGCAGGACCTAAGCAGTGCCCGTCCACATGACCTTCCTAGGCATCTCAGAACGTCAAGCACAGAGCTCCACAATAGCCACAATTAAATGAGAGGCTGGGGTATAATGGCTGTGCTATTTCTAAAGTGTTCTTGATTTGCCTATAGGATATCCACAGCGCAATGCATGGTCATGCTAACCCCTCTTGAGGGTCAGTAAACTACAGGTAAAGACACTCCTTATCCTTACTTGGCAAATAACATCACAATGAACCCCAAGGAGCTTGACTGCTTGCTATATGAAAAAAAAATCATTTCATTATGATCTCAGGGAAAGTCATGTGTGAGTCACAGTGAATCCATCTCATTTTCTAGGATGAAGCCTCGCACATAATGGGTATTCTAAATTGTTTACTGAAGTACTAGAACCTGGTTGTGAAACTGGCATTACCCACTTCACCAAAACACTGTCACCTTTCTTCCTAACATTCAAATTAACCATTTACATTTCTATCCAAATTATCAGGATATCCAGTTTCTCTACCTTGGCCTAGAATTGCCTATGAGTCCAATGTTTATTCAAACCAAAGGGGCTAGTCTAACTTTCAAACTCCAAGTAAAGTGAGAAGTAGAGAATCAGGTTTGTCCAAAACTAAAACCGCAGGTCTTTGCCACATCGATTTCTGTCAGAAATAGATATATTTGGGTACACAGCAGTGATAACACACTTCCTGGTCCGGAACCCTGGTCCAGAAAACAGTAGCGTTTTCTTCCAGAGAAACAACCCCACATAACGTACTCAAGAATTGGGTTTGGCCAAGGATGTTCCCAGCCTGACTTCCCAAGGTCTCTGCTTTCCCCTCACATGCTCAGCTATTGTTCCCTGGACAGAAGCGGCTGGTTAAGGGAAGGAGCTCCTAGCCTTATCCACCAGTTCTGGGAGAGACTGACTTGGTGAAGCCACGAGGTTGGCCTCACATTTACATAAAGTCGTCACTCAAATGTTGTTTTTTATTGTGGTGTTTTTTCTGAAAAGAATAAGATCTGCTCCAAACTGTTTTCTTGATATCACCTAGAAAGACAGAAAAGCAGAGAAGTTGGCATCTTTAAATGGAAACTTTTTTACTTTTTCCTTCTTCATTTTTTAAGATTGAAACTTTTAAATTAATCATGCTTCTCAGTGTAGGGCACATTATCATCATTATTCTGTACACCCTCTCCTTTTATTGTTTTTCCCCTTTAAAGCCCATTTCTGACTCACTGCCCTTCTAATGCTCACCCTAACCCTAATTATTCTCGTGTGTTTAATCCACATCTTTTTGTTTCTCTCTGTCCCTATAAAATATGCATTGCTTTGTGTAATCTCATTCTATTTCCTGAGTTTTAATTATGCACTATATTTTAAGGTCCATCATATGTAGTCCATTGCTTCTGACTTATAGCACAGTACCCCATAAAATGCTGCCCCACGTTTTAAGGATCCACTCCCCAAGGGAGACACTGGCTCACATCCAATGCCTTCAACCACAAACAGCATTGTAATGTCCACCCTCATTCAGGTTGCCTATGGACCTATGTGAGCATTTTTGTGCTGAATCATAGAGTATGAGTATACTTAATTTAGCCAAATACTGCCAGATTGCCCTCGAGAATGTCTGCGCCAGTCTACACTACCCCAGCAGAGCATGAGACTTACACAAATATCACTCTTTGTAACATGTCTTAATAGCTGGCAAGAAAAATATTCCCTCTTTATTTTTTTAAAATTCACTTAGCTATTCGTGGATCTTAATCCTTCCATATATTTTTAGAATATTTTTATCAAGTCCTTCAAGATATCTCACTGGAATTTTAAATGAAATTGTATTGAATTTGTAAATTAATTTGGGTAGAAAGAGCTTGATAAGATTGACTCATTCCATACAAGAACAAGGAATGTCTCTCCATTTAAATAAACCATCTTCCATGTACTCCAATAAAATTTAACATTTTCCCATAGAAATCTTGTGTACTCTTAAGTTAACTCCTAGATACCTTATAGGTTTTATTGATATTATGAAGGTTACCTTCTTTTCTTACTATGTTTTTAGTTGATAGGTGATTATTGCTGTTGAAAAATAATGTTATATATATGTAAGCTGATCTGACAGAAAACTTACTGAACTTTCTTATTGCTTCTAATGGTTTTCTTTTTACAGAAGCTTCTTTTAATTTTATATTACCAATTACCTCACTGAGCTACAGTTACAGCAAATATTCCTGCTTGGAATCTTTTTGTTTGTTTGTTTTAGCTATATGGAGACTATAGATTTAAAAAGCCGAGCAAGTTACTTTTTTAAAGAAATAACAACATGGTGAATAATGGGGACCAAGAAGAAAGAGCTAACTCTATTTTAATATGGAACATGTTCTACATAAAAGTTAGAACTGGAAGTAAATACTCCTCTTGGTTCTTAGAAGATTTGAGAATACTGTTTAGCGTAAACTTTTTTTTTTTAACAGTTGTATAGATAATGTGATAAATTAAGACATAAAGGTTATACGAGGGTTTATAAAAACACATCTTTCAACAGCTGTGTTAAGAAAGTGTCTTGTGAAAAGAAACGGAAGAACATTTGTTACATAGCAACACTGACAGCTGTAAGCACAACGATAGTCACTTAGCCTGAGTTACCGGGGCAGGAAGCTAACTACTGCATGTGGTCTTCCCAAGAAATGTCTGTTTCCTCTTCCTAGGTCTCCAGTTCTACATCCTTCATCCCCTGTCCTCTTTACACCTTTGGCTACAGTATGAGGAGGTTAAAGTTATCCCAACTGGAAACAATCGTGAAGAATGCTCCCAGTTCATTGAACTTTTGTCAGTTTTGCTGGGTACATTTCAAGCAGTGGCAGATGTTTTCCCTGTGTTATTCATAGCCTTCTTCATGTTTCCACAAGCAGGAAGAACCTGAAGCAAATGAGAGCTATCTCTAATTAAAAGCAGGAACACTATATGCTAAAAGCAAATTCAGTTTGGAAGGAATATGTCACAAGTTTCAAAATCCTTCTGTGGATTTTAAAATGAGGGAAGTGATCATTTGGAAGCGTCATATTCCTTCATGCCATCAAAGCCTTTTCCTGATTCTTTTCTTACAGCCTATCAAAGAGCAGCTGGAAGGCCTCTGGGGCTCCACCCAACATCAAACATGAGATTCCACTTCCATCTTGGACAAGGGGCTGAGAACCACCCCACTTTGCAGTGAGCAGAGAGGTCTGCCATCACCAAAGCCAGCTCCCTGAGGAACGAGTGACTAAGATTGGGACATGAATCTCGCTCAGCTCTTTTAAGGCAGATACATGCTGCCACCTGGTTCCCATTACGGCCTCAATACAGTGAGACTCGCCTACTGAGGCACCCAGGTGGAAGAACGAAGCTGAGGCCCTGTGTGCCTGGAGCCCGGAGAATGTTCCCAGCATATCACAATTACAGAAACATCTGTGCCCAACAGCTTCCAGCTGAACTGCTGTGAAAATTTACAGTGTTCGATGTTTTCAGAATTTCTCACTTCTCAGCCTGAGGCAGGGTGGTCTCAGAGCTGCCAGTGAGTTGCTGCAGGAAGTGAGAGAGATCACAATTTCCAGGGTCTGCATGAAATGCAGTATAAGCGTGTGAGGGGTGAGCCTGGAGCCCTGCGTGCTGTGGGCCTCCATCAACTGATCATTTCCTCCTTCTCTTTCAATTCAATCAACATATACCTGTTGAGCGCGGTATGAACTGACTTTACGATGGATCAAAATCTGAGTAAGACGTGGTCTTCAAAGAGTCAACGACTTAGTGAGAAGTAACCAATGATTAAAAATGGTTCAAATAATAAAAAATGATGTATTTGGAAACCAAAAGACACCGATGAAACGGCTATCATGCATTACACTAAATGTAAACAATTTTGCTGGTTTTGCAAGTACCATCTGGAACAGCACCACCATAATTAAGGTCCTCAAACTAGCAACAATAGCATTACCTGGTATCTTGCTAGAAATGTCAATTCTATGACCCCTGCGCCTGATCTGGGAATAGGGCCCAGGAGTCCGTGTATTAAAAGCTTTCCAGATGGTACGTTAAGAAGCAATGATCTAGCATATAGACAAAACCAAAAACCAATTCTAGGCAAATAAATTCCCCAAAACAACTCAACCTGATTTTTCCATGGGGCCAGGGAAGAAAGGCAAAAAGGACAGACTTGCCAGTGCAGTGTAGCAAAGGGTCATGACATTCAGTGGTAGAAGTGGGGTAGGATTTGCGAGTAGCAGTTAAGAACCAGCAAAGGGAAGAATTGATATAAAGTCTTGGAAAATCACAGAGATTATGCGTGAGGATATTTTCGTAAAACATTAGACATTGTTAATATATAAAGTTATGCAAAGACCTCTCACCAATTAGAGGGTAAACTATCACTGTGTGGTTGGGAAAATTGGCCAACAAGGCCTCGGTCACAATTTACACAACACCCACACAACCTTCACTACCATCTGACTATGCTGCGAACCATGGATTTTCACTTTTTCCTGCTTTTAAATGTTGGAACGCTTTTGTGATGTTTAATTTTACATGGCAGCTTGATTGCATTACAGGGCACCCAAATATTTGGTTAAACATTATTCTAGATATATCTATAAGGGTATTTCTGGATATTTCTGGAGAAGATTAACAGTTGGATTGGTAGGCTGAGTAAAGCATATGGCCCTCCCCAATGTGGCTGAGTCTCTTCCAATCTGTTGAAGACCTGAACCGAAAAAAAAGGCAGAGTAAGATATAATTCTCTCTCTCTGCTCGTCTTTGAGCTAGAATATCAGTGTCTTCTGCTGCTTTCAGACTCAGACCTTAAACCATCAGTTCTCCTGGGTCTCCAGCTTGCAGACTGCAAATCTTGGGACTTCTCAGCCTCCATAATCACTTAAGCCAATTACCTATAGTAAATCTCTTTTTATATGTAAACACACACACACAGACACACACACAAACACACACACACACACATCCTATTGGTTCTGCTTCTCTGGAGAACCCAGACTAACATAACTTTGTTAAGAAAAATGCATAGTAGACAGGTTAGCAAGCTGCTTGAGAAATGCCCTAGGCCTCCAAACCCTTCTATTTCCAGATTTGACAGGATTCAACAAAACTTTCAGGGATTTTAAACAATGAAGTTAATGAAATCTGTGCATGCTCTTCAAACATTCTAGTTCACTGTCTTCAACCAACGGACACATACTCCCTGCCCATCCCAGCTCCATGCTGCTCAGCCCTGTGGAAATAAAATAGAGGCTACTAGTTCCCAAGTCATTTTAACCATCTCTTATAACTTCCTTAGGAAAGCCAGGTACCCTCACAAGTACTGCCACCATTTTCAGTGCATTCACATCCCTCCTTGGGACAGAGAGTTCAATAATCCAGTCATCTGAAGACTGGGCCCAATTTTCTGCTCTGATCCTGAGCTCTGTTCCAAGGCTTACAAGAGGCAGAGGCAAGACACTCCGCACCATGGACCTGATGTCTGATGGGAACTCCAGGAAGGCAACATGATTTCAAGAGACTTCTATAACTACCACCACCTGCCACCCAATCAGGCAATATTCTCTATTATTCACCTATGATGCAAAAGTTCTCATCCCAACCACTTGGCAATTTTATACTGAGCTGAGCCTCTGATAATATGAGAGCAATGCTGATGCTTAATAAGTGGCCAAATGTTGAACCTTCTGATTTCCCATTACATCACATTTTTCCTTCTTGGTTTTTTTCCCCAGCTCTATTGAGGTATAATTATTATAATGTAAAATAATTTTATTTTACAAATAAAATTGTATATATTTAAAGTGCACAATGTATTATACAGAAGACTTATTGGGCTATTCTACAGAAGACTTATTCTATACTGTCCTTGACCTAGGAGACAGGGCCATGAGCTGGTATCAATCCCTAAGACATACAATACAAGCATGTTTCAAAGAGGAGAGTGCAACATGTGAAAACAGAGAGTTAGCAACAACAAACTATCAGTCTTTGAATCACAGCAGAGAGCTGTAAGGGCTATTAAAGAGCTTCCAGAATAGTCCTCCCATTAAATAAATGGGGAAGATGAGACTAAGAGGAGAAATGGGCAAAAAGCACAAACAAACAAGCAAAGATAAACAGGCACTTGACCTAAGAGAAAATGCAAATAATTATAAATATACGTAAAGTTGCTCCATTTCATTGGAAATAAAAGTTGCTAGTTAAAACAACATTAAGACATATTTTGCACTCACCATATTGGCAAAAGATTTAAAATCTTACAACACCAAGAGCTGGTGAAGAAGTAGAGAAATGGAAAATCTCCACTCTGAGAGTCAGTAAATGGCTTTAGAACAAATGTAGAAAGCAGTTGAGCATAACGTTGAACATACATGACTTTGGCCACCCCATTCTTAGGTTTACTCCCTAAAGAGACTTCAGCAGATGTGCCCCAGAAAAAAAGTCTAATAATGTGCGTAACAGACTTGTTTGTAATACCGAAAAGCTGCAACAACCCAAATACCCACTGAGAAGAGAATGACTAAATAGAGATGAAGTCGTATAACAGCTTTCCACGTAGGACTGAAAATAAATGAACTATAACTACATGATTAAATCTCATAAACATAGTTAAAAGTGTAAAAAGCAAGTCAAAGAAAAATACATCACAGTATTTCTCAGTTTAATGAAGTACAAAAACAAGCAACACTAATCAATATATTGTTTATTGATTGGGGCATGTGTGTGTGTATATATATAGTACCTGTAGAGAAAAACAAAAGTAAAATCCAAGATCATGGTTAGCTCTGAAGGTTAAGTGAGGATGCGGGTTGCACAGGGGAGGAACACATGGAAGGCTTCAAAAGTATGGATGATGCTCTATTTCTTAATCTAGTTGAAAGGTATCCAGGTATTTGTTTTATTAGCCTATAAACTATACATATGCCCTTTTGTATGTTTAACTGTCATCATTAAAAATAAAATTAAACTTGTAAATTTAAGACAATCAACATAAATTGGTAGTTAAAAGGTTAAGTAATTTTCCCAAGTAACTACAAAGAAACAGCCAAGCCTGGACTTGAACCCAGAGGATCTAATTTCAGTATCCGAGCTTGTAATGACTATGTTATTCAGCCTATCATCCTACTACACCATGTATTCTAGACTCCTTACTTAACCTTGCTGAGTCTCAGTTTCTTCATCTGTAAAATAGAAATTGAATATATATTTGTAAAGCTCTAAGCATATTGCTTAGCCCCTGCTAAGTGTTCAATCAAAGATAACTCTAAGGAGGAGGAGAAGGAGCAGAAGGGAGAGAGGAAGGAAGGAAGGAAGGATGGGAAGAGAAAAAAGAAAATATAGAGAGAGAAATGGAGACAGGGGAAAAGTGAGAAAGAAAGAAAGAAAAAGAAGGAAAAAAGAAGGAAAAAAAGAAAGAAAGAAAGAAAACAAAGAAAGAAAAAGAAAGAAAAGAAAAGAAAGAAAGAAAGAAAGAGAAAGAAAGAAAAGAAAGAAAAAGAAAGAAAGAAAGAAAGAAAAGAAAGAAAGAAAGAAAAGAAAGAAAGAAAGAAAGAAAAAGAAAGAAAGAAAAGAAAGAAAGAAAGAAAAAGAAAGAAAGAAAGAAAGAAAAAGAAGGAAAAAAGAATGAAAAAAAGAAAGAAAGAAAGAAAGAAAGAAAGAAAGAAAGAAAGAAAGAAAGAAAAGAAAAGAAAGAAAGAAAGAAAAAAAGAAAGAAAGAAAGAAAAAGAAAGAAAGAAAGAAAAGAAAGAAAGAAAGCAAGCCCAGTGAGGAGGGGCACCCTTAAGGGAACTGTACATGCCCAATTTAGAAAAGCTCAGAGTGGAAGTGTAAACTAGAAAGTGTGTTTTCTCTTCATGGCTGCAGGCCCCAGAGCATCTGGTCTCATTAAAGGTGCGAAAGTCGAATATCCTATTGAAAATTCTCTTTGGTGTAGGAAATTAAGTTAAATTAAAAACATGACCTTTCTCTCAAACTGGCACAAGTGATCTCCTTTTCTGAGCATGATCATATCCATCAGCAACACATCAAAACCAGACGTCGCTGGGGGACTTCTACGGCTGAGCCATCAATCTCCTTGGAGACGCCCGTTTATTTGGCTCCATCCAGGCAAAGAGGATCAGGTTCTTCACAAAATCCAAAGGAAGAAGGTGATATCCACCCAGGGAGGAGGGTTTCAGGTATTCTCTAACATTTCACAAGCCATTCGCTCAAAGGCAGAGCTGCTAGCAGCCTGGAGGCTTTTCCCCACGCCCCTCACTGTGGATACCACATTGTGAGGGTGAGGGGTTGCTGCAGACAGCATTGCTCTCTCTGGCAGAGACTGAGCTGTGAATTCAGTTGTAATCCTATAAAGCCCAGCTGGGAGAGCATTGGGGACCCAACAGGGGCTCTAGGCAGGAACATGCACCCAGGGCCTGACCTGATGTGCCCTCGCTCTCCTTGTTCTCTGCGGTGCCCACCCTGTCTCCAGGCAGAGCCTACTCTTTCCCAGCACCAAGATCCCCCAGCGTAAAGGGGCATCATTAGTCCAGCCTCGGCATCCAACAAACAACCACAAAGCCCATCCTTTAGCAACCCTACTCTTGTCCAGGCCTTTCTGGAGTCGCTCCTAGGATCCAGAGAGAACACAAGGGAAAGGGAACTCTCCAAAGAGCAGAGCAGCAGTGTTGACAAGACAGAAGACCAGAGCAATGGCGGCCCTGCGAGAAAGTGACTGGCCTTCTGGAGCCGAACTCCAAAGCAATATTCAAAAGTGGAGATAAATAATTTGTGCATAAGCATGGCAAATGTAGTGTTCTTTATAGGCCCAAATAGTATGAAACAATTTAATTGCCCAATTTAGAAGATGGTTATGTAAAGTGTGGTCTAACTATACCATACCACTTAAAATGGCCTGTGTCATGGTAAAAAAAAAAAACCTCTAGTCTTCAACTCTAGTCCCTAATTTTTTCCAATTAAATTATTACTATAACTAATTTATATATTAATATTAAATAGAACTTCACAGTTTACAATGAGCTTTTCTCCTGTCAAATTTATCCCATTTGATCAGCACTAATATATGAGGGAGATATTATTATCCCTATTTTATAGATAAGGAAATAGATGCTCAGAAAGATTAAATGATTTACCCAAGTTCAAATACCTAATAAGTAGCAGAGAAGAGATTCAAATCCACGTTCCTAATGGGAATTGGGCAGGGAGACACACACACACACACACACACACACACACACACACACACACAGAATAGTAAGCCTTACTTGAAGGGGCTTCAGATAGTTGTGAAATGCAGTGGAAAATGTGTTTGATCAATATCAAGGGCCAAAAAAGACTTCTGACACTAACGTGCTGAAAGAGCGAAGACATTCACAACTCTGGAGAGACTTTCACCCAAGACCCTTTGAAGTCAGGGGCCTGCTAAATAAATCTTAAAAAGTGGGATAGCTGTATCTAAAATAAGTTAATTAAATGATGATGCTGATGATGAAGAGGAGGAAGAGAGGAAAAGGAAAAGAAGAGGAGGAAAGAATGAGGAGTAGAAAATAATGGTGCTAAAATAAAATGTATTTCATAATTTTCATAACAAACATCTAACAACCCCTGAAAATCCCTTAAGGATTACATAATGGGGAACCAGAATCACACACAGCTTGTTTATTTCCTTGATGCTTTTCATTGTTTTAATCTCCAAAAACTTCAAAGTGAAAGAAAGTAAAGAAAATCCTCCTTAAATATCTTACTTAACTTCCGATTTGTTCCTATGGGGTTAGTAAGGGTTGTGAAGTCTGAGAAGACCATTTGGAGGAGTGTTAACACACAGTAGCATTCATTATTCACAACAGCCAAGATATGCAAACAGTCTAAGTGTCCATAAAGAGATGAATGGATAAAGAATGTGGTATGTGTGAAATGTGATGTGTGTGACAACATACATATATATACACACAATACACGTATATATATATATATACACACTACGCACACATACAATGGAATATTATTCAGCCATAAAAAGAAGGAAATCCTACCATTTGCAACAACATGGATGAAACTGTAATACATTATACTGAAATAAGCCAGACACAGAAAGACAAACACTGTTTGATCTCACTTATATATGGAATCTAAAAAAGTCGAACTCATAGAAGCAGAGGGTAGAATGGTGGTTACCAGAGGCTGGGGGGTAGGTAAATGGGGAGATGTTAGTCAAAGGGTACAAACTTTCAGTTATGAGATGAATAAATCCTGGAGATCTAATGTACAGCATGACTATAGTTATTGCATACTTGAAATCTGCTAAAAGAGTAGATCTTAAGTGTTCTTACAGCAAAAAAACAAAAACGTAACTAAGTGAGGTAATGGATGTGTTAATTAGCTGGAATGTGATAATCATTTCACAATGTATGTGTATATCAAATCATCACACTGTACACTTTAAATATATACACTTTGTCAGTTATACCTCAGTAAAGCTGGGGAAAAATGCACAATATCTACAAATGCATTTCCATTAATAATAATATAATATTATTATTAATATATAAAATTATGTATTAATAATATATTTATATATAATTATAATACATAAATATAATATAAATATTATTATTGCAGGATAAAATCATGCAAACAAAAACATACATTGAAATACGAGTAAAGAGAAAATTATACTTTGGGAATACAGTATGAAATTGTGTAATTGTGTGTGCAAGTAAACTAAGGAGAAAGAGGTAGTAAAAAAGAAAAAGGAAAAACTGAGTACTTAATTCTATCCAAGGAGAAAAAGATTAAAGCTACTGTACAAAACTCTGCTACACTAATAGGTTCCAAACAGACTCCTAATTTCTGGAGGTCATGGTCAATTCATATTTGTTCATGGAAACCTACAGGTGCTGTTAATGAATCTAATGTTCTCTAAGTTTTTCACAAAAGGCTCTTTTAAATAAATGGAACTTGAGTAGCTACACTGTTTTTAAAAAAATAGACCATAGATTGTGCAATGTTACTCTCCCCACACTCCACCATGCACTGAAATCTTAATTAGAGCCATAGCTATCTGAACTATTTTGGCCTTTAATTTTATAGCACAACATTTAATTCCTATCGGTATAGTAAACCAGTAACTTCAGTATTTGTTAAAACTAAATAAAGTTTATAAGCCTATCAAAATACCTCTTGTTTCTTGTAAATGTTTAGGAAACATTTCTGAAATGTTTCTGAAAGTTAAGGTCTTAGGAGTTAGCGGGAACCAGTGACCTCACTTTGCACTCTGCTTCCTTCTGAGTGAAGCAAACCCCTCACTCTACATGGGGCGAGAAGAGGCACAGGCATCAGAGAGGGGGAATCAGAGAGGAGATGGACCAGAGCAAGAAGGACAGGCCGCTTTCACAGTCACGCAAGGCCCCTGAAGACGGCACGTTTTCTCTATTAATGGCCGGGCAGCATCCATTAAAAAAGGCACCTTTATTTCCAAAAGACGTGAGTAAGAAATGAAGTAGGAATCCACACAGTAGTCTTTGAGGAATACCATCTTTACGTATTCCCTACATCGCTTCTGAAAAAATCATTTCACATCATTGCTCTTTGGCAAAGTCTTGCAATAATGCCTCTATTTTAAAAAGTAATAAAAATCAGGGTCTTACTAAATATTCCAAAGGACTACAGCTCTGCCTATAAGCCACTAAGTCTGTGAGAGAGAAATAACAGCAATACCGACCTCACTGGGTTGTGAGCATTAAACAAGATAATCCATGACACATACTTAGTATTACGCTTGGCACAGAATAAGAACTCTAATGTACTATTACAAGTTGTTGCTATTATTATTATTTTTATTTTTTGCGGTACGCCGGCCTCTCACTGTTGTGGCCTCTCCCGTTGCGGAGCACAGGCTCCGGACGCGCAGGCTCAGCGGCCATGGCTCACGGGCCCAGCCGCTCCGCGGCATGTGGGATCTTCCCGGACCGGGCCACGAACCCGTGTCCCCTGCATCGGCTGGCGGACTCTCAACCACTGCGCCACCAGGGAAGCCCAAGTTGTTGCTATTATTGCTGGTGCTGTTGTTATTGCTTTAAGTGACTCTGTATGACAAGGCTTGAGTGACTTCTAGAGAAGTTATAGGTGGTGCGGCCTTTTGCTGACTCAGCACTTTCCCAGCTGTTTTTCAGAGATACTCACAGCTTGATGCCTCCTCACTTTAGGCCAATGCAGTATTTGGAAACGTTAGTACAACACAGCAACGACAAAGCTACTCAAGGTTTATTCGTGTTTAGCCCTTTGAAAATCATGAGATACCTTGACATATTTCAAGTTATTTTAAGAGTTGTCATTACTTTTTCTCATGTCCTCTCTTCTTATTCTCTTGTGAACACAACTTAGTCAGGCTTTTTACTCCACTATTCCGCCAAAACAGCTCTTATCAAGACCTCCTGTGATTTCCAGAAGTCAATGTTTAGCCCTCACCCCACCCTCCTTATTGAAGTATATTTTCCCTTGATACAACTCACTTCCAAATTGAGTTTCCTTCCAAATTCTTCACCTTTCCCTACTCAGTCTCCATCCTGTCTCTCCTCATCCTCCCACCTTCTAAATGATGAGTGCTCCAGAACTCAGTCCTGTGAACTTTTCTCTATACTGTGAGTCTCACGTAGACTTGTGCCTTTAAATGCCCTTTACATGCTAATGACTCCAGAATATGTATCTCCAGCTTGAACTCCATCCACGCTCGTTCTCCATTTAAACGTCAAATAGGTACATCAAACTTCCCGTGTCCAAACCATGACTTGGAATTTTCACTTGCAAATCTGCTCCTGTCACTCTTCTCTAGCTCAGTAACGGGTAGCTCTCTCTTCCCATTTGCTAAGGATGGAGATGTTCTTAACTTCACTCTTCAGCTCATACCCAATTTCTGATCTGTCAGTGAGTCCTATAGGCTCTGCCTTCAAAACAGAGAGAGAGAATACAAATTCTTCTCATCACCTCTGCCACTACCCCCCAGCTAAACGAGATGAGAAGCTATTGGGAGACTCTGAGCAGAGAAACGATGACAAAAGTTAGGTTTAAAAGGACCTCTGGCTGTACTGACAGTGAACTGCAGGAGGTGGATGGCAAAAATGGACTCAATCAAAAGCCCATTTCAGTAGTCCAGTCCTTGGATCGCGCTATTTTTTGCTGTATCCCCACTACCTAGAACAGTAGCTAGCTAATAATAAGTGCTTAGTGACTGTTGTTGAATGAAAGAATAAACACAGTACCAGTGGATTCTGGAGGGGCTGGGTCCAAGGTCAGGGTTTGCCATGATAACAAGCAGATTAGTTGAGCTACTTTCTCGGTGCAAAATACACAACAAAGCACCAGCATATGTAACATGCAGTAGATGTTCAACAGTTGCATATCTTACTATCTGGAAGTGGATGGATGGATGAAAGGATAAATTGACTAGCGGGTAGACATTAGGAGGCAGGTTAACTGTTGACTGTTGTGAGAAGCAGAGGGAAATGGAAAAAGAGGCCCCAGAGAAAACAATACACCCAGAGTCATCACCAGAGTACCCCAGGGAAGGAATGTGAGGGAGACACCTGCCCTTCAAAACTTCCCATTCTCCAAGAAAATGTACTACACCCAGAAGCGTGCTTAAATTTTCAACATTACATGAAATTGACAAGGTACATTATAAAATATTGGTTTTATTTGTTCTGTGACATTGTGAAAATTACAAATATTTTACTGAGCCAAAATTTTTAAATGTCTATTAAAATGTTGTTTTAACCCAGTTGTTAATGCTGCCTCACTTAAACAATCTCCACCCCTCTCGGATTCTGCTAACTACCCAAACTCACCATTCACATTAACACGTGCACAGCTTTCCATCACATAGTACGCATGTCTTACTAGTATCAGCATTTTCAGCTATGTCAGTTTAGGGTGATGGGTTTTTCTTTTTTTTGGTCATATAAGTACCTAAAAGGGATTAAAATGTCTCTTTTTCTCTCCATAGAACTTTCTCAGTGACTTATCCAAAAGCCACTGCTAGTTTGCTTCTCTACCATCTGGGTCTCTTCATTCAGCATTCCTGGCTCAGAATTCCTGGGAGAGACTACGCAGCATCCACAGTGGCCTGGGGTTGGGAGCCACAGCCATGCCCTAGGCAAGGATGGTTCAGCACTATGGACAGCAATGTGTCTGCCTGTGCCCACACCCCCACCAAAACGACTGTTAAGTCTGCTCTAACGATACCCAGAATGTACCCATATTACAGCACCGTGTACCCCCCAAAATAGCAATAGCAACAGGTGAGATTTACTGAGTACCTAATATGTGCCACGCATTGTACTAACCTATTTGATTTGTTACTATATTTAGTCCTCTCAAGAACTCGTCAAGATAGGTATTATTATTTCCATTTACTAAAGGAGAATCTAAGATTCAGAAGGCTTAGGTAACTTTCCAGATGTCAACAATAGGTCTCCAGAGTGGGTCCTTCATCCCTTTGTTTTACACACACACACACACACACACACACACACACACACACACACACACACACAGATTTCCTCCTGAGAGTCTGATGAAGCCCGAGTTTAGTGGGTTATCAGTTCACTTCCTGGTAACAATCAGTGAGAGGAAGGTCCTACCTCAGAAAAGCAACTATGATAGACGTTCAGGTGCCATCCAAGTGTACAAGGGAGAAAGAAGGGGCCTCCGCAGACATGTCTTCCCCAGCGGCATCTACAGGTTGCTCACCAGGTCTTTGGGTGCGTAAACCACAAAGATAGGCACATTCCATTTGCAACTGCTTGTATGTTTTCATTTTCATGTCTCTGACGTCTACATTTTTTTTCCCGAGCACAGCAGTTTTCTAATCAGTCCCGCATGTCTGTTCTCAACCATGTTACTGAGAGCCAGCCAGACAAGCTGCAGAGTCCTTGGCCACAGAAGCACCTGGCTCCCCAAGGATGTGTGCCTCATTGCTTTAAATCTAGTAAAGGCTCTTTGATCTCCCTGCTTAGACAAGACTGCAGCCAGGCCTTTTTACAGCATCCTTCCAGACCTAGCACTCCCTCTTCTCCCAGAGCCCTTTGACGCTCACTGACACTAAACTCTCTCCCTCTCCTTCCTCATCTCCCATAGCTCTGAGGAGCCATGGGTCCCTCTGGGTCCTCCTCTTGCCTCTATGACACATCTCACCGAGCTGCACTCCCTTTTATCCAGGATGTGCACGTGACTGTCTCTCTAACTAGACTGTATATTTATTGAGAACAAGAACTACCTCTTAAGGAGGCAGCCTTATTCTGGGACTACTTCAACGTTAAGCCTTATTCCTTTGACTTTCTATGGACCTAGGCTCTTATCAGACGATGGATCCTAATTGTGACGTATAAAACACGGTCCCCACACTCACAACTTTGAATCTCTCACATTGAGTGCTTCCCCTTACTTTAGAACACTACCTCCCAAAATACTCACCACACACACACACACACAAGCACATATGTATATGTACGCATGAATGTGTGTCTGTTTGTGTATCTGTCTGTCTGTATAGTACTCTCTCTGCTACTTAATCATTGACTTCCCAAGGGTAGGGGCTATCTAGTTCTTCCCTGAATTTGCAAACTCTGGTACTGTGCACAGAATGTGACCAGGTATTTGAAAGGCAGATTTAAAGGCAGGGCATATGTATTACAGAGCTCAAATATGGAGACAGGAATAACTCTCCCATGAGCTTTACCTGGAAAGAGCCTAACCAGCTACGTCTAACCTGCCTGTGTGGGCTGCTCAAGAGCTGGGAGACAGAACCGCATCTCCAAACCCTCCCCTATTGCTGCCAACAAGGGACCTGGACAGGAAACACCTTTACACCAAATACCACAAACAACTCGCCCCACAAACTCCCGCTGATCCCTTCTGTGTGTCAGATCCTCCAGCTAGGAATAAGAAATTAATGTGGGTTAATTTATAACTGCTTTGAAAAAATACACAAGAAAACTGAATTCATAAAGCAGAAGATTACAAAAAAGGAGAGTAAACTGTGTTTGCTGAATGCCCACAGTGGATGAGGTTTATTGTACATACTATCTCATATAAGCATCACAACCAACCTGAGAGACAGACGTCACTTTCTCCCTCTCAGGGGCCTCTAGAAAGACCTGAGCCCTGCTCTGTGGGCCCGACATGCGTGCTGCAGACCTATAACCCTTGTGGGAGGCAACCCCTGTGGGTTGATCATGCAAGCATCTCCTCTCCACTCACTATCTGTTTCCACTTTGTCTACAGTTCACTAGAGATGGCAAGCCAGTTTGAGCACATAATACAGTATAGTCTAGTAATGTTTCTTTATCATAGAAAAACAGTAAAGATTTCCTGCTGTAATATTAAATGCTACTTAAAGGAATACAGATGCTGAACCTGAGCAGATTAGCTAAATTATAGTATAAACTCCAACTCTCAGAGTTGTATCCCCAAGGCAAAGTAAAATGTCCGGTAGTGGTTACCCCATTCCTCAACAAAAAACAGCTTTTTAAAATGTGATGCATATAAAATATTACATTTCTTAAACTGTGTTAGCTTTGGGCGGGTTGCATGTTTTCTACTGGAGTTAATACCACATACTGAGGTGTAGGAATTTAAGACAGGCATCTAATAATACAGTGGGCCACTTAGGCAAAACAAAATGTAAGACCAGCAATGCACTCTACACAATGTGACTGCTGTCGCATCGCTTTTGGTCCTCACTGATTCTTCCTTTGCAGCGTGGAATCCTTCACCTCTGGCCACAGCTCTGAGCAACTGGGGTGGAGAAGCATATGTTGAATGAGTAGATGAACTTGGTGCATGTCTCCCAAACCTTGCTCTTTGGGAGGCCCTGCCACTGCCGTCAAGACAACACTGTATTCCAGCTTCGTGTTTCAATCCTAGATCTGGAAAAGGTGTGCTTTCCGAGGATGCAAACTTCCACCTTCCCCCAGATTATTCAGTGTGCCCACACCACGTGCACTGAAGTTCCCAAAGAGTCAAGACTCAGACCCACCTCCCACTGTGTGTGATCTCTCTATAAATAGCTGACACTTACTGAAAATTATGATGTGCCTGGCACTGGGATAAACTCATTACATGAATGATTTTCTTCACAACTTAATTAGGCATATAACTGTTTTTACCCCCACTTTCCAAATAATGAAACTGACGCAATTCTAGAAGACAAACTCCTCAAGCATTTTATCTTATGTTGCTATAATTCCAGGGCCTAGAATACAGCCTGGCATATAAGTGCTCAAGAAATAAATGTTAAAAGAGTGATAGCATCAGCACAGTGGAATAAGAGTTTTCTACCACCTTCCTCTCAAAGAATTCTATTTAGATCATCACCTACAGATGAGGGTGCCTTTGTGGAAGCCCAGAAGTCTAGTAGAGAAGTTCTACCACGTGGCTGGAGGAAAAAAATATTCCAAGATTGGATGCAATCAAGAGGGTAAGGGGATCAGTTTCATTTTACCTACATCACCCCTCCCCAAGACAGCACAGCTCAGTGCCAAGAGAGACCTCCTCAGCCTGTGATTCTTCTGATGAGGGAAAATGGGAACATGTGAGTGAGCACCCAGCTTCCCCGGCTATGCGCAACACCACCAAAGACACCCAATTCTTTCCCACCCCACCCAGAATACTGAGGTGTGCTGCATGACTGGGGAGTGGGCTTGGAGAACAGCAGCTAGGGGTCTTGGGCGGCATTAAGAGAACATGGATCTTGGGCTTCCCTGGTGGCTCAGTGGTTGAGAGTCCGCCTGCCGATGCAGGGGACACGGGTTCGTGCCCTGGTCTGGGAAGATCCCACAGGCCGCGGAGCGGCTGGGCCCGTGAGCCATGGCCACTGGGCCTGCGCGTCCGGAGCCTGTGCTCCGCAACGGGAGAGGCCACGGCAGTGAGAGGCCCGCGTACGGGGAAAAAAATAAATAAATAAATAACATGGATCCTACTAACTGTGTTGTACGTTCCATCAGGAAGCCCACCCATGAGCCACTGGGCTCACCCACAGATCCCCCCAACTGGCACAGACACCCCCAGTGCTCCACAGCCTCGCCCCACCCTGTGGTCAGCTCCCCCTATGGCAGCAAGAGCAAGCCCTTGCAGAAAGCCAGCCCAAATCTTCAGAACTGTGAGGAAACACACAACTGTGAGCACTCAGTAGGGTCCTACGGAAAGCAAAATGGAGCGCACTAACACCAAGTGTGGCTTTTCAGGATTGAGCGAAGGTGTGCAATCTTCAGAATTCCCCCACCAAGAGGGAACAAGAACTGTGGAACAGGAGTTCCATCAGAAAAGATGGAGAAAAGCTCAGAATTCCTAACACAGGTGATATTTAGAGAAACAGAAGGTATTTCTCTCTGAAAGTCAGTTAGTAAAGACTGGAGGAGGTGACTGCTTCTTCAAATATATACAAAACCTCAAGGAAAATTTTAAATTAAGGGAACATGACACCACCAAAGAAACACAATAATATTCCAGTAACCAACCTCAAAGAAATGAAGATCTGAGATCTGCCCAATAAAAAATATGAAATAGTCATTTTAAGGAAGCTCAGTGACTACAAGAAAACACAGACAGTTCAATGAAATCAGGAAAACAATTAAAAAATGAGAAGTTTATCAGGGAGACAGAAACCATTATCAAAAACAACAACAACACAGAAATTCTGGAGTTGAAGAATACAATGAATGAAATGAAAAATGTAATAGACAGCATCAACGTCAGAGTGGATCAAGTAGAAGAAAGAATCTGTGCGGTAGAAGACAGATTTTTTTACATTATCCAGTAAGAGGAGAACAAAGAAAACAGAATGAAAAGATTGAAGAAAGCCTATATGAACTATAAGATAAAAAATCATGTATTATTGGAGTCCCAGAAGTAGAAGAGAGGGAGAAAGGGGCAGAAGCTTATTTAAAGAAATAATGGCTGAAACTTCCCAACACTGGGGAGAGATTTGGACATCCAAGTTCATGAAGTTCGCACATCTCCAAATAATTTCAACCCCGAAGACCTTCTCTAAGACACATTATAATGAAACTGTCTAAAATCAAAGACAAAGAAAGAATTTTAAAGGAAGCAAGAGAAAAAAATTCTTCACATACAAGGGAACCCCTATAAGGCTAATCAGAGGATTTCTCAGCAGAAACTTTGCACGTCAGGAGAGAGTGAGATGATTGCTAAAATAATTTGTTAATGGACACACGGTATAAAAAGACATAAATCGTGACATCAAAAAGAAAAAATGTCAGGGATGAAGGGGAGTAACTCATACAACTCAATAGCAGAAAAACAAATAGTCTGATTAAAAATATGGGCAGAGGACCTGAATAGACATTTTTCCAAAGACGACATACAAATTGTCAACAAGTTCATGAAAAGGCGCTCGATATCATTAATCATCAGAGAAATGCAAATCAAAACCACAATGAGATATCACCTCACACCTGTTAGAACAACTATTATCAAAAGACAAGAGATAACAATTGTAGGTTAGGATGTGGAGAAAAGGGAACCCTTGTGCACTGTTAGTGAAAATGTAAATTGGTACAACCACTATGGAAAACAGTAGGAGTTTCCTTGAAAAATTAAAAATAGAACTACCATATGATCCAGCAATCCCACTTCTGGATATGTATCTGAAGGAAATGAAAGTACTATCTTGAAGAGATACCTACACTTCCATGTTCACTGCAACATTATGCACAATAATCAAATATGGAAACAACCAAAGTGATCATCAATGGACAAATGGATAAATAAAATGTCACTTTATATATACATACATTAGATAGATAGATAAAAATGTAAATATATGAATATTATTTAGCCATTAAAAAAAGGAAATCTTGGGACTTCCCCGGTGGTACAGTGGTTGGGAATCCGCCTGCCAATGCAGGGGACACGGATTCAAGCCCTGGTCTGGGAAGATCCCACATGCCGCGGAGCAACTAAGCCCGTGTGCCACAACTGCTGAGCCTGCGCTCCGTAGCCTGTGAGCCACAACTACTGAGCCCGTGTGCCACGGCTGCTGAGGCCCGTGCACCTAGAGCCCGTGCTCCACAGCAAGAGAGGCCACCACAATGAGAAGCCTGCACACCGCAACGAAGAGTAGCCCCCGCTCACCACAGCTAGAGAAGGCCCGCGTGCAGCAATGAAGACCCAACGCAGCCAAAAATAAATAAATAATCAAATTTATAAATTAAAAAAAAAAAGGAAATCTTGCCATTTGTAAAAACGTAGATGGAACTTGAGAGCATTACGCTAAGTGAAATAAGCAAAGAAATTATACAAAGAAAAGAATACCATATGATCTCACTTATTTGTGGAATCTAAAAAGGCTGAACTCGTAGAAACAGAGTAGAATGGTTAGGAGCTGGGGGTGGGGGAAGTGGGGAGATGTTGGTCAAAGGTACAAACTTTAGTTCTATGATAAGTTCTGGGGATCTAATGCACAGCATGGTGACTATAGTTAACAATATTGTATTGTATATTTGAAAGATGCTAAAGGAGTAAGTTAAATCTCACCACACACACACAAAAGCTAATTATGTCAGTTGATGGAGGTGTTAACCAATCTTTCTGTAGTAATCATTTTCACAATATATACATGTGTCAAATAATCACATTGCACACCTTAAACTTACAAAATGTTATATTTCAATTTTATCTCAGTAAAGCTGGAAAAAAAAAAGAAACTGTAAGAAAAAATTGTTGAATGAATGAAGCCAAGGAAAATTAACCTAAGCTTCCAAGGTCACACAGTGTTGAGTCTAGAGAATACTTTTGAAAGTGGGACTTCTGGCATCCCTGTGCTATGCTGGTGCTGACATTCTCTAGGCAGGTCCAAGTTAGTGGTCAGCTTGGTGCACAGTGTGGGGACAATGCACA
Organism: Tursiops truncatus; assembly: GCF_011762595.2. Classification (NCBI taxonomy): domain Eukaryota; kingdom Metazoa; phylum Chordata; class Mammalia; order Artiodactyla; family Delphinidae; genus Tursiops; species Tursiops truncatus. Next base: position 74,509,233 of record NC_047047.1, on the reverse strand, counting down.
AGCCTAGGAAGGACACAGACATGAGTCCCGGTCCCAGTTCTACAGCTTACAAGTGCCACGAGACAAGTCCCTTAACCTTTCTTAGCTTCTCATCTGTAAAATTAAACAGCAATATCTACTTTTCATTGTGTTGGCAGTTATCGTATAATTTCACTACTTAATTTCACTATACCTAAAAAGAAATAGTCATTTCAACTTCACAGAGTGGATGTGAAAATTACAAAAGATAATAAACTGTGAAATCACATTCCAAACTAAAAAGATCTGTGCAAACTTAAGTCAACAGCAAAAGCAAAAGAGAGGTGGAAATACATTTTCCAACATTATACATAGTCACTGCTTCCAGGACCATTTCTCAGAGAAGCCTTAGCTGTATCTGCCCTTTGTCTACAGCGCTCAGCTCACTGAACCTCGGGGCCACTAGTCAAAACTTGGGCAAAGGATTTTACAACAGGAAATTTCAGGCATGGCCTTAACCCCAGGATATTGATATCACTATATTCCTATCTGTAGGAATTAGTAGTCTAACCTGGCCCAGCACCACCTGCTAGCATGCTACCCCACAGCCTAGCCAGCTTACCCAATCTTTGCTGAAATAACTACACCTGTGGCATCTGCTTCTGATTCAAGACCTACCACTCTAGGTGTCCATTCAGTTTCCACTAAGCTAGTCACCTAACATTCTATACCAATTGTTAAATGTTGAATTGTATCCACTCCCCCAAAATATACTAAAGTCCTAATACCCAAAGCTCAGAATGTGAGCTTTTCTTAAAATGGGATTGTTCACAGATGTAATTAGTTAAGTTAAAATGAAATTATACTGGGGTAGGGTGGGCCCCTAATCCAATGTGACTGGTGTCCCTCTATGAAGATGTCCACGTGGAGACACAGATTCACAGAAACAATGGCACTGATGGGGGAGGCAGACACTGCAGTTATGCAGCTACAAAGCAAGGAAACCCAAGGATTGCCGGCTAACTACCAGGGACCAAGAAGAGGCAAGAAGGAATTCTTCTGCAGATTTCAGAGAGACTATAGCTCTACTGACGCCTTGACTTCAGGCTTCTAGCCTCCATAACTGTGAAACAATAAACTTCTACTGTTTTAAGCCACTCAGCTCATGATACTTTGTTACGGCGATCCTAGAAAACTAATACACCAACTGTACAGCAAAAGACTGCAATAGCCCCACTCTCACACCTGATTCACCAAAAGCAGGATTCCCAAACAAAGCTCCAAAGAGGCAATGTACCTCATTTTTTATCCAGGAAGCAGTGCTTTGGCAGACGTAACTATGAAATTGTGGCCATATGACTCAGTTTTTTAAAAAACTGAGATTAAGTAAATTATAATATTGTGGTAGTAGAGATATATGCCCTGCATAATCCTGGCAATTATCAATATGATGAAGTTGACTCCCCTGATTAGGTCTTGTTATAGGACACAGTCAACCTTGAGACAGAGTATTCCGGTGGGCCTGACCTAATCAGATGGGTCCTTGAAAAGCAAAGCGTTTTCTCAGTTGATCAGAGAAGAAGCCAGAGATTCAAAACACAATAAGGAGTCAATGCACCATTGCTGGCTTGCAGATCAAGGGAGCCACATGTCAAAGGAAGACAGGGGCTTCCCTGGTGGCGCAGTGGTTGAGAATCTGCCTGCTAATGCAGGGGACACGGGTTCGAGCCCTGGTCTGGGAGGATCCCACATGCCGCGGAGCAACTAGGCCCGTGAGCCACAACTACTGAGCCTGCGCATCTGGAGCCTGTGCTCCACAACAAGGGAGGCCGCGACAGTGAGAGGCCCGTGCACCGTGATGAAGAGTGGCCCCCGCTTGCCGCAACTAGAGAAAGCCCTCGCACAGAAATAAAGACCCAACACGGCAAAAATTAATTAATAAACTCCTATCCCCAACATCTTCTTAAAAAAAAAAAAAAAAAGACAGGTGGCCTCCAGCTGCTAAGAGCAGTCTCCAGCTAACAACCAGCAAGGACATGAGGACTTCAGCCGTACCATCTCGAAGAACTGAAACCTGATGACAAGAATGAGCTTGTAAGTGATTCTCCCCAGAGCCTCCAGAGGAGAACTTAGCCCAGCTGACACTTTGATTTTGACCTTCTGAGACCTGTGCAGAGACCCCCAACTTCTGATCTACAGAACTGTGTGCTAATAAATGGGTATTACTTTAAGTTGCTGAGTGTGTGGTAATTTGTTACACATCAATAGAGAACTGCAAATATATTCACATAAAATATTTCACAGGCGTTTTCATTAAAAGTGGAAGAAAACTGGCAAAAGTTGATGATATAATATTTGTTTTTTTGAAAAAGGAAACCAAATCCAATATACAATATAATTGCGATTTTGATTAATATCTATGCATAGATGAAAAACTTCATGAAGACACAAGATGGCATCAGAGGTAATATCTGGTGAAAGGACTGAATACTTTAAATGTCTCCCTTATACTTTTCTGATCCAATTTTTCCACAATGAGGGTGTATTACTCTGACAAGCAAAAATAACATCAGTCATACTTCAATCCCTGCCAAGAACAAAGCATCTGGTTTTGCGGGGCTGCTGAGGTATTTCAGCTGGCTTATCGGTAAGAAGGAAAAGAAATCTCAGATAGCATTCTATGCTAATATTATAAATTAAACTCTGTTGTGGAATGAAAATACAGAGACGCTGAGCAGGCCAGTCTCAGAGGCTGTGAATGAACTTTAGAAAGGCTGGAATACTCGCCTTCACCGCTAATCCTGCTAGTGCACTCACAATCTATTTGACAGGCTGCCCATCACATCCCCTCTGTCAGGGTGAGCAGCCTTTGGAGGTGCGGTGACATGGGGATTACTGAGAGGACAGACAGGCCTCCCTCCCCTGCATTCTGACTAGCTTTGTAGACAGGCTGCGTGCCTCGGAGGGCACCGGACAGAGGCTTGTCTTCAGGACGGACCCCTTGGCTCAGAGAGGCCAGAGGGAGACATTCACCAACCCAGAGGGATGAAGGTTTTCTGACAGCCATGTCACTCCTCCCATCTCATCGTGGAGAGACAAAACAAGGCAAGTGGAAGGGAAAATTCACAGGGCTGAGGTTTCTGGATGGTTCCTTCATAGCAGAGCTCCCCACACCCCCTTCAGAGACCCTACGTGCTAAAAGGAAACTAGAGAAAGCCCTGGCCTCGTGGGATGAGTCACAGCACACCCGTGCCCCTCCTTCCCTCTGGCCGCCAGGCTCCTCAGTGAGCGGTTGACACTCTTACAGCTTCATCTTCATTAAACTGGCAGGATTGCTTTACTTGCCTTCTGAATTTTCAAGGGTTTCTTTTTAAATACCAGGTAAAATGGAAATAATAGGTACAGCCTTCATGCTAGCAGATTACACTTACCTGAGAAAGCACTATAGGGGGCTTCCCTGCTGGCGCAATGGTTGAGAGTCCGCCTGCCGATGCAGGGGACGCGGGTTCGTGCCCCGGTCCGGGAAGATCCCACATGCCGTGGAGCGGCTGGGCCCGTGAGCCATGGCCGCTGAGCCTGCACGTCCGGAGCCTGTGCTCCGCAACTGGAGAGGCCACAGCAGTGAGAGGCCCGCGTACCGCAAAAAAAAAAAAAAAAAAAAAAATTCTATGGACAAATGTATATTTAAAATTATGATCTGAAATCCAGACAAGGGAGTAGGGCAAAAAACAAATCCATGTTCCCAGCCACTTTATACATTAGATTTTTTTCTTTTCATAAACAATGTAATAAAACACAGTCTTACTGGATCAAAACTCAAGAGGTTACAACTAATCTAAAAATATCAATTGTTCTTTTTATCCACAGAGACCCTACATACCAACATTTGAGAGCAGGCAAAGTTTTGTAATTTTATAATAAAGTACCACTCCAGAGCATTTTATGTCAAAACATAGGGTGATAATTTTGCATTAGGAAGTGTAAAACACCACAATATATTAGAGTGGCAACCCAGGATCACCTTAGAACAATAAATGGAGAAGCAATCCCAGGAAGTGGAAATTTGTGAAGAAATCTGTCACTTAGTGTATACTTCTGTAAGGCCAATATTGGTTCACTTAAGCAACAAGATATCCAAAAAGCCACCGATTACCAGGCAGCAAAGACTTGAGTGGGGAGCCTGGACTTCCGTCTTTGCCTGGCTGTAAAAAGGTGCTCCCCCCTGCCCCACCCGGGTGTATCAGAGAAGGCTGAGAGGGAAGCCAAACTTACACATTACCCAGAGGTAACGAGGCCTTCTACCTACCCCCAGCAGAAGCAACAAGAAGGGACTTGGGCCTCGCTCCCCCCAGCCTAGGAGGCGTCAGCGGAGGCCTAGCAGGGAGCCTGAAATCCCACCTCCACCAAGTAGTAAGGACCTTCACCCCCACGGGATGGTAGCAAAGCATAACCTCCCTCTTCCCGAACCAGCACAGCAAGTCAGAGGAGACTTGCTGAAATAGATTTTGATAAGATCCAGAGTCTCATGACATAATACCAGAAATTTCAAGGGTACAATTGGAAATTACATGTCAGACCAAGAACCAGGAAAGTCTTCACTTGAAAGAGAAAAGATAATCGACAGACATCAACCTCAAGGTGACACAGATGCTGGAATTAGGCAAGAATTTTAAAGCAGCCATCATAAAAATACTTCAGTGGGCAATTATGAACCCCTGAAACAACTGAAAGTCTCAGTAAAATAATAGAATATATGAAGAAAACCCGCATGGAAACTTCAGAATTTTTTAAAATATAATCATTGAACGTTTTAAAAACAGCAGAACAGAGGGGACACAGGAAAGAATCAGTGAAGTGGAAGAGACGATAGGAGCTACCTGAGCTGAACAACAGAGAGAAAATGGCTGAAAAAAAGTGAACAGAACCACAAAAAGCTGTGAGATGATAACAAAAGATGTAATATTTGTGTCATTGGAGTCTAAGAAATAGAGGAGAAAGAGAACGGTGTTGAAAAAAGTATCTGGAGAAATTATGGCTGACCATTTTTCAAATATGGAAAAGAAAGAATAACTGAAATTCTTTCAAATATGGAAAAAGCTGTAAACCTATAGATTTAAAAATCTGGGCAAAACCCCGAATGGATAAACCCAAAGAAATCCATACCATGAACCATCATAATCAAACTTCAGACAATTAAAAAATCAAAGACCAAGAAAATCTCTTGAAAGCAGCAAGAGAGAAATGGCACCTTACATAAAGGGCAGAAATAATTCAACCGACAGCAGATTTCTCATCAGAACCATGGAAGCTGAGTGGTTCTAGCACAACCTTTTGCAAGTGCTGAAAAGAAAGAAATGTTAACCCAGAATTCTGTACCTTGCAAAATTATTTTTCAGGAATGAAGGAGAAATTAAAAAGTTCTCAGATACAGGAAAAGTAAGAGGATTTTCCACACCAGACCTACTCTAAAATAATGGCTTTAAAACGTTCTCAAAACAGAATGGAAATGATTTTTTTAAAAAAGGAAACTTGGAACATCAGGAAGAAAGAAAGAACAATGGTAAAAGCAAAAACGTGGCTACATAGGATAAACCTTCCCTCTCCTCTTGAGTTGTCTAATTATGCTTGATGGTCGAAGCAAAAAGCATAGCATTGTTTGGCCTGCATCTCAATGTAGATAGAGTAAATATTTAAGACTATTATGACATAAACAGGGAGCCTAAAAGGAGGTGTCTTAGTTAGTTTGGGCTGCTATAACAGAATACCATCGACTTGTTGGCTTAAACAACAGGCTGGAGGTCCAAGATCAAGGAGCCAGCAAATCCAGTGTCTGGTGACAGTTATCTTCCTGTTTTACAGATGGCCGTCTTGTCTTCTTGCTGTGTCATCACACGGTGGAGAACAGGCAGGAAGGAAGCAAGCTCTCTCATGCCTCTTCTTGAAAGGGCACCAATACCATCCATGAGGGCTCTAGCCTCATGACCTAATTACCTCCCAAAGGCCCCATTTCCTAATACCATCTCACTGGGGATTAGGATTTCAACCCAGGGATTTGGGGGTGACACATTCAGTCCATAACAGGGGGTAAGGTTTCTACATTCACTCAAAGTGGTAAAATGATGACACCAGTAGATCTTTGTGGTGATGATATAAATCTATATCTTGATTGTGGTGGTGGTTACAGGAATCGACCCATTACTATTGCTATGTCTGTGAAAAAACAGCATAAGAATATACACACATTGTACCAACATTGATTTTTTCTGGTTATGATACTGCAGTAATCATTACACAAGACATAACCATTGAGAGAAAATGGGTGAAGGATGCATGGACCCTCTCTGTATCTTTGCAATACCTGTATATCTATAATTATTTCAAAATAAAAAGGTTTTTTAAAATGGGAAATGGTTCTAGATTAAAAGATGCTACAGACCTATATGCAACAAAAGCTACTTTGATTGGATTATGATTTTTTTTTAATTCAAAAGGTTGGAAAGTTTGGGGAAATTTTAATATAGATGGGATATTTTTGATGATTTTTAGATAAAATTATTGTTAGTTTTCTTCAGTGTGATAGCAATGTTGTGGTTATACAAAATAATGCCTTTATTCCTAAAAGATGTGTGCTGAAGTATTTAGGGATGAAATATGATCAAACTAACTTTCAAATGGTTCAAGGAGAAAGACAGCGAGAAACAAATAAAACATTGTCAACTGTTGACCCTGTGAGGAAGGTATGAGGTGCTCCTTGTACTCTTCTTTCAATTATTTAGTATGTTTGTAGATTTTCATTTTTAAGAAGTTGGAGGGATGGATTGATGGATAGATATGTGAAAGAGCAAGTATAGTAAAATGTTAATTGTGAAATTTAGGTGATGAGTAACTGGGTGTTCATTATAAATTTATTTCAATTTCTCTGTATGCCTGGAAATGTTTAACTTAAAATGCTGGGAGGGGGAAGCTGAGGGAACATATCAAAACCCAATGCCCTCCCCCAGCACGCCCAATCCTCCCTGGGCCAGTTAAATACATACTTATCATAATTAAACTAAAACTTATCATTTGTCATGGGAAAAAGCATGCCTGGCTTCCTGGTTGGAGAAACCCTACCAATGCCTTACACTTTTCCCATAGTGGTAAAGCCCCAGGCAGTGCCATTGTCCACACCATCAAACTGAGAAGTCTCCTCTGAGTATTGCTGATTGTCAAGGAGAGACAAACCTGGACAAGACCAGCCTGGGCTTATAGATAACCTGGTTTTCCCAGAAGGTACCCCAAATTTAAAGGAGTTAATGCCCCTTATGTGAGCAGCTGAGGAGTAGTGTGAAGCCTATTGGTGGTGGTGAAGACCCAAACGAATTTGGGGTTATATATGTATGTTGAAAATATACTTATATTGGGGGTATATTTACTTTTAGGAGAAATATATATATTAGAACTACAATAAGAAAACAACTCCCATCATGGTGGGAGTTTATAACACATTACATACCAGAGTTAGGAATTAATAGACAAGAAATGGAAAAATTAAAAAGAATATAGAAGATATGAACCTTATCATTAAAAAAGATGGATTTTATGATATAGATCGCTGTAACAGTTGACAAGAACTCTTCAAGCCGTCCCACCCGCCTTAGAGTAACTGCTCAAGTATTTCAGTGTCACCTGAAACTAACACAACATTGTAAATACCCCAATAAAAATTAAAAACAAAAATTTCAGTGTCAGTTGATCTCTCCAAATGACAAGACCATGGAGACTGTTCCTGATAGCGACAGCATCACACCTGCTCTGGTTCTTGGCCTACTGCAGACCTACAGGAGGAGCTGCGTATGCTGTGAGATACTGAAGATATCCTGAACTCTGACTGCACAAAGACGCTCAGCTTCTGACCCAGGTCAATAAGAAGTGAACCAATCTTCCAAGTAAATCTCATTATTTAAGGCAAGGCTCGTATTCTCTGGAAGCTCATTTTCCCTCTCTGGTCCTTGGAGTGGCAAAGAATCTAGCCATTCCTACCCCATTTCCTCTAGTTTTCTTTCATGTCCCCTATAAAGTTTCTCATCTCGTGCCACCACCTACCTACAGGCTCCAAGTGGTACCCACTGCTGTGAATGACAAAAAGCAATCCATCCCTGCACCTGTCATGACAAAACTCCTTATCTCCCCAGCAAAAGAGTTCAATCAAACCCATCATTAAAAATAAATTAATTATGCTTTATACCTCCCCAGAGATTGCTGAGCTAAATGAGCCAGCTAAGTGTTTGGAAAGGAAAAACAAAACTCTCAGCTGATTCATCCCATCTTTCATCCATCTCAAACCATCCCACTTTTCTGGGTTAGTCCTTCTATATTCTTATTGCTGGAGCTGGAACCAGCACTGGCCAGGAAAAATGGCCAAGAATGGAAGAACAGATGAATGGATGAAGAAGATGTGGCACATATATACAACGGAATACTACTCAGCCATAAAAAAGAAAGAAAAAATGCCATTTGCAGCAACATGGATGCAACTAGAGATTGTCATACTATGTGAAGTAAGTCAGAAAGAGAAAGGCAAATACCATATGATAACAACCATATGTGGAATCTAAAATATGACACAAAACGAACCTATCTATGAAAGAGAAACAGACTCACATATACAGAGAACAGACTTGTGGTTGCCAAGGGGGAGGGGGTTGGGGGAGGGATGGAGTGGGAGGGTGGGGGTAGCAGATGTAAGCTATTATATACAGGATGGATAAACAACAGGGTCCTACTGTATAGCACAGGGAACTAACTATATTCAATATCCTATGACAAACCATAGTGGAAAAGAATATTTTTTAAAATGTATACATATGTATAACTGAATCACTTTGCTGTACAGCAGAAATTCACACAACATTGTAAATCAACTATAGTTCAATTTTTTAAAATGTAAAAAAAAAAAAAACGGCAGCAGATGCCAGGGCTTAGGCGGCTGGGGGGTGACACAAACATTCCTGCAAATATGTCCATGTGATAGTATTGTGTGACCAGCTTTTCTGTGGGCTAGGACACTCTACCACAAGTCAGAGGAAGCAGAGATCCAAAGGAGACTACAGAGGGAGGTGTCTGCAGAGTGAAAGACCCCCTGCTACTTATTCAGTGACACCTGCCACATACATAGGCCCCTGCCCTGCCCCACACCTCAGTCTGCCCCCGGGGTGATTTTTTTCTCCCTAAGCATATGCTCAAAGGAGTGGTGTGAATGGGGCACTTACATTTTGTCACCAGACTTCCTCTCTCAACCAAACATAATGATAATCTGTGAACTGATTAATCCATTTGTCTCCATGGAGTTAAAAAAAAAAGTCTTCTTTCCAGTTTTCCAGAAGGTCTCAAGACCACCAGTCCAGGCCAGATACCCTTCTTCCATCCCACTTCAGGATCCCTGGGCTATGATAAAGTGAAGATGAAGATTCTCCTAGGAATAAGGCAGCTTGGGAGGCAGGTTACTTCAGGAGGCTGAGAGAAGCTTTTCTAATAATACTTTTACATGGTGCTTCCAAAATGCCCAAGTTGTTCTGCAACACATTAGGGTCCAGCTTTTAGTTCAAGCAGTTAATAAATGACTGAGAAAACATGTATGACTTTGACCTTTACATTAACTGAATGAGGTAAGTGGGAAGAGTATTATCACCATTATGAGGCCCAGAGAAGTGTAGTTACTTTGCCCAAAGTTTGGGAGCAGCAGGAAAACCTAGAACTGGATCTTCAGGTCTCAAAGGAAACACAGCTTCTAATTCCTCCTGTGCCACTGACATGAGGTTTGATCCCCATGAGATATGAATCTCAGGTCCCTTGTGAATTTTTCATCTGAAACACACAAACTGGGCCCGACCATCAGTGTGGCCCTAGAGGTGGCCCCAAAAGCCGGGCTGGACGCGTAGGGTGGGTGACCGAGCCTGCGCTTCTAGGAGCTCCGCCCCGCCGGGGGCTCGAGACCTCTGCCTCAGAGACCCTGCCCGAAAAGGCTGGCTACGCACGGGACTTTCTGATCTAGGGCAGGGTCCGGCCGCACCATCCCTGACAGGTCGAATCCCAGGGATCTCCGTCGGACCACGGCTGCGCTGGATTCGAGACGCCAAAGGAACTCCAAGGGTCTCCAGCCCGCATTAAACCCGGAGCTGCCCTCTTCTCGTCGGCATCTCTGGCGCTCACATACGCCAACAGCTGGATGTGCCCGCCGGGCCACTGTTACCCCGAGTTTGTGATCCCTGAAAGTGGGAAACAGAAGTCGGAAGCCACAGCCCACGACCGCCTGGAGACACCGCGCCCGCGCGCCCACTGCTCGGGCTGGTGAGCTCCGGCTGCGCCTGCGCGCCGGGCCTGCGCAATGGGCGGGGAGGCGGACGGGTGGGGCCAGGTGGGCGGGGCGAGTATCCCACGGCAGCTGGTGCTTTGAAACCCTAGGGCATGGAGACTGTTCTAAACCACCAGATCCCGGAGGCGGAAGCTGCTGGGCACCCTCCTTCACTAACGGCATCTGCCAAAGCTTCGGTTCTGCGGATTCTGTCGGTGGGGACGAACCGGTTCTTGGCTCACCTGTGGGCAGGATTTGAGGGGCGGGACCGGGAAATGTGGGAGCAATAGTGTCACTGCTCCAGGTGTGGCCCATCTGTGACGTCAAGGAAGTACGTAAATGAGATACCGATGTAGACGTCGCGGATCCCTTGCGCTCTTGCCAGAGGCCTGTGTGACATCACTGTGTCACCGGGAGGATGCCCTGACGTCACAGTGCCATAATGTTCTGGGAGGTGGGATGGAACGCCTTTGAGCCGGTTCTACGGACGCCAAGGTTCCAGGGGAGGGGGTGGGGATGATATCACAGGTCCCACGTTCTTGCAGATGAGGTGCCGTCCGGGAGCCCTAGACCATCTTACTGCGTTTCTCCCTCCCCCCAGGACCCTATACTAGCCCTGAATCCCGAGACAAGGAAGTAAGCGGGGGAAAAAGGCCCTTCGTGCGCCCCAAACCCCTAGCTGCATTCCGGAAGGACGGGGTAGAACTTGAACTCTTCCTCTAGGAAGAAGCCCCTGCGAGCTGTTCTTTCCCCCAGGGCGCTCCTGTTCTCCTCCCAGAGCGAGCGCTAGGAAGCTCCAGGCTGCGCCGAGGGTCTCTCGCGCCTTCTACCCGCCTATTAGAGAAGTCCAGCCGGGTAGCTGCCCCACCTCCTGCGCTACAGACGAATCGCAGGCCTACCAACTTTGGGAAGGGCCCCAGCCGGACTCTCATCTCCTTTCCTCTCGAAAACCGGCCTGAGCCACGCTGGGCATGTGAGGCCAAAGGAAACTAATGTCTGAAAACGGGGGTTGCGGGGTGGTTCAGAATCTTCCAGAGGTGTAGCAGGAAAAAATTGGCCACCTATATAGAGTGGACAGGCAATAAAACACACCCAGCATTTCTGACCATCTCGTTGCCTTTTCATGCGACCCATAGAGTAGGATCTGGGAATTGTAGCCTGTGTGGGGTCTGGTGGTCCGTGACCCAGGCTTGCCCTTCCATTTGCAGTCGCTGTGACTGCAGTCTATGAAATCACTGCCATGAGGATAGACTGCAGCCAGCTACGCTGCTAAGTGGTTTCTGCATCCACCAAGATGATAGAGGCATTGAGAACAGGCTGGAGGTCTCTGGGCAGCACCCTGTCTCACTCCCACCCCATCCCCCAAACCTCTGCGCTTAGGAATTCATTCTTCCAAGGACGCACACTCGGTACTGAAAGTCTCTCCGTGGCAGGGCCTGGGGATGGAGGGGCAGGGATTCATGGTATCAGAGGTGGGTGGGCCAGAAAGGAAAACCCTCCTTGGCAAACCTCCCCATTTCACAGTCCTTACTAAGTCCTTGAGTTGGGGCAGAGGTTCTTTGTGTCCTGCGGAGGTGGGAGGTGGTGCAATGTGAGGGACACAGGGCAGCAGCAATCCCTGAGAGAAATGGACTCCCTCAAAGAGTAAAGGAACCGAGTGAGGCACTCTCTCAGGTCCTCAGAGGTGATCAAAGCTCTCGGTAGTGCAGTGTGTGTGTGTGTGTGTGTGTGTGTGTGTGTGTGTGCCCACGCCCTGTCCTCATCTTGGAACAATCACTTAACCGGGCGAGTAAAGGAACAGATGTGGCTTCTCCCCTGGGGTGCTAACACAAGTCGCGGCGAAGCGCGACACACCACAGCCTGCGCTGCCTGGGCCCAAGCCGTCGAAGCCCAAAACCCACTGACTACCCCTCCCTCCAGATGCCCAGAGGTCACAGTTCTCTGGGATACGGGCTCCGCTCTCTCCTGGGGCGAGTCCTTTTGGACCCGAGGAGTAAGAAGGCTTGGGCTCTTGCTTGACTAGCGGAGATCCCATAGGCCGGTCCAGAACCGGCAGCGCTCCGCCCCTCGCTCTCAGTGGGTCCTGGGACCGGTCAAGAAGGTTTGGAGGGCAAGACCAGATGCAGACAGGACCTGCGGCGGAAGTTACTCGGGGTTGCGGGCAGGACACAGCGAGGTGCCCCGATTCCTGGGCCGCCCCTCCAGGCCTGTCCAGCAGGGGGCAGCGTGGCTCTGAATGCTGAGGGCAGGACTCGTCCACGCCGTCCCGGCCAAGGCCACAGAGGTAAGTTGGGTTCCCGCACCGCCGAGTTCAAGCCCGCCGAGAGCGGGGAGGCATTCCCAGAGGAGGTGAGGATGGCGCAGCGAAAGGCTAGAGCGTTTTAACTCCTGCAACCCCGGCACACTTTTTCAGACCGAGCATTGGGGGTCCCTGTTGCAGGTAAGCTCGGCCCAGCTGTCTCCGCGGTCGCTGAGCGCCGGACACAGAAGCCCGAGAGGCTGCGCTCGGCTCGGGAAGGGCCGCGGGCGCCACCGCCTGAGCCGCCGCGCGGTCAGGATGCTGGAGCTGGGGGAGCCCCGCCCCGCCCCAAGCTGGAGAGCCCCCTGCTGCCTGGTCTCTAATTGTGGGAAAACTAGGCGCCCCAGGGAAGGTTCAACTTGTGGAGGGCGGACTCAGATTTCTCCTCCGAAACTCCCCGGGCCTCCCAGGGCGCCCGCCCCCGCCATTCCTGACAAGGCTTTAAAACGGCAGGAATCTTTGCGGGCGTGGAGCCGGGATCCGGGCAGGGGACAGGCCCCAGCCGGAGAATTGTGTCGGGGGGCTCCTAACAGAGGGAGGGATGTAGTTTGGGGGCTTTGGGGAGGCAGCGGTGATTATGTATTTGTAGCCGCGTATGGGGGCCCGGGGGACGGTACTGGCGTGAGGCAGTCCGTGAGGGCGCTTCCTTCCCTCCCCAGTGCAGCAGCAAGAGACCAGGAGGGAGGCTTTTCGTTGGGGAGGTGGGTGACGTTCTCTTCCCTTGGTGGACCCTAAGCGACCCCGACACCCGGAGATGTTGGGATTTCTCACGGCCGATGTATTGGCCGCAGGCTCGGCTTCTTTGTAAACTCGGAGCCCTTCGGAGATGAGGACTGGGGATACTGAGACCCTAAGGCCAAAGTGGAGGAGAAAAGTAAGAAAATATATACGGGCGGGGTCCGCGGTTGCCCAGCACCGGGAGAGAGGAGCGCTGCTCCACCCATCCCAAACCGCTGACGCTAATTAGGGGAAAGTTGCTGAAGTGGGACAGGTCGGCTTGGGCAGCGAAACCCCGCTCCTCTCAAAGAAAGGAGCCGCCCAGTTTCCTACATTTGGGAGGGAAATTACCCATCCTTCAATGCCTGTAAAATAACCGTTTATTTAATATTTTTAAAAACTCCAGTGATAAATGTCCGTTACCGATGGTCAGCATAAAGTGCCAATCGCAATACATCGTCCTGCTCCTAGCCTTCTGCTCGCTCGCGGTGATGCGGCAGCGGAGCCGGGGAGCCGGAGGCCGGGCCCCCTCCAGCCCCAGGGCCCGAGGCCCTCGCCCCGCCGTCGGAGTCCGGGAGCCCACGACCCGCTGCGCTGCAGGAGCTGGGAGGGGCGCTCCCCGGCCCCGCGATCCTGGGGCCCGGCGGCTGAAGCAGATACAGGGATTACACTTTTGCAGGCTCCCAGGGGTGGGGTTGGAGGCGGGAGGAGGGGTTGGAGGCTGCGAGAGAGCACAGAACTTCTTTTCCTCTCCCCTCTCTCTCCGCAGTCAGAGTTACAAGCTTATATGTTCAAAGAAAAAAAAATAAAGAATAAAGAAAACGTATAAAATAACAATAGAAAAAGTAATACTTCTGGGAGAGGCGCCGCTGCGGCTCCGCGAAGCTTTCGTTCTTTTTTTTTTTAATGCAGTTTCCCTTCCGCCACGTGAGTACCTCCTTTTGGCCAAGAGTTTAGCCGCGTCCTGGGGGAGCCGCCCGGGCGGCCGGGGTCACGGCCCGGGGCGGGGCTCTGGAGTTCCGCGTGCGCCTGGGCCCCGGGGGACGCGTTTGGGATGGGGGAAGGTCCCGGGAGGCCCTCCCGCTGCCCGCCAGAGTCGCCTTCGGCTTCTGGTCCCTCTGGAAGAGGGGGCGGCGTGACCCAGGGTCCGGGTGCCCCGGAGGCTCTGTTTAGCATTTGATCTTGGAGGTTTTGAGCTCCTTCACCTGTGAGTGTAGCGTCTTGTGGACAGCGAGAGTCCTGGACTGGCAGAATCCTTTCCCGCACTCTTGACACTTAAAAGGCTTCTCTTTGGAGTGAATATATCTGAGGGCAAAAACAGACCGAGAATTAACCCTTGCAAAATGACACAATGTTATAAATATTATAAATAGTTATCCAAGATCCCCTCCCACTGCAATGAGGAGCTTGCCCTCAGAAGAAAGGAGGTTTGGGAGTACCTAGTGTGGAGCAGGGCAGTGCCGAGTTTGGGGATAGAGTAGGGAGGTGAAGGAGACACCTCCGTCTGAGCCGTGCACAGATCCAGCTAGGCCGACCCCTGCCTTCCTAACCAGGGCCCAGCATGGCCTTATAAGGCCTGAGTCAACACCGAAGGTGAGTGAAGGGACCTGGGTGGGAATATTTGCTGGAGCTGTGCTGTCCCAAACAGTAATCACGAGCCACATGTGGTTATTAAAATTCAAATCAGGTAAAGCTGAAAAGTTAGCTTCTCAGCTACACTAAGTTGCCCATTTCAAGCGCTTGATTGTCATCTGTGCCACGTATCACTTTTCATCATCGCAGAAACTTCTACTGCACAGCGCTGCAGATGGAGGAAGCTGTGCATGCCTGTCTGGAGCTTGGGTCCTATTCCTTGCATGTTCTCTCCACCCATGCTCCAGGAACCCATCCCTGAGCTTTGTTGGTTTCCTTCCCGATCTGGGGGAATCCCAGAAACTTAGGAGGCTTGGACTTGGTAGGGGGTGGGTCTCCTGAAACTCAGCATTAGGGAGGAGGCTGGTGGGACAGAAGCAGACAGCCAGCTCTCTTCTGGGCCACCCGCAGTACCGCACCTGTGGTCTCGTAGGTGGTCTTGCCTCCGGAAGGCTTTGTGGCAGATGTCGCAGGTGTAGGGCCGCTCGTCCGTGTGCGTCCGCTCATGGATGAGGAGGTTGTAGGACTTAGTGAAGTGGCGGCCACAGAATTTGCAGACGAACTCCTTCTTGGTTTTGGAAGGCAGGCGTCCCCTCGTGGGCTTCTTTTCTGGGGACAGCTTGGTCACATCCAGGAGGGCACCCAGCCCACCGGCGGGGGACCCGGGACCCTCTCCCCGGCCAAGCTTGGACGGATCTTCTTGCGTGGCCGCCAAGGCCAGGTTGGCAAAATCAAAGCGCGGCTTGGTCTTGAGCGCCGCGGGGCCGCTGCCTCCAGCGGTGATCTCAGGCTTGGGCTGGATGACGTGAGGGAACCAGGGGAAGGCGGGCAGCTGGAAGCGCGCGTCCACCAGGCTGGACACGGCGCCGGGCACTTTGGAGAAAGAGGACCGCGGCAAATGCATCGCGGGGTAGCCCAGCGTCCACTGGTGCAGGTGCACGGCATGCAGCGCACTGAAACCATACAGATTAGGCAGGTGGTCCGAGGGCACTGTGGGCAGGCCATTCACTGCCTGAAGAAAGGAGTAGTTGGTGAGCTGCAGAGATGGGTGGATGGGCACCGGTGCTGGCAAGGTTTTGCTGCCCATGGCCGTAGTTGCAGTATGTTCTCAATCTCGATCTGCAAGGAAAAGAAGAGGGGAGGGGAGAGGAACAGACAAGTTCAAGGTAAGTGCCCTCCTTCTGAGTTCCAGCCCAGCCACACCTTCTCTGTCCCCCAGAGCCAGAGCTGGGAACCTAAGACCCCACCCATGGAGCTCACTGCCCTCACCGAGAAGACAGGAACCCTCAAAATTGCAGGACTCCTTCCCAATGGCCTCCAGCAGAGACACACAACTTGATACAGAAACCAAACTAAATCCTATGCAATGCGACCAACTTAAAATGAGTCCACAGTGTACATGACACTGAGAAAGGCATAAGCACAGGGAAACTGTCCTGTAAAGACTTACATCCAGGCAAGCTTGAGTCAACAGAGAATTACACTCTCCTGTAAAGATAACAGAAACTTGGAAGCACACTTACACATTCATGTGCAGATAAACAAATACAGAAATGCATGCTGACAGATAAACACAGACTCACACATTCTGAAGCAGAGTTGACAACAAGGTGCAAAGATAAACTGCGACAAGCAGTACTGTGCTACTAAACAAAATGCAGGGAGGAGCGCTCGCACACACACGGGATCACACCGCACCTACAAAGAGCTCCACAGACAGCACACGTACAAACGCCCACGAATCTGCACATCTCCCAGCTCCTGTGCATTAAGCTGTACTAGCTGACCATCAACTTGGCTTCTAGAAGCCATGTCATGTTTCTCCTTACAACTCTCAACGTTGACCTCAAATTTGCTTTTCTGTATCGCTATTAACGAGCCCTTTTGACACCACCCTCTCTGCAGCTCCTTGCGGACTGACTCCCTTCCGCAGCCCTTGGGGATCACCTTTGTTTCAGCAAGGACGCTAACAGCCACATTTATTTACTCACTCAAACATCTGCAGTCATGTACAAGGGGGCTTCAGTGCCCTCCCTACCCTTTTGACACCACCCTCTCTGCAGCTCCTTGCGGACTGACTCCCTTCCGCAGCCCTTGGGGATCACCTTTGTTTCAGCAAGGACGCTAACAGCCACATTTATTTACTCACTCAAACATCTGCAGTCATGTACAAGGGGGCTTCAGTGCCCTCCCTACCCCACAGGGTCTTGGGGCTCTCGGGATGTTTGTGCGTGTGGTGAGCACCCCCTCCCCAGCAGATGGGTTTGCCTATGAGTAAGAGCATTGAGGCTGGGCCTCAGCTGCTGTGGCCTACGCACCCTCCAAATGCAAGGCCAGGGAGCTTGAGCAAAGCCAAAGGGGAGTCATGCTGATGTGACAAGCAGTCTCCTGGCCTTCTTGACTCTTGGTCAGGGTCCCTAGCCTCCGTGGACAGGTCTAGACTCGGCAGACAGACCTTTTAGGTCTGTGCCTCCCAGACACTCCTAACTCGGGTCTGTCCAGTGGAGGCAAAAACAGGGAGAAAAAAAGGTGGAATTACACAGAAGACCCTGGGACGCTCAAGTGCCGAACTCCATCTCAAGAAGTCACTGGGGAGCAGGTGCTTGGGACCCGCTTCTCCTTGCCTGTCTCAGTCCCCTGCCTCCCCCTTCTCCCTTTACTCCTTATTTCCCCTCTCCTCTTCCTCAGATCTTTCCAACCTGCAGCAGGTCCGCATCCCTGGTCTTCCCAGGCCCCTGCTCTGTTCCCTCCTTCACAGCACACACTGACACCACCCAGACAGCTTCTGAAGTCTCGCTTACCCTCAGCCCAGGCCCCTCAGGCTCAGGCTGCCTTTCACTACAGGGAAGCTTTTAATGTGAGGGCAGTGCTGTGCTGTTCCCAGGAGAATTGAGGACAATATTGACCTAGATGCCCTTCCCCCCTCGAAGCTGTTGGGGAAGGTCACTCTCGGTGTGGTGGGCCCTAAGGAAAGAACCTCTGCTGGGGGTGGAGGGAGCAAAACACCGAGAGCCAGCAGAGATGTCCTCACGCAGGTTAAATCGAATGAAAACCAAGTCGGACCGCAGCAATTTATTTGGCCTGGAGCTCAGGGAGGCACAAATCTGGGTGGGAGTGCGGAGCGAGGACCCCGGCGGCGGAGCCCTGGCCTCCGCAGCAGTGTTCTCCATTGCGTCGATCACGGGTCGCGCCAGGGACAACCCGAGACCCTCCTACAGCGTTGAGACACGGCGAAGCAAAATACGAATTGGGCCAGAGAGAAAGCTGGAGCCTGTTTGGGTTGGGAAGGGGGAGGGGGGAGAAAGGAGACGACTCGCCGACTTCAAAGGTCTGCCCAGAGTTAGGCGAGGTGAGTGCTCTTTGATTTGCTGTCACCTCTCCTTCCCCTCCCTGCGCTGGAAATCAGATCCTTATCTCTGGCTCCCCGGGGCCCGCAGGGCGCCGCCCGGGCCTCCACTTGCTCCCCTAGTGCTCGGCCTACCCCCGGCGATGGCGACAGAGCGCTGGGCTGCACCCGAGCCCGGACCGGCTCCGTGCAGGGTCGGGGATCCCACCAATCCCTCGTGTACTAACCTGGCCTCTCCTCGCCCACCCCCAGGAGCAGAGCCCTTGGGCTCGGTAAGGGGAGCGGGCGCCTGCAGCCGACACTGCTCTTGGGAGCCAACCTTAACGGGCTATCTGCCCAATCTCGCTTCCCCCGACACTCAATTTCTTTTTCTCAGGGGCGCAGTCAGTTTATTTTCTGCCACATTCCGAGGGCAGGGTTCCCCAGGCCCTCGTCAACGATTTTCCCGGGGACGAAATTCGTTCGAAACGTGGCTCTCTACACTAGTAGTCCCAAGAATGGGCCGAATTCACTATTCGGTTTCAGGCAGTCAGCTAAGAGAAAAACACAGTCTCACACTCCCCTGTCCCGCCAGAGAGGATGAGCAAACGCCCGGCCCCGCTGGCTCCCGTTGCCCTGACACCGGAACCCCAGCGTGAAGGCTTTAGATCTTTAAAAGCAAGAGAAAACACCTCTCCCCAGGCCCGAGGCCAGGCATCCACTCGGTAAGGAGCTAGGACCTCGGGACCTTGGAGGTGCGGGTAAGGGTGCTGACCACGCGCATCAAACGCCATTCGCGCTTCCCAGCCCGGATCCCCGCGCTGTGCAGACACTGTTTCCCTCGTGCGACAGAGCGCCAGTCCCGGGTCTGCAGCCAACCCTATGCTGGGCATTAATGAAGTGTGCAGAGTCTATTAAAGTAGTTTATTCGGGGCTAATTGAGCGTGAGCGAGTTAACTGCTTGCATTAATGAGGACAGAGCGAGCTCCATGAGCTTGCGCCTGGAGGAGTCTAGCATCAGCCCCAGAAAATCATCCTTGACACAGAATCCCCATCACGTGTGGTGACCGGCGTCCGGACCCCTGGCGAAAGGACTGACCAGCACGGGACACTTCTGTTTAATTCTCGCAACGAACGAGATCGAACGAACCCTTCGGCTACGCGGCCATCACCCCTGCATTTAAACGCCTGCTGCATCCTCAGCGATCTGCTCCCCAGTCTTACTGAAATCGCAATTACTTCTTGGAACCTCGGATAGAACATCTACTCACTGGTCGCCCTCCATCCGTTCCCCCCGCCCCCCGCGTCCTTGCCAGCCCCTCTCTTCTCTAGGAGGCCATGAACCTGAGAGATTAACTAGCCTTGCACGTGGTTTCTGTTCCCAAGAGCCAGCGCGCAGCTCTTAACCCGGGTGAAATTTACCAAATTGTGGCAACAAAGAAACCCTCAGCAGCTACACTATACTCCAAGAGCCTACCCCGCTACTGGCCGAGATGCTGAAAAACGACTGGATGTGGGTTTTCATTCCTCTTATCAGAGAAATTTTGGGGGAGAAATTAGTTCAGCAGGCAGTCCGTCACATCTTTCCCTCTCTTCTCCGGCTCCCACCTTCTCTCCTGAAGGGAGACAGGCACGGGAGCAAACGAATCCTTCCCTTCCAAGCCCGAAACTGAGGACATCCGCGGCTCCACAGTGTTTCCGCTACTGCGGCGTGCGGGTCTCTGATTGGGAAGTAGTGTTCGCGCCCACTGCGTGCTCCCCTGCACCGGGACAGTCGCGGGTTACGCTCCAGGCCTTGACCACACAGAGCAATCATCGGATAGAGAACACCCCGAAAGCAGAGCGCAAGTGCGAGGCGGCGTCAGGCACGCGGCCCTGCGCTCCCGGGTCGGGCCGGCCTCGTACCTGAGCGCAACTCGGCAAAAGACAAACGCTCACGAAAGCGCGACCCGGCGGGGGCATGCACCTGTCCCTGGCGCGGGCGCCTGCGGCTGTAGCCATCCATCCGCTCCCTCTTCCTTCTTCGTCAGCTAAGGTAGGTCAGGTTGGGCTCGGCGCGCGTCTCGGGAGAGTCTGTGCCCGCTTTAGTTGCTTCGGTTTCTTAGAGGGGGGGGCCACAGGCTGACTTCCGAAGTCCCCGAGCACCTCGCCTGGGATTCCGCGAAGCCCGGTCGCGCTGGGGGCAGTAGTGGGGACCCGCCCCCTCATTTCCCCGGGGTCAGAGGCCGAGGACCTCTCACGCGAAGCCCCTGAGCCAGCACCCACAACCGCCCAGGACTGCAGCTGCTCTCTCGCTTTCACAATGGTCCTGCAGCCTTCGCTTGGCGAGAGGAGCTTCTTTCTGGGACATAGAGAGAGAGGAGACACCCGCCGATCGGTGACAGGGGACCCGGGAGTCCTGCCCGCATTCCCCTCGCCGAGCCCGGGCGCCCAGGGCTGCAGTTACCTTATTCCGCTGCGGTCCCGGCGCTGCGCGCGTCTCTGGGGCTCCCGTTGCGGGGGACCCGGGAAGCCAGAAGCGCTAGATTCCACAGCGTCCTGGCCCCTCTCCGGCTGCGGGGACTCCGAGCGCCCGACACGCGGGAGCGCTCAGCGGCCCCGGAGTCCTGTCCGCCCAGGGATGGTGAACTTCTCTCGGGGCTCCTACGTTGGGTCTGAACCCGGTGCGGCTGAGAACGTACTGGGGAGAGACCGAGCTCCGACTCACTCACCCCTTAGCACCGAGCCGCCTACTTATTTTAATCCACCACCCTCCCTCCTCCCTCCCTCCCCCCTCTCCTCCCCTCTCCCCCTCCCCCCTCCCCTTGCCTCAGGATTCCTCCCCTCCCTCCCCTGCCCCTAACCATCCTGCCCTGCGCATGCGCACTGAGAGAGAAAGTTTTGCTGACCCGGGCAGCCGACTGTGGCAGAGGCGCTCGCTTGGCCCCGGCCTCCCGGGAACTGCGTCCCCTGTTCTTCAGTCCTGTGCGACCCTTTCTGCGTTGTTAGGCCCACGAGATCCCCCCAGGCGCGCTAGAGGAAAAACAACCTCTAGCTGATGAAACCGGGCTGAAACCGCGCATTTCGCAGTCCCCTGCCTTGGAGCCTAGGACACAGCCTGTGCAAGGTCGGGGTAGGCGGGGGCGGTGCGTCGGGATCCTGGCGCCTTTGTTTGGGCTCCAGCGCACCTCGGCCCCTGCTGACTAGCCTCTTCTCCCAGAATCCCTTCTGGCGTGGAGCATCTCCTGGACATCCGAGAGTGCTCCGCGCCAGAGCGGTAACCCAGACCCCAATGCCTATGGGTGACCCCAAACCCTGTGTTGCGGAGTTCGCTAGAAAGATTAGAGGCGGAGGATGGGGCAGGGAGTCAAGAAAGTTATTTCCCGAGGACCCCAAACCTTCTGGGATTCACACCCTCTAATCATGTATTCATTTATTTTAGGAGGATGGGTGAGAGTTTGGAGGATGAGCTGCACAGGCACGCGACTCAAGCTGAAAAGTTCTTCAGCTCCAGGACCTTTGAGTCCAAGGGATTGGTTCAGGTGGAGTTTGTGATCTAAGTGAGGGTCAGGGTTCTGGCTGCAAGAAATTCTGTCTTCACTGCTTATGCTTTAAGAAGGAGAGTACTTGTACCTTCTTCACTGCCTGGCTCTGAGAGCTGACCTCCAGCTGACCCCAGCCCAGATCCCTCCCCGCCATCTCTCTGGAACAGCCAGCCCTGGGTCCGGAGGAGGGGCTGGTTTCTGGGGCTTGGGTGAGTCCAGATTCACACCCCTACACTCCTGGGGTTTGCCCCCAAGACTGCTGCTGAATGACCCCTCTGAGATCTGGAGACTGGATCCTGGCCTCAGTGGGTCTCTAGCATATTGGTATTGTGTGTCTGGAAGAAGCTGCCACTCTGTCCAGATTCAGTCTGCAAGTCTGAGCTGACTTTTTTTTTTTTTAAGACTCTTGGTTCCCTGACCTAGGAAAACGGTAGTGGAAATGCCCCCCCAAAAAGGAATACTTGGAGGACACCCTGGTCTTACCCCCAGGCCTTTAGAACAGAACCTGGCCTCCAGCCCCTAGGTAACTTTGTCTTGGGCAGGGAGGAGGAAAAAGGGATGCAGTCTTTGCCCCAGGGGACTGCATTCACCCCCTGCAGGTTAGTGCTAGAGTAAGGGACCCATGTAAGTTTGTCTGTGCAGCTGGAATCCTAGCAACTTCCAGCATGGAGCGACATTCTGGCCCTTGGGGGGCCCCCTGGGGGGCCCCTTGGGAACAGAAGGAGCTGAGATCACTCCCTCCCCTGAGATTCCAAGGCAGCAAGTGCCAAGAGCAAGGAAGGCTGGGAGGGCAAGTCCAGCAGGGCATTCCTGGACGGTACCGGCTTCCACCTCGCGCCAGGGAATCGGTGTGCACAAGGCTCAGGCTCTCCTAGGAGACCAAGCTTGGCACCTTTTATTACCAGCAGTGAAAGAATCCACAGAGGCCGCCGCAGTGGGCCATCTGGCTGTCCAGACCACTTAGGAAACGGCCCCTAGGAAGAGGACATTCAGGTAGGATGGAGCCTCCTGGGGTGTACCTCTCTTGCTCAGAACGCCACCCAGTGCAACTGTGCTTCCTCCATCTTTCACTTGCCTTTTTCTCCTGAATCAGGGCCCCTGGCCAACCTGCCTCAAAGACTTCTAGAAAATCTCCAGGTAGTAGGATCCCTAAAGAGCTCTTGGAGAAAGTTTTTAGGGATCCTAAAGAAAGGGCCATGCAACCCACTTGTTTAATGCTGCTTTTGCCAGGTTATCTGGAAAACTGACCCCACTCAGGTCAAATCCTGTAACTTAGCTGGTGTGGGGCAAGATGGGGCTGCCCAGCATCTCAGGTTTTGCCTCTCCAGCTGCTTCCTAGGACAGGACAAGGCGCGAGAGAGGTGCAGGACACTGGCACTGCCCAGCCTCAGATCTGTTTCAGACACCTGGCTTCAACGCCATTCTTTCTAGGTCTTGGCCAATGAACACCCCCAGAAAGCTGGAATAATGAAATTCAAGATTTGCTAGCTGCCGCTGAGTCCTCCAAGTCAATCTGAGCACCCAAGGGGATGACCCCCAAACCCTGGCCTCAGTCTCCAGTGGAGACCAACCAGATCCTAGTTCCCTCTGGACCCACCGCAGGAAGAAACCCTGGAAGCTAAGAACCCCTCGGCTTCTCTATGCAACGGGAACAAAGGGGGCTCCCCCCGCCCCATTTAAGACAAATTGATCCCACTAAGCTAGGTCTAGGTCGCCACGCTGCGCCTGGACTGCAGCTTGGATAGACTGAGCAGAGCAGGACTCAGGACACGTAAGGGCTACCGAGTTACTTTACGGCGAAGCCAAATTCGTTTAAAACTTGCAAGGACATCATGGTTCAAACATGGTCAACGGCCTCACTATAGGGTACCCAACCACCCTATGGCCCCAGAGCTCAGTGAAGGTGGAGAAACTCCTGTCTGGACACCCATGCCATTCCTGGGCGTCCCGCACACTCCGCCCCCGTGTCTGCAAGCTTTGCTCGCTTAGAGCCCGCGGGCACCAGCCGGGGACCAGACCCCGCGCAAACGCCGCCGCTGGTCCTTCTGGTTCGCGCACCCACCGCCCGCCCGGCGCAACCGCGGGCGCCCGAGTCTGGGACGGAGCAGTCTCAGGGAAATGGTCCCACAGTAGCGACCAGGCCTCCAGGTCCGGGTTACTCCCCGCCAGTGCCGCTGGGGTCCAGCAGGAAGCGATACCCAAGGCAGCCCGTGGCGCCGGGTCGTGGACCGCCCTGAGCCCAGTCCCGCAGAGAGCCCCCGCCCGCCCTCCGCCGCCTTTCCTGGGCACGATGGGGTGGTGACAGCCTCTGCTGGTCTCCCCACCCCATCCCCAGACCCTCTCCGGACCCCTGCTCACTCGGAAGGAACAGTGCCCCAGCCTGCCTTCGGAGTGAAAATTGAGCAGCTTCCAGAAAATTAACTAGAACGTGGCTTACTTTGCTTTGGGGGGTTTTGGATAAAAAAATGAACCCCACCTCTCCTCACTTCCCAACCACACAAAAGTGACCTCATTTTTTTTAGAAAATGAAATTTACTTAGTACTAGGTGAGCTTTTGCTTCCAACGCAAGCTTTCCTGTAACTACTTTGTGGACAATTGGGGGTCTGCTCATTTGACCCCCCTTTAAGCATGTACAGAGCTTTCAAATAACCGGGAGATTTAGGTATCCCTCTGTAATCATTTAGATGATGGATTGTAATGGCTCAATAGTTCCTCTGGAACCATTACGATCAATCAGGTCAAAATCCAGCTTTGGGGAAAAGTTTTTAAGCACGGGAGGTAGGCAACACGACATCCACACACACTGCGCAGATAACAGGCTCTGATAAGGTACAAGCAACGCCAGGGTCTTAGGAGAATAGATCACAGGTGAACCCAAGAGCCGGTGTTTATTGTGACAGCGACAGGCAAGTTACAGTATCAAAACTGAAAGGGAAACTGAACTGTTTTTCCAGGCAGTTCCCGTTTCCTAAGTGCTTTATGAGCACATAAGTATCTTGTAACTTTCTGTCACCTTAATAAACAAAACAATTCATGCATGCATGTATCTAGCCTTGGTTTATGAGATGTGTGAAGCACGAATATCATGTGGAATTGCATAAACTCCGGGCATACTAGCACCGGCAAAACGGAACGAAAATCACGTCTTAAATTGTGAAGATAAAATGTAAAATGTGCGCAGAGATTGTGGGGAGTTTTTACTTTTTGTACAACTATGAGTTGTCAAAATTATTTTCGACGGATCTACGTTCTAAGATTACTGAATTTTCCTTTTATTCAAAGGTGGAAATAAATGTATTAGAAACGACGCAGTGTCTAATCAAACTGTGGATGATGAAAAAAAAAGTTATTTTAACTGAATCGCGTATAGTCAGGGGGAAGCCCTGCGGACAGAATTACCTTACTACACCCGCGGCGCTACGTCGTTGACGGGCTACACAGGCGGCGGTCGGCGCTGGAGGAATGAGCGTTGGAGGTAATTAATTTCCAGACACTGGAGGGTTATTATCTGCATAGCGATTTCCGGCGAGGGAACTCGGAGCAAGTCTGGCTGCGATGTTTTATCGACAGACTTGGGGACGCAATCCTAAAGAAAACGCGCCACCTGCTGGTGAGCAAGTGACATCTCCCGGTGCCCCTTCCTCGAAAAGTCTCACATCCAGTTGTCTCCGGGGAGGGTTGTTTTTTTTTTTTCCCTTTAAATGTTCTTTTCTGAGTCACGAAATTCGCCTTTACTCATGTAAAACTACACACTGCCCTTCCAAAGAACAAACACGGATTCTGTTTTCCCTGCTCCAGATTTGTGAGGGTAGTTTTGGTTTTGTTTTGTTTTGAAGAATCCGAAATCCTTGGCAACTTTCTACCACCATTAGTTTCTGGTCCTGGGAAAAAACAGTGAACCAGGACCTACTGCGAAAGTTTTCTGCATTCTCCGAGCTGGGTTAGCGCTACCTCCTAGGTAGCTCCTTGGAGATGAGGATGCTCTGGCTCTTGCGTCCACTTCCTCCCTCCCTCCCCAGCTTGGAGGAGCATCTGGACCCGGGCCCCTCCCAGGATTCCCAGTCGGGCTTTCTGAAGAACCAAAGGAATGGAGAGGGAGAGCCTGCTTCTTCGAATCGGAGTCTCTGAAACACGCCATGCCTCCTCCTACCCTCACCTTCCTCCCAGGCAGGCCACTGGATTCCAGGTCCTTTGCTGCTCCCTTCCCTTCCTGGAATTCCCTACAGGATATTTTAGCTGGACCCTCTCTACTCCTTGGCATCAAAGCTGCAACTTAAAAAAGAAAAAAAAAGTTGTTTTAAATTTTATTGAGATGTAATTGACATTGGTTTGATACATTTATATATTGCAATATGATTACCACCACCATAGTGCTAGCTAGCTCACACCTCTGTCACTTCACATGATTATAATTGCTTTTTTTGTGGTGAGAACGATCATCATCTAGTTTCTTAGCAACTCTGAAGTTTATAATACAGTTTGCTGACTATAATCACGATGCTGTGCATCCAGAACTTACCTACGAGTTGCAAGTGTGTGCCCTCACCATCTCCACAACTCCCCCAATCCCCCGCGCCCAGCCCCTGGTGACTACCATTCTACTTTCTGTTTTACAGGTTCAGCAAAGCTGGGTCTTTGATGCTCTCTCTTCCTTGTTATCAAAGCTCTGGCTTTTGGGATAGAGACCTGAAGGGAGAAGTCCTAAAAATATACCTGTTAACATGCTCTTTGGTCTGTCTTTTGCAGACAGAAGAAGACAGGGTGTAGGAGATCCTTGGGGGCTTCGGCTGTGCTGCTCTCACAGGCCTCTATCCAACTTCCTTACAAAACTCCTTGCAGGCACCCTGGGAAGTTTAGAGCTGCAATTGCACAATTTCTAATAAGGAAGAAAACAGAGGCTGAAATTGCTTTCCAAGACCAATTATTCCAAGACTCTTACAGCACTCTTTGCAGCAAAGGCTTGAGATCATGTGCAGAGGAAACAAGCTAGGGCCCAGGGAAAGACAGGCTCCCTGCCCGTGCTCCAGGCTGTCGGAGGAGGGCTCTGCTTCCTGCCACCCATCACTCTCTGCTCCAGCAAGAGGTAGGGTTTCCCAGTTCCTTATTCTGCGCTTGCAATGAGGAGTGGAAAAGGGAAGGGACCTGACTTAGACATTCCAAAGAACTACTAAGGCCACCAAAGCTCCCTATGTGATGTGAAGCCCTGGGGTGCCTCCCGCATGCATGAACAACGATACTGACTGGATGGAAGGGGATGGGGGCTTCTGCCTCTTTAGTGTTTATGATTGGGGTCTTCCTGCATTCAGACTGTCACACTGAAGAAGTCCTGGGTCCCCAAAGTGGTGGCCCAACCGGGAGAGAAGCAACCACCCGTGGAACTTGGAAGGCATCCAGATGCAGCTCTAAGAGTGGTGTCCATCCAGCAGATGTGACTGCAACCCAAGCACTGGCACTGAGGAGGTAGGTGTGAGGTGGGCGGAGAGATTGGAATTGAAGATGCTCCATAATATTTGCCCCTTGGGAAAATCCAGAGTAACCAGCAAGCTAGGAGAGGACCAACCCCTCTGCTAGAAGAACCTTCGTTCCTGTGATTTCTGTGAAGTTCGGCTCAGGAGGAGGAGTGGTATTCGTGGATCTGAGCCATGTCATAGTATAGCTGAACATCTGCACAGAGCAGGAAACCACACTCCCTATTTCAGCCGCCATCAAGGGCCAGGTGCCCTTCCTCCCTGGTCTCAGCTGGCACTTAAAATGCGAGTCTCACCATAGCTCCCTTATTCCCAGGTGACTCCAGGCAAATCCATTTGCTGGTCATGTCTCCAATCCCCCACATGAGAACCTCTCCTCTGAAGAGAAAAGCATTTGCTGAAACACTCTGAGCAAATACAAAATTAAAAAAAGGGACATATATTAGCACAGGATTTTTCACTTCAAAATGACTAATGGTTGGGTCCTTTCGGTATATTTGGGTATTCGTTTGCATATCACATGTCAACGATAAGGGAATGGAGAGAAAACTTAAAACTAGAGCATGATTATCAATGTCTTCCAGATAAAGAATTTCTGGAATCATGGCTTGGTTTGCCAAAAATTCTGTCTGTCACAAACATTTCAGGAGATTTATCTTAGAAAGGATAAGCCATGTAGGGTAGAGGGGCTTGTGCTTTCTTAATATTGTGAGAAGATAGCCAGGGGGAGCTGCAGAAGGCCACGGGGCCCATATGAATGGAAAAAGCTGGGTTCTCAATGCCCAGGGTCCTGCATGGGCAGCAAAGTGCAGGGGATCGTGGAGAACCTCAGGGCATTTCCATCTCAAGCCACTGGGTACAAAGGCCACCCACTGAGGAAAGGGAGGGCCCACAAACACCCCTCAGCTCAGCTTAAGAGCTGGTCCTCAGCTAATTCTTGCTGGAGTGGTAACTGACAGTTAGCAGGTTAATGGTTTAAGAAAGTGCTTTCCAAAATCCCAGCCACAGCATCACCCCGAGGGTTTTCACAATGCAGATTCCCAGGCCCTGTCCTCAGAGTTTCTGATTTAGGAGGTTGGCAGGGGGCCCTGAGAGTCTGCTTGTTTTAAAAGCTCCACAGATGATTCAGATGCCGGTGGTCTTTCGAGCCCATGCAGAGTGAGAGCTGTTGGTAAAGAATGATTCTGCCCCGTGGTATCTGGGTTTTGCTAAGGAGGATTCTGAGGATTGAAAATTTATCCAAAGACAAAGAAAAGGCTCTTCATTAAAGCAGTTTATACCCTCGAGTAGGTGTTTCTTCTTTATCTTTTCCTTTTCTGTAAGAGAAGAGGTCTGGACTGGATAATCATCAAAAGCCTCTCAGTTCCAGAACTGTAGGATCCACCTTGTGCCATGGGACGATGAGTGACATGGGGGCGGGGCTTGGGTTTCCCTCCACCCACATCATGTAGGAGGCTGCCGGCAGAGGAAAAAAAGTCATTTCTGCAGAACTCCCTTGGGGATACAGAGGCCCTGGAGGGAACCAGCCAGCAAAGCTGCCCTCGGAAGTTAGGTCACACAGAGGCCACAGGGATGTGTAGGTTCAGGCACGTGGAAATTAGCTTCTGTGTTGGGAAGCTGATCACATTTGGGGTAAAGGGAGGGAACAGAGGCCTCTAACATCACCTGGTGGACCTCTCTTGTCTTTCAATCCATAGTTCATTATATGAGTGTTACTGGAAGCTTCGAGAAGGAGGAAGGTGCTAAATGGGCTACACGGTGAGACTGGGTTTGCCCACACACCCTGCGCATTCCGGATCTTTAATAGGTTGGACGGGTGGTTATTCACGCAGAAGCAGTGTAGACAGCTGAACGGAAACCCCAGGATGGCTGATTATTCCCCCGTGTCACTGGGGTCATGACATTTGGTGCCGGCCAACAGGGAATTTTTTATGTTTTTACTTTGACAGCACTTTCCAATTTTGTTTTGGTAAAAACATGTCTATTTACATGCCTCTTAATAAACATGCCACTTTACACGTCTTACTAATTTTAAAAGCAGTGTAAAGGGTTCCAGCTGAGTACGATCAATTTTAGTCACCTATGGTGTACAGATGAGGGAACGTAAACGTCTCTTTGAAAGTGTCTATACTGATTTCCTTGCGTCAGGTGCACCCAGAGCCCCTGGCTTGATGGAAAGGACAGTGATTTCAATCACTAACACCCTCGGAGTGATTTAAGGAGCTGTTGTGTGACGCCTCCAGGAGAGCGGCATTATTCCTGTCACCCCTGTTTTATTAACAGAGACGTGAGGTCAGGGGCCTCCCTGTGGCTGGGCCGAGGCTCACGAGTGCAGTCCTGGAAGTGGAAATGGGCTGAAACCTCTGAGGGCAGAGCCACACACAGTTCTTCCCAGGGTCCCCTCCTCTCCTGAGCGCGCGGGCCCTGCACTCCTGCGTGGTCGGCCTGGATCCTCACACCAAACCCAAGAGGTCAGCAAGATGATGGGCACTTTCTGTCTGAGCAGATGTGGCTTAGAAATATCACGTTACTTGTCCCAAAGTCACGTAGCTAGGTAAGTCTGGAGCCACGACTTAACCCCACGTGCATCTGATTCCAAAGCCCAAGTTCACAATGAAGGCAGCCTCCCTCGGCAGTACTCAAAGTGTGTCTGCTGGTGGCATCGGCCTCACCTGGAACTTGTTAGAAATGCAGAAGCCCAGGCCCTGCCTCAGACCTACTGACTTGGAAGCTGCAGACCCCATTCTGATCCCCAGGCCCAGGCTCTAGCCCTGCTCAGGGTCTTAGCCCTAAACATAGGATTTAATCTCAGCTTCTAGAATAGACATCTAGAAGCTGCTAGATGTACAAAATCAAAGGCCCACAGACTAAAGCCTAGAAAAACCGCATCACCCAACTCTAATGAGCCCCAGGGACCCACAAACTCTGCTTTGGCCCAAGAGTGAGCACTGTGGACTGGCCAGCAACCTGACCCTGGCCTTTCCTTTCTTCTCCTCTCCTGGCTCCAGAGGTGAGACTGACTGAGCAGAGAATCCACTGAGAAGAGTACGCAGGGCACAGCCGCTCCATAAGAAAGGGTAGGCTTCAGAGTCTGCTTTAGGAGGTGGGGGATGAGCGATGTAGAAGAGCCTAACGGTGTTTGGGGAGCAGTAGTACCTGCCTCCCTCCTCCTAGTAGAAGAGAAAATAAGAAGGGGCTCCTGGGATCTTCTCTGGTGAGGCACGAGCTTACACAGTGACGTACATATTAATCGGGATATTTGTACATTAATAGTGCATTGCTCTTGGGTCAGTCTGGCACGGGTAACATTTTTGAATTCAAAAGGCATCCGTGATAAGTGACTGACTGCATGTTAAAGTTATGTAAAGGGCTGACCGCTCACCAATCACCAAGTTCTTAAATATGCCTTCTTGTTTGATTATCCCAATCTCTGCCAAACTCAGTGTAGTTATTGTACCATCCTCATCAACACTCTGCCAACAAAAAGGAACCTGGTCTCAGCAAGTGTGCTTCATCTTCTCTTCAACTCCCCTCTTTGAAATCCAACACAGAGGACGCCGGAGTTGAGGCGCGGTGGCCCGGGGCCAGCTCCGCTGGGAGCATGCGCAGGGCCACATGCGGACGTCGGGCCGTGCTGGCGGTCTGGTCTCCCACTCCACGTGCTGTCTTCTTCCCCAGGAGCCCAGGGCTTTCACACTGGCCCTGTTCGACTTTCTCTCTTCTTCTGAGATTGGAGGGGTTGCAAGCATCACCACATCAAGGGAACTGTGCATTTTAAGAGCAGGGTCTGGAAAGAATCATGTTTAACCTACGGGATTGGCATAGAAATGGTAGAATTGCCTCTATTCCAAAAAGCACAGAGTATAAACTCTTGGAGGAACCTTAAACATATCATCTTTGACACCTCCATTTCACAGACGAGAAATCTGAACCTCCAAATACGATTTACCCGGTGACACAACTGCAACCCGGAGCTAGATTTCCTGACATCTGGAGGGGGGCTCCTTACACTTTGCTCCCCGCTCCCCCTTCCTGTGAGTCAAGTCTTGAAAGGAGGGGGTCTTACAAGGGTCTCCCTTTGTCCTATGTCTTCGGAGGACAAAGCCCGTATGAGGGAATGATGTTCTGGGTAAGAGGCCCTCTACAAACCCCGCAGGCACACTGCGGTATAAAGATGCCCCCGTGGATGCCTGGGCCTGGGGTTTGGATGACTGCTGCTCATGATGTGGCAGCCTTATGAAAACATTAAATGTCATTACTTATTTCTTCATGTCCAAAATGTATACTTCAACATTTTCTCTCTGTAGACAAGTGTCACTTTTACTGCAATCTTCAGGCCAGATGTTCCTGGTATAAGTGGTAACAGCTGCCATGCTGGCAGACGTGTGGCTCCAGCTAAGTCACTTTCCAAAAGACCCCAAAGCTCTCTCTGCAAAAACACTGGCGTGACAGGAGAAACCCATACCTGGCCCTCCTGAGCTGCTCAGGAAAGCACAGTGGAGGCTGGCACCGGGGCGTTTGGGCAGGCAGGATGCCAAACCGCTGCCGCACCTCCCTCCTCCTCGGGGATGAGCTGGAATCCCTGGGTGGGGAGAGCTGACTCTGCCTCCTTCCCTTCCGGCTTCCTTTCAAAGCAGCGTTTGTAGTGCCATCACCCATTATCCACGTCCTCGTTTGTCTCAGGACCAAGTCGTTTCCCCTGTTTTCTGTCACCCTCGCCATAGCCTTCTATGATCTTAAGTTGACATGCTATTGTTTTTGAACTTCGCTCAAGTTGCAGCCGCCTGGTAGCATTTATCTTCTCAGTTCCCTTGGGCCTTGGTGAATTCCTCAACAAGGTCCCATCTCGGCATCAGCGTTTCCAGAAAATACAGGCCCAATTTGCTTCCATCTTGAGCGAAGACTGGGGACTTGACTCAGCCAGAAAAATAACGCTTGCCTTTGCAATTTTTGGCTCTCGAGCTGAACAGCCTATTATCCAAGAATGTCATCCTGTTGGGTAAAGCTGAATTTATATGACAGGCACATACGTGGACAGGCACACAGACACTCTCCGGGCATCACACAAGGGAGCTAAGGGTGGCTGCAGCGTGAGGCTTCCTCCAAGAGGTGGCGAGCTCATTCAGAGTTCTGGCTCCTCCAGATGGGAGTGAGGCCAGCTCTGGGCAAGAGGAAATCGTGTTGGTGTTGCTAGAATCCGGCGAGATGTGCACTCAAAGGATGGACGACCTCCTGGGCCTGAGCTTTCAGGAGGTCGGTGGTGGCAGAGTTCATTCGGTCCACGGTCTCCAGGAGTCGTCCAGCCACTGGCCCCCAGCCAGGATCCTGGGCCTAAGCCCTGTGAAGGAACAGCTCCCACCATAGAAAGAACTGGGCTTTGGGATCACACAGAACTGATTTCTAGTCCTGACCTTGCCTCTTACAAGTTATTTGTTCTGGGCAAAGCTGCTTAATCGCTTGACACCTCATCTGTAAAAACAGGATGAACACCTGTTCTATGGGATTGCTGTGATTAATGAACCAATATTTGCAAAGCTCCTGGTACAAAGGGAATAACAATTGTTCTCTCCTTCTTCTGCTGGGACCAGATGATGATTTCATCACTTCTTGAGCTGAGATGTCTTTTAGGAGAATTCCCACCTCAAAAATCAGGACTGTTTCCAAGCCTGTGCCAGTTATTACACCACTTGTGCTCAGTTCCAGCCCACCTTTCCACGCTCTGCTCTGTGAAGCTGGGGCTGGGACCCTGTGAACTACATCTTCCCTCTCCCAGCTGTTCGATGCTGTGAATAGGTAGGGGCGGGGCGAGGGTGGGTACTGGAAGGCAGTTTGCTCACTGCTTTCAGTGTTGCTCTAGGGCTGCACCTCACTCAGCATCACGGGTGGTTCCGGTTTCCAGCTTCATCCAGCGCTCCCAACACCAGCCTCATCGGGCCCCGTGGAGTGCCCTCCCCTCAGATAGCTGAGCCCCTGCCCCATGGACTTCCTCTTCTGAGCTCCTGAGCCTTCCAGAAGCAGGAGGGAAGTGCTGCTTCCCCAGAGGGCTGAGCCCCAGCTCTACAGGGTCCGTCCTCCTGAGAACCCCAACCTTTGCCTTTGTATCCTCCCCCTTTCCCTTGGCGTCCCTGCGCTGCTCCCACTGTGCTTTCTTAGACACCCCTGCCCACTGAACCCATTTTCTCTATTAAATTCTCTCTGTTGAAATGCCTCACAGGATTTCTGTTTTCCCTGCAAGACTGATCGTTACAGGGACCCCATGTCCCAGTTTGCCTAGATTATCCTGATTTATACTAGTTTCCCTGCCATCTTGTCTTGTTTAGCATTTGTCCCAAACACAACTGTCTTGGTTTCTGTGAGATCACTGGAGACATAGTTGTCCCCTTTAACAGGCCACATGGCAAGGGCTTGAAGCACATGCATATATTAGGCTTCTAATGCAGATTTCTATTGTTTCTCTTTGATCTAGAGCCATATTTGTCATCTCTACTTTGGAACAGAGCATTCCCATTGACTTTAAAAAGGGGACTTCCGGAACACAGCTTAGTATTGGAGCTACAAAAGCATGGCTCATGCTACCTCTATCTTGTAATTCTACGAATTAGCCCATGAGTGGCTGTCTCCATGCGCCCTTCCTAGCCCAATCTAGGGAAGTGACCTGTCCCACTTAAAAGGCTTTACATACAAAGACTTTATTTTGAAATTTTTTTCACACCGTGGTCTCATTTCCTATGCAATCCTAAAATGACTGGAATCAGCGCTGTTTCTGAGTCTTTGATGAAGGTGTTCTCTTCTCTTGGAGTAACGTTCTCCTTCTTTTCAAACTCCTCATGGATTATCCTCTCTTCTGCTCAAGTATCACCATCTCCTTGAACCCTTCCCCCACAGCGGGTGTCTCTGCTCTCTTACAAACCCATTCCACGTAACTCTCTGACTCACTTTTGGCACTTGATCACTTCTTATTGGGCTTGGTATCTCTTACATCGGGATCTTATATTGCTATAACTTTAAATGCATCCTTAACATGTCAATTTGATCAAATGCTAAGTTCCTTGATAGAACTGCCTATACTTCATCTTTGAATCCCTCACAGCACAGATCAGTCTTTTTATTTCCACTCTAGTAACATGAAACTTCTTCTACCGAGTCCCTTTACATCCATCCCTCGCGCCTTCCAAACTCAGACATGTCACCGGATATTTCTGTTCACGTTTTCCTCTGCTTGGAGTTCTTGCCCCCTTCACCCAACTTATCCCTCCAGCCTCCTCCTGCAGAAGCTTCCTCTAACACTGCAGGCTGAGCTAAGTCCCCTCCTTCTCTACTACCATCGTGCTCTGTCCCAGCCCCTAGCGCTGCACCTACCACATTATACTGAAATCACTTCTTAGATGCCTGTCTCTTCTGATGGTCTTCTCTATAAGCTCCAAGGATAAATGATGTGTCTTGTGCACCTCTGTACTCACAGGACGTAACATAATGCCTGTCACATAGGAGGGACTTGATAAATGTGTGTTGACCTAAACTTAATACATTTTTGCTGAATGATTGAATGACATCGATGCAGCAAATCCGTGAGCTGCCATTTTTCTCCCCTGGACACATGTTTATCTCCTTCTTCCCCTGCCAAAACCCCAACGATTGCTTCACTGTGCTGTATAATCTTTCTGTCAGGTCTCTGACACACAAAACACATGTAATCATTCCATTATGAGGCCTGGCACTAAGTTTAAGCTGAGTGTACAGATTTATTAGATCTTGTACCAGGAAACCAGTGAGGCAGAGAGTTTAGGAGGATTTCCAAAGGGGATGTAAAATGTTCATGAGCCCTTGTACTTCGAGGCAATTCTATGCTCCCGTGGGGGCCTCAACTGTCCTTGCAGATTGTGTTTCTCCATCTTCCTTTAAAATATGCAGGCAGGCGACTGCTGTGGACTGACATGTAAAGGAAAGCGAGGGTCAAGGGCAACGAGCAACCTGCATATTCATCGCTCGTCATAGCCCCACTTCATGACTAGCTTGCCCTGCACTATTACTCACTGTTTCTGTGCAAAGACAAGTCACACACAGTTCAGACAACCTGTTACTCCAAAGTGCACTTTGCACACTGGCTAGTCTGCTCTGCTGATATGATTGTGAGCACTGGGTGCAGACGACACCCAGTGGGCGCTCTGACGGTCCCCAAGTGTTTGCTGTCCCTGCTTCCCCAGGAATGTGTCCCTCTCCAAATTTTAAGGCTCAATTTAAATCCCACCTCCTCTAAAAAGCTTCATCAACCATTCTGGCTTCTAGGACTCTCTCTTAAAGCTCCAAAGACGAATGGCTCCCAGTGTAGTGCTTCATGGCATTGTCTTAAAAAAGAGTTTAGTGTAAAGAGCCCTGGACTGGGGTTTACAAAGCTCACATACCGATTCCGGGTCCCTTTGTGACCTTGGCTAAATCACTTCACAGTTCTGAGTTTTTCTCCCCTAACCTCCTCTCGTCTCCCTCCTCCCCCGCTTCTCCTTCTTCTTCCTCCTCTTCCTATATTTTCTTTCCCTCATCCTTTTCCTTCTCCCCCTTTATTCTTTTCCTCCTCCTGCTTCCTCCTTTTCTAGGAGATGGGACAGAATAACACCTGTCATGGGGAGGATCTCTTTGACATGTATGTGCAAACATGGTGGAGACTACAGAGTGTATGAGAGCTAAGGTGGTGACTGGAAAGGAAGGGATGTAGATGCTTTTATTTCATAGACCCTGGCTGCCTTCAGGAGGAAGGTGGCAGCAGGAGGCAAAGTCCGGTTGCAAAAGGCCAAACAAATTTGGGAAGAATGAATTCCAGAGATGGAGGCCAAGTTTGAATTGAATGAGTATCACTGACAAAGCATTCATTAAGGGGGCCTGAAACCAAAGGACGGATCATCCGTACGGTGGCCAAACCCTAGGAACAACCACAGCAATTGCTGATTCCAATACAGTTAACTTAACAAGCATCACTGAGTACCATATACCGGGAAAGGCACCAGAGAGGCAGTGGTGGAGAAGGCACAGTCCTTGTCCTTACTAGAGTTTCCAATCTACTGGGGAAGACAGACAGGTGGACAGGCATGGAAATGCAGAGTGGAAGGTATTATAAAAAGGGGGAGTACAGGGTGCTATTGGAGGATACAGGGGAGCACCAGGCTTGGTTTTGGGAGTTCAAGGAGGTGACATCAGACTCAGGGATGCAGATGGCAAATAAGGAATAAATAATAAGAAGCCTGAGAGCAAGGACCTGAGGCCTCACTTCACTGGAGGGCTTTGCTGTGAAACTGACAAAGCTAAGCTTCAGATCCCCTTACTTGTCCGGGTCCTTTCCAAGACCCTGGCAGGCCTCTAACAATGCAAAATATTGTTATGTGATTTTGTACATTTTGAAAAAGTAAGATATTAACTGAGATTACTTAAGACTGTCTTTTCTTTCTACTCTGACTTTCCTTCAGTCATCCTTTCCTTCATGCAAGCATGGCTTCCAGGAAGACTCCCACACTCACCTTGCAAAATGACCTTGAAGGTGAAGACCGGAGGCGATACAGGGATATGCATGTGTTCCAAGATGCCCCCACCAGAAGTATGTGAGTAGAGGGGGGGAAAAAAAACATGGATGGAGCTAGCAGGTAGTCTATAGGAAATTCTTTCAACTTTACTCACTCTTATATGAGACACCTGATAGAGGTTTTCCTAAATCTTAAAAAATTTACATTACCAATAACAAATTACAAAATTGAAATAAAGTTCCCAAAACTAAAAATGGTAAAAAATAAATTTCGATCAATCATACTGGAGGAAAGACTAAGTTATCTTTTAAATCTCTCTATACCAAATTTTATTTTTACATGAAATGGTCATCAAAGAGATTATAGCCAAAAGTGTAGGGACAATCCATTACAGAGGTGTATTAGGCAATTAATTATTAAAAATATTAAGTTATGATTTAGGATTTTGTGATGTACACGATATTTGTCAGTTCTTTAAAATATATGATGTTTTATGATTTCTTTTCTCTTTCTAAACAGATATTCACTTTCATACCTAATTTTGTTTTTGTAATTTTGAATTCTTCCTTTTAAGGAGGGCAACCCAAATCCCATAAGCTTCAGGCTTTTCCAAACCTAGATCCACCCTGGTTGACCAGGTATATTCTTGGAACTGGTGGGACTCAGTTCTGTTGTCATTGACAGTTTCTCCATAAGTGGTTGTACTTCTTGATCGTTGTGCAAAACCAGTGCCCGAGGCTCGCATCTCTTCTGGAGGCTGTACCCCACTGGCTGAGAGCCCCTGGCTCCCTGAACCCATGAACTGAGCCCTGAGGGAAATCCTCAAAGGCCTGAGGAGCCTAGGGTCCCCAGGAAGGATGTTATCTACTGGAAGGGGTTTGTTGGTGAAGATACCAAAAGGCTGGTTGGGGTGCCAGCTGGCGTAGCCAGGAGAACTGTTTGGGCAAAGTGTCTCAAGTGACATGGAGAACATAGAGGGAACCTAGGATAGAATGGGGACAGTATGGGACCTCAAAGGGTGGGAGAAGAGCAAATGCTTGTCAAAATCAGGCAGAGGATGCCTTTGAAGAACTTCAGACCACTCCCAGATGGCAGAGAAATGGGGTCTGCGCAGCACTTGGAGAGGCTGCAGACAACACCTGACACCAGCCTGTGCGCTCACAAAGGGAGGAACAGTCACATTCTCTAGGAGATTAGAGTTGGAGACCCAGGGTAGCAACAGCTCAGGAAAGAATGAGGGAGACAGAGCCGGTAAAGCTCAGTTCACACTGGGATTGGCTGGCTGTCTGCAGAGAAAGATACTCTTCTGTCGCTCTAATTTTGTTCTTTTTGGGCAAATACCTAAAATGAGCTTTGGACATTAATAAACTTAACCCCTGTGTTAGGGTTCTCCAGACTATCTATCTCTATGTATCTATGTACGTATCCATCTGTCTACCTAGCTGTTTATCATCATCATCATCATCTTTATCATCTATTTATCTGAAAAGAGGTTTATTATAAGAAATTGACTCACAGGATTATGGAGGCTGAGAAGTCCCAAGATCTGCAGTTGGCAAGCTGAAGGCTCAAGACACCTGATGTATAGTTTTAGTCCAAAGGTCTGAGAACCAGAGCACACGTGGCATAAGTGCCAGTCTGAAAGCTGGCAGGCTGGAGACCCAAGAAGAGTCAATGTTTCAGTTCAAGTTTGAAGGCAGGAAAAGACCAATGTCCCAACTCAAATAGTCAAAGCAGGAGGAGTTCCCTCTTACTCAGCCTTTCTCTTCTAGTCAAGTCTTCACCTAACCGGATGAGGCCTACCCACACTGGGGAGGGCACTCTGCTTTACTCAGCCTAAGGATTCAAACGTTAATCTCATCCAGAAACAGCCTCACAGATACACCAGAATATTGTTTGGTCAAATGTCTGGGCATCCTGCAGCCCAGTCACATTCACACATAAAACTAACTGTCACAACTCCAGCCCCTGTTTGTTTTATCTCCTGGAAAGTGTGAACAGGTAGAAGAAAAGGAGGGAAAATGTAAAACTGGTCTTTTAGGGCCTGGAGAAACAGAGAATACCCTGTCTCACCCTTTAACAAGAATGATATCAATCAGTGTAGGTATAGTGAAGACTGGGTAGGAGCAGGGGTTACTTCTGGGGATGTTTTGTATCCCAAACACAAGTAATTCTTCTAATTTTTACTATTTCTTGATTGATTCTTATTTTCTCAATTGGACTTAAAGTTCTCTTAGGGCAAGAACTGCCCCCCGCAACCATACCTTCCCCGCCCCACCCCCCCGAACGCACACACCCCATCCACCCAAGGCTGAGCTGACTAAATGCTGAATAATTCACAGACAATGCCCCTAGGTCTCAAGAGCGTTGTTACCTGAAACATCCGTTGTGCTTTTTAAGGAAGAATAGTTTCCTTCTTTTAGAATAGTCTAGAACTCTATTCTATCGAGGGTGTATAAAATATTTAAAGACCCTAAAACAGCTAATTTCTAAAATAAGGAATAAAATGAAAGCCACAAATGCATCGCAAAAGCAATCCTTCCTTAAATGAGGTCTCACATCTCATCACGGTGATTCATACAGAATAGTGTCTAAACCTGGATCGCTACACCAGGAGCAGAAATTCAAACAAGCTCACAAGAAATTCAAATGCATAATTTGTGAGATAAGTATTACCTATTTTAGCAAAGGAAGAAGAGTTTAACCAAAATACATGATTACACTTGATTATATTGAATATTAATCTAAACAAACCCTAATTTTAATAATTTTACATTTTTCTTGCTGAAGTAAGGAAGAATGTGTAGATACATGGCATATATGCCATTTTAAAAATTATCATGACCATACAGCTTTAATTTTTTCATCTTATTTTTGACATGGCTGTATTTTTAAATCCCTAATCAAAACAAGGACATTGAGATGACACTTCTATTCCATGCCTTTTAGATATTATACATTGAAAAAGTTAAGTATTGAAGCTACCCTACAGGTGACTCTGCTCTGTATTTAGCAGAAGAAAAATTATTTGGAAAAATGAAGTTGAGGGCCCTCAGCTTGGGAAGTTACCAAGTGAAATCTTTATGTTCATGTTCAAAAACAGAAAATCAAAGACTTTGGATTCTGTGTGAAGCATAAGTCTCAGAGTAACTCAGTGCCTCCAAAATCACATCTGGGCACTTAAATTTTAAGAGCTTAAAAGGAAGTCATGTGGAAATTCTTCTGAATGGAGTCATAGACACTTGGTTTCCGAGGAGTGATCTTTGATCAGCGCAGGTAGACGTTACTAAGAACTTGGAACGATGGGGTATAAACATCATGTTCTGACCCCCTTCTGGGAGCAGGATCATGTCTACACTGTATCACTGGGCAGTGGGATGACATGCATGGGGAAGAATGGGACTCTGATCCCAAATGGCCAATGTTAGAAAGTGTCCCTCTATTCTGACTCAGGCTGTCCCTTGACCATCAGCCCTGACTGGTCTCCTACAGTCCTGACCTCACTCTCTATTGGCCGCCCTCTGTCCACCCAGAGCTGACCTCAGTGAGTCCATCCTGAAGCTGGCCTGCATACACTCTTCTTGCTGGACGGTCTGCTCTTAGGAGGCTCTGATGACCTCAGCAGCAGTCCTCTGCTGGAGGGTCCTAGCCCTTCCTGACAGTGCAGTGCCCCACTATGGATGGGAATTTGGAGTACTGTTTTGTCAAGAAAAAAGCTGAATTAAAGGCCTTCCTTGCTTCCCTATTTTCCCCACATAATGACATGGATACTGCCCCACAGCAGCCTGAGATTGCCCACATCAGTGCACTTGGGCATTTCCTGGCCCCTTCTTGATGTGGCTGAGTTTGTGGTCACAGGAAAACAAAAAGAAATGAAATAACACTCTACAGCACTCCCTGTGGTTGGTTCCCTTCTTGCTGCTCGCATCCAAAGAGCTTTGCTAAATGAAAAATCCCAGAACATTAGGCTTTGATGGGACTCTTGAGATTTTATTAACTCTCTAAGTTTATAATTTAGAATACTGAAACCAAGAGAGAGAAATTTTCTAAAGTTGGAATGCTAGCGACCGGCTGAGCTGGCCCTGGAATCCTGGTCTGGGTGATTCCCTGCCCAGTGTTCCCTCTACTCCAAAGGCTGCACCTTCAAAGAGTTGTTGCCTTAAAAGCATCATCAAACCAACTTTGAACATTCACATTCTTAATGAGCAAGGTACTGGCCGAAATGTCCCTTTGCTCAAGGACTTGAGAACTGTTCTGTGGTCTCTCCACTAGGTAATTTGCTCAGAGAAATGCTTTGTCTTCCAACAGATGGAGAGATGGATGACTGATGTCCAGGCTGGGGGCGAAGCATCTACAGGTACTGCTTATGCAAAACGAGAGTAGGCAGAAACCTCTAGCTTATTTTTCACCTCCTCTCCCTTTCAAATAACTATATTTGTATTTCTAATACATGAAACAGTTAACTCTGTAGAAGGAGAGTTAGAGACGGTACCTAATCCCAGCTTGATGCAATTACTTTAACATGAATTTAAAATAAAATTAAAGTTAACAGTTTAAACTGATGTTTGAGGGTTTTAAAAAGATTTAGTTTCCTTTGGAACCACTGTGTTATTTGATCCAGTACAATCTTTTTGAGCATAACATCTTTACCCAAGTACCATTACTACTAGATTATGCCCATAGGTTGAGTTACAAATGTCTAAAAATCTTAAAATTATTAAGCTCAGATTAGAGTGTTCAAAGACTACAGTGTTATTTTAGTCTCCTGCCATATCCTCCATTTACTATAAACTTGTTATATTGGCATTCAAATAAAATGTCATAAAGCAAGTATGTAAGAAGGTGTTTGGGGTTTGTTTCAGGCTTCTGTGAGCCAAGTTTGCATGGCAACCAAGACGTATAACAGAAACATTCAAATGGTCTTCATAAAAAGAAATGCAGAGCAGAGCTCAAGAGTGGGGCAACTTCTAAGTTGGGGCAGACTATCAAAGCTGGTCAGAGCAATGACTGAGGGTCTAGGTAGGGACAGCATGTCACCCAATATTGTCTCAACAGTAGGTATCCCAAGTCCCTCTTTGCTGTGGCTGCCAAGTGCTAATGCATTGGAGGCAAGCCTCTAGAGATGCAGCTGCATGGAATTTGCAGACGTTACAGTTGAAAGGACCCTTAGACGCCATGTTAACCAAACCCCTTGCTTTACAGGAGAGAAAATGGAGATCCACAGCTGTGATTTGTTCCCAATCACAGAGGTCTGCTTGTCTACTCGTAGCAGAGGCACAGAAATATGCTCTTACCCGTTTTCTCTGTTTTAGTGGATTCTCTTTTGTTTTCCTTATAACTGAATTTGCATTAAAAAGGCAAGTGTGGGGACTTCCCTGGTGGCGCAGTGGTTAAGAATCCGCCTGCCAATGCAGGGGACACAGGTTCACGCCCTGGTCTGGGTGCTCCCACGTACTGGGGAGCAACTAAGCCCGTGCACCACAACTACTGAGCCTGCGCTCTAGAGCCTGTGAGCCACAACTACTGAAGCCCGCGTGCCTAGAGCCCGTGCTCTGCAACACGAGAAGCCACCGCAATGAGAAGCCCGCGCACCGCAACGAAGAGTAGCCCCCGCTCGCCGCAACTAGAGAAAAGCCCGCGAGCAGCAACGAAGACCCAACGCAGCCAAAAATAAACAAAAAATTTTAAAAAGCCAGTGTGGATACAAAAGGCTTGCATTTGGACATTGCCTAGATGGTTTTGGTGACAGAGCCAGCAGGATCTCTTCTACCCACCAAACTGGCCTGCTCCTTCTTCAACTGCAGACACTGATATCCACCACCCTAGTTTCTATTCCGGTAATCAAAAGTACATATTGGGTCCCTCTTTACTCTTAGCTTGTTAAGAACCCTGGCAAAGTATATTTGTCATGAAGCTGCAAATCCAGATGGCTCTGCAGTACAATGGAGTGGAAGGTCTCGTAACTGACGTCCTTTTAACCACTTGACCAGTCTAATGAACACCCTTCATTTCCTGTTTTCATTTGTAATTTTCACCAATCTTTAATTACGGAAAATGTTAAACGCATTCAAAAGCAAACCGAAAAGTATAATGAACTCCCAAGTGTCCCTAGAAGTAGGATTGCTGAATCAAAGGTTTCATGCACATGTAATCATGCTGGATATCACCAATTCCTCCTCTCCGTGGGGCTAATTTACATCCCCATCAACAACGACATGAGAGTGCTAATCTCCCCAGCCTCAACAACTGCGTATGTTGTCAGTAATTGGGATTTTGGCCAATATAATACGTGAGAAATGGCATATTTCCCTGTAGCTTGAGTATGCATTTTCTTACAATGAGTGAGGTTAAACATTTTTCCGTATGGGTTACGAACCATTTGTATTTCTTTTCTGTGAACTGTGTGCTCATACTTCTAGACGATTTTTCTATAGGGTTGTTAAAATTTTTATTTTCTCTTTCAGCTGTTCTTTCTATATTATGTTAATCAATATAAAATTGCTATTTTTGAACACTGACAAGTGAAGATTTTTGCGTGGTTGAACCCTAGCATTAGGTATATAATCCTTGTGTGATATGTGGCCAATATTTGTTTACTGTCTTTTTTACTTTTCTTATTATTGTCAAGCAAATTATTTTTAAAAATTTTAAGTAATCAAACTAATTTTTTTCCTTATTGCTTATTGCTGTTGGATTTTGAGTCATCTCTAGCAAAGTTTTCCCCATGGACATAATATAAGGAATTTACCCTCTCTCCTTTTAGTGCTTATCATGGTTTCATTTTTAAAATTTTTACATTTTAAATACCTGGTCATTTTAAATATTATCCTGATAATTTATCCTAGCATACGGGGTAAGGAATATATCCAATTTTATCTCTAACCATGTCACTATCCAGTTATCTCACCGCCACTTATTAAAGAATCCATCCTTCCCCTCCCCAATTTGAGATGCCACCTCTATCATATACTAAATTAAAAAAAAATATTTCTGGAGTTTTAATGTCTTTCTACTGGTCTGCCTATTCATGCACCAGTGTTATACTGCATAATATGTTTCAAATATTTAGTAGGCTAACTTCCTGCATTGCTTCTTTTTTTTAGGGGTTTCCTTACATTCTTCCTTATTTATTCCCCCAAATAAATTTTATAATCAACTCATCTAGTTCTAGGAAAAAATTTAGTGATTCTCATTTTTCCAGGTTTATTGAGGAATAATTGACAAATAAAGTTGTATAAAGTGTATAACAGGATGATGTGATATACACATACATTGTGAAATGATTTCCACAATCAAGCTAATTGACACATC
This sequence comes from Tursiops truncatus, assembly GCF_011762595.2. Taxonomy (NCBI): domain Eukaryota; kingdom Metazoa; phylum Chordata; class Mammalia; order Artiodactyla; family Delphinidae; genus Tursiops; species Tursiops truncatus. The sequence continues at coordinate 74,465,156 of NC_047047.1, read as the reverse complement.
CATCACCTAACACAGTTAACTCTTTTGTCTAAGTTGAAATCTTAGGCCATGCATTGGCATGGTTTATCTAAGTGAAACAATAGGAATTCCAATTAGTGAACCCATATTTTAACTAAAAAGATTTGGCCTTCTATTAAAAGACTGATGATTAAATATATTGTGTCAGCTTGTGTTTTCCAAAGATGGCCACAAAAATATCTCCCATCCCACACGCTCTTTTGTACAATAGGACCTTGTCACTTCTCCATCAAGAAGTGGAGCCTGTGTCCCCTCCCCCTGAACTTGGGTGGACCTTTGCAACTGCCTCATGGACCTCCACTGAAGGATTTTCATTCTGTAATTGAAGTATCACTGCAATTGTTCCCTACTTCATACATAAAGATTGCTAATTTGGGGACTTCTCCGGCGGCGCAGTGGTTAAGAATCTGCCTGCCAATGCAAGGGACATGGGTTCTACCCCTGGTTTGGAAGGATCCCACATGCCACAGAGCAACTAGGCCCGTGCGCCACAATTACTGAGCCTGCGTCCTAGAGCCTGTGAGCCACAACTACTGAGCCCATGTGCCGCAACTACTGAAGCCTACGCGCCGCAACAAAGAGTAGCCCCCGCTCGCCGCAACTAGAGAAAGCCCATGCGCAGCAACGAAGACCCAACGCAGCCAAAAATAAATAAATAAATAAATTTATTTTTTAATAAAAAGATTGCTAATTTTATAGAAAGGAAGTTTTCTTGAGAAAATATTCTGATTGATAGTAACTAGTCACTTTTTGTAAGTTAACTGCACGTTTTCTCTAACATAATTTTTTTCAGCCCTACATACAGTAACACTGAGGAATATGGAGATGCAGAAAAAAGATGAGTATGCTTAAACCAGATTATTTTCAGACAATTACAACAATCATAGAAAGGAAGACTAGAGGCCACTGAAAGATTAAGACGTAAGTTTCCAAGCATCTACATGGTTTTGTTTGGTGCAGCTAAGAGCCTGACATTTAAAAAAAAAAACATAAAAACTAAATAAAACATTTTCTGGGGTTTGCCATTGTGGTGATCCTTACCTGAAGTGGAGAGGAAAGCAAGGACATCATCATCTACAATAGGCTTGCCACAGAAAATACAGGACACCAGTTAAATGGGAATTTCAGATAAACACAAAATGTTCTTAGTGTATTCCAAATCTTATATAGGACATACTAAAAATATTTTTTGTTTATCTGAAATTCAAATTTAACTAGGTGCCTTAAATGTTTTTATTTTTTTATTGAGTAATAATTCATATGACATGAAATTCACCAATTAAAGTATAAAATTTAAGGGTTTTTAGTATATTCACAGAGTTATACAATTATTACCATAGTCCGTGTTTTGACCACTGTCATCGCTCCAAAAGGAAACGAGTACCTATTAGCAGTTACCTGACATCCGTGCACCCAGCCCGAGGTACCACTGATCTATGTTTCGTCTCTATACACTTGCCTAGCTGGACATTTCATATAATTGAATCATATAATCCACAGTGCATCCTGTATTTTTATTTTCTACATCTGACAGCCCTCGCCCAGATCCAATTGCCTAGAGCAATTAAAAGTAATTTTAACCAAAGAGAATATAAAGGGAAAGTAGATTCGCGGCAGCCGATAGGGAAAGTGGCACATGGAGAACCTGGAGGTGCTTCTCCTCACCACATTGCGTCTCTTATCATAGGCACCAAAGCCAAGTGCAGCCAGTCACTCTGGCTAGTTTAAGGACAAACATTCTTTCCTAAAGGAAACCCACAGCAACTCTAGGAGAGCCAGAGAATCAGACCAGCTGCTTTGTAGCCTAGAACGACACCCAGGCACATCACAGAACAGCTTGCAACGGGAATCTCATCACCTCTGTGTCCAGGTGCTGTGGGGCACCCCACAGACCCTGCACCAGGGATGCTGTTGCTAGGACCTCTGCCATCACTGCATCTGAAAGCCTTGTGTCTCCACTGGGCTCTACTAGCCCCCCAGTCCAGGAAGAGATTCCACACTGGACTTCCTCTTCATCAGCATGCAAAAGATGGGGCAAAAACGGATTTCAAGAACAAGTCCATCTCTAATTCTTGCAGCCTGGGTGGTGAGTACAATCGACGGCAACTGGGGTCCCATTCCTGTGCCCTGGCTGCATGAAGACTAGAAAAGTTAGTTTTTAGCTCCTACCTTGGGGAGGCAGGACCCATAATGTGGGAAAAATACCAAACTACGAGAGAGACTTTCTAAAGATTCAGGGCCACCATAAATATGACATGGATCCACCACGACCACATTGACCATCTCTTTTCCCTGCTTTGCTTGGGAAGATGTTGAAGTGACTGCTGGCACCAGAAAGGTGAAGTTGGGTAAGAGAATGATGCCAGGCAACTCTCTGAAGCAGAGGATCCAGGGCCCTTGGAAGTGAGAAAACATCTGCGGCCCAAGAATACTGGGACATTTATGATGCCTATAGTTCCTAGACACTCTTATTTTTGGAATCTCCACCTCAGTATAACAAATGTATTAAAATTCACCCACATGCCCTATTAAATATAAATGTTGCCCATACATTTTTTGGAAATTCCTTCATAATTTTCCTTTTAAAACTATTTTTGTTTCAGGTAGTTTATTACATTTAAAAATTATAATGATTAATTCACAAGGATCACACAAGCTCGGGAATTCTTACAAAATAAGAAAATTGAACATACAATTCCTTTCAAGGATTATTTTTACTAATATCAAATTTAACAATGAAAACATTTGCCATCATGTGACATTTTCCAGACATCCATTAACAAACCATTACTTTTGATCTTTCAGTTTTCTGTTTGTCCTTTGGATACAAATAATAATTTCATGCTTCAACCTTTTACAAGGAGCATTGAAACGCTTAATGGCTAAAACAACACTGGGAGGATATTCCTATATAAAATTATCTGTGGGATGTGTTGGATAGTTAAACAAAATCCAAGATGAGAGAATAGCATCAACTGCAAACCAAGGCTACAGATAGTCCTGGATGAGGCTTTTCTCAAATGGCTGACCCCCTTTCTCCCTCCTCTGGTCTTTGGATACAGAAAACCCCATCTGGACTGTACCTTCAAGGGCAAAGACAATTCTCAGCCAAGATGGAAAGGGACTTGAAGGGAGTTTACTCACATTGCGTCAATAAAAAGGAAAAGAAGGGCTAGAAAGAGATGCCCACGTTAAGCCTGAGAAAGGTTGGAAGAAGCTTGCAAATACACTGTAGAAATAGATGAGGATAAGTTGATGATAACAGATGAGAGAAAAAAGGGACACCACACGCAAAAGAAAGACAAAAGATACAGTCAAGATGATCTCAGAGATGAGATGTTCAAACAACAGAATGAGATGAAAAGGGAGTTTTTAGAGCTAAAACAAACCAAGGACCAAAACATCACTTAACACTAATTAATTATATATTCTATATCACAGAAAATATAATTAATTAGAAACAGATTGTAACAGAGTTGACTACCTAAAACTGAATTGCTGGCACATAGGAAAGGATTGAAATAATCTTAATGAAAATGGAGGGGGAAAAAGGATTAAGATACTAAAGCAATTAGTAATGGGGTGGTATGGTCTGACCTAAAGATGACTGGAGTCTCTGAAGTGAAGAATCCCATAAATAAAACAATATACTGAAGTCCTAATACATAAAAAATTCAAAGGATTGAGGAAATATTGAGTCTATGGACTGGAAGTCACATTATCTGTGAAGAAAAACAAATACAGAACAACTGAATCTATGCCATCGCCAACTGAGGTAATGGATTTCATGGAAGCATCAAAAACTAGAAACATAAGATAACAGAATTCAAAGAAACAAATATATGTGTGTGTATGTATATTATATTTATATTATACTAATACATGTAAATAAAACAATCTATTAAAGTTTTATAGATTGGGTCACAAAAACTAAACCCAAACATATATTGCATACAAAAGAAGCCTCTAAAACAGATTACAGAAATACTAAAAGGATAAACAAAAGCACAGTATGGAAACACTACACCCAAGTTATAAAGGAATTCTCCCATGTTTTTGTCTACACTTGTATAGTTTCATTTTTTTACATTTAGGTTTCTGATTCATTTGAAACTACTCGTGTATGTGGTGAAAATGGATCTGGTTTTATGTTTTTATAAATGACTCTTCAATTTTCCCAACAACATGATATAAAAAGTTCACCTTTGCCCCAGTGATCCCAGGAACCACCATTATCATATTCTAGATTACAATACATAGCATACGTGGTTCCATTTATTTCTGGACTTTCTATTCTTGCCATTGATTTTTATGTCTATTCATGCACAATTACCATACTGCTTTAATCATCAAGGTTTTGTAATATGTTTAGATATCTGGAGGGCTAGTCCCCTCTCATAACTCTTCCTTTTCACTGCTTTCCTAGTTATTTTGCATGTGTGTTTTTTCACACAAATTTTGGTATCAACTTGCCTAGTTCTAGACAAGGCTGATTGGGATTACATCCATTTTGTAGATTAATTTAGAAAGAACTAAAATCTTGATGCCATCGAGATGTTCTGAGCAAAAACAAGCAATATCTTTCCATTTACTCAAGACTACTTTTGTATCTTTCAGGCGCTATTACAGCTTTTTAAATACATGATTTGAACACTTCTTCCCAAATCTATTTCTAAGTATTTCATAATTTTTGCTGTTATTATAGATGGGTTTTCTCCTTCATTATATCTTGTAGCTGGTTATTATTTATACGTGTGAAATTTACTGAATTCTTTAGATAACAAAGCATCTCAGAACACAGTGTGCTGAGTTCTATCCTACACCTACACCATCCCCATTACTTCATGAGTTGGTAATTATCATCACTGAGTCCACGTGGGGAAAGAGTTGATGGAGCTAGAGTTCCAGGTTAGGGCACAGGACTGGCTCAGCAGTCCTGGTCATATCAATCTCTACCACCCAGAGGAAGGCACATGTGGCGATGGTAAGCTATGATCTTTGATTGTATACTATCTGACCTGCTTCTCAGAGGATATGAAGTCCAAGAGTATTCTTCTCAATGCATCAGTACTAAAATGTCATTAGCATAAACTTAGCCTGGACTTTGTTCTATGGAACTCTTTGACATTTTAACATCAGTGAAGTTTCCTGTATTGGCTTCCTATTGCTGGTGTAACTACCATCAATTTAGAGGTTTACAGCCACACACATTCATTCCTGTATTCTATATGTAGATTAGAAAGTTCAACATGGGTCTCACTGGCCTAAGATCAAGGTGTCCATACGGCTGCATTCCTTCTGGAGGTTTCAGGAGAGAACCCACTTCTTTCCCTTTTTCAGATCCTAGAGGCCACCTATATTCCTTAGCTCATGGCCCCTTCCTCTGTCTTCAAAGCCATCACTCCAGCCGTTGGTTTTGTGTTTACATTTCCTATTTCTGACTTTGAAGCTTTTGCTTCCCTGTTATAAAGACCCTGGTAATTACACTGGGTCCACCCAGATAGTACAGCATAATCTCCTCATATCAAGATCCTTAATTCAGTTACACCTGCAAAGTTCCTTTTGCCACGTAAGGAAACATATTCACAGGTTCTGGGAATTAGAATGTGGATATCTTTGGGGGCCATCATTCTGTCCACCATATTTTTTGTATGAATTTTTTCTATAATTTCATGGTTGTTGGACTATCTAGGTAAAGTGTTTAGATCCCTACTGGGAAGCAAAGGAGTGTAGGAAAGAACCCAGACTTGAGTCTGATAGGCCTAGATTTGAGCCCTGACTCTGCCTGACTAGCTGTGTGACCCTGTGGAAGTTAATTTTTTTAAGCCTCATTTTCTTCATCTACAAAATTAAATACATAATAACTGTGTCTACTTCTTAAGGTTGATGAAAGAAATAAATGAATTGAAAATGTAAAATATTTAACTCAATGCCTGGCACATAGTAAGCACTCAAAATCTGTTAGCTGTGGCCTACTGACACTTCAAGAAACAAAATGACTTTTAATGGTGCTGCATTGATAGCCTATTTAACTTATTTGGCCTTTTTTGGATTTCAAATAAGTAAACCAATTTTTCGATAACCCAAACTGGTCCCTGGCTTTACCAGTCAAAAAAGGGCATACCATCCAAGAATCGGTTTATCGACACCGGCACACACGCACCCCCCTACCCCCCTGCCCTCAGGAGTGTCATAAATTATTCCAGCGGGTTGGTGAGCTCTGCTGTCCTAAGGCAGCACATGAATAACTAAGCTGCATGGCACTGACTTATTGAAATGGCTGTACTCAGCATTTCAAGTATTTGTTATGCACTCCTTTAACTATACAAGGAATCATTTAATTGTTACATCTAACCATATTCTAATCTGTTCTAGACCCTGTCCACCTCCCAATAACTATTCTCCTGGGGCAGCACGCTATCAAATAGAGAGATTTTTCATGGTGTGGTCCCAGCTTTTGTTACTCTGTTTTGCAAGTTGAGCTTAGCAAGTCTGTCTGCCAAGGTACCGGCTCCTACATCTGCAATTATAATTGAATCCACACAGTTAGATTTAATCACACAACCTCATATAATACATTGGTTGTCATAGCTTTCCGCTACTTTAAGCATATTTAGTTTACAAGCTACTGTATTTCTAGTGACTATTTGGGGCAGAGGATTTTATTGGTATCTACTACAATGTCTTCCTTCCAATTTGATTTAGTTGATGTGTATGCACATTTGCAAACCCAAGCAAAAGAGACAAGTTAGAGTGGTTTTATCTTCATAGCATTTAAACTCTTCCTGGTTCAATTTTTTTTATCCAGTAAGAGACTTTGAAGGGATTAGCCATAACCTAATCCCTTCTTGACTTACACATAAGACAGACTTGTCCATTATCCGACTCTTAGTGATTCCAGAATTAAATTAGAATGTGGATATCTATTATCTATTAATACAGATGAACTCTATTAATACAGATGACATATCAGATAGAAGATCTGTTAATTCTGTGTACCATCATAATTATTATAAATTCTTTTTAGACATATATTTTTGTCCTGATCAGCATTCTCCCAGGATATTTTATTTGGTTAGAACTTAGTAATGGAGTAAAACTCAATTAAGCAAATAGTTATTGAAGGCCATTTCATGGTACCATGATCCTCTAGTTTGCCTAAGGATTCCCAACAAACCATCCTGATAATTTTTCTCATTGAGTTGGGTTGGCATACGGTGAAGATGCTAGCTTGGTACAATGGACTCAGTTGGTCAGAAGACCATTTCAGTGTAGCAGCAGAGCTAATTCCTAGCCTGCCTCACTCGTCTTCCTAAGCCATAGCCCCCACTGTATATCTCATCTCCCTTTTCATCTTCCGTAAGCCACTCAGTTTAGTGGTTTGGACCTGCTTCCTGGATGAGCCTCCATTTCTGCCTCCTGCTCCCATTCGAATCCAATGTCCACTTGTCCAGTAAGGGCTTTCCTCCACTGGAACAGGAACTCCCAGCTCAGAGATGTTACTATTTGCTCCCTCTTCCTCATTTGGATTGTTTTCCATGCATCTAGTCAGCAAGTTTGACAGCGGCATTTATTTTGATGTCCCCAGAAACCCAATAAAACTCAGGTAACATCCTGTGCAGACTGCAAACCTGGTCTTATTTCCAGTGAGGACAGATGAACCCTGCAGAGACTCTTATGAGCAGTAGGGACTTAAAGTGACCCCAGAGCCTCCAAAGGCTCAGTACAGACCTTGAATATATTCTTTTATTTTCATCTTGTTTTTTCCTACATTCTGTATCCTGACTTGGAGGCAAGCAAGGTGCTATACATCCCCTTAATAGCACTTCAAAACTGACTTAACCTTTCAGTATGACTCAATAGAGGAAATACTTAAAGCATCTGTGTTAAAGTGTTAATGCTAAAGATATTTTAAAAATACAAAAATAAAGGAAGGTCATATTCATACCTGATCAATTGAACTGGAAAGTGTAAAAGTTACTAAGGATACTATTTAGGTAAAAAGAGACATATAATAATCATGCCATACACAAATACAGAACATTGAAAGATGAAAACCATCATTCAAATTCAATAGCAAATATAATTGGGACAAGACTTCTGTAAGAAAAAGGAAGTTGCTGGTTGTATTTAAAACGCACAAGCAACTATCTATTGCTTATGTGAGATACAGTTAAAGTTCTGGGACCTACAAAGAATTCAAGTGAATGTGTGGCCAGAGCTCAGTTATAACTACGTGCATGTAGACGATGTCGATCTGGTAGATGTGGAAGTAGATACAGTTACACATAAAGATCCAGCTATTCACATAGACAGAGAAGCTGATGGTTTTCTCTGGGAATGAATAAAATCCATAGCAAAATACTTGCAGAGAGACAATCATGGCCAAAGACATGCTAAGAACATGCGCACTAAGTGTTTGTCCTCTTACCGCCACAAGGAAATGAAACTGAGGAGGAATGTGACAAGTAAGCCTTCCTGAAGTTTGTTGTCAGGCAAGAGTGATGCCTGTTCACCAGTAACTACGGTACTAATCTATGCACTTTGGGTTAACATAGGTAACAAGAAGCAGAGACCTGCTAGTAATTTCCCAGTGGTTCAGATTCCAGGATTTTCTGTGATGGAAAGAGATGTTTGGTGATCCGGGGTATCAAGCAAAGATACACAAACAGCCTCTGATGGCAGATATAGCCACCAGAACTTCCCTAAATCGTTACTAAACAGTATTTTGAAGATTTCACAGAAAACATTGTAAACGCTATTACTAACTTCTGTAACACTGACTACATTGTCAAAAATACAGGACTGTTTTTCTACCAGGTAATAAATCACACAACAAAATTATAAAACTTCACTGTCTAAAAACTTCATTTTGGTTTGCAAAGCAATTAGTGTTCTTTCTGAAGTTGAGGTCAACATGTGAAAATGTTGTCTGATTCTGTAAACCAAGATGACAGACTGAATATACTGTGCATACCTTACAAAAACCTAGACGAGAGAGAGGGCACATCACGTGCAGTTGCTCAGAGGTTGTTCAGAATGGACTGCCAGCCTCTATTGTAGTCATAGGTGGGGATCAGTTTTCAAAGGAAGTAAAGGATGGTCTGCTGACATGACTATCTTCAACATTTTAACTGGAGATGCGTTCTTATGGGTCTAGACATGTAACTATGTCTTCATTGTCTACTAAAGCCAGTTTTGCTTTAGTGCAGCTAGGATATTGAAGAGATGTCTTTGAATCAATAAAAGTGTCTAAAGGTGAGAATGGGGAAAATGAAACCATTTGCACCAGTTAACAAAAATACTTGATCCAACTGCCAACCTCTCACTTAGCATTAAGCATTTGGACCACGAAGCCTTTGCCCATTGTTTCTTTTTCCGGCATTCTTCCCCGAGATTTGCACAGGCTCTCTGATATATCATCTGCATGTCTGCACAGGTCCCTGGGTGAGCTATCATGAGGAATTTGGGGTATGGGTACAAAGTGGACAAATTCTGCCTGTCCATCAGCTGAGACCAAATGTGATGGTTTGCCATTTTCACACGTGTTGAACTTAGCATTTCTGACAGCTGAAGAAACCTTGGTACCTGTGCAACTGTAATATCCTAGCAATTCCATAATGAAATTCACATGGAATCTCCCAACCCAGCCAGATTTGTGTCAGCTTTCTTAACATGTTCCAGTTGCATGAAATACTAATTAAAGGCACTCATTGTTAACTGATATAAATAGTCCCCACTTAGCCCATTATAGGTATGGGCTGTAAAACAAACAATTACGTGACAGATGATACATGTGAACATACAGGAATTCTGTAATGACATTTCTATAACACTGTAACCTCTTCAACCACCAGATGGTCCACATTAGAAGCTAAAAGGGTGCTGATTGCGAAGGTGACGCACCCTCCAGCTTGAGACTTTTCTTCTAAGAATAGAAAGCACCTCTGAAGGATTTACATTACAAATGGAGTTGAGGCAATGAAATCATTAATGGGAGTTAGTTTTTAACTGTTCCATGTGTTTGGGATTCTGTACCCTGGTGCCAAGCGATAGCATCAGGCTACTTACAAAACTGTGATCTGAGGAGGGGACAAAGCAAGGGAAGCAATTGTGTACCGTAGAGCATGTCTCTCTTCAGAAGTAGATAATTTGTCCCTGTGCACCCAGGTTTGAAAGAGGTTTTGACACAGTGGGAAATTAAGTTTGAAATGTATTCTTTTTCTCCAAAAGGTAAGTCAACTACGTGTCAAAATAATCAATTAATACAATCAGTGATGAATGGCCATGAAAACAATGCTCCTGGCAATCAAATAAATACACAAATTAATTAAATTGTGCCATGGAAAACCATCTCCTACTCTCCTGTCTCTATCTTATTCTCCTAACACAAATTACAGGTATTTCTTCTGAAACACTGACCAAAGAAAGAGTGTGTGACAGCTGAGCCTATCAAACAAGAGACACTGAAATACACGTTTTAGTTGAAGGGTAACTTTGAGTAAGAGATTGTAAACATTCTATTAAATTACAAATTGTTCATGTACACAAGGATATGATATCTACATATTCAACCTCTAGTAATTATGAAAAATGGCATTTTTTCATAATTACTAAATTCATTATCATGAATTTCTGTTCCTTGCCTCTTTTGATTTGCCAGGTACTGAGTTAAAGGCTTTACAGGATTTATCTTACTTGTTGCTTAAAAGCCTGTAATGCAAATATTATTATTATTATTATTCACGTTTTACAGGCAAAGTAACTTAGGCATAGAGAGAGTAAAAAACTTGCTCGTATTTTTGATTAGCTACTACGAGCTAAGCTCAGTGATGAATGTTGAGGTTACAAAGGTAATGAGCTAGGAATAGCCCTGGTCGCATATACAGTCTGGTGAGGGAGATAGTCGTGAAATCATTAGTAACATAAAATTAAATGAAACTGTGCTAAGTGCCACTGAGGGAAACTTCTGAGATTTCTAAGAACACGTAAAAAGGAAGGTGTATCCTCATTTGGTGGGTCAAAACGGATTTGTCTGAAGAAGTACTATTTAATTTGGGACCCAAAGTATGAATAGAATCCAAGCAGGTAAAAGGTGGTAAGAGTTTTCTAGGCAGAGAAATGAGGTTTGGTTTAGTGAGGATGGAAGGACATGCGCATTTGCCAAAAAAGAGAGAGGAAGCCAGAGGGCCTGGAAAAGAATAAACAGGAAGAGAGGGGAACAAGGCCAGGGTGGGGGTTGGGATGGCGGAGGAAGAAGGCCTGAGCCAGGTCACTGTGGGTTCTGCAGACTTCACCAAGTTTTGAGGACTTCCTCTTGAGAGAAATTGGGAACCACTGGAGCGAGAGTGCTGCAGATGGAATTTGCATTAAAAAATCATCCCCATGAGGAAACAGGAAAATCTAGAATGTGGAACATTACACTACACAACTGGTCTATTTTCTTTGAAATTCAACATCACAGAAAAGGTGTATGTGGGGTGTGGGGGGGAAATGGGGGAAAGCATTCTAGATTGTTTTAGAATGTTAAGAGACATAATAATCAAATGCAAAGTATGAGCCTTGCTTTGTTCCTTGGCTTCATAAGGAGCAGCTATAACAGAAATTTTAGAGACCATATGGGAAATTTTACTATAGACTTGTGACTAAATTATATTAGGGTATTATTTTTCATCTTCTTAGGTATGAAAATAGCATTGTGGTTATGTAAGAGCATATCCTTACTTTTTTGGAGATGTTATGTGGAGATGTAATTAGAGATCAAACAGCATGATGTCTGTAATTTTTCTTCTGGAAATTTCAAAGTATGACATACATATACACCTGTGTGTTGTATATATGGTTTTAATTTTATTTTCTTATTCTGTTTGATTTTCTCCATATTTAATTTTTTGGTAATAAGAAGTTAAGGAAAACCACCTAGGTTCTGGGTAAATAGTGGTTGCAGTTGGGTGGCAAGAGGAGATACTGAGATACGAAATAGTGGCTACAGCAGAAACATGGGCAAAGGATGTGGAAATCTTTGACTAAAGGTTTTGCAATAAGGAGGGGGATATATGGATACGTGCAAAAGATAATTAGAGAGTAGAATCAACAGCATTTGGTGAACTGATTAGTTATGAAGGAAAAGGGAGGTGTCAAGGTAACTAACTCCCAGGTGTCTAGATAAACAATTGGGTGGACTGTTGTACCGGTTACTAATATAGGAAACAATAGCAGAGAAGCAGGTCTGTGGGATACATATTCAAATTCAATTTGGGCATTTTGAGTATGAGTTACCTGGAGACATTGAAGTGGAGATGTTACAGTGGTAGATAGATACGCAGCTCTGGACCACAGAAATGGGCACATACACAAACACACACACACACACACACACCCCACACACCCCGATCTGTTAAGGTATGATTTTTTTCTCTAGCTACGTTCTGGAGCCCCAGATCAAACAGGGAAGTTTGGACTCAGCAATGGTTGGGGTTTTACCAAGGAATAACAAAGAAAATAATGGCAAAAAGTTAAGATATTGTGAGGCGGTTAAGAAGTCTGTATGTTGAAGTAAAGCTGTATAGAAAGGGAAGTAAAGAAAGAACAGGCCTGTGGATGGGGGAAAAGTTAATTATTCAATGGACTGGAAGTCACACTGCAGTTGAATAACAGGTGTAGTGTCATAAGTTGAATAGACAAAACTGGAATAACATGAGAGTGCACGGAGAGTGCAATTTTTGAGAGTTTGAATGGAAGATGATGCTAAGTCTCAGAGCATGACTGTAGAGTCGGTGATACAGTGGGTTGGATTGGAGAAGGAGGCCACTGTTCAGTTAGGATTAGCTTTAGTTGTTTGACACAGAGTATCCTAAATGCCAGTGGCTCAAAACAGTTAGAAGATGATTTCTCTCTCCTGTAAAAGAAGTCCAGGGTTAGGTGGTCTAGGGAAGACTGTCCTCAGGGTCCTGGGCTCCTATCTTACTGTAATGGACTCTTATTGCTGCCCTAACAAATTATCAAAAACTTAGCGGCATAGAAGAGTACAGTTCTTATTCTACAGTGCTTGCTGTATCTTGGAAGTCCAGCAAGGGCTCACTGGGATAAAATCGAGGTGTCAGCAGGGCTGTGTTCCTTTCTGAAGGATTTAGGGAAGAATCTGTTTCTTCCAGAGGCCACCTGCATTTCCTTTTTTTTTTTTTTTTTTTTTTTGCGGTATGCGGGCCTCTCACTGCAGCGGCCACCCCACCGCGGAGCACAGGCTCCGGACGCGCAGGCTCAGCGGCCATGGCTCACGGGCCCAGCTGCTCCGCGGCACGTGGGACCCTCCCAGACCAGGGCACGAACCTGCGTCCCCTGCATCGGCAGGTGGACTCCCACCACTGCGCCACCAGGGAAGCCCGCCACCTGCATTTCTTAGCTCATGGCCGTCTTCCTCATCTTCAAAGCCAACAATGGTGGGTTGAGTATGTCTCAGATCTTATCACCCCGACCTCCTCTTCTGCCTCCCTCTTCCACGATTAAGGATACTTGTGATTACATTGGACCCACTCAAGTAATCTAGAATAATCTCCCATCTCAAGGTACTTAATCACATCTGCAAAATCTCTTGCCATGTAACTTAATATGTACACAGGTTGCAGGGATAGGGATAACGGTTTTGCTTATGGGGAGGGGTGACACTCTTTTGCCTCCCACACTTTCTATTTTTCCAAGCTCATCATACGATTTCCACTCTCGAAGCCACTTAAAATGCAAGACAGGGGGCTTGCACTTTAGGTTAGTATGTAGAAAGCAGTGACAGATCATTGCTCACCTCATAAAAGCAAGGACAATCACATAAATTACAAAAGTGACATCCTTAAAAGACATAAAAGAGGGATTTCCCTGGTGGCCTAGTGGCCTGGGTTCAATTCCTGGTCAGAAAACTGAGATCCCACAAGCTGCGTGGCATGGCCAAAAAAAAAAAAAAAAAAAGAGTTGTGAAAGCAAAGACGTTTACAAAAATTAAATTCCAGTGAGGGTTTCTTAGGTGAGCAGAGATTGGGGGATGTTTTCCATCTTGAGGAAATTTACTGAGTCGGAGCACAGGGTGAAGATCACGCTTGATAGAAGAATTCTGCTGGATAAAAAGAGACCAGCAGAGCTTCTTATGTCTGCATGGGCTGGACATATGAGCTGGAATCTGCAGGAGTTTCAAACATAGAGCCACTTTCACCCATGAAAATCTTTCTAAGGGCTAGGCTAGTGAGGAAGGTTGAAGGACTGAACTGAAAAGGCAAAATAAAATTTTCTATAGTCTCTTGAAGCTTAGAAGCCCAAATCATGGAAGATGCCCAAAGTAAACTCTGACACGTCTAACACTCATGAAATTTGAAATGAAAAAAAAAAAAAATCGATACTAATTAAAACTCCAAACCAGCCCTGACCCAGATCAATTATTTATTGAATAATCAGTCCCCCACTTTATCTGCATAACAAAGAATGGGTAAGCCCCCTCTGAGACAAAAATAACACTAACTCAGGTTTCATAGTTCTTTCACACACCTGTCCAAAATATGCTTAAAAATTGAGAGATATGAAGGATCAAAATGTGACAAATAAAAATGTGACTGATAATCAAGGAAAAAAACTAAAAGAAGTAGACCTACAGATGATTCACTTGTTGGAAGTAGCAGACATGGATTTGAAAATAACTGCTATAAACAAGCCTATAAATTAGAGGATTAATAATAAATTAGCAGACAGTGAAATAATGTAAAGAGCTAAAAGATTGCCAACCTAGAATCCAACAATTAGCAGGAAAAAATCCTTCAAAAATAAATGAGGGGAATCGAGGAGAAGACGGCGGAAGAGTAAGACACAGAGATCACCTTCCTCCCCACAGATACATCAGAAATACATCTACACGTGGAACTGCTCCTATAGAACACCCATTGAACGCTGGCAGAAGACCTCAGACCTCACAAAAGGCAAGAAACTCCCCACATACCTGGGTAGGGCAAAAGAAAAAAGTAAAAACAGAGACAAAAGAATAGGGACGGGACCTGCACCAGTGGGAGGGAGCCGTGAAGGAGGAAAGGTTTATACACACTAGAAGCCCCTTCACGGGCAGAGACTGCGTGTGGCGGAGGCGGGAAGCTTCGGAGCCGCGGAGGAGAGCACAGCAACAGGGGTGCAGAGGGAAAAGCGGAGAGATTCCCGCACAGGGGATCGGTGTCGATCGACACTCACCAGCCCGAGAGGCTTGTCTGCTCACCCGCCGGGGCAGGCGGGGCTGGGAGCTGAGGCTCGGGCTTCGGTCGGAGCGCCGGGAGAGGACTGGGGTTGGCGGCGTGAACACAGCCTGCAGGGGGTTGGTGCGCGACGGCTAGCCAGGAGGGAGTCCGGGGAAAAGGTCTGCAGCTGCCGAAGAGGCAAGAGACTTTTTCTTCCCTCTTTATTTCCTGGTGCGCGAGGAGAGGGGATTAAGAACGCTGCTCAAAGGAGCTCCAGAAACGGGCGCGAGCCGCGGCTAACGGCGCGGACCCCAGAGACGGGCATGAGACCCTAAGGCTGCTGCTGCGGCCACCAAGAAGCCTCTGTGCGAGCACAGGTCACTATCCACACCTCCCCTCCCGTGACTCTGTGCAGCCCGCCACTGCCAGGGTCCTGTGATCCAGGGACAACTTCCCCGGGAGAATGCACGGCACGCCTCAGGCTGGTGCAACATCACGGTGGCCTCTGCCGCCGCAGGCTCGCCCTGCACTCCGTGCCCCTCCCTCTCCCCGGCCTGAGTGAGCCAGAGGCAACGAATCAGCTGCTCCTTTAACCCCGTCCTGTCTGAGTGAAGAACAGGGGCCCTCCAGCGACCTACACGCAGAGGCGGGGCCAAATCCAAAGCTGAACCCTAGGAGCTGTGCGAACAAAGAAGAGAAAGAGAAATTTCTCCCAGCAGCCTCAGGAGCAGCAGATTAAATCTCCACAATCAACTGGATGTACCCTGCACCTGTGGAATACATGAATAGACAACGAATCACCCCAAATTAAGGAGGTGGACTTTGGGAGCAAGATATATTATTTTTTCCCCTTTTCCTCTTTTTGTGAGTGTGTATATGTATGCTTCTATGTGAGATTTTGTCTGTATAGCTTTGCTTTCACCATTTGTCCTACGGTTCTGTCTGTCCATTTTTTTTTAACTTTAAAAAATATTTTTCTTAATAATTATTTTTTATTTTAATTATTTTATTTTATCTTACTTTATTTTATTTTATCCTCTTCCTTTCTTTCTATTTTTTCTCCCTTTTATTCTGAACCATGTGGATGAAAGGCTCTTGGTGCTCCAGCCAGGCATCAGGGCTGTGCCTCTGAGGTGGGAGAGCAAACTTCAGGACACTGGTCCACAAGAGACCTCCCAGCTCCATGTAATATCAAACGGCGAACATCTACCAGAGATCTCCATCTCAACACCAAGACCAAACTTCACTCAACAACCAGCAAGCTACAGTGCTGGACACCCTATGCCAAACAATTAGCAAGACAGGAACACAGCCCCATGCATTAGCAGAGAGGCTGCCTAAAATCATAATAAGGCCACAGACACCCCAAAACACACCACCAGACGTGGACCTGCCCACCAGAAAGACAAGATCCAGCCTCATCCACCAGAACACAGGAACTAGTCCCCTCCACCAGGAAGCCTACACAACCCACTGAACCAACCTTAGCCACTGAGGACAGACACCAAAAACAACGGGAACTACGAACCTGCAGCCTGTGAAAAGGAGACCCCAAATACAGTAAGATAAGCAAAATAAGAAGACAGAAAAACACACAGCAGATGAAGGAGCAAGATAAAAATTCACCAGACCTAACAAATGAAGAGGAAATAGGCAGTCTACGTGAAAAAGAATTCAGAATAATGATAGTAACGATGATCCAAAATCTTGGAAATAGAATAGAGAAAATGCAAGAAACATTTAACAAGGACCTAGAAGAACTAAAGAGGAAACAAGCAATGATGAACAACACAATAAATGAAATTAAAAATACTCTAGAAGGGATCAATAGCAGAATAACTGAGGCAGAAGAACAGATAAGTGACCTGGAAGATAAAATAGTGGAAATAACTACTGCAGAGCAGAATAAAGAAAAAAGGATGAAAAGAACTGAGGACAGTCTCAGGGACCTCTGGGACAACATAAACGCACCAACATTCGAATTATAGGGGTCCCAGAAGAAGAAGATAAAAAGAAAGGGACTGAGAAAATATTTGAAGAGATTATAGTTGAAAATTTCCCTAATATGGGAAAGGAAATAGTTAATCAAGTCCAGAAAGCACAGAGTCCCATACAGGATAAATCCAAGGAGAAACACGCCAAGACACATATTAACCAACTATCAAAAATTAAATACAAAGAAAACATATTAAAAGCAGCAAGGGAAAAACTACAAATAACACACAAGGGAATCCCCATAAGGTTAACAGCTGATCTTTCAGCAGAAACTCTGCAAGCCAGAAGGGAGTGGCAGGACATATTTAAAGTGATGAAGGAGAAAAACCTACAACCAAGATTACTCTACCCGGCAAGGATCTCACTCAGATTTGATGGAGAAATTAAAACCTTTACAAACAAGCAAAAGCTGAGACAATTCAGCACCACCAAACCAGCTTTACAACAAATGCTGAAGGAACTTCCCTAGGCAAGAAACACAAGAGAAGGAAAAGACCTACAATAACAAACCCAAAACAATTAAGAAAATGGGTATAGGAACATACATATCGATAATTACCTTAAATGTAAATGGAATAAATGCTCCCACCAAAAGACACAGACTGGCTAAATGGATACAAAAACAAGACCCGTATATAAGTTCTCTACAAGAGACCCACTTCAGACCTAGGGACACATACAGACTGAAAGAGAGCGGATGGAAAAAGATATTCCATGCAAATGGAAATCAGCAGAAAGTTGGAGTAGCAATTCTCATATCAGACAAAATAGACTTTAAAATAAAAACTATTGGGCTTCCCTGGTGGTGCAGTGGTTGAGAGTCCGCCTGCCGATACAGGGGGCACGGATTCGTGCCCTGGACTGGGAAGATCCCACATGCCGCGGAGCGGCTGGGCCCATGAGCCATGGCCGCTGAGCCTGCACGTCCGGAGCCTGTGCTCCGCAACAGTAGAGGCCACAACAGTGAGAGGCCCGCGTACCACAAAAAAAAAAAAAAACACATGGAGGCTAAACAATACACTACTTAATAACGAAGTGATCACTGAAGAACTCAAAGAGGAACACGTAGAAACAAATGACAATGGAGACATGACGACCCAAAACCTATGGGATACAGCAAAAGCAGTTCTAAGAGGGAAGTTTTTAGCAATACAATCCTACCTTAAGAAACAGGAAATATCTCAAATAAACAACCTAACCTTGCACCTAAAGCATTTAGAGAAAGAACGACAAAAAAACCCCAAAGTTAGCAGAAGGAAAGAAATCATAAAGCTCAGATCAGAAATAAATGAAAAAGAAATGAAGGAAACGACTACAAAGATCAATAAAACTAAAAGCTGGTTCTTTGAGAAGATAAACAAAATTGATAAACCATTAGTCAGACTCATTGAGAAACAAAGGGAGAAGACTCAAATCAATAGAATTAGAAATGAAAAAGGAGAAGTAACAACTGACACTGCAGAAATACAAAGGATCATGAGAGATTACTACAGGCAACTCTATGCCAATAAAATGGACAACCTGGAAGAAATGGACAAATTCTTAGAAATGCACAACCTGCCGAGACTGAACCAGGAAAAAATAGAAAATGTGAACAGACCAATTACAAGCACTGAAATTGAAACTGTGATTTAAAATCTTCCAAAAAACAAAAGCCCAGGACCAGATGGGTTTACAGGCGAATTCTACCACACATTTAGAGAAGAGCTAACACCTATCCTTCTCAAACTCTTCCAAAATACAGCAGAGGGAGGAACACTCCCAAACTCATTCTACGAGGCCACCATCACCCTGATACCAAAACCAGACAAAGATGTCACAAAGAAAGAAAACTACAGGCCAATATCACTGATGAACATAGATGCAAAAATCCTCAACAAAATGCTAGCAAACAGAATCCAACAGCACATTAAAAGGATCATACACCATGATCAAGTGGGGTTTCTTCCAGGAATGCAAGGATTCTTCAATATACATATATACATAAAACAATATACATAAAACAATCAATGTGATAAATAATATTTACAATAGCCAGGACATGGAAGCTACCTAAGTGTCCATCAACAGATGAATGGATAAAGAAGATGTGGCACATACATACTATGGAATACTACTCAGCCATAAAAAGAAACGAAATTGAGTTATTTGTAGTGAAGTGGATGGACCTAGAGTCTGTCATACAGAGTGAAGTAAGTCAGAAAGAGAAAAACAAATACCATATGCTAACACATATATATGGAATCTAAGAAATAATAATAAAAAAAAAGGTCATGAAGAACTTAGGGGTAAGACGGGAATAAAGACAGAGACCTACTAGAGAACGGACTTGAGGATATGGGGACGGAGAAGGGTAAGCTGTGACAAAGTGAGAGACTGGCATGGACATATATACACTACCAAAATTAAAATAGATAGCTAGTGGGAAGCAGCCGCATAGCACAGGGAGATCAGCTCGGTGGTTTTTGACCACCCAGAGGGGTGGGATAGGGAGGGTGGGAGGGAAGGAGACGCAAGAGGCAAGAGATATGGGAACATATGTATATGTATAACTGATTCACTTTGTTATAAAGCAGAAACTAACACACCATTTAAAGCAATTATACTCCAATAAAGATGTTTAAAAAAAAAATCATTGCCATACCCAAGGTCAATAAATAAATAAATAAATGAGAAATCAGATATTTTCAGTCAAACGGAGGTCACAAAATTTTCTGCCAACAGATCCAAAGTATACGACATTAAAGGAAGCTTTTATGGCAGCAGGAAAAATGATCCTAGAAGGTAGCACAGAATGGTAAGAAGCAGTGAAAATCTCCACAAGGGGTCCCAACCTGGGTATAAATAAAGGACTTTTAACTCTTCAATGCCACAAGGTTAACAATGTCTTGCGGTTTTTAAAATATATGTAGAAATACAGTATTTGACCACCACAGGACAAAAGTGAAGAAAGGGGTAAGTAGAGTTGCACTGTTGTAAAGTTTTTGTGTTGTGTAGGAAGCAATAAAGAACAAATTTAAATTATAATGGATTAAGTTAGGGAGGTAAATTGTAAACTCCAAAGTTGCTATTAAATAACACAGTGACACAATGAAAGTGTTAATAAAGGAAATAAAGTGGAACATCAGGCAAAAAAATAGGAACAAAGAACAAAGATGGAAAAAGGGAGAAAATGGCAAGGTGGCAGACTTGAACCCAAATATATCAGTAGTTACATTAAAAGTAAATGTATTAAACACTCTAATTCAATGGCAATATTGTCATACTGAATAAAAATTTAAAAGACCCAACTTATATACTGTTACATATATATGGAGACATACTGTAGATATAAGAATACAGATAGGTTGAACACAAAAGAATGGAAAAAGATGTTCTCTGCAGACACTAGGCAAAAGCAAGCTAGAATGACTAAAATGATTTAAAGGCAAGAAGCATTAATAGGGCTACAAATGGCTTTTATATAATGATTAAAGGGTTGATTTAAGACAGAGACCTAACTATTCTAAATGTACATTCATTTAACATATGACTTAATACTATATAAGACAAAATTGCCAGAATGAAAAAGAAAAAATTCACAATCATAATTTCGGATGTAAACATACTTCTCTAAGTAAATGATAGAATAAGCCCACAAAAATAAGTGAGTATGGAAGATTTGAACAACACTACTAATCAGTATGACCCAAGTGACATTTATAGAACACTGCACTCGAGCACTATGAAATAAACATTCTCCAAACTATGCAAGTCTCACCAAGAAATACACAGTATGCACTCTCACACTGAAATTAAATTAGAAATAAATAACCAAAAAAATCTAGAAAATATACAAACGTTTGTAAATTAATTAAGACAATTCTAAACAGTCCATGGGTTGAAGAAGGTTAGGAAATATGTTGACCCAGTAATGTTGAAAATACAATATATTCAAATTTGTGGGACACACCTAAGGCAGTGCTTAGGAAGAGTTATAGTTTTAAAGCGTATATTAGAAAAGGAGAAAGGTTTATAATTAATGATCTAATATTTCATCTCAAGAAGCTAGAAAGAGGTGAACAAATTTAATCCCCAAAAGTATAAAAAGTGAAATGATAAAGATAAGTGCAGAAATTGATGAAATAGAAAATAACAATGGAGAAAATCAACCAATCAAGAAATCAGGTCTTTTGAAAAGACTGATAAAATTGGAAAACCCTAGCAAGACATTTTAAAAAGATAAAATGTGAATACTCTATGTCAGAAATGAAAAGGGAAATATTAGTACAGATCCTAAGTTATTAAAAGGATAATCAGAGGATACTATGAAAAACTTCATACTTTAAAATAGCTTCAATAGCCCCAAACATCATTAGTTCATTGCAGGATAGCAGAAGTAGGAGGGAAAGAAAGGTGTACTTCTCCATTTCATGAGACTTTCTGGCTGACCACACGTGTACTTCTGCTCACCATTTTTTGGACAGAATGCAGTCAAATGGCACATGTTTTCTGCTATTCTTCACAAAAATGGAGAGGATACACTGGTCCAGCATAGCCCGTGACTGGATGGGTAAATCATTAGTAAATCCAATGGAGTCTCACACTAAATCATCTTTCCACTTAATTTCTCTTTTTTTTTTAATAGATCTTTATTGGAGTATAATTGCTTCACAATACCGTGTTAGTTTCCGTTTTACAACAAAGTGAATCAGCCATATGCATACATATGTCCCCATATCCCCTCCCTCTTGAGCCTCCCTCCCATCCTCCTTATCCCACCCCTCTAGGTCATCGCAAAGCACAGAGCTCATCTCCCTGTGCTATGCTGCTGTTTCCCACTAGCGAACTATTTTACATTTGGTGATGTATTTATGTCGACGCTACTCTCACTTCGCCCCAGCTTCCCCCTCCCAGCCCTGCCCTCAAGTCCATTTTCTATGTCTACCTCCTTATTCCTGCCCTGCAACTAGGTTCATCAGTACCACTTTTTTTTTTTTTTAGATTCCATACATATGCGCTATTTGTTTTTTAGATTCCATACATATGCACTATTTGTTTTTCTCTTTCTGACTTACTTCACTCTGTATGACAGACTCTAGGTCCATCCATGTCCACTTAATCTTTATTAGTTTTACAGGTAATGTTTTGTTTCTATAGCTGCTGATTCTTTTTGTTTCACTTTGTTTTCTTGATTCTTTTGTTTCACTTAAATCCGGACATGGAAGAAAGGTGTCTACTGGTTGCCCCCACAGAGGACTCCACATCTGTATGCCAGAGAATACATTCAGAGGCTATTCAATCTAAGCCTTGAATCTGGTCCTCAGCCACCAAGTTCATACACTGAGACTGACAAAACTAGAGTCAAAATCGAACTCAGGCTACCTAATGCCACGTGTCGTGCTTTATCCAGTACCTATTCCTGGCTCTTTGGCACTTTTATGAGAAGGAGAGGAGAAGAAAACAAAAGCGAAGGGGAAGAGGAAGGGAAGAGGGTTAGGGAAGAAGAAGGGAAGAAGAAAGCTGAAACCAAGGCACAGAGAGGTTAATTAATTTTCCCAAGGCCACACAGAGCCAGAAATTGCCAACATTTGGCAGTTAGTCTCCAAAGCTCATACTTATGCCCAAAATGCTATGTTCTGAACAGTTATACCAAGAATCATCTCTCAGTGGAAATTCATTGGAATTTTTAATAGGTGCTTCTATTTCTTAACCATAAAGAAGTATTTTTTTAACTTTATATTACGGAAATTTTCAAACAGAAACAAAAGTACAGAGAATTAGTATACTGGATTTTCTGTAATCATCATCCAGCTTAGACAATTACCAACATTTTTCTAAGGGAGAAAATAAGAGAGTCTAATGGAGCAACTTCAGTATAAGGAAGATATTACTGAGAAGGAAAATTGAATTTTTTCACATAGAAGTAGTGTCTTCTGCCGAGGACTGTCACCTCTAAGTCCCATATTGAAGGGTCACAAATAAATCCTCTTGATAAATCACAAAAGCAGTGAACTGACATGGGGACAGTCTTTTCTTCCACTCAGTTAGGTATGACAGTGAAGTGTTTGGAGGTATCCTCTGCAAGTTAAAATGACTTAGGTGTCACCTCTCTGGTGCATAACTGACATTTAGAAGTTGAATGTCATAAGCTGAATTTCCAAAAATTGAAAGCAAATCTGCCTTTGTGTATGAACTCCTTCATGATTTTAAAGAAAGTCTCTTGGGCTTATTTGAGGAAAAGTTTCTGACATTTGGAGAATGTAGTTTACCTTAAAGTTGGTTTTGACATAAATACTAGAAAGTCCTGTATAATCTTCAATGATGATAGCAACACAAATGGCTTTTTAAAATTATAACTACACACAAACACACACGCAGTGGAGTCATATCATAAACCTATCTAATTGACATGAATTTGATTATATCTACTTAGAGGGGAAATTCCTCTTACCATCTCCCTATGAATGTATAGCCTTAGGGGAGCCCAAGATGAGAGCTGTAAATATGTTCTACTTTCACATGATCGCAAAGTTGCATATGCCATTCAAAATATAAGCATCATGTTTAAAATCTAACATACAAGGAACCAAAAAAAATGGAATACATTCTCAAGAGAAAAGAAAATCAATTGAGTTCTACTCTGAGATAAACCAGATGTTGGAACTAACAAACAAGGATTTTAATGTCGTTATTATAACTATGCTCAATGAAAAAAAAAAGCTTTCCTTGAATAAAAATCTCAGCAGAGAAATAATCACAAAACAAAAAAGGAAATTCTAGGCCTGAAAAGTACGGTTTCAGAGATTAAGAAAAAAAATCACTAGATGGATTTAACAGCTGAAAGGACAGGGCAAGGAAGTGTAAGTAAAGTTGAAGACAGAGCAATAGAAATTATCCAAGGTGAAGAACAGAGAGAAAAAAGAAATTTAAAGAACAGGACCCTGGGGACCTCCTAGATAATATCAAACAGTGCAACATACAAACTTGATGAAAGACAGAAATTTGCAGAAACAAGAGGCTAAATGAACACCAAGAATCATAAACCCGAAGAAGCCCATGTTAAGGCACACCAATGTCAAACCATCTAAATTGTTCAGAACAGCTGATTTTAACATATCTCTTTCAGATTCAGACAAATCAATTGGATACAAGATTAGTGAAAACATAGGAAATGTAAACAATAAAATGAAAAACTTCATCTGATAGATACATATAGAATCCTGCCTACCAGCAAATAAAGAATAGACATTCTTATTGTCTTCATCTTTCTTTCTCAATATCTAGCATAATGCCTAGCTCATACTAAGTAATTTATCTTTCTCAAGAAGAGTAAGAGAAAGAACTTGCACAGAAATAATGTTTTCTAGAGAAACAGAATAGACATTATTTTTATGTACACTCAAAATATTTATAAAGATTGAGCACATAGTATGCCAAAAGGACTCCAAATACATAAAAATTTAAGATCATAAAGGATCACATTCTCTATTCATAATTCTGTTGAATTTGAAACTATTTAAAAGATAATTCTAAAATTTATATGCATTAAAATTTTAAAAACACACTATTAAATAATTCATGGGTTTAAGGGGAAAATAATAGTGTAAATAATGAAATATTTAGAACTAAATAACTAAAAAGCACACCATATCAAAACTTGTGGGTTGCAGTAAAGTTTTACTTAGATGTAAATTTATACAGTCAAATGAGTTATTAAAACAAAATAAAAATTATAGACGCTCAAAAGTGGAATCTATAAAAAAGAACAGGAAACTCAAAGAAACTAGAAATAAAGCAATATTAAAATAAGAGAGAATTTAACAAATAGAAAGCAAATTCAGTATAACAGAAATAATCAACAAGAGAAAATGCTTTCATCTTTAAAAGACAAAGATGGCACGTGCTAACAAAATGGAATATGGAAAAAAGAAAGAAGGGACAAATAAACAGCATTTAGAACAACAAAAAAAACATTTCTACAGAATCAGGGGAGATATAATAGTCTTAGAGAATTTGTAGGAATAACTTTGTTACATTAATTTGAAAATTTAGATGAAATTAACAACTTTCAAAAAATATGAATGAAAATAATTTACTAAAGACACAACAAACATTTCAATAGACTAATAACTTACTAAAGAAAATGAACAGTAGTAAGAAATCTCTCTTCCATTGAAACATCAAGCTAAGGCTATTTTAAAAGTAAGACCACCAAATATTCAAGAAAAGGATAATTATTATATTATACAAATTGTTTCAGAATATAGAAAAAGAAAGATATTTCTCCAAGACCTGTTTTGAGCCTAGCATAACCAAGACACAAAAATCTGACAAGAACAGTACCAGAAAATGAAATTATAGACCAGTCTAACTTATGAATTTGAACGTAACGGTCCTGAATTAAATATTAAGTCAAATGCACCAATATGAAAAAATAATACATTATAAACAAATAGAGTTTTTCCCAGAAATACAAGATGATTCAGCATTAGAAAATCCACTGATATAAATGATCCCATTAAGGGATTAAAGAGAAAAATTACATGACCGTCTCATAAGTATAGACAAATCATTTGATAAAGTTTAATATTCAAGAAAATGTTGGTCTAACAGAATGTGAAATTAGATCTTTCCTCTTGTCCCTGGATTAGGGATGAGGTCTTAAAGGCATAGAAAAAAGCTATGTTTTAAGTATCTTCACATCCTAAAGCAAGCTGCTCAATCAACCACTCACAAAGGACTTAGAAAGGGGACAGTCGAATTCCTATTCTGTCAGCATTAGCATCATCCATCTCAAGGCAATATAAAAGAACATTAAAACCGGAGCCTGTGCTCCGCAACGGGAGAGGCCACAACAGTGAGAGGCCTGCGTACCGCAAAAAAAAAAAAAAAAAAAAAAGAACATTAAAATGTCACTGAGAAGGCTGAAAAGTCAGAGAGTTGTACTGGGCAAAATCTCATACACATGCACTTGGGAGAAATGAAGGTGCTCATCTCCACCTCAACCCAAATGAGAGGGCCTTCAAAAGAGCCACTTGGAAATTCTAATGTGTCCCTAGATTTGGGGAGTTAGGATTGGTACCTGTCTTGGGAGCTTGTCTTGGGAAATCTAAAAGCAAGAAGCTTTATCTGGAGGCATCTTGGGGAGGCAGAGACAGTGCTCCATAGGGGGAGGTCCTGCTCCCCCAGTTTGGTGAGAGCAGGGATGAGTGTGTGCTTCTTATAGGCCATCTCACAGTTCCACAGAAGGGAACGCAGCATGGGCCACCTTAAAAGGAACCCTGTCCAGAAGGACCAATGGAAGTGATGAGGATACCTCTCCTGAGTGGTGGGTCACTGTAAGCCAGCATCCTGAGGGTGGAGTCATAAAAGACTGGGTGGAGAAGGCCTTGCCTGAGTGAAGGAAACTAAACGCAAGAAATCCCACTGACAGTGCCACGTCAAAGAGTCACAAAAGCACCCCAAGAAAGTGGAGTCAGCTTTTCAACATCCATCATATCCAGAGATTAGCAATGACAGGGAAGACATTTCCTACCATTACGTCTTCTTTCTCCCACCCTACACTAATCCTGGAAAGGCTAAAACACCAACTAGCGGGTCTGAGGAAAGGAGCAATGAGGAAATAGTGAGGAAGCAGCTATGCCCCTTTCTCTCACTGCAATGTTTGCAGCCTGAGATGGTCCCCAGGTGAAGCAGGAGAGTTTTAAGTCTGGAGTTTTATTATGGAACTGGACTTGAATATTTATAACCTTCAAGTAGCTGCAGAACATTTTATTACTTGAGGCAACTGGCAAAACTAAGGATTCTGACCATGAATTCATCCCAGGTAGGAAAGAACTATTTAACAGAGCTAAATTAATCAAGAGTCATGAGGGGAGAAAAAAGAAAATTTATTTCTGCCTGCAGAGTACTGAATCCAGCCTGTTCAGTAAACTGGTTACCCTAGGAAAAGAAAGTAACTGCCTCAACTTGATGAAAAGTACCTATTCCAAAGCACAGTGAACACATTTAATGTGAGACTTTAGAATTGCCCTTATGAAAGCCAAAGAAAAGATCAAGATGATCACCTTCACTGGTTGTATTCATCACTGCCCTGGAACATGTAGTGAATGCAATAAGGCTAGAAACTTTTTTACATAAGGAATAATAAGTGGAAAGGAAGAGAGAAAGTGTTATTTTCAGACAATGTGATGGTCCATTTAAAAAGCTAACAGAAATATAAACTAAAGTTTAATAAGAGAGGCTAACATACAGAAATAAATAATAATCTTTGTTATGGGCTGATTCCATGTTTATATAACAGTCATTAGGTGTATATCTTTTTCTCTACTACTAGAAAGTACTGTTATAGCTGAATTGTATCTACCTACCCCCAACTCAGGCATTGAAGCTTGAACCTCCAGTAACCCAGAATGTGACTGTATTTGGAGGTAGGACCTTTAAAGAGGCAATTAAGTTAAAATGAGGCTGTTATAATGCGCCCTACTCCAATAGGACCAGTGTCCTAAGAAAAAGAGGAGATTAGGACACACACAAAGAGACACCGGGGAGATGCACACACAGATCAAAGACCACATGAGGACGCAGGGAAAGGTGACCATCTCTAAGCCAGGGAGAGAGGCCTCAGAAGAAACCAACCCTGCCAACGCTTTGTTCTTGGACTTCCAGCCTCCAGAACTGTGAGAAAATAAATTTCTGTTGCTTAATCCACCCAGTATGTGGTTTTTTGTTATGGCAGCCCTAGCAAACTCATAGAGTTTTATATATTAGCACTGTCTAATTAAAATATAACAGGAAATAAAATACCCCATTTAGAGTTGCAACAAAATTACAAAGCACTTAGGAATAAATCTTACAGTACACGTTTAAGAAATTTATGGTGGAAATTGCAAAGCTTCTTGAAAGAAATAAATACCTGAGTAAATGGGAAAATATATAATTTCAGTCATAGGAAGATAATGTAAATATTTCCATTCTTCCCCAAATTAGTCTATACATTTAGTGCAATAACATCAAATTCAACTCAAATAGAGTTTTCATGAAAGAGGAAAGACAATAATAACCAAAAAAAAAGCATGGAGAAAGAACATAGAAGAAAGTACATGACTTACTAAATAACTATAATTTAAATGCCTTAGTAATTAAGACATGGTGGTAATTATGAGTTTAAGATGCATTATTTTAATGTTCATTATAAAATATAGTAATTCCTATTGCTTTTAGACTTTTAAAAATCGTGTTAAGGAAGCACTCTACCATTCATTTCTCTAAAAGATTTCTTTTTATGGAAATAGAAATTTTGACAAATGCCTTTTCAACATCTCAAGAAATGATCACATGGCTTTTCTTCTTTCACCTAATAACACATTGTATTATATCAACTGATTTCTTATGTGCAAACATCCTTTCATTTCTGGAATAAATTTAACCTAGTGATGGTAGGTAGTTCTTCTAACGTGTAGTTGAATTTAATTAGCTAATATTCTATTTGTTATTTGTGAGTCTACATTCACAAGTAAGGTTGATCTATAGCTTTTTTTTTCTATTTAGATTTTAGTATCAAGGTTTTCTGGCTTTAAAAATGTGTTAAGAACTTCATTTTTATCCTTTGGAACAGTTTAGATAGGCTATGAAAAATCTATTCTTGAAGGTTTGATATTAGAATTCACTCGGGGCCTCTGGCCATTTTCCTTTTAGGTGGTATAGTTTGTTAACAACTTTTTATGTTAATTACAACGCTACTGCCTATTTCAGTTTTCTACTTCACCTGGAGTTAGTTTTAATAAATTAATTTTAAAATAGTTTCAAGTTTTTTTGCAAGGAGCTATATATTAAAACACCAAGAACAACAAAACGACTCTGTATATCAGGTTCAGGTAGGGGAGGAACAGCTGCCCCTTAAATCATTAGCACAGACCTCAGTCTCTGAGTTTGGGAACAGAGCAAGGTTGTAATAGAAAATCTCTCTTTAACTTTCATCTGTAAATTTTTTCATGAAGTGAGTTGAGAATGTCATATGCTGAAGACTAAGCACATTTTCTCTGTCTAGTTTAGGAGGATACAGGGGAACTACAGCTCTAACCCTTTCTCCGAAAGGGCTCATCTTCTGGTTACAATTTTCTTATATAATGAAGAACACAACGCCCAAAAGTATCCAACAACTGAGTAGCGAGTGCTGTGGGTACAGAGAGTGCCCCTACCAGGATGAATTCTTCATCATCTCTCTCCACTAATGCAGCATATCAGCCACACCAGACCAGTCAGACCTCTGGCTAATACTGGTACATTCAACTCGGTTTCAGGAAGCTCTAGTTAATTTCCATCTCTCTGCACACCTGTCACCACAACCCCTGCCACCCCATGCCATCTCCAACCTACCATCGACATCAGAAATGTGTGTGTTTTAAATTCCCAGCTCTAGATCCCCAAAGAGAATTCTGTTTCTGCTCCTGAAGAACAGCACAGAAGCTGCTGCCAGGTTTAAATTACGGCAGGGCCCTAAGTTTGGGTGCAGACACTGTTGGGTCAATGTCACTATTAGGACACTCAGCAGCTAAGAACCTGGGCTTCTTGGGAGGCTGGCATCTCAGGACCAAGATCTGAATGCAGTGCTCTTTTTTTTTTTTTTTTAATGAACTTTGCACCCTCTTTCCATTCCTTCTTTAAAGAATTTCACATCCCCGAATGCAGGTAACGCTTGAGGGAGAGAAAAGAGAGAGGCAGAAATAAAGAGGATAGAGATACAGGACAGGGGAGGAGAAATTATATGCATGAAAACCTTTTTCGCTTCTAAGTGGAAAAAAATGGTTTGCAATTTTTTTAGCCTTTGAATTTAAAAACAGAGCAGAGGAGGATACCTTTGAAGCCCATGGGAAAAGTTCCAAAGCAGAACTGCTAGGAAACAGCAGTTGTGAGAGGAAAGTTCAAGGGCCATCTGTATGTCACCAGTGCCCTCTGAAGGCCCTAGGAGGGGCTGAAGGGAGGTGGCATCCTGAGGCAGTTTATTTTATGGTGAGTCTAAAAATGTCAGAGAGAGGACCCTGGAGACCACATTTCATCACAGCCTTAAGCGGCCCTGCAGTCTGCTGGCTGCTGGCCACCAGGAGGTGGAAGGCCAGGGAACAACTGTGGCTGCTCTGGCCTGTGCCTGGTGTTTTGGGTATTACAGTAACTTTATTTTTGGAAACAGCCCCAGAAGTGGAAGAGGCTTTGCCTGTGGGACCCTCATTTCCTCCTTCAGTACAAATAGAAGTCAGACAGGAAGTTGGTCAGTGGCCATCGAGGTGGACGCAGCCAAGATTGGACGAAGCCAAACACGAGCCTTGAGGGGTTAGTGTGCAAAGGTAGACACGGGCAGCACCCCATCCCTGGGGGGGAAACAGGTCCCAGCCCCTCCCTGTTGACAGAGGAAGAGAAAAGCAACTTTCTAAGTCAAGAAATTTGCTGACTAGCTTAAAAAGTAGCCAACTGACTATGCTTCCTCAACTGTCCATCTCGAGGATTGGAGACTGAAAGGCCAGGACTAGCATTGCCAGAGAAGTAGGTGGGATTACAGGGCGTCACATGTTTGTTTTCCTTTTGTAATGGAGAGCTCAGTGGAGAATCCACTATCACACTCCAGAGCCTCATCTGAGATGGCAGAGAAAGCAGAACATACAAGGTAAAGAGGATGTCAATCGGAGGGTAAAAGCAGGATGAGGGGTTGGAAGAGTCACTGGGATCTGATTTTGAGATCTATAATGCACGGAGAGAGAAAGGATTCTTAGAGATTATTTGGGTTTAAAAAAAAAGCTCAAAAAATGAGAAGATTGCCGGAGCTCACACGTGAAGTTAGTGGTCCAGATGACAGTGAAGGCAGGTCCTCTTATTCTTGGTTTAGTATCCCTCTGGTCTCATCATGCCATCTCTAAATAGTCCGTCAGTACCCACACTTTTATTGAGCATCCTCTCTGTGCCTAGTGCCATCACGGGTGTGGGGGAATGCACAGGGGTGAGGGGAAAATGCTGTCGGGGGATGCAGAAAATAATATCATCTTACACTTTCATAATCCTTTACAGATTTTCAAAGCACTGAACATATACTAGCTCATTTAAATTTAGGTCCTCAAACAAATCTGAGAAGTATATATCCTCAGTATATATGTGAGAAAACCAAACATTGCTCAAGGGGACACAGGAGTGACAAAGCCAGGATACAACCCAGGTATGTGACTTCGAAATTTTTCAGTGCAGCTAGAGAGACAAAACATAAACATGTGAAACAATTAGTAAATTATATGAAATAGCACTGTAGTTAATGTAATTCATTCTTGCATGGTTTAATGTGTTCCATCCATTTGAAATGCTCTTTAGCAAAGATGTCCAAGAGATACT
This sequence comes from Tursiops truncatus, assembly GCF_011762595.2. Taxonomy (NCBI): domain Eukaryota; kingdom Metazoa; phylum Chordata; class Mammalia; order Artiodactyla; family Delphinidae; genus Tursiops; species Tursiops truncatus. Next base: position 74,433,588 of record NC_047047.1, on the reverse strand, counting down.
TGAATCTGGGTGGTAAGAATACAAGATTTGGGAACCATCACATATAGATGACAACAGAGGTCAGAGGAGTGGAAGTATTTGAAATTGGCCCTTTCACCAATGGTCGCCATTTTATTAACAGTATACAAGAACAAAGGAGAGGTAGTGGAACCTTTGTAATTATGCAAGTTGTAAGTGTAGGCTACTTTATTTAAAGTTATTATTCATGAAACAAAAATGTACTGAGGAGTTGGGTTATCAGTCTCATCTCTCCTCTCTGGCTGGTTGAAACTTGAAATTCTCCCAAATCCAAATCCATGTGAGCTCTGGGAATTATTCAGCTGACACCTCTCCAATAGTTGTTCTTTGCCTGTCCTCATGGTATCTTACTCTATCTATGCAGCTTAGTATGTTGAGGAAAACATTTAAGAGAACCCCTATGCAGATTTATGCAACTCTTCCCATCTGTGGTTTCATCTTTTGCTGTACTCTTCCCATCAAATTCCAGCTGCATCACCTTCCAGTACTCCAATCCCCATGTCCTCGATTCAGTAAAACCACCATGCTCTGCTTGGGTTCCTCTCCTGTGCTTCAGGAGAGAAAATGTCTCCAGGGAGAGGGCCAAGATGCTCACTGGTTTCATTTTGTTTCTTTCGTTTCTCTCAGGGAACACAGTCCTGTTCTGAAAGCAGTTATTTCATGTAGGTTATCCAGTTTTCTAGTTGTTTATGATGTGAGGGAAAGTTTGCTACCACTTAAGCTTCCAACATGGCTGGAGGGGTAAGTGTTCCCATGTATCTTTGAAGTGATGCAAATCTTCTATGGATGTAGAGATGACACTACTTGGATTTCAAAATTAATCATGTATGTTAAAAATTTAAGTATAACCATCTCAAAAATAAAAATGTAATATAAAACTTCCAACCCAAGGGAGCATGAGACACTGTTAAAGAAAACTTGATCATTCCAATAGTAGATGGGAAGGGAGGAAAAATGAAGAAAAGTATATGAGGATTCCAGTGCCAAGAAAGGAAGTCAAGAGAACCAACAGATGGGACTGTTTACTCCTGACAATATAGAGATGATTGAGGTATTTGGAAAAGACTTTAAAATAAATACTGGATGTTTAAAATTCTCAAAGAGCCAAAGGAGGAACTAACAGCATGGAAGAATTAGAAGCATCGAAAGATTAAAGGTAGACATTAAAAACCATTAGAAAATTAGAACTGAAATAAAAGAATTAGAAAAATAATAGGATATTCTGAAGAAAGAATAGTTTCTTGGAAGATAGAACTGAGAAAATCTACCGGGGCATAACACAGAGGGATAAAGAAATGCACAATTATGAACTAATATATTCCTATCCAAAGGTCTCCAAAATATATAAAACTCAATATGACCTAATTATAAACAATACCAAAAACACTATCAGAGAGGGTGATTTTAATATACTTCTCTCAGAAACTATTTTGATCAAAAAAGCAAGCATCTAGGATTCTTGAATAACATGATTTCCGAGCTTGATCTAACAAACACATTTAGAATCTTGGATAGAACAAAAAAAACGGGTTATGTATCAGGTGACCATATGCAAAAATCTAGAATATTCTAGAATATTCTCCAGTCTGTTTCATTGTTGAATGTGAAAGACAAAAGGTTAATCTGTAGCTTCCTTCCCCCACTCTATGCTTCAAAATTTTACAAATATATTGAAGCGTGACGAACCATGTGCTGAAAGCTCGTCTCTAAATTTTGACACTCCAACAGCAGGTGACCACCAAAAGCTTTGTTGCCTTTTCTGTCCCCTGTAGCAGGCTTCTGCCAGAAGCCAAGCCTGGATTTCAAACCTCTCTTTAGGCCCAGAATTGACAAAAGTTACCAAAGAGAAAAGCACCTATGGATACTTAATTCACTGCTCCTTCTAGGGGGTTCACTCTTGCTTATTTTGTTTTCCAGCGAACTCCGTTTAATAGCTCTTTGCTTTTAAGAACTAGAGATTGCAATTCATTTCTTTCTAATTTCCAGAATCTTTAAAAATTGAAAAAAAAAACTTTCCACATGGCCTGAAATTCATCCAGTGTGTTATGGGGGAAAATGGCCATATATTTAAAGCCTCTAAAGATGTCACTTTAGCCCTATGAGACCACTAAAAGCTATGCTGGTTTTTCTTTGCCCCAGAAGTGGTACCCTGATCCTTAGCCTCTAGCCAACACCAAGAATGGATACATTCTCCATGGGAACAAAGCAACCACTGAACCTCAGCTCCCCCTGAATGGTTCTCCACTGCCTGAAAATTCAGTCCATCTAGTCCTCATTGCTTCCAGAGCTTTCCAATGTCTTTAAAATATGATGCTTGTATTTTATCTGGCTTTTCTCAGCGTTGTCAGTCAGAGCATAGGCCTGCCATGACCGATTACATCCCCCTTCAAATGACAGTTTGTGAAAAAGTATCATAATAGAAGAAAACATAGTGACATTTAGTAGTTACTAATTTGGGGTTGAACGGAGTTGCCAGTCTTTTTATTTTTCTGATTTTGTAAATTCCTAAAAAGGAATGAACTAAAGATAAAAAAATAAATCAATGAAATTGTTAAAAAGCAAAGCAACCTGAGCCATTTAAGTTCATTAAGGACAACAAGAGACAACGCAAGGAGTCAATATGCGTATAAGACTAGAATCTACTTATCACAAGAGACAACACAAGGAGTCAGATATGCATATAAGAGTAGAATCTACTTATCACAAGAGACAATGCAAGGAGTCAGATATGCGTATAAGACTAGAATCTACTTATCACAAGAAAAAAGTGGCATTTTTCACTCTGATTAAAAAAGTGTAAGTAGGTTTGCAAAGACCTACCATATCTTAAAAAGAAAAATGAGAGAACCTGTATGGTACTTCTACGTGACTAGATTGTGAGTTACATGGTGTGACTGGAGAAACCCAAGGAGTTTCTGACCCTGATACCCTTCTCCCCTTGTCTGCCATGAGAGTGATCTCTTTTACTACTTCCAAATCTTTTACCTATAGAGTCAGTACTCTGGGTTATGGACCATAAGCATGTTTATTGGCTCTGATAAAACAGGGAGACCTCAACTAAAACACCCATCACTTCCTTGGTTTAGCACAAAGGCCTCAGTTGGTAGGGAAAGCAGCCTTTTCCAGTTTGATCTAATTAACACAGGATATAAAACATTGGCAATATCATCTACTACACTGTGAAAAACATGAGAAGTCTATTAACAAGGATCATAGACTAGAAGTTTACACATGTAAGTGCGTGTGGGATACACTCAGTTAATAAGTCGCTACCAGTCTCTGTGTATCCAGTCTTATGGAACAAACTGGATACATGGTAGACATGTCTAGTAGCCTACTGAGTATTCATTCTCCTCCTTATTTACAGAACCCGACTTTTGTTTGGGGAGGTGGCAAACAATAAACACAGAAAAAATGCTTTGTTTCTCAGGCTCACTTGCAGCTAGGGGTCGACCAAGTGACACAACTGTGGTTGAAATTTACGGGGAAGAGATAGCCACAGCTGACATATGCCTTTTTTCCTTCCCGCTTTACCCTTCTTCCACCTAGAACACAGTTCTGATGTCTGGAGGTGAAATAGCCATTTTGAAAAAATACTGTAAGGATGGGAAAGACAGGGATATTTCCTTGAGAAGCTGCACTATCCCCAAACCATCAATCTTCAGACTGCCTGTTATGTGGGGAAAAAATAAACCCACTGAAGATTATTATCAAGCAGTTATCATGATTATCATTATTACATGCAGCCAAATGCAGTCCTAATTGATGAGAATGGGAAATTGTTACAGATTTTCATGAACTTGCAATCAGAGTTTCTGGAAATCCAAGGACAGATAATTCAAAAATGAGGACTGATCAATGATGCCATAGGAAAACATGGAAAGAAAAGGGTTTCATAAGAAAAACAAGAAAGAATAGTGCTTCGTTATTGGGGGTTCACTGGAAGCACTCAGTGAGTCTTTCTAAAACCAATTTATAACACACTACAGAATTATTTGTAATTCCCTTGGCTATCTATACCTCAAGGTCTTTCTCATCCTAGCATGACTTCTTCCAGTCTTTCTCCTTCTCTTTCAAAATACACCCCCAAAACTGTCCCAAAATTTGTCCTGAGCTAGACCTTGTCATTCTTGCCCACCTCCTCATACCTTCCTAATCTATTCATTTTCGCAAGTCCTTCTTTGTCCTTTCCAAAGCAAATCAGACAAATCGGTTTGGTCCTTTTACTTCTCCTTCTCACCCATTTATCCATATCTGTGCCAGGAACAGTACTGGCAAAGACAAAATTATCCTTAGTGTGAAAAGGAAGATGGAAGCCATTAACATCACCTTCTATTATTTTTTAATTACACACAGATATGCTTGATAAAAATACACTCATAGACACATACTTGCATCCGTCTGCCTTCATTAACACCCAGAATCCAGAAGAATCTTGTTCAAACAAAGCTTGTTATAATAAGGACCAATGTCAACTGCCACCTTGGCCCACCATTTAACTTGGCTAAACTACTGCTTGTGTCATTCAGTCCCCTAAACAGGAGCTTAATCAGTACCTTTCATGACATTCAAGGCAATTCAGAAAACTACTTTTGAAAAGTAACATAAAGCACCACACATGCCATAAAGCATCTCTCCTCCCTGCAAATCCGGAAGATGGGAATGCCTTTTCCTCGCCCTGGCATGTCCAGCTCTCTGACACAGGAAGTCCCAGTCTCCATCTCCTCCAAGCTTTGAAGCCCACATCCCAAGAAACATTTCTGTCTTATAAATAGTGCCCTTGCTTCTCCAGCCACATCTCACATTTTATTTTTGGTTTTTGATGCTCTTTTTATTGTCATCTGTCTTTCATCAATCTCCCATGGAGAATTCCAGCTACCAGTACTAACGACATTATACACAGTACCACCATTGATGCCAACATGAAATGGAAATACATATTTTTTTTGTTAGGGTGTATAAACTTCCTGGTTTAATAAAGCAGAACTACACTGAAAGTTTATCTAACTCACTTTATAATAAGAAAAGGCCTTGGTGAGTGTGTTTGCATTATAAAGAAAAGCTAAAATTAACACTTTTAAGACCACCTCCAACACAGAGTAAACCTTGTTATAAGCACAAAAGAAAATCAAGGTAAAAGTTGATTAAAACACTGAACCAAATTAAATTTGATCTAATGGTGTTTACTTGTCTTAACATCTGGAAAAGTTTGGGCATACACTGCAAACATTTTTAACCTAATTTTAAAATATATTATGCTTAGTTTCCACAGATGTATTTAAGTTGGGTCCTTTTAAAGAAACAATTCTTTCGGTTTTTTTTTTTTTTTTTGCATTTAACAGGCAAGAATTTGGATCATAAGGTGCCAGTGGAAAGAATATCTAAATATCTCCCCTATTGGGTCCTCAAAAAGACACCCTAGTATTTAAAAAACACAATTTAAAAAGATCTTGTATCCTTCATGGGTGAAAAACAAATACGGAGGAACTCCTAAATAGGGGTTGCATGGGAGTGTTTTCACCTGCAGAGAAAAGCAAGCGAGGTAGCTGAAGGGGACCAGTCCCAATTCCACGGACATGCAGTAAACTCCAAGAAAGTCAGACTCTTGCACGGTTGAGGGATTTAGTTATACTCATAACTACTCTAAGCTAAATTCTGCTTCTCCTGTAGTCCTTATGGGCTCTGCCCTTCCCCTCCCCACCCAACATACATGTTTTTTCCAGTGGCTGCATGGGTGGGGCTGGCTAAGGTGTAGAAACCATTCTCCCAAACAAAGTCCACGGCTGCTTGGTGTTAAAGCTTGAAGCCCTTTTCCACCCCATCTTATGCTACCACTGGGTAGGAAAGGGTGGGATAGATATTTATGGGGATCAGCTTGGGAAGAAAAAAACAGGAAAGGGAATTGAAGACTCAGTCCAACCTTGTAAAATCCTGAGATTTTACAAGAACTCTAGAGTTACTAGAACTCTCAAGATTTATCTGATTTTCTGGTTGGTGTCAACTTAACTGTTTACTCTGCACAGGAATCAGATTCCCCAACACCCTACTTCTCTCTCCTCCTCTCCCTTAGTGTTGTATTAGCATTTGGTTTGTCAGCTCTGTCTTTCCTGAATTCACAAAATAGTCTGTAGCTTCTTGATGGATAGGGTCAACTCTTGGACATATTTTTTATTTTCTCCATCACAGCCTAACACAGGATTTCCTGAGTACACAGCAGGTGATGAGTTCTGCGGGGGTATTGAGAAAACACAGGGTCGATTAATCTTTTGTCTTTGGGCTTTTTCAGTATCCATTTAATATCCTAAAAGAGAGTTATGACTTGATACAAACAGCAGATAAAAATGTAAATTTTAAATCAGAGAAACAACAACTTATTTTTTTCTTCTCTGTTCTCCCTTCTTATCACTGTACTGATCCTTCTAGAGGCAGTTAAAAGCTTGCCCTGCTAGAGATTCAGGCAAAGGCTGTGAGCTTTGTGTGTTTGGCAAGTGTCATGGTCAGCAAAGTTGCTTTTCTTGTTAGAATAGTCTATTTTCTACTGTGATAGAGCTTCACACTTACGATTTAAAAAAAAAAAAAATTTCTGTGGCAGAGACATAACCTCCCTCTAAATTCTCATCTTATGGTGTAACTTCATCCACATACTCATAACTCAGAGCAGCCTGTTATTGAAATTATGTACACATTTCCTCCTTATTTCTTGTTGCTAGAGGATAACATAGGTTAGCCACAGGATAATACTTAAAACATCAAGAATCACAGCCATTCCCCTCTCTTCTTGGCCTTTATAAAATAATTTATAACCTTAATCCGTACCACTTGAAAAACCTAATCAATTCTATTTTTTTCAACGCCCTTTATGATTACCTTTTTGGTTGTCTACCTAGAACAGTGGTTCTCAAAGTATGGTCCCCAGACCAGAGGCACTGCTAGCACCTGGGAATTTAGGAGTGTTAATTCTACAGGTTTTATCCCAAACCCACTGAATCAGAAACTCTGGGGTTGGAGCCCAGTAATGTGTGTTTTAACAAGCCCTCCAGGTGATTCTGCTCAAATCTGAGAACCACTGACCTAGTACCGGCAGCCTCACTTTTCAGGAACTAAGCAACCTGGCGTCTCAGAGAAACAGCTCTCACCTTAGCCATTACACTTGTAAAGACAGGACAGGGAGCAACTCAGGAGAGCCTGGGGCGTGCCTCCAGAGAACACCATTGCATAAAAGGGGCAGCCTGGCCAATCCACATGTTAGCACCTCAGACCTGACTGAGGCAAACACCCCCAGGAGACGACTGACTTGGAATTTGAGAGGAAGTGATTGCACATCATAATCAGTAAATTGCACGGAGGGATAAACAGAAGCATCTGCTACTAACATTTTCAAAGCTACATTTTTCACAGGTACATTCCAGAGTGTAACAAACCATTTCCACATGTGGGGCTGACCTCTCAACTATATATCTTACCTGCCTTTTGTGTCATCGCAGATTTCTTTTGGAAGTTAAAGTTCACTTCAAAGTCATAGTGAAGCCAAAAACTTTTCCAGGTGCACTGATGAGCCTTCAGAGATGTTGGTGATCTAGGCGAAACTGTGGATTAGGGAGGGCTGCCCTGCCTTCTGTGATACCCCTGCCCACATCAGTTACACGGATGCAGCTTAGAAGAGCTGAAGGAATGCTCAATGTCGCTAATTATCAGAGAAATGCAAATCAAAACTACAGTGAGGTACCACCTCACAGTGGTCAGAATGGCCATCATTGAAAAATCTACAAATAACAAATGCTAGAGACAGTGTGGAGAAAAGGGAACCCTCCTACACTGTTGGTGGGAATGCAAATGGATGCAGCCACTATGGAGAACAGTATGGAGGTTCCTTAAATAAACTAAAAATAGAGTTGTCATAGATTCAGCAAACCCACTCCTGGGCATAAATCCAGAAAAAACTCTAATTCAAAAAGATATATGCACCCCTATGTGCATAGCAGCACTATTTACAATAGCCAAGACATGGAAACAACCTAAATGTCTATAGACAGATGAATGGATAAAGAAGATGTGGTACATATATACAGTGGAATACTATTCAGGCATAAAAAGAATGAAATAATGTCATTTGCAGCAACATGGATAGACCTAGAGATTATCATACTAAGTGAAGTAAGTCAGAAAGAGAAAGACAAATACCATATGATATCACTTATATGTGGAATCTAAAATATGGCACAAGTGAATTTATCTATGAAACAGAACCAGACTCAGACATAGAGAACAGACTTGTGGTTGCCAAGGGGGGTGAGAGGAGGGATGGATCGGGAGTTTGGGATTAGCAGATGCAAACTATTATATATAGAGAATGGATAAACAACAAAGTCCTACTGTATAGCACAGGGAACTATATTCAATATCCTGTAATAAACCATAATGGAAAAGAATATGAAAAAGACTGTATATATATATATATATATATATATATATATATATATAAAACTGAATCACTTTGCTGTACAGCAGAAATTAACACATTGTAAATCAACTACACTTCAATGTAATAAATTTTTTAGAAAAAGAATAGCTGGAAGAAACTTATTAGCATATCAGTGCTTGGACCCCACTCCTCAAAGTTCTGATTTCATTACTCTGGGTGGGGTCTATGAATTTTTTAAAAACACCCCATGTTCTTCTGTGCATTCCAATTCTAGAACCATGGAGTTAAACAAATGTTTCTTGAGTACTTACATGTGTGAGTCTTTTGGTAAGGCAATGGAAGATTCAAAAGAGCAAAGGTAGAAGGGTATGTCTTCAAGAAGCATGGAATGAGGAGCAAGACATACACACCTAGCTGGAGCCCGCAGCAGACTATAGGTGCCACGTTAGGGCTACACACAATTTATCTTTGCCAAAAACAGGGTAGAGTTAATTCCAAATAGGTACAAATGGATGTACCTCTACAGAGGAAATTGGCTTTGAATTTGGTTTTGGAGGATTTTTAACAGACAAGTGAGAAAGAATGTTTGGGACAGAGAAAATAGAGATGAACAAACGTGTAGAGGCAAGAAAGTTCTAGCATGGTGGAGGGGTCAGTAAATACTGTATAGTCACTGTATATAGGAAATGATGTTGGCAAGGTCATCAGGGCTAAATGTTAAAGGATTTTTGAATGCCCTGGTAACAATTTGGATCTATTCTCAATGAAAAGTAACATTATGATACATATTTAGAAAGATGTACCATTTGGAAGCTAGCTACTATTTCTACTAAGGAAAGTGTTGTGAACTGTATTTAGCCAATTAAATAAACAGTTATTGATCATTTAATTTACTTTGGTATACATTCCTGTGTTAGACACCATGAGGAATTTTAAAATACCCAAGGCAACAATTTATAATGAACAGATTGTTGAACCTTACACTACTCTCTTGTAATTCTATTAAATGAAATAGAATTCTGTGGGTTAAGTGACCAATTTCTGTTGTTACTGTTAATAATTCTTGTTTTTGTTTTTCTTTTTAAAGTAGTTTATATATGGTAAAAGTAGCTTACTGGAGCCACTTAGAACATCAGCCCAGCAGCTGGCTATATGAAACATGCACTAACGCACTCTGGACTTGGAGGAGATGCTTATGCCCTGAGGACCATTCAGAAGCAGGGCTGCAACCCAGGGCAAGTGCCCTACTCAGAAGGGCTTCTGCCTTTCAGGCATCTTCCAGTGACAGTAAATGGGATGCATGTCACCATGTGTGAGTGTTTTGTATGCAGGCATGTTTGTTTGGTTTTCTTTTATCCAGGGAAGAAGGCTCATTCTCTCTTCCTGTGCCATTAACAAAAGCAATCACTCTACCTCTCTCCAAAACGCACTGAATTTTCTAAGTTGACATCTCTTATGGTGGTGAAGGGGAGCCCTGGCACTGACAGGACTCTGAGATCTGAGAGCACCACTCAGGCAAGCCTCAGCACCACTAATTGCTTGCACAGTGACCTTGGGTAGGTCATTTTCCCTCTCTAAGTCTAAATTTCTTCATTTGTGAAGCAGAAAAAGTAATAGTACCTAAGACACAGGAATTTGGGGGGATTAAATGAAATGACATGCTAAAAACGTGAGCTACAATTACTAAAATAGCATGCAGGGCCTTGTGCCAGATGCCGGGGATGGAGAGGCAAATGAGGCAGGACATCTGCTCTCTTTGGCAAACCAGCAGCATACTGTGTCAGTACTTGCCTTCCCCAATCTTGTCCATGTAGGAGACCTCCAACCTGCAGGCTCGGATCTGCTGAGTCCTGAACCAAAGGGTATGAACCAAACTTGCCCCTTCCCAGCAGCAAGTTTTGTCTGGATGTGGTCTTGCCAGAGACTCAGGGCATCCATGCAACCCCTGAGCTGGAGGAAGGGGCCACAAGCCAAGGAATATATGGGGCCTCTAGAAGCTGGAAAAGCAAGGAAACAGATTCTTCCCTAGAGCCTCCAGAAGAACCCAGCCCCGCTGACACCTTGACAATAGCCCAGTGAAACTGATTTTAGACTTCAGACTTCCAGAACCATAAGAGAATAAATCTGTACTGTTTTAAGCAACCAAGTTTGTGGTAATTTGCTATAGCAGCCATAGGGAATGAACACAAGAAGATTAGAAAAAGAAATTAGAACTAGTCCTTGAATACCCAGTTGGGAACTTTGTATTCCCTGTGTCCTCTGAAAAGATGTAACAGAGATGGGTGGGTTCCTGCTTCAACCTGGACAGTCACCTCCAAGCAAGGCAGTCATCATAATTAAAAACTCCCTCTTCCATACTCCTGCTGCCATACCATTCCTACATGCCACCACCTTCCTTCCCCAGAGGGAACCCCTTGCAATATGGATATCAGACCAGATGGGATTCATGTTCATTACACCCATTCAGATCCTGTGATGGGCTACTGGCTGCCTCTGGGCAGCCCCACAGCCAGGAAGTTTGACTTATCCTCTTCTTCCTGCTCCTCTGATACACCTGGTGGCCAAGACCAAGGCTGTTGTAACTGCAGGGTTATGCAGTCAGCTTCCTGGGCTTCACACATGTAAGCGTAAGAAGGTAACATGCCCCCGAGGATGACTGAACCCATCTCCGCCTCCCCAGCGACCCTTAAACAAAGTCACTGCCAATTTGGAATGGCTCTGGAGAAGCCAACAATGCTACCAAAAATCCAGGGCAGGAACATTTCTGGTACTTGAGCTAACTTCAAAGATGAGAACTAATTCATTTAAAGAAATGAAACCCTTTAGGCTGAAACATCCTCACCTGAAAGAATCAAAACAAGTAGCTCATTACCTTTCTTGGATACTTCTAACACAATCTGATCTTATGAGGATGCCAGTCTAACTCTGGAGAGAGAAGACTGTGTCTGCCAAAGGAGTGAGTAAGGAGACTGTGATAGACATTTCACATGGGGAGCTGCAGTTACCTGTACTCTGTATCACCGCAGTCACTTTCTGCATCACAACTGGCTCACAGAGAGCAAAAGCAGGATCCAAAGTACGAATAATTCATCTTAACTAAGTTCTTTTCCTTTTTCCCATTTAATTTTAGTTATATGTGTAATAAACAAATACATGTGCTTTATTTGCAAAATAAATAACTATGTATAATAATAGTGAAGGGCTTCCCTGGTGGCGCAGTGGTTGAGAGTCCGCCTGCCGATGCAGGGGACACGGGTTCATGCCCCGGTCCGGGAAGATCCCACACGGCTGGGCCTGTGAGTCATGGCCGCTGAGCCTGTGCGTCCGGAGCCTGTGCTCCGCAGCGGGAGAGGCCACAACAGTGAGAGGCCCGCATACCGCAAAAAAAAAAAAAAAAAAAAAAAGTGAAAAACCCATTAGTTGTTCCTCTCCAAAATCTCATTCCCCTCCTCTAGAACTAACCTAGACAATAATTTAATATTCATTTCAAATGTTTCTAAATGTCTATATCAACATGTATTATATACAGTATGTGCAGAGTTTGAAATTAGTTTAACATAAGGGCAGGAACAATAAATCTTTTTCTGTGACTTGCTTTTTTAAAAAATATATATACTTTTTACTTTAAAACACTTTTAGATTTACAGGAAAACTGAAAAAATGGTAATAGAGTTCCCATATACCCCACATCCAGTTTTCTTATTAACGTCTTACATTACTATGGTACATTTGCTACAATTAATGAACCAATACTGATAAATCATTATAAACTAAAGTCTATACTTTATTCATATCTCCTTAGTTTTCACCTACTGCCCTTTTTCTGTTCCAGGACCCCATCCAGGACACTACATTGTATTCAGGTGTCATGTCTCCTTAGGCTCCTCTTGGTTGTGACAGTTCCGCAGACTTTCCCTGTTCTGATGATACTGGTTAGATACTTTGTAAGAGGTCCCTCTATGGGGATTTGTCTGATGTCCTTTTCCAAGATTAAACTGAGTTCTGGGTTGTTGGGAGGAAGATCACAGAAGTAAAGTGCCAATTTCACCATGTCATATCAAGGGCATATACTATAACATGCTTTATTACTGTCGATGCTGACCGTGACCACCTGGCTGAGGCAGTGTTTGTCAGGTCTCTCCACTATAAAGTTACCCTTTTTCCTCCCTTTCTATTCTATGCTCTTTGAAAGGAAGTTACTATACACACCCCCTTGAGGGCAGAGTATCTACATAAATTATTTGGAATTCTTCATGGGAGGTTTGTCTACTCTCCCCTATGTGTTTTACTCAATCATTAATTTCTATCTGTATAAACTCATGGATATTTATTTTATACTTTGCATTAGAATCTAATACTACATTATTGTGCCTTGCTTTTTTTACTTATCTGGGCAATTTTCCATTCCTTTAAACCATAATTCTGAAACCATGGTTGTATAATTATGTACTTAGAATGTTATTTTTTAATTGAGCTCTTGCTACATGAACTATGGTGTAGAGATATCTGTGATTGCCAAGAACATAGCTGACATCATTTCCATACTTCAAAACTGATTTGGGTGGGAGGGAGCAGTTAAATAGGGCACTAATGCCTGCCATTACAAGCAGTTGTTTGGAAATCCAGGAGAATCTGGACATGCTAGAAAATTAGACGTTCAGAAAATGATCCTCTTCACCCATTCCACTCCACCTCACAAATGTTCTTGGGATGCCTTTAACAAGAAAAGAGCACCCAATTCTCTCTCCTTTTGCCATTGATATAAAACATTAATTACACCCTCCTCTAAAGTATGTGGAATATTTAAATTGTTAATAACTCACGATTACAAGGGGAGTCCTGTCACTGACGTGGTGAAATCTGAGATGTTGGGCAGGATAAGTTCTAGGGTTTCAGGCTGAGTTTTGGGAGGGATCACAGGTAAATGCAGGTATCTGGTCTACCAAGTGCAACAAGAAGTTTCTTCCTTGATTTTCAGCAGACCTCTGCAAAGAAAGCAACTTGCTCAAAGTTGTAGTCTGAGAAGATGAAAAATAATACAACTCTTGGGACTTCCCTGGTGGCACAGTGGTTAAGAGTCTGCCTGCCAGCACAGGGGACACGGGTTCAATCCCTGGCCCGGAGAGATCCCACATGCCACAGAGCAGCTAAGACTGTGTGCCACAACTACTGAGCCTGCTCTCTAGAGCCCACAATCCACAACTACTGAGCCCACCTGCCACAACTACTGAAGCCCACGTGCCTAGAGCCCGTGCTCCACAACAAGAGAAGCCACCGCAACGAGAGGCCCACGCACCACAACGAAGAGTAGCCCCTGCTCGCCACAACTAGAGAAAGCTCACGTGCAGCAACAAAGACCCAAAGCAGCCCAAAATTAATTAATTTTTAAAAAACCCCAAAACTCTTAAGGCATATACTGCCAAACTATCATCATACCAACAACTCAGTGAGGGCACAGAAGAGCATCTCATCCTCTCTGACCGACACCTGTACTGCTCATTGATCTTCTTTCAGTCCTACTAGGCTTCCCTTCACTCAGTCTCTCCGGAGCCCACAAAGGGCCCCTCTGCTCACCTCCAGTAGGAGTCCCCACACGTCACTGGATTTTGCTGACAAGTGACCTTTCTCTCCTGGGATAAATAAGCCCATGACAATGAACCCACCTCAGTCCATCCAGAAAGGCCAGCAGGAAGTAACAGCAGCTGGGGCAACTGCTTCTTCTTGACTCCAGGCTTTTGACGGAATTACTGAAATCTCCCAACTTCTGGAGTTGAAGCAGTGAGAAAATGTTAAGTGGCTCCTTCACCTCCTTACCAAACTGAAAAGACCACGCCTCTAAACTTAAGTCTATACTTGCTCTTCTGGCATAAAAGCTTCTTTGCCATCTGTTTCAAATTGCTCTTTTTCTTGTCTTATCTCCCAAGCAGGCTCACAAGAGACCTCTGCTCTAGCCAGGCTGACCTCCGCCCTACTTCTCTATTGTCGTGTGAATTCTTGCCCCAAGTGTTTGCTGAGCTCTCCTACCCCTTACAATACTCTACTCACCTCTTCACCTACAAACCCCATCTTTAACTTCAGGCTATGTCTCAAAATCTATCTACTCTGTGACCCCTCATCACCTCTCTTCCTAGAACTCTCCCCTCTCCTGCCCATGTGGTGTGTCTGCTATTCTTCTGTTCTGCAAGAGTGGTCCTGCAGGTCTGATCTTCCTCCACCGAGGGCAGAAGCTGGGTCCTATACATCCTTTACAACACCCAAAGCTCTGAACATCAGGGATTGTTTTCCAATGAACACGTGCATAAGTCACCACAGTGAAGCACAGAAATGATCCCCCATGGGAAATGCGGCTGACATTTTCAGCCATTTTAGACGTAGCAACAAGTGGATGAAGAGATTTGCTAAAAGTCAAGTAGGTACTTATCTTCATTCCCTCATCCAACATCATTAAAATAAAGGACTATAAAAGATAGGAACCCCAAATGACAAGGAGAGGATTACAGCAGATGAGAGATGCTCAACAAAATTTAGGAAACAAAAAGCAGACAAACAGCAGACTGTTAACCACTGTGCCGCCAGGGAAGCCCCCAGAAAATATTATTTTAAAGAATGAATGCTCTCAGATATAAGAAAAGATATTAAGAGATATCAAATCTAGGGTCTTCCCTGGTGGAGCAGTGGTCAAGAATCCACCTGCTAATGCAGGAGACACAGGTTCGAGCCCTGGTCCAGGAAGATCCCATATGCCGCGGAGCAACTAAGTCCATGTGCCACAACTACTGAGCCTGTGCTCTAGAGCCCGTGAGCCACAACTACTGAGCCCACGTGCTGCAACTACTGAAGCCCGTGCGCCTAGAGCCTGTGCTCCGCAAGCCCCCGCTTGCCACAACTAGAGAAAGCCCACGCACAGCAACGAAGACCCAATGCAGCCAAAAAATTAATAAATAAATTTAAAAAAAGAGAGATATCAAATCTATGCAGAAAAGAATAAGTGCTAATAAAAGAACAGTGAACAAGAAAAACCCTTAAACACTGAAAATATTACAGCACTTAAAATTAGCATTTAAAAATTCAGTAGATGACTAAATTGAAGGAACTCTCCTGGAAAGTATAACCAAAAAATGGATAGAAAGGGAAAACAATAAAATTAGAAAATTAAAAGATAAATTCATGAAAACTGGCCTTCAACTGATGAGATGACCTGAAGAAATGATCAGAGAAAGAAACTGTAAAAAAATAATAATATAAGAAAATATTTTTGAGCCAAGGGATATGGCTTTCTAGATCAAAAGAGAATATTGCACGCCCAGCATGCTGAATTCAGAGAAGACCCATCACGGCTTATCATCGTGAAACCTGGGATAAAGAGAAGCTCCTAAAAGTTTCCCGAGAGAAAAATCATCAAATTTTTCTCATGAAAAGAATTAGGAATATAAAGAATTGCTTCATACTCTTCGAAAAGTAGCATTGGGAGCCACCTGACCATAGAGAAATGCCTTAAAATTCTAACAGAAAACTATGACTACAAATCTATACCCAAACTACTATCCAATATGAGAGTAGAATAAAGATATTTTCAGACATGCTAGGTCTTATAAACTTTTTCTTCTTTGTATTTTTTCTCAGGAAGCTTTTGGAAAATATGATCTCCCAATATGAGGGTCTAAACTCAGAAAGAAGACGTGAGGTCCAGGAAACCAGGGATCTAACTTAGGAGACAGATGAAGGGAATTCCCAGAATGATGATCAAGACAAATCCTAGGATACCAGGATGCATCAGCCCGAGATCATCAACCATCTTGACTGGCGGAGAAGGACAGGACAGATGGCTCTAGGAGGAATAACTCTAAGAAAAAAACAAAACCTGAAAGATTGCCTGAAGTTTCCGTTCATATTGAGAAGTGCTTTATAGCTCTGTTAGAAAAGCTGGCAAAGAATTAGTTACACAAATAACAATACGAAACGAAAGAAGGAATATTGACTACAAAAAGTTGTAGAGAAAGAGAGTAATGGTATAATTGCATGGCTCATCTTTGAATAATATTTACGTAATTATACAATGCCTGACACTAAATATCGATTTGAGTAGAAATGGCACCGTAACTATAAAGTGGGGATGGGGAGAAGAGCTGTGTATGTGTTTGGGGCAGGGGCAGAGGGGTGGTATAAAGAGAATGAAATCCACATTTTCCATAGAATAAAGTCAATAGATAATGTCTAAAATTGAAAAGTGGAGAAAAAGTATAAACACGATACTTAGAAATACAGAAGTAAATGCCAGAGGAAACAACAGTAAGGATTAAAAGCGGCTACTTCTGAAGAATAAAAATCAGGGATAGAAGAGGGTAGAACAAGAAACTGCTGTTTTATATCATACGATTTATGATGTCATTTGACTTTTGCTTTTCAGAGAAGCAGTGTGGTACAGTGCTCACAAGCCCAGACCTGGGTTTGGATTTCAGCTCTGACACTTGCTGTGTAAACTTGGACAAGATCCTTAAGCTCTCTGTGCCTCGATGACCCCTTTCAAATTGGAATAATAATGCTTGCCTCATGTTATTGTAAGGCTTGAGTCAGTTCATAAAGCACTTAGAAAAGTAGTACTTAGTGTTTTCAACCATTTACTATTACTGTTATTACTAGATTATATATATATAATTTTTTAAATTAAAATTAAAATAGAAAAAAGGAAGGAGTATGCAATTATGCCTTAAGCTCTGCTTCTGAAGGCTCTGTCCTTTCTTTCTTCATAGACAGTAATGGTCAGCATTTTATATTCAGTTTTGCCCTAAATATACCAATTTCTGTCCCCTCCTTTCCCTACAGAAAATGTCGGTGAACACAGGAACTCCTGAGAGGGTGTGCGACCTCAGCACTCTTCCCCGTGCCCCCGAGTGGGTGTCTAGGGAGTGGTCTACACCAGCGGTCCCCAGCCTTTTTGGCACCAGGGAGCGGTTTCAGGGAAGACAATTTTTCCACGGCCGGGGGGTATGGTTCAGGGGGTAATGCGAGCGATGGGCAGCGGCAGATGAAGCTTTGCTCCCTTGTCTGCCGCTCACCTCCTGCCGTGCGGCCCACTTCCTAACAGGTACCCGGGGACCCCTGCTCTACACCATCGCTTAAGCCCTCCCTAGGATGGAGACCACGCTATCAGAGTCCAGAATGCACCCAGCCGGACTCTGTGCGTGTGCTTTTCAAGGCAACAGGTCGTAAAGCATCCTAGATCACTGTGGTTATTGTGAAAAGACTTGCTGTCCTACCAGGGTCCCAGACAGAGCTCTCTGTGATTCAAAAGTGAATGAAAGAAGCGTGCAGACACATTCTAGGAATCAACACTTCACTGGCTCTTCAAGGGCAAAAGAAGACTCCCTCTTATGGCCCCCTCTGCTCTGCCCTGTGCCTTCTTCTCCTGACCATAACCCTGTGATACAGTACACGGTGGAAACGCTAGAAGGCTGCTGCTTTACTCCCCAGTACTTCTCTGTCCTGTTCAGCTACAGCCCGGCCTCAACGCAGCATCCTCATGAGAGGGGAAACCATGGTGACCTGTGACCCGGGTGTGACCACTCCCACTGCCCCACGGCAGAGCGCACCTGCAGGCCGTGGTGGACTGAAGTGCTTTCATTACAAAATGTGGGGAATGAGCTTGCTCACAGCTCTGACACCTACTGACCGTGAGACCTGTATTGTCAGTTCTCCAGGCCTCGCGTTGTAAAATCTGAGAGTCAGGATGCCTGGCAGGATCAGCGCCCTCATCTCACCCAGGGTGAGCAAAAGGCCCGAGGAAGTGAAGGGATCTTAACGAGGTAACACACTGAATTAGAACAGGGGCTCGAACCCCAGCCTACCGAGCCCAGGATGGTGCTCTTTCCACGGTGCCTGATCACTGCCAGCTGTCTAAATCATCACCTCCCAATCACAGACTCCTCCACGTGAAGCCCCAGAACACCGTCCAGAAATCCACAGGAAGACAGCATCATTCTTTCACAATACGGTCATTCCCTTCCAAGGCTTCAGCGCTGGATATTCATCTTACCAAGAAATTCCCAACTAAAATAACAAATGGAAGATGAAAAGCTCCAAATCAGTTTAAACAACCTTTACCTGCATAGGCAGTCAAATCGGCATATCTGACAGCAAGTTCTCATACAAAGTCAAAGACTCACCCTGCTGTATGTAGACCAGCGGTAACGGAGCCTCGGGGGAAGGGAGCTGCTTCCGAACCAGTCGTTAAGATGAGCCAACTGCTCCCTTCCCTTCCCCCTCCCCTGCCCACACCCACCCAAAGGCCAGTCTCTCCCAAGCTGTTTGGCAACTCTGTTGAAGACAGCTTAAGGTCCAGGAGTGGATTGGGAACAGCTAACACTCTGGCAATCATTTCCTTTTCCTTGAGCCCAGACTTCAGTGGGCGTACGATGTGGCATTTTGCTTCTGATTTCAATCATTTCCCCAGCAATTCAGCATGAGAAAAATAAGAGCTTGCACCAGCTCAGGAGCGGCCAGCCCCCAGGTTCCCTGCCTCCTTGGAGTGGACCTGGTGACCTAAGAAGCCGGCCACACATTGCCTGTAGGACAACGCAGGAAGGTTCATCGTGCATTGCTCTCTTCTCTTTAAGTCAAAGAAGCAGATGGGCCTCCAATCCTGCCGAAACAAGCATGGAAACTACGAGGATGGACAAGCGATTTCACTTTTAAGCTGTTTATGGCAGTTGTTGGAAATTAACATAACTGATTCTGGTGTCTATGTCATTGCTAGGGATGTCTAGAATACGAGCTAAGGAAACGCTGGGGCATATTTTCTTCATCCTCTGGTTCCCCCTGGTTTTTTGGGCTAGCCTCCTTCACCCATCCTCCACTTGACTGACAAGTGATATAAAACATGTCTCGGAGCCTATCATGCCCTTACAAAGAACTATCCAGGGCTCCTGGGAATCTTCAGCATAAAGGTCCCCACGGACTTTCAGAAGGCCCCACCAGCTTCTTCCTGCCCCTTCCCCACTCCATCCTCTGCTTCAGCCGTGCAATGCCATGCACAACCCAGGTTCTCTCTCACCTCTGTATTATTGAACACGCATTTCCCTGTTCTCAGAAAACCTCTTCCCCCTTTCAAATAGCCTACGTCTCAGCAGAAATGCTATGTCCTTCAGAAAACCCTCCTAGGCCCCTCCAAACCCTGAGTATTGAATGTCCCTCCATGGAAGATTCACTGGGTTCTTAAAATGACCTCTAGCAACATACTTTTTTTTTTTTTAATCTGTCTCTCCGGCTAGTTAGTGAGCAGTTTATCAGGAACAGTAACTTTCCACTCTGAGTCCCGCCACCCTGCACCTAGCGAATAGAATGTGTTCAGTGACGCAATGTATTCAATTGATTCAACGGTTCTTACAGGCAGGAAATATGCTATATTCTTTTTTTCAATCCTCCAGGTAACAGATGCTCAAAAGCAGTTTGTGAAGGAAAGAATAAATTTAAAAAGCTGTATTTCCCCAACTCACAGAACCTGTACTTTGTCCCCAGACATATGCGCATCTGAAGAACAATGATGTCAACCTGGGCTTTGGTCTTCAAGTCGTTCATCACGCCCTGCGTCCCAGGCGGCATCTGCTACTTGAGTGCCCTCCCTCCTGGCCTAAGGCACTGCTGCCACCTGTTCCACCTCCTCCATCCGTCCCACCTTGCTTGCTCCAAGTGCCTGACACTGCCTCTCCTCCCCGGGACCTACAGATTGGAGGCACTCGCTTACGGTTTCAGCTGGACAGC
The DNA here is from genome assembly GCF_011762595.2 of Tursiops truncatus. Lineage (NCBI taxonomy): Eukaryota > Metazoa > Chordata > Mammalia > Artiodactyla > Delphinidae > Tursiops > Tursiops truncatus. The sequence goes on along the minus strand of NC_047047.1, from coordinate 74,413,391 downwards.
TGCGCCCGCGGCCCACGGACAGAAAGTGTAGGCCTCTGGAGGCCCTGCATGTTTTTCACACAGTTCTGTGAAAACCGTCCTCGTTACTCTGATCAAGGCGGCCCCAGCAGTGAGGGGGAGAAAACGAGGTCTGACGGTGGGGTTTAAAAAGAATTGTTACTTCACTGTCTTATTCCAGTTTCGCCTCCTCCGACCCAGAACATTCACTCTGCAATAGGCAGGATAGGCTGACATGCATGTAAGCTTGGGGATCTGAGCCTGAGGCTTCTCTGAAATGATCAATAATCACCTTCCAGAAGGCAGCGGGCTCTAGCCAGATGTGACATGGCCTCCAAACTCTGGATCAGCCGTTTCCAAGGAAGTCTGTTTTTGTCAAGGAGCCACTGGTACACCCAGTAGACACTCTCTGGCAAGTGCGTGAATTGCTACAACATAAAGAGGCAGGCCCGGTTTGAATTACCAGGCTCCGATTCCTCCGTGGAGCTCTGGTCACACTCAGTACACGAACCACCTGGAGCCTCCCTCTGGCACTCCGTTATTTACTCACAGTCCCAGGTGCAGTTAGAGCCCATAACTCAGGCACGTCCGGCCCTCTTCTCCACGGACAGCATCATACCTCATCTCAGCAGTCGCTCCCTCACCATCCATCAGCCATTTCAATTTGGGAATCACGTGCCAAGGTGGATGTTGTCCTTCGGGGATTATCATTATAAATTAACGTTTTCAATTTGGGGGTCTAGTCCGCCATTTTGCAGAGCGTTTTGCCTTTTTTTCTCTTAATCGCACATGCCTCAAATGTCCGAAGGGCCCACTAATTCCTCCCCAGTTTTTCCTTCCTCCTTTTGTAAAGAATTCTGGTAACCAACAGGCCACATGCTCTATCTAACCCCTTTTATTTCTCTGGGGAGTCATCGCCAAACCAACCAACCGACATTGGAAAACTCCCAACAGCTCAAGGTCTTCAGTGAGAAAGGCCACCTCCCATCAGTTAGGAGAGCGTGCTACTGAATCTCTCTGTGCTTCAGTTTATCAGAGGACGAGGCATGAAGAAGCTTAGCCATAAAACACGGGCTGGGAGACACTGGGCTGTTGCAAAGAAAGGACCCTCTAGGTGCACAAGGATCAAAAGAGAGGGAGAGGTATGATGTGTCAGAGAAGAACTATAAGGAATCCGCCTCTGGATAAAATCTAGGGAACACGTGGAAGAGCAGAAAAGGATGAAACTGAACAGGCACGAAGAGTCATGACCAGAGCCTGTGAATACCACGTAAAAGAAGTTTGGATATTTTTTTCAAAGTAATAGGAAGTCATTGAAGGTTTTCAGAAGGGAAGTCACGTGTTTAGGTCTTGTTTTTAGAGAGATCATTGTCAGAAATGTGGAGATTGGTTTGAAGAGATGCAGAACTAAAGAGGAAGAATCCAGTTGGGGACTGCATCCTTAGGGCAGCTAAGAATGTATGCTAAGGCAGCAAAGTGGAGAGAGGAGAGGATAGATTAAGGGATTTTTAACACCATCACAGGATGTGAGGGAAGCAATGACCAGAGTAAACCCTCAGGATTCTGGCTCAGACAACTGGATGAATGGCAATCCTGTTCACCAAGGTAGGGACTAGAGGAAGTTTTACAGAGAAGTGGAATGAGAGAAAAGAAATTAGTCTGGGGATACTTTGAGTGAGTGCCTGTGGGACAGTTGTAGGAGTTTCTAGTAGGCAGGAGAATTTTCAGGAAAAAGAAGAGCCACTGGTATACACAGTGTGTGGAAACTGAAGACACAGGGAAGGTGAGATCATGCAGGGAGCAGGGCTAGGATGAGCGGACAGCAGGGTCGGCCATGAGACCCTAGGGACTCACCAACCAAAGGAGGACAGAGCTTCACGGGGAGAAAGTGGTCAGCTGTGTCAGCTACACCACAGAGCGTGGCATCCTGTAGAGAGAAGCAGAAGGAAGAGGGTTGGGGAGGGACAGTACATGTGAATGTGGTATTTCAGGAGGCTCAGCTAGGAAAGGAGAGAGAGAGGGCCAAAAGACATTATTGGCTGGTGGGTGGGTTATTGTTTTATTTTTAATAACCTTATTGTTTTGCAATAATTTTAGAATTACAGAGAAGTTGCAAAACCAGTCCAGTTCTCCACATGGCTAACATCTTCCGTTACCATGGTACGTTCCTCAAAACTCAGAAACCAACATTGGTGTATTACTATTACCTAGCTTCCAGAATTTATTTGGACTTCATCAGCTTTTCCACCAAAGTCCTTTTCAATCCCAAGATTCAACCCTGGGTAACACATTGCATTTAGTTGCCATATCTTCCCGATATATTATGGTCAGTCTTTGTTTTTTGTTTTTGTTTTTTCTGCAGTGCGCGGGCCTCTCACTGTTGTGGCCTCTCCCGTCGCGCAGCACAGGCTCCGGACGCGCAGGCTCAGCGGCCATGGCTCACAGGCCCAGCCGCTCCGCGGCATGTGGGATCTTCCCGGACCGGGGCACGAACCCGTGTCCCCTGCATCGGCAGGCGGACTCTCAACCACTGCGCCACCAGAGAAGCCCCAGTCTTTGTTTTTTTTAATGACCTTGCCACTGTTGAGGAGTAGGCCAGGTAACCTGTAGAACGTCTGCCAGTCTGAGTTTTTCTCATGCTTAGACTGGGGTTATGTAATTTGGGGAAATAATACCACAGAGGTACTTTCCTCATCACTTCATATCGGGGGGTACATGAAATCCATATGGCAACACTGATGGTATTAACCTTGATCACCTGGTTAATGTCTCCACTGCAAAGCTTCTGCTTTTCCCTTACCTGACTCTATTCTTTGGAAGTGACTCACTAAGTCCAGCCCACACTGGGGTGTGAGGGTGGGAGTGGAGGGTGGGAATTAAGCTCCATCTCTTGTTTTCCTTTTACAGTGAGAAAGACCTTCCCAGTTCAGCCTCTAATCTTTATTATCTCCTTTATCTTAAAACTACAACACTTCTAGTCTCTGGCACACAATAGAGCACTTAATCCTATGAGATTTTATTTTGTTCACTTGTTATTTCAGACGTCTTATTCAAGACTTAGGCAAAAGGGCTGAATGTCTAATCTGGGATGCACACTGTACTTCTCCCTTTCCTCAACTCACTCAATTACTATGTCCTGTCATCTTTACCTACTAAACATCTCTTAAATTCGGTCACAGGTGATCACTGACAAAACTTTGTCAGATCAACTGACTCCTAAGTTCCGTATCTTTCCCTCCAGGTAGAAACCTATCCTCATCCCTGACACCTGATATAAACAGAAGGGCAGCAAAGGGAACAAAACTTTCTCTGTACCACTGCCAGATTCCAGAGTGTTAAACAGGAATGTGGGGTGAAAGCACAGTGCAGCACGTGGACCTTCGGTATGCCTTCCTCAACTGCTGCTCAACCTTGGAGCCCAGAAGCCTCTGCTTTGGCTTGAAAGCTTAGAGCTCAGCCTGAAGAAACGGCTCATAAAAAGTCCCCTTCCTGGCATTTACCCAGAAACTCCCCCCAGGAAGATGTGTTCAAACAAGAATCCGCTCTTTCCTCTATGACTCTGCTTGTAGGAGGCTTGCAGGATGGGTCCAGTCTCAGGAAAGGACAAGCAAGAGATCTGGACTTTGGGATCTGTTCCACCACTAATGGAGTGAACCGTTCTGACTTCCATACCCTGAGTTCACATTGGTGAAATGAAGGGCTTGGGCTGACGAGAATGGATTCAGTTCAACCCCAGCAGCCCTAGGAAGCAGCTACCACTTGATCTCATTTCTGGGGCTTCTCTGTTACGGTCACAGAACAGTGTGACTGGCTTTGGGAATGTTATGTGGGAGCCCTATCTCCAAAGACTCACATGGAAAAGGAATTAGGATAGCACAGGTCAAATTCTAGCTTGGTGAGTAAAGCCCAGTGGAAAGAAGAGGCTCCCAACCTCTCTAGAGACAGTGCATACTTTCTCCCCAGGGGACTGGAGGCTTGGCAGCCCTCAGTGGCCTCCAGCCCCATCCTATCAAGTGGAGTTGGCTTGCTGTTGAGCTCACATGACAGATGGCTCTTTGGGCTTCCAGAGGGCTCTCCAGCCGTCACTGGGCTGTCAACTGCAAACAGAAGCCATTCTTTGTCCTCACCTCCTCTCCAGAATTTTTCCTGGCTTCGTAACCTCCAAGGCACAAGATATGCCCTTAACCAACCGAGGGCTCCCCACTCCCTATGTATGGGAATCATCTTTTTTGGAAACCAAAACAATCAGGGCACATAACCTGACACACAGTATTTTTGCTATTCCTGACTGTAAAGACAGTTCAGGAAATGCAGTTTTGGTACTAAGATATTATCATTTCTACAGTGTTATATCTCCTGATACTTAAAATCCAGCCAGCAGAAATTCATAACTTGGACTCAAATTTATATCCATAATTAAAGGAAATCCCCAAGAGTGTCTAGACACAATCATTGCTGTTTTCAATCACTGACACCTTTAGGAGAAGGGTTTGATGTCAGGAGAGAGCTTGCTGGAAGGTGGCAAATCATCACGCAGCTGAGATGAGACAGTGGGTACAGGACCCTTGCTTGCTGCCTGCCACACGTTCTTTAAGAAATGGCCAGATGGGCTTCCCTGGTGGCGCAGTGGCTGAGAGTCCGCCTGCCGATGCAGGGGACACGGGTTCGTGCCCCGGTCCGGGAGGATCCCATATGCCGCGGAGCGGCTGGGCCCGTGAGCCATGGCCGCTGAGCCTGCGCGTCCGGAGCCTGTGCTCCGCAACGGGAGAGGCCACAACAGTGAGAGGCCCGCGTACCGTGAAAAAAAAAGAAATGGCCAGCTGCTCCCTAGTGGAGCCTTGGAATGTAAGAGCCTCTGGCTTCCCACGATCCCAGACAGAAGGCAAGGGACACGAGGGGAACATGGCCAGTGTCAGGGTGGCAGCATCCTTGTCCACAGCAGTGGGAGTAATTGGGCACCTCCACCATTATTCAGAAGATCGTGGCCTGGGAATCCAGGGACCTGAGTTCTAAGCTTGGAATTTCCCAATGTAACATTAGAAGGCAGAGAGCATCATCTCTAACACCCTGCCCAGCTTGAAGGGCCTATGGTTAGTTTAGCTTAGGCAAATATTTCTCCAGAGTGACAGGAAACATAGGACTGACATGGTAGCATGAGTGTCTGGGATGTGAGAAAAATAAGGAGAAAAAAGGAATCGAAGACATGTAGGTCTGGTGAGACTCTCCACATGCGATCCGTACAACTTCTCGAAATGGTTTCAGGAAAAATCTCTTTCCTCTGGGCCTTATACTTCTGATACAGTAGCTCACGTTTTACGTCATCTTAGACCCTCTGAATGGCTTTAATTGGCTTTAATTTAATAGCAGGATAATTTAAAATTCATCATTTTATTTGATTCCCCACTTCCATCAAACAAACAAACAAACAAAACCTCTGAACCTGGCAGGAATTCCCATCCCTATTTCCCCGGAAAAAATCCTGGGGCTCAGGAACTTACAAAAGGTTCACACACAAAAACCTTTACAGGGTCAGCTGGGACCGGAACCCTGGTCTCCACCAGTTCTTTGGAGCTTAAAGCTTTCTTGAAGGTTATCTTCAAGCAAAGCCTTCTAAACACTTATTTTACCTCCTGTGATCAACTGGCCAAACTTCTGCTCCGAAAAATGAACATATCAAAATAAAGCTTAGAGTTAGGTTACCTGCTATTATCATTGGCAGGACAGCAGTTTTCCAACTATGCTTCTCACAGCCTTCGAGATTCCACCAGGCCTCTCCCAGGCTTCTGAGTATCTTTGAGCTGAGTCAGGTGGACGCTCTAGGCTCTCCCAGTAATTCAATCTGAGCAGCTCCACTTTTATCTGCTTTATTTATTGGTCTCTCTGTAGGTATTAAAAAGTGTTTGGAAACCACGGTAGGGCAAGTTCTAGTCGGTAGTGTCATTTCCAGCCTGAAGCCAAGTTCCAGTTTCTTTACAGGACGTGCAAATAAATCTCTGCTTCAGCCTCCCAACAGAAGAAGAGGAACAGAAAGCAGCCCATTGGTTTTCAAGACACACGGTCATGTGTCACATGAGGACACCTCCAGGTGGTCTTAAATCCAGAGAAACACGAGAGCAGTCATTTCAGTTCTTAAGGCCCCTCTGATGAGAGAAGCCTCATTACCACGCATGCACGGTAACTAGTATTTCACGTGGACTAACTGGCCTGTTGTCATTCCTTTTAAATACCCAAAGGTATCCTACCTACATGAGGAGCTGAAGGTCTACAAACCAAGGTCGTAAAGCTGTTTGCACACTACGCAAGTGCTAAAGAGCACCTGAAACCACTTTGCTTCTATTTGTTTTGCCCCCTAACATGCGCACTGGTATATTAGTGTTTCTTTTGAATCCCCCTGGGTTTGGATATTAGACACCCAAGTTTTAGTTCAAATTGAGTTTTCACAGCTGGATTATAAACCAATGGAAATGTTGACCCAGCACCAACTATATCATTCCAAACAGGTGTTGCTTTAATTAGCCTTATCATAAAACAAAAATTAAAAATTAAAGGAAAACATTTTAATGGATCCGAAGAGTTTCTTAAGGTCTTAAAGGGAGCAGGCAAATTGGTGGAGACTTTTAAGCCTTATCTCCTTTTCTGAGATGTTCTCTTAAAAATTCAGCCACACTTCCAAAACTGCAATAATACTCCAATGTCTTAAGAGGAAAAGGAAAGCTGGCTTCCCCGGCATGTTTGCCAGTGAAGGAGAGAATTTTTAAGTGTCGGGAGAGAGGCCTCCAAGGTCCATTCACTAAGGGCTTAGATGTCCACATCTCAGGCAGGAAGAAGATGAAAGGCCAGTCTTATCTTGGGATGTTACTCCTGACTTTAAAGGGGATTATCGTTGTTTTCCATGCAAAGATAAAGGAGTTTTGTGTGATTTCAATTCAGTGCAGAAAATGACTGTATATTTACTAAAGGGGTGGAAGCGAGGTTTCAAAAATCCTACCCTCAAGGGACATTCCCGCTCATTGTCTCACGTGCATGAAACCATTTAGAGAACAAACTGGATATGAATTAGCTTAGGTGTGTTGATATTTCCACAAGACAGCACAACTTCCTTGGCCTTTGGGAAGTTTAGGATGACTTCCTAGAGAAAGCAGAGTGAGAGGCTGGCTTCAGACATTGCATATGGAGAGAGAAGCCAGTGGAGCATCTCAAGCTGGGGAAATTGCATTAGTAAAGGGATAGAGCAGTGGTTCCCCAGTCTGAGTGTACACCAGTGACCTGCAGGGCTGGTTAAAACTGATTCCTGGGCTGCCAGGGATGCTAATTCAGTGAGTCTGGGATGAGGTTCCAAGAATTTCCATCTCTGACAAGTTCCCAGTTGATGTACATCCTGCTGGTCCACGGACCACACTTTGAGAACCACTGACGAAGAGGAAGGATTGTGTGTGGCTATTAGGAGTCCAGTGCAGGCGCTGACTTAGCTGTAATAGAGGATTTGTACCAAAGAGTGGAGAATGCAGTTCCTTAAAAAGATGCCCGTTTTTTGATTGTATGAACTGTATCACTTTTCTAGAAAATAAAAATTATTCATTCTCAATTTAACCCTTTCTAGCCAACTTATGAGTCTTGTTCACCTTCTTTCTCAAAGGAAAGAGGAAAAGAAATCTCCAGTGAATATCATGAATAGTGCTGTACCTGTGTTAACTCATTCAGTCCTCATAAAAAATAAATGCAATAAAAGTATTAAAACAATACAGGGACTTCCCTGGTGGCGCAGTGGATAAGACTCTGTGCTCCCAGTGCAGGGGGCCCGGGTTCAATCCCTGGTCAGGGAACTAGATCCCACATGCATACCACAACTAAGAGTTTGCATGCCCCAACTAAGGAGTCTGCGTGACGCAACTAAGGAGCTCGCAGGCTGCAACTAAGGAGCCAGCGTGCCACAACTAAGAATTCCTGGAGCCGCAACTAAGGAGCCTGCTTGCTACAACTAAGGAGCCCACCTGCCACAACGAAGACCTGGTGCAACAAACAAACAAACAAATAAATAAATATTTTTTTTAAAAAACCAGTACAGATGATGATGGCCACTATGTACTTTGTATTAACTCACATGCCTCTGAAGGTACCCGCCCAGGCATGCGCGGCATTCTTAACGTGACAGAGAGGCTCTGCTGATCTTAAAACCTCCATCTTCTCAGAGAGACAGAATCTTCTTTCCTCCTCCTTCCCAGGAAAATACCAACTTCACTAGTCCTTTCCATTACTTGGCTTAAGGGTTAAGCTCTTTTGAGTTCCAGTGGTTATTTTGAAGACTACAATGCACATCCTTATTTTATCAGAAACGAATACAAATTTGTACATTTACAATCTCCCTACCATTGAAAGAGCCTTGGAAATCTTGAAACTTTGAACCTTGAAGGTTAATAGATCCTCTGTCTGGGGTCCCTAAGGCCATCCTCAGTTTTAGTGATTCACCAGGAGGACTCACAGGACCCCACATATTGTTATACTCGTAGCTTTGATTGATAGAGCGAAAGGATACAAAACAAAATCAGCAAGGGAAAAGGCACATGTCGCAGAGTTTGGAAGGAACCAGGTGCGAACTTCCAAGAGTCCTCTCCTAGTGGAATCACACAGGATGTGCTGACTTCCCACAACAACGAGTTGTGACAACACGTATCAAACGCTTGTCTACTAGGGAAGTTCATTAGAGACTCAGCATCCATGATATTGATTGGGTACTAGTCATATAGACACCCTCTGTCTCATACATACCAACAATCTAGACTTCCAGAAGGAAAGCAGGTGTTCAGCACAAACCATATTGCTTTGCACAAACAGTCTGGGCACAGAGAGCCACTCTTCTCAGTTCAGGGAATGGGGGGAAAGTTCAGGAAATTCAATTTCCCAGATGGGTGGTCAACCTTGCAAGCAGGCCTTTCTAATGAGAGCAGTTTCAGGCCTGCTCTGTTAGTTCTCTCCTGTACAACCCCTCCTTATCTTGAGTTACTGTTACCATAGATATTTATTTATACATAACCTTTAAATCTCATAAGAAATAATTGTTAGTTCTTTAGAGTCAATATTCATTTAGATTTACCCACTGTTCTTTCTTGCTTCCTACATTTCCCTTTAGTATTTTCTGTCAGTTATTCTCTGCTGGAAATGAGATCTCTTAGCTTTTGTCAGAAATGTCTATTTCTTCTTCATTTTTGAATATTTTTGCTGACTATAGAATTCAAAGTTGGCATGTTTTTTTTTCAGCACTTTAGAGATACCATGCTGTTGTCACATAGTTTTCTTCATTTCTTTTGAGCAGTGAGCTGATAGTCTTAAAGTTACTCTTTCAAAAGTAATGGATCTTTTTTCCTCTGGCTACTTTTATGATTTTCTCCTTATTTTTGGTTGTGAGAAGTTTTCCTGTGATATGCCTAGGTGTTTGATTTGCAGCACTTCTTCAATTAATTCTCTGCCGTTTCTCTCCAAGTATTGCCTCTGCCTCATTCTCTCTCTGACATTATACTTATGTTAGACCAGTGACTCTCAACTGGGGATGATTTATTTATTTGCCCCAAGGCAAATGTGCCCCACAACAAGTAATTATTTGACTCAAAATGTCAATCGTGCAGAAGTTTAGAAACCCTGTATTGGACTTTTTACCGTATCTGTGTCTTCTATATTCTTCCCTATAATTCTTACCTCGTTTTGTCTCCATGCCTCACTCTAAATATGTTTTTACTAACTACCTTCAAGCTTACTGAGCTCTTCTTCAGCTCTGTCTAGTCTGCTGCTAAATTCATCTATTCACTTTTTAATATCAGATATTAGAATTTCCAGTTCTAGATTTTCCATTTGATTATTTTATATGGATCCAAGTTCTATGATAAAATTCTCTACCTTGCCATCTATTGTTTTGAACGTATTAATCACAATTATTTTAAAACCATATCTAATAATTCTAATATCTGGGTTCCTGTTTCTCTTGTCTATTTATTGATTGATTCTGTTTCTCTACATGCTTGATCATTTTTAACTGAATGTCAGTTACTGTGTATTAAAAATGTTCATGCTTTGGATGATGTCATCTTTCAGAGAGGATTCAACCTCTCTTTTGGAAAGCAGGAGACAGATGGCCTCAATCCAATCTGAGACTGAAATGATTTGAGACTGGATTGTATCATTGAAAGGCTTGGTCTATCTGGTTGGCCTCCACTTGTAGAATATCACCCTCCAGTGGTCCCGACTGAGAGCCTGGGTGTCTGCAATGGGTCCCTCCTCTCTTCCAAGTTCTAAACTCTATTCTTTTATTTCTTGGCATCACATAATCTGTTCTTCTTTTCAGTTGCTTTCTGTTTAGCCTCGCAGTCTCTTGCCTCACATGGCTTAATTGTCAAATGCCTGGAGGAAAAACTGGAAGTTTTTCAGTGAGCCAGACATCAGGCTCACTTCTCTGCACCTTCCCTCTCTTCTTGGCCCTCAAGCTGTAGCTTCCTTAAAGGTCCAGAGTTCCAATTTTTTGCTCTCTATACCTTAATATTTCCTAACACTCTATCACCTCCCTATCCATGAGAACTGGTTCTCTGACTGGCTTCTCAAGCTCTTACCCCACACCCAAGACTGCCAAGTGCCCTGAGTAGGAAATCAGTGTGTTCACCTCACTGAACTTCCTTCCCCTCGAGGATTTGTTCCCTCAACTCCTTGTTGTGTCAGAAGCTCCCTCATGCCTTTGGAGACGTTTTTAAAATCAAGCTTCTAGTTGTTCTCACAGGAGGTTAAGTCCATCACAAGCTACAGCATCACAGCCAGAAGCAGGAATCTGTACTTAGAAATTAGGTTAGACGTAAGGAAGATACTTCTGTATCTTTCTGTATTATTGGATTCCCTCCTGGGTTATCAAAAGCAAGAGTAGTCTCCTGTCCCCTGTAAAAGCCAGAAGAAATTTCCAAGGACCTTCAATAATTGAAGAGGCATAACAGGGACGGGGTGCAGGAGGAGAGGCAATTATACAAAATGACTTTTCATGATTTCCTGCGACTCCCTCAATCTCTAATTCCTGCCAGTACTCAAACACTCAGAACTTGAACAAAGCCATGCATTTTCTTCCCACAGTCCTCACTTTGGTTTACACATAACTCAGAGATGGAAGATTGCAATTTAAACCAGAAGAACTAAAATATAAGAGCTACATGTTTACATGATGTTACCAGTTTGATTATAGTCAGGAAATATAGTACATTTGTACTTTTTCTTTCAAATTCCATGAGTGAAGCTCTTCTCACTGAACCTAGAAAACAAATGTTTAGGAATAGGAAGAAGATTTTAAAAAGATTTCACGTAGTCTAAGAATTTCGAGCTACGGTTTTCCAGCCACATTACGTTCATGTCATCTCAAGCCTTTGCCAATCTGTTATAAGAAGGAAAATGGAATCCCATGTGTCATCACATGTAGTCACTGAAAGAGCCTTAAGCCTACTTCCTGCCTAATGCTGAGTGTGCATATGAAGCAGAAGTGAACGCTACAGGTGTGAAATCTCAGTTTAACAGCCAGGGAGATTATGCACATAATTGTGCAGGCCCCTTGTAAGACAGTCAGGGATGGCCATCTCCTAAAGACGGACTCATCAAGCGGAGGAAGCCTTCCCAGCAGGAGGCCCACGCGCTGCATCCTGCGGCAGCTTCCTGTCTGTAGTAGCTTACTGCTGCTGGCGTAGGGGAGGGTCCCGGTGGACAACACAGCAGGCACTTCTGTCACGTGGTTCCAGTGTGTGGCAAGACTATTTTCTCCCCGTCACCCAGCTCTCTGGGGCATCTCTTTGAGAAGAGTCCTGAGCCTGTGTATCTTTATGACCATCCTTTGCAGGAAAGCATGATGTGGTCCCGAGAACACTGAACTGTGGGATCAGATGCCTCCAGCTAATGATCTGTCCTTGGGTCAGTCCTTCAAAGCCAGCTTATGCATGAATGTTCTCTATATGAAATGAGGAGACAGGAGCAGATGATCCCAACAATCTCATCCAGTTGGAAGAGACCAGGGGTTCAGGACTCCCTGTAGACAGTTAAAGATGCAGCGCAGCAGAAAAGGTGTCTGATTACTTGTGTAGAGGGTCTGCACTGTGATGAGGAACTTAGTGAAGTAAGTCAGAAAGAGAAAAACAAATACCGTATGCTAACACATATATATGAAACCAAAAAAAAACCGTACTGATGAACCTAGTGGCAGGGCCGGAATAAAGATGCAGAGGTAGAGAATGGACTTGAGGACACGGGGAGGGGGAAGGGTAAGCTGGGACAAAGTGAGAGAGTGTCATGGACACATATATACTACCAAATGTAAAAGAGATAGCTAGTGGGAAGCAGCCACATAGCACAGGGAGATCAGCTGGGTGCTTTGTGACTACCTAGAGGGGTGGGATAGGGAGGGTGGGAGGGAGGCTCAAGAGGGAGAGGATATGGGGATATACGTATGCATATGGCTGATTCACTTTGTTGTACAGCAGAAGTAACACAGCATTGTAAAGCAATTATACTCCAATAAAGATATTTAAAAACATAAAGATGTATGTATCCCTCTAAAAAAATTTTTTTAAGTCTATTGCCATCTAATATACGAGGCACAAGGGTACGAAAAAACAAAAGAACTTCTCAATAGAGTTTTTGGCTTTCTCTCATTCTTCTGTCATTCCACATTTTGCTATGAAGATACAGATAGATTCATACATGTCTTGTGCATTTGTTTTTCCTCACTTTACCACATATTCCTCAACAAAATATGCCAGCATCTTTTCGTAACTGAAAATATAACTTATAATCTATTCAGCATCAAAATAAATGTTAAAATTCTTATAATGGTCATTTTAAAATTATCCTTATGTAACCCACATAAAGCTGAGCTACCCAGTGTTCCAGCTCAACATACAATTGAATTCAGAAGAGATCTAAGACTGGCATTCAAGAGAAATTGCAAAGAACTTTATTTCCTGAAGTCTGAGAAAAGGGCAAAGTGGGGGGCGGCAATGCATACTGTACAGGAAAAAAAAATCTTCAAAACCGTTTCTTTAAACCGTTATCTTTCCAAACTATCACGGCAAGGCAGTCTTCGCGAAATCCCTTTTCTTACTATCTCAAAACTGCCCCAAGTGTTCCAAAACTCAACTCCCAAAGGCTCTCACCTTTTTCTAATGTCACCTTCCTCCCACATTTCTAGATCTCTGCCTTTCCTCTGGCTTTTCTATAAGGCAAGTCAGGTCAGCTTTCTGGCTCATTTCGGTCCTCTTCTCACCAGTTATCCCGATCAGCACCATGAACCCCAGGGCCCGGGGGAGACCATAGAACCCCCCTTTAGAAGTCTGCACTTGTCAGCAGCAGTGGAAAGGGGGGTAGAGGCAGAAAAGGGGTGCAAACACTAATATTTTAAAACTCTTTAAAGATAATATGTCATATCTGTACTAAAAAAGCTAAGTTTAAAAAACAATGTACAAGCACATATTCCATCAATTTACCTTTGATTCTCCAACTCTCAAAAGAAATTTAAATGTCTGCAGTGCCTTTACTAGGAGAAAACCCAAAAGAGGTTACCTAAAGGTGAAGTGTTCTGCTCAGATTCCAATCTCCAGATGTGTGTGAACCCTATTTATGTTGACACATCTGATAGAGTTATACTCATGTGTGAGACTTCTAGCAGCAAGAAATTCTTTCTAATAATAGTGACCCATATTTAGTTAGCGATATACCATATTCAAGGCTTTCTCACACAAAGTACCTCATTTGATCCTGACAGCTACCTGTGGGATAAGTATGGCTTTAAGCATCATCCCTATTTTACACATGAGGGAACAGAGGCTCAGAAAGGTGAAGTGACTTGCCCAGGTACTTACAGGGTTAGGGTGGTAACTGACTCTAGGTATTGTGATTTCAACTTCCACCTCATTGAACTTTTCCTAACTTTATTTTTTGTTGGTTTTCACATGCATGTGCATGCACAAATACATACACACAGAAGCTAATTGAAACACAGCCAAATATTACATATGTGCAGAATGTTCTATATATATATATATATATATATATATATATATATATATATATATACACACACACACAATCGTATTAAATCAACAAGATCCACATAGCCACTCAGTTTCTGTTTCCAGAAGAAGCCCTGACCTTGTAACAGAATAAACACTACTGCTGGGCCAGAGCTATGGGGCCAGTTCCATGCTTCCTCCTGCACTGACGTGCTTTGTTTTCAAAAGCACTTGCCATTTACATTACTATTATTTTCATTTTCTTGATCATCCAAACCTCAAAGGAAAGAGGCTAATGATATTCCCCAAGCCTCTCCCTCACCACACTCATGCTGGGAATGGAAGCAGCTCAGATTGATTGAATGGCCTCTGCAAACCCTTCAGGAACATTGATGGAGTTGCTACTATAAGCAGCTGGAGTTGCCATTTGCATCTCACCCTGTCTTACTTTTTTTCCTCAAGAAAAAAATAAAAATAAAAAAGCATCCACAATGCCCTGGGGGAATTTTCCGGGACAAGCTGCAGGTGCTATGGATATTTTCATTCAATAATCATTCTTGCAATTCAGCACATTTGTAATCCATGTGGTAAACTATGACTTACATTTCTCCCAGTGGACGCTGGCCAGATGCAGAAACCAAAGAGCTCGGTGCCGGCACTGCCTCTTCCTCCTTTTATAGTTCATGCATTTGGATGTGTTTAGCCTGATCTGCTAGTGCAGGGGAAGGAATGTGCTGTGTTTAAAAGACCCTTTTGTTGACATTAAGTAATCATAAATATACTCAGAAATTATACTCCTTGCATTTATTGTCGAGTGCTTTAATTGGATGGTCTCCTCATGTGATATCATAAAGAACATATGCATATTTTTGGCAATCCCATCGGATCGTGACGTGGAGAGGCACATACAAAGCAGCACATTCCTAACATCTATGGATTGTCTCATATATGTCACCACATCTTCCCACCAGGATTGTTTTCCCCACACACTCCAAGATGGTAACTTCCCAATCTGTCCAAATTCTATTTGGAATTCTCCTGGATTGTGTAAATGTCAAGGCCGGTTTCCTCTCCATGTGAAGAGCTTTGAAAGGAGAACAGCATGCCTAACTCCCTCATAAATACAAGCCAGAGCATCATCTTCTTTTTTTTTTTTTTTAGGTGTGTGTATTGGAGGGGAGGGAGGGAAGGAATGCTTGGCCCAAAGTAAAAAAAGAAATCCCTTTTCAAGAATGACGTTCTCCTTACTTTCATCACATAAACAAAATGTTTAAGCCTGCACAGAGCCAGGTTCCAAAAGGTGGATTCTTCTGGCTCAGACTTTGTGCTGCTGCACGGAGACACAGTCTCTTAAGCAGCAAACTACATCAGGGGCAAACACCACCACCTGCAGGCCTGGGAGAGGGCAGCACGCAGGGCCCTGGAGGAAAACCAACGGCACCCTTAAAGGAGTAGCTCAGAAGACTGTAACAAAGGGACTGTGTTCTTATACCTTTGAACACAGTATGAGCAGAGGTAAAGGAACCCGCCAAGAATGGGAGCTCTCAGGGACTAAATGTAGTAGGGAGCCATTACGACTTCTAGACCAGAAGGGATCCAGCCGTAGCTGAAGGGGAAGGATTCCAGGGGAATAAGAATCCAAACTTCCGTTTCCTCCCTGACCCCAATCCCTCACTTCGGCGGAAACCAACCTGCAGCTAGAGGTCAAGGAAGATAGCCTGGGTGACGCAGAACGAAGAAGTCAAAACTTCTGGGAGGTGCAGTGGGTGGAGAAGGGGGGAGGGTCTAGAGCAGGAAACAGAGACAAGCCAGAAACAAGAGTGCGGTCCACCCAAAGTCCTGAGGACGCTTGAGCTTCTACATACAATCAATCCCATGTATCCCTCACAACTCGGATGCACGCAGCTACAATTCCATCCTACAGAAAGGGCAAGTAAGGGCTGGGAAAGCACAGTAACTTACTCAAAGTTGCATGGTTAGACCACAGAGCTTTCCAGTGACAGAACTGCCAGTCTCCCTTATTGGAAGGTGATGGGTAGAGCTTAAATAAGCACAGACCTAAACAGAAGCTTGGCAATTCTGTCACTGGGAAGTTCCATTTAGGTTTGGAAATTTTTAATCTCATTGTGAAACTCAGTATCTAAATCAGAGTGTTCCTGGGTCTCTGATAGACAGGAATTAGAGTTGAGATATTAAGAGATGTCGAACCATCTCAAAAAAAAAAAAAAAGAAGTATATGCATCTATCCAGTCCCTGTGTTTAGACAGCAAGAGTTCAGATAATGAGAATTTGGGCAGCAAAGGCCATCAGACAACCTAAAACAAAGAAATATCATTCAGGGACTTCCCTGGTGGTCCAGTGGTAAAGAATCCACCTTCCAATGCAGGGGACACAGGTTCGATCCCTGGTCCGGGAACTAAGATCCCACATGCTGCACCACAACTACTGAGCCCAAGCTCAGGCGCCTCAACTAGAGAGCCCACATGCCGCAACTACACAGCCCACGTGCTCTGGAGCCTGCACACTACAACTAGAGAGAGAAAAACCCGCACGCCAAAACTAGAGAGAGAAAAACCCGCATGCCACAACTAGAGAGAAGCCCTCACGCCACAATGAAGATCCCACGTGCCACAACTAAAACCCAACACAGCCAAAAATAAAAAAATAAATAAAATAAATAAATACTTTAAAAAAGAAAATATCATTCAGGAAAAAAGCAGAGCCTCTGTAAACAGTCTCAAACACAATAATTACAAGTTTAGATATTCATGAAAATCCCTGGGACAGAAATCACCTGTTAAATTCATGCCTCCATTACCACATCCTGGGAAACTACATGTGGTAATTAGTTGTAGATTTCAATGCTAGCTTAGGAAAATTTACTTATTTCTTGAGGAGTAGAGGAAAAATACTGCCAATTAAAAATCACAGCAGAAAATCATATGTCGGCAAAAAGACTTGGATGAGAATATCCATTGTGGCCTTATTCATGATAGCAACAGAGAGAAAACAACCCAAACGCTCATCAATAGGAGAAAAGAGAAACAAATAGTGCTATATTCATGGAACAGAACCATACTCGGCAATAAAAATGAATGAACTACTAATACGTGCCAGACAGGAATGAATTTCAAAAGCACGTTAAGCAAAAGGGTTCAGACACAAAAGACCACACAATGATTCCACTTATGTGAAGTTCAATATTAGACAAAATTAATCTATGGTGATAGAAATCAGGAAGTGGTTACTGGCAGGGAGGAGGGCTGTTAATTAACTGGAAAGGGACACAGGGGACTTTCTGAGTGATGGAACTACTCTAAATTTTGTTTAATGTGGTTGTCACATGACTACCATGTAGTCATGTGACAATTTGACAAATTTGTGACAATTGTGTCACATGACACAATTGTCAAAAACTTAAGATTTGTGCCTTTTACTGTCTATTATACCAAACAAACAACAACAACAAACACAAGGGAATGTGCCTCCTTTTGCCTCCAAGGGGGAGTACCATAATTTCTTTTTGGGGCAAATATATTGACAAGCTGCTTTAGATTTTAAAAAAGCATAAACTCCCTGAAGCAGACAGGGAGTTAAAGAGAGAGCAAGATTGGAGGGTGTATAAGAACGGAGGAGAGGAGAGGAGCTGAAGAGAAAATGGAACTAATGGATGAGGGATAAAATAAGGAAATATCAGCTGGAAGGAAATTCTTTGTGTTACGAGACAAAAGACTTTGCAGTTCTGCACTATTCACCACCTCTGTTGCCACAAACCTCCAATAAAATTGGATACACACAAATAAAATGCAAGAAACATTTTAAAATATGGAGGAAAAGAGGCCATGGTCAGTTTGGGACACAGAAAAGAGAATAGCTATGGGGCATGAGATGCAAATGGGAAGCAGAAGAACAGGGTGGGCAGTTAGCATGGGGATGGAAGTACCCCTGAAGTCCCAGAAATTTGGAGGAGAACATTAAACATCCTGACCCTTACCCATACCCCCATATTTGGAGTATGAGTGAATGTATTATAAACTTAAAGGGCAGCGTGATTTCAGCAGACCTCAGGTGGTTACCACGCTTTGCAATATGTTTTTTTTAAAAGTTCGATCATTATTTTAAGTGATGTCATTTTCGTGTTTATATATCTCATGTCATTCACTTTAAGACAAAACATTTTTTTGACTTTTGAACTACTCTGTAATTTAAGGCATCTTACAGTTGATAGTGTGTTTTTAGAGTTTGTCAGTATTTAATCTTTTTTATTGGTATATAAAATAATATTGTGTGTTCCAATTGATGGTGTCCTAGATTTGATGGAATATGGTATTATTGGTGCAAGTTAACTAACTAGAGCTCTGCTCCCCTTTGCAATGAAATCCTGGTGAATTGAACCAATGGGGCAGTGTCTGCACTGGGGCTCACTCCAGTTTCCTCTCCCCCACTCAGGCAGACCCAGAGCTCTAGCCTAGCCTGGGGTTCAGTAAGTTGGAGTTGGCTGTGGGAGCAGCTGGAATTGGCTCACAGCTATGATGTCAGGGGAAGGTCGGCTGGGGGATCAAAGGGACACTGTGAAACACAAGATATGGTGGAGGTGGAAACAGGCAGTGATTGAATAGGGCAGAGTGATAAAAGCTAAATGCAGGATGAAGGGACCACATCTAAGGTCAAGTGGTGGTGCGTTAGAGCAAGAACACTGATTGAGGGAGCCCCCCCCAGAATGCAAGCACGGGGGAGGAGCCACAGTCTGCTACGACCTGGATGAGTCTTCCTTTTTAACAATCTCCATTCCATCTCAACTTTGATACAAGTGTTCAAATGGAAAGAGACTGAAAACATCTTCTCCTTTGGGTCTTTTCAACCTCTAGTGTATCACCATTGACCCCTCTGATAAAAGTGAGATAGACCCTGGAAATCCCTATGCCTGTAGGTTTTCGCTGGTGGGTCTGGGATGCTGTCAGCGATGAAGGTGGTAGCTCCATTCACACCACAAGTACTACTACTTAGGTCCTGTGCTGCAGATGGTGGTATGAGACCTGCCTGAGCCCTTAGACTTCCCCTTGGCCTGGAGCACTGGACTAGACTGCTAGGGCTGCCCTAATAAAGTACCACAGAATGGGAGGCTTACACAACAGAAATCACAATTATCACAATTCTGGAGGCTGGAAGTCCAAGACCAAGGTGTCGGCAGGTTTGATTTCCCCTGAGATCTCTCTCCTTGGCCTGCAGACGGCCACCTTCTCCCTGTGTCCTCTCATGGTCATTCCTCTCTCTGCATGTATCCCTGGTGTTTCTTTGTGTGTCTACATTTCTTCTTCTTATACATTCTTCTCCTATTATATTGGATTATAACCCACCCAAACAGACTCACTTTAACTTAATCACATCTGTAAAGGTCCTACCTCCCATATACAGTCATATTCTGAGGTACTGGGGGCGAGAGTTTCAACATATGAATTTTGGGGAAACACAGTTCAGCCCATAACAGGCACCGTAGAGATCACAGTAGGTAAATTTAAGTTCTTCTCAAGATTAATTTGCATTTTAGTCTTTTTTTTCTTTTCTTGGTTAAGTTTAATATGAATTTATTAAACCAATACATTTTTGAGACAGATAATCATTTTTCTTCCTCTGATGTTTTTCATTTAAAAGGACACAATAGCACAGGGAGATCAGCTCAGTGCTTTGTGACCGCCTGGAGGGGTGGGATAGGGAGGGTAGGAGGGAGGGAGACGCAAGAGGCAAGAGATATGGGAACATATGTATATGTATAACTGATTCACTTTATTATAAAGCAGAAACTAACACACCATTGTAAAGCAATTATACCCCAATAAAGATGTTAAAAAAAAAAAGGACACAGCATTTCCTTTCTCTTCTTTTAATTTATGTCCCTTTATACAGAAGAGCTAAGAATACCTGTTTCTACCTATGCAAGGATTCACATGAAAGGCCAGTAACATGCCAAACATTTGAGCCTTTTCCCAAATAGGGACAATGTGTTCAAAAGTGAGGTGATTCCAACGAGAAGTCACGAGGCTTCTTCTCGCTCCTCTAAAGGGACTCCTTTGTGAGATCTGGAGACCTGGATAATCAGAGTCCATTAAGTCTATGAGAATAGGCTGTGGGGCAGTGGGAAGGGTCTGCACAGAAAAGATTATCAGAGAGGAAATGTATCAGAAAAGCATTCCCTGACTTCTCAAGAGAATCAAGGAACAGAATCCAAAGTTTCAGAAACTGGAGCTCCAATCAATAATCAAAAATTTTAAAGTAATTACTATATGCCTGCTTTCATGCAGTGTACTGGGCAGATACAAAAATTCAACAGCTTCCACCATTCCTGGCAAAGAATCAGTTGCATCCAGAGTTGAGACACTCTTAAGCATCCTGCGGTCCAGAGGACTCAACGGTCCTAACATACTTTTTTTTCTTAAAATAATGGCAGCAAATACTATCCCATACATTGAAACACAATGTATTTTAACCAAAAGGCAAAAACTTGGGTCAGGAGTGTTGAAGGGTTTACTGAGACTGTCTTCAGTGGGAGGCAAGATCAAAGTAAGACACATTACAGGAACTAAGGTAAAACAGACAAGAGTGAGTGAGATTAGAAGTTCACCCATGCTTTCCTTTCCAGCCCTGCCGTAGCTACTCCTAAAGTTTATGCTTTAATTACTTTGTAGTTAAATTACAGAAATGGGAAATTATAGGTAGCACCTAATTATTTTCTCTGCCTCTGATCTCTTCCTTCCCAATCCATATTCTACACACCACAGATCACTGTTCTTGAAGCACCGCAGTGATCTGTTACTTCATTACTCAAGGGTCTCTCCTGGCATCCCACTAACTAATGAATAAAGCCCACATGCATTCTGGAAGTCAATGCCCTTCGGTATTTGGCACCAACCAACGTTCCCAACTTCATCTCCAACATTCCCCATTGTGAACCCTGCGCTTCAGCCCAGAGATCCCCAAATCCAGCCACAAGGAGAGTCCCCAGAGGAGCCTGTTAAAAACATGACTGCCCAGGTCTGCCCCTATGGAGGTTGGGTCTCTACGTCTGGTGAAAGGTCCAGGGATCTCCTCTTTTAGAAGATCAACTGGTATATGTCTAGTTTGGGTGCTCTAGCCAAACTGAAGCTTCACTGTTCACTCGAACAAATCCTTTGTGGGCTTTTAAAGCCTACCTCCACCATGAAACCACCTTTCTCTGCCTCCTCTTTCCTTTACCCCACCATCCTGCTTCCTCACCACCAACCGCAAAACTTCTCTCCCTCTTCCTAACTCTCAGTATGTCTCTGCCTTCCATACGGTCCATCTCACTTTCTACCTTATATTTTAATTGTTTTTTAAAAACAGCCACCTCCCTATTAGACTGGAAGCTTTTTGAAGGCACATTCCATGTCTAATTAACTTGACTTTGTCTCTCCAGAACCAATCAAAAGCCTAGCAAAAAATGACATACAGTAAGTATTTTCTGAATCCATAGGGTTTTGCCAGTGATTCGGTAACCCTAAATCTCTTTGGGAGGAGAGACGCTGACAAAGATTTTTTATTCCTATAAATATTTGGAATCCTCTTTTTATAACAAGCACAAACTGGAAACAATATTCTTTCAAATGAAAAATGTCACATCAGACGAGTGAGCCATGGAACTTCAGAATCTCTTTCACACCTTTTATAAACTACATAAGCATGGTTTTACCTTTCTGCCGTTCGTTTGGAGGAAAGACATCTATTTTCCTTACTCACAAGGAAATTTTTGTTCTCACCTGATGAAAATAATCGATATGATGGTTGCAGGATACGCTGTCATTCATCATAAGGATAGAAGGTAATAAATTAACAATCACGTGGAATTAACATATTTTAGAAAATCGCTTAATCTTTGGGGGTTAATCTTCCATTTCTGAATTTCTAAGATTAACTACTCCATAGAGCCTAAGATCTATTTTAAGACAAAAACAGAGCTGACTGAAGAGCGAGCCCTCAGAGAAGGAATCCTCAGATTTCTCGCACCTGTGGTTTTTCATTGCTCCTATGGAGAGCTTAGGCTGGTGGACACTGGGAGCTTGAAGTGCTCCTTGGGGAGGTTTCGTTGGAACAGCAGAGTTCTTAAATAGCTAAAATGTCATGGGTAATAGATCTAGGTTACAGAGACAATACAAAGAGAGGTTTCCAAAATAACGTCCCCACCTGTAACTGAATGCAGCAGTGCTGAATATAATCCTAAACAGCAGGCAATATGAATAAAGTTGCTGAGCTCTGGAATGTATTATAAGTAGTCTTTGAATTCCTATTCAGCCTATTCAAAACTTTCTCTTCATTTTACAAAATCCTGAAACTTATTATTCTTGTAATGAGCTCATGCCTCATCCTCTATGATTTTTTTTTTAATCAAAGAGAAAAGAAAATAGTTTAAAATTCCACAAAAGCTTTTAAGAGAATTAAGGATCATACGGAGTACTGTACCCATCTACTGTCCATCATAATCTGATCTCCTGCTCCTCACATAATCACACACACACACACAATTCTTTTAAATTCCAAGATGGCAAATTGCTTCTTCTAAGGATCTTGAAATGTTTAGGGAAGATGACCGCCAAAATAATTAAAGTTTAAACTGTTGAGTTAATGCTTATTCCAGTTACTAATGACTTTATAACAAATTAGTCCAAAGCATAGTGATCTAAAACAACCATTTGTTATGTTCCTGGATTCTGCGGGTCAGGAATTTAGACTGAGCAGAGCAAGGTTGGCCTTTCTGCTTCACACTGACAGAGGCCTCAGCGGAAAGGTTCCAAGGCCAGGGGCTGGAATCTATCACTCACGAGTCTTGTGGTTGATGTTAGCTTCTGGCTGAGGGCCTCATCCTCTTCAGTGGGCCTCTCCACATAGGCTAGTTTGGTCTTCCTCACAGCATGATGGCAAGGTTCTCAGGGCAAGAACCCAGAGAAAGGGCCAGGCAGAAGCTGTACCACCTTTTACGACCTAGCCTAAAAAATCACACAACACAGTCCATTTATTGAAGGAGTCACAAGATCTCACCCAGTCTCAAGAAGAGGAGAAATAGATACTGCCTGTTAGTGGGGAGTTGCAAGGTTCTGGAATTGCCTGTGGGACTGGGAATCTTGTTGTAGCCGTTTGTGAAGAGGCTTTATGACTCTGAGCTTCCATGTAGGGCGATCGGCTTGGCTGTATTGTGGGGAAGCCTTGGCTTTGGTCTTTCCATTTGGGATAATCAGATTCCTTAACGTATATTCTTTGGATTTCCTGTTTGGGACAATTGTATTCGAAGGGACTAGGTCTGGAGGTTAATAGGACTGGAGAACCCAGCATTGGACATTTAATACATACAGAGTTTGATTATCTCCTTGTTTTCAGCAGGATATCTTCATCTTCAATTACACCAACATCTGTGCCAGCCAACACCCAACCCAAAGTTCTGTTTTACTCTCTTTAGAGAATAAACCTCTAGCCCTATGTGGAGTTGGGAGGGTCAGTTACCCAGTGGCATAGATATTGGAAGATCCAGAGATCTGACTGCTTTGCCAGCAGCTTTTACCCTATTTATTTTTGTTGCCACCTCTGTGACCAGTTTTGAGAGAAACTAGTTCTGTCCACCTGTGCGTTCTGAGGAGTCTGCGATGGGTAACATGTTGACACCCTGCTTTCTTGCTCCCCTTTGGTTTTGGATTCAGCTGTTTGGTTTCCACTAACTCATTTACCATTGGTCTGCAGGCTTTCCAGCTTCGCAATAGGACTGCTGCCTTCCCTCTTTATTTCCCGGTCCTTTGAAACTCTTTCCCATGGCTTTCATGGGGCTTTGACAGGGAGTGAGTTGAGATGTGTGTATTTGAGCTGCCATCTTAGCCTGGGAGGCTCTCTAGTCTCTTTCAACCATTGTTCAGGTGAGACGATTGCAAACCCATAAAGACCCTATCTGCTTTTCTTTCAACATGCTCTAGGTTTTTCAGCAACTCTCTTAAACTGTAATAGCACTTCAAGCTGAATTTCAGGTGTGTTCTAATCAGTACAGATTATAATTGTTACTTCTTTTTTGTAGACACTCAACTCAGCACTTTCCAAACGGGGTTAGACAGGGAGTAGTGTCTCTCAGGTGATCAACAGATATTCTGAAAAAATAGTTGGAAAATACCACGTATCCTCCTCTCAAACATTTATACTGCTATAAATCAAAAATGAAATGTGCTTCTTTTTTTTTTTTTTCGCGGTACGTGGGCCTCTCACTGTTGTGGCCTCTCCCGTTGCGGAGCACAGGCTCCGGACTCGCAGGCTCAGCAGCCATGGCTCACGGGCCCAGCCGCTACCCGGCATGTGGGATCTTCCCGGACCGGGGCACAAACCCGTGTCCCCTGCATTGGCAGGCGGACTCTCAACCACTGCGCCACCAGGGAAGCCCGAAATGTGCTTCATTTTTAAAACCTAGTTTTTCCAAAACATTTGACTACTTAATGCCTTTTTTGGAGAACATCTTACAAGACTTTAGTACAGTGTTATGACTCAAAGTGGGGTTCATGCGCCAGAATCATTTGGGGTTCTTTTATGTATTTGGATACCTCTGACCCAATCCCAGATCTTGAATCAGACTGAGCCTTGGGAATCTGCATTTTAAAACAAACAACTAATTCTCATGCAACCTAACATTACTGGAGAGCCTATTCCCCACAATTTGAACTTCCATACAGAGGAACTCTTCTCTTGGTCCCTCCTCCCATGCCTTATACATTTACTTTGTAAGGAGGAATGACTTTCCTGAATGATGGACTTGGAAAAGTAACATAGGTGTGTTTGCCTCAGACCCTGCATCTCTCTCTTCTCTTTGGGAACTGCCTGCCTGCCAAGAGAGTCCATTTGACTCTGTCCAGTGGGCTCCACCCTGAGGAAGGAAGCTTGTGATTATCCAACTCCTCCAGAGACTGGGTGGAAAGAGTATCTAGTATAGGATTAAAACAACAGAAAGCCCCCTTACTCAAAGGGTTAAAGGTGATGGTTTATTCTTCACGTACCTATGCCCTTTCTCAACTGGTTCTAAATTCAGGCTTGTTACATACTGAAAGGAGTATTATATATTGAGCCACCTCAAATCCCAAGTTCATATTTAAGGATAACTGACTTAGAGGCAAGCTTCAAAAAAAATAGGGTATAAGTATATCATACAAAGCAGTAGAAAACACATGGCTATTCATTTTACCTTTTTTTTTTTTTTTAATTTGCAATCGTGGGAAGAGCAGATGAGGTAAAGAGGCAGTAACTGCAATTCATGCATTAGGAAGTAATTCCCAAGGATTTGAAAATAGCCAGAGCCATCCTTCATATTTCTTTTAAGATCCCTCTTAAGACAAGCAGGGAGATAGGAGATCAGCATCGTAACATCTGGTTTGTTTAGGGATAGAAGGGGTGTAGAGTAGAGGATTTCTGGGAAACATTCTTAAAAGATTTGGTAGGAGAACACCTGGGAAAGCCCACTTTATTGAAGGAAGGCTGCAAGGACCCAGGCCGAGGAAGTCATGTTCGACAAATCGGATGGAGTTCTTGAAGATATCCCTGTCATGAAAGATGAAGGAGATTTAGTGGCTGTACAAAGAGGACTTTGATTTTATATAAGATTTGACAAGATTCCACATCTGAGATTAATGGTCAAGGAGAAGAGCCATTGAATGTGGGTGACGTAGCACAGAAGATAAAAAAACTGGCTCGAGAAAGGGAGATGGATGAAAGGCAGGGAAGGGATTTGCGACTTGGAAAGGGACTACCTGAATGGATGAGGGGACAGTAGTAAGAGAAAATGGTCAGCCAACTTTGGGATAGGTTTTTTTTGTTTGTTTGTTTTTTTTGCAGTACACGGGTCTCTCACTTTTGTGGCCTCTCCCATCGCGGAGCACAGGCTCTGGACGTGCAGGCTCAGCAGCCATGGCTCACGGGCCCAGCCACTCCGCGGCATGTGGGATCTTCCCGGACCGGGGCACGAACCCGTGTCCCCTGTATCGGCAGGCGGACTCTCAACCACTGCACCACCAGGGAAGCCCTGGGATAGTTTTTTTTTTTTTTTTTTTTAAATAATAAGTACTGAAGTGGAGCCAAACAACAGAACACATGCACCAAGTCTTGAGATGATTCAGAAACTTGGACGCAGCAATCCTAGCAAATCATATTGCCCAGGGGGTAGACGTGCTTGGCTATGACATGGTGGATTGAGCAGAGAGATGGAAACCAATAATACAAACCAAAGAGACCAGGATTAATAAACCAAAGAATGGAACAGGTAGCCCAGTGATACTTCCTGAGGCCAGAGCTATAGATGATTGTGAAGTCAGCCAATCATGTCTTTGGTGTTTCTAGCCCTTCTTTTTGAGTCTTCTCCCTCAAATCTTCCCTTCTCCACCACCAAAAACTAGCTGCAACATCAACCCTAGCTTCCTGAGTTTCAGGCATCCCAGTGATCTCACTCTCCCTCCTACACAAACCTCAGGTCAGTTAAGTGTCTATCTCCCCCTAAGGGACAAATACTTAGAGTTTAGGGCACTACTCTTCCTCTGGGCATTTACATTTTAATGGGAGACAAAAATGTTAAATCTAAGTATTGTAACTGTTGTGATGGAATTTCAAGGAAGGGTTTGGGGAGGATGCAGCAGGGTTATTATGTGTCCCAGAGGTCACTGGTGGTGGCTGTCTCCTGCACCTGGTGGTAAAATCAATGTTGGTCCTGACAAACAGTATTCTGGTCTGGTGTTTCCGAAAAAATAAAATCAGTGGAAACACAGCTTTAAAAACTAGGTTTGTCCAGGAAAAAAAACCCAGTATTGACAAGCTCTGGCCAAAGGACCCCATAGTATGACAACATAGTACGAGAATATGAGGGAGAAAAGCACGACAAAGAAGTAACCAAGGCCCAGAAACATTCAGGATCAGACTAGGGGTTGTGTGCCTTTAGCCTTTAACACCTTCCTCATCATCCTGATTGAAAACCTGCCCTGTTCAAATGTTAACTTCTTCCATAGAGATAGGAGCGGAAGTGATTTTGTTCGTCTTCTTGTCACCAACAACAGTAGAAGGAGTAGGGAGAAAAGATGCTATCTATAACTAATTCTCATATGAACTCATGGAGAAAAAGAGGAGAGGCAAGTCGAAAAACATGGACTGGCCAGTGTTAGGTCATAGCAAAGGAAGAGTGAAATGGACATTA
Organism: Tursiops truncatus; assembly: GCF_011762595.2. Lineage (NCBI taxonomy): Eukaryota > Metazoa > Chordata > Mammalia > Artiodactyla > Delphinidae > Tursiops > Tursiops truncatus. The sequence goes on along the minus strand of NC_047047.1, from coordinate 74,386,172 downwards.
AATTCTGCATTCGGTCACCACCGTCTTTCCTGCTGATTTGGAATTCTGGAAAGGCAAAATTATTAGAAAGTGACCAGTATTTTCCTTTAGAAATCTACTAGATTTCTTTCTAAAGATACAGGATGTGGAGATAAGATGATAAAGGAAGGAGACTCTTCCTAGAGCATCTCCACTCTCTTCCAGAAGTCGGCCATGAAGCTGCCTCCACTAGCAAGACACAGCTGAGAGTTCAGTATGAAAAAGGCATGTGAGCTTTTAAAAGGCTATAAAACAGCCCATGCATTTTATCACAGAAGAGTCTTTTGTGTCCTCATTTGGCATTCAACTTGATCGTATACGTTAAGTTTTTTTTTCTTTTTTTACAATGCTAAGTCTTCCAGTCCATGAACACAGATGTCTTTCTAATTGATGGTTTTTTTTGGTCGTGCTGCCCAGTTTGTGGGATCTTAGTTCCCCAACCAAGGATTGTACCTGAGCCCCCGTAGTAAAAGCGTAGAGTCCTAACTACTGGACCGCCAGGGAAGTCCCTACATTAAATTTTAATAAGAGTAATTATCTAGTTTCTCATCCCAGAGATTAGAAGCAGAGCATTAAAAGAGTGGGCAAAAGCTAAGAAAACTTAAGAGAAAAGGAAAGGACAAAATCATGTTAAAATGGGACCTAGTTAAACTTAAAAGTTTTTGCACAGCAAAGGAAACCATAAACAAGACGAAAAGACAACCCTCAGAATGGGAGAAAATATTTGCAAATGAAGCAACTGACAAAGGATTAATCTCCAAAATTTACAAGCAGCTCATGCAGCTCAATAACAAAAAAACAAACAACCCTATCAAAAAATGGGCAGAAGACCTAAATAAACACTTCTCCGAAGAAGACACACAGATGGCCAAGAGGCACATGAAATGATGCTCAACATCAGTAATTATTAGAGAAATGCAATCAAAACTACAATGAGGTATCACCTCACACCAGTCAGAACAGCCATCATTAAAAAATCTACTAACAGTAAATGCTGGAGAGGGTGTGGAGAAAAGGGAACACTCTTGCACTGTTGGTAGGAATGTAAATTGATACAGCCACTATGGAGGACAGTACGGAGGTTCCTTAAAAAACTAAAAATAGAACTACTATATGACCCAGCAATCCCACTACTGGGCATATACCCTGAGAAAACCATAATTCAAAAAGACACATGTACCCCAGTGTTCACTGCAGCACTATTCATAACAGCCAGGACATGGAAACAACCTAAATGTCCAGCAACAGATGAATGGATAAAGAAGATGTGATACATATATACAATGGAATATTACTTAGCCATAAAAAGGAAAGGATATGGGTCATTTGTAGAGATGTGGATGGACCTAGAGTCTTTCATTACAGAGTGAAGTAAGTCAAAGAGAAAAATAAATATCATATATTAATGCATATATGTGGAAGCTAGAAAGAAAGTGCAGGTGAACCTATTTTCAGGGCAGGAATAGAGACACAGACATAGAGAACGGACGTGTTGACACAGTGTGGGAAGGGGAGGGTGGGATGAACTGCGAGATTAGGTTTGACATAAATACACTACCGTGTGTAAAATAGAGAGCTAGTGGGAACCTGCTGTATAGCACTGGGAGCTCAGCTCTGTGATGACCTAGATGGGTGGGATGGGGGAGGGGGGTGGGAGGGAGGTCAAAGAAGGAGGGGATATATGTATACATACAGCTGATTCACTTCGTTGTACAGCAGAAACTAACACAACATTGTAAAGCAATTATACTCCAACTTAAAAAAAAAATAAAAAAGACATGAGAACTTTAAAGAGTGCGGCAGTGTGAGGCTATTTGGATCTGGGACAAAGAGTCTTATACTCCTCAGTGTGTCCCAGGCCCTTACTGTCTCCTAGAGGATCTCCAACCTCATTTTCTACTGCTCCCCACCCCTACCCCCAGTTCATTCCACTCCGGCCCCACTGGCCTTGCTGTAGTGTGACCACACCAAGTCCGTTCTCACTGCAGAGCTTCTCCCTCGCTCTAGCCTCTGCCTGTAATACTCAAGGCAGCTCATCACACACCCCTTCTCTGTTCAAATCCCTTCTCCATTTCTTAAATAGCCACCCTCAATCTGCATCCCATTACCCTGTTTTATTTTCTTTATAAATGATAATTACTATTTGAGACGATATGATTTATATACCTTTCTACTTGTTTATTTTCTGTCTTCTCCCCCTTAAATGAAAGCTCCATGAGAAAAGGAATCTTGCCTTGCCTGGTTACCATTCTACCTTCAGTCCTTGAAAGGTGCAAAACAGCCACTCTATAAATACTACTGCAGAGCACAGGGAACTCTGCTCAATAATCTGTAATCACCGAAATGGGAAAAGAATTTGAAAAAGAATAGATACGTGTATACGTATAACTGAATCACTTTGCTGTACGCCTGAAACTAACACAATATTGTTAATCAACTGTACTCCAGTATAAAATAAAAATTAAAAAGAAAAAAGAAAAAAAAAGGAACTAACAGGAGAGGGGTCCCCAGTGATACCACTGAGTCCTCACTAGGAAGCTGCAGTATCGTCAGTTTCCTCCCTATGAAAGAAAGACAGGACTGATTACGTACATTTAGTGTATCTCCTACCCACCATGGATTGTTCGTATTTGCTGGAAATTCTCAGTCATCTAGAAAGATCTGATATTGTGAAAGAGCCCTTTCTCCAACAGGGCTACCGAGAAGGTTGTGGAAAGAGAGGTGGTTGCTTGCCCTCGCTGGATGAAAGGGGGCCACAAGTCTTTTTGCAGTTCCATTAAAGAGCCAATAAAATAGAAACAAGACACACATGTGCCAAGAGCCAAACAACAAGGCGGAAGTGGCTTAGGTTTGTGGTCTGTTACCACAGGACAACACTGAGTTGAAGCCAAGGCATTTTCTCTTCTCTCCAGTCTCTGGATGCTGGAAGGCTCTACTTTGGAACAGAGGGGATCCGCGTGTCAGAGAAGAGGAACTCTGTGCCCGGCGCACGGGTATGAAAGTACCAGGGAAGATAAGTTTTAGAAAATTTAAAGTTTCCTCTATGTAAAGGTAAGCAAATTATGGCCCAGGGCTAAATCCAGCCTTGTGGTCTTTTTTGAGGGGTGGGGGTGGGGAGCAGTTTTTAAAGTTTTTATTTTCCCAAACGGACTTTTTTTCTAATTAAAAAAAAAAAAGAAAAAAGAAAAAAACTTCTACTATGTACTTAGAGACTTCCCAGTGACTAGGAAATAAAATTAGCATGGCAAAGAAGAAAGGACATTAGTTTGGAAGTCAGGGTACTTGAATTATTGCCCTGAGTCTGCTACTAATATGTCTGCTGCCTATTTTTGTAAATAAAGTTTTATTTAAACACTCATTTGTTTACATATTTTCTATAAATGTTTGCCCACTACAATAGCAGAGTTGAGTAGCTATGAAAGAGACCACATAGCCCACAAAGCCTAAAACATTTACCATCTGGCTCTTTATAGAAAAATCTGCCAGCCCCTGCCCTATACCAGAAGTAGGAAAAGAAATAGGTTGTTATACAACATGAAATTGCTGACATTTGACTGTTTTGATTTTAAAAATCACAATTTCATAATTCAATTTAAATAGTTCAGTTTTTGAAGTCTTCAATATCCATCTCAAAACCATTTCATCATAAAGGTTTCCCCAGTTCTTGCAAACAGACGTAAATGTTACTCTCTTCTCTCAGACCTGATTCCTGGAACTTTGCTCCTACATTTGGCTGATTCTATGTTTGTATAATAGTCATTATGTGTATATAGCTTCTCTACTATTGAAAAGTACTGTTATAGGCTAAATTGTGTCCCCTCCCAAAAGCCATATGTTGAAGCCTGACCCCCAGTACCTCAGAATGTGACTGTATTTGGAGATAGGGCCTTTAAAGAGGTAAGTAAGTCCACTGGGTGGGCCCTAATCCAACATGACTGGTGTCTTTATAAGAGGAGGTGATGGGGACAAACAGAGGGACACCAGAGACATACCCACACAAAGGAAAGACCAGAGGACACAGCAAGAAGTGATCTGCAAGCCAAGGAAAGAGGCTTAGAAAAAAACTAACCAACCCAGCCAACACCTTGATCTTGGACTTGTAGCCTCCAAAACTGCAAGAAAATAAATTTCTGTTGTTTAAGCCACCCAATCTGTGGTATTTTCTTATGGCAGCCCTAGCAAATGCTACAGTCACTCAAGTAGAAGGTATTCCTTCTTTTTCTTTGTATTCTCAATAGCATCTGGAGATATATGTAGTATTGGTTGATTAAACTTCACAGAATTGAGTGCAACAAGGTGCATAACATGATGTGTTTGGGGTTTAGAGTGTTTGATTCTCCAAAATTCCTAGAGTGTGATAAGAATTTTTTCTACAAAGGTATGTTCTAGAAGACTCTAGAATGGCTCATTCAACAAACATTTATGAACTGCTCAGCACAAATATCAACGTACACAGCTCTGATGATTTACTGTTTTCAAGGAAAATTGAAAAAGTGCACTATCCCTTTCTTGGTCTACTTAGGGAGAGAGAGGAGTAACAAGAATGCTGGATTAGAACCCTGTCAAATAGAATAGCAGACCCTGGGCGGCCAATTCTGAATAACAATCTTCAGGGAAGACCGATAATGAACGTTAAACAGGAATATTAAAAGTGTAATTCTAATTTACCTTCCAGATGTCAGAATCTGCAGGACTGGGCAATGCAACAAAGATCAAACAATTTGAGGAGCGCAGCTCTCTTGGTTTACTCAAAATCTTTTGAGTAAGAAGTGTGACTGCTTCACACGGGACCGTAGCCAAACCCAACCTGAAAGAACTTGTTTTGCAAACATCCCCCAAATGCAGAAGTCTTCCTGATTGTTCATTTCTAATGAGCAAATAAAAGGTTTCAGTATGAACGATGTCCAGATGCCCCAGAAGCCTGCTCTGTTTGCCAATTCCATTGACCAAATACACATTCTATTCCTTTCAGATTTCAATGACAGCCCATAGTGAGAAGCACTGATTTATCTACTAAGAACTTTACCAACTTAAAGCTTAATGAGGAGCTATCCAGCACAGACCACTGGGCATTCTGATGGGTTAGAAAATCAGAAGTCATCGAGCATTGTCATTTCTGATCTTTTCCAGACCCATACATTTCACCCAGGGCATTTTCATACAATTATGGGAAAACCTGAACTGCATTATCCCTAACCAAGTCCTAGCCTTAGTGGCATAAGGAAATCTCCTTCCTGAATAAAGTAAAGGCTTATAAAACATGTGGCTGCTGTGGTCTAAATTCTCAATAGAAGGCTGATTAGTTTTTCAATGATAAGTTTCTTAATCATCTCTGGAAAATAATGTCTGGTCACCAATTTGCCCTTGGCCACTGGATCAAGAAAAAGAAGTGTTCCTAATCAATACCATAAGCCCTTTTTCTCTCTGTGTGGTAGGACTGTTCCGAAGAAGTTGAAATTCCTATTGTTAGTTCCTGATGTTTCATAGAAACATGACTTGGTAACTCCAAGAAAACAAATCATAAATCATTTCATTAAATCCACATCAACTGCCCCATATATAAATGTCATGCAGGTGGACGTACAAAGCTACATGTACATGTACGAACTAGACAGAGACTAACACAATATGATGTGCTACTTAATTAAATAATCTGGATTTGAGGGGATTTTTTTTTATCCAGACTTATCACCATTATACGAATAAACAATTGTCCTGGTAATTTCCAATCCTCCTCATGGTGTGTAGATCTTTGGAAATGAAAACTCATGCTCCATCCTTTCTGTGGCCTGAATCTTGAGTGCACCAAACCCACACCCGTTAAAGACAATGTTCGTCATATCACACACCCTTACATCCCCAACCCCTACTGCTGCCCCACCCAAAATTTCCCATGGCCCTTAAATCTCAATCCGATTGAAACTAAACTCCTTTGTCGAGTCGTCACAGTCTTCCACATTTCTGCTCTAGTCCAATTCCCCAGTTCTCTCCAAAATACACGTGCCATTCAAGTCAAGCAAGACCCCTCCGTGTCTACAAAATAACCACGTTTACTCTTGAGTCTTTTCCTTTTATTTCTTCCTTGCCTACCATTTGATGGATTTCTTCCAAACTTCAAGCTTCAGCTCAAAATGTAATTCCTTGAAGTTTGCATTCTGCAAACAACACCCCAACATTCATTCCTACAGCATTAATCCTCTGGACCACATGACCTAGCAATTAATTATATTGCAAAATACTCTTGTTTTATGCATTTTGGTAAAGTTTCACTGGAATGCAAGCCCCAGTTGTTTGTTTGTTTGTTTGTTTGTTCAGTGCTATAATCTTAGCACTTAGCATAGTGCCTGGCACGTGAGAGGACTGGATCAATATTTGTTAGATGAATAAATGTTGAACAATGTTCAACAAAATTGAACAATGTTTCTCCAGTAGAACTTGGAATCTCTCAAGGCCAGGGACTATATTATTATCCTTTTCTTTCACTCGCCACGAACCACTGTGGGGTACATACTATTTACCAAGTACTCACACTTCTCCAATGCCCAGTGACTGGTAAGTCACCCCAAAGTCCAACCACAGACTACAGTTCTGTGTGGAATTTGGAGGCAAATACAGTGAAATGACTATGCTACAGTAGGCACTGCCTAAATTCTTCCTGGGAAAAGAGGGAAAGGAAGAAAGAGAGAGGAAGAGATCTATTATTAAGTTTGGAAAGAATATAACTATCCTTAAATTTGAAAATGAGATCACCTATCACTTAAGGAACATGGGTCTTCCTTAATCATCATGTTTTATACAACCATTGTTAGGCATAGTTATGTCTGCTCTACAGAGAATAAAGCTTATTAAAAAATAATGTCTCTTGTTAAAAAATTTTTAAAAATGGGGAAAAAAAATGTCTCTTCAGATTTCTATGTGGACACATACCTCTAAAGTAGACAAGGCAGGCATTGTTATACTTAGTTCATGGATGAAGAAACCAGTAAGTTCGTCTTGTCAAGTGTTATATGGCTACTAAATGGTAGAGTTCAGACTAAAAGGAATTTATTCTTTAGTTTTCCTCCCATTTTTTTTCATAATGCCTTTTACAAAGGTGCACAGTGGTAAAGATAAATTCAATGTCTTCTCGCTTTTCATTTTCTGGAACATTCCTTTTTTGTCTCCTTGGTACTCCTAATGGGCTCTACCTTCTCTCTCCCGATTGTCATATGAATCTGATCATTGCAAAATGGGCAAAGCAAATTGTAATAATTCTGTGTATAGCAGGGTAATTCTCTGAAATAACAATTAATGCACTGTTTTATGTTTCTTCATAGCACTGTTGCCTAAAAACCTATATTTTTGTTTTTGGACTGGGCTTACCACTTTAGGGAAAGGATAGAATGCAAATCTTGACTTTTTATTTCTAAAATATACTCTAGAAATGCAGAGCATACCTTCAGGAGCCAAGGCTTTCATGGTGAGAGCCAGGCTTTTATTATAGAGAAAAGGATTTTTGAGTCTCCAACAACTTGGATGGAATCAGAACACAAATCTTATACTATAAATAGTAGTGTTAGGCAGAAAGCAGATTTTCCTCCAAAAATTACACAAATTCAATCTGCTGGAGAAAGAAGAGAGCTGAGATGGAAAAGGGGGCAAGATTTAGCCGTTGCTACATAGGTCCCAGAGAAGGGACCTCACGCCCCCATCTTCCCTGCTTCTACAGTCAGGCCCAGCCCGAGAGGAAGGTGACACAAACTGTAGTGGGGGGAATCAGTTCCTGGAAGAAAGAGGTCTGGCATCTCACTTCCTGTCCAGCAGGCGAGTCGAGAGCCTCTCAGATGTGCTCTGCACCTCAGCACAGTGAACTGGGAGAGAAAGCTGGGACGGATTAGGAAGAAAGAGACTGAGACAATCTTCTGAGTGTCCTACAGCCCTAGGGATACAGGAGCGCATCCAAACATACCCTACAGCCTTGAGGAAGGTTTTGGATCAGAAGAGGCCTGACAAGAGGCTACTATCAGCAGTGACAGCACAGGTGGGACTAACCTGAGGCCATAAATGGACCTGGACACCAGCAGGAGAGACACAGGTCAGTGTCACTGTGAATGAGGTAAACCCCATTGGGGGCAAGGAAAACGACACCAGTCCCTTGCCCTAAAGCCATCACATGCATACCACCCCCCCCAAAAAAAACATTTAGATGCCACTCTGGGCTGAAGAAGGGTGAGGGGAAGAACACTGATCGACTGGGTTTCCATTTAAGCCTGCCTAGAAGTAGCTAAAGTTCCTGCTATCAGGCAGAAAGGGGCTCAAGAGAGTAAGTGTTTAGTTATAGAAAACTAGAGAACATCACAGCTTTGCATACCTGCGTTTCTCCAAGTGAAAGCTGTAGACAATACACATGCAAAAGGTGACGGGCTGCGAAGCACGCATACTACTGTAGGACGCCGAGCCAGCAGGGGGATGCCAGATCCATTTCAGAAGCTGGGTCTGTCTTCAAAGGGTTTTGACTCGCCGACCTCTGGCTGGCCTGCGCCCTCTTCTCAGACACACCAGGCAGACGAGTAAACACAGATCACAAGTGGACCACATGTTCTTATTCTTCTTCCAAGTGCTCTGTGGCTGCGGGCCTCCCCCATTCCAGACTCTTCAAATAGGCCCTCCTGACGGATGCTCAGGCCCCATAGAAGCTTCCTCCCTCTTCTCTCAGCCAAGCAATGGCTTACAAGACGATGATCAAACTGATGGGTGAGTCCCAACGTTGGCGGACATCTTCACCTGCAGCTTTTCTCAGGTTCATGGGCTGCAGCGCCTAAAACCCTGATTTTATTTACTCCCTTGAACAAAACATTTCTCTCACTGGTTTATCCCTTTAAAAGACGATGTTTCTGGGTAAGGACCCTGGTAAGCCCCTAACACTTCACTATGAAGAAATTGTTGTATTCTTCCCCTCTACGACATGGGTGACCTTGAGAAGCTGAAAAACAGCGAGGTAAGAAAGAAGGTGAGGACCCTAAAAGGAGGAAAGAGGGTTCAGAAGGGGGAGTTTGGAGGAGCTGAAGAAAATTTTTCCCATCGTATTTCTTGAGGGGAGGCCCAAGTGTGCAGTGAACTATCTTTCCATGCTGCTAAAAGAAATGGAAATCCATGTCACAGACAAGGATGCCTGACGGAGGCCAGAGGAAGGGGAATGCTGACATAAATGCTTTCTGATACACTGGCATTCCATGGTTCCAAGTCATCCAAGCTACGCATCCATTGTTTTGAAATGACAGCCCAGCAATCTCCATCTTACATTGAGTTTTCTAGCTTTCAGCTCTTTAGCTGAAGCTTAAACTCTTCTGCAAATACGGAACTGACGCCCTTACACCAGTGCAGCACAGAAGCTAACACAGAACTCTCATAACTATCTCTTCTGATATTTTCTGCATCACAACCCAATAAAGGAGCCCACGTATCCCAGTCTCAGCCTCCAGAAGTTTTTATTTTTACTTATGGCGGAGAAAGAGAGGGTGGGGATAGTGAAGGGGATCCCTGAAAAATCCCCAGAAGCAACATCAGATGCAATGGTGAGGATGGGCAGCAACTGACGTGAGTGCCCCGGGGCTGGGAGCTGCTGATGAAGAAAGCTCAGCCTCCTTCCTGAGAACATCCTTGGGGACCATCTTAGCTCTCCTTTCACACCTGGCGTGTATTTATATGGCACCAGAGAAGGAATTTTTATTTTTAAATTATGCACGTGGATTTGCACCTTTATTCCATGAGAATCAAGCTAAATGTTATTCCACAGCACTCCATAAGTTGATGATACACTGTGACTAGAGCTCTTTCCTGAAATAGGACATTCTTCAGGGACCCTGACAGTATTAAAGGGACTGGATGTCAGAGCCAAATCATACCCCTGGAGTGACAGAGAAGCTCCACAAGCACTTATGTACCATGATGTCTATATTCCTGGGTTTCTGTGAATTCAATCAGAAGGTTTATATGCAAAGCCTCTGCAAAACCAGAGGTACCATGGCACAGGGTCTGGGAGCCGCCCAGATCCGGGCAGAGCAGTCCAGAGCCACACCTGACTGCAGGGAACTGATGACCTGGTCAAAGAAGAGAGAAAAAGGAAAGACTTAAAATGAGAAGGGAAGTTAAACTTCTACCACTGTGATTCCAAAATGCGGCACAATTTATGAAATTTAAAAATCTATTTTGTGTTGCTCTCAAAGAATATTTTAAATTCACTATTGATCAACAGCTATTTTTAAAAATGAATTGTATCTTCTTGACCCAGTGTAAGAGATCTGCAAAAGTAACAATTCAGAATTGTGAAAATTACAAATATTTTCTCTTCATTTCCCAGATATAATTCACATTCGGTCTGATCATGATACAACTGCGTTCATTTGGGGCGTAACACTCTAAACAGAAACAGTAAATATGTCTGTATTTCCACGTGTATCTGTAGAATATTTTGGAGAAGACATTGAAATAGAATTCTATAGGCCTGGCTGGCTCTACCACTTATGATGGCAGGCTAGCTGCCACTGGTAGTCTGTGTGGCCTTGGATAAATTATCCAGCCTCTCTGGGCCTCACCTTATAAATTTATTAAATAGGCATACTCCACTCTCTCAGTATAATGATAAGCAGTAAATGACACAGCAAATATGAGAGCAGTTCATTCTTACACACTTATTTATTTTATATATTTGATAACACAGAGGCATATATCCTGCTTGTTTGCCTTTTTTTAAAATTTTTTTTAAATAATCTGAGTCCTTCAGAGCTGGGATGGCTTCTATGTGATTTAGTTACTCAAACTTTTGGGGGCTCCTATGGAAAATCAGCAACTAGCACCTGGCAGAAGTTCACCACATTCAATCCTTACTTAATAAACATTTCTAACGGTCCAGCAGCACTGTTCCTTAGCACTTTCTGTGATGATGGAAAGGTTCTCTATTTTTCACTCACCAAAATGGTAGCCACTAGACACAAGGGTCTATTGAGCTTCTGAAATGAGACTGGTGCAACTAACAAATGAATTTTCAATTTTATTTCATTTTAATTAATTCAAATTTAAATAGCCACATGTGGGTAGTGGCTACCACAATGAACAGTGCCGGCAGGCAGGCTAGAAGTTTGGAAGAGGTGTATTTTAGAGCTTATATTTCCCTAAGTACCTCACGGCAGCAGGAACATGCAGTGTCTGTCTCCACAGTGACTTCCAACCCTATAAAGGAGGGAAGTATGTAATGATCTAAAGAACACCGAGACATCACAAACATCCAGTGCAGCCCCGCACGGCAGCCTCTCACTCCCAAAGAGGAGCCTTGAGAAGGCAACCTTAATCAAAAAGAAGGAGGCCAGTGGTGGCAATTCCAGAACTGAGGCAAGAGTATGGTATTAGCAAAAGGATCCTCCTCTAAGGACTCCCTACAGACTACTGCCCTCTCCACCTGCCTTCATGGCTCTGACATCCTCCTACCTCCCACCCCTCCCACTCACCACATACCCAACGTCCTGCTTACACAGGGCAGGAGAGGCACCGCTGTGACAGAGATCTGGGCCACTTTGAAGATGTGGATTTCTCCAAAGAAGGAGCAGAAATCGCAGTAGCTGCAGAATATTCTGGGTTGTGTGTGTGTGTGTGTGTGTGTGTGTGTGTGTGTGTGTTTCTTCCCCCCCTTTTTTAACAACTCTAATTCCAGCATTGAACTTGAGACTGATCATTATTTCCTCCTCTCATCATCTCACAATATATTCATACCAGCACAGACAAGACTCCCAATGTCAACATTGTTTGCTTTCCTTTCAGGGCAAGACACGTTCAGTCCTACACTATCACACATTTAGAGCAGATGTTCCTAAAAAGGATAAACCAGGTGCTTAACATATTTTATTCCAAGGGGTAATTTTAGAAATTATTGCAATCAATGAGCTAATAATAATGGTGGTAATGATGAGGCCAAGTTATTATTACCTATTACCTTTAATCATCGACAGCAATTCAATTGGACATAATTAGAGGCATCATCATAAATAACGTGGAGCAGATGGAAGATGCTGGGCTTTGCGTTTCCAGGACTGAGTGGGAGGGTTAATGATGGAGCAATGGGCATTAAAAATCGGCCACTTATGTCCAAAATTCACCGTGCACTTGAATCTTCCCTGTCCAATACCCACAAAAACAGAGCTGCAATTGACAGAAGATATGAGGAGCCAACCCCATCGCTTTTAAAGTCTACTCACTAATTGTGCAACAGCCTTCTCCCTATCGCTCATGGCAAGGCCCCAGTTCTGCCCCATTTCCATCCTTATGGGTTAAACAGTGGCCTTGTTTTTGTTTTTGTTTTTTCCTTTCAATTTCACTGGCACAAGAAAAATAGAGCAATAGTCTGTCTTGACCTTCTCCCAACCTCCCTCGTCCCAGAAGAGCATGCCTCCAGGGTGATTTTTACCTTTTGAAAACATGCAAATGCTTTAGTGAGTCATTTAGCATTAATTTAATATTTGGCATGAAATACAGTGAGAAACGACATCACCTCCTATTCAGTAACACCACAGAACAACCATTTCCTATGTGGTGATGACTGCCTTATATGGGCACAGTACAAAAACATGTTAAGACACAGATGTGTAAAGGGTTATAAGCTGATATAAAGAAAGAAGCCTGGGACCTGGGGTCTTAGAATTGGGGTTCAATTCCTGCAATGGCCATTTATTGCGCCGTTACATGGGGCAAGTTACTCTGTGAGGCTCTGTTCCACGAACTATAAACAGTCAGCTTGTTTTAGCAGCCTCCTTTCTGCAAGCCAATGACACGCTACGCTTTTCTCCATAAAAGCACTCTTCCCACCCCACCCCCAGACTGCAGGTACGGATTTACCTTCCTGTGTTGGCCACAGACTTTGAGAAGGTACTGTACTGGATTATTCCTTTCTCTAACCCTGGTACCTGGCACATACTAAGTGCTCAATAAACGTGAGTTTTCATACCCCTAAAGAACTTGCAGTCTAGATAGATAGGCAAGACGAACACCCACAAAACAGACAGTGACACAGAGCCATAGATGCAGTACAGTTTAGAGGATCAATGTGGCTCAGAATGGCCAGACTAACACATTGGGAGGCTGAAGTAGGCTTTGAAGGCTGTGCTAAAATCTTTACAAAGACAGTCCCCCAGACTACCTGAATCAATTAGCTTCACTTCTTCATCCTTTGGAATCATATAAGTTAAGTGGCAATAACATCCATCCTCAAGAACCATGTAGAGATGAAAGGCTTCTTTTGTATTTTTCTAATAGATACACTCATTGCTGCTCAAAGACAAACACCATATAAATATTATAACGATAATCATACTGAGAAGTAAAATAGTAATGATGCAAATATTCATGTAATGTATCATGTCTGTGGTCTTTGAGGGGAGTTTTTACTCAAATATCCCTGAATGAATAAATACATATGGTCCATAAAGATGTCCAAAAGCACTTTTTTCTACTTGTATCCACACAGACCTCACTATAGAACTAAAAACAAATTCACTTAGAACTTTTATGGAATCATAGTCCTTAAGAAAAAAAAAATCAGAGTTCTCATGAAAGCCAATAGGAATTTGTTATAAAAATTAATAACAGGATATAGGGGCTTCCTGGTGGCGCAGTGGTTGAGAATCCCCCTGCCAATGCAGGGGACACGGGTTCGAGCCCTGGTCTGGGAAGATCTCACATGCCGTGGAGCAACTAGGCCCGTGAGCCACAACTACTGAGCCTGCACGTCTGGAGCCTGTGCTCCGCAAAGAGAGAGGCCGCGATAGTGAGAGGCCCACGCACTGCGATGAAGAGTGGCCCCCGCTTGCCGCAACTAGCGAAAGCCCTAGCACAGAAACGAAGACCCAACACAGCCAAAAATAAATGAATAAATAAATATTTTTAAAAAGTTAATAACAGGATATAAGCTTATAGGATCTTATCAATAATATCTTTACAATCTGTTGGTCTCTTTGAGATGTGCCAAACATAACCAAGGTTTATTGACAGAATCGATGTTTGAGGGCACAAAACTTTACATGTGTTTTCCTTTGCTCAATCAGTAAATCTCATCTAAGTTAATACCATCATGAGATTTCACTGAGCCATGGCCAAACATCATGCTCAAAGTAGATATTTTCATTTGGATTATCTGCCTAAATGTCCTAATTCTTCACTTTACTTCATGTAATTAGGGAAATTAAGCCAAAGTAAAAATCTTTAACTTGAAAAAATTTACTTTGTAACTACAACGGACGATGGTATGTGAGGTATGAAAGGGGATTAAAAACACGAATAAGAGAATCTCAGATTATATCTTAGTCGATAAAGGAAGTGGAAGGGAGGGAAGACCAGCAAACAAATACAAAGGACTATTGAAATAAGGGAAATGAAAGAAATAAACTGAGGGTCCTTTGAAATCTCTGAGAGGGGAGAGACTCGATTCAATCGGAGAGATGACAAAGGAGCATGGATTCGTTGGCCCATTGGCTTTGGACCAGAAGAGTTCAAAGGGTTGTCAGCGCAGAGAGAAAAGCTTGAGCCATGACAGGGAATCAAGAAGACACAGGGAAAGCAATTAGCATTCCTCTACTTTTTCTCCCAACAGAGGAATATTGGGAAATCAAGTCAGAAAGATAGATTGGACCCAAATTCTTGAGGGTATTGAATATCAGACTGAAAATTTTCAGCTTAATTTGGTAAGTCATGAAGAGACCACTGTAGTGGTTTTTTTTTTTTTTAAGCAAGTTAATGGCCTACATTAATTTATTGTTGATCGTTATTCATCCTCTCACATCCATGGCTCTCCAATCCCCATCAGCTCTACCTTGTACTCTCACTGCAGCACTCTCTTCCCAGAGTCCATGTTACTGTCTATCCATTCCAGGACAGCCCCCATCGTGCTCCCCTACCCTCAAGTCATCCTTCCTAAGGAGAAGTATGACTGCATCATCCCCCAGCTTAAAATCTATCAGTAGGCTCCTCTTTCCTGGAGGATGACATCCAAACCTTCAGCATGGTATATAAGGCCTGTCGTCCTCTAAACTTCACCTACCTGTCCATCTAGTAACCCCCTCAAACACACATGTCCTATGCCCCCCATGCTTTGGCCTGGAATTTGTCACTGTTCCATTAAACACCATGATTTCTCACACCTCCATACCTCTGTGTGAGTAACCTCCCTGTCTGTCTGGGAAAATACTACTGATCCCTGAAAATTCAGCTCAGATGTTACCTCCTCCAAGAAGCCTTCCCTGATAATCCCCAGCCTCGCCCCTTCTTTTCTTCTTCTCCATAGCACCACGTAAGAGCTCTGTGACTCCACTTCTCACATTTCACTGTATTCATTTACATGACCATCTTCCCGCTACACCGGGCACCACCATTTCTTATTGCTCTCTGCAGTCTTAAGGCAGGCATTCAATACATAATGGTTGGATAAACTAATTCATATATTTTTATCACACCAACTTCCTAAAAATATCTAAGGCAGTCGAGAGTAAAGAGCTTTAGAAGAATGACTATGACGGTGATGTATTAGGTAAATTGGATGAGAGACTACAGGTTTGGAAGGACGGGGAGAACATGATGGATTCTTCTTTGAACATGGAAAATATGCCTTTGGCGTCCACCGCAATCAGGACCTGCTTTTGAGGCAGAGAGTGATCCTGATTAGACAGGAACAGAGAATTAAGTCGTTCTGTTCACTTCCCAAGCCTAACACTACCATCTCTTTTGATAACTTCCTCCAAGATGATCTGAATTTCTTTAGTCCTGTCTCTCTTATCCAACTATTTCCTTGAACAAGAACTCACATGGGCACGTTTTCAGATCCTGTGTCTCTGAATGTGTGTGAGCTCAGGGAGAAGGAAACAGAAAGTGATTTGCAACCTGGCTCTGGAAGGAGAGCAACTGTCAAGGGAGCCGGGATTGTTTTTGTTATTACTGCCTCGCTTTCAACCCATGTCTGTTTATTGTTATTGTCTTGTCCCATTACTGATGCTCAATCCATTTCCTCATCGCAAGTGTGAAAGGAAACCTGGCAAAAGTTACCATAGCGAGAGTTCCGAATCAATAATGGATTCGTCCTGAGATACAGCACGACATCTGTTAGATATTTGGAGACGCTGTCCATCCTGCCTTGAGGGATACTTAAGCAGTCAGGCTCCTTTCTCCCTGGAAGGCTATAAAACATGGAGAGTTGAGAAGTGGCGGGAAAGCGCTAGTGACGCCTGCTTACAAGAGCAAGTGTTGGGATACATAGTTTGCAAAGGGGAGACTGGCGTTTAAATTTAGCACATGTGCTTGAATTCACATTTACACAGAACTTGAATCAACAACAGAGAGAAGTAACATGTATTACACTGAAATTAGTTGTGTAATGGAAACTTTCATTTGCATAAGCAATTTTTACATGCTTCTGTTAAGAATTTCAGATACTTCTCTTTTATTGTAAAGGGTTTTTTTTTTAAGTCATATTAAATGAATTTTAAAAGAAGCTTCCTAGAAACCCTTATTGCTTCTAGAAATAGCTGGTCTAATGGAGAAGCTTCCTAGAAACCCTTATTGCTTCTAGAAAGAAGCAATAAGGGTTTAAAAGAAGCTTCCTAGAAACCCTTATTGCTTCTAGAAATAGCTGGTCTAATGGAGGTTCCAATGAAATATCAGAACCTTTTTTTCCTCCCATAATATTAAAACTTACCAATGAGAAAATCAACACCGGAGAGAGAGGAAGGGAAATTGGAGAGAAACAGAAGAGAAGGGAGGGCAGGGGAAGCTGCTGGATAAATGAGATGTAGTACAGAGAAAGGGGTGAGAGAAGTGATAAGAAAGCTTAGGAAAGGAAAAAAGGATGAATAAGAAGGAGCAAATGGATTTTAAAAACAGCCTCAAAGAAAAAAATTATAAAGTATAAAATCCCCTTTAACTCGATGATAAAAGAAATCCTGAAGCAAAGCCACAACAGTTGCAACCAAGACAAGTCATTTTTTTAAAAAATCCCATTTGGAAATTCTAAGAGGTTATCGAAGTAGGAATTAGCAAACTGTATACTTGGAACAACATTTTAAAAATCAAAACCAAACTTAGAACTATGCAGGGAGTTTGAGAAAAGACAGATCCAAGAAGAGGAGAAAGAAAAATTAGGAGAAAGAAAAAGAGAAGGGATGAGAGTAAGAGAAAGCCAGGAAATTAAACAAATGTTGGAATATTTGTTCTATGAAGTATTAATAACTTGCAAAGGGTTATTTGTCATTGCTGAATTTAGAAATTTATTATCCCATATGAACAAGAGACCAAATCGTCTAGAGTCATTGGCTCGGAGTGTTTTTAAAATGCACCTTCATCCAGAGGACAGTGACCCAAGTTGACAGGCGGCCTCATTCAGAAAGGGGAGAGGACAGGACCCTGAGTCGGCCAGTTCCCAGACTCACTTCCCTGCTCACGGCCAGAGAACTCCTCTGGGGGCCGAGGGAGACTTTGAAGTCCAGAGGAGTTTGGGATGGGGAAAGGGGATGACTGTGGAAAAGAGAATGAGAATTTATTATCAGGACCTTTGGGGGGTTTCATATAAAAGCCCTAAATTAACTCTTAATACTTATGAAATTCTGTGCTGTCACCCACTTTCTTAACTTTATTGCTTTGGTGTTTGTGGAGCCCTTTCCATATCATGAGGGACTAATCTTTGATCTTTGCAATTTCATTAAAATAACATGGGGTGGTGGCAGGTGGCGGTGGGAATATGTGCTTCAAACTTCAGGGTGAGTCTTAAGGAGGCAGGAAAGAGGGCACCCATCACCCACTCTCCATGCAGTGAAGAGAGAGAGAATACAGAATTGTTTGGGAATTTTGTGAACCATCTAGAATGCCCACCCTTAAGGAGGTTCCCTACCTTCAGAGATGTCCCTCCCAAATGTCCTCTCCCTAGTCTTGGCGCCACAGTGAGCTCCCCTGCCCTGCCCGTTCTATGCCCCCAACTGGCACCATCAGCCATGCCTCCCAATGCACCCCAGTCTCACTGAACTGCTCTTCAACTGACCTCCTCCACTGGGTCTCAGTTTAACCCTCACTTCCCCAGGAAGCCTTCCGGACCACCCAGATGAGGTTAGGTATCCTCCCAACACTGTATCCCCAGAGCACCCCTTGCTTACCCTTCTGAAAACACATGTCCAGTGTTTCACAACTGCCTGCTCACCTGTTCCTCCGTCACCAGAATATCAAGTTCTTGAAGACAGAAACAATTTGAGACAGTTTGCTGCTGTCTCTTCAGCATCCAGTATAGTGTCTGGCACTCAAAATACTTTTTGAATGAATAAATGAATGGGATTTAAAATCAGGTCTTGACTCCAAGACACACGTTCTCTCCACTTTACCATGGCACCCAAGGTACTGTCTGCCAGCATGGTCCAAAATGTAATGTTAAAAAGGCAGATTCCTAGACTCCAAACTCAAACTCTCTCCCAGTCATCTCTTTGAGCACTGATATCTGAGTTGCTCCAGGTTCCAGGAGTAAAATATACTATTTAAGAAACCTATGAGCTTTTCATTCACTATGGAGTATACAAATCATAGCATTTGTCACACGGGATACAATGGTGAAAATGACAGAAAAGAAACTTCCAGCCTTCAAGGAGCTTACCTTCCAGCAGGTGGGCAAACATTAAACCATTAACTACACAGGTGCTATGAGAGTGTGCGGTGGGGGAACAAGGGCAGTTGGAGCTGAACTTTAGAAAATTAATAGAAATTAGTCAGGCAAAGAGCAAAGGTGAGAGGGAATTTAGGGAGAGAGGGGAGGGAGAAGCATGTGCAAGAGCCCCGGGGCAGGAAGGAATGTGACATGTTTGAGGGACTGGAAGAATGTCAGTGTGACTGAAGTCCAAAGAGAGGGGAAGAGAATGGCATTCAATGAGGCTGGGAAGAAGTGCTGAGGATTCTATGCTCAGGCCTCCCATGCCCACTGCTTTAAGACACCCACAGAATGGTTTTCCTTATGTCTAGTTAAGAAATATACATATACATAAAGCTATGTCTTTATTTTCAACAGGAGTATAGTAGACATAATGTGCATATACTTTTATTTATTTAAGATTATGTAATGGGTTTTGTTTGTTTGGTTTTGGTTTTGCTATTATTTTAAAAAATGCTGTAATGCTCTTCTTTATCAACAGTGGTACATCCTTGAGCTGTTGGCTGAATTTAACTGGAGGGTAGCAAATCACTGGGGTAAAGAAATCAGCATAACATAGAAATAAACAATAAGCTGATGGTAAAGGGGGAAAGTACCTTATGAGATGAATGAATTAGAACAATTAAGGATTTATGAATAATGTGTGTCTGTACTACAGATTGGCGTTTGCTACTTTCTAAATCATATTTTCCAGCCCTAGTCCACGGGGCGGATTTCAAATTATAGCAGGTCTCCTTCTCCAACCCTGGATATAGCCCTGTGTCCTACCTTGATATGGCAGTTGGAAGGAGGAAGCAGTTGATGGAGGTTGAAAACTCCTACTCTGATGTCCAGAGAGTGGCTTTAGTTTCCAGATCTGCCACTTACTGGCCATATGCTTTGGAGCCAGTTTCTTAAGCCTTGGTCTCCTTGTCTACGAAAGAGATAAAAATATTACCTCCCATGCAGGGTTGTAAGGGTTGATTGAGATGATGCAGTAACGCATGTAGTACCTGCCTAGACGGGGGGCACTCAGTAAACTTTAGCTGTTGTTGTTGTCAGAGTGAAGAGAAGGCTGATACGCAATACTAGCTTTCATATTTAATGCTTTCTACGTCCCACACCCGGATCTCAGTGTTTCGTCTGTGTTAACTTATTTAAGCTCATAACTCTATGAGGTAGGTTCTATTATTGCATTTTTATATATAAAGAAACTGAGGCCAATGAGACTAAATCATTTAGAGCCCACAGGTGGCAGAGCCAGAGCCGGAAACCAGGCAGCTCATTGTGCTTGTGTGCCAGAAATAGCCACAAGGCCAGAACCACATAATGTCACGGTGAGGAAGGAACACAGAGATGATCTAGTAAACCCCAGTCTATAGATGAGAACACTGAGGCCCAGAGAATTAAAACAACTTGCTTCCAGATCACACATTTAATTTGAGAAAGTCCATGGTCATTAAGAATTTACATAGTGCTTGAACATTCTGGAGTTGTGTCTTACAAGTGAACTTTCATTTAGAAGACCAAAGGCATGCAGACACTTGGACATCAAGTAGCTCTTATGCAATGCTGTTTTCTGATTTAAACGTTGTTAATCTCAAAGCATATAGATTAGATTTTTCTTTAAATGTTCATAAGTTTAGAAATGAAGGGAATAGAGAAGAATCCTGCAGAAGGAAGTTTGAGGTTTTTGGAAATCCAAAAGGATTTCTTTATTTTATTTTATTTACTTTTTTATACAGTAGGTTCTTATTAGTCATCAATTTTATACACATCAGTGTATACACGTCAATCCCAATCACCCAATTCATCACACCACCATCCCCACCACCCCGCGGCTTTCCCCCCTTGGTGTCCATACGTTTGTTCTCTACATCTGTGTCTTAACTTCTGCCCTGCAAACCGTTTCATTTGTAGCATTTTTCTAGGTTCCACATATATGCGTTAATATACGATATTTCTTTTTCTCTTTCTGACTTACTTCACTCTGTATGACAGTCTCTAGATCCATCCACGCCTCAACAAATGACCCAATTTCGTTCCTTTTTTATGGCTGAGTAATATTCCATTGTATTTATGTACCACATCTTCTTTATCCATTCACATCTGTTAATGGGCATTTAGGTTGCTTCCATGAGCTGGCTATTGTAAATAGAGCTGCAGTGAACATTGGGGTGCATGTGTCTTTTTGAATTATGGTTTTCTCTGGGTATATGTCCAGTAGTGGGATTCCTGGATCATATGGTAATTCTATTTTTAGTTTTTTAAGGAACCTCCATACTGTTCTCCACAGTGGCTGTATCAATTTACATTCCCACCAACAGTGCAAGAGGATTCCCTTTTCTCCACACCCTCTCCAGCAATTGCTGTTTGTAGATTTTCTGATGATGCCCATTCTAACCAGTGTGAGGTGATACCTCACTGTAGTTTTGATTTGCATTTCTCTAATAATTAGTGATGCTGAGGAGCTTTCAGGTGCTTCTTGGACATCTGTATGTCTTCTTTGGAGAAATGCCTATTTAGGTCTTCTGCCCATTTTTGGATTGGGTTGTTTGTTTGTTTAATATTGACCTGCATGAACTGTTTATATATTTTGGAGATTAATCCTTTGTACGTTGATTCGTTTGCAAATATTTTCTCCCATTCTGAGGGTTGTCTTTTCGTCTTATTTAGGGTTCCCTTTGCTGTGCAAAAGCTATGAAGTTTCATTAGGTCCCATTTGTTTATTTTTGGTTTTATTTCCATTACTCTAGGAGGTGGATCAAAAAAGATTTTGCTGTGATTTATGTCAAAGAGTGTTCTTCCTATGTTTTATAGTGTCTGGTCTTACATTTAGGTCTCTAATCCATTTTGAGTTTATTTTTGTGTTTGGTGTTAGGGAGTGTTCTAGTTTCATTCTTTTACATGTAGCTGCCCAGTTTTCCCAGCACCACTTATTGAAGAGACTGTCTTTTCTCCATTGTATATCCTTGCCTGCTTTGTCATAGATTAGTTCACCATAGGTGTGTGGGTTTACCTCTGGGCTTTCTATCTTGTTCCACTGATCTGTTTCTGTTTTTGTGCCAGTACCATATTGTCCTGATTACTGTAGCTTTGTAGTATAGTCTGAAGTCAGGGAGTCTGATCCCTCCAGCTCCATTTTTTTCCCTCAAGACCGTTTTGGCTATTTGGGGTCTTTTGTGTCTCCATACAAATTTTAAGATTTTTTTGTTCTAGTTCCTTAAAAAAATGCCATTGGTAATTTGATAGGGATTGCACTGAATCTGTAGATTGCTTTGGGTACAGTACTCCTTTTCACAATATTGATTCTTCCAATCCAAGAACATGGTATATCTCTCCATCTGTTTGTATCATCTTTAATTTCTTTCATCAGTGTCTTATAGTTTTCCGCATGCAGGTCTTCTGTCTCCCTAGGTAGGTTTATTCCCAGGTATTTTACTCTTTTTGTTGCAGTGGTAAATGGGAGTGTTTCCTTAATTTCTCTTTCAGATTTTTCATCATTAGTGTATAGGAATGCAAGAGATTTCTGTGCATTAATTTTGTATCCTGCTACTTTACCAAATTCATTGATTAGCTCTAGTAGTTTTCTGGTGGCATTTTTAGGATTCTCTATGTATAGTATCATGTCATCTGCAGTGACAGTTTTACTTCTTCTTTTCCAATTTGTATTCCTTTTATTTCTTTTTCTTCTCTGATTGCCATGGCTAGGACTTCCAAAACTATGTTGAATAATAGTGGTGAGAGTGGACATCCTTGTCTTGTTCCTGATCTTAGAGGAAATGCTTTCAGTTTTTCACCATTGAAAATGATGTTTGCTGTGAGTTTGCCATATATGAACTTTATTATGTTGAGGTAGGTTCCCTCTATGCTCACTTTCTGGAGAGTTTTTATCATAAATGGGAGTTGAATTTTGTCAAAAGCTTTTTCTGCATCTATTGAGATGATCATATGGTTTTTATTCTTCAGTTTGTTAATATGGTGTATCACACTGATTGATTTGCACATACTGAAGAATCCTTGCATCCCTGGGATACACCCCACTTGATCATGGTGTATGATCCTTTTAATGTGTTGCTGGATTCTGTTTGCTAGTATTTTGTTGAGGATTTTTGCATCTATCTTCATGAGTGATATTGGTATGTAATTTTCTTTTCTTGTAGTATCTTTATCTGGTTTTGGTATCAGGGGGATGGTGGCCTCGTAAAATGAGTTTGGGAGTGTTCCTTCCTCTGCAATTTTTTGGAAGAGTTTGAGAAGGATG
Organism: Tursiops truncatus; assembly: GCF_011762595.2. Classification (NCBI taxonomy): domain Eukaryota; kingdom Metazoa; phylum Chordata; class Mammalia; order Artiodactyla; family Delphinidae; genus Tursiops; species Tursiops truncatus. Next base: position 74,363,217 of record NC_047047.1, on the reverse strand, counting down.
GGTGTTATCCCTTCTCCAAATGTTTGATAGAATTCACCTGTGAAGCCATCTGGTCCTGGACTTTTGTTTGTTGGAAGATTTTTAATCACTGTTTCAATTTCATTACTTGTGATTGGTCTGTTCATATTTTCTATTTCTTCCTGGTTGAGTCTTGGAAGGTTATACCTTTCTAAGAATTTGTCCATTTCCTCCAGGTTGTCCATTTTATTGGCATAGAGTTGCTTGTAGTAGTCTCTTAGGATGCTTTGTATTTCTGCAGTGTCTGTTGTAACTTCTCCTTTTTCATATCTAATTTTTTTGATTTGAGTCCTCTCCCTCTTTTTCTTGATGAGTCTGGCTAATGGTTTATCAATTTTGTTTATCTTCTCAAACAACCAGCTTTTAGTTTTATTGATCTTTGCTATTGTTTTCTTTGTTTCTATTTCATTTATTTCTGATCTGATCTTTATGATTTCTTTCCTTCTGCTAACTTTGGGTTTTGTTTGTTCTTCTTTCTTTAGTTCCTTTATGTGTAAGGTTAGATTGTTTATCTGAGATTTTTCTTGTTTCTCGAGGTAGGCTTGTATAGCTATAAAATTCCCTCTTAGAACTGCTTTTGCTGCATCCCACAGGTTTTGGATCATCGTGTTTTCATTGTCATTTTTCTCTAGGTATTTTTTTATTTCCTCTTTGATTTCTTCAGTGATCTCTTGGTTATTTAGTAACGAATTGTTTAGCCTCCTTGTGTTTTTTACGTTTTTTTCCCTGTGATTCATTTCTAATCTCATAGCGTTGTGGTCAGAAAAGATGCTTGATATGATTTCAATTTTCTTAAATTTACTGAGGCTTGATTTGTGACCCAAGATGTGATCTACCCTGGAGAATGTTCCATGCACACTTGAGAAGAAAGTGTAATCTGCTGTTTTTGGATGGAATGTCCTATAAATATCAATTAAATCTATCTGGTCTATTGTGTCATTTAAAGCTTCTGTTTCCTTATTTATTTTCATTTTGAATTATCTGTCCATTGGTGTAAGTGAGATGTTAAAGACCCCACTATTATTGTGTTACTGTCAGTTTCCCTTTTTATGGCTGTTAGCAGTTGCCTTATGTATTGAGGTGCTCCTATGTTGGGTGCATATATATTTATAATTGTTGTATCTTCTTCTTGGATTGATCCCTTGATCATTATGTAGTGTCCTTCCTTGCCTCTTGTAACATTCTTTATTTTAAAGTCTATTTTATCTGATATGAGTACAGCTACTCCAGCTTTCTTTTGATTTCCATTTGCATGTAATATCTTTTACCATCCCCTCACTTTAGTCTGTATGTGTCCCTAAGTCTGAAGTGGGTCTCTTGTAGACAGCATATATATGGGTCTTGTTTTTGTACCCATTCAGCAAGCCTGTGTCTTCTGGTTGGAGCTTTTAATCCATTTACATTCAATGTAATTATCGGTATGTATGTTCCTATGACCATTTTCTTAATTGTTTTGGGTTTGTTTTTGTAAGTCTGTTTCTCTTCTTGTGTTTCCCACTTAGAGAAGTTCCTTTAGCATTTGTTGTAGAGCTGGTTTGGTGGTGCTGAATTCTCTTAGCTTTCGCTTGTCTGCAAAGCTTTTGATTTCTCCATTGAATCTGAATGAGATCCTTGCCGGGTAGAGTAATCTTGGTTGTAGGTTCTTCCCTTTCATCACTTTAAGTATATCATGTCACTCTCTTCTGGCTTGTAGAGTTTCTGCTGAGAAATCAACTGTTAACCTTATGAGAGTTCCCTTATATGTTATTTGTCATTTTTCCCTTGCTGCTTTCAATAACTTTTCTTTGTCTTTAATTTTTGCCAATTTGATTACTATGTGTCTCAGCATGTTTCTCCTTGGGTTTATCCTGTATGGGACTCACTGTGCTTCCTGGACTTGGGTGGCTATTTCCTTTCCCATGTTAGGGAAGTTTTCGACTATAATCTCTTCAAATATTTTCTCTGGTCCTTTCTCTCTCTCTTCTCCTTCTGGGACCCCTGTAATGCGAATGTTGCTGTATTTAATGTTGTCCCAGAGGCCTCTTAGGCTGTCTTCATTTCTTTTCATTCTTTCTTCTTTATTCTGTTCCACAGCAGTGAATTCCACCATTCTGTCTTCCAGGTCACGTATCCATTCTTCTGCCTCAGTTATTCTGCTATTGATTCCTTCTAGTGTAGTTTTCATTTCAGATATTGTACTGTTCACCTCTGTTTGTTTGTTCTTTAATTCTTCTAGGTCTTTGTTAAACATTTCTTGCATCTTCTTGATCTTTGCCTCCATTCTTTTTCCGAGGTCCTGGATCATCTTCACTATCATTATTCTGAATTCTTTTTCTGGAAAGTTGCCTATCTCCACTTCATTTAGTTGTTTTTCTGGGGTTTTATCTTGTTCCTTTATCTGGTACATAGCCCTCTGCCTTTTCATCTTGTCTGTCTTTCTGTGAATGTGCTTCTTGTTCCACAGGCTGCAGGATTGTAGTTATTCTTGTTTCTCAACTGAATCTCTTTTAAGGCTAAATGCGCATATGCCAACGTTAGCAGCCTGAATCTTGCAATACCTGCTAGTGTTGGGGGGTCTCCTGCAGAGGCTGGGGGGTGGGTGGGTGACTGTGGCTCACCGTGAGGACAAGGACACTGGCAGCAGAAGTTCTGAGAAGTACTCCTTGGCCTGAGCCCTCCCAGAGTGTGCCATTAGCCCCACCAAAAGGGGATTTCTTTTTCTTAAGTGTCAAATATTGGACAACAATTAGTAGATTCAGATGTGCTCTCTATACCCACTCAGCTTGTTAATGTCACTGTGAACGAACTCTTTTGTCTTTACTACCCTTGAGGTCTACATTGTAAGCAATGGATTCCTTTTGTTTGTAAATAAAACACCAGCTACCAAATAAATCTCTCCATTCCAAACTCTGATAAACAGTTCATTTTTCTACCCAGTTTATAATGACTTCCAGAAACTCCTTCAGATTCACTGTTAGGTGCACTCAAAGGAACCATTTGGGATGCAGAGTTGACGTTTTCCCACTAGCACATAAAGCAGTGTGTTCTAGTGTAAAGAGCGAAAAAAAAAAAAAAGTTAAGAGAATTCTAATTCTGCCTTTCCCTCCAATCTGTGTGTGACTTTAGTCAAGTCCTTTTAGTCATTTGGGGTTTGGTTTCCTGATATATGAATGTGGCCCTAAGGATTACCCTGTTCACATCTGAATTTCTGTGAGAATTGAGACAATGGATGCCAAAGCACCTTGAAATAGTTAAGCATCTTCAGCATGTAGCATTACAGACTCTTCCAAACCATCATTTCCTCTGTTCTTCCCCTGGCCTCATTCTCCTTCAAGATGCAGTTCAAGTGTCATCTTCCCAAAGAAGCCTTCTCTGAAGCCTCTATTCTCACACGTACCATATCACTTAGTAATGATCTGGTCACAGCTCTGTCACTCTGCAAAACCACAAACCTTGTCTTAGCCATCATTTTCTTTTCTTTTTCATTTTAGTCCTCCAAATAGTCACAAAAGCTTTTCTTTTTCCCCCCTCTTTTCTGAGCACATACTCTGCACTTGCAGGTCTCAAGATCTGGAAATTAAAAGATGACTAAAAGTCATCCCTGCCCTCAAGGAATTCGCAGCCAATTAGGAGGAGCAGAAAAGGAAGCCAACCATCACAATAAAGAATGGCAAAGTCAGGCCTGCATGGGTGCTTTGGGAGTGGAATAGTCCCTTTGCTGCAGGCTGTGAGTCGTTCTTCTCCACGGCTGTTGAATGCATGCTGTAACTTTCACTCATTCACTTTCAGTAGGTTCTCTGATAGATATTAGCATCAAATCTACCCTCCTAGTCCTTCAGAAGGAAGTTTACTGTCACCATCCACCAAGCACTAGTGATATGCTCCAGGCATTTCTCTGAAATTCCTGTGACCAAATAACTTTGGCACCGCTGACCACACACCCAGGTGGTGCTACATATATAGGCCTCATAGCTACAACTCATGAATCATTCCGTTTGGCTACATAAAGAGCAAAGCCAAAGTCGCCTCTGGCACCCACTGTGAGTTACAGGTCCAGCTCAGAGGAGCTGCAACTTAAAATCTTAGCTACTTCAGCCCGCGTTTCTTTGCATATTCGTATTTAGACATCTGTAGAATACTTTACATTATACCAAATACTTCCACACCTGTTTGATTTTAGCAAATACTCATTGCAATGGATAAACAGGGATTATTTTCTACGTTTTATAAATGGGCAAACTGAAACTAGGTGACTCAGACTAAAACCCGAGTTTGCTGACCCATGGTCCAGCAAATACTCTGGCAAGTATTGCTCTGGCAAATACACCGCACTGCAGGACACGTGTACAGACCAGGAGAAGAGGAAAACTCCAGCCCTTACTTTGCCCCTACTTTTCATGAGTCAGTTGAAGTCAGCAAACATTACATTAGACTGGGCCACCACAAGGCACTGTGCTGGGTGCCGGAAGAGTGCAAGAGTAAGACCACCCATCTTCTCAGAAACACCTGTCTAGTAAGAGACAGGCATACAATTAACTACAAGGAAGGTAAAAATGATGCAAGAGCCATAAAAACACCTGAATGTTGTGTGTGTGTGTTTGTATAAATAAATTGACATATGGATAAAGTACAGGTAGAAGTCAAAGGCTCAGGGAGCACAGAGCAATGGGAGATTACATCCCTCCAGCAGAGTATGAAACGCTTTCAGAGGACAAGGGCTCTAAAGCTGACAGTTCATTGCCACCACTCGGCTTGCCTTCAAGGCACTAGTCAGCTAAGATACAGCTCATGCACTCATGGCATGTGTAGTAAACTGGAGCAGGGATTACCAAGGCAAGACCAGAGAGCTGACCATCAATGAAGGTCCTAGGAGGTTAGAGGAGAATAAGAGGCTTACACTCTGGTTATCAACAGAGGTGACTTCGGCTAGGAGGAGGAATCACACTGGTCCTTTACTGATGTGGCTGACTGCATTACCTAGAGAGGTTCAAGACCAGATTCAACTGTGGTTGTATAAGAATGTCTTAGTATCCCTGAATTTCCTCTTATACTATACATTTTACAGTCATTCATTCATTCATTCATTTCTCAAATATTTATTGATTGCTCAATATATGTCAGTCATGGGGTTAAGTGATAGGAATCTAGTAATGAACAAAAAAAGACACAATCAGGTACCTCCATGAAGATTACAGTCTGGTCAAAGAGATAGATGTGATCTAAATAGCTTCTTCCCAGTAAACACCAAATCACAATTATAATAAAGTCTGTAAAGGAGGGGTGCTTATTGCTATAAAAAAGTAAAACAGGGATATTCAAACTAGTCATGGGTTCAGGGTAATATGAAGTTGTGATCTGCATGTTGAGTTGAATTAAATTAAATCAGGTAAAGGGAAGGGAGGGATATGGGAAGACATTAGAGGCAGAGAAAACAGCATGCAAAAAGCCTTGTGGTGAACAAGGGCATGGAACATTAAAGAAGTGCAAGGCAGTGTATGAGAGAAGAGGCTGATAGACTTGTGGAGATCAGTATGAGGGGTTTTTAAAGGGTGGGCAGAGTGGCAAGATTAGACCTAGAATTGTCCCCAGATTAGACCCCACAGTGGCTAAAATATGTAGAAAAGATTAGAAAGAGACAGGTGTGGATGTGGGGAGTACAGTTTGGAGTTTATTGCATAATCTAGTCAAGAGTTAATAGGAAACTAGACTAGAGTGGTGAAGGGAGATAGGAAAACAGGTGGATGAATTGGAGAAATTTAGGGTGTATGCTCAACAGGGTTTTGCCATATATCCGGGGGGTGAGGTGAGGGTGCCATTAAGGATGGTTTTTATTATATTCACTCACTCACTATATATACAGTGAGCTTCTGATAAGTTTCCATCAAAAGCTCACTATATATAGATCACTTTATACAGATCACTAGCTACAACTCTTATTACATTCACTCAATAAAGTGAGTGTAACTAGACGGATGCTGAAGACAATCCCCGAGGCAGAGGACACTGAAGGAAGACTTGGTCAGTCTGGACCTGTTGAGTGTGCGATGCATTTGAGATCTCCAAGTGGAGACATAAAGTAAACAAGCCCAGGGGAGAGATCTGACTGGGAATGATGACTAGGCTTTTTTTAATACAGAGCCATGGAATAACTTAAATAAAGACAGAATCCATTTATTTGATATGTATTGTGCCAACCCAAATAATGTATGCAGAAAACATAAAAATGGTGTGGCGTTCTGTCAATTATGTTAAAGCATGGCCTCTAATCACTCTTGGAAGAAAACGTATATCACTTCTGCAGCCTTTATTACGCACTATGGTTATTTTCATGCCTGCCTCATCCACTAGAGAGAAAGCTACCTGAGGTAGATGTTGTATATTTTAAATCAGTCCAGCATCTCCTACAATGCCTAAGAGTCTTTCTGGTTTGGGGTCCAAGCCCTTCTGTAGTTCATTTCCATGCCTGGATTTTCAAGACCTGATGTGGTTCAGTGACTCACAGCTGACAGAGGCCTTAAAGATCTTATCATCCAATCACCTTACTTTAAAAGTGCATAAGCGTAGCAAATAATAATTACTTTCCCCACTGCCGCACAACTAGTTAATGGAAAAATTGGAACGCCTAACCTCACCACTCCTCCAATGACCACTGCCCAAGATTATCCCACTACTCTGGGATATTTGGGTCCAGCACCATATTTCTCCGTATGTAATGTGGAAAATGTTGAAGGAAGAATAATAGGACTAAAACCTCCAAGTAAATATTATACTTTAAGAAATACTATATATTTAGCTATTTCACTCTGCATAATTACGTTCTGCTTCATTTACATTGTTGTGTGTTTCAATGGTTCATTATTATTGTTAAATAGTATTCCATTATATAGATATACTACAATTTATTTACTCATATCACCTATTCATGGACACTTGGTATGTTTCCAGTTTTCAGATATTTTTATTATTCAATTCTATTTCCTTTGTTAGTTCATTAGCTATAACTTTTTTTTTTCTAATTTCGTTGGTTGCTTTAGGTTTTAAAGCATGCATATCAGGGCTTCCCTGGTGGCACAGTGGTTGAGAGTCCGCCTGCCGATGCAGGGGACGCGGGTTCGTGTCCCGGTCCGGGAAGATCCCACACGCCGTGGAGTGGCTGGGCCCGTGAGCCATGGCCGCTGAGCCTGCGCGTCCGGAGCCTGTGCTCCACAACAGGAGAGGCCACAACGGTGAGAGGCCCACGTACCGCAAAAAACAAAAAAACAAAACAAAACAAAACCCATGCATATCATCTTATCACAGTTTATCTTCAAGAGTTTTGATACCATTTCACATATACTATAAGAACCTTATGATAGTATTCTTCCATTTCTGCCTTCCTGGTCTTTGTGCTATTGTTGTCATGCATTTTACTTTTACACATATTATAAATGCCACATTAAATTTTTATTATTTTTTAACAGTTATTTAAAGATATTTAAATAATAGGAAAAATTTTAGTTATTATTTTATAGGCTTTTCATTCCTTTGTGCAGTCTCCTACTTCTATCTAGTACCACTTTCCTTAGGTCTGAATTATTTTGTTCAACATTTCTTGTAGTGCAAATCTTCTGATAATTAAGTGTTTTGGCTTTTGTATATTTGAAAAAGGGTGTTTTTGCCTTTATTTTTAAAGATATTTTTACTAGATATAAAATTCTAGGTTGAGAGGTTTTTTTTCCTTCTATATTGCTTTCAATATGTTTCTCCATTGACTTCTTTCTTGTATAGTTTCTGATGAGAAATCTGCTGTCATCTTTGACTTTGTTCTTATGTTTCTCCTTTTCTCTGGATGACTTTTAAATTTTCTCTTTATCATTGCTTTTGAAAAATACTATTATAGTGTGCCTTCCTATAGTTTTCTTTATGCTTCTCATGCTTGGAGCTTTTTGAGCTTCTTAGATCTATAGCTTTAAAGTTTGCATCAAATTTGGGAATTATTTAGCCATTATTTTTTCAAATATGTGTATGCTCCCTTCTACTTCAGAGCTCCTATTTATTACGTTAAGTTGCTTGAAGTTGTCTCACAGCTCACTGATAATCCTTTTTTTTGCTGTTTGTTTCCTGTGTGTTTGATTTTGATCATTTCTATGACTATGTCTTTGAGTTCATCAATCTATTTTTCTGCAATTCTAATCTGACATTAACTAAATACAGTGTATTTTTATCACAGACATTAGAGTTTTAACTTCTAAAAGTCTGGTTTTTTTTTAAATAATTTTCATGTCCAAGTAACATGAGTACTCTATCCTCTAGCTTTTTTGAGCACATGAAATACAACTATAATAACTTTTTAATGTGTTTGGTGATTCTAACATCTGTGTCAGTCAGGGTCAATTTCAATTGATTTATTTTTCTCCTCATTATGAGTGCTATTTATATGGTTTTGGTTTTTTCTGTTTGTCTCACTGTGTTTTCTACTAGATGACACACATTGTGACTTTTACTTTTTTAGGTGCTGGATTATTCCTATAAATATTTTGATCATTGTTCTGAGATTCGGTTGATTATTTGTAAACACCATGAGTCTTCTAGGTCTGCTTTTGAGGTTGTTAGGTGGGACCAGAGCTGCATCTAACTTAAGGCTAATTGATCCCCACTTCTGAGGCAAGACTCTTCTGAGAATTTTAGTTAATCCCCTAAGAATTATTAGGATTTTCCAGTCTTGCTGATGAGAACAGGCTCAGTACTCTGCTTAATATTCAAGGAGCACCCTCTGCAAATCGGTCGGTTCTCTCTCCACGCAGTTCTCCTTTCCTTGGTACTCTGCTCTGTGAACTCTAATTGCACTGGTGTCTCGCCTCTGTCTCTTCAACTCGGGGAGACCAACAAACTGTGCCTGGGTCCTGCCTCCCTTCACTGTGGCTAATCATAAGGCTTACCCCGCTTATTTCCCATATCTAAGAGATCACTGTCTTTCATTACCTGGTACCTAATTTCTTGAAAATTGTTGTCTCCTTTATTTGGTCTGTTTTTTAAATTTTTCAAAAAAATTTTTGGTTGTTTCAAGTGTTTCAATGGCAAATCCACTCCTTGTTTTTCCATCTTACCCAGAAACAGATGACCTTTGGTAGATGTTTAAGTCTATTCCTTTCCGTTGTTTTGGATCAATCCAGCATTGAAAATCCTAGTTTATACACTGTATGTCATTGTGATTGTGAATGGTAATTATAAATATATACTTTTTCTATTAAGCAATAGAAATTCTCCTGTAATTGTAACCAACAATAATGGTAAATTCTATGTTATAAATAGTCTTTGGTATAAATGAAGAGTTGAGATACAATAAAGGTTTTTGGTTGACCAAGTTTAAATAAATCATCAATTCAAGATTTGCAAAGAAAACATTTTTCTTTAATGTTTTAAATTTCTCTTCTGGAAAGTAATGATTAAAAGTTTGAGACACAGAAGTGAAAAGTAACAATACCTCTAAATTTATTTCATTCATATTGGCTTCTTTTCAATATGTTACAGCAATGTTGGGAAAACATAGCAACTACAGTGACTATTTTTGAGTTTTGCTTGCCATAACAACATCTTTTGGAATGTCTCAGATACATTTGACATGTTGAAATACAGCATTGGTTTTCCATGCAGTTTTAAATTAAATTTGTTAAGAATGCTAAAAATATCAGTTAAGTAGCCAAACTTGTTACCCATATGACATCTGTAGAAATATTTTCCAAGAGAGATTCTTTTATAACTGAAAATGTGAATCTCATTTGTGAGTTTCTCTGCCCTGCTTAGTACTTTCTATTACAAAATCTAGGAATTTCAGAATGATATAGTAAATGTCAATGGTTAACTACAATTTCTGAACAAAATATGTCCCAAAACCAGTTGCCTAGTAAAATTATTTCAATAAATTAAAAATAATTCAAAGTATTTTAAAATATATTCATGATAATTAGCAGAAATTATTGAGATTCCCAAGATTTATGCATTTTAAGTGTTTTTAAATGGAACCATTATTAATAGACTGTAACCATTTTATTAACTCCTATATACTTTCCAATATATTTTCAGCTTTATCACCTGCAATTATTTTTTATAACTTTTTCATATTAATTTACATTGACTAACAACTTTTCTTCCTGAGTCTAGAAAGAAATTAAAATCTAGGTTAAATTAATCTAGTCTAGGTAAAATTAATACAAATGAACAAATCAAATCCTCTATAAAATTGTCTTGCCACGATTATCTCACATAAATTGTAAGTGTTACAAATACCAGGACATTCATCAGATTGGATTGCAGAATCCAAACTTGAGTATAATAATGTAATAAACATTGCTGTGGAATATTCGTCAACAATAAAGTTTATACAAGATAAAATAAAGGTACACACATCATCAATATATAATGGAAAAAACTATTTTTCTAGCAACTATATGAGCAATTTTCTCCTTGCCACACTACATATCAATACTATAGACTATTAAATATAATAATAACAAGGCTTACTCAATGGTTGCAGAATGTTGTAGAAATGTTGCAATAACTTTGTTTCTTTTTCCAATGAAAATATTTGAGAATTTTTATCAACAAATTTGTCAGGCATACTATGTTGCCAAGTAGATTTTTATCTCTTAATTTTGAAGGTTTGAAATTTCATTAAAAAATACACCAGATTCTGTTATTCTCATGGTATTTTCAGCATTTGATAAAACTATATTTTTAATAAACTTCACTATAAGGTATTTCTTTAGAACAGGGTGAATGATTTTCTCAATATCATTACAATTTACAACCAGGAGTTAAAACTGCACATGCATATTATTTTTTTCTCCTGATGAGAAACCAATATATTTTATTGAGCAATCTACACTAGTTGGAATTAAATACCACAATTGTTGCAAACTCAGAAACTGTCATATTCTAAACTTCCTTTCTGAAAAATGCACTGAAAGTTCATAACTGAAATTTGGCAGTAAGTCCCACACTCTTGCTAAGAGCAGAGAAAAAAATTTCTCATTTTGCTTCAAAACTATGGACTATAGTAATAAAAAGATTAAACAATACACTTTAACCTTCCTGTTACACTGATAATCAAACTGGCTGTCTTATATTACAAAGTCAAATGAGAAAACAGTAAGCAATAAATTTAAAACTCATTTCTACCCAATGTGTATATTTGTTATGTCTCCTTCAAACAAATGTGTCTCCCACATGGCTCAAAGCAGCTGGCTTAATATTCTTTGCTATATGTGCAGTTCCTACTTAGAATCCTTGCAGTGCACTCATATTTTCTATCTTATTCTTTTCTGTTATACATTTCCCTGTAAGTACTGCCATAGCTGCATCACACACATTTTTATATACTGTTTTCATTTTCATTTAATTCAAAATATTTTCTAATTTCCCTTGTGATTTCTTGACACACTGATTGCTTGGAGGTATGTTATTTAAGTTTAGAATGTTTGAGTATTTTACAATACTCTCTCCAATAACTTTCTGTTATTGATTCTAGTTTAAATCCATTCTTTTCAAAAGAACATACTCTGAATAATTTCAGTTCTTTGAAATTTGTTTTGTTTTATGGCCCAGAAGGTAGTGCATCTTAGTGAATGTTCCACGTGCACTTGAAAAGAATGTGTATTCTGTTACTGGTGGGTGAAGTGTTGTAAGCATCAGTCTGCTGAAGCTGGTTGATGATATAGTTCAGGTCTTCTATATCCTCACTAATTGAGAGTATTAAGTTCTCCACCTATAACTGTGGACTTGTTTATTTCTCCATTAAGTTCCATAAGTTCTTGCTTCATGTACTTCAAAATTCTGCTAAGTGTATACACATTATGAATTATTACATCTTTTTGATAAATTGACTACCTTATAATAATGTAATGTCTCTCTGAAGTCAATTTTTTTTTTTTTTTTTTTTTTACGCGGGTCTCTCACTGTTGTGGCCTCTCCCGTTGCAGAGCACAGGCTCCGGATGCGCAGGCTCAGCGGCCATGGCTCACGCGCCCAGCCGCTCCGTGCATGTGAGATCTTCCCGGACCGGGGCACGAACCCGCATCCCCTGCATCAGCAGGAGGACTCTCAACCACTGCACCACGAGGGAAGACCTGAAGTCAATTTTATCTGATATAAATAAAGCTACTCTGTCTTTCTTTTGATTAAAGTTTGAATAGTGTATCTTTTTCCACCCTTACACTCTTACCTAACTATATCTCTATTTAAAGTAGATTTCTTATAAACAGTATATAGATTTATCTTGCTTTTTATCCAAACTGACAATCGCTGCTTTTCTTTTTATTCCCCCAGCGTTATTGAAATATAATTGATATAGAACATTGTGTAAGTTTACGGTATACAACACGATGATTTGGCATACATATATATTGAACCATTGCTTTTCACCTGGAGTGTGTAGACCATTTACATTTGATCTAATTATTCTCATGGTTGGACACAAATCTATCATCGTGCTAGTTGTTTCCTATTTGTCTCCTCTGTTCTTTTTTTTGTGTGTGCGGGGAGGGGGGGCCTGTGCTGCACGGCTCGTGGGACACTAGTTCCCCAACCAGGGATTGAACCCAGGCCCTTGGCAGTGAAAGCATGGAGTCCTAACCACTGGACCACCAGGGAATTCCCAGTCTCCTCTGTTCTTGTTCGCTTTTCTCCCTCTTTTCTTGGTTCCTTTTTGATCAATTATTTTTGTGCTCATTTTATCTCCACTACTGAGTCATTAGTTATACCTCTGTTTTAATTTTACTTTTAGTGGTTGTTTTATGGCTTATGACATCTTCAACTTATAAAAGTGTATTCTTTCTCTAGCTGCCTACAAGATATTCTCTTCATCTTTTGTTTTCAGCAATTTGAATATGATGTGTCTAGATATGTTAGGAAGGGATTAATCCTGCTTAGGGATTTGCTAATTAAGGTTTTGGGATCTTTGGTTTATTACGTTTTCATTAATCTTAAAAAGTTTGGGCCATGATCTTCTCAAATATTTCATCCGCTCTGTTCATTTCTTCTCCATCTGGGTCTCCAGTTATACATATGTCAGACTTTTGATACTATCCCACGATTCTCGGATGCTCTGTTCTCCCACTTCTGCCCCTGCTTGTTTTCCTTCTTTGTGTTTCAGTTTGGATGATTTCTATTGTCCAAATCTCAAGTTCACTCATTTTATTTCTTTAGCTATATCCAATCTGCTTATAAACTCCTTTTTTGTATATAGTTTTCAACACTTTACTCAAAGTCTCAATCTATTCTTGCATATTGTCTACATTCTCCAGTGGCTAATATAGTTAATAAATATTAACCACAGCTATTTTAAAATACACGTTTGATGGTTCCAACATCTAATAAATATTAACCACAGCTATTTTAAAATACACGTTTGATGGTTCCAACATCTAAATCATCTCTGTTGATTGTTCCATCTCCTCACAACAAGTTATTTTTTTCCCTGCTTTTTGGGGTCTTCAAAATTTTTTATCATTTACAACAATATAGGTGGAGTTTTAAAATATCTGCATGCAGAAATGGGCATGTTTCTTCTTCCATCAGGCTGTTAGGATGGGGAGTTGATTCAATCTAATTGATTTGGGTTACCTTACTGCATAGTTACCTCTGGTGTACCACAGACTCAAATTCTTCTGGCGATGGGCTGCTGTTACCTTGTGCTTAGTGTGGGTATGGAGTACTGAGGAGTCTTCCTCAATGTACTTGCTCCACTCTCAGCTTCCAGCAGCCCCTGCCACTCTACACCACAGAAGCATCTGTCATGCTCCTGACCAACTCCAGCAGAAGACAGCTATTGCTTCTTATTTGGGGCTAGACTCATAATGGGGGTTCCTGGTTCTCCTGATCTAGACTCAGTCTTAGACAGATCCTGTGCGCCAGAGCCTTGGGGACTGAGCATTTTTGGTGCTCCTTCCCTTCTCCTCACCATGGTAGCCAAACTCTGCCTTGCATCCATGTAGCGGTGGTGAGAGGCAGGGCACTGGTGGTAGAGAGTTTCTTGTCTCCCTCTCAGTGATAGAAGACATCTGCTTTGTATCAGTGCCGAATCCTGGATCCAAGAAGGTTTCAAGCCCTTTGTCCAACATCTTGAGACCTTTGCTTAGGTATGAGGAAGATCTAGGGGGCTTCCCTGGTAGCACAGTGGTTAAGAATCCGCCTGCCAAAGCAGGGGACACAGGTTCGAGCCCTGGTCTGGGAAGATGCTAAATGCCGCGGAGCAACTAATTCCGGGTGCCACAACTACTGAGCTTGCACTCTACAGCCTGCGAGTCACAACTACTGAAGCCCGCGAGCCACAACTACTGAAGCCCGTGCAACTAAAGCCTGTGCTCTGCCACAAGAGAAGCCACCGCAATGAGAAGCCCACACACCGCAAGGAAGAGTAGCCCCCACGCGCGCAACTAGAGAAAGCCCGCACGCAGCAACAAACACCCAACGCAGCCAAAAATAATAAGTAAATAAATTTATTAAAAAAAGATCTAGGGAAGTTAGCGGTACTTTATTTCTGTGTACCAGCAGCAGCTGATCCCTACCACTTAGCACCCATCCCCTGGCTCCTGCCCTGTCCCCAGTCTTTCTTTTGAGGACCCACTGGAGACCAGCAGAAAAGTGCAAATTCTCTTGTGTCTGGGGCTCCCGGTTATTCTAAGCTATCACAGGAATCCATGCTCAGCCTATAAGAATCCATCAAAATGTTAGCTGCCTTCATCTTCTCGCCTTTTACAGCAACCACTTCTTCCCATGTTATGCCAGACACAGAACAGTCCATGTGCTTCTTCTTCTCCTTGGAGAGACCAGCACTTCTGAAATTCAGGTTACCTAGTACCTTTGTTACCTCAATTCTGTTATGGATCTAAGAAAATTATTACTTTGTTGATTATTCAGTCATTAATAGAGTAGGAGCAATGTTATCTTGTAGCTTTCATCATCCTAAGCAGAAGCAGAATCGTATTGTATTCAATACTATTCTACTCTCTTCTATTTCAATTATATCTCAGTAATGCTAGAAAAAATATTATGTACATTCTCTTCTATTTTACTCCATGCCATTTAAAACAAACAATCACAGAAAGTGACCACCAAATTTAAAATTTCACAATCCATGAATTAGTCCTGACCTGACAAAATCCATAAAAATGGATATAATGGATCGTTAGAATCAAGGAACCAAAAATTTCCTCCACACCAAGCATTTATTTCAATAACAGTATCTGTGTATCATTCATCTCAACAGCAACTCTTCTGTAGTTCTGAAAACCAAGTAGCCACTCAATTATACAAAGGAACAAATTGCATAAGAAAATAAATTTTAGCTGGACAGAAGTAAGATTTGTGTAAGGGCTAGAACTATCTAAATCTGTATGGGCTAATTTACCACCAGATTTACTGAATCTAAACCAGATAACTTTGACTCTTAAAAAATCAGGTTCCAGAGTCAAAGGACAAATTTACGACCAATGAAATGAGGCCTACACACAGAAGTTCCAAAAGTGTTTTGAGAAATACATGCAAAATGAGTATTTCCCCAAAGTTTCTATTTTGATTGGAATGACACTTTACAGAGATTGTTTTATGGAACAATCTCTCTATTTTGCAACCAGGTCTCATAACACAGGAATTTCTGCTAAAGACTAAACTTACAAGGTAACTGTAACCATAAAGAAGAAAGCAACCAGACACAGGGCAAAGAGTTAGGATAAAAGTTAGGGTGGGATCTACAGATTCGGAAATCACCTGTACACAGAACCAATCAGTGGAGCTGACCTCCCTAAGAAAATGGCTGCTTAGGGAAGCAAGCAGAGGATCCAGTGAGAAGCTTAAAGGGAGGAGCCCAAACTACTCTGTTCGTGGATGGACTCAAAACTAACAAAGAAGGGGAGGAAAACGGAAAGATAACGAGAAGACTAAAAAGAAAAAGGAAGAAAGGAAATGCATGAGATCTGGGGGAAGGTTCCTATAAACTAGTGTGAGTTCTTGCAAGGCTCTGATAATTTTGGTATTATCCGTAGCCTTATATTTTAAACACTCTCCGGCTCTACAAAAGTCACAGACCATGGAGTGGGGCTGACAAATATTCCAGGTATCAGGGGTTATGTAAACAATCTTTGGTGCATTCCATAGCTTAATTTACTGTCATAAACACTGTGGGAAGCAGGAATTGCAATGGCAGCTGGGTGTGGACATTCTCACTGTCAGCAGGGAAGATTCATTGCCTCCTCACGATGCTGGGACCCCAATAGCATTTACCAAGACAGATGACTTGGTGACAGACACTTCAGGCTGAAAGTTAATATTCAGCCCAGGAAGATGAAACTTGAGAACATCAGAAATGAGCCTCTGGGCCAGTCCCTTGGTTCCTGCAGTCTGGGAGAGTGTCTGTAATGACGACTCCAAGAGTGAGTCCTGGAGGGTTGGGGTGTCACATTCGACAACAGCCTGGTCGGTCAGGGAAGGGACCAGTCACCCTGGCCTCCCTGAATAATTGTACTATACCTGTCATTCATGAATGAACCGAACCTCTTGGCAGTCTACTTGTATTTTTGCCAGTACCACCTCTTAGGCTAATGGGTTCCAGAAATGTATTCACTTCCCTCTGTTGAAATTATAATTCCCTTTTATTTATTCTAAATGTACCACTTTTGAATATCTAGTATTTGTGTTTGTTAAACAAGCTTCAGCTTATCCTCTCTAGCCCATCACGACTTAACTGTGATTTTATCCAAACACAGCCTTACCTTTCCAAATGAAAGGTCTTTTTGTTTGAGACTGAGTTTTTACAGCTATCTCTTCTCCCACCACTTCCTCAACCTGTTAAACTGTCTGTCTGGATTAAAAAAAAAAGGGTGGGGGGCAGATTTTAATGACATAAGCTAATACTCTCTTGACAGCCACAGCTACCCCACCCTTTTCTATTTCTCTCTGGAATTGAACTGTGCTCACCTTCAGAACAGAAGGTATCTAATTACAACAATGACTTTCTCCTAAACTGAGAGGGAGAAAAACTGTTACTCTCTCATCAAATTAAATCCTCCTTTAATCTCGAATAACGAGATTCAGATTGAACCAATGCCTTCAGTGTGATCTTGTGCTTTAAGAAAGTAGTATTACCTCAGGATATTTGGGTAACAAAACTAGCAGGTCCAATGAGTATTATCTTTCAGAGTAGTCCCTCTGAAGGAGGCTACATGCTTACGCCAAGTGACCTTGCCTTAGTACAGAATACATTTGTAATCACACTTCTGGAAATCCCTTTAGAGCCATTGTGTGAATTAAGCTAGCAGGAAATCTCACTGCCCCATCATTGTACTTCACTTTTGACTAAGAAGTAGAAAGCACTTAGATTTCAGAATTCATTTTTCATCTGGTTTCCAAATGAATTGGACATTTTTTTAAAAATCCATCTTCAGAGTAGGTCACCACGGAGGACTAGCCCTTCTTAGCAAGCTTACCACCACTATGTCCATCAGCAGCCACCCCTGGGAACCTACAGTAAATAGGCTCTGCACTGCCAGGGATGCAGTGATCTGTAGGATACGGTCCCTACTCTTAAAGAGCTTGTAGTCCAAGTAGAAGCAAAACCCAGGTACAATATGAAAAGTGCTGGATGAAGAATAAGATATATGTGAGTCGGGATGAGTCTGGGCTGAAGCTGTCTGAGAAGCTGTAACAAAAAGAATGGGACTTATGCTCAGTCCAGAGGAAGTGGCAGAGCTGGACGTGTGTGCATATTCTTCACAGGCTAAGTACTCGCACAAAGTGCAAAGACCATTTTGGTTAAAAGTAATGGGAGTGGGAGACAGGTTCCACTACCGACATCCATTGCTTTTGAAAAGTCATTTAACCTCTTGATTTAAACTTTTGATCATAGTACCTACGCTTCTGGTTCAAAATGGCAGCCTAAACACATGGGCATACTGCCTTCTTTCCTCTAACCCCGCGAGATGACATAAAACACTGGCATGCAGAGTGTTATTTGACACCTGGAATGGGTTGTCTTTTCATACTCCCTTTTCCTTTATGACAAAATTACTTTCAGCAACAATCACTATTTCCTTGGCTTGTTCCATAGCTTAAAACAAAGAATTAATTTATAAACAAGAAACTTCCATTTCAAGATACTATTGTAATTTCATAAAAGATTTCACACATAAACTACAACTTGCACTTACCATCAAAGATGTTACGCCTCACAGTTTGTGTATCATTGTTTTATATTTAAGCACAAGTAAAACTCTTAATGGTCACATAGAATGAGACAATGGAGGTTACTCAAGTTCTGTTTCTTTATCTTCACAATACTGTCCTGTCAATGCTTATTTCCAATTTACTGTTTAAATGCAGGAATATGTAGTACCACAGGAATTGGAAACACAAATGACGCCAAAATCAAGCCTGAATGATTCCAAAACTTTACAAACTTAGTCTTGAAACAAACATGTGTAGCAGAGTCCATTTGTGTTGGAACCAACTGTATAATTGGGAGGTTTCCAAATTAACTTCCCTGTAGAATCTAATGTCTGTTAGACAATAGTAGTAAAAATGTGCTTATTTGAAACATACATATATTTTATTAAAACTCTACAGTAACCAAAGCAATTGTTTAGAACTTATATTTTTTTAAAAGATACTTTTGGGGGAGGGGGGGAGGGAGAACATTTTATCATTGATCTTGGTGATAATAAAAACCAGACTTTCTTTTGGTTGGTTTTATTGCTGTTTATAAATTCTCTATGGCAATGTACCCACTACTGCCTACACCCTGAAAGGAGCTTTCCAACTGCCCCATCTTTAGTGTGCCACTGCAGTAAATTACAAAAGGGAAAAAGTCATTAAAAGCACTGATAATGGAGTAACCGTCATTAAAAAAAAAAAATCCTAGACAATAGGATCATACTGCCCAACAAACTAGGAGGTAGGAGCACACAGCTCAGAGCACGTATCAGAGGAAGGCTGCCGCATGGGTAATTCTTCACTGCAGTGTTCTGGAATGAACAAGTGTGGAGAGAATGAAAGAGGGGGGAGAAGGCAGTGAATGAAGAACCTGTGGGATTCTGCTGAGTCAGTCTGATCCCACCCCCTCTCCAATCACCCTGCCCCACACGGCAACAGTGTCTTCCCCTGGGACAAAGACCTAAGGAAAGTTCCCAAAGGAATTCAGCCATCTGCCTGGGAGGACTTTGTGTGCCCACATAAGAGTGGGTACCCCAGAGCTGACTCTCTTCAACTAGGTCCAGCAGAGGTGGAGGTAAGAAGCCTGACAGTCAACACCCCCAGAATTTGAATTGCCATCTCCTTCTGCAGGGGAGCCCAAAGCCACAGAGGAAACCACAGATCTCCTTTTATTAACCAGCCCGGTTATGCCTTCTTAAATATGAATTGCAGTCAAGGCTTCTGGGAAACTTGCAAAGATCCAGCTCTTCAAAAGACAAGGAATAGAATGGAAGCAAAAACTGAGAAACAAACAGAAGGTAATCTAGAAAAGAGAAACAGACGCCCAAAGAACTCTAATGAATCAAATCAGAGAGGCTCAAGGAAAGGGAGCATTCATAAAACAAGAGCAGTTATTATTTTTTTAAAAAGACATCATCAGAGAACAAGAACGAGTTCTTGGAAATAAAAACACATTATTTAACACACAGCTGAAAGTTCAAGAAAACTTTCAGAACGTAAGTTTTTTAAAAAGATGGAGAAAATATAAATGAAAATTGTATGTTTAACATGTCAGTGTTCCATTTTTCTCAAAATAGTTGCTATTGAACCAGTGAAAATATTAATTTTGATGAATGGCATATAAGAACTTAAGAAATAAGGCATTGCAGTACGATTCTCTAGATGGCTGTACTTTATCATAGAATCAGAGAAGATAAGTCCTACAAAAAAAAATGTGAAAATCACCTAGGTCAGTAGTTTCTAAAGAGTACTCCACTGCGGACTAGAATTTGACAGCGTTTTCTCAGCAGGTTTAAAGGGAAGCTGAGTGAACGAAGGGCCATGTCCTTACATCTAATTTAAACAGGGTGGGTTTTCTTTCATCTTCTTTCCATGTACTGGGGTTCTATGTAAAATTTCATTCGTAAAGGAGTTATTTGCTGCAGAGCTAGGTAAGGCATGCAGCATTAATACTTGTGTGTCCCACTCAGACTATATTTTTAAAATATCTGTTCATTTATGTAGAAATACTAAACACTGCGTGAGGGGGGCAGGAAAACAGCACTACTGGTGGTGAGGTTCAACCTCCTCTGTCATGCCAGGCATCTTGGATGGGGCCCAAGCTTGCAGTGTAACAGAACAAAAGCCCTGTGGCAAACCAGATTCCCCCTCATTACGAGGGTTTATCCTCTATCTGTTGTTTCTTAAGCACGCTCCTTGGGAATTTCACCCAATATCCCAAATGGCTTAGTCTAAGATCGCATGGGGTACTCTTCCCGAGAGGAGTTCTGATAATTCCGTTTTCTCCATTTTATTTTATTTCCATTGCTGTTTTAACACCTCATATAGGTGGATATCCTGGGCAGCTCCTCGGCTGGCCAGCTCTATTATGTGGCTCCGTGCATTTAACGTGAATGCTTGATAACCACTAATCACAATCACACCTCTCATTTGCAGCCGAGGAGACTGAGACCTGGAAGACGAATCACTGAATCAAGTTACACGTGTCCCCGTTATAGTCAACATTACTGTCAGGATTTTTAATAGTTTTGCGCAGGTATGTTTTTTCTTCTTAAATGGATGTCAGCTACCTTGGTTAAAGATCATAGCTTAGATTCTTTTTCTAACTCCTTCAGCACAATGTTAAGAATAAAACAGGTGTCCAATAAGTACTTGTCGGCAATTTTTAAAATAGCTTTTAGAGAGAAAACAGACTTCCACTTTCAAGTAGCATACAGCAGGATGTGGTAGCCCAACATTTTTGTTACAACAAGTAGGGAAAAAATAGAAAAATAATTTAAAATAATGTTTTTGAAGACATCAGATAACGAAGAACCAAAAATGGCTAAATCATCTAAATTTCCAGAGAAGAAAATGTCCTTTCTGGGGCTAGCTGACAAATGCTGGCTATCTTCTATGCTGGTGGCATTTGCCAATCCTGTATTCAAGGAGAGGCAGAGGTATTTTACTACGGGAAAGACAAACCAGATGAATTTTGATAGTCACGCAGACTATGCTGAAGGACTGAAATCCAGTCAAGCCCCAAATTTCCCACCACTTTTCCCAATAAGACATCTGACGAGGTTTGGGGAAGCACAAAGGCTGGTAACAGAAATCAAAAAGTAGTCACCTCTGCTGGCAGGTATTGAGGGAGGGGGTTGGTTGAAAACAGACTTAAGGGAACTTTTGGGGGTGAAGAATGTATTCTAGAACTCGTTTTGAGGGTGATTACACAGATGTGTCTGTGCAGATGAAGCCAGCAGTTCTCCTCCTGTAAAGGGAAAGACCCAGTTCTTTCCTCCTGCTGTGAGTCTTTCCTCTGCAAGTCTCCTTTATCGCTCTCAAAAAACACTCACATGGGACACTTCACTTCTGACACAGAAGACAGAGTAATGAGGGGCAGAGGGGCCAGAGAAGCTTACTCTGGGCATGTGGCATTTGAGTCGAGTCATTAAAGATAAGAGTGGAGAAGCTGGGACTTCCCTGGTGGTCCAGTGGTTAAGAATCCACCTTCCAATGTAGGAGACACGGGTTCAATCCCTGATCAGGCAGAAAAAGATGTCACAAAGAAAGAAAACTACAGGCCAATATCACTGATGAACATAGATGCAAAAATCCTCAATAAAATACTAGCAAACAGAATCCAACAGCACATTAAAAGGATCATACAACATGATCAAGTGGGGTTTATCCCAGGAATGCAAGGTTTCTTCAATATATGCAAATCAATCAATGTGATAAACCATATGAACAAATTGAAGGATAAAAACCATATGATCATCTCACTAGATGCAGAAAAAGCTTTCAACAAAATTCAACACCCATTTATGATAAAAACCCTCCAGAAAGTAGGCAGAGAGCGAACTTACATCAACATAATAAAGGCCATATATGACAAACCCACAGCCAACATCATTCTCAATGGTGAAAAACTAAAACCATTTCCTCTAAGATCAGGAACAAGAGAAGGTTGTTCACTCTCACCACTATTATTCAACACAGTTTTGGAAGTTTTAGCCACAGCAATCAGAGAAGAAAAAGAAATAAAAGGAATCCAAATCGGAAAAGAAGAAGTAAAACTGTCGCTGTTTGCAGATGACGTGATACTATACACAGAGAATCCTAAAGATGCTACCAGAAAACTACTAGAGCTAATCAATGAATTTGGTAAAGTAGCAGGATACAAAATTAATGCACAGAAATCTCTTCCATTCCTATACACTAATCATGAAAAATCTTAAAGAGAAATTAAGGAAACACTCCCATTTACCATTGCAACAAAAATAACAAAATATCTAGGAATAAACCTACCTAAGGAGACAAAAGACCTGTATGCAAGAAACTATGACACTGATGAAAGAAATTAAACATGATACGAACAGATGGAGAGATATACCATGTTCTTGGACTGGAAGAATCAACATTGTGAAAATAACTATACTACCCAAAGCAATCTGCAGATTCAGTGCAATTCCTATCAAACTACCAATGGCATTTTTCACAGACCTAGAACAAAAAATTTCAAAATTTGTATGGAAACACAAAAGACTCCGAGTAGCCAAAGCAATCTTGAGAAAGAAAAACAGATCTGGAGGAATCAGGCTCCCAGACCTCAGACTATACTACAAAGCTACAGTAATCAAGACAGTATGGTGCTGGCACAGAAACAGAAATATAGATCAAGGGAACAGGATAGAAAGCCCAGAGATAAACCCATGCACACATGGTCACCTTATCTTTGATAAAGGAGGCAAGAGTACACAATGGAGAAAAGACAGCCTCTTCAATAAGTGGTGCTGGGAAAACTGGACAGTTACATGTAAAAGAATGAAATTAGAACACTTCCTAACACCATACAGAAAAATAAACTCAAAATGGATTAAAGACCTAAATGTAAGGCCAGGTACTATCAAACTCTTAGAGGAAAACATAGGCAGAACACTCTATGACATAAATCACAGCAAGATCCTTTTTGACCCACCTCCTAGAGAAATGGAAATAAAAACAAAAATAAACAAATGGGACCTAATGAAACTTAAAAGCTTTTGCACAGCAAAAGAAGCCATAAACAAGACAAAAAGACAACCCTCAGAATGGGAGAAAATTTTTGCAAACGAAGCAACTGACAAAGGATTAATCTCCAAAACACACAAGCAGCTCATGCAGCTCAATATCAAAAAAAACAAACAACCCAATCAAAAAATGGGCAGAAGACCTAAATAGACATTTCTCCAAGGAAGATATACAGATTGCCAACAAACACATGAAAGGATGGTCAACATCACTAATCATTAGAGAAATGCAAATCAAAACTACAATGAGGTATCACCTCACACCGGTCAGAATGGCCATCATCAAAAAATCTACAAACAGGGCTTCCCTGGTGGCGCAGTGGTTAAGAATCCGCCTGCCAATGCAGGAGACATGGGTTCAAGCCCTGGTCCAGGAAGATCCCACATGCTGTGGAGCAACTAAGCCCATGCGCCACAACTACTGAAGCCTGCACTCTAGAGCCTGCGAGCTACAACTACTGAGCTTGTGTGCCACAACTACGGAAGCCCATGTGCCTAGAGCCCATGCTCTGCAACAAGAGATGCCACCGCAACGAGAAGCCCGCACACACTGTAACAAAGAGTAGCCCCAACTCACCTCAACTAGAGAAAGCCCACACGCAGCAATGAAGACCCAACGCAGCCATAAATAAATAAATTTATTTTTTAAAAAAACTACAAACAATAAATGCTGGAGAGGGTGTGGAGAAAAGGGAACCCTCATGCACTGTTGGTGGGAATGTCAATTGATACAGCCACTATGGAGAACAGTATGGAGGTTCCTTAAAAAACTAAAAATAGAACTACCATACGACCCAGCAATCCCACTACTGGGCATATACCCAGAGTAAACCATAATTCAAAAAGAGTCATGTACCACAATGTTCACTGCAGCTCTATTTACAATAGCCAGGACACGGAAGCAACCTAAATGTCCATCGACAGATGAATGGATACAGAAAATGTGGCACATATATACAATGGAATATTACTCAGCCATAAAAAGAAACGAAATTGAGTTGTTTGTAGTGAGGTGGATGGAGCTAGAGACTGTCATACAGACTGAAGTAAGTCAGAAAGAGAAAAACAAATACCATATGCTAACCCATATATATGGAACCTAAAAAAAAAAAGGTTCTGAAGAACCTAGGGGCAGGACAGGAATAAAGACGCAGAGACAGAGAAGGGACTTGAGGGAACGTGGAGGGGGAAGGGTAAGCTGGGACGAAGTGAGAGAGTGGCATGGACATATATACACTACCAAATGTAAAACAGATAGCTAGTGGGAAGCGGCCACATAGCACAGGGAGATCAGCTCGGTGCTCTGGGACCACCTAGAGGGGTGGCATAGAGGTGAGGTGGTAGATGCAAGAGGGAGGAAATATGAGGATATATATATGTAGAGTTAATTCACTTTGTTATAAAGCAGAAACTAACATACCATTGTAAAGCAATTATACTCCAATAAAGATGTTAAAAAAAATGAATGAAGTAAAAATTATAAAACTGAAAACCAAAAAAAAAATCCCTGGTCAGGGAACTAAGATCCCACGTGCCGTGGGGCCCGTTCTAGAGCCCGCGCACCACAGCTAGAAAGCAGCCTGCGTGCCGCAACAAAAGATCTCGCGTGATCCCGCACGTCACAACTAAGACCTGATGCAGCCAAATAAATAAATAAATATATTTTGTAAAAAACTGTTTTAAAAAAAATAGAATGGAGAAGCCGCACTAACCTCTGGGGAAAGAAAAGGCGGAGGGCCAGGTATTTGTTGTCTCTTAGGAACAGAATAGAGATCAATGGAGGGAGGTCAAGGGAGGAAGCAGCAGAAGATGGGCTGGAGACACCAGCAGGGGGCAGATTTTGCAGGTGCTGTAGTCCATGGTAAAGTACGAATTTCTTTTCTTTTTATAAGGGGAAGTGATTGAAGGTTTATAAGCAGAGAAGCGACATGATATAATTTATGTTTTAAATAAAGTACTCTGGTTAAATGTAAGATTAGAGTGGAGGCGAGGGAACAGTTAGGAGGGGATCACAGTGGAGAACTGATGGTGGCATGGGCTTGGTTGACAGTGACGGCGCTGGGGAACAGTGGAGATGTGAGCGCCAGGAATGTCACCCGCAGGGCTTGCTAATGGATAGATATGCATAACGCAAGAAAGCCTTTCCCTCCTCATTCATCAAGTACTCAATTCCCTAGACTTCCAATACACCACCTTCTCCTAGTTTTCCTTATATTTTCTTCTCTTCCTCTCATTCTTCTATTATATCCTAAATACCTTCTTTTACTCCTTCTTTCCTCTACACATTCCCTCCCTCCCTCCCTCCAAAATGTTTGGTCCTTTTTTCTCTTCCTTCTACATTTTTCCCCTGAGTTTCTGAAACAGGGGCAGCAGCTCTTCCACTGTCTCAATTCCCAAATTTGTATCTCTAGCTGAGATCACTTTCCTGAAAACAGATCTAATTACCTACTAGATATCACTGCTTGAATGGCTCCACAAGTGCTTCAAATTCAACATGTACTAAGCTGAACTAAGTCTACTCCTCCATTGTCTCCTAAATTCCCTCCTTTGTTTAACAACATGACTTTTCATCCAATCATCCAAGCCAGAAACTTGGGGGCTAATCTAAATTTTTTTTCTCTCACCTCATAATATCTAGTCAGCCACAATGTCTTATCATTTTTCCCCCTTAATACCTTCCAACATCTTTTCCTAGCATCCATCCTCACTGTCCCTTCCTTAATTCAGACACTTGTCTTCTCTTATATAGGTTGTTTCAAATATTCCACCTAATTTTTCTCTCTCAGTTCTAGCTCTTCAAACCAGTCTGTACCCTGCCTCTTGAGTGGTCTATTACTCAATCCATTCTTTTCTTTTCTCTGCTTAAAAGTTCCATTAGTTCCATTTCCTCTGGGATCAAATACAAGTTGCTTACATGGTGTACCAGACCATATGTGATCTCCACCCTGCTTGTAGCACTCACCTCACCTCCTGCAACTTTTCAATGCATATTGTATGCTACAGTTACGCTGAATTATTGACATTCTCCAAACTGTCCATATTGTTCTATGCCTGAAGAGCCAGCCCAAGTATTTCCTTCTCTGAGAAGTCTCCATCCATCCTCACAGATTTGATCAAGTTCTTCATTTCGAAATTTTACTTTGGACATTTCTCCTACATACCACTAGCTTTACACTTCACAATAACTAATTGTTGATTGTTGTCTTTATTCTCTTTTATTCCCATTTCCCAGTTCCTAACCTTGCATGCCTCCCATAGACAACCATGTGTTAACTCTGTCTTTACAACGCATCCATGTCGCTGTGTTGCAGTGAGCATGTTGCTTCTAACAGTTTACTCATCGTATGCCAAGGCGAACACACCCACCACATTTTATCCATGTACTCTCCAAGTGATGCACAACCAGAATGCCTTCAGCTCTTCGCTACCATACTAAGGCAGCAATGAATATACCTGTCAATGTTTTTCTCTTCTGTAAATTGGCTGTAATTTGGCCTGCTAAGGATACATACACCCCAGAGAGACTGATTTTTTAGAAATCTCATTTTTCAAATCAGACGTGCCACCTTTTTCTTCATTCTGATTAATAAATCGTTATCTGCTTGCTGCACCCATCTTTTTTAGGTTTGTTATTATGCTAAATCTCCCAAGCTGATTAACTGGTTAACTCAAGTTTTTGCACCTGCAGAGCAGTGACCCCTGCAAGATATCTGTTCTCTGTTTGACATCTTTTTAATTTTATTAGTGGCTTATGGACAAAATCACTTGGCTGAAACTTTTTTCAAGTTTAAGTTATTTGGATTCACAAGAGCATTTTTCCCCCTGTTATAAATCAGTGAACCCAGTCAAGATTAACTGCCTACACGTGAGCTTCAAAAGATCTCTGTGGCCAGACAGAGTTGAAAGAAACACATAATTCCATAACACACTAAATATAAGCTGATCAAAGTTATTGGACCTGGTTACTTAGTGCTGTACTTCCTCATTGTCATACAATCTGATTTCAAGTAGTTTGAATATAAAACATGTATTACTAGATCTCAAAAACTCTTCCTTTGGAAAAAAATCATCATTTCTGTATCCTGACTGGTCAACATGTGTATTTAGACAACTCAAAACTAAACTCTGGGCTAAAAATTTCTAAACCTAATTTGTAAAACTCCATATGTTTTAGGAATTAAAGCAAAAAGAAAAGAAACATAGCTAACGAACCATTTCAAACAAGAACAATTTATATACAGCATAATCATGGAATCCTGGAAGCAAAAGGAGCCATAAATCCTTAGATATTATGGAGTGAGGAGGGGGTGTTGAAGCTCTTGGAATTCAGAGGAGATGCCAAGGGCCAGTTATGTTGAGGAGACCGAGAGGGTGGGACTCACCGAAGCAGCCCTCTTACTTCGTTGTTTATTTTTAAATTTTCTGCTTTTATGTAAGAGATGATTTGGAAAAAAGTTCCAATCCTTAAAAAGACGTTGAAAGTCGCTGATCTAGCCCAGTCTTCCACACAAATCAGTTCCTTCTACGACATCCTTGACAGGCAGTAATCCAATACCCGCTTGAACACTGCTGCCATTGTGAGTTCACTAACCTGAAGCCGCTCATTTCCATGTTAGATTGCTCAAGTTCTTGAGAAGTTCCTCCCTTGTGGAGTGCCAAGTTTTACCTCTCTATAAATTCTAAGCCTGGGTTATGTCCTCCGGGATAACACAGAATTCCTATCGGCTACCTTCACCACCCACGTCCCTTCAGAACCTGAAGTATGCTATTTTCTTTTCACATTACACATTTTATTTATTTAAGACTCACTTCAATCTCAGAATCACATATCCATGCATCTATTTCCTTTTTGTTGATTTCACTTCATCTTAAATGCCTGTTTCATTAAACACAGACTGTAAACAAATATTTACCATGTATGTTACACATGTAACACACATGAACAGCTTTCAACAGAAACTCATCCACCCCTGCCTCCAGGTATTTATTATAAATACAGGCATCAATATAAGCGAAAATCATCTGAAAAAGTATATATGTCTGTATATTTATAAATGAATCGCTGTACCGTACACCTGAAACTAACACAATATTGTAAATCAACTATACTCCAATTTTAAAATATCTTTAAAAAAAACCCTAGTTTTTGGAACAACAACCACAAAAAGTACAGGTATCAAAAACAATCCTGGATATATTCTGATACTACTTGTAGCTGGCATTCACACTATTTTAACAATTAACACCGTTTGTGACAGCATTCGCTGTACCTGCCACTTTAGACAACTTACGCTGCAGCTCTTTCACTAAGCAAATGGATAGAGCAAAGCCATCTCGGCTTTTCCTTCTTGAGATTTCTACTTTTCAGAGAGACACGTTTTCCACAGCCACCTGACATTTCTCTCCATGCTTTCAGCTTGTAAACCTAAACTCTATTTCAAGTACTCCAGGTTTACGCTTAAATGACAGTGCCTTAACAAGAGGAAAAAACTGTAGTGCATTTTTCTCCTGTTATCTGAAAACATAACGGGTGTACAAATATTGAGTATATTCTTACAAATATCTGGGTCATGTTTACCAGCTAGGATTTTTCTATTTAATGTAGGGGTAAATTTCGTTATGATATTTAATGAAGACATGAACATGAGTAAAAGGTTGTTAATTTAAGACAGGTCTGAGATCCACTGAAATTAATTGTTGTATGTTTGTCCTCTGGTAGCTGTGGGAGCCTCGTACTTTCTTTAGATATTAATCATTAGACAGCTCTGGAAGTCCAGCTTCAATGCTGCACTAATTTTGCTAACACTGGTGTGCTCTGTGCAGCCATCATCCTCTGGAATTACTTTTTCCATTAATATTAATTTTTGTTACAAATCTAACTGGCAAAGAAGCTTCTGCATATTTAAGTCCACATTCTACCTTCACGATATATAAATATTCTGTTTTCATAATTTGTCTAGGGAGACTGCCATCTTTTCCTGTGAGGTGAACTATTAATATGCCTGTCTTTTGCAGGCTAACCAGATCCACTTCCTTTAAACATATAGCTTTTAAAATCACCAGTGGAATGTTTTATTCTCTCCATGTTAGTTGCTTTGTCATCCTGACCAGCTTTTAGAGTCTGGTCATGTTCGGTCTGTCCCCTCTACTATACAAATATGCATCTTGAGAGTGTGGATTATGGCTTATCTTTCTTATTTTGGTATCCCCAGGGCATGAGTCCAGCAGATTATACTACACACTCACCCCGAATTCATCGGCAATTAAATTCAAAGCAAGAGATAGGTTTTTCCACACTAGAACTATAAGATGATAGGCCACAAAAACAGACTATAAAATCTTAGCCTTACATAAGCCTATGAGCCACAAGCAGAAACCCTCACCTTTCCAAAATGCACACTCTGGCCCCTTCAAAACTACCTTTTCTTCAAGACATGTAGAACAGTCAGGAAGGCCACCTGATTGTTTTTCAAATGTGTTCCCCATCAATACAAACCCAACCGAGGAACTAAAGGTCAATGAAAATCCGGCCATACAATTCCATTGGCAAGATCGAGACCTCTGACAGAGCCCTCTCAGAGGAACGGAATGTTTGGGCACCTGTGGGGATGGAAAGCCAGCACCACGTAGTGCTGTAACCAGTAGATTCACTTGAGGAATTAGGTTCAGATGCCAAGACAGGTGGGAAAATAAAGAGGAGGTGTTCGACTCCTAGTAAACCTTGCTGGATGAAGGAAAATATAGCTATCCAGTTAATTGTGGGTGGTGAAATTATGAGAAAATTAGAAACCAGATCAGACTGTTTAAAGTCTCACGCAGTAGGGAATCTTGGAGAAAGAAGGTGTGAGCTTCATAAAAAGCCAAAGGTAAACGAAATAAATTATACCCCGGAAAACGCCACTCTACTCCTTCCATTTTGCAAACATTGGCAGACTAGAGTGTTAGAGAATGAAACTCAAACACAGTCCATGGTGACTTTCCAACCCCAGATCCACAGAACAAACCTTCACCTACACACACACACACACACACACACACACGCTCTCTCTCTCTCTCTCTCTCTCTCTCTCTCTCTCTCTCTCTCTCTCTCTCTCTCTCCTGTTTAATTCGAAGAGAAGCCTGCCGAGACTGGATGAAAAGCATCCTCAATGGCCTCGAGGAGGCAGTGATGGGGACCTAGCACTTCGTAGCAGGTGTTGAGCAGGACCATCGACAGCAACATCACCCTTCACTTCACTGAATGTCATTCGTGTCTATGGCTTCAGTTCCCACCGGTGTAGCAATGACTGTCAAGGTCACATGTTCAGCCATGACCTCTCCTGTGAGCTTTAGTCTCATGTATCCAAATGCCTACTCTCTGTCCCCACAGAAATGGCACAACGGTATCTCAATATCCACACGTGCAAAGCGGGCCTGTAATCTTTCCTCACACCTGGTCCTCTTCCAGGAGTCCTTATCTCAGGAAATGGTACCCACGTCTGTTCAACTGCACAAGCAAAAAAATCCAAGAGTTACTTGGGATGCATCCTATTATCACACAAATATCGAATCTAGCTGTCAAGCATGGTTAGTCCTCACTGGGTTCTCCATTCTGTCCACTTATCTTCATTCTTTTTCCACCACCACCTTAGTCTCTCTCAGCTCCCATCTTGTTTCATCTTGACTACTATTCTAGCCTCCTAACAGGTGTCCCACACTCACTCTTACCGCTCCGAACTGTCCCTTAAACTGAGCTTTTCAAATCCTTTCATGATTTCCCATGGTTTTTAGGCTGAGGATCAGAATTCTTATCCTGACCACAAAGCCTGTAATAGTCTGGTCCCTACTACCCAACAGCAGCAGGTAACACTCTACTTCTTAGTCTAAATCCACACCGCATAATTTCCATCAACTCTCAGAAAACACTGCATTCCTCCTGGAAATCAGAATCTCTGCTGGAGCAACTGCTGCTTCTTGGAATTATTTCCTGAGCCGACTCAATCTCACTTTTCAAACATCACCTCAACTATCACTTCCTCAGGGAAGCCTTCATGATACTCAGACTGGATTGGATCCCCCTTTTTATACCGTCATAGCACTTGGTATATTTCCTTCCTTGCACTTATCACAGTGGGGGTTTTAGATTGGAACATGTGTCCTTTTGTTGCAAGTTTATCTCCCCTTCCAGACAGACTATAACAAGTTCCATAGGCGCACAAACCATTGTGCTTCTGTCCCCATTGTGTCCCCAAGACCCAGATACTGCCCAAGTCACAGGCATTCAATCAACATTTTTCTACTGTGTTAAGGAATAAATGGCAACTGATATCCAAGGGCTCAGTGTGTAAGAAAGCCAGTGGGTTGCCATCCCCTCGTTCATTCATGTAGCAGCTCCTGTCTGAATACTGAACACTGACAGACTACTTGATTATTTGTAGGCTGAGACTATACTTGGTGGACTGAGCGGCCGTTTGATCTGTGCACATCAATTCTATATGCCACCCATTTAGGCCAGGGGTTACACCAGCTAGGTAGTTAATAACCTAACTTTCTTCAGCTTACCCTTCTTAAAAGCATCTGCGTCAATGCAGTCAAGCTGCAGAGTGAAACAGACTGACCCAGCTCCTCATGCCTGGGCTCAGGGAGGTCATGGTGGCCTTGGCCTGGAGGAGAGGAAGGGGGACTCGAACTCCACACCTGCCTCAACAGCCAGGTCGATCGCACCTGAGCCTTGGAGTGTCCATGCTTGCAAAGACGTGAGGGAGAGACCTGGTCATGTGAGTCAGAAATCAGCCTTGAGAGGGCACAAGAGCTAGTTGAGCCAATAAGGGCAGGACTCATGACTGCTCGCTTGGAGTCTCACATGATGAGTCACCTCCCCAGTGAGGTTTTCTCCCTTCCACACCATGATAGGAAGCTACCTGAACAACTCTGGCCACCACCTTTCCATTATAAAGGAGTTTGGACTAGTACAGACTCAAGAAACTTCTTAAGCTGGATATAAAGTAGGTTCCCCTGATAACTACATCATCTTGTACATGAGGAATATCTAAAGACTCAAGTGTCTAGGCTGGGCTGAGATAAGAACCCACAAAATGCATGAAAAGATCCAAGTGACTAGTGTCTGCAAATGAATCCCAAAAATATTTTTTACACTCTTTTGGTATGTCTAGGTCTGATTGAATCAGGAAAACCAGATGTTAAGAGAGAGAAAAAAAGAAAGAAACACAAAACAAATTGTCTGACGATTTTACAAAAACAAAAATGAAATTAGATCATTCATTTTTCAAAATTCCAGAGTGCCAATTCTGATCTAAGTGAGGCTGCTTATCTGAAATTATACAATGATCATGGTTAATGCCAAATCCCCTTTCTGCAGAAGATATGGAGAACTTTGTTTCATCTTTGCTATAATAACAACTAATATACTGGAGCACTTTAGAATTTATAAATCATGGTCACATGCATTATATCACTGGAGTCATTCAAAATCCTGAGAGGTTGTAGGGGTATGATTTATTGCCATATTAATAGGGCAACTGAGGAAACTAGGACTCAGAGAAGTTTACAAAGGATAGTGTATTATTTTCATACCTGAGACTTAAAAGCCAAATCCAGTCCTCTTTCCATTACTCTGCACCACTGTTTTCTATCTTTTTTTGTACCATTTAAAAATAGTAATATCCTGATACAAAAAAGATTTGTCAAATATGTACGTTTGTGTTGTGAAGATAAATAATGGTTTATCAAAGTCATCCCCAAATAAAGGTTATCAATTTTCTGCATTTTTCACTGTTTTACAATTTAGTGTTGATTTGGTCTACATAGAGCTTATAATAAAAACAACAACTCTTGATAAAGAAATGTGAACTATGAAACCTAAATCTGGTATGTTTCTACTTCTGTGTGTTTGGGAGATAAGTTAATAGTTCCTGGCCAGTAAGTTTCCATTTTGGTACATTCAAAAAGGTTACATCACTATTTTCTTTTTAAGCTGAGTTTTTGCATTTTCATTTTTTAAAATATTTTTATTTATCAAGCAACTGATCAAAAAATATTTACTATCAGTCCTATGCTGGTATCTGAGGCAGACATGGGTGGATAAGATCCATTGTACTCACCAGTTGTTTAGAATGGCATGGGAGGCTGGGTACACCAGAAGCCAGCAGCACAAAGCAGGTCCCGGGTACCAACATTTCAGGCCATCAGTGCTGAGTACAGGGAAGGGAGAGAAAGAGTGGAGAGTCAGCAAAAGCTGCAGGAGAGAGGAACTAAGGGCTATTTATGGAAGTCAGAATCTCAGCCACTTGCTGACAGAGAACAGAAGTACACAGCAAGTACATAACCCTGACACTGGAACTTGGGCCATCAGGGCAGTTTTGTCCTTGTTGTTACTTCTGTTGTTTTCCTTTCCTATCTGGAGGACTGCTGTGGGCTACAGAAAATGTCCTTGGACATGATTCTTTTTAATTGGCTGATTATAAAACATTTTATTTTACAACACCTCTATTTCCAAAATACATAGATATTTATCTTCTCATTCATTCTCCCCATCATGCCCAAAAGGTGAGGCAAAGCAGGCTGAATGCTCCCTCTCCTCATATGGGGAAACTGACCTCCTGGGGGGTATGCACCTGCATGCTGTCACTGAGGGAACAAGTCCCCTTTTTGCTTTCTTTCTACTCTGGGCTTCTGCTCCATTGCCCAGTGTGTGTGTGTGTGTGTGTGTGTGTGTGTGTGTGTGTGTGTGTGTGTGCGTGTGTGTGTGTGTACACACGCACGCATACGCATGCGCACACACCTGTGTGTTTTGTTTTGGCTTATTTTGTTAAAATGTTGTTACTCATTCATTACAATGTTCTTTTACACACTTTTAAATGGTGGAAATAGAACACAGGGACCTGGACAAACATCACAGAAAACTGACTGTAGAATCTTGAGATTCAGTGCAAAAGCCTAGCAGTTTCTCCCAGATTCATGGGCAAAATCAAAAATCTTTTGTTCTTAACTACGTGACACCTTATCCAAAATCTTAATTCCAGAGCAGTTTCAACACAGCTGGACTGTTTCAAGACTGCAAAGAATTACTAATAGCACCTCTCATTGCTAGATTTGGGTCATCTCTCAGGGGTAAGGTAAGTGCAAGTTGATATGTGAAGTGGAGACCTTCCCTCAGAGCCACCCAGTTTCATAGGCTATCTGGATCCCAATTTAGCTTAAGGCTAAATCCCTGCAATATCTTTTATTCTCCTCTTTTCTCCAGCAAACATCTTCCAGGGTCATGCCTGGGGGAGAAAATTATGAACCTAGCTCATCAGGGATTCCACCCCAAGAAACAACCCCTGGTTAAAGGCCAGCCTGAGTGGGAGGGCACTATTTTCTATCTGGATCCCCTTTATTTCCACCGAACCCATTAATCTGAATCTTTTTCCACCACCAGAAGTTTGGCTTTCCAGTAAATGGTCCCATATACCCCAGGCAATTGTCTTCACTTAGTTGGCCTCTTAGCTGGTTTCCCAATGACTTCCGCCTCTAACCAGCACAAACCCTCTCCTCTACCCCACGAAATTCTGCCCACCTCCCGCTAGGGAACTGATGAAGGTCTCTACAACACTGCCTTGCTTCCCCCTGCCTAAGCATTTGGGGGAAATCACTCTAAGAGTTTTGCATTTCTTGCTCCACAGTAATGTGCATAATGAGTGCATAATGAGTTTTGTGCGCTCAAGGGACCATCAAACTGTGCCTTTATAATGGGTAAAGCAACTTCCCTGAATCTATGTATCTATAAGTGTGTGTGTGTGGGGGGGGTGTATGTGTATACGTGCACTCATGTGTAAGACAGGCTCTTAACTGGCTCAGTCCTCCCTATTGCTAAAGTCCAAATATCTTATCAGAGTTAACAGGTCCGGGTTTCCCTGGTGGCGCAGTGGTTGAGAGTCCACCTGCCGATGCAGGGGGCGCGGGTTCGTGCCCCGGTCCGGGAGGATCCCACGTGCCGCGGAGCGGCTGGGCCCGTGAGCCATGGCCGCTGAGCCTGTGCGTCCGGAGCCTGTGCTCCGCAACGGGAGAGGCCACAGCAGTCAGAGGCCCGCGTACCGCAAAAAAAAAAAACCAGAGTTAACAGGTCCTACAGGATCCAGTTTCTGCTTATCATCTCCATACTCAAATTCCCACTCTCCCTCCCCAACTGTGATTCTCAATCCCAACCATATTGAACAACCAATCATTTCCTGATACCCTCAATACCTGGATCGTTGCACATGCTATTTATCCACCCAGAATGCTCCCCACCCCCATCCCACCCAACCGCCTCTGCCTCATCTGCCTTTTAATCATCCCTTAGGTCTCAGCTGGAAATAACAGATCTCTGATCTCTGGATCAGCCACTGGCCTCTCCTCTGTTCTCTTGTAACTCCTGGACTGAGCCCCAGAGAAGTACTTATCACGTTCTATTAACACAGTGTGTTTACTTACCCGTCTCTCCTTGGGGGAAGGAACTATGACTTGCTATTACTATATCTGCAGTGTCTTGCACAGTTCCTCCCTGGCACACAACAAAAATTCAATAAATGTTTATTGAATGAAGGAATAACTGAATTGAATAATTAACCAACAGGTTTTATGCAGAGAACCCGAATAGAGAGCACTGTTCTTACTCTTCTGTTGTAATGTCTATACTACATTTTAATCCCTGCTGGGATCATGCTATTTTTGCAAAGAATGAAGATCAGAAGTGCTCACCTAAGCATTGCCCGTTTCCTTAGGAGCAGTACAACAATCTTCCTTTTATTTCGCTCATTTTCAACTTTAAAACTTTTTGAATTTAACATGTATAGCATGTAATGAGCATGAGAATAAAGGCTGACCCTGAAGCCACAGACTTGCCCTTTCAAGTACTCCAAGTTTTCCACTGCACTTTCCTCCATTCTTCTTTTTCCCAGGATGAAAACCATACTGTCATCTTCGCTCCTTCACCCAGTTCAGCTATGTTTCTCCTCTTCAGATATCTAGTAACCTCTCCTCCCTGCGTTTTTCTAAAGCCACCATTCTAGATAGATTCCTAATAGGTGGTTTTTTTTTTTTTTTTTTTTTTTTGTAGTACGCAGCCTCTCACTGTTGTGGCCTCTCCCGTTGCGGAGCACAGGCTCCGGACGCGCAGGCTCAGCGGCCATGGCCCACGGGCCCAGCCGCTCCGCGGCACGTGGGATCTTCCCGGACCGGGGCACGAACCCGCGTCCCCTGCATCGGCAGGCGGACTCTCCAACCACTGCGCCACCAGGGAAGCCCCCTAATAGGTTTTTAACTGGACATCCACAATGAATTAATTGATTCAGTCATTCCTTCTTTAAATAAATATTTACTGAATATCTGCTATATCCCAGGAAGTCACTGTGCAAGCACTCCACTTGCTTCCAATCTTGGTCCTTCCACACTTCTGACACACACTACGAAACCAAGCTACCAAAATGCCAATTTCATAATATCCAACCCCTTCTAAAGAGCTTAAGTTGCCCACAATTAATATAATAATATGAATTATCCTATATAATTAATTATGTAGGACAATAATTATAAGCCAAAATAAAAGTTTGATTAATTACTTAAAAGAAACCAGAAAGGGGTAATTAGGTAAATGGTATGGGCTGCTTTTTGAGGTGATTAAATGTTCTAAAACTGACTGTGGTGATGGTTGTACACATATATGAATATATTAAAAATTACTGAACTGCACAGTTTAAATGGGTAAATTGAATGGTATGTGAACTGTATCTCAATAAAACTTTAAATAATGAAGAAGAAATTAAGACATTCCCAGGTAAATGAAACTTGAGAGGTTTCATTTTCAGTAGATGTGCTCTACAAGAAATGCTGAAGGGAGTCCTTCAGGCTGAAATGAAAAGACAATAGACAGTAACTTGAATCCTCATGGAGAAATAAAGAACAGAACAGTAGTAAAATAACTACATAGGAAAATATAAAAGTTAGTACTAATGTACTTTTGGTACTCTTTTTTTTTGCGGTACGCGGGCCTCTCACTGTTGTGGCCTCTCCCGTTGCGGAGCACAGGCTCCGGACGCACAGGCTCAGCGGCCATGGCCCACGGGCCCAGCCGCTCCGCAGCATGTGGGATCTTCCCGGACCGGGGCACGAACCCGCGTCCCCTGCATCAGCAGGCGGACTCCCAACCACTGCACCACCAGGGAAGCCCTGGTACTCTTTTTTTACTTGTGTGATTTAAAATACAATTGCATAAGACAATAATTATAAATCTACGTTGGTGGGCACACAGTGTACACAGATGTAATTAAATAGGGGAAACCAAGTGACATGAGAGCAAAGTTTTTATATACTATTGAAATTACATTGGTACTTATTTGAACTAGATGTGGCACATATATACAATGGAATATTACTCAGCCATAAAAAGAGACGAAATTGAGCTATTTGTAATGAGGTGGATAGACCTAGAGTCTGTCATACAGAGTGAAGTAAGTCAGAAAGAGAGAGACAAATACCGTATGCTAACACATATATATGGAATCTAAGAAAAAAAAATGTCATGAAAAACCTAGGGGTGAAACAGGAATAAAGACACAGACTTACTAGAGAATGGACTTGAGGCTATGGGGAGGGGGAAGGGTAAACGGTGACAAAGCGATAAAGAGGCATGGACATATATACACTACCAAACGTAAGGTAGATAGCTAGTGGGAAGCAGCCGCATAGCACAGGGAGATCAGCTCGGTGCTTTGTGACCGCCTGGAGGGGTGGGATAGGGAGGGTGGGAGGGAGGGAGACGCAAGCGGGAAGAGATATGGGAACACATGTATATATATAACTAATTCATTTTGTTGTGAAGCTGAAACTAACATACCATTGTAAAGCAATTATACTCCAATAAAGATGTTAAAAAAAAAAAAAAAACCACAATGGAAAGGAATATTTGAGAACAGAATGTATGCATGTATAACTGAGTCACTTTGCTGTGCAGCAGAAATCGGCGGATCATTGTAAATCCACTCTACTTGAATAAAATAAATTTTTAGAAAAGAAAAAAAAAAAAAGATATTAATTGTAATCCTGGTGACAACCACTAAGACAACAACAATACATAGTAAAAGACATAATAAAGAGGCAATCAAAATGGTATGCTGGTAAATATCAATTTAACACAAAAGAAGGCAGGAGGACTTAAGAAACAAATAAGATAAATGATCTAAAGAAAAAATACAGTGACTTGGCTGAAATCCTACATTTACAATAATCACATTAAATGTAAATGATTCAAATCGTCTTATTAAAAGGCAGAGATTGGCAGGATGGATTTTAAAAACATTATCCAACATTATGCTATCTCCAAGAGCCTCACTTTAGATCCAAAGCACAAATAATTTGAAAGTAAAAGGGCAGGAAAAGATATTTCATGCAAACAAGAACTAAAAGAAAGCCTGAGAGGCCATATGAATATCAAACAAAATAGCCTTCAAGCCAAAAATTAGAAAGACATTAGATAATAACAAAAGGGTCAGTATACTATGAAGATATAAAAATAATAAACACATACACACCTAACTATAGAGCCCCAAAATATATAAAGCGAACATTCAGAGAATTGAAGAAGAAAAATAGACAATCCTACAATGATAGTTGGAAACTTCAGTACCGTGTTTTCAATAATAAATAAAACAACTAGACAGAAAATCTGTTAATGAATAGAGGACTTGAACTACATTGTAAATGAACTAGATCTAACAGATATGTACAGAACACTCCACCCAACCACAATAGAATACACATTTTATTAAATGCACATGAAATATTCTCCAGGATAGACCATATATTTAGTCACAAAACAAGTCTCAATAAACTTAAAATACTGGAATCATACAAACTGTCTTCTCTGGCTGCACTGGAATGAAACTAGAAATCAGTAACAGAAGGAAAACTGTAAATTCCAAAAAAATGTGGAAATTAAACAACATATCTTTAAACAACCAATGGACCAAAAAAGAAATCACAAGGGAAATTATAAAATACTTTCATACAAATGTATATGAAAATGCAACATATCAAAACTGATGGGATACAGTAAATGTATTGTGGAGAGGGAAATTTATACCTGCAAATGTCTACATTTAAAAAGAAAGAAGATCTGAAGTCAATGACTTAACTTTATACCTTAACAAACTAGAGAAAAAAAAAAAGAGCAATCTAAACACAAAGCTAGCAAAAGGAAGGAAATCATAAAGACAAGGGTGAAGATATATGAAATAAAGAATAGAAAAAAAAAGAATTGATGAAAACAGAAGTTGGTTCTTAAAAACAAAATGACAAACCTTTAGTTTGATAAACCAAGAAAAAAGAGAGAAGACTCAAATTATTAAAATCAGGAGTGAAAGTAGGGACTTTACTACCAACCATATAGAAATAAGAATTATGAGAAAATACTATGAACAGTTGTATGACAGCAAATAAAATAACCTAGATGAAGTGAATAAATTCCTAGAAACACACAAATTACCAAAACTGAC
Organism: Tursiops truncatus; assembly: GCF_011762595.2. Lineage (NCBI taxonomy): Eukaryota > Metazoa > Chordata > Mammalia > Artiodactyla > Delphinidae > Tursiops > Tursiops truncatus. The sequence goes on along the minus strand of NC_047047.1, from coordinate 74,323,478 downwards.
TCAAGAAGACATAGAAAATTTCAACAGACTTAAAGAGATTGCATCAGCAATCAAAAAACTTTCAAAAAGAAAATCCCAGGACCAAATGGTTTCATTGGTGGATTCTACCAAAGATTTAAAAAAGAATGAACACCAATCCTACTCAAAGTCTTCCAAAAATTAGAAGAGGATGGAACACTTCTTAACTCATTCTATGAGGCCAGTATTACCCTGATACCAAAACCAAACAAAGACATGACAAGAAGAGAAAACTACAGACCAAAATCCTTTATGAATATAGGTGCAAAAACCCTCAGCAAATGCTAGCAAACTGAACCCATTGAAAGGATTTTATACCATGACCAAGTAGTATTTATTCTAGGAATGCAAGACTGGTTCAACATATGAAAAGCAATTAAGTTAATCCACCATATTAATAGAAAGAAGAAGCAGGGAAACCCACATGATTATCCTAAGGATGCAGGAAAAGCATTCTATGAAATCCAGCACCCTTCCATGATAAAAATCACTCAACAAACTAGGAATACAAGGGAACTTCACCAACATATTAAGAGGCATTGATCAAAAACCCACAGCTAACACCATGTTTAATAGTAAAAGAGTAGAAGCCTTTCCTCTAAGATTAGAAACAACAAAAGGATTTCTGCCTTCACAACTTCTATTCAACATTATACTGGAGGTTCTAGCAGGGGTAATTAGGTAAGAAAAAGAAAAGTCATCCCAACTGAAAAGACAAATGTAAAACTGTCTCTATTCACAGATAACATGACTTTATATATAAAACATCCTAAAAATACACACAAACACACACACACACAATCAGGCCTAATAAATAAGTTCAGCACAGTTGTAGAATATATAATCAGCATACAAAAATCAGTTGTATTTCTATATACCAGAAATGAACAATCCAAAATTGAAATGAAGAAAACAATCCCATTTACAATATTATAAAAAATAATAAAATGTCCACGAATAAATTTAACCAAGGAGGTACAAGACTTGTACACTGAAAAAAATTGAAACATTGTTGAAAGAAATTTATTTAAAAGACCTAAAAATAAATGGAAAGACATCCTGTGTTCGTGGATTAAAAGACTTGATATTGTTAAGATGGCAATATTTCCCAAATCTATCTACAGATTCAGTGCAATCTCTACCAAAATTCCAATGACCTTTCATGCAGAAATGGACAAGCTGATTCCAAAATTCACAGAAGTTGCAAGAGACCCTGAATAGCCAAAATGATCTTAAGAAAAGAAGGATAAAGTTAGAGGACTCACACTTTTCAATTTCAAAATTACTACCAAGTTTTAGTAATTAAACAATGTGGCACTGGAATAAGGGATACAGATCAATAGAACAGAATTGAGAGTCCAGAAGTAAACTCATAAACCTATGATTAATTAATTTTTGACAAATGTAAGGAAAAAACCCAACATTCAGTGGTGAAAGTATAGTGTTTTCAACAAATGGTGCAGGGACAACTGGCCACATGGAAAAGAATGAATTTGGACCACTATCTTACACCATATGTAAAAAATTTATTCAAAGTGAACGAAAGGCCCAAAACTAAGAGCTAAAGCTATTAATATCTTAGAAGAATATATAGCTGTAAATCTTTATGACCTTGGATTAGACAATAGTTTCTTAAATATAACACCAAAATCACAAGGAACGAAAGAAAAAAATAAACTGAACTTACAATTTAAAACTTTTGTGCAAAGGACACTATCAGGAAAGTGAAAAGACATCCCACAGAACAGGAGGAAATATTTGCAAATAACATATCTGGTAAGGGTCTAGCATCCAGAACATATAAAGAAATCTTACAACTGAACAACAAAAAGAAAACAATCCAATCAAGAAATGGTCAAATGGTTTGAATAGACATTTCTCTAAAGAAGGTATAAAAATGGCCAATAAGCAAGTGAAAAGATGCTCAACATCGTTAGGGAAATACAAATCAGAACTGCAATGAGATACTACTTTACACCCACTAGAATGGATCTAATAAAAAAACAAACAAACAAAAAACAGAAATTACCAAGTGCCTATGCGAATGTGGAGAAACTGGAACCTTCATACATTGCTGGTAAGAATGTAAAATGGTGCAGCAGCTCTGGAAAACAGTTCGGTGGATCCTCAAAAAGTTAAACATAAAATTTCTGTATGATTCAGAGATTCTACTCCTGCGTAAATCCAAGAGAACTGAAAACAAACGAACAAAAATTCCAACAAAAACTTGTACATGAGTGTTCATAGCAGCATTATTCATTAATAGCCAAAAACTGGAAACCTCAATATCCATCAACTGACAGAATAAAACATAGTATATACATACAGTGGGATACTATTCAAACATAAAAAGGAATTAAGTACTGATACATACTATAACGTGGATGAGCTTTGAAAACAATATGCTAAGTAAAAGCAGCCGGTCACAAAAGACCTCACTGCGCAAGATTTGTTGATATGAAATATCTACAACAGACAAATCCAAAGAGACAGAAAGTAGATTACTGGTTGCCAGGGACTCAGAAAAGAAGAGAATAGGGAGTGAACGCTTGATGGGTACAGGGTTTCTTTTCAAGGTGACAAAAATGTTCTGGAATTAAATAGTGGTCACAGTACACAACACCGTAAATGTATTAAAAGCCACTGAATCGTACACTTTACAATGGTTAAAATGGCGTATTGTATCTAATCTCAATAAATGTTTTTTTTAAAGAAAGAATCCCAAAGGAGTACAAAAAAATCAGATAGACTAAAAGTGCTTACTCATTCTCCTACTTGTTTCATAGAAACCACCATATGTAGGGAAAACTATGCTTTGACTGCAAATTCAGGCATGTGATGAGCTAAAAAAAAAACCCCAGAGATTTCAGAGTTAGGTCTAGCCGTGGATATTTAAGAGCCGTCTCACCCCGGGGAAGTCTCTTCATCTCTCTGGGCTCTGGTTACCTCAGATGACATGCTGGTATCCACCTGCCCAACGTACGGGTGAGGCCTCGTCTGGATCCAAGGACTACATAGAAAGGCCATGAGTCAGTCCCGAGCCTGACTCATCACGAGATGGGTTAATGGTAAAGTGTGAGGAGAGGGGAAACAATCCACAGTTTTTCCTAAGATTTCCCCTGAATGATCCTCATTTGTGGGCAAAATGCTCAAGAATGCTATTTTTAAAGGGTGATGATATTTGGTTAAAATGTCCTCAGAGGAAGGGGAGGTAAGGAGTGGGAGAAGTTTGCCCAAACCACAGGGCCTCCGAACTACAGTGCACATCAGCAGCAACAGCTCTAATGAGCTCCGCGCTGGACTCTCCAAATTGAATTACATAATACATTTCCGTTTCATTTCATGAATCACAACTTGGGATACAATGTTCCTGGGTTGCAGTTGATATATTTCAGAGATTACCAAAGATTTCAAAAAGAAAAATCTATTTTATTAAATTCATATGTAAAATGTCTGTATGTCAGCCAACTTATTTATTTCAAATTTGGGATTTTCTTAAATGCCGTAGTTAGAGCTCAATGTCAAGAGAGTTCCCGATAAACTCACTTATGAACGGTAAGGCGGCAGTTGCCCCTGGATTTTTCATTTCTTTTGACAGCTCAGTTCCTCGCTGATGACGATAGGTTTCACTTCAGCTGCCCCTGTTGGAGTCCCTTTGTGGTTGAGAGTGACAATGAACAGTTAAAGCCTCAGAACATGGACGAGGGGAAGTGAAACTCATATGGAGAACTAGGTTAACAGTGAGTTTAGTTCACTATGACCCTAAGCCCCATATTCAAACATTAACTCCTTTGTGAGTGGCAGTGTCGATGGCAGTGTCATTGGCATCTGTGGTGCTTACTCCCCTTTGCTCAGTACAACATAGGAGTTAGAGCACAGGTTCTGGAATCAGAAAGACACGTCCAAATCCTAACTTAGCCATCATTAGCTCTGCAGCCTTGGAAAGGTTATTTAATCTCTCCAAGCTTCAGTGTATTAAGCTGTAACATGGGAAAAATAACAGCACATATGTCGTAGAGCTGTTACAAGGACTAATGACATAAGGAATGTGGAGCGATTAGCACAGTGCCCAGCACATAGTAAGTAGTCAATAAACATCAGTCGTGTATTAATGTTATTTTCCTACCTTAGAAGCAGCAATTTTGAATTATAAATTGAGTTTTGGCTCATCCAGCATCTCCTGAGTCACCACTCGTTTTCAAAACTTATGATCAAGTTCACTTTTGCAAAAGCTCATACAAACTCTTTGAGCTGTGACCTGCTGTACATCATTAATTCATGTATTCATTCATCATTTATTTAATATTTACTATCTTCCATACGCCAGACAGAAAGTTATACATTAGGGGAACAAGGCTGAGAAGAACAAAAGTTTCTTCCCTCTAGGTTCTAACTGAGGAGAAAGGATTGAGATGAACACAAGCTGGTTTGGAGAGTGCTGAATGTGATGAAGTTGCTGCAGAGCAGAGGGGAAGGCCATCTGAGACAGAGCGGGTGCTGGGCGAGCAACGTCTTCCCTACCAGGCTGCTGTGTGGGTGAAACAAGAGCCAGGGGGAAACGGAAAAGGACTGTGAGTGGGGGAGATAGACTCATTGGGCAGATGGAGACTAATTACCATGAAACAGCTGAGATCGGGTGGAGAGAACTTCAGTTTTAAACGTCACTCCAACAATTGTAACCCCATTTTACAGATGAGGAAACAGAGGCCCAGAAAGATTTTGTACCTGGTCCAAGGTCATACAGCCAGTAGTTAATGGCAGAGACATGACTCAAGCCCAAAGCTGTCTGACTCTTTCCACAGGACCACACCCCACCCTTCTCTATCACACATTCTATAAAGAATCCTAAGTGACTGGTATTGATTAGGAGTCCAAAGAGGCTTCTTGGTCTTCTGGACTAACATACATTACACCAACCATCATTGAATAGTATATGGATGCTCTAATCCCAATTTCCTCCAGAGCAATAATGAGCAGGTGATAAGTCACCTGAACTGTACCGGCAATTCCTTTTGGCCTACGTTCTCACACCCCAGCTTGATTTTCTCTAACACAATGCAGGTGTGGTGGGCTCGTTGCCAACTCTTACTATGAGAGACAAAAAGCAATCCTTAGTTTATGAAAATAATCCTATAGCTCTATTAGAATGCTTGGTTTTTTCTCTGCTTAACCCCTAAACACCTACCAACAGAGTAAGATCTTTTATTTATCCATACACACTGTTATTAACAACCATGATGATGGATCTTGCCAAAGACAGAGTTCACAGTGCTGAGGGGTTGGTGTGCGTATGCCTTGCAGTCTCTGCCCCTCAGGCTGACACCCTGCTTTACACTGGCACTGCATTTGTAGTTTATAAAGCCCTGTGCTTCCGCTTCTTTCTTTGATGCTCACAGCAGCTCTGGAAGGAAAACAGGATCATTTTTTTTCCACCTCCACTGCGTTGGGTGCTTAAGGGACATTCACAGTGTGACAAGGGCCAGCACTGATCCCCATGGCGTGCATTCCAGCCCAGGTCTGCTCCCTACACCACGCTCTCTCCTAATTGCTCTGTTCATTTTGTATCTGTGAGGGTTAACTGGGAACACAGGAGTTCTGTTAAATATCACAGTAGTTAGTACATTTTAATCCTGATCCCCTAGCCTACTGTAGCTGCTATAAAATATATGGCAATAATTTCCTGAGGCAGGGTAATGTATAAGGAATGTCAGGCCAGCCTCTGGGCATATTTGCCTTAGCTCAGTTTTATTAAAGTGAAACTTTTATTAAGGCATGTGGTGAATTGAGCAATCGGCAATGATTCATGCTGTTATAAACCCATTGCTACACTCACAATAAATCAATGAGCCATTGTCGTACATTTGCTGTGGAGTTTGTAGAAACGAGGAAAAAATCAATATGGGGATATTATTCAGACCATATGAAAGTATTAAAGTGTATTCTGTGTGTATTAAACCTGGCCAAACCATATTTCATGTGTACTTTTTTTTTCTGTAAATATCTCTGTTAGTATCCTCTACCTTATACTATTTGCTAATCCACGTACTATTGTGAAACAATTATAAGAAATATTTAAAATTCCACAGAAGTCTTTATGATTTTTAAAGTGCATTTCATAATGATTAATTTGCATAATAAAACTGTCCTGAGGACAAAGCATTCACAATATTAACAATGAGACTCGTCCTTTACAAACACCCTATAGCCATAACTGTATAATTTAAAAAAAAGAAAAAATCAACCAACAGGAGGAAGTGATTTGAGCCAGAGAAAGGGCACTTTTCATGATCTCCTAGCTTGATGGGGACAATCACGGAGCCAGCAGAAATCTCCACGTATCTGGAAATGATTACTGTATCTCCGTTTACGTGGAACCTTCTCCGATTGTTGAAATACGTATTGGTGACGGACATCTCCCTTTAGGGCTGCAGTGTGTGATCACCTGCATTTCTGCATTAGGAAGTTTCAGGTTCCTCTGGAGGCTGAGGTGAGTTGGTCACAAAAAAAGGTGTAGCCACATCTGGCTTCAAACTCAAGCTGCAATACCACTGAGATCATTCTGTGGTCTAGGTGGTGAGGAGTTGGGTTATTCAGGGCCATCTTACCTACTTACAGCAGTCTCTGTGGTGCGCTAACGCTCTCTGAAGCAAAGGTTGGATTTCACAAAACACCTATGCCAGTACCCATGGGGTTCAAGGCCCTCTCTTAGGAGCGAAGGGAAAGGCGTGTGAGTGGCGCTCTGTTCAGTGGGTCTGGGCCATCTCTGACAAGTGCTCTAAGTAGAGAGGACCGTGAGAACCGAGGGGAGACAGAGACAGTTCCAAGTGGAGAGTCTGAGGTTCTGAAGGATGCTTTTAACTTCAATAGACTTAACATGTGAACCAATAATAGTTTCCTTGTCCTGGAGTTGTTGGCTGTCGGCAGCTTGCTACCCAAGGGCTATCTTTCGGAGAAAGAAAATCAGTGACTCTACGTAGTGGCAAGTCAGTTGGGAATCTCCTTACTGACATCACTGTACATTTTCCAGCAGAAGAAGAGATCCAAATGCATAATCCAGGCATCAGGGACATCAAGGGAATTTGGTGACAAGCCTCATGATCTAAAGGTTTATGCTCATTCTCTGGTGGAAACGTTTCTGCCCCACTTTGTTCTGTTTCGCTTTTTATGTATGACAGGTTTAATAAAAATAATATTCCTTACTTAACTAAAACTCCTTAAGACTAAGTGATTTGATTTTGCTTGATTTCAAAGGAAATAGGAGAAAGAGCAAAACTAAGCAGGAAAGCTGAGTGAGAGAGTCAACCCCACGGAAAGCACAGGTCAAGGAGGTGGGAACTAAGCATTCCTTTGCCAACTCACTCCTGGCCCTGCTGACTAGCGCAGTAACTCCACTGCTCCCAGTATAGAGGCTGAACATGCTGGTTTTCTGCTGCCTTCCATGCTTTCATCTGGAGCCCAAGCTATTGATGACAGGAACTCCAATGGAGAGACCAGAGAGCATGTGACATAATCTTTGGCTTTACTATGGTATGTGTGTCTTTCAGGGCATATGGTCTGAGATGATCCATCACGGCCTATGATGTCAGATTATCCACTGAGACTGAGGTCTCTTTGCAGAAATGCAATTATATGCAGATAATGGTATTTCCAGTTGCCGTGACAGACCAGACTGATGCTGAGAAGGAGTGACGGGTTGCACACTGGATGATGTACGCTCGAGCAAGCACAAGAGTGAGGCACCACGAATGCAGCGGTCAGTGAGTTTTTCAGTTCTTTCCTTCCCTATACGTTTTTCAGCAGTCAGCATTGGTCACCATCCAAAAGCCTACGGTCAGCCTCTCCGCAGAGCTCAGCTCCGTAGCCCGGTGAGTCCCAGGCCACCGCAGTGATTCCCGGGGCCTCCACCTGCTCCTCCAGCCGTGCATCCTCTTCTTGCTACACCCCTGCTCTCTCCATAAACCAAAGGACCATTTAGAGGGCTGCCTCAGCTCTGCTGTCTCCATGTTAATTCCCCCAATCATTTTACTCTTCCTCTAAATCTTTCTTTCGTTTCACTTTTTCTACCTTTCATTCATTCTCCTTTGTTTTTCAATTTTTTTTTTTCCCCAGACTCTTCCTCCGAATCATCTATATTCTGCTTGGACTCTTCTGGCCTCCAGCACTGGGTTGAGAACACACAGGAACCTAACACTGTGGGAAATTCCCTCAGTCATTTAACCAGCCTTTGCTGAGTATCCACGTGCTCCTGACCCTGGCTAGGTACTGGGTGTACAAAGAAGCAGTACGGCACAATAGAAAGACGGTCTTCAAAACCAGTCGGATGTGAGTTCAAATAGCTGCTTTGCCACTTGCTAAGCTGTGTGGCCTCTGTTTCTCCATCTGCACTGAAACCAAGTATAAAGCACTTAGCACAGTGCCTGACACATGGCACCCAATGCATGGAGCGCATCGTATCTACTATTATTTCTAAGCTGTAATCAAGACCCTCACAGAGTACATGTTTCTTGGCCTCATGATCTTTCTGTGAATACTGGCTCCACGTTGCTGAATTATCTTGAAATTTGTTTAAATAATTGAAAGAAGATTTTTGAAGGGATTTTGAGAGCCCAAAGCCATGGGTACAACAGACTCAGTGTTGATTAAGAATCAGTGAAGTTCTCTTCTTGTCCTTAGACCTTGTCTCTCAGAGACCACCCCGACCTTGATCTTTATTCCCAGTCCCACCCCAGTTCCCCTTCTCTGCCCTGCGCCAGCGGTGAAGGACTAAAGGCTGAGGGTGTTGGTCAGTAAGCCTTGTTTGAATGGACATTCTCCTCCCAATTGCATGCGTATTTTAATAGAGGACATTGTAAGACCACACTGCACTTCAGACACTAAGGAAGGAAGGTTGTGGCCCACCCCAGGCCAAGTGAATCAGAATCTCCAGGGAGAGGCACAGGAATCTGCTGTTAAACAAGTCATCAGGCAAGTTGTAAATCTGATCTAAATCATTTACAAAACAATGTGCATCCCCATGTCTTTAAAAAGTGTTGTTTGGGGCAAAAGAAATGTGAAGTAGGATACATGCCCTCAGGGAGTTTATAACTCTATTTGCACATTATACCTAATATATGCTTGTAATGTATACATATGTATATGTGTGTGTATATATGCACATGGGTGCGTACACACACGTACATAAAAAGATGTCACCAAGCAAGGTTGTCATTATAAGTGAGATCAGCGTGAGTAAAATGCACAGAAACAATATGCCCAAAAAGACAGGACTAGGGTAGCGTCCTGAAAGAAGGATATGCAGGAATATTCCACTCTTGTTATCATGGAAATAGTCAAATACCCACCCAGGTAAAATAAATATAGTGCGGTGAACCCCTCTGGACTTATCACTTGACTTTCAATCATTTTGTTTTTGTTTTGCGGTACGCGGGCCTCTCACTGTTGTGGCCTCTCCTGTTGCGGAGCCTGTGGGCTCCGGACGCGCAGGTTCAGTGGCCATGGCTCACGGGCCCAGCCGCTCCTCCGCATGTGGGATCTTCCCGGACTGGGTCACGAACCCGTGTCCCCTGCATCGGCAGGCGGACTCTCAACCACTGCACCACAAGGGAAGCCCTGACTTTCAGTCATTTTGCCCAACTTTTGGTCTATCTTCCTCACCGTTTCTCCCCAGTCTCCTTCCCCCGCAGAGCACTCAAGCCCTGTCCTGGGCCCTGAACTGACTCTCCCCATGGTGACAAGATCACAGTAATGTTTACTCTATTGCTACACCTCTTCTGCGGAGAACAAGTCCGCAGACCACTCTTGGAGCCGCAGTGCTTTAAAGCACACGCCAGACATCAGCTCACACGACTTCACAAAGAGAAGAGCGCAAGGATTCCAGGCAATGGTAGTTTGCAGATGGGACTGAACCATAACATTTATCATTATGCAAGATTAAATTTTTAGATATTAGGAAAATAATGTACAGCTATTGCACAAATTTTGGATAACAGAAAAAGAATCCCGTACAACAGTTATTTGAATTTTGTTAGCGTCTTTTTCCCCCATGTGTATTTCTCAGATCGTTGTCACCACACTCTACATATATTTTTATATCCTCCTTTTTTATTTAACATTATATCTTATGTCTCATGTTATTTCACAGTTTTTATTTCATAACTTATAACATTTACTAAATATATCACGATTTATTCAAAAACCCCTTTAATGGTAAACATTTAGGTCCTCTCCGGTTTTGTGTTATTATAAATAATGCTGCGATGAATACCTTTAGGCGTACAGGTTTTTCTGTACTAAGTGATATTCCCTTAGGAAGGGGTATAGAAATAGAATTACCAGCCAACGAGCATGTTTATGCTTCTTGATGTATACTGCTAACTGCTTTCCAAAAGGTTTATGCCAATTTACATTATCACCAGCAATGCAGGAGAGTGCCAGCCACCGGGGGATTCTGAGTGGGGAAAGAGGGTCATGTTGTGGACGACTGCTATACACATAAGAAATTTAACCTTCCTCTTAGGGTAGTAGGGAGCCACTGAAGGTTCCTGGATAGGAGAGTGAAGTGGGAAAAGCTTTATAAGATTCACCTGAGGTTAGCACTTGTGATACCTAAGGAGTACACTGGATGAGTAGTCAGGGGCCTGGTTCTTGTCTTTCTACTGTTAAAACCAACCATGGCCCCTTGAACAAGTGACTTGTCTTCAGGCCTTGGTTTTTGCTAAGTTAAATGAGGGTATGTAGTAGATGATTCTCTATAGTTTCATAGCACTAAAGTTGTAATGACTCATCTGAATTCTGAACATTTATTTATAGAAACAAATTCCACTTTAATTGTTCATTCCTCCAAGTTACAGTGTCTAGTAAAATCCTAGTTCTTTGGGGAATAAATAATGCCTGGCACCTATGCCACTATTTCCTCTCCTGAAGTCATGGCGCATACAGCCCACTGATCATGCCTCTCTTTCTGGCTCAGAATCACCACCCTCCACAGTGCTCAGGCAGCCCCTCACGAATGATCAGCGGTAAGTGACACACAGGGGAGAGCCATCCACCATCCAGGTCCTGGGCTGATCTCATCCCTGACTCCTCAGTGTCTAAAAGGGCCGGAGAACAGATGTAGAGAAAGAAAAGTGAGAAGGAACAAAGAGACATGCGATGTGAACACTCAGATCGTGCTCACTCGGACCCATTACTGTTCTAAGAGCTTCACAGACAGCCACCTCATTTCACCCTCAAGCAACTCTATTAGGAGGTTACTACACCCACATCGCAATGAGGACGCCAAGGTGCAGAGGCTCGGGGGCAGCCCCCAGGTGCACAGTGCGGGGAGATGCCAGAGCCTGGGTTCAAACCCTGGCAGCCTGGCTTCAAAGACTATGGACTCTGCTCTCTCCACCCTGTCCTGCATGAGGGGAGGAAGGAGGCTTGTGGGAGGAGCAGGCAGGAAGGATAAGGAGACAAAAAGAGGAGGCCAGGATGCTGGAAGACAGACTACTGGTTCTATAATTTCGCCACAGGAGTGCCCTACACTTACTATGCATTTATTCCTTCAGTTGTTAATCTATAAAAACCAGGTGACTTTAAATACAAGGAGTTGGGTTGGGGGACCACTCAGAGCCATGGTGCCATGGGGATAACAAAGGGAAAAGAAACGTGGTCTCCCCCACTTCCCAAGAACTATTATAAGTTAGCAGGGAAATGAGATACATAAACCACTGACTGAAGTACACAGCGAAGAGAGATGAGCGGAACAAGAGAGGAACAGATAAAGGATCTGAGGCCCAAGTGAGGGAGCTCCCCCTGCTGTGGCCAAGGGAAGCTGAATGGAGCGGGGGCATTTCACCTGCATCCTGAGCCATGGGCAGGATGACACGTGGATCCAGACAGGTGAGGATAAAGGCACCCAAGCAGAGAAGGCAGGTGCGCACAGGTGCATATGAGGAACGGCAAGTTTGGTCTCAAGATGAGGGGATAAATGAGAGTAACGGAAAATCAAGCTGGAAAGGCGATCAAAGCCTGTAATAGTCAAGAGAGCATTAGCTGAAACAAAAATAAACCCCAAACATCCAATGGCTTACGACAACATGTGGCTACCTTTACCCCACAAAACAGACAAAATGGTTGACTCCAAACGGCGTTTCTGGGACCCACACTCCTTCCATCGTGTGGTTTCTCGACCCCCAAGGGCATAAAATCCTGTTTCTACTGAGAACGAGAAAGCGAGGGTAGGAAAGGAGCACCCTCTTCTGAACAACCTGGGCCCTGAAGTGACACACACATCACTTCTGCTTACGTTTCATTTGAAAAAGTAGATTCAGGGCGGGGGGGGCGGGGAGCAGTGGTGGGAGCGGGTGGGAAATGTCACCACAGTCTGGGCAGCCAATTCCCAGAAGCATCTGCACACCAGGCGTGGGGAGCTTAAGTTTTAGTGACTGACTCAGCCACAGGGCCTTGAGCAGCGGCGGCCTTAACGCCAGGATAATGTATCAGGGCATCAAGGGGTAGGGGAGCTGGCCTCAGAAGGGTTTTGAGCAGGGGCATTATGTCACTGAAGGTTTATACTTTGGAAAGAAAAATTTGGCAACATCACGCTTCTGAAGGAGGGGAACAGTAGGGAACTATTGGAATAACGCAGCAAGAAGTGGGGACCTGAAGGAAGGTGACAGCAGTGGGATGACAAGACGGCAGGTTCAGATACAGAGAGGACAGGAGACTGGTAAGATGGAGGAGTGAGGGGGAGGGGCCGCACTCTGAACACGGGGTCCCCATACGGGAAGAAGTGGAGACTGAGAAGCCCCATGAGGCCCTGCAGCTAGGAGAGCCTTTCTCTTACTGCATGATTGCAGAGCTATGAGCCTGTGCCTGCAATAAAGGGACAGGCCGGGGCGCAGATATTCAGCTCCATTTGGTTTGGATGGAGCCAGAAGAAAAACACTGAGTCCACGAGTTCCCGGGCAGATCTTTCCTGGATGCGTCTCAAAGACAGTGTCCATCCAGGCTTCGTGTGCATCTGGAGTGGAGAGCGTCTGGGACTCCAGAGCCTGCTGATGGACCGTGGACCGTGGACGTGGGGAGCTGCCAAATGTGGCCGAGGCTGCCACCAGAGATCTGTTTTCACAGGTTTTGTTTGGAAACTCAGTGTGGGGCTTGGGAGCAGCTGGGAGTTTCTGAGTAATTGCGTACCCTGGGGGTGGAGGGAGGCCAAGTACAACAGCTTTTCCCAGGGACCCAAGTAAGGGCAAGGCAGGAAGTCAGGTGAGGCCACCCGAGGCCCGGTCCAAGGCCCGAGGTCAGCTCCAGCGCCTGAGGACGAAGCTCCACCCAGACACAGACCCGGCAGCTCTGATACAAAGAAGCTGGGCATCCCTGATCCCCGCTCTCAACCCCAGGGGTCATTTTCCCTATCAGGGAAGTTTGGGTGCTTTGCGTACAAACTAGCCCCTCGCCACCCACCCGCCAAAGTACCAGATCTATACCCTGAAACTTAAACAGATTAAGTGGACGATCATTTGCTCTGCAATGTGTTTTCCTTTAAGGCTCAGATCAAATGATCAAATATCCGCTTTGAAGCTTTTCTCGAACTTGCTCTTTTCCACACCCCAGGAAGATTGATCGCCCCCTCTTTTCCACACTCAGGGCAATCCCACCACCGACTTAACATTTAACCATCCACATTCAATCACCGAATGTTGTGTAAATACCTCCTGGGTGTTAGGGACCGTGGATATAAAGATGAGCTGCTCCAATCCTTGCCATCTCTTTGGATCATGAGCTGCCTGGGATCATGTCCCTCACTTGTGAACATCTGTCTGCTTCAGTGGTGCTTGTTTAAAGCTGGCAGGATCGAACTGGATTCACCCAAGTATTCTGCATGCCCCAGTGAAATCGCCAAGGGTTGGCTCAAAATGCAAGCTCTACTAGTGCCTTTGAAAATCCGTGATTCAATTCACCTGCCCAGGAGAAGGCCCTGGAACACAGATCTCAACTTCAGTCGGGTGCCCTTGGAAGGTGGCTACGCCTGCCTGCTTCCCTGCATGAGTGAGGTGTCACTGCCCAATCACTGAATTACTCAGAGTCATTACTGCCACGAGTGTGGGAATACTGGACTCAGGGTAGCCTTAAGACGATATCTTTGGTATCAAGGAACGATTTGTTCTCAAACAAGATAGGAGGATTCTTGGTGTCAAAAAGTCCTGTGTTCTAGTCTAGCCTTGAGGACAGAAGCCCTATAACCTGGGGTAAGCTACACAACCCTCCCCGATCTTAATTTTGTCACTTCCTCCCCAGCAAAATGAACTCTTGCCTTTCAGTTCAAAAGCTCTCCTAGGAATTCCTTAGTATTACTAGGAGAATAGTATTCCTATTCCTATTAGGGCATACTAAGATCTTATCCCTGGGTCTGACTTTTTAGTTTGATTTAACATTAAGCTCTTCCACAATTTAGACCCTCTGTGCTTATTTTTTTTTATCATATTTTTAAATTAAGGAACAAAAAAGACAGCCTTTTTGACCAGACAGCCAACAGTCCTAGGTGGGCCCCTCTCCGAGAGAGGCACATATGTCTTGTCAAGATTCTGAAAAATGTATCCTCTTCAATTCTTGTGTTTTTCTTTAAGAGAAAATATAGAGAAACCACAAACATATTTGTATCGTTCCCATATGATGCCTTCATACTTGAAGGAAGTGTTGGATTTTCTTGTTCTTTGGCTCAAAAAGAAATGGGTGACATCAGTGAGTTAAAACTGCAAGTTCTACTGCCCTTTCCCTATTAAACTTGAATGTTTACTTCTCAGGGGATTGGCCAAGAAAAGTCCATTTAGGCTGGAACGCAGCATATTTAGTCTCAGAATTAAGGTAATTTCTTTGGAAGAGTTTCAACCAAATCAATTTATTTCAGAGATGTTGGTGTTGGTTCCCTTTTAAAAATTCCAAAGCCCCAGGCTTTTTAACTGTACCTGCTCTGCTAACACAATTCCAAGCTGGCTCTCACTCTGAAAGCCACATACTCTAGGTGTATGGGATTCCATGATGCAGGCCTTGGGTGCACTAGGAAAAGAATGCGGTTTTATAGGGTGAGGGCAGATGCACAGCTACACGGTTCTCCGGAAACGAAAGGCCCAAGGGCTTGGTCCAGACAAGAACCACGCCTCATCTCTATAAATTTCCTTCAATAGTAAAACACATTCATAATTTTTTTTTACTTGATTCTTACAACAACTCTGTGATGCAGAGAGAGTAGGTATCATTGTATCTATTTTCATAAAAACATACAAGGGTAGGTGCTATTAACTGCCTTGGTCAAGGCCCCCTGGCTGGTGGGTGGCAGACCTGAAATGTGGTCTTCTCCTAAGTAGTGCTCCATCCACAAGGCTATCCTGTCTACCAATCAGGAAGAATTGTGAGTGAACAGCCGTTATAAGATAACTAGCCTTCAAAACACCCCAGTGAGAAGCCAGAAGAGAGATGTGTTAAGTATGAACTGAAGACCATCTAGAAGGCTTCTGCCTAAAATTATTTCTTCCACTTGCTTGTCCACAGTGCCAAAAATTCTACCATTAAAGAGCCACTTCTGTCAGAAAAGAACCGGGGCTCTCATAATTCCCTGAGTTTAAAAGGGCCCCCAAAACAAGAGACCTCCAAGAGCTAATGGCATCGTCGGGTACTTCTAGAGCAACAGTTAATCATGGCGACATGAGTGAGCATTCTGCCTCTGTTCCTGATAGGCATATTTTATCATGTTAAAAAAGTAACTGTTATCTCTATTTTACTCAAAAGTTGCCAACGTTAAGTCATTCGTCTTAGTCAAACTGGCCTCTTTGCTGTCCCCAAAACAGCTGATAACCATTACTCGAAGCGTTACTCCATTATTCCAACCATCACTCCCTCATTACTGCAAATCTGTGCTCAGTCTGGTCACTGCACCAAGATCTTGTCTTCTCAGCTCTAGAGATGGAAAGTCTATAAATTTGCTCAGAGATTACCTATTCTTGTTTTTTGTTTAACAAATGAGCAAGGAGGTTACATGAGTTGCCAAGACCATATAACGGACTTATGTCTGAACGCTAGAGCCCAAGACTCAATCTGTCAAACACTATTTTTCTGATGCCACTTCCAGGTGTGATATTGAAGTAGGAGTAGCAGCAACAAGAACAACAGCAACTAGACTATTCCATGGCTTCCTCCCTGGTTCTTATTCCATCCTCTTTGTATCAAAAACCCTCCAGTGCCTTAGAAAAGATTTATGAGAATTTATGCGGCTGGAAAGTGTCCAGTTCTGTGTAGATCAATTTCTCAGGAAGAGGAAATAATATCTGGCTCAAACTTTGCTTGTTTAAAGATCTAGTGATTTAAATTTGAATCCCAACTCTGCCACTAACTCGTTGTATAACAAGACAAGCCATCACTTCTTTCTGGGTCTTAGTTTTTCACCAACGAAATGAGAAGTATCAACAGCACTTCCGTGGACCACTTCGGTTTTCAAATACTACTCCTCAACAGTCTTAGAATCTTAGACTCTCTGAGTAGGTATTAAGAGCAGAAAGTAGCAGGCATGATTCAAGGGGCCTTGGGAATGTTTTTATAACCTACTTGCTGATGACCAGGATCCCTTTTTCCGTGAATGAAGCTTTTCTTTTTCTAGAAAAAGATCAGACTTGCCCAATAACTGACATTCACACTGAAATGTAAATAACTGGTAGCTGGTTCTTTCTTGAAAGTCAGGTATGGAAGGGAACAGCTGATGACAAGTGGGCAGCAGGTACCTGAAGAGAGGGGAAGAGCAGAACTAAGGTCCAAGAAGAAGAAGTGGAGAACTCTAAAGGTGGTCTTTGCTAGGGGGTGGCCCTGGCAGGTTAGAGGGCAAAGGCAAGCCTAAGTTTAACCTTTCAAAGCTTAAAATGAAACACCAGGGTGTCTGGCCTTCCTCTCTATGTCAAAACAGCCTCCCCTCTGGAGTGCAGTGCTGCTTGAGATCCATCAGTCTCCGAGGTCAGGAGGTTAATGTCCCACCCTGACTTAGGTCACCCCTCTACTCCCCTCTCTGAAACTCCAGCTCTACATTTTTAAGATGCAGATAATAAAACTTGACCCTGAGGTCCACCCCATTAAAGGATAAAACAGTAATCCAGATACATACAACATTTCAGATACATGGAAACTCCATTTGCCTCTGTTCTGAAATGGAATGCCGACAGATTTACGATAATTTGGATATTGTCTTTCTTCATGTATTAAACTTACTGTGGAGGAGACTGTGGAAAGTGGAAAAGCACCTCAACTGTCCCAGTAAAAATATATGGTAATGCTACTGAACTCAAGATAAGAGGGGGCTTTAATTTCCACCCATGACACACATTCTTATAGAGCCTTTAGGAACAGGTTACGGCCCTATTTAAAACGTGGTCAGTTAACCCCTCTCGCATGTCACGCGAGGCATAGGTTATAGATTACTTGAAGGAAAAGGGATAATTTCTTAGTCATCTTTCAATCCACCAAAATGCCCAGCACAGTTCCTGGCATGTAGTACGTGCCCAGTAATACTGTGGTTGATGAATGAACTTGGAAATAGCCAATGGGAAGCAACGTGTTACAGAATGAACATAGCACAAAATGAGGGGAATTAAGATACTTGCGTTTATCAATGCATGGAAGGCGACCTTATCAATGGAAGTGTGAGTCTAGTCCTTCAGAAGCCTTCCCCCTCTGAGGACACTGCCCTAAGGTTTCCCTATAAGGAAGCTGGTCTCATCTTCTAGAGGATAAGAGGTCACTTGGAAAACAAGGACCCCCAAGCAACACCCAACACCAACTTCCAGACATGTGAATGAGGCCATCTTGGACCTGCCAGCCCAGCTGACCTGCCAGCTGAAAGCAGTCATGAGTGAGCCCCGAGAAAGCAGAAGAGAGACTGCTTGGCCACCCCACAGGATGATGAGAAACAATACATTTTTGTCTGTTTGAAGCCACAAAAGTTTTGCATGGTTTGGTACACAGCAAAGGCTGACTGAGCCAGGAAGTTAGACAAGATGACTTCTAAGGTGCTTTCAGCTTTATGATTCCAAAACCTTAGTATAGAACTAATCATAGTGAGAATACAATGATATTGCTAGAAGCATCTCTATTCTACGCCATTGATTTTGCAGAGGAAACCGACACACAAAAGGTGATTGCCCCCGGTTTGTCTTTAAAAAATGCTTGATTGGGCTTCCCTGGTGGCGCAGTGGTTGGGAGTCCGCCTGCCGATGCAGGGGACGCGGGTTCGTGCCCCGGTCCGGGAAGATTCCATATGCCGCGGAGCGGCTGGGCCCGTGAGCCATGGCTGCTGAGCCTGCGCATCCGGAGCCTGTGCTCCGCAACGGGAGAGGCCACAGCAGTGAGAGGCCCGCGTACCGCAAAAAAAAAAAGCTTGATTGTGCCACATAGTTTCTTACAGGAAAGAAATCAAAGGCTGGCGCATGGTCCATGCCTTCATCAATCGTCCCCCACATACTTAGGAAGATGGTGCTTCTGCTCTGTTTCGCAGATCAAGGAACACTCCTATCTGAAGAGCAGCCAGTCCATTAATGGACAAAGCCCCCTGAAACAGCCCAACCAGTAGACCATCCTTTGCTTTGAAAGACCCTGAATCTTTCTATCTTTATCTTAAGACTAAATTCAAATGCAATTACAGAGTTCAGCTTAAATTTGGAGATGCTCAGGCTTTCTAACACAAACTTCTAATATTCATTTTGTATTCGAATAATGAATTGCTCCTCTCTCCACCATATCTTTCCTACCTGCCTTAAGCAATGATCACTATAGCCCAAGTGTGGGCTTTCTGCTGCTTTTATCTGCATCTCTGAAAATACTCATGAAAATTCTTCTCCCTGAAGTATGAGCCATTACTAACATACTGTAGAGTCTGGCATTGATTTAGGGCCAACCTGGGAATTTCAGGGTTGGGCTTGGATTTATCTGAGAGGAGTTAAATATTTGGGGCAGGGGTGGAGTCCTGTTCCAAAAAAATGGCAAAGTAAGCTTCAAGATGAGTGTCAGCATAGAAAATTAGAAGAGACGATTAAATAAATACCTGGATGGAAATTCTGGGTCTAGTGCCATCAGCAGAGCACACAACACCCATTTCAGACACATTCTAAAGACAATTTCAATAAGTCATCTGAGAAGATGAATCAAATAAATCCAAAATCTTAAGAACAGATTGGTTGCTATGTGGCTTCTTGCAAGTGGACCATTAAATCAACTTTTTAAAAAACTAACAGTTTCTCCTGTCATCACCAAGTGAAGAAGTGGAAGGAAAAAAAATTGGTTAGCCAAAGGAATGACATTCAGATGTTGAAAGGGTGAAACCTGAGGAATACTACCAAACCGTTGCTAAAAAACAACAAGAAGCTGGTGTTGAAAATGAAGACACAAAGGCAAGCGTTCTCCAAGGCTTAGCACATAGCCTGTGCCCACACGTGCTGATCGGCATCAGTGATTTGCCTAAGAAAACACAGTAGCTGTATTCCCTCTAGCACCTTCTCACCTAGGGCTCTAACTCCAAGTGACAAGGGTGAAGTTGGAAGGGGGACGACGGCCTGCACCTTCTCACACATTGCTGCCTCGCATTTCTGGAACCACCAGTCATCTGAACCTCTAGTTTTTTCCCCAACCTGTTGCCCTCTTATCATACAATGCTGTTGACTCTCACACCTTGGCGCACAGGTTCATTGGTTCAGGAGGTCCCACACACACCAAAGATGATGCAACTAATGAGAGTAAATGCCAGTATCCCCAATGGGTCCAAGCACATAGATTTGACAGCTAAGGGTACTTAGTCCCAGGATAAGTTATGTGACTGTAGCCAGTGTCAGAATTATGGAGAGAGCATTGGAATAAGAAGGAGACTTGGAGATTAGCCCAGCTGTGCTAATAACTGCCCGAGAGACCGTGGGTGTCACTTAACTACTCTGGGCTCAGTTTCCTGATTCTGAAACAAGATGGTTAGACGAGATTATCTTTCAGAAATCCTTAACAGATCTACCGAAGGTGAAATAGAAGCCTTCTCTCACCCAAAACCACAATTCCTCATCTGTGAAATAATAGGGTTGTGAGAATAAAATGAGTTTAGTTTAAATATGTTGAGAGTGTAGGACACTATCTGGCACGTATAAATTGTGTTCAACGTGCGTTAGCACAAAATAATTAATTAATTAAAACTCTACTGTTCTGGTAACTTAGAAGAAAAGGAAGCACAAACTAGCCCTCTGACAGCATGAATGCCCTTGAGGTGGTACTAAGAAGCTGCCATACTTCCCCGTTTTCCCCATAGTGTGTCTGCTCATCTTTCAAGTGCTTTGTCGCTTTTATAGAATATTTTTATTATAGATTAGTTTTTTTCTATTAATCTTTATTGCAGAGTAATAAAAATCAGTATAAATATTTTTTACTTCATTAGAGAAAAATTAAGTTTTGCTTGCTTGTGTTTTATAGACTGAAATGGTGTCTTCTGACCTTTGACTAAGTTTTACTACTACCCAGACATTGAAAGTCATGCTCATCAAAGATGTGTTAAAACACATGAACACCAACTTCTTAATGTTTATCTGCTTAGGAAAAGTGAGCGAGAGCAAGAAATAATTTAGAAATTAGTGTCTCTCACACTGAAAAAACATCATCAGAAACTAAGTAATTTGGGGACTTCCCTGGTGGTCCAGTGGTTAAGAATCCACCTTCCAATGCAGGGGACGCAGGTTTGATCCCTGGTCGGGGAACTAAGATCCCACATGCTGTGGGGCAACTAAGCCCGCATGCTGCAACTTCTGAGCCCACGCGCCACAACTAGAGAGCCCGCATGCCACAACCACAGAGCCCACGTGCTCTGGAGCCCACGAGCCACAACTAGAGAGAAGTCCATGCGCCGCAACGAAAGATCCCACATGCCGCAACTAAGACCCGCTGCAGCCAAAAATAAATGAAACTAAGTAATTTCTTCAATTTCCTTTTATCCTGATAAATTCAAAGAAAATTTAAATTCTCTAATGTAAAATAGTGCTTCGGTAGGAAGATTAAGGAAGGGGTTTTTTAAAAAATTTCTTTCTTTATAATATTTTGTAGTTTCCAAATTTCCTAATATAGGCTTGTGTTACTTTTATGATAAGAAAAAATAACGTGATTTTTTTAAAGTACTCGTTGGTCCAACAGTCAGCCAGACCTGTTCCAGTTGCTCCATCCATTAAGCTTTAAGGCATGTCTTCAGGGGTCAGGAAAACTGCCAAGATAGAAGGTAGTGTCCCCTCCCTCGGGACCTCACAGTTTATGGAAGAGACAAGACATACAGATAAAGTGAATGGAAATACTTTTAACACCAAATGGGATTTTCAGAGTAAATAAACTTAGAGCAAGAGAAGGAGCTGGGGCTTCAGATCTTCTTTGTAATAGCATCACCTCTATCCTGCATTGACTAATTTTACAACCATGACCTTGGAGCCTACTACTTGCCAGGCCCTAACATAGGCTCCAGGGGTACAATGATGAATAAGTTGCCCTCCCTGCCCTCATCAAAATAATAGGATAGCAGGAGATACAGAGACACAAAAAAATCATTTAAAATGAGGCATTTAGGGCTTGTAGTGCTCTTTCATAAGCCCATTCAGTCACTCAATAAAAATCCAGTGAACAGCTGTATGTCAAGCACAGAGAGGGATAAGTAAGAATTGAACCACGCCCTCAGCAAAGCTTCTATATGAATTGTCAAGTACACCTTACACCCCCATTGAAATCAACTTGATAAATATTAATTGCATTCTACATAAAACTGAAGCTTGAGCTAATACACCCAAATTCACACAACTGGTAGGGGTGAATGAGGGCTGGAGCTCAGAATTTCTGATGCGCAGTCTCTGTTGAGCTTACACCCCTGCATCTTTGGTTTTCACAGGAGAAGTTTGTTTTTGTTTTTGTTTTAACCTACTCTCATCATCATAGGAGATGTAAGACTTCTCTTATAACTGAACGAGAATAAAAAACTGAGTCTGCTGAGGAATCAAGACAGGTTTTTGTGCAGCTGTGGACTCCTTCATTCGTCTACCCAGACATTCACCTGTCGACATTTCCTGATGCCTCCTGGCTGCTGTGGGCCAGACCCATCCAGAGAAGTTCACCTCCACATCAGCACACTTCCTGCCTCGCTGGGCAGGGGGAGATTGTCAGCCACCAAAGTGGGAAAAATAATACGATTCGTTTATGTGAAGGAAGGGTGCTCAACACTCTGAGTTAAGACTCACAGATTTAATTGCACCATATTCTTCAAGCTTGAACTTCGGTCTTGGTGATGAAAGGTTCAAGCCATCCCTGCCGGGAGAACAAACCTACAGCACCTGCCACCTTGGGGAGGCCACCATGCAGACGGGGCTTTGTGTTCTGCATACCAGCCTCTGCTTCCTGCTGCAGGTTGGCTGCAAGTGGAGAAGACTGGGTGGGGGTCCGTGCAGCACTCTCTCCCATCTGCTCATTAGCTGTGCCCACTAAGGTGTAAGGTGCTAGAAGATTCTGCTCCCCAAGTCACTCTGAGAGTCAGGGCTGTGGTCAGGAAGCATGAGTGCTCATCCTTGGGCTTATAGGCAGTTTAGCTTGTGCTGGACATCAAATCTATTTCTGTTATTTGTTTTTATGTTTCAATTCTAACAAGTCCAGGTTTAAGCGGCAGGGTGGTGGAGTGAGAAATGTACTGAACGGACTCCCAAAGCCAGAGTCAACATCCATTAACTCAGGTGCTCTGGTTCAAGTCCACACTCTCTCTGAGCCACTTCTTCATGTGTACATGAGCGAGAATTTCAGAAAGCTGACTTCTGCAAGTGCTAACTAATGGACCTTGCACTCTGCTCAGCATCTCCTATGCATCACCTCGCTTAATCCTCACATCCCATGAGGTCGATAGTATCACTATCCCCATTCTAGAGCTGAGAAAACAGGACAGAGGAGTACTGTGCCAGTGATTAAATAGCTAGTCAGTGGAGGAATGAAGGCCACCACCCAGGGCCTCTGAACTCCAGGACCTGAGCTTGGAGCTAGGCTGTCAAAGTTACACTGTAATGATGACTGTGGCCATCTTTGTCTTGTTACTGATTTTACTGGTAGTGATTCTCTTGTTTCTCTTTTAAGAAAGTTGTTAGATATGGATGATATTTGAATCCTTTTTTCCTAAGAAAGGACCCTTCTAGTTAATCTTAATGTTATTGTTTGCTTTGACTTGGGATGAACCTATGATTCCATGCTACAAATGTTTTAATAAGCACATCAAATTTACTAAATAAAGCCAAATGATAAGGTCTAAAAGTCCCAATGCTGAAACTGTAGTGTTTCTCAAATTTCTTTAATAACAATAATCACCTTGGATATTTGTTTTCGGAAGAATCACCAGGCTTCTCTCCTGGAAATTCTGGCTCAGCAGTAGAGGAGTGAGGCTCAGGAAGGTGTATTTTTAGTACAGTTACTAGGTTCTTCTAAGGAAGAAGACATATGTGCACAAGTCATATGAACAAAACAAATTTTGAAGGATATTTGAAAATTTTAATAAGCTAAATAGACTAAAATCTGTATCTTTCTTATCCTCATTTTAATTTTTTTTAAGTAAATTTATGTATCTTATTTATTTATTTTTGGCTGCATTGGGTCTTCACTGCTGTGCACGGGCTTTCCCTAGTTGTGACGAGCGGGGACTACTCTTCGTTGCAGCGTGCAGGCTTCTCGTTGCAGTGGCTTCTCTTGTTGCGGAGCACGGGCTCTAGGCGCGCGGGCTTCAGTAGTTGTGGTACGCAGGCTCAGCAGCTGTGGCTCGCAGGCTCTAAAGCACAGGTTCAGTAGTTGTGGTGCATGGGCTTAGTTGCTCTGTGTCATGTGGGATCTTCCTGGACCAGGGATCAAACCTGTGTCCCCTGCACTAGCAGGTGGATTCTTAACCACTGTGCCACCAGAGAAGCCCTTATCTTCATTTTTAAAAAGTTTTCTCAGTAATGAGTGCTGAATGGATACTTTTCTGAGCCTCTATTGATATGATAAGTAATAGTAAAAGTACTGAATATGTGCCAGACACTGTGTTAAGAACATTAGAGTTATTATCTCACTTAGTCCTCATTAAAGCTCTAATAAGTGAAAGCATAGCAGATTAATGGAATAAAAGCAATTTATATCAGTAAACATAAGTAGGCTAAACTGTCTTAGTAAAAAGAAACAGAAAACTTGGAAAGTTAAGTTAGAAAACATAATGATTTATTGCCTATTAGTGAAACAAAGTAAATCACATAGAAAGGTTAAAAGCAAATGATTTAAATTAGATGTATCCGGCAAATGCAAATAAAATTACAGAAGGAATAGAAATAACATCAGAAAAAGGTAAAAAAATTAAATGAATAAAGCAATACTTTTTATATTGATAATAATAGTGTAAGTCATAAGTACTTAAGTGATAAATACTTTAATATTTGGTAAAATAAATTTTAATGATTTTAATTGCAAAAAATAGAAATGAAAC
Source organism: Tursiops truncatus (assembly GCF_011762595.2). Taxonomy (NCBI): domain Eukaryota; kingdom Metazoa; phylum Chordata; class Mammalia; order Artiodactyla; family Delphinidae; genus Tursiops; species Tursiops truncatus. The sequence continues at coordinate 74,298,955 of NC_047047.1, read as the reverse complement.
TAAGAAAACTTAATAAGGCACTAACTATTCATCTATGACAAATCAAAAAGAAAGTTACAGAAGATTTGAATCATATAATTAATAAGGTTATAATAAGAGATATATAGATGTGAAACAGGAAGGAAGGGAGGGAGGGAGGGGAAGAGAGAAAGGGGAAGAGATAGAGATTTAACTTGGCATTCAACCAAGAATATATCAATATATGCCTACGAAGTATTTCATACTAGGCAATAAACAAACCTTTAATAAATTCAAAATTCATAAATTCTATAGCCACATTGCCCGACCACAACTCACTAAAAATAGGAATAACAATATTATTCCTAAATTGTTAGAGTTAGGAAGGAAAGCTAGAAGAAGTTAAAAAAAATGTCACTGAAATAACCTTAGGTCTATGAGTAAATCAAACTGACAATTGTAAAGGCAAAAAAAATTAGGGGAAAAATACTGAAATAATAAGGATAAAGCCAACATGGCGCTCAAAGGTAAATTCTTAGCCACAAACACTGATCTATGAAACACCAGTGAAATCAATCCCACCCTACCAAACAGCATATCTGTCTCCTCTGGCTATAACTCTGGCATCAAGATGAATTCTCCATAATAGCATGTCTGTGCTTGGTGCTACTGCCTGTTTCAGGAGTAAACTCTAGAATTTACCATGCAATTTTGGGGGAACTAAGCCTATACTTTCACAGAAGAGCAATTCAAATCACATGCACTGAAGACCTCTGCAGCCTGATTTCACCTCCAACCTTCATCTCTCCAGGTCAGCATTGTCACTGAGATCCTGCCCATGTCGCCTCAATATAATTCCCTAGACTCTGCTTTCTCTGAGACAGGATTCTCCACATAGCTTTTTTTTTTCAGTTCAAACCCCGTCATCTCTATTTCAGAAATTCTTTGGTGTTGCAGCACGTGATTGGCATCAATCCTTGGTTTCTAGTATGAATACAGGTTTTTACAAATGTGTATATTTCATTGGTCAGTTCAATGGAAATGGGGGACTCAAATACCTTACCATCTCGTCCAGAAGGCTCTGTCTGAAGTACTCTATAAACATCACGAGTAAAATATTTTTAAATAAAATCAAAAGAAATAGCTTCTCTGACGCCTGCTTGCTGCAGACAGAGAAAAGGTCAAGGCTGAACTCAGTACAGACTCCAGATACAGAGGGCAGACTACATTATTTAATGTCTAAGAGGACATGGCTATTTCAGATGGCTGTGTGTGTGATATTTAGAAGAGCAATCATCAGCTTGATACCACCTGCTCCATGAATATTAAACTGAGCTGGTGCCATGACCCCCTAGGTCATTACCACTATGTGAAACAGTAGCTCCATTCCCAACAGCACTTTGCTCACCTACAATGAGGAGGAGCCAGGTCCTGTCCGCCTTCCTATGTTCCACTGGGATTAGCGTCCTAGCACTGGCTGGGCACTCTTCTTGGTGACCCTGTGAAAGCCTCTTCCCTTCCAAGTTAAGTTCAGGAGGCTGGCAGGGATGATCTCCAACACTAACCCTCCAGGACCACTGTTCTTTCCCATTGTGACGGTCACCGCATTGTGAAGCTAAATTCCCAGAGGCAGGGGAAGAACCACGTCAGTAAGAAGGAGCCATATCGCTGGCACTCAATGGGCCTCTCAGTCCACAAGTCTGCACATTTCTATTTCCTTCTCCTTGTCCACCTCCCCCTTATCCTCAAATGTTGTTCGATTAGATGAATCACAAATAAGTGCATTTGGAGAATCTCAGTACAGTTCCTTGAGAACACTGAAGACAAACTAGGGCATTTAAAGGCAAGGGTGCAACTTGCTGCCAACAAAAAAAATCACAAGAGAAACTGTTATGATATTAGAGATGTCCAAGGGTAAGGTACAGGTGACTACTGAGGCTGGAGAAGCAGGCTCTGAGGTCTGTCCTGACCAGGGGCAGAACAGCGGACACCCCTGTACAGTGAGCTGTGAAACAACTAAAACCAACAAGATGTTCTCAGGTCGGGAGAGGGAAATTTTGAACAGCAGCTGAAGTGTCCAAAAATTATTGAGCTCTCCAAAACAAATTAGCTCACTTCAGTTCCGTTTGACCAGAAGTTCGTAAATAACACTGTCTATAAATTGGAGCTGAGTGAATATTACAGCTCTCCTTTCCATGTCTCCCTCCTTGGGAGAGCTGGAAGAACCCCAGAAAAACAGCCTGGTCCAGTAGCTGTGCTAGAAATTAATTTTAGAGACTGAAAGGTTGTCGTGACTTCAGTGGAGACACCAATCTAAAAGGCTGGGGGTGAGGGGCTGGCTAAGAAGTAGGTGAAATGCTCAAGGCCACAGGTTCATTCATTCATCCATCCATCCAGAAACACATGCTGAGTTGACTACTGGACGCCAGGCACAGGGGTGGAGGGCAGCATGAGAGAGGAGGCAAAGTGCAAACCACAGAGCCAGGAGAGAGGAACCAGCGGTGCTTTGAGGGAGCATCAAGGGAGAGGGCATTTCTGGCTAGTGGCGTCATCCTAAGAGCTGGGCTTGGGAAAGTGAACAACGTTTTGATGAGCAGAGAAGAGGAAAAACCAGTCCTGCTGGACCATCCAGGCTGAGCAGGCCTTCTGGGGGGGGAACCATCAAGGGCCAATGCACTGGGCTTGCTGACGGCTGTTCGGGAGGCCAGAACCCAGGTTTCCTAAATGGCCCTCAGTCTCCTTTCACCATTTCAGATGCTGGCGGTTAATGGTTTCTGAACTTGACTACACAATGGAATCACCTGAGGAGCTTTACAAATTACCGGTGCCCAAGTCCCACCCGAGTCAAGTTAAATGACTGGACTGGGGGTGTGGCTGAGGCATCAGGCTGTTTACGAGCTACCCAGGACCTTCTTATTTCAACCAGGGATGAGAACACTTGCTCTAGGTGATCCTCATGGTTCCAGGTACCAACAGAAAGCACGTGGGCTTCACTCAGCCTCCTTTGCACACCTGAGCAGTCCAATAGGTGACAAGCGTTTCTAGGGAATGTGAAGACTTGTCTCCCACAGTGGAGGGGCAGGATGGTGTGGCGGCTCACAGCCCTCACTCAGCCTGTCTTGGTTTGCCTCCAGATCACATTACTTAGTGACTTTAGAAAGTACCTAACCTAAAGTACATAAGCTTCAGCTTCCTCCCAGTAACAACAGCATTGCTACAGATAACCACATAGAAAGATTTGTGATGGTGGATTTTAACCCCTTTTGGGCCCCAGATCTCTTAGAGAATTTCATAAAACTTCAGATCCTATCAGCCAAAGAATATACATGCCCATACACAAATCTGAATCACATTTTGGGGGTCAACAGACTCCACAAAGATTGTACACAGATTGAGGTTAGGAACGCCTCCATCAAAAGGGTTTGACAGACTCCCGTCTCCCTGGTTACAGAAATTTTGCTTTGGGTAAGGCTTAATTCATACTCAAGCTTTTCTCAACCTGTCCAACTCTCTTCAGATTCCCTATGGATGCTACTTTTATTACAGGGGGCAAGACCAGTCAGGAGCTCTGAGTTTCAAACCAGCAGTGTAATATATACGAAAACAGAGCAAGGTGAAAGTGGAGACCAGTGCATCAAGAGGAGAATGAGAACCAGATGCCTCCGCTCAGGGAAGAGTGGAAAGAAAGGCAGCTGCCCGAGGGGACTGCTCTGTGGCTTACCTCTAATCAAGGCTCACGAGGAACAAAACCAGAGGAAGGCGAGACGGGAAATTGCAGCCTCAGAACGACTTGGAGTGGGCAGGTGGAGGTGAGGGAGCGCTGAGGTCAGAAAGAGAAGAAGGGCGGTCTTTTCAGAAGCCTTAAAGAAGGCCTTGGGGAAGAGGAAAAAACCTGTCAGTCAATAAGTATTACTGATTTCCTAGCAGAGCATCAGGCACTGTGGATCAACTGAGCAGAAAAGCACCCTCCCCGAGGAGTCATTTTATAAACTCCTGTTGTGTCCATAAACACAGGGGATGGGGCACTAATTCAAAAAGAAAATATGTCTTATGAATTTACCAGCAGTGGTGGCAAGGTTATTGTCTCTCCTCCAGGTTCTAGTGATAGCCTGGTACCCAGGGCTCTCCACCCCGGCTGGGCTCAAGCCCTATGGGTCCTCAACTACATCCTGTTCTTGCTGCCCCCATGTCCACCTCCCGAGCTCTCGCTCATCTTGTTCACCCTAGAGCTGACCACCTCAAAGTTTAGTTTCACCGTCTCTCAGCAAGCTGTCTCAGATTCTTTTCACGCACTCTGGGAACACAATGGTTTCTCCATCCTCTGAACTCTTATGATATTGACTTGTCCATAACGCTCCTTTGATATTATTCATACACTTCTTTGTCTTATGAATACAACAAAATGAAGGGGGGGTCATTAACCACAGCTGAGTTTTATAGAAGGAACACTATGGAACTAGTCTTTGGCTCTGCTGAACACCTCTGGATATGCCCGTTTGAGAACAAGACATGAGGCAAATTATGCTGCCTTATATCAGTGTTTGCAAAGGTGTGATCCACAGATACCAATGTAAGAATCACCTTAATGGCTTATTAAAACAATGCAGAGCAAAGTTTTCATACAAGGAAGCAGAAGTCCAGAAAGCCCAATGTCCTTGGGAGCTCACAGAAATGCTGGAGAAGTGTTTGGACTTTCACAAGCGAGAATTCCCAAAATGGGAGTGGGCGGCTGTATCAAGCTGCGATCTCAAGGGGCACAAATCTTCCAGCTGACCCCCAAGTGTGCCCTGCATTTCCCACACTGGGAGGCAAGTGTGTAGGGGTCTACAACTTCTGTAGTACACACAGCAAACCCCTAGGTCCAAGCCTTTCGCCTGAAAGGTGAAGCTATGGGAATTGACAAACAGCTCAAGAGTGTAAAATAATAGAGAACTGGTTCAAATACAAGCTCTGCAGAACCCAACATGTTGGAAGAGAAAGAAAGAAGAAAAAAGCAAAATATTCTAAGGCTATTGACTGAATTTTAGGAATCAGTATCTCAGCTTTAAAAAGTTATCTATCGAATATCAGCATATAGATAGAGATAGATCAGCTTTTTGTATCTATATATATCTCCAGAGCACAAGGGAAAGTGACCTACTAGAGTATCTCAAAAGTTATTTCCTATAGATTTTTTAAGTTCCTTTTTTGATTACCGTGACCCATCTTTCTGTAAACACTTTAATTTGGAAGTGCTTACTCATCCTTAAATTTGGAGGTGATTAATTTACTACTGGATACTTTATCAAGTGTCTCAAAGTGCTATCCAATATTTATGTGGTCTCAGATCACAGTGAACCAAAATCTGCTGTTGTAAGGTCTGGGCTACATTCTAGACATGGCAGAAGATCAACCCCGGTCAATTCCAGAATTTTCATCATGGTCAAGGGCCTGTGAGTGTTGGTGTGCTGGAAGAGTTGAGTTTTCCACTGATGAGTCAGTGCTGGGTAGTGAAGCTGCTACACTCCATGGAGACGCTCCAGCTGTTCAGTACACAGTGCAGGGTTCCCGGCATGACCATGTGAACCAAATTCAAAGAACCCCCTTTGAAGTCCCACCATACTACCTCCCCCATCCCCGTGACCTACTTCCTGAAAGGATACTGTCAAACCACTGGTTGAAGTCTCTGATACTGCTTGCGTGTCAACCACCCCTTCATCTGTCACTTCACAGGTTGGTTTGGATGTCATATTAACGCTCCAACTCTTTTAATTCAGAAAAAAAAAAAACCGCAGGACTAGAATTGAATTTTGTCATGAAAATACTCTCAACTGCCTAAATGAAATGAAATAGACACAAAAGGCAGAGTCATAATTCCTTAAACCCTACTTCAAGGTAATACCAACATGTTTCTATATAATTCAACTTTCCCAGTTTATTGTCTAAACACCTATAATGAAAAGCACTTTTGAGCCATCAAGAGGATAGGATTCCATACATGGAAAATTCACTCTGAACTTCTCACCCCCAGGCAGCACTGCAATCTGGCTCCCAAGCCTTTCACTGAAGAGCTTGGGACATCCACTCCAGTGCCCCTGTGATCATCTCCTGTAAGCCCTTGGAGTGACTCCTTCATGCCACCCGGGCCTTGGTGACCACGGTGTTCATGAGGATTCTGTCATCAATCACGGGGGTGCTACTCATTTGTTCAACTAGAGATCCCATCCCTAAGATATTCCAGGTATGCATGGTACTGTGCGTTGACGTCTCGGACAAAAACCCGTAACACAAGGGGTTAAATGCTACAACGGATAAAAGCACAAGATGCCATGGCTCTCACTCTGCCTCAGCAAAAGGGGTGAAGTCAGGCTGGGTGTCGAAGAATGGGTGACGGAGGCACAGAGTGTCACTGAAAAGCACAGAGAGAGGAAGAGGGAAGAGACGGAGGAACGGTGGGGCGTGAAGCTGGAGAGATTAAGCCCTAGATACTAAGGACCTCAAATGCTAGGCTAACTGATTTGGGCTTAACTTGGAAACAGCGGGGATACAATGAAGGGTTTTGAGTTAGGAAGTTACACGGTCCAACATGGGTTTTAAAAAGATAACACTGATCTCACTAAGGGGGTGGGTAGATTGGGGAGGTACACAATTAGAGGTAAGAAGGTCTGTAAGGGGGTTTTATTTAAACAGGCCAGGAGAAAAGCTATGAGAACAGTTTGGTTTTGAAAAATATGTACAAGTCAATTAAATTCTGTTGACTAATTGAATTGTGAGTGTGAGTGTGTGTGTGCGCGTGTATGTATGTGGAGAGAGTCAGACAGACAGACAGACGGGGAAGACAAAGATTCTAAAGGTTCAATGTTTGTGATCTTACTCAACACATGGTGTCCAAGAGAGCAGTGAAGAATAGAAACGGAGTGGACACGGGCTGGGAGCTTCCGGCAGCCCTGTGGATGCCATGGGTGAGGATGAGATCAGCCGTGCAAACAGAGACGAATATCACAGACAGCGACCATGATCTTCAACAGAGGAGCTGAAGACCCTCCGTGGGGGACATGGCCCTGGGAGGAGGCGCTGGGAGAGGGTCAGAGAAGTAGAAGGTGACCCGGGAGAGCAGAGGAGTAGAAACCCAGGGTGAAGGAGGAGGCGACAATGTGAAAGGCACTGAGGTCACCACTGTAGGCCACGTCTGCCCTCAGGCTGGACAATGACATTTACTTCACTTTGGATGATGACTCTGCATGTCCCCAAGGCAGAAAAGAAACAAACTTTTTTTAACAAGTAATCTATGTCAACCACAGCACTAAGCTTTTACAACAGTATCTCTAAGAGGCAAGAATTACCATCCGCATTTGACAGACAAGGAAACTGAGATGTGAAGAGGTTAAATGCCTCCCACGGGTGAAATTGTAGTTGATCATGAATCCAGAACTAGAGGCACTCTTAGCCTTGGTGCTGTGTTCTTCCCCTTGTGCCAGGCTGCCCTCCTGGCTTCCTAGGCAGGTCGCCGGTAACCACCCCCTGGGCATTCTGGGGAACAAGGCTGTGGGGGCAAAGGGAGGGCTCAGGCTTTGGAGGTTAAGGTATCTGTACCTCCTTGGCACAGGGAGGGCATGAACACCCTGAAGCAAGACTCAACTGTCATGATCTGCCAGCAGTGTGGCAGGTCTTCCAGGTGTCAGGGCTGCCCAAGAAGCCAGCTCTAAACAGGTTCTCAGCTGTGGCAGCCCCAGGAGTGGGCGGGAAGGTGACCACCACCTCTCTAATAAGGTAGATTGACATAAAGCCAGGGACATGCTTCAACTAGGATGATCAACTGTCCCAGCTCACCCAGGACCCAGGAACCAGGACAGTCCAGAAGGAGCAGCTCTTTCTGAGCCAATGGTGAGCCCAGGTAACTATGGAAACCAGAGCCCAAGGGCTGATGGAGGATCAGCTACATGTCGTCTGGATGCCATGTAGGGGGAGCCTGATTTTTCTGGGATGACAGGACCTCTTAATTTGAAGGATCCTGATTCTGACTTTCCCAAGGTCAAGCAAGGACTCTTCAGGAATTCCCTGGGGCACATGCTGGGAGCTGACACCTCTCCCAGCAGTGGAGATGGGGGGACGATGGCCTCTGCCGTTTTCACATCAGCCTCCTGATGTCCCCCTGCACTGTGTGGGCAACACAGCCTGCGGGTAGTGGGGACATTCCTGCTGTTCCCTCCCAGCTGCACAAAGGAGTTGGGAGGCTCCCAGGGAGCAGCAAGCACACCACAGTGCCTTCCAGGCTCAGGCGTCACCTCTCCCCTGCAGAACCTCCATCCTGCTCAGAGCAAGTGCTTAGCAGATGCTGGCTGAGCTGATGTGGACTCAAAGAAGAGGGCTGGGACTTCCCTGGTGGCGCAGTGGTTAAGAATCCACCTGCCAATGCAGGGGACACGGGTTAGAGCCCTGGTCCAGGAAGATCCCACATGCCGTGGAGCAACTAAGCCCGTGAGCCACAACTACTGAGGCTCCGCTCTAGAGTCCGTGCTCCACAACAAGAGAAGCCACTGCAATGAGAAGCCTGTGCACCGCAACGAAGAGTAGCCCCCGCTCGCCGCAACTAGAGAAAGCCCGCGCACAGCAACGAAGACCCAATGCAGCCAAAAATAAATACATACATACATACGTAAATTTATAGGAAAAAAAAAAAGAAATCTCTTCTCTGAATCACTAAAAGGGAAAAGTGTTAACATTTCAATCTTCAGCAGGCTTAATAAGAACAAAGTTGAAAAGGCAGAAACAGCTCTACTCATACTCAACAAAACAAAAACAACAACAACAAAAGAAGAGGGCTGCTCTCCCCAATTCCAGTCAGCAACCTTACAAGACTTTTCCTCAAAGACAGAGTTCCTCACGTCACTCCTCCCAAGCCTACAAGAGCAACTGCATTCCTCTGCGTGATGCTCCCCAACATGTATCCCCACATACAGGTCTCATGCAGCCCACCTCCCACTGGTCCCCACCTTTGTGCCGTTCCAGCCAATCTAGACCCATCGCCATCACCCATGTGCACTCCATCGTGCCTACTCCCATCCCTTCCTTGGGCTTTCTTCCTTGCCAGTATGCGCTCCCCACTCCCCCAAAGTAACCTGTAACACACAAGATTGCTTCAACAAAGATTTTTTTTTTTTTTGGCTGCGCTAGGTCTTTGTTGCTGCGTGCCGGCTTTCTCTAGTTGCGGTGAGCGGGGGCTACTCTTCGTTGTGCTGCGTGGGCTTCTCATCGCGGTGGCTTCTCTGGTTGTGGAGCATGGGCTCTAGGCGCGCGGGCCTTAGTAGTTGTGGCACGTGGGCTCAGTCGTTGTGGCTCACGGGCTCTAGAGCGCAGGCTCAGTAGTTGTGATGCACGGGCTTAGGTGCTCCACAGTATGTGGGATCTTCCCGGCCCAGGGCTCGAACCCATTTCCCCTGCACGGGCAGGCGGATTCTTAACCACTGCACCACCAGGGAAGCCCTCAACAAAGATTTTTGTTCAGAGGAGGTTCTCATTACGTCTGGTTTCCTTGTTAAGGAGGTGGATCCCCATTCACCTGTCTCCCCATGTGATGAAAAGAGCTCAGGTTGTAAAACCCCGTGGCTCCCTGAAGCATTGCTCATTTCCATTCTGCCCCATGATCACATCTTCCCTTCTCCCCCTCTTCCTCATCGCCATCCTCTGCCCTGGTCCTGAGAAGGAGACCTGTCACTAGCCAGGACTCGCAAGAAGCTGGTTCTATGAATAGAGGCCCATCTCCTGTCTGAACTGCTATGGGCTGTTACATCTCCCTGGGCTGGGTGCTATAGGAAGGGCCCAGGTCCAGAAGGTGAGAGGGAAGGAGGGCAGGAAGAAGAGAAAGATCAAGGAGCAGGGACCTGGGACCCGTGCTTTCCTAAATTTCTCTCAGGTTGAGGAACACTTGCAGTTTGAAAGAAGAAGAGCCTGCCTCATGTTGGCTGGTCTCCTGTCTCGCACTCCACCCAGTACCCGGCAGCCAGCCGGGATTGAGGGGGAAGAGGCAGCGGGATTCGCTTCTCTGTAGAGTGTAACTTGGGAACGGGAAACAGGGCAGCCCTCTCCTGATGCAAGCAATGCTTCCAGGGCTCAGTCTCCCAATGTTTATTCTTCTTTCTGACCCAACAGAGAAAAAAAAATCAATTTTAAAATACCAATTAAAAATCCCTTCTCCCGGTGCATATTTGGTTACAGTAGTCTACATCATACTCCCCTCCTTACAGATGTGTAATTGCCCTGAAAGCAGAGTTGTCCAGAAGTGAAATATTAAACAATTCAAACCTAAAATGTTCCAGAGGTAGAGCAAAGAGAGCTGGGCATGTCTAAGTAACATACTACGTAGAACCAGGAAACACACACGCACACGCACACACACACACCCTCACTGTGTGTAGTGCACTTTTGTGACTGCTAAAACCATAACATCTGGAATGCCATTCTGGAAAACTTCCAGATGTTTTCCATGCGGAACACTTTGTAAAAATTGTTAGCCTTCTAGGCATTTGTGAACTTTGTAAGGAGAGTACACTCCCAAGCCCACATAGGAGCAAATATGGGATTATAAAGTGCTAAATGCTTTTCACAACTGTATAAGCAATAATGCTCTTTGGGTAAATATTCAGGGAAAATTATTTTTACAGATTAAGCAAATGGATGTGTTCCAATCTGCAATTAGATTTGTATTTCAGAGAAATCAAGGAATGCAGGTCAGCTAGTCTTAGGGCAGCTTGCCTGGGAGCCAAAGCCCCTAACCTGGGCAACATCACGCATCCTGGTCATTAATTTCCTCGTCTGTAGTTATTCTAACACTGGAAGAGACTAACGTAGTTTCATAGCTTGTTATATTTATCTTCCTTCCTGAGGATTTTTATATTGCATTTTATAAATCCGGCTTCAATTTATGTGTAAGCCCCGTAATCATTAGCATTATGTTAAAGAAGAAAGAAAGGGGGGGGAGGGAGGGAGGGAGGAAGGAAGGAAGGAAGGAAGGAAGGAAGGAAGAAAGGAAGAAAGGAAGGAAGGAAAAGTTTGGGAAGAAAAAAAACCACTCCAACAACAATGCCGGGGAAGCCCTTGGAAGACTTGCTAGTTTTTAAGATGCATAATATATAAACATCTTAAAGGAATACCCAGAGTCTCTTTTGAAATCAGAAATTATGTGAAGCAAGGAAAGAATCATAAAAGCTTATTGATTTCCCGAACCCACTGAGTAAAAGTATTTTTAAACCATGATTCACATAAGGGATACATTTGACACATCAAGAGAAACTGGAAACCAGGCTCCGTGCAGCCACATCAGATACTGCTCTATGTCGAGTTTGTTTACCATTACAAAGTGAAAAGAAATTTGCTTTTCCTCCCCTGCTCCCTTTCCCTTGAGGATGGCGATTTTTTATTGATTTTGTCCTTCTTTATACAAAAGTCGAACTTAAAATGTCCATGATAAACTAATCAGAAGTCTTGGCATTTTCATTAGGCCCATCACTGCCCTCCTTCCTATGTGGGGCTTGACCCCCAATCTGGCGAGAGCCAGGGCTCTTGAAGCATTTTTGTTTTGAGGTTCTAAGGCTCTCTACTTCCTTAAAAAAAAATCCTTCACCTGGGATCTGCAGGATACTTCCAGGCAAGATCTGGAAAGGCAGAGCACCTGGAGCCTTCTCGGTAAATAGGTGAGATGCCCAACCTGGAGGCCACGCTGGACCCCCCAAGGAGCCAGGCCCTTAGGCTGCTGAGGGCTGTGGGAACCTTAGCCAGATGACCAGCATCCTTTTCCTGCCCGTTACTTCCTTATCACTTTCTTCATCTGCACTCAGCACCATCACCCTCATGCCATCTCCACCAGTAGGGCTTTCCTTGGGTGACGGAAGAGAAGTCTGAGACTCTCCCTTCTTTTATTCCCTAGAGTCCTGGTGAGCCAGCGCTGGGATCTCAGTGACTCACTGGGACTCCCTTGTTTCTAAGACCATGGAAACTCAATGAAGAAAGAGACACACTATTCGTAACGTTTAGCTGTGGTGTTCCTGGCCCACCAGCTACACAGACATTTCCTCAGGTGGTTGGTTTCCAAATACCACGCCTAGCACAGGTTTCTCTAAGCTCTTGGTTGTTAAGGCATGAAAAGAACAGAAAGCTAAGGATATCCCAATTCTACCCCAGGGCTGCTTCAAAGACAAAGGGAAAGAAATGGGGAATAGGCAAATGCCCAAGGAATCAGAAAATATCGCAAGGTCAACCCACCTGGTATAAATCAGTATGCACAGTTCCAGAGGGTCGCATGGAAACCTCACGCTCAGGTGTAATTTGCCCATCCCAAAGTATTTTTCCTAGTAGTGCCAAATGCCATAATGCTCTCTGTCAGTGATTTGAAATTATTCTATAAGCTACATATCGGGTACACTATTGTTAATGAAATGCACACAAGATGATGAACAACTTCCTTTTCCTGCTGGAGCCCCAGCTGCAACCAGTGCCTGGATCCTTCGTGCTGTAAATCAGCCCTTTGTACTCCAGGAGGATTCAATGAGCTGCAGGTGTGGGCTTGTGGAAGGCCGCCTGGGATTAGGTAGCAGCATTTGATATGAGATCCCAAACAGCACTAGCAATCTACACGCCACATGCGGCCACGGGCTTTGGAGAAAGCAAAGGAAAAACGCTGATGAAATGTGGCACGGGACCATGGAATGCAATGTCAAACTTTCACATCTGCAGGAAAAGAAGGAGAGTTCCTAATTTTACAGTGATGATGTCATGGAGAATTCATGACAGTGGAAATGATGGGCCAAGGTTTGCAAACTTAACCACTTAGGAGGTTGCTAACCGAAGGCTAAGATTTTCAAGGGACAGTGCAGGTTTAAATGTGATGCTGATTTGTCTTCTCAGCCTGAGACATCCGTGTGTGTGTGTGTGTGTGTGTGTGTGTGTGTGTGTGTGTGTGTGTGTGTGTGTGTGTGTGTGTGTGTGTGTGTACACATATTTGCACACAAGCTTTGGAGAGAGACACGGACGGGAAAAGAAGTTGTATTTGAGAGGTTATGCTTTTGCACAGGCGTATAAAGCTGATACTTTGCATGCCAAAAGTGTCCTTAAAAACATACCGTCTCTGTGTAATTCAGCACAGAACATTGCTAACTGTCCTCAACAACAGTATGTTTTTTAAAGACTGATTTCAGACACTCTAAAAATTCACCAGCCAAGAGAAACTATCATAGTTGTTCACTTTCTCCTCAATGTTAACCACTGAGAAGAGCTTCTTTTTTAAATATTTTTTTTCTTCCTCGGGGCTGAAGAGACATGAAAACAAGTCTGGTTTTGTTATTAGCATACTGATACAATATATATTGAAGAAAACATATCTGTAATTTTTTAAGAGTCTGTTTTTCATTAGCTTATCTTGATACTTTAAGTTAATCATTATTTTCAACCATATATGATTTAGATATTATGTCATTAATTCATGTACAGTCCATCTGAGTAATGATTGTGGTTTTCTACTTTACAAATTCATCTACTTCACCAAGAAACCAAGAGTCGAATTCCATGCAACATCTGGTTTCCATTGAATGTAATTGCCATTTGCAGAGTTATAATCATGTGTTATTGTAAGGACCACGGTGTCAATCACTTCCCTAATGGGGAAAATTCAATGCCTAAATACCTGCGAGAACAAGAAGCTGACTTCAACAGGTGCATTCAGACACTGGGTTTTAAGCAGAATTCTAGCCTACCCATTTAAATAAATCATTTTAAGGAGAAACAATATTCTTTCCATCCCCTGTAGCAAGGGAAAGCATAATACTCAGGGCCTCAATCTCCCATGCTCAGTTCCAGTACTATATCACGTTTAATCTTTTAAAAAATGTATGAATATGCCTATATCACACTGATTCTTTATATTGCCTACACTTGTGGGAACCCCCAAAGGCCAGGCAGGATTTTTGCAGACTTTCTGGGGAAGAGGCCATCTTCCGATTCTTCCCGGCTTCCATGAAGTCAGTCATCTCCTTCATAATGAAAATAGGCCAAACTTGAAGTAAAGAAAATATTAAACAGCTCAAAACTACCAAGGTCATTATAGTCCTTTCTACCCCGTGGGGTTTTGCGGGGGATAATCACTTAAGAGTTTGAAAAAAAATCATGAAGCACTGTGTTTTAGTGTTCACTAGGTAAGCACTTTATGGCCAAAGGGAACCACATTCCCCTGACCTCAATCCCTCCTGTGTTTACAAGCCAAAACCTGTTTGAACTGGTAAATGTTTGGCCACTCATTCAGAAAACACTTCCTAAGGCAAAAATAATACACCAGGAATTGCACTGGACATTCAGGATGCAGAGATGAATAAAACAGAATCTAGAGGGGGAGAGCGCCGGCATGATACGCGCAGTAGAAGTAAGCCCAGGTGTTTCAGCAGCAGAGAAGGGCCATTTTATCCAGCCTGGTTGAGGAGGATGGATGAGTCCAAAAAGGCCTTCTGGAGGAGGTGACTGCTGAGCTGAGTTTTAATGATGAGTAGGAATGGAATGTTAGTCTAAAAGTCTTGTCATTTTAGTCCCCTCCAAGGAAATGTTTACGGAAGTAAACTTTTTGATTCATTAGAAATACTGTAAAAGGGTAATTTACAATTCCTGTCAGTTCATTCATTCACATACTTATACATAGGCTATTTACCATTCCATTCACGGAACTCATTCTTCTCATCTATGAGGGTCTTAGGACGCATGACAGAAGTAGCAATTCCCCAGAAGCGGTTTTTATTATCTTTGGCATTATCATTACCATAACACCATCTTACATTTGAGGAACACTCTGCAATCCACAAAAGGCTTTCGCACATATTTTATTTTCTTGTCATAATAAGGTGGAAAGTGCAAGTAGTAGATTAGCCCTTCTGCAATTCACAGATCCTAAAAGGTCACAGTGAAGAAAGGCCTAGAATTCAAGTCTGTAACTTCCATCCTAAGACTGACTGACCTAAAACATGCAGCCTCTGGCCTTGATGACGAGGGAGGAAGGGAAACCTTAGCACTTGGTCCATAGTTGATGCTCACCGTAACTGAAGGAATGAACATATTTTCAGCTGTTAATTAGAAATGCATACGGAAAAGACTTTTCTCCAGAAAATTTAAAGCAGAGTTAACATTTAGCACTGTTGGGCTTTATCATGCATTTTGTGATCATATTGGTAGCACATTTATTCTCACAATTTTCCTTCTTTTCAAGCAAGTGGTTAAGGGATTCCACATCCCAGGAGCACTTCCAGACTCACAGCTGGTGAGATAACCCAGAAATGCTTGAAAGGATGGCTGGATGAGGCAGGGTGGGTTGAATAAGTGGGAAATAAACATGTGGATAATTAATAAGTAGCAATGTCAAAAAAATAAAATAACCTCCAAAATAGGAAGGTAAGAATTGGAGAGACAGTGTAAGTAAGCAGCCCTGGATCAAGACCCAGGGGTCCTGGCTCACGGGTTGTTTGTTTAGCCTCTAGAAGCCCCTAGTTTTATCATCTACTCAATAGAAACTGCAGCCTCTACGCCACCCACCCCATCACTTGTTGAGAGAATCGATAGAAATATCTAGCACAAAGCTGCAGAGCCGTGCAAATCGTAAAGCAGTGAGCAAATGCAGGGAAGCTATTATCATCCCTGACAAATTGAGAGATGCTTCCCTTTCCACCCGAGGCTGCCAGAGATCGGTTTATAGTAATAACATCTGTCGGGTTGAGGCCCCATTGAAGATCATAAGACCCACGGAGGCAGGAATCCAGTTTCTGGGTTCTCTGAAGTGCAGATGAGGCTGTTTCTCAGAAAACTTCTGTTGCTTTTTTGTTTTTAGTTTTTTTGTTTTTCATTTTTTTTAAGAGACGATGATTGAATTCTAAGGGACTTTAAGGCTGCTTCCAAACAGAACCTACGGTTTCCAGAATGCCCAGGTGCTGGCTACAAGCACATACTGGGACAGGGGCAGAGCGTGTGGCATTCAGACGAAGATTCCCCCGACATTGTATCCCAAGCCCCTCAGAAGGTAGCATGCATGTCCCCCTGCCTGAGGGAGGGAGGTCCTTTCTCATCCTCAGGATTAGCGACTAGCTGCCCCTTTCTTGGAATCTGGTTCAAGGAACCAGTCGGTAATTGCTGGGAGATCCATGCGCCCACTCACATACACACGATGGTGTTTGACAGTGGATAATGACACGGATGATGGAAGTCCCCTTGCGTGCACTTTGTCCCAGGAAATTCCTCACTCACAGAGTACAAAAGAGGGCAAAGTGACAATAGTGACATTGGTAGCACCTGCAGAAAAGAATTTCCACTAGTTGTCAGGACACCTGGGACCAGCGCCTGATCGTGCCAATTATCAGCTGAGGGGGTCTTAGGTAAGTTTCTTGGCTTCTCTTGGCCTTAGTTTACAGATCTATACAATGAGGTCAATAGCTCTTGCTGTTCTACTTTATGGGATTGTTGTAATAATTAAATATGTGAATTATTTAAAACGCTAAAGTGCTATGTTCCTATGGTCAGTAGGTCAGCTGATGTGTATGTACTACATGCCCTATAACTAAATACTCATTAGTGATAACATACGGCTCCACACTGTAGAATAAGAGCTGCCATCACTGCACATTTGGCATGGTGCCATGTGCTTGCACGGTTCTAAGCTTGTCACAAGCTATAACTGATTTAATTCAACCAACCAACTAATGTAGACACCGTTACCATCCCACATGACTCAGGCTCAGATTGCCGAAGTAAAAAGTAACACAGCTCATAAGCAGTACCACCAGGATTTGAACCCAGGAACTCCTACTCCAGAGCCTGCATCCTTAACCACTCTGCATCCTGCTTCTCATACATGCGTGAAGATACACACCTACATATGTATTTTTAAACTCTTTATTTTGAAACAGACTTAGAAGAGCTGCAAAAATAGTACAAAGAATTCCTGTATATTTTCACCTAGAGTCCCCAAACGTTATCACTGTAGCACATTTGCTTTATCATTCCCTCCTCCCTCTCTACACACACACTCATATTTGCGTATTTCTGAACCCTTTGAGAGTAAGTTGCTGATATGAGGCCCCATCATAAAATTTGGCCCCATCAGGTCCAAATACCTCTGTACATTTCCTTTAAACAAGGACATTCTCTTATAAAACCACAGTACAATTACTAAAAATCAGAAATTAACATAGATATATATCCATATTATCTAATCTACAGGTTATATTCACATTTGGCTAATTATCTCAGTAGTATCCTTTACAGCAACAGTTTTGCGGTTGTTTGTTTTGTTTCCCCCACCCCCACCCCGGATGCCATCCAGGATCACATGTGCCATGACCTTAACATTTCCGAAGACAAACTGAGTTTGGGCTTTTCTGACATTTTCACCTGATGAGATTCAGGTTACGTACTTTTGGCCAGCACGCTACAGAAGTGATGATGTGTCCTTCTCAGTGCATCGTATCAGGAAGCGTATGGTATCTATTTATGCCGTTGCTGGTGATGTAAATAAAAACACACATATATTTAAACCATGCTGCTTGTTGACCATGTAACACGCCTCCCCAGCTGTCCGGGGCAGCTCCCGAAGGGTGGGGCGGGGCCCGATTGGTGCCTACAGCCTCCACCATGGCTGGCAAGGAAGGGCTGGGCACTCAGTCTGTGCTCTCTGGCCGCTCTTTGCTCTGTTTTCTCCTTCTTGACCCAGTCTCTCCTGGTAATCCTTCCACGGTCACTCCCTATAATGACAGCATCAAGGACAAACCCTCCTGTTTCCTCTTTCATTCATTCTATAGGTAGAAAACCTACTTGGTTTTTGGAGCACCTTTTCCACATCAGCCCCTGAACCGGATGCTGGGGAACGTGGAGGTAAACAAAATACAGCCCGACTGTCCTCAGGGAGGCGGCACTGCCCAGGTCAACCCACACAGCAGACAGGCAATGAAACATGCACCCCTCCTCTACTGTCAACCCACTTCCTCTCTCCCACCTTGTTTCTCAGCAACCAGAATCCTGTTCTCTGTGTCACAAACCACCCAGCGTCGTGTCAGAGGCTTCTAGTAAGTTCATGTGTTGCCTTCTTGATTGCACGATTTTGTTACTATTAGCAGTTTCCTAGAAGCAGGACCTCCACCAAAGGAGTGAGTGTCACGGGAGGAAGTCCAGGAAGGAGGAAGGTTTCTGGGCAGCAGTGTCGTTTCAGGAGCCCCCGCACCACACCCCACCAGGGGTGTCCCCTGCCCTGCCGTGTTGTGAAGGGGACCCCTATGAAGGGCTCGGCTCACTGCTCACCCCACAGGAGGCAAACGTCCCAAAGCAGACATCATCCCTGCACTCTCTAAAGAGCAGTTTAACAAGGCAGAAGAAGAGAAAGTGTGATTGACACCATCTTTAGGCCACCAAAAAAGTCTTTGGTTTGTCCCTTTGACCTAATTAGAAAATGCAAAATCAAATCACATTTTCAATTATGGAAAGCCTGGCTCTGTGAGGTGCCCAGCTCAAGGAGATCCAGAAAAAAACCAAGGAAAACGTGCCCCTGCCCTCCTGGAGCTTATGGTCCCTACCCCGCCCTCCCCAGACAGCAAAGGCCATGGGCATTTGGCGAACTTGTCAGCGTGTCATCACCGGCTGATAGGTCCTAATAGCCTTTGACAAGTGCACATGTTACCGTCCACTCGGTGCCGATGATTAAAGAGAAGCAGCAACACAAACTGCTGCTTTCAAAGAAAGTGGTCTCACTCTTTGGGGACGGGGCCTATGCTGGGCCCCCAGTGGCAGCGCAAACAGACAGGAGGCCAGCCAAGCAGGATTAGGGGAACATTAAGGGACCTGGAGCTCAAGGGCCTGGACTGCAGTGACAGCTCTCACACCTGCAAGCTCGGGGCCTCAGATTAAATTACTTAACTGAGCTAGCCAACCCTCCTTACCTGTGAAACTGGAATATTAAGAGAACCTACCTCATGATGCTATGAGGACTAAAGGAGAGAGTTCCCTGAATGTTGTCTAGCTCCGCTGCCAGGCAATTAATAAGTCCTCAAGAACTTGTTAAGATTGCCTGGTCTTTTGGGGGCTGGGGGCTAAGTACAACATGTCTACCCCTACCTCCAGGGTCGGGGGGGGCAGTTTCTATACAGAAGGGCTTCATGGGGCAATCTTCTGTGAAACTCATACTCCTGCCGTGTTCTTACTAAAGCCTAAGAAAATTTGAAATTTTTGTAGCAAAAATGGGGTCAAACCTCTCTGATTCCAAAGATCCCAAAGGAATCATATATATGAACCCCCTTTACAAGTTGCTACAAATTTCCATAAGATAACTACCCAGGACTCTGCTGGAATTTGTGGGCCCTTCGCCATTAAAAATGAATCCCTTTGTTTGCCTCTGTGTTTGAGTTTAAGAAATTTAGGTGAGTTTGTCATTTTTTTCCCCATTTGAAGCATTTGGCACTTTTTTTTAAAGTTAATATTTTGCCTCCTTTTCACTTGTTTCTAGGTAACTTTACTTTCAATCATTAGAGTACTGTCTGGTTTTTGAGTGTTCTTTATATGTTTTAACTGTTACCTATCTAAACTTTTGCTTTCTGATTTTCCATATTCTTTTTTTTTTTTTTTGCCCCTCAGCTCTTTAGTTTTACGTTGTTGTTTCTCTAAATCTCTTAATACTTGTTTACTTCTCTTTTTGTTTTGTTTTGCCAAAATTTCTTTTTAACTTCTAAATTATTATCTTTAACTTTTTAAACCTATTTTATCTCTTGTCTTTGTATAATAATGCTATTTCAAAGTATTCCAACATTTCGTTTCTTATCATTTTATATTTAAAGCCTTTCCTCCCTCTATTCACTCGATTCTTTAAGCCTTTCATTTCTAAGATTCCTGTTTTTTATCATTTGTCTTGTGGTTTTATCTGCTTGAAACATTTTTATGTGAGCACTGGCCTAGAATGTCAGGCAGAAATCTTCACCTTGTTGGAGGGGTCACAGTCATGGAGTGACATATTCAGGGAGCCATTCAATACCTTTGCTCTGCCTGGCCCTCCACAGCTGTCCCTCTGGAGCCCCTTAATTGGACTCCCATTAATTTCTAAGCCAGTCCCCAATAGTCATAACCTAAGTAATGTGTGAAACCCTCAAGTTTAAATTCCTTTCTCAAGACAATAGTGATTCTACCCATGCATGCATCACATACAATTCATTCCTCTTAAGTTAGAGAAGGTCATGGCCTAGCCTGGGGTCACCCCTAGCCACCCCTGGGAAATCGAGCAAGCCAGGTGTGCAGTGAGCTACCCGCTGGGCAGGAGGGTTGAGAGGCAAGTAGTTTCAAAATCCTTTTGCCCCTGTCACCAGACCAAGAGCCCCAGTCAGAGGACTCTGGCAGCTCTGCAGAGCCTCTGGCACAGCCTCAACCCCAGAGGAGAATTCACTGGCCTGGAGGAAGGCCATGCTGGCTGAGTTTAGAAGTTTGTCTCTGTCTCAAAATAAAAGCACCAATTCCAGTATGGAGTGAAACTGGGCAGGACAGGATAAGCCTTGTTCTAAGTCACTGCTTGGAGTATCCAAATGATTGATCTTAGTAGCCAATGCAACTGAAATAATCATTTTAATCTAAACAATACTTTAACCCTTTCAATGCCCTTTCACAGTCCCTATTTCATGTGATACCCATCTGTAAGCAATGAGGAATGGGCTCAAACGATCCATGAATAGACCCAGGGACTCAGAGTAAGCGGCAGACCCAGAACTGGAGTCCAGGTCCCCTGCCCTTTCCCAGCATCCTTCCTTCCTGTATCAGGGAACCTCTTCATGTTAATCCACAGCAAGAACCCCACACCAACAGGAATAATGTGTCTGCGGGCACAGCGTTACCTCAGGGGCCACAGCCCACCTGCTGACTGGGTCCTGAAATTATTTTCTATCTTACGGAGAGACTGGGGCGGGGGGTCGTGGACACAGTGACTTAAATCCATTCTCAAAGGCAAATGACTAATGGCAGATTCCTTCTGGAGAGCAAAACTGACAAGGGCAAGGGAGAATAAGGGCTATCACCAGGGTGATATGGAGTTATCTTGAGAAGAAGCAGCGAGCTGGGAATATGGAAGCCAAACAATGGCCCTCCCCTCTCCCCCAAACCCCGCCAAGTTCTGCCCCATCAGATTCTGCCTCCAGTCAATCATGCTGAGCCACAGCTTTTATACGTTGGTGTTAAGAAGTCGCCACGGAGGTCCTAATTTTCCAAACTGGGTCTTTAAACAATATATCTGTGTCCAGTATCTGGGACAAAAATTAGCCTCAGGGCTCCAGGTCACTGAACATGTATAACATTGATTGAAACATTTTGTGGAACAAACAAATTAACTTCCTGAATGAAAAATATGACCTTGCCTATTATAGAAGAGTAAATCCCAAATGTGAAATTTATCTCTAATAGCCTATCAGGAAAAATATCTGAACCCAATACCCCTTTGCCTATTGAATAACACTAATCCCAGGCAATCACTCTTCAGGAACCCTGCCTGTCTCTAGTTTGCCTCGAGCTTGTTAAAACGAACCCATTTTTCTTCTATGAGAGATGTAATCAGTAGTAAGGAAACTAGAACTTTGGTGATCCTGCTAATCAATCTATGTTCCACAAATGAAAACACTCCCCAATTGGTAATTAGTTTTCGATGATGAAGTAATTAAATATTTCACTCTGAATTCCCTCCGCCCTTCATCTGGGGCTTTGTAAATGTTGCATTTTCCAAGTCCCTGTGTGTGCAATCTTGTTTTATTTATGGCTGGGCCTTTACAAGCTTTCTGAAACCGTCTAAACCACACAAAGGCGAGGGGAAACCTGACAGTTACGTGTTGAACTTGATTATTACAGTCAGCCAGGCCAGGCAAAGCAGGGACACCTGGACCACACTTTGCCCAGAGTTATCAAGAAAACATGATTACATAGTTCAGGAGAGTTCCAGGAGTTCAAGATAGAAAAGTGGAAGCTGGGACTTCCTGGTGGCACAGTGGTTAAGAATCTACCTGCCAATTCAGGGGACACGGGTTCGATCCCTGGTCTAGGAAGATCCCACATGCCAAGGAACAACTAAGCCCGTGTGCCACAACTACTGAGCCTGAGCTCTAGAGACCGTGAAACACAACTACTGAGCCCACGTGCCACAGCTACTGAAGCCCACATGCCTAGAGCCCGTGCTCCGCAATCAGAGAAGCCACCACGATGAGAAGCCCGCACACAACATCGAAGAGTAGCCCCCCGCTCGCCACAACTAGAGAAAGCCCACACGCAGCAACGAAGACCCAATGCAGCCAAAAATAAGTATATAAATAAATAAAATTTAAAAGAATAAAGTGGAAGCCAAATGTTTTCTTGTTTAATCTTGGCGAGGCACTCTGGGGAAATGAGACATGACCTGAGTCTTCTAAACAGATGTCTGTCTTGGTTTGATCCCATCATAAGGGCTCTTTTCCTAGTGTTCTATCACTGAAATGCAGCATCCATATCTAATGGAGGAATGGAAAATGCCAATGCTTTACTGATTCAAAAATGCACTTTTAGGGCTTCCCTGGTGGTGCAGTGGTTGAGAGTCCGCCTGCCGATGCAGGGGACACGGGTTCGTGCCCCGGTCTGGGAGGATCCCACATGCCGTGGAGCGGCTGGGCCCGTGAGCCATGGCTGCTGAGCCTGCACGTCCGGAGCCTGTGCTCTGCAACTGGAGAGGCCACAACAGTGAGGGCCCGCGTACCGCAAAAAAAAAAAAAAAAAAGCATTTTTAGTTGCCTGACCAAGGTGGAGTAAGACTTGTTACCAAAATCCATTTCTTAAAATTGAACACTGTAAATATACATGTCAGAAGTTTTTGTTAAGAAATCTTTCATCCTTCTCTTCACATGCGTGGTCAACCGGTTATTATAAGGAGGTGTGAAAGACTCCAGAATGAGCAGCGCTCCCCTCACCATCCTCAAGGCCAGAGGCACTGGTTACGTGAAATTCCTGGTCCTGTCTCAAATTCACTCCCCTCCCATTTACCTCTGGAAAATTGCTGTTAGCAAAAGGTAATCGTGCATTTTTAAGATCCCCCTCACGGTTCCAACTCTTCAAGCTTTATCATTCTAAAATAGCGGCCACACTTTCCTGCCACTGAAGAATTCTTAGCTCAGCAGGGTGGGAAGAAGGATGCACAGCCCAAATGGACGTGCCCTTTCAGAAGTTCAGGGAGACCTAAAGTAATGGGCTTTGTCCCAGGGGAAATTCTAACTAATCAGGCATAGAATAGAAGAAAATGAGAATGGGCAATGAGCAGCACATCTCCATAAAGAACAAGCCAGTAGCAAGACTTAGTGGAAAGACTCCTAGACTAGATATCAGAAGGCCTGGATTTTAATCCTGGATCTAGCGCCCAATTGCCACATACCCTGACATCTCCAAGGGGACTGGGCTGATGTTCCCCACGTCCTTCCCACACTGAGAAGCTGTATTTCCAGGAAAGCTCAGCTATTCCTGCTCTTGCAAGGAATCACTAGCGGTAGTCGCCACCCAAGTCCCCTGTCAGCCTACAGTTTAAAAAGTCCATTGAAATTCTTCCCCTCAATAAAAGGGTGACCTAGCATGGGTCCCTTGACCCATCAGAACCAGTTTCTTCATCTGCAAGTAAGATGTGAGAGCTTCATGACATTTTCTTAGGATCAGTGAGAGAAAGGATGTGCAACCACTCTACACGCAGTAAAGACCAATATAAATACCTGTCTATTTTTTTTCTATCTTATCAAATGTAACTGTCAGGAAACCCACTGTCTACCAGGCTAACCGCCTCTCCAGCCAGTGAGCCTGTGTCAATGCGAGGAGACTGGATGAACCCCAAGATCTGATTTGGGGTGACCTCGTGTGGCATGTGAAGATAAGTATGGTTTCTAAATGATGTGAGAAAACACAGACCACGATGTCTCTCATTTGTGGGTATTCATTTAACTTCCAAAAATGAGACCAGCACCTCTGGAATCAAGGTTCAGAAAACTGCACTTAACCCATGCTTCCATCTGCAAAGGAAAGTGGAGATCGGCAGGATTTAAAGATTTTTTAAACAATTCATGATGAAATTCTACTGCATGATTTTCAAATTCTCTGAAAATTTTCTTCAAAGTCTTGGATTACATCAAACATCCTTGAAATCTTTGCTTTGTTTTGCATACATTTACAAAAACAGCGGTAGAAATCTTGCTGCTGTCACCAGAAGTAATCACTATCCCTAACAGATTGTAGGCGCATAAAATGCTCACATACTCCCAAAAAGAAAAGAGAGAGAAGCGCTATCCACAAAGCAGAAAGGCAGCTTAAGCTCA
The DNA here is from genome assembly GCF_011762595.2 of Tursiops truncatus. Classification (NCBI taxonomy): domain Eukaryota; kingdom Metazoa; phylum Chordata; class Mammalia; order Artiodactyla; family Delphinidae; genus Tursiops; species Tursiops truncatus. The sequence goes on along the minus strand of NC_047047.1, from coordinate 74,274,671 downwards.
CAGGTGAAAAGTGCACTAGTGACAGTAGCAGTATTAGTAGCGGCAGCAGGAGAAATAACAGCTGCCACTTATTGAATGAATGCCGACTTGTTACCAGGTGCTGGACCAAGCATCAACATACATAAATTATCTTATTCAATCCTTACGGCTCTATGAAGTTGGCACTGTTATTCACCTTTTACAGATGAGGCACCAAAACCTAAGCAGTCAGGTAGTTTGCCTAAAGTGACAGGGCTAACGAGTGGCAGCACCTGGATCTGAACTTGCACCAGTCTGACTCCAAAGCCAATCCTCTGAATTGTGATACTCATCTACCTTCATACAAACCCATAAAAGCCTGTGCTCCAAAATCTGCAGCTTGGTTATTAGCAGGCTTTGTAATCATGCCTTTGCACCATAAAAATCATCCACCTTCAGGGGAACGTTTCTTCTTGTTCACCTTGGTTACACAGAAGCAAAGAGGATGTCCAAGCTCCAAGAACACAGTTGGCTTCACACACATTCTGTTATTTTTGTCACCTCCTCAATCCTGCTGATGGTTGGAGCTGAGGTCTGCTACTTGGTAAGAGTCCTGGCAATTGGGCTTCCCCTCCTGGGTGGTGTCTTAGTTCAGGCTGCTATAACAAAAATACCATAGCCTGGGCAGCGTAAACAATAGATATTTATTTCTCACAGTTCCGCAAGGCTGGGAAGTCCAAGATCAGTGTGCTGGCAGATCCACTATCTGGTGAAGTTCCACCTCCTAGTTTGCAGAGGGCCATCTCCTCCTTGTACCCTCACACGGTGGAGAGCAGAGAGACAGAAAGCAAGTTCTCTGTGTCTTTTTATATGGGCACTAATCCCATTCATGAGGGCTCCATCCTCATTACCTAATTACCTCCCAAAGGCCCCACCTCCTAATACTGTCACAGTAGAGGTTAGGATATCAAACTATGAAGGGGATAGGGCACAAACATTATAGCAGGTGGCACTGGTGCACTTCACCTGGAATGGTGTATTTTTGATGGGAATAAAAATCATGGCCAGCGGATGGGTGAGTATGGGTTTCCCACACCTGCAGGAGGTGCTAGTAACCACCTCTGCTACACAGAGAGGATCTCCATCATCAGCACAGCCACTCTCTCCTATTCAACATCCACTGAATACGCAGTCAGCACCCACTCTCTTAGCTTCCGACAACATAGGGATAAGTTGGGTATTACATAATGACAAATGACCCCACAGACATTCCAAATGTAAAGTACATACTGTGCTCCCTAGTGTGGTGGCTGCTATACTAGTAGGACTGTAGTAGCACCTGCCTCTGATCTTCCTACTGAATCACCTCAATTAACCTAAACAGTGCCTCTCAGTTACAATCTATCAGCAGTGAAATTCTTTGTTTTATGTACATGTGTAAAAAAATTAGTTTCCTGTCAATTCAGTTTTCTCTAACATATCACAACTTTGTCTACTAACATAAGACACTGATGAATTATAATGATTTGATACTAAGAATTCCTAAATAGAAAATGATAGATAAATAAATAGATAGATGGATAGACAGATAAATAGATGGAGAGATAGAAATTACCACAGTCTGATTCCTGGTGGAATTTCATAATAAACTATTGTGTGCTTTTAGATTTAAAAAATAATATTTATTTCTAAAATTAAATAATATTGAATATAATATCAGTAAACCAATTCATTAATGTTATTCAACTTATTAATTTGTTATATATATTTATACCTTCTGGACATGAGTTTTTCAAGACTTTTCTCATATATGAGTACTATGTATATTTTGAAATCATTTTGGAATTTTAGTTGTTAAATCAAATAAAATTAATATTAAAACATTTCTACTTTGCTATCATATGCTTAATTTTCAGTGTTTTTGTTCAACTTAATTTAATAAGGCAGATGGTTTTCTGAAACTATAAAATCCTACAGTTGGGCTTCCCTGGTGGCACAGTGGTTGGGAGTCCGCCTGCCAATGCAGGGGACACGGGTTCAAGCCCTGCTCCAGGAGGATCCCACATGCCGCAGAGCAACTAGGCCCTGTGCACCACAACTGTTGAGCCTGCGCTCTGGAGCCCATGAGCCACAACTACTGAGACTGTGTACCGCAACTGCTGAGGCCCGCACGCCTAGAGCCCGTGCTCCACAATGGGAGAGGCCACTGCAATGAGAAGTCTGTGCTCACCACAACTGGAGAAAAGCCTGTGCACAGCAACGGAGACCCAATGCAGCCAAAAAAAATCCTACAGTCCCCTTAAATACTTCATCTATAAATAGATATTCATACGCTTACCATAAAGGGCCACTCTTTGATTTAAGCTAGAAAATTAGAAGATTTATATATAAGCAGAGTAGTCTAAATATGTCACCAATTTGGCAATATACTGAAGAATATCTTAAATTAGATTTGTCTATCCCCCAAATTCTTCTTTTCCTCAGCCTAAATGTCTCCTTTGCTTGGCAAGTATACTAAATGGAGCAATGATGTCAACAAAAAAAGATGACCGACATTACTCCAAAACATCTCTCTTACGAAGAAAAAGGTTTGAACACGCTCATGAAACCGTAAGTTCAAAATAAAGAATCAAAATTCTTGCATAAACCTGGTCATAGCAGCATCAGTTCAGCTTAAGAATTTAGTTACAAGGTCAGTAGGTCGGGGCAAAATGCCTCACTCAATTGTAGAATTGGCCATTCTGCCAGTCGAAGAGAAGATTATCAGCCCTGTGTTGGGGCAAAGAAGCCAAGAAACAGGACAGGTTCTGCTTTACAACAATACTATCAATAGATATTCAACAGCATGTCAAGTAACCCAGACACTATCTAGATCATTAAATTTTTTAATGTTTTCACTTTAGGTTCATGAATCTACAGATGTTAGTAACTACACTCAGTTAATGACACTAGTTAGTAGCAATGAGGAAGAAATAGTTGGGAAAATTACCATTTGTTCTGCAAAAAAGTACCAAAATAAATTATCCGAGGTAAAATAACATAATTAAAGTGATAAAGTCTATACTTTGTACGTTTGTAACAAGTATGAAATTAAAGAAATACACTGTTAGTTTGTGATCTGCAGTGGTGTTGCCACAAGGATAGGACAATAGAACAATAGGCTTTACATCTTCCTCAACATCATGGGATTCAGATAACGGCTTACTCACACAGAGGTTTCCTTTACAAACATCTGAATTTCACACTAAATCATGTTATCAGGCTGGTGATACTAATAAAACCCACACACTGCAGTTTCTGTGAAGAAACTGGATGAGAATACAACTCTATGTTATTTTAAATAAACTTATCTTGGCTCTCTAAAGGAAGAATTTTAAAGAGGTTACAATCTAATCAAAAAAGACCTGAAAAATTTGGGGGTAAGCGGGAGAGGAATAAGTTCCATTTAGCAGATCTGCATTAAGATAATTATTAGCTTCAGAAAGTTACTCAATTAACTTGAATTAACAATCTAAAATTGCAAGGTCCCCATGAAAATACACTAATGTGCACTTGAAATGTTTATGGATTCAAAGCAAAAATTCAACTTTGGAAAGCTGAAGTTAAAAATGGTTCAGTGATAATGTTCAATTAATATTTTAGTTTGAATATGAAAGACTAAAAGTCACTATGATTAGAGTAACATTTGTGAAAATCATCATTTTGATATAATGTATATGAAATGTTCAACTGGATTTGAAATCCAACTACATTACCATAAATTTCAACATTTCATCTACCATTGAAAAAAGCAAAGGGAAATCTGTTAGATTTAAAAATTGGATCATACCCTTGATGTGTAATTTAACTTTTTCTTTTTCTGAATTTTTGAATTTTTATTTGTTTATTTTTTATACAGCAGGTTCTTATTAGGATGAACTGGCAGATTGGGATTGACATACATACACTAATATGTATAAAATAGGTAACTAATAATTTAACTTTTAAAGAGACTGAATCATCTGTATTACAGTTAAGGGAAAGAAAGGGTTTCTATCCACTGGAGGACAATAAATGGATATGTAAGGTCTTTTGCCATTTGCTACAACACCATGCAAGTGTTATTTCTTTAAGAATTTGTGTGAACATCATTTATATTAAAGAGTGACTATTAAGAATTTGAAGGGAATCACAATAAAAAACATTGTTGATGCCATTTCAAACATAAAAACTTGTGTGCAGCCATTTCAAGCATAAAAATATTTTTAAAAAATTATATTCAAAGAAGTGAATTAAAAAATAATAAAAATATATTTGTTATCTTTTCCCTAATGACTCTGTCAACTGAAAAAAATGCAGAACATGAGAGTTGTGAGTTAAGTTTTATTGGGGGCAAAATGAGGACTATAGTCTGGGAAACAGCATCTCAGATAGCTCTGAGAAACTGCTCCAAAGAGGTAGGGGGGAAGGTCAGTATACATGTGATTTTGGTGAAGGAGGACTACATACAGTCAGGCACATATTTTTTGCAGAAGGTTGCTGCTAGTCACGAGGAGCAGACGTCACCCTGAAGGATTTTAGTACTTTTCTAGATATGAGGAGATGCAAAAATTGGGCTCATAAAGTCTTCTGAAAATACCTAACTATCTGAAGACCTGTTCTGCCAGTTTTTCCCAGAGCACAGAGTGCCTCATTCCTGCTCTCCACCCTGAGCTCCTTTTAGCGGGTGTTGAAGGCCAGCAGCTGCAGCAGCTTGTGATTCAATCCTTGTAGAGGTAAACTGTAAGTACCAATGGCAGGTGCCAATTTGTAGGTGACAATTTACATATTGATTTTTTTGCCATAGTTATATAATGCCATAAATGTTTTCGCCAAGCCCTTTAGAGATGCTTCCAAATTCTGAGTTATTCTGTACACACATTTTCATTTCCTAAGTGTTCCATACTGTGATGGTCAATCTTATGTGTCAACTTGACTATACCTGGGATGCCATCCATTATTTCTGGTAGTGTCTGTAAAAATGTCTCTGGAAGAGATTAGCATTTGAATCAGTGGGTGCAGTAAGCAGACTGTCCTCCTCTGTGTTGGTGGTCACCACTCAATCCATTAAGGACCTGAACAGAACAAGAACCAAAAGAAGAGGAAGGGAAGATCTGTTTCCTTACTGCCTGAGTGCTGAGCTAGGACATCCGTTTCTCCTGCCCTTAAACTGGTTAAATAAAGCTCCTCTGGTTTTCAAGCCATTGATCTGGGACTGGAATTACAGCATCGGCTTTCCTGGGTCTCCAGCCTGCAGATGACAGATCATGGGACTTCTCAGCCTCCATAATCACACGAGCCAATTCCTCATAATAAATCTTTTGTAAATATTATTGGTTATGTGTATTAGAACCCTGATACACACGCCTTAAAAATATATGCAAAGCACTGATTTCATCCAAAATTCTTGTTTTATAGGTGGGAAAAAAGAACATCCAAAGAGGTTTTGTTTCACCAACTAATTACTGCTAAAACTAAAACCCGAATACAGAACTCCCTACTCTCCATCCAGCCAGCATTGCTCTGATGGGTGAGTCAGGTAGTAAAGCAGCGTTTGTGTTCAACAATCATGAATGCTTTTCTCCATCCTCCCAAGTCAGTCCTCCATCCTCTTCCTCCAAGTCTCTGGTTGTGCTACACACCCAAACACCCTCCGGTTCCCGTGTCCACTTACTAGAGTCTTTCTCATCCTTCAAAGAACCACTTAAACACCACTTTGCTAACCATGCTGAGCCCCACGGGTCTCTCCATAAGAGTTTTTTGGGTGCCTACTGTCTCAGTCACTCACGCCCACATCATGTTCTTTTCCTCATAACACAATGATTAAATCAGTCCACCCATCTACTCCAATCCTATAACTAGGTTGAGTCAAGGACCGCTTCTAAACTTTCTGCGAATCCTTAGTGTCTCTAAAAAGTGCCTTATAAGTGTGCATCAAATGATGAGCTAGCTGATTGATTACAGACTTTGAATACTTTCCATGAAGACCTAGTGTGCTAGACCAGCAGCCAGATGGAGCTGCAACACCCAAGCAGGATCCTCTATCCAACACCTCATTCTAGAGCTGAGAGCTTGGGGGGTCATGTGACCAGAGGTGGGTCACATGACCAGAGGTGGGCCATGGGAACAGAAAGTGGTCGCCCTGAGACCAAGCTAGGTGTGACTGACCGCACACAAAGCCCATACGGCTCTGTCTTAATTTTTTAAAGTTCATTGCAAACATGCTTACTTCACAACCCAAAGAAAAGTAATACTACGAAGGCTCCACAATTCCAACCTTTTTCTTTAATGATCTCAGTAACAACTCTAAAATTATTCTTAAAAAATGCATCGCCCAGCTTTGAATGGAGATGGCCTCATATTTAACAAGCTGTTATACATGTGTTTAAAAAGGATCTTAAACCTGACATCTCTCTTCAGGCTTCATTCAATTCAGCAAGTCTCTTCTAAATCCCTACTGTGTGACACTGTGTGAGGTGCTGCTATCTGTACTAAACACTAATAAGGCCCACACTTGAACGAATGCTCACTCTATTTAGAAAGATAGAAGATGTGGGTTCAAACACTGACTTCACCACGTATTAGCTAAGTGGTCTCGAATACGGTACTGTGCCTATCTGTGCCTCAGTTTCCACATTTGTAAAACACGGATAAACATGATCCCCACCTTGTGTGGTTGTTAGCAGAGTTAAATAAGCCCATGCTTGTTATACAGAAGTACTTGTAAATGCTCAAAAAATATTGTTACTCCCTCTTTCTCCAGGGCTAACAGTTTAACTTTTGGTTATTGGGTCATGAGTGAACAGAAGGCAAAGATCCCAAGCACCTGCTGCAGGAACTGATCTCCTAAAAACCGTATCCTGAGGCTTCTTTGTCTTCTTTGTAAAACTGCAAGCCTGGAAGGACTGAGGACTTTAGCCAGAAAAGCCATTAAGGCTCGAGGAACTGAGAAACGCCAGAGTCTCACAGCTGGTTATGACTGTATGGCACTCTGTGATTTAAAATCTTAGGAAAGGGGTGATCTGGGATCCAGTGGTGCCCCCCAGAGCACTCCACAGGACGGACACAGCAGAGGAGAAAGCAATGCCACACAGGATCCGGCCTGGAGTGAAACACTCCCTTTACTCTCTAGCACAATGACTTTCTAATATGACAGACAGATTAATATTATTAACTTTGGCAAATCCACAGCCCTCCAACCTCTCAAGGGTAGAGAAGGGACGTGTTGATTTGGAGCATCTCCAAAAATAATTTCACACGAGAAATATTTCTCTTGGATGGTCCCTGCAGAGGAAGTATGCTAAATTAGACACCGTGGCGTGGAGGGATCGTGTAACGGCACCGATGCTTTCGTTGGTTGAAAGGTTAGCAGGCCATGTCCTGAGACGTGGACTTGTTCAGGATGCCAGAGTGAGAGGTCATGAAATTTCATTGTGGAGAGACTACGCCTTGAGCAGGAAGATCAAAAGCAGTGACAGACCACACCAACCTGGATGGGGAGCAAGACTTCAGTGGCAAAAAACTTCACCCACACGCCTTACGGAGGGGGGGTACAGAGAGAGCTTCTGTGTGTCTTTAAAAAGAGAATCTTCAAGTGGGGGCGGAGTCAAGATGGCGTACTAAGAGGACGTGGAATTCGCATCTCCTCACAACTAGGGCACCTGCCAGGCACTGCTGGGGGACCACGGACACCTAAGGGGATGGGAGGAACCCAGAGCGACCAGCGATCTCTCCCTTTGGCTTCTTCCCCCACTTCTTTTTTTTTTTTTCTTTTTTCTGTTGCGGTTTTATTTTACCTTGTTGCAGTTGTTTCAATTATAGTTTTATTTTTCCTAATATATTTTTTATCTTTCTAATTTTATTTTGTCTTCTTTGATATTGTACTGCTCCTTTTTTTTCTTTCTTCGTTCTTTTTTTTTTTTTAACCACACCACAAAGCTTGCAGAATCTTGGTTCCCAAGCCAGAGGTTGGGCCTGAGCTCCTGTGGTGGGAGCTCCAAGTCCAAACCGCTGGATTGAGAGAACCTCAGACTCCAGGGAATATCAATCCGAGTGAGGCATCCAGGAGGTCCTCGTCTCAGCACCAAGACCCAGCTCTATCCAACTGCCTGCAAACTCCAGTGCTGGACACCTCAGGCCAAGCAAGCAGTAAGACAGGAATACAGCACCACCCATCAAAACAAAACAAATGAAATGACAAAAAATTATGTTACAGATGAAGGAGCAAGGTAAAAACCTACAAGACCAAATAAATGAAGACGAAATAGGCAATTCAGAGTAATGATAGTAAAGATGATCCAAAATCTTGGAAAAAGAATGGAAAAAATACAAGAAACATTTAACAAGGATCTAGAAGAACTAAAGAGCAAACAAACAGTGATGAACAACATGATTACTGAAATTAAAAGTATCCTAGAAGGAATCAGTAGCAGAATAACTGAGGCAGAAGAATGGATAACTGAGCAGGAAGATAAAATAGTGGAAATAACTGCCGGGGAGCAGAATAAATAAAAAAGAAAGAAAAGAATTGAGGAGAGTCTCAGAGACCTCTGGGAAAACACTAAATGCACCAGCATTCAAATTACAGGCGTCCCAGAAGAAGAAGAGAAAAAGAAAGGGTCTGAGAAAATATTTGAAGAGATTATAGTTGAAAACTTCCCTAACATGGGAAAGAAAACAGTCAGTCAAGTCCAGGAAGCACAGAGAGTACCATACAGGATAAACCCCAAGAGAAACACGCCGAGACACATATTAATCAAACTATCAAAAATTAAATACAAAGAAAAAATATTAAAAGCAGCAAGGGAAAAGCAACAAATAACACACAAGGGAATCCCCATAAGGTTAACAGCTATTTTTCAGCAGAAACTCTGCAAGCCAGAAGGGAGTGGCAGGACATATTTAAAGGGATGAAAGGGATAAACCTACAACCAAGATTACTCTACCCAGCAAGGATCTCATTCAGATTCAATGGAAATTAAAACCTTTACAGATAAGCAAAAGTTAAGAGAATTCAGCACCACCAAACCAGCTTTACAACAAATGCTAAAGGAACTTCTTTAGTCAGGAAACACAAAAGAAAAGGACCTACAAAAACAAACCCAAAACAATTAAGAAAATGGTAATAGGAACATACATATCAATAACTACATTGAATGTAAATGGATTAAATGCTCCAACCAAAAGACATAGACTGGCTGAATGGATACAAAAACAGGACCCGTACATATGTTGTCTACAAGAGACCCACTTCAGACCTAGGGACACATACAGACTGAAAGTGAGGGGATGGAAAAAGATATTCCTTGCAAATGGAAATCAAAAGAAAGCTGGAGTAGCAATTCTCATATCAAACAAAATAGACTACAGACTATTAGAAGAGACAAAGGACGCTACATAATGATCAAGAGATCAATCCAAGAAGACGATATAACAATTGTAAACATTTATGCACCCGACACAGGAGCACCTCCATACATAAGGCAAATGCTAAGAGTCATAAAAGGGGAAATCGACAGTAACACAATCATAGTAGGGGAGTTTAACACCCCACTTTCACCAATGGACGGATCATCCAAAATGAAATTAAATAAGGAAACACAAGCTTTAAATGATACATTAAACAAGATGAACTTCATTGATATTTATAGGACATTCCATCCAAAAGCAACAGAATATACTATATTCGCAAGTGCTCATGGAACATTCTTCAGGATAGACCATATCTTGGATCACAAATCAAGCCTTGGTAAATTTAAGAAAATTGAAATTGTATCAAATATCTTTTCTGACCACAATGCTTTGAGAATAGATATTAATTACAGGAAATAAACTATAAAAAATACAAACCCGGGCTTCCCTGGTGGCGCAGTGGTTGAGAGTCTGCCTGCCGATGCAGGGGACACAAGTTCGTGCCCCAGTCCGGGAAGATCCCACATGCCGTGGAGCGGCTAGGCCCGTGAGCCATGGTCGCTGAGCCCGCGTGTCCGGAGCCTGTGCTCCGCAGCGGGAGAGGCCACAACAGTGAGAGGCACGCGTACCACAAAAAAAAAAAAAAAAATACAAACACTTGGAGGCTAAACAATACACTACTAAATAACAAAGAGATCATGGAAGAAATCAAAGAGGAAATCAAAAAATACCTAGAAACAAATTAGAAACAAATGACAATGAAAACACGACAACCCAAAACCTATGGCATACAGCAAAAGCAGTTCTAAGAGGAAAGTTTATACAGCCCTATATTGTATAAGCAATACAACCCTACCTCAAGAAACAAGAAACATCTCAAATAAAAATCCTAAACTTACACTTAAAGCAATTAGAGAAAGAAGAACCAAAAAGAACCCCAAAGTTAGCAGAAGGAAAAAATCATAAAGATCAGATCAGAAATAAATGAAAAAGAAATGAAGGACACAATAGCAAAGATCAATAAAATTAAAAGCTGGTTCTTTGAGAAAATAAACAAAATTGATAAACCATTAGCCAGACCCATCAAGAAAAGAATGAAGCAGACTCAAATCAACAGAAATAGAAGTAAAAAAGGAGAAGAAACAACTGACACTCCAGATATTCAAAGGATCATGAGAGATTACTACAAGCAACTCTATGCCAATAAAATGGACAACCTGGAAGAAATGGACAAATTCTTCAAAAAGCACAGCCTTCCAAGACTGAACCAGAAGAAATAGAAAATATAAACAGACGAAGCACAAGCACTGAAATTGAAACTGTGATTAAAAATCTTCCAACAAACAAAATCCCAGGACCAGATGGCTTCACAGGCGAATTCTATCAAACATTTGGAGAAGGGATAACACCTATCCTTCTCAAACTCTTCCAAAATATAGCAGAGGGAGGAACACTCCCAAACTCATTCCACCAGGCCACCATCACCCTGATACCAAAACCAGACAAAGATGCCACAAAAAAGGAAAACTACAGGCCAATATCTCTGATGAACATAGATGCAAAAATCCTCAACAAAATACTAGCAAACAGAATCCAACAGCACATTAAAAGGATCGTACACCATGATCAAGTGGGGTTTATCCCAGGAATGCAAGGATTCTTGAATATACACAAATCAATCAATGTGACACACCATATTAACAAATTGAAGGAGAAAAACCATAAGATCATCTCAATAGATGCAGAGAAAGCTTTCGACAAAATTCAACACCCATTTATGATAAAAACCCTCCAGAAAGTACGCATAGAGGGAACTTTCCTCAACATAATAAAGGCCATATATGACAAACCCAGAGCCAACATCGTCCTCAATGGTGAAAAACTGAAAGCATTTCCACTAAGATCAGGAACAAGACAAGGTTGCCCACTCTCACCACTATTATTCAACATAGTTTTGGAAGTTTTAGCCACAGCAATCAGAGAAGAAAAAGAAATAAAAGGAATCCAAACCAGAAAAGAAGTAAAGCTGTCACTGTTTGAAGATGACATGATACTATACATAGAGAATCCTAAAGATGCTACCAGAAAACTGCTAGAGCTAATCAATGAATTTGGTAAAGTAGCAGGATACAAAATTAATGCACAGAAATCTCTTGCACCCTACATACTAATGATGAAAAATCTGAAAGAGAAATTAAGGAAACACTCCCACTTACCATTGCAACAAAAAGAATAAAATACCTAGGAATAAAACTACCTAAGGAGACAAAAGACCTGTATGCAGAAAACTATAAGACACTGATGAAAGAAATTAAAAATGATACAAACAGATGGAGAGATATACCATGCTCTTAGATTGGAAGAATCAACATTGTGAAAATGAGTATACTACCCAAAGCAATCTACACATTCAGTGCGAGCCCTACCAAACTACCAATGGCATTTTTCACAGAACTAGAACAAAAAATTTCAAAATCTGTATGGAAACAGAAAAGATCCCAAATAGCCAAAACAGTCTTGAGACAGAAAAATGGAGCTGGAGGAATCAGACTCCCTGACTTCAGACTATACTACAAAGCTACAGTAATCAAGGCACAGTATGGTACTGACACAAAAACAGAAATATAGATCAAGGGAACAGGATAGAAAGCCCAGAGATAAACCCATGCATATATGGTCACCTTATCTTTGATAAAGGAGGCAAGAGTATATAATGGAGAAAAGACAGCCTCTTCATTAAGTGGTGCTGGGAAAACTGGACAGTTACATGTAAAAGAATGAAATTAGAACACTTCCTAACACCATACACAAAAATAAGCTCAAAATGGATAAAAGGCCTAAATGTAAGGCCAGGTACTATAAAACTCTTAGAGGAAAACATAGGCAGAACACTCTATGACATAAATCACAGCAAGATCCTTTTTGACTCACCTCCTAGAGAAATGGAAATAAAAATAAACAAATGGGACCTAATGAAACTTAAAAACTTTTTCACAGCAAAGGAAACCATAAAAAGAGACAAAAAGAGAACCTTCAGGATGGGAGAAAATATTTGCAAACGAAGCAACTGACAAAGGATTAATCTCCAAAATATACAAGCAGCTCATGCAGCTCAATATCAAAAAAACAAACAATCCAAATCCAAAAATGGGCAGGAGACCTAAACAGACATTTCTCCAAAGAAGACATACAGACGGCCAACAAACACATGAAAGGATGGTCAACATCACTAATCATTAGAGAAATGCAAATCAAAACTACAATGAGGTATCACCTCACACCAGTCAGAATGGCCTTCAACAAAAAATCTACAAACAATAAATGCTGAAGAGGGTGTGGAGAAAAGGGAACCCTCGTGCACTGTTGGTGGGAATGTAAATTGATACAGCCACTATGGAGAACAGTATGGAGGTTCCTTAAAAAACTAAAAATAGATCTACCATACGACCCAGCAATCCCACTACTGGGCATATACCCTGAGAAAACCATAATTCAAAAAGAGTCATGTACCACAGTGTTCACTGCAGCTCTATTTACAATAGCCAGGACATGGAAGCAACCTAAGTGTCCACTGACAGATGAATGGATAAAGACGATGTGACACATATATACAATGGAATATTACTCAGCCATAAAAAGAAACAAAATTGATTATTTGTAGTGAGGTGGATGGACACAGAGTCTGTCATACAGACTGAAGTAAGTCAGAAAGAGAAAAACAAATACCGTATACTAACAGGTATATATGAAATCTAAAAAAAAAAAAAATGGTTCTCATGAACCTAGGGGCAGGACAGGAATAAAGACACAGATGTAGAGAATCAACTTAAGGACACGGGGAGGGGGAAGGGTTAGCTGGGACAAAGTGACAGAGTCGCATTGACATATATACACTACCAAATGTAAAACAGATAGCTAGTGGGAAGCAGCTGCATGGCACAGGGAGATCAGCTCGGTGCTTTGCGACCACTCGGAGGGGTGGGATAGGGAAGGTGGGAGGGAGACGCACGAGGGAGATGATATGGGGATATACGTATGCATACAGCTGATTCACTTTGTTATACAGCAGAAACTAACACAACATTGTAAAGCAATTATACTCGAATAAAGATGTTTTTTTAAAAAAAAAAAAAAAAAGGAGACGCTTCGAGAGAAGTGAGGGGGAGTTCTGAAGTCTGTGGGTAAGATGTCAGAGTTTTCTCCTAAACCGCACATGGAGACCAGAGGACAGACACCAGCCCCCTGCCTAAGAAAATGCAGGCCTTCAGCACAGCCAAGCAAGGTTGGAATAAGCTCTCTATCCTCCTCAGAAGCAGCTGCTCATGTCTGACAAACTCTGAAGGGCCAGAGAGGTCAGGGAATTTTAGAAATAAGAGATGGAAAGCATCCAGGAGATCACCTGATTTATCCTCCTGACAGTTGGATGGCTCTGTCCAATCCTCCTCATTGTGTTTGATCTACCTGCCGGCTAGGAGTCCTCGGGAAGAGCCACACTCCCCCTGCAGACTTATGCCGTCAGGAAGCATTTCATGATTTCTGGCCTATTTTCTTCTCCCCTGACTTTCAACACTACAGGCCTAGTCTGGTGAGGCCAGATGTCTGCTTGAAGACTTAGGATTGAACCAAGGAAGAGAAGGTCAGGAAGAGCCACGGAGCTGTGCACATTTCAGCAGGTGCCAACAACAAAGAGGGCTGGAGAGACGCACAATCTGGGCAGGGAAGGGCGTGGGGAAGGCCCCGAGGAGCAGGGCTTGTGTCATGCGCTGGAGGAGCTGGCTCCCAGGAGCTCCTTGAAATTTTAGGTCTTTGGAAGACGCTTTCTGCCTGTCAGCTCCCTCACCCTCTCTCTTAGTCCCTCTCTTCCTGTTACAATCCTACCTCCAGGAACTAAAGTCCTTTATCTCATAGTGAAAGCTAAACCTTAAAAAGGGAGCCGCGGGAGTTCCCTTGTGGCGCAGCGGTTGAGAGCCCGCCTGCCGATGCAGGGGACGCGGGTTCGTGCCCCGGTCCGGGAAGATCCCACATGCCGCGGAGACGCTGGGCCCGTGAGCCATGGCCGCTGAGCCTGCGCGTCCGGAGCCTGTGCTCCGCAACGGGAGAGGCCCGCGTACCGCAAAAAAAAAAAAAAAAAAAGGAGCCGCGGAGGCTGATACTGTCAGCCAGGGAGAAACAGCTGACACCAGCTTCCTTCCGAACCCAATTCTTGACAGAAGTACATGCTGTAAACTCTGAGATGAAGAGATTGTGCCTGTCTTGGTTATCATGATATAGTACACAGCAGAGCACCGAGCACCTAGTAGATCTCCAAAATACGTATCTGGTCGGATGGAAGTGAAGCAGGGGGCACAGGACATCGAAGAGCGAAAGAGACACTTCATAGATCAGGTTGTAGAAACCCAATAGCCAAAATGTGTGGCTGAGGTCTTTGAAGAGCCTCTTCATCAGCTTCACCTTTTACTTGCACCAAATGGTCCGACCGCAAGGTGTCTTTGCTTTTCATTTTAAGGACGACACCAACATGTAATTGCCTACTGGACACTCAGTTGATGCACAGACCAAAATGAACCCATCACCTCTAAGGAGGGACAGTATCAGCCCAGGAGATAAACTACTCTGCCACTTACTATGTAACCTTGGTAAAGTTACTTAACTTCTCTGAGCCTCAGTTTCTCCATCTGTAAAATGGGGATAACTGTACTTACTTTATGGAGTCATAAGATTCAGTGTTAGGCCTGTGGTTCCATAAGTGCTAAAGAAATGTTAGCTCTGTTATTGCCCCCGCTCTCCTATCCCCAAATCTGCATCTCTTCTGGTCCTCCCTATTCCTGTTCTGGGAAATACCATCACCATCCACGCAGGCACCGAGCCAGAAAATCCAGTGTCACCCCTGTCTCCTCCTGTTCACTCTCTATCACCCACCTCCAGCCCCAGTCTTCAATCTTCCAAAGTCTACCTTATTCATATCTCTTGACATTTTTCATCACTGGCTCTTAGTTCAGACCCCACACTTCTCTTGCTAGATTATATGACACTATCCTCTAGGCTCCTGGCCTTTCCCCCTTCAACCCATCTTCCATGGTGGTTCGAGCGGAACCTTTCATGAAGATCTGATGATGTGATTCTCCTCTTAAATCCATCAGCAGTTTCCACTCACCGTAACTTTCCTATTTGCTGCAAAATCTCTTCTCACTGCCCCCAGGCTAATTTACACACTTCTCTGCCTGCTAATACAGCGCTTTATAGCACTTAGGACACTGTTCTCTGCCTCCCCGCTAGGCTGTCAACTCAAGGGCAGCACCATGTCTTTCACTTTGATTCTCTAAAACTGAGAACAGGACCTGGCACATCACAGGTGCTCAAAGATGTTTGTCAGATGATCGGAATGATGAATGCAGGGCAGAGCGGCAGAAGACACTCCTCCAAAACACTCATCGGACAACAGGGAGAAAGGCAAAGCCAAGATTTCTGCAGCCAAAAGAAGACCATGGATCCGACAGGAAAAAATGACTTTGTCAGCATCATCTCATTGGGCAGGTGAATATTGAGGAAAAGCTTTCAGACTTGGTTTCAAATAGGAGACGCTGGCCAAAAAAATCCCAGCAACTAATACAAATAGAAGTGAAACCAGCAAAGAGACCCAAATGATCATTATTAATTACCCTGTCACTTTAATTCATTGTATCCTAGCATAAGCCAAACTAATGAGGTCTTATTTTGCAAACAAAATTTTCATGGCCTGCTACATGAAATTCTTCTTTAATAGGTAGCATCTGCTATATGTATTTCATCCGTTAATTCTGTAACCTCCGAAACAAACAGTAGGCTCATGTGATGTAGAGATGAGCTCGCAGCCTGGGGTGCATGTGCAGTTTTAGTCCCCACGTCAGCCACTCTTCCCAGACGTGCCTTCCCACAGAGTCTAGACGAATGACGGCCAGTGAGCCCAGTCCCTGGTAAGCTGTGCTTACACAGAAGAGAAGCCCAATCACCCGCTCAGCAACCGTGCGTTTAGAGCTCCCCCACCTACTGTTAGGTATGAGGATCTGGCTTTTCACGCAGTAGGAGCCTAGAGAAAGGAGCGGTACCTGTGGCACCTGTTCTAATCAGAGGCAGCTTCCTGGATAAGAGGGCTGGAACAGGGCCTTGAAAGATGGTAGCACGAGAACAGCAAGGAGCCTTTGGGAGGGAGGACCTATAATAAAATCAAGGGGCAACATGGAGAGTGGGAGCCATGACTCTTTCTACATTCCCATTTCTGGTCTCTCCAAGACAGAAGGCCTTAGCCCCTACGCCGTGAACAAACCTGAGGAGCAACAACGGTCACCACTGTCACCGAGTGCCCTGCGCCCCTCACCCCCCCCATATGACAAGGGAGCAGGCAACAAGGCTGCCAGAGCGCTACTGTGGCAGACCTCCCTGACGGCACTTGGCATGCCCAGCCCTGTGCTGATCAAGCCGCAGGGATACAGACAGGCAGACAGCCTGGTCCTTGGCCTTGGCAAAGAGACGAGTCTCAGATACAAAATAAAAGGTCAAAAGGAATGCACTCTACCAGCTGTAATGTGGGTCTCATGGAATGGACTCCACCAGCTGTAACGTGGGTCTCACGGAATGGACTCCACCGGCTGTAACGTGGGTCTCACGGAATGGACTCCACCGGCTGTAACGTGGGTCTCACCAGCGTTGTGTGTCCTTCTGGCTTACCAGGAGACGCGGCCATACAGCACAGAAGCTTTGCCTTTGCCCCACGTGCCTCCAGCCTTGGTCTTTCTCCTGAATGTGGGAAGGTGATGCCCTCTGGGGGACCTGCCAGCCCTCGTTTCTTCTCCCGGTTGGCAGCGTTTTCCTTGGTGAAAGATGTGAGAAGGCTCCCTCCCAGTGCCTTCACTCGGCACAGCAGGAGTCCTGCTTTCTAGGAGGTGGTGCCCTTTGCCCGTGGGGCTCCTGGCTCACATCTTTTGGGCTACTGCAGACGCTCCGTGCCTGCTGGCTCACCTCGCGCTGATCGCTGCTGCCTCTAGCTCCTACCGCAGTTCCTTTGCTCTCTGCCCTGGCACTTCTTTGCCCTGCATCCCTCAGGAGCCCAGGAGACAAGCACGCCTGCGCAGCCAAAATTCGGCAAGTTCCGGACCAGGGGGACCTCAAGCAATGAACAAGAGGAGCCCATGATCCTCTCCAGGCCAGTTCTTGGAGCAGTCAGGAGAGCACTCTTTATCACCAAGTTCCAGCTGCCCTCAGGGGTGCCCTCGGTAATGGAGCCTTGTGTTGGTTTTCCCTCTGCCCTCACTCCGTCCAGCCCTCACTCCTATTTCCTAGAATGACCATCCAAGTCAACTACCCTGCAAATCCTTGTTGCAGGCTCTGATTTCGGAGCAGAACCAACCCACACTGAGACCACGCCTCTGCTGCCGTTTGAAATAACTTCACAGATGCAACACTGCCCACCCCTCCACAGAAGGATCAGTCCCTGAGTGACAGACTCAAACTAGCCCAATCCTGCCTGGGAGAAAGCGCCAGGGATCCCTCCCAGATGGTCAACCTCTAGGGCTCGCCAGTTCTTTTGTTCTTCTCAAATAATAGCTTATATTTTTAAAAAGATTAAAAGAAGAGAAAGAAAACCTTCCCGTGATTTTTGCTTTGTTTTGATGTCCAAAGCAGTAGGAGTTGTATTAAAAAAAAATCTTTTGTAAATATACAGCTAACAAATGGATAGTATTATTGGGCAAACTACTATAATAATGATAGTTGTGTCTGTGATAAAAACCGAAAAAGTTGACCTCAAGTTTTATTTCAGAACCAGAAGGCAGTCTGCGTGTCAGGAGGTCTGGATTCTATGTCCAGATGGATTTTCACTCTTTGTGTGACCCTGGGCTGGTTCCATTACGATTTCTGGTCGCTTGGTTTCCTACTGGTAATCTGAGAATAAAAGTGCATGAAGTGATATATGTGAGGACATATAAGTGATTCTGAAGCAGCACAATTCATTTTCATTGTCTTTGTTAGAATTCCATGACTTGGGAGTTAAAGTACAGCAACAGATGCATTAACAATGGAAATTTATCCACTCGTTCATTCTGTCAGCAAGTATGAGGTAAGAGCCAGCTCTGTGTTAGGCCCTCTTCTCCGTGCTGGGGGTCAGGGGTGAACAGGATGGGCATGGGTACGGCTGCACGCTCACAGCCGGGGGTTCGCTCACTAGCTGGAAACTGAGTCAGGCAGCAGACATCCAGAAGGAGTACTTTCTGAATGACATTTCTGCAAGAGCCCCCCTACAGGCTGCTACATTTCCTGGGGACGATCTCCGGCCACACACGCCCACACTTTCACATATTCTTCCCCTGCAAACTCCTTGTCCTCTGATCAGTCGGTCTGTCTTACCTACTTAAACAGAAACCCTGTGAAAACAGGAGCTACATCTATGCATCAAATACATAGAATGAAGAGTAAACAGCATATCTCACAGCCCGAGGGTAGGAGTGTGTGAAATGTGAAGTAATTGTAAGAAACCCCACCTGAATAAAGTAGAGGAAGAATCCTCAAGAAAAGCAGGGCATCTTTCATACTGACAACGCTGTGATCCGGTTCACAGTTTGAGCAAGTATGGTTAGTCTGTCCTTTTTAAAAATCAGAAACATTTGTAAGCGCTGGAAAACAGAGAGAGAGCGGGAGAGAGAGAGGTGAAGGTAGACAGAGGCAGAGAGAGAGACTGGGATGGTGTGGGGGCAGGGGATAAGGCTGTTGCTACTAGAACCTAACTCTATCTATATCATCCATCAAGTCTTCTCATTCAGAAAAGAAAACACTATATCCATTGAGTATTTAGTATAAATAAATACCCTTGACCCTTGAACAACATGGGTACGAACTGCACAGTCCACTTATACGTGGAGTTTTTTCAATAGATATATTACGAAAATTTTTTGAGATTGTGACAATTTGAAAAAATTTGCAGATGAACTGTACAGCCTAGAAATATTGAAAAAATTAAAAAGTTAGGTATGCCATGAATGCATAAAAGATATGTAGACATACATATAACACACAAAATATGTGTTAATCAACTGTTTATGTTATCAGTAAGTTTTAGGAAAGTCAAAAGTTCTATGAGATTTCTGACTGCACGGGGGTCAGCTCACCTAATCCCCACGTTGTTCAAGGGTCAACTGTACTCAATACGTGTTTAAGGGACTTTGATTGCAGGGTAACCAGAGGGAGACTAGGTGAAGATTCTAGAATCCATGTCATATGAAGAGTGGGTTCAGGGAAAGGTGGTTTACCTGAGGAAAAGAAAATTTAAAGTACACACGACACCTGCTATGACATTTCTGGCAGGCTATCATATACAGCAGGAAGAAATTTATTTGTTGTACTTCAAAAGCAAAGAATTAGAACCAATGGATAAGAGGTACAGAATACAGATTTTCTAGCAACTGGAACAATCTAACAATGGGAGTGGCTGCCCCGCAGGTAGGACAGGTAGGGCAACCCCATGCTGCTCGAGGTAAACCCGTGACTGGTTGTTGAACTGCTGTTACTGCCCTGTGATGAGGTACTTAACAGAAACAGTGAGAGCATTTAGAAACATTTACGGTAATCACCGTTGCTGTGACATCCAAGCATGGACGCATTTAGTTGAACAGGGCAGAGACTAGTTCTTGTCAAACTCCCCTGGTGAGTCAAATGTGGCCTGAGCTGGGTACTAGTCATGCACAGCTAGGACCATGTTACAGCGTGGCTATCTTACCATTAGTTTGTCAACCAGAAAGTACTATAAAATCTAGAATCTACTCTTTTCATCAATTAAAGATTACTTAATTTACCTATCACTTTCAGCATAAAATTGTTGCAAACGGCTAGTGATGAGAAGTTGAAAATGAATTTTTCAAACACAGTATTACTGGTTTCATTTTGAGTAAAAGTTAAAAAATTAAATGTCATTAATCTGCTGAAACTGCTTTTCTTTTTTGCGCTATGCGTGCCTCTCACTGCTGTGGCCTCTCCCGTTGCGGAGCACAGGCTCCGGACGCGCAGGCTCAGCGGCCATGGCTCACGGGCCCAGCCGCTCCGCGGCAAGTGGGATCCTCCCGGACCGGGGCACGAACCCGTGTCCCCTGCATCGGCAGGCGGACTCTCAACCACTGCGCCACCAGGGAAGCCCTGAAACTGCTTTAAAAACCACTTCTGTTCCCACTAACCTAGCTCTGGTTTGTCTACTATGACGAATATTTAAACAAAACATAGAAACAATTTAGAGATACATTCCTAAGTGTATCAATCCAACCTTACTTAGATGAATTAGCAAGCAAGAAACTAACTTATCTGTCACACTAAAATGTTTATACCTGGTGTCCATTCAAACTACATGTATAGGTATTTAATATGTGAACTCCCTATTTTTTATTATTATTTTTTTTTGTGGTACGCGGGCCTCTCACTGTTGGGGCCTCTCCCGTTGCGGAGCACAGGCTCTGGATGCGCAGGCTCAGCAGCCATGGCTCACGGGCCCGGCCGCTCCGCAGCATGTGAGATCTTCCCGGACCGGGGCACGAACCCGTGTCCCCTGCATCAGCAGGCAGACTCTCAACCACTGCGCCACCAGGGAAGCCCTGAACGTCCCTATTGTACTCACAACCTGCTATACTACTACAGAATGGCAAATATTTACCAGCATAACAGTGATCCTTTCTATTAATCACCTAAATGCACATCTGTAATAAACATATAGTTTTTATAATTGACTTTTCTCCTATGCTATATTTGTTTTGATGACAGTTATTGAAATATAATTTTATGTCTGTGAATTTAATAGTAAAATATTATGGCTTCTATTTTATGTGGTTTTTATTTATTTTTCCAGTAATTCATCCTTACTGTATTTTACAAGTGTCGGTTTGCATTGGGTTACAGATTTTAAAAACTCTTTATGTGGTCCTTAGCCACATAAAGAGAAGCACTGGTGGCAATGTCCAACCAGAGCTGGAGGACCCACCACTACAAAGCAAACTGGGAAGAGCAGCTTCAGGAGGTAAGTGACAGTAACTAACATAACCCCTCCAGTGCAGTGTGTCACGTTGATACAATAGGTCCTCAGGGTTAAACAGTAACCCTGAACCCTTGAATCCATGAACACTTTGTAAAGTGTACACAGTTGCAAATACCAAACCTATGACTAGTATAAGTTACAAATTTAAAAAAAAATCCCTGTGTAGCCCAGGGAAGGCAAGAGAGATTGCTGGAGCCTCAAAACATGTCAGATGAATAAGGCTGAACAGAAACAGAGCTTTTTACTTGGATTGGAAGAATTAGTATCGTTAAAATGGCCATACTACCTGAAGCAATCTATAGATTTAATGCAATGTCTATGAAATTATCCATGACATTTTTCACAGAACTAGAACAACAATCCTAAAATTTATATGGATCCATAAAAGACCCAGAATTGCCAAAGCAATCCTGAGGAAAAAGAACAAACTGGACTTTGTTCACCTTTAACCCTCCCAGACTTCAGACAACACTACAAAGCTACAGTAATCACAACAGCATGGTACTGGCACAAAAGCAGACATAAGGATCAATGCAACAGAATAGAGAGCCCAGAAATAAACCCACACATGTACGGTCAATTAGTCATCAAAAAAGAAGACAAGGATATACAATGGAGAAAAGACAGCCTCTTCAGCAAGTGGTGTTGGGAAAGCTGGACAGCCGCATGTAAATGAATGAAGTTAGAACACACCCTCACACCATATACAAAAATAAACTCAAAATGGCTTAAAGATTTAAGTATAAGACATGAACCATAAAACTCCTAGAAGAGAACACAGGCAAAACATTCTCTGACATAAATCGAAGCAATGTTTTCTTCAGTCAGTTTCCCAAAGCAATAGAAATAAAAACACAAATAAACAAATGGGACCTAATCAAGCTTGTAAGCTTTTGTACAGCAAAGAAAACCATAAACAAAATGAAAAGACTACCTAGGGGCTGGGAGAAAATATTTGCAAACAATGCGACCGACAAGGGCTTAATTTCCAAAACATACAAACAGCTCGTACAACTCAATAACAAAAAAACAACCCAATCCAAAAATGAGCAGAAGACTTAAATAGACATTTCTCCAAAGAAGACACACAGATGGCCAATAGGCACATGAAAAGATGCTCAACTTTGCTAATTATTACAGAAATGCAAATCAAAACTGCAATGAGGTATCACCTTACACTGGTCAGAATGTCCATCATTAAAAAGTCTGCAAGTAATAAATGCTGTAGAGGGTGTGGAGAAAAGGGAACCCTCCTACTCTGTTGGTGGGAATCTAAATTGGTGCAGCCACTATGGAGAACAGTATGGAGGTTCCATAAAAAACTAAAACTAGAGTTACCATATGACCCAGCAATCCCACTCCTGGGCATATATATGGAGATACCTCTAATTCGAAAAGATACATGCACCCCTATGTTCATAGCAGCACTATTTACAATAGCCAAGACATGGAAGCAGCCTAAATGTCTGTGGACAGATGAATGTATAAAGAAAATGTGGTATATATTTATATATATTACATATATATATAATACACACACACACACACACACACACACACACACACACACACACACTGGAATATTACTCAGCCATAAAAAAGAATGAAATCATGCTATTTGCAACAACGTGGATGGACCTAGAGATTATCATACTAAATGAAGTAACTCAGACAGAGAAAGACAAATATCATATGATATCACTTATATGTGGAATCTAAAATATGATACACCCGCGCCACAACTCAAGAGAAGCCCGTGCGCCGCAACGAAGAGCCCGCTCACCACAACAAAAGATCCCACATGCCGCAGCTAAGACCCAACGGAGCCAAATAAATAAATTTTTTAAATAAGTAAAAAATTTTAAAAATAAAATATGATACAAATGAACTTATTTACAAAACAGAAACAGACCCACAGACATAGAAAAAAAACTTATGGTTACCAAAGGAGGAAGGGGGGGCATAAATTAGGAGTCTGGGATTAGAAAATGCAAACTACTATATATAAAATAGATAAACAACAAGGTCCTACTGTATAGCACAAGGAACTACATTCAATATCTTATAAAAAATTATAATGGAAAAGAATATGAAATATATATATACATATATATATAACTGAAACACTTTGCTATACACCAGAAACTAAACAACATTGAAAATCAACTACACGTCGATAAAAGAAATAGAGCTTTTTAGCCTTGAAAAGTTAAAAACTCAAGAATACATCATCACTGTCTTCAAAAAAAAATCTTACAATTATCATGGCAGAAATAAGGGAATTCTAAGAGGTATACTGAAAGTTTTACCAAGCAGTAAAACTACAATTTACAGGTAGAAGGTACAGAAAGGAAGGTACTGATTCAAAAAAGAATTTCCCAACACTCATAACTGCCCAGAAAAGAAGAGAGCTGCCTCCGGCAGGAATGAGTTCCCTGTCACTGTCACTCTAATTCTCTAACAGACCAGGGGAGTCAGGAGCCGAAGAGGGGATTACTGCACAATAGGGAAGAGCTTGCATTTTATTGGGTTCTAGGTAAATTTTCCAGGGACTGTGCTAAACCTTTTACTATGTAGTATTTTTATTCTAACTTCATGGAAAATCTGGGAAATTGGTATCACTATCCCCGCTTTATAAAGAAATCAGAAGCTCAGAGTGGTTAAATAATATGATCATAGACACACAGAAATGGTAAGCAAGAGCTTCCATCTCTGGCTGCTGACTCCATGCTTAACCCAGAACATGATACTGTCACCAACTCTGAAAGTCCATGATTCTATGTACCCAAAAATGCTGACATGCAGTAAGAAACCTAAAAAGAGAAGAAATATCTCCAAGAAAAAAGTGACCACAATTTTTTTTATTCCACATGTCATAAAGTACCATTTGGAGTTACTTTGTAAGTTTGGGGCTTTGAATTCTCTGAGGACTTCCAGAAGGCAGCATCCAAGTACCACCCTCTTCCTTTCCATATGCTTCTTCCCCTTCCATAACCTTCCTCCTCTCACCTCCAAGTAACCAGAACACTCATGCTGCCCAGGACAGAAGAGATCTCATTTGTATCCTGCAGCCATTCTGATGTCACCTCTTTTCCAGGTGACAGTGGGGTGGCTAGAGACAGTGGTGCTTAGCCCATAGGAATGAACTGCAATAGTGGGATTTCTGGCACCATGAGCAAGATTCTTGTATAGAGACCGTTCGAGCACCCCCAAGCATACCACGGAGAGTACCACTGAGCTCCCTGGGGCAAAGCTGGCCCTGCTCTTAAGTCATATAAGTATATTTCCTTCCAGCAGTAACTTTCCTGGAAAATACACAGATTCGTTTACTCATGCTTTGGAGAAAGATTTACAAGTCCCCTTTTGTAAAGAGAAGTCTGTTAAGTGGCTTAGTAAGAAAGATGATCACTTCTTTGATCCTTGGAAACAGGAAGAGAGGTCCCAAGATTCTGAATCACTACCCAATGCCCTGACCCTGAGCAACCCAGCGCAGTCTTGGTCCGAGAGTGAGTTGGCGCTCTTCCGTCTGCTCTCTCTCCATTGCTTTTGATTTTACACGCTCTGAGTCATCTCTGCAGATTCTATGCGACCAGCTGGGTGACCAGCATCCAGCTCTGGGTCACCTGCCTTGATGGATGTGAGTCCTTCTAAGCATCTGCTCTGGGCACCTGTCTCTCCACCCTGATGAGTGACTCATCTTCCCTTACCTGTCTTCAGCCCTTGGCCCGTTGGGATGTTACTAGCAAAGCTTTCCTTTTCTCAGAATGGATCTGATTGTGTAACTGTATCCATTTACTTCTGACAGCATTCTCAGCTTTGTGTAATCTCCAAGCAGATGAATAATTTTCATTTGTGCATTTCAATGAGCTTGGGAAACGTTCAGGGTTCAGAGGTACAGCTAGAAATATTTCCAGAAAGGTGAGTCAAATAATGTCAGAGGTGACTGGGAAAGAGAAGAAAGTGTCCTGTCACACCTCTCTCGTGAGCCAACAACAGTCCTGATGTGCAATCTGGGGTCACTGTTTCCAGTTTGCAAATCCCTGGCTGTTGAAATGAAATGTCTGTCTCTTTGTTCTGCCTCCCACTTTCTCCTCCTTCTCTTCCTCCTACTTCTGTCTCTTCCAGTTTCCCACCTCCATTGCCTAATCCTCACTGATAACCCACTAAGCCTGGCTTAGTCCATTAGGAGATTCCCTTTCTGTAAGCATTCAGAATCCCGTACTTTTGCCAGCAGTGTGATTGCTTTCTAAGTAAGGATGAATGTCCCGTTCCCAAGAATGCAACAGCGAAAATGTCCAGAGGGAATCCTTCACCCTTCTTCTCAGGGCTGGAAGGGTGTCTTAAAAGAAGGCAAACTTGACAAAATATTCAAAAATACTCGCAATACACCTCTCATAACAATACCATCCCAGAGTGTAGTCCAAAATAAGATGAGGACTTGCCTGTACAACATCTTGTGGACATCTTGAAGGTGTCAAAAATGGCTGAAGGAATTGACACTCCTCCAGGCATTCTGTTAACCAAACCCAAAGCCTCAGGCTTTAAAAACTACAAGAACAGAGGCAAACAGTTCGGTTGACTTTGACTCCAAAGGTGTTGATGATGAGCAAGGGCAGAAGCCCCTCCCAGACACAGTCATGTACGTGCAGCTCCAAAGAACAGCATTAGCCTTGGACTGGTGCTTTGCATGGTGTTGATGACCTGCATCATCCAGGTGCTTTGCAGAGATTTAGCAAAAGGATTTTGACAGTGAACAAACAGTAGGAACTACACTTGGAACAAGCTGGACAGAGTTCACCGGTCTGTGGGGAGCAGGGAAGGTTGTCTCTGGGATCCAGCCTGCTCTCTGCTCCTGGTAGGACTCTTTCGTGCAGCCTTTGCTCCTTGGCATTCGAAGCAGCTTCCGCCGTAAGGGCCAGTTCAGCCAACTGAACAGAAGGCTCAAGCTCTGAAAGCCAAGATGCCCGAGCCCTTCCCATCTCTACGGCCCACACACATTCCACCCACTCTCCTTCCTCTCTCTCTTCCCACCAGTCTGGCCGCTCTTTCCCAGCCCCGCCCCCTCCCTGGACTCCTCCCCTTCTGCCCAGCCCTTACCTTTCCATACTTTTCAAACCTCTTTGACCCACTGCTCTTATCACTCTTTACACTTCACCTCCATTCTCCTGGCTTCAACCCACACACTGAGGTCTCCCAAATCCACAGCCCCAGCTAAGAGCTCTCTCACTACTTCTTCAGTATTTCAGGATCCCTCCCACCCCACACATCCTGATTTCCTGTTGTTTTAGTGGAATACTCCACTGCCCCTTCAACCTCTGACCCGGAAATTTTGCCTAATCAAGAAGGGAGCACAGGGAGGTGAAAAATCCATGAACCTTGAAGGCAGGCAGGGTTTAGGTCCTCCCTCTACCATTTAAGAGCTGTGTGTCTCTTGTTCACTGTCTCCGCTCTCAATTTCCTCATGTGGACAATGAGACCAAAGCTGCAGGGCTGGTGTGAAGATTAAGTAAGATAATGCATATGACGGACTCTGCATAAGGCTTTACTCATCAGCAGCCATAAGTAAGTGGTACTAATTTAATAATAATATGATAATAATAATAATAATACAATAGCTGTAGGAGCAGCAACCATGAAAACAGATAAGAACTGGAGATTGCCATGCCCCTCTGACAGTGCCCTGCTGCTTCCAGCCCGAGTGGGACACACACTGTCAGCCATCCCCAAAGCCTCTGCAGCCTCCTACTCTTGTCCCATGCAGGCCTCTCTCCAGCTCACGTGTGCTCTCATAATTAAAGTAAATCTCTTTACCTACCCTCAAGGAACTCAAATATGAGGCAGGAAGTTCCAATAATAATCAAAAGTATCAGAACTTCAATTGGCAACAAACCTATTTCTCCACTGGCTTCTCAAAAAGCTCATTTCCGAACGCTCCTCTGCTCTCAGCTTCTTGGGTAGATCAGCACAGCTGCACTGGCTCCAGGGCCCTGGGGATGGCTAGTGAAGCAAGGGGCTTCAGTGGGGCTCAAAAGGGAAAACAGGACACGCAACAGAACTGAAGACAGCAGACATGGCCCGAAAGGCCACATAATGTATCCCTGATGACAGAGGCAAGGACTCTTAAATGGACCTTGTTGTCCACCTGATATCAACCTCAAAGGGTAAGGATGTCCTCCAAGCACCCTAATGTCCCTAAGAGACATAAAAGTCGATTGTGACCTTAGAGAAAATCTTTGGTTCTTTATCTTTCAGTTTGAAGATATTTTCATTTCTTAATTTTTTTTTTTTTTTTTTTTTTGTGGTACGCGGGCCTCTCCCGTTGTTGAGCACAGGCTCCGGACGCGCAGGCTCAGCAGCCATGACTCACGGGCCCAGCCGCTCCGCGGCACGTGGGATCCTCCCGGACCGGGGCACGAACCCGTGTCCCCTGCATCGGCAGGCGGACTCTCAACCCACCAGGGAAGCCCCATTTCTTAATTTTTAATACCATTGAATGAACTGGATTTCGTAACTTTTCACGAGCTTCTCTTTCTCGGCTTCAGGGAATGCCCCCCTTCACTCCAGAATTCCATGACTTGGTGAACAAAAACATGTTAATGTCATCCACGCCCCTCATGCCTTCTCAGAGACTCGTACCACTCTCCACCACTCCTCATCTTCTTAGTCAGAAGGGCTGTACCCCAAGAAAGCCCTCTGGTCCTAATTTAACTGGAGCTTACCATAGTGTCAGGCAACTGGTGCTAATCAACTTCCCAATATGGTACCTGACTCTTTAGACATCACCTAAAACAGTGTCCCCAACCTTTTTCTCTTCTTGGTACACATAGAAAATACCTTTTGCATGGCTCCCTAGGGGTAAATAGATGAGACTGCTCACAGCTGGAGGTAACTAAGCCACAGCTCTGGAGGGCCCCAGGACCTGCGTGGCTACCCCCAAGAATTAAGGGGCTCCACACCTGTAATCCATTTGTAGCAACTCAGCATGCCCTGGCACCCCCGTGGAGAAGCACTACCTAAAAAATTGTCTTGCCTCAGAGACCAATAGAATGTTCATGCCTTTAAGTAAGATCTCCCCTTCAGAAAGTCCCAAATGTATTTTTCACCTCACTGTTAGCCTCTCTGAAATATGTTTCCCATTCAGTAGTCAGTGTTTTGTCATGCTCAGCAAGGAAGATGGCCTGGTGGCCGTCGTAAAGAATCAGGAGCCGTGTGGACTCTGAATTTACGATTCAGCAGCCACAGCTTCTGACTCACTCGCACTAGATGACCTGTGGAAAACCACTGGACTTTGACAGGAACTAATCAGACGAGCCAGAAAATGATATCAGAATAGGTTTCTACTGGAAACCAAACACTGTGTGAAAACTGAGACTTCCTGAGCAGGTAAATTAAAAGCAAGCTCTACAGGAGCAGCATGACAAAAGCCATATGTTGAACTTCAGCAAATGCAAGACAGAAAATAATCACAGCCTAATAATACCACACAGTGTCACAGGCTTCCACTCTATAAACTGCTGAACTGTGTCAACAAAGGCACCTGGCAACTGTCCTTTCTGTGTCACAAGCATTAAGTTGTGAAGCCTGTGGCCTCTGAAGCCAGGCAGACCTGGGGTAGAATCCTGGCTCTAATACATCCTGGCTACGTGATGTAGGGCATGTTATTCTACTTCTCTGACGGGAATGAATGCATCCTCCTAATTATCTCCACAGATACCAAAACAAGAAAGTTTTGACAAAAATTCAGTGGTGATTCTTGACTTTTAAAAAAAGTACCAATAAAAAAGGAAAAGATGCCACTTCTTCATAAAAGCTCAACTGGTAAATACTAGAGACAATCCCTCTGAAGCCAAGAGTAGTACACATTACCACAGTGTCATGCTGTAACAAAAGTATTCACAGAAAAAAAATATATACAAAAATTGGAAGGGAGAAGTTCTATTTTCAGACCAACATGGAGTAGAAGCACTTTTCCTATTCCTTTTTTTAAAAAATATATCTTTTATAAATTATTTTTTTTATTTATTTATTTTATTTATTTATTTTTGGCTGTGTTAGGTCTTCACTGCTGTGCACAGGCTTTCCCTAGTCGTGGTGAGTGGGAGCTACTCTTCGTTGCGGTGCGCGGGCTTCTCATTGAGGTGGCTTCTCTTGTTGTGAAGCACGAGCTCTAGGCATGCGGGCTCAGTAGTTGTGGCTCGCGGGCTCTAGAGCACAGGCTGAGTAGTTGTGGTGCACGGGCTTAGTTACTCCTTGGCATGTGGGATCTTCCCGGACCAGGGCTCGAACCCGTGTCCCCTGCATTGGCAGGCAGATTCTTAACCACTGCACCACCACGGAAGCCCCCTATTCCTCTTATTAAAAAACTTTTCACTCCTGTTAAAATGTTTCTCCTATGCCTCCTGATAAAAACCCTGAGCATTATATATAAAATAAACAAAAGAACTCCGAAAGATAGAAAGAAGAACTCAGACTGGCTAGGGACCTTGAAACCCAAGAAACATCATGGTAGTGAGTTTTCTGCTGTTCTTTTTGCCTCATAAATCCCAGACTGGATGCTGGAGAAGCCAACAATCCATAAACATCAATGGGAACAGACAAAAAATAAAGCCCCCAAAGTCAACTCTCTCTGGAGAAAGGAAGAGGAAAACAACCAGCAAGACACAAGTGTTCAGACAATAACCTCCCCACCCTAGAGAAACACCATGGGGAAAAGGAAAAAAAAAAAAAAACATGACCGTCACCCCAGTCAGCAAAGGCTGAGTGGGGAGCCTAGACCTTCACCTTCATCTGGCTGTAATGTGGAGCCCCGACCCACACACCAAACACATCGCCACTGCAAGTGTGCTATCAGAGAAGACCAAGTGGGAAGCAGGATTTTCATCCATGGCTGGGTATAACAAGGTCCTTCCCCACTGAGTCAGTTAAGGTCATGTGAGAATCTTGAACTTCTACTCCCAACAAAAGGTAACAAGGTGTCCCTTCCCATCCAGCCTAGTGGAGAGTCAGGACTTTCATCACCATCCTGTGGGAACAAGGACTCCTCACCAGTGTGGGGGTCTACAGAGGCCACATGGGGAGCAGAAACAAGGACCCCTTTCTTCCCAACCAGGGTGGTATTAACAGAGGCCTAGTGGGCAACCTGAATTTCTACTCCTACCCAAGGAGGAACAAGCTGCCCTTTCCTCATCTTCCAAACCCCGCTCCACAGTGTCCACACATTGTAGACAACTAGGACTTCCACATCGCCTGGGACCCTAACTCTCCTTGCAGTGTGATGTCAAACAAGGCTTTCTAAAATAGACTTAAATAAAATCTAGAGCCTCATAACATAAAACCAAAAACGTCCAAGATATGATCAAAAATCATTCAGCATACTCAAAACCAGAAAAATCTCAACTTGAGTAAGTAAAGACAATCAACAGATGCCAAAACCAAGTTGACACAGATGTTGGAATTATCTGAAAAATATTTCAAAGTAGCCATCATGAAAATACTTCAACGAGTAATTATGAGCATACTCGTAACAAATGAAAAAACAGTAAGTCTCACCAAGAAATAAAACATATAAAGTAGAACCAAATGGATATTTTAGAACTGAAGAATATGAGAGCCAAAATAAAAACTCAATGGGATGGGTTCAACAGCAGAATGGCAAAAAACAGAGGGAAGGGTCGGTGAACTTAGAACAGTAGAAATCACCCAATCTGAACAACACAGAGAAGTTAGACTAAAAAAATTAACAGAGCCTCAGGGGCATGTGGACAACAACAAAAGGTCTAATATTTGTATTTTCAGAATCCCAGAAGGATATGAAAAAGGATTTGTTAAAAAATACTCAAAGAAATAAAGCTGAACATTTCCCAAATTTGGCAAAAGATGTAAACTTCCAAATTCCAGATTTTGAGAGACTCCAAACAGGATAAACGCAAAGCAATCCACACCAAGACACATTATAATGAAACTTCTCAAATTAAAGACAAAGAATATATTTCAAAAGCAATGAGAAAAAAGCACACCTTATCTATATGGTAAAATAATTTAAATGACAGTGGATTTCTCATCAGAAACCATGAAGGCCAGAAGGAAGTAAAAACATTTTTCAAATGCTGAAAGAAAAGAACTGTCAACCCCAAATTCTACAGCCAGCCAATTTCTCTTTCAGAAACAAAAGGTAAA
The DNA here is from genome assembly GCF_011762595.2 of Tursiops truncatus. NCBI lineage: Eukaryota > Metazoa > Chordata > Mammalia > Artiodactyla > Delphinidae > Tursiops > Tursiops truncatus. The sequence goes on along the minus strand of NC_047047.1, from coordinate 74,243,065 downwards.
TAAAGACATTCTCAGGTGAGGGAAAACTAAGAAAGTCTGTTACCAGCAGATCTATCCTAAAAGAATGATTAAGAGAATTTCTCTAAACAGAAAGAAAATTATTTTTAAAAAGTAATCTTAGAACATCAGGAAGGAAGGTAATAAGAACAATGGAAAGAGCAAAAATATGGGTAAATACCACAGACTGTCCTTCTCTTGAGTTATCTAAACATTGTTTGATGTGGCTCTCAAAGTACATAGAAGAAATATCTAAGGCAGTTTTAAGTGGGCATGGGTAAAGAGACTTAAAAAGAGATAAGGTGTCTATACTTCACTTAAACTAGTAAATTGTGATAAGTTACTTACATATATTTTAATGCCATAAGCAACCACTAAAAATTTTATTCAAAAAGGTATACTCACGCAAACCATAGGTAAATCAAAATAAAATTCTAAAAATAAGTTTAACCCACAAGAAGGTGAAAAAAAAAGAAAACAAAGAAATGAAATATAGAGGAACAAACAGAAATCAAAAATATAAAATGTCAGACTTAAGCCTTAACATATAGTCACATTAAGTGTAAATGGTCTAAATACATCAACTAATAAAGATCAGCAGAGTGGCTGAAAAAAATATAATCTAACTAGGTGCTATCTAAAATAAACTCAATTCACATATAATGATAGAGGTAAGTTGAAAGTAAAACAATGGAAAAAGATACACCATGCAAATCCTGGTCAAAAGAAAGCAGGAGGGGCTTCCCTGGTGGTGCAGTGGTTGAGAGTCCACCTGCCAATGCAGGGGACACGGGTTTGTGCCCCGGTCTGGGAAGATCCCGCATGCCGCGGAGCGGCTGGGCCCGTGAGTCATGGCTGCTGAGCCTGCGCGTCCGGAGCCTGTGCTCCGCAACGGGAGAGGCCACAACAGTGAGAGGCCCGCGTACCGCAAAAAAAAAAAAAAAAAAAAAGAAAGCAGGAGTGGCTATATTATCATCAGGTAAAAGCAGATGTTAGAGCAAAGATAACTGCCAGGGACAGAAAAGGACAGTGTATAATAATAAAGGGGTCCATCCACCAAGAAGACATAGCAATCCTATTTATGAATAACTGACATCTTTGTAATTTTGTATATCTTTCCATTTGCTCAAGCCTCCTTTCATGTCCTTTTGTAATTTCATAAATTTTTTCATCTAGGCTATGCTCATTTCCTGATTTGTCAGCACCACAGTAAATAAATATTTTGAGACATAATTTGAGGCTATGAAATATCCTGTTTCTCCTTAAAGTTTCATCCACTAATGTTAGCACTGATCTGTATCTTTCCTGCAGCAACCATTACTGTGATGTTCTAATGGATATGTTCTCTTTCCCTTATTCCTTCTACATTTATTAATTGAAATTCTCCTGATGATTCTTTTTTATAGCTACATAGTAGGCAGTTGTAAAGCGGAAATCTAGTTTCTAGGAACAGTCCCCTATTAATGGGCACTTAAGTTGTTTTTGCTATAATAGGCACTATAATAAACCAACTGTATCTTTGCATAACAAAGAATTTGTTATGGAAATTGGAAAAGTATATCAGCATTTACCTTATATCTGCAACTGAAAATACTGAAATAATGAGAAAATGCATTTGTAATTTTGTTACATAATGCCAAATTGCCCTCCATAAGGACATACCATGAGAAATTTGATCTGACAGATGACTATAGAACATTAAATCCAAGTACTAGGGAATACACATTATTTCTAAGTACATGTACAAGGAACACTTATGAAAATTGACACATATTTGGCCATAAAATAAACCACAATATACTTCTCAGTATTGGTGTCATACAGATCACATTCTCTGATCTGCTCAGATCACAATGCAATAAAATTTAAAATTCAATAAAAAGATAACTAGAAACACCCATAGGTTTGGGAATTAAGAAATGTGTATCTAATTAACTGAGGGGTCAAAAACAAAATTAGAATATATATAGAATTGCATGATTAAAAAGCAACTAACATCTCATGTGGGACATACAGCATGTAAGATGAAGATAATTCTATTTTAATAGGAAAATTTCTAGGCCAAAATGCCTTTAAAAGAAAAGAAAAAAGGCTGGATATGAATGAGCTAACCACTCAGTTTAAAAACTAAAGAGAAAATGACAGAATAAATCTAAAGAAAGTAGGAGGAAGAAAATAATAAAGATTATAAACAGAAATTAATAAAATATAAAACAAAGCCAGTAGTTAGCTCTTTAAGCTCAATGAAATCAACAAACTTCTGGTAAGAATGCTTCCAAAAAATGAAGGGATCTGGCATGAGTAAACATGTAGGAAAGAAAAAAATGCAGCATATATTCATGTGAATACCTTCATGTCAATAAATTTGATAACAGAGAAAACAGACAAATTCCTAAAAAAACACAGCTTGCCAAAATTGACTTAAGAAAAAACTAAACTCTAATGGTCCAAAAACTGATAAATATATGGAATCTGAATTTTAAATACCTCACACTATGTATACACTCACAAAACATAACCCATCAAACCAGGCCCAGATGATTTACAATCAAGATCTACCAAATATTTATGGAACAAAGAATTGCAGTCTTAGATAAAACATTCCAGGGAACAGTAGAAAAGAGAACCCCTCCCCCAATCATTTCACAAGGTCTGGCTGACTTTAATTACAAAATTTAATAAGGATATTACTGAAAAATTAATATACTAACAAACTGAATCCAGCAATGTATAAAATATAATATATAATGATCAATATTTCAACAAATGTACAAAAAGCATTTAATAGACTTTAATACCCACCCATAATAATACAATTAAGTTGGCAAGCTAATAACAGAAGATTAATTTCTTTGACTTTCTATTTAAAAAAATCTACCGGAGACATCTTTCCCTTTAAAATCCAGGCAAGACAAGAATGTCTATTCTCACATCTTCAATTGACTAATGTCCTATAAATCATAGCCAGTGCTGTAAGGCAAGAAAAAGAAATAGTAGATAAAAAGTTGAGAGTCAGAAACAAAAATGTCATCATCCAAATGTGGTATGATTCCCAAGGAGAAAGCCCAAAAGAAGTTAAAGACAACCATTAGAATTTATAAGTTAACTTAACAAGGCTGTTGTATACAAAATCAATATTTAAAGGTCAATTATATTTCCAAACAATCCAGGAAGAGTTTTAAAATAAAATTTTAAAATAGATATCATTTACTACACCATCAAAAATATAAAATATTTAGGAATCAATCTAACATAAGATATGAAAACCCTTTTATGGAGGAAATTATAAAAACTTCACTGAAGATAGTAAACAATGCCTTGATAAATACTTAGGGTTAGAGGGCTCAGTTTTGTAAAAATATCAGTTTTCTTGCAAATTTATATATAGATTTAATGCCATTCCAACCAAAATTCCAACTTTTTGTGTGAAATTTAACAAACTGAGTCTAAAAGTTATATCAAAGAGTAATGGGCCAAAAACAGTGAAGACTGTACTGAAAAAGAACAAATAGGGAACATGCCCTACCAGATGTCAAGACAGCATGCTACAACACAGAGAGACAAACTGATTTAAATAGTTTTTTAAATGGAGATCCCAGGAGCAAACACATGCAACCACTGATCTCCTCCCTTTGTCATGCCACCAATCACAAAGAAAAAATAAACAAATAAACACAAAAATAACATCTTTAAAAACAGAGGAAGGGACAAAGTATTGAAAAGCAGGCACACAGTGATGATGATGATGATGATGATAACAATAGCTAACATCTACTGAACACCAAATCTGTGCCAGATATTCTGCTAACTAAATATGTGGAATTATCATATATAATCCTCACAATAACAAAATAGGGAAATTCTATATTATTAGCCTCTTTTATAGATGAGTAACTAGCCCAATTCTCCAAGTTAGCAGGAGCCCAAGCAGTCTGCAACGGGGACCTAACTCTGAGTAATGACGGGCAGGGTCAGCCTGGTGACAGGTTTCCTCCCTACCCCAAACCATTTCACCTTAGATCTGACATCTTGCACGTGTATTTATTAAGCAGTTTGAAAAACCACTATTTAAAAAGTCATGGGTTAACTAACCCGTACTTTAAAATGCAAATAACTTCCAGGATTATCATGGGCCTGTCAGTCATTCAAGCATTAATGAGAATTCACTCAGTAGAATGCTTTCTTTCTAGCAAAGTCATTTCCATGGAAGGACTGAGAAATGTGGGGAGAGGCCAGAAGCTGGGAGAGCTTCCTGAAGTGTCTGATAAAATGAACAGATATTAGGGATATTACAGAGGTTAACCGAACAGGATTTCGCAACTGCTTTTGTAATATTCAGTAAACTCAGGCAGAAAAAATGTCAGGCAGATCATACCCATCTCAGATAACTGTACATCGTCATATATGAAGGAGCAGACATGTCAAAAAGACTCACTGACAATACCTCACCTGTCATTCCTGGAAGGAGCTAAACTTTTAACCTTATGCAGAAACATGTACACAAAAATAGAGAGATCATCCTGTTTCTACACCCTGTAGTAGCTTCTACAGCACGGTATATGCAAACTCCTGTCCGGTGTAACTAAGGAGCGAAGCCCCCTGTCGGTCTCCCCTGGATTCTGCTTTTTTTTTTCAAATTCCTCTTCCTGTCCCACGGGGTATCTGGTCATCACACGTCCACCATCATGTCGGGCACTGTACACTCAGCGTCGCTCTAAATGAAACCTGCCTGTTCCAGAGCCACCATCAGAGCTGTCCTTGCATTCTCTGCTCTGCTGCTCCCTCGACACACAAGGTAGCTTCTGTGTCAGCCAGGAGTAGAGATGGGCTCCTCCTTCACCCCTCGTCCCACTCTTGGACCCTGCAGGGGGAGTCTAGTCTGGCACTGGGGTAACACCTCCCCTCACTTCCCTGGCCTGGCTTGGGGGAGGGGGCAGGACAGTTAACTGCCCATGGTTACAGGCTCATGACTAGGGGTTCTGGCTTCATCTGTTGCTAACCCAGACTAGTTGTTGATGCCCTCTGTGTTGCTAAGAGAGACCAGCCAGGATCGCACCGCAATTCGCACAAAGACAGTGTCCCTGCTTATGAAGTCTGGGGGTAGGGCAGGTGGTCGGTGTTGGTGATGGAAGTGGAGATAGTTTTGCCATCTGTTAGTAAGCTCTGGTCAGGGAGGGGACGGCGGGTGGGCAGCAGTCTCACTGCTTGCTGACAGCTGCCTTTGGAACACAGACTCGACAGTGCCTGAGGGTTTCTGCTGGGGGCCCTAGTGCCAACTGCAGGCTCAGAGATAAAGCCCTGCAGCTTATGTACCCAGGAGTCAGAGGGTAGAGTCATCTCTCTCCAAGGAGTTAAATCTAAAGAGTCCTATTTTCTGCCACGTGGGCCATGCTGGGCACGCAGGGTGAACGCTCTGTGCAGCCCCCAGGGCCCCAAGATCCCAAGGGGACCCCACGCCTGGGGGTTAATGCTAGGCAGTTGCCATTTTGAAATTCTTTAATTGTTGTATCTTTGAGTTTCGGTTTTCTAAGTGGTCTGGGTTGAGCTCCGTCCCCCCGCAAATTTCTATGTTGATGTCCTAACTCTCAGCATCTCAGAATGTGCCCTTATTTGGAAATAAGGCTGTTGCAGATGTAATTAGTTAAATTAAGATGAAGTCATACTGGAATGAGGTGGGACTTAATCCAACATGTCCGGCGTCCTTATAAAAAGGAAATTTGAACACAGAGACAGACACACACAAAAAGAGGATGATGTGAAGGCACAAGGAGATCACCTTCTACAAATCAAAGACCATCTAAGACCACCAGGAGCTGAGCGACGGGCGTAGAACAGCTTCTTCCCCACAGCCCTCAAAAGGAACTAACCCTGCAGATATCCAGCCTCCAGAACTGTGAGACAGTAAATTCTGTGGTCTAAGCCACACGGATGTGGTACTTGTTACAGCACCTCTAGGAAACTTATACAGTAATGGAGTCTGATGGGACAATGGATCATGCAGCAGAGGCTCAGAGACTCCTGCCACCTCCCCGCCTTCCCTGAATGGATTCTGGGCTGTCCCCTCTCCTGTCCCTAGTCAGTGACCCCGTTACCCTCCTCCCCACGCAGGGAGGGTGGGAGGGGTACATACATCTCACACACTGAGTCACAGTGCCCACACTAAATGAGGGTCGCGTCGCACTTGCCCTGCAAGTATCCCCGTGCCCTGGAGACAGCAGAATCAAATAGCAAATAAAAAACCCATAATAGGTTTAAAGAAAGGCTATGGACATCCCTGGGCACTTTTACTCCCAGTTCTCTGCAAGCAGTGTTCTTACTTTTTCTGTGGTAGGTAAAAAGCAGGTATTTCCTGCAAAGGGGTGCATAGATTGACCAGTGAGCCTTTTTGGAAAAGTTAAGAGCCTTGAGAGGAGAAACGAATTCAACCTCTTAACAACGTCCTCATATTAAGGTGGACCTGGAAGGTTTAAAGCAAAGTAGGATGGGCAACTCCCAATGCTGAAGATAGCAGGGCCTACGAATGTCTTCATCGCTCCGGTCTGTAACCTGAAATTGGATGACACCTCCTTCTAGACCCTCACTGGACTGTGAGCTACATGAGACGTAAGACACGGCCCATGTCCCCTCCCTGTGGTAACCACCCGCCCCCACCCCCACCCCCCTGCTACCTAGCACGAAATCTGGCACAGAGCTTATTATTAAATGTTTGTGGAATTTATTTTTTTAAAAAAAGGCTATGTAAATAAGGAAAATCTTTTTTCTGCTCTTTGAACAAAGGGACCCACACTTCACTTTGCACAGGACCCCACAAATGGTGTAGCCAGCTTTGTAGAAACGAAAGAAAAAACTGAAGGAACAAGCACTGACAGCTTGGAAGGCCCAGGTTCCAACTGTTCCTGAGGCCCAGGTACAGGGCCCCGAGGCTTCTCTGAGATACACTGGTATCCTGACAATACAATCCCTCATTTATTGAAGAGATTTTGAGTTAGCTGTTCCATAATCTACAACCAAAAGAATCCTAGCTGATACTAGCATGAATGCTCTGTGAATCTGAATCCTCAAAATTTGAAATAGCACAAAATTTTAAAAATTAACTTTGTATACAAAGTTTGAAACAATGTGAGTCCTCAAACTGTTTTTGAAAATTCCTCTGGGATCACATCATTTCCAAGCTATCTGGCTGAAGGGATTATAAACTATGTTTCACATTAAGATCACATGTTAGAACCATTTTAGCTATTAAGCAGAACAGCCCACCATCTTTTAACAATATCCCGTAAATCGTGCTGTTGTATTTGCGCTCACGACTTGTGTGGGTTCGTCAACGTTTACTATTATTATAACTGAAAATCGTTTTTATATCTTAGAACAATATCATCCAGGCATTCATTAAGTGATAAGCAGCAATAATACCTTGGAACAGAAATGAGATGTGATAACATCCTTTGAAGAAAACCAGACAAGCACCACTGTTCATTTAGCAGGCAGCACTAAGACAATGGCCACAGAGAGTGCTAGAAAAGGAAAGGCAGCACTAAGGCAGTTGCACCTTTAAGCTTGCAAAAAATTAGTCATATATATTCAGGGATAATGGAAATTTTTCTGCTGACATGGCCGCCCAAGAATGTCATATAATATGCCCCAGACTCCAAAAGTAGAAATTTACACACTTCAAGAATGCATTCTCTCCACTTTATACACTCTAATAATTTTATTTATCAAAGAGTTATTTATAAGGAAATTAGTCTTGAATTATGTAAGATTTGAATTAGGCAAGGCCTTCAGGAATGTGCCCCTCACATACAATGTGGCCACTCTGAATCGCCTCCTTCTTGGCTTGGGGGCCAAGCACGAGGACACGCCGGGAGAGTATGTCTGGGACACGCTCTCCTAGCTTCTTGGCTTGTCATCAAAGCCTGTCAAAGGGCAGCCTCCTGTCACCAGACTCGAAAAGGCAAAGCTGAGAAAACATCCTCCCAGGAGCTGAGTGGTAGCCAGCACGCCTACCCCCATCTCACACCAGAACAGTTTCCAAGGAGTGAGAGGCCGGCCCTGGACAGGAGGACCGGCTCTCAGCATCCTCACACTCACACACTCACACACACACACACACACACACACACACACACACACTCACACACACACACACACTGAGGATGCCTGCACTCCAGGTCCAATATGGGGTGGGCCCAGCAGGCTCCTCCTGCTTTCCTTCCTCATTGTAAGAAAGCAGCAACGCCATCACATGAAAAGCCTCGTGGAAGAAACCCATTTTCCTCCTACGATGAGCAGATGCCCCACAGACTTGGTGCATCATTTGTAAACGATTTCAAAGTTTATTTGTCTACTCCAAGGAGATTACTGGAATTTCCAACTGCATTTTAATGTAATTGTTTCCATGCTGCATAGGAAGTTTTTGCAGCCATAGTAATCACCTCTGATGTACAATTAGAGGCTGAGAATCTGCATCCCTGTGGAACACAGCCTCTGTGTTAGGGCTGCTACCCTTCAAGGCTTCAGACTTCTGCTGCGACTCCATTCAACAGAAGTTTACTGAGAGTCTGCTGGGTGCAAAGCAGGGGCTCTGCCTTCAACAAGCTGATGCTCTGTCACTGCAGCTCTCATGCTTCTGTGGCTGCAGAATTCTACCTTCAAATGACTCAACATAATCCCCCACGGATTGCTGTATAAAACAGCAAAACGTACAACTGTGTTGTTGAAATGAGGGTGCAGAGTTCCAGTAATCTCTCCCCCGACCCCTCAAACTCCCCCATCGAAGCAGGACCTGCAAAGGACCCCTCCGTGAGAACAGTATGCACATCCATAGTTCCTAAATTTTGAAAAACTCCTAAAAGATGCAAAACCACGGCAAGCTTAACAAAAATAAAATACCCCCGAAGAGCTGGGCCAAAGAGCAATTAACCGATAAAATTAATGCCTGAGAAAATTAAGCATGATTGTTCAAAGCCGAACGGTTCAGCTTCAGGAACATTCAGGTAGCCTAGTGGAGGTGAGCCGCCAGGAGGACCAAAGGAACTCTTTCCCTTCTCTTTTTGACTGAGCCTCCCTTAGAGAATTTTGCACCAAAGATGCCTTACCTTTCTCAGAAAAGGGGGTGAACAGTATTCTTTAATTCTGCCCGCATTCCCTCCCCCCTCCTTCCCAGCTCTGCCCGGGCTCCATCTTCTCTCCATCTTCACGCGTTCCCACGATGATCTCATCCTGCCCAATTTTAACATCATCTACCTGCTGATGACTCCATTCCCAGCCCTGCCCTCTCCCCTGAATTCCCGAGGCGCGCTTCTAAGTGCCTACTCGCTCTCTCCACCTGGTTACCGCCTAGAATCCGTAAACTCAGCAAACCTAACACAGAACTCTAGATTTTCTTTCCCTTTCCCCCCTCCAATCTTCGCCTTTCTTTTAAAGGACACCACTGTCCACCCAGCTCAAAACAGAAGCCCAGACGTCATCCTTGAATCCCTCCTCAATCCACCTGCCAGTCCTGCCTTCCCTGCTTCCAATCGTATCTGGACCCATCCCCACCTGCTGGCTGCCACGCTGCCCCGGCCTCACCTGGACACTGCGGCAGCCTCCCGACTCCTCCCCTGCTTTCACGCCTACCTCCCTTCTCGGCAGCCAGAAAGCTCTTCGGACAACGTCAGTTTCTTAAGAGCAGCAGTGAATTCTCCCTGGCTGTGTCTCTCCATTCCACCTGGCTGCATACCCCTCTCCCTCGCCTTAGCGAGCTCCAGCCACTCTTTCTGCCTCTGTCATTCTCAAACACCCAGAGCTCGTCCCTGCCTTGGGGACACTGAACTAGCTTGCTCCATGTGCCTGGAATGCATGCAGATCTACACATGGTGGCTCCTTCCTGGTACGCAGGTCTCAGCTTTAAGGTGGCCTAGTCAGAGACGCCTTTCCTGACCAGCCCTGAGTCACCCTCCCAGACATCTCCTTATTTTATATTAAACACGGCATTTATCATATCCAATATTTCCTTTCATTCACTGGTATGCCACGTGACCCCTCGTTCTATCAGCAGAATGTAAGTTCCATGTAGGCAGAGAACTCTTCTCTCTTGCCACTGCTGTAACCCCAAGGCTAGAACGGAACCTGGCGCCTAACAGACAAGTAACCAACATTCAACGAGTAAATGGATGAGTGAATAGTAAAATGCCTCCCGCCTCTTTGGGGAGCTGTTGGTCCCCAGGTCCCTGTAATTATGGTGGACCTGTCAATCACAGTAACCCTCAACCCTGGCCATGGCAATGGGTCCAAGGTCTGGGCATGTGAACCAAGAAAAGCAAATGAGATTCCCCCAGAGACCTGTGTACGTGGATGCTGACAAAAGAAAACTTCTTTCCTCTGGGCTGCGATGATGTAAGTCCACAACCATCTAAGGCCATGTCCTCTTCCCCAATCTGTAGAGAGAAAACAACAACAACATCAAGGGCAAGTCTCACACAGTGCTTACGGTGGGCCAGGCACTGCCCTGAAGGTTAACACACACTCGCCAATGTAAGCTTCTCAACAACTCATGAGTGGATTCCCATTATTATCATGATATTTCTCTAGACGATGAAACAGAGGCCCAGAGAGGTTAGTTAACTTGCTCAAGGTCACACAGCAGTCAGCCTCCAGAGCTTGCTCTTAACCATTGTGCTCTACTGTCTCCAAGAGCAGAAAGGAATGAAGCCAGCTAGCAGGAAAGCAGAGTCAGGGAACGGAGGAGAGGTCGCTGGTGGCTGGCTTGGTCCCACATCCAGGTGGCCTGTTTCACCTCTGGATCCTCTAGTCGCTGAAGTCAATCAATTCTCCTGGGTGCCTGTCACTTGCAACTGGAAGGATCCCGACAAAAACACAGGACACCACAGAAGGGGCTGGCACTTTAGAGAAGCACCACAGAACCGGCCACACACTGTGTGCCGGCATCGATTTACTGCAAAGAGAAATTAAGCCTTTTGTTTTCAAATGGGCAAGTCATCTGGATTTTCAATCAGTCGAAAAAGATCTAAATAGCTATTGTTCCCTGCCCTGTTCTAGGTCCTGTAAGGCATGCAGAGACATTTAAGGCGTAATATCAAGAGTACTTCCAAGATGCCATGCAGTTGAATTCCTCCTTCACCCAACTGCCTTCTGTAATGACGAAACCAGCATTATGAGGAAGGTCTACACTAGAGATGGGTGCCACACATTGACCTGAATCCTTCAGGCATTTGTGCAGATTGCTGTGCGGGCAAGAGCAGAGTCAGGGCATCAGGGAAGTGCCTTCCTATCTGCCACCAACCACCACCTGGGTGCAAAGTCCTGCAATGGAGCAGGCGGGCTGTCTCGCTGCCCCTGCCTCCTCCCTGCCTCCAGACGCCCAAAAGTCCCCTTGACCAGAGCAAGGACTAGAGATGCAAAAAAAGCAACCAAACAGCTGGGAAGGAGGAGGACTCCTCAGGCTCTGGCCGCTCAGGCTGCCCACACAGCCCGCTACGTACAGCAGGAGCTGGACCCAGGACACACTGACCAGCTGCAGAGGGATCTGCTAGAGCAGCCAGCTCTAGACTTCCAAGACAGCAGGCTCTCAACCTGCTCCTGAGCAGAAGTGGGATTCCCACACGGATGGCCACATCTGAGTCTTCAGTCCCCTCTTACACTAATTATTGGAACTCTCAGCAGACAAGGAGAAACTTCAATAATGTCCTTCTGTCAGGCTGAGTGGAACATGACCTCTACCTGAGAATAATTTCCAGACATATGAAAACATTCAGTAACTCAAAGGGGAAGACCCATTCAGTCAAAGTGGCAGTCACTTCAAAGCCTACATACCCTCTCTGTCCACAATACAGAGAAAATGCAAAATGGGGAACAAAAAGGCAGAGTCACTATGGAAACCAAGACATATTCGTGAGGGACTAGGAGGGGAACAGAAACATCCAGGGACAAGCTGGCTGAGCCTCAGGCTTGTGGAAGCAGAGATGTCAGGACAGGGGTTACAGGCAGGGTCTCTGCTTAAAGGCAGGACTGGGGTAAGGTTCCACACCATCCTCACAGAGTTAAACCTGTTCCTCCCCAACTACCTGGGACTACCGTTTCATAGGAGCAAGATCCAGGATTGCTAAAGAAGGGAGACGATGCCTCAGTCACTAGGAACAGAACCAAACTGCCCACGGGCCTGGTGCCTGGGTGTGGAACGTCCCCACGCCACCCTGGAGCAGAAACCCTGAACTCCCATTAGATCTGATTCTGGACTGGGGACAACTGAGGGAAATCTCCTGGGTGAGCACAGAATGAGAGAGAGAGAGAGAGAGAGACAGAGAGAGAGACAGAGAGAGAAAATAATAAACAAAAACATCACACGTAAAGTGAGACTGCAAATCCCAATTCCAAAACACAGGAAGGAACTTAACGCTCCAAAGACAGCCAATAATATCAGAGCAGGAATTCATACCAGATGAAATTAATCCCATGGAATAGTCTTTTATTCAAAATAATTGCATTTAGAATATTCAAAGAGGTAAGCAAGCAAATAACTTCCATTTTTAAAAATGCAAGAAATTTTGAAACACAAGCAGCCGTCAAGCGAGAATAAGGGACGGGAGCTTGAGCACAGTAATCAATGATGAAACCGTTTGCCAGAAGAATGCAAAGCAACACATTAAATGGAAAAGTTGTAACACGTCCCAGGCACAAAGACTTAAGAACACATATATATTCAGTAGCTCAGACTGACTTTGAGTTGAGGGCAGGGAGAAGGGACCAGAGAGAAACCTGAACGGTTTGATCTGGCCCTTCAGAGAAGACCCCAAATCTGCTTGGTGCCCTCCCGCTGTGCCCCACCTCCTCTCCTGTGCAGGCTGCTTTGACCTTTCTTGAGCTCCCCTGGATGTCCCTTCTCCTAGAACATTTTGTAACCATTTCTATCTAAAATTGACAAAACAAAGAGAAGCTGAGACTTCGATGGCCAGTGTACTTGGGGTCGATTGACTCCACCACCACTGGCCAGGCCAGCTGCTCCGTGTCACCAGACAGCCCCGCCCTTCACACCGGGAACTCCCAGCATCACATCATGAGGGGCGTGCCTAGCGGTTGTTCTCAAGCTCCAAGGAAACCACTTTCTGGAGAGTGTGTTTTTGTCTTCTTGCCTGTGTCCAAACTCAGGACTGCTGGTTCAAGTGAATCTGAATGTTTTCTCTCTTATGCTGCACTTTTAATATTTATACCAACAGACAATGAAGAAAATTAATTATACATATATCTATGAATATATAAATATATGTGTAAGGGGGTATTATCTACACAACATGTGTATGAATACTGCTCTTTGGGGGATACATTGAATATTTGCCAAATTCTTAATTCTAACGTTAAAAAAGATTCCTATTGTCTTATTTACTAAAAAAGAAAATATAAACAAATAGGGACTAGGGCAAAATTTTCATAAGACCCCAGCACATTAGAGATGTTTAAAGATAATTTATTGGTTTTGGCCACCACCATTTTGGAATGCTGAACAAATGATGCTGGTGAGGCACCTAAATACCTGCTTGAAATCATCCAGTGTGTCTGGTTTTTTTCTGTCATCTTACGAACTAAAGTTTCATTTCCTTGCTGAAGGCTTCCTCACCACTCAGCTTGCAGTGATTCAAGAAAGCCTGACCCCCAGTAGCCTAGCTAGAGCTATTCACCCAGCCCTTCCCCGAGTGCCTTACAGAGATTTGTTCCTCTCCTACTAAATTGCCAAAACCCTGAGGAAAGTGCATTGTTTTTTTAAAAAAGGAAATACCTTTCAGTTTGCTCTTGTATTTTAATTTGTGATTACAAAAACAATAATACTCAAAGAAAATAATTACAAATCAGTCGCCATTTTATTAACCAGAGATAACGCCATACATTTTGTGAATATCCTTTTCAGCCTCTTTTCTGTGCATATGGACTTTCCTTTTCCAAAAATGTAATCATACTAGACACAACACTGTAGAGCTTCCTTTTTACTTAAAGGTATATCAGGGTATTTTTGCCAACAAATGGAGATCTACCTCCTCCTATAGATACTATTATCATCCTCATTTCACAAATCAGAAACTAAGGGTCAGGAAGGTAAATCTCTCTGCCCAAGGTCACGTGGTTACTACTGAAGGGCAGAGCTGAGAGCTGAATCCAGATCTCCCAAGGTCAAGTCCAGTTCTCCTTCTAATTCTACAACATCACTAGGCTAATTCTCAGTCAGAAGGCCAAGAATGCCATGGACAGGAGATTAGCAGCTCAGAGTCTTCAGGACCGACATGATTCTGTCAGAACACAAAAGTTTAAGAGCCAGCACAATTGCTGGGCAACTTGCTGGGACACTGGCTAAGTTCTTCAAGGGTTCAAGCTGCCAAAAGACATGGGGAACCAGGACCTAGGAGAAGAAAGTGGAGACCTTTTCAAATTAAGCTGGGATTTAAGTTCATGAAAGAAGCCCCTTCTGCTGTCTTGAGGGGAAGAGAAAAGCTCATGCGCTGTGGTGCGAGGGGAGTGTGTATTCTGCACAGCCTCTCCCAGGGAGCCAGAGCCAGCATCTTTGGTTTCCCCTTAGCCCAGCACCAGAAATTGCAGAGATGAGGTGTTCTTGGAGTTTGATTCTGAGGCAGAGAAGCCACGAGGGGCTAGAGGAGGCACGATGTGAAGTTGGAAACTAGGGCTACGCTTAGCAAGCTGAAGTGGCTGTGTCTCTATTCCTGACATCAGAGCATCAAGAAAGGCCCCTGGGCCCCAGAATCTATCATCAGTCTTGAAGGAACCCTCCTTTAATTCTCATCTCGATACTCAATGGTAATAGTGATAAATAAGATAGCATGTTAAGCGCTGTCGTGTGCTAAGAACTTTACCTATTCAATCCTCAAAACAACCAGAGATGAGAATTATTTTTATTCTCATTTTACAGAGGAGGAAACCAAGGCTCAGAGAGATATGCCCAAGGTCACACACGTGGTGGCTACAATTAGAATCCACACGGAGGTTTGCTTTCTTACCACTATTCGAGAGAGGGACCACCCACCAGCGCCACCCTAGCCTTGAATTGTTCCATTTCCCCCTGACGTGCACGGGAACACATGTGAAAGTGTTGCCCCCTGCCTCTGTAGTGACTTAATCAGCTGTGATACATCAGAAGATAGATGTTGTGATTATTTCATAGACTGGCTTTTGTACCAGGAAATTGATGGGCTGTTGAAGGCTCAAATTCAGGGACTTCTGGCATATGCTTCCTTAGGATTTTCCATTCAGGGACCTTAAAACATTTTTAAGAGATTTTTATGCATGGTATCATTCAAGATGTTTCTTAAAAT
Organism: Tursiops truncatus; assembly: GCF_011762595.2. Taxonomy (NCBI): domain Eukaryota; kingdom Metazoa; phylum Chordata; class Mammalia; order Artiodactyla; family Delphinidae; genus Tursiops; species Tursiops truncatus. Next base: position 74,227,751 of record NC_047047.1, on the reverse strand, counting down.
TAAAATTCCAGAGCTAGAAGTACCCTTAAAAATCCTCTAGTCCAACCCTTTTAATTAAACAAATGAGGAGCAGAGCCCCTGTGTGAGAGCACTGGAGTGTCAGGGGCTGTGCTTCTAACACACGACACCCCCATAAGGATGAGACTGAGAGAAACAATCTAAATTGTACCCAGGTTCAGCAGACTTCTATCATCCATCACTGGGGGAGTAGATATTATATCTGGCAAAATGCCCTCTGAATTTCTGTTTTCACAAAACATTACCAAAACACTAATTAATCCCATGTTTGCTCTTTTCTGGAAGAAGGAATAAAAGCTCTGAGAACGTTAAGGGGAGGGCAACTGTGAGTACTTAGCAATTAGGAGTGACCCAGAAGTAGGCAGGATGGACAATAATTTATACCACCAGAGTTCAGAGATACAGCGAACGTTCTTCCCACTTTTGCAGAGAATCAGAAAAGCTTTAACTTCCAGAGATTAGTGAATTTAAGAGACTGCAGCAAGGTCATCTCTGAAACAGACAGTGGTGTCCTCACAATGGCCAGCATCAGTGCTGGGAGCCATGAGCCACCTTCAGGTGGTCCTGAAAGCAACAGACAAAGGATAGAAGAAAAGAACTTGCAGATGGCACTGGAGATTGTTGCTGAGACAAACTGACATGATTTGAGGGGATTTCGTCCCTGATTAACAAACTCTGGGAACGGGGTGAGGGTTAGAACTATTCTGATTCGGGCTTAAACGGTAGAATGGGACTCTATTTTAATCCATCTCTTACTGAAAATAACATGTCACTTATCCAGCTACACTGTAGCTTCTCCAGAGCACAGCTGAAGGGTGTGGCTTTATGTAGGAACAGGAACACAACCATTTTTTTCTATATGATACAAAGCCAGTTCATCGGCTTAAAGAGAGTGTCTTTTGGAGATTTTTAGGGGTAAGAGAAAGTATGAAATTTGAGGTCTGTGGTCATTAATTTAAAGAGAATCCAACCAGCACAGTTATGATGTGATTTTTTTTTTCTCCAGCAGTGCCCAGATGCTCAGGTATGACTCAGTGTAAGTGGACAGCTGGGTCTAACCAGGTTGGGGGTTTCTGGGCAAGTATGATATAGAGGAAAAATGGCTAAGGGTAGGTAAGAACTCTGCAAGGGATTGGAGACGGTGCTGATGAGGAACCAGAGCTTGATCAGGAGGGAACTGAAGCCATGGGGAAGCTGGGAGTAGTGAGCAAGTAGGAGGGTCGATGGACTGGGCATCTCAGCGAGGTCAGAGTCACTCAAGTCAGCAGAGGTGGAATAAACTAAGCGGAGGTCTGATCACTGGATCCCTTATCTGGAGCCAGATTTAAGAGCAAGTAGTGTGGAGCATCAAGGTCAGCACAATGGTCCACAGAAAGCAGAGACCCCACAAAGTGAAGCACTGAAAGAAAAATCTCTGAGGATGAAACCTTCTTCACGGACTTAAAGTTCGGCGCTCCCTGCACTCTGCTCTGCACTCTGCCAGGCCAGGCTGTAACTCAGGTCATTTCTCCCTCCCTGCTCTGATCAGCAGGACCAAAGGTAACACGTCCCCTAGTGCCATAACATCTCCCAGTGCCCTTCGGTCATAATCAGTGCAAATAAGCCAGTAGAAGGGACAAAGGCTCATTTTCCATCATAAGCTCCAGAAGATCCTTCTGTTTCTTTATAGCCCAGCTACAGAAATAACAAAAGAGCAGAATTCTATAGTGCAGAAATCAAAGGATGCCTGTTAAATACCTTCCATATTCCAGCAGCTATACTAGAGGTTTTCCCACCGGGAACTATTGTAATATTCATAATGACTTTGAAAGGTGGGAATAATTTGCCCTACTTTACAAATGATCAAACCGAAACTTGGAAACCAAGTCACTTACCCAGGACCTCACAGTTAGGGTACAAAGGAGCCAAGACTTGAACACTGATTTTGAACACCTTGAACACCTCAGACACTGATTTCCCCAAGCCCATACTCCTGCTATCATCATAGCATGCTGCCTTTGGTGAAATGGTGGGCGGGGGGCGGGGGCGGGGGGGAGAAGAGAAACTGTGGTTTCTTTGAACACAGAACACATAATTGGGGATGTTCACCAGTCTGTTCTGCCTGAATCCACATCAGGCAGCTTCGAATGCTCGCAGTTTCTGGATTATCCTTGGGCCCTTTCTGATTTGTCCTGCCACAGAGGAGGCGGGGCAGGAGGAATATTGGTTTAAATGAATGCCAGACCAGGCTGTAACTCAAAGAAATGCATGAAGAATATCAGTTTCGCTTTCTGTCTTATGTTTAAAACAGGCTTTTCCCCCAACAAATATTTGCTGCTGAAGATGTCCTTAGTAAGCCCCCAGTCATGATTTTTCAACTCAAGAAAACATGTGGTCTGAGGAATTTTAACCTTCACAAACCTACAAATTGCACAGCGTCTTGGCCTAAAACGGGTGAAAATTAAATATTCACTTTGAAATCTGCCAACTCTTTGTGGATTTTCCCCCTTCTTTTAACTCTCTTCAAAATTTTAAAAATTTAAATTAAATTTCAGAAGGTTAATAACCATTAGCCGAGGTATTTTTACTCCGAGTTTTAAGCACTAGCCTTATATTATTTCCATAATACTGTTTTCCTCCAAAAACCTTTTGTATTACGGTTAAATGATTTAGCAATTCTCATGCAACGCACTCGGGGTCATCTGTTTCGAAGGTTTCTCCTTACCAGCATTGCCAGAGGTGGGAAAGCGAGGTTGGAGAAGCCTGGAGCTGGGAGGCAGGCAGTCCAAACCTGAGGCCTGAGAACTGCAGAAGCCCCAGCCGTGAAGGACTTCTGTTTCGGGGTGATGGTAGTTATCGGAGGCTGAGTGACTTTCCGGTTCCGGGTTTTTCCTTCCTTTTTCTCTCGAGCAGCTTGCCGAGGCCATCTGCTCTCGTGAGGGGTGAGGGTGTCTTAGAATGGCGGAGAGATGGCGTCCGTCTCAGGGACTGACGCTCTAGCCTGCGTCACAGATTCGAGTAGGAGCCCTATGTAGAGAAGGTCCACAGGCCGAAGCTAGAGGTGCCGTCTGCACAAACTTGGGCTCTTGGGGACACGAGCTCCCGCAGGGGTCCATGGGAGATGCGCAGTAGGAGATGCGCAGTGGGAGGTGCGCAGAGGGAGAAGCGCCGTGGGAGGGAACCCTGCGAGCGTTTGTATCTGTGGTGGAGCCGGGGGCGGCCGCCTTTGCATCGACGTCCACGGCCTCTTAGTGACTGCAGTTATAGTTCCCCCATCCTCATCTTTCCTCGCCCCTCCCTCCGCAGCCCCTCACTCCCAAAGAAGGTTCTTCGTTCATAGGCCATGAGAGCGCCATTCATGAGTTCATGTGTGACTTCCCTGGGATCTCCCAGAAATACCTGGGGAAGTGAAAGGGGTCCTAGGTTATAAGAGCAAAAGCCAGTGAAATTTGGATGGCGGGGGAGTTGTAACTTATTCAGACGTTAGGCTCTAAAGTTGGACCCTAAGGGGACAATCAGGTATAGCCCAAATTACTCTTGAACATCCCTTAAATTGCCCATAAGTATTCTACAGTATATAAAGGCATTTGTTTACAAAAATTTCGAATAGCAAATATACATATATAGAGTTTTTACAGTTGCATTCACCATATAATAAATAATATGCGTGCAAAATATAATTTTGCCAAACTTTTAATTGTACAAAAGGAAGCACATAATTGGATGAAAATGAGATGCATGCATGAAATAGCTGCCGTGGTCCTAATGTGGTGACCCCCATTCAACCACAATCTGGTGAGCGGTGGAAATGCAGATTTCGGGAGAGGCAGATCTAGGACTGGAAACCAAGTCCTCTTGCTGTCCTAAATTTTAAACATGAAAATCCCAACCTGAAAGTTCTTCTGTTTCAAAGATTTAGTGCACAAAGTCAAGTTCACTGTCTCTTTATCTTCCTTCATGACTTTAGAGCCTCTGATGAGGGCGGTGGGGACAGCCGTGGGCAAGTGGTTGCGACCTGAGAGTGGGGTTGAGGTTTGTCAAGCATCAACACAGTCCTTCTGGCGGTGGAGACCAGAAATGAAGTGTGAGGACATCCACCCAGAGCCCTCTCTGTTAGCCCAGGTGTCGAACCTTTTTCTGGACTCCCTCACCTCATGTGCCTTCCTCTGTGTCTGTACATCTGCCCTGATTCCCATCTTGGACTCCAGCCCGACTGAGGAGAGACAGAGGTGGCAAGTGAACTGGGTCCTAAAGAAAGGGTGCGATGTGCGTGTGCAGAGGTGGAGGCCTGCACATTGTGAGGCGTGGAGCAGACACCCCACTCCCCCACAGGGAGTGTCATGAAATGTTAGCACCCGCACCTTGAAATGAAGCTAAAACCGCAGGAACCTTCAATTTATGCCATGTGTGAGTACAAAGCCTCTCCCAAATTCCTGCAAATTGGGGGAGTGGGTGGAGTAAGGGGGGCCATATCCTCATGGTGGGTTCTGACATGTCAAGTCTGATGGAGACTCAAGCAAGCAAAAGGCTTTATTCACTTCCAGATTCTAATTTCCCTCCAGAGCCCAATTCATTTCTCACCCTTTGGTTTCCTTAGACTGTAAGTCCATGGGGGGTGTGGGGGAGAAGTAGAAAAGAGAGGAAGAGAAATTGAAGAGAAGTGAAAGGCAGAAAAGACAGAGATTTCTCATTCAGTGTGGGCTCAGCACTTTACTTCGGTGGTGCTCTTTCCAAAACCCTAATCTAATTGGGAGAAAAACATCAGACAAATCTAAGGTGAGGAACAGCCTACAAAGTGCTTAGCCAAGACTCCTCAAAATTTTCAGAGTCATGGAAAACAAAGAAAGACTGAGAAACTGTCACAGATGGGATGAGACTAAAGAGATGGTCTGGTGGGATCCAGTCGGGGATCCTATGGGATCCAGTATGGAATCCTGGAAGAGAAAAAGGATGTAAGTGGGAAAACTGGTGAAATCCAAAATAAAATCTGTCGTTTAGTCAACAGTCATGTGTAACGTTAATTTCTTAGTTTTGACAAATGCGCCATAGTTATATAAGATGTTATCATTAGGGGAGGCTGGGGAAGGGTAAGCAAGAATGCTCTATACTATCTTGGTAACTTTTCTGTAAATCTAAAATTAGTCCAAAATAAAAAGGTTACAAAAAGAATGTAGCCTTAGGAGAATCAAAGGAAAAGCAAACATGAGCTTTTCCAAAATCAAAATATAAAAACAAAATCAAATATATCCCTTGATTTCTCAGGTAAGAAAGAGATCTGTATAAGACTTGTGTAAGAGGGACCAGCAGTATATGTTTTGCAGTCCATTGACCAAGTTACCTATAAGCTGTGATGTCCTGGCAAAGAGATCTGAATAGTGTAAATAAAAGTAACCCAGAGTATCTCACACGTGAATATTATTCTATATCCATGGGTCATCGGTGGCCCTTGAAGGTGGGGTAACAGTAGCTCATGGTTATTGTAAGGTTCTACGCTTCAGGAACTGCGCTGAGAGCTTTAGGTACATGACCCCTTTTAAACTTCACCACCACCCTGAGAGGTAAAGAGGCTCTTATTGTCCTCAGAAAGGGGTACTGGTTCACAGACAGTTTAAGTACTTACTCAAGGTCTACACAGCTAGGAGGAGATGGAGCTGAGATTTGAACTAAGCCAGTTGGTACTGGAGTCATATATACCATGATGCTCTTCTGTCTCTCAAAGGGCCATCAACTTCTCCAAGTATCTGAGCCCCTTCCTACATCTCAGGCCCTCAGCAAGACCCTATGAATACAATGAGAAGGGAAACAGACAAGGTATGTTAGGTATTATAAGAAGACAGTCTTTGTTTCATTTAATCTTCATAACAATTCTAAGATACAAGCAAAATGCTATTTTTACTCCCATGTTGCAAGCAGAAAAGTGAGACTCAGAAGTTAAGCAACGTGCCAGAGGCTAATGATAGGGAAATGGGTGGGGCTGAAGATGGGGAAATGGGTGGGGCCGGGACAACCACTGAATTCCCTTAGCTCCCAGCCCTCTGCGTTTTCCACTCCTTTAGTCTGGTTTATTACTAATGTGTTCCACCCGTGCCTACCAAGCACAAGCCCACTCTGGCTTTAATCCTTAGATATCTCCTAACGAAGAGTTTTAAGCAGGACTTGGACCTACAGAAGGAACCATTCATAAAAGAGTGAGAGACTAATTGCAGAGGCAAGTCTGGGGAACAAGGAGACAGCTATTGGGAACTTCGAAGTGCTTCCTCGGAGAAGACTGAGGTCCTGAGATATGAGTTCCTGGTGGGACTTTTAGATCCCTCCAGTCTCCACAGATGGACATAAACCTAATTCCTGAATTATGGTCATCAAAAGCCTTCCCCACCCAAACAAAGGAGACACTGTACCCCCAATGCCTCCCCTCGGCATTTTTAAAGTCTTGTTTGGCAAAGAGTCCGTATTGATTTCCAGAGGCAAGTGAGCTGACAGTCAAACGCAGCAATCGTTCGGCGTATCTGATCAACATCCACGGTCAACGTCAGAAAGTCCAGGTAGGTGTAGCACACAGGTCAGGGAGTTCTAGTATAGGGGGTGTTTATTATTCCACTTGATTATTAACCATACAGTTGTATGCTCTCCCTTTTACTCCCGGGATACAAAAATTAATTAATAGGATAATATGAAAAAATCTTTTGAATAATTCTACTACTTCAATTACATTTGCTTACTTGTGGGTAAAGTACATTTTTTCATTCATCCTTGCAACCAATTAGGACTTAGATGAGTGAATGCCATCCATTCATTCATTCAAGACATTTGCTAAACAGCTCTTACGTGCTGGGTACTAAAATGTAGGAAGAGTCAGCGTAATTAAGGCAGTTTCTGCCCTCAAGGAGTTTAGCTGTAGAAGAGCTCCCAGACCTGTAGAGAACAAAAGCACAATACAGAGAAATAAGGGCAATAATTGTTATGTACCCACAAGGTAGAGGGGACCTCAAAAGAGAGAAGAAACAGCTTAGCTTGGGGAGATCCGGTAGAGTTTCATAGAGAATAAGATGCTTGGGCCAATTTTGAAAGAAGAGTGAGTTTTCCAGATGGACTGGGGAGAAAGGACATTCCACATAACATCTTTGTTGAGGACAAAAGGTGCTGCAGAAATACAAGAATTACCTGTGGATTAAAACACTTGTTCACTAATCTCAAATTGAAGGACAGAGGAAAGTGGGGTATACAGCTGTGTATGCTGAGCAAGGCGGATGCCCCAGAGAAGACAAGCATGGCAAATACGTATTAGGAGGCAGAGGATGGCACGGCCCGGTGTATTTCTGGAAACATTAGAGTCTTGGCTGACTGAGCACCTGTTAAGCATCATGTAACCTGCTGATGCAAGGTCTGGACTATGACCTGAGCCCTTGACCTCTTACCCCTAAAGGACACTGGGCTTCCCATCTGCCCTTCCCCTTCTTCTTTCACACCCTTCTCGCCTTCTTTTCCTCATGTTTTAATGTCTGACCGTCCTCAACTTTTTTTCTCTAGTAACTATTTTCTCAGGAGAGAAGACAAAGCACTCACCTCTTCACTGACTTCTCTCTGTCAGTCTGAAATTCCTGGGACTGAAACTTGGCATGATGCTTCTGCCTCCCTGCGAAATGCACCCACCCCTGCAGACAAAGGGAGGCCAGAAGCCCGTCGACTCTTAGCCCACTCCTCCAAGCTTCCCCTCTCTAGAAGCACTGGAAAATTCATATCCCCATCCTCCTCCAGTACTGCAAACCTGGAGTCGCAGAATAAGCATCCTCTATTAGAGAAGGAAAAAAATGCATTCCTAGCGGCAGTCGGCAGGAGGCAGGGGCTCTTCCAGCTTAATGACTTGCAAATCAAAAGCATAGAAACCAGAGTGCACCTTTTGACCCTCTTTCCCACTCTGCCTAGATGTCCTCATAATTTTCTCCCGTAGCGTTCCTGTTATTTTTGCTACCAGCTCAATAACCTTCCTTGTGCATTTTTAAAATGTTGGAGGAGGAGCTGTCCAGTGATCTCAAAGCATGTGTTTTTGATTCTCATAAGATTATGGATACCAAAGGAATAAAAATGGAAATCACTACTGCCAAGATATGAAAGAAAGTTTGCATAGTAAAATAATTTAAACCTAACATTTGGACCCAATAAGGCAAATGGAACGTTTTTTCCATATTTTTGGAAAATGTGCATTTTCTTCACATTAAGTGGTACCAATAAAAAATAATGATTCTCACTCAGTTTATTTCTATAAATTAGATTGGCTTATAGTTTTCCAGGACATGGTTTTGTATCAAGCTATATGGCAAACACCTGGGCATAAAATATACTAGGCTCTTTGCTTCCATTTGGGAGAAACAGGTCACCATTCCTCTCATGTAAATCTAGATCAAAGGTCGGCTGAAGCCTGTTAATATATTGAGTCCTCTCTATCTTCCGAGAGCTAGTGTTACGTCAACAACTCGTGGAAGTTTGTGAAGTTCCTCCCAGAAGCAGGGCGACTGTTTCCCGATTAGAAACTGGTTGATTCAGCAATACACGCCGGTAAAGGCATTTGACTAATCCTGGAATTAGATAAAGAATGAGAGAAGACCAAATAATAAAGAAGGGTTCAAAAATACTCTTACGTGGAATTCATGCATGACTATGCTAATCTAGGGGGAAGTCTACAAATGAGAGCATTGCCTGGAAATGGTAAGTGGTGGATGGATGCAGACGAGGACACCGGGATAAGGAAAAGAGGTATGGACAAGGGGGAAAGGAGAGAGAAGAAAGGGAAGAGACAGAAAAAAATAGGGGAGAGGGAAGAGATTAAACACTGGGGATCTGGAACTCGTGTTGTTTATTTTTTTAAAAAAAAAAAACATTAAGTCAGAAGATCTCCGTCCAGTTCCGAAGCAGTTGGAAGACCAACTCTCCTGGAACGGTGGCCTGAGCACCCAGTTAGGACCAGAAGTGATGGTTCAAAGCTAGTGGTGCTTCAAGCCCCACCACTGCACACAAGCTGCAGCTGCTGAGGCCCCTCTTCCTCAGCAATCAGCTGTGATTCCTTCCTTCCCCATCTCCCAGGCCTGTTGGAAGGCTCAGAGAGAGATGAATGTGAATGAACTGTGATCGCTATAAAATATTCCACACGTGGAGTGTGTGAGGTGGAAAGAGGGAAGGTGGTGCATTATTTATTATTCTCTGGCTCAAGTGTCAGCTGTTTGTAAGTCTTCGTGTCCTCCAGCAGCTGAGGCACTATCCACTGAGATTTAAATAAAATTACCTTGAAGCCCTATTCCGCAAACGGTAGGAAACCAAGCATCCCCCCAATATCCCAGAGGGGGGTGGGGTTACGTTTGTCCTCCCTCTAGCTCGATTTCCTACTCTGGCTGAATTTTCAATCCTGGCTCCCATTTTCATCTCCTGCAGGTGTTGGACTTTCTTTGTCCATCACCGGGGCAGCCTAGGTTCCGGCACTTCTGCCACAGGTTTGTAGACACGAGATTGGGCATGTAGAGACTTTCACTGAGGATTTGAAATTCTAGGGTGGTGTTATAGTGTAGCACAGCGAACAACCTAAAATTAAACGCCAGTGATTCCTTTGCTAACAGTCCCTGGCTCCTCTGGGCACCAGCAACACCTCACTGTTCATCTCTGCACGGACAGCACCTGCCCACCACCATCCAGATCAACTCCCCTTTCCCTCTCATCTCCCACCAAGCTACCAGCCCCCCAATTCTATCACTATTCTCCCTGCCCCCTTCTTGTTTGGGTCAGGTGCTGGGGACTCTCAATCCTGGCTGCACGATAGAATCTCCTGGGGAGTCTTTTAAAAATAGTGTTCCCCAGACCCTACCCCAGACCAATTACATCAGAGACTCTGGAGCTGGGTACATGCACACATCATTTTCCAAAGCTCTATCTGTGCAGCCGAGGTTGGAAACCACCTTCAGTCTAGCTCATCTAAGGCATGTCCCGGGGCGAGCTCACCTTTCATACTCAAACAAGCCATCGAGGTATTCAGCTGAACAAAAGACAATTCTCTCCCTGAAGAAACCACTGGCAGTTTTTGAACTGAACATTATTTTTCCTGCCACCATTATTATCTTGAGAAATTTGCCAACAATCCACACTTCATCATCCGGAGGTCGGGATCTTTCCCCAACACCAGCATTTCTGGATGAGTCTCTTGTTCTCTCCTGCCTGGCTCAGGTTCCCAGGTCACAGAGTAGCAGGGTGGGCAGAGAAGAAACCAAGGAATCCACTCAAAGAGGAACCTGGCTTCTTCACAGAGAGATGTTGTGGCAGGTAGAGATTCAGAGCTACAATAGGAAGCTGACATTATTTTGGAATCCCATTGAGAGAGACATTCTCAATCTTAGTGAGAAAAAAAAAGTAGCCCCATGGTGGTATTATGTTTTGTTTTGTTTTGTTTTGTTTTGTCTTTACAGAAATAGACTCCACAGGCATAGAAAACTTACAGTTACCAAAGGGGAAAGGGGTGGGGAGGGTTAACTTGGGAGGTTAGGACTAACAGATACACACTACTATATATAAAATAGATAACCAGCAAGGATCTATTGTATAGCACAGGGAACTACACTTAATATTTTGTAATAACCTATATGGGAAAAGAATCTGAAAAAAATATATATGTATAACTGAATCACTGTGCTGTACACCTGAAACTAACACAACGTTGTAAATCGACTGTACTTCAGTAAAAAAAACTTAAAGTGGAAATAAAAAAACAACAACAGAAAGAATCCGTTGCCAAATCTGGAAATAAATCAATAACAAACACAGACATTTTTTTCTGAATATTTCAGGAAATATATAGTCTATGAAACAACGTTCCGTGTATATCCTCTCCTTTGGTGTTCCTAACAACACTGTGAAAAAGGTAAGCAGAGCAGGAATTATTATCCATTTCTCCAGCAGAATAAATTCACATGCAGGGAAGGTAAGTGACTTACCCAAAACCACGCCGCTAGGACATGACAGAGCTGTTGCTCAAAACATAGCACTTATCTTAGTTCTGACTGCGGTAAGTAAGTACTGTAGACTGCTTATAAACAACGGATTTATTTCTCACAGTTCTGGAGACTGAAAGTCCCAGATCAGGGTGCCAGCAGGGTTGAGTCCTGGTGAGAGCCCTTTTCTGTGTTGCAGACTGCTGCCCTCTCATATCCTCACGTGGCAGACAGCAGAGAGCAGCCAGCTGTCTTGTGACTCATATGAGGGCACTAATCCCATTCATGAGGGCTCTGTCCTCAGGACCTCATCTCATCCTAATCACCTCCCAAAGGCCCCACCTCCTAGTCCCATCACAGCGGAGGTCTGACTCATCTCCCAGCTCTCAGACAGGTGAGACCTGTTAGGAGGCAAGCAGCAGGTAGGAGGTGGAATGGTCAATACCGCTGGGCAGCCACCACCTGACCTGTGCGCACATCAGGCCCTGTGTCCTGCTGTAGGATCTCCTGAAACTTGTCCAGATGTGAAGACATCCAGTTCCCAACTCCCAAAGGAAGCTGAGCTCCGTTCTCTTTGAAGCACGGACTTGCCATCATGAGGATAAGTGTTCTTGGAGCTGCCAGGCTAAGGAGGTGACCTTGAGGTGTCAGTCTCCTCGTGTGGAATGTGTTTGTGGGTTTGAATTATTTCTGCAAGTTCCTTCAGCTCAAGGCTGTACAGACAACCTTGGGTGAGAGAGAGAAGGAAGAAGATGAGATGTCCTAAAAGTGCCTCTAAACACTGTTGTTTGACAGGCCCTACATCACCACCTATTGCCAGGAACATAATAACAGTCTCTCCTCCTCCACCCTCCGTCCTCCCCCTCATGCTCTCTGAAACCCAGGCTTGGGGACTGAACACATATGGGTCTAGTTGGTCGATCCTGCTTTCCTCCGAGGCCGTAAATTCAGACAGCCACAAATCAGCTTCGGAGAAACTTCAGCCCCAGACACGCACGCTCTCCCATTCAAGTCTTGGTATCCGGGCTGAAATATGGCCGCATGTGTTCCCTCCGGCACTGCCGGCCTGCTGGAGATGCCCCTCTGTCAGAGATGGTTTATGGGTCAGCCACCACCCCAGCCGCGGCGCCCCGAGGCTTTGATCTCCTGCTGGCAGCCCTGTGTCACCAAGGTCGCTGCCTGTTCCCACACAGGCCTGAAATACAACTCTCCAAAACACCCGGACAGGGAAGGGGGGCTCTGGGTTCCTCCTGCACCCCGACACAGCATTGCCAGAGCTGACTGCTTTTCTTCCCCAAATAGCCCTTCGTGACATGTCATTGTCACCAGCTAAATACAGAGCACTCCTGGCCCTTTGCCTTTCCTCGTGCTGACAGCTGACATAGAGCCTGCCCACCCTTTGCATGAAACTGCTTCTTCTCAGAGGCCCTTCTCCAAGAATCTGAGCTTGGGTCTGGGCAGGACATTAACTCAAAGCAAATGTCAAACACTGGGTTTCCAGAGTCCTAGGAGGTGTGTTGGCCTAGTGGATCAAGAAAAAATGTACACCTGTCTACAAAGTGGCTTGTGCCATCATCGTGCCTTCCTGGCCCCAAAGTAAGTCCAAAGACTGGTGTGGGTGAGGTCTCACTTGGATAAAGCTCAGAGCATGAACCTGCAGCCTGGGGCTCTCCCACTGCCTGAGCCTGGGTTCTCAACCTCCAGGGTGTGGTGAACTCACTGCAGGGCTTTAAAAGAGACCCACTGGGAATTCCCTGGCAGTCCAGTGGTTAGGACTCAGCGCTTTCACTGCCGAGGGCCCAGGTTCAATCCCTGGTCGAGGAACTAAGATCCTGCAAGCCGTGTGACTCAGCCAAAAATAAAGATAAAAAAATAAAAGAAGCATTGATGCCTGGTCCCCTCCCTAGAAGTTCACAGTGAGTTGGCGTCAGGTACGGGAATTTTCAAAGCTCTTCAAGTGCTTCTCCACGTGTGGCTGAGGTTGAGGACGACTGAGTGAAGATTGGTATCACTTTGCCCCCGAGTTTCTCTTTGAGGCATCTCCTGGCAGGCCCATGAGGAGAGTTTGGGAGTCATCCCAAGTGCTCAGTTACCATTCATTCACTCCCTCATTCATCCTCAGCCTTTTGTTGAGCCCTCACATTCTGTGTTAGTCTGGGCTCTCCGGAGAAATAGAACCAATAGGATTTTATGTATATCTAAATATAGATACATATAAATATACACAAAAATATTTATTATAAGGAATTGATTCACACAATTATGGAGGCTAAGAGGCCCCAGGATCTGCAGTCACCAAGCTGGAGACCCAGGAGAGCTGATGATGGTGTTAAATTCCAGCCCGAGTCCAAGTCCAAAGTCAGGAGAAGACTGATGTTCCAGCTTGAAGACAGCATGAATTCTCCTTTGCTCAGCCTTTTGTTCTGTTCTGGCCACCAAGGGATTGGATGAAGCCCACCCACATTCCAATCTGCTTTACTCAGTCTACTAATTCAGATGTTAATCTCATCTAAAAACATCCACAGGGACTCACTCAGATTAATGTTTAACCAAATATCTGGGCACCTTGTGACCCAGTCAAGTTGACAAATAACATTAGTCATCACGCACTGCTCTAGGCACTACAGGGAATATGGAAAAGTTCTGGACTCTTGCCCTCAAGGAGCTCCCAGTCTCACGATGACACAAGACATGCAAGGAAGGCTAAAGCCTCCACCATGTGGTGCAGCTGCACAGAGAGTCAAGAAAGCAGGAGCTCAGAGGAGAAACAGATCAGACCTGGGATGGTCACCAAAGGTCTGCAGGAGAAACCGGGCTTAATCTGGACTGGGAGGCTCTTATGAGATGAATTATGTCCCCCAAAAGGTATGTTTAAGGCCTAACCTCCAGGAATGTGATCAGAATGTGAAAATAAGGTAGTTGCAGATGTCATTAGCTAAGGTGGGGTCATGCTAAAGTAGGGTGAACCCTTAATCCAAAATGACTAGTGTCCTTAGAAGAAGAGGAGAGAGACACAGAGAGCTGATGGCCATGTGAAGACAGAGACACAAGGAAACCCCATGTGAAGATGGAGGCAGAGAATGGAGTGATGAGTCTACAAGCCAAGGATTGCCAGCTGCCACCAGAAGCGAGGCGAGAGGCATGGCCCATTTTTTTCCCCTCAGAGCCCTCAGGGGAATTAACCCTGCTGACACCCTGACATCAGACTTCTAGCCTCCAGAATATGAGAGAATAAATTTCTATTATTTCAAGCCATCTGCTTGTGGTACTTGGTTACGGCAGCCCTAAGAAACTTAATACAGAGGCTGAGTTCCAATGGACAAGCAGAGTGGGGAGGGAACCCTAGGAGGCCCAGAGGCTGGAATGAATAATGCATGAGAGGGACAAGGAAAACCCAACTAAAACAAAGAATTTCAGAAAGGAATGCTAAGGAATACGAATCAGAGCTGCCGCCTCACACCTCATTTCCCCAGGGACCCCATGGTACTTCCTTGTCTTGAGGGAAACTTTCTACCCCTCACCACACTCTTCCACCCACATGGTGCAAATCAGAGCTGCCTTCCTTTTCCCTCATCCCTCCTCCCTGGGCACTTGTGAGGTGGGCGTGTGACCCAGACATCCTACCCCACCCTCTTGGCCACAGTAATTGGCCCAAAGATGGGCACTGAGCCAAGGCATGCCAATTAGGGACTTTCCCTGGGATTTTTTTTTATTATTATTATTAAAGCTGGTAGAATCTTAAGAGCCCTTTTCTCTCTGGTACAGGCTGTGAAATATGAACTTGAAGTTGCCCCCAGCCATGTCCCTGTAATGTAAATAAATAAAGAGAGAAAATGATCCTTATATTAGAATGGATAAACAGCAAGGTCCTACTCTATAGCACAGGGAAGTATATTCAATATCCTGTAATAAACCATAATGGAAAAGAATATGAGAAAGAATATATATATATATATATATATATATATATATATACGTATAACTGAGTCACTTTGCTGTACAGCAGAAATTAACACAGCATTGTAAATCAACTATAGTTCAATAAAATAAACTTTTTTAAAAAAAGATCTTTATATCATTCAAGCCCCTGGTTCTAGACACTAAAGTTTTGGGCACTGCACATGAATTTTTACTTTGCTCCTTTCTAATTCTCCCATTTATTCTGTGAGCCATCCCAGGAACCTTCCCCTTAACAATAAAAATGAAAATAACTTTGTTTAAACTAATTCAGATGGATTTCTCTTACTTGCTCCTGAAGGAGCCCCAACTAGTACATCATGGGAGAAAGCATATTTCCTCCATGCTAGAGCTTTGATGCCAGGCTGCAGGGTTTATGTTTAACCCTAGTAGCTAAAGACTGTTAACTGGAGTCTATAGAACCTGACTTTACGGTTCCCCGTGAAACTCCAGAAATTATGTGCAACATACACAGAATGCGTACCCTTCTGGGAAGAGGCAGCATAGATGCCATCACATTCTCAGTGGAGTTTTTGACCCCAAATAAGATTAAGAACCACTGATGGAAGCAATGAGGAGCCATTACAAACATAAGAATCACAGAACATATTATTTTCCACTAACAATTATTAAACACCCTCAGATATCCAGTCATTTATTCAACAAGCATACTGTCAATCCCAGGGTCAAGAGCTGTTGGGGATGTGATGACATATGTGATGTAATTTTAGCCTCAGAGAGTTTTAGTCGGCCTAGGGTGGTAATGGACTTATACATAATATTGATAGAAGGCGAGCAAGGGTAAATAATACAATGGCAACTCAGAGGCCAGTGTGTAGAACTTTTCCCACAGCCTTAAATGAGCAGTAAGTAGAGCCCTGGATGGATTCCCCTCTCGTCAGTGGACCACAGATTAGTCAGTGTCTCAGAATCTCAAGGTCATCATTTTCTAAACGGATACAAGAATCCTACCAGACCACCTTACAGGATGTTGTGCAATGCTAACAAGAGCGAAAATATCTGTCAACTTCCTTAGCGCCTGGAAACCCTTAGACAAGATATACAACACCTTCCTAGGAGAAGCCTGCCTCTGGACCTAGCTCATGCAACTCAAGATGTGGCCCCCGGACTAAGCTGATCAGCAGCGTGGACATCTCCTCAGAGTTTATGAGAAATGCAGATCTCAAACCTCATCCCAGACTTTCTGAATCTGCAAGATCCCCCAGATGATGTGTATGCAAATTAAAGTTTGAGAACACTCAACTAGGTAGTTCTTAGCATGGTGTAATTATAACCTGACAAAGAACAAAATCCACCCTAGGGCACGTTACCACAGGGGACAGAGGCAGGGACCAGAGCTGCCCAGGAGAGCTGTGGGCTTACTGCCACACAGATGGATCCGGGCCTCCTTAGAATAGGAATGTGCACGGGCTATTAGCTGCCTGGAGCACAGGATGCAGTGAGCCACAGTGTGGGAGCCAACCCCAGAATCAGCCTTTGATCCTGCCCATTGCTGCTCCTGCGCCATAGACATATGGTCTCCTTGAATCTCCCGTCAGAGTGACACCAGCATGCTTTGCATACATCAGCGCACTCAGAGGGGATTAGCAAACATCTGGGGAGCACAGCCTGCTGCAGACTGCTGGTTTGAGGTGCAGGGGGGCATGAGAAAGCTCTTGGAGTACCAAGCACAAGCCCAACCCACCAAGGTGCCAGTGGGGTCGGGGGCTTCCTCTCTGTCAGCAGCCCCATCTCTAGGCTCCAGATGACCACAGCAGACAAATAGACAGCAGAGCTGAGGGTCTTGGGCAGTAAGAACTCAGGGTCTAGAGCACAGTAACAGCGATTAGGCCAAAAGGATTCTCCTGGTTCAGTTAGTTTTAGAAACACCACATGAAACAAAGTTGAATTTGTTCCTTTACAGGAGCACCTTTAATCTGCTATGTGCACTGTGAATCTTCAAGAATAGCACACAGTAGGCTTTAGTTCCCAAGCACTTTTGATCACAGAACTCTTCCTATCTGTGTCAGTCAGCCCAGGCTGCCATAATAAAATACCATAGACTAGATGGCCTGAACAACAGGAATTTATTTCTCACAGTTTTGAAGCCTGGGAAGTCCAAGATCAGGGTGCCAGCTGATTTGCTTTCTGGTGAGGGCTCTCTTCCTGGTTTGCAGAGGGCTGCCTCCATGGCAGAAAGGAAGAGAGGAAGTAGGTTCTCTGGTGTCTCTTCTTGTAAGGGTACAAATGCCATCATGAGGGCCCCACCTTCATGACCTCATCTAACCCTAATTACACCCCCTCCCAGAGGACCCGTTTCCAATGACTATCACACTGGAGGTTAGGGTCTCAACTTTTGAATGGGGGGGGGGGGTGCTGGGATAGTCAATTCAGTCCCTAGCACTATCCTACCTTAGGCAGGAAGTCTTCAAAGCCGACTTTGGAAAACACTGGCAAAGATGGAGGTGAGAGAGATCCATTTGGAGAAAGAAGATAGTCCATGAATGTCTGCAGTAGGAGTTCTAAGACTTCCCTTGTTCAGGGCTACTGGCAATCAAGCATGTAGGAATTTGCTTCAAACGTGTTAAGTTCACATTAATAACAATTACCACCACTACTTCTGAGTACTCTGTATGAGCTATAGGCCCATGATGAGCTAGGCTTTATAGACATCATCTCAACTAATGCTCTGAACTACTGTTTGAGGAACTACTATTCTCATCTCCATTTTCAGATGATGAAACTAAGGCTTAAAAAAGCCATTGTATCGCCTTAAGTCTTACAGCTAGTTAGTGGTAAAGCTACCCTAAATTTGACTTCAGGCACCTATTAGAATGCTGTAAAAATCCCCAAATCTTTGGCACACGGGAAACATTATGCCCCAGGACTTACACTTAGACTTGTAGGGTCATCTTTCAGGTAGGGAGTCATTCCTGGTGACTCTGGAGAGGACACAGATTAAGAAAAAGTCCAGCTTGATGTGCAGGGTCCATCTCTCAGTAGTTTTATGTTTTCGATTTATCACCTTTGTCTTGTCACCATATTTTCATATACTTGTTTCTTCAAACTCACCATATAGTGAATTTAAAGATGACGAAATTCTGGAAGTAGGCATGGAGCTTGTGTTGATTCCCTGACATTAATCCCCTCCCCTCTACCTCTGTAATTAGCTCTTTAGTTGGGTAAAATGAATAACTTCTGTGCCTTACAAGTCCAACTGTCAAGGCAGTATCTTCATAATTACAAATTTCAAAGAGGAAAACAACTTGTCACTCACTCTCAATCAATAAACCTGGCTTTTTGCAAAGGGACTGCTAAAAAGTTTACCTCTGCACAAAAGAGTGCCAAGGATTTGCCTCAAGCAAATGAGACAGTGTACTTTGTCATGAATGAATCCATGGATTTCCTGCCCTGGCTCTGCTCCTAACAAGCTGGCTGACCTCCCCACCATCCACACGCCCCTTCCTCCACCTCCTCATCTGTAAAGTGAGGTGCTGCACCACTAACACCACAGACCCGCAGCTCCTGATCCCATGGGTGATGAATCTCCTAGTGGCCTTTGTACATCAGTCCCAGTTCAGATTGCTGGGAAATGCAGAACCTGCCTAATTCACTCCAGGGGAGCTCCACAGTTTCAATCAGAAGAATCTCAAAATAAGAAGCTTTAAGCTAAACCACTCCAGACAGATGGAAATTCACTCTCTCTTTCAAGTTCTTTTAAAAGGATATACAGAACACTGCACAGTAGTCAGAGTCAGTGTCTAAACAGCTTTTGTGATCCATAAGTTCTTCCTTATCTCTGGCCTAAATTGTCTCTACTAAAATAAAAAATTCAGGCCAGCTTTCCATCATACTCCAGGTTATGAAATTATTTCTATTTGGTGATAGCAATTAAATTGTTTTCCAATCTGTTCCTTTCTTATTTTATTTTTATTATTAATTTTAAAGTAATTCATTACTTAAACATGTACAAAACTGTTTTAAAATAATTTAACAGCAACCTTTGCTTTTTGCTGAAGTTAAAAAAGCAATTGTTTTTAAAATATATAAGCCACTACAGTTACGGTCAGTCACCTCCCTACTCCCTCTCACTGCTTTTCCTCTGCAAGTGTAACCACCATTAGACATTTTTTTTTAATTTAATTTAATTTATTTATTTTTGGCTTCACTGGGTCTTCGTTGCTGTGCACGGGCTTTCTCTAGTTGCGGCGAGCGGGGCCTACTCTTCGTTGCGGTGTGCGGGCTTCTCAATGTGGTGGCTTCCCTTGTTGCGGAGCATGGGCTCTAGGCACACGGGCTTCAGTAGCTGTGACACACAGACTCAGTAGTTGTGGTGCACAGGCTTTGTTGCTCCGAGGCATGTGGGATCTTCCCGGACTAGGGCTCGAACCCGTGTCCCCTGCATTGGCAGGCGGATTCTTAACCACTGTGCCACCAGGGAAGTCCAATATATGATTATTACATGAGATTTAGGAAAAACAGAAAGAAAACAAATCAGTACATTACTAGGTCACTTTAAAAATAATTCTTATCCTTTAAGGAATCAGGGTAACCCTATTTATAGCCCTTTTCTACATCACTGAAAGGAATATGTTACATAGGGGACAGGGCTGAGCTTTGGAGAAAGATCTGGATTTGAATCTTATCTCTATAACCTTCTGGCTTACTTTTCTTGCACATGATATTTATTTCCTCTGAACTTCCATTTTCTCATCTATAAGGACAACAACTCCTCCACTGGTTGTTACATCTATCTATTTATTATATCTGTATCTATCTATTTATACCTGATTTCACATGTCAGACCTACAGTTGGCAACATCTTTTTGGAAAGAATCCTGTGAGCCTCTGTCCTATAATATACCAGTGTACAAAGGTCACTGGAGAAAAGTAAGAACAGAGCCATGGACAGACTTATTGGCTCGAATCTGAGTGATGGGTAAGATCCCAGGAAAGACCAATTCCATGGGGTCAGTGAAGCTGCTACCAAGCCATGGCAGTATCCATTTCAGGGTCTGTTCCAATAGTCACTAGACTCCTTCTTCCATTTCTGAAAACGTACTACACAGTGCCTAAAACGGCATGGAAACTAGCCGGAGAACAAAAGCCACGAGGTGATCTCATCCTCAAGTACTTCCCTGCTCAAAGGAGTTAATTAGCAAAGGGAAAAACAATTGACTTTTTCGGTATTATATAATTCCATTGTATTTTTGCCAGGTATCGGATTTCACCACCCACTGCCATGATGTGGCGTCATGAAAGAACTTATTGTTACATACACAAAACAAGACGAGCTCATAACTTTGCAAGAAGTGTAATTCTACATTCTTTGTCTCATTGCAATTGAAATCTTCAGGTTAATAGGTAATTACTTTTATGAAACACGCTGTGCCTCGAATGAAGACAGCTCATGTTGAGATGGCCCCTGCCTGAAGAAAGACTATTTTTAGGAAGCTTGACAAAGGAAATTAATGTTTTCAACCCAAGCATGTACTGCCAAATAACTAACTCCACCAAATTCTTTATTACCGAAAGGAAAAAAAAAAGTAACAAAATAATGAAATCTTTCTTTCACCATTTTGGGAATCAACTTTCCATGTCTAACTCCCTTCAGCTTTCAGAATCTCCTTCGCAGATTTGTGAGAATAGCTTCCCAGCAGAGTGGTTGTGTTTGAAAATCAAGCTGGAGGTCATCTGATTAGAATCTCTTGTCTTTCCATGTCTTGGAGGAATCATGGAGCCTTTTTGTTTAAAGTGAAAATCTGATTCAAGCAAGACCAGGTTCACTTTCAAGGACCCCAAGGCTGTGGACTTCAGATGAAAAAGAATCTCATACCATTCTCTGAAACAGTAAAAATCTCTTAAAATATAAAACTGAATTCCTACATGTATTCTTCATAGTTGTATAAATCCAAATTACTTTATTTTCTAATAAAGACTGAGCTTTAAAGAAAACATATGCTTGTTGGGCCAGGATTCTCCCTACTGGAGACAATGGAGTAAGAGTCTGGAGATATGGGTTCCAGTCTTGGCACTGAGACCGCTCTGAGCAGCAGTTTCTCCGCACAGTTACACCAGCATCTTTTCTGATGTGGACCATTGCCCCCTGACTGGTCTCCCTATCTCCGGTTTTCACCTCTTCTAATCCACCCTCTACATCAGAGGGTCTCAAAGCATGGTCTCCAGACCAGCAACATCAGTACCACCTAAGCCCTTATTAGAAATGCAAATTCTTGGGCCCCACTCTAGACCTACGAAATCACGAACTCCGGAGTGGGGCTCAGCTTTGTTTGTTTGTCTTTTGCGGTACGCGGGCCTCTCACTGTTGCGGCCTCTCCCGTTGCGGAGCACAGGCTCCGGACGCACAGGCTCAGCGGCCATGGCTCACGGGCCCAGCCACTCCCCGGCATGTGGGATCTTCCGGGACCGGGGCACGAACCCGTGTCCCCTGCATCGGCAGGCGGACTCTCAACCACTGCGCCACCAGGGAAGCCTTCAGCATCTGTATTAAGAAGCCCTCCAGGTGATGCTGTTGCCCACCAACACTGGAGAGCCACTGATCTACATGGTTTCCATTCTGTATAAGTCAAAGCTCATTAGCACAGCTCAAAAGACCATCACGATCCGGCCCCTTAGGCCTCCAAGTTCACCCTGATTCTCCCTCTATCTCCCCACTCCACTCTTGCAATGGACTGTACCGCAGAGCAGCACTCCCTTACAGAGGTGCCGTCTCCTCCATTAAGCTTTTCCTTCTTTTATTCCCATCCAGCTAGTCACTTTGTCTTCTGTTTCTGCACATCTCCATTTTGACGAATACCTTATGAAATATTTGTACACAGTGTTCTACCACACCGGCCCGTGAGGTCTTTGCAGACATGCAATCATTCACCCTTTCAACTGTTTATTGAGCACCAGCACATAGGTGGTGCTCAGGATACAGCGGCACAAATGCAACTTCCATCCTCTGATCTTTGAATCCTTATCACCTAGCACAGTAATGTTGTGATAATTTTTTTTTTTTAATAAGCGTGAGGAGACTAGAGTTTAGCAGACATCTACTCCAAACTCTTCAAACTCCTTAGGTTGCCATTCAAGAACCTCCATAATTTGACCCTGCCCTATTTTTCCATATTTAAGCTCCAGGAGTCTCCTATATGATCTGCAGGGCCCTCAGTGGCCTTTCCCGTTTCTTCTGCCCAGCCAGAGCATATTAATCTTTCAAAATCTAGATCAAATCCCAGGTCATCCAGTAAACCATCTCTGACAACCTTAGCTTCTTTGTTTATCATCAGCACTTATTAACTATGTTATTCTATCAACGATTACCTTGTATTATTTAGTCATCATATATGCATTTCTGTTTTATATACCCAAGATTTTAAATTCCATCTCGAGGAGGACTATACCTGATTCTCCTCCCTTCCCTGATGGCAGGATAGCATAATGGTTAACAGCAAGGACTCTGGAGTCAGAAATCCTGTGTTCTAATCTTGGCTCGAAAGAAGCAACGTTGAGTCCCTAAAGTCCTCAACGTCTAAACATTGTGGAATCACATAATGCAGGCTAAATCCTTCTTGCCTCAGTTTCCCCAAGAACACCCTTGTGGTATGCTCCCCATAGCTGCCCCGTATGATAAGGGGTGATCTAATGAGATTCCTGAGTGAGTTTCCATGAAGAAAATGGCCACAGGGGTAAAAATAAACGGCGATACTTAAAGGATCCCTTATTTGTAAACTTATTTTATGTGAAGCATAAATGTTGTTATTCTACATGAATGCAAGCAACTGCCCAATCTTCAAACTTAACAACTATAAAAATGGTTCATATCTTTCCTAATAGAGGAAGCAAGCAATTAACCTTTAAATATTTATCCTGATTTCCATTAGAAAGCCAGACATTTGAGAACAGTCAATGACTTTTAGTTTTAGATTTGGATTTTGGCTTGATTGATTTATTCAACTTTAGGAAGCGAAGTGAAAAATCTTGCCATTAATATTTTGAGTCGCTAACACCTAATGAAAGATTTTGAAAGAAAATGATTTCTAGGCAGGTGTGATACCCGTGGGCAGGTCTTCCCCTGGTGTCTTTCTATCCAGGAGAGTTGTCCTGGAAGCTGCTCCCAAGGATCTAGCAGAGGTTCCAGAGAGGTCGTGGCGGTAGGAACTCTGTAGTGTCAGGAGGGGGGACAAGGGGGTTGATACTTGTGTGGGATTTTCCCACCTCACGTTTGTTTTCTTAGCTGCTCAGAGGTGTGTTTGGAGACCTGGGATGGGGAGAGGAGGCCTGTTCGGTGCACTCCAACTGAAAAGTCTGATTAGTAACGGCCGGGGCTGGGAGCTTTCCGCGGGAAGTCCGCTTTGCTTCGGCGCTAGAAATCAGTGTGACGTCTAGCATAGCCAAGTGTCCCTGCAGGACCCCACTGGGAAATCATTAGAGTTTTACGAGGTTAGCTGCAGTTTTTGTGTAAACAGCATAATGTTTTATGATGGGAAACTTAGCCCTTTGCTTTTTATGTAAAAGCATCAGTTAAGCCTTTTTTAATGTTTGAGATGTAAAGAAGTGTGAAAAACTAATGTTGTTTCAGAATTGGGCCAAGGAAAAAGATAACGCAGTAGCTGCTCGTTTAATGAACTTCCTCATAAAATTATATAGGGGATTTGTGATAAGTGTGGAAATAAAAATGGTCTTGTTGCCTCTAATTTTGCCAGCTATGGGTTAAACTTTTTGTAATGGATAATACCACTACTGTCCATCTTCCTTATTTATTCCATCACTGATTTAATATGTTTTCAACAGGAATGTCACGAAACTCACATATTACATTCTTTAATTAAAGTATTTTAAATGGCAAGATTTCTTGATTTTTGTGATTTTTTTTTTTTGCCAGGGTGGAGCAGGGGGACAGTTTTGCCAGAATTACCTCTTACAGGATAATAACCAAATTTAAGTAATAACTAAATTCAAATGGTGGATACATGTCCTTATACATTTGTCAAAACCCATAGAATAAACACCAAGAGTGAACCATAATATAAACTATGGACTTTCGGTGATAATAATGTGTCAATGTGTATTCAGTGATTGTAACAAACGTACCAGTTTGTAACAAATGTATAGGGGAAGAGGCAGGTTGAGGGAACATTTTGCTGTGAACCTAAAACTGCTCTAAAAAAATAACGTCTATTTAAAAAATTGTCCGGTGCGTGCGTGTGCTTGTGTGTGTGTGAGTGTGTGCGTGTGTGCGTGAGTGTGTGTGCGCGTGTGTATGAGTGTGTGTGTGTGTGTGTGAGTGTTAGGACTAGGGGCTAATTTCATTTTCTGGCTATTTGTGGTCTAAGCCTAAACCTCCCTCCCTTTCACCACTTCACCACATGCTGGAAATCTTTCTAAAATGCACCAGCGCTGGTTGGCACTGAGCGTGTGGCAGCTCCCATACTTGCTTGGTTGCAGGACATTCATCTTTCCAGAGTCCCACAGACAAGACTGGAAGCAAAGAAGGAGATTGCCCTGACTGAACTGCTCCTAAAGTGTCCGCTGGAACTTGCTCTCTGGACTGCATCTTCGGCATGAGAGTACGTACCATGTTGCTCTTTCCCTTTTTCTTGTCAAAGTAGAGGTTGGAGGAAAAAGGAGAAACCCGAGCACTGACCTTTTCTGAGAGCTGATCCTCAGGTAATCAAGGCCAGAGAAAATGACATGCTGGGAGGAGGTACCCAACAGGGAAGAGCATCACACAAAGAACATGCCTATTTCTTCCAAAGTGGGCAGAGAGCACAGGGAAGAGCCAGGAATAAGACAGGTGAGGATGGACCCTGATAGGGCCACCCAAGCCCTCCATTTCTCCCACACCCCCTACATACACACACTGGCACGCATCCTCTTTCCCCAAGGAGTGCTCAGGGTTCAGCCCGTGGTTCACAGAAACTTCCTGATTTGTGCTTTTCCATGACCGGATGGAGATATCAGAGCAGTGCGGTGATACTCTAACCCTGGCTATAGAAATTCATGAATTCATTTATTTTTTTCCACGTGCCCGTGCTGAGTTAGGCTGGAGGTACAAATGCACATAGGGCACAGACCCTGAGCTCCGTCAGCTTCTAATCTTTGTACATCATCCCCCTTGAGAGAAGCAGAACGAAAGCAGACCGATCTCCCTGCTGTTCGTGGCCTGATAAGTCAACCCAGCCCTTCACCAGGGCCTGTCCCCCCGTGCTCGGTCAGAACTCACCGCTGCCGCCCGTCTGCCCCTGATGCCCAGCCGTCAACCTGGGGCGGACCCGCACAGCCCATACTTATTAAAGGAGGGAGGTCATTTACTCCTGTTCTTGCCGACGTTGGCCTGTTACAGGCCGAAACTGTGGAATTACATGTAGTGTTTTACCAGACCATCAAGTGACAAGGAGCAATGGGGTGACAGTTGCCAAATGTTAGTCCTTGTGTTTTTACTGTGGTCTCCGCAGAATTTTACCCCCCTAGGAGAACAATTCAATTTCTCTGTTTTTCACTTTTTCTTTCATTAAAGGAAAATCTCTTCCCTAGAAAAATACAAACTGAAAATCTTAAATTGCCTCTTTACATAAAAGGGGAGACTTTTTTCAAATAAAAGGGGGAGGGGTGATGTGGAGAGAGAGATAGCGACAGAGACAGAGAGATACCCTCTTACATCTTAAGCTAAGAGTCAGATCTGGGACTTCCAAAAAGGTATGACTCTTAGAAACTGATTAATTTTTAGACCTTAAAAAGCCATACCATCTCTTTAAAGAGCAATGAAAGCCTGATTCAAGTTGTTAAATTTTATGTTGTGTGTAATGTTGTAATTGATGTCAAACCTTTCACATTTTCTTACCACTGACATTGGACAGTCTACGCCACTCAAGGACTCAGTTACCAGAGTCGAGATTTAAGTAACCTAACCAGGAAATAAGGGCAGAATGGAATTTTATTACATGGGATTGAGAAGTTCAAATGCAAAATAATTAAGTCTAAGCCAAATATAGCCATTGTCTCTCCCATCAGTTTATTTTGGTGGATAATTGTCTGTATTAGGTATTTCACTGAGCTGCATATAAAACTTTATTGCCCTTGTAAAGTGCACGCTGTGAATTCTGATGCTTCTGTGTGTTTGGGGGAACATAATGGTTCCTTTTGCAGAATAGCACTGCTTACCTAGATCCTGAAACCAAACTAAGGTTTCAGGACGCCTGTGTGGAAAGGGCCCAGTGCCGGGATGTATGTGAGGAGCTCAGATGGAAGCTGAGGAAAGGTCGCCAGGGAGTAATTAGGAAAAGAGCCCCCGATCTCAGAGTACCGGAAATGAAAAGAACAAGACACCTGCCCTCTTTGATACGGGCTTCCCATGTTTGTGTTTGGGTGCTGAGGAATTAAGAAGGCAGCACTGAGTGTGGCTCCCCAGGTAGCAGGGCTTGTGACAAAGGGGTCTCTTCCGAGGTGGCCTCGCCGCCCCTCCTCCAGCCTTCTCAGAACTGCAGGCCGTTCGTGTACTGCCGAGGGACCCCTTTTACCGTGCATCCAATACTAGAAGAACAATATGGAATTGACCTAATTAGAATCCTTTCCTGGGAAAAACAATATGTGACTACAGACGGTTTCAGTTAGGTTCCAGAAGCTTTCCCATTCTTCTGACTCCAACAATATGCCTGAATCCCCATCTCCGACTGTTTTCACAAGCAGATTTCACAATGTATTCCCCCAGGTAACCCACATGGCCTTGCTCCTCTGCCTGCACCCTTCCTTGCCTTGCCAGCTCTTTCTCAGCGTAGTTTACGAGACCTCTGTGCCCTGCACATAAGAACCCTTGGGCCTCAGGGCTCACCAGTGCGGTAGAGCTGAGTCACCTGAGGAAAACTGTTCCTTCGTTTTGCAACTTACAATGCAGTGCAGCATTTCACATCCTGGTTCTGTGGACCCCAGGAGTCTCTGAACTTGCAAAAGTTATATATTTTTATGTTTATGTACGTTTCTAGGCAAAGGGTCTAGAACTTTCACCAGACTCTCCAAGGGTTCTGTGGCCCTTGCAAAAACAGAAACCGCTGGTCAAGCAGGAGACGCAGCCTAGTCAATAATTATAATGTCGTTTATAAAGAGCTTTATAAGAGAAGTGTGGACCTAGCACAGTTCCAAGCTCCCACATCAACAGTGGGTGAATGTGTGCCAAGTGCGATGGGAGCTGGGAAAGTGAGAACAATTATTTATGCCAGGGACAGGGTGGGGCAGGAGTTTTCCTGTTTTTAAAGGAGGTCACACTTGAACGAGTTTTACAGAGATGAGTGAGAGTGTTCCAGGAGTGGAAGGTGCTCTTGACAAAAGCGATCCTACATGGGAGAGAGGGTGAGGGGTTCCAGGAAGGGGCAAAGTGCAAGGTCCAGGGCACGAGATGAGAGTGTACGGGAAGGTGGGCCCCAGATCACAAAAGGAGCCAGCCTCCCCTGAGGACCCGTACGAGGTTCATGCGCTACCAGAACTAAGGAAGCTGTTCAGCAGGGATCCGATGTCTTTCCTTAGGGGGGTAACTGGTGGCAGTCAGTACTGAGTCCAGGTAAATAATCCTGGCACCCTAGAGGCTGAGAAGTGTTGGGAAGGTCCATGCCTTACAGGTTGCCTGGGATAGATCTGGTCTTCCCACTGCAAATCGTGCGTCCCAGGGCAGTCCTGGGCAAGCCAGGAGGTGGGTCATTCTATCTCCAGCAAGATCCTAGGAAGCAGGCAGTCATGGGTGTTCCCAGGACTAGAAACACACATTTCAACCTGTGAGGACAGAGTCAGAGGGGAGACTTGTGAGGGCCCGGGCTTGGGATCTGAACCTTTGAGGAGGATTCTTGTGGAAGGATTTCTCAGGAGGATATCACAAGCCACGTCCCACATGTGTCTTCAAGGCGGAAAATGTCCTGAGAGCTGCTGGCAAGGGGAGCTGATATGTTCCTCCCAATACATTGTGGCTGGCGGCAGGGAGAGTGGTCAGAGGCTGCGGCTGTGACGGCCCAGACGGGGAAGGGGAGGGTGCCAGGGTGGGTGGTGGCACTGATGGTGCAGGCTTAGGCCGTGTGCAGCTCAAAGACCACGGAGCCTCCAGGCCTGTAGCTGGCCGAGTCCGCCCCCAACATTGCAAGGCCTGAGGCTAGAATACGAAAGGAGGTCCACTGACCACAGTGCACATAGTTAATGGCTGTGAATCACGCCAATACACTGTTGAATAACTCACTTCTCTCCTCCTCCTTAACAAGAATTCCCTCAAAACAACCTGGATGGCCAGGTTCCAGCTGGAATTCTCAGACTCCTCAGACCTCTGCCCCGGAACATAGCAGCGCGAGGAAAGCTGACGACCCCTGGCCGCCTCGCTTCCTGACTCTGCTCGGTCCCCGTGGTCACTGGCCCTCACGTTCAAGCTCGTGTGCTCCCCACAAGCAGTCACCCCTCCCTGGAGTCTCGGGGTACGCATCTCAGCAGCCAGGCCTGCTTCCCCAAAGAGAGGCCCGCACAGGCCCTGGAGACAGGATCAAGGCCATTGAGACAGGGAGTTCTGACGTCTTAGGCAGCCGAAGCATGGAAGGGGGAAGCAGGACACAGGCTAGGGATGGACGTGCGCCATCCATGAAACTGACGTGGACAGGAGGCGCAGAGGCCAAGGCCAAGTGGAGTCCGCTAAAATGCACCGCCCAGGACACGGTGGCACTGGCTGGAGCTGCCCTGGTTTGGGTCGCCCTGGGCTCCTTCCAAGGCCCAAACGTGGGATCCTGGCTTTGAGCCTTGGGCCTGTTGCTCGCCAGCTGTGTGGCCTTGGGTAAAGCGTTTGTCTTCTCTGAGCCTCTTTCCTTATCTGTGCGAGCATTTAACCACCCACCTCGTAGAGACCGCAAGAGGCTCACAGGAGGGAACAATGCGGCGGAGTCATCAGATGTGATGCTTTCTGCCTGGTTGGATAGATTGAGCACGGGGAACACAACCATCCCTTTCTCACCTGTACCTTGGCCACCATGGGATGAGGGAGGGGAAAATCAAGTTGTACTGAGCTGCAACCTGAGCTTGTGGCTGCAAAAGTCCCAAGAGAACGCACCATGTTGAGTCTTTGCTTATTTGCCAGGCACCTGTCATCCCTCCAACGCAACCCCTAGCGGAGCTTTTCTCCACCCCAGTTAGGGCCGCAGGGCGATGAGCGCAGGTTTTCCCTCAGGAACTGATGTGGCACATGCCCCAGGCTGAGCGGGGCTCAACTCTAATTTGCCATCTGCAAACCACTCTAAGGCAGCAGGACCAGCTCTTCTCCTTTATACCTTGAGTTTCACCCTGGGTGGACCCTCTGCTACAGGAAATAACCCTCCGGTTTAGCTGTTCATGGGCAGGAGCCAGTGGTCCCAGTGGGGGAAGTAAACCCTGGGCTGCAGGTCTCCTGGGGGTTGTCGGCCCCGGCGGGAGCGCAAATGCTAAGAAGGGGTGCGCACAGGCCATGCTGCCAGAGTTCTCTCTGAGGCACTCAGTGGAGATGGGGCCGTTTATCAATGTCAGAGCCCAGCCCCAGGAGCTGGGTACCCGGAGACAGTGAGAGAGGTGAGGGATTCCAGGAGGCAGCCTCACGAGGAAACTGGGGACAGCAAAGCACAGTAAGGCCCTGACATCTAGCCAGAAAATCTGACGCCGGCAGAGAGTGTAGAGCAGAGAGTGGAAGCGAGTCCACGCTCCCCACCATGGACACTTCAGAGGTCACAGGAGGCCACGGAATTACACAGAACTATGCTTTCTGTCCTGTTCTACTGTGCCAGGGTCGAAGTGTCAGTAAATTATTTAACCTTCTGTGACCCGCCTGGGAATGCCACGATCGGAGTGAAGGTGCAGGCCC
Organism: Tursiops truncatus; assembly: GCF_011762595.2. Taxonomy (NCBI): domain Eukaryota; kingdom Metazoa; phylum Chordata; class Mammalia; order Artiodactyla; family Delphinidae; genus Tursiops; species Tursiops truncatus. The sequence goes on along the minus strand of NC_047047.1, from coordinate 74,197,979 downwards.
TTTTATACAGAGCCTCCTGGCAGTGGCAACTCTGAACCCCTTACAACAGGGCTTCCCAGTCTCAGTACTATGTTTGGGGCTGATATTTCTTTTTTTTTTTTTTAACGTTGCTAGCATCTTTTTTTATTACATGTTATTTTTTAAAAAAATCAACAAAGAAATGTAATCTTCTCCAACTAGGGGGCCGATAATTCTTTGCTGTCGGGCTGTCCTGTGCATTGTAGGATATCCAGCAGCATCTCTGGTCGATACCCACTAGCTGCTCACAATCAATTGTGACAACCAGAAATGTCTCCAGACATGGCCAGATGTCCCCTGGGGGACAAAATAGTCCCTGGATGAGAGCCACCTCCTTAGAAAAGAGTGGATAGAAATGGGGGATGACACCCAAAATGGGGGCTTGTGACCTCAGCGTCTCCGCTGACCACGGCAAGTTCGCTCAGGGACTCAGCCAACAGCTGCTCACGACAATGAGCTCTAAGACCAAGGGGAAGTGGCGTGGCGGCGGGAGAAGGAGGGCCGGGGGCTCATCCACGGACAACAGTGCGACTAGCACTCCCTGCGGGCGCGTGTGCTCCCCCCGGGGTGCTGGGTTCTTTGCCTGGATCATCTCAGGGCGCTCACAAGCATTCTATGACGTAGGGATGAAGGTCACCCTCATCTTGGAGGAGGGGAACCTGAGACTTAAAACAGACCAACAACTTCCTTAAGATCGAACAGCTGGCACTGCAGCCAAGACTGGCGCTCAAGCCAGCTCAATCCAGAGCCTGCGCACTTAAGCATCAACGCAACAGACATCTTAATAGGAAAGATGATCATCTCCTGGCCGTGAGCTTAGGGAAGACGTTGAACAGAATGTAGGTGCTTTCATCTGATCCTCACTACACCTCTGTAAGGTAGCCAGGGTGAGATGGGGGCCCTAGGAGAGACAGAGCCCAGTTCTTCCTTGACTTTCGCCAGCCCTTGTGGGGAAAGCACAAGTCAGAATGCAGGTTTCACTCAATCAACCTCACCGAGAGTCACAGCTTCATCCGAGAACCCAGCCTTTGGACTTGTGGGCAGAGAGCAGCTTGCTCAGAAAGTCTTTGCCCGGGTGTCTGAACAGGAGATCCAGTCTAGGAGGAGCTCCCTAGCCCCCTCCTAGCCCAACATCCCCTTGGTACCTGGATATTCCATGCCAGGGAAGCAAATACTGAGTGTGTTTGGGGGGCGGGGGGAGCGGGCATTCTGTCTTTGAAAAACAAAATGTCAGCAGCTCAGCCCTGGATCCCAGGAAGGCTTCAATCACATTCCAGGACTCGATTGGTTCATCACACTGCTTGGGGACAGGATTTGTGGAAGAAACTGTTTTTTCCTTTCCCCTTGCTTAAAGGATCTGAAGAGTCATTAAAAACATAAGACCATGAAGTTTCAAAAGTACATCGAGACTGTCCCTTTAAAAACACACCCAAGCCCGAGATGAATACTCGAAGGACAAGATACTGTACTGATTAATTATTAAGAACACATTTTGTGCGGTTTGACGGCTATGCCAGAGCAATCTGCTTCAGAGTGATTAAACCTCAATAAATGTGGTTTTAATAACGAGCTGGTATTGAATTATCAGACAATGGCAGCCTTAGTAAATCTTAATTAGTTTTGTCTTTTGAGAACTTCATTTAAATTCTGAGTAATACAAATGCCGTCCGGAGCCCTGCGAGGGAGGCATGGCTGCCCTCCTGGGGGCGCTGCCCTAGGCTTGTGACCCCCAGCTCCAGCCTATGGGACCGCTGGGGAGGAACCAAGGACAGAATGGGGGTGGAGGGGGAGGGCACAGATTTTGGGGATAGTTTGCCTTCCAACAGAGAAAGACAGCCCTTCTTCGAACACCTCTGAGGAAGGAGAGCTTCATTAGGCCAAACAGCAAGACTTTGGGGTGAAAGCAATCTTTTCTAAAATGTGGAGCTCTGAACACAGAAAAAAAAAAAAAAAAAAAAAACGAGAGAAGGAGGCAGGGGGAGGAGGAAAGGGGTTCCTGTGAGCCTGAAGCCAGGAATAAGAGCTGGAAGAGTGGGCAGATGGATGACCTGGTGACGGGCTAGCCACTGGTCCCACGGAAGGCCTTTCAGGGTAAACAAACTGGCCAGGGTGCACAGCCTTGCTTCAAAAGGCCCACGATTACTCGTTTTATTGCTCAGAGTTACAAGAAGATGGTATCTCGAAAGAAGGTGACAGCAAGTTAACAGATCCGTCCCTGAGGGTGCCTGGCCCAGACGCAGAGACTCCCTTCTCCAAACAGAGATGCAGGCACAATTAGACACTTTCAAAATGAGACAGTTCTCTGTTTCAGGAACCCATTGGAAGGCCAGTCAGTGCCCTCCCCCGCCTCCATGCACATTTTGGTACTAATTAACTCCTAATTTGGAAAGGGGGATAAAGGGGTGTCTCTTTCAAGAATTCCTCCCTCCGGAGATGGCATCTCCGGGCAGCAGCATTTGGCAGTAAAAGCACAACAAATGTCAGAGCGGAGTGGCCGCAGGGCTGGGGATTTACGACTCGGTTCCGGAATGCTGTCAGAGGCACGGCCAGACACTCTCATTCCAGATTGGGACGGATTTGTGTAATTAGGCAAAGTCAGCCAGCCCTGTCCCGGGAGGTGAGAGGCCTGAGTCCCATCTCTGCTGTTAACTTGTTGTGTGAACTTGGGCAAGTTCCTTTTCCTCCCTGGGCCTCAAGTCACCATCTAAAATAGAAGGGTAGGATCTGTCATCTCTAAGGGTACTTCCACAGCCCCCAAAGTCTACGATTCTAAGATTCTAAAACTTAGCAGGCTTTTCTCCAGTATACACACACACTCCAAAATCACTGGGAGCCAGAAGCCGGGCGGTGAGGGAGACAGTGGATCATCGTAGATGGATGAATTCCAGCTTACAAGGCACGAGGGTAACCAAGTGGCCCTGCTTTCATCAGCACCTTTTAGCATCATCAAGAACTCGGTCTTTCTCACTGTAGGCCTTTCTCAGCGTGGAAGAAGCGTCACCATCCATCCTCAGAGTGGCCTGGGGCTCCTCCCCACTTCTCAGCCGATACAAAGATCACTCTTCCATTCTTTGGAGAAAGGTCCTCGGAACCTTTCTGTCTGGTCTACTATTATCCTGAATGGTGAAGTACAGGCTGCAGTCATGAGCCACATGTCTTGCTGAGTCTGGAAGATGCAGCAAGTCTTGCTACTTTGCTTCTGTTTAGCACAGCATCGGACCGGCACCCTGGCATCCTGGCCCCAACGGGCTTGTGTTCGTTCAGTACCACTTTACAAGTGCATTAGCTCCTGGGAAGTCCTGGGTATCTGCTCCGAAAGTTGCCACAGAATCAAAGAAAGAACTGCACTTCCACCAGGAGCCTACATCTGCAAATCTGAAAAGGCTGAACTGACTTGGAAAAAATGACACTGCTTTCACAGATGTGTCATTCAGATTTTTCTACTCTTCCCCACTTTTGTTTGTTATAAAGAGTAACACTTGTCCCTCCTATAACAGTTCCTGTCCCCTGAAAATTACCGCACAAACACTATGCAGATACAAATACCCTTCACTTCTCCACCTGTACTTTTTAAAATTATTATTGACTATCTCTGTACCACACAGCAGCAGGAAGCATGTCTATCTCGGTTAATGCCCTCTCCTCCAGCCCTAGCTCAGCTCCAGGTACATAATGGTGCTTACAGAAGAGAGCTGGATGAATTGTCAAGTTCCAGGATCCAGGCTGTGGGTGCTAAGTTCTGAGAAGCTATGGTGAGAACGTAGAAGGCAGGGAAAGCATCCTGGGATGTGGCCTGGGGTGGAACTTTAAAAACCAGCAGCATTTAGAGAGGCGAAGGAAGGCCTCAGGTACCCCTTGGCTTCCTCCCCTCCACACCCCGCCCCCATGCCTCTCTGCTGTTGATGCCAGTAATGATTGCCATGCCCATAGGGCAATCAGCAGGAAGACGCCACCTACAGGTGAGTGCGGAGAAAGCACTGGGACAGAGCAGGTCTGCCCAAGCCAGCTTGAAAAAAGTTTAGTCCTTCTTTGACTGAAATAGTGCTCACTGATGGATCTCCTTGGGCCCTGGTTTCCCATTTCTACTCAGATCTGCCACATACATCCCTCTTTATCTTTCCTGGCCACACCAGCTCACTCTTTACTAAGCAGCTTCTTTTCCCCCCAAATCTCTAAATAAAACTTGCAATCTTGCCAAATATTTCTCCATCAAGTAGTATTTAGCAACAAGAGTGCCACAAATGGATCACGAACAGATCAAATATCATACGTTTGTTTTCAAATCCTGGAAATACTTTCCAAATCATGTCTCTTTTTTTTTTTGTTTTCCTTTTCAGACACGTCATCAACCTCCTGACAATTTTGGCCGGGCCTGCCAGCAGGCAGCCTTAACGGCCCGACTCTGGCAGAAGGCTGGGCATGCATGGCTGAGGGAGGGTGGCTGCTGGTGGAGACCACCTGTAAGCAGCTTGGTGACGTAGTCCCTCTCTGTGTGATGCCCTGAGGGAGCCATGTGTGTGGTCGCGTGAGGACCTATGGGTGGGGTGCATGTCAGGTGGAATTGAAGAAACTGAGGCATGAGACTTCATGGGTAAACGGGAGCCCATGATGTAGAGGGTATGTGAAGGACAGAGGACATGGGTTATGTGTGATGCGGGGGTATCTGAGACTTTGGGTGAGGTCTGTGTGTGCTCTGTGATCTGTGTGATATGAAGGATCGTGCAGTGTGTGAGCGTGGTGTGTGGTGACTGTGGGGCATATTGGGTGAGATCTATTAGTGTGGTGTGGTGGGTGACCTGAGGCTTGGTGTGCTCTGGGCACTGGGGAGGGTGAGGAGGATGCTGGGAGGGTGTGTATCCAAATGACATCTTGGCCACCAGAAAGCAGCCCTGGGATTGGCCAGATCTGGGCTCTGAGACCCTCTCCAGGAGCAGGAGAGCTGCTCCTGCTGGGGAAGCCACTGGCAGAGTGGACTCCGTGCAGAGGCTCGGAGAAGCTAGGTGGCTGGAGAAGCTAGGTGGCTGTCACCTGATGCCTGTGCCCAAGGTGACTGAAGCAAAGCAAATGAGGCAAAATGGTAAGCAACTCCAATTCCGGATCAAGGGCCTGGGGAAGACACTGGAGCCCTTGGCCCAAGGGAAGTCTGTGGCTGAAACAAACGTAGCTTCAGTCCCTGGGGCCACATTATCACTAATAATGACCTCAGCCCAAGGGAGACATAGTCTACTTTCCCAAGTGACAGATGGCCCTTCCATGAGGCCAGAGGAGGCACCGAGGCAGGCTGCCCAGGGTCTCGTGCAAAGGCCACAGGGCTGTCCCAGAGGAGGAGCCAGGCTCCGGTCGCGTCTCTTCCCTCCTAGACAGGCAAATCCCATCATCTTAAGATTCAAATCTCGTGGCCCAGCCTCCAAGGCCCTTGGCTCTCTGGTCCCGCTCTCGTGGCTAACCTGTGTCCTCTGTGTGTTCCCCCCACTCCAGCCAACCTAAGGCAAGCAAGCAACCCTCAGTGTTCGCGGCTCAAGACGCTGTTCAGAGAGTCCTTGCTTGGGAGTGGGGGGAGGGAGAGGCCTCTGGAGGCTGAGCCCAGGGGGTGATGGGCAGGACGCAGAGAGTCACAAAGATCTTCTGAGGTGACCCTGATCCAACATTTTCAAATGCTTGAGAAAGCTGTTCATAATTGGCTTTTGAAGAAGGAATGCCTTCCTCTTGTCATTTAAAACTGCAACATGACAAATTGCTTCTTCAAAACAGCTTGCAAACCAAGACAGCTTCAGATGTGGAGTCATGTAGAGGAGAAAACGTCTGAAAAATTACTGCCAGGAGCGAATAACCCAAGAAACTTATGCCAGCAAGAGACTGAAGGGTCAGAGAGAGCTGTCAGCCCCACGAGGGGCAAGCTGCCGGCACCCTTCTGCGTGGAGCAACACTGAAACGCATGGAAAAGCCCGTAATGACACAGCTGAGTTGTGCTCATGTCTTCGACAGCCTCTCTTCTCTCCCCTACCTCAAATCCATTGTTCTTTGTGCTTGTTTTTCTGCTGGGGGCCTTAAGTCCCATCCGGGAGGCAGGATGAGAAGAAAAGTCCACTCTTGTACCCCTCTTCTCGTCTCTTCTCTCTTTCTCTGAAAGTGGACACCCACCCTTTTTTACTGAACGCAGAGTTAGTCCACTTCTCAGCAGGCAACTAGAGTTAATCCATTTTTTTTCATTGATTTAATCTTTTTTGTTTAGTGCAGGCATGGGAATAAAAAGAGAAGAAATTTCACATTAACTAATTTCCTAAAAACGAATTTCAAAGAACAATTGAATCCATTTTGTAAATCCAGTGGGAATACTCAGCCTTGGAATTTACCCCCAAATCAGCTGAGACAGGCACAGAGCGTCAAAGTATTCCCAGCCTGAGAGATGAGCCCTCCCAGCTGTCCTTAGAGACTATTGCAACAGCCTCCTACCCAATCTCCATGCCTTCAGCATGGCCCCCAACCCCATCGCTCCCCACACTGAAGCCCAAGTGATCTTTCTGAAACAGTGTTTTTCCCCCAAACCCTCAAATGGCACCCAAGTCCCAGCTCCTTAACATGGCGCCCCAAGTTCTCCAAGTCTTAGACCTGCCACTCCCACTCATTATATCCACCAGAAATCCATGTCCTAAGGAAATCTTTTTGCTTTCTCAATTCCATCATGCTTTTTCTTGTTTCTGACCAATTTGCACATGAGGTTCCTTCTGTATAGAAAGCCCTCGCCTGTCTTATCTGCCTAGTTGACTACTATGTCTGCTCCTTCCAGAGTCTACTCAACCATCACCTCCTTTGGGGACATTCTGTCTGCCCCGAAACATCAATTCCCCTGGAATCCTCTCAACTAGAAACAGTTTTTTCTCTCACGGGACTGTGGGGTCTGGAAGAGAGGTAGGTGTCCTCTTCGCCCCTCATTGCTTCTTCCAAGTCCTTTCTTCTTCCTCCTTCAAAGCCCTTGCTTCTTTACAGCACAAGTCATGAGACCTCAGCGCCCAGCACTCCATCTGGCGTCAGCCTCCTCCTTTACTGACGACTTCAGCACTTGTCCTGGCTTACGGCCTTCCCCTCCACCGCCACTCCTGTCGTTCTTGGCAGCTTTAACATCCACAGGGATGGTCTGTCCCTGGCACTCTGGTCTCCCTTTTCCTTGGTCCCAACAGATTCAATAACGTCTTCTTCCATCCCACCTCAGCCATCACCTCCCATGGTTGTACTTTACAGCTTTTCAAACAGTTACTTCAACCAATAACTGCATCACCTCTGAAATGTCAAGCAGCTCCACTCTTTGGCTACCTCTCCCCTTTATCCAGAGCAACCGCTCCAGCAACACTGATCTCACTGAGATGCTCAATCCAGTCTCTTACCCTCCCTCCCGAGAACACACACACACGTTCTCACCCTCCTCCTTACCCAGCTCAGCTTCTTTGATCAGCACTGTATCCACTCTCTTGCACATGTTTCCTTCTTCCGCCCATTTTTCTCTATATATCACACCAGCCTGGAGAGACGTGAACCTCAATAAACCTGCTTAGTCTGTGTCTGTACCCAACCAGCCACCACTGCAGGAAAAATCACATCAGAGTCATGCTAACTGGATTTGCTTTAGATGTGTAAGTACAAATCTCCACACTGCCAATAATCTGACTTTCTTGCCTACTCAATTCACTTTCCAAGTCCCCAAGATAACTGTTTCATATCTTCTCTATTCCCCTCAAAAGTCTAAAATCCCCTCACTCTCAGAAGGTGGCCCTCTTCATCCTCTTGCCATAGGGATATGGACAAAGTATGTTGTTTCTTCTCCAAGCACAGCAAACCATTCTCTTTTCTCTGACTCGATTGCCTCTCAGCTTCTCAGGACCTTGCCCCTGTAATGATCGCCGTATCTCCCATTATCTCTTCAACTCACCCCAGCTGGGCTTCCATCACTACCACCTAACAAAAATGGCTCTTATCAAGGTTACCCACGACCTGTGTTTTACTAGGATCACCGGTAAGTCTTCTGTCCTCGTGATAATGAACCTCTCAGTAGCAGGAAATTGAAATGCGTTCTTTTCTAGATTCCTGTGCTGTTACTCTTGTCTGGTCTTCCATCTACCTCACTGACTGCTCCTTTTCCTTTGCCATAACCTCCTGCTGTGCCCAACCTGGAGCTCTGTCTGCAACCATCATCTCTTCCCAACTACTGGGTGATCTCAAATGCTCTCATGGTCCTAAACAGCATCATTGTTTTGATGACCCCAAAACTCCATGATTACAGGCATTTCAAATCTAACCTGGCACCAAAAGATCTACTCATCTTTTTCCTCTCTCTCTCCTTCCCCCTCTTTCACAGAGACACACACAGACACACACACACAGACACACACACACACACACACACACACACACACACACACACACTCATCAAGTCTGCTGTTCCCCAAGTCCTAATCTTAGTCAACAGCAGAATCATTTACACAGATGCTGAGACCAGTGACCTTAAATCACCCTTGATTACTCTCCTTCATATTCCGTATTTAATTCATCAGCAAGTTCTGGGAACATTACCTCCAAATACATCCCAAATTTGACTTCTTCCCTGTTTATCATCAAAATATCAGTCTAAACCACTGACACCTCTTACCTAGTTTACTGTCAATTCTTTCTAACTTACTTCCCTTGCTCCTCTCTTGATGTCACATAATCCACTCTTCACACAGCAGCTAGAGTGGTCTTTTTTTTTTTTTAACAGACTTTATGTTTTAAAAAAGTTTAAGTTCATAGGAAAACTGAGCAGAAAGTACAGAAAGTTTCTGTGTACCCCTGCCCCCATGCTCACCTAGCATCCCCCACTGTAAACATCTCGCACCACCGTTGTATGTTTGTTACAACTGATGAACCTGCATTGACATGTCATTATCACCCACAGTCCATAGTTTATATTAGTGTTCGCTCTTGTTGTTGTAAGAGAGCATAGTTTACATTAGGATTCACTTTGGGTTTTGAAAAATGTAAAATGACGTCTATCCATCATTATAGTATCATACAGAATGGTTTTACTGCCGTAAAGATCCTCTGTGCTCCACCTGTTCCTCCTTTCCTCCCCCAACCCCTGATCTTTTTGCTGTCTCCATGGTTTTACCTTTTCCAGAATGTCATATAGTTGGAATCATACAGCATGTAGCCTTTTCAGACTGGCTTCTTCCACTTATCAATATGCATGTATGTTTCTTCCATGTCTTGTCAAGTCCTGATGGCTCATTTCTTTGTGCTGAATAACATCTCATTTTCTGGATGTACCAAAGTTTATTTAGCTACTCACCTACTGAAGGACATCTTGGTTGCTTCCAAGTTTTTAGCGATTGCTGTCGACATCTGTGTGCAGGTTTTTGTGTGGATGTAAGTTTTTGACTCATTTGGGTAAATATCAGGAATTCTAGTTGCTGGATCATAGGGTGAGAGTATGTACAGTTTTGTAAGAAACTACCAGACTGTCTTACACACCGTTTCACGTTCCCACCAGTAATGAATAAGAGTTCCTGTTACTCGCCAGCATTTGGTGGTGTCAGTGTTTTGGATTTTAGCCATTCTAATAGGTGTAGTTGTATCTTGTTGTTTTATAGAGTTGCCTTTCTATTTATTTTCTTTTTAAATAATTTTTTAAAATTTATTTATTGCCGTGCCACACGGCATGTGGGATCTTAGTTCCCCAGCCAGGGATCAAACTCGTGCCATCTGCAGTGGAAGCGTGAGTCTTAACCACTGGACCGCCAGGGAAGTCCTCTAGCGTTGTCTTTTAAAATCCTACATTTGATCGTATTGCTCCTCTTTTTAAAGCTATCCAAAGATTTCCCATTACAACAACTGTCAGGTCCAAAGTCCTTATGATGACCCACAAGGCCCTGCATAATTTGGCCCCTACCCAGCCATTCCTTTCTGATCGGTCTACACCTATGTCATGCTGGTTGTGCACTTTGATTTCCACCCACTTCTTCACCTCATCGGATACCATTCTCCTCATGGCCACCAGCCAGCTTGGCCCTCTTTCATTCTTCAAACATACCACGCTTGTTTCTGTCTTAGGGCTTTGCACTTGCCATTCTTTTTCTTGAGGTGTTTTTCTGCCAGATCTGCCCATGACTGCCTCCTTCTCATCAGTCAGGTCTTGGCTTAAACACTAATCTCTAGGAGAGGACTTGCCTAACTCCAGGCACTTCTGGATGGATGGATGGATGGATGTAGATCCTGAATGGAGTGAAAGAAAACTTGGTTGCTGTGAGGTAGAACGCCACTATATCAAAGGAAGGAGAATTCCAGGAGTCAGTGGGAGCAGCCATTCCATGCCCCTGTCAGAGAAAAAAGACTAAAACAGAAGAGAGAGTACAGGATGGAATAGGGCAAACCTTAGGGAGCTGGCCATATCAAATGAATTAGAACAAGCTTGTGGAGGCGTACTAGAGAGTCCAGTGCCTACAATCACGTTCCTAAGAACATACGAAGCACCAGACCTTAATTACACACCAGCATATGAAATTGAGTGTCTGATGTACACACGTCGGTAAATTCCTAGAGCCTTAAACTAGAAGCAAGATGCCTAGGTTAGGGAGATGCCAGCTCAGAGCCTACTGCCTTGCAGTGTAACAACCACTGTCATCTGCATCTTTAGCTACATCCAGTTAGTTCAGAAATCCAGGCAGAGAATAAAACGCAGCATCACACATTACCATCACACATCACACAAATCCAGGCAGAGAATAAAACGCAGCATCACACATTACCAGAATAAAACGCAGCATCACACAAACGCAGCATCACACATTACCAGAGAATAAAACGCAGCATCACACATTCACAGATCAGCTGTGGGCTGGAGAGAATCCAAGCCTGTGCCATTTGATTTTTCTCATGTATGTAATTTCTTTTTTGATGCTGTGAAACTCAAAGCTTACTATTTTAACATTTATGACCAAAGATAATTGGCAGCTTTACGTCACTTCTGTAATGACTTTTTTCTCAAACCATGTCTGATCAAGACACTGTTTAGGTTATGGTGTCTCAAACTGGGGGTCGTGAACCATTAATTTGTCATGAAATTGATTTAGACAGTTCACAACCAGCATATTTTTACCAAAATAGAGTAGATGAGAATAGAAACTCAAAGTGTATCACGCGTAGTAAGGGTAAGTATTACTTGAGAAAACATATGTTTCAGTTATACGTATAATGTATATATACACATACATATGTGTATAATGAGATACAATGTAAAATGTAGGGTCATGGCCAAAAAAGCAGAAGCTATGCTCTAGGTTTCACTTGGCTATATAAATATGCTATGAATAATGTATAAATACATTCTAAAAGAACTTTAAAATTCATGTAGAATTTATTCATGTCAATGTAGAGCTGTCAGAGATAATAACCATCAAAAATGGTACACAACAGGTGTGGCAATCTAGAGCGTTCTGTATTAAGGCTGGGATCCTGACATTCCACTAAACCACAAGTCTAGAGAACTAGGTTCTGATTTCTTTCCTTTTACTCTCTGGCATGATAGCTTTAGGAAATTCCCCCTCCCTCTTCTGGGCCTCAGATTCCTTACCTCTCTCTAAACTGAGGGACAGATTCATTTGTTTCCGAGAAGCCCTCCATGGAACTCATGCATTCAGAGTCTACTGAAGACTGCGTGAAATGCTCAAGAACTTCAAAATCAAATAAACCGGACTCAAATCCCAGGTACTTACTTACCACTGAGTAACGCTGCCACTGTCCTTCATCAGAAATTGGGAATGATGCTGCATCCTCCATGAGCAGTGATCGTGCAACGCTCCCGGCATAGGAGAGGGTCTCCGTAAAAATGTCCATTGTTGTGATGCCCGACTCTGCTTCTCCATGTCTGTACCGATGTCTGTGCACCTTTAACCACGGCCCAGCATTCCTCGCCTCAGTATAGCTCTAGTCTCACTCTAAAGGGTCCCTTTCTTTGCATGGTTGGCATTTCTCACAAATATCCATCAGCAGCATTCCCGGTTTCCATGACCGTGGTCTCTTCCCATCTCAGAAGCATGCCCCGCTGAGCCTCGGCCGCCTACGACTCCCCTCCTCCAGCCCTGTGGGTGCCAGGGTCCAGGTCTGAACTCTAGGTCAGCCCTAAGCCCATCAGAGAAAGTCACTCTTTACCCATCAGCTAAATGCCTTCCTTTATGTCCGTCAATGCTGCATCAGAAAGTAGGAGAAAATGCTCCTCAGACTGTCACCTAAAATATATATATATATAAATGTTAGAACAGGGTAGCAAGTGCACATGGGGTCAAGTGCATAAATTGTGAAATAGGGCCTGAGCCTTCATTCTTTTTTTTATCCGTGACAGTATAAACATCATACCAGTCTCTCAAACAGAAAAGGGAAATGTAGAGCGATATCTCAGGCCATTTAACAATGTGAAGGGCGCTGGACCACACGGACACTTTAACCCTTCTCTGCTTGTGCTTCTGTCCCATCCACATCCCTCATCTCTCACCCCTCTGCCCCTCACTGGCCTGTGATAGTCATTTGAAGGCGAGCACTCCACGAGGTGTGAAGAGGCCTAGATCCTGGGCCACAGGCACAGCCCCTGCTGTCCCTGTGCCACCCCACTGTTCTCTGGGTTATATAAGTTCTTCCAGAACCTTCTAAGCCAGCTCAGCCCATCTCAGCAGCTGACAAGACCATAGCTCTCAGGGAAATGAGGCTGCAGAGTCACTGGGGCCTGGGCTACTCCCTCCTTGCCCTGTCTTGTCAGTTACAGGCCCTGCACAGCCAATGGGCCTCTGCCTGGAGCTAGGGCATGCTGGCTTCCGGAAAGGTCCACTGTGTTCTGAGCTGCAGGGTGTGGGATCCTGAAGCCAGAACCTAGGGGAGGGGCAGATCCTATGAATCCAGGTTCATTTCCATGCCAGAGAGTCCTGGATTTCTTTCTGCTGTGCCGTGGCCCCTGCACCCTGATCTCTTCCTTAGGCTGCACTTCTCCAGGGTCCAGCCCCCTCGCTGTGCTCTGTAAAGGCCAGGAGGCCCAAACGGCAGGAAAAATCCCCACCAGGCATGGCACGGCCTTGCCAGAGCCCGGAGTCCCCTGAGCCCCTGGCTGGGGGACTCCACTCTGTCCTAGAGAGGGGCAGCAAGGGGCAGGAGGGAGGGAGATGTGGGGTAGAGGAGAAAATGACAGGGTAAGATCTCCCTTGTAGGAAACATCAAGACAAATGGAAATTGCATGTGAGTAGAAGTGGGGAAACTTCCTCTGGCCTCAGCTTTCAGAGGCGCTGATTGAGGGGACAGAGAATCCTGATCTAGACTGTTTCAGCTGAGCAGACCACCTGCTCCCCAGAGGGAACTGGACCAACCCAGCAGGCAGGGGCCGTCTGCCCCAAATGCCCGGCTCTCTCCCCACCCCCGGGCTGCCCACCTCTGCGCTCCATCTCCCTGAAGCCACACTGGAAGGCGGGGCAGGTGGGTTTCCTGCATTAGCTACAGTCCCACAGCAAGAGCCCCTGCAGAAGGTCACAGCCCAGGGTGTTGCCGCCCGGGAGAGCAGATCTACAGGCTGCTAGTGGGGGCTATGGCCAGACTTGAGGCCTGGGCTTGGTGGGGGGTGGGAGGACCCCTGAAAACAGCTGGAGACACTGATCACAAACCAACTGTACCTTGCAGTTATGCCCGTCTGCAGCTCTGTCTCAGAGTTCTGTCCCCACAGCAAGGAAGGAGCAAAGAAGGAAGGACAGCAAAGAAGAAAGGCAAGGACGGAGGGAGAGAGGGAGGGAGGAAGGGAGGAAGGATCCCCAGCTGCTGTGCTCCAGGCTAAACACAAAATCTCAGGGGGAAACTCAAAGGTAGAGGTACGACCAGCAGTCGGTCACCTGCACACGATGCCAGCCGAGTGGTCAGCCAGCCTCTGACCGCCCAGCTCCCCACCCATAGTGGAAAGCTCTGCACCGGCAAGTCAGTCCTTCCAAAGGGCGGAAATGGGCCACACCACGATGGCCACCCATAGATCCTAGTTCCACCCACTGGAGCCACACAGAGGTGGCCACAAGATGGCCCCTGAGATACTGAAGATGCTTTTCTGCCACCCCAGGATTCTCCAGGCTACACCCATCTGAGAGCCTTCATCTGGCCCTAGGCTGCCATGATTTCAGGAGAACTCACTATCCCATCAGCCGTATCTGAAAGAGCTGTAGAAAAGCACAGGTCTCACCACTGACGCCCACCCTCTCCCAGGTCCAGGCTTGCTATTGGCTTCTGTTCCTCCCATCAAGACAGACAAAGTGTTCATTCCACAAAATTTGGTTGGAGTGAGGGTGGGTGGACATTTTGGTGACTTTTTTTTCCCTGAAGAGAACACTAATACTTATGGTTCCTTAAATAAATGCACACTTACCCTCAAACACACCACCCTTGCAAAGGGCTAGAGGAGAGGAAGCAAGTTAACATTGTTGCCTGAATCTAGAAATCACACAGCAGGAGAGAAGAAGAATGTTCAAACAAATGTTTGTAAAAGCCAAACAAATGTTTTGGGCTCTTTGATTCCCGTTCACACCCAAGCACTCTTGCTGATGGATGGGGGTTACAGGAACTCCCCCAGCTGGGGGTCAGTCTTCATTCAAACCGCCACTGCCGCCAAAGCCGTCTCCGTACAGTGAAAAAGATAAATGACCCTCTGCCCTCACCCACAGATGATGTCACCTAGGCACCACCAAAGCATACAGGCTTTGCACCCAGGCAAGACACATCAAGGCAGGGACCCTTCCTCTGGCTTCATGTCCCCTGCTCTATGGGGCTAAGAGGGAAGGAGCCATGTCTATGCTCCAGTAGCCGAGGCCAGTGAGCACACAGCAAGGTGGAAAAGAGGCAGGGGCTGCCAACAGGGCTGAACATTGCCCACTTTCCTGAGATGGAGTTTGGATGAACTTGGCAGCTACCAACCTGCTAGTCTGCAGGGTCTTGTACGTGGGGAGCACGATTCCAACAGAAACAATAGGACAAGACCCAGGTCTAGACATGCCCTCCACCTGGGCAGCTGCCTGGACAGCTTTGTGCCTCGACTCATCTGAAAGGGGGCCAGGAATGCAGGAACACAGACCCTTCCCTGGAGTTGGAGGGGGTGGACCTCAGTACAGATAGCTGAAGCACCGCTTCCCTGGCACAGGCAGAGGCCAGAAGTGGGCAATGGGCACCGGCTGACCTGAGAACAGCCTGCTTCCCAGGCCCATGTCTGGGAATTTTCTCTCTCCAAATATGAAAGAAATAAAAATAGGGAGGCAGGAAGGCCAAAATATGTTTGCAAAAACCTAAGTCTGGTTTTGAAACGCTTGCTCCCACCATTTCAAGGCTAAGAATAATGGAAGGAGCCGGGAATCCTGGCCGGGTCCCAAGGTGTGAGAGCACTTGGATTCGAGAGCACACGAGTATCTGCGCCACACCAAGTGCTCTGGAGCTAGTCAGAAGTGTCAAGAGCCTTTAGAGAAATGAATGAGCAGCTGAGTAAGAAATGTGACTGCTGACAAGCAGGAATTACCTCTACAAAACACTGCGAAGTATCAGTGATAGAAACACAGTCTACGGCCGCGCAGTACAGAGGGCAGAGCTGCCCACACATGGCTGAGCTCCGGCAGTGGCCCGGGCCCAGGCGGACAGATTCCACCCAGCTGGACCTTGGGACAAGACCACAGGGAAACTTAACAAACAGCAAACAAAAAAGGATCGGGTTCAGCTTGTCACTTCAACTCAGCTTTCAAACATCTGGGTGTTCCCGTGACATCTCGTTATGGGCTACATTGTCTCCCCCCCTCCCCAAATTCACAGGTTAAAGTCTTAACCATTACTACCTTCCAATGTGACTGTATTTAGAGATAGGGTCTTTCAAGAGGTAATTAATTTAAAATGATAGAGTCCAATATGACTGGTGTCCTTATAAGGAGAGGAAATTAGGACACAGAAAAGTAGAGGAAAGACCACGTACAGAGGCAGGGAGACGATGGTCACCTACAAGCAGAGAAGAGAGGTCTCGGAAGAAACTAACCCTGATGACAACTCGATCTTGGACTTCCAGCCTCGGGAGCTGTGAGAAAATAAACTTCTATTGTTCAAGCCACGCAGTCTTGGTACTTTGTTACGGCAGCCCGAGCATACAAATACACACCTGGTTTGCTTGTTCTGGGTGTTTAATGAAAGTGGACTGAAGTTTTCATTTGTTGTAAGGAAACAGAGGGGATGTGAGAGCTTTCACACATCCGAATCCCAGCCTCACAGACAGGGAAGCTACTTGGTTCTCTGGAGCCCAAGAGGACGGAGGAAAGGGACAGACACTGAGTGAGTCAGGCCTTAGGATAAGCTCTTTACACTCACTGGAATCCCCACAACTCTGAGAAGCGGGCACAGATATCCCCATTTCACAGAGGGGGAAGGTGGTTCTTAGAGGTGGTCACGTGCATTCAATGGCAGAAGGGAGATAAAAATCTGGGTTTGTCTGACTGTATAGCTTATTCTCCTCCCTCCAGCCAGAACCAATGATATACATTCTGGGAGGCAGTTGTCCCCTCTAACGACTGAGCCCTCTACAAAGGAGAACGGATACCACACGTGGCAGGAAGTTCCCTAACTGGAGGCATCCAGGCAGGGGCTGGGAGACAGGGGATGTTGAGGCCATGGTTTCCAGTCACGTGTCCCCTCCCACATCACACTCTTACACCTCCCGCCCACCACCCCGACAGGCACACGCACACCCAGGGAGACGGTCTGAATCACTGAGGGGTGTAATTTGAAACTGCACCCCCAAGCGATTCTAGTCTGTCATTGTGGGAGGTGTCCCTGTTGGGAATCCTCACAGAAGGGAGTTGGGTTGGATGCTCCCAAAGTCTCTTCTAAGCCCTAAAAGTCCACAGCTCTTGAACATCTATGGAGCCTTGACAGGACACACAGCCCTCTGGCCCGGCGCCTCCAGAACATTCCCCAGAGCCATGGTCAGGGTATCCACACCGGATCTTCAATGACCTCAACCTCTTTTTGCAAAACATAGCAGTCTGGCTAAAAAGAGCAGCGGAGGGTGCCCAGGAATTCCCTGGGTAGGTCAACACCAAGGCTCCACAAGGCTGGACTAAAAGTGTGCTGTATTTATTCTCACTTGATCAGATCCAGGGAGGAAAGTGGAGAGCAGCGGCTGGGCTGGCAGGTCGGCACCGCCCCACCCTCCCAAAGTGTTCCAGCTGAGACAGGACAAGCTGTTCTGCTATCATGACCCTGCCAAGGAGCTGATGACAAAGGCCAGGCTCATGGCTCCAAGCCCTGCAGCCTCTGGTTCCAGCTGGGGTCACTGAGGCCCCCATGGAAGCCCAGCCTCATCCTGAGGCGAAGGAAGGAAGGGTGGGCACCCAGCCAGCAGCACACGGGCTCAGAGCCCGGTCAGCGGGGCCACTTGTCCCCTTCTGACCTGGGCCCTGGTGCTGGTAACTGCACTTAGCCCTCCATCGGCCTCCCGTTCCTGCTTCCTCCGAGCCTGGGGTCCTTCGTCCTCCCTGCTTCTCTCTAGCGCTTGCTCCAGGGAAAGAAGACTTGAGTCTGGACTGGCACCCCCTTGGCAGAGAAATTTCACTACAGGTCTCAGCTGTAACTTCCTCAGGGAAGCATTTCCTGACCCGCCAACACGGGGTTACAGGCTTTACTGCTGTTCTCCTAAAACCTCCTAGGTAATATTTATGACATCATTTATGACATTGTCTTAAATTTATCTGTTTGCTTGCCCTCTGCCCTACTAGAATATAAGCACCTAGAGGGTAGGCACTGCCTCTTATACCCTTCTATTCTTAATGCCTTGCGCAACATAGAAACTCAGACAGCGGTGGTTGAATAAATGGATGGAGACAGACGGAAATTTTAAGGGATATGGAAGATCTCTCCACCCAAGCCAAAGCCCGTCCGCATTAAGTCTTACCTCAGGGCGCCCGCTTCAGAAGGCCTCTGGGAAAGTTCAGGAAGATCCTGACGCACAATCCTGGTAGGAGTGAATTCATCCACGGATCCAAGGATGCCCTCCCTGGCCTACAGAGAAGAGAGAGGACGGAGGAGCTTCGGGGTCTCCTGCCTGACAGGGAAAAGTCAGCAGCTCCAGGCACCTGACGATGAGAGAGAGGAAAGTGGGGGCACAAGAAAGGATGAAGGGAGGAAGGTAAGGCCCGCAAGCCCAGGGGTAGAGAGAAGCCCCAAAGCCAGACTCTCCAGCAAATACCTCAGCCCCCTGGCCCCAACCTCTGCCCACACGAAGCTCCCAGGAGCACAGATGAATCTTGATCAGGAATGTTTGAGGCTGCTGCAGTCCCCCCGGAGCCAGGACCCACAGGCCTGGGAGGTAGGAAACAAGGATGTGGGACCGTTAGTGCAAGTCCATGTGCCTGACGCACAGCGAGGCCAAACAAACCGAAACGTCGGAGTTTGGATCAGAGAAAGGTTTAGCGCAGGGCTGCGCGAGCAAGGAGACAGGTGGGTCATGCCCTAAAAAGCCTTGAGCTCCCCGAAGGGTTTGGGCAAAGCATTTTTGAAAGCCAGGTGAGGGAGGGGGCGGGTCACAGGGTACGTGATCAGATCGTGCACAGTTCTTTTATTGGCTGATGGCGAGGGATCAGGGTGGTGTCACAGGTGTTAACTTTATCCGTCCTGCGGTTCCGGGAGGCCTGGGGCTCTGTGTTCAGGGTCATCAAGTAGTTAACATCTTCCATTTGGTGGGGGGTTTTTACATCTGTAAAACAACTCAGGAAATGTGCGTCAAATGCTATTATCTAGGTACATCCTGAGGGGAACTACAGCAGAGGATATGGGGGAAGGTCAGTCCCGGGAGGGCACATAGGGTCCTCTGCTCCGTTACAGTTCCCCCCTTTTCTTTGATACTCCTCAATCTTGAGGAGAACAAGTTTTGAACAAGGAAAAGACTAAAGGTTCAGACAAGGAGGTTAATCATAAACTTGACGGAGGTACACACGGGGTCCTGCTCGGTTACAGGACTACCTTGTCTGGCTCCGTCTTCCCTCAGGGAGCTCCCAATCTAAACTCTACAAGAGCCTCAACTACACGGGGTAACTGGTAAGATACAGACAGACAGCACTAGGGAGGCCCAGACAGCCATGTGTCTGGGGGCCAGGTGAAGCTCCCTCAAAGATGGTCCTGGGCCTCGACTTTGATGGGGGAGTGCGGGTGGGCAATGGGGGTCGGGGAGGGGGGAACATCAGGTGGGGTTGAGAATATGATGGGTGTGGTGTGCTCAGGAGAAGCAGGGAGATGCCAGAAGATCCCTGTGTTGACTTAAAAAAAATATATTCGTGACGCGCGAGTTGCGAGTTCGGCACAGTGTGGACTGCAGCCCAGGAGACAGATAACTCAGAGAAACTGCTTGAGGAGGCATTGGGAGGAGCCAGGATAAATAGGGGTTTTGCAACAAACAGCAGGTAATTGGGACCGTCAAAAGATTATTGTTAAATAAGGAAAACCAGATATCTCAAGTTAAGGCATTTAGCGGCTTTTCTAGGTATGGGAAGATGCAAGAGTCTGGGCTCAGGGCAACCACTCCTTTGATATGCACCTCAGCTATCTGGGACCTGTATTTTCACAACCTGAGTTTCCTCAGGGCTCACTGCGGGGAGTGGCTGCAGTCTGATGGCTGCTAGATGGCCGGCATTCTTTCCAGCCCCGAGTTTCCTCAGGGCTCACCAGCTCACTTTGGAGGGCTGCAATCGTTGGTGACTGTGACGTCGTTTATTGATATGGCAGGAAATATTCCGCTTATAAACATTCCATTCCATTTATAAATATTCCATTTATCACCTGAAACACCTGGAAGGATGGTGGTCTCGAGCTGGCAGCCGGTGTGCGATGACCAGGCTCTGGGACAGCTCTGAATACCGGGGCGCATCAAATCCTGGGGCCTGTGTTCACATCCTGAAACTTGCTTGTACTTGCTTCTTCAGAGTTTGGTTTCACTACCGCCTTTTCCTGACCGTACCTGACCCCATTTAGGTGCCACGGTGACGTCTGAATTAGCTTGGCCTGGCCAGCTGAAGGCTAGCCCACCCCTACTCTCCCAGGGCTAGTCATGGGCACAGAAGGCCCTAGAAAGTGGGTTATGCTGGACCAAGGCAGGTCGACCAGACTGGCAACTTTATTCACCAAGCTGCATCTCTAGGAGACGTACATACGTCTGTGGACAATTCAAAAACAATGTAAAATCGACTCTTGGTGGGCTCTCCTTTTCTTATTACCTTGCTCTCAGCAACGTCGGTGATAAGCCCCCTCCCTGCCCAGACAGACTGCTACCACCACCACCCCCATCCGTGGTTTGTCGCCGGGTGTGGACACTCGTACTGTGCAAGGACACAGTGACCCGAGTTAGGTCTCACCCTCTCTGCCAGCAGGCCTGGGGAATCCAGTTCTCTCACTGCCCCACCCCAGTGAACCCTCCCTGCTGCAGCTGGAGGTTCTCCATTCCCCACACGTGGCCCCGTCACAACCCTGCTCAAGAGTCGTAGCGTTGTCCGGTCCCAACCGCTTAGCAGGGCTTGCAAGACTCTTCTTCATTCTCCCAAACCCATTTGCCTGGACTTTTCCCCACGCCTCCTCTGAGTCAAGCCCCCATGCCATTGAATGAGTCTTTGCCTGGGCCTCATCTTAACCGCTGACTTCCACCCTCTCATCAAGGCTCAGCGGTAACCTCTCGTCCCCCTCCTCCTGGAAGCTTTCCTAACCATGATTCCTTCTGACAGCGGCTGAGCGGTGCCACCTCTCCTTCCCACACAGTTAGTCTCATCCTCCTTGTCTATGAAGATGTCTTCTCGCCTTTCCGCTGAGGCCACAGATAACTAGAGGACAAAGCCTAAACCTAGCTCCCGTCCTGCCGGACAACCTCCTCCTAGCATTGTGCCCTGCACCCAGCAGGTGCACTTGAGTTGGACTTTGGTGCCAGGACTACCAGAGGGCCTAGGATATACTTAGCTGGTGAACAAGGCCCTCAGGTTATACCCTCTTGGAGAGAATACCCCTCCACCAGAACAATCCTGCTATGCCACGTGGTCCTGGCTGAGGAAGGCCCCAGGGAAAATATGACAACCTCAGAAAACCCCACTTTGTCTCCAGGACCAGCTTTGCTGCCTGGCACCAAGATCATCTACCTAATTTGTGGGACCTGGTGCAAAATACAAAGCTTTTGACTTTCTTCTGCAGTCTCTTTCTTGACCTGTTACGGTGCCTTGTTTTGTTTATTAATAAACTTTTTTATAATAGTCATTGATTTGCAGAAAACATGGTGAGATAGTACAGAGTTCCCAGTTTCCCTTATTATTAGCATCTTACGCTAACACGGTGCAATCGTTACAAGTAATGAACCAATATTGATATCCTACCGTTAACTAGAGTCCACACTGGATGCAGATTTCCTTAGTTTTCACCCAATAACTTCTTCTGTGCCAGGGTCCCATCCAGGACACCATGTCACATTTAGTCGTCATATCTCCTTAGGCAACTCTTGCTGTGACAGTTTCTCAGACTTTCCTTGTTTGGATGACCTTGACAGATTGGAGGAGTGCTGGTTAGGTATTTGGTCAAATGTCCTCTACTGTGATTCTGTTTGATGTTTTTCTCATGATTAAACTGGGGTTATGGGTTACTGAAAGGAAGACCATGGAGGTAAGATGTCGTTTTCATCACATCATCTGCAAGGGACACGCTATGCGCAAGACTTATCGCGGTAGATGTTGACCTTGATCACCTGGCTGATGCCGTGCTTGCCAGGTTTCTCCACTGAGAAGTGACTCTACTTTCTCCCCTTTCCATTTGTTACTCTTTGGAGGGAAGTCATCACGTACAACCCATACTTAAGGGATGTAGAGTTGTGTATCACCTCCTTCGGGCGTGGTATCTATGTAAATTATTTGGAATTCTTCTGCACAGAAGATTTGTCTGTTCTTCCCCATTTATTTTTGTATTTAATCATGTATTTATATCGGTATGAATTCATAGATATTTATTTTATACTCTGGGTTATAATCCAATACCACTCTATTTTCTTGCTCAAACGTTCCAGGTTTGGGACATTTGGGACCTCTTTCAGTTAATTCCCGTGTTCCTTTGATATATCAATACTAAACAACAGTCTCCTGCCCCCTGAGTCCTTTTCCCTCTGGGTATATTGACAGGAAAAGATAGGACACTTGACACTGAGATTGAGCAACAGGCATTGAAACCCTGGCCCCCTCAGCTATGTGGCCTCTGCAAGTCATTTTGTCTCTGAGGCCTCGGTTCCTCATCTATAGAATGGGGATCTGATGCTCGCCCCAGAGACCTGCTGTGAGTATTCACTGAAGCGCTTAGCACAGCTCCCTGCTCATAGGAAGTTTTCCGTAAACGGGGGCTACAGTATCACTGACAGCTTCACTCTCCGAGACCTGGCCCTGAGTTCCAAGGACATCAGAGAGAAAACCTGTTTCTCTAAGCCTTAGAAGTCAGCTTGGGCAAGCTCTGTGTCCCTTATGCCAGAAAAGATTCCCAGGTGAAAATTACATTTGTGACATCTATACCTCAATAAAAGTCATTTCCAAATATTCACCTCATAAATGAACTGTCCAAACAACAGCTAATTGAAGCCGCTTAGCTCTGCAGATCTGTCTGCCAGCGGGCCAGGGTGGGTAGATGCATGTTGACCTGCAGCGACGCACAGACTCCCACTGGGCAGATGTCTGAGCACGGCGATTCTGGACCAAGAAACTGGTCACACAGCACACCACCTGTGACCTTGCAGACAAAAGGGTGTTCCTTGGCCTCCACTTGCCTCCACCTCTTTCTTTTAGCTCTTTGGAAATCCTAGCCCTGAGAATAGCAACTTCCTGGCCATGGAAGGACTCTGAATCAAGGTCAGGTGCCACCCTCAGGCCCGTACACCTGCCCACACCTTCTGAGTTGGGGCTCAGCCCAGCACACCAGAGCCTGGCCTTTTCCAGGAGCAACATGAAGGACATCTTTCTACAGAGAGGGATGGGGGTTTCCCCCACTTGCCCCTTCCCCCTGCCCTGTGATGGGGCTGCTCTGGATTCTGGAAACCCACTTGCTGGCAGGACTAACTGGGACAAAGAAGCCTTGCTGGTGGTCCCCGGGGGGAGGTGGGGGTCTTTTCATCCTGGCCCAGCTGATGGGAGACTTTACTCGGTGGGTTATCTGGGGATACAGGTCCATTTGCAGAGACTGGTCAGGGACTGCACTTGGTGCTCCACTGGGAAACCTTGCTTAGCCCCACTGACTTCCACTCACCCACCAAGTGTTTACTGAGTACCTACTACATGCCGGATCTTGAGCTGGGTGCTGGGTGCTGGACTCTTGGGAAGCACCAAGTCTCATGTATATGAGCATTAAGTAGCTGTAACTAATACTTTTGTTTGAGTGCTTATTATGTGGCAGAAACGAAACTAAGCACTTAACGCGTAATTAACATGTAACGAAGCCTCACTATTAAACTATGAAATCATTACTGTTACTATGCCCATTTTACAAATAAGGAAACTGAGGCACAGACCATTTAAGAAGCTTGTCTAAGGTCACAGAGTGTGTCAGGTGGTTCTCTGGGAAGCAGACGCCAAGATAAGTCAGAAATGCCAGAGATTTATTGGAATAACGCCTGTGAAAGATAAACAGGGCCGGGGGCAGGAGCACGAGGGGAGTCTTCACACTGCAATGCAGTCCTGACACCTGTGAAAGGAGAACAGAGAGGAAGGGAGATTGAGCAGAAGAGCGTCACACCGGGGTACATATCTGAGAAAATCTCAATAGCCCAACAGGTAACTCCAGCAAAGGCTGCACACAGAGGGCCTCGCACTGAGCAGAGATGTCCAGGCCCCAGCATCCCCACTGCACTCAGTCATTGGCTGGGGGATGCCCAGGCTGAGAGCAGCCTGGCCTCAAACACTGTGAAGGGCCCCAAAGGTGCTGCAGCGCGAGGCCATCAGCTAAGTGCCCTCCCCACAGCTCCGTGACAAGTTCTTTCTTGGCCGGAAGTCTGAGCAGCCGACCCCCGTGACTGTCACAGCAAGAAGCCGTGGCTCAAAGCAGGTCTTTTGCTGACTCCAGAGCCCACATCCTTGTCCATTACGCTAGACTGAGAAGCTCATGCATGATTAGGTCTCTGAATGCTCTCTGCAAAACTTATCACGGTGCTAGTCAACAAGCTTTACAGAGCCCTAATGTGTGCTCATCCCCATGAGGTGTGAAGACGAAGCCCTGGCCCTGCGTAAAGGAAATCCTTGGCCGAGGAGGGTCACAAACTGACAAAAACAGGTTCTGAGATGAACCAAACACAGTCCCCACTTTCAGAGAGGCCACCTTCTAGATGGAACCAGCAACCAGACAATTCTAAGAGCAAAACAATGTGTGAGGAGGGGAGGCACAAGCAAGGGAGAACCCTAGCCCAGTCCCAGAAGCAGCATGGAAGGCTTCCTGGAGGAAGTGGCTTCTTAATGGGAATCTGGGAGGTGGCTAGGCATGGGCGGGATACAGAGGGGAAGTTGTGGGGGAGGAGTGTTGTGTGTTTCCCGGTGAGGTGGTGGTGGGGAGGGAGGGAGGGAGGAGCAGGGAAGAGAGCAGGAGAAATAACATTTCTGAAAGAATTAGCAGCATCTGCAAGGGCCCAAGAAAAGGGACAGTACTTTCACATAGCTGTCAGTTCTTCTGGAAGGCTGCGGATAAGGAATGCAGCCAGGAGAAGGGAGGTGAGCTAGTGAGCAGCCCAGTCAGGCTTTTGTCCTGAGGGCAGCAGAGGGAAAAACTGCAGTGAAGGGCTAAGCCCTGTGGGATGGATGCTAACTGCAGTGAGAGCGACCAGTGAGAACCGGGTG
The DNA here is from genome assembly GCF_011762595.2 of Tursiops truncatus. Lineage (NCBI taxonomy): Eukaryota > Metazoa > Chordata > Mammalia > Artiodactyla > Delphinidae > Tursiops > Tursiops truncatus. Next base: position 74,173,074 of record NC_047047.1, on the reverse strand, counting down.
ATTCGGGAAGGTTTGGGGGGGAGGGGGGTTGGGGAGACCTGACAGATTTTCAGCAAAAATGACTCAAGTCATGAGAACCGACAGAGCTCCCATTAGGGTTCACACGCCATACTCCCCACCAGCCAGACTTTGCCCCAAGCAGAAGGAGACGTGGGAAACAGAACTGGCAATTCTATTTCTTCATCTCCACCCGCCGAAGGGAAGTTTCTGAGGAATATTGGCTCTTCCTGGCAATGTTGTTAATAATACTGTTAGCCAAGATGTCCCACTGCCTCTGTTCTCCCACCCCAAAAGTTCAACCATCTGTTTAATGCCTACATTGACTTCCCTAATTAACTCCACACTCCAGGCAGCTCCTTCCAACCCAAATCGTTGTTCTTAAAATGTATTTTAGAGCTTAAGTAGCCGTGGCTCCAGCTCATCTCCAGGTTGTAGACGGTTAAGACTTCCCTGTGATCTTCATATCGAGCACCCTCATTATTCATTGTTGTGTAAAAAACACTCCAAACTTTGTGACATGAAACATGTATTATTATTATTACTATTATTACTATTACTGCTACTACTACTATTATTATTATCACCTACAGTTTGGGAGGTTGGCAGGCTCGGCAAGGTGGTTCTTTCACACAGTTTTAGTACGGCGGGGGCTGGGCTGGAGCCTTCCTCACTCAGGTGTCTGGCGACTGATGCCAGGGCTACTAGCCAAAACACCTGCGTGGAGCCTCTTCACACAGCCTGGGCTTCCCCGCAGCAAGTGTCCTAAAAGAGGAAGAACCAGTCTGAACCTTTATCAACCACTATGATCTAGCCTTGGAAGCCCAGAGCCCCACGTCCCCACACTCTGCTCACTGAAGCAGTTGCAAACCCCACCCAGGTTCGGGGAAGGAGGACAAAGACCTGCCCCTTCCTGGTGGGCCGTGACGTCACGTTGCAAAAGGAACATGTGGATGGGAGATATCATCATGGGCATCTTTTTTTTTCTTTATATTTTTAGTAGATCTTTATTGGAGTATAATTGCTTCACAATATCATGTTCGTTTCTGTTGCACAACAAAGTGAATCAGCATATGCATACACATGTCCCCATATCCCCTCCCTTGTGAGCCTCCCTCCCACCCTCCCTATCCCAACCCTCTAGGTCATTGCAAAGCACCGAGCTGATCTCCCTGTGCTATGCGGCTGCTTCCCACCAGATGGGTGTCTTTTTTTTTTTTTTAACATCTTTATTGGGGTATAGTTGCTTTACAATGGTGTGTTAGTTTCTGCTTTCTAACAAAGTGAATCAGTTATACATATACATATGTTCCCATATCTCCTCCCTCTTGCTTCTCCCTCCCTCCCACCCTCCCTATCCCACCCCTCCAGGCGGTCACAAAGCACCAAGCTGATATCCCTGTGTATTCACCCTGCCTAGTGGGAAGCAGCCGCATAGCACAGGGAGATCAGCTCGGTGCTTTGCAATGACCTAGAGGGTTGGGATAGGGAGGGTGGGAGGGAGGGAGAAGCAAGAGGGAGGAGATATGGGAACATATGTATATGTATAACTGCTTCACTTTGTTAGAAAGCAGAAACTAACACACCATTGTAAAGCAACTATACCCCAATAAAGATGTTAAAAAAAAAAATTCACCCTGCCACAGACGTGACAATTCACATGCCTTGACGTGCAAAATGCCCTCATGCTCTCCCCAAGGGTGCCCAGATCTCACTCCATCATGGCAAGGCTTGACTTCCAGGATCTTTCCACCTAAACCTGGTCCAAACCCCCGTGAGGGCCCACAGGTACAGTTCCTCTTCTGTGGTGTCTCCACTAAAGACCCAGAACCAGAGTGACACATTATCTGCCCCTTACACACCCAACGTACAATGGTGGACAAGCCCAAGATAACTGCTATACACACTACTGTTCAAAAAAAGGGAAAACAGGAGGCATCCAAAAGTAACTGGATCAGAGCAATTCTCAGCTACATGGACAAATGATCTAAAATGTAAAACTTTGCATTTATTCCTATAAGTTTTCTCCTTTTCATTCTAAGCCCAAATGATTAGCCCTTGGCCCTGGGGAGTGCTAAATGGAAGAGAGATGGGCCCCTGGAGAGGGCAAAGGAAGAAGCTGAGTATTTTCTTGGCTCCCATTGTGGGCACTCGTCTCCACGCGGTCATGGAGCTCTATCAGCAGGCATGTCCTCAAGACCACGCTCTCCTGGCCCAGCCCACTGGCAAATGACCACGCAGCGCCAGTCTTATGTCTTCTCTAAATAAGCTGGGACATAGAAGTCGCTTTGATCAAGTGCTGGTGCCAAGCGGGGAGCATATGAGTCTAAGGCTGTCAGCAGCCATCTTCTGCAGCCCAGGGCGAAAGCTATCTGCAGAGCAAAGCCAGCGGTAGTGGGGAGCAGAGCCAAGGACTTGAGCAAACAGAGCCCCGATGATGCCATTTGAGCCAGACCTCTACCCCAGGACCTTCAGCCAATAATAAATTCCCTACTTTGCTTAAGATATTTTGGGTTACATTTTTATCACTTGCATCTGACAGTATCCTAATACACACCCATTTTTTCCCCAAGTTCTTTGTTTGCAGCTAAGGCCTGACCTCCCGTGGGCTCTCTTCCTCCTTCTATAAGAAGGAGGCCCCCTGAAGTGTATATATCCATCCTCTAGTCGTGGGGGCGTTCCCATGAAGGGAGGAAAGCCTGCTCTCTCCTTCCTGGATCCTCCAGTTTTTCCAAGCTCTGGAAATAATTGGAAGGTAACCATACCTCACACAAGACAACTGTCTCTACTCAAACTCAAGCCTGCCCTGCCACCTACATTGACCATGACGGTGAACGCACGCACTACAGAGGAAAGTGCTAGGATGGTCTCACAAGAGAGCTGCGCGCTTGGTGCAGACCACCCCGGACGCTGCCCCAGCGAGGACCAGCCACTCTCCCAGGGCTCTACATGTCAGCTCCTCTTCTAGATGACTTGGAAGCTGCTAGCACCAACATGTCAGCAGGAAATGCCTCTTTAATCACTGCAAAGTCCCTCCTGATTGTAAAGATTAGCTCAACCTCGGGCCTCGGGCCAGATGAACCTGCTTTGGTGACAAATTCAGAAGCCAGAGGCAGGGAGTCTAGAGGGAGCTTGCCTGAGCGTCGTGGCCCCCCAGGGGGCACTGAGAGCCCGTGTGTGAACACCACTGGCCTCGGGTCCCTTGTTTCCAGCCCCAGATTCCCTCCAGGCACTACCAATCCCCTGAGCTTGGTTTGGTTTTGCAGTGAGGAAGCTGTTTTGGGGGTTTGGGGAGGAAGAGGCATTAAACGCACCTGGCTCTTGATTTTTCCGCAATCCTGAGCAGGCTGCGGCTGAAGGCGCTGCTGGCAGGGTTCTGGAGACAATAGGAAAGGTCTCAGCAGCTGAAGTCCTCCGTGCCTGGTGCCCCTGCATGGACTCCAGAGGAAAACGGTCTAAAAATGGAGTCTTCTGTTATTGTACAATACAAATTTGTAGCTCGATTTAATTTGGAAACGGGAAGAAAAATGGGATGACATACTTGATGCGCAGACACTGATGTTATCACCTCAGAATAAACCTGTGCCAAGAGGTGTAAAGTTATGAACTAACAGGGAAAACAAAGAAACTCGTCTTGCTTAATCCTAATGAGAAGGATGACACGTCTAACACTCAGACTGTATTCAGGGCCCTGCCCTGTCACACACAGGCGTGCCAATCACATGGACACCCCCTCTTGGTCACGTGGGCACCCCTCTTGATCACGTGCACACCCCCTTCCAAAATAACTGGGATTGTGTGAGAGCGATTAGCCAAGCTGAACAGCAGCCCCACTCACAGCTAGGTCAGATTACACACGTTCTATGCCTGTGTAGAACCCAGCGCCTTGGGTAACAGGGGTCTGAGAAAGAGCGACAGGGTGGAGGGCAAAGGAGGGTCAAAGGTGCCAGAGGCAGCCAAAAAGCCTGAGTCATAAGCAGTTTGGTGATATGCCCTCTGATGCCCACCAGACTCCATGGCTCTCCCATTCTGCACTTTGAACCCAGAGCAGCCTACACAGGAGGCATGACCCAGGGGAGGGCAAGATGTTTTCTTTCAGACCCTAAACATATGTCATGCATTTGCATGGACACTCCAGTGGGCTACAGGCTACAGCAAGGCTGGGATTCACTAGGGCCATACCACCTCCCACCATGTAGCTGTACCTCCATCCCCACCCTTCTGCCCAAGAAAGTATTGTCCACTTCAGCAGGTTAACTACTGTCATTAACAAGCCACCCGTGGCTCAGCTCACAATAGTTTCTGATGCCCAATATGGCAGACATCACCATTTGAGTGGCTGATTCCACCAGCCAATGGCACAGGCCTATTTCGCATGTTTATTCCACCAAGACTTCCCCTCCGGTCCTGTGTTCAGAGCCTCTTCAACCTCACTCTCCCCGTAGTAGGTCCTCAGCCTTTGAGCGTGAGCTTGAAAAACAGTGGATCCTCATTTATTGGAAAGCATGTTTCCAAACAATACCCAGTAGATTCTCCAGCGCCCCGTGAGGTGGGGTTAACTACCATCCAATCCTCTTAAGACAGATTCGTTTATTTTTTGATCACCTACTATGTACCAGGCACTCTTCTGGTAGTGACCAGAACAAAGGTCCTCCTCAGGGAACTTACATTCTGGTGGAGAAAGAAAGACATTAAAAAATAAACCTAATAAATATGTACATTAAAACAGTACATCATAAGGTAATAAGTACTGTGGACAAAAGACAGAAGGGGCAGGTAAGAGCATTCAGTTTGCAGAATTGAATAGGGTGGTCGGGTTTTGCTTCATTTGTTTGAGCAAATACTCGAAGAGAGTGAAGAGTTTTAGACGAGTGGGCAGAGAGGGAACAGTGTTCCAGGCAAAGGGAACAACCAGAGCAAAGGCCCTGAGGCAGGACACGTGTGGTACCTGTGGGGAGCGGCAGGCGCCACTGTGACTGGGACAGAATGAGCCGGGGGGAGGTCAGTGGAGAGGAGACGGAGGGGAATAAATTGTTCCAACTAGAGGGAGCGAGTTCCACCCAAGGCCCGAGAGGCAGGACCTCGCATAAGTCGGGCGGAACACAGGCCCCTCGCTTAGAGCCCCAGGTGCTTCCCCTGCCGATTCAAGGCGCATAGGCCTTCGGCTTCCGGTAGCCCTCCTCCCGCCTTCGGTCCCCACCACTTGGCCAGCAGACCCAGGACCCGGCCACCACACAACACAACAGGCTGCATTCTCTGCACCCCCAAAGAAACCATCCCGCCTCACCCCTGCCCCTGGCCCTGTGCTGGCAGGAGGGCTGACAATGCGAAGAACTGAATTATAAAACTCACCATGTTGAAGTTCTTCCCTTCAATCCAGGCCCAGAAACCTCGGATTACAGATCCAAGCTCCTGGGATCTCCCAATCAAAAGCTGGCGCCCACGAGGCAGGGGCCAGCCAGGCCCGGGAGGTGGAGTTCTCACTTCCCAAGCAGCCAGGACCCAGCGGCCATCTGGCTAGGCTCCGCATGGCCAATCAGACAGCAGGCAGGCTGACACCAGCACTGCCAGGGCATAGGGGCTGCAGGAGGCATCTGAGGCAATGCTCCCCAAGTGCTCACGCGTAACTGAATCAGGCCTTCACAAAGACGGAAAAGAGTGCATTACCAGGCCCTAGACGTGCCAAGAGCTCCTTGGATCCATCTTCTTCCCAAGCCTCACCCTCTCCTTGGGCTCAGCCTGTTATAGCTAAATGCTTCTATTTATTGCCATCCAAGATTTCTGCTTGGCGGGGCCAAGTGGTGGCTGACCTAAACCAGCAGTGACAAGTGGCCACACTCAGCCTGCAGGCGCCCAGCTCGGCGCCATGTTTCAGCGTCCCCACTTTCTCCTCTTTCTCACAAATAGACATCTTCCATGCCATGGGCAAATTGGAGCCTCGAAACCACTCTCAGAGGCAAAAGGACTCGTAGAAGATGCTTAGATGAGTCACTGGGATTATGGCAAAGTCACTGATTCTCTCTGGACCTCAGTTCCCCTTCTTATAAAATGATACGGTCCAAAAGTCACCATTGGAAGGGCTGTTACAGCTATGAGATTATAGAGACAGTTCAGTGCCCTGCTTTGAGAACAGGAGGAGACTTTGAACCTCGGGGAAGAACTGAGGGGTTCAGAGGCCTGGATCTGAATTGCTTCTCAGAGGTTGCTGCAAGAAATAAGAGGAGCTGAGAAAGAGAAAGGGAAACCCTCCCTAGAATTACCTTTTGGTACAGACTCCCAGTGGATGCAGAGTACGGGACCGAAGTAAAGTTCTGATATTGGGTTTGGCAACAGAATGGCACACACCCCATTCACTGGGGTCAACTACAGCAGAGTCGGGGACTTAGAGCTCTGATCGCTAGGAGCACAGCTGTGAGCAGAGAGGGTAAAGTCCAGGAGTCTACTTCCAGTGGCAGAAGGCTGATGGGAAGTCAGCTGCAGCAGAGAGACTAGTCTGGGCCTCCAGCATCTCTGAAGTAGGAAAAGAGGTGGAAGGGACTGACTTTGGATGAGACGGATGAAGTGTCTGATTTCGTGCATGTCTAGTTAATACTGGAAGTCAGGAAAGAGGTCAGGGTGGAGATACGTATTTGGGAAATGTTTGCAAGGAAAGATAGAAAATGGAATGGCATGGATGAAGGAGAAAAGCATCTAGAGAACATATTGGAATATATTGGAGAATGTTGCATTTAAGAGTTGAGAGAAGGCCGAGTAAGTCAGGAAAGGAGGTGAAGAAGGGGCATCCAGAGAAGTAGGAAGACCCAGGGTGACGCTGAGTGAGGCCAGTCGTGGGTGCTGGTCATCAGCTAGTCCTGCCTCCCTTCTGGGAGCCTGGTGGGACGGGCATTCCTGACTCCTGTTTGTAGCTAGTGGACACATATGACTGTTTTTGGCCAATGAGCTGTAAGTGAAAGCAATATGTCGCTTTCAGCCAGACATTTAAAACTGATGTGAGGCACTCGAGAGCTCCTTTTCCTCTGCTGCAGTGACCACAGTTCCAGTAGGGGCTGCTCTGTGGGTCCGTTAGTGAGAGGATATGGCGCAGAATCAGAGATCATCAAGAGTGAGAAACCAACCTCTTTGCTTTAAGCCACTGGGATTTTTGGTAACCGCAGCACAGCCTAGCCTTTCCTGACCGATATGCTAATGGAGGAGTTTCTAGAAGGAAGATGGTGGCCAGCAGTGCTGAATGGAGCTGCAGTATGGGGACTAGGAAAAGTTGTTGAGTCTGGCAAACAAGTGGACATCAGTGACCCTCACGCTTGGGTCGTGGGCGCAATAACCAGACTGCAAGGCATTAAGTCTTGAAGGCAGGAAACGTAAACTTTTTAAATATTTGGGGGAATGTCAGAAAAGAAATGGGGTAGCATGAGGGCCAGCTGGGTAGGGGAAAGGCTTAAGTTTTTATTTTTAAGAGAACCCAGTGAAGAAGCAAAGGGATAATATGAATGGTGGTGTGATTGCCCAAGCTCATAACTTCTCTGCCTGTCCGGGAAGCAGAAGAAACAAGGAACTAGATCTCCTGGCCCTGCAATGTTTTCCTTTCCTTGTTGCACACTCACTCCAGGAGCCGACCAAGTGTCAAGGGGACTGAGCTGAAATTGGCAGAGGTGGGGGAGCACAGAACAAGAGAGGAGTCTCCTGGAAAGAGCCTGGTAGTAGAAGGATGGAGGGGAGAGGGAGGAAATCGATGGAAAGGCGATCATCTCAAGGAAACTGGCAAGTTCAGGAGCCCCTAAGGATTGACCTCCAGGACGCGAGTTCCCACGTCTATAAAATGGGGCTAACCCTTGTGACACAAGGTCATGGGAAAGATAAGAGAGGATGATGCATACATACCAGCCCGTTACAAACTGTAACGCTACATGCACATGTGATGGAATCATGGCTGGAAGCCACCGTTTGAGGTATCTTTACCAGAGAATCCATCCCCTCTGGTTGCTGCCAATGAGGCTGAACTCCCAAATCAGCCACGATGGCTTGCCGAAGGGACAACCTCAGGTCTACACCGGCTGCACACAGAGTTCTCGCACACTCCGGGGTAGGGAGAGGAGGAAGACCCGAGTTCCATCTGTAGCCTCACTCCATGATCCTGGGCTAGTCAGCTCACCTTTCTAGGCCCCAATTCCTGATACATCGAATGGGGGAAATGGGACCAGACAACTTCTGAGAGGCCTCCCAGCTCTGACATTTTAAGATGCAGTGTTTCCATTAGCCCTCTAGCTGTACTTCTTCGATAAACAAAACATAAAACTATTTGCAATCAATTAAACCTGAAACAGTTACTATATTATTAAGTAGACGAACGGACACACAAAAATAACAGAAGAACTAATAACCGTCAGGTGATATTTTTGATCTTTAATCCCTTCGACTCAGTCCTCAGCCCAATGACACACGTACTTTGGCCACACTAAAAGCCCTTTACTGCCAAGGAAGGCTCCAGCTGGGCCAGCCAGCCAGCTCAGAGCGCCCCTGTCTCGCGTTGCCTCCAACAAATGGGCTCCAGCTGTCAGATGCCTGCGACAGGCAGTGCACATGTGTCCGAGCCCACCTGTGACTGCAGCCCACCCCATGGTGGAGAGAGTGTGTCACTGAAACAAAACACATAAAGTTAGCACTTGGGTCTGTGCTTACCCTGAGCTTCCTAATTGTTACCAAAGACACATGCTGAGATGCAGGAAGAGGAATCCTAAACTCTGACCTTCCTTAGCCCTTGGCGCAGTCCCTGTCAATCGGCTCAGTGGAAAGTCAATCCTGAGACACCCCGGGGAGGCTGATACCCAGGAAAACTTCCCCCAACCTCTCCCATCGGTGTGTGAGACAATCAACCTCTCTCTCTCTCTCTCTCTCCCTCTCTCTCTCTCTCTCTCTCTCTCTCTCTCTCTCTCTCTCTCTCTCTCTCTCTCTCTCGCTCGCGCTCGCGCGCGCGCACACACACACACACACACACACACACACTTCAGCAAAGGCCACCAGGAAGTGTTGGCCATGGTACTTGGAGCTGATCCCCTGCCTGGGTTTGATTATTCCTCCTCTCTCAGTGCCTTATGTGGGGTGAGACAGGCTTGAAAACCTGGTCATAAATTAGCCGATGCCCACGATAGTGGAACCAGTTTGCACCGAAGGCAGCATCCAGGCCCTGCTGCCTGTTGCGGACCAGCTCAGCTTCGCAGGCAGGATGACGTGTGTGTTCTCAGGCAGCTGCGTCTCATTTCCACATCCAGATGAAGTTGGCTGCGGTCTTCTGGGAAAAGCAGAATTCTGGACCGAGCACACCCCATCACCCCAGGCGCCAGCTCCCCTCCCCTGCAGTTGGCGGCTGTGAGACCCCAACGGCATTGAGGTGAGCCTCACTGAATCCTTGGGTGGGACAAGCGAGGCCCGGGGACAGGCAGGGGTCCTTGAGAAGTCACCAGGCCTAAGGCAGCCCTGCCTGTGCTGATAGTGTGCTCCTCAGCAGCTGCCCTGAGAGGCTGGGGCCGAGCCGCTCTGCCTGCATTTACTGAGGACGTACGCGGCCGGCAGCACACACAGGCTCTGCAGACTGAAATCCACGGGTCTGCTGCCTGGTGTTCCACCTTCAACAGCGCGAGAGCACTGCACAGTCTGGGCTGAGGAGAGCATCGTGATTCAGCCTTCCGCAGCCCCGCCTGCATCCCCCAGGGTCCTGCCTTAGCCAGGCCTGCCTCTGCTCCCAACACTGTGCCCTTAGGACAGCAGTGCAGAAGCCACGCGCTAGGGGTCCGGAGGCCTGGTTCTCATCTTACTTCCTTCACATCTGCACAACCTAAATGTAGGAGGAAAGGTTTAGTTCTCTGAACATCACTTTTCACCTCTCTAAGATGAGACGTTTGGACTGGACCATCTCTAGGGTCCCGGCTTCCATACCTACACTTCCCTGTATAAACTCACTTCAGGGGCCAAATCTTACAAACAGTCGTAGAGAGAAGACTGTAAAAGCAGGGGGACTTCAAGAGCACTGTGGAAGCTCCTGGCCGTCATTGTTGCCCTGGTCCCCCACTAGGGTTCTAGAAATTCCACTGGAAGAGACTCAAGTCCCGGCACAGGGCACTCACCCAGACTATGGCTTCTCCACCAGAAAAGGAAACACCGGGGCAACTTTTATTCATTCATCTCTCTGTCTCCTATTGAAGAAAGCTACACTCTTTCACCTACAATTTACGGGCTTCAGAACAATCTGGCCTCATTTTGCTTTTCCTCCTTCCACCCCAATCTGCCCTTCGTGCATCTTCAGCCCAGACTCAGGGGCAGACTCTCTATTCCCTGAGCTTCCCTTCCATCACCCCACCTTCTCTTTTCAAAGAAAGAATATCATATGCCCTTCACAGCTCAATCTACCTCTTCAACGAAGAAGGTCCTTAAGGGCTCCCACAGGGCACTCCCTCCCCTGGGTGTGAGGGGTTGTTCTCACCGACAGGGAGAGGGGTGTCCTCACCCTTAAGACCAGAAGGAAAGGAAGGAGGGCCAGGGAGAGGCTCTGAGTACCTCTGGCAAACGTGGCCTTGGCCACAAGAATGTGAAGATGTCCAGGAAGGAATTCCTTTATTAAGATAGAATCTTCTGGTTGGAGTCCACCTAGAACTAGAAACTGAAGAACTCAGGCAAGGTGTCTGAGAAACTGCCACCTCTTTAGGACCAGAAGGCAGATGACAGAGATCAGAAGCCATGAACTTGGAGGACGTGCTGTAAGAGCCATGGCTTCTGGAATCCTCCGTGCCATTTTTCCTTGTTCTTTTCTTACTGATGAGTAATCAGTCACTGTCTTCTGAAATGTCTAGTCTACCCCAGCTGCTCCAGGGAAAATCTGGGTAAACTGATTTTCAGGGTAAATCCAGGACCAGGGTGCTCAGTCAGAACAGCTATGTTTATTAGAATGAATCTCTTGATGAGATAGACAATTTTTTAGGAATATAAAAGTTACTAAGATTGACCCAAGAAGACTATTCTCTGAATAGACCATCAACCATGAAAGAAGTTGAAAAAAATTTTGGAAGAATTATCTCTATAAAAGGTGATGAGTTCAGTTTTATGGATGAGTTCTTTCAGATTGCTCTAGAGCAGAGAAAAAAATGGAAAACTTCCTAATTCCTTTTATAAGGCTAACAAAATTTTATGAGAAACCTGTCAAAGATAATCTACAAAAACACGTATAATGTTATACATGTAATACTGTATGTGTAGACGCACATACACCTATACACACACATACAAATACAGACCAATTTTACTTATGAATATAGATTCAAAAATCCTAAGTAAGAAAAACCAATAAATCAAATCCAAGGGCTATTAAAAAAATAACTCAATATGACTAATGCTATATTTGTTCCTGGAATGTAATGATGATTTAACATTTGGAAGCATATTCTAGTTCACATCAATTAGTCACAGAAAAAAAAAAGGTCATAAGAGATTCTAAGGATGTATTTTTTAATGTAATACTTTTTGTGAATTAAAAAAGAAAAAAACTTAGCAAACTAGAAGCCTTGAACTTATACCTGTAATCAACCTCCTACTTATGGTGAAACAATGGTTGCATTCCCATTAAAAAGAGAAAAAAGGTGAGGGTGATTTCTATCACTTTCATGATTAATTTCTAACTAATAACATGAAACAGAAACATGATATTTTTTAAAATCCAGGAGATCTAATTATCATTATTTGCAGAAGATACTATATTCTACCAAAAAATAAAAGTAAAATAAATCCCAGGAGAAAATCTACCAAAACTAATAACATTTAGTAAGGTGAACAATTACAAGTTAAAAATACACAAATCCACAGGTTACTTGTATGCCAGAAACAGCTAGTCAAAAGTTAATAGACAATATAATGAGGGGGGGAGGATTCTATTTAAATGAGCAGAGAAATAATAATAATAATAAACCTAAAAATAATCTTAATGAGAAGACATGCAAGGTCTATTAAAAATATTTTTAAAAACTTTACTCTGATACTTCAATAAAGATGTTTAAAACAAACAAACAAACAAAACTTTACTGTGAAACAAAAAGCAGATTTGAAGAAAAACCATGTTTCCAGGGGGAAAACTGAATTTTTTTTTTCAAATTCTTTCCCAGCCATTTTTCAAGAAGAGTTACACACAGCAGGAGGGGAAGAGTGAGTCTTGCAGACCGTATTCTCACAGGGACTCACATCCTCACGCTGGCACAGGAGAACAGGCCCCACTAGCCACGTCCATGTGTAAAGATTTAGTGTCCCTGAGAGAGGAAAGTTCGTAAGCTTTAGAAACATGATAGAACATGAAACACGATGATAATACTTGAAATCAGCCTTGGAAATTGTGAACCATAAGTTCTCTTTGCTCTGTGACTGTTCGAAAATCACTAGTGATTCATTAAGGTAGGAAATTAAATGAGTAAGGCTGTGAGTGCCATCTCATGGAGAAAGCAACTGATAGTGGTGCCCAAGTTATCGCTGTCACAATCTTTCCCCACCGTGTAAAGGCTATACAATCTGATGTGGCATAAAGCCACAGTGATAAAAGTAGTGTGGGGCTGCTATAACAGTTGTTAGATAAATCACTCAGACAGAAGGTATAACCCCAAACATAAGACTATATGAGGACTTCCCTGGTGGCACAATGGTTAAGAATCCACCTGCCAGTGCAGGGGACACGGGTTCCATCGCTGGTCCGGGAAGATTCCACATGCCGCAGAGCAACTAAGCCCGTGTGCCACAACTACTGAGCCTGCGCTCCAGAGGCCACGAGCCACAACTACTGAGCCCGCGTGCCACAACTACTGAAGCCCGTGCGCCTAGAGCCCATGTTCCGCAACAAGAGAAGCCACTGCAATGAGAAGCCCACGCACCACAACGAAGAGTAGCCCCCACTCGCCGCAACTAGAGAAAGCCCACGTGCAGCAACGAAGACCCAACGCAGCCAAAAAAAAAAAAAAGAAGACTATATCAATGTATTACTTGATAAAAGGGGCGTTATGCATCTATCAGTGAGGAGAGGAAGGGTTAATTAATTAGTAGTAAGGGCTAGTGGTCTACTTTTGAGGGGGGGATAAATTCTCAATTCGCTCTTATGTGAAAATAATTCCAGATGAATAAAGAGTTTAGCTGGAATTAAATGAATGAAAATCTTATTAGAAGAGGATATAGAAAGATAGCAGAAAGCATTGAAACTCCACGAGAGCAGGGATGTTTGTTTTCTTTGCTGCCGTATCTCCAGCATCTGGAATAGTGTGTGCCACATAGTAAGTACTCTATAAATTTATTGGAAGGATGAATGAATGAATGAATGAATGAATCCTTTTTCCTTTATAAATTTTCTGGTTACATACTTCGTCGCTTTTTCTGCTAGGGCGTTTTTTTTCTTAGTTACTATAATTTGTCTTTTTAACTTCTTATGTCTCCTTACATATTAAAGATAATAACTGTCTGGACATTACATTTATTGCAAATAATTTCCCAAATTTGTCTTTTACCTTTTCATTTATTTGAGTTGTTTATATCCCCCGCAAAAAAACTTATTTATATGAGATCTGTTAATTCAGTCACATTTCTTTTTTAACCTCTTTTGATTATTATTATCTATAGAAAATCCTTCCCAGTCCCAAACTGCTGATGGGACTGAGGCCACCCTGAGTGGTCTGGTCCAAGTTACTTCAACAGTGGGGCTATTCCATCCTTTTCCGGGGCCTGGGGACCTGTTTCAGAGGCATCTGATCCAGAGGGTTTCCTATCCCAACCAGACCCATCCAACCCCCAAAGCTCCCTTTCCAGCTCACTCTTTTGCATAACCACACAGTGAGGTCATGTGTTTAGGACACCATTGTTCCATCACCATGGAGATGGTGAGATGTCAAAGCACTGGCAAGAAGCCTCCCGTGCAGGATGAAGCCAAGGAAGAAGATGGAGAGAAGAGAGGAAGCCAGAGAACCCAAAACATCCCAAGTAGCTCATGAGGTCATCCTCACACACAGTTTCCCAGGTGTCAGATTTGTTTGGAAAGCACACAACCTCCAGCCCAGCCCGGCATGTAGTGACAGCTCACAGGCAGCACCTAACCTCCAAAGAAGAGGTTCCCGTCCCTTTTAACCTCTGGGGCTTCCAGCCTGACTGAGCTGACTGATGGCCTCCTTTGGAATTCTCAGCTTAGCTCTCCTGTTTTTCTCAGAATATAACTCCGTGCTCCCAATCACTTTGCTATGTCATCCTCCCTGCCCCCTTCAGATTCAACTCCTGACGTACTCTCCCCTCTGCTTCCAGGACAACCATTCTAATGCAAGAATCTGATTGTCTTACTCATCTTCTAAAATTAATTCAGTGATTAACCATCGCCCTAAGGGAAAAAAATCTGAATTCCTTAGGAGGCTATTCAGACCCTTTTCAATCTGGCTTCTGCCCCTACTCCAGCCAGCCTCTTACCACACCCTTCTTCATACTCTGCTCCAATTGTATTCTGCCTGGCATCTGAAAATGCTGTTTTTTCCATGTAAATAACTACCTCTCACTGAAACCTACAGGATAGGCAGAGTCCTCTGAAGGTGGCATATATGTCCTCATGTTTGAGATAATGAAATTAGGGTCCAGAGTGGTTAAATAATTAACCCAGGGTAACACAGCTTTTAAGTAGCAGAGCTGGGATTCAAATTAAGATCTTTCCAACTTTAAAAGTCTTGGTCTCTCCGGGACTTGCCTGGAGGTCCAGTGGTTAAGACTTCTTGCTTCGACAGCAGGGGGTGTGGGTTTGATCCCTGGTCGAGGAACTGAGATCCCACATGCCGTGAACTATTTCCATTTTTAGCACTGAAAAGTCCCATGTCCTGGGAAACCCCTCATTCCCCAGCAAACTGGGATAGCTGACTACCCTGCCGCTGCCTTTTGCTATTGATGCCAATTCATCTTTCACTCATGAGTTCTTCCTCCGCCTCCTCCAGGAAGCCTTCCAAGACCACCTCACACCCCCAGAAGTATATTTCCCCTCTCCTGTCACATTCCTGGACCTACCTCTAGCCTGAAAAATCACCTGTGTCAAAATAACGTGTCTGCTTATTAGTCTGTCTTGTTACAGGATGAATTTCTGACTGTTGGAACCCAGGCCTGTTCATGTCTGTGGCCCCAGGGCATGACAAGGAGTAGGGGCTCAGTTCAATTCGTGTTTGTGTGATAAATGGGCAAATCTGACCAGGGCTGTGCTATGGGTAACCAGGAGGCCAGGATCTCCTGAGAAAAGTGGTTTCCAGAAATAATTCTGCAGTTAAAAAATTCCAGAGTGGGTCCTGTCTGGAGTTCCCTGGTCAGCAAGCGTGACCGAAGCATTTGCTCTCCTTGACACTCACAGGCCCTATCAGATCTATAAGTACAAATCTGACCCAACCCCTCTGCTGCTGGCTTTTAAGCCCATTGGCATGTCCAATGCCCTCCTTACAAACTTCTGGGAATGTTGGGTTGTGGACGCATTTATACAACTGTCCCGGGAGAGGAAGAGGATGGGAAGGAAATATGCAGCGTTTACAACTCTCTGCGCTGAAGTCTCGGAAATGATAGTGCTTGATCTCAGCACCCCCTGGAGGAAACTGTTTCTCCACCCCGCACCTTTCACCCCCACTTCCCCTCCGAGGAGACCCGCTGCCCAGAGAGGAGAATGAAGGTAGCTTTGCTCTAACCTGGATGTTCCGGCCCTGGTGAGCAGGCAGACGTGAAACAAGAATGACAGAAGAAGAGATGCCCCATTGTTCGGTGTAAGAAACAGTTCAGATTCAGACTTGTTCTGATTTATCCAAACACGTCCCACTGCTCTGACGTGCACCTTCCGGAATCAAAACCTGACATGTGTCAAAACACCAGCACCACCGCCCCCCAGTAGCACTTGACATCTCTCTCCCTGCAGAGGGGACCGATACTCCATCCAGCCACCACCTCTCCTTTCTGCCTTTGCCCCATGATGAAAGCTCTCCTCCCACAGAGACACTCTGGAAGCGCTTGAGGAAGTAATAGTGAATAATAGTAATTTTAGCTCTCGGGACAAATACAGAAGAGGAAAGTTCAGGGATGAGAAGAGATGATGGAAGTGGGGAAAACTGGTGCCCAGAAAACTCAGGAGTGAGGCCCACAGCTTCCTGGGCCAACCATATATTTGAATTGACAATCATCAGAAGGAGAGTAGGTTTATTATTCCTCAGTATGCATAGCATTTGAGTCACAAATGTTCATTAGGTCCTGTTGAGCTCAGTACCCAGATTTGGGGTAGGAAGGGTCGTGATTATTAGTCCCACCACGTAGATGGCAATATTCGAGGTGCAGGAGGGGTATGCAATGTACCAGGTCCACAGCTGGTGAGAAACGGAGCTCACACCTAAACCCAGCTCTGTCTCACTCCAGATCTCTATTGTAGGGCAACACTCTTGTAACCCTTACTGCGCTGCAGGCATTGTTCTCCTGTTCTCTCATTGAATCTTTCTCATGGCCCTGGGTTCCCCTCTTTGCTCCACTGGCATCTCCTTCAGCCCCTTCCCGCATTGCCAAACGTCCTGACAGGCATCTGTGACAAGTGAGCATTACCCAACTTACCGCACAGCCTCCCTGAGAACCAGGTGGATGTGGGAGACTTCGTATCTCCTAATTGGGTTTCTCCACCCACTTGAGCTGGTACATATTCTGAACATCCTCTGTGTGCCAGGCCTGGAGCCAGGGACCATGGAGCTCAAGTCCAGACACACCCCCAGCCCCACGACCTTGGCCAGTTCACCCCCACGTGCCATCTGAATCCCAGCAATCCAGTGAGCCGAGCTGGAACCTCCCAGGAGGGAAATGTGGGAAAGTTCAGGCTGCTGGGAAAGCCTGAGGGGGAAGCAGGGGGATGCTGAGGTCAAACACGAGATAGGCTCAGAGGATCGTATCCAGTGGCCCGGCTGGTGGAGAATTTAGGTGCCCGCCAGCCAAGGAAGTGGTTTGGGCATTTGTGACGGCGCTGCCTGTTCACACCACAAGATGTAAACATCCATTCGGCAAGATGGACAGCCTCTCACCACATTTGGAAGACTTCTTTTCACTGAATCCCATTGGCTTTTAAAACTTTTTAAAATACGTTATGACTTTGCAGCGCATTTGAAAGAGTTTAAAGCAGATGGGCCCACAGACAGGACAATGGTCTCTCTTCTGTAAGGGCAGAGCAAGGAAGCTCCTACAGGGACCCTTGCCCACCTGTGGGGACTGAACCGCCTCATTGCCAGGACTCTGCCAATCCCTCTCCCTCCTTTAAAGTCTTCCTCGGAAAAGCCAGCACTAAGCCAGGCGCTGGAATGGCAGAGTCAGTGGTTGCTACGAGGCTGACTCTGCAGGTGCAAGGTCGGCTCTCGTTGGGAGGGCAGCCACCCTCCAGTCCGGTCCCAGGATTCGGCTCACCGTGGAAACTTTGCTGCGCAAGCCTCCTGGTCTCCCCAGTCTCCTTGGTTCAAAAAAATACAATCTCCCTTGCTCCAGGAGAAACCTCTGCTCAAAGAGGAGAAGAGTTTGGTCATGGGTGTGAGAAGCTCACCAGGCTTCATTTCTTCTCCACACCCTGCCCACATAGCCACCCTCCCCCAGGGAAGCCCAGATGGAGGGGCTGGACCTTTCAAAAGGACTCTCAGGTTGTCCAGAGTCTGAGGAACATTCTGCTGCTCTTCTGGCCCTGGCCTAACCCCTTTCTGGTTTCTCCAGCTGCTGGAGATGGGGATATAATGATTACCCCTCCCTCAACAGTCAGGATCTAGGAGATCATGATTCCACTCACTCTCCAAGTACTCCAGCCTTAGAGAGCGTAATGTTTAAAAACTAAAAATCCTGTAGAGAAAGTACTCATCTGCAATTACACAATCACCCAATCCCACAGGTGGGCATTTGCCTGGCTTGTGGGTTACCCACAGGCTTGTAAGGGAGCCCGGAGCCTACCCTGCCCCGGCATCGTAAGGGGAAGGGTAGGAAATGAGTCTGGTTGGTGTCAGAAGGCTGCTCGTTTATGTGGAGCCTCCCTCCTGGGTGGCTGGAGAGCGAGTTCTTGGAAATGGAGGACCACACCCTGTTGGGAAGAAACAGCAGAGCACCAAGGGGGATGCTGCAGGGAGGGGCACCCTCTGACTCCGGGGCGGGGGGCGGGGGAGGAAAGCTGTTGTCTGTACAAACTGGGCCTCTGACGTGCTGACTGCCAGGACACTGATGTGATTTCTGAGGCAAGAGAGGTCCTGAAAGAACCCACCACGCCCACCTGCCTTGGTGATGGAGAACTCCCCAAGGAGGGCTGCCGCTTCACGCCTACAGGAGAGAGGAGCACAGCCACTTAACGCTTTTCCTAAGGAGAGTGAGCAACTTCTGAAAGCAGATTTTATTCATTAGAAAGAGGTAAACTCCAGAATAATGTCAAAGAGGACCAGAAAGGTATACAAAAGTTGAGACACAACCACTTTATCCATGGGATGTCCAGTGTGTCCCTTACCTAGAAGTAAGGGCTGGAATGGCTACAAAGTGGGGGCAGGGTGGGTCTCTGTCCCAAGAACAGTCTCTGGCATTTTGTAGGCAAGGCACAGAGATCCAGAGAAAGCTAGCTCTAACTGAGAGAAGAGAGGAGGGGAGAATTTTAAGAATTTCTTGAAAACCCTACCACCGGCGCCCTACTTATCCATGAAATGCCGCCATTGGCAGTACAATTCTTTGAGATATAACAAGACTGGGCCCCAAAATCCAACAACACTACCCCAGTTGGCACCCAGTGGTATTATTCCCAAATTCCCAGCCCCCAGAACCTTGGAATTAAGATAAAAGCCACTGATAATACCATTATACGTTGTTTCCCTCTGCTGCATTTCCTTAGCAAATCATTTCTTCTTGGTGTGTAACCGACTTAAAAATCTTTGATTAGGGCTTCCCTGGTGGCGCAGTGGTTGAGAGTCTGCCTGCCGATGCAGGGGATGCGGGTTCGGGCCCCGGTCCGGGAAGATCCCACATGCCATGGAGCGGCTGGGCCCGTGGGCCATGGCCGCTGAGCCTGCACGTCTGGCACCTGTGCTCCACAATGGGAGAGGCCACAACGGTGAGAGGCCTGCGTACTGCAAAAAACAAAAAACAAAAAACAAAACAATAGTGTAGCCTTGGGGCAGGGTCCTGGTTCCACCTCAGGGATACACATAACAATATCTTTGAGCTCTTTACAGAACTAAAAAACCCCCAACAATTGAAAGGTGTTAGTATTCTTCATTCCAGATTAAAGGAACCAGAGAAGCCCATCAAGATTAGGAGACCACCTGGGGCCAGAATAAAGGAGCGCAGGCCCTGCACACACCGTAATCTCTTCAGCAGCCCCACCCTTAAATATTGCTATAAAACTCTTCATCAAGTCCTTCCAGGTTGGGACACACAGTTTTCAAGGGCAGGAACTTGCTGTGTGCCCCTTTGTCTGGCAAAGCAATAAAGCTATTCTTTTCTACTTCACCCAAAACTCTGTCTCCGAGATTCAATTCAGCACCAGTGCACAGGGGCAGAGTTTTCGGCATTAGTTCCAAGAAAAAGGAGCACATCTCAGGCTAAGTCTTGGGATAAATGAAGCCGCACCCTGGGAGGAAAGTCACATATTCTCCTGGCGTTGATTCAGCCGGTCCGGAGCCCCAACACATGCTGGGCATTCAGGGTAAAATGAACAAGACAGGTGCTGTTCCCGCCTTCTCGGACCCATATTCCAGACATCCCCCAAAATATTTCCACGAGTCCATGAGACGAATTACACAGGATGGCTGGCAGAGAACCTCTGGGAATTATTCATGCATAAGACTAAATCTGCCACATAAGGGACAGCAGTTCTGACTTTTATGGTTCAAAACCGATTGACCAGGACTTGTTGGAAGAGGGTGGATAAAGCATTACCAATATGTATGGGTGATGCGGTGGGGCGGAGGTCAGATGGAGAACAGAGTGTCTGACTACCGAGCAGACCGAACCATGCTCGTTAGCAGATCCATTGTTTGTATGCATGCGGACAGATTCTTCCAAAGTGTATCCTTATTCATCCAAAGTTAGATCAGAATTCAAACTTTGCAGTGGGCACAGAAATGACTTCATGTGCTATTTATTTTTAATGTGTAAATAAGCCAGCAGACAATAAAATAACAAAGAAAATGTTCAAGCCTGCACAAACATAAGCAAAGTATAGACTTTAAATTTTTTTCAGGTCATGAGGGCAAAGCCCCTGCTCAGTCAGCCTCCTCCCATGTTTAGGAAGCACCCCTCAGACCCACACCAAGTGGCAAAACGTTCAAATCCAAACTGCATGCTCCTCAGTCATTCGGTCCCAGTGAATGTTACGCGAAGATCCTTTGGTATCTCACAGCCCCTTCTTGTCATCCCAGATCCGCCATCACGTGAACCCAGCTTAGTCTAGTGTCTCTGCCACTTGACATGACATCACTAGAAGAGCATGTCATCTGCGCCTTCACGGCCACCCGGTGCTCTGAGATGCCCCAGGGCTCCAGCTTCGGGTGGAGCCAGGTTGCAGAAAGAGTGAGTGATTATGAGTGGCTGGTTGAACCCAAGGTAACGGATGAAGGGGATCCAGAACCCCTAGGGCTTTGGCCAGGGAATACTCCACCTCAGCTCAAGGTCACTGGTTAGCTGCCCTGTAGCTGTTCGCTGGATTCAAGTGCAGGGGTGGCAGGGAGAGAGGCTTGCCCAGGAGACTGTTGGGGTTTTGCACAGCAGGTGCTCGCCTGGTGGATAACGCAGGCGGCAGCCTCGCTGGCGGCAGGCAAAGTCCCGGAGCTTGGGCTGGGCCCGCAGTGCTGGGTCTTCTTCATCATCCTCCTCGCCCCAGGGGACCAGCATAAGAGACCGCATGCTGAAGAGTGGCCAGCAGGGCCAGAGGAAGGCACATGCCACCAAGAATGAAGCCAGGCATACGCCAGACTGCTTTCCCCGCCCCAGCCCCATCCCCTCTGCGCCGCCGACTCAGGGCTCATCTGCAGCCCTGAATCCCACTCTCGCTGACTGGGGAACTCTTCTGGGCCGCGGCATTCCCAGCAACTAGAGCTCACCTTCCCTACGAGGCCACTGCGTGTGCCACTGGGTAGGAAGCCTCTCACCCAGAAAACACAAGGGCCCCCGCTTTGGGGCTCACTTGGGGGCTGCTTGGAACCAGTTGCAGGGGAAATCTCGATATCTGAGTCTCCATCAGGCACCCTTGGGGTACACGAATCAGGGCCAGATGGATTAAATTACCCTTGAAATGTGAGCAAGATGACGGTCCAGTCTGGGAAGGAGGGCATAGGCATCTGGGGTGGAGATGCCTAGGCGTGTGATGCTGGGCACAGCCTGAGAGAGAACTGCTGAACGTGGTGACAAAGCTCCCAGCTGAGCCAAGTTTGGGAGTTAGCACACGGCTTTGGGCTGGAGACGCAGGGACGTGATTACCAGGAGGCATGGCCCGAGTTGGGGATCAGAGCATCCGAAGGTCTCTGGCGCCCAGGCCGTAGCCTCCACTTCAGGCGCTGCTGGCGGGTGGGCCCAGGTGCCTGGTGCAGAACCCTTAGCCAGAAGGTGGACGTGCGTGCTGCAAGAGAGGCAGTGACGAGGGGTGGATGGCGGCGGGGGGCAGCAGCAGCAGAGCCCAGCTGCAAGGAGGGCGCTGGGCTCTTAGCCAGATGACAGTGAGCAATCTGTCCTTCCTTTGGCCCAGCCCCACGCTTTCCCCACTTGCCTTTGCCCCCCTGGTTCACTCACATTTCCATGTCTGCCCCACCAGACAGTGTGTGTGCACCCCTGGAAGAGAGCAAACCTGAAGTGGAGCTGGTTCTCAGTAAGAGGGTGTTGAGTGAAGGAATCCATCAGACTGAGAGCCTCCGGCCCCATCTCAGGGCTGAGGCCTGGAGCATCTGAAACTGGAGTGTGGGTTCTTAGAGCTTCCCTCCCGAACCCCCGCCAGTGATCCCAGGACTAACACAACCTCTCCAGCCGCCATCTCTGGCAGAGATCGACGGACACAGAGGGCCCAGGGGCTGAAGCCTCACAGCCTCCGCTGGCCAGGCAGGTGGGCCTGGGGCACGGTGCTCCTGATAAGAAGGTTGCCCACGAGAACTTTTCCTTCTAGCTTCCTTCCTCAGTGACTTCCTTCCTGCTAGCTTTAAATGCCATCTCTGAGGGACTTCCCTGGTGGCGCAGTGGTTAAAAATCCGCCTGCCAATGCAGGGGACACGGGTTCGAGCCCTAGTCCGGGAAGATCCCACATGCCGCGGAGCAACTAAGTTCATGTGCCACAACTACTGAGCCTGTGCTCTAGAGCCCACGAGCCGCAACTACTAAGCCCACATGCCACAACTACTGAAGCCCGCACGCCTACAGCCCGTGCTCCGCAACAAGAGAAGCCACCGCAATGAGAAGCCCACGCACTGCAACGAAGAGTAACCCCCGCTCGCTGCAACTAAAGAAAGCCCGCGCACAGCAACGAAGACCCAGTGCAGCCAAAAATAAATAAATGGATTAATTAATTAATTAATTAGTTAGTTAAATGCCATCTCTGAGAGTTGATGACTTACAAATACCTATCCTCTGCCTGGTCCTCTTTGCTGAAATCCAGACCCAACTAACCAGCTGCCTACTTAGACGCCTGGGAGTCTAATGGCATCTTAATCTTAACGTGTCCCTGCCTAGCCAGCCACACTTGTGCTCCTGAAGCCTTCCCCTTCTCAGTAAACAGCAACACCACTCTTCTAGCTGCCAAGCTATGAGGGTTAATTTTATGTGTCAACTTGGCTGGACCACAGCGCCCAGTTATAGGCTCAAACATTATTCTGCATGTTCCTGTGAAGGTGTGTTTTGGGTGAGATTAGCCTTTAAGTCAGTGGACGTTGAATGAAGCAGATTGCCCTCCCTAATGGGGGTGGGCCTCAGCTGAATGCCTGAACAGAGTAAAAACAGACCTGCCCCAAGCAAGAGAAAATTCTGCCAGCAGGTGACCTTCAGGCTTGAACTGCATCATCAGTTCTTCCCTAGGCCATTAGCTTGATGGCCTACCTGCAGATTTTGGATTTGCCAGCCTCCATAATCCTGTGAGCCAATTCCTTCACGTCTTAATGGTTCTGTTTCTTAGAACCCTAGTACACAAGTCACAAGTCCTGAGGTCGGCCTTGACCCCTCTCTCCCACACCCGAGATCTAATCCAACAACAAATGGTATCAGCTCAACCTTCCAACTGTGCCCAGACTGACGGCTTTGTGTGACCTCCACTGCTCACCACCGCAGAGTGGGCCACCGTCATCTCCCACCTGGATTACCACACCTGTTGCCGGGGCCCCCTGTTTCTGCCAAATTGATTTTTTAAAAACCCAAGGCAGATCATGTCACCCTCTGGTCAGAAACCTCCATTTCATTCACTCAAAGCTGACCTCCTTACACAGCCCTAGACAATCTGTCCGCCACCCCACCTAGCACCTAGCACCACTCTGAACTCACCTCCTGCTCGTGCCCTTCTAGCTACATCCACTTCTTTGCTGTTCCTTCAACACACCAGGCGTGTCCTGCCTTATGGCTCTCTCTTCCTGGTACTCTCTTTCCCCGGAGACTCCGAGACCCACACACTCTCTTCCTTTAGATCTTGACTCAAATGTCAACTTCTCAGTGAGGCTGTCTCTGGTCATCCCACCTGAAACCGGAACCCATACACACACCAACACTCCCCAGTCACCACCTTGTTTTATTTTCCATCAGCGTCCATACTGATATTTAATAGACCGTACACACTGAATTTATATCCTATTATTCGCCCAAGTAAAACAAAGGCCCCGCGGAGGACTGGGAGCTGTGGCTGCGCTGCTTACTGCTCTATGCTCAGGGCCTGAGCAGCACCCAGCAGGTAGTAGACATGCAATAGGTATTTGTTTAACAAGTGAATAAATGAACAAATGAACCAGCTACCTCGGACCAGCATTTCAGTTTCTTTTTTATTTTTTCATTAATTTATTTTATTTGTTTATTTTTGGCTGCATTGGGTCTTTGTTGCTGCGCACGGGCTTTCTCTAGTTGCGGCGAGCGGGGGCCACTCTTCATTGTGGTGCATGGGCTTCTCATTGCAGTGGCCTCTCTTGTTGCAGAGCATGGGCTCTAGGTGCATGGGCTTCAGTAGTTGTGGCACATGAGCTTAGTTGCTCTGCGGCATGTGGGATCTTCCCAGACCAGGGATCGAACCCGTGTCCCCTGCATTGGCAGGCGGATTCTTAACCACTGCGCCACCAGGGAAGTCCCAGCATTTCACTTTCTGAACGTGTGTGGCCACATTATCTTTCTCCCAAGCCACAGAGGACGGGCGAGCTCCAGGGCTGGACTGAGCCTTCCATTCTGAGTTTCGTGCTTGGCTGTGAGCACAATCAAAGTTCCGAGTGTCGCACGCAGCAATAATTAGCGTCTTGGAAAAACCTCTTCCTTAGGCCTCCTTCCTCATCTCTGGGACGTTCTGAATGCTCAGCTGGCAACGTTGTACACTGGAGGGTCTTGATTGGGGTTTTAAAAACAAAGCGATGATGACAACATGTGCTCTTCACAGCCCTTCCCCCTCCAGGCCCTGTGTGAGCAGCGGCTGGATTGCAAGGCCCTCTGACCCCTCAACTCCCAGGAGAACGGGTGATCCCTCAACATGCGATCTATGTGGGAAACAGAAATCACAAGTTTTTCTAAAGCTGGGGGCAAGTTTATTTTTAAGTTACCTTATTCTATGAGGCAAGAAACACAGAGATGCCCCGAGGCTGAAGAAAAGAGCCAGGACCTGAGAGAAACACCAGAGACAGAAGTTTAATTAATTTTAAACCAAAGTCCAAATTATTCCATTTTATTCTGTTGATAATTAACTTTTTCTGTCTTCCCCTGTTGCCATGATAACCCGTCAACAAACAAGCGCTACGGGAGGAATGGGATGGGCTCGCGGCGGAGGCTGGGCCTTCAGGCCAAGGAGAGCCGGTCCCCCAGTCCAACCAGCCTGTCCTTCACCTGCTCCGTGGGCCCCTGCATCAGGGACTCAGACAGCAGCTTCCTGCCTGTATTCTGGACACTGTCTCTGTGCCCCCTGGCCTGTGTACTGTGACTCCTCCCTCTGACTGGTATGACCATGCCCGCAGACCTTCACTTCCCCTCAGTCTCAGTTCCCGTAGCCCATCCTCAGGGAGGCCCCCCTGACCATACTCTAGACATTTCTACTCCACCTGCCCACCCACTGGATTGTCTGCACTTACTATCGCTTATTCTTTGTTGTAATCATCACTATCTGATATGGTCTTGCTTATTCATTTGCTTACATACTGTCAGGCCCCTCCAGTGTTTCAGTGAACTCAGACTCTTCTGTTTAACCCAGCGAAATACCTAGTACCTAATCTTACGGAATGTGTGAATTAATGATTGCACACAAGAGAATGAAGGCCCCAGGAACAGGACTCTGGCCTGCTAGCAACACAGAGAGCACTGGGCAGTAAGGCACAAACTCAGAATCACCGTTGCAGCTACACCAAGGAGTAGAAGGAGGGCTCTGTGTAGCCCTTCCCACAGCTGGCCCCTTCCAGCCGCAAATCATATGTTTGCTTTGGTGCCTATAGCGTGATGTCCTAGATCTGTACCACCCAGTCCAGCTACCAGCCACATGTGGCTAGGTAGCACTTGAATGGCTGCTGTGATTGGGGAGCTGGACTTCTCATTTTATTTTAATTAATTCAAAATTAAAAACTGATACTCGAGTCATCAGAAAACGTTTAGCTATATTTGGAACAATTGGGGTATGTGAATCTCCTTCTTCAACACTCAATTGTATGACCTCTACCTACAGATCAGGTATTGCCAAGAAAAATTTTGCATTTGAGTTGAAAAGTGCTCTAAGTATAAAACACACCTGGATTTTGAAGGCTGAGTACCAGAAAAGAATATAAAATATCTTGTTAACGTTTGGTACAGATTACATGTCAACTTGATAATATTTTGGATATATTGGGTTAAATAAAATATATTGTTAAAATTGATTTCACCTGTTTCTTTTTAATGGGGCTACTAGAAAATTTTAAATTGCATCTGTGGCTCCCATTATATGTCTGTTGGACAGGGCTGCTGTTCTATAGAACTGAACTTCTGACTTAAAAACAGGCCCCATTAGAAATTTAGCAGGAGCAAAACTGCAGACCCGTTAGAAAGAAGAGCCTTGTACTTATCAGGCTTGACCCTGGGATAGTGGGGAGAAAGCAGGGGTGTGAAGGGCAGTGGGGTGTCCTTGGCCCACCAAGCACACCATGGACACAGCCCACACCAGCAAACTGACCAGAAGACTCAAGTTCAAAGCTCAGAGTCCCCCAGGATCAGGTCATGAGTCTGTCCCACTGTCTCCCACAATCAGACCGCTTCATTTCTTCTCCTGAAAAGAAATATTCTTCCCCACTGCAATATGACATGCTGGATTTTTTATTTAGGTTAAAAAGAAACTCTCAAATTAATCTAGCTGTGTAATGATGGGCTTCCACTTACAGCCGAGAGTCCTGCAGAGGCTGTTTGACCATTTTACCGAAAGCACCATCTAAAACCCGTGGAAAAGAAAGGCAGCCTTTTGAGCTAGAGCCCCGCCTTAGTGGGGAGACTTGGTGACCACCTCCTCCCACGTCCACTGATGGGTGACATTCCTACTCCTCTCACTGGCTCAGGACACCTGGCCATGAGAGAAATAAACCACCAATCCCTTAGGAACATCTGATGCTTTTATTAGGGGAAGAGAAAATCTAATTTAAAAATTAAAAAAAAAGAGAGAGAAAGCCTAATTACTGTACAAACTCCTTGACGCTCCTATTTATATGAAGCTCTTTTTATACCACAAAGCTCCAAAAATAATTAGCCATGCAGAAGAAAAAGCAAACAAATGAAACCTGAAAGCAAAATTCTTATGGAAAGGACTAGAAAAGAGGCTTGAGAGGCAAGAGGGGTCCAGAGTCTGGGAAACCTTTTATGGCATCTCTCAGACAATAAATTCTGCTGAGGAAAACCCCCTGGTGCGCAAATCATGACCCCTTGTTTTGAGATGTTGATGTTTTAAAGGCAGTTAAGCCTCACCCAGCAAGGAAAGAGTTAATGGACTTCACTGGGTCCATCACGAGCCTGTCTCTGTGGAATGAATGAACTGGGTTCACCTGCAGTTTGGACCTCTCCACCTCTGCCTCCTCACTAGCACCCCCACACCCCCAAAAAAGGTAATGGCTGAATCAAAACTCTCCTTCAGCCTGGGACAGTTTGTTTTCCAGACATCAACAGGCCTGGGCACCCATGCCTCTTGTTTCACACTTACCTCCCACCCACCGGTGAAACCGAGGGAGAGGGAAGCGTTATGAGCAAAGAGAAAAAAATACACAATTCCATTTTCTCTACTGAATGGTGTAGGCCAGGAGCCAGCCTTTTCCAACTGGCCCTTAGGTATACTCATCCCCCTCCTTGCTTCTACAGGTGAGGCTGTAAGGCCTTGAAATGGCAGGAACTTCCTCAAGGTCCCAGAGCCAGTTGATGGCAGAGATCAGTTAGCACTCCAGGCCCTGGACTCCCAGGCCAAGGCTTTACATACCCCTGTTCTGTTCTCAATCGGTCTTCAAGCCAAAGATTTCTGGAAACTTCCAAGCCCTACAACACAGGGGAATGGCTCACAAGGTTAATGTTCCCCTTGCCCTTCCCATCTCCTTCACCTGTTCACCCTTCCCCCAGGGCTCCCACCACTGCGGGTCATCTGGCTTCAGTCCCTCCCCCACGGTTCAGGGCCTAAGGCTGTCTGGGCTTAAGCAGGAGGCGCAAAGGGCTTAGGACACATTAGCTCCTGGCAAGAAAGAGCTGTCGTAACCACACCCTTCAAGAAAACTCAGTTTTCCGGCCTCCTATCTCCCACCCTTGCAGCTGGTCCGGCAGAGGCCTTAAACCCTCAGCGGCCCCGTGCCCTGACCCCCTTCGGGATCCTGGTCAGGGCTGAGCAAACCCTGCCTCTCTTCCCATGCCACTGGGGCCCTGCCACCTCCCACCATCAGTGAATTTCCTTTAAACATCATCATCATATCATCAGAGGCCTTGGGAGGCTCATCCCATCTTGCTGCAGATGGAAGATTCCAGTCTGCAGCCTGAGCTCGGAAGCAAAGCTCATTCTTCTTTCAAAATTAAACCTGCCTTAGGGCAAGTGGGGCAGCAATCCTTTGAAGACGCCCAAATTCACCTAAGGCAGGACTGCTTCCTCCTCTCCAAGCTAGCAATGGAGGCTTCTCCCTGCCAGCCCTCCCCCCCGCCAGCCCTGTGCCCGGAGCTGAATATTCGAGGCCACTGTTGCCCGGTGTTCTGAGACAGAAGTGTTGGAGTTATTTGCATCTGACCTTCCCTCTGCCTGCTCCCCACCAAGGCTGCTCCCCCTTCCTCTTAATTATGCAGTAACGAACAACAGTGCTAACCGAAATTGGGGAGGCTACTTGCCTCTAAAAGTCAATAATTAGCCCCTCGGGAACAACAAATACTTGCAGAGCTGCCCCCCCTTCCCATGGCTGCCGCTGGAAGCAGGCGGCCACTCCAAGCCCCGCTCTGGCGGGTCCAATCTGGAATGCATATGTTTCCCTTCCGTCACTCACTCCATCAAACGCAGGGCAGGCCCGAGGGTGCGGGGAGGCCGCTAGACTTCCCTGAGCGTCTCCCTCAGCCTGAGCAACCTCGTTATAAAGGGATGTTGTGTTCCCAGGTAACCAACAGCCCCCTGAGCATCTGGGAACACTTTGAGTGATTGCTGGGGAGAGAAGAAATTTGGGTCATAACTAATGATCAACATCCCCTTTTAATCAAATGAAGCCGTCATAATGTGTCTATCCTCCAGGGGAACAAGGCCCTTTCACCTCTTGGAGGTCTGCAGTAGCATTAACCTCTTCGGGTAAGACTCTTGCCCAGGTAGGAGGGAAGATGGACAGCTGTCAGACACTGAGCACCGACTGTGCTGAGCCTCTGTGCCAAGCAGCCTCCCATGGATTCTCTCCTTTCTCCCTGGGCCCGTGTCAGATCCGTGGTTCCCGGCCTTAAATCACCTGGAGGGCTCATCAAAGCCTAGGGTGCTGGCTCCACCCCAGATTTTAGCTTCTGTAGGTGGCGGATGGAGCCTGAATATCTGCACAACAGGTAAATTCCTGCATGATGCTGGTACTGCCAGCTTGGGGACCATACATTGAGAACCAGTGTCAGAGGATAAAAAAATACCTCTATTTAGGGTCTTCTATGCAAAACAGTCTTTACAAATATCGTGTCATTTAATCCTTACAGAAACCCTATGAAGTATGTGTTGTTGTTCCCGTTTTTACTGAAGAAAAAAACTGAGGATCAAAGAAACGTGAGCACTTGCCTGAGACCCTGTGATCGCACCGCTGGGGTGAAAGAGCCATGATTTAGAACCCAGCTCCCTCTGACGTCAAACCCTTGGTCCTGCCACAGAGGCAAGAGAGATTGCAAGTGTCAGAAGGGTTGAGAGGGGCAAGCTCGTCTCTCCCCAGGCGATCGGGGACACCGTGCCTGGCCTGTTTTCCCATCTGCTTGTGGAATACTGCCGCTGCAGCCCTGAATCCTTCAGGAAACACCCCCTAATCTTCCCTCTGATCCCCTGCCGCCGAGAGTCAGGGCCCCCTCTCCATCCTCCGTGCTCAGTCGCCTGTCTTCACTTGCCCTCACTCGGCTTACGTGGGAGCACCCCCAGCCCTCCCAGCGCTATTTCTCCTCCCTATCTAGTTCAAGAAGGAGCTCCTCCAATAACCCAAGGATGCAACCAGCACCCCACCTCAGGGTCTCCAGGAAATGGCCTTGGATTCTCCGTCATGGCCAAGCTCAGAGCTGCTTGCCCAAAGCATGCACTGGCTTCTCAGGGGCGGTTTCTGAAAAAGCTGGTGTCCTCACGCCCCTGTGTTCCCAGGTCCCCAGACAACCCCTCAGGCACATCGCTCACCACTCCTGATGCTTCTCCCCAGTAAGAATTGATGAGAACCTGCTGAGAAAAGGTGCAGGAGGCAGAGGAGAAGGAAGGAGAATGAAAGGGGCACCCCATGGAGCTCTTGCTGTGTGCCAGCTGTTGTCCCCAGTCTGTTCAACGTGTAGTAACTCGCTCCATGCTCACGGCAACCCTGTGAGGCAGACATGCCAGTATGACCACCATTTACAGGGAGGAAATGGAGACACAGAAAGAGTAAGTAACCTGCCCCGTGTTGCACAGCTAGTGAGTGACAGAGCCAGGAACCCAGCTCCAGAGCCCACGCCTGCAACCATGCTCTCTCGGCAGAGGGAAAGAATGGGAACGAAGGATGAATTCCCTGATCCTTGCCCTCCAAGAGGCCCTAGCCCAGCCAGGGGGAAGGGAGAGCAGTCGTCCTGGCTGTGGATCCTGTAGCAGCAGCAGTAGTCGTGGCCATAGCAGGAAGTAGTAGCATACGATTGGCATCAATATTGAAATCATTACAATAACAACAGTTACGGTAAAACAGCTGCCATTTGTGGGGTGCCTCTAGCTACAGCGCGACACAGGATTGCACGGTGGGTGGGCATGAAAATCCCAGAGCCAGGCTGGGTTCACATCCCAGCTCCTTTTCATAACAGACTGCATGACGTGAGGCAAATCGGTCAACCTCTCAGCCTCAGATGTCTTGTTTGTGAAATAGGGCTGAAAATACTACCTACCTCCTGCATGTCTTGTAAAGATTGAATGAGAAAATCCATGTCGAGTACTTAGTACAGTACCTGGAACACAGTAGATTCTCCCTCCATGTTGCTAGGTAGGAGGGTGATAGAGGCAGGAGTGCGTTATATAGGGCATCTGCCTCTGAGTCCTGGCATTTGGTGAGGGCGACAGGCACCATGTGAACGCGAGGAAAAGCCCAGAGAGGACAGCATGACTCAGGGCAAACGCCTCTGAGTGAAGGATCTGGGAAGGCTTGGAGGGCGGCATTGAGATTGGATTTGAATAGGACCTTCAACGTGACACCTGGTGAGGGACCGCCTAGCTTGTCAGAACGAGACTGTGCAGACAAGGTGCAGGTCACTCCCCCAGCTCTTTTCCCCACTGTCCGCCCACCAGAGCCACAGCCACCAACCCTGGCCGCCCAGCCTCCCTGTGCCCTCCTGCCCTTGACTCCATTCTCCCTCCTCTCTTAAATGTCCTGCTACCCGCCCCTTTGCAAAGAGCTAAAGTCCCTCATACAACCCTAATACTCTTAGATGGTTTTATGCGGGCAAGACTGTTAGATCAGCTGGTTAAGAGGGTCCCAGCTAGGCTCACTGCTACCATGTTTTTGAGCCCCCAGGGCTAGGCCATGCTTTGGAGCCAGCTTCTTCTCTACTGTCAGTCCTGCGGGGGCTCTGAGGGCCCTGGCTGCCATCCAGGAAAGAGAGGCGAGAGGCTTCAGTCAGCTCTATTGACACAAGGCCTGAGTGCACTGGCTTAGCCTCCATGGGCCTGGCTGTGATGTGTCAGCCTCCTGGGCCCTGCACCTGGAAGCCCGTCAGGCTTCCTTCCACGCAATCGTTCACCCACTCAGGAACTTGAGCTGAGTGTCTCTCGATCCACCCTGTGCGAGGCACTGTGGAGGATATGAGACGAGTCCCCACCTGCCAAGAGCAAGAAGCCTATGAGCAGAGGCACGGCAGGGCCTCAGATAAATGTAACTACTTGAAG
This sequence comes from Tursiops truncatus, assembly GCF_011762595.2. NCBI lineage: Eukaryota > Metazoa > Chordata > Mammalia > Artiodactyla > Delphinidae > Tursiops > Tursiops truncatus. The sequence goes on along the minus strand of NC_047047.1, from coordinate 74,141,348 downwards.
GTAGTAAGTGCCACATAATTATTTGAAGGTGGGAGAGAAACATTCTGAGTGTACCTGCCAGGTGCCAGATGTTGTGCTAATAGGTTTCATCTTTATTGTCTCATGAACCTGAACAGCCAACTTGTAAGGTAGGTATGTATGTCCGCATTGTACAGATGAGGAAACTGAGAATCAGAGAGGTTAAGAATGTCACCTGAGGTCACACAGCAAGCTTCAAACCCAGGGCTGTGTGACCCTTCCCAATACTCTGATTGCCTCTCTGTAATGTCAGCGTAAAATCAGGAAGGAGGAAGGGAAACACATGAGGCTGAGATGATCAGAGAAGGCTTTTCGAGAGGGGTGAGACTTGTTCTGGACAAGGGAGTGAGCTGGATGAAAATGGGTGGAGGTGAGGGCATGGCGGAGGAGAAATGCTGGGAAAGGTAACAGCAGGAACAGAGATAAGAGGGCTGAGAAGCACCCGGTGTGTTAGGGGGACAATAAAGAGACCCCTGGGGCTGCAGGAGGCTCCCCACCTGGTAGATGGGGTTGGAAGTGCTCACGGGGCTGGTCAGGAGGGTCTGCCTGATTTGGCTAATGGTACTTTCTTCTGGATGCAGTGGGGAGGCACTGAAGCCCTTTGACCAGAACTATGCGATAGGAAGTAGCCCCCAGGAAAATCTCGTTGGCTGGGCTGCGCTGGCCGGATGGGTGAGCAAAGACCAAGGAAGAGATGCTACTTCAAATGTTACAATCACCCCGAAGGAACAGCGGTTTTGTTTAACAAATTTCAAAGTTATGAACAGACAATGTTTGGGTGGGGTCTTTTTTAATCCAAACTACATTTCATTAAGATACGATTTTCTAAATGTCAGGAAAAACTGTCCATGTTAACCTCCAACTGTGAACCCATGACACGGGCTGCAAAGCATCTTACTGCTGCCCGAACTGCAATAAAATAGAGCTCTTGGTTCAAGAAGTCAGGGCAAGGAGTGCCTTCTGAACAGCCTTCCACTTAGCGATGCAGCGTTCCGCTCGAGAACTCCTTCACTGGATCTATTTTAATAACATAATGAAGGCCCTGCAACCCTGTCCTTCAACCTTCCCTGAGAATGTACCCCTAAGTGCCTCAAGATGTCCAAGGAACATCAAAGGAAAGGAGAATTATTCTTTGGATATACCGTAGGATACAAATCCTGATATCCCACTGCTGGAAACAAAAAGCCAGGGCAGCTCCCGCGGTGCCCATAAAAATTATGGACTCAGAAGATTAACTGGCTCCAATGCTACAACGCTTTAGCCAACCGTAACCTGGCATTTTACATTGAAGAAAGGAAAAAAAAAAAAGATGCCTTTATTAATACTGCTTGCCAAATTTCCCATGAGACCTGAGGAAGGACTCCCTTTGGCCTCCCTCTGCTTGGAGCCCTGCGCTAGAAACTGTTGCACCCTCATTAAAGTGGGGCCAACCAAGGTGTCTGGAGAAGGTTCCCCACGGAAAATGAAGGGCCTGCTTTCTGCCAAAACATTTACCTCTTTGTAACTCGCATGCCGCACGCCAGGTTGAGTGCACAGGCTGGACCTCATATCTTCTCAGAGCGCATCCCACGAGGTCATCTGGTCCCCACACGGTGCCTGTGAGGCAGGGGAAAGACAGGTGTGACAGGGACGGTTTTATAGCCGTGGCGGCCCAGTCTCGGGATTGCCGCTGTTGAGATGTAGATAGAAACAGCTAGAAGAACAGTATTCCTGGCACGAGCTGGAAAGAGGACAAGCAGCTCTGGCCTCAGCTGTCAGGTGGCTCTCAGGGTCCCAGTTAGAGTCTGAGACAAGATGAACGCTCTGCCGTTCCTGCCGCCGCTGACAAAGCTGGCTAATCCCGGGACTCCTGTTCCTGCCTCAGTGCTGAGATCCCAGCAGCTGGGAAAACACAACCGGCCTCATCTAGGCAGCAAATCTTTCTGAGTAGCCACTGTGCACCACGTTCCCCAGAACATGCATTGTGGGCAAAAGGATGTTCCCGAGTCAAAGGGAGGGATAATTTTCTTCAGAAGAATATACACTATAAGAAAAGAAAGTGAGTGAGACAAGTAATATAGAATCTCCTTTAATGCCAACCACTTTTCTTCCAAATGCTCAAATTCTCAAGTGCTGCCTTGAGGCCCCAAGCCTTCCCACTTGCTACGCACATGTACACACACACACACACACACACACACACACACACACACCCACCCCTGAATGCCCGCCCCTTTCAAGGGCACACAACACAACGGTGGCCGCACCTCGTACCACGAATGCGGGCACTGCTGGAAGGAGGACAGAAAAGTCACTAGTGCCCTTGAACCCAGCAGCCTCCTGCCGCCACTGCGTCTCCATTGCCTCCTTGGAATCCCACTCCTTCCCAGCTCTCTCTCTCCCTCCGGGCCTGCGGCATTCCGATCGCTTTCCGCCCCAGGTTACACGTGGAGCTATACTTCTGTTCCATCACCCTCGTTGCCTGCACCACTTCCAGCAGCATTCTTTCATTGGCTCGCTCTGAGCTCAAGGGCAGAGACTGTTTCGTCCCTCTTTATATCTCTAGTGAGAGAAAGACACAAGAAAATGCTCCAGAAAAGCCTGCTAAATAAAGGGATGCAAGGGTGGATGAGGGGGTGGGGGTGGGGATGGATGGATCAATCGATCAACCCACGGGTGGATGAATGAATTAATTCCCGTGGCAGCACCGAAGCCCTGGTGGTCAGAAAGTTAATCTCCCCGGGGCTTGTTCGTTGCCATACATGCTGTCCGAATCCAAAGGCCTTCCCTGGAATGCCACAACTGCCTCATTACATCGTCATGGCAGCAGCTCAAGGAGGGGATCAGCTGGTGCTGCCTCTGGCACCCTGGCCTGGCGCAGGTTTGACTCTGCTCTCGGAAGCAAATGCGGTCTTTCTGTCTGGGGGCTGCAGTCTCCTTAAGGGTCATCTTCGGAGATTTGGGACCTTTTCCACCTCCTTTGCATCAGGATCCAGAACTCAGTTTCTCAAGGAGGTCAGTGTTTACCTCAACTGTGGACACCAAACAGGGGCCTTGAACTGGACCTGCCCCTAACCAAGCCCGCCCTCGCCCCCAGCGCTTCCAAGAGGAAGAGAATTTGATTTTGGAGGTAGTGAAGTTTTCCCAAGTGTGGGATGGAAGTTTTCCCATAAAAGCAGCCTGTTAAACAGAGCTGCCCTCAAGAGCTGGCACACGACCCCAGTGATGGATATGAACCTAGAAGACACACCTCACAATGCTCTTCTAGGGGACAGCAAACCTGTTCCCCCAGCCAACTCAACCTGCACCTCCCTGAACTTCCCCAAATCCCTGGAGCAATGCATAGCAGTGCCAAAGACACGGTTCTCGATCTGGGCCTCTCCAAACCCAAGAGTTACAAAACTAAAGAATGGCAGTGTCATGAGGATATCACAACATTTGTCACTATCTCCCAACCCACACTCCCATTGTACAGGTGGGGAAACTGAGACCCGGAGAGCATTAGATCTCCTGCCACTGAGCCCAGGCTCTCTGCCCCTGGCTGACGGCTGAGGCTAGACGTGGTTCACAGCATGGGGGTCACCAATGGTCAGGGGCTGGGGCTAGGAGGCCTAGAAATTTCAGAAGGCCACCATTCCCCAGCATGGGCTTCCTGCTGAGGCCACTGAGTGGAGGAAATAATAATGGAGATTGAAAGGCATTCTGTATTTGACCTTCTGCAACCCACCGTTTTTCAGTAGAACCCGATAGGAATCAGTCACATCTGCTCTCAATAGCAAATGTAAAAAATGACCTGCAGCTTTAAGGTCTGAAAAACATAAACTTGTGTTAAAAGACTGACAAAAAAAATTCCTGCACTCCCTAGCATGATGTCATTCAAGTGCACACACGTTGCAATAACAATCGTCCGTCAGGGCCCAGGCCCTGGACCTGAGCTCTCTCCTCCTGGGAATCACAAGCTGCTCTGGTCCCCCTGCATGTCAGCCGTGTGGCTGGTCACATAGTGGGCCTGTGTAATCAGGGCCCGGCCGCGAGGCCCCACTAGGCCCTGAGCTACAGCGGGTATCAGCTTAACTCGCTCCCCACTTCAAATGCTCTTGTGAGCTGTGGGAAGGCTGATGGGAGGCGCATTCTAGAAAGCCCAGAACAAACTCAGCTCTGCCAGAGATCTGGGGAGCAGCCTGAGCTGGCCAGAGGTCAGTGGGTCTCTAGAAGTCAGGAAGCTCCTTGTCGGCCACGTGGGCGAGGCCCTCCCGGCCACTGCTCCGTGTGCAGTGCCACGGCTCCGTGGAAGTACAGTGATGCCGCCGCATCCCCACACGCTCCGGCCAACCCCACTTACGTCATCTGGAGTATGGGAAGCTCCTGACTGAGGGAAACTCGGGAAGACAAACTTAGGGGACACGAGATAGCCCACTAGATCAGCGCCGGTGACCTTCACCCCACACTTGTCCAAGACACTGTCCTGGGCCAGGCACCGTGCCCGGGGCCCTGGAAATTGGCAAGGGTCTCGGCCTTCAGGAACTCATAGCCCAGACAGAGAGGCAAGATTCGCCCAGACCACACATGTCCAGGGCTTAAGCGGGACATCCCAGGGACCAGAGAAGGGAGAATGCAGAGCGACCAAAGAAAGGAAATCCACAAACTCCAGACCCCAGCAAACACCGTGATGAGATCAGTTTGCTAAGCTAGATGACACTTCACTGCTTGCCTCAACGTTAAATCATAACCCACGGGGGCCAATGGCTGTATGTTCTCATTTGTTGCCCTCAAGATGGAGACAGAGGCAGTCAGCCTCCATTTAGCACCTACCGTGGGTCACATATCAGGCTGGGCACCTGCATACCCCTCTCCTCCTTCAGTGCTTCCGACAGCCCAGGCAGCAAGGTGGGACGTGGATGCCTTGGAAGGCTCATGAGGCAGATTTTGGGGGTACATTTGTTTCTGTTCCACCTGGAAGGGCTCACTTGTGCTTCCCAGAAGGAGCAGAGCTCAGCCAGGCCCTAAGAGGCAGGAGAGCAAATTCCACACCACCTACTGGTCCAGCCAGTGGAGTCTGTTTGGTGACACAGCTGACTGGGCTCAGAATGATGTGTTGGCCTGGGAGTTCCTCTACTGAAACAGAACTTCAGCGGCCTGGTGGTTCCCATGCTTGTGGAATATGGTTTGATCTGTCAGTTCATAAAAAATACAGGGATGCTAAGATGATTTAGAATGCAGTCTCTGTCCTCAAATGCTTCATAAATTATTAGAAGGAGAGAAACCTGTAAACAGACAAGTGCCCTGGTGTATGAGTGCTAGGGAGATATCTACACAGAGAAGCAGACACAAAGGGCAGAGTGATAAATTTGACCTGGAAGCAACGGGAACTTTTATAGTGGGGGTGGCCCTTGGACCGTCCCTAAGCTCCTGTGAGGTGCTAAGTGCCCGGGATGATCAGCGCTGAATGAGGCACGTTCTCTGCCCCCTCAGGCCCCACTCTCACTGGAGAGACAACACTCACTCATCAGAGTAAAGTAAAAGATCGGCCGGGGAATCCAAATGGAAGATATTGCTGGAGGCCAAAGTAGGGAGAGGAGTAGGATGACATATAATAAGGCCACGATATGATTGCAGAATTGAATTACACTGGGTAGAGGGAGTCAGGGAAAACTTTCTAGAAGAGGTCACACAGGCCATGTCTCCATGAGTGAGGTCTGAATGTTAAAAAGGGCTGAGAGAGAAAGCATTCCAGCAGACATGCCAACAGAGCCCAAGTTGGATGCTGACGCATGGACCAGCCCAGTGGATGAGTCAAACCGGCTTCCAGAGGGCAGGCCGTGGAGCCAAGCTCTGTTCTCAAGCCAGGCCCCGGTCACCTCGGCCAGCACCTCAGAGCTCACCCTCCTGTCCCGAGCCTCCCCAGTGGCGAGTAGCCTCTAGCGACGGACAGGAGCTGAGCTCTGTCCCGGCCCCCCAGAGAGCTGGGGGCCATGGAGACTTCCCCAAATTTGGATTAAAAAAACAGCCCTTCTCTCCCTTCTCCACAGGATACATAGCTTCTCTCTAAGTCAGCAGGAACCCATCACTAAGGCTATGAGAAAATAAACAAAGGGAATCTAATTTCAAGGGACACGCAGCCTCCAAGAAGAAGAACAGAGTGCTCAGACGGGTCCTTTTGCTCCAGGGCACGCTGAGTTGTGGGAATCTCACAGCTCCGGTGCCAGCAGATACAGGAGCACTGCTGCCAATGATAAAGTGATAAGAGTCACACTCAGGCCTGCCCCCGGACACTCTGGCACTAGGGGCTCTGGGGCGTGGCCACAAAAACCCAAAAGAGAAGCCAGAGGACTCCAGCCTTGCACTGAGCCAAGAGTTCGATCCAGCAAAAGCTGCCCCCATCTCGCCTCGACCTGGGCCCCCTCTATCGGGCCCATCAGCGTCGGCGGACACCTGAACACCAACTGCCCTGCTTATAAAACACCTGTGCTCTCCTTGGACAAACCGGCTTCCCTTTACTGATTGTTGGCAGGGTCTACTTTGTAGGAGGGAACCCCCAGCGTTCCCTCAGGATCCAACAAAGTTGCGCCTCAAACAAGGTTGTGTGGCATGCGCGTCAGTAACAAAGCATGGATCTCAGGGCTGGGAGCCGAATGGGTTCTTAAAAAGAAAACATGAATACGGAAAGCATCAAAGCCACTAGAAAAGCAGAAGTTCTTTAACCTGAGAAGTTTGTTTAGCAGAGCTGTTGGCCAGACTTAGAGTGATGTGTTGGCCTGAGGGTTTCCTTATTGAAGCAGAATTTCAGCAACGTGCTGGTTCTGCAGCAGGTGGAGAATGGCTTGAGCTGTCGGTTCATGAAATTCAGGGAGGCCGAGGTCACTAAAACACAGCTCCTGTCCTCAAACAACTCATGAGTTATTAGAAGGAGGGAAGAGAGAGGCTCTGACGGCTTAATGATTTCAATAATCTATAGAGGGAGATTAGCAAGGGCTGATGCCCCATTACTCTAACCCCACAGAGGACTCACAAATGGCAACAGCATCAAAAAGCATTGAAAGACCCCTGAAACGCAGAGGGAGAGAGGGCTCCCTGGCTCTAAGGGAGCGGGAGGCAGCAAATGGAGAGAGCTCAGGTCCGGAAACCGGCAAGGTGGGCTGTGCTCCTGGCTCGGCCAGTAACCTGGGGACATGGGACAAGTCTCTTCCCCTTTATGGGCCTGTCGCCCATATCTGTATAACGATAGGCTTCGCCTGGCTGATTTCAGAGGACCTGGTCCGTGCCGACCTATAGGTCTACAGCTTAGATAAGAAGAGTGTTGACAAATCTGCCAGCAGCTTGGAAGAACTGTCCCTTGCCCGGCCCTATCGAAGTGCTCAGGTTGTACCGTCAAGCTCTGTGAAAGCTTGAATCTGCTAGTAACTCCTAAGCCCAGAGATTTCTGGGACAGATATGTAAATAGATGAGAGAGAGAGGGAGGGAGGGAGAGAGGGAAAAGAGAGACTTAAAAATAGATATAGATTATAGATTCAGATATCGAAATAAAGATTTTGCTTCAGAGCTTGAGTTAGATTTAGATATAGATTTTTATTAGATATAGCTATTTAGATTCAGTGTAGACACAGCTACAGATATAGATATGTGTGTATAGACATATATACGTACATATATATGTATGTGTGTGTAGATGTGCGTGTGCATGTGTGCATCTGTATCCCACTGAGGACAGAGGCACAGTACTGCTGATTTTATCTGAGTTCATTTCCTACATTTATCACACCAAAATCCTCTCCATTCTTCAAAGCCCATCTCAAGAACCTCCTCCAAAGAGCCTTCCTTGACCCTCAGGAAAGGCTCTCCCTCATGCAATTCCTTCAAGTTGCCATTTGAGCCATCCATGACCACAGGATAATGACTATTTAATTATCACCACTGGAAGTGCACCCACAAGGTAGAAATTATCATACACCTGCAGAGGCTGCCAAGGACCGCTGCACTTCGGGCTGCCCTCGGTGAAGGAGCCGGTGCCCAGCCCGCTTCCTCAGCAGAAGAGGTGCCCAGCAAATGCTCATGTGCAGAATTCCTCCATCGTGAAGTGAACTTTGACCGATGCCTCAGACCATACACCAAAATTAACTCAAGAGTTTTGTACAAACTTAAATGTAAGAGCTAAAACCATAAAGAGAAAAAGAAAACCTAAGAGGCTGGAGTTAGAACTGGGAGGTAGGCAGAAGTGTCCTAGACGGAGTACAAAAAGCACTAAGACAGAAAAAGCAATCATGGACTTCTGCTCATTGAGACATATAAAAAACGAAAAAATATTCACAGTATGTGTGTCCAACAAAGAACTGGAATTCAGATTACATTTTAAAATTCCTGTAAATCAATTTTTTAAATAAATTTATTTATTTTATTTATTTATTTTTGGCTGTGTTGGGTCTTCATTGCTGAAGTTGCCGAATGCGGGCTTTCTCTAGTTGCAGAGAGTGGTGGCTTCTCTTGTTGCGGAGCACGGGCTCTAGGCACACGGGCTCAGTAGTTGTGGTGCACGGGCTTAGTCGCTCTGCAGCATGTGGGATCTTCCCGGACCAGGGCTCGAACCTGTGTCCCCTGCATTGGCAAGTGGATTCTTAACCACTGCGCCACCAGGGAAGCCCCATAAATCAATTTTTAAGACACCCTAAAAATAGGAAAAGACAGATGCTTAACGAAAAAGAAATCCACATGACTAATAAACATATAAAAGGTGTTCAACATCATCAGTGATCAGAGAAATGCAAATTAAATCTACAACGAGTTACAACTACACACCCAGTAGAATGGCTAAAATTAACAAGACTCTCAATACCAAATATTGGAAAGGACACAGAACAGCTGGGTCTCTCACACTTCTCTGGTGGAGGTGTAAAATGGTGCAACCATTTTGGAAAACAGTTTGCCAATTTCTTTTTTTTTAATATTTATTTATTTAAGCTGCACGGGGTCTCAGTTGCGGCACACGGGATCTTCGTGGTCACATGCAGGATTTTTAGTTGCAGCATGCAGACTTATTAGTTGTGGCATGCATGCGGGATCTAGTTCCCCGACCAGGGATCGAACCCAGGCTCCCTGCATCAGGAGCGCGAAGTCTTACCCACTGGGCCACCGGGGAAGTCCTAGCAATTTCTTACAAAGTTAAACATACACCTACCTGATGATACAGCAATTTCTCACTCCTATGAAATTACTCAAAGGAAATAAAAACTTGGGTCCACAAAGAGATTATTTGTGAATACTCCTAGCAGAATTATTCATAAAAGCTCCAAACTCAAAACAACCCAAAGGTCCTTTAAAAGGAAAATGGATAAACAAATGTGAGGTAGACTCAGACGACGGAATAGTACACAATGATAAAAAGAAATAGATGCTGATACAATGTGAATAAACCTCAGAAATAGTATGCTCAGCTAAAGGAGCCAGGAAAAAAAAAGAGTTCATAATGTTTGATACAATTTTTCTACCAATTCCAAGAACAGGCAGGATGAACGTATGAAGACAGTACTCAGAACTGTGGTTTTTCCCATGGGGCGGGAGAACATAAAGGAAAGGGCCACAGGAAGCTTTCTCCCGTGATGAAAATGCTTTGCACCTTGATGGGGGTGTTTGTTACATGGGCACAGACATTTGCTAAAATTTGTTGAATTGTACACTTAAGTTCTGTATATTTTATATTATGTCATTTTACATCAGTTTAAAAAAAACAGATTCATTCACTTAATAATAATTTACCAAATGCCATCTATGTAGCAGACGTCAGTCTATGGGCTAAGGATGTGGCCATAGGCAGGATGCACCTCCTCTCTCAAGAATGAAGGTGTGGAAAAAGCACCCTGTGAAATGTCCGCATGCCTAGCTTCCCAGTGATTGACACCACTTCTAGGCCTTGTCAATCACATTTTGCACGCAAGCGCACACACACATACACACACACACACAGAGGGAGGGGCTCCTCCCCTGCTGTTCTGGGTCTCCAATGTGTGGCAGTGCATATACGTTTGGTTGCAAGGAACCCACCAGAACGGTGGGTCCAAAGTCGCCTGGACAAGAAGCTTCCAGAATCAGTCTTCCCGAAGGAGCCAAACTCCAGCACAAAGCCCAGAGCCCTCAAGCAAGCAGCCCTCCTCCTCTGGCCTGAACTCCCAGGGAAGGCACTAGCTCTTCTCCTGGGGCCTCGTCTACAGAGCCACAGAGGGAGGCCTCGGGAGGAGAGGAGGGGGAGCCCTTGACCTGCTGGCTCCCAGCTTCCCCACCTACCCCCCCAGGGAGAGAGAAATCCAAACAAAAGCCCATTCTCACAGGCAACCCTTCCAAGAAAAACCAAGTCCTAGAGATGCCGGGTCTGGTGTGAATAAGGAAAAAATGCTGAATTCCAAAAGACAAGGTCCAAAAAACATTTCTCCCGCTGAGTGTGCTATGAAAAGAAAGGGGACAAGGAAGTGGACGGGAAGGAACCCCGAGATCCCCACAGCCATCGAGGGGGTTGCCCCCCAGCCGTCACTAATGCTCCTGGACACAGTCTGATTTTCAGTGAGCCACAGGCACCCCGTTACTTTCAAAACGTTCAATCCTACGTGAGAGAAACTCTTACTTCTGAGCCGGGCTTCCTCGCCTGTGAAATGGGAATAGCACCCCCAGCCCTGCCCGCTTAACAGGGGTGATATGGGGCTTCACAGAGAACATGAGTGTGAAAGGACTTTGCGGGCTCCGAGATGCCCTGCACCCCAGCCGTGATCAGCACGCATGCCATCTCAAGGTCTTTGGATATTGGTGTTTTATAAAAAGAAGAAGAGCCTGGGTGGCAATTTCGGCTCCAACACGTTCTAACTGTGTGGATTGGGAAACTGACTCTCTCTAAGCCAGCTTCCACATCTGTGGAATGGGAATGTTAAGGTCTCCCTCGAAGTTTGCAGCAAAGATTAGAAAGGTGCCTATGAAGCTTTTAAGAGAATATCTGGTACAGAGTTGGCCTTCAGTAACTGGGAGCTGTTACGATCCTTACTGTGGAAAGGGTTCACCCACTCTTGCCTTCGGTAGCCTTTCGAGGGGGAAAGTGGCAGAATGCTTGGGTTGGCCGGATAAAATCCATACACATAGACGCGGATTTTTCTGGAAGAGTTCGCTAAGCATCCTGCAAACATTACGAGCAAGTGCTATACACTGAACCCCTCCTCCGGGCCAGACACTGTGCTCAGAGATGTAGCCTGCGCGAGGGCGTTCGTGAAAAGCGAAGGAGGCAGGGGACGTCCGCTCCAGTGTCCAGAGCAAGGGTGCTGAAACCCAGCGCTCGGGTTCGCACAGTCAGAGTGGCAGAACACACCCATGCAGGACTGTCGGAGTCCAAAGCCTATGCCCCAGGGCCGTGGTGCGCTGGCATTCTGACCACGTGTGACCCTACAATCCACTTAGAAACCCCAGCCAACCTCAGGGACACTGCAGTCTCAGAAGCTGGGCAAAGTCTGCAGCCTGGGGGACCCTTGATCAGCGACCTGCATCCCCCATGTTCTCCACCAACCTCTGGGAACCATGTCATCTTTCTCTCCCACCTTCCAGTCTGTAAGAGACGTCAGTGAGAGCACAGCCAAGCAAAGGCAGCCAAGGTCCATCCGCGTACCACCGGATGGGCCAGAAGGAGCCTAGGACAGTCCCTGATGTTTGGGCTACTTGCTCAGTCTGGTGGAAGCGGTAGAGGTGGGGTGGACACGGGGTGTGGGGCAGCGGGGAGGACAGGTGGTGCATTACATCCCAAATAACAAGTCAGTCTTTGGAACTGCGGCCCAGAATGGCATCCAAGGGCACAGACCAGCGCAACTCTGTCTCCTGGGCAAGAGTCACAGCGGGAAAGGGGAGAAAAACAGAAGAGGAAACGGTGGGCTGTCAGTCAAAAGGCATGACCCCCTCCTTTCCTAACAAAGTGATGCCATCAGGAGAGGAGACCCCCAGGAATCCAGAAACATCCCTGCTTTGCATCCAGCTGCTTCCCAAGACATACGTGGCTGAGGAAGCCCAGTCCTTCCATGTAATGATTCAGCCAACGCTCGCTGAGCACCCAGTGCGTGCAAGGTGCTGAGGCACGAGCAGGGGCCCAGCCACAGGCAGAAGACAGCTCTCACCTCCAGCAGGTCGCCATCCGGGAGGGGGGGAGAGCGCTAAGGATACAGGTGACTATACTGGGGGTGGGAGGGGCCCCAGCAGTTGCTGTGGGAGCACAAAGCTGGCCCCACGTCAGCCTCGGGGGAGAGGGCAGCTGCCCAGGGTGGGCGAGGCTTGCACGGAGGATGCATTCGGGGGAGGGTTTCCAGGCAGAGGAAACATCGTGAGTCTAAACAGTGTGCAGAAGAACAGCATCCAGGTTCAGGAAGCTTCCAGGCGTCCAGTAGGTTGAAACACAGAAAGCAAAGGGCCAGCTGCACAGCATGAGACGGGACACGTGGGCAGGGCCACGTACGTTGTGCTGTGAAGGCTAAATTTTCCTCACAGAGCAACGGGAGGGCATGGTGGCAGAGGCATGATCAGGTTCACGCTTTCCAATGTGGTAGCCTCTAGCTTCACAGGACTGTTTAAATTAATTAAAATTAAATAAAATGTAATGTACAGCATGGTGACTATAGTTAATAATACTGTACTGCATGTTTGAAATTGCTAAGAAGGTAGATCTTAAAAGTCCTCATGGGGCTTCCCTGGTGGTACGGTGGTTGAGGGTCCGCCTGCCAATGCAGGGGACACGGGTTCGTGCCCCGGTCCGGGAAGATCCCACACACTGCGGAGCGGCTGGGCCCGTGAGCCGTGGCCACTAAGCCTGCACGGAGCCTGTGCTCCACAACGGGAGAGGCCACAACAGTGAGAAGCCCGCATACCGCAAAAAAAAAAAAAAAAAAAAGTCCTCATGATAAGAAAACAAATTTTTGTAACTGTGCATGGTGACGGGTGTTAACTAGATTTATTGTGGTAATCATTTCACAATGATTCTGAATCAGTGTGGTGTACACCTGAAACTAAAATAGTGTTGTACGTCAATTATATTTCAACAAAAAATTTTAATTAAAAAAATTAAATTTAATGTAATGCAGTGTCTCAGAGGCCCTGGCCACATTTCAAGCACCCGACAGCCTCCTTGGCTAGGGGCTACAGTACTGATCAGTGCAGACCTAGGACGTTTTCATCATCCCAGAAGGTTCTGTTCTAGAACAGTCCCTCTGCTTCCATGGTACAGAAGGTGAATGGGAAGCAAGGAGGCCATGGAAGAGGAGCAAATGGTGCCACCCGGGCGCTAAGGTAGAGATTGGAGAGAATCAGATTGGAGAGACATTTAAGGAGAGATGGGCTAGGGCTTGGTAACCAATGGATTTGGGGTCGGGGTGGGAGAAGGATCTGGTGGGGGGCGGTCAGGAGCAACGGCCTGGTCAGCTGGGGGCTGAAGGGGGCGGTACTCACTCACAGAAGGAGAGAAACAGAGGAGCAGGTGGGAGAAAAGCGATGATGCGCTCGGTCTGGGACCCGCTCGGCGTCAGGTGCCAGCAGGACTGCCCGCCTCGAGCTGGTGTCCAGAGACAGGGGCTTCTGCAGGGCTGCAGCTTGGGCTGTGAGCTGTGGGCTGGTGGGTGGAGGGGAGAGGCTGGGCCCTGGTGCTTGAGACTGTGCGCTTAGGGGCTGGCAGTACCGAGAGCTGTGAGCTGGGGGCCGGGGGCTGGGGGTCGAGGGCTGTCCTGTAGTGCTGGGTGCCGAAGGGGCCGAGGGTTGTGGGGCGAGGAGCGCAGCAGTGGCACTGCGTGCTCTGGGGCCGCGGGGCTGTAACCTGGGGGCTGGCATGAGCTGGGCGTCCAAGGCAGCGGGGCAGGGGGAAGAGGGGTGCAGGACTGTAGGACTGCGTGCTGGGACCGCGGACACGGGCAGTCCAGGGACCATGGACGGTCTTGGAAGAGGCCCCATCTTTCCCCTAGGGTGGAAATTGTGTCTTTGGGGCACCTGGGCACCTCGGTAAACCCACAGGAGGCGCTCTCGCTGGAGGCAGCCTGGGAGGGGCACAGGTGGCCGGGGAGGGGAGAGGGGGAGGGGGGACGGGGGAGGGGGAGAGAGGGGCAGCGGCAGGCACCCTCGGGCGCGTCCCCACCTCGTCCCTAGGACCCGGGCGGGGGGCACAGGAATGTTGTTCTCCAAAACCACAGGGACACTTCCTGTCGGTTCACGTAACTGAGTATTACAGTATTTAAATCACAAATTGAAGATTATTTTTACAGGTGTCATTTTAAATATAACGCGAAATTTCTTGACATTACATCAGCCTCAACACACAAACAGCTGCACCGGGCCCGCCTGCATGTGTCAGGCACATGGCTGACACTGGCCACGCGGGGAGAGCGTGCATGTGTGTGAGTCACCCACCGGGGCGTGCGTGAAATGGGTGTGAGCGTGCACATGACAGCAAGAACGGGTGAGGGCGTTTGTGGCTGGGAGTGCATCTGTGCGTGGGTGTGCACGTGTATATGGATGTGTACTTGGTGCGTTATGAGTGAGTGACAGTGAACACGTGGGTCCGTCCCTGTGAACGAAGATGTAGGATGCGTGTGAGAGAGCGAGCGCGCGCGCTGCCGGATGCTCAGGCCCCGCAGGTGATGCCCCCAAGCCTGGCCGATCTCTGTCTCCCTCTAGAGCCACCAGGAATGCCAGGAAGTGGACAAGCTCCGCCCCTGGGGCCGGGGGGCTGCACAGGCGCCCAAGGTGGTGCTGCAGTGCCCTCCAGTGGACACTGCCCCCACCCCGTCCCCAAGCCGACCCACGAGGCGGCCGTGCCCTTCCTGTGCCCGAGACCCCAGGTCCCAATGCCTCGCCGCCCACGCGCCTTGAGTGGGGCGGGAAGAGCCTGCCCTGAGGCTCCCTTAGCCTCCAGGGGCAAAGGCTTAGGGGAGCTTTAGCCACACCTCCGCGTCTCCATCGGGGGCTCTCAGCCTTTCTGCCTGCTCGGCCAGGCACACCCAACACACCCCTCTACTTCCCGCCCTGGTGACGCCCTCACCACAAGGACCCGCGCCAGGTTGCCCCTTCCAGCAAGTCCCCCCTGAAAGCCCCAGCAAGAGGAGCCCCTTCCCCAAGGCATCTCCTCAAGACACTACAGGCTCCCCACACAGTGGGCACAGCACGGGCAGGACGGAGAGGAGATGATTGACAAAGCAGAATTTACCGAGGTGCCGAGGTGCCCCAAAGACACAGTTTCCACCCTGGGGGGAAGACGGGGGCTCTTCCAAGACCGTTCATGGTCCCCGGACTGCCCGTGTCCGCGGTCCCAGTGTGCAATCCCACAGTCCTGCACCCCTTTTCCCCCTGCCCCGCTGCCTTGGACGCCCAGCCCATGCCAGCACTACTCATTGGCTGCTTCCAGTTAGAGATGGCAGGGGTCTGTGGAGAGAGATGGAGGGGATGAGAAAACCCAGGACGGATTTCCACCTGGTGAAGTTAGTGCTGCTCCGGACGCTTGTCCGCAGAGCAGGGCGCTGCACTTGAGCAGTGAACGAGCAACTGTTCTAGGAGGATTTCGTCAGAGTGGCAAAGAGGGAGATCTCAGGCAAATACTCAAACCTCACAAAAGAAAAACTCCCTGGGCTTCCGCACTGCACCATGTTACTCGTACCGTCAGGGCCTGCAGGTCGGCAGCACGACGCACTGTCCAGCCAGCTGCGCAGACACCAGCCCAGCCACGGCCCGTCTCCCAGCCCAGAGGGAGCTGTCAGCGTGATGCCCCGGAGGATGGAAAAGCAGGGCCACCGAACCCCAGGGAGCAGGAGGACCATGGGACGGTTATCTGTGCCCTGACTGCCCTCTCAGAATCGCGGGCTACATTCGTACAGGTGGTCCCCGACTGACGATGGCTCGACTTAAAGATTTTCCCAGGCAGCCGTGCGATCATGAGGGTAGACAACCAATAAGCTTACAGCCCTTCTGTACCCAAACAACCCTTCTGTTTTTCACTTTCAGTACACTTTCAATAAATACCTTTGATGAGATATTCAACACTTTATTCTAAAATAGGCTTTACGTCATATGATTTTGTCCAACTGAAGGCTGACGTTAAGTGTTCGAAGCACATTGAAGGTAGTCAAGGCCCAGTGATGTTTGCTGGGTTAGGTGGATTAAACGCATCTTCGACTTATGATACTTTCAACTTATGATGCGTTTATCGGGACATGACCCATCGTAAACCAAGGAAGATCTGTACCAGTACTGAGCTGGGTACCCTCTGGACTCACTCCCAGCAGCTTACCGGGCCAGGTCTGAAGGTCTAGTCCACGCAGAGGCCCAGACCTCTCCTTGCCTGGCCCACTTCTCTCCAGCTCAGCTGGCCTTGCTCCACTCCCACATCAACACCCCAGGCTCACTTTAGGGAAAAGAGCGAAGTCAGAAGCAACTGCGCAACATGGAACAGAAGAGGGGACAAGACAGAGGAGCCAGTTGTCCTGACAACGCGTAAAATCCACAACATGCGACTGAACGTGCAAACCAAAGGGCTCCAGGGAGCAGTTCTCTTGGCTGTGTCCAGAATGGCTGTGGACACTCAGCCCTGAGCCAGGTACCAGCCTCTCTCCTGCAGGCCTGAGGGGCCCCTTTCCAGGCAGCGGGCCTGGGCTTCTCCACTTCCGGCCACTGCGCAGGACCGGGCACTCCCGAAGTGTACCCTTCCCTTGCCCTCTCCTCCCCTCCCATGAGAGCCGCAGGATGTCAGAGCTGAGAGAGACAGGTCCGGGGTGGAGAGGGGAGACCCAGAGTGCCCCATTGCACAAAAGAACCCGAAAATGAGCATGAAAAAAGATTTGCCCAAAACACGCAACAATCCGGTGGCTACCACCTGCTCCGACTTCCGCTCCCCCATTACTTTCCAGGTGGCCTCTTCCAAGTGTAGGCCATTTCTGACTACAGTCTTTTCTGCCTCTCTATGTTGCTATCTCTTGTCTCCATCCACGTATCTATTATGGGAAGTGCACGAGAACCTTCCCATGCTGCAAATACATCAGATGACATCACAGTCTCAACCTTGGCCTCCTTGCAAAGCTCCGATTCCACACCTGCCATTTTTCAATGTGCATCTCACTGCTTTGAGGAGCTGCAGCTTTTAAATCGGTGTAAAAGTTGCTGACGGCCTTAACACCAGCAGAGATGGCTGTAAGACAGGAGGCTAGAGCCACAGAGGACGGCAGTGTGCCCATACAGTCTAGGAAGACAGAAATCAGTATCATCATCATCGTCGTCATTGTCATCTCTCATGGTTATCGATGTTCCTGTATGTCAAGCCCTGTGCTAAGCACCTTACACAGATTATCTCATTTAAATTTTACAGCAAACCAACGAGGAGGGTCTGACTATTTTCCCACTGAGCAGATGAGAGAGAAAGGCCGTGCCACAGCCTTGCCTGCTCCCCATTCCAACTTTTTCACGCCCACAAGTGTCTGACCCACATTTTTTAAACTGTGAGAAGCAACTCATTAGCGGACTTATGAAATAAATATAGTGGGTCCCAAGAAGCACTTTTAAATGCAAGAATAGAATAGAATGTTCCAAGTGCATCCTACCTAGTAGGGGTAAGCATTGTCTCATGACACTTTTGCTTCAGTTATACATGTGTAGACATCGATGTATATGCATGCTCACATAGGATGCAATGGGATATGATTTGAAGCATACTTCTTAATGTGAGTCACAGTCAAAAACCTCTAAAAGCCGTTGTGTTAGACTCTCCACCCGGCGTCTGAGTTTTCTATCCGGGTCTCCCCACTCTGCACGCTCTGGGTGTTACCTCGCCACCCTGCATGGCTCCCTGCTGCCCTGGTTTGCTGAGGAACAGCTGCTAAGTTCCACAGATGCTGCAAGCCTGTCCTGGGGGCAGACTAACGGGCGGGCTGCTGGGACAGAACCCTAAGGATGTCTTCACCATCTGCCTCCTGCCTCAATGAGGTGCTTCTGTCTGCCCTGCAGGATTGATGTTTCCCAAAAGAGACTTAATGGCCCCTTACTCTCTGAGCTGTCAGGTAAGTGCCTTTGTCAGAATTAGCACAGGTGCACCTGCAGGTGGGCGTCCTCATTAAACTATTTTCTGCATCTTGATCCCATAAGGATGGTTCCAGGGGACCTTTCCGAATAAGCACTTCATTTGCAAAGCCCTCTCCAGATTGCAAAGGGTGATCCCAGTTCTATCAGCAGAGGCGGAGGGAGGCCTGGTCCCCTCTGAGTTTTCCCTGCCAGCCAACTGCAGTTGGACCAGCTCACAGAAGTGGAGAAGTCAGGAGAGGGAGGTCTCTCTGTGCCTTCTCATTTCGTTGCAGCTCCTAACCTGTTACCTGCTAGCATAGCAGGGGCTCTCCTAGCCATAGACAAGCCCCAAAGAATAGCAGGACCCTCTATTTTAGGCTACTCCTCCTTGTCGGTGGGAAGAAAGATTCACTCATGGTGACACTCCAGATGGGGTATATGGTATTGGATGGAAGGTTCCTAAAATCACCCCATATCAGTGCCCACCTACTCCACTTCTGGGAACCCCTATCCCTGTTCTCTGTGCAGCTCTGGGCCCAACTTTCCCCGAGCAGCCTCTCATGATGACCAGTCCAAGGAAGAAAAGACTCCAAATATCCCCTAAGCACTTGCCAGGAACCAGGCTGAGGAGTCAGGGGGACACACTTGGGTCTTGGACTAGCGATTCACTTGCTGTTCTCCTGGGGATACAGGACCCCAAGGGGGGACATCTGTCAATGACAAATTGGGAATGTTAAGAGACAATATGGAAGGTCAGAGTTAGAACCACCAAAATTCAGAGGCGAAGGCAACTTTCGGGCAGAGGAGCTGTAGAAGTGCAGAATTTCTAGAAATAGGGGCTGGACTAAGGTCTTAGAAAGAAGGACATGAAGAGGGTCTGCAAGCAGTGAATTGGAGTATAACATGGAGATCATACCCCATTCCCTACAGCTGCCCCCCAAAATCAATAAATCAGTCACCCGCACTCTCTAACACACACAAAAATATTTACTAAGTACCCAGTCTACTGGTATTGTGCTGAGTTTTGGAATTCAGCGAAGAATCAGACGCCACCTCTGTACTCAAGGATCTAGTAAAGAAGACAAGCAATACAAATTCCATTTCAATAGAACACAATCAGAGGTAGGACGGGGGTACGTACAGGACATGATGGAAGCTCAGAGGAGGCATCTAACTCAACCTGGGGGCCAAGGAAGAGTTCCCCAAAAGCTGCTAACTGAATTGGGTCTTAAAGGGAGAGGGGAAGTCAGCTGGGGAACAGGGAGAAAAGGACATTCCAGGTCAAGGGAACAGCATGTGCAAAGGCAAGGTGTCCAGGAACCATGAGAAGTGCAGAATGACCTAGAGACAGGTCAGGGCTGCTGGAGGGAAGCCAACGCTGAGGGCTGCCCTGCTGAACAGTAGAGATACGTTGGAAAGAGGGAGATGGGGGAGCACGGGAGTCTTCCCCAGTGCCGGATCTATTCCTAAGGAAGAGAAGCCCGCACCGGAGCCAAGGGAAGGTGGGCATCCCTTAATGGGGGAGGGGAGCCAGGTGGAGTGGCATTGGGCCCCCAAAGGCTGGATTTGCTGCTGCTGCTGACACCCCAGCTCCCCTGGAGGGTGCAGTCCCCACTGAAGGGCTCAGGCCCAAGCACACAAGAATCCTTCCAGAAAGCTTATTCTTAGCAAAGGTTTTCCTATGACCTTTCTTGGAGAGGAAAAGACAAACACTCTTCACCAAACTGTTCCCTGTCCAGCTTTCCAAAGAACTACTCCCCCGCTGGCCTTACGAGGGGGTGAAGCCCCCAGGGATCAGAGTTAGGAGAAGTAACTGCAGGAAGATTTCCAGGGAACATAGAGGAGGGATCTGATTAAAGTCTATCAACTACGAGGTTGTCCTCAGGGCCAGTGCACTTGGCAGGAACATTTCAGTTCATTTAGGTTGTTCCACTGGCAGACCCTTTTTTTAAAACAGGGAAAAAAATATCCAGAGATGGTGAAATGTAATTCATTAAGACCACCGTAGAGCATGTATTGAATTTAGAGGGAAAGTGAGGAAAACCCCACCAATTTCACACACGGAAAAGCAAAAGCAGGTTTATCTGTATCTCTGATACCTAAGTATTTATAAAATCTAATATTTGGGGGGATAACCTTATTTTTTGACGGAAGGTATAAAATATGGGCAAAATACGAATAATTAGGAGAAATGAAAGAACAGCAGATATAAAACCAAGACTAACTCACCAGGGAAAGTGGACGCCTCAAGGGCGTGTGGTTGCCAGGTCCCGGCTCAGCTCCATCATCAGCTCCAGCAGATGCCGTGACAAGCAGCTCCGATGGGATCCGAAAGAATCAGCGCCTTGTCTGAGCTCCAACAGTCCCACTCGCTGTGACACCCTAGCCTGTGTGACTCCTTCTCTGGTCACACATCTGTGCCCTGCTTCCCAGAGGGACAGTAAGTACTTTGAGAGCAGGGGTCATGTGGAAAAATGAGTCAATGTGGGTTTCCAGCCATCTAGTCCCGACCTGGAAGCTCAGAAAGACGTATCACACAGACACACTCGACAAGCCCTGCTTCTTCTGCCAGGCCTTCTGCCTGGCCCCCAGGTCTTCCTCCCGGTGCCAACATCCTGGTGCCTGTGGAGACGGTTGTATTTTCAGGTGGGATGGCATGTGTTTGCAGAGAGGAGGAACTGCAATTCCTGCACCAGGAGGGAACTGGGCCAGCAGCGGACCCCTAAGCCTCTTCATTCCAACCTCCTGCAGGGACCTTTTGATCGGAGACCTCAGTTTTTCTCAGGATATTCCTGAAAGCTTAAACAACTCCTGCAAATTAGACCTACTACTTCTGATTTTTCATTATTTTTCCCTCCCTTATTTTATTCCACAGCCCTTTCTTAAATTCAGTGTGGAAACAGAGTCATGGACACCTGCCTCCTTCATAAGTTTACCCCAGTAAGGAAACAGACAAGGAATTGAACCCAGGTATGGACTGGGTCTCCTTCCTTGTAAATTGAAGTAAAGTGGGCACACACCCAACTGACCCACCCGTTCTGTAAAGTTCAGTGGCTTCTCTGAAGTTCCTGTGTATTCCGAGGAAAACGAACACCCTCGCGTTAGTTCATCCACCTGTGACGTCCTCCCTCCTCTGAATTCTTGTTCTTTCCCTCTGTGTGTTATGGCTGTTCGTTTATTTCCACCGTGGAAAAGACCCAGACACGAACCCACCTCCATCTCTGGATTTAAACCACACACCCACACAAGTGCTTAGCGCGTAGGGTACATTTTACAGGAGGTCTGGGGAGGCGAGGGAGGCTTATATCTCAGAAATGCCTATAACTTTGATGGAACATGAGTTATGCTGGTCTTGAAAATTCTTGGCCAGACCATCATCTGATCTCCCGCCTGATTCCCCCAAACTTACACCTGTACTGACACCTGTATTCTCACGTGGTTCTTATGCACAACAGTTTAGTGATCTCTTCCGTGTCCTTGCCTCCTGCTCATCCAGGTCCCCAGAGTTCCACCTTCTAAACCGAGTGGCTTGTCAAGATATTTTCCTCAACAAATTCAATTCCTTCCTCGAGAGAAATTCTGTACCGTTTATGAAGAAAAAATGCCTTCCCCTGCACAGATATGCATTTACTACGGAGTGTGATCAGACGACAGTGTGGGAACGTACTGAATGCTATGAGGGCACAGAGGAGGACAGGCCTAGACTGAGGACAGGGAAAAGATATCCCAAGGGAAGCGACATCTAAGCCGAGACCAGGAAAAAGGGTAGAATTAGCCAAGAGAAGAGGGCAAGGGGCAGAAGCAGAGGCAAAGCACACACGATGTCCTAGAAGCAAGAGAGAGCTTGGCACGTTCCGGGCATCACAAGAGGTTCCCAGTGGCTGTTATGGACAGGGCAGGCTGGATGGGGCAGGAAAGCCAGTCGGGAGGCTGGGCCAGGCCCACCTTATCTGTCAGGCAAAGAGGTCTGGACTTGATCCAGGAGACAGTGGGGAACCATCGAAGGCTTCAAGCAGGATACTGACAAGGCCAGATTTGCACTTTAGAAAGATGAGCTATGGCTGAAGGATAAGTCAATGATTAAGAGGCAAGACTGGAAGGAGAGGCCAGTAGGAGTTTATGACTGTGGTCCGTGTGGGAAAGATGATGGTGGCCTGGATAAGGGAGATTCTGGTGGGAAAGAAGAGGTGGACACGACTTCAAGAGATATGAAAGAGGAAAGGAGTTGCCATCTCCTGATGCGGAGCGGAAAGGTGGGTGTATTGGGCAACTCCAAGTTCTCCGAATTGGGAAGCCAGGGGGCAGGTGGTGGCATTTGCCAAGGTGGGGAACACAGAGGAAGAGCAGGTGAATTTGGGAGAGATGCACCTGTCTCTCTCCCCTGAAGGTTATGCAAGGCGCATGTGTTCCCATCTTGGCACCGCACCCAGCCCTCGGAAGACACTGGACAGAAGGGGACCAGCGAGGTCTAAACATATTTTTCTCAAATGCTATGAGAAAACAATGGAGGAATCTGGCGGCCATGGAGTGGGCCCACCGAGTCCCAACACTTCCCTGGTGACCCTCTCTGGCCCCGATCCTGCGGCCTCCCGCAGAGGGGAGTTCCGGGGCCAGCCACGGCTGCCCCGAACCGGGTCTCGTGAGTTCAAAATCCCACACCGCTGCTCTCCCCTGGCCTGAGAGGAGACGCCTTGTTTGTTCCCTTCCACACACACAGCCATTCATCAAGTCCAGGAAAGCCAAGCACAAAGGTAACATCACTTAGCCAGGCGGCAATTAGCAGATTAGCGGCTTGTTGCTCTTGTCCTGTGTCCCACACTATGACCTCACAAAGGCCCAGAGCGTCTCAACACTGGGCTGCTCCAGGAAAGGGCCCATCGACTTCTCTGGCAAAAAAAATCCCCCAGCCTGTCACCGTGAGTTTCCCCGTTGTAGAGCTAAACTACAATTGATGTTCTGTCTCTATCAATTTCTCAGGAATGCTGGGACGTGAGCCCAGTATTAATGAAGACAGCAGAGAGGAAGGCATGAGACTGGCTCCGCTCCAGAGCTGACGGAGAGCGTGGATCCTGAGGAATTCCTGGAGACCCGGAGAGGCCCGAACGAGGCAAAACAAGCGGGCCCTGGGGTCACACACAAGGCTCGGTGGGGCAGACAGATGCCAAAAAGGCTCGAGAGAATTTCTGCTGGGAAAAAATAGCCTCGACCTCGTCCCTTTTATCACCACGTATCATTTGCATCATCTGAGAAAGGCAATTTTACTCCAGATTAAAAGGACATCCTCCTAGGTAAACACATATGGTAGTACATGATCACACACACACACACACACTCACACACACTCACACTCACGTTCACACACTCTCACACACGGTTTATACAACCCGTTAGAGGACCAGGGCAAAGCCAGAACTACCTTTCTCAAGAAAGGGGCTGATGCTATAACCCCGTATGTTTGACCAAATCCCTCAGCACCGCTCAGAATTGCCTCTCCAATCAGAAGCCCTCCCGGGTCACGAGCGGGGAAGCCTTGATTGGCATGGGAGACCACAGTGGTATCAAATTAAAAGCCAATATAAGTCTTGTCTTCATCTCAGCTTGAAAAATGAATAGAAACTGGTCGTTGGCTCCTGTTTCTCAGACAGTGTCATTTGGGGGCTTCTGGTTTCGGAACCTTTTTTTAATCACATGTAATTCCTTAATCCTTCCAAACTGACCAGCTCCTTTTAAGGTTTAACTGGCTCCAGTGAAGCTGGAACAATTCAGCTAAACCATAAACCCTGTCAAACCATCTAGGATGTGGCTCTCTGAGGATGTGGAGAATACAACAGGCTCCATGGGTGCCCGAAGTAACCCAACGGTGATGGTGGGACAGCTAGAGCGTTGCAGAGAAACATACCCGCCTCACAAATTCTCAGGAGAATCAAAATAAATAAATGGAAAGCACTGCCTGTGTTTAATAAAGGAGCTCAGTAAAGGAGAGCTGATGTTATTATTATAGGGATAGGATCATTTTAAGACTGCCCTGAAGTGGTTGGGGGAACGGAACGTATTCATGTGCCCCAAAGTCCTCAACCCCTCCTGGAACGTATAAGCTGTGATAGAACAAAGTGCAACCACTTGTCCTACTGCAGCCCCTCCTGAGCCACTCACCAGCAATGTGCAATAGACACTACATGTTCGTAACAATGCAGCGCTTCTGACGTGTGCTCTTAAGGAATGTTCATGGGAGTTTAACTCATAACAGTTACAATAGCTGTCACACTGGTGTTGTTAGAAAGGGAAGATAGAAGGAAGAAGGACCAGAGCTACAAATAAAAGAGGGGAAAGGAGGAGAATGCAGAAGAGAACGTAAGTCCTTACATGTAGTAAGTGCTCATCAAATATTTGAGAAGGCAAGTTAGATGAACAAACACCATGTCAGGAAAAGGCACTAGACTTAGATAGAAATGGATTTGTATTCCTAGCTTGGCCTTTTCTACTAAACTTGCAACCTTGGAGAATACTTATGTCTTAGTCAATTTGGGCTGCTATAACAAAATACCATAAACTATGTGACTTATAAACAACAGAAATGAATTTTCTCATAGCTCTGGAAGCTGGAAGTCTGAGATCAGGGGCCCTCATGGTCAGGTTCTGGTGAGAGCTTTCTTCCTGGTTTGCACAGGGCCACCTTCTCACTGTGTGCTCTCATGGCCTTTCCTGAGTGCATGCGCACAGAGAGAGAAAACTCAAGCTCTCTCGTGTCTCTTCCCATAGGGGCACTAATCCCATCAGACAAGGGCCCTGCCCTCATGACCTAATCACCTCCCAAAGGCCCTATCTCCCTATACCATCAAGTTGGGATTGGAGCTTCAGTGAATTTGGGGAGGGGGACAATTCAGTCCAATACAACTTCTTTAAGCTTCCATTACCTCATTTACAAAACGAAGCTAAAAATAATTCTTACATTTGTTTAATGTATTTCCTTCCACTCCATAATCTCTCTTGTCTGGAAGCTATACATTCTGGGACGTTGCTGACAACAAATTCTGAAACTTCCTGATGGGTAAGATAGCTGGATGGTATGTACCTTCTCTGAGCATGTGTGTTCAGAAGATGCAGGTCCGCAATGGGGCTGCCAAAAGCCAGGGTGAAGCCAGCCGAGGAGGCACTGCTGCAACAAGGCTCTTCAGGCACAAGCCCCTGTGAATACACCCTAAAGTCTTATGAGTGTCCAAGAATCTCTTAAGATGATTTCAAAGAGCAGAAGTGGAGACGCTGAAGAGAATGACAGGTAGCACTTAGTTATGGGAGATCACAGACTTATATTCCAGTTCCTGAGAGGAGATTTAAAAAAGCAATCTTATGTTAAAGAGATACGTAATGCCTGAAGGGACCCAGGACTATTTTCTGAGGAGCGGGGACTTGAGACGGAGAGTGGGACCACACAACGAATTCCTGCCCTGAGCTCTCGAGGGGACCACTTCACATGATGTTCCCATAAGTTAGAGCTCTGTTCATCTGTGAACACTGAACCTGGGGGAGTCTGGGGTGTCTTCGTTGCCCAAAATGCTGCTCAGGCGGAAAGTTCAGGACAGTATGTGGCCTTTCCTAGGGGAGCTCTGTGGAAAGACCACTCCCACCAGGACCCAGACCTCTGATGCCCCGCTCCTCCCTCTTTCTGTTCAAAGCATGCTCACCATCATGGGGAGGATCAGGTGAATGAGGTGGCACAGGGCACCCCCTGGGCAACACTGTCAGGGAGCCTGTGGCTCTGACTACACTTTTTTTTTTAATACATTTATTTATTTTTATTTATTTATTATTTTTGGCTCTGTTGGGTCTTCGTTGCTGCGCGTGGGCTTTCTCTAGTTGCGGCGAACCGGAGCTACTCTTCATTGCGGTGCGCGGGCTTCTCATTGTGGTGGTTTCTCTTGTTGCGGCATGGGCTCTAGGTGCGTGAGCTTCAGCAGATGTGGCACATGGGCTCAGTAGTTGTGGCGCACGGGCTTAGTTGCTCCACGGCATGTGGGATCATCCCGGACCAGGGCCCAAACCTGTGTCCCCTGCATTGGCAGGCGGATTCTTAACCACTGCGCCACCAGGGAAGCCCTGGCTACACTTTTCAGTGCTCACTCTGGGCAGTGAGCTCTCCCCACCACCGTGATGAATTCCAAAGCACCTTTGCCAGCCTCAGCTACACTGTATTCAGGGTCTTTTGCTGCCTAAGGCCCTGGGTGCACTTTTCCTCTAACCCCTTCCTGAAAGAACACTGGTCGCTAGTGTGTGTAAATGCTGAAGGATGAATCCTAGTGTCTTTAATGCTTGAACTGGGGCTGGAACTGGGCGTTTCCCACATCAGGTGTATTGGTGCTATTTCTTCAGACTCCACACTGTGCCTCAGTGTGTTCCCTACTCTCATCTTGTTGGGCTTTTCTAAATATGTCTCTTTGTCCCCACAAAACCTTGGGCAATTGCATGGCAGAGATCAGGTCTCTCACATCTGTATTCCATTAGGTACTACTTTCACCTTGAAAGAGTCACAATTTTGTTAAGAAAACAAAATATGCATTAACAGGATGGGGTGTGGGACCTCACCTGCTGTCTCAGGATTGTGGCTAAGGCCCAAAGTGATGGACAAAAGGTACTGAGCGTCCCGTATTCTGAATTCAGAGACGCACCATCTCCCCTCACTGTTTGCTTCAAGGTACCAGAACCAATTTTACCACCACAAACCACCAGCCTCAGTCAACACAAAGAGAATTGGAGAGACAAATGGGGTGGCCTACATATTTAAAGTGCAGTGCTCAGGGAGAAATGCCATGCCCTCCTGCCAAAGCAAGGGAAGAGAAAGTCTCCAAGAATCACTTGTAAAGGTTGGAAGTTGTTAAGGGTTGAATTGTGCCCCCAAACCCCCAAAACTTCATATGTTGAAGTACTAATGCCCAGTACCTCAAAATGTGACCTTCTTAGGAAATAGGGTCATTGCAGATAAAATTAGTTACAATGAGGTCATACCGGAGTAGGATGGTTCCTAGTTGAATGTGACTGGTATCCTCATATAAGGAACACAACGTGAAGAGAAACAGACACACACAGGGAGAATGCCACGTGGAGGCTGGAGTTATACTGCCACAAGCCAGGGAATTACCAGAAGGTAGGAGAGACGCCCGGAACGTATCCTTCCCTGACACCTTCAGAAGGAGCGTACTGCCAGCACCCTGATTTTGGATTTCTGGCCTCCAGAGCTGTGAGACGAGATACTTCTGATGTTCTGAGACAGCTGGTTTGTGGTGTTTTGTTAGGGCCACCCTGGGAATCTAGTGCAGAGGTGTCTGCAAGAACAGGAGACTTGCATCTCATTCATTTGTTTAATTCACTTTGGCATTAGACTTATTGACCTACCCCTTCGCTACCTAAGCAGAAGAAAGAAAACTGGAGAGAGCTGTATGGCAGGAAGATGGCAGGAGGAAAGGAGAGCGGCAGAAGTGTCTGCCTGATTTCCCAGGTTCCAAGGGGTACAGAAGATGCCTGCTGCCCTGGGGTTGGCTGCAGGAGGTAGATGAGTTTGAGAAACATCCAATGTAGGAAGAAGAAAAATACACAATCGATGGCATGTAGCGTAAATACTGCCACCTGGGGATGGACCAGAAGTGCGGGGCCAA
The DNA here is from genome assembly GCF_011762595.2 of Tursiops truncatus. NCBI lineage: Eukaryota > Metazoa > Chordata > Mammalia > Artiodactyla > Delphinidae > Tursiops > Tursiops truncatus. The sequence continues at coordinate 74,113,674 of NC_047047.1, read as the reverse complement.
ATCTCAAAGGGACCTCCAGGGCCTCATAGGGCCTCACAGGAATGAGCCTTTGTCAGCAGGGCTCACTGGAGCCACTCACAGTTCATGAGCTAGAAGAGCAGTTACAGCCGACCTAGAAGACCACACCTCCCCCAGGTAGGGGTCCTCCCAGGGTCTCTTCATCCCCTCCCAAGACATCCAAGGGACTAAATGTTAGCTATGTGTGCGTGCGCGAGCGCACACACATGCACGCACGCATGCGCTCACACACATACACATTCTCTTTCACTGGAGCCAGATGGTGGGACTAAACACTGCTGGGTAGAAAGGGAAGAGCTGTGAGTCAAGTTTGAGACTGAAGGGTTTCCTTCTTCTTATTAATTATTAGGAATAAATCTTAACTCACAAAATGAGATTCTTCTGATAACCAAGTGTAACTGAAAAGTTACGGCATCTGGACTAGATCTTGTTAAAGGAGCCACAACCTTGTGCGAAAAGGAGATTCCAGATGGTTCCATTGAAAGTCATGACTAGAAAACATAAAATAAAAACCGTTATTGAAGGAAAGCTGAATGAGTGGAGACTTTTCAGTAAACCAGGTACTTGTATATAAGGTGATGAAAAACAATATCAAGTGGTCTTGTGAGAAGGCGATGGAGCAGGGGTCAGAGCAGGCCTCTCTGGGTGGGAGAGCCGGGAGAAACATGGTCAGGCACAGCTGGAGCTGAGCCTTATCCAACAGAAGGACGGGACTTGGATAAGTGGAGGAGGAAGGGGGAGGATGGATTGACATCTTTCTTAATGAAGTAACTAGCAAAGGCCTGGCGCTGGATGGGTGCTTGGAAAGGACTGGTGACTCCACGTTCTAGGGATGGGGATGGTGTGTGCAAAGACCCGGAGTGGGCAGGTATCAGGTGCTGGGGCGAGGGGGTCAGATATTTTGAATAAGGGAACCACGAGGAAGAGTGGGGAGAAGGGAGAAGGGGCCTCCCAGGGGAGGTTGTCAGGGCCAAGCTAAGTGGGATGGATCTAGGTCTGAGGATCTGTCCTCAGAAAACCAATTGCCTGCCTGGGCTTCCGGCATCTGAGGGCTGCCCTGTCCTCGCTCTGTTTGCTCCCCTTGCCCAGGTCTGACCACTGGTACTTTGGAGTGTCCCTGGACTGTGATGTGCTGGGTGTAGAGATACCCAGAAGGGACAGCTGGCCAGGTCTCAGGGAGCAGCCAGAAGCCCCAGCTTGGCTTTGCCAAGCACGTCAACTGCCGGAGCCCTCAGGAGGAGACACAGAGCCGGCAGGGTGCCCACGGCCCCCACTCAGCTTGGAGGGGCAGAGTAGGCTGTTGAAGCTGATGAGACAGTGTGTTTTCTCTGGCTTCTGGCCACCAGAGAAAAACGCAACAAAGGAAAGAGAAGAAGATATGGATTATTGGCGTGGAAGGCCTAATGACAAACACATTTGCATGTATTTCCACGAAGAGACCCTGCCCTCTCTGTGGCCTATGTGGGTTTTCTCCTGTGCTCCAAAGGGCAAAGCCAGGTGCTAGTTCCAGAGAGAATGTCTCTCCTCCCAGGGCCCTTGGTTTAACATAGTTCCAGGTCTAACATAGTTCCAGGTCCCAGAATTAGGACTGCTGCCCCGCATGCCTGACCAACCATCTCCTACATGTGGGTTCTCTGTCCACACGGAGATAGGCTGGGCTTCCCCAGAGAGCATGGATCATACTTAATTCTGGGGTGAAAGGCACAAAAGACATATCCTTTGTTAGCACCCATGAGCCGTGTACCATGTTAAACACTTCATGCATACTGTTTCATTTGATCCTCACAAACCCCTACAAAGTAATGGATCTTATCCCCATTTTAAAGATGAGAAAACTGAGGCTCAGAGAACATACTTTCTCCTCCCCCACGCTGCCTTCCAGTGTGAGAGGAGAGCGATGGAGATTATTAAAGGTAATGAAAATTAGGATCCGTATGTCAGAGCTGAAATAAATAACCTTTCCCAATCTCCTTACCACACAGTTCATGAACCTGAGGTCAAAGGGGGAAAACTGACTTACCCAAGGTTGCACAAAGCTTGGAAGAGAATGCTGTGTGTGCACTCCAGCCCCCAGCCCCATCACAGTTTGGAGACACTGTAAACAAAGGCAAGATTAAGGATAAAAGAAGGGGCTGTTCATCCTCAGGGGTCTGTGCATGACTGTCTGGGGAAAATCGCCCAGCTCGCTAATCCCGCATGCCCCAAACCCCTGGGCACGGGAATTTCCAGAACATCATGAAGCTGTTGCTACTTGCGGTGACGAGTAAACATCCTCACATGGTGTCCACACATCTGTCACATTCAGACGCTGGTTTCGTCAGCATCCTGGCAACTGAAGGCCTGACCTTTGCCCTCCTCACTCTACAATCCAACGCCAAGCACGCAGAGAGAACACACTGGCCACAGTCAAGAAATGGAAGGACCTTGCGAAAGTTGGAATGTAAATTATAAATTAGAAACAGAGCGTCAACTTGGATAAACCCTTTTAACTTACCAGTGGACCTTGTCCACGAAGCTAATTAGGAGGAAAATAAAAGATGGCCACAGGAGAAACAGTGAGAAAAAAGGAACAGAGAAGCAGAGGGAGGAAAGATAGCATCTAAAAGACTTCAGAAACTGTCACACAGTGACAACCTGGGTGTCTGAAGTTCAGCCAGTGGCTCTCTCCAGTGAAATCCCAAACCCACCCCATCCCAGTTGGACCAGTAAACCTGGAGAGAGGGCCTTGGTGAGAAGCGGGCCCAGCAGCAATGTTTCAAGACCAGCAACATCAGATCCACCAACCCCCATCTCCCCCACTTAGACCCTACAAGCCCACTGGCACCTGTCCTTAGATTCAGCCGCTTCTGGTTGACCATGCCCAGGCCCGGAATTGATGAGAAACAGACCGGGCATGTATGAGGTCCCGCTAACCCACAGAAGCTGAGGCCATTCTGTCCTCTGCCCCGTATCCAATTGGTCTGGTCAAATGTGCACCAGGATCCAAATAATGTATCTACAGGGGCCAGCACAGCGCTCGGCACACAGTGGGGCTCACGGCGTGATAGTTGTGCCTGTTTACAGTCTATGCCAGGCATGGCAGAGACTGACCTACTAAAACCTGTGCCTTTTCCCCTAGGCGCACAGACTCTACTCCCCAGACTCCTCTGCAGTTAGGCGTGGCCACGTTTGAGTTCTGGCCTGTGGAACGTGGGCAGAAGTGCTCTGCTCCACTTCTAGGCCTGGCACGTTAAAACCTTCCGTGTGTAATCCTCCCTCTTTCCCCCATCTGTCCACCAGATACAGAAAACCCAGCAGAGCCATCCACAGTCCTCGGGGAAGACAAAATCACAGGACAGGGGAAGTAATGTCTCTAAATGAACATATCTGATGCCACTTTGGAGAGATCCCAGGAACATCGTGTTGGACTTTTGTGTGATGAGAAATAAGCCTTCTACTATAGTAAGCCACTGAGATTTGGGGATGTGTTTGTTACAAGCGTTAATATTACTTACGCTAACTAACATGCCTAGGCCTTACTCCTGGTTTCCTGAGAAGACTTCACAAGGACTGGAGTCCTGTTCTGTCTGACTCCCAGTTCTGATGGAGCTTTGACTTTCTGTCTAGCTCCTGGAAACGTCTCTGTGAGGTCTGGAGAGACCACTGCCAACAGTCCTTTTGCCATTGGGACAGACCCTCCTGACGTGACATCATATCTCCTGTTAACCCAAGAGCAGTGTGCCCAAGGACAAGCTGCTGTATCACCACCGCCCCCCCACCCCAGCTCCACACATTGTGGGCTTAGCTGACTCCTGGGTTACAGTGACAATCTGTGCCTTTGCTCATAAGAGGCAGCAGGAAGTAATGAAAAGAAAGCTTGATCCCAAATCAGTCCAAGTCAAAAGGAAAAAACGCCAAGGCCACATGTTATAATGTTAGATCGTGGAAGCACAGGTTGTGATCGTGAAGCAGAGGCGTGGACACATTCATCGCACACACAGGAACGCAGCAACACCATGGAGTCGGTGCACCTCGCCAGGGGGCGTGGTTAATTGAGTCCCAGGTGTGTTTCACTGTAAGTTTATACACTTCCTTCCCTTCTCTCTCCAGCACAAGTGTTTTTAAAGCTCTTTTTTATTACTTTTAATTAGCCTTAGTTGTTCATATATGGTTGGTCTGAGGACCAGCATGAATTGGAGAACGCAGCAAGTGGGAAACCTTAGGACACGTGGATTCTTCTTTAAAATCCTTGTCCGCCCTTGTACCTCACACTTTATATGCACCCAATGACTGGATCTTCTACTCCTGTGACTTTTCCCTGCCCCACGGATGCTGGCGAGTGTTTGAACAGCTACTGTGCATACCACTGTGCAAAGGCTATCTCAAATGGCGTTTGTGTCCTTCTAAAGGACTCTGTTCATTCACCACACATCAAACTAGCATGGTCCTCAGCCCCTCCCGGGGCTCCACCAACAGCATCCATGGGCACAGCATCCTGAGTCCATGTGGAGCAAACAGTTGCAAGCAAAGCACTGGCATTCGAAAATCAATCTTAACTCAGTACAGCCACCGGCAATCCCTGTGTGGTGGCAGGAAGTCTCGGTTCTCGTTCAAGTAGCAGCTCTTTCACTTACGAGTTGGGGCCATGGCCAATCAGCTAACCTATGTGAGCTTTCAGTTTTGTGATGTGTTACGTTATGCTTTCATTTGTAAAATGGGGACACGAGTGTATCCCTTGTATGCTTAGTGGTGTTGTCTGGCGATCAGAGTAGATGAAGAGGACGTTCTCTGTAAACTCTGAAGCAGACATGCTGGGACAGTGTAGGGGTCTCATTAGGCCACTCCCAGTCTTGGTGTGCCCCTATCCACGTCCTCACAGCTACTTCCGTCTCCCATCTCTTCTTCAAGGCCCAGCACAGACTAATTTCTCCCTCTTCTGTGTAACTGTTGTCCTAATGGTCCATTTGTTTACTTCTCTCTCTAGCTTATTGGCATTGCACAGCTGTATCTCTCAAACCCTGTTGGCTAACGGAGGTGGGGTGTGTGTGTGTGTGTGTGTGTGTGTGTGTGTGGGGCTTGCCTTCCACACCAGCTGGCAAGAACTATGTCACACTCATCTTAGTGATTTCCCCTAGAAGCTAGCGTGCACAGCCTGTAACAGGGGTTCACAGAGAAAGGGCATCTACAAACACCTTGGGAGTGGGGGAAACTAGGAGGCTTCAGGAAGGATGTGTTGCTTGACTTGAGTCTCAAAAGGTATAGAGACAGGAAGCAAACAAGTGATGAGCACGTGCAAAGGCCCGGAAGCTCAGGACACCTCAGAGGACAACACTCGGCGAGGGTGGGGAGGACCAGGGTAGGCTGATAGTAGGGAAGGGTGGATCCCCCAGGTGGACAGGTGCAGGGGGGCAAGCGCTGCAGCTGCCCTTGACTCATAATGGAGACAAGAGCCTGGAGACAAGATCTTCAGCATGGGCTGTGGCTTTTTTGCCACCTCTAAATCCTGTGTCTTTTTGTCCCCAAGACAGTGACTCACAAAGCCCTTAAAAACCATCCTAAGTTTTTCGCATCCTGGCTCAGACACAGAAGTGAGACGAGCATGGGCCCGGGCAGAGGTAGGCTGCCCAGGCTGTCCAGTGTGTGCTGTCTCCCTGCCAGCCAGGGGACGGGCCCACATCATTTCAGCCCTGCCTCCTTTGTGTTCCATATTCATATTTTCTTGACACAAACCATACAAAGTTTCAACACTTGGAGACTGCAAAGTAAACCATTTGTACATACCAGGTCTGGTAACACTTTAAATAATAGGCCAGTTAGTTAATGCTGCACTACAATAAAAATTCCCCTCCAAGTACACATTACGTCCTCATTAATGCCAAGTGAGTTCAGCATGATTAATGTTATGACAATAAATAACTGGGAGATCGTGATGACCTCCAGGCTGCTGCACCACAGTGAGGCCTCGGGCGGCCTAGGCTCCTACCATCCTCTGAGTACACTGGGCGCTGCCTGCCCCTCCATCGCACGCACCCCAGCCTGTCCAAAGCACAGCTCCAGCGGGGACGGGCCGTGCAAGGTAGCCCGAGCCTAGCCAGTCCCACACGCAGGACCAGTCTGGTGACAGCTGGGAAGAGGGGCAAGGAGTTCATCAGAACATGGCCTTTCCTCCCAAGAAAAGATTCCTTCTGGGAGCTGGAAACCAGGCCCTCAGGTCCACGGGTAGAAAGAAGCCCTCCTTACACTACTGCCCAGGAGAGCTGGGCAGCTCTAATTGTTTCAAGCACCACCATGAGAGGCTCAGGGAAATGAGCGGCTCTCTCATGGTGACAGTGAAGGCTGTGCTTAGGGAAGGGGGACTTGGTCATCACCACTCAGTGCCTGAGAGGCCCAGGAGAAAATGTGGGTCCCCCACCCTCAGGATGCCTCCATCAGAGCTGAAGAGGGAAATCCACACCATGGTCGATGAAAGAAAGGGAATGCTGTGCCCTTCCTTGGCAATTCTATGCCATGAGGGGCCTGGCCACAGGATGGGAGATCAGGGGAGGGACAGTTTTGAAGGTGGAGATGCCAGGTTAGCAAATGAGATGTTGACAACAAGGGAATGAGAGCCACTTTAGGAGGCAAGAGACCTTGACACACCATGGAAGCTGCCCTCTCAGCCCTTGGAGAGTGGAGAAGACTTGGTAACCCAAAGGGCAACCCAAAGCTCCTCCTCTCGTGCTCTGGAGTTGAAGTGGCTCAGCCCACAAGGCCCACCTCACAGCCATCGCCCAAATGGTTGTGGATTCTGCTGCGGCCTGTGGAAGGCTCTAGGCTGCTGGCCCACACCAGACCTTACTCACGTGCTGGCTTCTGGCTTGCATCCTCCTTGGCTTTGCTGGGGTGGGTCTGGCCTGGCTTGCTGTGAAATCCCCTAGGCTTTAGAGCCTCTGTGCTCCACAAAGTACTTGGCATATAATAGATGCTCAGGACATGGTGGAACTGACGCTGCACGGGTGGCCACAACTCTCCATCCTTTCTTCCATGGCAGCAGCTACCACCTCCAACATCCCTGGCCCTAGAGTCACATCTACCCAGTGTTTTCTCAAAGCACAGGCCCTCAGGGGTGGGCATCCAGGCTGAGACTGGAGGCCTAGGTAGACATGGAGGTGAGGAAGGGTGAGCTGCCATTCCAAGTTAGGAACGACCAGCTCAGACTTTCCACTCAGGCATTAAAAGCCAATGCCATTGATTAATGGGATGCTGGATTGACCAAGAAGTAAGGACAAGAGTGGCTAGAAGTGGGTGTTGACTTTTCAAACAATCATAAATTCCATGAGGGTGACAAAAGGGCCTGTTCTGTAATTATGTTCATTATTTACACTAAAACCTAATTAAAGTCATTATGCTTTTTGTGCATTGAACAAATGACTGGCGTAGACACCAAGCCAGCGTAAGTGCTGCTGGAATCACTGTGGAAGTGGAGGGGCTTCAGGTCTAGCCAGAGGCCAGCACCCAACCATTCTGAGTCACATTTCTCTGGAAAGGAAGGCTCTGGCAGGAGAAACAGAACAGGACAGGGAAAGGGGACAAGGAGGCCATTACAAAGCTCTCCTGCAGCCTCTGTCCTGCTTCCTCTTATGATGCAAGACCAAGGTTCCTTCCTCAAGCTCCATGGCCCTGCAAGGAAACTGTGTCCAGGCCAATATGGGGGCAAAGCCAGGCACTGCCAGGTATCCGGGGAAGACCAAGCCCCAAGGATAAGGATGAGTCTGTTTACCTGGTCAACATTTCCAGATGTCTCCCAGAAACAGGGCTCGGTGGGAGGCTCTGGAAAAAAAACGAGAGCTATCTATAAAGTCACTGACATCCTACTAGAGATCATGAGAATGTCATCTATCTATAATGCAAATTGAAAATCCTTAGAAAAATACAAGATGTCACTAGAGGACCAGAGGAAGGTTGAAAGTTTCTCTGGTTGCGTTCAGAACAGCTTCATAAAGAAAGTGGTTAGTGACATAAGCAACATGGCAGAGTAGCAGGCTCCCAACACCTGTCTCTTCACAGAAACCAGAACCTGTTAGGACCAACTTTGTCAGAACTCTGAGAAATAGTCAAAGCCTTACGGCAATCAAGCAAACACTGAATCAGGAAAAAGGCAACTTGAAAATGGTAAGAAAATCCCTACCTTACTCCACACCAAAAACTCAACTCAAAATGGATTAAAGGCTTAAACTTAAGACTTGAAACTCTGAAGCTCCTAGAAGAAAACATAGGGGAAAATCTCCTTGACATTGGTCTTGGGAATGATTCTTTGGCTCTGACACCAAAAGCACAGGAAACAAAAGTGGGACTACATCAAAGTAAAAAATTTTTGCAGAGCAAATAAAACAATCCAAAAATATACAGGAAACCTATGGAATGAAAGAAAATATTTGCAGACCATTTATCAGGTAAGAGAATATTACTCAAAATATATAAGGAACTCTTACAACTAAATAGTAATAATAATAATCGCCCAATTTTTAAATGGGTAAAGGACCTGAATAGATATTTTTCCAAAGAAGACATACATATGGCTAACAGGTATATGAAAAAAAAAGTTGACTAGCAAGGGTGAACGTGGGCATCCTTCTCTTGCTGATCAAAGGGGGAAGCTTTCAGTCTTTTGCCACTGAGTATGATGTTAGCAGTGGATTTTTCACAAGTGCCCTTTATCATGTTGAGGAAGTTCCCTTCTAGTTTTAGTTCTCTGAGTGTTTTTCAGCATTAAAGGGTGTTAGATTTTATCAAATGCTGTTTCTTCATCAATTGAGATGACTCTGTGGTTTTTTTCCCTTTTGTTCCGTTAACGTGGTGTATCACATTGATTTTCTTATGTTGAACCACTTTTGCTTTCCTGGGATAAATCTCACTTGGTCATGGTGTATAATCCTTTTAATATGCTGTTGTGTTCAGTTCACTAGCATTTTGTTGAGGTTTTTGCATCTTTTTTCATAAAGGATATTGGCCTGTAATTTTCTTTTCTTGTGATGTCTTTCTCTGGCATTGGTATCAGGTAATGCTGGCCTCATAGAATGAGTTAGGAAGTATTCCATCCTCTTCTATTTTTGGAAAAGTCTGAGAAGGATTGATGTTAATTTCACTTTAAATGTTTGGTAGAATTCACCAGTGAATCCATCTGGTCCTAGAATTTTCTTTGTTGGATGATTTTTAATTACTGATTAAATCTCCCCTTGTTATAGGTTTGTTCAGATTTTCCATTTTTTCTTAAGTCAATTTTGGTAATTTGTGTGTTTCTAGAGACTCCTCCATTTCATCTAGGTTATCTAACTTGTTGACATGAAATCGTTCATTGTATTCTCTTATAAATCCTTTTCATTTTGTTAAGGTCGGTAGTAATGTCCTCACATCCATTTCCGACTTTATTTATTTGCATCTTCTCTCTTTTTTTTATCGGTCTGTCAATTTGTTGGTATTTTCAAAGAAACAACTTTTGCTTTAATTGATTCTATTGTTTCTCTGTTTTATGTTTCCCTTATATCTGCTCTAATCTTTACTGTTTCTTTCCTTCCAATAGCTTTGCTTTTAGTTTGTTCTTCTTCTTCTATTTCCTTGAGGTTAGATTATTCATCCAGGACATTTTTTCTTTTTTAATGTAGGTATCTGCTGCTATGAATTTCCCTCTAAGCGATGCCTTCATAGTATCCCATAAGGCTTGTTATATTATGGTTTTGTACTTACTGGAAGTTCTATCTAGAGCAATTAGGCATGAAAAAGAAAGAAAAGGCATCCAAACTGGGAAGAAGTAAAACTATCTTTAATCACAAATTGCAAGATCTTATATGTAGAAAGTCCCAAAGATTTCACAAAAAAAGCTATTAGGGCTAATAAATAAATTCAGCAAAGTTGCAGAAAACAAGATCAGCATACGCAAAAAACAGTTGGTTCCAACACACCAGCAACGAACAATAAAAAAGAAAATTAAGAAAACAATTCCATTTACAATATCATCCAAAAGAATAAAATACCTAGGAATAAAGTTAACAAAGGAAGTAAAAGACTTGCACACAGGAAACTATAATACTTTGCTGAAGGAAATGAAAGGAGACAAATAAATGTTAAGACATCTGCGTTCACGAATTGGAAGACTTAATATTGTTTCGATGTCATTGTTACCCAGTGCAATCTACCGTCACATTCCTACAGGTCACTGGAATTTGTATAGTGAGCATCTGCTTTTCTAAATGGTTCCTGACATTCTGTGCCTATAGGAAGCTTCTAACAAGAATCTTGATGGGCATCAATAGATTTGTTTGTGTGGTAAAGTCTGAAGGCAACAGTGAAGTTGCATCTTAAGATTAATTTCTAAAGTCAGTGTGTACCATACATGCATACAAAAGGAGAGTTCTCCACATACAATTTGAGACACCAAGTGAATTTGTTCCTATCTCATGTCTGTACATATCATACACAGTAGGACTTTGTCAATAAATTACAATACGCTCCCAGAGACCTTCAGCAACCCACGAATACGTGACAGCAGACACGTTTGAACAGGCTCCTGGCTCTCGCCTGGGTTACGTTTCTGAGAAGAGTCCATAACCTTGATGCCCTCTCTTCAAATCCTGGTGAACAGCCTTTTCGACTTTCACTGGAGTTTTCATCTCTCACTTGATGAGAGACAGATTTGCACACCAGTTGGAGAACTATTTGCAAGAGCCTCCCAAATTCCTTCTCCATTGGCCCAGATCAAGTGTGAGATGGACTCTTCCACATCACAGAGCTGAGCCAGTGCTAAGCTCAACAGTCTACTCTTCAAATTTTTTCAAAATTCCGCTTTTTGGCTAAGTCAGAGCTGATATGCTCAGCTGGGCAGGTTTTTGCACTGCACAGTTCTACGGGGGCCATTCAGTTGGAATGCAACATGAGTGACCTTTGTCTCTTTGTCACTATCTCTGTCTGTCTCTCTCTCATACACACACACACACACACACACACACACACACACACATTTTTATACTCTTCCTCCAGGGTCACAGTGTTGTTGAGAGCAGAGTCCGCACTGCATGGAGATGTGGATGACTGTGTCCGACTGTATGGTTCCAATGGCTCAAGGTCCACTCCAGCCTCGCGGTGAGTCCCATTCAAACTCTTGTCTCCAAAAGATTATAAATGACCACATGCCTTGGACCTCTAGTCAACACTGTAACTGCTAAATCTACAAGGGCATGCTGTAATCCCAGCTGGTTCTGGCATCAATCACCAACCCCCCCTCCCTAGGGCACAAGTAAAAGCCAAGGCCAGTGAGGGCGGAGGTGCCCCCCTGTGTCTCCCCAGCCTGCTGCTCCTCCGCCATCTTTGGCCTCCCCTATCCCCTCTGCTGCCACGCAGGTCCCGGTGCCTCTCTGCTCTGTCTCATGCTGGTCCGCATGTCTGGCTGCACAAACCCAGTCTGGTCCCTTCACTGTATCACGACTGATATAATTATTGGACTGAATCCTCAGCCCATCTGTCACTGAACTGAGTTCGGTTTTGAAAGTGCAGAACCTTTTGGCCCCACCTACCCCGCCTGATGTACTGCGTCTCGATGGGTCCAGGAGTCTGCAGCCAGGTACTGACCACTGCTGACCCCATCCGCACCAAGCAAGGAATCTGCAGGCGTGGCTCTCCTCCGGCGCAGACTCGCTCTACTCGTGCCCCTGCAAGAAAAGCTTCTGGGGATCCCATGGCCTAAAACACCCTCTCACACCATCCAGAATCCCATTTCTCCAGAATTGTTTTCCTCCTCTCTCACCGAGACATCCCTTCTCCTTATTAAGAGATGCCTCAACAGGGTTTTTCTATATAGTCATGCCATTTACACAATTACATAATTCTCCCTTCCCTTAGAGGGGAGGAAAGCTGAAAAGGAGGCAAACACCACCTGTAAATGTCACAGAGCAACCCTCCCACTTCAGAAGCCTGATAACAGGGTGTGCACTGCAGGCTGCCCTTGAGGGCCAGGCGGGTGGTCCCAGCCATATGCACTGGGTCAGCTCAGGAAACCCCCTTGAGAGGACCCACCAGAGCATGAGGCCGCGCTCACAGGCCCTCTGAGTGTCATCTGTACCCAACAGCCTCACCTGAAGGCCAACACTCCTGTCCCCAGCAGCCCTCACCTCCTAGCCCCAGAGGAGCCTACCTGGGCATTGGCAGCCCTGGTTTTGTGGCCAAGCTAAGCCATGAGCAGGAAAGAAAGGGTCCCTCTGGAGACTGGTCCCTCTGGCAACCCTGGCTGCCTTGGTCCAAAGCAGAACGGACTGGCTCTGATGAGGACTTCAGTGAAGAATCTGAGGGCTCTGAGCATACCAAGAGCCATGATGGGGCCCAAGTGTCCTCTGCGGCCATGAAAAGAGCCAACTCAGTCCCTACTTCCTGGTATGGCCTCTTCCAGGAAAACGTCTGTGTACTGTTTTCCCATCACAACCACCTGAGAAGGAGGCCATGCATCCCCTAAGCCCTCCAGAGAAGAACTGAAAGCAGATCGGAAGACTTCATCTGCAAAACTATCTGTTGCTTCAGCCTAGTTGGTGGAGCCTGAGACCATGGCCTGATCCCTGGGAAGAGCATCTGGGGGGTGAGGACAGTTTTAGCTCAGGATTTTGGATTGCTGGACCCAGCCCTGCCACCTGCTAAGGGTCTAGCAATAAGGGACTAGCAATAAGACATGGTGGGGAGGAGGGTATTTGTACATTTGTACAAGTGGATCCACTACTTCCATCGGAATCTCAGTCAATTTATGGTCCCACAAAAGTGGATAGACACTGTCTACCGTGCCGCCAGCGTGATTTTTCTGCACCACCACTCTGCGTTCTGACCAAGACGACCTTGTGGGCAGGAACCCTGTCTGAACAACCTCTGTTTCTCCATCATTTTCTTTGGAGTCCGGCACAGAGGAGGAAGTTCCATGCATATTGAATTGCATTACCAGCCACGGCCCAGTATGATCTCAACAGCATGGGAGCGACGCCTTGAAGAGCTCCCCCTCATGAGCTAGAAACCCAGAGGAAACTCTTGGCTCTCTCCTAGCGAGATAACAGCCTTTAACTCTGAAAGAAACATTCCACGTGCATCAGCTTGGCCATTGAAAGCGAGCCAAGCAAAGGTGCCCCCAGCCTATGGGAGGGACTGGGGGACACAGTGCCAGCTGCAGCAGGTGATTCACCCTCAGGCATGACCGCACACCTAGTCACGGCCAAGCCACTGTCTAGTGAACCAACTATAGAAACGAAGTCTCCCCATTTGACTCAAGCAACCAGATCCCCACATTTCCACCAACCCCAAAGCTTTATGCCAATCATGACTCCAGTCTTGGGCTCCCCTACAGATGTCGAGCTGTATGCGTCTTGTGCAGAGATGTTTATAACTCAAGTTCCAGAGACAGCTTGGAGGGCTCTCAGGCTGTAATCTACTTAAGATGAAAATCCATGACATCTCCTTGGAATCCTGCAGCTTCCAGGGGGCACTGCAACCTGAACTTTGGGTGTTTGATTTTCCTGCACGTTGTGTGTCCAGGTGAGAAATCCGTGAGGTAAGCCACAAGGCGACCGGACCTGCAAAAATGCAAAACATCTATTTGCAAAGGGAAGAAACAAGGATTGTGGAATCCCACTCCTCAGAAAGGGTTCCAGCCCCACAAGCCAAGTGCAGAGAGATTTACGGAGGAGCCAGTGTTTGCCTCATCCACCTGGTGTCTTTCCCCCAGACGGCAGGCAAGCGGGACCAGTTTCCTGGCCTATAGCATGGATGTTGCTTTCAGTGCCCCGGGATCCCTGAGTTCAGCTCCTCCCAGACCACAGTGGTAAATAGCAGGGGTCCCAGCTCAAGCCTACTGGGGATCCAGACACGCTTGGGGCAAACTTCCCAGAAATCTAAGAGCATAAGAGACTGAACCGCTTTAAGGTAGAGAGTTTGTCCTAAAGCAAAACTCAACAATGTAGACCTGAATGTAAGGACTCCACACCTTAGCAAAGGAGGGGTCTGAATGGTTGTGTCCCTCCCCTGTCCAGTCCTGTGGATTCATGTCTATAGTCTTTAAATTCTTTAGGACAAGCTGCTGGCCAAAAAGGGCACAGACCAGGGCTCGGCTTCCACACCGTGAGGACCCTGCCCGCCAATGCCCTGCGTGGCTGGTGGGACCACAGTTCCTGATGGGAGAGGCCAGGGCAGCAGGAGTGACCAGCAGCAGGCTGTGGTGACCCACAGGTGACAGGAGTCAGAAGCTACACTCAGGCAGCATGCCAGGGCCCTGTGGTGAGAGGGACACACAGGGAGAGGGGCCTCAGTTCCTAGAAGAAGTAGAGGCACAAAGTAGCAGCCAGACAGGCTCACGAGCACGCGCCAGACATGCCGGAGGATCCAGAAATATTTGGTGGGAACCTCGCGAGGGAGTTGCGACCCTATAAACTGTCGCGGGAAAGGAGTAACACCTTCAGATTATCGCTCTTAATGTGACCTTGTTTGTGTGCATGGGTTGCGAAGCTGACAGAATCTCAAGTTATAAGAGAAAGAAAAAGCCTAGGTGATGGGCTACTCCTTTTGCAGTCCCGGATCAGCCTCCTGTGACCTTATTTTCTGACCCAAAGACGGGAATTGCTGTTTGAAAACCCATGAGCCCTGGTGGATCCAGTTCTCCGTAAGACACTAGGAGTGAACCTCTGAGTCACTCAGGGGATTTGGGGGATGAGGAGGGTTTGGGGTGAAAGTCCCTGGCTACTGGCTCCACCCCAGGTCACCAGCGGGGTCTCCAGGGGCCTGTGTGGGTCAGAACCCCAGCCCTACCTGCAGAGCAGGGGCCAGGCACTTGTAAGCACTGTCCCCGGAGCCCTTGGTTCCTCCTTGCCCTGCCCACAAATTTCTGGGAGATGAGGGAAGGAGAGCGTGATCACAGACCAAGAGCAGAGCAGGGATCCTTTATTTTGTTCTTCTATTCCCACGCGGCATGCGGGATCTTAGTTCCCGAACAGGGATCGAAACCGTGCAGCGGAAGCATGGAGTCTTAACAACTGGACCGCCAGGGAAGCCCCAGGGATCCTTTATTCAGTCCTTCAACAGTCATCAGACACCTCCACACGTCAGGTACTTTGTCAGGCACTGAGCACAGTCAGGCGAGCAAGACACATGCAGCCCCTGCCCTCAGGGAGCTTACACGCTAGTGGGGCCGACAGGCATCAAACAAGGAAGCCGTAGGAATTACAAGGCGTGGTGAGGACTTCCAAGGGAAAGAGAGGCCTCTGCGGGGAGGGCAGGGGCGGGGGCGGGGAGAGGCTGCCCTGCACTGGAGGGTCGTGGGTGCACCCGGCGGAAACGTACCTGACCTGACGTGGAAGGTAAGCAGGGCCGGTGTGGGAGAAAGGGTGGTCGGGCAAAGGCCTTGGACAAGGCGGCGGGGCGCCAAGCCCCAGCAGGACGCGCGGTGAGCAGAGGCACAGCAGCAGGGGTGAGGTTGAGGGGGACGCAGGCGGGCCTGTACGAGGCCTTGGAGGCCCCCAAAGGACTGCACATCCTGTCTCAGGGCAAAGGGAAGCCAACGAGGGGCCGTGCACAGCGAGGCACCACGCTCCGATTAATTTTGATGAAGAGCAGTCTGGCTGCCTGGGGACAGTGGATTGGACGAGGCTCTGGCAACAATGGGATCCGTGAACTGCAGAGAAGTTCAAGGGAGAGATGATGGCAGCTAGACTAGGACAGAGTCCACAGTGAAGCAATGGATACGTTTGAAAAAGATCTGAAGATAGAACCTATGGAACTGCTGATGAGTGAGGGGATGAGCAAGGGGGCGGGGAAGGAGGACGCCTTGTTTTCCAAGTGGAGTAACTGGGTAGTTGGAGGGGCCATGTATTGAGGCCATGTATTGAGGTGGAGCAGGAGTGAGAGAGAATATTCGAGTTCTCTGCTTGGGATGCGTTTTAAGTCAGAGTCTATGGGACTTCCAAGTGGAGATACCAAGGAGGCAATTGTGTGTGAGGCTCGAGTTGAGAAAACTGATAAGATTTTGGGAGTTGCCGGCACATGGCTGGACTGGGGCAGGAGTGGTCAAACTTTCTGGGCACCTGCCCACCTCACAGCACCTGAGCCTCACAGCGACCCCTGGAGGTAAGAAGGCACAGTGCCCTTGCTTTCAGCCAACATCCTTTTCTTTCCTCACATTATTCCTCTGCTTAAAGGCCTCCATGGGCTAAAATGGGGAGCCCAGGGCCTGGACAGCAGCAG
This sequence comes from Tursiops truncatus, assembly GCF_011762595.2. Taxonomy (NCBI): domain Eukaryota; kingdom Metazoa; phylum Chordata; class Mammalia; order Artiodactyla; family Delphinidae; genus Tursiops; species Tursiops truncatus. Next base: position 74,097,444 of record NC_047047.1, on the reverse strand, counting down.
CTCGCCTCTCTGACTCGGTCTCCTGTCATGCCCCCTTAGTGCCAACCGTGGCAGCCCTGTCCCCTGCCTTCTCTGCCCACCCACCACCTGCCTTTCTCCCTGCCCACAGCCCTCCTGGAAATGCTCCCCCAACCTTCAGCTGAGACACAGCTCTGGCCACTGGCCTCCCCAGGAAGCCTTCCCTGACCACTGCCCTCCGAGCACACACATGCACACATACACGCACTAGAGATGAACACCCCACACGCACTATACACACAACACACATACCACATGTACGCACACAACACACACAGTGCACACAGACACACCCACACAATACACACAACACACACCATATACTCACTACAACACACCATGCGTTAAACATACCATACATAATACACACACACACACACTCACACACACTCACACACACACACACTCACACACACACTCACTCACACACACACACACTCTCACACACACGCACACACACACCCACTCACACACACACACTCACACTCACCCACACACACTCACCCCCCACACACACTCACACACACACACGCACTCACACACACACACACTCACACACACACTCACACACACACACACTCACTCACTCACACACACTCACACACACACACTCACCCCCACACACACACACACTCACACACACACACTCACACACACACACTCACTCACACACACTCACACACACACACACTCACACACACACACTCACTCACTCACTTCCCGCCATCCAGGCAGCACCGATTTCCCCTTTCCCTGAAATTGCTCGACACTGACTCTGCTGCCATCTAAATAAAATGATACGTGCAAAACACCTGGGCGGGAACCTGGCACACAGGGTCCTTCCTTCTCCCCACCAAGGCCCTGAACACACCTGGTCTGGCACCGATCGGCCAGAGGAACAACAAGTGCCTGCAGGGCTTTGGGCAGAGAATGAATAAACGGCCACATTCGGGGGAGCTGAGAAAACTCCCAGGAACAAGCTGCCTGAACGTGGGGGTGGCTTGCGGACAGTGCGCGGACACCGCCACCCACCCCTGCGTCCATGCTTCCCGCACCAGAGCCAGCACGGCCCCAACTGCTCAACAGTATTTTACGGAAGCAACAGAGAGGCAGATTCCCTCACAAAACACACAACGAAACAAACTCCGGGGCCGGGAGTATGAGATTGGCTCCAAGCTGGCTCTGCCGTTAACTCCCTGAAGGACCCTGGACAAATCACTTAGTGTTCCAGCCCTCAGCTGCCCCATCTGTCAAATGTGGATCATCTTTCCCCAGAGCCCCTCACAGGATGGGTGTGAATCCACAACTAAGGGCTTGCAAATGAAAGTACCAGACAAAGAGCAGTCTAGGAGAGACGTTGCCCTTTCCTCAACCCCTGAGAGTTGACAGTGTGGATGCCACCAACTGGACCTACTTCCCCATCTAATTCCAGGGATATGGTTCCCCCAGTGCCGCAGAGAGACGGAAGGAAAGGAAATGACTTTCCCCCTCAGGACTCTGAGCTAGGCATGCAGCCAAATATTTTTACTTAATGTCAGAGGAAAAAATTCAAAGACCTCCACACTCTTCACAACAGTGTCAAAACTAGAACAGTCTTGGCGCACAAATCACTTTTACTTCCACCGTCCCTGGACATAGCCCTGCATGGGGTGTGAGGCACGTGCACGTCCAGAAACCAGAATCACAGAGCTCCTGCTTTGCCGGGGCCCTCGCAGAGATCCGGGGCCCCTAAGAGTCCTAAACACCGTCCCAGCTCCCAGCGGCACAGCAGGGACTGACCACAGCCTCTGTACTCGGGGGCTGCATTGAGTGACATCTACGTCAGAGTGTCTGAGACCACAACGGCCCCTGGACGTGAGGCTGATTAAGGAGGGTTACGTGAATTGCCGAATTAAGTCGTCCAAAATTGGATAAAGCGATTGTGAAATCTGTTTTGAGTCAACCTATACATGTCTCATTGCAGGAAAATGTCTCAGTAAGAGTTCATGGAGGGGAAAAAAAAAAAAAACCTAGCAACTCATTGTTGGCTGACCTTCCTGGGCTCCTAATATTCAGCTCCCCAAAAGGCATCTTCGCCATGTAATTTCCAATATGGGAACAATTTGAGTTGCAATTAGGCAAATCTCAGAAGGTTCTGCCACTGATTTGTTCGTTCTCTCAATATTATTCTACAGGACACACTAAAACGCTGTGCCAGGTTCACACAGAGGGCAGCTGGGAACAGCACATGTGGGTTACGGAGGCTGGGTAAACACATCCCTGCTCAGTAATGGTACCGTCAGGCCTCTGGAGCTGGGCTCCTGGCCCTCCACCCCCAAGGGCATCTACTAATGGCCCTGCTGGGGGCAGGGCTATTAGCAACTCAGAGCTTTGCGCTGGGGTGATAGTCTGTCCAGGCTCTAAGCAGTGAGCGGGGAAGTGGTCAGGGTAGCTACCAGCTGCAGTGCAGCCCCCGGGGGCTGCAGGTGAAGGAAGAGGTAACAGACTCTGGCAGTAACAGGAGATCTTGCTACAGGCCACATCTTTCACCGAGCACCTCTGCTGTGCCAAGCCCGAGCTAGGCCCTAGGGACACAGAGATGAGAAAGACACAGCCAGCCTTGACCTCAAGGAGACTGGTGGGAGGACATACCAGCAAGCAAACCCAATTGTTTTATAAGACAAAGAGTTACAATGAAGGTATTATTTTCAGAAGTGCTGTGAAAGCACAGAAATGGAAGAGATTCAGTCTACCTGTGGTGTGAAAATAAGCTTCATAGAGAAGGGCGTATTTGAGTGGGCCGAGACGCATGGGTAAGAGTTCGGCAGAGAGGGAAGAGGCACTTCCTCCCTTGGTCGGGATGGGTTGGTACTTCCTGAGCTGGGAGTGCCTCTCATGGGCTGAGTCATGATGATCTTTCTCACCAAGCAAAATAAGCTGGTCTTCAGTGTTAAACTGATGTCTTCTTCCCTTGTCCCTGGTCTCCAAGGACAAGGAAAGGTCATTCCAGCCCTCTAGGGCACTTCTGGCCTGCCCAGGATTCCTATTATGACCTGTCCTTTATCCTGAGCGGCTGGTTTGCTCCCAGTGACAAGGAACACCTTCATCTTCCTCGAAGTTCTGCAGCGGCCGTCTCGCCCCATTCCTGACCAGACCAGAGCTCACGCCTGAGACCAGATCCTGGGGGAACTCACGCTTAGGTGCAGGCAAAATCAGCCTTGACTGGGAGGCCCTGGAGGGCAAGGACTGTGTCAGCCTTATCCTTGATTCCCCTCTTTCCCCAAACCTGCTCAGGCTACAGCTCTCAAGAATGGATGAATGAGTGTGTGTGTGTGTGTGTGTGTGTATGTGTGCACGCGCACACATGTGTGTGTCCGTGTCAACGTGCACAGGCGTGTGTGTGTGTCTGTGTGCAGGAGTGAGTGAGTGAGAAAACACAACCGACAGGCAGGGCAGTGCTTGCATATCTGAGGTAGAGTTTAAGTCTGACCCTTGGGGCCAGATTAAGGGCCGGGTCTGCTAGCAGGACAGGTGGGGAAGGTAGGACAAGAGTCACAGAGCAGGAGGTGGGAGGTGAGTTATGACAAGGCCACGTGCAGAGTCAGATTTGGGGTCAACGCGGGATCCGGAAGTCAGGAAGGAGAGTGGGTTACAACTGGGCTAACGCAGCTTCCCAGAGTGAGAAAACCCTTGGGAGCATCCGGGGAGACCGAGGGGCCAGAATTTGGCCTCCCGCAGTCCTCTGTTAGTGCCGGCCCGCCCACTGGTGATGTCAGAGCCCAGGAAAGCAGCCCCCATGGTCCTCAGGACTTGGCGGGCAGAGTGCCCCTTGCTCCAAACACAAAGGCAGATTTAGGCAAACCCAAGCAGAGCTCCCAGAAACTGGAGTTTCCCATCCTGCACTTGAGTAAAAGAGCCTCAGGGAATCTGGGCTCTGTGTCTGGAGAGAGGCCTCCTGGCAACTCACTGTGCTGGGTAAGGTTCCTCCCCCGGGCCTCAATTTCCTATTCTCTAAAATGGGAATAATATCCCAGCCTGCCTGCCTCACACATCTGAGGGAAAAAGCAGATGAGATGAAATATGAAATTATGTGGGAATATTAAAATATTGAACAAACAAAGGAGATGATGATGACGATGAAGTTGATTGAGAGTAGGCTATGACCCACCCCAAAACTATTTACACAGCTCATGGGTGGATCCTCCCTTCTCTGTTCCAAACCTCTGAGGCATCTTTCCAGCTCCTGAAGGAGAAAGTCACCCACCAGTGCAGCCCCTCTTTCTCCCTGTGCCACCACCGGAGCCACTGCTGCATCTCCAGCAAAGAGCAGGCCGGATTACCTGCGCCTCAGAGTCCAGGCCTGGCCTTGCAGTTTAAACGATCATTGCTCAGCTTTCTGGGTAATTGTCTTGTCTCTGCGATCAAACGTGAGCTCTGAGAAGGCAAGAGGTGTACATATACACACACGCACTCGCATGTGTACATACACACACACACACACACACACACACACACACAATGCCAGAATCAAGGCCCCTGAAACTCAGCCTCTGTGACCATTTAATTTCTCCCCCCTCACACCCGCAACCCTAGCCTAGCCTAGCCAGGCCTGGAGTGGCAGACCCCACTCATTGCCGACCCAATATCCATTCTCCCCTCTTCCTTACCTAAGAAATTCTGTGGTGCTCAGCGTAGGGAGCCTGCCTTCCCAGCCTCCCCTACTGCTCAGGGGCCATGGGACGTAGCTCTGGCCAGGAGACCTTAGTGGAGGCCATTTGCCATCTGTGCACAAAGTTTCCTTTCCTGAGCTTCCCTGGTGGCGCAGTGGTTGAGAGTCCACCTGCTGATGCAGGGGACACGAGTTCGTGCGCTGGTCCGGGAAGATCCCACATGCCGCGGAGTGGCTGCCGAGCCTGCGCGTCCGGAGCCTGTGCTCCGCAGCGGGAGAGGCCACAACAGTGAGAGGCCCGCGTACCCGCCCGCAAAAAAAAAGTTTCCTTTCCTGACACACGAGCTGCCTGCTTCTCCACAAGCTTCCTTAGGCATCTTCCTGCCTGTGACATGGATGGGAGGTCGGGCTGCAGCTGCCACTTTCTGACCGTGAAAGAACCCTGAGGATGAAAGTCACGCTCTATGTACACGGGGCAGGTGCCTGGAACACGGGTGGTATCAACACCCCTGCAGCGGCCCTGGACTCTGCCTCTGGGCTTCTTGTTTAACTGAGAAAAATAAGGCCCATTTCCTTAAATCAATCGTCCCCTTCCTGTTACACCTGGCACACAGCGGGCACTCAGTAAACACTCCTTGGTTCTCCCAAGGAATGAATGACGCCCACATGGTGCCATTCAATCCTCAAAACGTCCCAGAGGGACCCCTTCTTCTCTCCCTCCTCTTCCTTCACACACTCATGTCTCCTCTGAGAGCAGAGGAGCTTCAATGTCTGCTACAGAATCCACCCTCTAATCCCAAGGGTACTTGTCAGGGTACCACTTAGGCCAGGATTACTTCTCCATGATGTCCTGGGAAGGACAGATCCAGGGTCTCTCAGTCACCTATGATTCCCTGGGCAAGACCTTGTACACCTCCCAGCCTCAGTCTCCTCATCTGGGAAATGGGCTGAAAGTGCTCTACCTGCCATAGACGGGAAGGAACGCTCCGATGAGAAGCAAGGGTTTATCTCTGCTGTGGTTAGTGTTGTTTGTTTCTGGCTGAATGAAGGCCTGCTGCTTCTTAAGGATACTCCCAGCTTATGAAATCATTCTGCCAAGATAGTCATGGCTCTGTTTGGGGGCACAGCTCCCCTGAGGCAGACAGTCTGTTGTCTGCTGTCTCCTGAGCCATAGCCCAACCCCATCCAGTTGGTGACTGGACCCGCCCCTTCTTAACCTGAGTGCGGACTCTCAGGGTTGGCTGAGGTCAGGACAGGAGCCTGGACCTTCTTACAGGTCTCACTGGCCAGTGCATGAACTCTCCGGGGCCTCCATAGGATGGGCCTCATAAGGAAAACACATAACAATGGACAGAGCACAAAACTCCTCTCAAGCCACCCAGATGGTGTTGGCCATTTTCAAAGGCCCACATTTGACAATGCTGTACCCCCAGAAAGCCTAAGTATTTCAAGAAGTACCACTGCAGGATTGATAAGATCTGATTCCCTCAGGACCCACTGCCCCTAAGCTGAGTGTCCAGCCTGTGTCGATGCCTGGATTTGGGCTCAGTCCTGCCCGCAAGGAGTCCCTGTGCAGAGGGGAAGCTAGTACATAAAGGACTGGGTGCAAGGAAGAGCCTGGAAATTAGGACCAACCGTGCAGGGGAGGGGCCTAGAGCAGGGAGGCAGCATTTCTTGCAGGGAAGCAAGGAGGGCAGCCTGAATATTTCTCCAGCAAAGGTGATTCTGTAAGAGGCACCAGCATTAGCAAGAGTGGGAGACCAGGAAGGCAAGCAAGGTGGGGTGAGCCTGGCTTGTGAGAGGAGGTGGGGAAAGGGGGCTGGAGGCTGGAGGCCGGAGGCCAAGGGGTCCAGAGGTTGGCTTTCATCTGGAGGGTGCCAACAAAGAGTTATTGATCAAAGCCAAAGCCAAAGATGGTCCTTGAGAAGACCAATCTGGTAGAGGATGGGTAGAAGGGAGGAAGCCAGAGGCAGGGAGAGCTTTGGGGTGGTCCTGGTGGGGTCTGAGCTAGGATGGCAGCAGCAGAAACAGGTAGGAGAGAGAACTTGTGGTGGTAGAATTGATCAGCTAGAGCTGCATTCTAGAAAAGGGGAGCAATGGAGAGAAGGCAGTCAAAGACAATGCCCAGGATTTAGCTTGGATGCCTAGGGGCACAGCGGTTCGGTGAACAAAAATCAAGAAGAGAAAATCTCAAATGGGGAGAAGATGGTGAGAGCAGCCAGAGGAAGTAGCCCCTCCCCTGCCTCCCGTAGCGCTGTGCTCCCCCTGACTGTGCAGAGCACCTCCTAAATGTAGGAGCTATCTGAACCCAGTCTCCTCCAGCTCTTACTCAGGGCAGCTCCCCAGTTCTGGCCCAATCCTGGCACATCCTTTGACAGGCAGTCAACTCAGGGATGCTTGATCCTCAATGGGTTGAGGTCCATGGAATCACTGTACTTGACGGCAGCACAGATATTTGTCCCCCTCTGGCAACCAGAGCCCAACCCCCTCTCCAGGTGGGATAATGAAACACTTCTCAATGGCAGGGGGCCACTGAGCTCCACGCAATCAACCATGCTTCAAGGTCACTACCAGCTGGCGCAGGAAACTATCTGAGAGTCTGTTTACTTACAGGCATTTGCCACAGGGATTGCTTTTGGGTCAAGAACCCAGAAACCCACGCCAGTATGATTTCCAGCTTCTTCCCACTGACGAACAAGCCCCAGGGGAGGTCATGGATGAAGTGAATGCTACCGCAGGCCCGTTAATCACAGCTTCCTCTAAGTCAAATCAGTGGCAGGTAGGGTGACCGACCATCCCGGTTTGCCCGGGACTCTCTGGTTTTAATACTGAAAGTCTCATGTCCCAGGAAAACACTTACGCCCCAGCAAACGGGGATGGTTGGTCACCCTGGCCACAGAAGGGTCCTCTGACATTCAGACATGGAGCAACCCTCAGGGCCGCCGTGGAAACACACGCCAGAGCCGGCAGAGGCACTGCTCTCTGGGCCGCCCAGTCTCCCAACACCCCCCGGCCATCTCGGCCTCATCATGGGGCACCACGACTTGTCCCCAACCCATGAGGTCTGGCCCGTCTTCGGCTGCCTGCCAGAGGGCTGGGCGCGCAGCATATGGTCCCTAAAGAAATGCCGAATTGTCCTATGAAGTCTGTCCCTCAGCCTCTCTGATCTTTGCTCTTCTCTTCTTCAGGCCAGGCTGAAGGGACTCGGGTGGGCATTTAATCCCGACAACCAAGAATTCCCAGGACAAATTCAAGTTTCTGTTTCTGATTCACTGACCCTCAGCCCACCCAAAACCAGTTTGGTCAAACATTTAATTATGAGATCTGTATAGGAGAGTTTTCTAAAAGGGACGTTTTACATCCATTTTCTAAGATGTCCTCCTGCCGTTTCCGAGTTTATCTAAGAAAATTCTGTGTTGTCACACTCCACCTCCCACAGGTGGAGGGGACCTCAGAGCTCACCTAATCCAACTACCTCATGATACAAATGTGAAAACGGAAACCTGTTCCGATGAGACGCATCCAAGGTCACAGAGCAAGTGAGTGACGGTGGGACAGGAACACAGGAGTCTGGACCTCTGCTCTAGCAATCTTTCCACTATGTCATAGCTGATGGCATCATGGAGAGAACACTGATCTTTCTGTTACAAGTAGGTTAGAACATAAAATTCCCACACAGGCACTTTTCCCGTACAAATAGTACCATGAACTGTTTCTGATTTAATCACCACGCATCTCAGAATTTAACCAAACCAAACAAAACCCAGGTTGGAATAAGCACCACGTTGAACGTCATACCCAGACCATCCACGGCTCCCCCTTCTCCGTGCACAGCCCAAGGCCAGACGTGGGCCTGGAATCCGTAAGATAAACCTTACACGTTGGGATTATGGCTCAGTGGTATAACTGCTATTGATGTGGGAATGCAAACGACGCGTCTGCAGAGTGCTTGCGGCCTGGAGTGAAGGGGTTGCAGCCCACTGACTTAGTCTCACAACAAGCAGCCCCCGAGCTTTTGGGACCAGGGGCGGGGTCAGCAGGGTCACTGGCAGAGGAGGCGGCATCCCTCCAGGGACGTCGCATGGGCCCCAGGGGTCCTTCAGGCAGCTGAAGCCGAGAGGCTCTCCCATGAGTCTCCAGATGGCCAGCACATCTGTCTGTCTGTCCTACAAGCCTTTCTGCTACTTCCTGCATTCACCCAACTATGATGGAAGAGCAAGACTAGAGAAGATGCAGAGAAAAGTAGATGAGGTCAGTGAATGACTCCAGCCAGTGGTGTGGCAGACTCACACTCCAAGATGTGGCAAGTCTGGAAGAGAGCACGCAAGCAAAGGTGGAGGCTCAGCTTCCAGACCCCCTAGGCTGGGAGGGTTTGCAGCCACCTCTGTGGTACACACAGTACCTGCACATCGCGGGAAACTACAAAGATGATAACGTCATCGTTGAATGACTCTGAATACGTTCCACCCACGGGACTGGCTTGGTCTGGCTACTAGCTCATCCTTTGGGGAGCTTGCCGGAAGTCACACAGTGAAGAATACCATTCAGATGTTGTCATGGTAGGAACTCCTCAATGTAGGAGGACTCAGCAGACCACGTGGGCCCCACCTCGGTCCCAGCAGGGACCCTTAATGCTGAGTCTGGCAGGACTGATGTGCACTTTTTTTTTTTTTTTTTTGCGGTACGCGGGCCTCGCACTGTTGTGGCCTCTCCCGTTGCGGAGCACAGGCTCCGGATGGGCGGGCTCAGCGGCCATGGCTCACGGGCCCAGCTGCTCCGCGGCACGTGGGATCTTCCCGGACCGGGGCACGAACCCGTGTCCCCTGCATCGGCAGGCGGACTCTCAACCACTGCGCCACCAGGGAAGCCCCTGATGTGCACTTTGTTCTCCACATCCTGACAGACAGCTAAGCCGCACGGCAGCAGCTTCTAAAAACAGCCAACAAATTTTCCTCTCAAAGCATAGACTCCTACAAAACGCTAAAGGCTCTCCGTCACCATTACAGATAGCACGTACGTTCATTTGTAAATCTTTCTACAATCTCAGCTCAACTCACTTTTTCAGCCTGTGTCCTGTCTGCTCCCCATCATTTACTCTGTGCTACAGTCACACCAGGCTTTCCTCCCTTGCTCTTCTGCCAGGAGTTTTCTTCCTCCATCGCAAGCATCTCCCTTAGCTGATGGCTGAGCTCTCACTCATCCTCCAGGCTCATCAGAAACTTCCTCTAGGAAGTCTTCTGCGTCTCCCGATGAGTGATTATTATCTTCTCAAAACTCCCAAAGAATGTCTTCTGAATCTATCTTATGGCTCTGATGCTCAATAAACATCAAGTTGTATTAACATCAGCAATTTCCCTAGTTAGGATCTAAGCTCCAGCTTCCAGCCACATAGCCAGCAGAACAGAAAGATCTGAATCCTCAAGACCATAAGGATAAAAGACTCTCACACGCTTTTATTCACACTGTTATAATTCAGCTCCATTTTTAGTCTTAATAAAAAGCATTTGCAATGTTGCTATTGTTCCTCTGGGCCTGTAAACATTTTTGCTCCAAACACATAAGCTGCAAAACGTTGGAGCCCCACTCGCACTCCAAGAGCAAGAAGCCCACATATGCTTTAAGCTGACAGCCAGGAGGTCGGAGCGGAGACCCCACTCTGAGCAAGCTAGCTACCCAGCTCCTGGGTGGGTATGTGAAACTCACAGGCAAAATCAAACTAGTAAAATGAGGGGGGAGGAGGGGATTGTTTTATTCTTTTTAAAAAAGTACCCCCAATGTTAACTATAAAGCCTCATGAAATATTTCACTGCTCAAATCAAGAAGTGGAAAGCACTGAGATGTTTGGACACTTCGCGGCTACCACAGCCCAAAGCCGGTCACACCTCCAGCACGCAAGGCCAAAAGTGAAACTTGGATGCCTTTCCCCATCTTAGCTGCCTGGCAGGGGAACAACTAAATTAAAAATATAATGACTTTACATCGGGAGGACGTTTACCCACGCCACACGTGAAAAGCAGAATCGTGATTTCACAGTCACACCTCTGGACTCCATGGGGAAGGACCCAACGCTAGCAGTTGTGTAAAGTAGGGAAGAGCCATGAGCAGATTCGTGAACCGGGGTTTCTGTGTCCCAGCAGTCTTTTCCCCATTGTAAGAAGGCCTACCTTTTCGGAAGACGTTAGTATGTGAGACCCATGAGGATTTGTGTAGATTTCAGACATACTTTACAGCAAGAACCCTCAACTACATAGGTCTCGCAAAAGTGAAAAATCGTTCGCTTTGACAATCGACCTATAAACAGAAGACAGGGGAGTCGTGAATATGCTAATGGATTTTCCCTGCTATGGCCTTGCAGCATTGAGGTTTCAGCCCCAACTTGTACTTCAGTTGGTGCCAAATCTAACCCGCTTTCAATCTTCAGCAGGAATCCCTGCTTTACATGAAATAAGCAGTATGAATCGCAGATGTTATGGGAGTATTTCTGAATAAGAAAAGTGTCCCTGCAGAGTTTTGCTGATTTTGTAGTTGGGGAAATGTTTTCCCTAAAAATGGAGCAGTAACCTGATAGCTGAAAGATTATGAGTACAATAGAGCTTTAAATATTTTCTAAATTAACACGTTACAGAAGGATACAGCAGCCAGCAGATATTTATGGACACTTGGAGCTGCTCGACAGGTCCTAACTTTACTGGAATGTAAGCTCCAAGAGGACAGGCATGTGGTTTTGTCCACTGCTCTATCTGCTATACCTAAAAAGAGGGATGGGCATGTGGTGCATGTCAATAAATATCTATTGGATGAATTGGATGGTTAATTAATTAAACTTCATTACTGAAAAAGAGTATCACCTTAGGGGGACCCCAGCTGTTCTAGGAAAACTGAGTCCAACAAGATACTTAGAACTTGGCTGTGCAGAAAGCCAGCAGAAATAAGACTTGTCTATCTGGTGCAGAAAACATCTACCATTGTGCATATCTTATGTATTTCCAGTACAATAACTCTGCTGAAAGCAGCAATTGTGGACAGTCAAGGTACCCCATCATTCATTCACCCACTTATCAACTGAGCACATACTGTGTTCCCAGCCTTGGGTCAGGATGGGAACCGTAGAAATGACCAGAACACCCCTGAGAGAAGTGGCATCTTGAACCCATCCACATGCAATGATCTATAGAGTGCTGAGTAGATCTCCAACCTGGCTGAAGGCTAGGGAGCTGGCAAAGCAGCACAGAGCCCAGCCGTCCTGCAGGAGCTGAACGTCCAGCCAAAACACAATGCACGGACAATGCAGGGACATGTGTCCCTTTGATGCCTGCTCTTTCTCACGTCCATGTGTTTTGCCCCAGGGATGTGCAGAAACCTGAAGAGAGGGTCACCATGCAGTCCAAGAACAGAGTGTGTACGCAGCAAAGCAAAGGAAGGCGTCTTAGAAAGCTGGCGAGGAACAGGCTTCAAAGGTCCTTGGACATAGGAAGAGAAAAAGAAGGAGGCATTGTAAAACTACAAAGGACTTTAAGCAGAGTGGTTAAGAAGATAGACTTGGATCAACTCAACCTGGGTAAGAATCCAAGTTTTGCCGATTAGCGGTCGTGGGATGTTGAGCAAGTTAAGCTAGTTGAACCTCAGTTTCCTTGTCCGCAGAATAGAGGTAATGCTACGAATACCCCATGGGGTGTCGTGGGCAGCCACCGAGATAACGTTGAGCCCGTTCCTCAGCCCCAGGAAGCGCGAAATAAACTGCAGCTACTTTATAAACGGTAGCTTGAGATCAGGGAGCTGAAGGGGCGTCCACACCCTGTCTCACCCACACACACATGATCCAACTTACGTTCATGCAGGACACTCTACCTAAACCACAGGCCCTCTGTCTACTGGAATCAAGCCGTCTTCTGATGCCTTCTGCCATGCGAAGGCTTCCTTGGTTAGCAGGACAAGGTGTGGTCGCCTCCCCTCTCTGAGAATCCACAATGCCACCTTCCTACCCCTGAAGCAATTCTGCCTCGTGCCCCAGAAACCAGTGTCCTCTTTAAATCCGCCCCATCAGACCAAAAACTCTCTGAGGGCAGAGGCAGCCCCTTTTCCCATCATGGCCCCGTCCAGGGGCCAGCCTGCCCCGTAACTGAATCCAGAACTGAGTTTCATAGGTAAGGAAACTGGACTCGAGGTCTTTCGGTCCATTGGGGTAAAAGTGGATCTGGGATCTGTCACTGGCCACTCGCTCCCTATGCGGAAACTCTGTTCCCAGGACACCGCTGTCCTCTCTGGGGACCAGGGTGGCGCTCCATGCCTATCTCTTGGTGGAATGGAGCAATCACTGCAGACCAAGCTCCGTCCAGGCAGGAAAGGAGGCTGTGGGAAAGGCCGACAGCCCCGCTGAGGTCCAAGGACAACAATGCCAAGATCCCAGCTGGTAACAGCATGTTGGCCTTGGCTGTGCCTTGGCTTTGGAAACCAGGCCAAGGAAGTCCCTCCCTGATGGCCAGCGCAGGCCGGTCTGGCTGAGCCTCTCACCACCCGGGGAGCTGGCCAGCAGCACCCAGACAGCGCTTGAGCAACCAACCCAGCTGTATCTTCCCCACCAGAGCCCCTCCCTCCGCACTGCTCCAACCACCGGCTCCGTGTGGGCGATGCTTCTCAAACACAAGTCCAGCCACTTGTCTTTACTTCCGTGGCTCCATGCTCCTGCCCTGCCCCCCTTCATAGTTCCTGGAACCAAAGTAAAACACTGTGAGGATAGAAAACGGGGGTCCCCATCTGTGGTCCACGGGGATCGCTCTGTCTCTCCACACCTGGGCCTGCTTGACTCCCAGCCTGTGTCACCTGGAAACCCCTCATGCATCTGTCCACCCGGACGTCAATCCATCAAACCCAGACTCGCTAGGAAGGGAACCTCAGGGATGAACGGGTGGGAGAAATGAAGAGATGATAGATAGTATTTGAGCTGGACAACAGGAACCTGGAGTCTAGCCCTGGCTCTGTGCTAATTTTCCATGAATTTTCTTATACTGGTTCCATCTCTTTCTGACTTGTGGTTTCATGGATCTCTGCCTTCAAACGGTCACCTGGAGCCTCAACTCCCAGTACAAACCAGAGGTGTCCTCTTTGATACAGGGGTTGGGGGAGGGCTGGTGACCACACCACACAGCCCCCTCCCTTCCTCTGAAGGTTCTAAGGACAAAGGACCAGCCAGCTTCTGCTCTGCCCATGACGGCTGTGATCATACATGACCCAGGCGCCGGTCATCAGCTCAGCTCCAAGGAGGAAGTATTTTCACAGCAGAGCAGGGGCTGTCGACTGGGCCTCTTTGACCCACCCAGCTAACCCCAACTGGCACGAATGAAGTCATTCCCACACCTACACCCTCCCAGAAAATGCATAAGGTATGCACAATTGCAGATGTTTTCTGCACCAAGCAAGGTTGCCACCTGCACCCAGCCCAGGACATCTACCCGGAAAGCAGCCCTTCTCACCTGGGCAAACCCTCTACGCGGCTCAGCCAGCTGCTTCAGCACGTCCCGCAGGCCGGGCCCGAGGTCAGGGGTTTCCCCACAGCAGGGGGAGGACAAGACGGGGAAGACCTGGCCCGGCCCCCTTGGAGCTCGCGGGCTGAGGAGGCGAGCAGACAAGACCCAAGAAGCCCAGCAGAGCGTGGAAACTCTGGCACTTGACCTCTCTGATCCTTCCTTTCCGTGTCTCGTAATACGTAGTAACATCCTCTGTTTTTTAAATGTGTAGATCACAACACACCTTTACATCAACCATCTTGATTTAATTCTCACAAACCCCTGTGAGACAGGAACTGGCTCTTCATTTCGCAGATGAGGAGAAATAGGATCAGAGGTAAATCTTTCTTCAAGTAAGGGCTGGAGTCTGGTCTGGAACCAGATCTCCTAAATGGACCTTGCCGTCCTGGCTCCATCCACCTCCCCGGGAAAAGCTTCCGGTCAAGGCTGCCCAAACCTCTCGTCACCCGTGGAGGCTTTCTGCCTCTCGGGACTTAAATGTCTGGTTTCCCGCGTCCTGATCTTCTGCAGCCTGGATCCCTCTGGGGCAGCTGGAGGGGACAGTCCTCTAGCTCCAGAGAAACTCACTGTTCAAAGCCCCCCACATAGAACATTGCCTTCTAGCTCAGCCAGACCAACCACTCCAGCAGCAGGTTCCCCGGAGAGGAACAGGGGGAGCGGGACAAGAAGGTTGAAGGGTTCATCTAGAAGCAGATAAACTTTACAGGAAAAAAGGGGAGAGGGGCGCGACCACGTCAGCAAACTCCCAAGCGGGCCGTAGCTGACAACACCAGCAGCAGAAGGCGTTCTGCGAGGTGCAGGGGCGGCTCCCAGGAGGACGAGGTCACACCTGGCTCTGCGGCCTGCTGGGCCCACTGCCCGCCTGGCCGCGCAGGCAGCACTGACTCACGGGGGTGCCTGAGGGGCCCAGCTCTCAGCACATCTGACTCACCATCTCCTGCCTGAGCCACTGTAGGACATTCCTTCTCCCAGAAACAACAACCATCTTTTTTTTTTTAAACTGGCAAAGGAGCTTTTTCATGTTCTTGGGACTGCAAACTGAGCATCGAATTTTCCTCAACTTTTCCTAAGAAGCATGCCTTGTGGGAAAGTGAAAAACAAGTCCATCTTCGGGCCTGAACATTTTCGTAACTTTTGAGTTGCCTTTGTTTCTTCCAACGTCGTTCATCCAGGGGACGTGCAAGGTGAAAATGTTTCCAAGGGGCCACGGACCAAAGTAAGGACAAGGTCCGGTGGCCAGATGCACTCTGATGAGTACTTAATACACAGTAAGCTTAAAAAGTCAGAATTATTACCCACATTTTACAGTCATGGAAACTGAGGCTCAGAGAGGTTAAGCAACTACCCTAAAGTTAAGTGTTAGAGCCAGAATTCAGGCTCAGTTCCCAAAGCTTCCACGCCTTGACTACACCACACTCTGTGTCCAGGTAGAGAGCAGCCCGTTCTCCTGCAGTTCACACACGCCTACAGGTGTGCCAAGGTGTTCCACTAGGCAGAATCCCTGGCCTCCTCCATCTCTGTGGCCAGGCTGTCTGCTCGCACCACTCCTGCCCTTCCCAACCCCTGAGGCCAAAGCCCCCAGCTGCAACTACTGGGAAGAGGCAGAAGGTGAAAGAGGCACTGCCATCTGGGCAGGCGTCGCATCCTCCTGGGAAATTACTGACCTCTACTGAACTGTACAAGACTCCACTCCTCAGATCGCTACGCGAACCCACCTGGGCACAAAGCAAAGCCTTCTGCAGAAAGGCGCCTGCAGGGACACAGCTGGTCCTTGGGGGTACACCTGCGCATCGGCAGACAGGCCTACCAACGTGCAGGTGGCCAGGTGCTGCCCAGATGCAGCGAACCCATGCTGGGTATTGGGTTTGCCCCTCCAGACCCACCCTACACCCTGCTCTGTGCCCTGGAGGCTGGCCTGAGGCTGCAAAAACAGGCTCCCTTTTCCTCTGGCTTCCAGCTGGGTTTGGCCTGTGGAAGGTGCTAGCACCAGAGCAGAGGGCAGGTCTATACCTTCAGCTGCCCCCCCTGCTCCTTGCTCCCCACTGCCCCTTGCCCAGGCCACTTTGTCACCCCTTTCGTGGACCTTGTCCTTCTCACACTTCTTCAGTAGTCCCTTCATTAAACTCTCCCCTGCTACCTCCATCTGTTTCCTGCCAGGACCCCAACTCATTCAAAGCCATGTAGGGCAGAGGTGCTGACCTCAGTAGAAGGAAGTGCGGGGTAAGCCAGGGCTACTTCTGTGGCTTTTCTCACCATCAGAGCCTGGACTTTTTTTTTTTTTTTTTTTGCTGTACGCGGGCCTCCCACTGCTGTGGCCTCTCCCGTCGCGGAGCACAGGCTACAGATGCGCAGGCCCAGCGGCCATGGCTCATGGGCCCAGCCACTCCGCGGCATGTGGGATCTTCCCGGACCGGGGCACGAACCCGTGTCCCCTGCATCGGCAGGCGGACTCTCAACCACTGCGCCACCAGGGAAGCCTGAGCCTGGGCATTTTACGTGCTGCTCTTAGTACTGTTCATTTAAATAATTGGACACAATCTATAAGTACCCGCATTCCTGCGAGCCACAGCCTCACTCCCCTGGCAGCAAATTCCTTGAGGACTAAAGAGAGAGAGACCTTGGCCTTGGAGCCTTCCCAAGAGCCACAGGTGAGCACCCTCACACTCACTACACATGCCAGGTAACGTCATGACCCAGGGTGACATACTGCACACGGCATGGTTTGGGATTTAAATGTAACATTTTTACTGAAACCTGTTATCTTCTCTGTCTCCAATAGGATTGACTTGTTTTTAGTCGGTACAGGTTGATTCTTGGTGGGAGAGATAAAGATGCCCAAGTCCCACTTCCTACCCTCAAGCAGCTCGTAGATAAGAGAATGTAACGTGTTAGGGGCTATAAGCACACAAAGGTGACCCTAACACTGTCTGGAGGTAGCAGGGAAAGATGCACATTGGAGGCGGGACCCAGATGATTTTTGAAAGGTGGTAAAGGAACTCCTCAGGTGAATCAGATGAATGAGGGCCCTCCAGGCAGCAGGAACAGCATGCGTAAAGGTATGGAAGCAAGGAAGAGGAGGTCGGGTTCTGTGCACCATAACCAGGGCATAATGACCAACGCTTGGCATGTGTGTAGGGAACTGATAGCCATCAAACTGGAGAGTGAGGCCAAGGCCTTGCAACCACGCTCATAATTCAGAAAGAAGTAAAAAAAACACCAGTAAACCAAACAAGAAATGACTCTGTCAGCAAAGACCCATGTGTGAGGCACTGCTAAAAGACAAAATGGTCTTCTTAACTACAAAGCACTCCATGGTCAACTCATTTCTGGGTTCAAATGTACGCTCCAGAAAAATGAGACCTGAGAAGTAAGAAAATGCAGGTCACATTTTGGAAGCTGTTTAAATACTAGCCATTGTTGAGTACATGTAGTTCATGAACTAGAGTGTATCTGTACCAGCTGGTCTTAAAGATGGAGATGTGGATGGATGGATGGATGGATGGATAGATGGAAGGAAGGAAGGAAGGAAGGGAGGGAGGGAGAGGGGAAGGGGGAAACATGGATGAGATAGAATTAATTCATACATAAATGATATAAATACATAAATGACAAAGAGACAGGTTAAAAGTAAATAGATGTTCCCCAAACACTCATCAGCTCTCCCTCCCCCGCCATCAAGCTTCATCCTAACTCAGTGAATGAGCTCTGCCTGCTGCCACAAAAAAACAAAAATAATTTGGGAATGATGGGCTGAATTGGAAGCCAAGTTCAAAACTTCCAGAGCCTTGAGAACACACAGTGCTGACCCCTACACGATCCCACAGGAAACTGGGGAGAGGACCAGAGTGCCCATCTTTGCCTCTTATTGGCCCTGCTCCCCTGGTCTATGTGGGGATCACATGTGGGGATCCTGCAAGAGAACAGTGCTCTGGGGAACATCCCAGACTGTAAATTCCAAGGAACATTTCAACCAATTGAAGGAAACTCTTGCAATTTTGTGAGCCGCAAATGGCTCCAAGGAAAGTCTGGTTCAACTTTCAGACCTGGCAACACCTTCCTTCATGGCAGAAGGACAGTGGCCATGAAACGACCAGTTTTTCCTTCCCCATTTTCCCAAAGGAAAGGGCCCTGAGCTGGGAAGGTTGTATTTTCCCCACCTGCGGTTTTATGTTCAAGCCAAGTCAATAAACTGAAATATAGCTTGGGTTCAGATGATTCTCAAAGAGGAAAACAGCAATTTTGCCTTCAAAGGGACAGAGCTTGGAGCCAGGAAACAAGAGTTATGTTTCCGGCTGAGCTAGGGGAAATCTGGGCTGCAGGCTTCGAGAGGCCAAGCTCCCCCCAAGTCCAGGGGTGGCTGGGGATGACCCAGGCTCTGGTGACGGTGGGCATCTGTCACATAAGGAAGACAAGAGTTCATTCGTGGGCAGAGCAGACCCTGAGAAGAGAGCGGTTCCTGCTGGGAAAGTCAACGGAACCAGGACACAGCTGTCCGCTGGTGCCTCTAGAAGAGCAGAGAAAACGGGGCAGAGCACCGAGGAAGGAATGGTCAGTCATACAGATAAGAGGTAGTGGAATGAAAGGGCGGCCACGTGAGAAGCATGGAAGGCTGCCCTCAGAATCACGAGGCTCCCATTCAAGTCTCTGCTTGACCGCAAAGTTCCTACGTGGCTTTACGCAAGTCATTCTCCATTTTCTCATCCATAAAATGGACATAAGCGTATCTACCCTGCCTATCTCAGCAGCAGGAAAGAATGTGAGACAGCCTCAAGGTTTCAGCAAAAACCACTTGATAGCACGTCCCGGAACAGGAGAACTGCCCCCAAGGGATCTTGTTATCATTGACATTCCTGAGTCTTCTCTGGCATATAGCAAGCCAGATCACCGTCTTCCTGCTCCAATAAATGCAGCTGCGCTCCTGGCCTTGCCTGATTCCCCCGTAACCAGCTCCGAATGTGGGCCTTCAGCTGTCCCAGCGTCCAACCCCGGAGGACTGTATACAGTGTCAACACACCCCAACACCCAGCCGCAACTGAAACATGACAACGTGTAACACGGACCCTGTCCAATTCATCACGCCTGTATCTTCCTAGGCACAATGCTACATAGAGAGACATTTAACAGCTTTCAATACACATGGGAACCCGCATTGCTCTCCACCCGGGAAAAATCTGCCAGATGCCAAGAGGTTTATTTTTCTAGGATTAACACAATGACAGGGAATCAGCCATATATATTGTTGAATATGACGAGCCAAATATTTTTCTGTAATTTCTACAATAATATGAGGAAAGCTAAAAAAGAAAAAAAAAAGCAGTCGCCGGTGTTAGGCTGGTCTTTGCAGGCGCCAGCCTCCAAAAATAACAGCCATTCCTACGAATTACCAACAAGGCTGTTTGCAAGACTGTTGCTTGATACAAGAAATGGAACGTATTAATAGGAGCTTCCCGGGAAGAAGGGGCTTAGGGAGGACAGACTGACCCAAGACAGAGGACTCTGGGGAGGGCGGGAGCTCTCAGCCACCAGTCCCCGGGATGTGCCTTCCCCGGGGCTCCGGCAAGGTCACAGAAGATGCCGCCCTACATGCACGCTGATTTAAGTACAGGCCGGGAGGAGAGCCTGGGGCTGCAGCCACGGCGCGTCCTACAGCACTTTCAAACAACCTAGTAACTGAGTTTCACTCTGCAACTTTGAAACCTGATGGAGTGGTGCTGGAGGGGCAAACAGGAAACCAAAATTAAAAGAGGATCAGAAAGGAAGCTCAGTGAGAAGAAAAGCCGAGGGTGAAAGCAGACGCGTCTGCCTTGTTCACGTAGACATGTGGTCAGGGAAGGGCCCTCACCCCAGGCTGGCAGCAAGGGCTTCTAGGGCCTCCAGGGGTGAGAAACCGGGGCAGGGGAGTAAGTGAGGTCATCGCGGGAAGGAAGAAAGAAAGCACCTCAGGCTGGGAATCCAGGGAGCAGAGGTCCAATCTCTCTGCCTCTGTGGTCTCCTCTGTGGTCTTAGACCGACCGTCCCTGCCCTGGGCCGAGGTGTCCTCAGTTCATAAGACTGTTATACAAATGAGGTGGGAGGGAGAGAAGGATGAACAGCGGTGAGAGGCTGGAAGCTGGGATCTGGGGCTAGGCCCCTCGGTCTTCAAACCCTACTCTCCGGAAGATCACCTGGGCAGCAAGAAGAGAGCCCTGCCTGGGCCCAGCCAGGAGGCGCTCCCGCTCTGGAGGCCGCGTCCAATCGCACTCAGAGGGGTTATCTGCCACCGGCCCAGGAAGGCAGTTCCGGAGCTTACACGTTCCCAGCTTACAAAACAAGCAGATCCCAAGCTGGTAAGAAACCAAGAAGCGGAGGCTGCGTCAGCCCCAGACCCCCAAGAGCAAAGTGATCATACTGGCCGCGCCCCCTCCCTGGGAACTGGAGCCCCGGCCGACGGTTGCTTGGGTAAAGTGATGGATGGTACCTGTTCAGAGCCTCACAGGACAGAGCCAGTGGGTGCTTCCTGCAGTCAGACATCTGCGAAGTAAAAGGAAGAACTTTCTACCTGTCAGAGTCACCAACATAGCAGGTGGCTTCCTTCCCCGCCCCCTCGCTGGTCCACCCAACTTTGTCCTCACCTCATAACCTCCTTTCTCCCCAGGGCCTTATTTAGCAAAAAGGGGTCTGAAATAAAGGAAAAATCTTGCAGAGGGAGCGGTTGGGGAGGGAGGAGTTGATGGCCCTGCGCTGGAGGAGCTCTCGGACTAGTGGGGGAGCTGGAGCAGATGCCCAAGACGGACTCAGATTCTGAGAGCAGCACAGACCCAATAACCAGAGGACCCTGTGGCTGCTGGGGTTAAACCAGTGAGAGAGAAGGAAGGGCCAGCCAAGCAGGCTCCCCGCAGGAGGCCAGCAGCAAGCCCGGCGCTGGCTTCAGCTGCTCTCTTCTCCCAAGTTTTGGGAACCCAATGAGATGTCGCGCAGAGAAGATGGCAAACACTCCAGGGACAGGAGACGGGGTCCTGGTATTCCCTGGATCCCCTGCATCCTCTGTTTTCTCCGCCCCCGGGCAACCCCCTCCCCCATTCTGCTCTCCTTTGCCCCACACCTGCCTGAGAAACTTGTCTGCTTTGTCCTTCCTCCGGGGTCCAGCCAGGAGGATATGGGAGGAGCTCTGGGGCTCACTCGGCCATGCCTTGACTCTTCTCTGTTAAAGTCCCATCTGGTCACTGAGCACCTCGTGGGTGCCACGACCCGGAGATGAGTGGGACCCTGCCAGCCCTTGGGGAACTCCTAGTCTAGGGTGGTGGGAGAGTCAGGGAAGGGAATGCAGAGTGCTATCCACCCCACACCTGGCCAGCAGAAAACCGTTTCCACCGGTGAGCCAGGGATTTGAGGGAACCATGAGACCAACACCAAATGCTTTACCACTGGAATAAAATTGAAAATGTCCCTGGAGCCCACTTTATCCAGAATTTCCAGGGGAGTTTGGTGCAAGTGAGTCACCAAGGACACAACGGCAGGTTCCGAGTGTCAGGACAGCTGAGCTTGGTGGATATTTAAACAGAGCTTGTGGAAAAGATGGTCCAAAACACTCAGGCTGTGCCTGCCCCAAAGCCAAAAGGGTTGCCTCCGTCCTTTCCAACCCAGCCAGCTGTGGGCAGCTCTGCAGCCCCGTGCTCCTCTCCGAGGCTGGCTGAGGACAGGAGGAAACCCAGAAAGCAGAGAGGGCAATGAATCTCCGCCTGCCGTGACAGTGCTCCGGCTTGCCCAGCGTTCCTTCCCTCCGTGAGGGAAAAAAAGAGGCCTAATGGGTAACAATCTCCACGATCGATCTGCAGATTATTAGGGAAGTGTGGTGCTACTCGCCACTCTCCTTCCCACAGATGAAACGCAGGCTTTCCGACAAGGCCTCCAGCCACTGCCTCGGGAAGCCCCCTTCTCCTTCGTGAGATGAGCACAGGACACAGGCCGGGGGGCAGAAATCGTGCTGTTCTGTTCCCCACGTGTGCGTGCCGCTGAAAGAAAACCCAGACCCCACGTGGGAGAAGGTGGCTTGACTTCTAAGGACAATTTCCCCTTAACAGCCCAAGAAACTGTTCCGGAAAGTGAGAATGATGATAACTGTAAGTTACCACTAAACATCACTCATGTGCCACCACTTAAGTCCGACAATAACCCCTCCAGGAAGAATTCCCATTTAACAGATGAGAACACTGAGGCTCTGGCAGACTGAGTGCCCAGTCCCAGGCAGCATCCGCAGTGAGATGGTGAGTGGCAGATTCACGCATCCACATCCACTTCTAAAGGCCACACTCCTGTCATTTTCCTGCCCCTCATTCTTCTTGACCTCAATAAATACCTGATACCTAACAGGAGTGAGCTCCCAAAGTGCAGAGACTGTGGAAATGGCTCTAACTTTCGGAAATCACCAGAATAACATCTGTACAGCCTGGGTACACCTGGAAGTGGGGCTAATTCAGGCCCAGCGGCCACTGCAAAGGTAAGGATCAGGATAATATAATAATACTAATATTATGCTATCGTTACTATGAAGTCTTCCTTGGTGCAGCAAAAACACTGGGCTTTTGGATAGTCCCCTGTAGACAGAATCCAAAACCTGATACTGAGGTCCCAACTCACACTGAGGGGAAGGCAGGATGCTTCATTCTAGTGAGGACTTCCCCGGTGAGATGCTCTGAACAGGTAGAGAGCTCTCAGCTCCCCACAGGCCCAGGACACAGATCCACGCAAGGCCTGGCCTCCTGCCCTCAGCCCCTGGCCCCGGCCAGAGCCCCCCTCCTCCGGGCTCCTCCAACTGTCCCCCTGGGAGCCGAGCGACCCCCCCGGAACCCACGTAAGCGGCAGCTTCCCTGCTCAAGGGCAGGTGCTGGGCTCAGAGGTACCCCGATGCCGAGCACACCCACAGCAGGCCTCCCTCTGAAGGGCGATGCGCAGGGTGGTCAAGAGCTCAGACAGAGTCACAGATGGGAGCCTGAGTCCTTGCTGTGTAACTCTGAATCTCAGTCTCTTCTCCTGTAAGTTGGGAACAGTATTAGGCACCACCACAAGAACTGTTGTGAAGATGCAAACATATAAATGCCTCAAAACTCTCAACATGGGGTCGGGTCCACAGTTGGTGCTCATTAAAGTCTACCTATTCGTATGAGTATGATTAGATCCAAAGATTCAATACACTAGAAGGCTAAGGCACGTCTGCCCCAGTCCATACCATTTTCTGCCGTTTTGTCCCCAACTGTCCTGAAACCCCCTCCAGGCCTCAGCCTGGCCCTCAGGTCCTCAACACATGCAGCTCCACTCAGAACGAAGCCACTCGTTCAGCCCGCCTCTGACATGGACAGGGCCTGGGGCAAGGGAACAAGTGAAAGCCTGTGGCCCACACTCCTCCCCCATCCCGGCTCTGCTCCATCCTACAGCGAGGGACTTCGTGAGGCCCCAGGCCCAGGGCTGCCCATACTGGGGCTTGGGAGCAGGTCTCAGGGCCGTTTGGTCAGAGGTTGCAGGGTCCCTGGCATCAGTGGCTGGGGGGAAGGGTTCCTGGCACCAGGCTCCTGTTGGGAGCATTGCTTTGAACCCTTGTCTTCTGGGGAAGGACATGGCCAGAAGAAGACCAAAGCTGGGACACAGGGCACGTGGCCAGGACAGTTGCACTCACTTGTTTATCCAGTACACTCACGGGGCACCCTGTGCACCCCAGGAATAGAGAGACAAATAAGACCCAGGGCCTGCCTGCAAGGCCCTCACAGTCTAAGAAGAGACTCTTCCTCGTACCTGCAGGAAGGTGAGCCCAGGGGGAAAGGTGTCGAAGCTGGCGGTGGGGCAGCCCCAGAGAGCGGCAAACCTGGGAGCAGAGGATGAAGGGGTGTCCCAGGGACCAAGGGAGGCCAGGGCACACCAGGAGGCGGAAGCAGGCATGAGGCTGAGAGGAGGGGAAGCACGGACTGCGGAGACTGGCACAGTTTGGGGTGCAGATGAAGAAGAGAGGGAGATGAAGCACAGAAAGCAGAAAGGGGTGACCCAGACTCTAAACCCCAGCGCCCACTCTACTGCCACCCGCAGTGTGACCTTCGCTTATCCCCGTCCCCTGGGTCTCAGCTCCCCCATCTACAAGGTTCGGTTGTGGGGGGCTGAGAATTTAGGACCCTGATGCTGGCATGGGGCTGGCTATTACATTACCCCCAGTCCCCCCTTTCAAGCCTCTAAGAGAAGCCGATTAGAGCACATTTCCAGACGGATCTCCAGCAACCCCAGATCCACAAAGGAACAAGTGTGTAGGGCAGTTCCAGCTCTTCCCTTCCTGTAACAACCGGAGAAAAGTCACTGGCCTCCCCGTACCCCACGGCCCGTAACCTGGCCAAATCCTCCGCCTCCTGCTCTGGTCCCAGCTCCTCCAAGGAGCTTTTTCAGCCTGCTTCACCCACCCCTCCTGGTGCTGGGCCCCACCTATGCTCAGAGCCCAACTCAACTCAGTCCTAGGCCGTGGGGACAGTGGCTGGTCTGCCCCTCCTCAGTACACAACCTTGTCCCCGCTCGGCATGGCTGGCACAGAACTGGACACACAAGGGGCATGAGCAAACGAACATGTGCTAAAGAGAGGCACACGGTGCCCCAGAGAAGGGCAACGTCCACGGTGCGCCCTGCCTAGGGTCCTCAGGCCCTGAGACTGTGGGCCCACCAGCCACTAGACAGGGCACTTCCAGAGGCTGAACACAGCGGTAACAGCCAGCCCTTCTAACCCTTTTAACCTCTCCATGTCTTATCGTTGTCCCTGAATCGGCCCTGGTACCATGTGCGGACCATCCCCTTCCTCCAGCCAAGCAACAGCAGAGCTGGGAAGATGCTCAGAGAGCAGCTGGTTCCACTTGTCACTTTGCAGCCAGGAGAACAGAGGCCCCGGGTGGTGAGGGCCTCGCCCAGTTTACTCCAGGTACTAACAGAAAACGTCCCCTTGTACCTTCTGCCCCCATGGCTCTGTCCTGCCTCCCTGCTCAGTGCCTGTGTGGCAACAAGAACATCCACGTCAGCTTCAGCCACTGCGCACCTGCAGCTCCGGACGGCACCCAGCCCCTGCCAGCCTGGGGCTCAGGCTTGCTGAGCCGGAAGGGGCCGGACCCGGGGCTGATCACCCAGCCCCTGCCAGCCTGGGGCTCAGGCTTGCTGAGCCGGAAGGGGCCGGGCCCGGGGCTGATCGTTGTAGCCTGGCTGGCCGCACAGCCCTCCAGAGCCAATGCCCATCTCCTCCAGGGGCGCAGTCCCATGCTACCAAGGAATTAGCCCAATCCATCAGCACCCCCTCAGAACCATTAGCACCTACTTCCCTCAGCTCAGGGAGTAACACTGTGAACAGCAAAAGCCATTCCTCCAAAACTTGGGGAAATATCAGAACTGCAGATTCAGAAATCCCTAGAATGTGGAAGGCAGAGGACACATGACCTTTTCAGGCCTAGCTTCCTGTAGCTGACGATTCCCTCAACTGGGTGAAGGGACGTCAAGACTAGGGTGTAAGGAGGTGGGTAACATACTGACCACCCTCTTCCCCGAATCCATCAGCCCCAGTCCTGTTTCATATTTTTCCAAAACACCACCCTCTTCTCAGCGTACACCTACCCCCCAAATCTCCCAACCCTGTAGCACACGGCTCCTCTGACACACACTGCGACACTCAGAGGGGTCTCCTCGCTACTCAATGCCCTGCTCATACCTTCATAAATTCAACACATTCACTGAGGCCCCCGGGAAGGCAGTACCTAGGTCTCAAAAAGAATCTGGTAAAGGAAGGCAACCCAAGAAGACAGACCAACATGGTCACAGGTGAGGAGATGCTCAGGGAACAGCAAGACTTGGCCCAGTGTGGCAGGGTACGGGGGAGAAGCAGAAATGAAATGAAAATAGTATTTTGAGGTCAGGTCACCAAGAGTCCCCAATACCAGGCTGAGAATCACCCACCCCAACCCTTGCAAACCATAGGTTTGGGTTAGAATTCAAGATATACTCAGAGAGGGTAGGGGTTACCCGAGGGTATCCTCTGGAGTCCTCGGTCATGATCGTGGCCCAAGGACCAAGGCTGTCTAGGCCTAGATGACAAACATACCCTCAGCTTCCAGACCCCAGCTTAGGGGTCACCTGCTCTCTGAAGATTTTGCCCACTAACTAGATCCTTCCTTAACCCAGTGGACTTATGTAGAGTCTGTTTAGCACCTGTGACACTTCACCGTGCTTGATGGTTGATATTTCTATCTCCTCCCACAGTTGAAGTCTTTCAAGTGAAAAGACCATGTCTTATTTATCTCTGTATCTCTAGAGCCCAGCAAAACGACTGGCATGACATACTCGGTCAAAGGATGGATGGATGGCTGGACGGATGGATGATAGAGCCTGACTTGAAGAGTCAGAATTCACGGAAAAGACCTTTATTTCCCAGCAGACATAGACTCCATGAACATATCCTAAAATTACTGCTTGCCAAAACTCTACAATGGATAAAAGTATTTGACCCAATTTTCTTGGTTTTCCCAGGTCCTCTTCCCTCTGTCTATCTATCCCATTGGTGCCCAAAACCCTTGGCAGGCTCCTCACTAGAGCTGAGCTGGGGCGTCAGGCCCAGCCTCCCAAAGACATCATGGGAGAGGAAGAGCCACGACTGGATCCTGGCACCAGAACATCCCTTTAGTAATTACATGGTTCCAGACAGACATAAATAGACAGATTAGCCTTTCTGCATTTTTCTCATAAAAATAACAACAGTTCCTAAGCACACTGGCATGAGTGTGGACATTAAGCATTGCAACCTGCTGTTCTTGGCAGTCGAGGGCTGGCCTTCCTTGCTGTTCCCCCCACCACCTCCTCCTCCTCGGGGCTCTTGGAGGACTCCTCACGCCTGGCTCTGTCCACCCCTATTGCCCCAGAGCAGGTTGGCAGCCAAGCCCTGAGACTGGCTAAGGACTTTTATGAGCATCTTGTCCATGGTTTGCTGTTCTCTTGGCTGAATCTTTATCTGCTTTTAGTCATTATGTAACTAGAAATCCTGTACACACGGTGAAATGATTACATGCCCCGTTCTGTACTAGAGGAACTAAGGAGAATATTCGCTCTATTTCTGCCCTGACCTAGAAGAAGCACAGTCTCGAAGGTGAACCCCCTTGCTTTACACACACAGTTGATCTCTCCCCCTTCCCCTCTTCCTCCTCTTCCTCTCCCTTCTTCTCTTTCTTCCTCTTCTTCTTCCTCCTCTTCTCCTTCTTCTCCTTCTTCTCTTCTTCTTCTTCTTCTCTTCTTCTTCTTCTTCTTCTTCTCCTTCTCCTTCTTCTCCTTCTTCTCCTCCTCCTTCTCCTTCTTCTTCTTCTCTTTCCCCCTCTCTTCTTCCCTCCCTCCCCATCTTGAGCTCACACCTCCTCATTATTTTTTACTTCCCCTCAGGTGCCCATGCTGACCTTGGATCATGACTATGACCCAAGGACCAAAGCACCTATGCCTCTGGCTTCTCTCCATCTTCCTCTCTCTTCTACACCTGACCTTTCCTCCCTCAGGCTCAGGGTTCCAGAATCAGAGACAGGATATTGGGGGCTGAAGTACTGATTCCTGGACCCTCCTCTCTAAGGTCCATGAATTCCCTAGGTGGAAAGTAGCCCCAGCCTCATTCTCCTGGCAGATACCAATCCAGCCAGGCTTCTGGCCACAGGTCAAGCATCTGGATCTGCTATCAGATGACCATGGCTCCTTCTGGAAGACAAAATACGACCGAGACTGCTTGCAGGCCACAGAGGACTTCATTTACTTTTCAATGTGATGCTACTCCTCCTCCAGAAAGATCCAGAACAAGGTATCCGAGGTTGATCAGGCTACGTTCCGCACACACCCAATCAACGATGCAAGGCATCTCTCACGAGGGTCATGCCACTAAATGAGAAGAAAGGGGGATTTGAAGTCAGAGTCCTTAGGTTCAAGCTGCAGCTCCACCACTCACCAGCCGTGATATCTGGGAAAGTCTCAAAAACACAATATGCAATATAAGGTTTTGATCACTGCCAAATGCTGGTGAAAAATAGTATCTTAGTATGATTTGCGTTACTCTTGCTTTTAGTGGATATGAGAATCTTTTCGTATTTTTGCGGCCATGTGTATTTCCTTTTCTATCTGTTTGTAATCTTTGCCCATTGTTTTATTGAGTCACTGGATTGAGTCACAGGAGCTTTAACCTGGAACTCTGGAGGGTCCATAAACCTCCAAAAATTGAGTATAAGTGTTGGATAAGTAAGTGTGCATTCACCTTTCTTGAGAATGTGCTCATTGCTTTTATCAAATGCCCAAAGGGTCTGTGAAGGTTCAAAGTTAACAACCTGTGGATGAGATTGCCACCAAGAAGCTTCCAGGAGTTACAACGATTCTCATGGATCCATAAATGCAAGAAAGTTTAGGTCCCGAGCATCAGTAAACACTCATCTGTGCCCAGCACTGGCTCTACGGGGTCAGAGGATACTCGAAAGGATTAGCTTTGCAAATCTAAAATGAGTCAGCTACCCATGTTCAACTGGCAGTTGAGGTGTTACATTCCTAGGTGGGAGGGTGGTGCCCAAGTTATATCATTACCAATCACTTAAAAAACTATAGTTCCCATAGGTCTGGAAATTGACTGAGAGACGATGACTTTCCATTTGTGATGCCCCAATTTGGGACTGTGTTCACTAGATCTAAAATCCCTTCCAATTACACAGATCAAGTAAAGCTCTCATTGGCTACACACCTATTCACCCCTAGGGAGACCATGATCATTAGACAGCAGTGGGATTCTGATTACCACTCCAGTTCTGCTGTGGGCTTCATTAACCACAACTGCCTTGTTTCTAGAGGTTAAATACTGACCATTGACATTTGCCACTCTGGAATTCCATTACCCCCAGTGAAATGACGAAAATATTTGCAATGGCAATCTCTGCCCCCATCAACCCCTGCCTGCGGAGAATAGTCATCACCGAGGTTTTCAAGGCTCCTGATGCTTCCATCGCCAAGGTATTTCTCAATGACTTTGTGAAAAGAGTAGTGTATGGGTGACCTCTCCTATAAGGGTGGTGGGGGGGGGGTGGCAGTGTGACTAGGTTGCATATGATAAACCCATTCCAGTCTCTTTAAGCCTTTGGATTTCTTTGTAGAAAGGAAGTTCTGATACTTCGGTTTCATTTAGTGCAGGCCACCACTGAGTCCGGGTTTAAGTCAAAAACAAAGCAAATGGCTGGAATCACTCCGAGCCGCTCAAGCTAACACATTAAATCAAGAATCTCTAGTTAGTACATACATCTCGATAAACCTGGCCCAATCCAACACTACATAGCCTCCTCCCTTGCCCGTCACCCGGTAATTCTTCTGGTATGTATGCTTTCTCCTCCTGGATCATACTTCCTTCTCATCGCTCTTAGGTGTGCTAGGGTCTGCCTTAGTCGTGGATATGGAGGCAATGAGGGGCAATGAGGGGTGGCGGAAATATGTCTTAAGGAGATTTAGCACCACGGGGTCTTCAATCAAGTAGAAAGAAGCCCCCTCAGCCAGTGAGGGAGAAGGCTGCGTCTAATGGCAGGGTAGGCACAGAGAGCCTGGGGGGTGGGTCAAGGCCCTCTGAGCTGAATGCCCAAATGTCCCCATCTCAGTTCTCAGATCTCACTCTTTTTTGAACCACGTCCTCACTTTCCCATGAGAAACCTGCTGCAGCTGTGGATTCTATTGTACTACCATCTACAACCTCATGATCACTTTATGATACGTTAAGCTACAAGGCAGTTAAAAAGCAATACTTTGAGGGCATTACAGAAGCACTCTGATTCTCTGGCCATCAACTGCTCTGAGAAGGTAAAACCCTGAGATGATTCGTTTCTTCCTTTCCAGTGCAATCAGAAAGAGCCCACCCACCCCCATCCCAGCAGCCCTCACACTCTGCGTTTCCACCATAACATTCTGTAGCAGCGGCCATTTAATCTGCCAAAGCTTTGCCCTCCATAATACTTTAATTCCGGGCAACTTTAGATGATGAATTTTAAAACCATTTGTCAACATCAGCCTTGCATTATCTGTATTCCAGTTTCTATTGACAAGAAAGTCATCACCAGCTCCAAACCTAACCTGAACAGGTAACCAACCATTCTTCCCATCTTCAAAGGTCTGTTTGCTGTAAAGCTCTTGTGATGTCAGTGCTGAATCAGGCAGGAGCCAATCACGAAAACAGAAATCGCTCTAGGTATATCAAGCAGGATGCAATTTCATACAAAAATGTAGATGTTTATAAAAACTGTTAGAAATACTGAAAGGAATAGGATCAGGGAAAACCACCATCAGCTCTTAGGCATACCACTAGTTTTCAGAGAGTCTGGAAGTTGTAGGAATCACAGGAAACCACAAAAGACGATCTGGGTAGGAAAATGTCCCCCAGATCTCCCTTCTACCTAGGTTCGGTGGAGTGAAAGATGAATAAACTTTCCATTCTCTGTTATGATTTTTCAACTGAAAAGTTAAAATACAATTAGGAATCTGGGCAAAGATACTAAGCTGTTTTCACATTACATACTTAAAAGGACGATATTATATATAATACTTTAGAAAAGCAAAGACGAAAATGAATTGACATGGTTATCTCAGGCTACTTTGGGCCTCAGAGCTAGGAAGCACTCAACTTTCTAAAATCTTGAAGCGCTGTTCGCTTGTCACCTACTTTGACTTTGGACTTTGCTTTTTGTTTTCATTGTTTTCACTTGGACCCTCAACTGGCTTGTCCATGGTTCTGGGATTTCCAGCAGTTTCTCAGTCTTTCTTCCACCAAGACCATCACTTTCCTAGAGAAAAGCTTTTATCTTTGACAATCACTTCCACTAATTCCTGAAAAGAAGTCTTTGATCTCTCTTCATAAACCCCAAATTGGGTCCATACACCAGAATGTTCTATCCTCTTGTGCATACATCGCTCTGCATAGCAATTCACAGAAACTAGCAATGGCTCCTCCCAAAGTATCCTCAAGCATTGAAACCTGCAGTCAGGTTTCTCCAGAAAAGCAGAACCAGCAGGACATGTGTATATGTAGAGAGAGATTTATTTTAAGGAATTGGCTCACACAATTCTGGAGACTTGGCAAGTCTAAGATCTACAGGGTAGGCCAGCAACTGGAGACCCAGGGAACAGTTACAGTTTGTGGCCAAAGACTGTCTGCTGAAAGAATTCCTTCTTGCTTCAGGGAGGTCAATCTTTTTCTATTAAGCCCTTCAAATGACTGGATGAGGCCCACCCACATCCTGGAAAGAATCTACTTTCCTCAAAATCTTCTGATTTAAATGTTAATCTCATCCAAAACTACCTTCACAGAAACATCTAAAATAATGTTTGACCAAACATCCGAGTACCATGGTCTAGCCAAGTTCACACATAAAATTAACCGTCACAACACCTCCTCCAGGAAGCCTTTCTAGGTGCTGACCCACTGAAATGCCTCAGAATGTATCCTTCCTCCTTTGCGGCATCCCCAGGCCTCCTGGGTGTTAGGGTATTTTAGAAACATGTCACATCTCACCCACTTTGAGCCTCTGAGCACCTCAAAGGCAGAATCACTTCTGTTTCATCTTTGCAGCCTACTGCCCAGCCCAAAATGAGCAGAGGTCACTCAGTAAGTGTGAAATGAAAGAGTGAATGATCATTGCAAGAGCTGGGAGCTTACAGCCCAGTGACTGGTCCTAGCTCCTCTTTCCATAGGGTTTTGCCCTCTCAAAACATCTTTTCAACAGACATTTGAATGTACGAAGCAGAATTTCAAGGTAGACCCAGTGTGATTTCTTCGTCAGAGGTGAGACATACATGAGACCAACTGAAGATCACAGAGCACCAAACTCACTTAATATCAAGCCGGTACCACAATCGGTGCCTTGAGAAAACCTCTGTGGGTCTTCCTGCTGCTTGTCACTCAGTGGGTCACCACAAAGGGACAGGTATGCTGGCTAAAACCTCCTGTAAGTCAGAGTGCAGACACTGTGATCGGAGTCCTTGTGCTTCTCACTCTCGTCCAGGTTCTGAGGATAGAAACTGACTTCTTCCTGCGAAGTAAACGCATCAGGCCCCCAAATCACACCCCTGCCGTCAGAAGGGGCTCGTGCAGGGAGGCATTCGCCTCGGAGCTCCCATGGTTCCCAGCCCTGCCAAGTCACTGAATGGCTTCCCCAGACACTGCTCATCCCGCCAGCAGGTCCTGCTGTGAGCCGAGTCTCCTCATGTCCTGAGCCTCAGACAGACGCAGGGAGGAGAGCGTGAGCTTGACACATGCAGCCATGTGGCCATCAGCCAGGGACATCCAGGGCCCAGCCTGCTCTTTTAGGGGGTGAAGACAGACATGGCGTTCATGGCAGTGGGATGCCAGATTTCCCCAGCCAAGTGCAGACCTCTTTGCTGGGAGCCTTGAAAGCTCCAGGCTCCAGGGTTACTTGACAGATGTTAGGGGTAGGACCAAGGAGCCGCAAAGCCAGGAAGGAGAGAGGGAAAGGGAGCTGGTGAGGGAATGGCCTGAGGGGGAAGGGACATCCCTCCAGATCCTGGGCTCTGACGACGGAAGGAGCAAGCATCGCCCCTCACTGGTGTGGGAGAACCAGCGCATATCTGGAGTCAGACCTGCCTCTAATCAGCTGGGAGACTCTCAGCAAGGTCTCTGGGTATCCTGGTCTGTGTCATGATGGAGAGAAGGCAGTCTGGCAATTAAATGGTGCCTGCGTCTCTACTTCCAGGATCACGGCTCTAATTCTCATCAGAGAACTGGGTGCCACCTCTCACTCCGCACCCCAACAGTGCAAACCACGCCCAGGGCCAGGCACCCAGATCTCACCGTCAATTGCTCTTGGATGGACCAACTAAGAAAAGTCTTCCAAAGGGAAAACATGGTTTTTCATTGACCGGTGGGTTAGTAACCTGAGGAAATCCCAGGCCCCTAAACTCTAAACCGCATCTGAAATGGGTCAGGAGCTTTCCTCAATCGTGTTCTGCTGGTAGGTTTTCTCTGGACCAGAGAACAGGGCCTATTCCGTCCTCTGCCCCACCCTCCTAGCCAAGAACAGGACCAGACACCAGCTGGGTGCTCTGTGAAGGATGGGCAGACACAGACAAATGGATGGAAAGGGAGTCCAGTCTCTGCAATTCCCGCCTCGGCCCAGACTGGAATTTTCTTTCCCAATCTCCATTGTTGAGCTTCGTTTCGCAGGGAAATATATTGGTGAGCTCAGAGCTCATACTTCCCCAGTGAGCTGCAGCTCACTCCTTCACCATTAATCTCTAGGAGGTTGGCTCCCCAAGTGGCTCCATTTCCAGTTTTATCTAAAACAAAAATAGACTCTTGCAAACATTCCAGCCTCTGGGTCATCAGTTCACAGGCTTCGTCCAGCCCTGGCTGGGGTTCCTCTCTCTGAGCTCACTCGGAGCACCAGGCCTGCCTGGGCACAGACGGCTAGTTTACGCTGTAGGTTGATTCCACACAGCGCGTTCTTCCTCCAGACCTTTCCAACGGTCCTTAGATACGAAGCTATTCAGAGATACTGATGTCAACCAGCCAGACACCACCGCCAAGGGGCAGGCCCCTGGGGCCAATTACGTCCCTCTTGGGGCATGACTCAGTCATCACTTAGGAGAGAGGCCACCCTTTCTGGGGGCCATCGGGGCGTGCTATTTGTGGTCCTCCTGCATTTAACTCACTCTACTCTGTGGGTGTTTGTTTATTTATATATCTTGCCCTGTGATGGGAGTGGAAGCTTCTGGTGGGTAAGAGCCAGAACCTATTCTGCTCTAGGACCTTTGCCAGAAAATATAACCAATATCCCTCCTATACAATTTTCATTCAAAGAGACCTCAAGGGACTTCCCTGGTGGTCTAGTGGTTAAGACTTCGCCTTCCAATGCCGCGGGTGTGGGTTCGATCCCTGGTGAGGGAGCTAAGATCCCACATGCCTCGTGGCCAGAAAACCAAAACGTAAACAGAAGCAATATTGTAACAAATTCAATAAAGACTTTAAAAAAAATGGTCCACATCAGAAAACAAACAAAAAACCAAAGAGACTTCAAGACAAGAGAAATATTTCTTGAAGGATTAACCAAAGAATAGGCACTGGTGCTAGAGATTCTATAAAGCTCATGCTGGGTTAGACCCAGTGATCAAGAGCTACTTACCCAGGGTGCTTTTCTTAACCGTCACCCTTCCCATCAACTCCCATTAAATTTTCCTGAATTGAACAATTGCCATTATGTCCTCTGCTTGCATTGAGAACTAAGATAAGAAAGAGCCATGTGAAGCACTCTGATTTATTTATAGACGGAAAGTTGTCTAATACTGTATGTGACATGCTGTCCCAGTTTTACCTAAGGTTTTTCCCAAGCATCTTATAGGTACTGTTATACATGTAACATCACATAATACATATAGATATAAAACACTGTAATGTTTGTTGCTATAGTATATGTGCTGTTACTGGTCAAATTTCCCTAGTTACCTTGGCCACTAAGATCACAGACTAAATGCCCACCCACCACTAGGAAATACACAGAAGTTCATTTCGAGTAACTTTCTCTCTGACTTTATTTTTATACTCCTACTTTCCCTTTACTCAATCCCTATCTTTTAATTTTATCCTGCTGTTTATAAACTGCCCTAAGTTCTTTTAGGACAAATAGAGATATAAATCAATTAAGCAATAGATTAACTTATTTCATAGCTTTATCAATTAAGGTAGGTTAAGTTTTGCTACAATAATAAATAATCCCCCAGATATCAGTGACTTAATACCACAAAGATCTATGTCGTATGTATGTGTGTATTTATTTCTCACACTCCCATCATTTATTTCTCACACAGCATCACTGGGAGCTGTGCTCCAGGCCATCATTGTTCAAAGTTGCAACCTGACCCAAGTTCCTCCTTGACATATGCTTCCGTGATGACTACAGTGGGAGAAAGAGGAGAAATTGTGTATTGGGTTGAGGTAACAACATCTCACCTCACTTCTGCTCACATTTCACTGGCCAAAATAAGTCACATGGTCATAATTTGTAATTTTGACTAATTACAAAAAGAGCTGGGACAGACAAAACTACCACTGGTCTGAAAGACGAAAAACCAGAATATAAATTATAAACCAGAGATAAATTTGAGAGTGAAAGAAGGAACTAAAAATAATAACATTTACATAATTTGTAAAATATTTATATATTAAATAACAAATTGATTTTATCTTATTGATGGGCCACAAAGTTATTTTACTCTAAAACTAATTTCAAAAATAAAATGCTTTCCCTCCCCACACATCCATCCCCAGAAAATAAAATAAAATAAAATGCTTTCTAAAACTGTAATATATATAGCTGCATACATCAAATTTAAAAATCTTTATGTTGATAATCTGAACATTAAAAAATAATGTAAGCAAAATAATTTATTCTTGGTCTATATCCACACAGTTTCTTAGACATACCACTCTTTAATATTGTATCTCTGAATTTCTCTGAAGAATGTAATTTTTTCAATATGATCTTATCATTTTCGATTTTTCCATAAAATTGTCTGCAGTTTCCTTCAGTGTTGCATGTTATGATTAATAAATCTGAAATTATTGACTCTCTCGATTGACCCTTCTTTGTAGACTACAGTTTTTTAATTGAGACAGCATTCTGTCTCCTGGTGCAGAGATATCTGGTAAGTTTGGAGAAAATTTGGCCAAATGGAGGATATTGTCAATTTCAATTATTTTTCAAATGGAAAAGAGTAAATATTTCACTTTGAATAATTTCACAGATGCTGTCCTTTTGCCTCAGAGTAGTTTTCCTTGACAAAACATGTCAAATAAGTTGTCTCTATTTATGATTCTTTTGAATGGTTCACCAGTTTTAAATGCTGCAAAATTATAGGCCTGCTCAATTTCACTCCATTGCAGAGGAGAGTAGAAATTCACTTTACTACTCTCTGAGCACCACCACAAGCCTATTCCGTGAACCAAGATATCCCAGACACTGTTACAGAATTTGAATAGTAGATGCTGTGCATCATTTCAGTTCTCATTATTTCATGTTTTTCATCTCCTCCTTCTCTTTCATAGAGAGAAATCTCCCTCCCTTTGGTAGAGATAAAGCACGCAGGTTTTGTTTTCAATCATTGCAATTCACTAAAAGATTGAAAACCTGATGTCATGGGGTGAACCCTTCAGTTAATTTTGATTAAATATTTCCAGCTGGTTTTGAACAAAATGAACCAAAACTTAGAGGGTTTGTTTACACAAAACCTCAGCAAATTTTAGGACCCTCAAGTTGGTTCGCAAAGGAGTTCTTTAAAAGTTCAGATACTCAAAATCTGATTAATGATAGGCAGCAAAAGGAGAAAGTCTATACTGCCATGCTGAAGTAGTATTTTGTACTCAAAATCAGTTTTGTCACAAAATTTTTGTAGTTCCGTTTCTCTGAGCATGTATAAAATGATTTCATTTTTTACAACTACAGCTTATAATTCAATTGATAGAACAACACAGTTATTAATTATGTGTACACCCAACCAATTCCAAGAACATTCCTAGTCTATAAACGTCTTAATTTAGTAAGAACATCATTTGCTCTACAATATTGTGTTCCATCAAAATTTGTATTTTTATTATCACTGAAGAAAAAAAAACCCTTCAATGTTCAACTTCTTGACAAATTCAATTGTATTCATTTCAGCTATTTCATCTTTGACAGAATTAACTTCCAAAAGCTTTACTTTGATTCCACAAATTGGGTGAAAAGTTGAATCAGTGTTAAAAATTAACTTGGTGGAGATTTTATTTGAAGCATCTGATGGCACTGATATAATGCTGGCTTCATACAACTCTTGGAAAAGTTATTCTTCTGCTAGTACAGCCAACACGTCCACTACTATCACTTCACTTTCCATCCATGCCCAGGAAAACTTGGAGTTGAAACTGAGTAAAATTAACTTAGTAAAACAGGCATTTGGTCTAAATGAGTCATGAAATGATATGTAAACACACCTTTTGTAGTTATTTATCCTAATTGTCTTTGAGCACAGACTTGACTACAAACTTTTCAGAGGCATTAGTCCCTTCAACAGACTCATTTGTGTCTTCTAGTTTCCATGTGGTCAGTGGGATAACTACACCGATGGTATCAACAAACTTTTTGCAAGTTATACATTAACATTCACTTTCCTGAAAGAAAAAAAATTGTTCTTTATTTTGTATTAAGCATATATTTGGGGTTTTTGAACTCATTGTTACAGAGATTATGTTCCCCCCTCCAAATTTCTAAATACCAAATGATAGAGTAAATACTTAATCATTGACACCAAAAATAAATGACAAAACCATTCTAGAAAGAATATCCAAATTTCTTATTCACTCTACCACAGAACTTCTCAGCCTCGATTTTCTACACATTTCACATGTAGCTAACGTATAATTTTCCTCATTTTCCAGTGACCCCACTTTGTGACCTGGCGGTCTTTGTGTACTCGCCATATCATAACTGGCTGGTATACCAGATGAATTTCCCCCATCACCACCCAAGACCAGGATTCCAATCATGCTTAGTTGTATCAGGAAGCAAGAGTATCCTGCACGCTGCCCTTAAAAGGTAGATGTTACTTATGCTCTGTCTGGAAAGGGAGCTGGATAAATAGAAGTTTGCTATAGCAAGGGACCTACCTTTTATGTGAAATCATACATTATTAACTCGACCACTAAAGCAATAAAGCTAAAAATGCAACCCCTAAAATAATATTGCAAAGTATACAGCTAAAAATTCAATAGGAAATAAAAATAGAATGCTAAAATATATTCAGTTAACCCAAAAGAAGGAAAGAAAGGGAGAAAAGTGGAACTTAAAACAGATGTGACAAATACAAAACAAATGGCAAAATGACATACCTAAATCCAACTATATCAATCATTACACAGAATACCAATGTATTAAACACTACAATTAAAAGGTCAAGAGAGAGTGAATTTTTTAAGTAAGTCTTAATTATATGCTATCTACAGGAGACACACTTGAAGCAATTTATTTATAAATAGTTGAAATTAAAAGAAAAGAAAAGACAAACTACGCAAACATATATTATGAGGACCTCTAAAAGAGTTGCATTTCCAAAATCACAGGGCTAAAACACAGGAGACACACTTGGTACTTGCTCCCACCATGGATGAAGTAGGTCAAGGGCCAGAGTTTCCTCACACCACTCACCTTCCTCTGAACTTTACCTTCTACAGGTATACCAAAGCCAGCAACCCCTCTCTCCCTGGATCTCTGAGAACATACTCTTCCTAAAAATGCCACTAACTGGCTGCTCTCCTGGACCATGGCATCCCAGGATGGTTTCGGGAGCCAATGGATGGGCCCACACTGGAGCAAGATCCACCTAGAAGAGTAGTTACATAATCGAGGTGGCTTTGTTTTGTTTTATTCTTTTCACTCAAAAATATATCATGAATATCTTTTTTTCCAATTGATTTGAAGATACTTTATCTTTTTGTAATGACTGCATCATTTTCCTTTGTAGTATGAGCCATACTTCCGTTAACTGGTCCCTTAATAACGGCTGTTAAGAGGCTTTTCCAGTTTTCCATTAATCAGAAATTAATGAATATTCCAGTTCATTCTAATACAACTTTCCTCACTGGAACCATCTCCTTCTTATGGTAAATTTTCCAAGCAGGGTTGCTGGGTCAAAGGATATGGGCATTTTATGTTCTGGTATTTGTCACACTGCCTTATAAACGGGTTCTACTAACTTATACTCTTCTGAACTAAGTATCTCTCAAAACCTCAACTAATACTGTTACTTTTTTCCATGCAATCTGTTCACCTTCACTAATAGGCAAAACATGATATCTCAATCATTAATTAGCTTTTTTTCATCATTATGAGGGTTGAACATCTTTTTATATGTTCTGGCCACTTTATTTCTTCTTTTTGTAAATTGCCTATTCAATCTATTTGTCCATTTGTCTATGTGGGTTTTATTTTTCTTTCTCTTTTTATTTTTTAAGGGTCTTGTAGATACTGAGCCTATTAACCCTACTGGAAATGCTGCAAATATCTTTCCCAGTTTGTCATCTGGCTTTAAATCTTTAATCTGATTTTCACAGGGCAGATGCTTTTGTTAAATGTTAGATGTTAAATAAAACTTACATATTAGGAGCCTATAGGGTTTTCTGATTACATGATTAAATATTTACATTAACTCAGATCCATGTCCTCCTAAATAGCCCACAGATAATGCAACCTTCCCTCCAGGAGCAATGATCTAAGCTCTGGGGCCAGTAAGATGTTGATTAAATGTCTTCTGATGACACTGTGCTTCTTGCCTCTATACTTTTCACTTCCCAGCCTCTTCCCCTTGACTTCCAAAGCTCTCACTGAGGCATAATAGAAGCCATCTGCATCATCATCCCCTTCCAAGGCTCCTGTTTTTTTTTTCTTTTTTTTGCGGTACGCGGGCCTCTCACTGTTGTGGCCTCTCCCGTTCCGGAGCACAGGCTCCGGACGCGCAGGCTCAGTGGCCATGGCTCACGGGCCCAGCTGCTCCGCGGCATGTGGGATCCTCCTGGCTCGGGGCACGAACCCATGTCCCCTGCATCGGCAGGCGGACTCTCAACCACTGCGCCACCAGGGAAGCCCGGATCCTGCTTTTTAAAGGTGATGTACCTTCAGAAGTTTAGTCTTAGCATTGGAATCTAGCCCTCTGCCTTTGTGCATTCGTTCAAATAATCCTTAGGAATCACAGCATATGTTTGGCCTGTGTTGGATGGCAAACCCCTTGAAGTGCCTCTCCGGTCGCTAGTGGACTTGCTCGGTTCCATCCCAAAAAGGAAGAAAAGACAGGAAGATCAGCAAGGGAAAGCCCATGGCAGGACTCTGCAGCTCAAGGTCTTACCCCAGCCTCCTTGTCATGGCTGTGGTTGAAATAGAGGTTGTCATCTGTGAACAGGCCCAGCCTTTTGTCGACAAAGCCCAGTCGTTGCCAAACCTCAACCGCCTCCAAGTGCACCGTGGCAAGGGTTTGCTCAAAGAGATGACTTCACCAGCCCAGGGTAGAGCCAAGAGCCGAAATACTTCGTCTTCTGCTGTTTATTTTTAAATCATGATTATGTGTTCCCTCTTCTTTCAAGGACATCAAACATGTAGGAACATTGTGCAGGGACTTCTGGGGGGCCTGGCCACTGGCAAGAGCACAGAGGAGATGTCAGACAGGTGCAGGGAACACTGTATCCATGGAGGATGTTCAAAGGGCTGACCACACTTGGCTAGACTTGCTATTCCATAAGTGTGTCTGGTCCCAAGGCTGTGGTCATCTGGGAACAGTCACGGTGCACAGGGTTCTCCTCTAAGAATAATACTTCTCCCGCTGCATCTCCCAAAGGAAGCTGCTTATCTTCAAGATCAGGAGGTGAAGCTGACATCTTCCTCGGTCTCAGGCTCTTCCAAAGCGACATTTCTTCACTCTGTGCAAATCCTAGCTCTCTGGAGGCTCATATCTTCAAGTAATCTACCCGTTACCACTCCCTATCACTGTTCATTCATCAGAGACCCCAGTGTCAGCTGAACAATTACCTCCACCAACCAAAGTCCCTAGACCTCAACATCTGCACCCAGCACCTGGGCTGCTTTTTTTTTTTTTTTAAGTTTGTCTGTTTTATTTCCAGTCCAGTACCACACACACTCACACGCACACACATACTGCATCCACTTGAACTTGGCCTGGGCTGCTTCTAGCTCTCTTGACCTTCCAATCAACAGTGGCCTTTACCTCCACCCACCTTAACCATCATTCCTTTTGTGACTCCCTAGACCTTGTCTTCATATGTACTCCTTCACCTCTGAAATCTTGAATTCAGTCACCCTGATTTCCGACCACAGGCTTGAATTCTTTCAGCTCACTCATTTTTATGCACTATTGCTATACAAATACATTCCTCCTACTTTGCGCATTCTTCAGCCATATAGGGACCTTCTGCCCTCATTTCTTTGGCCTCTTCTCCCTCTCTCCCTTCCTTCCTTCTACTCTTCACTTCCTCCCCCACCCACCTGAAATTTCATGGTTTGACATCAAAATCCCTCTTTTGTCAATACCCTCAAATCAAACTCTTGTCCCTTTGATGTTTCACCACATCCACCCAACAGAACTGCAACCCTGGGTCATTTTGACCGATTCACTCCCTGTGCCTAAATGTAGGCAGCTAAACCCTACTGATGAAATTAGCTCAACCCTAGGCTTGGAGTCATTATAAATGTCTGGCCACCAACTAACCCAACACTGCTCTCATCTTCCCAGAGAGCTGGTTCAGATCTTCTACACTCTCAAACCTCTGCCTCTGCCTCCGTGCTCTTTCACCTCTCACTCCAGGGAGATGACTCCCTCGCCTCCTTCACGGAAGACACAGCTGCCAGTGGGCAGGAATTTTGCCAGATATTTACCATCAAACCTACCAATTGCCCTCTCTGCCTCCTACCCTCCTCCCTCTCACTAAAATGCGAGATTTCCTTCTTTTGCTCAAATCTAAGCCTTCCACTATTCTTCTTCTGATCTGTTTCCACCTCAGATGTCTCCTATGGACTGTCCACTCTCGCTCTCATCTCCAAATCCTCTGTCTTGCTATTAATTCCTTGCCATCAATACTTAAACATGCTCAAGTTTGCCTAACGTTAAAAAAAGATAAAACAACCTTCCTCAACCCAAAGTACCACCTCAACCCTTCTCAGACTCTCTTCCCCGGTCATAGTCAGTCATGTTTAACCTTCTTTATTATAAAATAAAACACAGATACAGAAGCACAATGTAAATGCATAATGTAATGAATTATTACAAAGTAAATAAGTTTGCCAAGATGTTCAAGAAATGGTATTTTTCTAG
The DNA here is from genome assembly GCF_011762595.2 of Tursiops truncatus. Classification (NCBI taxonomy): domain Eukaryota; kingdom Metazoa; phylum Chordata; class Mammalia; order Artiodactyla; family Delphinidae; genus Tursiops; species Tursiops truncatus. Next base: position 74,055,369 of record NC_047047.1, on the reverse strand, counting down.
CCATCTCAGAAGCCATCCAGGCGCTCCATGTCAGTCATAATTTCCCCTTTCCCAAAACGTAATCACCATTTTGACTTTCACAGTCAAACACACTTTATGGCGTGTTTTTATAGTTGTATCACCATAGTTGTGTCCCTAGACACTGTAGTTTAGTTTTGCCCGTGGTTTCTTTGATACCTCTTTTGAATATCTATTATCTACATGTTCCCCCTTGATCCCTTTCTTTTCCTTTTCTTCACAATGTTTCAGTTAAAGAACCTTGGTCATTTGACCTGCAGAGTTTCTCCCAGTCTGGATTTTGCTGATTGCATACTATTGGTGAAGTTCTACATGGTCCTCTGTCCTCTGTTTTCCTGTACATTGGCCCCTGGATCTGGAGGTTTGCTCAGGCTCAATTTTGATCCGTTCGACAAGACTATAGGTTGTGGTGTTTCTTTCATCAGGAAGTGTTTAAAGTCTGGTTGTCTTTCTTTTTAAATGTTAGCAATCATTGAGGCACAATGTCTAGACCCTAATTCTATCATTTCCTTTTGTAGCTGAAATTCTTCTGTAAAAGATGTGTCTCCTCTTTTCCAACTTGGTTACATGGTGGTATCGCTGATATGGGACAGACAGGATAAATGTTTGATTCTTTCCTTACCCAGTTGTTAAGATAATAAATTTGTTCCATAACATCCTCTCAAGAAGACAAGTAGTTTTGGGGGTTTTTTAAGTATTATTATGAACTCATGGATTCCTCTCTTTTGCCAGTGGAATCCTCTTCAAAATGGCTCCTTTGTCCCTTTGACATAGCTTTAGCAGTCTTTGATAGCTCCCTTGCTATCTGATATGACAAGATGTTCCAGGCTTATCTTTGATATTTTCTATCCCAGACGCAGAATTAGCCATTTATCCAAGAAGCCTTGATTTGTTTTAATGGGAAACGATTTTTCAAGGTCACAGTCTTGGTGATAAGGATGCTCATGGATACGTAGGCAGACTTCTTAAGAGCATGATCTTCATTCCTCTGTCCCCGTTTACTCCTTAGCCCATCCAACTTAATTTCTGCCACCACCACTTCCTCAAAAATATTCTTACTAGTTGCTAAACGCAACTGGCACTTCTGAGACTTTATTCATAATTGACAGAATTGACCACTCCTTTCTTCTTGAAATACTCAGTAACATTGATATCCATGACACCACCTCCTTTTCCTCCTACCTTTTCAAGTGCTTCTTCCCATTCTCCATGGTGACCCTTGCCCAGCCCTTAAATTCTGTGGCCCTGAAAGGACTGAAAACATCTTAAAACTTTTCTCTTTTCACTGGACCTCTCTCTCTGACCTATACCACCCCTCCCATGGCTGAAATTAATTTCCATGTTGATAATTCTCAAATCTCCTATCATGATCTCTCTCCAGAATATAAGGCTACACTAGCCAACCCTTCACTTGGGTGTCCTACCCAGATACTTGTCATGTCTCCATTCCTCAACATGGTCCTGCTGTGATGATTCTTATCTCAGTGATTAGGGGCTGCGCGTACCTAGTTCCCTGAATCAGAATCCGAGCATCCACCTTTGACTCATCTCTAACCCAATCAAAACCTGAAACTGACTCAGTCCGTGCTCCCACCTAACTGTCCAGCATCTATACACTTCTCTCCACCAACACTACCCTTACTTCAGCTCATGCTGCCATCACCCAGCAGCATCTAAGCAAAAGCCTCCCTACCTGATCTCCTGCCTCTGGTGTGGCCCCTCCAGTCCATGTCCAATCCTTCTAAAACACAAACTGGATCACATCATTCTACCATTTAAATGTCTTCACATCAGTCTTGAAATAAAGTCCAAAATTTTTCTTAAGATATTTTTTTTACAAGACCTCTGCTCTTTTCAGAGAAGTGAGCTGATAAGTTCCCTTTCTGCTTAAGGTAGTTTGGATTGGGATTTCTGTCCCTGGTAAACAAAAGCACCAAATGGATATAATCCTATTGTAACTCAACCCACCTCAGGTCTCACCAGTCCATGGCAGACGTCTGGTCACATTAACAACAGTACGATGGCTCTTAGTTTCCACCTACTGTACAGGGACTCAGCCCCACCTCCCAAGACTCCCTCAGTTATTTCATGGCAGCAGTTTCCCCAATGGGTGCCTCACATGTGTTCAGGAACAGTTCTGGTCATGTTCTATTATAACACACTCTTGTCAAATGACTGAGGCCAGAAGAGTGAGATACATCAACTGACTCCATGATAATCATGGGCAGAGGTGGGAGGAGAGTGAGTGTGGTTGGCAGCCTCCACTAAAACCACTCGATTAGCATGGAGGAGAAGCCACCCCCTAGAGAAGGGAGAGTTGTTATCAAAGAACAGGGGAAGGAGAGCTGAGCAGACAAGACAACAGGGACCACCAAGGGCAAGGAGGGCCATCATCAACCACTGATGACAAAATGAAGGCCTAGGGAAGGGAAGAGATGTGCCCATGGTCATGGTCACTGGGAGAGAGAGGTGCAGAGCTCAAACTTGAGCCCCAGGATCCAGGGTGCTTCCCCTGCACACCCACTTCCTTTACAGGAGAGCTGGACACAACTTAGTAAGAGCCAGGAATGTTCACGACTTCTCAGGCCAGTTCTTTCCAATCCACTGTTGAGTTTGAGCACATCCCTGAACAGTGGGGCAAAGGCATGATCTGTTTAACAGCCCAATATCTCCCCAACATGAACACCAGGCTCGCAGGCTCCCCATGATGGAAACTGCCACGAAACAGAGGCCCAGACCACTGCAGCCTTCCTCAACTCAGGAAATGGCCATGTTATGGAGTTGAAGCTTGGCCCTTTTGCCCCAGGCTTGATCCAAATACCTCCTGACTCACACCCACTTCAGCCAACCCTGTGACTCTAAGATCCTGAAATTCTCTCACGTCTCATTAAGCAAATGAACCTGGTCCTTTAGACTTTTCTCTCTCTCCATCCTTCCAGAATTCCCTTTCCCAATTCTATAACCTAAGAGCTCTCCTTTCACTTCTTTCTCTAAGATTTTTCGCCTTTAAACCAAGCCCCAACCCAACCTCCAAATCCCAGACTCCTCAACAGAAAGAAGCCTGAATTGAGAGCAGGAACCCGGAGGGTGGAGCATGCTGGGACTGCTTCCCCGGATGAGGCCAAGCCAGTTCCTCCTCCTCTTGGACTTCAGTGTGCCCTTCCCGATGCCAAGCACACACATGCCAGGCTTTCCCCCATCTTCTGACCCACTATAAGCGTGAAAGATACCCTCTCTTCCCCCTCCCCCAACCACAACCCTCATGACACCAAATTCTCCAGCACTCACACTGGGGCTGCATTCTGCTCCCAGACTAGACCTGAATGGTGGGAAGAGATGGTCTTGGCCCTGGAGACACAGGGGTCCAGGGCTGTTTTTGTTTTAAAAATAAACCACATGACTCTTTCAGATTTGGGGAATGAAGAGCAAAGGGAAAGGGGATATAAGAGAAGCTTCAGGGCTGATTGCCAAAAATGTTTCCCAGCCCCCAATTTCTTTAACTGGGAGAATCTCACGGGGGAGCCAGCCACATGGTCTTGATTTATTACAACTTCACTCATCAGGCTGGTATCCTTTCAGGCGTATTGAACGGCCAACAGGCAAGAGCCTTTTCAAAGCCCCTTCCCCTCCGTCCTGGGGCTGGCCGGTGGCCAGGAGAGAGGCCCTGAAGCAGGAGCCTCGCGCAGCCTCCCAGGAAGCTGCTTCTGCTGGATAACATCCCCCCACGGAGCCAGAAGAAAGCTCTGCAGAGGATCACATGTGACAGAGATCACACAGGGACAAATGGCTCAAGGAGTCAAAGTCAGAATGGACGCCTTGGGACTGGACATAGGTGTGATGGACACATGTGACCATGGGTATGAACGACAGCGTGGACAGTACCACACACAACCAGCCTCCTGTGGGCGTCAGCCCCTCCCCCCGCACTGGTTCACACTCACATACAAGGGCCACCATTCCTGCCTGCTGGCGAGACACGCCCAGCGAGCTCTGTCCCTGCCTGTGGCTGGGACACCACTGACTCCCAAGCTCCCTGTGAACTGGTTGTTGAACCCATGCACACACTCTTGCTACAGACATACACACACACACACAGACTCCCTAAGAGTCCGTCTTCAGGAAAAGCCATCTTAGCTATGCCAGGAGTTCACTCCCCGATCTGGGTGAAGAGTAGGAATAAGTGCGTCTGCTCTCCACAGCCGCCTGCAGGACACAGTCTCTTCATCGAGGCCCTGCGCTGCGATGGCTCCTTGCAGCTGGTACCTGTGCCCCAGGTGTGTGTCTGTGGCAACAAACATGTGCAAACACGTACAAACACCAAAGCCCTCAGACACACAGAGATGAAGAGCAAGTTCCTTCTGGAGCTGGCCGTTGGAGGTCAGGGGTGACCTCTGGGAAGTCAAAGAAGGGACACCACACAGCTCACCTGGTGGCTTTTTCTAAGCATCATCCTAAAGCCGGAAAAGGCATAAAACCAGCCACAGTCCAGCACCAAGACGCATTTTCCCACCAAAGGATCCTTACTAGACGGTCCTTTCCCGAGAGCCAATCAGGGGCCATGTTTCCTGACTTCTGAGCAGAGCCGGGCCTGAGTGTGTTTCCTTTCCCAGCCAGGGGTGCCTGTACCCCAGATGCCCAGCCTTCACACGTTTTTTTTTTTTTTTGCGGTACGCGGGCCTCTCACTGCCGTGGCCTCTCGCGCCACGGAGCACAGGCTCCGGATGCGCAGGCTCACTGGCCATGGCTCACGGGCCCAGCCGCGGAGCGGCATGTGGGATCTTCCCGGACCGGGGCAAGAACCGGTGTCCCCCGCATCGGCAGGCGGACTCTCAACCACTGCGCTACCAGGGAAGCCCCCCTTCACACGCTTTTATTCACAGGCTGCAGATAAGCCCATCAGATCTGTCCCGGGGCCCAGCCTGGCTGGTGGAGGACTTCCAAGCTCTCTGGGGCTCAGTCTACAACCAACCAGGAGACCCACTGTGTGCGCAAAGGACGAGCCAGCCTGGGTATTCCCAAAGGACAAGGTCCCCTACCCCCAGCTTAGGGAGGGGATGCGTTTTATGATTGGGAAACACACTGATGGTGACAGAGGAAAGAGTCAAACTCAGCAACTGGCTGATCTATTCCCCAGACCAGGAAGTTCTAGAACATGATGCTGTCCAGTCAGGTGGCTTTGATGCTTCCCTAAACACCTCCCAGCTACGCTCAGTTTTGGGAAAACTCCAGGGTTGTTGGTCTTCACAGATGATCACAGATGTTGGTTCTGGAAGGGGATATAAACCAATACCTCATCTTCTGAATGGGAAACTGAGGCCAGAGGAGAAGACGGTCCTGTCCAAAGCAGTGCAGAGCTGGGCCGTGAAACCAGCCTGGTCCAGCAACTGAGAACACAGGCTTTGGAGATAGGAGGTCCTGAGTTCAACCCAAACCCCACTGTGGCCAAGGGCCAACACCGGCTTCTCCAGAACGAGCATCCTTGCTGGTGAAATAAGAACCCCACTAGCCCACGGAGTTAGGTGAGCACTAAACAGGACGCTACATGGAAGACTCCAGCATGGAGTAGATGCTTCATAAATGCAGGGTCTACCCCTTCCTGCTTCCTCATTCCTCCACCACGCCGAGCACAGCCTTGGCTGCCTCCTGACCATTTGGTCAGATGATGCTTTGGAGACCTGGCCCAACCTGAGACGACTGACCCAGTGGATGCGAGCACATCAGCTCAGCCCCTCCCAGGGTCAAGGCCAACTGGAGCTCAAGATTCCAGGAAGACCCCCTCCTTCCAGTTAGAGCCCAAAGCCTGCATCACCCTTCCCCTTGTGCTCCAATCCATCACAATAGTAGTACCAAGAGGGGAGACCCCTCCTCGTTTGGTGGCCCTCCCTGAGAAGGAGAGAATCCTGATTCATAGCGTCGCACAGCCCCACGTGTGGCTGAGGACCTGGGCGGTGCCCTTGCCGTCCGTGGACCCTGCAGGGCTTCCCTGAGCTGGAGGAGCACACAAGCTTCGTGGCCCCAGAAGGCAGAGCCAGGACCCAGGGCAGCGACAGGCTGCTGGGAGGTCGGGGGAGTATCGCGCCTGCCACGCCTATACCACTTTCCAATATAAAAAGCATTACAACATGCTCCCTATCTATCTTCTCAACTCGGAGTATAATGGGCCCTCTCAAAACATGATTACTCTTGGGCTTCCTTGGTGGCACAGTGGTTGAGAGTCCACCTGCTGATGCAGGGGACGCGGGTTCGTGCCCCAGTCCGGGAAGATCCCACGTGCCACGGAGCAGCTGGGCCCGTGAGCCATGGCCGCTGAGCCTGCGCGTCCGGAGCCTGTGCTCCGCAACGGGAGAGGCCACAACAGTGAGAGGCCCGCGTACCGCAAAAAACAAACAAACAAAAAACCATGATGACCCCAAGATGAATCTTAGCAGAGGAGCACCATCTGCCAAAGACTATGCTAGGAATTTCTCCAATGGGTAAGAGAGGAAGGAGGTGGCTTTGAGGTCCTCCCCAGAGAGGCCTTCCAGGCATCAGAGGATTCGAGTCCAGCTCCATCAGAGTTTCAGGACACTGACGGACAACCCCAAACATCACACAGTGAGAAGCTGGTTGCTTTTATGGGGCTCAAAAGGATACCTCCCAGGCCAGGTATGTCCAACAACTTAGCTGCAACTCCCCAGCCTGGAAAGGCCAGGCTTCCCTCCCCAACCCAGAAATTGGAAACTCACCTGCCACGTGCGTCTAGCAGAGCAGAACCTACTGCATTGACCCAGTGAGAGAACTAGGCCACCCACTGGGGGGCTCCCTGTGATTGGTGCCTGCAGTGAAGCATTCCAGGCTGAGCCTCCCAAGACACACACTCTGTCTGTTCAGTCTCCACGCCATTAGCAAGCAGAGATTTCCCTAGGCTGGTCCTCAGCAGGCTAAATGGGGAGGAGAAAGGCAGATTTCCCAGGACAAAGAAAGTCACTTTGTCCAGGAACTTGTCATAGCCAGAGTGGGCCATCTCTCCTCTCTGGATTCTAAGACCTGCCACTAAGATATGCTAGGGGTGGTGAGGGAGAAGGGGCACTGGGGTCCAGTATAGTCCAAGCCCAGGGAGTGGAGGGAGCCCGGTGGTCCACAAAGAGTGCTTCAAACCGCAGAGGAGAAAGAGGAAGCTCTCATGAAGACAAAGGACCCCTCAGTTCTGCCTTAATTCTTGGGGCTTATGGACACTATATAGCCATTTGGTTTTATTTTGTTTTGTCAAGGAAGGGATGGGGTGAGAATCAGAATGTCGTCTATCACCATGTCCTTACAGGTGACCCAGCCTGGTGGTTTTCAAACTATGCTTGAAGGAGCCCCAGGGTGCACAGGTCCTGTAAGGGGCGCTGGGGAGCAGACTGAAGGGGCAAGGTAGGGCCCTGCTACCTCCCACCCCACCTTACAAGAGTCATTCCGAGCTTATCTATTCTATGTGCGGGGCTTTTCGTTTGACAAAAGGCTCTCACGGATCCTTAAAAAAAATTTTTTTTTGGATACTTCTTGCTTTTTACAAGAGAAAATAAAACCAAGGCCCAAAGAGAGAATGGAATTGGCAAAGGCCACCGAATGGGATGTGATGATCTCCTGAGTGTCCAGCCAAAGTTCTTTTCATGCAATTCACCCAAACTTTAGCGCTACTTTAAGGGAAAAGGCACCACATAGGAATATTGAAAGTGAGAGGTGAGGGGCAATTACTCTCTAATTGTGGAGCATAAGAAGTGCACATGGATGGGTTTTTTTCCCTGGACAGAAACCACACACAATCCAGGCTTGGACAGAGCACCTGGGACCTGGGCAGGTACCCGTGCTAGATTGTTCCCAGGTCAGATTGATGGCGTCCACATCGTCAGGCCCAGTTTCAGGGCCATCACAAAGCCTGGTAAATGCTTCACTTTCCTGAGCCTGTCCGTGAACTTGAGCATGGAGACAATCCTAGGGGATTTACCTGGCTCAGGTACGGAATCTTTCAAAGCCCCAGACGAGAAGGCCCCAGGCAGGGCCCCAGCGGGGCTGAGTCAGTGTCAGGAGGAGACATGGTGTCAGCGTCTAGCTAATGCGCAAATAGATCATGAATAATTTGCTGGAAGCAGCTGAAGGCCATACGCATTCTACAGCCATCAAATGTAGACTGTACATTGTTTTTAAACTTATTTCATTTTCTCTTTTGCCAAAAAAGGGGGGAAAAAAAGACACAAGTTTTGGGCCATGAGATCAACCCACTTCATCTGCTCTATGTCCCTGTGTTTCTCCAGGCCTGGACTTTTATTGGTGTTTTGTCTGCAATGGGCTTTGGCCATGTAAATGCAAACAAAATGAGGTAACTCACACTTAAATCTTCTGGCTATATCGTGGCTGAAGGCTAGTGCTTCTGAGTGTCGGCAGAGATAGACAGGCAGGCAGGGACCCCAATCAAGTGGTGGCCGTCAGGCCGGGAGCCAGCATGTTGCACAGATTAGGGGTTCAGACCAGTGGTCTGGGATGGGGAGGCTCGGGAAGGCAGGACAGGATGAACTTAGCTACCGCCTGCGGGGTCTGCTTCACGACACCGGGCACTGAGAGTCGCTACGTCCTGAGCTACAGTGGGGCCCCCATTCTGAGTGTAGCACCAGGGGAATTCACTGCCCTGAATGGACCACACAACCCCTGGTAAGGAGAAATGGCCGGAGACCACAGCCCGTCCTCGCTCAGCCTCGCAGAAGTGAAGGAAGAGAAAAGAGCAGGAGGGGGTCAGGCATGGGGGCAGGGGCAGTGGGACACAAATAAAGAGAGAGATGGGACGGCCAGGGGCCAGGAGGCTGGGGACTGAGCCAAACTTGATTTAGAAAAATAAATGCGACATTTCTTATGCCCAAATGACACAGATCTAATTCACACCGTTTATACTTGTTTTAAGTGTATCAAACTTAAAGTGTGCCAGCTGTCCACACCCACAGATACTCAGCACCCGTTTTTCTATCGGCTCTTCTGCTGTGACTCTGCTCAGCCCCAGCAGATGCCCGACACACCCAGGCTCACTGACACTCCAGGTCCTGCAACAGGGGATGCGCAGATTCTTTCTGCCACAAGGGAAATTTGGGGGTTGGCTGAGGCCTTTGCATTTAGAAAGCCATTGGTAAACACCTGAAGTGCTCCCAGGTAACGAGGAAACAGAACCCTCCCGTCGGGGGCAGTGGCTTTTTCCCTCCTTCCGTGTATTCACCTATTCAACCAAAGTTTCTGGGGTTGCTTCACTAGACACATCCAGTGCTCACCAGTGTCTGTTTCTTTTCTTCTTCCTGGAAGTAGAAGACCCTCTCACAGTTAGAGGGGGCCCCGCAATTAATTCTAGCCAACGGGCTGTAAACAGAGGTGATGAGTGTCACTTCCGGGCTGGAGCGGTTGGGGGACCCTCCTTCATCCCCTTCTACCACAGCATCAAGAGAGACCATGCCCCAGACGATCTAATGCAAGTGACGGAGCTTCCGGCAGCTCAGGACTTCGAATGACTGCATGGAACAGAGTCTCTGTCCCTGATCTGTGGTGGACAGGAAGCATGAGCAAGAAATAAAACACTGTATTAAACCCCTGAGATTTCCAGGTTAATTTGCAAGCTAACCTAACCTAGCCTGACTACTACAGTGGCCAACCCCATAAAACCTGTCCCCAAAACAGGAGTTTGGGGGGGAGGGTCAGAAATCAGCAGGATGGAGAGAGAATGGAGAATATAGGGAGAAAAGCCACAGAGAGCAGGGCCTGGGGGCTGCCAAGGGGAACTTTGCCAAGTTCATGGTCTCTGGAGGTCAATCCCGCCCTGTCCCATCTCAGCCAGCAGCTATCCCCCACCACCTGGAAATGCCCTCTGCTCTGCCCCCTCCCCAGCCCTCCCGGGTCATCCGTCAGAGCTGCGTGAGGGGTGGGAGAGACCACCTGAGGGTGGAGACGTGAGCAGCTGCATAATTCAGGGGGCCCAGTGGGAACTGAAACATGAGTCCTCTTGTTCAAAAGTTAGGAAGAGTTTCAGGATGGTGATGGCGTGAGGCCCTTCTAAGCACGGACACCCACGGAGCGGGGAGGTCCCGAGACAGAGGTACAGGAAGGGGCGAGAGCCTCACACGGGGTCTCCGAGCCCCTGCAGCTGAGTCACAGCACCCTGTTCCTAAAACACCCCCAGGAAAAGCAGCAGCTCCTGGAGAAGCCCAATGGGACACACAGCCAGGGCATAGCACACTGCACCCCCCGAGGCCAGGCCTCCCCCTGCACCCCGTGTCAGATGGGATGCTGGGGGAGGTGAAGCCGTGAGCTCAGCCCCGTGGAGGCCCCGGAGGTGCAGGCGTGAGGTTCAGACCCACCACCTCCCCGGGGCTGCCGCCATCAACAGAGTGAAGGAGAATGAGTCACTGTCACGTGGCCAGGCCAGAAAAGAGGCCGCCAGGGCTGAGCTCTCTGGCAATCCCTGGGCGGCACTGGGCAGCCTCAGGGGAGGCACTAGGACATCTCAGCAGCAGCGGGCTCAATGCCAGGGGTAGGGGGAGGAAGTTACAGGCTGGGACGGTACCCAAGGGCTCAGGAACCTTGCCCACCCAGGAGGACCACATCCCCACAAGCTCAGGGCACACTCCCACCCCTCGCTCCCCCTCTCTTTGGTCCAAAGCCGCAACCTGAGGTGGGGAAGGAGGTCTGGTCTCAGCCCCAAAGCCGACCTACTTCATGACCCTCGGCATGGCTCCCCTCTCTCTCCCAGCTTATTTCTTCCACAGTAAAATCCAAAATTGGGTTATATGATCTCAGAGGCACTGTTGTCTCCAAAATCATGATTGTTCCTGAGAGGACTCTTCCTCGAGTGGGACAAGTCATGCTAGCCTTGGGGACTGAGTTCCAAGTCCCCCTAAGAGCAGACGGGGAGACAGGGCTGCATGACTTTACCTCCCTCCCAGCTTTTCTGGAGCCAACCTCCTTGCGGGGTCCCGGGGCCCCTCTGCTCAGCCACAGGTCGTGTGGTGCGATTTCACACCATGGGCGCACCCCAGCCTGGGGCTTTGCCATGGAATCAGCCAGAAACTGTCGTCCAGCTGGCAATGTGTGGGATCTCGAACAAAGGCCATGTGTAAATCACCCATAAAATCTCTCTCTTGCTCCCCACCGAGCTCTAATGGACCCCACAGAATAATTTACGAAGCCCAAGTGGGGAAGACTTCATCCCTCACCCAGGGCCATAAAGCATAGGGTCTTCTGGTCCTTCCCCAACAGTTCCACGGGCCCCAGGCTGGAACAGGGGACTTCCCCTCATGCACGTGCTTCCAGTCCCAACCCAGGGGTCTATTTCGGTCCTGCGAAGGCCCGGGTGTCACGGCCTCAGAATAAGGACGTGGGCAGACGCACAGGGACCCCAGGGCAATTTATCACCATCACTGCCCCCAGGATCTACAGCAAACTCATGTGGAATTCCAGAAAGTTTTTCCAGATATCTATTTCATGATTAAAATCAAGGTGATGACTGTACAGAGTTAAAAAGTCAAATAGTGCAGAAACTTACACGATGAAAAGAAAAACCCCCACCTGACACTGAAATAATCCTCTCATGAGTAGAATCTATTCCCCTCTACAGATACAGAAACTGCAGGAAGAGAGATCAAGCGGCTAGTCCAGGGTCACTCCGCCGGTCTGTAATGGAGCCCAGGCCCTCCGACCACCTGAGGTGACCGGTCCCTCGGGATGGCATTTGCTACCCCTTCTGGAGCTGGGAGGTTCAAGGTGCCTCCTGTCTAATTCCTGAGCCCCACACAGACCCGGATGCACAGCCTACCCTAAAGAAAGATGGGACTGAAGCTGGTTTCTGGTCCCTCTTGTGCCCGTGTGGCGTCCCCAGCTCCTCGTGAAGCTGGTTCCATCACGTCCCCATGCACGGCTCACACTGAGAGGGTCTGAGCTAGGGCTGGAGAGACATGGGAAGCAAGAGGGAGGAATTGTCCCACCTGGCACCCGGGGGATGGGGGCCCTAACCTTCAGAGTAGACTCCAGGGGAGGGTGAAACACAGACCGGTGGCTTGAATGAAGAATAAATGAATGAGTATCTCATTTGGGGACAAATAAACTTGCAGTACCATTGGGCCCTGAGGTAAAAGTCCTGCAGGCCATGAGGAAGGCAGCCGGAGACCACCAGGGCCAGACCACCTGCTGGACGTGCAGGGTCCACCCCAGCTGTGACAGGATGACAGTGTCCGGGGGCGCTCACATTCTGAGCAAGAAACCTGCGCCAACTGGGCCTGGCCCAGCCAGAGCTGAGTGATCTGGGACAAGTCCCAGAATCATCCGAACCCCCAAAAGTACCCAGAAGTCTAGGGAACTGAATGTTAGGAGAGCCCAGGATAGAACGTTTTATGTCCTTAAACAGAATCGCAGAGAGGAGGAGAAAGTCATCTGTGATGGTAAACTTCTCCCCACCCCAGGACAGGGTCCTCTCAGCAGCCATCCTCACTCACCTTAACTACTTCCACCAAGGGCATTCACACCCCTAGAAGTCTGCTCATTCCTTGGTTCAAATTTGTATGTTTTGAAAGTTTTTTTTTTTAATTTGACTAGAAACTGCCTTTTTGTAATTTCTGCTAACCAGCTCACGTCTAATCTCTTATAGCATATTTTCGCCACATTTTCTTCCTCCATAACATGTAACTGCCGGCCTCCAAATGTGCCTCATGGGCATTCACGCATGCGTTCACGGAACACATTTTACTGAGCATCTACTAGGTGCCAGGCACTGGAGCAGAAGAGAGTGTGAAAAAGACAAAAACTCCTGCCTCACAGACCCTGTATTTATTACAGTATTGCTTATAATAATAATAAATAAAATACACAGTACGTCAAATGGAGATAAGGAGAAAAATAAACAAAGCAGGGAAGGGGGGTTAGTACTCAGGGTAAGGTTTTAGATAGAATGGTCAAGAAAGCCGCATGGAGTCAGGACCTAAAAGGGGGGAGGGAGCAAGCAAGTCATTCACGGGGAGTGATAGGTGCAAAGGCCCTGAGGCAGCAAAGGCTGGGGCACAGATGGGCTTCAGGACAGGCATCTACGGAGTCTGGGGAAAACTCCACGCTTAGCGTTTCACTCAACAAGGAAACGGGAACGCAGGGGAATGAGAAGGACGTCTCGGAGATGAACCTTGAATTCGCTCTCATTTCTTTTATAACGTACGTTAGTACTTTATTATCTGCAACAGATTATGCTCACACCTCACAATGAAGACGACTCCCCAGGGCAGTGCCACACCGAGCTGAGAACGCCCTCCTAGCGACCAGCACAACCAGCACAGCCCTCTCCTTGGAGAAGAGAAGGGAGCTCACATCCCTCACTGTCTTGTCACCCTCCTGGACCCCCTCCAGCCTGTCTAGGTCAATCAATCAGTCTCCATCCTTCCTTAAATCACGATGTGCAGCTCACAACATGAAAGATGGAGAAAAATACACACTGCGTATCCGTTCACACGCAACTCAGGTTGCCTTAACCCAGACGCGTGACCTCCATGTTGGGGAGTCCGCACGCGGGCCCGCCCTCCCCCCCGCAACCACGTCACCTCCAATACCAGAAACATGAATCACTCGGATCCTTTCCCTTTTTTTAAGATGTTCCCAGGAAAATCTGTATTTAATTTATGGGCAATTTATAATGGAAATAGACCATATAAAATGTATACAAATGTGCAGGACTGTATATAGGGCTTGGAAGGAGGCAGTTGAGCTTAGCAATAATTAACGTGAAGGGTCTCTTCCCCGCTGCCAGGTAGACGTTTGGATTGCCTGTACTTTCATTAAACTTAAACCAGAAAGGGCTCAGGGGCCGAGGTCCAAACATTCCTCAACTCTGCAGAGGACGTCAGGACACAGAGCCGACGACAATACATTTCACCAGGATTGCCAAGGCCCTGTTTAAGTTTAGAAGATGCCTGTATTGCATTACTTGGACAGAGAGAGCCAGGCTGTGCACCACAATCAATTTTCCGGAGAAACAAAACCATCTCCAACCAAACCAACCCCAAACCAATGTGAGGCCGCAAGGGTTTGCAAGGCAGTCAGCAGACACACAGCACACCTGTCTTCTGTCCCCATTCTGGGCTCCTTGGCCTCCAAAGGCAAGACAGCTGCTGCTCCCCGCCTAGGGCCGCCCTGCTCAAGTCGAAGAAGAGTTACAGAGAACTTCAGAGTTGCCAAGAGTTATTTCCAGGGGACTTTGATCAACTGATGCTGTAATCTCTGAAAGGAAACATACTTCATTTAGAAGGTATTCTTTGGTGTCATTCCCAAGGAGAAGGCATACTTGTTTTTGGAAGAACAGAGCACTTTCTCTCTCTCTCTCTCTCTCTCCTTCTTCTTCTTCTTCTCTCTCTCCCTCTCCCTCTCTCTCCCAGCCGTGAGCACTCTAATTATGATGGTGCACAAACAACCTTGCTGAACACAGGGAAAGATCATAGAACATGCTGTCAGCCAGAAAAACATGTTTTCAACAATGCCCCATTAGGAGCCAAAATCCTAGATGGCGACAACACCATAGCCTAAGGGCCAAATCCCAGGCTCCAGCCTTTCCCGCCCACCCCCCTCACGGGTCTCCTGCAGTCCCCACCCCCTGAGGATTCCTCCTCTCTGACCCCATTCAGGGTGAGACCTGAGTGTAACAGAGGCAGGCCCCCCTAGAACACATATGGGTCCCTCGAAGCCCTTGGATGCCATGGTGAAGGGTGGTACATTTAAATAAGTTTTTCCTGGCATATTCTGACATGGCTTAGATCAACTACCTCATTTTTCAACAATGAAAAGATTAAACAGTTGTTAAGAGTTATAATATGATTTAATATGCTATTAAGCAGAGATGTAAACTATCAACGTTTAAGTTTCCAGAGAGAGACTTAAATATCAATTATATTCGAATCCAGTTTGTATCCAGCTGCCCCCACATCCCCATCCAGAAGCCCACATCAGGGGCAGCTCCCTACCACTGCCATGGGCACACACAGCCCCTCCGAAAACAGCTTTGGAAATCCAGTTCCCGTGCGCTGGTTTCAGGAGAATTTGTCGCGGCCAGGGAAACCAGGCTCAGGCTGTTCGCGACACTTCTTTTCCTTTAAATGGAGAACGATATCAAGTTTTGGAGACATTCTGGGGATATGTCTCTGTGCTGAATGATGGGAAAGGACCGTTAAGTACCTGATTTGAAACCAGAGTAGGACTCTAACTTCTGAACTCTCACTGGTTCAGTGCTGGCAACTTTTCAAAGTGTTTTTGTTTGTTTGTTTGTTTTTTCCAAATTACCTTGTAAGGCAAAATACAAAAAAAAAAAAAAAAATTCTTTTCTTTATCTGTTTCCTCTCCTTGCATTCACGTTTAAAAATATGGGTTCTTGTCTCACTTTACTCCCCAAACCATTCAGCCTGAAAACCCGCAGCCCCTGCTGTGGACACCTTCCCGATTCGCAGAGCCCCGTTTACATAACGCATCGACAGCCGTGCATCCTGCCTCAGTTCACCTCCAGGCCCCTGGACAGGTTCCGACACCGTGGGCCTCACCAGGAGGATGACTCCGTAACCCATTTTATCAATGGCAGCTGCAGGACGGAAGGGAAGGCAGACCCCACTGCGGGAGGAGCTCTGGTCAGCCTTCACAGAACACAGATGTGCCCTCACCTCCTGACCGTCTCTCTCCCTGTTCACTCCAACTAGAGCAGATCATAGCGGAACGGCACCAGCAAGGCAGGCTCTTGACACTGTCTTGTGGTCCAGCCAAGACCCCTGTCCCGGCCAGACCCACAGGCCCCCATCTCCCTCCATCGGACCCCGGGCAGCTTTAAAGATGATAAAGAAATCTGTGTGTGGGGAGCATCACCGTCCTGCTCTTGACAAGCGTCCGGGGGAAGCGGCTGAAAGAACATGTGAGAAAATGTTTTGCAGGGTGACTATCTCCTGACCCCAAACTACGGCTGCCCAATATCCAGGAAACCAGAAAGTCCTTATCAGGGCAAGATTGTGGTTGCAATTATTTAAAAATGCACATTCCATGTTTTTCAAGGGGAAGCCAGACTCCCCAAAGTAACAGTAAATCAAAACAGAAAACCACGCCCGGGCATGAGGCAAGCACGTAGCCGCTGATGCGTCTTAGAGGAGAGACCTTCCGTGGCTGCTGTGTGTGCGCTTCTGCGTCAGTGCAGCGACTCTTCTCCAGTCGCCAGGTGTGAGGCCCTTGGGGCTGGTGAGATGCAGCCCGGTGACCTGGAAGTTTCCTGCCTCTCTGCCTGCTACTCTCTCCAGCCTGCTGCAGAAGAAGAGACTCGGGGTCCACTTCCTTTATGACTTGTTTGGCTTTCCAGTTGTGCTCCTGGACAGCTTGTGATGAGCAGGGAGGGGTCTCTGACCCTTTTCCTCACGTACCCCAGCTGGCTGCACCTGTCGGGCCTCTGGCTCCAAAGGATGGGCCTGTATCTGGGTGAGAGGGAACCTCGGTGTATCAGTCACCGCGTCCCGAGCACTGTTGCCAGAGGCCAAGATGGGGTCTCGCCCTGAGTAGGTCTCCCTACATGTGTGTGTGCACACCACACTCTCACACACGCACACAGCCACACACCTCCCAACAGGCACACTCACACACCTGCCGGCATGCGCGTGCAGGGCTCTCTGAGTGACAGACCCTGGCACGGCTGGCGGCAGGTCACCCGCAGCCTCGGCCTCCGGAAGAACCAGGGCTCCCTCCATGCTTCCTGGGCCGGGCGTGTGTGTGGGAGTGTAAGGGCTGGATTTAGGATCTGGATAATATAAATAACGGACCACCACACTCAGATCGTCTTGTTTCCATGCAACCACAATCCCATGACCCTCCATTACTCTCCAAGCCACTCTTGTCGTATAATATATGAACTATGCATAAACATTTCTGGGTTATGATGGGTTTCCTAAAACTAAGAGAATTTCAGCCATAACACTGACATTTTTTTTCTGGAAATTAAAGCCTGGGAACAGTGGAAATCAAGTCCATCGATTTATGAATCGTGTTTCCGCACACAGCTCAGTTCCCAGCGCCTGTGGGGAAACAGAAACACGATCTCGTTTCTGATGGCGTGGCCACTGAGGCCAGCAGGCCTGACCCTGCTCGGTTTTCCACTTCATACCAGGAAGCCAGACTCTCCAAATAAGGGCCCTGCTGAAACCCAAGTGAACTAATACTTCAGGAAAGGACAAGGACACATCCAAGTAAGAGGGGCCTGTTCATTGCTCCTGGGACACGGGCGTCCCCTACCACTGCCCGGCTGTGGCACGAGGGGGACAACACTTCAGAGATGCTGGGACAGGAGGCTGGGGCCGTTCATCTGGGCCATTCCTCAGACACCAGGTCTGCACCCCGCTGTGAACCAGGCCTGGTGACATGGTGCGGGGACTGGTTGGTGTGTCAGCCTGTCCCCTGACTGTGACCTTCTGCTGATGGCGGACACGGACCCCCGACACCCAGCAAGCTGGAGGCCCGACCAATGTTTGCAGAATGATCACTAAGGGAGGTTTGAAAATGGCTTCAGGGAGGCAAAGAGGGAGTGGTGCCAGGCATGGAGGGAGGGCTGAGAGAAACCGGGGAAGCTTAACACACAAGGTGGGATCTGGGTATGGACACGAGGGTAGGATCTCAGCAATGCCGGCGGGAGAACAGACTAGGTGGAGGGAACACAGGGCAAAGCTAAGGGGTGGGGCCGGGGGGTAAAGGAAGAGTGGGAACGTCGCTTCGATGAGTGCTTTGGAGATGAGAAAGGAATCAGGGATGCAGCAGTTGGGATAAAGACATCCCTGGCAATATCTAATAAACGTCCTTTATAAGATTAAGGAAGTTCTGTTATATTCCTTGTATGCTCAGGGATTTTTTATAATCATCATAAATGGTCATTTAATTGTATTATATTTTTATTAATTTATCAACATTGTACTGAAGGTACTAGCTAATGCATTTAAGAAGAATAAATAAAATATGTAAGCATTAGGGGCTTCCCTGGTGGCGCAGTGGTTGAGAGTCCACCTGCCGATGCAGGGGACACGGGTTCGTGCCCCGGTCCGGGAAGATCCCACATGCCGTGGAGCGGCTGGGCCCGTGAGCCATGGCCGCTGAGCCTGCACGTCCGGAGCCTGTGCTCCGCAACGGGAGATGCCACAGCAGTGAGAGGCCCGCGTAGTGCAAAAAAAAAAAAAAAAAAAAAAAAATTTAAGCATTAAAAAACAGAGAGAGAGAGAGACCCATGGTGATGCTTCTGTGCTAGAAGGGCTCTGGGACGGCCTGGAGGGGCAGACTGCCACCTGCACGTCTCACTCCCGCTCCTTCCTGGATGCTTCTGTCTGCAGGGTTTCCTCAGCCAGGATGGCCTCTCCACCCCTTCCTCTAGGATAAACCTATCCATCCCTCAAGGCCCTGCTCAAACTCCACCTCTTCCAGGAAGCTTTCCCTGAACTCCTCAAAAGGCAATAATGCTCCTCTTCCTCCCCTGTTCCTATTTCTACTGAGCACAGTCTGCTCTGCCCAAGCCAGCCATCCGTTTAGGGCCGTGACAAGGCGGAGGAAGCATTTCAGGGACAGTGTTGCCGCAGAGGACAGTGCTCTACTGGAAGAAGGGCCACTTCCTACACCATCAGTTGCCCCCGTGGTGTGACTTAACCCAGGCTGAGCACACAGGACTGCAGAGAGGGACCTACCAATCCTGAGGGGGACTGGCTTGGGAGGGGGTGATCCAGCCAACCTAGCCCCTCCCCACTTCCCCACCCTGCAGGGACCCTGCCTGCCTTCCCAGCCCTTGACCCAGGAACCAGGACTTCAAGGCTCCTGTAGAAAGAGACTCCTGCACCCAGTTCAGGGGGCAGCCCTGCCTTCTGCGCCTCCCCACAGAACACCCAGCCGCCCGACCTCACCAGCACGCCACAGCTAGAGACCATAGTCAGCACTCATTAAAGCCAGGCAGCGTGGCCTGCCCAGTGCCAACACTTTCTGGCCACCATCATGTCCAGCCAGCCCAGCTCCCAGGAGGCCAACTAGGCCTGCCGGCTGGCACCATCCACCCCCAGGGCAACCTGTCTGGTCAGAGCATCTGAAAACTTCCCTAGCTCTGTGAGCAAACCCACTTTTACAAGGTGGGGGAGGGGACGGGGGAGGGGAGGGGGAGGGGAGGGGGAGGGGAGGGAGAGGGGGAGGGGGAGGGGAGGGGAGGGGGAGGGGAGGGGAGGGGGAGGGGAGGGGAGGGGAGGGAGGGCGGAGGGGAGGGAGGGGGAGGGGAGGGGGGAGAAGAGGCAGGAGGGTGGCAAGAGCTCTGGTCTTGGTCCTTCCCACTGAGGAGGAAGGTGGGAGACTGTCCCTTGCCTCTCCTGGTGCGGTGAGGCGTGGGCCTACAACAAGGCCCCCCACCTGTGAAGAAGCCAGAGCCCACCCCAGGCCTCTGGGTCCGCAGCACAGACACAGGCCCCAGGACTCTACCCTGGTCATAAGGAAGACACAGAACATGTTTCATGGATTATTTACGGGGCAAACACTCACATGACAAACTCTTTTTATTCCTTTTTATGGTTGTTTGGTTGTTTCACAGTGCTGTGTTAGCCTCCACTGCACAACAAAATGAATCAGCCATTGAGGAGGAGGATTATAATTTTTGTGACTTTCTGTTTGAATGAATAAAAAAAAAAACACTTCAATTTTCTGCCTGGCAAACCTTCCCAAGTACCTAAATAATTCTAAAAGGTCTAGTAAATTACCGAAAGTGTCCTGATGAGATCACACACACATATGTAAATATGCATATACATAAACATATACTATATATTAACACACAGAAACGTGACAAAAAAGTGAATCAGCCACACATACAGATATCCCCTCCCTTTTGGACCTCCCTCCCATTAGGTTGCCGCAGTGCACTAGGTAGAGTTCCCTGTGCTATACAGTACGTTCCCATCAGCTGTCTATTTTATACATAGTATCAATAATGTCTATGTGTCAATCCCCGTCTCCCAATTCCTCCCACCCCACCTCTTTCCCCCTTGGTATCCATACATTTGTTCTCTATGTCACATGACAAAATTATTCTTCATTCAACAAAGGGTCCTCTTAGGGAATTAACAAAATTTTCTCCAACACCTAAGTGCCCCTGGGAGAGCTAAGTAAGGCCTTACCCCAAATTCTCACCACGGAGGTGTTGGTCACTCACCCCTTAGTATGAATCTTCTGCCTCTGGTAGAATTCAACTTCCTGAAAGAACGGATTCAGTGGAGGACTGATACAGGCTGGTCATTTTGGAGCAAGGGTCACAGTATGAGGCTGGGGAGAGCGGAGGAGAGAAAGGGGACTTGTTCAGCCAGAGCATCGAATAAGGAGATAAAAGAAGAGCCGGCATCAGTCAGAGGCCCAGCAGGAAGAAATGAGGGTCTGAAACAGCCTCTTAGATTTGGGCACTGCATTAGTGTGCTGGAGCGGCTGTGACAAAGTACCACACACTGGGGGGCTTAAACAACAGAAGTTTATCATCTGCCTGTTCTGGAGGCCAGAGTCCAAGATCAAGGTGTCTGCAGGGTTGGTTCTTTCTGGGGACTGTCAGGGAGAAGCTGTTAGCCGCTGGTGGTTTGCTGGGCATTTTCAGTGTCACTGGCGTGTGGAAGCATCACCCTGACCTCCGCCTTCACCTTCACGTGGCCTTCTTCCTGAGTGCTTGTCTGTGTCCACATTTCCCCCTTTTATAAAGGACACCATCGTATTGGATTAGGGCCCCTCTAGTCCAGTACGGCCTCATCTTAAGTAATGACATCTGTAACAGCGTATTTCTAAATAAGGTCGCATTCTGAAGTTTCTGGGGGTTAGGAATTCAACACGTGAATTTAGGGGCACACGATTCAACCCATAAGAGGTTGGATACTACCATATGACCAAGCAATCCCACTATTGGACATATACCCAGAGAAAACCGTAGTTCAAAAAGACTCATGCAACCCAATATTCATTGCAACACTATTTACAATAGCCAGGTCATGGAAGCAACCTAAATGTCCATCAACAGACAAATGGATAAAGAAGATGTGGTACATATATACAGTGGAATATTACTCAGCCATAAAAAGGAATGAAATTGGGTCATTTTTAGAGACGTGGATGGACCTAGAGACTGTCATACAGAGTGAAGTAAGAAAGAGAAAAACAAATATCGTATATTAACGCATATATGTGGAATCTAGAAAAATGGTACAGATGGACTGGTTTGCAAGGCAGAAATAGAGACGCAGATGTAGAGAACAAACGTATGGACACCAAGGGGAGAAATGAAGGTGGTGGGATGAATTGGGAGATTGGGACTCACATATATACACTAATATGTATAAAATAGATAACTACTAAGAACCTGCTGTATAGCACGGGGAACTCCACTTCCCTGTACAGTGGAAACTAACACAACACTGTAAAACAACTATACCCCAATTAAAAAAAAAAAAGAGGCACCTCTTCGAGGATGGAGTTGTGGTAGAAGGGAACTCAGCCGCGACCAGCTAAGAGAACTTGAACAAGGCACTCCCCTGCCTGACCCTCAGTCTATGGTATGTGGATGGTGGGTCCCTCCCACCTGCCTCCCAGCATGTTGAGAGGGTCCATGAGGACGGGCCTGTGCTCTGCAGGCACCAGGGCAGTGTCAAGGTCTCAGCAGAGCCTCGCCTGCCTAGATCTTCGAGGCCCTTCCATCCCTCAAAGAAGGTCATGGGCCTAGCTTCCAAGATTCCCAAGCCCCTGGGATGAGGGAGCTGGGACACTGCAGGTGCAAAAGTACGGCCTGACACCAAGTGCCCTGGAGACTTCTTAAATGGGTAAGGCTCAAGGACCACAAGGCAGAGACTTCCACAGAAAAGCGTTCTATGAACAATCCCAGTAAATTCCTGATGTTGCCTGCAAACAGCTTGTGCGACCAGGAAGGAATAGCACTATCTCTGCCCAAGTCAGGCCCACCCACTGCCTTCAGAACAGAGCCAGATAAGGGAACGCACCGCCCCAGCCCCTATCACTGGCCAGCACCTGGTAAGCCCTTAAGGAGCCTTAGACTGCGGGAGGGAAGACCCACTTGCGGAGCGAGGGCGACACCCAGTGGTCATTTAGAAAATGGCATGCTCAGGCCCAGTGGCCGGACAGGAGAGAGGGAAGCCGCCCCACCATGTTTACCCAAGCGGCTCTGCCAGATTTGCGTCCCACATCCTCCGGACTCCACGTTGAGAAGCCAAGTCCTAGGAGGGACAGCAAGGTCTCCTTCACCTTCACAGGGCCATCTGACCGCCCACACAAAAATTTAAAAGAACAAAACCAGGCACGAGAGTGGGGCAGCTGAGCCCTCCTATTCAGACCACTCGTGCCAGCTGTGGACAGTCGAGCTGACCCTCTAACAGGGTTCTGTTCCCCAAGGGACACCCGCAGCAGGGCTCCCAGGCACCTCCCAGCAGGTCTGGAGTAAGGGAGCAGGGGGAACTCAGCGGCGACCGAGGCTCCAGGCCTGGCTCTGCACCAGGACCCGGGAAGCCCTCACCCCCACCGGGACTCGCACATCCCATCCCTGAAGTGTGGGCGCAATGGGGATACAGCAAAGCACCTCTGAGGGCATTTGCAGCTCATATGCCCTCTGGGTTGTTGTGAGCCACTTACTTTCAAGACCCTGAGCCTTGTTGGCGCCAGGCAGAGCTGGGTTCAAATCCTGCCTCTGCCCTTAACCAGCTCTGTGGTCTTGGGCAAGTCCCTTAGCTCCTAAAAGCCCTTTTCCTCTGATCTAAAATAGGCTTTTAAAAGAACTTGCCTCACAGGGTTACCAAGAAGATTCGATGATACAGTATATGGAAAGCACCCCACACTGTACCTTTCCCATAACAGGTGCTCTTATTATTTAAAATAAGGGTTCTTTTAAAAATATATATAGCATGAAAATAAAATAAGGGTTCTTCTTTTAGCCTCAGCTCTACGGCACGTGTCGAAGACAGCTCAGTATGGCATTAAGTAATGGAAGATCAGAGAAGGCATCTACGTCCTCTGCCCTTCCGCAGAGCCTCTCAGCCACAGACTCCACCCAGCCCTGATCCGCGCATTCCCACGCAACACGAGGCCCAAGACCACTCCCTGACTGCCTCAGGGTCAAGTCCACATTGATCCCGCCCTGCATTCCATCCGGGAACCCCCTTCTGATGGGGGTGGGAGAGGAGTGTTCCTGTTGGGCTGGGGGTTCTACCCCTGTCCAAGTCCAGCCTCCCTGTGTGACTGGAGACCATCCCACACCCACACCAAATGTCAGCAACAGCCCTCCGACCTCAGAGCTGGCCGCAGTCTGGGGTGAGCACAGAGGGTCTTTCAACTCAGTGATTTTAGATAAAGGAAAACAGTAAGTGGCAGAAGCAGGTGTAATTAAATTTAAGTGTATTTAACTTGACCTAATCTATCCAAATATGTTATCTTTTCGACCCACAGTCAACATGAAATATAATTCATGAGATGTTTTACATTATTTTATTGGTACTAAGTTTTCAAAATCTGGTATATATTTAACACAGCACATTTCAATTTGGACACTAAATTTTCATCAAAAGTACTTGATCTGTGAATCTGTTGTTCTAAACATCTTTTACATTTTTCCAATAACTGAACTGAGTATTTAAAAAATTTAACTTAATTCAAAGAAAATTAAATAAACAGTTCCTCAGCAGCAGCAGTGATACTTCAGGTGTTCAGCCACACATGCTAGTCTACCAAGTTGGACAACACAGCTCTAGATCCTTTGAGTAATTCTTTTTTTTTTCTTTTTCTTTTTGGCCACGCAGCTTGAGGGATCTTAGTTCCCCGGCCAGAGATCGAACCTGTGCCCCCTGCACTGGAAGCGTGGAGTCCTAACCACTGGACCACCAGGGAATTCCCAAGTAATTCTTAAATGAATCCACACCCAGAGACACAGCTCTTCGAAGTCCACGTCTTTTCTTCTTGCTCTGCCCGGGAACTCAGTGTTTTTGACCTTCATACGTTATTGGGCTGGCTGTGTGTCCCAAATCCCTCCTGACGATCCGTGGGTATGTGTAACAGTCAAAGCATCAAGATCGGTATCCATAGAGTAGAAACGAATACGGCGCAACTTCTGAGAAAGTAGCCGGTGCCCCAGAGAGTCCACGCTTGTAAAGAATCAGAGGGATAAGTCCAGTCTGCACATCTCACAGACTCGAGGGACCCGAGAGGAGATGCCATCCAGTGGCCACGCTGCTACTCAGACAGCTGTGCAGCAACGGAGGCCCACACAGAAGAGTGACTGGTCCAGACCACAGAGGCAGCACTGGAGCCCAGGTCCTCGAATGCTCAATTCTGAGCTAATAGGTGAGACAACTTCACCAACTCCACTTCCTGCAACCTTAAGTTTCCCTAGGAAGGCCGAGTCCTCCACCACGGGGGCACCTGGGGGCAAACGTCCCACGTGGTCTCTGGACTGGGAGACAAGATCCCGACCCTCGGCAAGCCCTGTCCCCACTCACACTCATCATCTGTGAAAGGAGGGGTGTGTTCATTTCCTGGGGCTGCTGGAACAAAGGACCACATACTTCGTGGCTTAAAACGACAGAAATTTATTCAGAAGTCAGAAATCAAGGTGTCAGTAGGGACCATACTTTCTCCAGTGGCTCTAGGAGAGGTTCCTCCCTTGCCTCTTCCAGCTTTTGGGGGTTCCAGAAGCTCCTCAGTTTGTAGCTTCATGACCCAAATCTCAGCCTCCATCCACATGGTCTCCTCTCCTCTTCCGTCTCAAATCTCTCTCTGCTCTTCTTTTAAAAGGACACTTATCATTGGATTTAGGGTCCACTCAAATAATCCAGGATGCTCTCTTCATTTCAAGAGCCTTAACTTAGTCACATCTGCCAAGATTCTTTTCCAAATAAGGTCATATTCACAGGTGCTGAGAGTTAGGTCTTAGGCATATTTGCAGCAGGGGGGCTCCGGACCAAATGAACTCCAGGTCTCACTCAGTTCTAAAACTCTGTCACAAAAATGTCAAAGAGCAACTATTTCAATATCTCTAATGCATCCAGGTAGGCTAAAAAAAAAAAAAAAAATCAACATCCCAAGAGGTAAATGGACAATTTTTACATCCAATTTGGAAGATACTCCAATTAGTAAGCAGACATACATGGATGCCCTGCCTTCCTAATGTCAGAGAGATGCAAACCAAGACGAGTCTTAGATGTGTTTATTCTAAGAAAATGCAAACCCAGCACTGACAAGGACGTGATGAAACTGGGACTTACACATGGACCCGCCATTTCTTCCCAGGGAAAGAAAGGGAGGCACGAATTAAATTGAATTGAATTGTAGGTGGGTATGTAAATCAGCAAAACTCCTTGTGGGAAAAAGCGTGGCAACATGTTCCAAGAACCTTGAAAATAAAGATGTCCATTGGCTGAAAATTCCGCAGCTGAGAATTCACCCTGAGGAAATCATCCTTGGAAACAAATGTCTGTCTCACATTATTTACAAAATCTGAATATTGCAAACAACATACACTTTCAAGAGAATGGGAAGAGTTTTGCGTGGACACTCTGCAGCCACAAACGCAACTTTAAAACCAGGAAAGCAGCTAAGGTGAATAGATCTGGATCACCGAGGATGAGGGAAGGAGTCTTCAGAGACGCGAGCCGTGTTTAGTTGTGGGTGAGCAAGAGCGTGATGTGTCTGCTTTATAATTATGTCATAAACTGCATCTGTTTTAAGCATTTTTATACTTCAATCGCATTTTAGGATGGATGGATGGATAGACAGATATATAGTGGTTTGGGGTTTTTTCATTTTGTTTTTCCTTTTTAAGAGGTAGATCCAAGAACCGTTAGGACACCAACTGCCCCGGAAGCGGAACTCCATCTGGGACAGAGCCTTGAAGGGCTCCCAGAACCGGAAGATGAATCAGCAGCGATTTCTTTGTACTTCCATGAAGTCCACAGCTGTTGACACACACGGTCCTGAGCGAGGATGAATGGAAGGAGGTCCCTAGGTTTCAGATCCCAAGAGGTGAAAATGTCATGACCGTGACTCCCGGGCCACGCCCTTGCCTCCTAGGACGCGCCCCTCACCCTCCCGTGGGAAGCCAGGCGCGGGGAGCGGGCGTCGCTCTGCAGCCGAGGAGCCTCCCCCGACGCATCACCCCGGGGGCAGCTGCCCGGAGCTGCAAGGCCGGTGGCACGCGACACACACCTGCCCTTCCGGGCCACCCCTCCTCTCCCCGGCGATCGCCCTGCGCAGCCCACCCGGCTCACCCCAGCTGAGCGCGCAGCCCCTGCCTGCGCGGCCCTCCCACCCAGGTCAGCGTGCTCCCGGGATAGGTGGCCCCAGTTCCCCTGCCCCTTGCTCCTCGCCGCCCTCCCCACCTGCCCGCTTCTCTGCCACAGGCTGTCCTTGCTGTTCCGGACCTTCTCCCCACGGCCGGGCCCGGGGGGCACCCAAACCGACCTCTCGCTGCCCCCGGGTCAGTGAAGGATCGAATGGAAGTGCTCGCGGGGAGTTCCCGTAGGGGCAGCCGCCGGGCCCGCCTTTTCCAGCTGACCCTGCACCGGGTCTTCCCAAGCTGCTTGCCCAGAATCTTCTGGATGAGGCTGGCCTGGGCTTTCTGAAAAACAAAGCCTACCGCTTAGAACTTATTGCTGGGGACTTCCCTGATGGCGCAGTGGTTAAGAATCCACCTGCCAATGCAGGAGCCACGGGTTCGAGCCCTGGTCCGGGAAGATTCCACCTGCCGCGGAATAACTAAGCCTGTGCGCCACAACTACTGAGCCTGTGCTCTAGAGCCCGCGAGCCACAACTGCTGAGCCCAGTGCGCCACAGCTACTGAGCTGCACGCCTAGAGCCCTGTGCTCTGCAACAAGAGAAGCCACGCAATGAGAAGCCCCCGCACCGCAACGAAGAGTAGCCTGTGCTCACCCCAACTAGAGAAAGCTGGCGCGAAGCAACGAAGACCCAACGCAGCCAAAAATAAATAAAATTAAATAAGTTAATTTTTTTAAAAAAGCACTTATTGGTGGGAGGGGAAGAGCTCTTGCGGCTTCTTATGGCCCCATGTCCCCAG
The DNA here is from genome assembly GCF_011762595.2 of Tursiops truncatus. Classification (NCBI taxonomy): domain Eukaryota; kingdom Metazoa; phylum Chordata; class Mammalia; order Artiodactyla; family Delphinidae; genus Tursiops; species Tursiops truncatus. The sequence goes on along the minus strand of NC_047047.1, from coordinate 74,028,257 downwards.
AGCAACCTCCTGTCCCTCACTCCACACCCCTGACCAACAGGGTAAGACTGGCCTGGCCGGGGGCAGGGGAGGTAGTGAATTGAGGGGCCTCCGGCATCGCCTGTCCTTCCATCTGTGGGCCCTGCCCGCCCCCCCGACATGGAGGTGAGCCACCAGGGCCTGGGAAGCGTGAGGAACGCCAGTCAGAATGCGTGTCTCCAGGCCTGAAACGACTTCATTCATTCCTTCACCCTGTGAATGTAAGCCAAACTCGGTATTTACATGGAACACAGTCCCTTCGTATTTAAGCCTTATCAGCCATGAACTAGATCCTTTCCTGGAAGCAAGCTCTGATGAGGTCAGTCTTGGGTCCTCCCTCCAGGAGGGTGGCCAGTGCACCCACAGCCACTGCTCAGGGGCCTGGGCTTCAGAGACCGTGGGCGAGTTTCTCTTCATGGACACCCGTCAACAAGTAGGCTTCCTTATGGGGCAGGTACACTCAAAGGGGAGCAAGGCTCTGCATCTCATGGGCCCTCCTGGCCCACAGTCACGCATCACCTTCACTGCAGGGACTGTGCGGTCCACACACATTCCCAGGACCCAGCCCAGCCAATATCCACACCCAGTTACATCTTCCAGAGCAGGGCATCTGCCCAAGGCCACGGGTCCACCATAGGAATGGCCTTTCTTGTTGGGACCTAGATTCTCTTGAGACATCCTCAGGTCTAAGGGCCTGGTTGGGGCACCGGCTTTGACCCCACCTCTGTGCCCCAGGCAACAGCAGGGCACCACCTGGCGGTAGTGACTGCATACAGCCTACCAACCTGCAGGCCTGGGTTCCTGCCATCTAACCCCTAGACCTAGACAGAAGTGGCTTCCAGATCCCAGGCCCCCAGGCTAGCAGACAACTCTAGAGGTCCAGGGCCCAACATGCACGTGTTGCCAAATCTGCCTCTTCCGGTGAGGAAGCTGAACCCAGCCGTGGGGTGAGTCCCAGAACCTTTCCCTGCAGAGGATGCAAGCCCAGTTTGAGGTGGCTCTGAAGAAGGCTCCAGAAACCTCTCACAGAGTGTGTTCACCCCTCTTCAGGCTTCATTCGTGAGTAGCCAGGCCTCTGGGCTCTCCAGTCACGTGGCCCCCTGCTCGGTGCTTCAGTCACGTGTGGCCCCCTGGTGCTTCAGTCACGTGGCCCCCTGCTCGGTGCTTCAGTCACGTGGCCCCCTGCTCGGTGCTTCAGTCACGTGGCCCCCTGCTCGGTGCTTCAGGAGGGCTCCTTGGCCTCCAGCAGCCTTGTGTCCTGTCTTCCCCGTGATCTCTGCCTGCCTCATTTCGCCTTCCAGCCCCGTCTTAGGCCTCCTGCTGGCTCGAATCTGAAGCCACAGCATCTGCTTCTGTCCTGAGTAAAGAAGACCTTGAGCGTCTGCCTTGGTGGAATCCCTTTCCAGACTCACTGATTTCTCACTTCCTCTGTGGAAGATGACTGAGACGGTCACAGCTCAAACTCACCTCCTGTCACTTCCACACCTTCGTGAAAATTATCCCATCTCTTCCTATGTGAATTCTCAGGCTTCAGAGCGCATTTCAAATGCTGCCTCTTCCACAAAGCCTTTCTGGTTCTCCCTTCCCTCTCCCCCAACCCTCCTTCTTTTAAATTCTTATGATCAGAGTCATAACTATATTCTGCCGTGTATGGTCATTTGTCCCTTATTGTTTGTCCTTATTTTCCTTTCTAAATGGATTTCCTTGAAGGCAAGACCCATGATCTTTGCCTCTGGTAGCATTCAGGCTTGACATTCAACTCCTAAAATGTATGTGAAAATGAGTAAATTCTAATATTTGTCCACTCATCCTAGGTCAATGCTATTCTGCTGCTACTTGGGTAAAGAAACACTAACCCAAGTGGGCAGGCATGGGGACAGGCCAAGGAGAAAGCTGTTCTGCCACCAGGAGATGGCTCAGTGGTGTTGCAGACCCAGATTAGAGGTCAGTGGGGGACCGAGGGAGAACTTTCCTTAAGTATTTCTACCTGGTTGCTCTAGGCTTGGCATTCTCACTCAGTAGGGCCTATGAGGGGGCAGACAGATGCTGGAGATGCAGACAAGGATGGCTAAAGGTGAGGCTATTCCAGGGTGTATTCTGGGGGAAGGAGGGCAGAGGAGAAAATTCTCCCTGAGTTCACCAAATGCTTCCCCTCTTAAGATGAATCCTTCACTGAGCTCTACATTGGGAAAATGACCACCGTGAGTCAGACGTCAGAGTCGGGGTCCTTTGAGATGGAACGGATGTGCTTGGTGGATATCACAGCAGAATTACTCCCGGGCAAGTGCTGGGTGTCAGTGTCAGCAGGATTTGACACTGGAACACAGTGAAACATCACTGTGAATGGTAAGTGCTCTCAGACGGCTTCTGCCCATGAACAGCTTCATCTTCTAAAGACTCTGGCCCAAACCACCTGGCCCTCACCCATCAGGCTTTTCTAGTGTCTGGTTATGCTCATTTTCAGGCATTTTATGAGACATTTAACAAGTCTGGTTATCCTTCTAGAAGAAGGTAGTCCTGGAACAAAGTCCACATGAGCCAAGAAACCTTAGTTTTCCTTGCCTCGGTGATGTCCCCTCTCTGCACGCACCTTGAACTTGGGCCAGGAAAGTGTACTTAACCTTATGGCCTGGATTCTCAGTCAGGATCTTCCACTGACTTCCTAGCTGTTCCCTCCAGCCCCACGCAGGCTTCCTCATGTGTAACAAGGGGCCGGAAAGGGCTGTAGGCAGGTGTTGATGGACGCAAGTTTCTATGGGGCCAGAAAGTCACGATCTGAGAGGGAACCTCGGAACACATGTCACCTGCGACCCTACCTTCTTCCTCCTCAGAGGGTGGCACCCAAAGTTCCCGGCCGTGGTTCTGCCCGGCTGTCTGCTTCCTCGTCACAGAGGTAGCCACCGCGTCCACACTATCCAGGATGACCTGTAAGTCATTCCATAAATGTCAGCAGGTTTCAAATTCCAAACGCCCTTAACCAAGGGCGTGTCAGCCCCCGCCGCCCTGACACTGGTGTTCCAGTTCGGGGATCTTGCACCCTTCCTTAAAACAGGGAGAATTCTCCGCGCGCCACGGCAGGGGCCCTCCAAGTTTGTTACCTTAGAACGTGTTTTATGACATGAGATGAATGACCTCATCCTGGTTGTCTGGCTTCCTGTTGGCAAAGAAAAAACATTAGAGACAAGGATAATCACCACCTGCAGAGTCCTTTTGTGGAGGAGAAAAGCTGCTCAGTAACTAAGTTCTCCACAAGCATTTTCAACAGCTCCAGTCGGTCTGTCCCCACTTTCTCACATGTCCTAACCTGTCAGGAGCAGTTGTGGTCTCCATCGCAGCACGTGTGAGGCCCAGTTGCCCACTTCTCCAGGTAAGAGTGTTTTCCAGTGATGACCACGTGACTGTCTTCACCCCCAGGGACCAATATGAACCCCACTGTGGGAGTTCACGGAACGCAGTCTGACTTTGGAGGTCATCTTTGGCATGGCTCCTTCCTCCTCCATGTGTGATCTAATGGCCTCAGATGCAGGCCTACAGTTGTGGAGCCCTTCCTGGCCGGTCCTTAAGCAGTCTCTGAGGAGGGCGGCAAGAATGTTTCCCCTGGGCCCAGTTATGGAGCTTGTCTCCTTTCCAGAACATGCCGTAACAGACTGAGCCCTCAGCTCGGCCCATTCTCCCCTTCCTGGCCCCCGTAATGGTCTCAGGTGGGCAATGTTTCTCACTGTAGAAATGGGAGGTCCGTCCTGTTAACCTAGCTGAATGTTATGGCTTGGCTAGCTATAACGGCCAGGGTGGTGTGAGTGGAGTGTAGTTCTTGGCTTTGGTGATAAACGGCCCTGGCCGCAGAGCCCCTGCTGGTGGCCGGACCCCTGCTGGGCCACAGGCGCTGATTCAAGATGCTGGCTTCTCCCCACTGAGGAGCTCAGGCCCCCAATTCATCATGAGGATTTTAGAAACACCAAGAGCATCAAAGAAGAGGAAGGACACAGTTTAAGTGTAAGTATTGGCTCACATAAAGGAGACCCTTAAAGGGCCCCTAAGAAGACAGGATTTGCATGTAACCACTGACTAAAACTTGAAGTGCTTTAGAAAGCAAAAGCCCCTAAGTAGTGTGTATAAACTGACGGGCGTAAGTATTCAGAGAAGGGACAACAGCTCCGAGGAGAGTGAGAAAGTCTTCAGGAAGGAAGTGGCAACCCAGAGCCTTCTTGGAAGGGGAAGGGGCTCTGAACTTGAAGAGCAGAGGGTGTAATGTGCCCGTAGGGTGGATGGTGGCTGTGAGCCAAGGCTGTTGCATTGCATCTGGACTATTGGGAGAGAGACGAAAGGCTTGTTCCCCACTCCTGATGCCTCCTTCCGTGTGGGAAGAGCTCTAATAGCAGTGGCACACAACATTTCTCCACCCCCTTCCCCCCTCCTCCCCAACCTGGGGTTCTTAGTGGGATAAAGAACCAAACTGCACAGCTGGGACATGGCCTCCCTTCCCTTCCTTCCTCTCCTCGGAGTAGCCTGGGTTTCAGAGTCTGTGTTTCTCTGGTTTCCTCCTGGCCATAAAGTCTTCCCTGGGCCGCAGCAGCAACCTACATCTTCCCCAACGATGTGGCAGAGCAGCGGAGGGTTGAATAAATTGTCCTAATTCTAAGTCACTGGTTGGAGGACACAGCCTACACTCTCTGTAAGCCCTATATACTGGGCTTCCCAGAGAAGCCCAGCATCCCCCCTAAATGTGCCTGTCTGCACTACCAGTTGGTTCAAAGCCCAGTGCTATTTCCTTGGGCCCTCAAGACTGGGGGCAGCTGGCAAGGGGTGGCCACTCCCATCCTCCCTCCTCCCCAAGAGCGCATATGAAGCTCATTCTTGGATCCCATGAAACTTGTACTCTTAAAATAAAGTCCCTTTTGACATGAGTTGAATCTGAATAAGTGTTTGATCCTTGCACCTAAATTTGTCCCCAGGTGGAAATGGCAGGGATTGGCTTCCTCGGTGGCTGAGCCACTAGTCTCCCTGTTTGTCATCCTCTCAGTCTGGGCTGATGCAGAACCAGGTGGATAGCGCCTCCTGCTGGCCAGTGCTCCACAGTGAACTGCAGCCTGACAGGGGTTGGCGGAGAAGCAGCCAGCTTGGGGCCATGGACCCTCTCCCACCTCCACCCCAAAGCAGGGATCTTCTTGCCCAGCTGATGGGCGCCTGGCAGGACAGGACAGGCTCAGGCCCTGTGGTGCCAGGATGGCTCCTGCCAAGATGCCTGTTGCCTGGGGACAAAAAGAGGGAGAGGGCTTCCCTGGTGGTGCAGTGGTTGAGAGTCCGCCTGCCGATGCTGCCGATGCAGGGGACGCGGGTTCGTGCCCCGGTCCGGGAAGATCCCACATGCCGCGGAGCAGCTGGGCCCGTGAGCCATGGCCGCTGAGCCTGCGTGTCCGGAGCCTGTGCTCCGCGACGGGAAAGGCCACAAGAGTGAGAGGCCCGCATACCGCAAAAAAAAAAAAAAAAAAAAAAAAAAAAAGGCCCATTAGGCAATTCAAAAGGAATTATGTCTAGAAATTTGAAAGCCAGCAGCCAGCCTGAGGAGGAAGAGCACTTAAGGAAACATTCTGGGACATTCTGCTCCCACCCGGGACTGCTGGCTGTGGTGGTAATTGACGGTGATGGGACACAGCAGTGTTTTATGAGAGCCCAGGAGTAGGGAGCCCAAGAAGGCTATACATTAGTCATGTCTGAAAATCCTTCTCGCTGATACTGTGTGCCAGAAGAGCTAGCCACCGCCACTTGCCCAGATGAGGGACTTAATTGATCCAGGGAAAGGAGCCTTCAGCCAGCATTGTTCTACTTGCTCAATGGCAATGACTTTTTCCAGGGAGGAAAACCCACATAAAACTGTTGGAAGTAGAATTCTGGATCCAGTCAGGCCCTGATGTGTTATTAACCCATTATGCACAATTACATGGTATCCATTTGGTCTCCAATTTGAGAGAAGAAGCTTAATGCCCTCCCCCCGCAAACTAAAATCCTAGAGAAACTCAGGAGAACAAAGGGAAATCTCCCTGCATCTTCCCTTTCACCCTCTGGCCTCCTCTCCAGTCCCCACACGCTTGAATAGAGACACTGGTCGGTTACTCTGGACATCAGTCATCCCATGCTTAGACCTGGGCTAAGTGCCAGAGAGACGTACAAACACTGCTCCTGTCCTGAGTGTCCCCAGCTTGAGGGGAAGGACAAACACACAGGAAGGGAAAGAGCATAATTAGATGCTGGACTGAATGATACAGACGAGCAGTTCGCAAATTCGAGTGTGCATCAGAGCCCCCTGGAGAAGGCTGGGCCCTACTCCCAGGGAGTCAGGTTCAGCGGGTCTGGGCTGGGGCCCAGATGTTACGTACTGACAAGTTCTTAGGTTATGCTGGCACTGCTGGTCCAGAAACCACACTCTGAGAACCAGCGAAACAGACCACTTTACACCTTGCTCCCTACACCTTAGTGTCCAGCTGAAGCACGTGGGGAGCTCTTGAAAATGTAAAGTCTGAGTCCGTAGGTCTAGCATAAGGCCCGGAATCTGCACTACTAACAAGCTTCTAGGTGACGCCAATGCTGCTGGCCTGTGGACCACATCCAGTGGCAAAGGTGCTCCGTCTAGACCATCACGGAAAATGGGAGAACAAGGAGATGAGTTTGGGTTGATCTTGGCAGGGAAGGGTTAATGGTATTTGCTGGCACTTGAAGGAGGGACAGGATTTAAATAAATGAGGGCAAGAGGGCATTCTGGGAGAGAATGCCAGAGTAGAAGCAGGGAGGTGGGAGTGAGAATAACCAGGGTAGATAAGTGGCCCCTGGCCACTGTCACGTGCTGGCATCAGTGACGGATGGAGGCTTCGGGCTCCGCAAGAAGGCGCCTCGCTCCATTCACCCTCCACCCCACCCTCCACATCCAAGAGGCTGTTCCTATTGCAATAAGTCTACCAGCAGCTGGTCTTCATAATGGAAGTGATTATTGTTCTGCAGGCCCCACTGACAGCTCCCAGTCCTGCCAGCTTGGCCAACTTGGATGCCTGTCACCTGGCTTGTAATGGCTTGTTGTTTGGCAGCCTGAAGGAACTCCCACTTTTCTTTTCCCTTCTCGAGCCAGAGGAGGCTCTGTCCTCCAAGAGCCGAGTGTCTCAAAGGCACAGCGGGTGGTTAGGAACTTCTCAGCAGGCAGCCGGAGCAAACCAGCCTGTTTTTGTAGGGAGCTTACTCCTGGGTCCCTCTCCTGATTCAGTCAAGGTCATGACCAAATAAGGAAATAAGAGCCCTCTCTTTCCTCCCCTCCCTTGTTCTAACAAAATGTTCACCCTGTTCCCACAGAGCTGCATTTTGTGGGTGCAGGAACACGAAGGCATACGTGTAGAAAGTTTGGAAATGGAGCTAATGTTTACTGGGTAGTCTTTTAATTTTCCCAGGGCTGCCACAACCAAGTACCACAAACCGGATGGCTTATAAGAAATGTTTTCTCTTACCGTTCTGGACACTAAAAGTCTGAAATCCAGATGTTGGCAGGGCCATGCTCCCTCCAAAGCCTCCTGGGGCGGATCCTTCCTTGCCTCTTCCGGTTCTGGTAGCTGCAGGACATCCTTGACTTGTGGCGGCATCACTCCCGTCTCCGTCTCCGTCTTCACACGGCCCTCTCCTCTGTGTCTGTCTGTATCCAAATTTCCTTCTTACAAGGACACCGGTCGTACTGGATTAAGGGCCCACCCCTCTCCAATACGACCTCATCTTAACTAATTACATTGCAAAACCCCAAATGGGGTCATATTCTGAGGTGCCAGTGCTTAAGACTTCAACATATCTTGGGGGCGGGGGGGACACAATTCAGCCCATAACAAGAAGCCCCTGTTACAAAGCCATATGAAAACATAAAGTCCTTGCAGAATTTGACCTTGTCTTTTAGAGAGCTTCCAGCCTCTAAATTAAACTAGAACTATAAGCTGTTTTAAATGAAAACAACTATAAATCAGGCCCTTTCTCAAGAACAATGTTGAAACAAGAGGTCAAACCCCATACCTAATAGCCAGGGATGAATCTGCAAGATCTAAACAGCAAGTCCACTGGCAGACTAGGATCACGAATTCATCTATCCATTCAACATATTTGAGGCCCTTCTGTGTGCCAGGCACTGTTCTAGGTGCTGATGATACAGCAGTCAACGAAACAGACAAAAACCTCTGCCCTGGTACAGTTTACCTGCCGGGGGGCGAGAAGACAAGCAGACCAAATCAATAAAAATGCGGTATGGGTTGAGAGGGGAAAATAAGTGAAATGAGGATTGGGATTTGCATTTTAAGCGGGGTGGTCAGGGGAGGCGACAAGCAAGCAAAGGCCTGAAGGACACGAGGCTCTGGCCTTGGGGCGAGAGGTGCAGACAGGATACAGCAAGCACAAAGTTCCTCAACAGAAGATTTTGTGAGAACTCTGCTTCTTACTCTGTGATGAGCCACTGCATGCTTTCAAACACTCACATGACAAGTGTTTACTTAACTGAAGAACCAGAGACCCACCAGGATGAGAGCCTTTGAGGCACTGAGTAGTTATAGTCATTGAGGAAGGTCCCAATTTTACCTGGGCATAAAGTTACTGGGTTAAAATCAAAACGGGTTAATGTCCTCTGGGCCATAAAATTTGGGGTTATCATTTCCACCAGGCTAAAATCATTTGCATCTCCTCTGGACAAAAATCTTCAAGTTAGGGCTTCCCTGGTGGTGCAGTGGTTGAGAGTCCGCCTGCCAATGCAGGAGACACGGGTTCGTGCCCCGGTCCGGGAGGATCCCACATGCCGTGGAGCGGCTGGGCCCGTGAGCCATGGCCGCTGAGCCTGCGCGTCCGGAGCCTGTGCTCCGCAACGGGAGAGGCCACGACAGTGAGAGCCCCGCGTACCGCAAAAAAAAAAACAAAAAACAAAAAAAAACCTTCAAGTTATGTGTAATCTCACAGGGTCCAGGCCCTAATCAAGAGTAAATAGGAAATAAAAGAAAGACGCAACCCTGGAGAATTTAAACAGATCGTGGGTAGGTCTGTTAGGCTGTGCTCAGTATGATACTGAAAGGCTATGCAATCCTCCTTTTGCCTTCTTCATAAATGCTGGACCCTTTTTCTTAACATAAGACACAAATTTACATATTGGCAGCTGTGGCTTTCAATTTTCCAAATGCAGTGTGCTATTAATATTAATCTGCTTTTCACCATCTTCTGTGTCTGTTTTCAGTCAGGCAGGAAAATTAACAACAAGCAATTCTAGAATGACAATAATGCTCCATTATAAAAACTAAGTATATTTTAATACTCTTTTGATACTCACCTTTATGGATACTAAAACATTTTATGAGCGATTTAAATTTTGTATCAGGACCAAAGAAATACACACATATCTGCTTTGAGTTGAAGCCAGCAACAAAAAAACTGATTGACACTAACTGAACTGTGGTTTTGAATTTTATATGGATTTGGGGCATAACTCTGGGCAAGTTACTGAATTTCTTAGCCTCAGCTTCCTCCTCTGAAAAATAAAACCTTCGTCACTTCACTGTTGTACATGTGGTTGTGCTGACAGACACAGAGCTGGGATTACGCTGCTGTGCTCATTTTCACTCTGTTAAATGCATATTCACAGGTCATAATTTCTGCTTTTTGGGCTTTATTGTAGGTTTCTTCTTTTTATCATGTCTTTTGCTACATGGATGTGTCCTTTCATCTTGTGATTGTAAAAATTAAAATTCAGGTTTTTTAATCTTACCAATTGCTTTTTTTTTCCCAAGGGGAAAAAAAGTTTTACTCGTATTTCTCATCCTTCTTTCCTTTTGTAAAGAATGAAATGGTGTTTTCTTAAGTACCCTTAGCATTAGATATGAAATTCAACAAATCTCAGTCTCTCTCAATCTCCTCTCTGTCTCTCTCTAAATGCCATTTTTAACTGGAATCCCTTTCCCATAATTTAGTGTCCCATTTTTGAGAAATATAGAAAACAACACAACGTGCATTTATCTAGAAGCTGTTACAATTACACACTTAGCTCATGTACCAACTGTTCTGTTAGCTCTTCACTAGGTTCTTGGAAAGTTACACCATATGTTTGTCAATAATTAGTTTTTTAAAATAACAACCTGTTCACCCAAACACATTAAATAAATATGCCATAAGAAGTGAAAGTTCCACATCACGGCTTCAGGCAGAGATGCACCTCCCGTTTACTCCACACAAGTTTCTTGTCAGAGAACATCACATGAGCCAAATTGGAATCATGCTACTTATTTGGATGGAAGCAGAAGAGGCAGCAGTTTTTAGGACTCTTGCATCTGTGTTGTGTGTGTGCTACTAGGTGTTTTGAAACACTCTCATGTTTAGCCTTTAATTTGCCCAAAAGTGCTTTTCTGTGTTATAACTTCATTAAGTGCATTTTGCATGCCAGAAGACCATGAGACCCGAAAAGCTTGAAAAAGTTGAGAATGGTACAGAAACTCTGAATATACTTAAAACCCACTGAATTGTACACTCTGTATCTCAATAAAACTGATGGTACAGAAAAAATAATGAGTAAAGGAAGCATTCATGCCATTACAGTTTATGTAACTGTTGTAATTATGTAATTCCAAATTATTACTTATATAAACTTGTCTTTATCAGTCAATTGATATATATATATTTTAATTTTTATTGGAGTATAGTTGATTTACAATGTTGTGTTAGTTTCAAGTGTACAGCAAAGTGAATCATTTATACATATACTTATATCCACTATTTTTTAGATTCCTTTCCCATATAGGCCATTACAGAGTAGAGTTCCTTGTGCTATACAGTAGGTCCTTATTAGTTATCTATTTTTATATGTAGTAGTGTGTATATGTCAATCCCAATCTCCTAATTTATCCCTCCCTCCCCTTACACCCTGGTAATCATAAGTTTGTTTTTACATCTGTAACTCTATTTCCGTTTTGTAAATAAGTTCATTTGTACCCTTTTTTAAGATTCCACATATAAGTGATTTCATATATTTGTCTTTCTCTGTCTGACTTACTTCATTCAGTGTGACAATCTCTAGGTCCAGCCATGTGGCTGCAAATGGCATTATTTCGTGATATATTTTTCTATCTGCAAAAAGTATTTGGGTATCTTGGGCTAAGATGGAATTTGTAATTTTTCCAATTAAAATGAATGTAAAATGTTTTCATGTTATGGCTTTTCACTTAGCAGAAGCATTTTCAAGGATAAATTAAAGCTGTTAAGCAAGATAGGGGTTTAATTATTTGAAGCTTAGAGTCAGATGTTTAAGGGGGATTAGACTTGGCAGAGATGGAGATATTGAGATGTGTTGCCGTATGCTGAATTGATCTGTGCTGAGTGGCAGGGCTGAAATATATTCTGCCCATTGAGAAAGACGAAGACCTGCAAAACAGCGGAAGGCTAAGACTATATAGTGTTGTGGGGGGAAGGGGTAGAGAGGCCAGTGAAAGGCAGAAAAACCAGAAAAAATCTAGAAAAGGGCAAACAGATAATAATCAAAAGCTGACTTGGAAATTTCATTTGCTCATCCAGCAGCTGGGCTTGGTTTGTTGTCATAAAGGAAGTCCACATGCTTCATTCAGTTCCAGATTTCAGACAAAAAAAAAAAAAAAAGCTCCGTGCTTAAGAGTTAAAAGTTATTTTCTAAGCTCAAAAGTAATTTATATCCATTTATTCTCTCTTACCTTACTTTGTAAAGGACAAACCTTAAAACAAACTACAATTTTCTGCCTTGTTTGTAGAGAGAAAAAACTGGAAAACAATATAGTTTGGGCACTTTCCTAGTAGAAAAAGAGCTCAACAAGTACTGAAACGTGGGAAATATAAACAACAGCAAACATAAAATAACGTCTTTTTTAAAAGGTACATAGCAGGACTTCCCTGGTGGTCCAGTGGTTAAGACTTCGCCTTCCAATGCAGGGGTTGCGGGTTTGATCCCTGGTCGGGGAGCTCAGATCCCACATGCCTCGCCGCCAAAAAACCAAAACATAAAACAGAAGCAATACTGTCACAAATTCAATAAAGACTTTAAAAATGGTCCACATCAAAAAAATATTTAAAATTTTTTTTAAAAAAGGCAGATAGCAAAGGTATTAGTCAATCAGAAATTTAGAATCTGAATGTGTAATGTCGGAAGTTTTGAAGAAAATACATAAGGAAAATATATTATTCTTTAGTTATTTCCGGTAACTTGAGAAAAGTAAGTAAGTGTCTGGGTTCCAAATCAGCAATTGCTGATTCTGAACTTGAGTGACTTTTTTCTGATAAAGGATGAAGAAACGTTGAATAATAAAACCCTACAAAACCAAATTAAATTTTTAATAAGCTTTTTTTCATATTACATCTGATCCCAGTCAAGAGTAAAAAAAAAGAGAACATAAGCCAAGAGAAAATAAAGTTATCGAAGCATTTTTTAAGTATTTGATTTTCAGGACAGACTGGCTTCAAACCTTCCCAAGGTCTATGGACTTTGCTTTTTATTTTATTTTTTTAATAAGTTGTAAAATAAGTTTTTAAAAGAAGTTATCTTAAGAGGAATTTTTCTACATTTTAATGCAACTTTATAAATTCTTTCAAAGACATTTCCAACATAAGATAAGTCATATTGGAAAATGTGAATCATTCCAGAAATAGAGATTTTAGTTTCCTTTCAAACTTCATTTCCTTTTAATATTCATTCACCTGCAGCCCAAATTCTTCATGTATTTTGCCAGATATTATTTATGAACTACAAACGAGGCAATTATGTCCTCTGCTTTATGAAATCACTTAAACTCAAACAAAACAAAACGGAACAAAACACCCTTTTAAGGGTGATGATGGTGATTGCATCTGAGAAGGTCACAGTAGTTACACTGAGCCCTCCTCTGGAGACACTGGGCAAACATACTCTTTTCTCCTGATTAGGGCAATTTCCACCCCAGAACAGTTTTTTTCCACAGCAATAATAAACTAGTTTGGGAGATCCCCAGATACAGGCTCTGAATCTTTGAAAGCCAAACCTCAACAATAAAAACACACACACAAAAATGTAGGTGAGACATGGTGTCTCTGGCTCGTTTTCCCTTCAAATCCTTCCCGGCTCTCGAAAGCTTCATCATAGCCTAATCGAGCGTTGCAGCACCCAAATAAAATAGATTTTTTAAAAGCCTTCTATTTACTAAGTGCTTTTTGTCAGTTTCTCACCTCTCTAATCACCCCCATTCCACTCACAATTTATTATATAGAGTGTGAACAGTTCTTGGCTTATCGTGAGTATTCAGTAAATGTTGATGATGGGATTATTAGTGTCATTATCCAGAGACAAAAAACGATGCTCGATATTTAAATCTTAACTACCTTATCAATGATTACTAGAGAAAATCAAGTGTAAGTTGAATTCTTTCAAATTGCTCTCATGCAAGACATGTGTTTATTTTTAAGCCCAAACGTTATGTCTCTCTAGCCTAGCTATATAAAATAGCTTTGCTCTCAAAGTGAATACCATGGGGAGAAAATGGGCAGGGGACTATTGTAGATTAAAAGAACACAAAGAGGCTTAACAACAAAATGCAGTGTAACTTGATTGACTCCAGATCCAGAAATAAAAATCTACGCAAGACATTTTGGAAACAATTGGGGAATTCGAATATGGGCTGGGTATGGATGATATTATAGAATTATTAGTTTTATTAGGTATTATAACGGTATTGTGGCTATAAAGAAGGCTGTCTCTATTCTTAGAAAATGCAGGCTGAAATATTTAGGAGTAAAGTATTGTGATATCTGCGCAACTTATTTTCAAGTGGCTCAGTAAAAAGTTATATATTTAAGTATAGAGAAAAAGCAAATGTGACACAATGTTAACAACTGGTGAACCTCAGTGAAAAGTTTACAAGTGTTTATTGTACTATACTTCCAATTTTCTGTAGAGGTAAGATTTTTTTAATAAAAAGTTGGGAATAAAAATAGCAAAATAAATAGTTTTACTGAAGAAAACACCACACATTTCTTTAAATATTTTACTGTAATAATATACAATTATACATTCTTTTTACTTATTTACACTTCATAAAAGCATACCCACTCAACATAGTTACTCAATCTGAAATTAACTACCTTAAGTACATCATTTAACTTTCAGTGCTGATGCATGAATCTCTTTATCTTAAATATAAATCAAAATAGCTTAACACCAGCTTTAAATTAAAGACAATGAGATGCCAGGTGGATCATGAGTTAGTATTTCAACTAAGTTAAAATTTTCAATAATTTCTTTTTTGCTTTTCTTTTTTGTCTAGAATAGTCTGTTTTAAGCTCAAAACAGCATCTTGAAATCCAGGATTTAAGTCTAATACTTTCTTGAAATCTTCCAAAGCATCATCAAAGTATCCTGTACCAGAACCCAAAAAAATGGAAAAGAAAAAACACTGAGTATTTCTACATATTATTCATAGCAAAGTTTGGATACATATACTTTTGCTTTTATATTTACAAGCTTTCAACCACTCCTACTAAAGGAATATTTTCCTCTTGATAATGATGTAGGGATGTTTGAATCACAGTAACTTTGTGTACCCTTACAGATTAATACACTTAAAATTAGTTATGGGTTTACGTACTGGGATTTAACAGGTACATAGCCTAAATCATCACAAACTTTCAACAAAATCATATCACCTATTTTATATAATTACAGTAAAATTAAGAAACAGGAAATTAATATTCTTTTTAACACTTTAATGAGAAACGATCCTAACAGTCCCTTTAGTCCAAGAATCTAAAACCCCTTCACTTTATATTGTCTTGTATGCCTTCAAAGATTTTAACTGAGAAAAGCTTCCCAGGGGATCAGAAGCATTACCCTCATTTCGCAGCTGGGGATGCAGAGGCACGAAGTAATGGGATCCCTCTCACTCCGGTGGCCAGGTCCAATTCCCACCCCAGTGCCCCGCTGTGGTCTGTAACACCTACTGAAAGCCTAAAATAAATTCAGGTGGCTTCCTTTGCTCCAGGCTCTAAACCTAAATTTCACATCACTTTCACACTGGATGGTTGCTACATTAGCTTTACAACATTTGAGAGCTCTGAATTCACAGAATACAGTCAAAGACAAAAGGGAGAAAAAGATCCTTACCCAGCCTATATAATATCAACCCTCTGTTGTAATACGGAACTTCAAAATTGGGTTGGACTTCTATGGCAGATGTGTAGTCATCCATGGCTTCATAAAAATCCACCCTGAAGTACTTGATTTGCCCCCTGTTGTTATATGCAGTAGCCAAATCCTCAGGGCTGCATTTGCTTTAAACAAAAAGTTCACATTAAAAACAGTGTTGCCAAATTCCTCTTGCTTCCCCTTTCATTCTCTTTCGGGTGTTGTCAAACTCATAGCCTATGACATGCAGTATCTACACTGAAAAACCAAGCGGAAGAAACAAAGTGCGAGGAAATAAAGCGGTGGAGTCAATTTTTGTTTAATCCTGGTTTCTACATTCGCAAGGTTATATAGCACTGCAACGTCAATCTGAAAAGCACATTCATTTTACTGTGTGTTCAAAGCCCCTGTTCACTGTCAACTTGTTTTGTTGAATATAATATGAAAATGTTTATTTTCTAAAGCACATGCCAGTGAGGCAAAGAAGACAGCTCAGAATTGAATGAAGCAAGGAGGGAAAGCCAGCCCAAAGTTCAAGTGTGCTACGGACATGTCATAAAGTGAATCAGTTTTATCCTCAAATTTTTAAATGATCTCAAAACACTGAGATTTTAACTCATTTTCCACCAGTAAAGAAACAGAGGTTAACTCTAAGTGAAAAATCAACATGCTGATCCCTAGGGAGTGCTCTCTGGGGACAGAATCGCCCTCCCTCCAGCCTCAGCAGGTATCCTTCCCAAGGCCAGACTGGCTTCCTGCTAGTGGGACATCATGGCTCTGGTCCACACTGGGGGTCCTGTGTGCAGAAACGGCACTGCATCTGAGGGCTCCAGAGGTGGTCCAAGGAGCTTTGAGTGAGCAGCCTCCTGTGAGTGGTTAGACATCCAGGCAGCTCTGACCAGCCACCAGCTCAACAGGACACACACACGCACACACACACACACACACACACACACACACACACACACACACACCAGCCTTTGCTGGACAAATCTTCTACACAGAGAATATCAGTGGGCTCTGCTCCATGTCAGAGATGATTCTGTTTTCCTTTCTTTTTTTCAAAGAGGATTCTCAAATTTGAACCAAACAGGGAAGATGCAGGTTAAACTCAGCTGTCATTCTTTGTTATACTCCACAGTTCAAAGTCTAGTTCTCAGAAAATATTTGTGACCGCAGTCAGTGTTATTAAAAGTTACTTCTCTTAACATCTTGATCCTTGAGATCTCAGACAGGGACTGTAATTACTGCTGTTAGGAGCGGTACTCACAGCCTAGGGGTCTCCTTCAAGTTTAAGTTTCCTAACAATGGAAAGGAATCACTGCAACTTTAGAAAATGTCTGTTTCTGTGAGCTAGGACTGAGAGAGACTGGGTACATGGACACTTCTAGATGCCGCCAGCACCACCGTTAAATCCTAGTGAACAAGAAGGGACACTCCGTTTACCTCTCTCTCTGTTATGATATAGCTGGACTGCTGCCCAGTAAAGAGTATTAAGAAAAATGCAGCCTCAGGACTCGGTAAGGCTTTAGTCATTAAATTTCTAAGCTTCAAAGCTTTGTTATAAGTGTCTTATTATCAGAGGATCATCAAATGTTTGATTTAGAATCAGATCTCATTAAAACAAATTCTAAAAGCCTACTCTCCCTATGGAAATCGTTTCATATTTTAAAGACATGGGCTAACAGTTAAAGCCGAATTTTTTTAATACTGAGAATTTTGTAATGATAGTGTTTACTTGGATGGAATATAACCAAGTCACCTAATCCAAAAGTAGATTTTTTTTTTCTTTGCACTTGCTAACTTTAGCAAAGAAAAAAAAATTTGGAAATGACGTTTATGGCTAAGGCTGAACTTTTGGATATTAAAAGAAAACGTTATAAACCATTCAGAGTGGCAGGCATACAAAGACTGTGAATACTGTTTCAAAATGATTCACTGACCCATTGTTTTAAAAATAAACGCACCCTAAAAGATATATTTAAGGAAGAAAGTTGAAATGACAGAATTCAGTTTAACCATGAGTTCCTAGAAGAATTTCAGAACTATAAGGAAATTAGAAGGCTCATGCAGGCATGCTGAGCAACCTTCTGCTAAACCTCCACAGATTTTCCTTCCTATGCTGGTAAGGGGCAGAAATTACATTTGCCACACAACAAATTTGTGCTCTCAGGCTGAGATGAAAAAAGGAGGAGGAGTAACAAGACTAGAGGCATCGATGCCTGTTGCTGATGAATCCTTTTTGAAACCTACTAGATAAGTCTAAAAAATATAACAAACTAGTGAATATAACAAACAAGAAGCAGACTCACAGATATAGAGAACAAACTAGTGGTTACCAGTGGGGAAGGGGGAAGGGACAATACAGGGGTGGGGGATTAAGAGGTACAAAATATTAGGTATAAAATAAGCTACAAGGGGGCTTCCCTGGTGGCGCAGTGGTTGAGAGTCTGCCTGCCGATGATGCAGGGGACACGTGTTCGTGCCCCCGTCTGGTAGGATCCCACATGCCACGGAGCAGCTGGGCCCGTGAGCCATGGCCGCTGAGCCTGCGCGTCCGGAGCCTGTGCTCCGCAACGGGAGAGGCCACAACAGTGAGAGGCCCGCGTACCGAGGAAAAAAAAAAAAAAGCTACAAGGATATATTGTACAACACAGGGTATATAACCAATATTTTATAATAGCTATAAATGGAGTATAACCTTTAAAAATTGTGACTCACTATATTGTATACCTGTAACATATAATATTGTACAGCAACTATACTTCAATAAAAAATTAAAAAATAAAAAAAAATTAACCTACTAGATAAGTCTATGCTTAGAGCTTGAAACAAGAATAGAAAACTACATTTTCTATGATTACTAACTTTGGGGGGGGGTGGGTACCATCTTATTGCTTGTCCCAAAACTTCTATTAACTATTAGTCTGGTGTATGACTGAAATAAGAAAGCCACTAAATGTTTCTGATTTAATTCCATGTGAGTTTAACGAACAGGAGAAGAATCATAAGCCTCATACAAATAAGACTAGCTGGCATCCTGTCAAGAAAAATCAAATCCTTGAGGGGAGAGGATAGTGCAGACAACTCAGAACTGTCAGAAAACCTGCTCATCCAGCTGCCCTTTCTTTTTTCATCCTGGACCTCTCAACACCATCAACAAGAACAACAAAGGCAAAACCTGGAGTACAACACATGCTACACACTCAAGAATAAATCCAAGATGCTTTGAGAGAGTAGGTATTAGCAGGTGAGGTTGAGACAAGCTGGGACCTGGGACCCTTTGCTGCAGTGCTTGCACCTGGACAAACATCTCCTTGAGCAACAAAATACAAAGAAACTATACGGGACTAAAAAGTTGGTGCAAATTATGGACAAGATACAAGACCAAAAACAAAAACAAACGCCAACTGCCATTTCTGAAGAGCCGGGAGCAAAAACAAGGTGTCGGGAGCAAAAGCAGGGTACCGCGCATGCCCCCTACACTCAACGCCCCCAAAGGGGTGGGCAGACCGCCTAAGCCACCCCTCCGGCCAGCCGGACCCCGGACACACCCCCTCCCCTCACCCCTTATAAGGAATCAGCTCGCCCCTCCTCGGGGAGCAAGGGAATCTGTTACTTGTGTTTGCTCCCTCCGGCTGCAGCAGGGGCCCCAAGAAAGCCTTGCCGGAATTTCTTGTCGTCTCATCAGTTTCTATTGATTGGGGAAGGCCAAGAACCCTAGTAGGTATCAAGGTTGCTAACAGCACACAAAAAAAGACATTACATGTTCTCTGACAGAAGGACACAACACCACCTACAATAGTGTTCTCACCATAATTCTGGATCTGAATTGGATCAAACCTCAAGATTTAACTACCAACTCACAAGAAATGTAGGAGACAGAGGACCATATTAAATGACATCAGGGGGTTGAATTCAGCAAATCCAAACTATGGGAAACTCTCAGGACACATGACCCGGTTTCCTCACCAAATAAACTGCAAGGCAAAAAAATGAAGGGGAGCCTTAAAGGCTAAAAGACTTGACGTGCAACCCGACTTTAACCAACTGCTAAAAACCAACCAAACAAGCAAACAAAACAAAACAACCTTTATTGATCAACCAGGAAAATTCCAAAACTTGACATTAGCAATTATGTGCTAATGATATTGTGGTTACACCTTTTTAAATCCTTAAGATCTAGGAATGCACTCTGAAACATCAATGGATGAATAATATGATGCCCTGGATGAACTGATAATGCTTAAGCCCTGTGATGGTTACCTGGAGGTTCATTACACCATTTCCATATATTTAAATTTTTCACAGTGAAAAACAAAACACCTGCTGTGATGTCGTAGAGTTACGGCACTGTGTGCTAGCGTGGCCCCCACGGCACCTCGCCCTCACCAGGTCTCGCTCTAAGACTCTGGATCAGAGTAACATAGAATGGGGACACTCGAGGTGAAAGGCAGCCGGCGCCCCGGTGTCCGGACACCTTCATGGGTGTCCCCGAGGAACGCGCCGAGGGCTGCGCTCTAGGATGCTCCCTCACTGCCTTTCTGGAAAGACAAACGTCTGCCCGCTGCGCCGGTGAGCTCGGGTAGCCGAAAACCAGACTAGACGGACCCTGCCGCCCACCTTGCAGAGGTCCCGCTGTGCCCACTTCTCGCGATACTTACCTCCCGGACGCCTCTCCCTCGGAGGCCGCACAGGCGTACTGGCGAACGTAAGCGGAGTACAGCGCTTCGGCCTCCGCGTACTCGCCCTTCTGGAAATGAGCTTGGGCAAGCGCTAGGGTCGCGAGGTTTTCTTGCCCTTGCTGCCCTTCCATAGCGGTCGGAGGCCTAGCTTTCCCTGTAGAACTGGGGTTGATTTCTGAGCGATTAGAGGCGGCACGACAAAGCTACTTCCGCACCCCGGAATTTAACTTGACGGCAAAAACCTGGGCTCTAGAAAAGGGAGAATTTTGTGCCTTCCGCGGACCCGTCGTCTCGCGGGATTAATGACGCTGCTGGTGGCGAGCGCAGGTGCTTCAGGAAAGCTTGGGCAGACAGACCCCTGTGAAGTGCAGTTCTCTTGTTACTGCTGGTCTCGCCTACCTGTCTCCAGAAAAGCAGTAGATCGATAGTCCCAAACTGGTTTCCAAGTCCGTGGTTACATGTTGCAAGGAGTTTGCCCTTTGTTACAGTGAATGGTGGGGCAGGGGGGCGGTGCCGGAAGCGGAAAAGATGTAGGTTTGTTTTATGAATGGCTAAAGGACCCACGGATTTGTTGTAGCACTTTTCCGGTTCCTGCGTCCACCTGCTAGAGGTTGTTCTAAGCAGGCTGTGGTTACACTGAGACATTTTATGTCGAAATCCCATGAGCTTAGTTGTCACATGGACCTGAGTCCAGTTTCAAACACTACCATTTATTAACTCCAAGGCTCTAGACTGCAAACTTCTCAACCTTTTTGAACTTCTAGAATAGTGTAAGGATTAATTGAATAGTGTTTTGTGTTAATAGTCTGGGGTCGAGGATGTCAGTTTGCATTGCCAGGCCCTTTATGCCAAAGGGAAACCCATGTAGTAATGTATTAAACACGATATGTTTAATCCAAGTAAAAATTACGTAAAATGAACAGTCCTGAGAGAACAATTCCATTTAACATAGCATTAAAAAGAATAAAATACTTAGGAATTAACCAAGGAGATGAAAGACTTGGTTAGATGAAAACTACAAAACATTGATGAAAGAAAGCCATAAATAGACAAACCATGTTCGTACTAAAGCAATCTACAGATTCAATGGAATCCCTATCAAAATCCCAATGATGTTTTTACAGAAATATAAAACTCCATCCTAGAAATCATAAGAAATTTCAAGGGATTCCAAATAGCCAAAACTATCTTGAAAAATAACAAAGCTGGAGGACTTACATATCCTGATTTCAAAACTTACTAAAGCACAGTAATCAAAAGAGTGTGGTATTGGCATAAAGACAGTCTTTTCCATAAATGGTGGTGGGAAAACTGGATATCCACATGCAAAAGAACGAAGTGGGACCTAAATAGCATATTAGAAAATTCACTCAAAATGGACTAAAGACCTAAACGTAAGAGCTAAAGATTAAAAATTCTTAGAAGAAAACATAAAGCAAAAGCTTCATGACATTGGATTTGGCAATGATTTCTTGGCTATGACACCAAAAAGACAGGCAACAAAAGAAAAAATAAACTGGACTTTATGAAAAGTAAAACCTTTTGTGCATTAAAAGACTATCAACAAAGTAAATAACCCAGAGAGTAAGAGAAAATATCTGCAAATCATGTATCTGATACGGGTGTGAAATGCAAAGATGGAGGTTCTGTGGAGCAGGTTTGGGCTGGTGTGTCCATCTACTCACAGGACGAAGGGATCTGACATGGCGTCTCCATCACACTTGGGAAGCTCTGGTCTACAGGACACTGGAGGGCCCTGCCCCGTGACTGAGCTGCTGGGCCCAGGCTCAGTTGCTGTCCCTCTCCGACTCTCTTGCCCGGCTTCCACACAGTCCACCTGCACTCGGTGCTTTGCCTGCAGGGTGGCATCATCAAGACTTCCCTCAGCCAGCTCAGCCAGCAATACAACTATAAGATGATCTGCTGAAAGCGTCATGCTTGCCTTTAACCCCACACCGTCATCTGCCTCAAGAAGTGTGGCTACAACAACAGCCTGTGCCCTGAGAAGAAAGTCAAATAAGACTCCTCCACGAGGTCCTCCTTCCTCTGCAGGGCAGCCCCCTGACTGAGCCCCATGGCTAGGGGCCTCAGTAAGGTTTCCCTGTCACTGACTGGGATAGTAAAAATAAATAATAAATAAATAAAATTTAAAAATACGTGTATACACACACATACACTATACATATATATTTCCAGAATATATACAGAACTTCTAAAACTCAACTTTTCCAGAGTGGGTGTACTACTCTGCCTTTCCCCCAGCAATGTATGAGGGTTTCAATTACTCCATATCTTCACCAACATTTGTCAGTTTCAATTCTAGCTATTACAGTGGGTATGTAGAGGTTTCTCATTTTTCTCTAAATTCCTCTATATTTTACTAACTAGAAATTTAAACTGTGCCAAATAAGAAATGAGTAAATAAAATAGAAACTCTAATGTCTACTTTTTCTTTTAATTTTTGAGAAATCTCTTAAAAACAAAGAGCTCTTATTATGAAGAAAACTTACAGAACAGCAATTTCTTCAGTTTCACCTCTTTTTTTTTTTTTTTCTGGCCACACAGCGGGGCTTGCAGGATTTTAGTTCCCCTACCAGGGATCGAACCTGCACCCTTGACAGTGAAAGCGTGGAGTCCTAACCACTGAACCACAAGGGAATTCCCATTTCACCTCATTTTTTTCTTCTCCTAAATTCAACTGAAATATAAATTAATGCCTTTTATTTTTAAAAAGGTTATTAAGACTATTTTTACTTTCTCATCTATACTCTTTACGTACTTTTGAAATTTTCTCACAGGAACATATGTTAGTTTTATACTCAAAAACCAGTAAGTGGGACTTCCCTGGTGGCACAGTGGTTAAGAATCCACCTGCCAATGCAGGGGACATGGGTTCCAGCCCTGGTCCACGAAGATCCCACATGCTGCGGAGCAACTAAGCCCGTGCGCCACAACTACTGAGCTGCGCTGTAGAGCCTGTGAGCCACAACTACTGAGCCCACGTACCACAACCACTGAAGCCCACATGCCTAGATCCCGTGCTCCACAACAAGAGAAGCCCCCGCAATGAGAAGCCCATGCACCACAACGACGAGTAGCCCCCGCTCGCTGCAACTAGAGAAAGCCCGCGTGCAGCAACGAAGGCCCAATGCAGCCAATAAATAAATAAATAAATTTATTATTTTTTTTAAAAACAGTGTTAATTTCTTTTAAAAAACGAACTGAGAAAATGATAAGAGTAGGCAGTAGGGGGCAACGTAATATTGCGATTTTCATTTTAGAAACTCCGTAGCAATATTTTGGAGCTATAACATCATCAAATTAGGTATTCTTGATTTTCCATTAAAAATCTGGGAACAATGTTTCCCCATTTCTAAATGTGAACTCTGTATGATCTCTAAGGAGTAATTCACTGCAACCTCCAGTCATCAGACATTTGCCTAGTATCTTTAATAAATTGTTGTTGTTTTCCTGTAGGTAGCAAAAGTGATATTGTACAACTACTGTATCTCCTGTCCCTATCTCCCCTTATCCACTCTGGAGCCCAATACCCTTCGACCCAACCCCCATCAAAATATTTACATCAAAACAAGACAAATACCATGTTAGCATGAGTTATAGATAAAGAAAACAGGATAAATACAATTTTTACCTCAACATTTATTATTTTTATGTTTTTTCACTAATGCCACATAAAACCTAAGATCTCAGCTCTTAGAATACAAAAAGATAATTTCAAAGTGTATGTTAGCAAAAACATGTATGTAATATATATATAATACATATATAAAATAAAATCAGCATTTGTGCATGACAGCAGGTCAACAATGCTATGCTGCTTGTTAGCACACTGTTTATTTGTATGGCTTTATCAATCGGTTCGATCATCTCAATAGTTCGGCCTACCATGCTACTTTGAAACTTAACATAATTCAGGCCAAATTTTACGATAAAGAAAAGCATTACTTAAAGGGAGTCAGCTCATGTTTATTACAAGAAGAGAACAACCTTTATTATAATGTCTTCAATATACTGCCTCATTCTGTCTATCCGAATTCTCTCCAAGTATTTGTTGTATATAGACAATTTTGCTTCTCACTGCCCCTTTAATCAGGGGAGAATTTGTTGGTGTCGTTATCCTGAAATTTCCTTCATGTTGAATAAAACCAATTTTCAAGCAGGACAAAGGTCTGTCCCCAAGACATTACGGCAGATCCCTAAAACATTCACAGATATAAATCCCAAATAGTCATAAGCTTTTACAGTAGTTGGAAAGATATGTCTGTGTGTGTGTGTGTGTGTGTGTATATATATATATATATATATATATATACACACACACACACACACACATATATGTGTATATGCATGTGGATATATGTATGTGTATAAGTATATATACATACATACATACATATACATATGTGATAATCTAGGTCTACAAGGTATGAGAGGTTGTTTTTAGAGATTTTGGTTTCTTGATTAAACTGAACAAGACGTAGTGACAACAACTCGGGATCTATCTGAAATAATTAGTTGGAGGAAAAATTCTAGTGCTCAGGTAGCAAGGAATTAGTGGCAAATGAGAAGGCTCCAGAAGAGAGTTCCCATAAGATATGTTAGGAAAAGTCTGAGGAGTCAACAGCTGATTTTGGAATTGAAGCAAATGGGAGTGTAATCAATAAGTAACAGTAAGGGCTAGAGAATGACAATCTAACTTTGAGTTCTCAGCTGATTTCTGGGATGAGAAAGGGAAAGAAGAGATATTCAGGCATTAGACCATGGACCAAGAATCACAACTCTCAACATGCAGTCCTGCTGGAACTCCTAAACCTACATCCCTGAAAACCTCTCTCTCATTGATGAAGCAGAGAATAGTTTCATTCCTGAAAAGAGAAAGTCTTGTGGGAAGATGTAATTAAGTTCAACAGGAGATATATTCCCTAGGGCTGAGATCTTAGTTAGGATGTTGTTTTCTGATTTGGGGGAATACTGCATTCTGTTACAGACAAAAACAAATGAGATAGATGAAATCCACTGTCTTAAACTTAGATAAGTTAGAAACTTATGAGACATGTTAGACAAAGTAAATAGAGCATATATGTGTGACTATACCTAATATTGACAAGGCACTAAAAATACAAGAGGCAACCAAGGCACTAAATATTCACGGCACACTAGGTATGCATAAGACTTAGCAAGTGCTCAGTATGCGGGAGGTCTTAATTCAATTTCCCACTGATGACTCTTCTTCTGGTCTGTCCTCTGCCCAGGAAATACAACTGAATCCACAACTGCTCAGCAGGCTCACTGGCACCTACAGCTATGACCAGGTAAAACTGCCTTTTCTATTGAGCAAATGTGCCTCACTGGCCTCGGGCACACTCCATTCGATCGGGTCCCCCGGCTCAAATCTCAGCTCTGGTCCTCTTCCTAGCCACACTATCAGGGGGAAGGCGATGAGGCAGAGTAAGAGTCAGGGCATAAGAACAGATTACAACTCAGGAATCAGGAACTGTGCTCTCTCTACCTGACTGGCATCCTATACTAATAGTGTTAATCTATCCCATCACTTTCTCCTTGTTCTTCACTGTATATTTCAAGTTGATTCAATAAACCATGTGATTTGAGCTTGTAACCCTTTCTGTTCCGTGACCTCTGGAATGGCTTGCTTGGTAGTGTATTTGGAGGCTACCATTATATCAAGGCAACTTCCCACAAGGCACGTGAACACAGTCAGAGACTTCGAAGATTTCTGGTCTTCTCATTTTATTTAGTGACAGGAGCCTGCTATCTATTATGAGCTCATTTAAGCTCTAAACTTCTTCTCATAGCTCACTATTCTCCATCTGCATCAGGCTTAACTTGGCTCTAAAGGACCAGAAACATATCACATTGAGAGAGTTAACTAACCTAAGTATTGAAGCTGCAATAACAACCTTGCATATTTCTCTTTGTTGCCTCTGCTAAATATCAACCAAACTTCAGCAAATAATCTTGACGGAATAGTGCTTAAGTCTGGCCTGAAACCATAAAATGAGAGGAAGTAAGATCGTGAGAAATGGAGAATATTATTAGCTATATAAAATAGGTAAGAAATTACCCATTACTGATTACAATTTTTTTTAAATTAATGACAGTAAGTCAAAACAGATGCATATTGAGAATCACTCCCCACAACCCAAGAGTTGTTTAAAGAAACGATCCAGCTTGGTGACAATGTTTCAAGTAAAACTACAGCTACAAACTAGATGTTTTTGTATAAATGTATATTATTATAAATTCAGCTAAGTGTTTGGCACAATAATATGAAGAGTAAAGTACCAAATGTCATCTCTTAGATGAAACTAAAAGGGTAGATTAAAAAGGACAAGCTATGTAAAAATTAAGCTATTAGAAACAATTCAAATTGTAAAAATCTATGTCTTAAAATGCCTTCTCTTCACTTCTGAAAATAAAATAGAGAAGACTTTCAATGCTTATTTAATTAAACACAGCTAGAGACAGTGCTCATTTTGGTATTACAACTGTTTAACCTCCGTCTAATACAGGTTATGTCAGTTCCCTAAATTCAACTTTGCCCCATTCCCATGTTTCCCGCATCCCTCCCTGCTAGTAACCGTGACACTGTGAGAAAATTTTCTTATTTGGAATATTTCCATAGTATCATATAACCAATCACAAGATAGATAAATAGATAGATAGATAGATAGATAGATAAATAAGACAGGCAGATAATATGGTCCATTGCCATACATTTATATGACAATCAGCATCATTATTTCATGGTTGTATTTTTACACAAAATTTTATATATGTACATATTATGTATTTTATATATATATAGAATTTTTTATAAAAATACAACTGAAATAATGATGCTTATTTACATAAATTCAACATTGTTATATAAACACTCCTATTATATATGCAGTTTGTCATTCCTTCATCCCACTGCACTATGGCATAAGGGACAGAAGTTATAGTTACTTATTTCCTGAGCCAGGACACAGTGCTTGCACACATTGCATGTCCAGAATTGATATTCAGTGACCGGGTTTCCTGTGGCAACACATGTCGGCAGCTTCCCTTCCCCTCTGTAAAATAAGAGGGGACAATTATACTTTGAAACTTCTAATTCCTCAAAACTTCATTACACTACAAAAACTGAAGAATGAAAAGCATTTCAAGATAAGTTTCAAATAAAAAACTTTCCTTACAATGAGAAAATCAAGTATTAATACACTTACAAGACTAAATTAAATAGGGTATAATGTTAAGGTAGATTACTTCAAAATTTAGTGCTTTAATTATTATATTACACTATTTAGATATAAAAATCCAAGCTTCTAGTAAGGTGTTATAGAATGACATCTACTAGTTACATTTAGCCTACCCTTCAAGAAAGCTGTCCAATTCAGATTTTCTGTTATCTTTTGGAGTATGCTTGGTGAAGATTTCTAGAGCAAGATTTTCATATTGCTGTTTCTGTTCCGAACTGAGGGTCTCTAAAGATTCAAGTTTAATAAAAGCTTTTGAACAAGTGCCAAAAGCCCTACTGGCACATGCACAGAGTGCTAACAGAGAGTAGATCTCAACGGCAGGGATGATGTCTTCATAGTCTCTCAGGTGAAGAGCTAGGAAAGAGAAGACAATTTGGATTTTTTAAAGCAATCATGATATCTTGAACGTGCATGGGAAAAAATCTACGTTAAGCTGTTTCAGTTTAACCTACATGAACTTTAGCAAGCTTAAAGAAAACAATGGTAGGTGCCCAGAGAACAAGTAGGAGGAAGGAGGCTCCATGATCTCCACATTCTGTAACTCCAGCTAACAGCTCAGGGCCTATAAAAATAACCATCATCGAATGATGCACATGGCTGTGCCACTTAGAAATATATACACAGACCAAAAATAATTGGTGTCAAAACACCCATCTTTTGTTGCATATAAATATGTTAGAATTTCTGTGGATTCTCAAGATATCATGTTTCTTTTTGTTAAAAAAGCAAAGCATGAAATCATATGTTTTCTCTTTGTGTTTCTTTGAACAGATTATTGCTTTTGTTTGTCTTACTGAAACAATAGAACTTTGAGAAAAAAAGAAGTGAAAATGAGACTGTAAGTTGTCAGTTCAGACAATTTATTTTGCCAGCTACCATACCTTATTTTCAATTTTTCTATGCTGGAGATATAATCTCTTTCTTAAAAATGCACTGCACAATTAATATCAGATTGGTAACCAAATTGTATCTTTTTATTTTCTAGACCTTGCAATCTTAAAAATATCTTGTTATAGTATGATATTGGAAATTTCACAAAACAATTTAAAACAACATAGTCATGTATTTTACAACTAGATTCCTATAAACTGATGCTGGGGTCAAGTGTTTACAACAAAGTTCAGTGGCAGAAATTTACAAAAAGGAAATTCATTGAGTTACAATAAAACATACCCTCTAATTTCACAGGCTCACAGGCAATAATTTACAGAGTACACATTGTTTCAGATCATTTTATCACTGAACGACAACCATATTAAAGCATATGGATATCTTCACCCAGTAGGTAAAGAATCTCAAGTTAAAAGTCCAACTGATCTTGTAATATAGTAAGTCTAGATACTGTGCATAAATTATAAAAAATACAACTATTTTAAACAGTGCATAACTTATATCACATATTAATCAGTTAAAATTCAATGAAGGTAAGTTATAAACATACAAAAATAAAAATGATTCCTATGTATAGCTGATAATCAATTAGAAAAAAAAGGTACATTCCCCAGTGCTAACAATGACGAAAACAGGAATCAGCTACAAAAGAAATGTACAGAAAATACAATAAAACTATAGAACTTTAGAGAGAAACACAGATATACAAAACGTTTTTAAAAATTGATGTTTCTGGATGAGAAAACTCAATATTATAAATATATCAATGATCCCAATATTAATACATTAAATTAATGCAATTCTAATTCAAAATCCACTAGGACTTCACTGAAACTCTTCCCACCTTCAAAAAGATTCTAAAGTTAATCTGAACGAACAAATGCAAGCAAATACCCAAAATGTTTTTCATAAAAGAAGAGGAATGAAGGATAACAGAAATTCCAGATATTAAAATGTAAAAGTAAGGTAAATAAGAGGAAGTACAGACACAGAGGTCCATGTCTAGAAAATAACAGCCTAGGAAGAGATTAACAAAATGTGTGAATTTAGTTTCATAAAGGTAGAATTTCAAATCCATGAGGGATGAATAAGTTTTTAATAAATGGTTTTGGAATAACTAAGAAGTTAAAATAAAATACAATATTTAATAACCTTGAAGTAAAGGACTTCCTGAGCATGACCCCTATCAAGACTGATTGATAGGACTATGTAAAAAGCCACTGTCAATATCATCATCATGACTACCACTTCTCGAGGGCTCACAATATCCAGGCACTATAATAAGTAAATTTTCTTTTCATAAATTTCTCACTTAATCCTCAAAACAACCCTATGAAGAAGATCCTATTATCCCTACTTTTCACAAAAAGAAACTGAAGCTTAGAGAGGTTAAGTAATTGTAACTTATAAATGCCAGGGAAAATCAACAGATATGACAGAGGGTTGCTATATATAATTTCTAAAGAGCTCTTACAAAAAACTGAATAAAGAAAAAGAAAAGTCATCACTATAGAATTCCAGAAACATTCAAATAAAAGAATTTCTCTAAGAAGGTTTCTTTTAAAGATGATGCCATTGTACTATAGATTGATGATGTATTGGGGTATGATGTGTGCTGGTGATGGCTATTTCACAGTGGCCCAACCAATGTGACCCAGGGTGGGTGGTGACAGTGCCGGCAATGCTGTCATGGCCCATCTGAAAGCGCTGTAACGATTTAGTCATTCATATGCTTTGGTTTATAACATAATTCTCATAACTATGCTCTTTTGGAGTTAACCTATCTAAACTTGAAGATATTGTTAATCCAGAAATGAAGATCCTGATACTACATGTAAATAACCTTCTATAAATTATAGTACATAAATACGATGGCACATTATATAGGTATTAAAAATGACAACATAGATCTACATTTATCAATGTAGAAAGATAACTGCAATATACTGTTGAGGGTAAAAATCAAACTCAGGAGCAACATACATTGTGTGATATTATTTTAAATAAAACTGTATACAATTTTATAGGCTTGGAAAAAATGTCTAAAAGGAGGTTCACCCAAATGTTAGCAATGATTATCTCTGAATTATAAGATTATTTTACCTTTTTTGATTTTTTTCTGTTTTGGTTGAAATTGTTATGTAAGTATCAATTTTATAAAAAACATTTAACATACAGTTAAATGCTATAGAAATCTATCTACTAATATCGAAATATTTTACAACATATCATTATGTTTTTTTAAAAGTACACAAAAGTATGGTTTGTTATACTCTCAATATTTTAAAAAAACAAATTATTTCTAAATATATATACTTATTTTTATTTAAATATATATTTTATATAATTATTATACATAATGTAATACATATTACAGATATTAAATATGTAACTATTTATAGTTTATATTTTATATATATATATATATATATACACACACATACACACACACACACACAAGGATATGAACTGGGCTATTAAGTGTTTAAGTGATAGTGAATGCTATAAATGTTCTTTTTGCTTATCTCAAACTTCTGGTTTTTCTGTGAACCGTATATATTGCTTTCCATGTATTAAAAAATAAAAAGAACTTCAAAAGGGAATGTGAAAAACAGATCATAAACAGCAAATCTCAAATATATGAAAATAAATCCACAGAAAAAAAGTGTTATTGAAATCAATATAAGGGCACCTTGAAGGAGCTAGCCCTTCATCTACAATTTATGATTTTTGAGGCATGTTATATACATTAGGTAATATGCCCACCTGTCTTCAATGCATTGTCAACATAGCCCTCGTAGAGCTGCCTCTGCGCCAGTATGAAGAAGTGGTAAGCCTCAGCCCCTCTCCAAGCATTATCTGTGAAACGACTAGTTGTAGACAGAACTTCTTCTTCCAGCAAACCAGCCAAAGCAGAAGTGGCCTACAAGTAAAGCAGACCCACTTTTTCTGTCAGCACAACCCTAACAATGGTCCTTCCAATAGAGATGATTTCTGAAACTGGTATATCAATACATTAAAATAGCTCAGTTAGCAGATTTTATCATTATAAAACTGTCACTACAGACTTAATGTCTCCATTATAACTCACATTTTGTTAAATTGATATGATCAAAGTTTTTCTTCAGTTTTATTGGGGTATAATTGACAAATCAAATTGTAAGATATTTAAAGTGCACTTCGTGGTGATTTGTATACGGGTACATTGTGAAAGAACTCTCCTCCCCATAGTAACATCAAACTTTTAAATAGAATTGATTAAACTTTAAGTTAATGTAAGGCTTATCTGTACATTAAAATAATATATATATTCTAGGAAAGTTTTTAAAACTCACTGATTAGAAAGGATTTACCAAGTAAGGAATTTAAGCAAAGATTACAGATTAGTAAAAAAATATAATTTTCAATATTTCCAAGTTGAAATGTCTAAATGTGAGCAGTAATTCCAAATCAGTCATTCCTTTTCCTCATATCATTTAAGAAAATAAATGCAAACAAGTAAATTAAATGGCCTGTCCATAAAGAGAAGTTTGATAGTTCTTTTTTCCTTAAACACTTCAGATGACTTAATGTTACTTAATGTTCTACCTTACCTCTGAGCTCTTTCCTTTAACTTTTCCTCGCTGGGCATTTTTCATTTGCTCATGGTACTGCTCTATAAGTAAAGCTGATAGTACATAGAGCTTCTTAACACGTAAAGGTTTAGTTCTTTTCTTTGCCTCTTCATCTGCAATCTTTAAACATTTAAAGAATTGGGGGAAAATATTTCTCAATCTATACTTGTACAAATATTATCATTTCTGAAATACGATTCTCTAAAAACAGGAGGAAAGTCAGTAGGGTGGAATATAAATACCACCCATTTTCTTTTCCATAGTACTGATAAGTACTTAGTTCTTTCCTTAGTATTTAGCCATTAGAGTTATAACTCAAAACAATTTAAGAAAATAACAGATGTTGATAAATAATTAAATCAAAATGAAGAAAGCTTTCATAGAGTGGCTAGTATTTTATATAACAAAGAGATTTTTAAAATAATGTTCCAAGTACCCAGAGATAAGATGGCTTTAACATGGTATATCCTTCAGAAATTTAAATTTTTTTAAATGATTCGGAGGGAAATTTTTCCTTTGTCATTAAATCAAATGGGAAAAGTATAGACTAGAATGTAAAATTTGCATACATTAATACTGTTACTGGTCACGTTCCCTCCAAATGCATACTATGAAAAGTGTAACGTCGAGATTGGGATTGACATATATACACTAATATGTATAAAATAGATAACTAATAAGAACCTGCTGTATAAAAAAAAAGTGATATATAATAAAATCTTTCTTAAATAAAAAAAAAAGTGTAATGTCTTTAAAACTTGCACATTTAAAAGGACTTAAAGTTTTGTTATCATCAGGATTTAAATTCCAGTTAAGGGAATTTGTACTTTATGGTCCCTGAAAATTCTATAATTCCCTGTTAACTTCGGTATTAAGTAAATATAAAACTGCTTAAGCATCAATAAGGTGCTAAAAGTAATAAACAGCCTTTTTAGTAAAATGTAATAATACTAAGATAACACATAGTTATAGCAGTAATAAATGAGAGGGATTTTGCTATAACAAATATTTGTTTCCAAAAAACGGAAAATGTATCCTTGAGTTATAAGAAAACATTGGTAACTAGAACAAGCCAAATACTCACCAAGATTATTACATTACCTTAAACATCAGCTTAGCAGCATCATAAAAGTAACTGGCTTTCCGATAGAGTTCTATGGCATCAAGAATTTTATTCTTTTCCAATAAATGAGATGCATACCTCGCTAACAGGGAACCAATTTCTTTCATATTATGACTTTTAGCCAATTCAACAGCTTTGTTCCACTGGGGAAAAAATATATATAGCATACAATTACCCAAGCATTTATAGTCAGATATGTCTTAAAATACATACAATAAAGCTTTAAGTTTATAATAATAAATAACACTATATCAAAATAAAAAACTGGTATATGTTTTTAAAAATCACTTAAAATCAGAGCAATTATAAATTTTAGGAGTCAAACATGTCAAAATAATCAAATGATCTGAGGCTGATTTGCTTAAGAAGTACATCTGAAAAAGAAAGCATCAAAGTTTATAATCACATTAACCTTATAATTCTAATTTTGCACAAACTATGAGCAAGAAAAAGATACATTTGTTTATAGAAAAAAATACACAATTTCAGTTAAGAAAATGTCCTATCAGATTTAACATTTAAAAGTTATTTTTATAAAGCAAATGGAGCTTTATAAAATACTTCAAGAAAATACTTAAAAGAATACATCGATAGTCAACAATTTCAACAATTCTGCATTTTAATTTTAGTTAAATTCCAGCTCTTAAAAGTATCAAATATGTGTTTTCTATAAGGGGAAAGGAAAATAGATTTGCCAAAATAAATACTGATAAAGTAACTCAATTCCTTCCTCTTGCAATGACCATTAACTGGTCCTTCTTTGGAAACAAAACCCAAGCCTAATAAAATGCAGAAAATTATGAAATTACTTCCAGACAAAAACTTGCCAGACTAAAAGCACAGGGTTTGTTCAGGTTCCCATACTGAGTTAGTTATGAGCGGGTCTCCCTTAATGGTAGCATTTCAAGAGGTAAATGCAAATTCCAACATTTTCTCAGTCCTCAACTAAGTAAGAGACTATCTGGCTCCCTTCACAAAATCCATCTCAAGCTCTCCAACCCTTACAGGCAACAGTCTTTAAAGCATCACTATGGGTGACTTTAATTTTCAGTTCCTTACTCGGTTGAGATGTACACAGGTATCCACTGCTGCCTTTGGTTGATTACATTTCAAAAACGCAGTCACTGCTTGTTCACACATTCCAGCTCTCACAAACATTTGTGCTACTTCCTGTGGATAAAATAATACTATCGATCTCATAGAACAAGGAAATCACTTATATTTTAACTTATAAAACTCCATAGGGACATAAGAATATTAAATTTTCTGGTGGCTACAGTAATTTTTCTTTTAAATGGACGTAGGGGCAGGGGCTACAAACCAGAAGAGATGCTAAAACATCACTTTTTATAAAATCTGGGCTTCACTGGCTCACAGCACAGATCTTATTTTCAACCAGGTTTTGAAGATACTGCACTCTTACCTTCTCTCAGTGCAGTAGCTAGCTTACAGAAATACCAAGCTCCAAAACAAACCCCACGCTAGCAAGTAAAAAAAACCCTTTAAGGCAATTGATGTTATACTCAATGTCGATCATTAATTAGAGGTTTAAGGGAAACCTGACACTCAGAGGGCTCTCAAATCCCTCTATAAAGCAATGCCCCAGACAAGTTGGCCATTCATCAGTTCGGGAAGCTGGACCAAAAACAGAGGAGGAGAACCACAACAACCACTGATCACACTCCTTGGGCTGTACTTCCCATCTTCAGAATATCACTTTTTTTTCTTTCTTAATATCTAATTGGTCAGCGTTTTCTCTCCCCATCCCTACTCCTAAAATATTTTGGGATATATCATAAAAGTACAATTTTGTACCCAACTATCTTTTTCAAAGTAATGCTTATATTTTCCTGATTATAAAGTAATACATTCTTATGGTAAAAAAAATTAGAAAATATGAAAAAATAAAGGTACACATAATCTTATTCCCACAAGAAACCTCTCTCTCTATTCTGGTGTAATTTCCTAATATCTGTATCCTGTGAATATATATGTATATGTGTATTTGTGAATATATCGTAATCATATTACATATAGTTTTGTATCCTGTGTTCCTCACTTAAATATTTTGTACATTTTCCCATATTATTAAAAAATCCTCCAAAACTTGATTTAAAATTTGCAGTACTACTGAAATTTTTTAATTATTTTAAATATTTAATTATTATAGCTATAATTACTTAGTACTTAATCAGTAATATTACTGCTCTGGATACCGTACAGCAACATTTTTTTCTGCATCATCAGACACACCTAACAGATGACAGTATAATGTCAGATACACAGTCCCTAATCCCAGGGTTGTAAGTAATTTCAGTTTTCCTACTCAAATGAACATATAAGATTGAGAATAAGGGTGTGTAAAAATGCCATTATTACAGGGATAATTGCCCTAATTCACAATAGAGAAAAGAACTGAATTAACAGAATTCTATACTCATCTATTAAGTAACCGACAAAATTTTGTAGCAGAATCCACAACTGATATACGTCCAGACCCTGCAGTTGAGAGCTACTACCTCTCCAGGTCTTGTACAACTCAGTGATTTACCTTTCTGATAAAACAAATAAAATACAAGCTCACTTACATTATTCAACAATTAATTTAAAGAGCCTTGAAAAGAAAACTTAGAACAAAGTTATAGAGAGCTCTGCTTTTAGTTTCTTTTTTTCAACATTAAATCCTTTATTATTAATATAACCTAATAAAAGTCAAGCTATCTTGACTTTTATTGCTAATATAACCTAATAAAAGTTTATTGTGAACCTAATAAAAGTTTAAGCTATCTTAAACTTTTCTTATAGCAAATTTCAAACATACATACGCACACACTACTCCCCAGATCATTTTGAAGCGAATCTCTGACATGTCATTTCACCTGTAAATATTTCACGTGTTCAGCTAATTTTTTAAAGCAAGTTTACAAAACTGACAAGCCTACACAAGACTGTGATCATGTTAAAATAGTAGGAATATGACTGATTTCTTCCTCTCCAGTTTCAAGCATTCTGTAATACTGGTAAATTGTTTTAATAACTAAAGCATCATTCCATGCCTAAGAAACTGTAAAGTTTTAGTTAATTTTTAATTTTCTATATTGCAGTGGACATTTCCAGACTACGACATAAAAACCTTATAAAGTAACCTAACAACTCCAAAAACTGAAATTTATAATACCTACTGGAAGCAACTTGTGGTTTTCTGGAAGTGAATTGGCAAGATTCTCCAATCCCTCATAATCCTCTAACATATAATAACACTCAGCTAAGCGTTCCTGGTTCCGGCCTTGTACATAATATTGTACAGCATTCAACCTATGGAAAGAAAAAAAACCCTTTTAAAACTAATGTGAATCTCCTCATAAATAAGCACTTTTACTAAAAATGTTCTTTCATTAGAATGCCAGCACTAGTATTATTCCAATCATCTTTAGTTACAGCATGTCTTTGAAGCATATAAATTGAACAAAAAGCAAAACTAAACTAAAGACTGCATAGCATATTTTAGTTACAACATTCTTTGAATGTTCTTAAGAAATATGTTTTAATCTGATATACAGTTGTATTTCCAAACACTGACATAAATAAATAAGCATACTGATCAAAATAACTTAACAATAAAAGTCAATGATTTCTGAAAATAATCTATAATAACAAAAGAAAATATAAACTGTGGCCTCAAACAGTAGAAAGCTACCTGGAACTACAGTATAAGTCTTCTGGGTTTTGAAACTCCAAAGTCTTACAGTGCTTGAAGGATCTCTTGCTCCTCAATGTGAATCCAGAGCTATGTGAATTTTGGGATCTGGAAGGATGGTCTTCATTTCCCTAGCATTATTTCATAGGGAAGTACTCAGGCAGTTACAATTTTAAGTGCCAAATGAACGGATGAGGGGGTCCAGATAGGTTACCTACCACTTTTGCCGATCAGCAAAGTAGTCTCCGATGGCATTGTGGGCTTGTTCAAGGAGACTGTCATCCGCATCACCAGATCCAGTTTTCAGGAGTTGGAGTACTCGAAACCAATCTCCCAACTTCAGCCGGAGGCCAATAGCCAGATCTCTACAAAAATTGACATTCACTCATTCATTCACCAAGTATCTATCAAGCGCCTACTATGTGCTAGGTTCAGTTCTAGGGCACTGAGAATACACAACAGTGAAGAGACAGATAAGGTACCTCCAAACATTTTAGAAATTTAGCCTCACCAGGTAAGAGGCAATGGAGAGAACCTGCAAAAGGAAAGAGGAAACAATTTCCTGCCTCTTATTATCCTAGACTTTCAATTTACTTGGCAAAATAATGACTTAAATAATAATCACTTCTTTTCATCAATTTCTTAAGACATAATCAGACTTATTTCATGTTTACATGTTTGGTTTTATATTTCTTTTCAGGGCTTGAGTTGTATTAGCAACCTCCTGAAAGTACAAATAATAAAAATTAGATATAATGTTCACAGTTGAAATGAAGTTCATACAGTATTTTATATAAATAAAAATGAAATATAAAGAGTAAAACTCAATCCCTACTTTGATTTTTATTTCATGCTCCTTGACAAGTGAAAATTAAATAATGGCCTAAACCAAAAAAGAGAACCCAAATAATGAGTGGTATAGTAAATGATAAAGCCTCCAGTCTCTGCAGTCATATGAATGTTTTTCCTACCAAGTGAAAAAAGTCTCCCATGGCCAGTCATTAATATTACATAAAAACAGAGAAGAAAGTTGCCCCAAATTACAAAGCATAAATTAATGAAGGTCATGTAGACTATCTAGGTTGTAATCCAAACAAATTATTTTCTGAAAGAGATGGTATGATACATTTAGTCTATTTTACAATCCTCATTTGTGAAAAAAAAAAAAATCACAAATTCTGGGATTAGTCCGGATGCCTGCACCTTTATCACTTACCTTCTGTCCATATCAAGATACATCCTTTCAGCCTCTTCGAACCTGCCGAAGTAGGCAGCCACTTCCGCCTGCTTCATGGACTCACTCTGCAGGTTACCCAGGCGCTTCACAAACTTAATGCCTTGGTAATCTTTGCAACGCACAAACGCTTGCTCTGCAGTGTGCAAATCCAGTTTCTGAAGAGCTGCTTCAGCCAGTAGGCGCCTTTATTAAAAAGAGAAACAGAAAAGCCAATGGCAAATTAAGGATAAACAAGTCTTGAATCAGAATTCAATTATTACACCTACTGTTTCTAGTGAAACATGGTGGAAAGTGATTATTTTAACACATTTATACGTTTCATATAATATTATGCTTATGTTGAATACTTCCGAATCTAAAATAAATTTCTATATTTTAAATCTAAAAAGAATAAGAACAGAAGCCTATTCCCATCAGGAGCCTCGTATGAGAGCAGGGGACGACAGAGCTGAGACTTTACACCTGAAAACTTGAGAGGTTTTATTTATTTATTTTTAAATACCAAAGTCGGGGGTGTGGATTATCCTCTATGAACTGAGATGCATCCTCAATTCCAACCTTCTCAATCAGTGCTCGGCTATCTCTCAGGGACCGAATCTCAAAGTTAATGATATAATCCTTGTCTGGATATTCTGGATTCTAAAAGTAAAGATGAAAAGAAAGAAATTCAAATAGTTGCCTTTAGAGTATTTTTTTTTTTTTTTTTGCGATACGCGGGCTTTTCACTGTTGTGGCCTCTCCCGTTGCAGAGCACAGGCTCCGGACGCGCAGGCTCAGCGGCCATGGCTCACGGGCCCAGCCGCTCCGCGGCATGTGGGATCTTCCCGGACCGGGGCACGAACCCGCATCCCCTGCATCAGCAGGCGGGCTCTCAACCGCTGCGCCACCAGGGAAGCCCTGTATTTTTTTTTTTTTTTTTTACAGTAAAAACAGCAAACAAATAAACAACTGTATCATATTATCAGCAAAACTTGGCAAAAGAGAAGTTGCCATGTGTGGGTCTTCTGAATTATCTGGAAAACATCCACAGTCCACAAGTGAAGTCCCTCCTGAGGCAATCAGGGGAAAAGGGGACAGTCGTCAAAGGGGTCCCTTACAATCATGCAGCCTTGTCTCCCTTGGCTCAAAATGTCTTTCCCCAGGAGCTACTCTCTTCCCGTCCCAAGTGCTGCCAGCCTCCACTGGAGCAGAAAACACCATGTGCAGGGCCTCTACCCCTCACTCCTTAGTCTACTCTTTTTTTCTATTATTGAAAAAAAAAATTATAAATAGCAGTTGCTCTGAGGGTGGGTATGGACAGATTTACTGGGAAGAGGCATGAGGGAACTTTCTAGCATGATAGTAATGTTCTGTATCTTGACAGGGGTTTGAATTGCACAACCGTATGCATTTGTCATAACTCACTGACTGGTACACTTAAGATCTGTGCATTTCATTGTATGCAAATTTTATTTCAAGTGAAAGAAAACTATAAGCAAATACTGAACTTGAATTAGTGAACTTTAATTAATGATATGCATGCTAAAGTATATATGTACTAACTCTGAAATATATTAAAAAACAGGACTGATTAATGGGCAGATAGACAGATGGACAGAAATATGACACAGCAAGTATAGTAAAATGCTAAATAGAATTTAAGTGCTGCCCACATGCTGTTGGGCAGCAGACAAAATTTTTAAAAAAAAAGAAAAAGGGCTGGTTTTCATCACTACTTTCCTTTTATAATTTAGCAGCCTGACAAAGAAAAAAAAATTTAAAGGCCAGTCTTGCAGCAAAGAACTAGCTAACAGCCAGAGAAAGAAAACAGTTATAACGAACTCACTGATATTCTACATATTCTAAGTAACGAAAAAGTGAAGCATACAAGAAAATTAGAGCCCCCGTGTGTAAAAGAGTAACGGCTCCCATGGACCAGAGTGCTCTGAAAAGGTTAACTGAGCCACACATACCCCTTCCCCACCCTGCAACTGAACCCCTGTATCTAGAAACTGAAAAGTTCTTAGGGAACTACCGTGCAAAGTAGGATGGAAAGAGCATGAGGTTTGGACTCAAACAGTCCTTAGCTCAAATCCTAATTCCATCCCTTGCTGGTTATGTGGCAGCTCTTTCTAGAACCTGCCCTACCCCGCTCCCTACCCACCTAGGAAGCCAGGGCCATCTTCCCCAAATATAAACCTAATCATATCATTCTCCTGCATTACTCCGCCACCGACTCCAGGATCAAGTCTAAACTCCACAGCAAGGCATACGAGGTCACTTATGACCTGGGTCCCCTACCCCATTACCTCTCCCCAGCCTCATTTCTGCCAGCACTACAGTTACACACACCAGCTTTGAAGCCAGAAAGCTTGGAGTCAAACCATGCTTTTGCCTACTGCTAACCGGGTACCACTGGCAAATCAGCTTATTTCTCCAAGCCTCTGATTCTTCCTCTGAAAAAATGGAATAGTAATCAAACTTACTTCCTAGCATTGGGAGGATTAAGTGAGATAACACATATCAAACACTGAGCACAATGCCTAGCCGTGTTATCCACATTATTCACAGTCTCAGAACTGACCCAATGCTCTCTTGCTTCAGACCTTTGAAGAGATACACCTACTGACTGAACCACAGCACCCCTGCCCCTCTTCCAGTTGCTGAAGTTCTTGTCTATCTCCCCAACTCCTCTACTTGAAGCCAGGAACTGTCTTACTGGCTCTCAATAAATATTTGCTGAGTCAGTGAACAGATGAACTTTGGATAAATCATTTTCAGCCACTAAGAGCCTTCCTCACCTAAAAATGAGGTCTGTGTAATATCTACCAGGTACAGGGGTAATCACAAACAAACATCTCATACAAAGGAAATTTAGAGAACTGTTAATTACCGTCCTTTTCCTTCTGCACTCCTCCTTCTCTAGTCCTCCAAGAAATTTCTCATGTTATTTCTTTTTCCTATTTTATTGAAATATAATTGGCATGTAACATTGTATTAGTTTTAGGTGTACAACACTCATGTTGTTTCTTAAAACTGTATGCTTGAAGGAATCCACAGTTCAGCTAAATATTTCCTGGGTCAACAAGACCTCAGAGGGAACTAAGGTATGACAATATTCTTTTCTTTACGGCTTTTTATGTAGTAAGTCAGACAGATAACAAAATTGTCACACAGAACCTGGTTTTCCCTCACAGTTTAACAATGCCTGCCACTAAACCGGGCAACAGTACTGTAGTTATTCTTTTTTTTTTTTTAACATCTTTATTGGAGTATAATTGCTTTACAATGGTATGTTAGTTTCTGCTTTATAACAAAGTGAATCAGTTATACATATACATATGTTCCCATATCTCTTCCCTCTTGCGTCTCCCTCCCTCCCACCCTCCCTATTCCCCCACCCAAGGTGGTCACAAAGCACCGAGCTGATCTCCTTGTGCTATGCGGCTGCTTCCCACTAGCTAGCTATTTTACGTTTGGTAGTGTATATATGTCCATGCCACTCTCTCACTTTGTCACAGCTTACCCTTCCCCCTCCCCATATCCTCAATCTAGTAGGTCTGTGTCTTTATTCCCGTCTTACCCCTAGGTTCTTCATGACATTTTCTTTTTTCTTAGATTCCATATATATGTGTTAGCATACAGTATTTGTCTTTCTCTTTCTGACTTTCTTTATCCTAGTATTAGATATGCATAAAATGTGTATCAAGAATTTTAAAGTACATCTAACCAGTTTAAACATGTGTTTTAAAAAATTCTTCATAAAAGTCAATATAATCATCAGAGCAACACATCACAGGCATTTTTAAGCATTCCAGAATTTAAGGCAATCAGCAACAATGAGCCTTTCTTGAAAAAAATTATAATGATGATATCCAGCCAACTAAAAGATTAATCAAAATTAAGAACTCATGTACAGAGAAAATGTAGAAAAAGACTGGTAATAGCTTCCATTTAAATATAAGACTACATATGTGGAAAATTAGGGTTACAAAACAAAATGTTAATGTTCTAAATCCTGACAACATAAAAATAACAATGTGCCTAACAAAAAGAAGAGAGAAAGAGGGAGAAAATGTAAAAACACCGTCTTTTAGAGTGACAATCAATACTATTAAAAGTTAAGATGTAGTTTAAAAGCAATAACCTCTTAGTTCTTCAGTTTTTTTCTTAACCCAGAAAAGCTGTATCATTTGTGGTGAAAAAAAATTAATGTTCTACAATTCCTTCAGATTCACTGTCACATTACTGAATTAAAATTAAACACTAAACAAGTAGATTGTACAGTGATGTCATTTTTATAAAATTACTTCTGTTTATTTATCTAATCTATCAAATCTATCTTCCACATACTGGTTACAGCTATACGGAATAATGTTCTGATGTTTACCTAATGTTAATCATTAAGAGACCTAGATTGTAACAGAACTTCAGACCTTCCTTTTTGACTGACTGCTGATAGCTTTTAAGCCTCACCCTTCCCCCTTTCCCTTCTGCCTCACATCTGGACAAGATGATAAGAAAGCATAAGTGTTCCATCCTTTGGTGATGCAGGAGTTTCAAACCACACATATCTCTACCTACCCATGGGAACCCTCACCCTAGGCCCACCCTCTAACTGCCCAAAAAACCCAAGCCAGTCTCCTTTCCCTGCTCTCAAATCAATTTTGGAGCAGCTTGGGAAGCCTATCCTTTCTCCCCTAAAAACTCATTAAGTTTGTAAGACCGTTTTACACCCTTTTGGTGTATCTGTGGTGTCATCACTCTTTACACGCAAACCAAATTTTGGGTGAGGGCCATTCCTGCTGCGGCAGGGTGGTCATGACACAGAAAACAACTGGTTCCCAATAAAAGAGCTACAATTTACATGTCAAACCAAAATATGAAAACATGTTACAAAATGCAACTAACTTCTGGAAATTTAAAATCCACTATTCCAATTCCAAAACACATATGTAGTACATAGAAAAATAAATATTTTGGATAAAAGGAAGGTAAACTTTCAATACATTCTTAGAGTAAAATATTTTCAAAGAACATTCAATGAAGGCCAAAGTAGGTATTCAAAAATTATCTGGAATTAGAACTTTTTTATAAAACCTGAAAAATAAAATAGGAGAACAGTGGACCTCCAAATAAAAAAGTTACTCAAATATCCTAGAACAAGCGAAAGACTAAAGAAAATTATCAAATATTTCTTCAGTATCTCTGTTATTAATATAAAAATAATGAAAACAACTAACTACCATTTATGAGCTCTTGATCATAGCACTGTGCTGTTTTTCACTCATTATCTTATAAAATAACAATCCGGTAAGACAGGTACTATTACTATCCACATTTTATAGAGGTAAAAACAGGCTCATAAACAGGAAGGGAAAAATGAAACTTTAAAAGATGAAGGAACCTGTCTAAAGGTTGTATAAGTGAGAGGGCAGGGCTGGAACTCCTCACTGCATACTCCTAACCAGGACACTACACTGCCTGGTATAAAATGAGTCCCAGTCAAGCCAGCAACAGAAATATAATTGTTTTTTAATAAGAATTACCTTTAATATCTCATCCAAAAGAACAGATTTAATTTCTAAATCCTCAAAATTACAAATATATCCAGAAGTCTGAATGGGTTCCTTTAAAGACAAAAACAAATGTTATGTTTAACTGTACAAAAGTTTCCTTCTTTACCATATCATGATTTTAACTTTTATTATCAAAATTTTCAAAACAACAAAAAAGGAGAGAGAATGTCATTAAAACCCATATACACATCATCTAAATAATTATTCACATTTTAGAAATATGCTTCAGTCAATTTTTTGGCTAAGGTATTTTAAAGTAAAGTAAATTTAGACATGACATTTCACCCCGAACTATTTCATATCTCTAAAACATAAGGATGTTCTCTTACGTGGCCACATTACTATTATCACACCTTAACATAATCAGTATTAATTCCCTAATAGGATCCAGTATCAGTTCAAATTTTCTGAATTAATCCAAAAATGGTTTATACAGTTTGATAATTCTTATTCATGCCATGCAACATTAAATTTAATTCTTAATGAACTGACAAACACTATATTTGTATCTAAGCATCAAAGTCCCATACCATACTGAAAAGTATGTTCTCTATAACATTAGCCGGAGGGCATCCTTGATAGATTCATTTCCTATATAAGAAGATTTAATTTGCCAACATGGAAACACATGAGCCTGCTATATGTCTGTTTCTTGTCCTAGCGTTATACAGGCTTGTAGAAATAAAGTATGGTAAATGCATATTATAATGTAAAGTAGTTGTCCTAAATCCCTAGTAAAAGAAATACACTCCCAATATACTTAATACCTTCAAGAACACTGTAAAAAGAATAGGATAACGTTGTCTGATAATGAACATAACTCCAGAATGCAATTTTTTAAAATATGTGTGTGATGTCATAGTGAAATAGAAAGTAACCTAAATCCAAATGAAATAACATATCAAATCTATAACTCTGAAAGTTAGTGCTTCATATATAATAGAAACTACAAAAATTATCACGGTAAGACACTAAAAAGATGAAACTAAGAAGTAAATATTGAATCATATTTAGTTTGCATTTAATATGTCTAAGTTTAATAATGAGGCTCTTGTAGGCACATTATATGTGTTTATTGGGTTTTTAAATGTATATTTTCTTTAAAAAGTAGAAACTGACTAAAATTATATGAGAAAATTTTATAAAATCCCTAAATTTCCTCAAAAAAATTATATTACATATAGGCAAACAGTATGCTTTTATGAACCGAAAAAATCAGAATAAAATTTAATTCACAAAAAAAGCACATGTAACAAAATATTTCTTATAAATTATAGGGGCCTT
The DNA here is from genome assembly GCF_011762595.2 of Tursiops truncatus. Lineage (NCBI taxonomy): Eukaryota > Metazoa > Chordata > Mammalia > Artiodactyla > Delphinidae > Tursiops > Tursiops truncatus. The sequence goes on along the minus strand of NC_047047.1, from coordinate 73,983,707 downwards.
TCATATACTTTATTTTGGTACTACATGTAAACTAAGTGTACCCTTATAAAAAGGTTAATCACTAGAAATTTTTTTATTTTTAGCTAGATAATTTAACAAAGCAAGAGGGTCAAAAGATAAAGTCATAAAAGATGATCTGTGGATAAAAAATAATACCAAAAACAAAGAGAAAAGGAGAAATAGAAGGATAAGGAGAGAAATCGGGCAGCACCAAGATGGCACAGGGAGACCCTGAGCTCAATTCCTCCCACAAACACACCAAAACTACACCTACATATAGAACAGCTCTCTGTGAGGATGACTTGAAGACTAGCAGAATGGCTCTTCTACAACCAAGGCTGCAGAAAGATAAAACACACCGAGTCTGGTAGGAGGGGAGGGGAAGTGATCTAGCCGAGACCCACACCCCTAGCAGGCAACCTAGAGATGGAAGGGCTTATCACAAGCATGGGGATCTTCCCTAAGGAGCAAGGGGTTCACACCCCACACTGAGCACCCCAGCCCTGGGGTCCAGCACTGGGAAGACAAGCTCCCTTGGCTGATTTTTAAAACCAGTGGGGCTTACCAGAGGGCTGTAAGAAACTGAGACTCTGATCTTAAAGGGTGCAAGCACAGTCTTGCTTGCAGAGGCAGCAGATTGAAAAGTGCCTGGAACCCTGACCTGCCTGCCAAGACTGCACCAGCACAGTCTCCCAGCCTGCACTGGGCTGCAGCTCTAGCACCCCCCACAGAGGTGGCAACCACCACTGCACCATGGGAGAAGACGCAGCATGCGCTGGGCCCTGGCTGTAGCCCTTCCGGCTCCAGCCCCACCTTCTGCCAAGGCAGCAGCCCCAGAAAGCCCCAGGAGAAGCCCCCACCTGTGCTGGGTTCTATAACAAAAGACAAGGAAGGGCATTATATAATGATAAAAGGGTCAATCCAAGAAGAGGATATAACATTCATAAACATACATGCACCTAACATAGGATCACCTAAATATATAAAGCAAGTATTAACAGACATAAAGGGAGAAACTGACAGTAATACAATAATATTAGGGAACTTTATTCCCTACTTACATCAATGGAAAGATCATCCAGACAGAAAATCAATTAGAAAACAGTGGCCTTAAATGACATATTAGACCAAATGGACTTAAAAGCTATCTACAGGACACAAACACAGCAGAATATACATTCTTTTCAAGTGCTCATGGAACATTCTCCAGGATAGATCACATGCCAGGCCATAAGACAAATCTCAATAAATTTTAAAAGACTGAAACGATATCAAGCATCTTTTCTGACCACAACAGTATAAAACTAGAAATCAATTATAGTAAGAAAACTGGAAATAAAACAAACACATGGAAACTAAACAACATCTAAACTAAACTAAAAAAATCAATGGGTCAACAAAGAAATCAAAGAATCAGTACCTTCAGAGGGTCACTGGAGATGAAAATGATCAAGCAGGGAATATCAACATTAAATACTCACTTCCCAATTCTCAAGGAAAATATGCTTTATCAATGAATTAGAATTTTGCACACAAATGGCACCCTTTTCTCACACATAATCTGAAGAAGGGTCTACAATTTAAGGAAAGGTATGAAACTAGAATTCATAATAACACTCAAACATATAAAAATGTATTCGGTATTAACCATCAAACAACAGTTTATCTCCCTAATAATAACACAGAATACTATGTCCTAAAGGAGTTCTAGTAAGTTCAGTTTTGAAGAGTATGACCTCACATGCTAGAGGAGTGACTAGCAGAGTAACTAACCAAACAGGGACCACAGGCAGGGTCCTCATGAATGAAAAGAACAGCACACCATGGTTTGTAAAGAAATCCAGTCAATAGTAATGTTATACAAAATTCACCTGCCTCTAAATCTAATAGAAATTGAAGTACTTGCCAAGCCAGACAACAAACTCCAAAAATAAATAAATAAAAGGTTGTTCTTTTAAAACTACTTAAGAAACACTTTCCACCAGGCAAAGATTTCCCTTGGTGCTAGACTGACCATGTGTGACCATTATGCTAGGCATAATCCTCTCACTTCTCCAGGCATATGATTTTGGAATTAATACAAGTAGGGCCAAGGATGGAAAAAGGACCCTAACACTCAAAACGTATTTTACTTCCATCCTCAAGTTTATCCCATGGTTACCTGTCAAATTTCCACACTTGTTTTGTACCAAGGGTCAAATTTTCTTTGAACCCTTGAAAGAAGTCCATGCTTATATAGGTCAAATGCAGCAGCCCTGAATGCCCTTCCTTTGAGCCATTACTCAGGGCCTGAAAATTACAAAGATCCTTAAGACTCCTAAAAGCTTTAACAAAGACTTTGAGAACAATTTACATCAGGTCATTGACCAACCCAAAGATCCTGAGTAGGGCTCAAACGGGGAAATGTAAAAATAATTTAGGGTATTAAAGATGTTTAGTTTACCACTAAATAATTACAGAAGATCTTCAGTAGCTCAGGGGACCCAGCGTGTAATTTCTTCCCAAGAAGGAAACTACAGGTCCAAACAAACATCAATTAATGACATAAAGCACTTATCAAGTCATCTCTTATTATTTCCACTAGTGGAGTATAACAGGAGTATTGAAAATTCCAAATTGAAAATCCACTGATAATTCGAAAATTGTTTAAAAGATTTATCTTCTTAATGATGTTTTGATTAGGCTACCACTCAAATTAGTTTGAATTCCCAAACACAACAGCTAACAGTTGATACACAGCAGACTGACAGGAAAATTCTGAGCCTAAAAATTAGCTGATGTGAGCCACAAGTAGAAAATAAAAATATAACTTTAAAATCAGTGAGAAAGCAGCTTTCTGACAGCCCAGAGAGAGCAGATTATTAATCACAGTCCACATTTGCCTGTTCGTAAGATTATCAGGATGATAAAGAACATGGATTACTAGGTGACAAAGTTCATGTAAATATACATAAGACAAAGGTAAGCACAGAATAAGCACAGAACAGGCAAAAGAGAATGAAAGGGCGAGGCAATTCCAAAACCACATTTTTTTGGCTGGTGGTTTTAAGCAATTTTGGTAATAAGACTACTTTATTTGTTCTAAACTTTGACAAGGAAAGAAATAAAGACTATATAGTTAGTGAGCATGGTTCCATCTTTTAAAAAGAATAGATAAATGCTTAGAAAGTGCCTTTCAGTGAAAGTGGAGAATATTTAAAGGATAAATATTAATCCCACTTAAGACCAAATATTTTTAAATTCCACAGAAATGTTTCTATTTATTTTCAGAATTCATGCAGCCAACACCAACAAACTTCTTGAAAAAACAAAGGGGAAATGTCCAGGTTTTGGTATTTGGCTCATTATTTATGTACTGTTAATGCTTATTTCTTGTTTTTACCTCAGGATCCAAGTTTCTGAAAACATACATTCTTGTCTTCTCCATCATTGCAAACAAATCAGGATTATCTTTGGCCCACTTCATATCCCAGACATCTTTTCGCTCCAATTTTAACAACTCGCCAATAACTTGCTGTCCTGTGCTGTCTGTTACCCGAGCATCCAAGTCAAAGAAGGTCAGAACTCCTGAGATGTCTATGATAGCAAGACGACTACAAATAATGAAATTGGAGAAGGGGAAAAAAAAACTGTAAAAGTACTATCTGCGTTCATGAACATAATTACTTATCACCATTCTTCAAAATAAGTTCATCAGAACCCGGGAATGAGGTAGAAATGGCTTTAAATAAATAACTGGCTTTAAACTAACATTTACAAATTTGATAGAAGACATGGGCTGCTTTCCATTTTGCTTCCTTGTGAAAAAAGTATCCAAAGGATGAAAGCAACTGGTATGCAAATAATTTTTTTTACACTAGAGTTTCTATATTTTGCCCAATGAGAGAAAACATCTAGACACAGTATAGTAAATATAATATTTAAATACAAATATACTATAGTAAAACCACACTGAACTGTAAGACAAGTTTAAAACAAACACAAGTCTTTGCATTTATTACATAAATACAACAATCCCAATGGATGACTTCTAAGTCTAACATGTACGTGAGGAAAGTTTTCAGACTTACCTGGAGTTGCAATTCAAGGATAACTGGTAGGCTCGACAATCAAGGGAGTATTTTTGAATCAAACCAACATTAGGAAGACTGTATCTCTGAATGGTGCCAGATTCACGACTCTACAGAAAGTATTTTTGATTACTAAAGCATATTTACCATAATAATATTAAATCACAACTACAGGTCTCTCTATATGTTCATACATTTGTTTCAAAACCAAAGTGATGGTGTCATAGTGAATTCTCAGTTCTGATCCTGATCGTGTTCTGAGTACAAATTTACCTCATAATTTAATTAAAACCTTTTTAAAGTGGCTGAAGGTGATCTAATTTTTTTTCATGTAATATTCAAGAGAGAAGTCAGAAACCTAGCTCTTTAATAATACATAAAGTCTTACATCACAAGGAAGATGTATCTAGGGTTATTTACAGTTGTCTAGGTTAACATTCGGGGTACATTAAAGGCTAAAATATAAAGCACTTATTGAACTAAATTTCGTATACGTGAAAAATCAATATAAGATCACCATAGGAAACAGTTGTTACTGAAAGTCTATGTTTTTATCCTATAGCCATCTATGTGATACCAGTTTGTGGCAAAGGGAGATGATCAGAAAGCAGTGATACAATGAGTATTAGTTTAAATGTGCTTAAAAATAAAACAGAATATAAGTTTCTATGCAACTCTGTGCAAGCCTTAAGGCTGACAGATCAACAGTTAGAGCAACAGACAGGAGAGAGCTGTGATTTTCAAACCCTGCTGTGCCTCCGGCCACAGCCACGGGGAAAAAAGCAGAAGGCTGCACTCAGCCCATCACTCCCTGTCCCGTTTCTAATGGCAGCAGCTCTGCCCTCCCAGCATGCTTCTCCACAGAGGCCTATCAGAAAGGCTGGGGAGGGCAAGAGAGTGGTGAGGAGGGCAGATATTTTTTAATGTACAAAAAGGAGGTATAGACTTTAAAAGATTATACTGAAGTACACAATAAGATTTTGTTTTTGAAAAAGTGGGTCCTGTGGCTTTAAAAGTTTGAAAAAGGCAAGGTTCTAAAAGCTGTTTATATTTCAACAGTGGAAAGTTTTAAACGCAGAAGATACCTTTTCCATTAAAATTTTTGGCTGATATTAAAACTATTTGAGTGTAGAGGTAGACTCTCATTTAGGAATTAAGTCAATTTTTGTGACTGATCTGACTTGCATGTTTTTTTTATTTTTCCTGCAAATGTCAGAAACACAACTAACACAACCAAAAACCTGCTGTATAGCAAAGAATCTAAAAAGAAAACCTGACCTGACTGTAAGACAAACTGCCTTAAAACATATACCAAATTTATTTGGTGAGGAAAAATGAATACTATGTTCTTAAGATTTTTTCCCCCATAAACTTAGCTAATGTCTAAAGAATGTAACTAGAACTGGAAATATACACACGCAAGGATCTATTTACATAATTCGAATTTAATGACTCTACCAGCATTATTATATTAAACACTTATTTCTAAAATTAATATTTTCAAATGTCAGAGCTCAAGAAAAGGCACAACAACATTGATACATTGATTTTATTTGAAAAATTCAGCAAAATTTTGCCACAGGCTTCTTTATTTTACTGGCTACCAAGCACACTACCTCTTCATTCTAATTCTTATGGAAGTAGCTGAGCCGAAGCACTTTCTCCAATATGAAAAAGCAGTCCACACAGAGGAGGAAACTTTCCAAGACCTGCTACCACCGTCCATCTGCTCCACATCTGCCAACCTTTATTGGGCTCGTTCAACCCAGCCTCAAACTCTCCCCAGCTGGCCATGATTCTACCGCTTTCACAAAGTTATTTTTGGCAAATGATTAACAATTTGTGAGGCAATCTTTAAAACTTTCTTATTTCTTTTGTTGGACCTAGTAAAACTTGAGGTGCCCGCAAGATGATATTCAAATCCAAAACATGTTGCTTTATTCTATTTTTAACAAGTTAAACGATTATTATTCATAGAATAAGTTTTTCTTTTAACAACTTACCACAATCAATGTCTTATCAGATGCAGTTATGGCACAAATTGGATCCCTTGTGCCCTAAAATAAATCAGCATTACTCTTTAACAAATATCCATTGACTGGCTAATCTGGTACAAGGTAGTATACAATTCACTAAGAAGAATACCGTAACTCTATATTTATTAACTTAACCAGCATTTGCTTACTGAGCACCTACTATATGCCAGACATTGAACTAAGCACTGGAGATACTCGGATAAAATCTTTGCCCTCGGGGATTACTCAGAAGTCTACTGGGAAAGGCAGTGGAACCAACACCTAATGACAGCACAGTATGATCACAGTAGAGGTAAACCACAGGAGTTATAAGTGCACAGAGGGAAGAGCATAAACTTATACCAAAATGGGAAGAGAGACAAAAGCTTGAGCTCAGCTGTAGAAGATGAACATTCAGCGAAAGGACCAGCGTGTTGCCAAAATAGAGAAGGGGGCAAATGGCACGGCACTGCTACAGCCTGGATGGATTATTGTTTTAAGCCAGTCTCAAAAGCTGACATGCTATTACATGCTGTATGAGTCCATTCGTAAAACATTCTCAGAGTGACAAAACTATAGAGATGGAAACAGATGAGTGATTGCCAGAGGACAAGGATGGGGGTGGAGAGCGGGTGTGAAAATGAAGAAGTAGCACGAGGCAATTCCTTTATGGTGATGAAGTTACATAAAACTACATGTAAAAACTAGTGAAAACTGAATAGGAATTGGGTCGTGGTCTAGTTCACAGCATCATTACCAATGTCAATTCCCTGATTTTGATATTACACTATAGTTATGTAAGATGTCACCATTGAGGGAAGCTGGGTAAAGAGGCTCTATGTGCTATTTTTGCAACTTCCTGTGGGCCTATGATCATGTCAAAATAAACTTTTTTTCAAAATCAAAAGAAGAAAAAACAAATCTAGAAAAATTTGAATTAGAATAGAAATTTTTAAAAGAATTACTAGAATAAAATGCTATTCGTTGGAAACAAATTATTTTCAGTTCTCAAAATAAAATTACAGTATTTCCAAATCTATGGATATTAACATTTGCTGGCACTTACTTGAATGGCTTTGCTATAATCAAGCACACCATCCGCTGATCCAGAAGGAGTATCATCAACATGATAAATTCTGAAAAAAAAAATTTAATTTCAATGATGGTATAAGTAAGGTTTATACTATTTCATGATCTCTAGAACAATTAAAGGATTGGATGACACCAATGAATACTGTTATTTAATATTACTGTCCTGATTATTTTAAAGAGTTCTTGACACAGCTCAATCTTACAAAGGCAGAAACTACCTACCATGTGTTTACTAGTTATGCAAGTGCCGTGCTCCTGAGAGCTATGCCAAAAATACATTTGGACACTGAATCATATATTTCCAGTGAATTTCGGTAAAAGCCCCAAGAGATATGTTCCCTTACTCCCCCAATGAACATCTGTCAGGAACAACTTCTAAAGCATCAAGTTTCTCTGTTGTTTCTCCCTAATTTCCCTTCTAACGATATGCTTAATAAAGGTAAAACGTAAGTGCATTTGGGAAGCTCTAATTAATGGAATTCTTGTTCTGAAGTAAAGAACCCTCCCCTATACGTATTGTGTTATGAAGATGCACCACTTCTGGTGTACCATCTCTCGGATACCTTTACTGTAACACTTATTCACACCACAGTATTGCTGCTAGTTTCCTTGTCTCTCCCACTAGACGGTGATTTTCCTAGAGGCAAAGACTACATCTCCAGTGCCTGCCACACGTTGTCAGGTGCTCTATAGTGTCTGCTGAAGAAAACATTGAAATGAACGGAGGTGAACAGAGAAGACACATCATTGAGTAGCTATGAGGCCCTGGGCAAGTTATTTAACTTCTCTGAGCCTCAATTTCTTCATCTGTAAAAGAAGGCTAACAATTCCCCCTTTGCAGGATTTTTGAGAGGCATAAATAAAACGATGCTGGTAAAGCACACGTGCACAGAGCCTGATACATAAAAGGAGTTCAAGACACTGCAGCTGCAATATAATCACAGGAAAATTAAGCCATTTTCCATCTTTAAAATATCATGAAAGTTTATCATTGTTAAATTAAAGTCGTATTTGTACTTTCACCAATATAATAAGGAGATCAAATGTTAAATAAATTTTAAAGAAATGTATTAAAAACAGAAAGGTATACTAATTTAGAGGTACCATGTTTCTGCTTTCTAATACATTTTTATTAAGTACATACAGTCAATATTTCTACTTAGTTATCACAAAATATAAGTCAAAGGTTAGAATAGGAGGTCTCTCAAGAGATCATCTGACCCAAATCCCTTTCTTAAAACAAGTAGGGTACTACAAGAAAGGCCAATCTGAGGAAAGTGGCTCAGAGCCAGATAAACCTGGCATTGTGTGCCATCTCCTCTTATCAGCTGGGAACCTCTGGCAAATAATTTACGCTGTGTGTCTCAGTTTCCTCTCTGTGAAACAGGAATAATACGAGTACTGACTAGACTTCCCAGTGTCTGGCACACAAGAAGTAGTACTCCATCGATGCTGGTTCCTATCAGCATCACCAACGGTATTTTACAGATGACGAGACTGAAGTTCAGAGAGAACTGGCCCAAAGTCATTAAAACTAGGAAGTATACCCCAGACAGAAATATAAGGAAATGATGCCTTCTTTATTTAAACAGAAGCCAGAATCTCTTTAGCTGGTTCACAAAGCACAGTCACTCCATGGAGAGGCTAGACTATTCTGCTCCAACCTTGTCCTAAGAGCCACCTTCTCCCCACAGACTGCAGGTCTCTTGTTACTAGTGCTAGTAACAAAGAGGCCAAAGATTCTTCCCACTGGGTCTTTCAGAACTACAGAGAATACAAGATATAGTATTTTTCCACTTCTTTTTTTTCCTGCTTCCACATGAATTCAGGTATCCACAATACTTTTACTGGGGTTATATCACCTACCTTAGTACACGAGTGAGTCTTAAAGGGAAGGGAAGATTGCATTAAGATCTCAAGTATGTGTGAAGGAAAATGGTTTGAAAAAAGCAACCTGAGATTTCTGACATGACTTCCCGCTGCCCACCACCACCAACACAGGCCTGTGCCCTCATTAACAATCATTAGGTTAAAATTACTCAACCAAATGCTTTGCTTAAAGCCTTAGGATAACAACAAAAGGGCAGCAAACGTGGAATATCACTAACAGAGACAATATAACTTACAAAACACAGTAAATGCACTGCTATACTTATTAGAAAGAATCCCTCCATCCTGGCTCCTAATTTCTCCACATGGTAGAGTCATCTTTACCCCCAGTTATCAGAAATAGTTCCAACCCCAAAACCCCTGGAATCCAGGGCAAGAGAAAGAAGGCAAGTGACCAATTCTCCCCACCTAGAGACCTCCTCCATATCTGTGTCTACGGACCTGCCTCTCCTGTGATGATTATGATACTAGAATCACCCCACCGTCCTGGAAAGACCTCTACCTCTAACCCATAGGAATGAAGTTTTGGTTAGACAATCATATGTCAGTGTAGCATTATAACTCTAATACGGAGAGAGTAGATAAGTGAGAATAGCCATCCCTTATAAAAACACAGGTTTCCAGTCTTTAACGCTAAAGGCTTTTCTTTTGTTACACCATGCTACTTCTCTTTTATTTTGATAAATTTAAACACATAAATCTGAAAGATATTCAAATTAATGGAAAATTATTTCTAGTAATCAAAACAATTTACAGTTCTCAAGCATGACAATTTGTAAATAGCTATGTCCGATTTAAATGTGATATGGTTGAGCTACTAAAAAATGTTCATCAAAAGTTATACCTTTCTCTCCCTTCTTTTCGAGACCGGGTGATCTGATTAATTTCCAATGCTGTGAGCTTCTTTGCCACACGATACTGCCAGGTATAAAATGCTTCTTTTGAAGCTGCTATCACATGGGTTTTGGTCATTGTAACAAACAATGGTACTATTAAAAAGAACATTAAGGCAATTAGGTTACAATTAGAATTGCAAAATGTGCTGCAAAAGACTTCAGTGATCACTGAGTCCAACCTCGCATCTTATAGACAGTATACCCTAAAAACAGTCTGAGAACTCAGAAGAGTCAAAAGTTTGTAGGACCATACAGAAATATCAACTCAAAATGAATCAGACATAAGTATAGAACTCTTAGAAGAAAACTTATGTGTAAATCTATGGGACATTGGGTTAGGCAATGATTTCTTAAATATGACACCAAAACCACAAGCAAGAAAAGAAAAAGTAGGGCTTCCCTGGTGGCGCAGTGGTTGAGAGTCCGCCTGCCGATGCAGGGGACACGGGTTCGTGCCCCGGTCCGAGAAGATCCCACATGCCACGGAGCGGCTGGGCCCGTGGGCCATGGCCGCTGAGCCTGTGCGTCCAGAGCCTGTGCTCCGCAATGGAAGAGGCCACAACAGTGAGAGGCCATGTACCGCAAAAAAAAAAAAAAAGAAAAGAAAAGAAAAGAAAAAGTAGATAAACTGGACTTCATCAAAATTAAAAATGTTTGTGCTTCAAAGGACACCAGCAAAAAAGTGAAAAAACAATCCACAAATGGAAGAAAATATTTGAAAATCATATACATGATAGGGAATTACATCTAGAATGTATAAAGAACTCTTGTAACTCAATAATAAAAAGACAAATAGCACAATTTAAAATTGGGCAAAGCATCTGAGCAGACATTTTTCCAATGAAGATACACAAATGGCTACTAAGCAAATGAAAAGATGCTCAACATTATTAGCCACCAGGCAAAGCAAAATCACAATGAGATAACATTTCACACCTACTAGCATGGCTAGAATCAAGAAGTCAGACAATAATGAGTATTTGCAAAAAATGTGGAGAAATGGTAGGAATGTAAGTGGTGCATCCACTTTGAAAAATAGCTCGGTAGTTCTTCAACATGTTAAATGTATCAGTAGAATTACCACATGCCCTAGCAATTCCACGCCTAGGTATATATCCAAGAGAAATGAGAACATATGTCTACACAAAAACTCATACACAGGGGTCTCCCTGGTGGCGCAGTGGTTGGGAGTCCGCCTGCTGATGCAGGGGACACGGGTTCGTGCCCTGGACCAGGAGGATCCCACGTGCCGCGGAGCGGCGGGGCCCGTGAGCCACGGCCGCTGAGCCTGCGCGTCCGGAGCCTGTGCTCCGCAACCGGAGAGGCAGCGGCAGTGAGAGGCCCGCGTACAGCAAAAACAAACAAACAAACAAAAAAACTCATACACAAATATTAATAACAGCATTCATAACAGTCAAAAAAATAGAAACAGCCCAAATGTCCAAATGGATAAATAAAATCCCACTCCTTCCTCCCATCCCCACTACCATTACTGCTTGGTTCAGGCCTTTATCCTTCCCTCTGATCTCATATGTGTTATATTTCCTCATTAATTTAGTAAATGAAATTCTCCAAATTTAGGAATATAGTCTCTTAAACATTTTTTTCATCTGTTCCATTTCTTAGAGAATATTTAATTAAATTCCTACTGTGTACCCTTTGATGAAGTAGTCTCATCAAATCCATCTTACAGATACAGAGGATTAAAGATGTAAAATAACTTGCCCAAGGTCACAAACAAACAATACAAAATTAAACACACACATTCACAAAAATATAGAAAAACAAAAAACTCTTTCATAAAAGATCATTTTAGTAGCTAATTTCTAAATTCACAATTAAAATGGTACAAAACATATTGCTCTATTCAAAACTACTGTACAAAGTAATCATTAATACAGTCAGAATAAAGGAACAGTGTTAATAACAGCTACCGTTTATGGAGTTCTTGCCACAGCCCAAATAAAGGACATTTAGGGCAGTAAGAGACTTAGGAACTAAACAAAGAATTAGAAACTAGATTGATGGTATAGTGTTAACTGAACAGATTAACAAGTCGAGATTCAAACGCAAGAATTTTTATATGCTAAATAAATAGCTCAGTATAGTTGAATCATATTAAAAAGTTGTTTTTAATTACAGTTGTCAAGATTTCTCTATTCAAAATGTGTCCCACTACCAAACTCTAGAGGGAGTGAGAAGCCTTCCTGTAGGGAACAGCTGGTTGGAAGGCAGTCCTGAGAATGGTGGCAGAGCCCGATTCAGGGGCAGCCCTGAGTGGGACAAATGAGCAGGCCAGGCCTAGGCTTTGCTGAGCTTTTGCTGATCCCATCTGCACTAAATCGTAAGACATTTGCTAAATGTTCAGTAAATTCTACCACAGGTAGTCTGATGCCGGTAACTATTATGCCTTTAGTGTGATGTGAAGTAAGTTCACAAACCTTAACTGCTTTCTAATAAAATAGTTTTTCCTAAGCATATAAAAGCATTTTTCTAACCAATGTTTAGCTACAATTTTAAAGTATACTCATGTTTCCTTTTTTTTGATACATCCTAAATAATCACAAGTTTATTATCAGCCTAATTAATTCAAAATTAAAAAGTGGTTCATAGCAAGTCAGACTTCTTGGATTTATATCACAGGCACTTGCTAACTCCGTGGCCTTAGATAAATTAAGTATTCTCTCTGAACCTCTGTTTGCTTACTGTAAATTGAAGATAATAATAATATTACCAACCTTATAGAGCTACTTTAAGGATTAAGAGAGATAACAAATATAAACCATAGTACAGTGCCTGGCATAGAATAAATGCTTAATAATAATAATTTCAAATGCCAATATTTATTGAATTTTAAAAATTATATGTCAGGCATTTTTATATAATTATATAGTTATGATATATAATATTAATACATAATTAATGTATTACATACATAACTCACACCTACCTTTTAAGGCAGGCACTATTATTACCCCCATTTAGCAGATGAAGAAACTGAAGGATGGAATGGTTAAATAACTCACTGAAGTTGCACAGCTAGAAAGCGGTAGAAGCTGGGACACAAACACAGTCAATCTGGTTCCAGAATCTGTGCTCTTAACCACTATGGCAGACTGCTTCTCATTAAGGGTTAATAACTGTTAGGTGAGGTTGCTATTATTTTTTGCTTTTTATAATAAAACGATATATAAATTCACTAGTCAATACAAAAAACAAATACAATATATATGAAACATGTTCTTTTGAATCAGCATGGCAGTAATTTTGGCAAATTCACTTGGGCAGATAATCCTATCCAAATAAATTATGCTAGATCATCATTTATTATCTATCCCATCCAGGTGGTTTAGTTCTTAGTTTGCTAGAACTAAGCCTCTAGGAAAAAGTTAGAAGACCAAATTTTAACAGACTGAATATTTTAGGGAAAAAATATAACCAGGAAAAAAGCAGTCCATGTCCTTCTCAACTATTCAGTATCCAGAAAGAAAAAAACTGAAATATCTAGAAAGATCATTGGGAAAAAATTGTAAAGAAAGTAATTATGCTTCCATTAATTGAAATTTGTAACACTAATAGGTAATAGTTACTAGCTAAGCAAGGATGTAAAATAATTTAGGACAGTCTAGGAATTCACATATAAGTAAAACCTGAACCTGCTTGTAATAGTTTAATGCTGAGGCCTGAAATAAATGTCTACATCTGTAATGTTCCCCCACTTTTCTACCTATTTCTCAGCCCTTTAAAGAGCTGCTAAACTGAAATTGCACTGAACTGTTTTCATCAAATCACCTCTCTCTGGCCTATATAGAAGACTTAGTGCAAATGCTACCGGCCACCATTAGAAAGCTCCTACGTGCTCCCCACAAGATGGCTGCAGCACAGGCACCTGGTACTTTTCAGGCACTTTTCATGCCTTCATTCCTCTGCAAATGCTGTTTCCTCTCCTTATAAGTGTTACCTGAAGAAATACTTATCCTTCAGAACTCAGCTCAAATGAAACCTTCTCTAAGTAGAAAAAATGTCCCTGACATCCTTATGCACCGATATCTACTTATCTAGCACCTAGCACCAAAACCTAGCACACAGCAGGGGAGCAAATGTCATTGTTCAATAGACTAACTATATTTTAATTATCTGTTTAGACATTCTACAGGAAATGTCAGAGTTAATTTCTTATCACTCCCAGTACCCAGTACAGTACCTGAAACAGTATATACTCATTGATGGTTTGCTAAATAAATAGATTTTATTTTAAATATTTTCATACATTCAATAAACATTTGTTATGGGGCAAGCACAGCGTTAGGCAGTGGGGATACAGAAATGAATAAACATGGTTAGATCTTTAAGAAGCTCAAAATCTTGGAGGGAAGGTAGATAAGAAAATCAATAATCACAGTGCAGAGTAAGTACTTTGGATAGAAGCACACCAAAGGTATACTGAAGGCTCAAAGGAAGAGGCCCCAAAAATGGTACCTAACTCTTACACGTACAGTACAACAGAGCCTCACGAACTAAACTTCTGTAATAATACATAATGTTCTTTTTAAAAGTTTCTCTAGAGATTTTCAGGAAGAGCAGATGACAAATCACATTTCCTAGAACAATATCAGTTATACACTTTTTTTGCTTTAGCCTCCAGTCCTCATGAAAATTTGGCATAGAAACTTAAAAAAGGAATTTCACAGGATATGTGTGAAGCAAAAATGTTGAATTTTCGGCTGAGTTTACTGCAGACCAGTGAAAGAACTGTTTGTTAAAATTTCAGCCAGTGAGACCACAAAAAAAAAAGTTTCAAGACTCAAAAATACAAATAATCATGCCCTCAAGCATTTGCCATTTTATGAAGGTAAAGGATTTACATCTGGCTTTATGAAAACATAGACTGCATGTGATTAAAATACTTTGAGGCTAACCCTATCATCATTATGATATTACGTTAAAACTTTTGATATTAAAAGAAAAAGCATATAATCTGAAGACTGACAGAATTCATCCCTTAGATTTAAGACTATTCTATTTCCAATAAAAAGAAGATATTCATGTGATAAGTATAATAATTTTAAGCTAAGGAATATTAACATTAACAAAGAACACTAACATTTATGTACATATATAAATATATTGCGAGAAACATATAAACATACCTAACACTGAACATAAGACAAGAAGTTGAAAAGTTTCAATGTTTAAAAGTGAGTTACCAAGACCCTAAACATACAGTTTAAAATCTTTGAGGCCAGTAAGTATTCTTCACATTTGCTTGTATCACCCAAATACCTTAGCAAAATACTTAGAAGGCACACTTTAACATTTAGTTGTTAAGGCCGAATGTGAAATCTAAAAACAAAAAAGACTAGTCCTCAGATTCAGAAGATAATTCAATGGGTTTTCAATTTTTGAAACCTACTATTTTTTCTAACGCCATATCCAATAAACTAATATACATTTTAAAAGAAAATCATTATTTTGGAAGTTATAGTGAAATTGGCAACAAAATATTTGGTAACAATTTTTGACAAAATACTAAGAATAAGATTTGGAATTTTTTATGGTTACTTTCATAGCTATTGGATAGAGGGAAGGGTAAATCTAAAGAAACAAATGTCTTCTGAAAACAAAAAAGTCAGGAATTTTTTTAAGTTGTCCCTATTAATAAACTAATTTCATCAGAAAAATCTGGACAGGGCAAACTCACTTTAACAAGCAGCTAAAGTGTTTTTTATGGAAGAGAGGTACTTGGCAGTTTATTAATAATAAAAGTGGTTTCATGGCAGAATTCTTTCTATAATCCTCAGTGTATTACATACTAATCATTACACTGGATACCAATTCTCATACAATTGTATTTCCCATTTAAAGCAAATGATGGCAGTACAGCAGTCGTGAGATTCTTGTGAATTTTAGACAGAGTGAACTTAAAAGTTATTGTATGAAGCAGGATCCTTCTGAGAGTGAAATGGGGCATTACTAGTAATTTTACCATGACAACAGGCATAGACTGGTACTGAACCTGAACCTGGCAAACCAGGAAGTATGTTCATCCTTGTTTTAGAGAATACCGTTCTAATTAATAATAATACCATTGTTACATTTTAAAATTAGTTTACAAATAAGACTTGATTAAAGAGGGAGTAAATATTAACATTTCCTTACCAAGATCAATGTATTTGGGATCCAGAGGTGTGCCAATAGAATTACAAAGAACTAGCACAAACTGTGAACAAATAAAACAGAAAGTATCAAAACTCCTGCTTATGTATTGTAAAAGAAATAATGCTTAACATACCATGCTTATCTCTTTTTCAAGTATCACTAACATGGAAAGAATTGATAAAATTAAATACAAAGAACAGCAAAGATAATCTACAGCACAAAAGTAAAGAAATATGCACTAAAATTAAACTAAGGCTGATTTCTCAATATAGTGGAACACTGGTTTTTAAGAGACCATTTAAGAAACACAAGTACACTGGCTACTTCTCATTTTTATACTTCTAAAATTCCTGGTCAGCTATAACCTCAAAACTCATTTTTATCCTATAACCAGCTATGTAAGAGCTAACAATTTGTTACCGTTGCACCAAATGTTTCCATCTCGTTCTCCTCCTTTGAAGCAATATATAAATGACATGAGAAATTCAGAAAAATTCAGTTAATTCAGAAAAAAACATAACCCAACCCAATGAAAATAACTTAAAATGCCCAGTGGTTAACACATACACAATTATCAATGAGTAATATTAGGAAAAATAATCGAACATAATGCACACTTTATATCAGATTATTCTAATGGTAATTTTTTTGCTGTTAGTCACCTTCTCTATATCTAGTACTAAGAATAATATTTTACATAGATGTTTTCTTGATTAGAATAATAATTTCAAATAACCAATTCTCAACGTACTATTTACACAGACTTCTTTTCTCAGTATCTCAAGTAAAACTTGTTTAATTTCATAAACGTAAACTAAATGATAAAAAAATACAGTAAAATATCATAATTTACTCTTCCACTACTTAAAACAAGCTTATTTACTACCACAAAATATAAATGTTTTACATACTTATTATTCACATGCTCATAGCTTAAAGAATCAAATGAGACATCTTACTAAAAACAGAAGTCCCCCAACTTCCCATTTCTTGCTCCCTAGAGTAATTACTTTCAGCTCCTGTAATTCATTCTTTTGCTATTTACCTCCACAAATGTAAGTAACATGTTTACAATGCTACTTCTTGTTCTATTTTGTTTCAATTCAGGACATCATGTAACCATTACTTTCACCCCTCCTTCCCAGCCTCCCATTACACAGGAGCACACTCCCATCACTTCATCTTTCCACTACAGTCTTGTTAAATCAGAATTTAAGTTTTAAAATGTTATTATAGTTCAATTTTTAAGCAATTTTAAAAATCTAGTGAATACATCATTTTGACTCTAAATGCTATTCAGTGAAGCTGAGGCAAGTATAACATGATTTGTTTTCCTTCCAAGCATGTTTTAAAGCTTTCCCTGGCGTGGATAATTGCCTTTATTTTTTTCTCTTTGCTTAGTTTTCTCTGTGTTTATTACTAACTCAAGTCCCCAGTTGTCTCCCAGTTATCTATGTGTCCCCTCAGGAGGTCAACCACATTAACTATTCTACTAATTTCATCTTGAATTTCTTTTGGAGCCACTGGGCTGCTCTCATTCGATGACTCACTCCCTAGGCGTGTGCACAACTGCCAGCTGGTACCACTCCATGCCACTGTTGTCAGGTTACCTGGTTTCTTCCTCTTTCTTAGTTTATTCTTCGTTTTGGTAAACCATATCCCATAACCTCCTAAGTTAAGAAAGCTCGGAAGGTAAATTTTTGGTGATCTCGTACATCTAAAAATGTCTTATTCTACCCTCATATTTAATGAGTAGTTTGCTTAAGGTATGGAATTCAAGGTGGGAAATCATTTTCCCTCAGAATTTTGAAAGCAATTCTCCAAAGTATTGAGGTTGACAAGTCAAATGCCATTATCATACCTGATCCCATGAAATCTGTTCTGGAACCAAGTGGGAAATGAAGACTGCGGTAACATTCATCTAACTGCCCTGTTTTCAGCAAGAGTTCCACCACCCTTCCCTGTGCTTGGTGCCCTTCAGTGCAGGGACTCCGTATCCTCTCTGGAGGGTAAACCAGTCTCCCTCGTGGTTAGAAGGGCAGCTGCCCACAGGCTCAGTAGTGGGAGGGGATCTAGAAATCTGCTCCTTTATATGACCCTTTTTCTTTTTCCCAAAGTATTCTCCTGCCTGCATAATCTCTGGTACTTCAAATCCCTTTTCTGTTCAATTCTTTCTCCTACCAGGTACCACCACCAAGTCCTGTGTTTCTGGGATTCTGTGATGTAAACTCGTTGCTTCTTTCTTTCTCCACTGATGGCTGAGGGTTCCATTTTCTTGGGTCTGCTAAGGTAATTACCACTAACCTCCTTACTCTCTAAACTCCAAAATTATGTTGCTTTTTCCTCTCCCTTTCTGATCCCTATGGGCTTATAGCTTTTTAAAAAATACCTTTCCTGTTGTTTCAGTCAGTTTCAGGAGAGAACAGAGCCAAATGTGGCTGTTCAATGGCCACCTTAAACTAAAAATTCTATACTTTTTAACGGGATGAAATAATTTATAACACAGCCAAAGACATTGGTAGTCCTTTCTTGAAAAATTTGCATACTTCTGCAAATATTTAAATTGTTAGCAGACTTTTTTAAAGGGCATTATTTATTTATTGTATGTTATGAGACACTGTCTTTTAAAGTAATATAAGTTCACATAAAAGTACATTTCTGAATGTCAAAGCTACCCAAATTGTTATAAATGGCCATTGTTACATAATTTCTTGAGCATTTGTACTAGACATCTGGTTATTCATTTCTACTTATGGAATTTTAAATTGGAAAAGAATTGTGGTATTTTAAATATATTTCAGAGACAAAAAGCTTCAGTACAGGTCAATATAAACTGCCAATGGATTAACTAATTGGAGAAAAAAATCAGGGGACACAGAACCAATGGAGTCATATAACTTTCCAAACAGAGGTCTAGACAGACATGGCCAATAGACCCAATACTTTGCTGTACCTGCCAGTACAGAGGCCATGCTTGAGAAGACAGAGAACTATAGCCCAATTCTGCCAAGTAGTTAACCCTTCTAAGTTTTAAGATATCAAGGAACACCTACCTGAGGATGATTTTCATCAGCTTTTGTAGCCAAAATGCAGAAATCTCCACAAGTAGTAATAGAAATGAGACTCTTCACATACTTAACATATTTCTCGTTGTTTTTTGTATCCCAAAATATAACACAGTATTCTGGACGATCAGGTCTGGTATAAGCATAAACTACAGTGTTTGAGCAATAACCCCACTAGGAAGAAAGGAAGAAGGAAAGGGAGGGAACAGAAGGAGGGAGGGAAGAGAGAGACAGGAAGGAAGGAAGCAAGGAAGGAAGGGAGGGAGGGAGGAAGTAAGTTAGGAAGGAAGGAAGGAAGGGAGAAAGGAAGAAAGGAAGGGAGAACGAAAGAAAGAAAGAAAGAAAGAAAGAAAGAAAGAAAGAAAGGAAGAAAGGAAGGAAGGAAGGAAGGAAGGAAGGAAGAGAGAGAGAAAGAAAGAGAGAAAGAAAAAGCAAGCAATTAACGTTGGGAAAGTCATATTATTATATTTTTATATTTTTCCTCTAGAAATACTGCAGATACGTGGTTTATCGGTGCTGACAAAATAAATTCTTTAGAAATGGAAGAGAGAAGGACTGAATATTCAGCTTAATCTCTTTTCTCACTAAAATAACAAATCTAAAAGTAATAAAGACAGTTAAAAAAAACTGTACCACAAAAATAAATTTGGTTTAACTTCCCTTATTTTAGTTTGTAAGATTTAAGCTTCAGTGGTGAAAATTTCAGATTTTTCAATAGTCAATAACAGTTGCTTGGGGGACAACAGCAAGAGAGATCCCTGCCAAAGTTCAATTCTGAGTCCTGAAGCCAAAATTAAGAAATAGCGGCTTTGCCTTTTTTCTCCCATCCACGTTTTTTTATATTTGTTTTTATCAGAGTAACATATGCACATAGTTTATAGTCAAATAATTCTACATGGCTTATTTAACACAAAAACAAAATGCAGGAGCCCCCTGCCTAATTTCCTCCTTGGGGTAGCCATTTACAACTATTTTAGCTGTAACTGTTTTGGTATTGATTTCCATATCACATGTGGATTGATTACAGAACTTAGAGCTTTCCCTCTCCCAACAAATTTATACATAATTTTGAATAAATCAATATTCAGTGTCTACATTATTAACACTGTGTTTACTCTTCTTTTTTGCGGGGGGGAGGGGCCGTGCTGTGGGGCATGTGAGATCCCAGTTCCCCGACCAGGGGTCGAACCCACGCCCTGCCACAATGGAAGCAGAGCCCCAACCACTGGACCACCAGGGAAGTCTCCAGTATTTACTATTCAAAGTAATATGGTGATTACTTTCTAAAATAAACTTTTTAACTCTAAAATAATTTTAGATTTATACAAAAGTTGCAAAACTAATACAGTGTACCCTAACCCTTTACTCATTTTCCCCTGTTGTTAACATCTTACTAATATTACCACAGTACATTTGTCACAACTAAGAAACCAACACTGATACATTACTATTAACAGAACTCCAAACTCAATTTGGACTTCATTCGCTTTTCCCTAATGTCCTTTTTCTAATCCAGAATCCCCTTTGGAACACATTATTATATTTAGTCGTCATGTCTCCTTAGGCTCCTCTGGGCTATGATGGTTTCTCAGTCTCTCCAGGTTTTTGATGATATTGACAGTGTTGAGGAGTCCTGGTCAGGTAGTATGTAGAATGTGCCTCAATTCATGTTAGTCTGATGTTTTTCTCAGGCTTAGACTGGGGTTACCAGTTTTTAGGAAGATCACCCCACAGGTGAAGACCTCTTCTCATCACATCACATCAGGGGGTAGTGATAGCCATGTGACGTCACTGTTGATGCTAACCTCGATCGCCTGGACAAGGTGGTGTTCTCCAGGTTTCTCCACTGTAAAGTCACTTTCTTTTTTCCCCCTTTTTTTCCATACTCCACTCTTTGGAAGTAAGTCACTAAATGCAGCCCACACTCAAGTTGGGGGAACGAGGTAGGGGACTTTGCTCTACCTGCTGGCAGGGTGGTGTCTAGTAAATTAGAATACTTCTGTAAGGAAGATTTGTTTCTTCTCCCCCATTTGTTTATTTAAACAATTTATTGATATCAGTTTGTACTCATGGACATTTGTTGTATAATTTGGGTTACAATCCAATGTTACATCATTTATTTTGTTGCTCCAATTGTTCCAGCCTTGGCCACCGTGAGCTTTTCAGGCTGGCTCCCTTGTCCCTTTGGCGTACCCCATCCTTTTGTTTTTTGAGCACTTCCTTACTTTCTGGCACTATAAGATGCTCCAGGCTTATCTTGCATTTTCCCTGCCCTAGTCCTACAATCAGTCATTTCTCCAAGGTGCTTGACCTTTAAAAATTAGATATATAAGTCTTCTCACAACAACTATCCTTAGTAGTTTACCAGCTCAGTCTCATACTTCACAGCTTGTTATGGGTCAAATGTTAAATTTAAGGTAAAATATTGATTAGTCATTATGCTGCTTAGTCTCATTTTCCCCTTCTGATCCATTCTCCGCCATTCTCTGGCCTGCTCCGTGCCCTGGAGGCTGACTTCTATGAAATCCATTACCAGGACTACCTTGCCTTCTGCTTTCCAGTTGGGCTTGGCCAACAGAAGGCACCAGCAGGTGGTGAGATGGGCTGAATTATTTACTCCCCAAGGCTGTCTCTGCCCAGCCAGCTAGCAGTGGCTGTGCCCCTATGGAGTAGACCCTCTTGCGTAGCCACAGAGCTGGTGGGTTCCAGGAATAATACTTCCTTCTCTTGCTCACTGTTGCTAGTCTCTGGGTGCTTGCTTTGTCATCCCTTTCTGGTCCCCTTAACTCTGCTCATCCCTCTGTAATAAACCCTTCATCAATCTCTCTTCAACTACTCCTTTGTGCCATCTGTTTCCTGCTGAGACCCTGACACTGTTGGAGTAATTTTACTAATTAAATATAGTATTCCAGGAACATTTACCAGTTCTAAGGCCTTCACACTGAAAAAAGCCTCCTTTCAACTGGTTTATAAAACAATGTGGCTATGAATATATGCAAAAAACACACATTATACTTTCAGCTATAACAAAATTATATCATAAAAAACATTTTTTTTTTACATTTGCTCTTAATACTCACCTTATAATCGGGTCGAATATTTGCAAAATATATAAAAGAATCAACAGCTAGTGCAATTTTCAGTCCACCTCCTTCCCAAGATAGTGCAGACATCTGCTTTCCAGGAATCTTCAAAGTACCCAGATGCTGAAAAAAGTAATTATATTTAACCTAAAGTATCACAATTAAATAAAATACCACCAATCACTTCACAGAGATCAAAAGTGGTACAAATATTATTTTATGAAAGGTTGCTACAAACTTCAAATCATTTCCCTTCAATTTTTATAAGGTAAAGCAAACATATGAGAGGAGAAATTTACAAACTATAGCCAAAGAATTCAGTATCAAATTTCATCAAATCTAAGATGCCAGAGATTTAAATACGCATCTTTATTTTTATGTACAACTTAGGAAAGAAAAACACACTGCTAGCTAAAAATAGGACAACTTTGATTTTAAGATGCATCCCAATTTAGAGTTGTAAAGAATCGTGCTTCTTAGAATCAATGAAATATTGGAGTAATAAACTCAATCCTTAAAGTCTTTCCTCTCGTTCAGGCCCCTTCCCACCCCCAACAGCCAACCAGATGCCAAGCGTTTTGCTTTCACTCCTTTCTATCCTCCACTACAACTGCCTTCTTTCTTGACTGAACTATGGTGACAGCCTCCTAACTGCAATTTTTACCTTTTGTCTCTTTTCTCATTCCTGCCTTTCCAATTCAATCTCCACTCTACTGCCGTGATTATCATTCTAGAAGACATATCTAATCATGTCCTACTCTGCTTTTAAAAAATGTTTAACAATTTTTAAAAATCAATAGCTCCCCACCAGTACATTCTCTAGAATAGTATACAGTGACTTTCCCCACTTTCCCAAAACTCTGTGGCTCAACACCTTACGAGTTAGCTGTAATTACTGTGTTCTCCTCATGAGGGAATTACTGTGCCTCCATTCCTTGGGCCCATATACTATCTCTTCTGCCTGAAATCCTCCTTTCCTTTTCCCTAAGACTCCCTCATCCTACTACTCCTTGTCCTGCAGGAGTATTCCTATTCATCCATCAAGAAACAACTTAAATATTACTTCCTGCCTTCTTCCCTTCCTCTAGGGTTCCAGAGAATTTAGACAATGAGCTACCTGACAGCACTAACTTTATCATATTCACATTTATTACCCTATCCCTTAATAGATTCCTTGGTAAACAAGTACTCAAAAAAAAATCAAGTAAATAAATGTATCATGCCTTCAAGTGAATTTCTTCATATACTAACAGTATATTTAATGGCTAAATTAGCAAATGAATAAATGAATACAAAGACTTTTTTAATGTGGACAAAGAAAGAAAACATTTTTAATCTATGTTTATTTGACAAACAGTATAATCCCAAGAATTTTAATAAATTATACTGGTATCCCTCGTTCTTAAGCAGATATGCTCTAAAATCAAATTTAATATATTAAACTCCACTTTGCCAGGGAAACCAATGGGGAAAAAAAAAGTTGTAACCTAGGAGGGTCCACTCTATCTGTCCTGCTGCCTGTACGAAACCAGAAGGAAAAAGCAGGGTCTCACAACATCACTCTGGGTACTGACAACCCATACTAGGAGGAGAATAAGGCCATCTTCTAACTCTGAGAAACACGCCAGGCGGTGGCAGCAGCGGGGAAAGAACACTGTAGACATGTCCCCAGAGTTACCTCCTTTGATTTTTACAACAGTGCCATGAGATGTTACCTTTATTTCAGGAAATACGTTAACCGAGTCTCAGAGGTTAAATAACTTCTCTAAGTGAAACCACACTGTAGAAACAGAATTCAAAGCCAAAGCCAGGTCAACCAGACTACAAACCCCATGCTCTGTCATCCCCTCCCATGGCTAAGACCACACTGAGAAAACTTGAAGACCCCAGCCCTCAGAACCAAAAGTAAATTCTTCCCTGAGGTTTTCCTTAAGTTTCAATCTTTAGTTAATTTCTTCCCAAGTTCTTTCTAATAACATAGATCCAAAAACAAATACCCCATATATTCACTCATTCAAAAAATACTATGACTAAATACCCCGAGGACCTATGCTAGATACCTTTAATTACAACTATACCAAAAACCACTTACAGTTTTCAATTTAACACATAACAGTTGATTTGCAAGATAAAGCAAATAGGCCCTTGAATGCATGTTTTTATACTTGGAGAAGACTGAACTAACAAAAATACCCTGATAAGATAATATAATGATAAATAAGCCAATGGCAACAAACAAAAATAACGAATAAAGAACATGAATTTAAAAGAAAGCTATAAACACTGAGATAACTAGAATTCAAATTTTTAATTATTTAGGAATCTTGAGAACTATACTTTTGTTTTTTCTTAGCTTTTACATCTACCAGAAATATTATTAGTTGACAAAGTACAGAGACTACATACTCTCCAGAGCACATTCTGCTGGGTAACTTTCAGCATCAGCTGACACCATTACTTACCCTAACAGAATTTATTAAAATATATTAAAAAGTATTAACATAGTGAAACTGGTATAGGTTTTTGTGTAGCCAAAAATAAATATTATTGAAGTCTAAGGTGAATTTATAAAAACCAACAGGATATTCAAAAGAGACTGAATATAGTCTAAAGCAAGAAAATAAAATAGGTAAAGATTATTAAGCTTAGTTACTAATAAGTTCTCATTTTCTAAATTTTTAAAATGCACAACATGTTAATTCTCCTATTTTATATTTTCCACTGCTGCTTCAAGAAAATTCTCTTCAAAAATTAAGTTTATTAATAATACTATTGAGAAGGATACCATATGTTATTTATGAAAAAATGTTTATATTTTAATGTAGCATCACCTAAGATTAATTATAAAGAGATTTTCTTAAAATAATCTATTATTCCACAACAAATTGAAACAATTAGAAGTTTGGGAAAAGGATAGACAGCACATTTAATTTATATTAAAACCCCCCCAGATTAATCTGAAACAGCTAAATTACACTAAAAACAACTCAAAAATCAGCTGTAAAGAGATGCATATTCAGATCACAGAGAAAATACTCTCAATAACTACTCCCTAATGATTTCTTATGTGAAACATCTGGTTTTCTAAATGTAAAGATTATAAAATAAATTCCACGATAAAATGAAGGCTTATAATATAAGGATATTATTCAAAGACATACACCTGATAGTTCATCATTTTTACTTAAAATGTCCGTTTTAAAAAATGTGACAAGTTTATACCCCCTTCCTCCATTCTTCTTTCCCCTACCTTATTCACTGCATATTTAAATGGAAAGAAAGAAAGACAAAACCTTGAATACATTTACCTCACCAAATGGAGTGTAAAATTGCACAGTGTTTACATCTTTGTCCTGGGTGATGGCCTTCTGGGAGCCTGCCACAGCTAACACGCTGCCAGTGTGGTTCCACTGGATACTTACTACATACATGCCACTATCAATTAAAACAGGATCTAGTCAACAAAAAGAAAGCAACTGTGGTAAAATATTTAGCCTAGAGAACTTTATAATCTTAAGAATAATTAAAAAATTTTTTTTTAATTCTCCACATTAAAGAAAGAAAAATTACATACTTTGGTCATTCTCATGTCTCATTATTTGGCATCTGCCATTGTCAAAACAAATCGCAAGGCAGGGGCAGTGTGGCTCCACATAGCCTTCTGTGCCATGGTACCAGTGAATTCCAGCGATACTGACTGCTCCAGTGACATTCACCAAACAATTCAGTTTCATTTTCATCTAAATAAAATCAGTTAGTTAGTATTGTATATTTTAAAACAGGGATTAGTATGAACAGAGTATTATGGAAAGACACTGAAAATAGGATTTAAAAATCTGGTTTTGAATACAAGCTCCATCACTTACTGCTTTACCAACCATGGACAAATCACCTGAGTTTCAGTTTTCCCCGTTTGTAAAATGAGGATTTCAAAAAAGCTCATAGAGTTTTTATGAGACTCAAATGATCAAAGGTATACAATATTACTCTGAAAATAGAAAAGTGTCATGTAAAAGTTGGTTACTATCACTTCCACCAACGAATGGGTTCATGTAACGTCTTAACCCTCACTAAAAATAAAACAGGCCCATAAGTAAGATCAGAGATCTATCATAGCTAGATCTCACAAAGCTAGAGTTTTTCTTGAGATTCTGCTACCTAAGCCTATTCTATTTTGCCTTCTTTCCAGGACCTGATTTTTGTCCCTTACTGTTTAAATCTTCCATCCTTTTTATAATCTAGTACCTTGCTACAAAAATACCTTTGGTATCTCATGTCACCTTTGACTTCAGGTATTTGAAGACACAGAGATCAAACTGCACATCATCCTACCCATCATCCCTCAGCTTCAATACACTGAAGCCTTGTATTGAAAAGCCTTGTCCTTCCCAGCTACCAGGAAATCAGAACTAAGAGCATTAATTTACCTTGAAGCAACCCAGAAGGTTTTTTTTAATAAAATGAATTTTTAGACAACTGGGAAAAAAACCCTGAATTGAAGACTTTCTTGATTACGCAAACTATCATAATAAATGAATGTGTATACATATATGAATGATATATAAAATAATCATACAAAGTTGTGTAAATAAAAGTAAGGAATATACGTACTTACTATAAAATTCCCTTGATTATCATAAATGTGTATTTCTCCATTTGCCATTCCAAAAAGTAAGATTTTACTATCTGCGGACCATGCTACGTGACATAACTGTATACCCTTCAGGTCTTTTCCCCAAATGCGATTCCCTAAAACAAACATAAAACATAATTATTTCCTTAAAAGTTCAAGGTCATGATTCTCTAACAACTGTTCTAGAAATCTCTGTTTCCCTAAAGAGCTCTCACATTCTTCACAGTATTCATGCATTTGTTCAATTTATTCAGTCATTAAATATTTACTGAGCACCTACTATGTGCCAAACACACACTAAGCATTTGAAATAGCAGCTGTTTCCAACTTTCTCCCTTCTCTTCTAAATTCTCACTCAGGACCTCACTCCCAAATAGCAGATGAATTCATCTTTTACTTTGGAAAGAAAATAAAAGCTTTCAAAAAAGAAATCCCCCATTCCCACTTTCAAACATTCAGAACATAACTGAACCCACACTTATCCTTTCTGCTTTGCCCCCTAATACAAAGGAAGAGGTATGTCCCCAACCAGACACCAATCTAAAGCTAATCCCTCTATCTATTCTCTGATCTAATCCCTTCTGAGCTTTGCAAAGATCTCCCTCTACTGATTATTCACATTTTCTCTCTCTCTCTGTATTTTTTTGGTTTTGGTTTTGGTTTTTCTTTGGCCTCGCAGCGCGGCTTGTGGGATCTTAGTTCCCCGACCAGGGATTGAATCCAGGCCTGGCAGTGAAAGCACCCGGTCCTAACCACTGGACTGCCAGGGAATTCCCCTTCTCTCTCTCTTTAAACTCTTCTCTCCAGGCCCTTTCTTATAAGCATTTAAACATACTCAGGTCTATTCCTCTTCAAAACTACCACCTCAGATAAAAACAAACAAACAAAAAACTCTTCCTTCAACCTTAAGTTCCCTTCTAACTACCGCCCTATTTCTACCATTCCTTTCCCAGCCAAACTTCTTGAAAGAGTTATCCACACTGTAATCTTTGCTCCCTCACCTCGCACTCAACCCTCAACCCAACACAGTCTGGCTTCTGCCCCATAACTCCACTGTGGGGAAGGTGAAACTGCCTTTGTGGAGATCACTGATGGCCTCTTGATAAATCCAATGGATGCATTTTTCTTTTTCTTTCCTTTTTTTTTAAGTACTTAAATTATTTTATTCCATGTTTTTACTTTTTTTATTGGAGTCTAATTGCTTTACAATGTTGTGTTAGTTTCTGCTGTAGAACAAAGTAAATCAGCCATATGTGTACATATATCCCCTCTCTCTTGAGCCTCCTTCCCACCCCCTCCCTGTCTTTTTTATTGTTTTGACCACCTCTTCCTTCCTTCTTGGTTTCTATGAAATCTCCAAGACTTCTACTTTTCAGTATCCTTTATGGAATTCTCTTCTCCTATCCATCCATTAAATGTGCTGGTTCTCACTCTACAGATGGCCCCTGGGTTTTTCATCTATTCCAATGGTTTAAATTACCATCCCTATGCTGGTGATTCCCAAAATTATGCCTTCAATCCAGATATTTCTAAGCTGCAGGCGTATATATCTAATTGTGGTCTAGACATATGTACTTGGATGTCCTATGGGATGACAAAATCAACATGTTGAAAACTGAAATCTCCCCTCAAAACCAGTCTTTTCCCACATCCCTTATTTCAATGAAAGGTACCAACCACCATCCATCCAGTGGCAAAGCTAAGAACCTGGATATCACTCTAGACACTTCCATCCTCTCATCCCCAACCCAATCAATAACAAGGTCCTATCTGTTCTACTACCTAAGTATCTCTAGAATATGTCTACTTACTTCCATCTTCTTTGTCATCACCCTGGTTCAGGCTACCATCCACCACGATCTATCACCTGAATTACCATAGTAATTTCCTAACTGGTACACCTGCCCCCATCTTTCTTACCTTTCTCCTGTCTTCATATTGCAAACATAGAGATGTTCCTAAAGAACAAATCTGACCACATTGCTCCCATTCTTAAAACCTTTCATTGGACAAAAAACAAAACAGAAAAAAACCTTTCATTGGCTTCCCAATGCTCTTAGAGTTAAGTCCAAACTCCTTGTATAACTTATAATCTGCATGATCTGCCTTCTGCTAATCTTTCTAATTTCATCACATACAGCTCTTCTTCCTTTAGCATTATACTATACTGATTCTCAAAATTGTTTCAATATCCCAAAACATGGCTAAATTCAACTCCTCTGGACCTCCTTAAATGCTATCTCTTAGGCCTAGGACATTCTACACACCAACCTTCTTTGTGGCTAATGCCTCAGCACAGATATCATTTCCTTTACAATGCCTTCCCTGGTCCCTCTAAGTCTAGGTTACATAATTCTTCTACATGTTGCTGTCTTTTCCCTGTCTTAGTACCTATCACAACGCATTGTAATTGCTTGGTTATTTATCCATCTCTCCCGCTCTAGATCTGGAATATTTTTTTGTTGTATCTAGTGCCTAGAACTACAGCTGTCACTTTGCAGACTCTCAGAAACAGAATTTTTTCATACCAAAAAAAATTTTTTAATAAATTATTTCTTTAATAGAGAGAACTTCACACTAAAACAAAGGTACAGACTCTCAGAAGGCCCAGTGTTATCTACGAACTAGAATTTTAAAGACATAGGTTTGAAGGCTACAAAACACAACAAACAATGACATGCTCAGTTCTATTAAAAAAAGACTAGATCATTTCACAATATGAAATGAAATAATATTTCATTTCACAATAAAAATACTGAATCATTATGTTGTACACCTGAAACTAATGTTATATGTCAATTTTATCTCAATTTTTAAAAAGTGATAGATCTCTATATACTTTTTTTTTTTTTTTTTTTGCTGTACACGGGCCTCTCACTGTTGTGGCCTCTCCCGTTGTGGAGCACAGGCTCCGGACATGCAGGCTCAGCGGCCATGGCTCACGGGCCCAGCCGGTCCACGCCACATGGGATCTTCCCGGACCGGGACACGAACTCGTGTCTCGAACCCGTGTCCCCTGCATCGGCAGGCGGACTCTCAACCACTGCACCACCAGGGACGCCCTCTATATACTTTTTGAAACTAAAATCTACATATTTACAATACAGTCTAACAAGTGTAAAGATAAATCATATAATTAGGTGGACATATTTAAAATAACTCTGAGAAATTAATTCATTTTTTTCCAGTCCTACTGTAGAAAAAAAATTTTTAACAGATTTTTTACTTGAATATACTTAAAAATAAGTAATTCTTAAATGTCATCAAATTGTACAGTAACTATTTTCTCTTTTGATGTTTATTTTTCTGTCAGAATGCTAACATATGATAATTAATTTAAACCTCTAAAGATTAAAAATGTCAGCTAAATCTTGATCTTAGCTCTGGGTGCAAAAATGCATTACCATCCACTGAACCAACTATCACAGCCCCATCCTCGTATACAATGCATATCTTCTGTCCATCAGCATTCCAGCTCATGCTTCGAACCACTGATTTATTTCTATTGTTGATCATCTCCTCATACCAAGAGCCTGTTTTCACAAAGAAAAACAAATGACAAGTCAAAACTTTCACATCTAATAAATGGTACTTCAGAGTTGAAACATTCCATAAAATACACTGTGGGATAAATAACTGCAAAGCTTTCTACAACCTGAGACATTTAACTATGAAATCTTCAAATCCAACAGAACAAGATGAAAAAAAAACTTGGGCCTTGACTAATAATTGCTTCAAAGATTATCACAGAAAACACAATAAATGCCCATCTTTTTTTTTTCTCTCTCTCTCTTTCTTGCTTTCTTTCTTTCTTCCTTCTTTTCTGTCAATTAAAAAACAAAACTTCATTTGCTTCTGAAGGCCGAAACAATTGATTTTTCTCAAAGTCTGACTTTTCCCACTTGAGTACACCTCAGATAATAACCAAGGAAAGAACAAAATAACCACAATTACTTC
This sequence comes from Tursiops truncatus, assembly GCF_011762595.2. NCBI lineage: Eukaryota > Metazoa > Chordata > Mammalia > Artiodactyla > Delphinidae > Tursiops > Tursiops truncatus. The sequence goes on along the minus strand of NC_047047.1, from coordinate 73,952,847 downwards.
ATAAGTATGCACAAACTCTCCAATGATTAATTATAGGCATATTAAATATAAGCATATTATGTAAAAGCTCTAAAACTGCTTGAAAAAAATTTAAACAGTTCATATCACATTAGTGATATCACATCACTAATGCTGAGTGACAAAAACGTTCTTGTACATGGGGTTGGAGTGAGATGTGACTTGTCTCAAGGTGTAACCAAATGTGAGGCAAATCACAGAGCTATTCTGTTTTCTTTTTGTTTTTTAAAAGACTTTACTACATTCTGGTACAGGGAATTCTAGTCTGAAGCCAAGTAAGTAATCATGTAACATGGAATAACTAGTCAGAGCAGGGTATTATCCATCAAGACTGAGGCTCAGAGAAGACCTACTTTGGAAAAAGACAAAGTTTAATCTCCTATATTTTCACATTCTACTCACTACACACATATACACAGACATAAACTTTAAAAATAAATGAGTTTGTGTACTACAGCATGTTTTAATTAAGAATTTTTAAAAGGTATACACCGTAAATGTTTTTAAAACAAAACACATAAACTAAGGTACACTGTTCTTTTAAAGATGATGGCTACAGGCCCCAAGAGAACATGTTTTATGAGTTATTTTTCTGGTAATAGTGATGCACCTAAATTAATCCCTCTCTTGTTCTCTCTTGTGGGCAAAAGACACAAATTGTGAGCCAGTAGTCAGAGCTGAGATAAAATCTATATCCAAGAAGGAAAAGGAAGTTAACTGACTCATTAGAGGAAATTAATTATTGCCTTTGACACCTTCATAAATGTGTTTTTATCTGCTGAACTAACTCCAGCCACTGACCACAGAGAAACTAATCTTACTGGAAACCTGAAAAAAAGAGCTATCTCAAGCAGAAACGATTCTGCCAAGAGCCTAAGTTCAGTTTGAAGATAACCAACAGTCACATAATTCACTTTCTTAACGCAAGGTCACCGTTCAAAAGAAGTAAGGTTAAAGGGAGAAGTAGGAAGCCATAAACCCAGAAATATCACCCCTGTGAACTCCTGCTGCCAGTTAAAAAGGGTCTATTTCAAAGATGTTATTTCCCCATTCAAATACTGTAATCCAGACTCCAATTTGGGAAAGATTAAATAAGCTCTCCTAAGATACCTTTATATAACATCCAAACAATGATAAGACCATTTTGATCACTGGTAGTCAACTTCTGATATTGTTCATTCCATGTTACAACTTGAACAGAACCTAAAAAATTATAAGACAATTTAGAAACTAAAAAAGAGCTACAATTAATTTCAAATTTATATTTTTATAATAAACACCAAGAGCATGTTAAAATCAATACTGTTCCTGGGCAACAAACAGCAATTAAGAGTCTTTAATATTACTCAAAAATGTTCATAGGATGCAGTTACTATTATCACTCATTTCTACAATAATGCATAATACTAATTTTCATGTTTATTCCTATTTCATGCCAGCTAATTAAGGTACCAATTATGATCAGCTGCAAGAGCTGCCATATATCTGATGACCGAAACAAATGTAAGTAAGATTTACCCAATTTGCCTGACTCCCCAAGATTATTATGCCCAAAGGACATCATACTAAGTACTTGTTTTTGGGGGGAGGTGGTATTTGTTTGTCATTAATATGTCCCCTAATCTCTCCGCCTGCACCACACCTTGTTTTCCATTCTAGTAGTAACACACTCTTGAGCAGCTCTTAAACCTCTGGGTTATAGGAACAAATGTGTTTTTTTTAGTTTTTTTAATCCTTAAATACTTTATTGTATATTTCCTAAGAACAAGGACATTCTCTTTCAAAACTATTTTACAAATTAGAAATTTTAACACTGATACAATATTATCTCCAACCCACAGTCCACATTTAAGTTTTATCAATTGTCCAAATAATGTCCTTTATAGATACTTGTTTTTCTCATTTCAAGATCCAGTCTAGGATCATCTAGTACATTCAGTTGTCAGGTCTCTTTAGTTTACTTTTATCTGGGACTATAAAACAGACTCTAAAAAAGGATTATATCCTATCCATAGACAGATAACAGTATTTTTAATATTTAAAATTACAGCTACTTTTTTTCATAACTATTGAAGATGTTACTTAATCATGTGAAAGTTGTTGAATGATTCTAGGCTGTGTTAATTATGGCTAAATAGAAATGATTACTTTAAATATTACCATCATTTAAAATGATGACATTTTTGCATTAAGTAGATGGTTTCTAAATACCTAAAGATAATACTATTCAAATATGATTTAAAAATTTACATGACTCACCACTATGACCTTCAAGAGTCTGATTCATAGAAAGGTTACTAGGGGCTGCAAGACCCCTCAATTTTGCATCATCTAGAACAAAAACAAAAACAAAAAATACTATGGAAAATATATAAAAGTGACAGATTATAAGATTTTGATATTTCTTGCTTTTTTTGAAAGGAGTTCCTATTCCTGGACAATATTAGAAAGTTTTTTTTTTTTTTTTCTGTACACGGGCCTCTCACTGCTGTGGCCTCTCCCGTTGTGGAGCACAGGCTCCGGACGCGCAGGCTCAGCCAGGGCTCACGGGCCCAACCGCTCCGCGGCATGTGGGATCTTCCTGGACCGGGGCATGAACCCGTGTCCCCTGCATTGGCAGGCGGACTCTCTCAACCACTGCACCACCAGAGAAGCCCCTAGAAAGATTTTTTTTAAAGCATGCTTTATCCTGATCTGTTTTTCTCAACATGGACAATAACACCTACCCCCTTGCAAAGATGTTATTCTGGCAAAATAAAGCAAAATGTATAAAAGAACACTGTTTATTCAGTATACTGAATATATTGGTAATTATTATTGCTACTTATTCCTTGCCAAAAGATAACAAATAGAAGTATTTATGACATATAGATTGAGAATTTTAAAGCATAAGAGGGATCAAAAAGCAAAGACTTTGGGGCTTCCCTGGTGGCGCAGTGGTTGAGAGTCCACCTGCCGATGCAGGGGATACGGGTTCGTGCCCCGGTCCGGGAAGATCCGCGGCTGGGCCCGTGAGCCATGGCCGCTGAGCCTGTGCGTCCGAAGCCTGGAAACTAGTTTTTACTAGATTTTGCAGAATCTTATATTCATTCATTCATTCATTCATTCAACAAATATTTATTGAATGTCTACACTCTTCCATGCACTGTGGAAGACTCTGAAAATAAATGATGAACAAAAGCCCTCTGCCCTCAGAGAGCTTGTAGTCTACTAAGGGGACAGATATTAAATACACACACACCCACAAAAATATATATGCATATATATAAAATTATAAACTGGGGAAGTAAAGGCATAATAGGAGACAGTAACAGAAGGGGATTAATTTAGACTGAAGGGAGAACCAGGGAAGGATTTCTGAAGAAACGATATCTAAACTGAGACTGAAGGAGAAACTGGGAAAAGCCAAGCCAGGTAGGGGGGAAAGTATTCCAGGCTAGGAAACAGCAAGTACAAAGGCCCCTGCGTAGAAGTATAGAGCCTTTGGCAAACTGAAAGAAGGCCTATGTGGTTGAATTAGTGGAGAATGGCACAAGATAAGGCAGAAGTGATAGGCACAGAAAAAATGATAAAGTCTTTGCAGGAAGTGATAAAAATTTTAGATTTTATCCAAAGTGCAATGTAAGCCTTTAAAGACTGTTTTTTATTTGAAGTGACTTATTCTCCTTGATTACTAATCATACTATAGAGAAGAATACAATAATATAAAATGTCATCTCAGTAAATGAATCTTCACTTAGAAAATCTGATTGTTACATGTAAAATATAACATTTAAAACATTCATTTAAAAATACAAATTTATGAAAATCTTAAGAATTTGTGAGAGTGGGAATTATAAAAGTTGATGCTGAAGAAAATTCTCCTTTCAGATAACATGTATCTTAAAAAATTATGAAAAATATTCTTTATTCTGAAAACAATCTCAGGGAAAAAAAATTCCTGAGTTCCTCTAAAACCATTAGTTCTAATTATCCAGTTACTGTCTTGGTAACATTAACAATAATACACATATATAACATCACAATCATCTGTCAAACAATTAGGATAAAATAAATGTTGTTGACATACATGTTAGGTTGAACATTATTCTTTTAACAGAGGGTTCTTTCACTCATTGACTCTTTTAAAGATTGTACTACACACTTAAGCCTTATTCTACTCTTCTAAAAGAAATTTGATACAAACATTCTTCTTAACTTATAGCACTGAAAATCCATTCTAATGCCTATAGTCATAGTCACTGTAACCAAGTAAAATTAGAGATATGTGATTCCAAGGGTTTGCAGGACCTAACATATTTGAAAGTGTGAGGAAGTAGGTCCATCTTTCCATTTGTTTATATGGTCTGAATTCACAATTCTGCATAGCGGGTATGTTTTCTCTTTGTGAAACCACAAAGTACAGGACTCCTGACAAAATATATTCTGACAGATGACAATAAGTTTTTGAAATTCTACTTGACATGGTGAACAAACGGCATCCACATCTGAACACTGTCTTTTGCTGGCAGCAACTCCAGAACTTGATCGTGCAGAAAATACCTGCAAAACCTACCTGAAAGTTCTGATGTCCAAAAAAAAAAAGTCAAAAGTTTTCAATGAGGTGGAGTAAAGCCACCAAGATCCCAAGACTCTACTGAGTTACATTAAACTCCCCATGGCCAATAAACAAACCAAACTGGCATGGTATGTGCTTCTAAAAGCACATACCAATAACCCTTGGAATTAAAAGGCATGATGAAAGGAGGCACCAAAAAAAGAAGGCATTTGAAACCCATGAAGAGGGATTTCAGAATGAAATCAGTAATTCCAACCATCTAAAGTATCCCCCAGAAGCTCAAAAAGTCCAAAGGATTTAAAAAGATTAAACTGGGGGCTTCCCTGGTGGCGCAGTGGTTGAGAGTCCGCCTGCCGATGCAGGGGACACGGGTTCGTGCCCCGGTCCGGGAAGATCCCACATGCCGCGGAGCGGCTGGGCCCGTGAGCCATGGCCGCTGAGCCTGCGCGTCCGGAGACGGTGCTCCACAACGGGAGAGGCCACAGCAGTGAGAGGCCCGCGTATCGGAAAAAAAAAAAAAAAAAAAAGATTAAACTGTCATAAAGTGACTGAGAATGAGAGATACAACAAAGGAGAACAGAAGACCCTGCTCAGAACACCAGTAACCAAGCACACTAAATCTCTGAGCACCTTTATCTTAGGAAAACCCGGCTGACGTTCATAAATATCTGTTTTTACACTTTGCATTCATAAAACTTGTTAGCTTTTATTTGCATCCATAAAAGTTGTTAGCAGCCCAACTCCAAGAGAAATTCCTGTTATGTGCTGCATAGTAAGTTTGACAAGCAGGATCAAAATATATGGAAGACATTTTGGTAACACTTGAAGAGAGGGTGGGGTTCTGAGAAGGAGCTGCTATGGGTTCTCCAGACTCCCTGGCAGGATCACCTGATTGCCTTGCTTCTCTGCGTGATGGGCTACAAGTGACTATGTGCACATCCATGGGTACAGCTATGGACACCTGACCTGGTATTTCTGGAGCTTTCTTTAGGTACGGAGTTGGTGTGGATTATGGACATCTCTAGAACAAAGGCAAGAAGCTTCGCGCGTCCGTCTCGCTACATGGGCACGTCGGAAGGTCGAGGCACTCCCACTGCCTGCAGTTCCTGAAGGACTATGCAGGTGGCTACAGTTGGCTTGTATGGTCTTGGAACACTTTTTCTCTGACCCGAATGTTTGCTTTAGGGTGATACCTCCTCTAATGAAGATGAGTAGACTGCACCCTCTGCAGCAGTGGCAGGAAGAGCAAGAGATGCCATCTCTAGTCAGGGCCATTGCCCTCAAACCCCACCACAAGCAACTCTGGCCCAAGCTGGCAGCCCTTTAGAGACTTTTAGCAGGGAAATAACATGATCTGGTTCCTTTTTTTTTTTTAAGATCACAATAGCTGGAGTGTGAAGAATAGACTAGAAAGAGGCAAGAAACAATGAAGGGAGGGAGGCTGATTCTCACAGCAGTCTAGGTGAGAGCTGATAGTGGCTGGGACTAGAGAGGTAGCACGGGACAAAGGAAAAGGATGGATTCAGATACTCTTTGGAGATAGAAGCATAGGGTTGTTGATGAAGGTGATGTTAAGTGAGAAGAAGGGGGCTTCTAGCTTGAGCAAATGGGTGAAATTTAAGATATTTACTGAAATGGAGAGAAATGAAAGAAGATATATGGGAGAAGGTCAAGAGTTCAGTTTTAAACAAAGTAAGTATGAGATGCCTGTGAAAGATTCTTGCGGAGATGTCCAAGTCTGAAAAATCAGAACTGGGCTACAGAGATATATTTAGGAATCGTCACCCCAAAGATGGCATTTAAAGCTAAGGGAACGAAAGAACAAGTCTAAAGACAAAGTAAAACGAAGACAGCCCAGAACCAAGTTCTCAGGAATTCGTACAGTTAGAGGAGAATCTAGTAAAGAGACTGAGAACTTACCAGAAAGGAAAGGAGGGGAAAGCCATATGTATAAATATAACAATAATTTAAAACATTTCTATTCTCCTTTTGTCTTGAAAAATAATGGTTCAAGACAGAAGGAAAGGTCAAATGCTGATAAGAACCCAAAAAAGCTGTCCATGAGATTTGGAAAATGAAAGTCACTGGTGAGGGAGAAAAAAGAGGGAGAAAGCAGACTGATACTCCAAGAATAGAGAGAGGATAAAAAAGTGATGAGGTCCCTGAGAAGGTGAGAGGAGGTGGGCTCCAGCAAAACCTGTGGAAGTTGGCCTGTGAGAGAAGAAGGATACTGCCTCCCCATCTTAACCTGATGTAAGAAGCTGGGGCAAATGCTGATTCTAGTTCCTTTCCTTCTAAGGCAAGGGAGTGAAAACTGGGAATGCCACCACAGGGGATGCAAAGTAGTGCTTCAAATGTACTCGGCATATGCAGTATCTGGTGATTGTTACTGGAGGGATCTGTTGCATCACAACTATTATTATTAAATACAATAGACTGACCTTTTAAGAATCATCCAACAATATTTCTCATATTTATCTCTTTCAACATGACTTACACTCATTAACTACCAAAACAAATAATTTACTCCATATTCCAAGGCTCTCAAGAAACTATTTTCCATCTTGCTCACTAATTTCAAAGAATATTCTAACCACACTTCATCAAAAATGCAGAACAGGGACTTCCCTGGTGGCGCGGTGGATAAGACTATGTGTTCCCAGTGCATGGGGCCAGGGTTCGATCCCTGGTCAGGGAACTAGATCCCACATGCATGCCGCAACAAAGAGTTCGCGTGCCACAACTAAGGAGCCCGCATGCTGCAACTAAGGACCCGGTGAGCCACAACTAAGGAGCCTGTGAGCCACAACTAAGAAGCCCACCTGCTGCGACTAAGACCTGGTGCAACCAAATAAATAAATAAATAAATAAAATACCAATTTAAAAAGCACATATATATTTTTTTTAAGTGCAGAACAGGAAATGAAGTAATTTTTTTCTTGAAAAGCCTTCAATATTAAACATAATGCATTTCTTAACGTAACTAAAACTTTCCACATATTTTAAGGCAAAAAAATATGTATATGTACATATACTTACATATATTTGAGAAATATAACAGAGACAAAAATTTTCTTTCAACACAGTTAAGAAAACTAAAGTGTTGAGAGATTAAATTACTAAACATCAGAAGCCAAACTCTGATTGGTACATAAGTATCTACCTTCCAAATTTGCCTTTTATTTCATATAGTTAATCTAGCACATCAAAACAATTATTCTCTCTTTGCTTAGGCTGTCATGAGTCCTCCACATAGTGGGTAAAAACGAGGCTTTGAAAGTGAAACAAACTAAGTTTTGATGGAAGAAATGTTCACATATTGAGGTATGGGGAAGTCATTCTGGCTTACATATTATTTAGCTTAAACTTTATGCTAATTAGAACAGTCTGTTTTTTAGCCTATCACACATATCTTGTATATGTGCTTTAACCATTAAAGAAAAGTGTGCATTGTCCAGAAGTAAAGAATGTCCATTCTGGAGACAGAGATCAATGCCTCCCTTCCTGGGACCTCGATGCTTGTACTCCTTCGATGATAAGGCTCCCTTCCCAGGTGCCAAAGCCATACTGACTTGCTGTGTAGGAAGCAAATATATTCCTTGAAGGAGTGTACCCCTGTCGTGTTTGATGGTCTTTGCTCTGACAAGAGATAAAACCATGCTGAAAACCATCTTCTTCGGAATAGTTCCTCAGAGCTGTCTGAGAGGCTGCCTCCCCAGCTATAGTCCTCAGTTTGGCTCAAATAAAATTCTTTTCTATTCCTGTTACTTCAAATCTTAGCTGTGTCACTTATTTCCTGTGTGACCTTGGGCAAGTTATTAACTGATCAGCACCTAGTTTTCTCATCTGGAATACCTACCTCTCAAGATTATTGTGAAGTCAAATTAGATAGTGAAGGTTAAACACCCCAGACATAGAAAGTGCTCAATAAATATTTATAACTACCACTTCAAAGCTGTAGAGCAGTGCGGTCTGAGATTCAGCAACACCAGCATCACTAGAAATGCAAATTCTCAGACCGAATTCCAGATCTACTCTGGGGCTTGGGTCCAGAAATCTGTTTCAACAAACTCTTCAGATGATTCTTATGCCTGATAAAGCTTGAGAAGCAATGCTGTAAGGAATCCAAAATGTAATTTAGTTCAACCTTCATTTTACAAAAGACTGAACTAAAACCCAGATATACTCAGCAACTTGCTGAAAGACATTCAGAAGTCTTATGGCAGAGCTGAGGTTCCAACTCCAATCTCCTTATCTAAATCTCCAATTTAGACTGGAAATTGTCTAGCTCTCCAACCTAGAGCAATACTAGATAATAAAGAAATGTGAAACTGTTTGCTATGATTCCAGAGAACTAGAAAAAGAGAAATCAAGCTGTAAAACACAAGAGACTTATTACTAAAAATGGTTTTTTTAATCCCATTTTCTGTTCTTGGGAACTAGGTGCATAATTATTAACACATCTGAAAAGTGGAAAGGACAACACAGGCCTGTAAATAATCTACCAAAACGTGAGATTTTTGTGACCTTACTGAAATGCTGATTCACATCATTTTTATTTTACTTTATTTATTTTAGACTCCTATTTATATAGCACAACCAATACACATAGCATAAAACAACATAATGACTTAGTTTTCATTCTTCATTCATTTTCATTTGCCATCAATAATTTCAGCAAAAGCCATCTGATGTTTACATTCAATATTTTCTGAACTTTGTTACAAAAATACTCTAGAAGAACACCCCAAAATGTTTGGGGTTTTGTTCTTTTTCCTTTTGAAAGAATTAGAATTGCATACTGACAAATACCATGGGCAAATCTCTCTGACCAAATGATTTTCCATCAAGTTCAAACATTTGGGCTTGCATTCATTTACCTGTCTGTGTCTCTAATTTCAAAACCTTCAGTAATCCATCTTCACCACCACATGCTATGAATCCTTGGTCCTTGTTCCAAGATATACATTTCAGCTTCACATTATTGGGAATGGCAATCTGAAAAGCAACCACACCCACTCTCACAGCTTTTCACCAAGGGGTTGGGAATGAGTCTACAGGACACGAAGCCTGAAGAAGAAAAACGGCCAGCCTTGCAGAAATGTGAGCCGTTATGAAAATGAGCATAGTCCCCTGAACTGCCCTGGGCCCATTTGGGAAAGAAAGAAAGGACTGCCCACAAAGAGAAGGGCAGTGACTGCAAAGGAACCCAATGGGGAGTGACCTGATGGATTTTTAAAAGGGGGGAGGGGGACTTCCCTGGTGATCCAGTGGTTAAGACTCCCCACTCCCAATTCAGGGGACCTGAGTTCAATCCCTGGACAAGGAACTAGATCCCACATGCCACACTAAAGATCCCGCATGCCGCAACCAAAAGATCCCGCAGGCATCAATGAAGATCCCGCGTGCTGCAACCGAGACCCTGTGCAGCCAAATAAATACTTTTTAAAAAATAAACAAAAGGGGGTAGGGATAACGGAAGTATAAATCTATTATCATCAATTCATATTCCCTTTCTGCATACACTTTGGGTACCTTTTTATTACTTTTCTCCTGCCCAGAGGCCTGTGATGATCCAAAGAGTTTAAATCACCTGGATAAGCAACAGGTGAAGGAGGAAAGACAGGGCAGCACGAAGTGATCAGCCCTGCAGGCCCCCCAAAAGGACCTAACCAGGGGCAAGAATGGGAAAGAATCATGCGAGAGGGCTGCTGTCTCCGCCAAGGATTATTTGGGTCTTGGAGACCATCAGGCGGAGGTTCGAGGCTGGACCATGCAGGAAGGTGGGCGGAGGGACGTCGAAGCCGGGATCACCACTCATGGCCCTTCCGGCAGGATGCGGGAATCGCCCGCAGGTCGAGAGATCAGAGGAGGAGCGACGGCTCCGGGAAACCCGGGAAACTCACTTTCTTGCTCAAGTAAAAGAACATTCTGGGAACCCCGAGAGGACGACGCCAGCAGATAAAGCCCGACACAGGAAACTTCTTCTAAGCCGCCAATCGCTAGTACCCGCGGCTCTTGGAAGCTCCGGTCGCCCTGGCAACCGCCGCCGCTGGGTCGCATCCGGGGCGCCGAGGGACACTTCCGGCGTCGTCCTCGTCTCGCCGGGCGTCGTACGCCTGCGCGGACGTCGCGGGGCTGGTAGACCCGGTGTCGCGGGTAGGACCTGGTCGCTCTGCTCCTGGGCTTTTCTGCCCAGCGCCCTGGCTCGTAGCCTCAGCTGCCCTACGACTGGGCGGGCTTCGAGGACCGGCCACACCTCGGGTGGTCGCGGCGGAACTCGACTGAGGTGTCAGTACCAAGTCAGTAAGGGCGCCCATTAAAATGAGGTCGTAAAGATGAGGTGTTCTGTAAGCCCCGAAGTCCCAATATTGTGAAAGGAAAAAGTTATTTACTGTATTTGGTAGACTGGCGCCGTTGGCCAAATGAAGGTACAAACGTGCATTTTCAGAGCGTGCAAACCTTCCTTTGTGCCTTTGGGGATGGGAGAGCCCCCTGGAGCAATTTGGGGGTAGGAGATTTTGTTAATTGTTTGTTTTAGTACTTTTTAACAACTTGTTTAAGCTGTTACTGCAGCCTAAGGGTCCTTATAAAAAGAATAAGTGTGTACACTTGAAACTAACACAACATTGTAAATTACCTACACTTCAATTTTTTTTTTAATTTTTAAAAAGGAAAAAATATGTGTGAGCTGTGGGCTGTTACAGCAATAATTGCCATTGGGGCATAGCCTCCCATTTTTAAGTACTTGAGGTGTTTAGTATTTTCTTGCCTGTGGTCCACTGTATTCTTTTTCTACCTTATTTCTTTCTTCAGTTCTCCTTGTCCTTTCTGAATGCTTGGAGAGTTACACACCACCACAATTTTAGACATAGCGCAGAAACTCCTATGAAATTATTCAGTCTCATCTGTTTTTTTAATTAGTCTCTGGTTTTACCTTTTACCATATTTGCGGCTACGCCTGTTGATTTGTATAATCTAGTGTGTACTTTATGCAACGGTAGCTAATTTCCCCATCTCAGGCAAATAACATTCAAATCCTTTGACCCAAGTCTCTTGCCTCACCCAGCATACTCGAAAATTGACAATGGTACTAGCCTTTCCTATTAAATCTAAACCCAAGCTAAAATCAGATCTTCCTTCGGTCTTAAAATGTTTTTACTTTGGTGCCCCCACTTTAAGCAAGCCAGTATGCTTTTTTTAATCCCACTATTCCTGTGTGCTTCCAAGGTCATTTTATATATCCTATGATGTTCCTGCTTCCTTGGCCAATTGCGCCTAGCCAAACGCACACATCAGGTCTCCCTGAGAAATCCTTCCCAAACTTAAGCCCGATCCCATTCAGATAATTTGTTTGTTTTCAAATGAATGTGTATCTTTTTCAGCACCAACTACATCCCTAAGATATGTTTGTTGGCAACGGATCACGGGCTCCCTATACTGGACTCAAGAAAAAAATCAATTATCTAAGCCAGGGGATTCCAGTCAACTGGTTAAGCTTAAGACATGATTAGTTCAAGCTATTGATGGTCACACTCTTGAAAATTTGTCTCTCTTTAAATACCTTTCCCTAGTTCTTGCACATGAGCTCTCATTTATTCCTCCTATAACACCATGTCTTTGTGATATATTAATATAACTAATTTGTGCTCAAATAAGTTTGGAAAATAATACTTGCTGTATGTCAGGTGCTTTCAAAAATGTTGAGCAATAACAATAAATGTTTCATATAATATTTACTGCCTTTGATGTGTTCATTTTTCATGTCTTCCCTTTACAGTTTATATTTTAGATTTTTTACTGTTTCTGGGTTTGCATCTGTAGGTTATATTTTCTTTTCAAGTGCATATATTAATGTACCCTCATCATTATTTTATCTGAATTTATGTAATTTTGTTTTATTCCCTCTCCCACAACAATCTTGATTAAAGCCTTTCTGTTTAACCTGAGCTTAAATTTTTAATTTTAAGAGCACGAGATTAAATTATAGGAGGAGTCACAGTATTGTGTCCTTTGACAAGAAACTGTTTCGTTCAAAATAATTGTAATTCAGCTTAATTTAAGAAAATATGTTAATAGGCAAAGTTGATACAAGAGTTACCAAAAAAAAGCATGACAATAATATATAAAGATATTGACATTTTTATTATACTAAACACAACATAAACCAAGAAAAGAATGAGTAGTATACAATTTAAAGAACTATTTTTTCTAAGTTACAAGCATAAAAGCTGAAAAAAATTTATCAAATATGTAAGTGAAAAAAAAGAGTTAGTCTTATCATTAACATTTTAAAAGACATTAGGTTTTGTTACTTATTATACCAGTATTTATAAATATATAATTTTATTGACTGGATCCTAGAGTAAAACAGCAAAGTAAATTTAGGGTTTTTTGTCCTTGGTAAAAAATTTAACACTTCATTCACAACTAATTGTGTGTTTCTTTCTAACATCAGAATGAATGAAAAATGACATATAACAGTTCACTTAATCTGTATTAACTATATTTAGGTATGTGTATTACAATTTCCTGATCACAGCTTCAACAATACTCTGGCAAAAATGAGAAAAAAACAAAAAGTGATAAAGATATAGTTCTAAATTGTAGTCATCTCAATTTAATTATATGAACTTTTTATGTGTAAATACCCTGTACAATTTACACTCTAAAGTAACAGGACTGGTTTACACTATAAATACTATCAAGAGAACATCAAAAGTTCGCATTTTAAGCCTGGTTATCTTACTAATATAAACATTTAAAAATTAAATGGCTCAATTAGTAAAGAAAGAAAGAAATTATGAAACTTTTCACTCTGTTTCCTACCATTTCACAGTAATAGCTTAGAGACACTAAAATTTGCTCTTAATAAGGGACATTTATGTCCTTAGAAAAATGATACAGATTCTCCAGAAGATCCTCATACTACTTATCCAGTAACATTAAAGCATTGGTAATGGCAGATTACTAGCAGGAACACTGGAGTATGCCGAAGTAGTAAATACACCAAATGCTTCATATTTCCAGGTAAAAAAATTGAGGAATTTAACGATGTATTTGTCCATATTCATTTGCTTGCAACTTCTCCAAAATGTCATCAAGTGGCTAAGTTGTTAAGGCTAACACCGTATATTTTTAGACATTAGAAAATGCAAACACACTTTCAAACACTTCAATACAAGATTATATATATATATATTTAAGTTTTATTTTGAACAAAAAGAGTGAAATTGTTTTCTCACCAAAAATCTAATCTATCTAAAACTCAGATATTCTGTTCTTTAGCGAGCATGATATAAAGCAGTGGTCTTCAAACATTTTTCGTTCATATGTCCCCTAAAATAATTTTGACAAATAAGTGAATCTTGTGCATATTTAGAATACATGAAAATTTTCATCATAAGTTTTAGTTGCAAATATGCAATTTCTGCTATATTATAAATATTGATGCTTTAAAACAAAATTTAAATCAGTCTTTTAAATGTATCCCAGGTAATATTAATACTGTACTGAATTGTTACTACTGTTGTTCTTCTAAAATGAAATACTTCCTTGAATTTGTATTTCCTTTCTACTTCCTCCACAATTTTATTCTACTTTGAATCTTGGAAATCTGTTCTTTATCACTCTATTATACTTCTCTGATGTAAACTTCATACAAACAACAAGCACATACATATTTATATTGAAATTACCTTTGGATTAATTTTCTTTGACCATAAGGTGCTAAATTTTTTTAATCGTCTCAGTTGAGCTACCATTACAACTATTATGGGGACACAATTGATCCAAACAACGAGTAAGTCACAATTTTGACATAAAATCATTAAAAATAAAAGGTGAATTGTAATTAGAAAGGTATCTCCTAATGGGATGAATTGGGGGAGATGTGTTTATGAAGCTTAATTTAAAAGCTCTCTGGAGAGTTTACCTTTCCAAGATATTCACCTTAGTAAAGTTCAGGGTAAGTAAGAGGTATGCCTTTCTTGTATAAATTTAGGAGAATGGTGACACTGAAGTGAGAGATGGGAAAAGAGAATGCCAACTGACCCCAAGTTGCATTGTAGGCAGATCGATTTAAGGAAGTGAAGGATTTGGAAATTGATTCCTTTAAAATTTTCTGTGTCCCCACATACCCCTGGAAAGTCTCTGCATACCCCTAGGGTATCCCTATCACAGTCTGAATACCATGCCTCTAAGATCCCTAGGAAAGGTGTTGTTAACTTGAACTACGCTAAGAAAAAGTACTTTTCCTGAATTACTCCTTTGGCTAAAAAACTGATTTTGAAAGTTTCTGAGGTAGTACCGTGTTACATTTTGAAATCTGCTTTTTGACCACTTGGCTAGACAAAGCACACAGCTATGTGTCGTCTGAACTATCACACTCCATTAATCAGCTGACTCGTTTTGTACATGTACAGATTCTGAATAAGAAAATCATATTAAGGAATCAGGATAACAGCACTGTCAAATAGAGCACAATTAGGAGCTTATATTGCTATGGAAAAGCACTAGAAAAATAAATAATTACACAGCTCTTACATGTAAATAAGAATGGGTGTAACGGTCTTAAAACATTTTAAAAGAACTCAAGTAAAAAAATTAAAGCTGTGTATTACTGTGGCTCATCTTAAAACTTAATAAGGCACTTATCTTGTGCAATGTCCTAAAATGTCAGCTCAATTGTAGTACCTAAGCTGGCTTCAAGCAGAAGCAGAAAACCTTCCAGAAAGGATATGCTTGGTGTTCAGTCTCTGCAGATATGAGCTGACCTTATCCTGGAATGCCAGTGTGGCTTCACATGCACAAGCATCTTCTGTGGAGATGAGTCTTCGTGCTTCTGCAATGGCTGAAGACAATGACAATACACAAAATGTTATAGCTAATTAGAAATCATAGTAAATCAGGAAATCTGTGATTCAATACTTCCTTATATATATATATATTTTTTTTTTTTTGCGGTATGCGGGCCTCTCACTGTTGTGGCCTCTCCGCTCCGGAGGCGCAGGCTCAGCGGCCATGGCTCACGGGCCCAGCCGCTCCGCGGCATGTGGGATCCTCCCAGACCGGGGCACGAACCCGTGTCCCCTGCATCGGCAGGCGGACTCTCAACCACTGCGCCACCAGGGAAGCCCAATACTTCCATTTTTAATTCTTACCTAAATGCATTTTCTAGGAGATAAAAGAATATAAGAGCACATGGAAAGAGGAGAAAGTACTGTGGACTTTGTCACCAAAGAAACTGAGTTAGAGATGTTGAGGAAAAGTTTACAATTGTCAAAGCTGGGTGATGGTTATATGAGAGTTCACTCTATTGTTCTCTATACTTTTGTAATTGTCTGAAATTTTCCATGATATAAAGTAAATATTTAAGTTAATGCAGGGAGAAGCCAAGAATGCAGAGATAAGACAATCCCTTGTGATACTGTGTACTCATTACGAAATGAAAATGTTCACTATGGAGAACAGTGTGAGGTTCCTTTAAAAACCAAAAATAGACCTACCATATGATCCTGCAATCCCACTTCTGGGCAAATATCTGGAGAAAACCCTAATTTGAAAAGACACATGCACCCCAATGTTCATAGCAGCACTATTCACAACAGCCAAGACATAGAAACAACCTAAATGTCCATCGACAGATGAATGGATAAAGAAGATGTGGTACATATATACAATGGAATACTATTCAGCCATAAAAAGAATGAAATAATGCCATTTGCAGCAACATGGATGGACCTAGAGATTGTCATACTAAGTAAAGTAAGTCAGAGAAAGACAAATATCATATATCACTTACATGTAGAATCTAAAAAAGTGATACAAATGAACTTATTTACAAAACAGAAATAGACTCACAGACATAGAAAACAGACTTATGGTTACCAAAGGGGATTGGGGGAAGGCGGAAGATAAATTAGGAGTTTGGGATTAAGATATATCCCTGCTATATATAAAATAGTTAAACAACAAGGACCTACTGTATAGTACAGGGAACTATACTCAGTATCTTGTAATAACCTATAATGTAAGAGAATCTGAAAAGTTATATATATATATATATATATATATATATGTATATATTACTGAATCACTTTGCTGTATACGTGACACTAACACAACATTGTAAATTAACTATACTTCAATTTTAAAAAATGAAAATGAGGAAAACAGTCCTCTATTTGTGTGGCCAAAACATTTCAAGGTTTAAAACTAGATAATTCCTGAATTCCTATACAGACTATTATTTTACTGAACGGTTTGAACTGAGAATTCTTGTTCTTACCCATAAATACTTTGGAACTAAAAATTCAGGTTTGTATTGACATTTAAGCAAAGAACGTGGAAGAATGATAATTCTAACTCCAATTGCTTCTGTAATTCAGTGAGGCGGCTATTCCGACTCAATATCATAGCCCCTAAAGTTGCCTAACAGAAATAAGAGTAACTTCCAGATCTGAAGACTGATGAATAATCTTCCAACTGAGTAGTAGTACTGCTTGGGGAAAAGAGTAGTCCTTTGCTCTTGCATTTTCTCCCACATTCTATCCGTAAAATGTTACACAAAAATCCGAACGAACTTTTTGGTCAACCCAATACAAAGATAAGATACAGGGCTGGAGGACCATAAATTCACTTGATTAATCAATCTAGCTGTCTAAATCCTATTGAAACTTTTAGGGACAGCCAGCTCAAATCCCCATCTCGATCAGTAAATTAATAGTAAGCCAAAAAGTATCTACTGAATATCAAGTACATGCCCATCATCCCTGTACAGAGTATAAAATTGGTACCTATGATACTTTTCCAGCATATCTTGCCTGATAGCCTATAAGCTCTGTGAGGGTAGGGGCTCAGTGTAATATTCTCATTAAAACACCCCATAGAAAACTGGAAAACTGTGATGTTGCACAATTGAAAGTTGAGAGATGGATCCATTCACACTAGCAGCAAAAAGAATAAAATATTTAGGAATAAATTTAACAAAAGTAGTGCAAGCCTTGTACAGTGCAAACCACAAAACATTAATCTGTCTCCAGTTCCTTCCTCGGGACCTAACAGAGTACTAGATATAGAACAGAAGTTCCATGAATACTTGCTGAACAAATAAGTGAATGGCTAAAGAAATGAGGTCAGAGCCTAAGCCATTATAAACCATTCTGGAATCCTCACCTTCCAGGAGAAGAAAAAATTCCCAAGACTGATTTTTCTGAAGATTAAACACTTAAGATAGGAAGACAGCACCCAGAAATACTCAAATGGTAAAAGCAAGCTGCTCCTTATTAACCCTCCCCCTCCCCAAGAAACTGATCCACACTTTATTTCAAATGAAGAAGTATCTGCTGAGTAACTGTCACGTGTTACGGTAGATGCTAAGAGTACAGACAAAATCTACTACCCGTGGTGGTTGGGGTCTATAGGAGCATAAAACCACAAGTCCAAAACTTGCATTTTCTTCCCCAAATCTGCTTCACTCTCAGTCCCCTTAGTAAATATACCCCATCCTTCCAGCTGCTCAAGTGGAAGAGGAAAGCCATCCTACTCCACCCCCATCCTATCCCCACATCCAGTTTATCACCAAGCCCTGTTCATCCTACCTTCAAAACATGTCTGGAATCAGTCTACTTCTATCACCTTGTCACCATCCTAGCCCAACTGCAATAGCCCCCGAACTGGTTGGTCTTCTTCTGCTCTTCATCCTCTTCAATCCGCTGTTCACACAGCAGCTAGAGTGAGGTTTTTTTTTTTTTTTTTTTTGCGGTACGCGGGCCTCTCACTGTTGTGGCCCCTCCCGCTGCGGAGCACAGGCTCCGGACGCGCAGGCTCAGCGGCCATGGCTCACGGGCCCAGCCGCTCCGCGGCACGTGGGATCTTCCCAGACCGGGATACGAACCCATGTCCCCTGCATCGGCAGGCGGACTCTCAACCACTGCGCCACCAGGGAAGCCCTAGAGTGACTTTTAAAAATATAAACAGCATGGTGCTGCTCCACTGCTAAAAACCCTCCATGACTTCCCATTTCTCATAGAATTTCCCATGCCCCAGAGCAGCAGCATAGTTTGACCCCGCCTAACTCTCCAAACTGCCTTACACCACACTTATCCCTGGCCGGTCATGCTTCCGTCAGACGGGTGGCCTTTCACCTCCTCTCCCCACTAAAGCCACCACTCAGGACCTGGCGTTGCTCTCCCTCCTTCCGCCAGCACTCCAGTCTCAACCTACCTCAGAGAGACCCTCCCAACCTGAAATAGGGTCCCCAACCCCCATTCTGTTCTCCTCCATCGCTGCTCTTAATTTATAAATGTGTTATGCACTCGTCTTTTCCCCCTAGACTGTTACCCAAGACCATACTTGTTTTGTTCATGATTGTATACCTAGTGCCTAGAACATAGCAGATGCTCTATTTATTGATTGGATGAAGGAATGACTGAAGGAACACACAAGTAACCACAACACAAGGCATCCAGTGCTGAAAAAGAGGACACAGTTCAATGGAAGAATAAGGGGAATGCTGGTAGAGGGGGTAAAAACTGAACTAGTCCTGGAAATTAAACAAACAGACATTATTTTGTAACATTTGATTCACAAAAAGTAATTTATAGGACACTGATGTAAGTTATGATGCATAATAAAGACAAATGCCTCATAATGCATAAAAACGAATGCATGATAAACCCACTGCACAACTTAAGAATTAAAACATAACGAATGCTGTTGCAGAGACGTCATTTAAGAAGTGGAAATATAAATACAATCTAGGAGAAGATATTTGCAACACATAAAAACAACAACGAATTTATATCCAGACATGTGAAGAGTTGTTATGATAAGTAAGAAAAATATAAATAACCCAATAGAAAAATAAAGGCATAAATAGATAAGATCTTATTTTCCAGATAAGAGACTGAAGTGACAAATAAATATAAGAAGAGAAGCTTAGCCTCTTTAGAACCAGGAAGTGGGGAGAAGAAAGACTACAGGGAGATACTTCTTTACATCTACCAGACTGACAAAAGTTTAATCCAACAAAACCAAACGTTGGCGAGGATGTGGTTCTTGGATTTTGACAAGCAGAAGAGGCAAGGGAAGCAGATTACAGTAAAGGATGGAGACAGGTGAGTACAGGGCATGCTCCAGGAATATCAAACAGTCCATGTGGCTGGATCACAGGTCTTGGAGAGAAGGAGTGAATCTGGGGCCAAATGTAGTGACAAAATGAAAAAGAGTGGTTACCTGGGGTAGGGAGAGTGGAATGGGGAGTTTTTGTTTAATGGGTACAGAGCTTTAGTTTGGGATGATAAAAAAAGTTCTGGAGATGGACAGTGGGATAGTTGCACAACAATGTGAATGTACTTAACACCACTGGACTACACTTAAAATGGTTAACATGCTAGATTTTATGTCATGTATATTTTACTGTAATTAAAGAAAAACCTGGACTTAGGGAGAGACTTTAATTAGAAAAAAAAAAATGGAATCAGACCATGGAGGGAAGGATGCCTGGTGGAAAGGTAGAATTATTTCATTCTGAAGACATTTGGGAACCACTGGAGAATTCTGACCCAGGAGCAAGACTCAGAAGCGTGCTTCAGACTTGGAGACGGGAAAGCTCACTCCTAAGACTGTCCTAGCACATGAATTAGGCTTAAAGGGACAGTCTTTACCTGAACATGTCTTCTTGTCTTCATTCAAGGTGTAGCCAGTATAACAATCGCAGTGGTAAGACGCGGCCCCGTCATTCACACAGATGTGCTGGCACCCATGAGAGCCCAGTGCACACTGGTCACGAACTGAGCAGGAATGGGTCAGGAAAGAGAATATTCACAAATTACAACTGGAAACTAAACACAGACTTCCGGGAGAAAGAAGCTTTGGTTCGGTGCCAACAAGTGCAGCAAATGAATCCTACAGTCGTCAGCAACGCGTCTCCCACGTTTCAGAAGGAGAGAGCCTCTTTTCCCGTTCCCTATCCCACACCCCTTTCCTTGTTATCTCTTGCAGCTATCTCGGTGCCTTCTCTTTTTTGCTATCTGCAGTCCTGGGGCTGCACTGAGTCTTGATTCTATTCCAGAACTTATCTCCAGCCTTTCCTGATGACCATGAATACCTGCAACCTGTCCAGCTATACACAGATCATCTTCACCATCACCAAAAATAAATTATTAGGGACCTACCTGCACATGCAGTTACATTTGATGCTGCACAAAAACTATGTTGACCAAGGGCCTGCCCTTGATGCTTAAAGTGGGACAGAAAACACTGGCCTGCACACACACACGCACACACACACACACACACACACACACACACACACACACACACAGAAGAAATAATAACAATGATGATGATGACGATGGTGATGATGTGTATGACTGGATAGGGAAGTATTTGTGTCTGTCACAAGTAAATACATTACAAGGAACAAGGGCTTCCTGGGATACATAGGTTCTTCCTCGGCCATTGCAGAAGCCAAACTACTTTATTTGTTCTCCTCTAACTCTCCTCTTAAGTGTCATTTTATGCTCACAAACCTTCCATGGCTCACTATTGCCTGTAAAACAGCTGTTCATGAAGCGTAAGGCCCTAGGTAATCTATCCATAGTGTCTTTCCAACTTTCACACTGATATTCCCCTTCACTACTACAATTCAGATGTTTCCAGCAAAATGCCTACTAGCAGAACATTTTGTTTTCCCCTCAGCCCAGCTTAGCAGCGACTCTGGCGATAACAAGTGGATATGCCTGCAGTCCCTGGCCCGTGATCTGGGGCTCCACATTTAATTTACAGGCCTTGCCACTGCCCAGCAAGGGGAAGGCAGGCCATTAGAGGGGATCTGACCCAGTTTTAGAATGGCATCCATTATTGCTGTAAAATATATAAATACCAACTTCTCACCATCTCGTCTTTTCCTTCTATCTCCTTTTGCTGTCCTGTGCTTTGTACCATGAGACGTGTAGCTTAGTGTTTGAGAGCATATGTAACCACCAGTGCAAGTGCCTGGGTTCAGATCCTGGCTCTGCTACTCACTAGGCAAGTGACCATAGGCAAGTTACTTTGTCTGTGCCTCAGTTTCCTTGTAAAGTTGCTGTGAGCAGTAAATGTGTGACTGTGTCTAAAATGCCTAGAACCGTGCATGGTACCCAGCAGGCACTGAAGAATGTTGGCAAACCGTTATCTGGAAGTGTTGCCTGGAGTAGTCTGCCTTAACTGAAAATCGCCTTTGATTTCTTTCTTTAATAAAATGGTCCATTTTATGCCATAATATCTGTTAGTTTACATGTAAATGTGTTTTTGTTTCCTTTTCCCAGGTCTTCAGATTAAAGGTCCTGCTTAAAGTACCAAGAGGGATACTTGTAACGGTTTGAGAAGTGCAGCCTTGAGTACTTTCCATCCAACTGACTTAGTCCCACCCCCTGAACAAACCAGTGCAAGCCACTCCCCTTGCCCTTGCCCTCTCCACTCCTCCATCTAAGCCTTATCCGCCCTCCTGCCGAGGCCCACCTCCAGTCCCAGCCCTCTGTGTCCATCCTAGACCTCCTGCCTCCCAGCCCCTCCCGCCCTTAGTCACTGTCGGTCCCTCTCCCTGGCTAAGAGTCCCTGCTTTCTTAAGGTGCTGTTTCTCCTTGCACCCAGCCTGTACGTAGCTCAGAGGCAGAAGCTGACGCTTCCTTACAACCCCACATTGCTTAGCAGAGTCCTGGGAACAAAATAAGTGCTCAGAACTCTTTTATTGATCTCATTTTTTAAAAAAAAAAGGGGGGAATTAATGATATGCCACTTCCTTTAATCTCTCTTGAAAAGGTCACACATTACATCTCAAGGAAGAGGAAAGCATACATAAAATCTAAAAAAATATTGAATATGCCAAAACTAAACACCACCCTGAGAGCTAGGAATTTCTCTTAGGAGTGGTTTTACATTACAAATGCCACTCTGTTCTGCCAGTGAGTTTAAATCAAATTAATGAGGATTAGCAGTTCTGGCATGGGCTTCCTCACCAAGTTATAAGTCTCACATTCACCCAAGACTGATCATCTAGAAACTGTCAGGGAACGACTTGCTTCAAACTTACTGGAAGATCTGTGTAGGTCTAATTCAGACATTTACAAAGCCTCCTTTACTAAAACGATCTGGCTTTAAGATTAACACTACAGAAAAGTTCCAGGCCAAGTTTTAATTGGAAAAAGATCAGTTCAGCCTATCACACCAAATACTTACTGTCCAGCTGACTTCCTCTAAAGTTTCCTATTTGCTTTACAGAGCTATAAAATTTTCCTGGATTAGGACCGTACATTCAATTAGCTTTTCTTATATCCCCACTCCCTACCCATTACCCAGTAATTTTCTGAAGTGAGCTATGTTTGGAAAACCTAGTGAGCTCACTGCCTCCTGAGCAATGTTTACCTTGGTCTGAAAAGCATGGTAGAATGTCTGAAGCCCGATTCCTTACATTACCTTTACGAATCTCTCTCTTGGTGAAATGCAAGTTGGTTTCACTGCAGTAGAAAGAGCCCCGGATGAAAGAATTTACTGAGTGGACCTTACCTGAACACGTTTTTTTATCTTCATTCAGAGTGTAGCCCTCGTAGCATTCACAGTGATGAGACCCAGCTCTGTCATTCACACAAATGTGCTGACAGTCGTGTGTGCCCAAAGCACACTGATCTTGAGCTGCCCAACAAAAGTCCAGAAGAAAAGATGTTAAACGTGGAAAAGTCTTTTATCAGCCATATATAGAAATCTTCTTATTTGCAGCTAGCGATGCAGAGAGGAAAACTTATTAGAAACCACTCAAAGCCATCAGTAATATCTGTTCTCACTAGGAATTAGCTGAGTAAAACAAACTCCTACACACACAATACTTATGCTTCTATTTTTCCCCACCCCTTTTCAGAATCATCTATACTGAGCTTTTTTTTTTTTTGCGGTACGCGGGCCTCGCACTGTTGTGGCCTCTCCCGTTGCGGAGCACAGGCTCCGGACGCGCAGGCTCAGCGGCCATGGCTCATGGGCCCAGCCGCTCCGCGGCATGTGGGATCTTCCCAGACCGGGGCACGGACCCGTGTCGCCTGCATCGGGAGGTGGACTCTCAACCACTGCGCCACCAGGGAAGCCCTATACTGAGCTCTTATAATCGAAGTATCTCATGAATACTTTCTAAAGCATTCCTTTTAGATTTGTTGTATTTATGCTGAATCAGAGGGATTCTAACAGCTGGGGGACGAATTATACTAGAATCAGAAAGACATAGAATTAGAGTTTGAAGAAACTGTAGCTCGACCCTCTCCTGTAATAAATGAGGAAACTGCGTCCAAAGGAGACCAAATGACTCAGAACAGCATCAGAACTCAAGACCCAAATTGCTACTCAATGTATTTTTCTCTGTACTGACATGATATTTTTTAACTTTTTTTTTTTATCTTTGAGCTTTTTGTTTTGAAATCACTTCAGGCTTATGAAAAAGTTTCAAAAATAGTGAAAAAAATCCAGTACTTCACCCCGTTTCCCCAAATGTTAACATCCTATATAAGCACAGTGTAATTACCAAAACCAGGAAACTAATACTGATACAATACCATTAACTAACCTACAGACCTTATTCAAATTTTGCCAATGGTTCCACCACTAATGTCCTTCTTCTGGTCCAGGATCCAATCCAGGATCACACATTGCATTAAGTTGTCACATCTCCTTAGTTTCCGCCAATCTGGGACATTTCTTTAGTCTGTCTTTGCCTTTCATGACTGTGACACTTTTGAAAATTACTGAAAAATTAGTTTGTAGAATGTCTCTCAATTTGGGTTTGTCTGAGGTTTCCTCATGATTCTGAATTTTTAGCAAGAATACCACAGAAGTGCTATTGTGCCCTCAGAACATCATGTCAGGAGATGCATGACGTCACTGTGTGTTATTGCTGGTGATGTAAACTCTGATGTCTTGGTTGAAGTGGTGTCTGCCAGGTTTCTCCACTATGGAATGACTGCTTTTCTTTCTGTAAGTAGTAAGTTCCTTGTGGGCTGTTATTTGATTTTCACATACTAAATTGTCTTTAGATTCTGGAAAGGACTCTTAGGGCTGGGTACAGAGAAGGAAATAACACACTCACACATGTGGGTCATGAGAGACACATGCTGCCATTTGTAACTTTTCTAATAAGAAAGGGGGAAAGCCCAAGATGGCAAGAGAGGAAAAGAGACCGAGCTCCCCGTCGATGTGACCCCCGCCAAACACTGACTAGGGAGACAGGTAAACAGGGAGGCAACAGTAAAGCCTCTGCCCCCACTTACCCGAACACGTTTTCCTGTCTTCATTTAAGGTATAACCTTCATAGCACTCACAATGATAAGAGCCATTTCTGTCGTTCACACAGATGTGTTCACAGCCGTGAGTGTTAAGAGCACACTTATTAATAACTATCAAAAGATGATCAGGACAAATGTCAACACATGGAAAACATGGCAAATAAATAACTACGGGCCACACCACACACACACACACACACACACACACACACACACACACAGTGCTAATGAAATGGGACAGCTTGGCACGAGAGGAAGCCTGCTGGACTGGGTGGGAACCCACTTCGTCTTGACTCTTTCACTAACAGACCCCATGACATGGGTAGGTAAGTCTTCTCCCTTCTTGTGGAGGTCTCAATTTCATTTTCTATAAAATGAGCAGGTTGAATTAAATGATCTCTAAGTTTTCTTCCTCTCAAAAGCTTTTTTCCAGGATTTAACAAATTGGACCTAATTCCCACTCTTCATCGATTGTACGTGAGTATTCACAGAGCAGATGAGTGAGAGCCTCCCTAGATTTTCTTCCACTTCTAGATTCCATGAATCTTCTACGGTCACAGACAGGTAAGAGGAGCTTGTATTTAATGAAATAAAACCCAGGAAAAAAAAAATCCAAAACCTCAAAAGGACGAAGAGTTTTGGCCCCCTTCCTCACTAGCCCTTTTCCCTACTAGCCCTTCTCTCTAAACCTAGTAATAAGTACTGTAATAGGTACTTATACTATTACATTACTTATAGTATTACATACTGTTTTAGGTATTACCTCACTTTTCTCCTCATGTTCCTTTTCAAGAAAAGTCATTGATAACAGTAAATCCCCCACAGGGCAGTTAGGAGAAAAGCATAATGCCAGTCCAAAGCCTGGGGTGAGTCCCCAGATAAGTTTCCATCAGCCACCACCCCTTAAGCAGCCTCACCTGAACACGTCTTCTTATCGGCATTCAAGGAATATCCTTGGCTGCACTCACAGTGG
The DNA here is from genome assembly GCF_011762595.2 of Tursiops truncatus. Classification (NCBI taxonomy): domain Eukaryota; kingdom Metazoa; phylum Chordata; class Mammalia; order Artiodactyla; family Delphinidae; genus Tursiops; species Tursiops truncatus. The sequence continues at coordinate 73,926,992 of NC_047047.1, read as the reverse complement.
TGCTTGCCTTCCCCGTCACTGACACACACATGCTGGCACTGGTGTGTGCCCAGCGCGCATGGGTCCAGAGCTGTGCAAAGGAAATTTACAACAGTCAGCGTCGACAGGTAAGAAGCATTTCAGATACTTCCTCCTGTGTCAAAACAACATCACTCTCCAGGTCCGTCTCTGATTCTATCTTTAGTTCACTCTAAAAATTGGCTACTTGTTTCCTGCCCCTGGTTTATTATAAATACCACTCTCAGTAATGTTTAAATTGTAACTAATTTAAAATCATAGATCTTGTGGTTGACTTTCTCAAAAAAGAAAGGGAATTTTGAATTTGGAGCTGAAGCCAAACACTTTACATGAATCAGGCAATTCAATATTTTATTCAATGTATCCACCTAGCCAGAAAAAAAGACTTTTGCTTCCCAACAGAAAGAAGGGAACAGTAATGTACTTCCTGAAGTTCTATGAGCTAGTGGTCCCACTGCCACCAGAACCCAGTTTCCAACGGTTCTATAGTTTGTGTCTAAACAGAATTCACACCCAGGCTTTCCTCTAGGCCTGGAACCCACTCACTCTTGGGCAGCAACACATGTTTGAAATTGCAAATGGTGGAGGGCAACGTAGGTAACTGCCTTCCGAATATGCGGCATGGGTTCCTAAGCCCAAATGTATACGCATGCGACTCTCATATCTGCCAGGAGAATAAACTTACGTGCTATATACAAACCAGTAAAAAGAAAAGGAAGAAAACAACAAATTAGATTACATTAGCTAAACTGTATCCTCATTTTTTGCTCCTGGAGCCATTTTTAACCTCAGATTTTTTTCCCCCAGTGACATGTTTTGATAAAAGAATCAATGAATTTAGTCATTTCTGAGAAACCAAGGAGGCCTGTTGCAGGAGGCTGGCACCCCTGTGGCAGGTCACCCAGCCTCCACTATTTTGGCAACAGGACAGGTTAATATTTTCCCAAGAAGGGCCTTCTCATGGAATAATCTTTCCAGCTCGTTAACTACAACAGCTACCTCTCAGTCTTTTTTCCATAGAGAGGATATTTTCCCCCCAGAACAAGCAGATCTTTCGTACCAGAATGAAAAGATGACCACTCACCACTTGTTACTTTATGTCCTTCAAGCCCAACCCCAGGTGCTATCTTTGAGACCCAGCCTTGCCATAGACCAGCATCTTTATGGAAAAGTTCTCACCCACAAACACAGGGGGGTTTTCTGGGAGAAAGAAAGCTATTTTCTTTTGGGAAACCAATGAATGCTGAGTCAATGCCACCGAAGCCAAGGACAGCTTGTGAAGACCCAGTGTCCTAGGGCAGGAAAGATAAAGGGTCCCTGGCCAGGTCTGGTTGAGATGAGGCCAGACTTTGCTCCAGACCGAGACTTCGTCTCTCATTTCCTGACAAATTATTGATTGCTGAGTTTCACATTCATTTATATATAAAGTCTCCTTGAAATTTACAATTGTAATGATTGGTTCACTTGTTTGTCTCACCCCCAGCCGCAGACTGCTGCTTGATGGTAGGAGGGACTACCTTATCTTTGTATCATCAGTGATCAATAAACACATGTTGAAAAAACAAATGTGAAATAGATTATATAGCAAAAGATATCTACATTTTAAAATTCACCTGAACTAGAAATTTGTCCACACCTGCTTAGATAATTCCACAGAGGGCTTTGAAAGATTATCTCCAAATGATAAAAAATAAAGCATGACTATAGAAAGAAAGAAAGAAACAAAGAAACAAAGGAAGACAGAAATTTTTAAAAGAAAAACAAAAATAAATTTAAAAGTAAAAATTAAAAAGTTTGAGTCCCACAAATTCATAATCCTGGTCAGTGACCACAGATAAACCCGAGCCTTGAATGGATTCATATTCATGGGTTTGGCTGATTCATGCTAAAGATTCTAATTAAATCAGCATGTTTGGATTTAAGCTCCATCCTAAAGGAAGAAAGGAGAAGAACAGTAACAGAATAATTAAAAAATTAAATAAAAACAAAAAATACCCTGCTTCTTGCTATCTCACAAGTGAGCTGAAATCCTAACCTTCCTGGTCCCTAAGCCTCTCCCTCCACAGGGAATAATCAGACACCGAGCTGAATCTGAAAACTGGAGTATTCACTAAGTGTACACACTGACTGACAGTTACACTGGGATATAAGCCGGCTGATCTTTCCACAGACAGACACAGTCCCCGACTTCTGCCCCAAAAACAAGCAGAGTTCTGTTAAATCTAGAGATGGAAAAACTAAAGAAAATACCTGGAAAAAATGTGGTGGGCAGAGGGGAGAAGAGAGGTGTCTGGAGATTTTTTTATTTGTATTTTTTTCTGACCCCATCAGGGAATAGCAGGATCATGTACCTTGGATATTTCCAGAATTTCACATTTCTAATGCAAACACAAAGATTTTTATGAGCAAACCAAGTTATATATAAGGCAGCTCTATATTTCTAAACCAACAAAGTATGTTTAAGTTGCTAAAAAAAAAAAAAAAAGAGGGCTTCCCTGGTGGCGCAGTGGTTGGGAGTCCGCCTGCCGATGCAGGGGACGTGGGTTCGTGCCTTGGTCCGGGAGGATCCCTCATGCCGCGGAGCGGCTGGGCCCGTGGGCCATGGCCGCTGGGCCTGCGCGTCCGAGGCCTGTGCTCCGCGACGGGAGAGGCCACAACAGTGAGAGGCCCGCGCACCGCAAAAAAAACAAAAAAAAGAAATACACACATATGAAAAAGTATTGCTTATATTTAAGTTTTCCATAAATTTCCACCAAAAAAGAATAAATCTCTTTTTTTTTGGATACACAATGTCTGACTATATAACATCTTTTCTAGTTGGAAGCAAAGACTTACCACAAAAGGTTTCCTGGAATCTAGAGGAAAGTTTCTCAATGACCCCATAGGTCTCCACATAGAAAACGTGCTCGTCCAGGGGCTCACTGGCCATCATCCTGAGGGACTCCATGTCTGCCCGGTCCACGCCCACGGCGTACAGCTCAATACCGGATGCCTGGGCCCGAGCCGCCACTTCATTCACCTGATCCTGGGGCCGCCCATCTGTCACAATGATGGCCACCTTAGGGATGTTGGAAGCGGGTCCCCGAGCTCCTGCCTCCACTGTGAAAGCTTCGTCCATCGCTGTCTGGATGGCCAGGCCCGACATGGTCCCTGTGGACAAGGGTGTGATCCGCGCCACGGCCTGTTTCAGGGACTGCTTATCCGAGTGGGTCTGGAGATGGAACTCGATCTTCACGGTGCTGGCGTAGTTCACCACTGCCACCCGCGTGTCTGCCGGCCCGATGTCCAGAGTGTCAATTACCCGTGAGATAAAGGTTTTTACTTTGGTGAACTCCAGAGGCCGTACACTACGAGAACTATCAATGATAAACACCAAGTCCAAGGGCATGCTCTTGCAAACACCTGCAAAGAAGGGTGTGAGAAACAGACATGACTAAGCGATGAGCAGACCACAGTCAAAAATGGGGCAGTTCTGGGACTTCCTTGACAGTCCAGTGGTTAGGACTCCACGCTTCCACTGCTCGGGGTGAGGGTTGATCCCTGGTCCGGGAACTAAGATCCCACATGCCCGTGCTGCCAGGCCAACACAAACAAACAAAAAAAAAACAAGAAAGAAATGGGGTCAGTTCTCCCACCCAGAGAGTTCTGGCCAGCATCCCTTGATCGCAAATACCCCACTGTCTGCTGTCTTCCCCAAGACCACCCTCCCTTTGGATGTTGAAAGCACTGAGGCCTTCAGGATTCCCTAGTGAGAATTCACATAGAGGTGTGACATTTCCCCAAATATCTCCCCTACAGGCTGGCTGAGTCTTGAAATTTCACTGGGAACCTTATCCTTCTGCTTAAAGTTTTGTTCAAGGGTTCCTCTAGACTCCCAGGAATGAATGGATTCCAGACCTCTCTTGGGCTTCTTGGCCATCAGAGGCAATGGGACAGTGATCCTGAATCGTGTGAAAGGTGAACTCAGGGCACCCTCACTGCACCCTCCCCTGCCTGCCCAGGCCTCAGAGCCCCTCGGGCAATGGCAGAGTGTGAGGTAAGGCACACTGGTGCTCTCGTGCTGGCCTCCTTCTTTTACTCCACTTCCAAGGCGGTGAAAACTGCTCCAGAGTAGCCCTAAATTCTCCCTCCATCTGGTCATTCACTCACGTTTAGTGAACTTTGAGGTCCAACTAGCCCTGAGTTACAGTTTGAAAGTGGAAAGAAGGATAACAACTTAATCTGGTCCCTGTTGACTTCCATCTTTGTCAGTATGTCTTGTTTTAAGAAGCAGAGATTTTGACCTAGTATCTGTCCTACTGTCCCCACCAAAGTGTCTTAGTCACCTCTCTTTCATTTTTTCATTCACCAAATATATTTTTTTGAGAGCCTACCATGTATTAAGCCATGGGGCTACAAAAGCAAATAAGCCAGATTCCCTGCCCTCAAGAAACTTGCATCGTTCCCACACAAAAGTACCTGGCACATTGCAGCAACACAATACATTTTTGTTTTCAGCACATCCTTCTTATCCTTTTTTCCTCTAATCTCGTTCTATACTCCTCCCTCTCCTAGCCACCCAAATCAAATCCAAAAGTCAGGACTAGCTAAGAAAGAAGCCATTCCTCTTCTTTCAACACACACACACACACGCACGCACACGCACATGCACATGCACACACACACCAAGCCCTGAATGGAAATGAGATCCTTGGGCATGAAGTGTCATTCAGGGTTCTTTTCTTTCCTAATAGGGGGCTGGAAATTGATGCAACTCTAAGAAGGCAATTTACTCAGTGTGTAGGGGGAAAAGGTATAGGTATTTATTCATTCAAAATAAATTCCTAGGCTAAGCAGTTGATGACAGAAAAAGCCCAGTCTGGAGCAGGAATTATGCCTGTTTTCTTTTAAAAACTGAAAAGTATCCTCTTGGTTTTAGCCTGATTCCTAGAGGTATTAACTAAAACAATAAATAATATCCTACTTTCAATAACACTGAGGGATCACAGGATTCCAACACAACAACCCTGTGAAGTTAGAGATGCAGAGGTTGTTTTTATACCCATTTTACAGGCGAGAAAACTGAGTCTCAGGAAGCTGTAAGACCTAGAAAGTGGTAGAAAATAGCGGTAGATTGCACTCCAGGTTTCCTGACTCCCAGCCCAAAGGGACCTTTCATTTCATGGTTGCCTCTCTCTGAAGGAACATTTTCTACTACCAAAATTAACATTACCTCATGTACCTAGTAAACATCCTGCTTGGTGACTTTGAGCCACCAGCCTGAAATATGCTGTGCGTCATGTATTTAGCTAGGTCAAAAGGAATTAATTCTTTAAAAAAAAAAAACCCTCCAGAATTTCATTTCGTCCCTAATTACCATGCATCGAAAGCAAAGAAGAAGAAAATCCTTCCAGGAGTTGGATCTGGATGTTTTTGCATAATTTGAGTAAAGGGAAAACTACATGTGATACAAACCCATATCTGACAATGCTGTCACTAACACCCAAGTGGTGTCCTTACTAATATCGAGGCTATGTTCTTGTAAGTAAACATCCAGGATTCCTTGCTTCTTCACTTGATTTTTCACATGGAATCATCTATGGGAGGTCACAGGGGTGTGGTGGGCAGGAATAATGCCCCCCAAAGATGTCCATGTCCTAATCCCCAGAACCTGTAATTATGTTAATTTACATGGTAAAGGAGACTTTGCATGTGTGATTACGTTAAAGGCTTGAGATTGAGGATGTTGTCCTGGATTATTCTGGTGGGTCCAATGTAATTACAACAGCTCCCAGAGTGGAAGAGAGAGGCAGAAGAGGAGATCTGAGAGATGACATGTGAGGACTCATCCTGCCTTTGGCGGCTTTGAAAATGGAGGGAAAAGGCCATGAGCCAAGGAATGAGGGCGGCCTCTACAAGCTGAAAAAGGCAAAGAAACGGATTCTCCTCTAAGGTCTTTCCAAAAGGAACATGTCCCTGCTGACACCTTAATTTTAGTCCAGTGAGACTAGTGTCAGACTTCTGAGCCACAGAACTCTTAGATAATAAATGTGTGTTGTTTTAAGCCACTAAGTTCATGGTAATTTATTACAGCAGGAATAGAAAATACAGGGGGCTTGACTCAGATGGCAGGACATTCTGTGAGCATCTGCTTACTTCCTGATTCAGACCCCCTCATCATTAATTGTTTTTGAATCTCACTCCCCTTTACTAGATAACAGCACTTTGATTCTCAGAAACCAAGAAAATGAGAATCTGAATTTCCTAAAATGTTTCCTTACTCACAATAACTGTCCATTTCTGATAGCTCTGCTAGAAATAAAAGCCCATAGCAAAGCTTAGCAGTTTCTGGGTGCAAAAAGAAGTGAATTTGAAAAAGGGTGGAATGTTGTGTTTATTAAAGAATTATCATTCAATATTGGTTTGGGTTTCAGGTAATAAAGGACCAGTACTGCATAGGAGGAACATTGACCACCCCACGCAGAATCCCTCCTCTCCCTCCCAGATGCTTCCCCAAGGGAGGTGGATCAGGACAAGAGGTAAAATTAACTTCTAGGAGAAAGGCTTCTCCCCTACCCCCATTCCTGGCCTGGAGCAACCAACTGATTACTAACTGAATTGAACGGTGGTGAACCCTGGCACTCCCTGTCTCAATGACAATGCTCTCGCCATATCAAATCCAGCCCACTGGAGCTGATGCAGGAAAGAATCCTTTGTGCTCTTCCTCAACATTATCCAGAAAGGTGCAGGAGGGGTAGACAACACAAATCAACCTGGGCCATGAAGCATCACTGGCCAGATGAGACTGGACATCCAGAAAATGGTTTGATGTAGCCTCTCTTTAAAGCAGGACTTTAACAAGTCTGATGCTGGACTTTTTGGTAATGAAGATAAAATCTTATGTAAACCATATTGAGAGCTTGGTAGCTTGAAGCAGTGGAAAGTTCCATGCTTGGGTTATCTGAGCCCTGAGTTTTATTCTGGGCTCTGACACTGATTTGCTGGGTCCCCTCCCCTTGACGAGCCTCAGTTTCCCTATATGTGCTGTCAGATGATCTTCCCTCTCTGCTGCTTTAGGATTTTTGCTCAACCAGAGAACTAAAAGCAGAATCTCAGGAAAGGTTTACTGAGCTGAACCAGAGGTGGGTCTAGGACAGAGAGCTGAGAGGCGCCTGGTGTTCCCACGGCTGCCCCATCCTCCCTGCCCAAATCTCAGGGGGCAGTTGCTGGAGTTTGACCTTCAGGAGACCCAAAGTCTAGCCCTGACTACGAGTGACCTTGGGCATCTCTCTCTTCCCTTCTCTGGACCTCAGTATCCCCACAAGATTCATCGGGGAGGGGATCTTTCTCCTGCACCACAGTCTGGCTCCGGCTGGGATGGAGGGAATACCTGGTGGATGACGGAGGCTCTTCCTCCTCATTCAACGCCTGATGCCCCTGCCCACCCAACATCCCGCCCGGCCCCGGCCGGGGATCTCCCTCCTTCCTGGAGGGTGTCCCTCCCTGAGGCCCTCTCAGGTCCCTCTCAGCCTGGGGTCCCTCTCCCGTCCCCGCCCAGGCCGTGTACCTGCGCCGCGGGCCCCGCCGTGCTGGCCGGCCCCAGAATAGGGCGTGCCGGTGGGGGCGGCCGGAGCGGGACGGCGTCCGGGGCTGCCCCCTGGGCCGCGGGTCCCCAACCTCAGGAAGCCGGGGCGGTCCAGGGGGCCGGGGACGGCGCGGGGTAGCAGCAGCAGCAGCTGCCAGAGCAGCAGGAGCAGTCCCGGCAGATGTCGCAGCATCGTGGGCTTGGCGCTGCTGCCCGTGTGCGTCGGGGGTCGTCGCTCCCTCGCTGGCTGGGTCAGTCGTGGGCCCGTGCGCCGCTCCCGGGCGGCCAATTTAAAGGTCCCGCGGCCGTGGGCCCCGCCCCGCAGCCTTCGGTCCCGCCCCTCGGCCGTAGGCCCCGCCCAGCGAACCCGTCCGGGGCCGCGCGCCGCCTGCTCAGTGCATTCCCGCGGCTGGCGTGGAATGTCTGGGGCCTCTCGGCCGGCGGCGCGGTGCCCGACTCCGGCCCGCCGCCGCCGCCGCCCCTCCCGCCCCTGCCCTGCGCCGGCCCGGTCTCGTCTGGGTGGTCTCGGCCCGGTGCCTCCCGGCCGGGCTCTGCTTCCCTCCAAACTTCTGCCTCGCTGTACACCCGGGGCCTGGTCGACCCCACTCGTCTGGCCAGGGCCCCAGGCTCCCGGTTCAGGAGGCCCGAGCTCTGCCGTCCAGCTCCGTTCAGGTTTGCCTGCCTCAAGGTTTCACCTCCATCCTCACACCACATTCCTTTCCCCTACCAAGTAACCCAGGTTTTTCTGTGGGCTCTCTGTAAAAAAAATTAAAACTAAAAAAGGCTCATAGATTGTACCAGCATGAATAGACATGCTTTCATCGCAGCTTCAAAAATCCATAAACATTTGAACTTACATTACCAGGACTAGAAAGTCAAACATACATTCCCCAGAGAGCCCCCTGTGAGCTGGAAGGACAGCCTGTACCACAGGCTTCGAAGGCTCTCCCTTTATCCCACTTCCTCCCCAGAAGAGTGATGGTGGCAGCACAGGACTGGAGGCTGCCCAGGGGACCCTCCAGGAACTCACAGTCTACTGGCAGAGAAAGATGCATAAATGATGTACCTGTCTAAGGGAACAAAACACACTGAATTCAAGGAGAGACTGGCTCTGCCTGAGGAAACCAGTAAGGCTTCTAAACTAGCTTTTAAAAGCTACACTCCACACAGTAACCTTAAAACCACTTCTCTTCTTAAACCTTGCAACTTCACTTCCAGTAAAATCCGAGCTCCTTTTCATGGCCACCTCGTCTACTGAACTGACCACATCTGGAACTGTACTCTGCTCTCCATGCGTCAACCACACTACCCTTCCCTCTGTCCTGGAGGACACCAAGCTTGTTCCCACCTTGTGGCCTTGGCAACTGGTTGTCCCACTTCCCATCTGCCATCTTCTCCCCCCACCCTAACACACCCGTCTCCCTCTCATCACCTCAGAGCAGTGGTCCACCCTAACACACCCGTCTCCCTCTCATCACCTCAGAGCAGTAGTTCTCAAACAATTTCTCATCTCATCAAACCTCACAGAATCTACACACTCCGTCAGTATCCATGGGAGCAGCTTATTAGGACATTGAGAGTCATAAGGAGGGAAAACATCTCTCAGCTCCCAGTGAGAATTCACCAATTTCAAAGAATCTTAGAAGAAGCTAGAATGTTATCATAATGGGAAAGGGACACTAAGAATATTGAAAGAAGTTATGCCAAGGTGAGAAGGGCTTGCCAAACACAATGTCTGCCAGCTCTATGGACATATGTCATTTGTCAGTCATCATACTCTTTGGATGATTCTCAAAGCCTTTGAACACTCTTACTAAACTTGAGGATTCCAACTTTATGAGTCAGCACCTCCCCAAGTAGAATCCAGCAACTTGCTTCCCAGCATCTCTTGCAGCTATATATGCAAGGGACCCAGACTTCACTGACCAGATGAGCTCAGCCATTCTGTTTCAGCAGCTAGTGGTGAAAAGAAGCAAGCACTCTGTAGACTTCACTCTGACAAGGGTGGGGAGACAGCTAGCTTTCAAAGCAGCCATGGAGAGGGTAGAGCTGGATTCAGTGCCTGGGGAAAGCAGGGTGAGCTCTGTTGTCTGTGCCCAGCAGCAGTAGCTGTAGATGTCCCCTAGAACTGACCTGCAATATCATCTGGGAGTGTTTCATGACTGTGTGATCATGATTCTATTAAGTCTTTGAGAATAAGCAGAAAATGTGGGAATTAAGTTTAAACTTTATGTTCTAATGTCTGTGCAGTTTTTAATGCCAGCTTCCTTGCTACATGAGAGTTGGTTGAAGGCCATGTTGGCTGCTCTGGAAAAGAAGAGGACTACTTTTGAAACTTAGGTAGCACATTTGTATCATTGCCAATAAGTTCTGAAGAGGTCTTTTAATGACCTACTGCTATTAATTAACATTTAGAACTCAAGACGTATTTCTATTCAAAACAATTGAATTAATATTTGAAAAGAGCAACACAGCAATTTTGATTCCTTTAATAAAAGATTGGCATTGATTTTTGTTGTTTCTTTTTTTGTTGTTGTTTTGTTTTGTTGCGGTACGCGGGCCTCTCACTGTTGTGGCCTCTCCCGTTGCAGAGCACAGGCTCCAGACGCGCAGGCTCAGTGGCCATGGCTCACGGGCTCAGCCGCTCTGCGGCATGTGGGATCTTCCCGGATCGGGGCATGAACCCGCGTGCCCTGCATCGGCAGGCGGACTCTCAACCACTGCGCCACCAGGGAAGCCCTACTGTTTCATTTTATAGATATAAGCATGAGTATTAAGTTTCATTACTTAATAAAAAAAATGTCAACCAATTTATTAGTCATCAATGTAATGTCTTCCTCTTCAGAGCAGTCTTTCCTGAGGCCATATCTTAATTAGTTTTTTCAAGCTTATTTTTACCACTATCTACTATAACAACTACATTTTATATCATGAATCAGGTGCTACATAAATATACGATAGGGATATATACAACAGTAGTAATTTCCTGAAACAAGTTACCCTTACCACATATGACATACTCTAATGTCTTCTGTTTTATTCATGTCCATTCGGTTCTATTTCATTTTTTTAAAAAAATCTGGTCATCAACATCTAAACAGAGTTCATGATTCACTAATGTTTCTCAGTCAGCAGTTTGAAAACTGTTTTAAATATTCTTTCCTAGTGTCTCTTCCTTTCCAATCTATTACAGTATCCTGTTTCTTTTATATATTTTTTAAAAAGATTAAATGTATTTATTTCTATACCCCACTAGACTGAAGGCTCTGGGAGCGCAGAGCTGACGCCTGTGTTGTCCGCTGCTGAATTCCTGTAAGTTCTCCCTCACTGCGTGCAGGTTCATGGTCTATGGTGGGACCAGGACTTCAGGAAATGAAAGCTCATAGAACAGGGCTGATATTTAGCTGTGCCTTGGCAGGACAGTAAACAGGCATGTCAGATTGTTTGTAGAAGAAATAAATTGCCATTACTTTTCCAAGAGTCAAATGATGCTGAGGAAATGGCTTTTCTCAGTTTCACTCCACTGCCTGACAAGAGCCGGCTCTGTGCTGGGCATGGGCCCCGCAGACAGGCCCTTCCTCTGGCCTCCTCTAGCGGGGGGAGTTGGTGCTCCTCTACCACAGGCTCTTTCTCTGAAGAAATGCAGGGGGAGACGCAACATGAAGCATAATGGTCTGTTTCAGCACATTCGCATGTAGGCACATGTAGAAATCAAGACCATTTCGGTTTTGATAAAGAGGTCTAAACTGTTTCGGCTAGTGAATAAATTATGGGTAACTCTCTTTAAAAATTCGTCAATACTGCTATGTTGTTTGTACAATTCTAAAAGACTGTTTATCATTCAGCTCTAGCTAGGTTATGCTCTGATAACTAATGACTCCAAAATCTCGGGGTCTTATAGCAACAAAGATTTACTTCTTGCTCTGTTATGTGTCTTTCCTATGGCTACATCTTCATCCTGGCACACAGACTTAAGGGCAGCCTCAATCTGGAATATGCTGGTCTTGTGACAAAGGGAAGAAATGAGAGATGGCAGAACCAGATGACAGATCTTGACGTTTTTGCAAGGAAGTGGCTTCTGTTAATTCCACTCACATGTTACCCCAAGTTAATGAACCCCAAACCAAAACCCCATCACGTGGGCAAGCCTGATGTCAGTGGGTGGGGAATATAAGCCTTTTACAAGAGGTATACCAAATTGCTAAAAGCCATAATGCGATCTAGCACGATGTCTTCATACATCTTTTATAATGCGATGGATGGGTACCCCCTGGGGTTTCCTCTCTTGGTTCAGTAAGAACTTTTGGGTTTTTTATCCAGATCAGTCTCTCACCAAGAGGCCCCTGGCTTGGTCTGATCGAACCACTTTCTAATAGCTTTTCGGCTCCAGAGTGAGAGAGCCTCCATGGGTTGGTCTCCATGTTCTTGCTGCTTGGTGACTGGTCAGTAAGGGAGCTGCACCAGCTCCCCCACCCAGGCCAGCTGGCAAATCAACTGAAAGCCTTGTCATCCCTCCCAGGAGCCAAGCCCTCTCCTTCTGGTCACGTGCTGCTGCCCAGCTTCAAAGGCTCCCAGGACACATGCAAGGCTGTGGTGTCGGTTGGACTCCGAGAGAGATTTTCTCCATATTCTGGACTTACTGATTTATGACAAAAATGCCCAGTTGTGCTATTTAGAGAAATTCTCAGGTTCAGTCCTCTCTGACTCTGCTGGAAACCTAGAGAAGTAGGCCTGTTGAACACACAACCTAACCCATGCATAAGAATCACTGGGGAGACTTTTAAAGGCAGAGTCCTGGGTCCCCACCCCAGATATTCTGATTCAGATGGTTTGGGAATCAGCCAGGAATCTGCATTTAACAACCTCTGGAGGCAATTGCCACACTGAGGGAGTCTGCAACATGGTGGTCCTAAAGATCTTGGCAACAAGCCTGGACGGAGACCCACTGCAGGGGCAGGGGCAAGAAAATAGCCACCCAGCATGGAGGGTGCATGGTGGGACCGCGTTCCCACACCAAATGGGCCTTGCCGAGGGACCAGCTCTGTGGTCATGGGACATCTTGGACCAGGGAGTGACTGCCCTCTCTCCTCCTTCTCTCCACACTTCTCAAGAGCAGTCACTGATGACTTGGATCACCAAATGCAAAGGCCCCTTGGGACAGTTCAGACAGTTCCACTTTGGCCGATGCTCCAGTTTCAGCCCCTTCCTGCCGGGCTGGGGTATGACCCCGATTCTGTACCAAGTGTCTATTTCCTTCGCCACTTCCTTTTCTGCCTTCCACACTCTATACAGTCTGGAAATCCACAGGCTTTTTTCTAGGTACTTTTAAAAAATTATAATAGGTGGTTTTCCTTGTTGTAAAAGTAATATAACACTGTACAGAATCTAGGAAATGTAGGTAAGCAAAAATAAGAAAAAAGAAATATCCATGACACTACCACCCCAAAGATACACTATGGGGTATTATCTCTTTTTCTCTGCTTATATATTCATCTATTTTATTTAAAATGAGATCATACTGTATATTGTGGTCTTGTAACTTGCTTTCTGTACTTAATGCATTGCGAACAACGTTCCATTACAGTTATTCTTCTAAGACAACATTTTTAATGGCTATACTGTATTCCATCCTATATTCCATTTATTTAACCAATTCTCCATTGTGGGACATTTAGTTGCTACTTGTTTTTAAATTATAAACGGTGCTTCAATGAATCTCCTTTTATGAATTGTTGTGAATTACTGTTCCTTCCCTAGAATAAATTGCTGGAAGTGGAAAGTCTGAATGACCAGGGCTTCTTTGGTTCTTTGTGTACCATCTCTGTCAGGAATTTCATCTGATGCGGTTTCAGCTACCACTCCTCTGCTGGTAATTACAAAATCTGGGTCTTTTGTCCCAATCCTGCTCCTGGACAGTAGACCTCCATTAATAACCCTGCCGGTTGTACTCTCTATTCACAGGTCACAAAAGCACTCCAAGCTCAAGCATTTCCAAGGGTGAACTCAACCTCTTCCTCTTTAATGAACTCCCTCTCCTTTATTCTCATTTCTGCCAGTGGTACCGGTATTCTCCCAGCCACACAGGCATGAAGTCGGTGTCCTCTTTCCTCTCTCGAGCCCTTTATATTAAATAACTTACCAATGGGAATTCCCCGGCGGTCCAGTGGTTAGGACCCCATGCTTTCACTGCCGAAGGCCTGGGTTCAATCCCTGGTCAAGGAGCTAAGATCCCACAAGCTGTTTAGCGCGGCCAAAAAATTTTAATAAATAAATAAAGTTACCAAGTCTTCTACCCACATCTTCACCTGTTCAGATCTGTCCAATTCTCAAGGCTTATCTCTAATCACCTAACTGTAGGAAGTATATTCTTATCTTTCCAGCCAGACATGAGCCCCAAAGGAGAGGAAGGGGAAGACAAGAAGAAATATTTGAAGAAATAATGGCTGAAAACATTTCTAAACCTGATGAAACCTATAAATCCACAGATCCAAGGTCAATGAACCCCAGCCACAAGAAACACACAAACACAGAACATAAAAAATGCACATAATGTAAAAACTGTACAAATCAAAATGTACAATCAAGGAACATCATAAAAAACTGCTTGAAACCAGTGATAGAGAAAAACTTTTCATCACCTGGAAGAAAAAAAAAAACAATTTCCATACAGAAGAACAAAATTAAGCAAGACAGCAAATTTCTCAATGTAAACAATGTGTGCAGAAAAACAGTGCAGCAACATCTTTAAAGTACTGAATGGAGAAAAACCTGACAACCTAGAATACCATATCCTGGGAAAATATCTTTTGAAAACAAAGGTAAATTAAAGACAGTTTCAGACATGCAAAAGCCAAAAGAATCCAGTAACAGCAGAACCACACTGCAAAAAAATGTTAAAACACGTCCTCTGCCTTAAAAAACTAAAAATAGAATTACCATATGACCCAGCAATCCTACTGGGCATGTACCCAGAGAAAACCATAATTCAAAAAGACACATGCACCCCAATGTTCATTGCAGCACTAGTTACAATAGCCAGGTCACGGAAGCAAACTAAATGCCCATTGACAGATGAATGGATAAAGAAGATGTGGCACATATATACAATGGAATATTACTCAGTCATAAAAAGGAATGAAATTGGGTCATTTGTAGAGACGTGGATGGATCTAGAGACTGTCATACAGAGTGAAGTAAGTCAGAAAGAGGAAAACAAATATCGTATATTAACGCATGTATGTAGAACCTAGAAAAATAGTACAGATGAACCAGTGTGCAGGGCAGAAATTGACACAGATGTAGAGAACAAACATATGGACACCAAGGGGGGAAAGTGGCGGTGGTGGTGGTGATGTGATGAATTGGGAGATTGGGATTGACATGTATACACTGATATGTATAAAATGGATGACTAATAAGAACCTGCTGTAAAAAAAATAAAATAAAATTCAAAAAAACCCCAAAAAACCGTCCTCTGGCTGAAGAATGTTAACAGATGGAAATGTGGATCTACAAAAGGAATGAAAGCACCAGAAATCGTAGCTAAATGGGTATATATGTAGGATTTTATAAATTTATTTATTATTTATTATTGGCTACATTGGGTCTTCGCTGATGCGTGTGGCTCTCTCCAGTTGTGGTGAGCGGGAGCCACTCCTCGTTGCAGTGTGTGGGCCTCTCATTGCGGTGGCCTCTCCCGTTGCGGAGCTCGGGCTCTAGGTGCGCGGGCTTCAGTAGTTGTGGCACGCAGGCTCAGCAGTTGTGGCTCATGGGATCTAGAGCGCAGGCACAGTAGTTGTGGCGCATGGGCTTAGTTGCTCCACGGCATGTGGGATCTTCCCAGACGGACACGAGCCCGTGTCCCCTGCATTGGCAGGTGGATTCTTAACCACTGCGCCACCAGGGAAGCCCTAGGTTTTTAAATTATTTTTCTCTTTAAAAGATAATTGTTTAACCAAAAATAAGAGTCACAGAAGGTCAGAGGAAGAAGGAATCTTGGCAGCCACTTGTTTGCAGAGTTATTTACTAATATCATTCAACTGATGGGAGGGCCAGGAATATAAATCAGGTTTCCTGATGCCTTGTCCAGATTTTCAGCTACCTAACTGAATGATGACAGATACAAAGCTCCTTTCCAACAGACCAGAAAACAGTTACTCTTTTTCTGGTTTCCAGGTCAAATACTTTTCTTCTTCCTTTTCAGACCTTCCTCTAGCCATTCTCGCTCACACGCCCCCTCATGATAATATTTGCATAGGGCTTTATAGCTGCCAACCCTCCCACGTCTGCTCCCTCACTTGATCCTAAGAACAACTCCAAGAAGTCTGTAGGCCAGGAATTTGCATCTTGTGGATTTTACAGATGAAGAAACTGAAGCTCAGACCCCAGTGAAATTTCCCAAGATGAGGGAATAATATCTTGGTGAAATTAGGAATTGAATTTCAATCTTCTGTCTCCAGATCTTGTGCTCATTCCACCAGCGCCATTCTGCCTCCCTCATGTGCCCGAATTTCATGTTATTTGGCATCATTCACCTGGCTCTTATTTTCTCATACTTGAAGTCATGATTTTCTAGAAAAACAAAGCAACCTCAGAAAAGCAAAGGCACAACTTTTTCTTTCAGTCAACTCTTGAGCTTATTTATAACATATGCCTTCTCTGAAAGCAAAAGGAGACCTGAAAATGGCACACAGAGCATTTGCCTACAAGGAACACTGGAACAAACGGACTTAGAACTAAGTTCCACAATGACTGAACAAATTAGCCTGGAAAACAGAGCGATTAGTACACCATTCAACAGAAGGAACAAAATGTATAGTTTAACAGTGGAAAGTCTCTTGGTTTCATATTGTAAGACCCTTTAAATGTCGGTGTGCTGTACCCCACATTTAGATAACCCAACTTATACTGAAAATAATCTATTAGCAGTGAAAATTTTGTGGCGACTAATTGTTACATTCAGTAAACATTTACTACTCCCGACCCCCCGCCCCCGGTTTGCATAGGTCATTGAACTAAATGCTGTGGATGGGAAAAAAAGAGGCCCTTATTTCCAAGTTGTCCACTAACAGGGACACAGATACAATATAACATGAGCTATAATGGAGGTAGGTGCTGGAGAGGAAAGGAAGCAGCCCAATTCACCAAATCATTCTCCAAAGCCAATTCATTGAAAGTCCATTTGTCAAATGATCAGAGGAGAGAATGACCAATGTACAGAATTTACCACTTAGTAAAATCTTCTTTTAAGTAGTATTTTTAAAATATTTCAGTATATAAAAATGTATTCTTCTGAGTACTTACTACAAGTCTGCACTTGTGCTAAACGCTGTACACACTGGCTTCAGCTTAGGAAGTTATTGTGTGAATTAAAGCTCACAGAAGTTAAGTAACTTGGCCACACTTACATGGTAAATCAGTGGCAAAACTGGGGTTTAAAACCAAGTTTATCTGAATCCATCATGTGATTTCTCGGCAGCTCCCTATACAGTCTGTCTTACAGCAGCTACTGATTTTCGGTTATGTACTAGGCACTGTACTAGGGTAGGTACATGAATTACAGCATTTATTTACAACTCTGTGAGTTATGAGTCCTTTTCCAGATGAGAGACTCCAAGAAGCTGTATAATTCATTTCAGGACTCTCATGTGTTTAAAACCCGTAGCTTCCTGTCCACTAAAAGACAGTCATCAGGGACTTCCCTGGTGCCGCAGTGGTTAAAAATCCACCTGCCAATGCAGGGGACACGGGTTCCATCCCTGGTACGGGAAGATCCCACATGCCGTGGAGCAACTAAACCCGTGCATCACAGTTCCTGAGCCTGCGCTCTAGAGCCTGCGAGCCACAACCACTGAGCCTGCACACCTAGAGCCCGTGCTCCGCAACGAGAAGCCACCGCGATGAGAAGCCCGCGCACCGCAACAAAGGGTAGCCCCCGCTCGCAGAAACTAGAGAAAGTCCGCGCACAGCAATGAAGACCCAACACAAAAATAAATAAATAAATAAAGACAGTCATCATAATGACCTGCAATGGCCAATTCAAAAGCTCTCTGCACTGTCTCCCATCATTCCCCACTCTCCTCCCTCTCCACTCACCAAGCTACTTTTTGAACATACCTGGCGTGCTCCTGCAGGTCCCTTGGCCTGGGATATTCCTCCTTCCTCATTCCCCAGGTCTTACTCACATGTCACCTTCAAAGTGTGGCCTTTCCTGACACCGTTTAAAACTGCACTCTCCCCCCCCCCCAACCTTTCCTTGTTTCTTTTTTTTTTCTCCATAGCTCTATCACTAACTTACTATACCGGTTATTTTAAATCATCTGCCTCTCTCCGCTAAAATAAGACCAGGGAATTTTTTTTTTTTTTTACATTTTGCCCATCCCTACATTTCTTGAACCTGGAACAAAGTACATGCTCAAAACTTATTGAATTGCATTAAACTTTTGCTCAAGATTAAATAGAAGTGAGAATTGGGTATTGAACCCAATAGAGGATGCCAGAGAGAATGTGTATTCTGGTGAGCTCAATTTTGGGAACAAGGGCCTCATGGGACCCTTGAGCTGACAGATCTCAGAAACACTTGGAACTTTACAGAGCTTTTGCAGCTATACAGTGTTAAGTAAAAGTTGAGAAAGTGAAGCAAGATAGCCAAAACCACAATACAGAGTGGCATGGACAAGTGTAGGTGTGGGTGAAGATAGCTAGAGAAGGAAATTGAGTAATTAAAAAGATAAGCAAACCTCAATACAATATTTTGAAGGCCAAGAGAAGAGTGACTTTGAAGGTTAGGTAGTTGGTAACACTGAATGACTAAAAAAAAATGAAGTCAGAAAGGATAACAGAACTTTGTGATTTAGGAGGGCATCAGCATCTCACGAGACATTTTTGTGGGAATGCGAAGAGAGTATCAAACTTATGAGTCAGAATGGTGAAATGTATGAGCTACTCATGGTGAAGCTGCTTATTTTAAAAAACAGGACTAAGCATTTATCTTTCAGTGTTACCTCTATCTGAATTTCAGAATCAAATATACTAAGTAACCTAGTGTTTCTCTAGCACTAGCAGAAGGAAAAAAATGAACTTTTAAAGGCAAACAGTTTGGGTATATTTACTGGGATATTTAACTGTTACGTGACAACAGTTTTCCCTCTGATGGAAAATGATCCCTTAACAATAACATTTTCCCCTTCCTTGGTGGAAATAATTGGGATTAATATATTATGACTGTTCTCCAGTTAAAAAGTGTAAGGCCTGTGTCCTTTCCCAGAAGACAAACCTGCTGCGAATGAAGTAGTGATCAGAAGCTGTGATGGTCCACACATCCACTCCAGGGACAGGAACAGGCCCAGCTGGGTCCACCGAGCTTGGCTATGGCTATTCTCAAAGTACTAAAAAACCCTGGCAGTCTGAGTTTATTGTAATAGAAAATGTTGGGTTTCACCTATCAAAAAAGGATAACAGATTTAAAAAAAAAACAATAAATATTTCAGAGATTTATTAAAGCATCTTATCACAAAGATGGAAACATACAAAATTAGAAACATGCAACCATCATCTTCCACAGTCAAGTTAAAATGTTATATATTTTTCCTGTTTTCAGAGCTGAAAATCTCGGATCTTATACCGAACTCGCTCACCCTGAATATTTCATTCATTCTTCCTGGAAGTATCCAGGGCAGCAAATAACCAAAATGCAAACTATTATATAAAGAAAGTGCAGTTAAAAAAGAATATGTGTAGAGAATGCCCGCTTCCCACCCACCCCCCAATCAAAGGCAAACAATGGCACTTTGCTCTTGCTTAACCTAGATTGTCTTCAAAAACTATTAAAATGTAATACACTTAACAACAACAAAATCTGACTTTTAATAGCTATCCAAAAAGCTTGTTAGTGTTTAAACAAAGGAAAATGTACTTTATATCCAATAAGTTTGAAGAGCCCTGTGTTGCAGCATTTTGTAAAATAAACAAGACAAAAAGCTGGTATAGGGTTTATTGACAAAGGCAGAATTTCTTCAGGCAGGTATGTAAGGAGGTGGTGGTTCCTTCTCAGGCATCTTCACTGCCATTTCATAGGTTGGCAAAACATACTGAAGAGAGACAAAAAATTATATTAGACTTAATTCTCCTTTAAAATTCTATCTGAATAATTCAGCTTTCAGAATTAATACCTTTAATAGGGGTATATAAACCTACGGAAGAGCTGAAGAAACCATTAGCTAAGTACACTTCACCCTTGAGTACACCTGACCCTTGAGCAATGTGGGCATTAGGGGCGCCGACACTCTGCACAGTTGAAAATCCACATATAACTTATAGATGGCCCTCCGTATCTGCAGTGCCACATCTGCAGATTCAACGCAGACTGTATAGTACTGTAGTATTTACTACTGAAAAACATCTACATATTAGTGGACCCTCGCAGTTGAAACCCATGTTGTCTGAGGGTCAATTATAGCTCCTGAGAGTAGAGGTGACTAATAACCTGGAGCTTTTACACGCAGGTGAGACGTCTGATCCAAGATCACTAGAGATGGATGATGGAAGGAGGGAGGGCAGACAAAATTTTGCTTCTGAACTGACCCTGAGGCTACCAGGACGCCTTGACAGGCGGTATGTGCCGCCACCCTCCCCTCGCTCCACTGTGACTGATAAAGCAGCAGTGCCAAGTACACCTCAGGAACTTAGGATCTCGGTGAAGGGTCCCGCTGAACCACGCTAAAGGAACGCTCCATTATGAGGCTGTATTTCATCAGAATCTGTAGGCAAAGGATCAAGTACTTGTGTCTTCTGCTCTAAGGTAAAGGGCACATCTGTGTAGAAGAGTGGCATTTTTAATCTAAGTGACTCTAATGTGACAGGCTGGCCCTACATGGGTCACATATACTCTACATGCTGGAAACCTGGGAAAACAGTACAGCAGCAACTAGAGGGCCTGAGAGGTAGGCCTCCCAACAGACTCCTGGAATCCACTGCATTCATCTCCCCACAGGAAAATCAGCTTCCCCACTGGATCATATGGATGTTTTCGGAAAGCAACACAAGCTTCAGTTGATGGTACCCTATCCTTAGAAGTTCCAGAAGCCAAGAGCCTGGCTCGCCCACACTGCGGTTCCCTGTCTGATCTCCCCCTCAAAATGTAATGCTTGGAGACCGATTACGAATCAAACCTATTGGCCAAACAGAATGAGATGAGCAGTGCAGGGTGCCTCTAGCCCATGTACCCAGGATTCCAAGTGAGAAAGGCTGAAACTTGTAGATACAAGCTATCCACAAGTTTAGGATTATCCCTAAACCACAATTATGGCATTGAAGAGAAAGTCAAGATCCAGGGTCTTCTCTCTGGAATAACTGATAAAGGCTAGTGAAGATTTAATACCGTAAAGGATCATTCACCTGTGGAGGTGCTTCAAAGGCAGGGTACACAGCAATCTCTGGCATGTTTCTGTTGTTGATATATTTATAACAGTTCCAAACACAGTTGATTAGATAAGCCTAAAAGAATACAAACAAAATTTACATATGCTCGAAACTCAATAGACCACCTGCTCTAAAATGAAGGTGACTTATAATGCTCTCCCCACTTTTCTCCACGGAGAAGGAGACCGGCATCCACTTGGACCTAGCACAGGCCAGGTGCTTTCCCTACCTGGCCTCACTTAAATGTCACAGGTTTTATTACCACTGTTTTACAGAGAAACCAGAGTTTGGGATTCCAATTCAAGTGTGACAACCATTGTGCTGCAGAAGAAATTCTATTTCTGAACCTTTGGAATTTTAACAGATTTTCAATCCAAATCATGAACCACATCCAAAAACACAATGATGTTCCTTAGGAAGAATCCTGGCGCTTCCAACCACTGCCTGGAAACAAGAGGGAGGACGTTCCCTGGAAGCTGTCTCTACCACTACATCAGAATAGGAGAACTGTAAGGAGACACAGCAACAAGAAGGTTTAGATGGACAGTGTCACAGTCCAAATGGCCCCCCAAATATTTAGTGAGCAACTCACCTTAAAAATGATGAACAAGGCAAAGAATACAAGAACAATGAACAGGAGGCAGCTGGAGTCCAAAGCCAGGAGGTCATCTTTATAGGGAAAATCAGGCTGTAAAAAAAAAGGGGGGGTGGGGGATGAATAGGCAGAGCAGAAAGGATTTTTAGAGCAGGGAAACTATTCTGTTATGATATCACAATGGCGAGTACAGGTCATTACACACTTGTCCGAATCCCCAGAATGCACAACACCAAAAGTGACCTCTAATGTAAACCACGGACTTTGAGTGATGATGTATCAGTGCAGGTGCATCAACTGGAACAAATATCCACTGTGGCTCAGAATATGGACTGTGAGGGAGGCTGGGTGGGCAGGAGCGGGTATATGGGAACTCTGTACTTTCTGTTCAATTTTTCTATGAACCTAAAACTGCTCTAAAACTAAAGTTTATTAATTAAACATATACACACACACTTATAATTCAGCCATGGCACCTGTATTTTGTGATAACCTAGAAAGCATCTTAAGAATACAAAAGGCACCCAAATCAGAACTGATATTCCAATAAAAATTTATAAACAGAATTTAACTCAAAGTGCTTTTTAAGCCTCAGCATCACTAATGCATGCTACTGATCACTTAAAATATATGTCTGAACACTCAGAATACTCCTAAGAGTCTACACTGAGCTCATTTTACATCTTCCTGGCCTTTGGGAACACACTGTCTCCTGTACATGACCCCAGATTTGTCCCTGGGTCACTAAGTCAGGAGGTGCTGAGATTTACCTAAGTTTCATGGGCCATTCAGTCCTACATGGGGAAAATGATTTTTTAAAAGCCAAGTGTCAGCAATTCCCTGGTGGTCCACTGGTTAGAACTCCGTGCTTCCACTGCGGTAGCCGGGGTTCCATTCCTGGTCGGAGAACTAAGATCCCACAAGCCTCACGGCGTGGCCAAAAAAAAAAAAAAAAAAAAGCCAATTGTCAGTCTCAATGCTCATCAGAAAGGGGCCAAAAGAAGGCACGTCCCTGGTTATGAAGCCAGGCAAGCTTATACTATTTACTGGACACATAAAATGTTCTGAAAAAGATCAGCTGTATTTTTTTTTTTTAATTTATTTATTTTTGGCTGTGTTGGGTCTTCGTTTCTGTGCGAGGGCTTTCTCTAGTTGTGGCGAGTGGGGGCCACTCTTCACCGCGGTGCGCGGGCCTCTCACTGTCGCGGAGCACAGGCTCCAGACGCGCAGGCTCAGTAGTTGTGGCTCACAGGCCTAGTTGCTCCGCGGCATGTGGGATCTTCCCAGACCAGGGCTCGAACCCGTGTCCCCTGCATTGGCAGGCAGATTCTCAACCACTGTGCCACCAGGGAAGCCCAGATCAGCTGTATTCACTCAAATATTTCTTTAGCATTTACTGTGTGCAAGGCAATGAGCTAGGTTCAGGGAGAAAGGCATTACAAACTAATTTAGGATTTACAAGCTGGCCAACAGAGAAAGCATCTTCCAGTCTGGGACACCAAGTGAATAACAGAACAGAGAAACCACTGGGGTTCTGCCAAAGGAATAGTAAATTCCTTTTGATGTTCTTCTATAAAGTTCATTTAATCTTTTAAAACTTCTAACTGTTTTTAATGGAAACATCAACACAAAGGCCCAAATAATTTTACATTTTCATTAAGAAAGCACACAGAAATCCCAAGGACCAGAAGAAAATCGTATCCACACACCAACCCCAACCCCTAGCTACGAAGTGTCTCCTTGGAACAAAAGTGTTCTTTAAGCCTTCATCTATAAATAAGAAAAGGACAAAAACTCAATGGGACCGGCTCCAGGGGGGACGTTATAAATTTTATTCAGAAGCCTTGCAAATTTTCAGCCAAGGACTACGTGATCGGGGAGAACTATGCTCAGGAAGCTGCTGACCAGGCCAGCAGGCCCTGCCCCGGGCCACCTCTCTCCAGCCCCATCACAGGCTGCTCCCACCACGTCTGCCGGGCCACCGCGGTCACCTCTGAGTTCCCTGACTATGCCACGTTCCTTCCTGCATCTCTTTTACCTGGAACTTTCTTCTGTACTTTTCCTATCTCAAGTCCTGCTCAGACTCTTGAGTGCAATTCAAAGTTCACTTCCCACCCCAGGTGTGGTATCTGTGTGATACCCACTCACAAAGCAACCGACACTTTTACTTCACTGTTTTTATCACAATTTTAATTCAATAACCGTCAACTTCCCAATTCTTTCACTAGAAAGTAAGTTTTAACTGATGTAGCCCTAGGACTGAGCAGAGTGCCTTGCACACAGGAAGCCATCAACAAATGTTTTTTGAATGAATGAATAATAAATTTGTGGTATGCAAAATGGACTATCTGAAGTGGGTTTCAAGAAAATTCCCCAAAAGACAGCATTTGTTAAATAAACTTCCATTCATCTGGATCCCACACCTCCATCCAGACCTTACTTCAGCCCACAGTGTTCCCTGCCTCTCCATCCCATGTCATTAACTTATGCTCATTTACTGCTGTCATGCGACAGCCCTAGCTTATTATCACAAATGAGATCTTCATGTCTTGACTCCCCAAACACATGCTTTGCTCCTCGAAGAGAAGGAAGTTATGTTTCTATTTATACCATTCACTAACAGTTTGCCTAGAATAGAGTGAAGGCTATAGAAGGCATCAAATATTTGCTACAGATGCCTGCAAAGACAGAAAGCTACAACTCCAATAAGTGCCAAATACAGTCAAATTATTATGTTTTTCATATACCCAAAACAAAAGATGAACTACTCCTGAAGTTCTATGATATCCATCTTTAGGGACTTTTAATAGCGGATTGTCCACGTGGTATGGCAAGAAGATATTCTATTTTCATCTTTTTGGTTTCAACATGGTCACTAAGAGTAGTAATGATAATTGCTTTAAAACATTTTAAAAAAGAAACAGGGGAGGTTAAAATAAAAATAGTGCCCAAAAGCTGACTCTGAATTTCAATGAATGAAAAAAAAAGTTTAATTAGCATACACACTTACTAACTGATCCAGATATTCTTTGATTCTTGGCAAGTAAGTGAGAGAACTGATAGCAACCAGGCAGCTGAGAACGAAGTCAAAAAGCCGGTAACAGAAGAACGGAATCAGCCAACCCACTTGATACTGAAGGAAAGAAAGAGCAACCACAACATCACATCAGGTATATGCAATGACTGGGTACCATTCAGTAAAACTCAGAACTAACACACCATTGTAAAGCAATTATACCCCAATAAAGATGTTAAAAAAAAAAAGAAGATGTGGCACATATATACAATGGAATATTACTCAGCCATAAAAAGAAATGAAATTGAGCTATTTGTAATGAGGTGGATAGACCTAGAGTCTGTCATACAGAGTGAAGTAAGTCAGAAAGAGAAAGTCTAGTACCGTATGCTAAAACATATATATGGAATTTAAGAAAAAAAAATGTCATGAAGAACCTAGGGGTAAGACAGGAATAAAGACACAGACCTACTAGAGAATGGACTTGAGGTTATGGGGAGGGGGAAGGGTGAGCTGTGACAAAGCAAGAGAGTGGCATGGACATATGTACACTACCAAATGTAAAATAGATAGCTAGTGGGAAGAAGCCGCATAGCACAGGGAGATCAACTCGGTGCTTTGTGACCACCTAGAGGGGTGGGTTAGGGAGGGTGGGAGGGAGGGAGACGCAAGAGGGAAGAGATATGGGAACATATGTATATGTATAACTGATTCACTTTGTTATAAAGCAGAAACTAACACACCATTGTAAAGCAATTATACTCCAATAAAGATGTAAAAGACAATACAAAATAAATTTTTTAAAAAAATTAAAGAAAATAAATAAACAGCAAAAAAAAAAAAAGTTAAAATCATAGAATACTTACAGAAATTGCTCCGTATACCAGCATTGAACTGATGATAAACATAAGAACAGAGACGGCAAAAAGAACACAGGCATTATCTAAGAAAACAAAAAGAAGAATCTAATTAAGCTACTTATATAACAAAAAGAATAAAACTCTTTATGACAAAATAATGTTATTAAGTAATGAAGTTTGAGAAATCCGTGCCTTTTTCTTGTTTGTTAAACGGCCACAACTCACTGCCACTTATTTAGGATGGCACATGAAGCAGGTACTCTGCCAGCGACAGATCTCTGCTCAGAGTCTAACTTCTGAAGATGTGAAATAGATAATTATAATTCAGTGTGGCAAGTGCTACAACAGAAGCAGAAACGATTAGTTTTGCCTGTAGAATCAGGGAAAAAATATGAAAGAAATGGTACAAGTTGGGTCTTGTGAGATAAGCAGGGTTTGACTGGAGCAAAAGGCTGGTATTTGCTTAAGAGACAGATGTATTAAACACAGGGTTATACAGATGCCCCCAACTGCCTTAGATAAAATACACAGCCTGAAATTCAAGTTTCTCCCTTAATCCCCCACTCCCATTTCAACACCCAAAATCCCTGCTCCGCATCCCTTCAACCATGGCTTCTCTGCTACATCCTGGTCTATTTTCTTCTTTGTTCCTCAACCCTTCCTCAGATTGCTGCCTTTCTCTACATTAATCCATGTTCACTAAATTTTCTCACAAAGCACTCATGTAATCTCAAACAAAACAAAAACAAACCAAAAGAGCCCCCACACTTGACTTGATGAGCTTCTCAGCACAAATCTAAAGCTGATTCTCTGACTCTGGCTAGTTAAGAACCTGAAAGGCACTAATAATGATGAATGATTAGACTCACTGCTGAATGTCCACACTACTGGATAAACGTTATGTATCATCTTGTCACTTGGCAATGCACACAGCATCAATATCTGGCACTAAACTAAGTAAGAACAGCCCTCTTTAAATTTTCCTAGAGGACACAGGATAGCTAAACGTTAAGGACTTAAAGAACCTCCCTGCTGCAGCACGCAAAATGGCACTCAAAGGGAAGAATTCAAATATAAACAAACTTGAAAGCAAAATTTATCATTCAAACAATCAGCTTTCAAAAATCTGTTACTGGAAGACTAGGAGTGGATTTTGACTTCTTAAAGTGTCGGAATAATTAAAGTGAAGTTCAAGGTCTTTCGCTGGAGCAACAAAAAGCAAAACAGGAGAGATGGGGTGGTGGGTGGGAAACACATTTCATGCCTGGAACAAGGGACACTCCAGTATGTGTGAATCAATAAGGCAAACAAAATATGAGAGGCTAGATGCCAGAGAAGAACCTCAGGTTCCCAGCCACCATTACATTCAGCACCTCCTTTGGAGGCCCCAAGTGTCCACCCATCTCCAAAGTGAGTATAAATAAGGATGAATTCATATTTGAAAAACAGCCTGCATATGCTGCAGAAGTATTTCCTATAAACTGAGTGTCACTGATTTGGCTGATTAAAAATAACTATTTGGCTGATTAAAAATAACTAATCACAAACCTCATTTTAAAAAATCAGTTATCAGGCCAATGATTAGAAATTAACTTACCTTTGCAATACTGGGTCTGTAGGAAAGTAAAATCTTACCTTCCAAAGAAACACCAACTACCATATGACCAAGAACTATGTATTTTTTTTTATATTTGCTCAATAACAGGGCTTCGGTAGAATATAATCAACAAACATATGATAATGAATAGATCTGATTTTCTCTATAGCAGCAACAACACTCACGCAACATGCAATGAATCTGTGACTTCTTCCCTGCAGCTCTAACAAGAGTCAGTTGTACAGACCTACGAGAATCTCAATAACCATAAATCTTTTTCTACACCTCAATTTTAAGAGAAACACACATGACAAGGGAAAACGCTGACATTAGCAGGTTCAGTAAAATTTTACAGCCTAAAGTAAAATTGTATGAATGCCAAAAAACGTCACCGGAAGCTAAAGTTTTATTTATTGTTCTATTCTGGCTTTTAAATAAAAACAGATTACTCAGAAGAAAAAAAATCAAATGCCAGAAAGTATGTTTCTGTATGTTCTTGGTATTTCTGCTATCAATTTGACAACAAAATTAAAGGATTATATATACTGTATTTGGAAATACAATCAGGAAACTCATTTAAAAAAAAAAACACTTTAAAAACACAGTATGAACAACTGTTAGTGTTATCATACTACAATGTATAACAGATGGCCAGAAAACTCTACTTGGCTCCTAAAATAGGTTAGCCCTGAGGACAATGAATCATTTGAATTAATAACCAAATTTTTTTTAAAACTTCATTAATGGATCAGAGAAGATCATAATGTACAGAAGTACAGAACTTTATGATAAAAGCTAATCTAAAAAGAGCCTACAATATAAATACAACACACATGTGAACTGGGAACATTTTTCTGAAATGAAATTTTTCTGAAGAAGAAATTGTTCACACTAAAAAGTTTG
The DNA here is from genome assembly GCF_011762595.2 of Tursiops truncatus. NCBI lineage: Eukaryota > Metazoa > Chordata > Mammalia > Artiodactyla > Delphinidae > Tursiops > Tursiops truncatus. The sequence goes on along the minus strand of NC_047047.1, from coordinate 73,899,020 downwards.
AAGCATAATTTTCTGTTCAAATATTAAATGTTTAACATAATTTTAATATAAAATTAAACCTGTATGTTAGAGAAAGATAAATAATGAAAAATACTGCTATCAGGGAATAAATAGGTTTAAAAAGGTAATTTCCATGAACATTCATTCCATGAATGTTCTAGGAGTACTCTATTTTTAACGCCAATGTCAAATCTTCATCTAAACAATAAAAATATATTAAGAATTGAGGCCCTGGGCAAAAGATACCACCAAATATTCAAATAATTCACATTTTATACTTTACTGTAAGATTTTTGCTCCATGAGCAAATCCATCCTCTACTACAACTTGTCAGCTAACCCTCAAAGGCTCAGTCTTTTTTGTAATTCCTTCTCCCCTCCTCTCTCCACAGTACCCAAATGTATACAATACACATTTCTCAAAAATCTTCTAGCAGTCTATTACATTTTCTGGCTACAAATGCTCAATTATAATGCTCAATTATAATTTTTAAAAAACCTACAAAAACATTTTGTGCCTCGGCAAGTATAATAACAAACATAATTTAATCAATCCTCCTCCAAGTTAACTGTATGTGTGTAATCAGCAGGAGATATTCTCGACTAAAAACATACCAGCCATTCTCTCGGACGAATAGTAATTGCCAATGACTTCATACTGAATGTTGACAGCGGGCATTGAGTTTGGATGTGTTACTTCCACAGTCAGCAAAATTGCCATCAACAGGTTGACCACCTGTGAAAGATAACATTTTACCAATTATACTACTAGCCAGGGAGTGAGTGGTCCTCAGCACAATCTTTAGATGTCTTCCCCTATTTAACACTGTTTTCCCTGAAGTAACAGAGACACAAAAAGGGGACTACCTGTGAGACAAAATACACAATACCATTTTAAGAATACTTTAAAGTTGGGGGCTCCCCTGGTGGCACAGTGGTTGAGAGTCCGCCTGCCGATGCAGGGGACACGGGTTCGTGCCCCGGTCCGGGAGGATCCCACATGCCGTGGAGTGGCTGGGCCCATGTGCCACGGCCGCTGAGCCTGCGCATCTGGAGCCTGTGTTCCGCAATGGGAGAGGCCACAACAGTGAGAGGCCCGCGTACGCAAAAAAAGAATACTTTAAAGTAAATATTTCATAAAGTGAAAGTACAAACTTAATCATTTCAGAGAAAAGATGTTTGACTGATCCTGTGTCAATATAACAGAAGAAGGCACAACAATGAAAAATGAGAGATCATCACAAATTGTTCATTTGAATCACATATTTATTCATATCCCAGTCTCAGAATTTCCAGATTTGAAGAAGCTAATCTATCAGACAAATATAATTTCAATGGGCTAAGTATGTAATGATCCATCAGATACGCCTAAAGCCCCTCCACAGTTATCTCCTGTCCAGCGATAGGTAACTATAAACTCTTGAGCTACACTCAAATGCTTAAAAAGATTCTGACTGTGCCATTTAACTTTCACCTATTGGTCTTAATTCTACAGTTTGAGATAATTTGCTACCCCTTCTGAATAAGTGCTCCTCTGACACGTAAGGGCAGCCAACATATGCCTCCAAATATTGTCTTTTCTAGAATAAACGCTCAGGTACTTAAACCAGTTTTCTAACCAGCATATTTTCCAGCTGGCTCACTAGTTCCTCTTTGCTCCCCTCCATACACACATTCCAGTTTGTTCAACATACTATTAACATGAGAGAAGATCAGCCTGATCACAACACATCTGGATCTCAGTTCCCATATCCTGGGCTAACAAATTTCAATTAACGCAGCCTGAAACGGCACTGGCTGCATAAATCTTTTAAATGTCACATGAGTGACTCCCTAAAACTCCCAGTTCTTTTTCACATTTGATCCTGCTAAGCTACCACCTGTATCTACATGTAGAGTTGGATTCAGAGGCCCAAGCATAAGCGCTTATATATGTTTGCAATCAAATTTCATCTTATTAACATTCTTGCCTATCAAGATTTTCTCCATCTAGATTCTGACACCCTGCGGATAGACTTACTCTCAGCTGCCTGCATTTGAAAATATGATCATCATATAATGAGAATCTCCAACTAAGTCATAAGCAAAAGAACAGGGCTGATGACAAAGCCGCCAGACAGAGGCTGTTCTCTTCCCATCAGCCAGCAACCTCTGAATAAAAGTCTTTATCTAGTCCAGAGAAACATCTTGAGACTTTGTCAAACATCTTGCTGAAATCCCATCATTGGTATCTGGTGAATTTTCTTAGTCTACCAGGGTGTAACTCCAATTCAAAAAGGAAATTCTCTAGGCCTCTAGTTGTTAGTGAATTGTACAGTTATCCCAGGAGGCACCACTTCCTTTAAGTGATCAAAACAACACTAATGATTTGAGGATTGGAGTAGGCTTCCCTATCTAGAGTTCACAGAATCTGTCTTCCTTCCCTTTGTGAACATTCGATACTTTCAAGGGATATGGGAGCTTTACCAACAGTGTTTTAAACAATCTCTATTATGTAGCTCTCTCCTGTCCACCCTGAATAACACAGCTTATCAGCTGAAGGCATTTCACATTCTATAAGACATGCAGCCCAAGTTTTATCTTTAAATAAGATAAACAGTGTCACAATACCTAATTCAGAATCAATTGATATTTCTGACTATATACTATAAATAAGTAAATTCATCTATATTACTTCACTTATTCCTCACAACAATCTTGTGAAGTAAATATTACTTACACCCATTTGCAGATGGGTAAACTAAGGTTCAGCAAAGTGAAATAACTTGTGTTAAGTTCACTGAGCTGAAGAGCTAGGATACAAATCTGGTTCTTTTTTAGGCATCCTTCTTCTTACCACTATAGGATTACTTATAACCATTCCTAAGCAACCCTTGTTTTGAGATCTTTCCAAAATAAACCATTATTTAAGGCTATAAAATATTTATACTTTACCCTCTAAATAAATATGTTCAGTAACGTGCCTTTTTTCTTGCACTGCTCTAAAGCAAGGTATTTTATCCTTCAATGCTTGAAAGGTCTTACAAGGGACAATCATATTTGCAAGGTGACTCTCCAGTTGAAGGCTGACTTTTTTTTTTTTTTTTTGCCCACTTCTATTGCGATGGGTTTTGGACAGTATATGTGGTGTATGAGTATGAGTTAATACAATCACATGAATTAATTATTGAACAATCAGATACATCTACTAAAACACTGTATATTCTGTGTATGGAAATGAGTTAGAAATCAATTCACCAAACTCTTCTTTGCTAAGCACAATACAGTCATAGTTTAAAAGCTCTGCACTGCACAGAAAAACACTTTCATGTCAAGAAAAACATGCAAACTCAATTACTAAGTGAAGGACATGACACAACAAAGATATTCAGGAGTTCAATTTTCCCTTCTTAAATATTTGTATCACATGTAGGATTTATAAAAATCTCTTTTCTTCTCTTCCATGGGTAAGTCACAGACTCACCCATTATTATCTTCTAGTATTAGTGACACTTCAAATTTCTTTTCACTGTGAGTCATACCCCCGAATATTAAACAAAACAAATATAGGTCTAATCAAAAGGACCAGGAAATGGTAAAATAAATTCAGCACTATTTCATTAAATGCTCAATTTTTCAAATCTTCATTGAATTAACTATATTTCATTAGCACCCCAACTTAACATTTTAAAGTACTAATCTGGAAAACCCATCCTTGTGATCTTAAAAGATACATCACTGAGCACCTATCCTGTGCTCATAAGCAGGCCCTATCCTATTTACTTTTGATTACAGTTGATATTTCTACTAAGTTCCATGTAGCGTTTTTCAAAACACACATAAAACTTTATAGTTTTGTAATATAAAATTTCTATGAAGAGAGCAACTATATACAAACAATTCCAGAATATTTATTCCTGATTCATTTTTCCCTTTTACTGCATTCATGAAAGAAAATTAGTAAAAATGTAATTAAAATAATGGTCAACTTCTAAACCTAGTAATATGGAGAGGTACAGAATGCAGCAAATATGTCAACAGCATGGGCAATGGACACACCAATGTAGGAGCAGTACTGTATTTAGTGAGAAAAACAATATGGTTTGTGTTATAAGCCTAGTGCACACTTTATATAAGTAAACATACAGCAGCTGAAGACCAGATGTGTTAGATTTCACTTGTTTCAAAGGAATGGTATCAGATCCTTGGAAGCACTCAGCCTGGGGAGAGTAATTCCTCTTTGCTTCTCATTTCATCGCCACACCCATCCCAGAACACCCTTGAGGACCGGTTTTGTTTCTGTTTTATTTTTTAATCATTATTCTTTAGTTTTCCCACAGCATATTTTGCCACAACCTAATATCTGCGAAGACTATAATTAGAACAGTGTTTTAGGGCAACCTGATGGGGTCTCAAGCAAGTCAGAGAGCCGTCATCAGAGAGAGACCAAAATGGACTATCTTTAAAAATGTTGTTAAATGTATATATAGTTGAATGTATGTATACAGTTGTTGTTTACCATTATGTGCAGTTACAAATGAGTTATTCCTACTATTTTTGGAGGAGATAATTCATTTAATAAATGTCTAATAAGTACTTCAAATGCTCTAATAAGTTACTATTAAACACACAGTTTATAGAGAAAGGCATACCATCTTCCTCCCTCAAGGAGGACATCTTGCTGTAGGGGGTAAAAATTTTTAAAAAGATAATCATACTAATGTGTAATTAGTACTATTTAGTAAGTACATACAAGAGGTATGCAGTAACTTTTCCAGGTACACAGTAAGGAAACCAGATCCCTCTGGCTGGGAGTCAAGGAAGCTTCATCAAGAAAACAACTGAACTATTAAAAAACTAACTGTATAGGAAAACATAGGAAGAACACTCTTTGACATAAATCACAGCAAGATCTTTTCTGACCCACCTCCTAGAGTAACGGAAATAAAAACAAACAAATGGGACCTAATGAAACTTAGAAGGTTTTGCAGAGCAAAGGAAACTAAAAACAAGATGAAAAGACAACCCTCAGAATGGGAGAAAATATTTGCAAACGAATCAACAGACAAAGGATTAATCTCCAAAATATATAAACAGCTCATGCAGCTCAATATTAAAAAAAAAAAACCAATCCAAAAATGAGCAGAAGACCTAAATAGACATTTCTCCAAAGAAAACATACAGATGGCCAAGAGACACATGAAAAGATGCTCAACATCACTAATTATGAGAGAAATGCAATCAAAACTACAATGAGGTATCACCTCACATTGGTTAGAATGGGCATCATCAGAAAATCTACAAACAATAAATGCTGGAGAGGGTGTGGAGAAAAGGGAACCCTCTTGCACTGTTGGTGGGAATGTAAATTGGTACAGCCACTATGGAGAACAGTATGGAGGTTCCTCAAAAAACTAAAAATAGAATTACCATATGACCCAGCAATCCCACTACTAGGCATATACCCTGAGAAGACTATAATTCAAAACGACACATGCACCCCAATGTTCATTGCAGCACTATTTACAATAGCCAGGTCATGGAAGCAACCTAAACGCCCACTGACAGACAAATGGATAAAGAAGATGTGGTACATATATACAATGGAGTATTACTCAGCCATAAAAAGGACTGAAATTGGGTCATTTGTGGAGACAGGGATGGACCTAGAGACTGTCATACAGAGTGAAGTAAGTCAGAAAGAGAAAAACAAATATTATATATTAACGCATATATGTGGAATCTAGAAAATGGCACAGATGAACCAGTCTACAAGGCAGAAATGGAGACACAGGTGTAGAAAACAAATATATGGACACCAAGGGGGGAAAGTGGGGGGTTGGGGGTGGGATGAATCAGGAGATTGGGATTGACATATATACACTAATGTGTATAAAATAGATAACTAATAAGAACCTGCTGTATAGCACAGGGAACTCCACTGTACAGTAGAAACACAACATTGTAAAACAACTATACCCCAATTAAAAAAATAATAAATAACTAACTGGAATTGGCAAAATGGTTGTTAATGGTTGAAGCTGTATGATAAGTAAATGAAAGGTTTTTATACTATTTCATTATTTTTGTGAATTTGAGATTTTTCTCAATAAAGTTTTTAAAAAGTGACTTGGGGGAGAGCATTTTGGAGAGCATATTCAAAGGCACTGAGACAAAAAAAAAAGGTATTTGAGGAAAGATACTAACTTTTAAATATACACAAGTTATCCTTATTTAAAGGAGTCGGGGGTGAGGATTGGAAAGGAACACAGCTTGAGGGAGCCTGTCTTCACTTCTACCTCAGCTACCTACCTTTTAGACTGTTTATGGTGAAGACACTCATGAAAAATTAGCCATATATTAAATCTTTCCAAGACCTAAAATTATAACAAATGCTCAAAATGTCTTCTTGTAGTACACCATTAACCATGAAAGAGGACACCCCTGCAGCAGACTTTTAAGCTCATTTTCAATCGTTCAATAAGCATCTGCACTTACACCACATAAGAAACTGTTGTTTAAAATCACATGGCTTCAAATTTTTCAATAAATGATAGAAAAAACAATTTATGAACGTCAGAGTTTAAACTGGAGCTCATTCTGAAATTTCATATTACTTAAACCAGGTATTAAGCCAGGCATGCTTCTTTCAACTGGCTCTGGCGTCTCTGTGTCCTACTGCACTACTTAATACCATACAATTAATCCTTTACTATACAGTGTGCAATCGCCTAACATGCGACCAGTAGAGGCAGTTCTAGAAGGCAATGACACTATATCAGATACAAAGTCGTTGCTACAGTGTCTGCACCCGGCAGGAGGGAGGACTGAACCCCTAGGTTCCAAACAGCACAGGGCAATCTAAAGAGAATCATATTCTCCCACCTGGAACAGAAGAGGAAGAGTATCCCCGACAAGGTACTTGGAGAGGGAAGTGACATTCCAGTTCACCCACCCACTCCCATATTATTTCTCTTAGTAAAGAAGCTTCTGGCAAAAAAATGCACTGTTCAGACAACTCCTCTTCGTTTTGTGTCTTGGTGATCTTGTTTTCTGAATGTTACATGTCTCCCCAACTAGACAGATATTGTGTCTTTGTATTGCCAGGGTCCTGAAGCCACACTTTTTAAAGTCACCAATACAATTACAATACTGTAATCCACAAAACCAATGGCCTTTTCCAGTTCTTAATGTAATTTGAATCTGATATTACTGATCACCTTCTCCTTCTCCCTTGACACTGTACCGTTAAGTTTCACTTTTGTATCTTTGCTCCAAAGTTCTTTGCAATACCATCAGTATCTTAATGGCAGATGCCATGGCCAAGACAAGAAACACTTCAGAGCCTCTGTGTGGCAGCTAATAGGAACACAAAAGACGAATAACACATCTCTGTGATTTACTCTTTTTGTATGTGCACCACAGCCATTTACACTGTAGATAATCAATATATGTCTTAAAACAGATTAACTGATGTAAGCAGCTCATAATATTCTACTAACCAGAGAAATCCATGCAAAGAAAGAACAGCTACGGCATCTTTCTATAAAACTAAAGCACGCAAAAAGGATGCTATGCAAAATGTTTTCACATCAAGTCCTTCCAGTGGGAAACAGATTTACAACTCCCTGTTCCCTATGTTGGGAGAATAAATGCCCTTACTAAAGTTCTTCTCTCTGCATTTTGAGTTTCATGGTTTATAACTCCTAATTTTCCTTGCTATTCCCTTAATTTTTATGAGCTGAGCCCATAGCATCAAAAAAACATCTGCCTTGGAAAGAAATACAGCCAATTACATTCGGATGGTTGAAACTGAGATGGTGCTTATTTTCTTCTTGAGGAGTTAGAAATCCTTTGTTCTGTGAATGGAGGCAAGGATATGAGAAGAAACAGGAAGAGTAAGTTTGCAGGTTGAGTTCCAGGCTGCTGAGCTCTTTCTCAATTAAGTAGGAGGGAAGGTCATCTTCTAGGGATGAGGGAAGCAGGGTTGACTAAGAGGCCTGAGGACCCTAAAGATTTGAATTATTCATTTAGGGAAGGCAGAGCTAAGGACAAACAAAAGAAACTGAAGACCCAGACCCTTAGCAAGATGAAGAAATAAAAAGTTAGAAATACAATGCTGCTGTTGCCCTGATCTGATCAATGTCCAGTTTTACAAATCAGTTAAAATACAAAGGGGGGGGGGCGGTCTTCGTGGGGAAATGTGATATAATTATAGCAATGATGTTTCTGAGTATAAAAATAATGGAAATATTAAAATAAGCTTAGAAACAACCCAATAAGCCTACACATTCAAGTTTTGTTGTTTTTAATGTGCATTCATGAAGCAAGGCTGTAAATAACAACATGGCAATTAGGAATAAAGTAGAGTTCCAATGGTCCTCTGCGGGTGGGGCATGAAACTGTATCTGCCTAACTGAAGATGATTCTCATCTGGTGTTTGCCAAATGGTGATGATTTCGATCAAACCTCTGGGTTGGGAAGAAATGAGAACAGAGAAAGGCAAAAAGATATGCCTGTGATAAAGCTTTTCCTTTTTCGTAGTTCACAGATGTTATCAGAAACTGCAGTATCACTAATGCCACAACCTCCCAAACCAAAAACTAAAAAAATCACAAAGTCATTAGCGAACATGACCGAGTCGGCAATATGAGAACTTTGTCAAATCTTCTGTAAAGTCATCATAACCTAAAACTACCTAAACAGAAGCACATATTTACAAGTCACAAATTAGATTCAATGTATATGGATACTGGAGATGGTGGTAAGAAATCACAAAGGTATTACTAGTGAACCACCAATCAATAACACTGCCAACTTGGTTCTGACATAGAATTACATAGATCTTGGCCCCCAGGGAATGCCAGCATATGTGACCAAAACGGAGTAAGCCCTCAACAAAGGTCTCAAAACCGGAATAGGTCTTTTATGAAAAGCGTCTCATGAGCACGGGATGGGGGAGTGAGGGGATCTACTGCATTAGGAAAAGGCAAATCGAGTGTATGTAAATCCTGGCAAATGGTATTACCTCCAAGCGTACTTCCACACTCACAACAGAGGCCTTTCTGCCTACATCACAAACACACTGTAACATCACAAACACACTGTAACAAACAAGGTCCAGGAACCACAGACAACTGCGTTAAAAATGGATATGTCGCCTTCCCTTCAAGCAAGAAGTAATGTTAAAACTAGGCTGCATCTATCAAGGTGCATTCCTAATTGTTTCGCTGGGAAAAAAAAAAAAAATTCCAGGAAGCACTGGGGGAAGGGAGAGTTCTTTCAGGTCACGGAAGCACACAAAAAGATCCCGAAACCTGGTCATTTCCAGAGCTCCCCAAACCAAAACCTAGCACCCTCATCCCGCCCCCCAAGCCCCCCTGCTTTTCCCAGTCCCGCTTTCCTCCTCTTACTCTCGCCCAAAAACCATCTCCCTATTCCCACCTACCACCACTCCGATTCCGGGACACAAGTCTGCCCCCTCCAAGTTAGAGGCCCCTAAAAAGGTCCCCCACGCCTTCCCGCCCCACCCCCTCCCAGTGGATCCTCCCTTTCGGACCACCCCCCACTTCCCGCTCCTGGCGCATTCCCCCCAGCGCCGTACCCTCCCGCCTCGCCAGCCCTTACCATGTACCAGGTCCCCAGGATGATCGTCCCGGTGCGGACATGGCAACAGCCGCAGCACCGGGTGCTGTAGAACCGGTCGCTGCGGCTCCGCTTGAAAGTCATGGACACCATTGGGAATCTGGCGGGCCTCGTTCTTGGCCGGGGCCCTGACAAACGCCTTCTGCCCAGCGGTTGAACCCAGATAACTCCGTCACTGTCCAAAATCAAACGACGCGTTTTCTAGCCCGCCCCCGGCCCGGGCCCCAGCCAGACTCTTCGCACCTGCGCACTGAAGACCCAGCGCTGCTCTCGCGCGAGCTCGGTTTACCCTTTTCCTCCACCTTCCCCGCACACAGGCCAATGGAAGAGCGGAAAGCTAGGTGGACCCGGCCCTTGATTGGAAAAACTTGGAGATTGACAAGATCTCACGCCCAATCAGAACCGCAACTCGCCTTAGCGCTCATGGATCCCTGCCTCTTACTTGAGGGAGATGGGGGGCTTATAGGCCTAGGGTAGTTCGGGTTGAGGGGAGGCGGGTGGTTCAGCATCCCCGAGATGAGAGCGGCAAGAAGAGAGGCATTTAATGGGAAAAAAAAGAGGGTCGAGATGGAGTAGGTGGCAGAAACCGGGAACGAAGGACTTTCCTGAGTGACGTCTGCCACGTACTGCTTCGGAGGCGACACGGGACCACGACTGCTCACGTGAGTTTTGCGCGTAGCTCAATTATGGGGCTGGCCAGGGGCGGTGCCCGAGGGAAAGGGGGCGGGGCTAATCCCTGCTCTGGGGCCTTCCCGGCTAAGGGAATCGGGGATTTACTGGAGGGAGAAAGGGTTAGCTTTCCACTCTCACTCACTTTGACGCCTCTTTGGTGGGAGCAAAGAAATACCATCCAGCCCTGCCAAAGGCAAGTATGAAGCAAAAGGGTTGACGAAAATGGAAGCAAAAGTGTTGACGAAAATGAAAGCAAAGTAAAGCGGAAGAACTGCTTAGCTGCTGAGTGTTTACAGGTAGAGTGATTTTTATAGGGAAAAATTGTGAAACACGATGCAATGGACTAAAAGATTCCTGGGTGTTTTCAATGAAAAACCAGCCATAGTCTGGCTCACCTTTCAGGGTATTCTGAATCTATAGGAGCTCTCCATCTTTTTTTGTGGAGCTAGGTGTGGACAAAGAATGTAACCTGCTATTTCAGTAAACAAAGGGTATTGTGGCCGTGGAGCCAATCAGCCTCTGCAGCCACCACAAGTGGCGCATCCTGAGGGGATTCGGGATGGAGAAAAATAGGTTACTGGCCCTAGATGGTTATGGTGCATATCAAAGGAATAATTTTAATAAGCCCAGACTCTTGCATCTTCTCATATGTGGAAAAACACTAAATTCATTGACCTGAGATATCTGGTTTTCTTTAATTAACAGTAATCATTTGATGTTCTGACTACCTGGAATTTTTTTTTGAAAAAAACTCCTGTATCTCCTGGCTCCTCTGTTACCTTTTTGGAACAGGCCTTCAGAGCTATCTGAGAGGATGTCTCCTGGGTTTAAACCCTCAGTAAGTACAACAAATAAAACATAATTCTCAACTTACAGCTTGTGTGTATTTTTTTCAGTCAACATCTGTTCAACTCTAAATGTAGGTAACAGATAGCAAGAAGTACTCGTGTCCATTGAACTTCATATTGAATCCCCCTCCTTGGAAAACGCCATTTTGCAGCTATTTGTAAATTCATTTCCCAATCCTGATTTGAACAATGTAAGTGGGTACGTTACAATGTGCTTTAAACCAGTTCTAAGATTTTACTGGTCCCGTCGTTAATTAATGAGTAAACAAAATCTTTGACACATATTCATTTTGTATTTGTATGAGACATGACTTTTACCTTTTTAAGAAAATATATCGTTTCACTCTTTGGAGAGTACTCTTCCTTTTAGGGAACAGAAATGACTTCCCCTTTGCCATTCTTAGCTGAAAACCACAGTGAATTCAGTGTAAAGTTTATTGCATTGGCATGGCTTCAATGAACACTGCCTGAAATTATATATTGATTTGTTGATTATTTATCTCCCCCACTAAAGTATAAATTCTAGAAGAGCAGAGACTCTGTTTATTTCTGCAACACTGAAGGAATTGTCTGTGGACAATTATCCTGGTTTGGATAATACTCTCAAACTATCTAGGAGGCCATAGTTAAGCCAAGCTACACTGAAGAATGGAATGGGGTGGTAGAAGCTTAACTCAGAATGAATTATGATGTTTCTCCACTTGGTAGGGAGACGACTAATAATGCCCACACACACACCAAAAAAAAAAAAAAAAAAAAATTCCATAGCCTTTACTGTGTTCTATGCATGGACCCCATCACTTTATTTTGAATCATTTCATCCTTAAAACAACTCTATAAGGCAGCCACTTTTACATAATTTAACTCCACAAAGAAGTTAAATTACATGTCCAAAGTTAGAAGGCCAGTATGTGTCAGAACTTAGATTAAAACCTAGCACACCGGTGGTTTCCAATCTTGTGGCACACTAGAATCACCTAAGGATCTTTAGAAACCACTGCTGCCTAGCTACTACCCCCAGACATTATGATTTAATTGTTATGGGGTCAGACCTGGGCATTCAGACTCTCCAGGTGAGTTTTTTTTTCCACTGAAGAATTTACTGGGGCTCGTTGACCTGTGAATATAAATCTGAGCTTACAGAGCAACGTGGGGTTTCCTAGCTCACTGAGTGTGCGCTTTCCTACACAGTCATCAGGATGTACAGGACTGGGGGTGATGACCAACACTGGACAGATGTGGACCCCCCTGCCCAGGTGCAGTTGCCTCTCCCTGCTCTCTCTGCCCAACCAGCTATCCCTGGGGCAGAAGACAGCTCTGTGTGCCTCCAGTCATTCTGGAGGCTAACTCTGGGTCTGTCCAGGTATGTCTGTGTGTCCTCTGGGACCTGCCAATTGGTAATAACATCTTCCCTGTCCATGCCTTGTTTGCAGTCACCAGCCCTACCTTGGGGTAGCACAAGAATGGACTTGCCTTTCAGAGTGAAGATGACAGAACCAGCTAAAAGTTCTGTTTTTAAATTTTTTTTTAAATTGAGGTATAGTTGTTTCACAATGTTGTGTTAGTTTCTACTGTACAGTGAAGTGAATCAGCTATATGTATACATATATCCCCTCTTTTGTGGATTTCCTTCCCATTTAGGTCACCACAAAAGCTCTCCTGGGGATTCTAATGACCAGCATTATGTTATTCTGTCTTGATATAAAATGTGGCAGACAAAAATAAATACAATACAATCAAACAAAAATAATAAGATAGAATAGAAAGATAAGATGGGGGAAAGTTACCTGTTTTATCTAGATGAGCCAAAATCAATCCATATTCCAAATTAAATATATTTAACATGGCATAACGTCAGCTCTTAAGGTCTGCTCTCCCTGTGCTAGGACTCTGTGTAATGGACCATGAGATGGTAGCTAAGTGTCAATCACCAGAGAACATACATACTGTTGATTAAGGGGGAAAAACATGATTATGGAAGTTTTGTCTGAATAATTTTTATCTAATATGCACACCATTTTGGAGGAGAAAATAATTTTAAGGTATTATTAGCAGCTTATCCTTTTTTTTGGTTATTTCTGGGAGAAAATCATATAGAAACATCCACAATATAAGAAATTAGGGCAAATTTGGAGCTCTTCAAATAGCAAAGTTTAACCTGCTTTTCTCTTTTAAATAATGGCTTCAGCTTATTCACATGCCTTTAGCACATTTTTTTTTGAGTTTTGCAATTTATTGAAACCATACATACATTGTTTGGCTGTAGAATCTAAAATCATATTTTTTTCCAAAAACGTTTTTATCCCATATCACAGAGTAATGATTTATAGCAAAAGAATACACAAGTCACTCAGTTTGCTTCTCAGTGTGTTATACAGAATTATTTGCTTATTTGGTAAACATTACCTCATCTACTTCTTCACCTTCTTCATCATAATCATCATCATCATCTTCAATAGCTTCTCCAGTAAAGTATAGCACTGATTTTAGGATTATATGCTCACGTAAAAAGTGACCAATTTCAAAGTCCGCAGCAAGGATAGCTTCAGCAGCAGCATCCAGGTCTCCACTCTCAGGAACTTCAGGAAGAGCAAAAAAATTAAAGAGTCATTCGAAACTGTTTTGGTCACAGTACGAACTGTTCCACGTCCCTTGTGTTTCTGCTTCTTCTTAATGGTTTTCAAAGTGACATTCTTCCCTTTTTTCCTATCTGTCTGGCACCCTATACAACCCATCATTTCTGGTCCATCAAAAGAAAAAGGATGAGAATCCTCTGGTTCTGACCTCATCCTATATGTCTTTGTCAACGCTTCATTTGTGAATTACTCATTGGGTTCAAAGTGAAATTCTAAGACAAAACTCATAGGCTGACCAGCATCTGAGAACTTCACTTTAATATCTTTCAAGTGCTTCAGAATAGGTTCATCATGTTCCTGAACCATATCGCTGAGCAGTTCTTAAAAACGGTCAACCAAAAGTCAGGAATTCCCTTGGGGTCTTCTTTTTCTTTATCCGTTTTCTCATCTTCAATCTTGGCCTTTTCTTTTAGCTTCTCTGAAATTTCATCTTCCTCATCTGGTTTCCATTCACGTTCTTCTTCTTTAGGTTCATAAATGGCATTAATGATCTCAAATCTCTTATCAAATAGAGGCTGATAGAGAACAGCATACTTTTTTTTTAACATCTTTATTGGAGTATAATTGCTTTACAATGGTCTGTTAGTTTCTGCTGTATAACAAAGTGAATCAGCTATACATTTACATATATCCCCATATCTCCTCCCTCTTGCGTCTCCCTCCCACCCTCCCTATCCCACCCCTCTAGGGGTTCACAAAGCACCGAGCTGATCTCCCTGTGCTATGCGGCTGCTTCTCACTAGCTAGCTATTTTACATTTGACAGTGTATATATGTCCATGAGAACAGCATACTTTCTTTCAAGATCATGAACTTCCTCATAGAACTTTGCTTCTATCTGTGCCCATTTAACTTGAAGGTTTTTGAGAGCATTCACGCGTCTTTTAACTACCCTAGGCAAACTTTCAATGTATCCTGTTGGTGTTTCTACCAGACCATCAGGTCTTTCTTGAAGGGCTGCAAGAATCTGAGGATTTTGCATCATCTGAACAGTCAGCTGATGCGCTTTGATTTTTCTTCACCAGTTTCTTCTACTTCTTCAACATCATCCAAATCTTGACCAAGTTCAGACTGTGCTTTGTTGTCGATGTCTGCCATGTTGTATGAACGCCAAAAATCTCGTACCTCTTGCGTGGTACCGGGAAGGGTGAGGGCGGCGGGGTGGGGGGGCCAGCCATCTGGTCCCGGCTCTCAGCATCCTGACGGCGAGCGCTCCTTAGTCCCCGACCCTGTCACGGCCTGATTCCTGCAGCTCTCCGGTCCCCGGTAACCATTTTCTCTCCCCGCCCATTTTTTCCCCCTCAGAACAACAGTTCTTTCCTCTGACGTGACTTTAGCACATCTTGATTGATATACCATGTGACGGGGATACGAGAATGAACAAGACAAACAATGTGCCTTCCCCCGTAGTTTTTTACAGTCTCGAGGCCTTCCCCCATAGTTTTTTACAGTCTGGAGGGGAAGGGATAGAAGATAGTCGTCCATCATGGTCACTATGGTAGACGCGCTATCTGCTATCACAGAGTAATAAAGGGTGTTATGGGAGCACGGAACAAGAATACCTAACCTATCAGTATAGGTTTCCCAGGGGAAGTGATACCTAAGCTGATAGTAGAAGGAAACTAGGCTGGGAACAGAGAAAGCCTGAGCCAAGTCAGAGGCAATACTACGGAAAAAGTGTAGTGGAGAGAGAGGGAGGACAGAGTAGGGGATGTTTGTGCAGCAGAAATGGTGTCTGCCCTGCCAGGGGCTACATTACCTAACATCCGTTTTCCAGCATCCCTTCTGTCAAGGTGGCTGACTGAATAGTTATTACCAACGGAATATGAGCAGAAATGACGTGAGTCAAGCAGGACCAGGGCTTTTAAGGAGGGTGGGATAGTTCCCCCCATAATATCTTTGCTATCCTTTTCCCTCTTTCTCCGCTGGCTGAATTCAGAGAACTCTGAGGCCCTGGGGCACGGCAGAGTCACCAGATAGAGCCTGCGCACTTGAATCGCCAAATAAGGGGAGGCCACAAGATGACAGTGGATGGTAACACAAATAAGAAGTAAATGTTAATGGGATAAATCAATACTGTTTGGGGGGTTGTTTTTTATAGCAGCTAGCATATCCCAATCTGAAAGAAATTTAGTACAATTAGAGAAATGTGGGGTTGGGAGAGGAATGGGAAGAGAAGGGTAAGAGCTTGGGTCAGACAGGAAAGTTTGAACCAGATCAAGAAGACCTGAAAAGTGTAGGGGAAAGTTGGGAAAGGTTTTGGCATGGACCCAAAAGCCAACTGGGTACACTGTCTAACTCACCTTTCTGGATTATCTGATTCTAAAGTCTCTGTGCTTTTCTTTGTCTTTGGAGCTATTTAAAACTCATAAATTATAGGTAACTGTTAGTTATTTTTATTCAGTAGATATGATTGACAGAGTTGATGACAGAAGGGTTGAGACTGGGAAACAGAGAGAGGAGTCAAAAATGGCTTCTAGAGTTCTGGCTTGAGCAACTGATTAGGTGCATACTAGCTGGGGTCTGGGAGTGGAAGACAAGATGTAACTAGGGAATGGGCATGTTGAATTTGTTATGGTTAAAGGCTCTCCGAGAGTCTTGTCAACTTAGCAACAGGATAAGTGGGCTTAAAGCTCAAGAGTGAGATCTGAGCTGGTGATACTTATGGGAGAGTCATTTTGTAAATGTCACAATTGGGAGAAGGTAAAATGAGAAAAGAAAAGGGTCTGTCACAGAACCCTGAAAAACACCAACATTTATGAGATGGACAGTGGCAGAGAGAACTTCAGAGGAGAATGAGGTGGAGCTGCTAGAGAATACACAGAAAACAAGAGGAGGTGGTTAATTGGAAGCCAGGAAAGAATTTCTAGCACTAAGAACAATCAACGTATAAAATGCTGTAAGAGGTGAGATGGAGGCTGAAAATGCTCGTTGAAATGAACAAGATCTTGGATATCTAGTTAAGAGCAATTTTATTGGAGAGGTAAGGACTGAAGCCAAGCTGCAGTTGACTGAAGAGTAAGTAGTTAGTGGAGACAACGAGGAGAGACCACATTCTCAGGACGTTTTGTCAAGGAAGGGGGTAAAGGATGAGAGCTGGAGGGAATTCGAGTCCAGAAAGTTTGTTTTATTTTTCTTTTCCTTTAACATGATGGAAACTTGACTATAGTATATGCTGATGGGAAGGTGCCAGTAGAGAGGGAGAGTTTACAGACAGAAAAGAGACAGAATACTTTCGAAAGGGTTTAAAGGAAACCTACATAAATGGGAAGACATCCTTGTTAGTGGATTAGAAAACGATATTGTTGAAATGGAAATACTCCCCAAATTGATGTACAGATTCAGTGCCATTCCAATCTAAATCTCACCTGTGTTTTTCTAGAGAAATTGGCAGGCTAATTCTAAAATGCATATAGAAATGCAAAGGGGGAGGGGTAATTGGGAGATTGGGATTGACATATACATACTACTCTATATAAAATAGATTACCAATAAGGACCTACTCTATAGCACAGGGAACTCTACTCAGTGTTCTATAATGGCCTATATGGGAAAGGAATCTAAAAAAGAGTGGATATAGGTATATGTATAACTGATTCACTTTGCTGTACACCTGAAACTAACACAATATTGTAAATCAACTATACTCCAATAAAAATTATTTTTAAAAAAAAGAAAGAATAAAAATGCCAGGGACTCAGAATAGCCAAAACATTCTTGCAAAAGAGCAGGGTTAGTGGAGTTCCAGTTTTCACATTTTACAACAAAGCTATATAGTCAGAAGGGTGTGGCACTGGTATAAGGCTAGACATGTGGATCAATAGAATAGAATTGCGAGTTCAGAAGTAAACCTTTATATTTATGGTCAACTGATCTTTGATAAAGAAGCCAAGATGTTTTATTTATTTATTTTTTTGGCCGCGCCGTGCAGCTTGTGGGGACCCCGACCAGGGATTGAACCTGCACCCTCAGCAGTGAAAGCAAAGAGCAGAGTCCTAACCACTGGACCTCCAGGGAACTCCCAAGAAGCCAAGATATTTCAATGGGTTAAAAGAGTTTTTTGACCAAGTAGTACAGGAACAACTGGACATCTACATGCAAAACTATGAATTTGGACTTCTGCCTCATACCATACACAGAAATTAAATCAAAATTGATAAACTCTTGAGTCTTTTAAAGAGAAAACTGGCAAATTAGAAGACTGCAATGATAAATTGAACCAGTACCCAGCACAAAAGAGAGAAAAAATAAGCATTGATGACATGGAAGGCAGATTAACAAGATATAGGAGCAGATTCCAATTCCTATAAAATGGACTATAAAACAGAGATGATAATAATACTTTTCTGGTGGGTACTGTGAGGATTTCATGAGTTTATTCACATGAAGGCTTTCAACAGGGCCTAGTGTCAGCATTCAATAAATATTAGCTATAATTGATTTGAAATTTATTTGTGTAAGTAGTATGAGGTAGAAAGCTAATGATATTTTTAATATAGACTGTTTAAATTATATTAGCGCCTGGAAAAAGATTTCTTACATCTGTTCTAAGCTTCCCGGCAGATTTTTTTTTCCTTGTTTTAATATTTCCCTGCAGATTTTTATAATCCCATTTCTACCTCCTCCCTACTCCCACCCCAACTAATATTATTTCATTACATGTTATTTTTTTTAACATCTTTATTGGCGTATAATTGCTTTACAATGTTGTGTTAGTTTCTGCTGTATAGCAAAGTGAATCAGCTGTATGCATACATATATCCCCACATCCCTTGCCTCTTGCATCTCCCTCCCACCCTCCCGATCCCACCCCTCTAGGTGGTCACAAAGCACGGAGCTGATCTCCCTGTGCTATACAGCTGCTTCCCACTAGCTAGCTATTTTACATTTGGTGGTGTATATGTGACAATGTTACTCTCTCACTTCGTCCAAGCTTACCCTTCCACCTCCCCATGTCCTCAAGTCCATTCTCTATGTCTGTGTCTTTATTCCTGTCCTGCCACTAGGTTCATCAGAACCATTTGTCTTTTTTAAGATTCCACATATATGTGTTAGCATACGGTGTTTGTTTTTCTCTTTCTGACTTACTTCACTCTGTATGACAGATTCTAGGTCCATCCACCTCACTACAAATAACTCAATTTCGTTTCTTTTTAGAGCTGAGTAATATTCCATTGTATATATATGCCACATCTTCTTTATCCATTCATCTGTCGATGGACACTTAGGTTGCTTCCATATCCTGACTATTATAAATAGTGCTGCAGTGAACATTGTGGTACATGTCTGTTTTTGAATTATGGTTTGCTCAGAATATATGCCCAGAAGTGGGATTGCTGGTTCATATGGTAGTTCTATTTTTAGTATTTTAAGGGACCCCCATACTGTTCTCCATAGTGGCTGTATCAATTTACATTCCCATGAACAGTGCAAGAGGGTTCCCCTTTCTCCACACCCACTCCAGCATTTACTGTTTATAGATATTTTGATGATGGCCATTCTGACCGGTGTGAGGTGATACCTCATTGTAGTTTTGATTTGCATTTCTCTAATGATTAGTGATGTTGAGCATCCATTCATGTATTTGTTGGCCATCTGTATATCTTCTTTGGAGAAATGTCTTTTTAGGTCTTCTGACCATTTTTCGATTGGGTTGTTTGTTTTTTTGATGTTGAGCTGCATGAGCTGCTTGTGTATTTTGGAGATTAATCCTTTGTCAGTTGCTTCGTTTGCAAAAATTTTCTCCCATTCTGAGGGTTGTCTTTTTGTCTTGTTTATGGCTTCTTTTGCTGTGCAAAAGCTTTTAAGTTTCATTAGGTCCCATTTGTTTATTTTTGTTTTTATTTCCATTTCTCTAGGAGGTGGGTCAAAAAGGATCTTGCTGTGATTTATGTCATAGAGTGTTCTGCCTATGTTTTCCTCTGAGAGTTTTATAGTGTCTGGCCTTACATTTAGGTCTCTAATCTATTTTGAGTTTATTTTTGTGTATGGTGTTAGGAAGTGTTCTAATTTCATTCTTCTACATGTAGCTGTCCAGTTTCCCCAGCACCACTTATTGAAGAGGCTGTCTTTTCTCCATTGTATATTCTTGCCTCCTTTATCAAAGATAAGGTGACCATATGTGTGTGGGTTTACTTCTGAGCTTTCTATCCTGTTCCATTGATCTGTATTTCCATTTTTGTGCCAGTACCATACTATCTTGATTACTGTAGCTTTGTAGTATAGTCTGAAGTCAGGGAGCCTGACTCAAGATTGCTTTGGCTATTCTGGGTCTTCTGTGTTTCCATACAAATTGTGAAATTTATTGTTCTAGTTCTGTGAAAAATGCCATTGGTAGTTTGATAGGGATTGCATTGAATCTGTAGATTGCTTTAGGTAGTATAGTCATTTTCACAATGTCGATTCTTCCAATCCAAGAACATGGTATATCTCTCCATCTGTTTGTATCATCTTTAATTTTTTTCATCAGTGTCTTAGTTTTCTGCATATAGATCTTTTGTCTCCTTAGGTAGGTTTATTCCTAGGTATTTTATTCCTTTTGTTGCAATGGTAAATGGGAGTGTTTCCTTAATTTCTCTTTCAGATTTTTCGTCCTTAATGTATAGGAATGCAAAGATTTCTGTGCATTAATTTTGTATCCTGCTACTTTACCAAATTCACTGATTAGCTTTAGTAGTTTTCTGGTAGCATCTTTAGGATTCTCTGTGTATAGTATCACGTCATCTGCAAACAGTGACAGTTTTATTTCTTCTTTTCCAATTTGGGTTCCTTTTATTTCTTTTCCTTCTCTGATTGCTGTGGCTTAAACTTCCAAAACTATGTTGAATAATAGTGGTGAGAGTGGGCAACCTTGTCTTGTTCCTGATCTTAGAGGAAATGGTTTCAGTTTTTCAGCATTGAGAACGATGTTGGCTGTGGGTTTGTCATATATGGCCTTTATTATGTTGAGGTAGGTTCTGTGCCCACTTTCTGGAGAGTTTTTATCATAAATGGGTGTTGAATTTTGTCAAAAGCTTTTTCTGCATCTATTGAGATGATCATATGGTTTTTATCCTTCAGTTGGGTAATATGGTGTATCACATTGATTGGGTTGCATACATCCAAGAATCCTTGCATTCCTGGGATAAACCCCACTTGATCATGGTGTATGATCCTTTTAATGTGCTGTTAGAGTCTGTTTGCTAGTATTTTGTTGAGGATTTTTGCATCTATGTTCATCAGTGATATTGGCCTGTAGTTTTCTTTTTTTGTGACATCTTTGTCTGGTTTTGGTATCAGGGTGATGGTAGCCTCGTAGAATGATTTTGGGAGTGTTCCTCCCTCTGCTATATTTTGGAAGAGTATGAGAAGGATAGGTGTTAGCTCTTCTCTAAATGTTTGATAGAATTCGCCTGTGAAACCATCTGGTCCTGGGCTTTTGTTTGTTAGAAGATTTTTAATCACAGTTGTGATTGGTCTGTTTATATTTTCTGTTTCTTCCTGGTTCAGTCTTGAAGGTTGTGCTTTTCTAAGAATTTATCCATGTCTTCCAGGTTGTCCATTTTATTGGCATATAGTTGTTTGTAGTAGTCTTTTATAATCCTTTGGGTTTCTGCAGTGTCAGTCATTACTTCTCCTTTTTCATTTCTACTTCTGTTGACTTGAGTCTTCTCCCTTTTTTTCTTGATGAGTCTGGCTAATGGTTTATCAATTTTGTTTATCTTCTCCGAGAGCCAGCTTTTAGTTTTATTGATCTTTGCTATTGTTTCCTTCATTTCTTTTTCATTGATTTCTGATCTGATCTTTATGATTTCTTTCCTTCTGCTAACTTTAGGGTATTTTCTTCTTTCTCTAATTGCTTTAGGTATAAGGTTAGGTTGTTTATTTGAGATTTTTCTTGTTTCTTGAGGTAGGATTGTATTGCTATAAACTTCCCTCTTAGAACTTTTAACTTTTGCTTGTCTGTAAAGGTTTTAATTTCTCCCTCGAATCTGAATGAGATCCTTTCTGGGTAGAGTAATCTTGGCTGTAGGTTTTTCCCTTTCATCCCTTTAAATATGTCCTGCCACTCCCTTCTGGCTTGCAGAGTTTCTGCTGAAAGATCAGCTGTTAACCTTATGGAGATTCCCTTGTATGTTTTTTGTTGCTTTTCCCTTGCTGTTTTTAATATTTTTTTTTGTATTTAATTTTTGATAGTTTGATTAATATGTGTCTTGGCATGTATCTCCTTGGATTTATCCTGTATGGGACTCTCTGTGCTTCCTGGACTTGACTATTTCCTTTCCCATGTTAGGGAAGTTTTCAACTATAATCTCTTCAAATATTTTCTCAGACCCTTTCTTTTTCTCTTTTTCTTCTGGGACCCCTATAATTCGAATATTGGTACGTTTAATGTTGTCCCAGAGGTCTCTGAGACTGTCCTCAATTCTTTTCTTTTTGGCGGTACACGGGCCTCTCATTGCTGTGGCCTCTCCCATTGCAGAGCACAGGCTCCAGACATGCAGGCCCAGCGGCCATGGCTCACAGGCCCAGCCGCTCTGCAGCATGTGGGATCCTCCCAGACCGGGGCACAAACCCACGTCCCCTGCATTGGCAGGCGGACTCACAACCACTGCGCCACCAGGGAAGCCCTGTCCTCAATTCTTTTCATTCTTTTTTCTTTATTCTGCTCTGCAGTAGTTATTTCCACTATTTTATCTTCCAGGTCACTTATCTGTTCTTCTGCCTCAGTTATTCTGCTATTGATTCCTTCTAGAGAATTTTTAATTTCATTTATTGTGTTGTTCATCATTGTTTTTTGTTCTTTAGTTCTTCTAGGTCCTTGTTAAACGTTTCTTGTATTTTCTCCGTTCTATTTCCAAGATTTGGGATCATCTTTACTATCATTACTCTGAATTCTTTTTCAGGTAGACTGCCTATTTCCTCTTCATTTGTTTGGTCTGGTGGATTTTTACCTTCCTCCTTCATCTGTTGCATATTTCTCTGTCTTCTCATTTTGTTTAACTTGCTGTGTTTGGGGTCTCCTTTTCGCAGGCTGCAGGTTCATCGTTCCCATTGTTTTTGGTGTCTGCCACCAGTGGGTGATGTTGGTTCAGTGGCTTGTGTAGGCTTCCTGGTGGAGGGGACTGGTGCCTGTGTTCCGGTAGATGAGTCTGGATCTTGTCTTTCTGGTGGGCCACACCACATCTGGTGGTGTATTTTGGGGTGTCTGTGAACTTAGTATGATTTTAGGCAGCCTCTCTGCTAATGCGTGGGGTTGTGTTCCTGTCTTGCTAGTTGTTTGGCATGGGGTGTCCAGCACTGTAGCTTGCTGACCGTTGGATGGAGCTGGGTCTCAGTGTTGAGCTAGAGATCTCTGGGAGAGCTCTCGCCGATTGATATTACATGGGGCTGGGAGGTCTGCGGTGGTCCGATGTCCTGAACTTGGCTCTCCCACCTTGCAGGCTCATGCCTGATGCCAGGCCTGAGCACCAAGACCCTGTCAGCCACATGGCTCAGAAGAAAAAGGAGAAAAAAAGAAAGAAAAAAAATTTTTAATCAAAAATTTAAAATAAAATAAATTATTAAGATAAAAATTAAATAAAATAAAAAAAGAAGGGAACAACCAAACCAATAAAAAAATCCACCAGTGATAACAAGTGCTAAAAACTGAACTGAGATAAACATAAAAATCATTACATGTTATTTTAATTTGACCTTTCACACCATAATTTATGGTTAAAATGTGGTCTTCTATATTATACTTCTTTATCAACTTTAACCGTAGCATTCTTGAAGGGAATAATTTTTAAAGACTTCTACCAAGGAAAATCTGACTGTCAATAAAAGCATTTAGGGCTTCCCTGGTGGCGCAGTGGTTGAGTCTGCCTGCCGATGCAGGGGACGCGGGTTCGTGCCCCGATCCGGGAAGATCCCACATGCCGCGGAGCGGCTAGGCCCATGAGCCATAACCGCTGAGCCTGCGTGTCCGGAGCCTGTGCTCTGCAACGGGAGAGGCCACAACAGTGAGAGGCCCGCGTACCGCAAAAAAAAAAAGCATTTAGAGCAGATGAATGAATCTGTAATATGATGTATTCATTACTTCCCAGAAATAAAAGGATTAGTGAAACATCAATTCAAATCCTTACTAGACTCCTCATTAGACTATCTTATCAGTTCTGAGACATCTGGAAAATATAGCTGGAATATTCAAGATAGTCTGTCCACACATCCTCTTCATAAAGCAAACATTGTTTTGGCTGGAAATACTCCGTAATAAAATAGAAACCAGCTGCTTTCCTTTAATATTCTATTGAAATATTTCAAAAAGAACTTCATTTCATTTTCTCAAATCATTCCCATAACCATCGCCTCAATTTTTTTTTTCTTATAAATTCTTGATGGCATGTGAATCTTTTAAAATGTCCCACTTGGCACATTTTGTGGTTTTGTTGAAATGTTTGCCTTTTAATCACGCAGGATGGAGGCTTCAAAACAACACAACTACTTTATAGAAATAATTAGTGGTCTGCCCAAAGCCTGCAGTGCCATAGAATTGCTATTCATTTAATATGTATAGTACTTAAGGAATTTATTATATACCTGAAAGAAGTTTAACGGAGATAAAGAAATTTGGAAATTTGTTTTTGTTTTTTGGCCATGCTGTGCAGCTTGTGGGATCTTAGTTCCCCAACCAGGGGCTGAACCCAGGCCCCGGCAGTGAAAGCACCAAGTCCTAACCACTGGACCGCCAGGGAATTCCCAGAAATCTGGAAATTTGAATTCTGCTTCATAGAGTAGTTTATTAGTAAAAGTCAGTAGAACATTTAAGCTATGTTATAAATTAATTTCTTTTCCCCTCCTCCCCAAAATTGTGCTTTGGAATAAGGAAAAATACGAAAGAAAATGCACTAAGGGCAAACAATAGTGGGAAATAATCTATCACAAACTGAATGATATCTTTGCTATCAAAATGTATCACAGAAATTCAGGGACTTCCCTGACAGTCCAGTGGTTAAGACTCTGCGCTTCCCCTGCAGGGGACACTGGTTCGATCTCTGGTTGGGGAGCTAAGACCCTGCATACCCTGCATGCCTCCTCCGCAAAAAAAGGAAAATCACAGAAATTCATAAGTAAATGTAAAACAATGCCAATCTTCTTGATAATTTTTTTATTTTGAAAAATATAGTTATTTTTCATAAAATTATGTTGTCTGTGTTAACATCTAATGAATTTATTATTGTTATTTTTAAATCAATGTATAAATATTTTAATTTTTAAAATAAATTTATTTGTTTAGTTATTTTTTGCTGCATTGGGTCTTCGTTGCTGCACGCGGGCTTTCTCTAGTTGTGGCAAGCGGGGGCTACTCTTCATTGCAGTGCACGGGCTTCTCATTGAGTTGACTTCTCACTGCAGTGGCTTCTCTTGTTGTGGAGCACAGGTTCTAGGTGCACAGGTTCTAGGTGCACAGGCTCAGTAGTTGTGGTGCCCGGGCTTTGTTACTCTGTGGCATGTGGGATCTTCCCGTACCAGGGCTTGAACCCTTGTCCCCTGCATTGGCAGGCGGATTCTCAACCACTGGGCGACCAGGGAAGTCCCCCTAATGAAGCTTCAATCTCTTTACTCTCATGAAAACAGAAGGCAATCAGGCCTTGAAATATTTCTACCGCAATTTAATTATTCACCTCCAGTCCCTCAAGGTATTCCTTGTCTCCTAATATTGGTAATTATCTCCTTTAGCCAAATAAAAATGTGTGATTTTTATTTGTAATTGCTCCAGGTATTAGAAGGAGTAATTGTTAAGTGTTGCCCAAGTACCGTGAAGATGAAAAATGCTATGTAATTATCACCGTGGGAAAATGACTTTCCATGCACTTAGCTGAAATCACTACCTGGGTTTATGGAGTTAAATCTGAACCTTCAGGACTTCTGGGATGAACGCGGTGACGTAGGTTTAGCATCTGTCTGGTTTTTCTCAAGTCATGCAAAAGCATCAAGAAGGATGGCCAAATCAATGAACTTTTGTTCAGCAAAATTGGGAGCAGATCCACAGCCTTCAAAATATGAATCGGAGCTGCTAAGAGCAGCTGAGATCAGACAGAAGGCAGAACGAAGGAGGTGGTGATGCGATGGGAGGCCCAATCAGCAGCAGCATAGTCCAGGAAGCAGCAGCAAACATAAGCCTCCGAAGATGAGGGTGTCACCTTGAAGAGAAGGTGTGCGTCTCCTCTTATCCATGGACTTGGGTAGTAGGACTGGAGGTAGGAGTCCTCCCAGAACCTGATTTATTTCAGAGTAGAAGAGGAAGGGGTCTACACAAATAATTAAACAGAGAAGCCATAGGCATTAGTCTGCTAGGGCTGCCGTAACAAAGTACCACAAACTGAGTGGCTTAAACAACAGAAATTTATTGTCTCATGGGTCTGGTGGCCAGAGGTCTGAAATCGAGGTGTTTGGAGGGCTGGTTCCTTCCGAGGGCTACGAGGGAGAATCTGTTCCGTGCCTCTTGCCTAGTTGCTGGTGATTGCTGGCGATCTTTTGGACACAGGGCAGTGGGCTTCTCAGGAGATACACTTTCCAGCAGAGCACAGAGCAGGCAGACCCAAGGAGGGGACCACTGGCCCTTCCTGGAGACCCAGTTTCTATTGATGCAGCAAAGCTGAACAAACAATTCACACCAAGGTAATAGCAACTAAGTACCCTCACCTCCTTGTTGGCCTTTCAAAAAAAGGGAGCCAGGGTGGGTGCTACTTAACTCCATTGGAATTAAGCTACCATGGTAAAATTTTAGTACAGTTTTTAGATAAATCTTCCCCTCTGGAAAGGCATGAGGGGAGGTACTTGGAAAAGCTGTCACTACTTTGGTCCCTTACATCACATAATTGGTTAGAGAAATGGGAAGTGGCAAGTGGTCCCGGTAAGCATGGTGGAGAGCTGGCTCCAGTAAGCCTGCTGGACGGCACTTGCGAGGGGCCAGCCAGCCATGACGGAGTGATGCCGCGGAAGATGCCAAGGAAATCTGCATGAATGCTGAATTCCTGTCATGCTGGTGCCCTCCTTCTTCAGGCGCTTCACCAGGCCCGTCACCAGCCTTCCTACTCTCTGTCATTGGCAACAGACCCAGCCAGTGACTGCCAGCAGTAGAGAGGAAGGGGAGGGATATGGGCATTGAACAGCCATCCTCCCCGGCCGGCCCAGCCCACTGGGATCTACTCCTCCTCTGAGCTCCCCTGCCTTGACCACCGTGGCCAGGGCTTCCATGACGCACAACTCCAGAGGACGCCACTCACTTGCAGACCCAGGCTGGTTTTGTTCAGTATCTGTGTATGAGTTTGTCTTACCACCTCGGCTAGACAGCTCCTGGTGGGCCAGGACAGATTTGTAAATCTTTTTCTACACCAAACCACCTAGCGCTAAGCCCAGCCCGATAAATATTTGCTGATGGATGGGCAATCCAGAAAAGGGGTCATTGACCCTGAATCACAGATAAATGCACGGCTTAGTCTTGTAAGAGCATCTGTTTTAGAGCTCTGCAAACCCGATTCTGCCCAGCTTTGGCATCTGGTACAGCTATTAGTCATTCAGAAATGTGACCTTTCCTGACACAGGGTGTCTCCGAGCAGGAGTGTGACTTGACGCACAGCGGCTTTCTGCCCGTGCTAAGGTCAGTTTCCTCTTCCCTAAAAGGGTTCAGTTTTGAGTAGGGATTTCACGAGCCACAGGGAGAGCTGACGCACTCTGCAAAGCTCTGAGTGGGGTTTGGATTAGTCATGGTCGTAACCGCTGTTTATGCAGCCTTGGAGCGGGCCCAGGCTCTCATTTCTCCCAGAGGCCCATGGTGCTTCTCCCTGTGATTTTTTTCTCTATTTTTTTGAAGCATGGGACCTCAAAACCATACTTGAATACTTGTCCTCTAATGTAAGAGTTTGAGCAGCTAAATGATACCTTATTGGGCCCTTTCAAGCCTGCCCACCTTCCATCGGGCAACGAACACGCAGTAAAAACACTTTCAGACACTTTCACAGCACTGTCTGTGTGCTGGGCTGCCCTGCTGGAATCAATTGTAAGTGGGTGAAAAACAATGGGAAAAAAACAAACAAAAGCAAAGATGCTGAACTGAGAATTAGAGGGCCGGTGTTTTAGTCAGTAGCTTGTTGCACGGCCCTGAGCCGATTACTCCTCTGTGCTCCATGTTTCCATCTGCACGGTGGAGCACAGACGAGCGTGCTCTGCCCCTGCCATCCACAGGGCGCCTGTTCTGAGCCATGTGTCCCTCTGGGAATGAGAAGTAGGAGGGTGGGACGGGGCAGGCCAGCACCAAGCCCCCTAGCCCTTCCCTGGTGCCCTTGGCATGCATGACTGGGGGTGGGGATGTCATCTGTGGCCACAGGACAGAGGTGGCTATGTTTTTCCAGGTCAGAGACTGAGTTTGGAATTGTTCTCATGACACAGTCCCTAAGCTCTCTGGTTCCTAAACTAATTATTAAGACCAATAAATTGATTCTTCTTTTCTAAGAATGCCGGTCTCCAAGTGCCCAAGGGTGAGAGGGCAGCCTTTAGTGACTCCAGCTGCCTGGGAGGGCAGCGGGGACCCAGCACCATCCCAGGAGACATGGGCTTGGCTTGGGTTCCAGTTATACCCTCAACTCACAGAGTGACCTTGAGGGAGTTCCTGCCCCTCCTAGGGCCTCAGTTTTCCCATCAGTGCAATGAGGGGGTAGACTGTGGGAACCCCAGGGTTTCTTTTGACTCGGAGGTTTGAGGATCTGTTTGCCTTTCCTTCTCCATCAGGCCTTTTTTCTTCCTTGCTTCTCCATCCTCTCAGTCTTCTAATTCCTTTCCCCATTCTTGCTGGAGATCTTTTTCTGGCTGATCTTGGCTGTTTCACTGATATGGGCCCCAGTTTTCTCAGTGGGCAATGAGAGTTTGACTAAGGCTCTAAAGGCTCACCCAGCTCTGATGCTCTGGTCATCCTGGGATCCCATGGTGTAAAGTCCCATCTGGTGCACAGCCGGGGTGGTGCTGGGTAATCTGTGCTGGGCCCCTCCATTCACCCATCGCAGGAGGACTCATCCCTCAGATGCCCCAGCTGCTACCTCACCTACTGGTCCAGACTTCTCAGGAGGACTCCATGGACATGTCTTAGACTGAGGCCAACAGACAGACTCTGTTGTGATTACTTTTTTACCTGTCAGCTTGATTTATAGTCTCCACTTATTCAGTCAAACACTAACCTAGGTGTTGCAGTGAAGACATTTTATAGATGTGATTAAAGTCCATACTCAGTGGACTTTAAGTACGATAGATTATCCTAGATAATCTGGGTGGGCCTGAGTCAATTGCTCGAAAAGCTTCAAATGCAGAGCTGAGGCTTCCTGGGGAAGAAGAAATTCTACCTGTAGACAGTAGCTTCCATCCATGCCCCTGAATTCCACCTGCCCTTCTTAATGACCTTCCGTATAGATTTCAGTTTTGCCCAGCAGTGGCTTCTCTTGTTGCGGAGCACAGGCTCTAGGTGTGCAAGCTTCAGTAGTTGCAGCACGTGAGCTCAGTTGTTGCAGCACTCAGGCCCCAGAGCGCGGGCTTCAGTAGTTGTGGCACACAGGCTCAGTAGTTGTGTCTCGTGAGCTCTAGAGTCCAGGCTCAGTAGTTGTGGCGCACGGGCTTAACTGCTCTACGGTATGTGGGATCTTCCCAGAGCAGGGAGCGAATCCGTGTTCCCTGCATTGGCAGGCGGATTCTTAACCACTGCACCACAAGGGAAGTCCCTGCTGTGACTTTTAATGGTAGAACCTTCTAAATATATCTTGCTGAGAATGGAATATTCTACCACCCTCACTACTCAATTTAGCAGCTATTCTTGACTATCTAAAATGAAGGCAAACAGCCAAGCATAACCAAGCATGTGAGGCTCCAGGGAATACAAGGATCCTGGGTCTGTGAGCGAAAACAATCCTGCGAATTGGGAGAATCTATGGAGTCAGGGGCTGGAAAGGGATCTTGGGCAATTGAAACTCAAGTACCCGGAGTTCTTTGCCTTTTTGTTTTCAAGATCTGAGCTTTTAAGCATCTCTCTCTTTATCCTACAAACACAAACTTACCAAATACCTGAAGTATAATTTTTAAAAGTAATAAACGATGCAGATTCCATTAATGTTTGTCCCTGTTGGGTGAGCAGGACAGGTCGACCTTTTTTTGTACAGTTTATAAAGTGGAGAATATTGTCCTCTGAAGTCCAAGAGAAACACAATGCACCTAGCAGATCCTTCCATCAGGGGCTGAGGGGCTAGGAGTGGCCTGGGATAGGGAGTGACGGGGTCCCTACAACAACAATGGATGTCAGTGAAAATTACATAGAAGACAAGCCAAGTTTCCCAGAATCTTCTGCTCTCAGACTATCCCAGGCCATGGGGTTGAGGGCTTGCTGAGCTACAGTGAGCAGAAGACTTTGAAAAGGCTCCTGGCCCTCCCTGGTGTGCAGCCTTGAAGCAGGGCGGGACAGCTAGTGTCGAACCTTCTCAGCCCTCACCTGGAGCATGCCGCTCTTCCTCCTTCACTCGTGCATCCATTTTCTTCTTGCTTCGGGCCAGTGCCGACACGCAGAAGGGACTGGCTGCTTCATAACCGGAGCTTCCGATTGCTCAGCCGGCACCCCGCCCTATATCTGGGGCAGCTGCTGAGGGCTTGTCTGGGCCAGGCAGGTGGGCATCAGCACAGGCTGCCAAGCATGAGGCGTGCCCCAGCTGCTCAGCTGGCCTCTTGCAGGCTGCGATGGGGGCACTGACTCATCTTTCTCCTCCCACAGCTTGCAGCCAGGCAAGGAGAGCTCAACTCAGAGCAAGGAGGGGCATCAGCCCCTTGGGCCTCCTTTCTGCCTTCAAGGCTGGCAGTGAGCTCCTGCTGTGAACACTTCGCAGCTGGTCTCAGCTTTGCTCTCTCGACAAGTCACAGTGACCTCAGCTGGTGGATCTGGGGAGCCGGAGGTTCAGTGTGGTGCAGCTTACCTGGCCTTTTGGGTGTGCTGGGAGATGAGCAGGGGGTGGCGTAGGGGGCATACTCGCAATTTAAACGTGTAACTCACTGGGGGTGATATTTCGGAAAAATATTAATGTGCTTTTCCCTTTCTGAGTATGTATATTTTCTAATTTTCCTGAGGCATTCATTTACATGGATGAGATGAAGATTGTTCTAGAAGGAATGCAGAAAGGAAGAAAGCATTAATATTTACTTTTTGACACTCAGGATCTTCATAGCCTTGTTAAAATATTGAAATACAATAACTGTACATATTCAAAGTGTACAATTTGATGAGTTTTGACCTACATATACATCTGTGAAATGGTCATCACAATCAAGGTAGCGAACCGATTCATCACCCCCAAAAGTTTCCTTGCTCTCCCACCAGTTCCCCAGGCAACCACCAATTTTCTTTCTGTCACTATAGATTAATTTGCATTTTCTAGAAATTTATATACATGGAGTCGTAGTACTTACACCTGTTTTGTCTGTTTTCTTTCATTCTGCATAATTCTTCTGGCACTCATCCCTGTCATTGTATGAATCGGTAGGTCATTCTTCTTTACTGCTGAGTAGTATTCCATTGTATGACTATCCCACAATATGTTTATTTACCCCTTGATGAACATTTGATTGTTTCCAGTGTGTGGCTATTATAAATAAAGCTCCCGTGAACATGTGTGTATAAGTCCTTGTGGGCTATATGCTTGCATTCCTCTTGGGAAAGTTCCTATGAATGGAATGGCTGGGTCGCATCATCAGTCAGTGTATTTTCATCTCTTTAAGAAACTGCCAAGCTGTTTTACGAAGTAGTTGTAATTTTTTCTACTCCTGCCAACAAGGTAGAAGAGGTCCAGTGCTTCACATTCTCACCAAGTCTTACTCTGCTCAGTCTTTATCATTTTGGCTATTCTAGTCCATGCTAATGGGTGCAAAGGGGTATTTAATTATGCTTGCAATTTGCACTACCCTAATGACTAATGACATTCAGAGTAAGATTTGTAGCGAGACATTACTCCAGCTAGCCTGGCTATTGCTTGGGAGGATTTTCTACATTCCTTTATACTGAAGCAAAAGACCACTGGTGGCTAAAACATGGGTGTGGCGTGTGCATAATGACATACATACGCGGATATTCATTGCAGCATTCTTTGTAACAGCAGAACAATGAAAAGGCTAAGTGTCCATTAATAGAGGCCTGGTTAAATAGATTATAGTATTAGGTTCTCCAGAGAACTAGAACCACAGGATGTGGGTATATATAGAAAGAGATTTATTTTAAGGAATTGGCTCACATGATTGTGGAGGTTTGGTGAGTCCAAAATCTGATGAAGGAGGCTGGCAAGCTGGAAACTCAGGAAAGTTGCAGTTCAAGTCCAAAGGCCGTCAGGCTGGAAACACAGGAAGGAGTCAATGTTGCAGTTCAAGTTTGAAAGCAGTCTGCTTGTAGATTCTCTCTTGCTCAGGAGAGGTCAGCTTTTTGTTCTTTTCAGGCCTTCAACCAACTGGATGAGGCCCACCCACATTATGGAAGGCAATCTGCTTACGCAAAGTATACCACTTTAAATGTAAATCCCATCCAAAACCACCCTCAGGGAAACATCCAGAATAATGTTTGACCAAATATCAGGTCGCCCCATGGCCCACCCAAGTTGACACAGAAAATTAACCATCACAGGTATGAATGGAATACTATGTAGCCATTAAAAAGGAAAGGGAGGGCCTCCCTGGTGGCGCAGTGGTTGAGAGTCCACCTGCCGATGCAGGGGATATGGGTTCGTGCCCCGGTCTGGGAAGATCCCCCATGCCGCGGAGCGGCTGGGCCCGTGAGCCATGGCCGCTGAGCCTGCATGTCCGGAGCCTGTGTTCCGCAACGGGAGAGGCTACAACAGTGAGAGGCCCGCGTACCGCAAAAAAAAAAAAAAAAAAAAAAAGGAAAGGTAGCTCTATATGTACTAAAATGAGTATATCTCCAAGATAAATTACTAAGTGAAAAAAGAAAACAGCTGCAGACAGTAAGTAAAATATGCTACTATTATTAAAAAATTTTTAAATAATGTGTG
The DNA here is from genome assembly GCF_011762595.2 of Tursiops truncatus. Classification (NCBI taxonomy): domain Eukaryota; kingdom Metazoa; phylum Chordata; class Mammalia; order Artiodactyla; family Delphinidae; genus Tursiops; species Tursiops truncatus. The sequence goes on along the minus strand of NC_047047.1, from coordinate 73,866,202 downwards.
TGGTTATGATTGTAGCTGCATAGTACATATCTTAAAGGACATACAAGACATTATTATGGGGGAGAAGGCAGTTGCCTCCAAAGAGAGGAACTGAGTGGTTAGGGAATAGGAAAGAAATAGACTAATTTTTAAAATTTCATCTACATCTTTTGTAGTTTTGAAATTTTATGGCATGTACAGAAGCCTTTGCTTTAAAGCCCAGCTCCATAGATCAGAGATGTGTCTCAGCCTTTCCTCCCAGAGGGCTGCAGGCACAGGGGCAGCCACTTTAGAGCAAAAGTGATGACAAGGCGGGATGGGTGGGGATGGAGACCAGAGTATGCTCCGGAGCAGCATGGACAGGATTCAAGAGTACAGCTCACCCGTTTGCTCCGGGGTGGACAGCCCAGGCCAGGGGCTGGGGAAGGCAGGCCTGGAGCTTGGAGCAGGAGGGACAGGACGCTACAAGAGCTGGGATGAGGTTGAGTTGGCCAAGGAGCACAATGGCTCCACCAAGCATTACTTTTCGCTTTGCAGTGAAGTCTGGCCTCTTCGCTTCTTGGTCCAAGGATGGGAAAGATGACATAGGTCCCACAGGCCTTTAAACCCACCCAGAGGAAATCTCTTTCTAAACTAGACTCTCCCTGACATTTCGGGTTTGTAAATCTATGTAGAGACCCTCCCTCCTGACAGGGGGCCTGCAGAGGAAATCCCTGAACAGGGTGGACTGGTGAACCCTCTGCTTTATAAGCTCTTTAAGGTTTGGACTCCACAATAATAGGGCTTTGCTCAAAAAACAAACAAACAAAAAAAGCCAGCCTGTGTTGCAACTTGATGGTTAGCATATGGTAGTGGTTAATGGCGTGCTGTCAACGTGCTGTGCGATTCCAAATTCCTCCAGCCCTCTTCCGCTTTCCCATGCTCCTCCCTCCCTATTCCCTTCTCCCATGTCCCCTAATTTCCCCCAAACCCTGGACTGACTTGATTCCCTACTTCCCCATCTCATCTTGACCACCCCACACCCTCCTTTGTCAGATGTTTTCAAAGCAGTGAACAGAACCCCAGTCCCACTGCCACTCACTCAACCAACACCCACCCCCACACACACATTTTAAAGCAGACCTTTAGTTTTTCTGCTGTTTTGTTGGAGTTTCTTCAGGGAGGAGGGGGAAGGGAGTTCCTTTTTTTTTTTTTTTTTTGGCTGCGTTGGGTCTTCGTTGCTGTGCACAGGCTTCTCATTGCATTGGCTTCTCTTGTTGTGGAGCACGGGCTCTAGGTGCATGGGCTTCAGTAATTGTGGCTCATGGGCTCTAGAGCGCAGGCTCAGTAGTTGTGGCACACGGGCTTAGTTGCTCCACAGCATGTGGGATCTTCCCAGACCAGGGATCAAGCCCGTGTCCCCTGAATTGGCAGGCAGACTCTTTTTTTTTTTTTTTTGCATTACACAGGCCTCTCACTGCTGCGGCCTGTCCCGTTGCAGAGCACAAGCTCCGGACGCGCAGGCTCAGCGGCCATGGCTCACGGGCCCAGACGCTCTGCGGCATGTGGGATCCTCCTGGACCGGGGCACAAACCCATGTCCCCTGCATCGGCAGGCGGACTCTCAACCACTGTGCCACCAGGGAAGCCCTAGCAGGCAGATTCTTAACCACTGCACCACCAGGGAAGTCCCGGGAATTCTTTAACAGATTTTTCTTTTCTTCTTTTCCTTTCCCTCTTTCCAGAAGACCAGCATTTCATGGCTCAGGACTCAGTAAAGAAACTGCTAAGTCCGACTAAATCAGAAGGAAAAAGTTAAAAACAGAGTTTTCCCACTGGTCTAGCTGTATTTAAAAATGTTTCTCTTTTCTTTGTAACGTGTAATTAAAATTTTGTTTATTTCCTGAACTCTTTTAAGAGGTTTGAGTGCATTTTTGAGAAAAGTACAGCTTGTATCTTCACTATCTTGCATCATGTGTCCAGCGCCGCATTCCACAAGACAAATATAACCAAGGCCTCTTAGAGCTTCCAAGATATGAAACTGCCGGTGGCAGCTCATTCACGTTGCTGTAACCGCCACCCTCATGTGACAGAGCTGTCCCTTGGATGGACAGCCCAGTTCCACACCCCCTGCCAGAGCTTTCACATTTGAGGCAGAAATACAGGGCCTGCTATACATTCTTGTCTGGTGTGTGGTCACATATGCCCCGAGTCTCCAAATCAGAAGTTATTTATACCAAATGCTCAAACCAAAAGGATTACTTAAGCCGTGATCCTTGAGTCCTTCTGTCCTCTCATCTCCCACCTCCAGTAGTATGTACCATTGGTCCTATCACCAAAATATGTTTTACAAGCGTCCCTTTCTCTCCATCCCCGCTGCCATCACTCTAATCCAAGCTACCATCTCTGTCTCCTAGAATATACAATAGCTTCCTAACTTGTCTCTCTGCTTTCACTCATGGCAGAAAAAATTTACTGAAAAGTCCTCTATTTTTCCCTTCTTTGCTTCATTCCCCTGCCCTGCGTTTCATTTTTCAAGCAGATAGACAGACTTCATAATCCCACGGTCCTGGAATCATAGGAAAGCTGTAAAGCAACCTAACGATGTCTGTACTTGTGGGCGCCTGAATCACAGACGCTTCTTTGCTAGAGGTTCTGGAGGATAGAGAGTGTGTCTGGATCCAGCAGCAGAGCCAGAGGTGAGATTTTCTCAGACTGGGAAGGGAGACAGTTGATTGGCATCTGAGAGCAGTGAGGAGCCCAGCCAAGGCTCCAGGGAACGAGATCACCAGATCAGATAACTTGGCAGCCTGGGGTGCCAAGGGGGACTTGTGGGGCAGAGGCATTGAAGGGACTACCCTTGTCTTGAACAGTCAGGGTACCTGCTGTAACCATGACAACTAGAGGCCCTCGCCCAGTTTTCTGAGCACCTAATAAGGATTCCCTCTTGGTCCTGAAAGGGGAAGAAATCTCAATAATGACCTGTCCGGAAGGAAGCCTTAAGGCAGAATAAGGCAAGATCTGGATGTGAACCAAGATTTGCATCTACTATACACTTACCATGACCAGTCTTCCCAGTTTTCTCTGTCCTGACAGATTTCCTAGGACATGGGACTTTTAATCCTAAAAGGCAGTCTAGGATGAGTTGTTTACCTTGTTCAAAGTTCCTTCTACAAAATGGTAAATTTTTTAAAGATAAAATCATGTTACGTCTCTCATTCAAATCCAGGTTCCTTACCATGGCCTCCAAGCCCTTTGTGAGCTGGAGCCCACCTCCTTCCGAAGTTATCTCCAAGTGCGCCTAGACTACTCCTGACCTCACTCCTTTCCATCAGCCACCCTACCTCTGTTCTGTCTTCGACAGCCCAAGTTAATTCTTTTGTTCCTTTTTTTTTGGCTGCGTCATGCACATACAGGATCATAGTTTCCTGGAATCTCACTTCCCTGACCAGGGATCCAACCCATGCCCCCTGCAGTGGAAGTGCAGTCTTAACCTCTGGATCGCCAGGGAAGTCCCAGGCCGAGTTTATTTTTATCTCAGTCTGTGACCTACTGTTCCCACTGCTGGGACCACCTTCACCTCTTCCTCCTTACCCTTTCCAAGGCTGTCTCCTCCTCTCCTGCACATCTCAGCCCAGAGGAACTGTCTCTTGCCATCCCCTTTAAAGGAGTTTCCCACCCCCCCCCCCCACCCCCCGGTCCCAGTGCCTCTCGCTAAAGCACTGTCTTTAATATGCTGCTGATCACATGTGGAAATAGTGGGTCCGTGTCTTTGTCTGTTGTCTGTCTCCCCCTTAGCTTGGAAGCCCCAAACTCTGGCTCAGAGCTTTACACAAAGCTGGTGCTTAATGGATAGTTGTCGCCTGGCTGACTGCAAGTTTTTGCAATTTTAATTTTTTCACTTCTCTTTTCTTTTTCGTATTTTACTAAACAAGAGCAGTGAATAAGCAGATGTCAGTGTTTTGAGACTAACATGTATTTGGGTGGATCAAGTGAAAATCAGTCACTCAGCCTGCTTAGTGTTGGGGTTTGTTAGAATAAGCGTTGTTTTCTCTGGCGAACATTGTAGGCTATTTCCCTTTCTTCAGTCCTCCTTGGGGATTTTCTTTCTAATCTCTATGACGGATCTAAAGAAGCCATCAAAGGTAATACAGGAAGGGGGAAAAAAACAGAACAATGGGGCACAAAGTAAGATGGTTAAAAACAAATCCAAATGCATCAAAAAGCACAATAAATTTATTTGTTCTTAATTTTCCATTTAAAAGACTGTGATTATCAACTTGGATTAAAAAATTCAGCTATATGCTTTTTACATGGGACCCACCTGGGAATAAGGGTACAAAAAAGTTGAAAATCAAAGAATGGGAAAATAGGTCAGGCAAATAGTAACCAAAAGAAAGTTGACAGCGGCCAAAAATGATTTTCAAACCAAAAACATTAGCAGGGAAAAAGAAGATCATGACATAGTGGCAAAATGTTCAATTGACCAGGAAGATACAGCAGTTCTAAACCCGTATACCACTATTTAAGTAGCCTCAAAATACATATTTAAAAAAACGATAGAATTACAGGGAGAAATGAACAAACTCGCCATAATGATGAGCGATTTTGACACACTGCCATCAGGTATTGATATGTCAGGCACAAAGAATGTTAGAGATTTGAAAAAGTAATTAACAAGTGTGACTTAATATACTTACTAGTATTTGGGAAACGATTCTCCATTGGTCTCTCATGCTTCTCCAAGTCTTGTGAGTGCAGATTTTGTTCTGCACATCTGTTCAAGGATGGCTGTGTAGTGGACAGCCTTGGAGTACAGAGACAGTGTCTCCCTCCAGAGCAGTTCACTGTCTAGTATAATAAAGGTTAATGTCTCCCTCCAGGACAAGATTTGAGCTGGTTTGCTTGCAGCCCATAATAAAAAATTGGAGCTTCCTAAACTTGTGGTTCCTCAGCTGTGAAACAAACCCACTGCATGTCCAGCATCCACAGGATTGCCTCATATTGCCCTCGAGGGTTAAGAAGAATTGGCGTAAGCATGAAACTCAAGCTGCCTGCTCTGCCCTGACTAATAATGTCTTTGTCTCTGATTCAGGAGTCTCGTGTCTCCTGTCAGCATCCGTGACCCTGTAGCGGGCTAAGTTACTGGACTGCAAGTAAGATAAAATAAATATGAGACCTTTCATATTTATATGTGGACCCCTTGCACCCAACTGTGGACAGTACACCATCTTCCTCGAGCAATACACATGGAACGTGGACAATCTACCTAGCACAGTGCCTGCCGCCCGAAAGACAGTCAATGAATGTTAGTTCTCACTCGCCTCTAGCACTACTGTTCCTCTCACTTCCTTAAGCAGTCAGCAGCCAAAGGGAAGAAATGAATTATGTGAACAGAAATCATAGAGTGTTAAAACCGTCTGAGAGATGGAGATAAGTGGGCACACAGGGTAGAACAACCCCTTCTGCGTTGGCCTACATTGTGACTTCATTATTTGATTTGAGGCAAGACCATTCCCAGGAACACAAATATTGGATTTCTTTTTTTTAGGCCGCACCACGCAGCTGATGGGATCTTTAGTTCCCCAACCAGGGATTGAACCCAGGCCATGGCAGTGAAAGTGCTGAGTCCTAATCACTGGACTGCCAGGGAATTCCCAGATATTGGATATTTATATTCAATTGTCAAGACACTTTCCCAAGGTCCTATGGAAATTAAATCTATATTAACCATTTTCTTATCACTCAGATCAGCAATAACCTAGCTTATTAAACCATTATGAGCTCATGCTTTTAAGGGCCTTCTGAGAATGTGAATTTCTTTCTTTCTTTCCTTTTTTTTTTTTTTCTGGCCGTGCCGTGGCTTGCAGGACCTTAGTTCCCCAACCAGGGATCGAACCCAGGCCCTCAGCAATGAGAGCTCAGAGTCCTAACCACTGGACAGCCAGGGAATTCCCAGAAAGGGAATTTCTTCATCCTGCCTCCTCCTAGAGCTACAAATGCTTAACTCATCTTGGATGAGCTTTTTTTTTTTTTTTTTTTCTGAAACTGGCTTCTTTTCTTTCTGTAGCAATTTTTGCCACCTACACTCAGATACGGAGGAATTGCACGTGTTAAGTCTCAATCCTATACCTAGAAGCTCACTCTTAACTGACTGGGCAGAATCTCCCGTGTATAAGAGTCTAGGTGTCTGCAAGAAAACTCGAGGTCCGACCCCTACTCTGTAGCCATGCTCCAGGGAGGAGGGGTGTCGAATGGTCCAGGCTTTGAATTCATGGCGGGAGGGCTGTTACACTTCTCTGTTACATGCCTGCTATACTCCTTTCCAAATCATCCCAACCCCATGTAGTCCAATGTGACTAGGGCTTTGGGGACAGTCGTGATCTTCATCACATTTCCCTTGTGGCCAGTCTCAGCTCATCACTGTAGCCCCTTAAATAGCATATCGACTGCCGAGACACTGGTGCCTAGGGTAAGTCTTACTGAGGATCTCCTGGCAAAGAGGAGATGTTATTCTGCATGTACTCCGAGACACCTGCTATAAATCTATTCTTCCCCCAAGTTCTTCTCCCCAGAGCAGCTCCTCCTTCCTTCTCTCTCTCTGCCTCCCAAATCTCCTCCTTTTTCCTCTCCAACCAATCTGCTCCAGCGAGCACTCTGTACAGTTCCTCCTTCTCTAAACCTGGGGCTGTCTGTGTACTCCACTCAGCAAATCCAAAGCCCAACGAAATAGTCCATCTACCGTTTTGCCAGACACCTTCCTGGGGGGCCACCACTCCCTTCTATCTGTGTGCGGGATTTGTAACACTAGGACACACCTAGCTGGACTCCCGCCCTTATCATGGTTCCTTATGGGGCCAGGCTCTCCACATCCGTTCTTGTATTCAGTTCTTCTTGCAGATGAAGAGACTGAGAGGCGAGAGCTGAAGTCAGTTGCTGAGGGTTACCCAGGGACAAGCAGTGGAGCCTGGATTTCAGTCAACGCCCCCTGACTCGAGGCCAGATGCTTCTTCCACTTATTAACCTCAGCAAAGGAGACACCTGTGAAGTGAGCTCATTTTTCCAACCATTGAAAATCCTAGGGGGATTTCCCTGGCGGTCCAGTGGTTAGGACTCCGCACTTCCACTGCAGGGGGTGAGGGTTCGATCCCTGGTCGGGGAGCTAAGATCTAAGATGTTTCTGTTTTTCTGTTTCCCACTGGTCTTCAGGGAAGGCAAATGAAACTGTCTGGATGAATTTCTTGGATTTGATCCTGTGCAAATTAAATTTGAGGCATGTTTTGTGATACATACTCAGTGAACATCTAGAAAATGTTGACTTGCCTGATCCAAGTCCTGATTGAGCGGACGGAGGGCAGCAAGCAAACCAGTAACTAACACAATGTGATGTGTCCCCAAACACTGCGGGGCACAATCCAGAATTGATTGTGCTGAGGAAAGGAGACCTCGCAGGGGAGGTGACATTAGAGAACTCGGCTGGGTCTAGAATAATTCTGTCAGGTGGAAAGTGAGCAAACTCTCAGCTTCCAGTTTGCAGGTGTCTAAGGTGTAAAGTTCCCTTCGTTGTTCTGGAGCCCCGATTACCCAAGCCTCTGCCACATGTGACCCAAATTTGACCTCAGTGCTCTTCTGGTCATGTTTTTGAGGTAGTGACTACGATGGTGGGGTCAAGGCGGTGTCATATCTTCCCAGGGTCCTCAGATCGATCCAGTGGGTCGGTCTCCTAGAAAGCTTACAATGATTTTGCCATAGCATCCAGTGACTAGAAAAGTCTTAGAATTAGAGGGAAGGTGATCGCCGTGTGCAGACAGGCCCAGGCAGAGGTAGCAGCTTCCAAACCTTCTCAGATAATCAGACTCCAGAGGTCTGGGGGGAGGGGAATCTGAGAAACCGCAGTAGATAACATCAACATTGCCCAACAGCTGAGACCCAGTCTTTAGCCTGGGGCTTTTCCTAAACGATTGTAGAGACCCTGGGGTGTCCAGTGTGTTAGAAGAGCAGTGAGGGCCTCTCTGAGGCTGCCTTCCTGGCAGGAACCTGCAGAGGTTTAACTGCAAAGAATTAGAGGACCGGTCAGAGGTGTGGGCGGAGTTAAGAGAGCCAAAGGGATGTCAAAGCCCCTAGAGCCATACACACTACTATACACAAAATAGATAACAAGGACCTACTGTAGAGCGCAGGGAGCTCTACTCAATATTCTGCAATAACCTAAATGGGAAAAGAACCTGAAAAAGAATAGATATATGTATATGTATAACTGAATCACTTTGTTATGCACCTGAAACTAACACAACATTGTAAATCAACTATACTCCAAAAAAAAAAAAAAAAAAAAAAGCCCCTAGAACCAGCATAAGAGGAAGCATGAATGGTTCTAGGCTGAAGGGACCAGGGGAGGGAACTGTGTCACCTGCAAAGAGGGTGTGTGTGTGTAAGGTGGGGATGAATACCTACTTCTTTCTCTCCTCCTGCCCTGCTATCTTATGTTAGTACCTCCCAAACGTGAGCAGAAGCGAGGGAGCAGGGGCACATGGGTGATGCAGTCCTATCTGTCAGCCTCCCAGGGGACATCAGGCAAAGAAGGGGTGGCAAGTGGAATATGTAAAAAATTAATAAACAGAAATCTCAACTAATAGAGTTGGGAGAACGGAAAGGGGAGCTCTCACAACCTGAGACTGTAGCAGAGCCCAACAGGAAGAAGAAAGATTCCTCCTCTTTCCTGGCAAGGTCTCAGCCAATGAAAAGCCATGGATTCTTTGCTTACTAGAGCCCTCCCACCTTCCTTTCCCCTCTATAAAAGCGTTCTCCTTCCCTTGCTGTGCAGGGACTTGCACATGGCTGGCCTGGTTGCAGATGCCGAGTGGCAATTCTCTGCTGACCCTGAATAAACCCATTTTTGCTGACAGTCTATTTCTTTCAGGTCATCAAATATAACCAGCACCACCGATGCAAGAGAATGGGAAGGGTAGGAGGAACAGCCACTGCTGAGTGAGAGAGCTCCTAAATTGGCAGGGGAGAGGCAGACTGCATGATCTCCAAGGGCTGTGCGAGGGTCCTTGCCATCCTTTGAAAAAGGATGAAACATGTCACTCGAAGATCCCACCAGACACCCAAATGGGTCCAGGATGACGCATTTCAGGGAGAGGGTTGGGTGTGGGAGGCTATTTCAACCGTGGTCAGCAGAACCCCCTCCAGCCCTCCAGCAGGTCTATAACCACACACAGCTGCCCTCAGAGCTGTTGCCACCTGAAGTCACACCCTGAGCTCAGGTCCTCTGGCCCCTGACATGTGGCCACAGAGAGACAACTTGTTGCTAAAACGACCAAACAAAGAGAACTCAAAAGATCTCTATGTCATGGCTCAAGTCCACTTTACAACAGATGTAAAAGTATGCTGCCCTGGACACCAGCCTGGGAAGTGTCCTCAAAACACCCTTGGTTCCCTCAGTGCCTATATGAGTGTAATTCTTGACTTTATCAAAACACTTTCTCCATTTGCCACAGGGTCCCAAATTGATCCATACCACAGCTCAGACTTGCAAAGAAAACAGGTTTTTAAATTTCGTAGAGGGTAGATTCAATCTTCCCAATAAGCTGCCACCCACGGGATAGAAAGAAAAGCAAAACATCTTCAGTCCATTCCAGAGACTTCGTCTCATGCATAAGTTTAAATGGCTCCTCCAGGTGATGGCACCTGGGCAGCTTATTCTCGGCTTTCCATCGCCTCCTCCTGCCTCCCTGCAGAAGGGCATCTGGGATGCGGATGGGGGTGGGGCTCGGGCTTGTGGCCCCGTGCAGAGGGATGGGCCCTCCAATCTTCCAGGTGGTTCCGATTCTCCCTGGTCTCCACTGGTTTGCCTCTGTCCTGGCCTGACGTGGCCCCAAGCATTGAATTTAGTGAGATGTGGGCCTGGGGAGCCCCGGAGGTCTGAGGCCAGGAGGGGTCTGGCCTTGTGTGGCCAGGTGTTGCCGACTGTGTTTATTTTGCAAAGTCCAGATGAAGCCTGTGCTGGGTGGCCCGTGATGGAGCCCACACCCAGCCTGACGTCAAACCAGGAGTCAGCTGGCCCAGTGGTGGAACTAGGGTCCTCAGAAGCCCCATTGTCACCTAAAAGTAGGGGTGTCTGTGCTGTACCTCCGGGCTCCGTAAATGGACCTCTTTCACCTTATATAATCTACCTCCTGGGCTCCTGGCCCAGGGCATCCGAGAACTGGTGAGTAGGCTGTGAGCCAGGGGAAACCAGCCGCGATCAGGCTGGTCCTGCCAAGTTGCGGCCCTGGAGGGGAGTCCTGGCTCTCGCGAGGAGCGGAAGGTCCCAGGCTACGTGAGGGCCTGACTGCTGTCTGGCAGGAGGTCTCCTGCCCCAGAAATGCCCTGCCCCAGTCCCAGCTCCCACTACCAGATCACGTAATACGTAGCTAAAGCTTACATTTAATGCAGCCGCAAAGCTGGATCACATGCACAAAAAAGCTGGGGGAGGGGGTACTGACAGCTGGAAAAAAATCATGCAAATGATCGCGCTAACGCTGTTCTTCACGTTTAGGGTTCAGGGCCTCGAAAAGTCTGGATCTGGCCCTGATAATGAGCTCTCCCTCCCAGAAGCTTAACTCAGAGAAAGAGCATTCTCTTGCTCATCCTGCGACCTTTGTCAGAGGGTGAACGCAGCCCAACTCCTGCTTCTTTGACATTTCCAAGCCCTGCCCTCGGCTGGGCCCTGGGCAGACGCTGAGAAGACACGGTTCGGCCCTTGAGTGTTCACAGCCTCACAGGGGAGGCAGACCTATAGGATGAACGATATTTACAAAGAATTTCTAGTTTTGAAATGCCCTCCACATGCCAAGATTTTTACATATACATTTGTCCCGACGACCCTAGGGGTGAGTATATCTCCAAGTTACCGATGGGGAAACACACTCAGAGCAGCGGTCAGGGCCACCCAGCCCAAGATTTGCATCTATGGGTTCAGGGCTGCTCCGCTGCCTTGTGCCACCTTCAGCCATGATACTTCGGGCATCCTGAGGGTCTCCTCCCAGACATCCAGGACTGCAGGGCAGGCTAAGTCTGTTCAGCTGTCCTCCTCAGGCACAGGCAGATCGGGCTTGGCGCCATGAAGGGAGCCCCGCCTCTTGATTGACATGAGGGTCCCTCAGGGCCTCCACACATCATGCATTATGGGAGGAGGGAGTGTGTGCTCGCTGACCTGGGCTCGGGGGCTGGGACTGGCAGAGCCCCACCCTCAGTGAGGGCAGGACCGGCTGCTGCTGCAGCAACACCCAGAGCCTCAGTGGAAAGCGGACAGCTGTGTGTGAGTCAGAAATGGCAGGAAACGGAAGACCCCAACAAAGGTTTAATGAAGGGTCCAGTACAGCCTGTGGGCAGGTTCAGGGGGATTCCAATGCCAGATTTAGCACATAAAAATACAGGATGTCCGGTTGAATTTGATTTTCATCTAAACAGCAAATGATTTTTTTTTAGGATGAATACTTGTATCTCTAATATTGAGGACACACACTAAAAAATTATTTGCTATGTAAGCAGATAGGGTAGGGGGTCTCCCCCAAAAGAGAACTAAGCGTCACTTTCTTGACATAAGAGAAGCCATTTTAGCCTGAGCCATTTTGTGAGCTAAGCCTGGCCACAATGCTTGTCCTGGAACAGGTCTCAGTAATAATGATCTTAAGAAAACAAAAGGACAAACTTATCAGGTGAGAGAAGTAACCAGAGCAAAGATAACACATCAGTTGTAAAGACTCCCAGTCCTATTTCAATGGTAAAGACTAGCCTGAAGCGCTGTCTCGAGCTGTTTTGCAGAATTTAAATCCTCCCTGGGCGCTCAACCACCAGATCAATAGGACCTAAGGGATAATAATGTCGACCTTTTCTGACCCTCAGGACTTCAATCAACTAAAGCTTGGACTCTGCCCACTGCCCAAGCTCCTTCATGAATATACATGTACTCTTAGTTTAAAACTGCTCCAATTTTGCTGTTCGGGGAAACACTGCTTTGGGAAAGATCTCCGCGTTCTCCTTGCTTTGCTGCCAAGTAATAATAAATCTTTCCTTCTCCCGATCTTTGGCTCAGTTGTGTCTTTTGACTCAACACCCACCAAGAGGCAAACCACAGTTTTCGGGTAATAGTTATTTCTCTGAAATTCAAATCTAGTGGGGAATCCTGTTTTTTTGTTTTGTTTTGTTTTGGGGTTTTTTTTGGCAATACAAAGTTAAGGACATCCAAGGAATAGCTACAGCAGGCAGCTGGGCGGGGAGGGTGATGGGAGAGACGGTGGGAGGGAAATGCCCCCCAGGAACCTGGTGGAGCTGGAGGTCCCCAGGGCCAGAGCTCAGCAAGGCAGGAGGGAATGGGCAGAGGGGGTGGCAAGAGGAGGAGTAATTAAATGTATGACTACCTCCCTCCTCTAGGACCTACAATTACTACTCTCACTGCCTACAGCACCAAGTTCCATGCTTTAGCATTAGGGAGTCTTTCCCCTCTAATCTCCTGAGACACATCCACTGCTCTGAGCAGGCAGTACTCCTGGGTGAACCATCAATTCACTGTGGCTCAATCCAGCCTCAGGGCCTTTGCTTATGCTGTCCCCTTGGGCAGCCTTGGAATTTAGAGTTGGAACAGTCCTCAGAGGAATCTGTTCTCACCCCCTTATGGGCCAGAGAGGAAACATCAGGCTTGGCACGTTGAAAGGACACACGTAAAGTCACTTCTTTTCCAGCCAACCAGCTCTCCTTGGCCTTTAAGGTCCCACCCCCGTCTCTGCCAGGGAGCCATCAAGGTTCTGCCGGGCCTGCCCTTAGACAAGTAGCTATGGCTCTCTCCCTTTCATCACAGGCTCATCTGTCCTACTTGCTGCCTGTCTCTGTGTCCCTTTTCCCTGACCAGAGTATAAAGTTCTTTTTCTAAGCCTTTCCTCAGCACAGTGCTGGGAATGTAAATGCAATGATTTTCTTTTTAAATTATACCCTTTGATTATAGTTCAACAATGTAATCATAGTTATTAAATCATTAAAGATCTGCCTAATTTGGTACTTGTGGTAAATGGGGGAAAAAAAATCAGGGTTTGGAATCAGATAACCTGGGTTTGTTTACTTTTTTTTTTTTTTTTTGATAAATCTTTGCTGAATCTACTCTGGTGAAAGAAATTCTTATTGCAACTGGCATTGTCACACAGGATGGGGGAATCCCATGTCCTGTCCTGGTAGAATGAGGACCTTTCTGATGGATGTTTAAACTCCTGCTTTCTTCACCACTTCTAGGACGTGACAGCATTTGAACAAGATTAACGTTTCAACATAAAGTTTAATTTTTAAATTAAAACCAAGAGTACCAAACATTGTTTTCATTTATTTTCTTACAAGGATTGTTGATGCAAATGATTTGTGATGATTTTTCCATGGAGAAAGAATTTACTCTGGCTTTTTCTTTTCTTTCTTTTTTTAGATGTGCTGATTTTTTAAAAATTATTTTATCGAAGTTAGTTGACTTACAATGTTGTGTTAATTTTTGCTGTGTAGCAAAGTGATTCACTTATACATATGTACACATTCTTTTTCATATTCTTTTCCATTATGGTTTATCACAGGATATTGAATATAGTTCCCTATGCTATACAGTAGGACCTTGTTGTTTATCTGTTCTATCAATATATATAGTAGTTTGCATCTGCTAATCCTAAACTCCCAATCCATCCCTTCCCCACTGCCCTCTCCTTGGCAGCCACAAGTCCGTTCTCTATGTCTGTTTCTGTTTCATAGATAAGTTCATTTGTGTGTCATATTTTAGATTCCACATGTAAGTGATATCATATGATATTTGTCTTTGTCTGACTTACTTCACTTAGTATGATAATCTCTCGGTCCATCCATATTGCCGCAAATGGCATTATTTCATTCTTTTTTTATGGCTGAGTAGTATTCCATTGTATATATGTAATACATCTTCTTTATCCATTCATCTGTTGATGGACATTTAGGTTGTTTCCATGTCTTGGCTATTGTGAATAGTGCTGCTGTGAACATTGGGGTGCATGTATCTTTTTTAATTAGAGTTTTCTCCAGATATATGCCCAGGAGTGGGATTGCAGGATCACATGGTAACTCTATTTTTAGTTTTTTGGGTTTTTTGCCCACACTGTGCAGCATGCAAGATCTTAGTTCCCTGACCAGGGATGGAACCTGTGCTCGCTGCAGTAGAAGTGCAGAGTCCTAACCACTGGACCACCAGGGAATTTCCTATCTTTCGTTTTTTGAGGAACTTTCATCCTGTTTTCCATAGTGGCTGCACCAACGTACATTCCCACCAACAGTGCAAGAGGGTTCCCTTTTCTCCACACCCTCTCCAGCATTTGTTATTTGTAGACTTTTTAATGATGGACATTCTGACCGGTGTGAGGTGGTACCTTGTTGTAGTTTTGATTTTTCTAATAATTAGCAATGTTGAGCATCTTTTCATGTGCCTACTGGCCATCTGTATGTCTTCTTTGGAGAAATGTCTATTAAGATCTTCTGCCCATTTTTTTTTTTTTTTTGCCTGCACCATGAGGCTTGCAGAATCTCAGTTCCCCAAACAGGGATTGAACCCAGGCCATGGCAGTGAAAGCCCAGAATCCTAACCACTAGGGCACCGGGGAACTCCTGTCTTCTGTGCATTTTTCGATTGGGTTGTTTTTTGTTGTTGTTGTTGAGTTGTATGAGCTGTTCGTATGTTTTCTTTTGTTTTTTGGCCACAACACACAGCTTGTGGGGTCTTAGTTCCCCGACCAGGGATCGAACCCTTGCCCCTGCCGTGGAAGTGGGGATTCTTAATCACTGGACCGCCAGGGAAGTCCCAGAGCTGTTTGTATAGTTTGGAAATTAAGCCCTTGTAGGTCACATGATTTGCAAATATTTTCTCCCAATCCGTAGGTTGTCCTTTTGTTTTGTTTATGGTTTCCTTTGCTGTACAAAAGCTTGTAAGTTTGATTAGGTCCCATTTGTTTATTTTTGCTTTTATTTCTATTGCCTTGGGAGACTGACCTAAGAAAACATTGGTATGACTTATGTCAGAGCATGTTTTGCCTATGTTCTCTTCTAGGAATTTTATGGTGCCGTGTCTTATATTTAAGTCTTCAAGCCATTTTGAGTTTATTTTTGTGTTAGCTTTTGCTTTTCTTAACTTGGGGGTTCCCTGGATGAGTTTCAAGAGTCTAGGAACTCTTTTAAATAGTGTAGAGAACGCTGTTCTTTGGTGTTCCCAGCAGCCCCCTCGGCCTCTTCCCGCTTCTCATCCTGCACGCCCTTGGGAGCCCTCTCCACGTAGGGTGGCCAGCTGTCACCACACACGTGCAGAGCACCGGCCTGGGGAGGAGTTAAATGCACAGTGTTTATTGACAATATATCCCTACACATATCAACTATTAATTCATGCTTGCTGATAGAGCAACTTGTATAATATTTTTATTTTCCAGAAACAGTTCTTTTAATTCAAAACAATGTTATGCAATTATCTGTCAGCAAGGATGTGGCTTTTGGTTTTTTGGGTTTTTTAAATTAATTAATTTATTTATTTTTTGGCTGCGTTGGGTCTTCGTTGCTGCATGCGGGCTTTCTCTAGTTGTGACGAGCTACTCCTTGCGG
The DNA here is from genome assembly GCF_011762595.2 of Tursiops truncatus. NCBI lineage: Eukaryota > Metazoa > Chordata > Mammalia > Artiodactyla > Delphinidae > Tursiops > Tursiops truncatus. The sequence continues at coordinate 73,850,618 of NC_047047.1, read as the reverse complement.
TGCGCGGGCTTCTCATTGCGGTGGCTTCTCTTCATTGCGGAGCACGGGCTCTACGCACACGGGCTTCAGTAGTTGTGGCTCACAGGCTCTAGAGCGCAGGTTCAGTAGTTGTGGTGCACGGGCTTAGCTGCTCCGTGGCATGTGGGATCTTCCTGGACCAGGGCTCGAACCCATGTCCCCTGCATTGGCGGGCGGATTCTTAACCACTGCGCCACCAGGGAAGCCCAAGGATGTGCTTTTTATGCATTTTGAATTTCCACATTCCTGAAGAAAAAGCTTTTTAAAAAAATCACAGAGGTCTGGTGCAATATTTCCTATTGCAGCAATCACCCTTTTCCTCAGGAACAAGCGACAATTAAGGTGCAGTGTTGTCATCTATGCTACAAGCTTCCAGAGCTCTTCTCTCCCCTTCCTTCTGTGACCATCCCTGACCCTCACACACATTGCCAGAGCTTTGATGACACAGTGCAGCACGTCCATACACAGTCCTTTATGAGTTAATAACTTTACAGTTTTCCCCAAGAATAATGGTCATATCTGTAGGACTCAAGGGCCATCTCTGGTGATGAAGGAAAGAAGGAAGGGAGGCAGGAAAGAGGGGAAGGAAAGAAAGAAAGGGAGAGAGAAAGAAAGAAAGAAAGAAAGAAAGAAAGAAAGAAAGAAAGAGAGGGAGAGGGAGGGAGGGAAGGAAGGAAGGAAGGGGGCTGACAGTGTTGAAAGGCTGCATGAGGCTCCCTTGGCCAGTCCCCAGGGTCCATCTGCTCTGCTCTCGCTGAAATATCCTCCCTCTGCCATTTCCACCTCTTGAGAACCTCACAGTCCTTCAAATACACCTCCTCCTTGTGTGACACTTTCCTTCCTTCTACTGTGATCACTTTCTGTCATCGGCTGGGACCTTTAAGACGACAGGGCCTAGTCCTGAGCCAGAAGAAAGGATATTGCAAAAGGTAGGCGGAAAGGAAGGGGTATCATGGGACCTGTATCGGGAATGATCGCCAGGGAGAAACAGCATAGAACAGATCTAACCTTGTTACTCATGGTCGGAGCCTTGCTGGTGAGGGAGCAGCTGGGTCCCCCATCTAGCAAAGGCCCTGGTTTGGCCAGTGAGACTCAACATCACTGTCCAAAGGAAGGGCATTAAAGGACCCTCTGGATCTGATTTCTCTCTGTATCACATTTTCTAAGGCTTGAACGTCAAATACTGAGAATATGAGCATCTCAGTTTTCTTCTTTATACTTTCCTAGATTTTAAAAATGTTTTGCTCTGATCAGAGTGCTTCGCCATGACGTCCCCATTCTCTTCCCCCATTCCTGCACATTTGGTTCTCCAACGGTGTTTCACTCCCGTCCAGGGTCATTGTCCAACAGAGCCTGGTCTCGGAGCAAGGCTGAAATTCAGCCTGGGCCCCATCGGTCAAGCCCTGCTTCAGAACAGAGGAGGGGTGCCTTTTCATGGTTCATCTGCCCAGATGGGGTACCTGTTTCTAATTCTCTCAGAGGTACCCTATGTGTTGGCCGAGGCTGGGCTGACATTCCCTGGGGATCGAGTCTAAATGAAGGTACCTCTCTGCCACCATCACCCACCTGGGATGTGCTGCTGGATCCCAGTGGACTCGGCCACGTTTGCCAGGCACCCCTGCCATCGCTAGAGGCACAGCCTTCAGCCCAGGACACCGCCATGATTGTGAGCAGGTGCTCGTGAGGTGCACAGTGGCTCTGCTTTCTCTGAGATCCTCAAAGCCACATTATGCCAGGAAAATTGCTACACATTGTCAGGTGGCTTCAAAGCCCCAGTCACACAGAGCTGTAGTGAAGCCCTGCATTCTATGTTAACTTCACTCTGGGATTAACTTAACTGAGGACGAGGGGGTGCTGGGAGAGGGAATACATCTGAGTGACAGGTGATCTTCACTGCTGACCTTCAATTATCCCTCCACTGTGGGGGCTGAGGGGTCCTTACTGAGTCTAGCTTGTCGTGTCTGGGCTGTCGTCTGGAGGATACACTCTGCCTCACATTTTAATGCTTTCTGGAGACTCCCCTGTCCCCCAGGCAGACAGATATCTGGTGGCTGGTCCCACCAGTGACCCAGACGGGCCCACACCTGGCTGCTCCCCGCTTAGGGACAGCCATGCTCCTCCCGCCTCCTCTTGTTACTTCTAGAATCAGAAAGAACAGGTTCGTCCATCTTCTTTCCTTCCTTTCAGGTTAAATGACAGCTACCACACAGTTCAGAAATGCTCAGGGTGGAACCCAGGGGAACAGGTGTGAACAGACACTGGTGGCTTCCTACCCTACAGCGCCCCCTTTCTGTCTTGGTCAGTAGCAGGCGGCCATAAATTCAAGGACCCCTTTCCAGCCTCAAGAGATGAATCTTAATTCGTTGAAAGCAGTGGTCTTGGGGGGAGTTCCCTGGCTGTCCAGTGCTTAGGCCTCATGCTTCCACTGCCAGGGACCGGGGTTCAATCCCTGGTCAGAAAACTAAGATCCACAAGCCGTGCAGCACAGCCGAAAAAAGAAAGGAAGGAAGGAAGGAAGGAAGGGAGGAAGAGAGGAAGAGAGGAAGAAAGGAAGAAAGAAAGAAAGGAAAGGAAAGAAAGAAAAAGAAAGAAAGAAAGAAAGAAAGAAAGAAAGAAAGAAAGAAAGAAAGAAAGAAAGGAAGGAAGGAAGGAAGGAAGGAAGGAAGGAAGGAAGAAAGGAAGAAAGAGAAGAAAGCAGTGGTCTTGGCACCCAGGCACCCAGTCTCTGCTCTGGGCTGGCCATCCTGTTCGGCGTGGCCACCCCAGGAGGGAGTCTCCCCCTGTCCCCAAGCCTGGCCTCTGCTCAGATCCAGGCACATCCTGGGATCCACATAAAGTGTGAGGCTCTTCTGTCTCACAGCTTTACCCCCAGCCCCCTTACACCCCTGCCAGGACTGTGTGGAAACTTCAGAGACCTTCCCTCTCTCATCCATCACTGGCCTGCACTGTTTACCACTGGGACACCCGCTCCCTTAGGCAGTGACCCTTCAGGCCAGGTGGTGCTGCGCTTTCTGTACAATGTTCCCGGTTCAGGAGTATGTGGCAAGGCAGGAAGGCCCCGGGCTCCAGGAGCACCTGGTGCACCTCGGGGCCGGCCCAGTGTTCACAGGCCTGTCTGTATCTCCCCCAGGCTGGGGGGGAAGAAAATCTCTCTTCCGTACTACTCTCAAAGGCGCCCCCTGCCGGACACCAGCGAAGCTCTTCCTTGACCTTGGGCATTTGTTAAAGGCACATCAGGCCTGCTTTGTAAAATTCCCTGAGGCTTGGGCTTCCCTGTGGCGCAGTGGTTGAGAGTCCGCCTGCCGATGCAGGGGACACGGGTTCGTGTCCCAGTCCGGGAAGATCCCACGTGCCGCGGAGCGGCTGGGCCCGTGAGCCATGGCCGCTGAGCCTGCGCGTCCGGAGCCTGTGCTCCGCAGCGGGAGAGGCCACAACAGTGAGAGGCCCGCGTACCACAAACAAACAAAATTCCCTGAGGCTCGTAACAGGGAGGAGAAAGCACTGGGAGAACACATATTAGTGTCTCAGGGAATTGTCCCTCTGCCTTTTCCGAGGAAATCTGCCTCTTCCTGTACCAACCTGCCTTAGGTTTGTGCCTAGTGGGAAGGGCTGTCTCTGATCACAGGGGCCCAGGGACTGGGCTGTGAGCGGGAGTGTTGGGATTGGCCAGTGGGTGGGGGCGGAGCTTGCTGACCAGTCCAACAGGGGGAGGAGGGGCAGGAGGTCACAGTCAGCTACCCGCCAAAGCCAGGGTTTGGCTTTCCGGAGCTCCTGGGACCACCATGTATATATGCGTCTGGCTCTGATGCAGAGAGCTGAGATCCAACAAGTCCCGCGGGGGCCAGACGCAGTGTGCTGGGCCCCGTAGGAGAGATTGACGAGGCTCTGGCTCGTTCAGGATCCCGCGGCCTGGTGGGAAGGCAGCCTCAGGCACTGACACGCAGACTGTGGAGAGAGAGGCCTGACCTCGGTGCACCTGAAAAGTTGATTCCTGTTTGGGGGGCGGGGGTGGGGTCTATGGAATCTTAAAAAGCTTCTCAGATGGATGAGGTTGGGCTTAAGGCGACCTTTGTTAGGGAGCTGACAGGAGTCCGAAGGGGGCTGGGGTGGGGGGAATGGGGGAGTGCATTTTAGACAGAGGTGACCGCTTCTGGGTGGCAGATATAATCAGGCTGAAACATCATTGGTATGTGGGGAGGGGGAGGGCCATGGAAATAAGCTTGTGGCCAAATCACAAAGAGGACTGAATGGGGAAGGGGGGGCGGCAGGGGGTGTATTTAACTTCAGTTTGAATTGTTATCACCCTCACGGTTTAAAGGCCCTTGTCCCCAGGCCCAGCTCTCACCTTTTCCTCCCCTCCAAGTTTTTAGCCAGTTCTTTCAGTATTTACCACCATAGGTCTAAATATTACACATATATTACTCCTGCTTGATTTTCCGATTTTAAATGCCATTCACTGTAAAAGATGATTTCACTCCTTCCCACTATACAGAAACATATTTCCTATCCCTTCAAATATAGTTACACTATAATTCTAGTTAGAAACATATTTTGTGTTTACGTTATTACTGTATCAGTGATATTCAAGCTGAATTACACAGTGTACCGTGGTAACTTTTCCTTTCTCGCTTATTTTTATGCTTTTCCTGAAATTCATCAGTCTTTGTTTTGTGTTGTTTAAATTTCTAAGTACTCATCACTAATTAAACTCCAAACTTTGTGTCAAGTATATAAATCTCTGTTCAAGATGTTCAGAAGCCCGTAGTGACCTACCAATTCAGTCTTCCTGGGAAGCCCCCGCTCCCGTCTGTAAAGCTCCCCCAGAAGCCCATGCACAGACATCACTGGGAGATTCCCGTCACCTCTCTCCTGGGTCAATGTCCCCTGGTCTTCTTCTTTCTTGCTTGACCCCATATTTTGGTGGGGCACATCCCCCAATAGCTTCCTGAGACAAGGTGCATTAGAGGTAAATTTTTTGACACTTGGAGATCTGGAAAACTCTTCATTCTATCCTTGCACTTGATTGTTTGGCTGGATAAGGAATTCTTGATTGAAAAACGTTTTCCTTTAGAATTTTGAAAATATTGCTCCACTGCCTTAAAAAAAAGTTGCTATTGGGCTTCCCTGGTGGCGCAGTGGTTGAGAGTCCGCCTGCCGATGCAGGGGACGCGGGTTCGTGCCCCGGTCTGGGAAGATCCCACATGCCGCGGAGCGGCTGGGCCCGTGAGCCATGGCCACTGAGCCTGTGCTCCGCAACGGGAGAGGCCACAGCGGTGAGAGGCCCGCGTACCGCATAAAAAAAAAAAAAAGTTGCTATTGAAAAACTGGGAAACATTTTGATCTCTATTTCCTTTGTCTGCAACAGAATTTTTCTTTTAAATCTTTTCTCTTTGTCCCCATTGTTTTGAAATTTCACAATGACCTGCCTTGATGTGGGTATCTTTTCATCTACTTTGTTGCAATGGTCCCTTGCAATATGGAAACTTTGACCAAGGATCGAACCCACGTCCCCTGCATTGGAAGGCTGATTCTGTACTACTGGTACCACCAGGGAAGTCCCAATTTCTCTATCTTTAAAATGAGGGGTTAGACTAGAATTCTTAGGGTCCTACCTACTCTAATGTCCCTGGGTTGTCCCTATGGGAACAAGATAGTATCTGTAAATGTGTTTGTCTGCTTACATTTAATGAATTATTTAGCCCGATGTTTATGGGAGCGTGTGTCCATCACATAAAGCCACAAAGCCTGCACCGCCTTCAGCAGTGGGGCAAACCCAGAGAGGCTGGAGCCAGTGAGAAAAATGACCTCCATCTCCAAGAACATGTTACTCCTTCCCCTCCAGACACCCTGGGAGTTGTCCCAGGTTATTCCTGTTCGGAACTCCTTCCCCGCTACCATCTAATCAGTTACCAGGCCTCCTCCATTCTGCTTCTGACGTTTCTCACCCTCCTGCCCCCCTGCCCTCCATCCCTGGTACCTGCTTAGGATGGCTTTCATCACCTCTCACCTGGCCACTAATAACTGCTTCCTAACTCATGTCCCTCCACTTCTGCTGTTCTCCAAAAGAACCTCCCACCAGCTACCAGAGAAATCTAAGCCACAAGACAGGCTATGCCCTTTCCCTACTAAGAACTCGTCATGCCCACCACCTCCCACCACAAAGTGGGAGAGATAAGAGAATTCCATAAATACCCACTCTTTATACATTAGTATCTTTTTTTTTTTTTTGGCCGCACTGCGCAGCTTGCGGGATCTTGGTTCCCTGACCAGGTATTGAACCCAGGCCACGGCAATGATAACCCGGAATCCTAACCACTAGGCCACCAGGGAACTCCCATATATATTAGTAGCTTAAGGTTGACGACGCCCATTGCACTGTTGTGCCATCTGATTCCCATACGGCCCTCTGACCCCAGCAGGAGGAACCCTTTGAAAAGTGAAAACCTGTGACCCAGGGCACTCCAGAAGGCATGTCTGGACACTAGATCCCTGACCCCAGCCAGTCCTCTTTCTGATGCTGCTTCCCTCCAAAGACTAGGTCTAATTAGTTGCTATGAACCAGTCTCACATGTGGATATAACCACAAGGATAGGACAGAGGCAAACCCCACGGAAAACAGCCTGTGACATCACAAAGCTAAGTGCTGGATGTCACCCTGACCGGGGTGGCCCACCACAGCACTGTGGCTTCTAGGGGACTTCCTGTAGTAGAAGTGTCCTTCCGTCCTCACCAGGACTCCAGGGGAGCCTGGAGTTTCAGCAGCCACTTCAGGAGGTACAGAGTCAGATGCATGATGTCGTGCCTCCCCGACTAGTAATCCCAGCAACATGTAAACCCAGTGCAACATGAAATCTGCTGGCTGGTAAGGGCGCCCTCATGTGTTACTATGGGGTAATGTCAACTTGGTCTTCGCAGCGGCAACAGGATTCCCCTTGGCATCTCTCGCCTTCCTGCATCTCTCTCCTCCCTGTGTTTCTCTCCTCCCTGCATTTGTCTCTTTCTCGCTCGCCTGTCAGACCACTTCATGTGCTCGGAGAAGAAACACAGGCCGGGCTTCTGAGTGTGACCCCTCTAGCCAGACTGAACGTTTCGTCCCTTTATACTCTACACATATGTACGTAAAAATGATTGAGGATCCCAGTATGTGTATGTGAGTTTTTATTTAATGATTTATACTGTATGAGAAACTTAAAATTATTTATTAATTCATTTAAAATAGCAACAACAAACCCATATTAACACGACATTTTAGTGAAAAATAACTAGGCTTTGAAAAGCAAACACAAAAGAGTGCAAAGCATGGCACTGTTTGATACTTTTGCAAATCTCTCGAATGTCTGGCTTAGTAGAAGCTAGCCAGGTTCCTATGTCTGCTTCTGCGTTCAGTCTGTAGCCACGTCACATGTCATGTAGCCTCTGGAAAAACTCCACTGTACACTCGTGAGAGAATGAGTGAAAAGGGCAACTAACGTGTTAGTATTTTTACGAAAACAGTTTTGACCTCAGCACCCCCTGAGAGGGTCTTGGGAACCCCGAAGGGGCCCCGGACCACTTTGAGAACTGATGAATTAAGAATATGGTCACATGAGCCACAGGCCTGGGTATGGCTCCGGAATCTAAAAAAAAATTTATGGCTTTTTTTTTTTTTTTTTGCGGTACGCGGGCCTCTCACTGTTGTGGCCTCTCACGTTGCGCAGCACAGGCTCCGGACGCGCAGGCTCAGCGGCCATGGCTCACGGGCCCAGCCGCTCCACGGCATGTGGGATCCTCCCGGACCGGGGCACGAACCCGCGTCCCCTGCATCGGCAGGCGGACTCTCAACCACTGCGCCACCAGGGAAGCCCCTATGGCTATTTTTGACGTTCAGGTTCCCTTTGCTTTGCTATCTGAATAACCTAGGTTGCACTGAGAGGGGCGAGGTTCGTCATGCTCCTGTGATGTTCTGGATTCTCTGCTTTCTGCTTCCCTGGGCTGCCTAGTCAAGGCCTTGAACCCTAAACTTCATCAGGATTTAATCACTCTTTTCACATAATGGCCTGCAATGCCCTACCCCTCAGAGAATCTCTAGTGATGGGGATTTCAGACACATGCAAGAGCCACCAAAGGGGACTTTTTAGGGCAGGAGATTTGGGGCGTGTTCACAGCAGTCTTTGCCCCCTGGGGCTGGCCCCGTGACAGTGTCAACTGAGATTTCTGGGGAGGAGGTGGTCTGTAGTGATACGCAGGGCCTTGGTACGGGGGCTCTGGAGCATGGCTGGTGTGGTTCTGAGACAAACGCTTACTAGCTGGGTGACCTTGGGAAGGTCTTTTGTCTTTCTCTGCTTTGGTTTCTTCATCTATGAAACAGGACTCTTTTTACCCACCTCCCTGGTTGTGGTAAGACCTACAGATAACGTATGCAAAGCACTGCGGTGTTGGCCAGGAAATCAGTAGCCGTGGAGCCCCAGCCATATCATTTCCTAATTGCTTTCAGGAGGACTCGACCTTCAAAACGTTTCTAGTCTCTGAGCGCTTCTCACGTCTGTTCTGTTATCGCCCTTGCCCCAGCCATCATCATCTTTTGTCTGGATTAATGCAGGAGCCTCTTAACCCATCTCTCTGCTTCCACTCCAGCCCTCAACCGTGATCTACTGTCCACGTAGTGACCAGAATGAATTTCTCATTCAGATTATGTGATGGCTCTGCTTAAAACCCTCTAATGGCTTCCCCTCTTACTCAGAACCAAACTCAAGTCTTACAGGGGCCTTCTAGGCTCTACAGGGTCTGCCCTGTCCCCTCCCTGACCTCACCTCCTACCTCTCACCACTGTATGTCTCAGTCACACTGGTCACTTCCTGTTTCTTCAACATGCCAGACATCCTCTGACCTCAGGACATTTGCACTCACTTCCCTCTGCCTGGAATCTCTCCCCCAAATATCACATGATTTTTTTCTCATTTCCTTCAGACCTTTGCTCTAAAGTCCCCTTTCAGAGAGGCTTCCTCTGGACACCCTATTTAACATAACACCCCATCCATCAGTCCCTGGCATCTTACTCGGCTTGATTTTACTCACCATATGGTAGGTGCTCAATGTTTGTTGAATTGGGTTGAATTGGATTATCTGGGCTATAACTTCTCCATCTTTATTTTTACTTTATTTTTTATTTCTTAGCTGCGTCACATGGCGTGTGGGATCCTAGTTTCCCCACCAGGGACTGAACCCGTGCCCCCTGCACTGGAATTGTGAAATCCTAAACACTGGACCGCCAGGGAATTCCCCACTTCTCCATCTTTAAAATGAGAGGGTTGGACTAGAATTCTCAGGGTCCTACTAACTCTAACATCCCATACTTTTGTTTATATCCCTGTATTGGAAAATGACTTGTGAGTGAGAACCAAATTGTATCTATAAATACGTTTTTCTGGTTACATTTAATGAATTATTTTAACATGGTGAGTAACAGGCCTGTTACAGTCTCCTGATTCAGCAGACATCACAGGAACAGAACCCCTGCCCATCTCAGTGCAGGGTAAGTTCTTTGGGTGAACAGAGAAAAGGGAACCTGAACTCCAGTATAAACATCACAGTTTTTTTTGGGGGGGGGGGGTTCTAGATCTGTTCCCAGGCCTGTGGCGCACATGACCATATTCTTAATTCAGCAGTTCTCGAAGTGATCTGGGCCCTCTTGGGGTTTTCAAGACCTTTTCAGGAAGCCCCAAGGTCAAAACAGAGGACCTGGCAACAGCCCAGTTCCTTTCCTGGACTCCTGGCTCTTCTCTTCCATTGGAGCAGCCAGAGTGACCTGTATCCAGTGCCACCTGACCTTCTCCCTTCCAGGTACTTCCCAGGGCTTTCCCAGCATTTCTACAGACATACTCTCAGGGCAGGTGGACAGAATGGTGTCCTCATACCTGGGGCCACATCCTGAAGCAGCCCACCACAGCTCAAATGCAATGGAAGCCTCCTGTTTCTGCTTTAAATGCACGGGGATTTTGCATTATTGGTTCCATAAGATAACCATTTTTAAACAGATAAATTTATGTATTTAATTATGTGACTCTCAAGCAAACTCAAGAAAGGCAAGTCCCGTTTATCTTGTGACTTCGGGATTTCCTTGCATATTATCAAATGCCTCCTGAAGCAGGGGTGCTGCCCCTCTTTCGTTTGAGAAAGGCTAATATCCAGGAAAAGTCCTCAGTGGGGCGCTGGCGGGCCTCCCTGCCCGCCCCCCTCCCGCTGGTGACCCTGCCCTGGAGCCTGGGGCCTTGCCCCTCCGACCTTTGCCACATTCTGGCTCGTCTCTCCCCCTGCAAGTCCCCTGTCCCCTGGGATAGGTCCTCCTGGGTCTCTGGTGTCATTCCCTCCCGAATACTCCTCTCCTGCCCCTGCCTCTATTTGGCATCGGTCGCTCCACTGTCCATTCTGTCACTTCGCTCGGGGTTTGCGCCCTTCACGGAGGGCGCACCACGTAAAGTAAGCGGATTCTTTCCACCCGTGAAGATCAGGCCTGTGGAGTCGGGAGGTCCGCGGTCGGGGGCGCCGCCGGGCCTGGCGGGGCGGGTGAGGGACAAGGGTCCGGTCGCCCCGTGCCCGCAGTTCCCGCTCGGGCCGCACGGTGGAGCGCGCTGGGCGGGAACGCGTGGCCCGCGCCACCTCTGCACCCCGGACCGCCGGGTGCTCCGCGCTTTCCCGCCTCTCTCTGGGCGCCTCCCTCCGGGAAGGGTCGGCTTGGGCGAGCAGGATACCGGGAGGAGGCAGAGCCTATGGGGTGGGACCCAGCTGGGGACGTGCGGCTTGACCGGGGCCCTCACATCTTGTTGACGCCTTCTGGAATGCAAACAGTGACAGTTGCCATCGCTGTCCCCCGACGGCCTCCGCATGTCATCTTGGGCCTGAAAGCTGCAGTGAGTGTGCTTTGCCACTTAGCAGCTGTGCGACCCCGAAGGAGTGACTGCACGGGTCTAGGCCTGGATGGCCTTGTGTGAACAAAGTAGAGATGCGACTGTCTACCAAGAGGACTTAATAGAAGGCCAAGGGTGTTCTGGGTGCCATGTGGGCACACCGTTCCTCCTGTTCTACTCCTGGGGTCTCTGGAACAACAGCCAGAACTCCACGTGGCCGCTACCCTCTCCAGAACCCCCATGGGGACCAGGCCCCTGCAAGTGCTGTCTTTCCTCTTAGGCCCGCAGAGCACTGTGGGCCGGGAGCCAGGCACGCGGGGCGAGGCCAGGCCTCCTGGGCATGGATGGTGCACTGATCATCTGAGTTCCAACAACGTCAGGGGAAGCACAAGGAACGTCCTGCAAACTTTCCAGAGCCTTTCTTGGGACCTCTGAGCACCTGGGTCGTTTCTGACCTGTAACCAGTGTGCTTTGTTGGGGGAGGGCGGGTCACGGAGTGGGGAGGAGGACCTGCCTCCCAGCTCTCCCTGTGCGTGTGCCAGTGTGCTCACTACCGCCTGTAAATTTGCAAAAGGGAACTCTCATTTGTTGAGCAGTGTGGGAGGTGTGGGAGGGAGGAAGTGTTAATACTGTTTGAAACCAATTTGGATGTGATTGAATGAGAGGCTTCCTGTTTCCATTTCTCTTTGATAATTGCCTATTAACAACAGGCTGGAGTGACCGGGCACCCCAGCCAGAGCCTTAGCTGTTGGCAGGTTCCCCTAGCTTTGAACTAGCTCTGTCTGAGCTCAGCCTGGGATGCTGGGGGAGCTCCGGCACCCCTCCTGCGGCGGGCAGGTGACATCTCGGCCCCCTCCTGACCTCCCGTGCTGCCTTCACGCATGGCTCCCCCAGCCTGGACTTTGACTTCCTGTCTCCCGCCCTTCCTCGCCCTGCCTCTGCTCAGATGCCTTCTGCTCGTGTTTGTTTCCTGGTTTTCTCCCCATCCCAACCGCAACCCCAGATCTCCCAGAGGGAGGCCCCCAAGTTCTCCATCAGCCAGTCCTGAGGGGCTCCAACCATGCTTCCTGACCTATCCACCCCTCACTTCTCTCAGGGAACCCTGACCACACTGCAGACCTGCCAGCATTCTCTGGAACCTGAGCACTGCTCGGGATTAGCTGTCCTTCCAGCACGTGGCATCGCAGGCCTCCCCACAGCCTTCCTTGAAAGTCCCAGCAGCCTTCCTCCTGACTGCCTATGGCACTAACCCACCCACCGCATGGGGCCACAGCCAGCCAGTCTCTACTTCTGGCCTTCCTGTGTGTTTCCTAACTGGTTCCGTGTGTGGACCTTGGTTCCTCAGCCAGACAGAGAGCTCCTGGAAGGCAGGCCATGGCTCAAGCTGCTCCAACACTCCCACTGAGTGCCTGGCTGGGTGCTGGGCATAGAGGGGCACTTAGAAGACCTTGCCAGGTATAACCTAAGGAGGCTGGGTCAAGGTTGGGGAGGGAGGCATGGACTGAGGCTGCGGGACTGAAGGAGTAGTGGTGGCCCTGAAGTTTTTGTAAATCACAACAAACACCAATTGCAGGAAGGAAAAGAAAGAGTTCTATATTTTAAAAAATAATAATAACAATAGAGAACTAAATCAAAGAGAATCACTGACAGGTCACTAGCTACAGTAACACCTCGCTGACCTGGAGCATCTGGAGCCGTTGAAATTCACAAAGGGAGCATCAAGTGTCTCAGAATAGTCAAGATTGATGTCATCAACTCCCGTGCGCTAATGCCCACACACTTTACCCTGAGTTGAACCCCTCGGTACCCTGCACTTAGGAATCCCTGCTTTTATGAACATTTGTAATAAATGTGAGCATCTGGTTTGTAAATCACAACAGATTAGGAGCACAAGTCAAAGTGTCATTAACCGGCTTTGGGCCGACATTCTGACAGCACGGAGAGGTGACAGCTAATGGCCATAGTAAGGGATGAGGCTGATGACCTATCCAGGGCTATCAGCAGAACTCCAAAAGCCCAGCAGCCCAGGGCCATCCGGCAGGGGCACAGAGCCACACCCAGACAGGACGCGCCCTCTAAGCCCGGCATCACTGTGCAGCTCAATATGGAAACGGGTGTTCATAATGATTAAACTTGAGTCACGAAGAAAAGTTAAATGATATTCAAATGACTCGTTTAAAAAAAAAAAAAAAGTTAAGGAAGCACCTTATTCATTTTAAGTTAGTTGTCTTCCAAAACAGATAAAATTTATTTTAGGAAGCTTAAAAGAAGACACCTTTTGCTAACTAGAATACCAAGTGGTAGCTTCCATTTCCAGTTTCCTGAACATTTTGTACACATGCTCTCATTTGGGAGCTGCAAAATTTATCAACACTTTAGAGATGAGGGCAGGTGACTCACTGAGGGTCCCACGGCCTAAGTAAAAGGGCCAGTCTCAATGTCAGGTGTCCTTGACACGTCCACCAGCCTCGCTTCCTCAGTCTCTCCAGGATGACTCCGCCCCCTCTTCCCCACCTTCACAGCACCCTGACTGCCCGGCAAGGGCTCCAGATGGATGTTTCTGTCCTGATACTGAAAATGTCCTCTTCCTCAGCTGTTCCCTTCTCTCCTGGTCTGTCACCCCACCACCCCCAGCAGCCCAGGGCCACTGGGCGTGACTTTCACCCACACCGTGTCTTCCCTATTAGCACACCCCAGCGCCGGGCATCTCACCATTGATATCACTTTGGTTCAAGCACTGGATCTCTTCAGACAGGTTCTTCAGGAAGACGATGGGCTGGACACTTATGCCACCAGCACCTCTAACCCAGAGTTAACCATTTACCGAGAGACAGTGTGGCCTAGTCAGCTCTAGGGTCAAACTTCCTGGGTTCAAATTCCAGCTCTGCTACCTACTGTGTGGGAGAGTTACGTAATCTCTCTGTGCCTTGGTTTCCCCCATCCGTAAAACGCAGATGATAGTGATACTTAACTCACGACGTTATTGTGACTATCAAAAGAGTTAACATGAGCAAAGCGCTTAACATTTTTCCTGACGGGAAGCCTTTGACGAACATCATTCGTTATTGCTCACACAAGGCAATTTACATAGATCATCCCCAGAATCTGCCTCAAATCCTTTTTGTAGGGTGAGACTGGTTTAAAGAATCTCGGATTGTCATGCCAATCCACTAGGGTAGCGATGAGCTTTCCCATTTTGTAGCAGAGGCTCCTGAAACACAGAGAAGTAAAGGGACTGACTCTAGGACAAGAGTGCCGGGAAGCGGCAGAATTGAAACTTGTACCTGGGTGCCATGGTCTGGATGTTTACGTCCCCCCAGGGTAGGGTATTAGGAAATGGAGTCTCAGGGAAATCATTAGGTCATGAGGACAGAGCCTCGTGACAGGGTTAGTGCCCTGATGAAACCTGTCCCTTCCACCATGTGAGATTACAAATAGAGGGCACTGGCTGTGAACCAGAGGCGGGCCGTCACCAGGCAACACATCTGCCAGGGCCATGGTCTTGGACTTCCCAGCCTCCAGAACTGTGAGCAATAAATGTTTGTTGTTAATAAGCCACTCAATCTCTGGTACTTTTATGTGGGATCCCGAGCAGACTAAGACACTGGGTCTACCTGACATTTCACTCATGATCTTTCCACGACGTCATAACTACCTCTCTCAGTAGAAATGTTCGAGAGAAGAACTTCCTTGGGAACGTAAGAGAGCAGTCTTCCCACTTCTGAAAACTGGAGTTCCCACTTTCAAATCCTGCTTCGAGAGATTCAACCACCCAGATGTTACATTTTCAGAACCTGAGAAGGACAGTTTGGGAGGAGACAGTACTTCCATCTTTCAATAGCAGAGAAGCCCAAGACCATCCTCATTGCCCCTGGGTGTTCTGCTGATCCGTCACTGTGTAACCATGGCCTCAACTCGTAGTGGCTGGAAACAATGCTCATCACTTTATTATTCTCTCTTGCACTTCTCAGTGTTGGCCAGGCTCAGCCAGGTGGTTCTCATCAGGGTCCTCCATGTAGCTGCCGTCAGATGTTGGCTGGGCCTAGAGTCATCTGGAAAGTCTCCTCACTCACATGCATGGTGGTTGATGCTGCTGGTTGGCTGGGACCTAGTGGGAGCAGAGGCTGGTGGTTAGTATAGGACCAGAACACCTACACACAGCCTTTCCATGTGGCCTGGGCTTCCTCACAGCATGGCGGCTGGATCCCAACAGCAGGAGTCCCTAGAAAATAAAGCGGAAGGCACATGGCGTTCTTCTGACCTAGCTTCGGAAGTCACATAAGTGTCACATCTGTGGTGACTTCTACTCGTCAAGGCAGTCACAAAGTCCCACCCAGGTTCAAGGAGAGGGCACAGAGACCACTACTCATGGGAGGAGTGTCAAGAGGAGTACGTAACGTAGGATATACCGCGAAGGCCGTCTTTGAAAATTAGTGTGCCACGAGGCAGGCTTTCCTGGAAGAACTTTCCATTTGAAGGAAAAATGTGATGAGTGGCAAATTGAAGCTCTAACAAGGACCCCTCCCTGTAGTCACGTCTGATGATAGCTCCTTCGGGGAACCAGCCACAAGAGACATGGTTGGCAGCAAGACTTACTGCTCTGCCAAAGCTGTCGTTGAAATAAATAGGATTAGGGCTGCAGTGACTTCACCATCCGGACTGTGCTAATAACATGCAATTTGCAGCCATGCTGTAACCAGCAAGGCTGAGGGGGCACGTGAGTGAGATGGCCTGGTCACCTTCTGTACGAGTCCGTTTGCTGGAAACCTGGCAGGTCCTAGACCTTGTCCCAGAAGACAGGTCTTAAATCCGCGCCTTACCAGCTTCTTTTGTTTCTTTGTTTTTTGGGGGTATTTTTTTGTGGTACGCGGGCCTCTCACTGTTGTGGCCCCTCCCGCTGCAGAGCACAGGCTCTGGACGCGCAGGCTCAGTGGCCATGGCTTACGGGCCCAGCCGCTCCGCGGCATGTGAGATCTTCCCAGACCGGGGCACGAACCCATGTCCCCTGCATCGGCAGGCGGACTCTCAACCACTGTGCCACCAGGGAAGCCCTACTAGCTTCTTTTTATGAAGACAAATGCTGGAGGTGATTGAGATTTTGAAGTTCCTCAGTCAGCCAGAGCCCCAGGAAATGTCCTCCATCCTCCCCCAGCCCCTTTCTGAGGTCTCAGTCCCAAGCCTGGGAGCTCTGGAAACCCAGTCAAAGCAGTTGAGAGCTTTCCCGCTGGAGAGCACGGGTGCTGGGGCCTGGTTCCCAGGGGACCTTTGTCCAGCCTCCAGGCGTGCTCAGCATCCATCCTCGACCCGCTGCGGCAGGCCCTGCTGAGGGGTGGCTCCTGAGATGTGGAGCACAAGATGGTGGAAAGACCGCTACCCCGGCCAGTCCCACCCCTTTCCCCGTGGCCGCTTGACCCAGCCCGCTGCTGGCTTCCTTCCGGTCTCTCCCCTCCAGCTCCCTGGCCCTGCTGCGGGAAGCACGGCCTCCTAAGCACAGCACCTGTGGCCCTCCCATGCAGACCAACCTGACGTTGTCCCAGGCCCTGCCCCTTCCGGCCTGAGCAGTGAGTGGTAGGGCTGGCCTTCCAGAAGGGCCGCAGCGCAGAGCGTGCCGTCATCGCATCCTTGAGGCTCACACTCCTGTGAGGACTTTCTGCTCATGGGGGCCACGAGTGAGGCTGCAAGTGAGCAGAGGGGCCAAGGAGGCTCCCGTCCCTCGGGTAGGTGGGCTGCTCTACTGGTCTGGGATGTGATGTCACTGCCTCTGGGTTGCCTCTCTTGCCCCTGCAGAAGCTTATCCCACTGTGGGCCTTCCTGATCCCACAGGGGGTTCCCTTAGTGAGTGAATTGCCCCTGATCTCAGCTCCTCACCTGGGAATTCTCAATACAGAGCAGCAATGAAATCCGGAAGTTTCCTCAAGTCCTATAGGTAAATGACACCACCCAGATTATGCAGATCTAGAGAAATGTCAATAACAATCGTCACCGTTTTTTGAGCTCTACTATGTGCCAAGCACGACACCAGTGCCCTATTCTCAGTATTAACTCCTTGCCATAACCATTTTACAGATGAGACCACCAAGGCTCAGAGATGTTAAACAGATTTCTCATCGTGTCATACCAGTGATGTTGGAGTCACTACATGAATCCAGATGTGTATGTTTGCAAAGTCCTCAGGAGAAGCCGTGAAGTATTTCTGACCTATGCTAGGCCTTGGCAGGTAGCGAGTCCATGGAATAACCCAGTCTGGAGCGTCCCATTTCATCCTCGGTCCCCACCGGAACCAGTGGGTCTGGGCGCAGGGAGGACAGTAAGAGTGGCAGGCAGGCTGGCAGGCTGGGGCTGGTCTGGGGATGGGCTTGCCCACCATGGGGTCCAGCTCATGCTGTTGTGGAGGGAAGTCAGGTCTTAGATGCTAAAGTTCCAAAGATAAAGGGATTTCTGAAGATGACTTCACAAGGCTGGGGTGCTGCTGCCTGTTTTGACAGCTTAGCCATTACCCAGGGGAAAGCCCCTCCCCATGACTGTCCCTGAGATGGTTCCTCGTCTTCCCCTTCCCCCACAAGAAGTACTTTCGGTAGAAGGTGCATGGACTTGAGGTTCAAGTCCCTAATAGGCCACTTACTAGCTGTGTGATCTCAGGAAAGTCACTCAACTTCTCTGAGCCTCAGTTTCCTCCTCTGTGACTGTGGATAATAATACCCATCTGGGGGCTTCCCTGGTGGCGCAGTGGTTGAGAGTCCGCCTGCCGATGCAGCGGACACGGGTTCGTGCCCTGGTCCGGGAAGATCCCACATGCCGCGGAGCAGCTGGGCCCGTGAGCCATGGCCGCTGAGCCTGCGCCTCCGGAACCTGTGCTCCGCAACGGGAGAGGCCACAACAGTGAGAGGCCCGTGTACCGCAAAAAAAAAAAAAAAACCTATCTGCCTGTTGTTGGGAGGATTTGAGATCTTAGTCATGAAGTCCTCAGCCCTCAGCACACGGGAGACGTGATGAGCTGGCATTATTGTCCTGGACCCCTGAGAGGGCAGGACACTGAGGACAGGTTGACCAAGTCCCTGCCGGAGTGTGGAGGATCCTGCACAGTCAGCAAAATTTCCAGTGCGAGCTTGGATGGGTCTCTGGACCCCCGGGCTGCCTGGCTCATAAGGCAGGCCTCCCTCAGCCCACTGAGAGCACCTGCCATGGAGGGCGGCGGTTTCCCTGAGGAAATCTGGTTCAGTGAAGAGGAAATAAGAAACGGCTTTGCGCCGGGCCCCAATCAGGAAGGGCCAGAACAGGGATCTGAACCCAAGACTATCAACTACTTTTCCTTGCCCCAGACAGGAGAGAAGAAGGAAAACGCAAGCTGGCCTGATGGGGCCAGACCTGTGTTTGCTGGGAGCCCAACCCAACAGAGCTTTGTGTGAGGACTGGAGAGAGTGCCCTGCCCTCACCCAGGGTGCCTGACAAGGGCTAGGAGCGCTGGACAGGAAAGGCAGGTTTCCTGCTGGCCTTGGGCTCTGGAGAGGCCAGACCAAGAATTTCCGGCAGAACAGGCCCACTTGCTGCTGCTGCCCCCGGCCGGGGCTGCCACTCGCAGCCCTTAGACGCGAGCACCCAGCCCAGGACTCCCGCCCCACGGTCACAGTCCCCGAGGGGTCAAAACACGGGAAACTTCCTTCTCCCAAAGAGCGGGAGGGAGGAGACGATGGGCCTGTTGGACCCAGGGCTCTCCGACCTCCCGTCCTTCGCAGGCCTTGCTCCACTTCAGCAGCCGGCGCTTCTCCAGGTGGGCCAGGAGTGGCCCCTGGGAGGGGTGGTGGCACAGCCCGTGTCCACTCATGGGGATGAGGGACAGAGTCCTGGAAGCCCCGGTAGAGAGGGACACATGACAGGAGAAGTGGCTGCTGTGGACGACTGGAGGCCTGGCTGGCGCAGAAATGTCCTTCAGAGGCCACCCTGGCATTGGGCCCTGGATGGCTCCCGCCGCACACCCAGCTCCCCCCACGCGGGGCCCAGCAGGGGCTAAAGACCACATTCCCACGCCGCTCCCCCTGGAGCTGGGCCAGGCCCCAGGCAGCGCCTTTCCCTGCCGCCCCAGCTCAGAGCCCGGAGAGCCTCAGGGTCTGGCCTGGGGGGAACCAGGCGGTTTCAGGTACCTGCTGACGGGGCCCAGGCAATCAATGCCTCTCTATGTCCTGAAAGGTCCCACGCTCACAGCCGTGGGCCCAGGACAGACTTGCAATATCTTCCCAACCGGGCAAACCCCTGGGCTCCTGGTGGAAATAGAGAGGTGTCCCCCCGACACTGGCAGCGATGAACTGAATCTCAAGTCCTTGAACATGGCCTCTGGTTGTGGGGTGGGGTGTACTTAAACTACCTGAGGACCTGAATTTGTTTATTCATTCAACGGTTGCACTTCTGCTCGAATGTCAGGACGCTGTGGTTGCCTTAGGGCACAGCGGCCGTCCACGCAAACCCTGCAGAGCCCCGGGAGCTGACAGGAGACAGTGAGTTCTCTGTCAGTGAGAGGACTAGATGGAGTGGTCCTGGGGGCCATCCAGCTGGCAGTGTGCAGTCCTTGGTCACTAAGTCCTGGTCTCTGCTAGGAGGAGCTTAATCCCTGGGGCTGAATAGGAGAGGAGATTGCAGGTAGCCTCAGCCATTCTGGCTGTCATGGGGGCTGTGCCCGTATGGTCATTGACCGGCTGGCATGATCAGACCCCAAGTTGCCAGAGGACACTCTCTAGGGCCCCTGCTCCAGGCCCTTAAGTTGTTGCTTGGCTGGAAGAACCTGACAGTCAAAGATGAGCAGCTCTCTGGGCCCCAGTCCTCCCCCCAGTGACCCCTTACCCGCCACGGCCAGGTCAAGGAAGGACTTGCCCTCTGGCCTCCCATCCACCATGGCCATGGAAGCACACACAGGAGAGCCTGAGCTCCTTGGAAGTGTCTAGATGAAGCTTTCCAACAGGAAACCCCACCAAGGCCTTGGCCGGTGGGGTAAGGACGGCTGGTCAAGGCTCTCTGACCAGGTGGGACCAGGCAGAGCCACTTCAAAGAAGAGCTTCCAATGGCCATCATCAGAAAATCTACAAACATTAAATGCTGGAGAGGGTGTGGAGCACAGGGAACCCTCGTGCACTGTTGGTGGGAATGTAAGTTGATACAGCCACTATGGAGAACAGTATGGAGGTTCCTTAAAGAATAGAACTACCATACAACCCAGCAATCCCACTACTGGGCATATACCCTGAGAAAACCATAATTCAAAAAGAGTCATGTACCACAATGTTCATTGCAGCTCTATTTACAATAGCCAGGACATGGAAGCAACCTAAATGCCCATCGACAGACGAATGGATAAAGAAGATGTGGCACATATATACAATGGAATATTACTCAGCCATAAAAAGTAACAAAATTGAGTTATTTGTAGTGAGGTGGATGGACCTAGAGTCTGTCATATAGAGTGAAGTAAGTCAGAAAGAGAAAAACAAATACTGTATGCTAACATATATATATGGAATCTAAAAAAAAATGGTCATGAAGAACCTGGGGCAGGACGGGAATAAAGACGCAGACCTACTAGAGAATGGACTTGAGGATATGGGGAGGGGGAAGGGTAAGCTGGGACGAAGTGAGAGAGTGGCATGGACATATATACACTACCAAATGTAAAATAGATAGCTAGTGGGAAGCATCCGCATAGCACAGGGAGATCAGCTCGGTGCTTTGTGACCACCTAGAGGGGTGGGATAGGGAGGGTGGGAGGGAGACGCAAGAGGGAGGAGATATGGGGATATATGTATACATATAGCTGATTCACTTTGTTATAAAGCAGAAATTAACACACCATTGTAAAGCAATTATACTCCAATAAAGATGTTAAAAATTTATAAAAATTAAAAAAACAACAACAAAGAAGAGCTTCCATGGCCTCCATAGAAACTGGCTGGCGTCCTGGAGACTGGGCATTCTGGCCTCCTGGCATCTGTCCATGCCCTCCCCCTTACCTGCCACAGCTGCCATTCCTCCTCAGGAGGCTCCTGGGAAGCTGAGCTCCTCTCAACCGAGAGGTGGGGCCCCAGCAGCACAAGGTTCACTGGCACGGGAGGGGCAAAGGCCCCCGGAGAGCAGGGCCAGAGGCTCTTCAGGGTGCAGCCGAGGCCGGATGTTCTGGGCCAGCTCAGGTCCAGAAGCCTGCACAGGGCCTCCGGGGGAGGTGGGCCCCATGGGGACAGAGCCCTGCCCTCTGGGTCCAAGGACCTGTCAGATCCTGGCAAATCATTGAGCTTGTCAGAGCCTAAAAGTCAAGTGAGTCAGGGAGATAAGACACGCAATTAGCCAGAAAACTGGGCGCCTCATGAATCACTTCGTGTCCAGGCAGCAGATTGCCACCTACATCCCATAGGTGGAGAACTCGCAGCTGACTGGTGGGCGTTCTTCCAGAGGTGAGGGGTGAGATCCTGGGACACGACCTTACTGGAAAGAATGGGGCAGGGAACACCCCAGACACCAAGGCGGCCTGGATAGAGGTTCTAGGGCTGCCCCTCGTCTGCTGTGTGACCTGGACAACTTCCTTCAGCTCATCTGTAAAATGGGCCTATAATGCCTGTCCTTCTTTGAGGCTCTGGGGAATATCAAGTGAGCCAAGGGAAGCAGACCTGTTGAGTGAATAGCAGGCTGCTGTGTACATATGCATGTGTGAGTACACACACAGACACACACGCAGACACACACACACACACACACACACGGGAGGAACTGTCCCTCCTGCTGTTGGCATTGTTATTATCTGGGTCCAGCAGTGCGTTTCCCTATAACATGCACAGTCAGGGACCATAGTCGCTGTTAGGGACTAAACTGTGTCTCCTAAAATGGGTATGTTGAAGGCCTAACCCCCAGTTCCTCAGAATGTGACTGTTTTTGGAGATAGGGTCTTTGAAGAGGTGATTAAGGTGAAATGAGGTCGACCCTAATACAATCTGACTGGTGTCCTTATAAGAGGGAGAGGACTTCCTTGGTGGCACAGTGGTTGAGAGTCCGCCTGCCGATGCAGGGGACGCGGGTTCGTGCCCCCGTCCGGGAAGATCCCACATGCCGCGGAGAGGGTGGGCCCGTGAGCCATGGCCGCTGAACCTGCGCGTCCGGAGCCTGTGCTCCGCAGCGGGAGAGGCCACAACAGTGAGAGGCCCACGTACTGCAAAAAAAAAAAAGGAAGAAGAAGAAGAGACACCAGGAAAGGCCATGTAAGGATGCAGTGAGAAAGTGGCCAAAGAGAGAGGCCTCAAGGGAAACCACCCCTCCTGACACCGTGATCTTGAGCTTCCAGCCTCCAGCACTGTGAGAAAATAAATTTTTGTTGTTCAAGTCCCCCAGGCTGTGGTGCTTCGTTACAGCGCCCCCAGGACACTGATACCAATAACTCACCTCGCTTGTCCTGGAAACTCCTCTCAAAGCCTCCTCACGGGTGGTACTTCCTTGGACCTGGGCCCTGCTAGGCAGGGGCAAGCTCCTCTCCAGCCCTCACATTTGGGGTGGGGTCACCCTCACCGTCTCCTGTAGGGCGGCTCCTTCCCAGCCAGACCAACGGCCCTCTCAGGGGTCCCTGGCACTTAGACCCCTCTCTGGCCAGCAGCCTGCCAGCTGGTCCTGCACCTGCGCAGCAGGGCTTGGTTAGCCCCTCAGCGGGGGCCTGGGGCCAGGTGTGGGTGCCCCCAGCTGTACTGCTTCTGGACCCTCAGCCCACGTGGCCTTATTCTTTCTTCTGGCTCCTGGCCAGATTGAGAACCCCTTCAGGAAGGCTCAGCAAGTATTCCCTGAGGCTGGCATCTCCAAATTCTTCCAGAAATCCAGCTATGGTTTCCATTCCTCGTCTAGCTGACCAGGGCATTCAGGAGGATCCTGGAGGCAAGGGAGAGGTGGGAACAGATGCAGGATCCAGTGGACAGGTGTGAGGGCCCATCTGCCTGCAGGCCCGGGCCCCCAGGGCCAGGTCTTCATCGGTACAGCCTTCAGCCCGAACCAGGCCGTGAGCCTGGCTGGAAGCAGCAATGCCTTCTCGGCATGACCCCTGACTGGCTGACCTCTGATGCTGCAGTCGCTGAGGTGGCCGTTCTGCTAGGGGGGTCCTAGTCTGAGGTCAAGAGCCTCACCACTGCTGGCGAGGAGCAGAGACCAGGGCTCTGGAGGCTACTCTGGCCATCGAGGGGTCACGACCAAGAGGTCATGAGAGAAGGTGGTCAAGCTGGTGCCCATGACAGTGTCCAGAACTGAATTAACACCAGGCCTTTTGTACCAGACTCAAGGAAGGAAAGGGCCTGCGTTCTCTCCTCAGTCCCCGAGGACACTGTCTGCCCTCCCTGTCCTTCCAAGAAAAACTTCCCTTGTACCGGGAGACCTTCCGGCTCTGCCAGAGCCGCTTTTGATCACCCCGGCTGCGCTGCAGGGAGGCAATGGCGGAGGGGCTGGTCAGTCTAGCCAGGTCTGAGCAAGGGTTTTCATCCCTTGACGGATGGTTGCCCTGATGTGTCCACTCATTCATTTATTCAATCAGAAACTACGAAGCATCTTTCTGACCCAGGCTCTGTGCTAGGCTCTGGCCCAGGGTGAGTGGGAAAGCTGTGGAAAGGCCCCATGGTCTGCACAGGGATTTATGACTAACGTGAGGGATGAGTAGCCCTTTCTCCAGAGGCGGGCGGGTGCCTGACAAGGAAGGAGACACGCACGCGCCCCAATAGAACTCCTCTGAGAAGCTCTCTGTGGCCGGGCTGTTTGTCTTCCAAGCACATTGGGGGCCAGGGCTCAGCCCCACCCCGTGTTATCTTTGTGTTCCCAGGTCCTCCATGTGGGAGTGGTTACTCTAGGCTGTGCTGGGGGGGAGTGAAGAGGGTTGGGTGAGCAGAGGTGAGCATTCGATACAACGACCTTACCCTTCTAGCCCATCCCCAGGTGGTCCCCCCGGACACTGAAGGGGCTGGTGTTTCTTGAGCGCTGAACACGCCAGGGGCTGGCAGTGGTGGGACAGAGCTCTCGGCTGATGGCGGCCAAGGTCGTCGGGGGCATCGGGACATTTCATCCTCTTGCTCAGGCCCCAGCCCTGGGTTACCCAAAGGCCATGTATCTTAACTCTCTGCCTCGTCTGTGCCTACAGCCACGTGGCTGAATATGGCCTCTCACCATCATCCCCAAGTCCTGTGAACTCATCTCAATATATCCCGATCCCTCTTTTCTGCTCCATCTCCATTCCTGCCGCAGTCTCACCCACATGGCTGTTACGGTCTCCCAATCCTCTTGTCCCCTACAATCTAGCCTACCATCACAGCCAGAGTGATTTTTAGAGTAAATGAGATCATGTCACTTCCCTGTGGTTACTGGAATAAAATCTGGATTCCTTACCGTGGCCTGTAGTTCTGTACAAAATAGGGCCCCTCCCGGCCTCTCTCACCACCCCTTCTCTACATCAGCCATCAGCCTATTGTTCAAACTCAGGGAGCAGGACATCATTCCACCTTACGGGGAGCTCTGCAGCTCTTCCCCTCCTTAGAATATTCTCCCCCCAGATTTCGCCTGTCTCAGCACAAGCACCACCTCCTTAAAGCAGCACTCTCTGACCGCTCCAGGCTCTCTCGCGGCATCACCCTGATTTGTTCTTTTTTTTTTTTTTTTTTTTTTTTGTGGTACGCGAGCCTCTCACTGTTGTGGTCTCTCCCGTTGCGGAGCATAGGCTCCGAGCGCGCAGGCTCAGCGGCCATGCGCGGCATGTGGGATCTTCGCGGACCGGGGTACGAACCCGTGTCCCCTGCATCGGCAGGCGGACTCTCAACCACTGCGCCACCAGGGAAGCCCTGATTTGTTCTGTTTATAACACTTACTGTCACTGAAATTATCTGTTTTGAGTATTTTTTTACTTGTTTTCTCTCCCCCACTAAGAAACTCCAGGAGGGCAGGAAATTTCTCTATCACTGTTGCTGCCATAGCTCCTGCATCTGGAAAAGTGCCCGGCACACTCGTGGGTGTTCAATACATTGCTGTTGAATAAATGAACAAACGGAGACCAGGAAGTGGGAATAAAACCAAAACAGAATCTGACATGGTCCCAGCCCTGGGGGCTCCAATATGGGGGCATGGTGGTGAGAAATGGGCATTTAAAATGCAACGTGATAAGCATTTCTGTAAATGCCAGGACCACTGCTGTGGTGCCCCTGGAAGAGGCACCTACCCAGAGTGTGTGTGCGCATGTGCAGGGCAGGCTTCCTGGGGAAGCCATGTCCAAGTTGAGATTTAACAGATTGTAAGCTGGTGCAGGGGAGGGAGCAGCGCTTGTCTCAGGCAGGGACACCTGAACCTACAGAGAGCCAGAGGGAGAGAGAGCACAGGAAGGGGGTTCTGAAAACAGCACCTGCAGAGCATCTGACGTGCCCAACTGGAGAAGGGCTGTCTTCACTTCCTCCCTGGGCTACTTGCAGGAGGGGATCCAGATCCCTCATTTATTCCTTTAACTCTAACCACTGGGCTCTGACAACAGGCCAGGGCCTGGGTTAGGCACTGGGGAGGCAGAAAGGAAGGGGCTTAATTCTCTGTGGGTAAAGAGAACGCTGAGCTATAATGATAAAGCAAGTCCCAGCCCAAGACCACAGCGCTAGGCCCCAGCCCCTGGGTGCAGAAGGTGCTGCTGGGTCCTCCTGCCACACATGTGCCTGGGCTTCGAGGCTAAGGCAGGGACACTCCTGCCAGCCCTGCAGGGACTTGTCCCTGAACTGGTGCTGCTGCCTGAGGAGCCTGCATTTCTGCTCCTTCCTGCGCATGCTCGCTCACCACACACTCAGGCACACACATCACCTCTGGTCTGACCTTACACAGGCCCCCACGTCTTCACACATTCACTCACTCCATCCCAGTGTGCAGAAACCGCTCTCACATCACACTCCCGCCCTCCGGGAGGAAGAAGCTCCTTCGCTACTTGGGAGGACCCAACACATTTATAATATTACAGACAAAACCAGCACTAGGTAATGTAATCTGAATGATATATATCACACGATGGGGTGATTCAAGCAGGCTTCCTGGAAGAGGAGAATTTGAGCCAGGGCTTGAAGAAAGTCATGGACTGGTGAAAAAGAAGAGAAAAGAGTTTGTTTTAAAGACACAATTAAGCAAGCTCTTCAGGCTATAAAAAAAAACCGATAATATATCGACCCATGGAACTGATAACTCAGGATTGGTGTGGCTTCAGACAGTCTTGGATCCAGAGGCTGGAATGATTCCAACAGAGCTCTGTCTCTGTCTCTCTCACTCTCCTTTTTTTTTTTTTTTTTTTTGGCCAAGCCATGTGGCTTGTGGGATCTTAGTTCCCCAACCAGGGATTGAACCCGGGCTCTCAGCAGTGAGAATGCAGAGTCCTAACCACTGGACTGCCAAGGGATTCCCTCTCCCTCTCTCTCTCTCTCTATGTATTTCCCAACAGGGTTCTCACCACATGGGAGGCCAGACCTACCTTAGCAATTCAAGTGGACAGAAACTGTCCCTCCCAAGAGCTCTAGCAGAAAAAGGCTTGGAGGACTCTGGCTGGTCTCATCTGAGGTCGCATGCCCATTTCTGAAACAATCCTTGTGGTCAGAGATATGGAGGTCTCTGATTGGCTAAGCCTGAGGCATGTTCTTACTTCTCTAGCAGGCCTGCCCCATCCAAACCACATGGAATGAGTTTCCTAAAGGAAAAGAAGGGCTCTGTAATCAGAAATGGGGTATGGGTACTAGAGAGGTAAATTAACAGAGGTCAAATACCCCTTCCTTAAATATCAGCCCCTCCCTTGGTTATAGCACTTACTTTTTTTTTTAATGCTTCCACGTAATTTATCCAGTTTGTTTATCAGGAGATAATCTTGAGCTGGGTATGGTTATTACCCTTGTTCTACTAATGAACAGAGCACTTTCAGACATTGAACTTGATTTTTCCGTTCTACTATCATAGAATAGGCCAGAGAATCACCTTGGAGTCCGTTGAAATCATCTTCTCTAGAAGCACAAAAGACCTTGGAGCTCTGGGGTAAAGCCTCCTCAGAAGAGGGAAGTTGGGGGCGGGACACGGGGGATTGGCTCTTGACACACTAAGTTTGAGGTGTCTTTGGAGCATCCAAGTGGAACAGCCCAAGAGCCAGTTGGGTATATGAGCCTGGAGCCTCCCCCTACAATGACCAGACATCACTGCCATGGTCAGAGCTTCTTTTCCCCGTGTGTTAAAGTAGACAGTCAAGGAGCATCCATTCAGAGCACAGGGGCTGAAGCCCTGAGCACAGGCAGCACGTGGGGATGGGGTGAGGGGATTGCTGTGTACGAGGAGATCTGCCTGGGTTTGTTCCCTCTGTGCCAGGGAGAGCCAAGGTCAGCCCAGGACCCCCAGCCCAGCTGAAAGGACCTGTAGACCAGGATCTATCACTGACCACTGACCACGTCTCTCCTTGGTGCCTCAGCTATCCCCACTAATACTGCAGGGCTGTGTAAGCTGGTCTCCAAAGGTGGTCCCCAATGATGCACACCTCCCAGCATTCATGCCACAGTGCAGTCCCCTCCCCACTGCATGTAGGCAAGCTGGTGACACACACTGTTCAACAGAAGTGACTCCATGACAGTTTCAGCCTTAGTCCTTATGAAGAATGGCAGCTTCTGCTTCCTCTTTCTTGGGAGGTTCGCTTTTGAGATCCCTGAGTCACCACGTAAGATGGCTGGCTACATGGCTGAAGGGACCAGGTGGAGAGGCCACATGGAGAAGAAAAGAGGCCCAGATGACCCAGCATCTTCGTTCAGCCTCTAGATGACTCCAGCCCCTGCCTTTACCTGAATGGCCCTCATGACAGACCACCAAGCAAGACCAGCATCTGAACCCAATCAACCACAGAACCACGAGAGATAATAAAATAGTTGTGCACTTCTCTGGTGGCACAGTGGTTAAGAATCCGGCTGCCAATGCAGGGATATGGGTTTGAGCCCTGGTCCAGGAAGATCCCACATGCCTCTGAACAATTAAGCCCGTGCGCCACAATTACTGAGCCTGCGCTCTAGAGCCCGCGTGCCACAACTACTGAAGCCCACGCGCCTAGAGCCCGTGCTCCGCAACAAGAGAAGCCACCGTATTGAGAAGCCCGCACACCGCAATGAAGAGTAGCCCCTGCTCGCCACAACTAGAGAAAGTCCACACGCAGCAACGAAGACCCAAGGCAGCCAAAAATAAATAAATAAATAATTTAAAAAATCTATCTCTCTCTATATATAAATAAAATAGTGGTTGTTTTCAAGCCACTGAGTTTTGGAGTGGTTTGTTATGCAGCGATAGACAACAAAAACAATCTCCCTGTTGGAGAGATAGGCTGGTATTCCTAAGTCTTGTGCTGCCTTCCTTCCAGCCCCCGAGACCTAACGTGGTTAAGTCAGGACCATGTGAATAATCATGTTAATAACCATTCTGAGCAGGCTGGCTAGTTTTTAGGATAAGTACAGGAAGGGGTGCACACATGTTGTCAGATTCTAGGACTGAGGTTCCAAAAGACACACAAAATCCTGTTCCCACAGGGCTAGAGACAAAAGTAGGGGACTGGCTGGCTCCCCGGCTCCATCTCTGAGTGCTGGCCCGGAGAAGCAGACGGCAAGGCTCAGATGCCATTCCGATGCCCTTGCACAGCTCTGAGATTGGAGGCTGTGGGATAGTGGGATAGGATGGGTGAGCCACTTCCCACCCTAGTTCACAGGGAAGCGAGCCATCTGAGCGTTGCTCTGTCATCTTGGTGCCGCCTGGGTCCCCATTATATTCCCCCAGCACACGAGACCCTAACCCTCTGCTGCGATCTCCAGGCTTCATCTGTCCTGGACCAGCTTTTTCCTGATTCCCATCCTTTATAGACCCAAGCATCATCCTGCAACTATAATCCCTTCTCTGCTCTGGAGAATCTTTCCTTCTGTTTTCCCCAGATCTCCAGGATCACAGGGTCATTGTCGTATGTGGCCTGTATTCACTGAAATGTGTCATGTGTGACTCTTGTCCCACTACCAGACGGTGAGCTTCTAAAGAACAGGGACTACGGCTTCATTTTCCCTCTAACACATTCATTGGTGAATTTGTTCGGTCTCTCAGCAATCCACCAGGTGCCGGAGCCTCTGTTCTGTGCTGGGACATAAAGCAAAAGAGTATTGTCCCTGCCCTTGAATCATATTTGATCTATTGTCCAGTTGGACAGTCAGGTGTGGAAACAATTATTGCAATAAAGTATATTATCTGCGATAATACGATGCTGGAATGGAGGTGTGTACACAATGCAGCAGGAACACAGGCGAGTCCCCAAGGCAGCCTTGGGCGAGATAAAGTCACCAGGGATTGTTGCATGCCAGGCTTTGTGCTAAGTGCTTCATTTATTTTATGTTTTCATTATTCTGAAGTGCTTAAAAGTGTGAACTATCATTATTTTAGAATAGATAAATATGAGACAAACTACAGAATTCAGAAGGTGCAAATGCCACCCTTTGAGCCTTTCCAGAGGAGCACACCTTTGCCCAGATTTTGTGCCTTCCAGATATACTACATTTTATGCAGAAGTCTGAATGTGCACCCACGCACACACACTCACAGTTTTTACGTAAATGATCACACAGTATTCTGCATCTTGGATTGTTTTTTTTTTTTCTGTGAAAATCTTGAAACTCGTTTCATATCACTGTAGAAATTCCTCATTCTTGGCTAATATCTGCACAGTGTCAGTATTCCATCATATGAAGATATATAATTTGTTTAACCATTTGCCTATCAATGGCTGTTCATCCTTATTCTAACTGTTCACAATTACAAATAATGCTACAGTGAATAACCTTGTGCAGGTATTATTTTGAACAAGTGTCATATATTTCCAGGATAAATTTATAGAAGTGCAATTGTTGGGTCAAGGGTAGCTAAATGTTTAAGAACATTTAGTTCTTAAAAACGTACCACTAAGCCCTATGAAGATTTCCCTGTAATCTCCTAATAGAACCCCCTTCTGCCATCGCCTAAGGAGCCTAGCGGGCAGAGGAGAGGAGGAAAAAGACAACACTTTCTTTTAAAATGCTTCTCTCTTTCCTTCTTTATCTTTTAAATATAAATGTAAATTTCATATACAAATATGAAATATAAATTTCATGTACAAATGTATATTATATATAAAGTATAAATAAAATTTAATACAATACCATTTAATAATACAAATATGAAATTTATAGATTTACGTGAATAACAAATTTAAATATAAAATTCAACAAGGGGGCACGTGGTCTGGGAGCCACTTGCAGCCGCCTTGGGACCGCAGGGCAGAGTCTGCCCGAGGAGGAGGACAGGAAACCTGGCCCAGGTTCCCCGGGTCAGAGTCCTGGGTGGTGTCTCGTCTGCAGCAAGTTCAGGCTCGTAAGCCAACCTGTGGCATTTTTGTTTATGCCGGTTTGGTTGGGCTTTTCTGTCACTGCCTCCAGAGCAGTCTGCCCGATGGGCGACCCGGATCCAGCACCGGTGGAGCGGCTTCCCTGGGGGAGAGGATGTTTATGGCCGTGACACCTGGCGGGTCAGGAGGGGCTAAGCAGGCAGGCCAGGAGCAGGGAGGTGCCCAGACAGAGGAAGGGACAGCTGCCTGCAGAGGTGGGGAAGCAGCAGGCATTCTGAGAGCTGGCGTGGTTCCGAGCGCTGCGGCTTCCCTTGTGAGGATGGGTGGATGCGGGCTGGGACGGGTTGGGCGGTGCGCACCACAGGCCCTTTGTAATTGGTTTGATTCATCTTCATCTTTCGCACGAAGTGACCAGAGTTTCACCTGCAGTGATCACAGGTGTGACTGAAAAATGGGTTTCCTGCGCCCTCTATGCAGCCCCACCCAGGGTTCAGACCTCTGAGACCCACCGCCTGACTCCTCGGCCTGGTGGCCCCAAAAGGCAGCCACCTGTGGAGACCTGGCATCAGACAGCCCCCACAGGGCCACACTGGGGCGTCCATGCTGGCCCCCGAGGGAGAAGGCTGGCAAGGAGAAAGGCCATGGGCGTGCCAGCCTCTGCCCCGCCGTGGGTGGGTGTGCACACAGGAAGCCAATTACCCTCTCCCCATCGAGCCCTCAGGAATATTCTCGGTATTTACTATTCCTCCTTATCTCAGGGGGCCCTCCGGAGCCTTTGACCCCATACCCGGGTGAGGCAGGAAGGGAAACGACAGGGGCTGCGGGAAGAGGAATTTGCCCTCCTCTGTGTCTCGGGACTCCAGGCATTCAGGGGAGCAGGCTGTGCCGCCCCAAATTGCCACTAGCTGGGCCCAAGCCCTGTCGTCATCCCCGCACCTACAGCAGGCCCCCGGTCACTGCCTCCGGTCACTTCCCACCAGCCCATCTTCCACGTCGGGATCCCCCTGAAATGTCACTCCCCTTCACATCACTCTGCTGGGCCACCTTCAGATGAAGCCACATTCTCTTCTACGACTCAGAAGGCCCTTGGTCATCCCGGCCTACCTGTCTGCCCTCATCTGTCCCTGTTCCCACCTCATTCTGGGCCCCAGGCACGAGGTCCCACAGCCGTTCCCCAAAAGCACCGTGGCTCCTGTATTAGTCCCTACAGATGCTGTAACCAGTGACCACAGACTAGTGGCTCCAAACAACACCGGTTGCTCATCTTCTGGTTCTAGAAGTCAAGAGTCCAAAGATGGGTCTTAGGGGCCAAAATCAAGGTGCCAGCAGGTCTATGTCCTTCTGGAAGTTCTAGGAAGGAATCCATTTCCTTACCTTTTCCAGCTTCAGAAATGCCACCTGATTCCTTGGTTCGCGACCCCTTCCTCCATCTTCAAAGACAGCAGTGTGGCATCTTCCAATCTCTTTCTTTCTGACCTCTGTTTCTGTGTTGCCTCTTTTCAACCTGACACTCCTGCCTCCCTCTTATAAAGGCCCTCGTGATAGCATTTAGGGCCAACGCAGATAATCCAGGCTAATCTCCCATCTCAAGAGTCTTAATTTAATTACATCAGCAAAGTCTCGTATTCACAGGTTCTGGGGATCCGGACATGGACATCTTCGGCGGCCAATATTCTGCCCGTCCCAGATCGCCCGGAGCTCTGGCGCGTTCCGGTCCCCCTGCACTGTGGTAAGCAGAATAATGGCCGGCAGAGGGGCTGTACAGTGCTGGGGTTCTGAGGCAGGCCAGGCTCTGCTCACCAAGCTGTGTGCACAGGCCGGGGCTGCATAATCCCAGAGGGGCACCTTTGTCTAATTCGCACAAAGGCACCATATGGGCCAGGAAATGCCCTGCCTGCAACACCCACCCCTCCCACCCGTCCCTCCACCCGGCCGCAAGCTACTCGTGCCTCAGGACTCAGCTCAGTCGGGACATTTCCCTAACTCTCCTCTGTTCTCCACCCACACTCCCAGCTAAGTCAGTCACATCCTCTCGGGGCTCCCACTTCATCCTGTACTTTCCCTATCCTAGCACCTACCACAGGACACTGGGAGTGTCTGTCTGTGAATCTGCCTGGGCGAGATCGGAGCCAGGGCCAGAGCCATGTCTTCTTCCCCAGGCCCTGCCATCTCTATTCCCAAGGCAGAAGCCCCCTCTGGGGTCTTCCAGCTCCTGCCTTCCTTGTCCCCAACTATGTGCAGCCTCAGGTAGGGCTACAGAGGCCCCTTGAAGGAGGCAGGAAGGAAACAGAGGTGGTCTTCACCTCACCCGGAGCGGGTGGGCGGCGGGCCCCTATGCAAGGAACTGCAGAGCAGACAGAGAGCAAGCTGAGGACCTGCTGCCAGGGGAGCCCAGCCTGTGGCAGGGAAAGTGGAAAGCGTTCAGAGCAGAAAGTCCTTTGATTTATAAAGGTCCAGGCTTCTTTTCTACTCCACAAACTTCCCCAAATCTGGAGTGTCACGTGGCCACTTGATCCAATTGGGTAAGGGGAAACGGCAGGGGACCGCCAGTCGGGGGCAAGAGAGCAGCTGGGAGCCTGTGGCTGTCATTCACAAGACAGTGAGCGCCGAACCAGGAGGTGTGGCTGGCAAGGAGGGAGCTGGCGGCACTGGGTGACGGGAGGAAGACGGGATGAAGGTGAAGGGTGAGTGGACGTCTGTGACCCAGGACATGGGCTTACTCACCCATATACAAGGCTACACACCGCGTCCCCAGCGCAGCCGTCTTAGTTTGGGAAACCCCATAAGCAAAGCCTAAGACAAGGACTTGGGTTCAACTGGCTTGTCTGGACTATGATTCAGGAAGGGGCCAGTTACTGCCCTAGGCGCCTGGGAATCAGTTTCTCGGGGACCCTCGTCCTGGTGGAGGAGGAGAGTCGGGGGCATCTCTCCACGAGCTCCCTGACCCCCAGTGTTGAGGGTGGCCCCTGAGACCATTAACCACCCTCCACTTCTGGGTGCTGCCTAGTTTTCCGTAGCTTCAGAGAAAACCTTGAAGCCAAACAGCAGAGACCAGCTGCAGCAGCTTAGGAGGGACCTGAGTAATGTGCCCGGAGGTGTCCGCCACATCTGTGCAAAAGCTGGGCAGGTCGGGGTGCCGTGGCCAGGCTCCCAGAGCGTCTGCTCCATCCACACACCTCGATCCCCCTCAGCGTACACCCGCTGCTCCTCTGAAGGGGCAACAGAGCCAGGAGCTCCCTGCTGCCCTACGCCACAGGCCAACCTGGTGTCGGGGAGAAATGTGTCATCTGGTCTGGTGCAGCACATCTTTGAGTGGACAAGAGGGGCCCAGGACCTGGTGTGGATGGAGAGGTGGGGAGAATGGGAAGCCTCAGTGGCTCAGACCAGGAAACTGAGAAGCCTCTGGGGTGTTGCCTGGACCCCATGGCAGCATGAGGGCTTGGAGGGGGGAGTGGGTGGTGGAGCAGGGAAGTGAGAAGGGCACTGAGTGGGAGGCATCCAAGCAACAAGGAGGGAAGCTGGCTGTGGGAAGAGGAGGCCACCGAGAATTCCCGCACCGAGGAGGACGTGCCTGGGGGGCTTGAAGAAGAGGGTTTTGGGTTAAACGGCAGCTTACACACATGTAGTTTCACTTTTCCCCACCATCTCACTAAAACAATAGAGAGGAAGGATGAAGAAAACAGAAGAAAAGATAACAGCAACGAAACTTGGGAAGCTTACGCAGCTTCCAGAAATGGAAGGTAGGAGAGGAAAGGTTTAAACTGTCAGAGGATTAGTCAAGGAGAGTCAATATTGAACTAACTGAAATTACAGAGAGAAGAGCCTGGGTAAGGTATGAAAATAGACCCATGCCAAGCACACCAGGGGCAAAGATAGAATTCTGCAAGCTTAAGAGGTGGCAGAAAACAGGTCATGTGCCTAGGATGAGGGATCAGAACGGTTTTGATGGTCTCATCAGCAATGCTGGCATGTAAGAAGACAGGAAGGACACCCAAACAGTAGAGGGAAATGCCCTCCAATCTAGAATCCTCCATCTGGCCAAATGACCAATTATGTGTAAGAATAGACACTTTTAAATTTTATTTATTTATTTAGGCGGCACCACGGCTTGCAGGATCTTAGTTCTCTGACCAGGGATTGAACCTGGACGCCAGCAGTGAAAGCGCTGAGTCCTAAACACTGGACCGCCAGGGAATTCCTTAGACCTTTTTTTTTTTTTGGTCGTGCCATGTGGCATGTAGGATCTTAGTTTCCCAACCAGAGATCGAACCTGTGCCCCCTGCAGTGGAAGCACAGAGTCTTAACCACTGGACCTCCAGGGAAGTCCCCCTAGACGCTTTTAGATATGTGACATCACAAGAAAACTCCCTCCCAGGCAACCTTTCTCAGGAAACGACCGGAGAGGGTGCTCCCCAAACTGAGAGTGAACTAAGGGAAGAGAAAGGACACAGGAGCCAGGAGGACCAACCCAGAAAGGAGGAAGGGCCACCACTGGAGGAGGTGCCAGAAGACATGGCTGCAGAGCAGAGAAGGCAGTCAGTCCCCACCGGGGTGGGGAAACTCACCAACCTGAGGACAGAGACCTGGGCGAGCCTGGCCCAGATCTGCTCTGCCCCGGGCTTGCCTCCACCGTGTGCTTGTGAAATGCATGCCCTCCCCTTGTGGCCGGAGGCCGCCCCACAGGAGTTTCTGATTTGTCCTGAGAACAGGATATAATGATCTTCAAAGGGTCCACAGCCCTGCCAGGTGCCCCACTATGGGGAGCCGTGCCTCCCTTTGCTCCCCCATTGGCTTGTCCAGCTGTGTCCCCAGAAAAGGCTTTTAGGAGATTGTCCAGGCGCCGAAGCCACACCATGGCCCAGGGACTCTGTCCAGCTCATCTCCTCTAAGTCTTCAGCTAACACTAGGAGCGTTTTAATTAGATGTAAGGCTGGTGTTTGCCCCTCGGGGTTTCAATTCTGGCTCTGTCTGCCCCCTCTCCGTCCCCTAATCCTTTCTTGACCCTCTCCACCCTGCTCCAAGCCCAGGAGGCTGACCTCTACAAGCGGCTGATGGGCTCCTTTGTGCACTGGGCCCTCTGGTGTCCGCTTGGGTCCGGACAATGGAAGTACCAGCAGGACATGGAAGGAAGGAGGATAGTAAGGTCAGGCAGTACTGGCTCTGACCCCTTCCTGTCCCATCACAGGAGGTTGTTTTCCCCTCTCTTCAAGACCAGTGCAGGGGTATCTCCTAGGACCACGGCCCTCCCTCTGGGTTCTGCCAACCGCTCCTCCTCTTGGCCCCTCCGGCCTAAGCGTGCAAGCGGCTCCCCACTGCTACCAGCCCTGGGCCCCCCACCATCCTGCCTGAGTTTCCCTTAACTCTGCTCACAACTTGTAAACGGTCCCTTCAACAGTCTCTCCGAGGTTCCTGTTTTGTGCTGTCTATCTCCTGCCAGGGTGCTGACAGATACACACACTAAACAGTATGCTATTTGCAGGGGAAAGTATATGCGTAGAAAATCTAAGGAAAAGGAAGTCAAGTTGGGGGGAGGGAGGAAGGTATGATCAGGGAGTGGCTCCCAAAAGACCTGTAAGTTACAAGTAATACTCAGTTTGACGGGCTCACAAGTGTTCACCTTATGATTGTTCTTCAAATTGCTCTGTCTTATACACTCTCCTGAACGTATAAAATATTTCACAATAATGATTGTTTACAAGGGGGACATGGGATGCTTCTGGAGGGCTGGAAATACCCTATTTCTTGACCTGGTAGATTGTTACGTAAGTGTTCACTTTATGATAATTTATTATAGTGTATATTTATGTTTTATGTATTTTTCTATGTGTTATATATTTCACAATACAAATTTTTTAAGCAAAAGAAGATGGTCTACCACGTTGTTTTGTGATGTCATCTATCCTTTCTTGCTCCCAAATTTCAGTAAATTCTGCTACATAGCCTTGTGTTGGTGATCTCAGCCTTGTGTTCGTGGTCCTTTGGGGAATAGAATCCCCCCAGGGCGAGAGGGATTCTGGGCAGGGGTGAGGCAGCACAGAAAGAGAGGAAAGGAGAACAGTAGAGACTTCAAGCAAAAGCAGAACCTTGGAGACAGAAGATACCAGAGTAAACTTAACTGTCCCCAAGATACTGGGAGGGAAGACATCTTGGGATCCTCGCCTTATGTGTGATAGGGACTCAAGTCAAGCATTTAAATATTACAGAAAAAGGTAATCCCCTAATTCTGGAGAATTTGGAGGTATCCTTACAACTCAAAGATGGTTTACATGGGAGCAAATAAAACAGTGGTTGTGGACATGTCTTAGGAGTGCCAGGTAGTTTGAAGCCTTAATAACTGTTAGTATTGTCTGAGATTCTTTCTCTGTCCCCTTCTGGGATGAGTTTTACTAAGAGTGGTAGGGTCTTTGCAGGAGGGCAGGTAAACCAGTCAGGGATTCTAGTTGCAAACAATACGATTTACTCCAGCTAGATAACACAGAAAAGTGTTATTAAAAGGTATCATGAGGGGCTTCCCTGGTGGCGCAGTGGTTGAGAGTCCACCTGCCGATGCAGGGGACACGGGTTCGTGCCCCGGTCCGGGAAGATCCCACATGCCATGGAGCGGCTGGGCCCGTGAGCCATGGTCCAGAGCCTGTGCTCCGCAGCGGGAGAGGCCACAACAGTGAAAGGCCCGCGTACCGCAAAAAAAAAAAATAAAAGGTATCATGAGGCTCACAGAGCCTGCAGGAAGCCAAAGAGTCAGACTTGGACGCTTGGAGCCAAGAACGATACCCAAGCCACGCAACAGGGGCTGCCCAGAGAAGATAAAATGATGCCAGCACACTGCAGACAGCCCTGCTCTAGTGACGGCCCCCAAGCTGCCACTGCTGCCCTGAGGGGCTGGATGTCCCCACTGCCGTGCTTTCCAGTGGTGGACCCTTACCAGTCCCATGCAGGGACATGTGAACAGCAGATCCTGGTCACAGTGACTGCCCTTCAGGAGGCACGGAAGCGAGCTCTGGCCTGTACCTTGACTGGGAGGGACTCACATGTGGAAAATTCTCCAGACATAGGAATTGACTGCAAAAGATACAGTAAGGCACATGCCAAATACTTACCGTTGGAAGGGTAGAGCAGGCGATTGGGTGGAGGGAGTTACTTTTGAGTCCAAGACAGCAGGCAGGAAAGCAGGACTGAAGGGAGCTGGCTTCCCAGGGACTCTGGTCCTGGTTGGGTAGGGCAGACGGGGGCTGGGCCCCACTCCCTATCCTCAGGTCCTGCCTGGACCGTGGCTGCAAGACCACCCTAGCTGCTCTCCATGTCTGAAGCCCTGCCACCCTCATTCAACCGGCCACCACTCACCCCCAGGAACCGGGACCGCAACCCTGGTCCTACCATCTTCCGTCTTACTGTGCTGTCCATGACCCACTCCCAGGTCCTGACTGAGGGACCAGGGGCTGAGGACAGTCACATAGGAGCAGCTGATGGAGGCTGGGTTGCAGCTCCCAGGAAGGTTCTCTGTGTGTCGCAGAGCATTTGGGGGTCTGAGGACAAGGTTCCAGAGAGGAGGAGGGCTGGGGGCGAATGCAGACAGAGTTGAGGGAGCACCTGGGGCCTGATCGAGCAGGCGGCAACCCTAAATGACAACGAAAGGGCATCGCTAGGCCAGGATGTGCACAGAGCTTCCAGGAAGTGGGCCCTGCAGCCCCCAACCTCCAAGTCTACCTGTCCTGTGCATCACTGTGCTACTGGACTGGGGGCTTTGGTGCAATGACGGGAGTCAGGGCCCAGAGACAGAGGAGACTTGGTAGGGAGAGAAGCAGGGGAGGGAAGGCGGCCTTCTAGGATGTGGAAGTGTTGAAGGACTTCCAGGACGCTCCAGAAAGCCAGGAGAGGTAGGAATCATCTGTGGCCAATTTCCAGCTAAGCCCAATCTGTGTAAGAGAGGACCTTGACGCTGAGGCTCTCAGACCCGCCGGAAATGGCCTTGCTCCCGAGATGCTCCGGGGCTGGGCTTCCCATGGGAAAGGCAGTAACTTGGCCGTGGAGTGAGGGGGCCCTGCAGGGTCAGCTCATGTCTCCCTAGTCCTGGGACAACCGGGCATTCCCTTCCCTGTTGCCCCAATTCAGAGCTCAACTCAGACACCCCAGGGCCGTCGGGAGACCACCACCTCGCCCTCGGGAGACAGGACAGCATCCCAGCCTCCTCTGCAGGTCTTGGAGGCAGACAGGCTTCCCATCTCCCAGGTTACCCCCGAGTCTGCAAAGGGCCTTTGCGTGAGACTTGGTCCACGTGAGGTTAGACGGGGGAGGGAAGAGGTCAGGGTCAGGGTCAGGGACGGTTCAAGGCTGGGGAGGGGCTGCAGGGAGGATGATCCTTTGGAGCTGTTAATTCTTCCTCCCGGTCTCCATGTTCGTGAGGCCCCAGAGCAGGAGAAAACTCCAGACACCCTCTGTCCTCCTCCCAGACCCCCGCACCCCCAGAGGCATCATTCATGGAGGCGGGGATCGGGGGCCGGGGGCCGAGATGGAGCCCTGGTGAGCACCAGCCTGGCGGATGCCAATTAAGACCCGGGAATTCCCTGCCCCTAACTCTAGGCTCAGATCCAAAGACCTCGGCCCCTAGATGTGGGGCTCCAGACCGTAAGTCAGGAGCCCAGCCTCCAGCTAACGAGCTGCCCTGGCTCCGACCAGAGCGGGATCCCGGATCCTGTTTCACTCCGGGGAGCAGCCAGCCCAGAGCGAGGGGCCGGGGAGGCTCTGGACCCCAGAGCACCTGTCCTCACACAGCACCCAGCTTTGCTCAGGAAATCCTGGGGCCAGTATCTGGGGGAACATGAGGAATCACACTTGGTGCCCTGGGCAGCTCCCACCCCTCCGGGCTCCAAGAGCGGCTCTCAGTGCGCACCGTCTGGCCCCAGAAGAATTTTAACCTCCAACATCTGGCTTCAGGAGACTCCGAAGAGCAAATGTCTTCACCTCCTTGGATTCCCTTCACACAGCGGGTTTTTTAAATTTTAATTTGAGGTGACCTCTGACCTGAGTTCCTATTCCCATAGATTCCAGATATTTCCTGTGCCCTCAGATAACCTCCCAGGCCAGTCTGCACCTGACCAGAAGCTCCTGCTGAGGGAACACTCCATCTCTAACACGGCCTGGGCTGGGCCGGGAGCCCCTGGCCTCAGGTTCCTTCCCAATACGCCCCTCTCCTCTCCCAAGGGCCAAGGATGCCTGCATGCCCATCCAACATCTCCCCAGGGCTCTGGGCCCAGCTCATCCCAGCTCCCAGGAAGCCAGGGCTACAGGCACCCTTGGTCCTCTGCTCTTGGGATTTCCAATGCCAAGAACAACAACAGAGTATTGGTGGAGCACCTATCTGCGTCAGGTAACCTGGTCGCTCAAGAATAATTGCTCCTAATTCACCGATGAGAAGCCAGCCCTGGCTAAGGAAGGGGACATCTAGAGCTCACAGCTAGCCACGCCAGACCCAGGTCATAAGCAGGGTGCCCTCTCCCAACGAGAGGCGTAAGCCATGGACACAGATCATAAGCAAGGTGCCCGCTCCCAACGAGAGGCGTAAGCCATGGACGCAGGCTGCTTGGTCTTGGAGCTGCGGGAACAGGGGTGCGTCCACCTGGTTTGTGAGCCTGGGAGGCTGAGGTCCTTTCACCCGGGTGTGGCCTGCCCATCTCAGCATGGTGACCAGTGTAGCAAAGCACCAGGAGTCGCAGCAAAAGCCACGGAGGGCAGAGAAGGGACGAGTGGGAGAGGGATGGGAGGAAGCGGGCTCAGTCAGACCCTCAGCCTCCACCTCCCACTCTTTCCAAGCAGCATTTGGACTAAAGGAGGAGTTGCCTCTCTGTGGGTCCGCACTGTGTGCCCAGTACTGTGCTAAGCTAAGCTGTGAGGTGGGGTACGAAAGGGGCGACATCCTGATCCCTGCCTTTGAGGCACTGAGAGACCAGCAGAGGAGCAGGGACACACATGTGTGAAGTGGCCCCAGGACTGGAGCCAGAACTCGGAGGGTCAGAGTGGGGCAGGGCTGGGCAGGCTCCCTGCAGGTGGGAATTTTCCATCAGCGCCTGGTTACACAGAGGCCTCCCGAAGTCACCCACACGGTCAGGGTCGGGGCCTACAGCCATCACTGCACTGCAGCCACTCCCATAAAGTGCCTGTGGTTCTCCAAAGCCCAGAGCCTGGAAGATCCAGCCAGAGCTCTGGGGTGACCCACTGCCCCTCCCCCAGACCAGAGACTAAATGACAGCACAGGGCAAACTCGCTGGCCCCAAACCCCAGCTCCACTGCCAGCCCCAGCCTTCTCACCAGTGTTCGACCACATGACTCCCCGTGAAAGCCTTCCCCCGCTCCCACCCTGTCCCCATCATGCCCAGTGACTCACGTTGCCTTCCCCAGCCCAGCTCACCACAGCTGACATCACCCTCCCCGACCCCCGCCCAGCAAATCCTCATGGGCCTTCTCTCCCCTCTGATCCCTCTTCCTCATCAGAGTCAAGAAGGCCGGAGCTGGAAAGGATCTTAGGGAGTATCTGGGGCAGCCTCACTTCGAGCTGGGGACACAGAGACCCTAAGGAGTGGGTTCCAGCCCATAGGCTGATGCCTTTAGAACTTGGCGTTCTAAATTCTGAAAGGGACTGATTTAGAGCTCCGTCGGGATGTCAGGGGGACAATCACTGCTCTGTCAGTAACTAAGTTCTTATCCCTAACACCTGCCTTGCGGGCCCCAGAAGCCAGGGCCCAGGCTCCCTGGGGGCCATGGCTGCCTGAGCACTGAAGATCGCCCAGCCCCTTCCCACTGCCCAGGTGGGGAGTGGCCAATCCTTCCTCACAAAGATCAGTCCTTTCAGAGAAAGTCAAGAATAGAAGGGCAGAAGCAGGTAAATCCTGCCAGCCTCAGGGATCAGGGGTGAGGAGACCCTCCAAGGACCCAGAGGTGGCAAGGAGAGGCAGACAGGAGCCTCTGTTGGCCAGTCCTCGGAGAACGCTTGTGCTTCAGGAGGTAAGAACATCTACGGAGCAGTGGTTTCCAAAGAGGGATTGCTGGTCCAACAGCATTGGCATCGCCTGGGAACTTGTTAGAAATAAATATTTCCAGTCTTCCGGTTCCACCCCAGACACTTTGAGACGCAGCAAGCCCTCCAGATGATGTGAACGCCTGCTCAAGTTTGGAAAACACTGCCGTAAAGCATAGCCAAAGCGATTAGCAAGTCTGGTACCTGGTCAGCACCTGCCAGACCTGGCCCCAGTGGGACTCACCAAGGGTCCCACGAGCCCATTCTGCCTGCCCTTGCTGTGATCCCCTCCCGCCAAACCTGGCCGGGCTTCTGCAGGCGGGACGATCCACAGGGGTCTTGAATAAGTCTCGCGACCAGAGATGTGTCTTGTTGGCATGGACGGCCCCAAAGGCACGGCTCTCAGCCTTTTGCCTCTGTCCATTTACAAGGTTGCCTCTGTCCGTACAAATAGGATTTGACTTCAGTCTCCCTGCCTCACACCCAGCTCACCATTAGCCTTAGAACTCTGTCCTGGACCTCGGTCTCCTCCACTGGGCCCTGTACCATGCCACGCACAGGACCGGTCTCCTCACTGGAGTAACACCTGCTGATACCCGCAGGGCTGGCTGGGGTCATTCGTGGACAGTCATCCACAACGGCACTGCAGCCACGCAGGGCCTCCGTGTACAAACGTGTGGGCTGTTAACTGAACGGCTGGATGAAGCAGCCAATGAAAGGATAAAATCCAGCTCACATTCCCCTCACCCATGTCCCCTGGTGCAAGGTGGCATCCACCCAGCTGGGGCACAATGTTTCTAATTTGCATAAATGCATTATATGGGCTAGTGCTTGAGTATCACACCCCCTTCATCAAGGTTCCTCTGTTTCTGAGCTGGATCTTCCCTTGCCTTCCCCACATCCACACTGGCTGGACCTCCCCTGTCTCCTCATGTCTACACCATTGGGGACCCCACCCTCCCACAGTGGCCATCCCTGTTGGCATCACACCTACCCTAATTGTCTCCTTTCTTTGCAGGCTCTAGGCTGGATCAATTGTCCCAATTTTTCTATTTACTGCTCAGGCCCACTGACTCTCCTGTCATATTTTAAGATGACATAATAACCAGCAGACAAAACATCTTTGTCCGTTGAAGTTTGAGGTCATTTCATTACAACATCTCCTAAGACATTCCATTCATAGATGTGCTGAGAAGGCCTTCCTTATATGGCCTGCCTGATGTTTCAGCCCTGGTACCTTCTGCACATTAGGAGCCGGGCTCCCTCTGCCCCAGGGCAGCCCTCAGAGACTTGGAAACCATGCTCCACGCTACCTGGATCTTTTCTTCCCCTTTCCACTTTTGGCTTGGTCTCTCCCATCACTGCAAGTCAAGCTCTGCTGTGTTGATTCTGCTAATTGATTTTTTCCAGACAATTGAACACACATCAGTAGGCACCTAACTTTTCTATTTTAACCAGTTGGTATTAAGAAAAATCTTTCTAGAGCATAAAGTATTCTTCTCCACCTCCTGTAACAGATGAAAGAAGACATCTCGCAGCCTTTTCTTGGGGTCTCTAGATAATAATTACTTTGTGAGCCACTGTAAAAGCATTTACAACAACTCAAGTAATTACATAATCGCTGTGGGAAAAAAAGGAAAATAGAGATGAATGAAAAGAAAAAAGAATGGTATCACCTGATATCTTACCAACCAGAGACAATGAATAATGACTTTTTGTTGTATAACTTTCTGGACTTTTTCCTAAGCAAACACACTTCGCCAGTCTGAGGCATACATTCAGTCACTTTTATTTATTCAATAATTGCTTGAGTTCCATATGCCCATACAAACAGGAAGCCTCATTCCACACCCACTATTCCACACCCACCCCCCAAACAAATCGGGGGCATACTTAGTCCTGCCGGTAATTCTGATTGCAAATGGCAAATGCAGAGAAACTGGAAAATCAGGAGGTCCTGATTTCCATGGCTTCCGGCACAGCACTGAGGTGTCTCTATGAAAAATTGTCTTGCAAAGTCTGCTGGGATCATACTTCCCTGGATCTGCCCCTTGCCGGGTCTGCAGAGGTGTCCAACGTCGGGCTCCAAGGTTATCACTCTCGTAGCTCACATTTCCAAGTTCAGCCATGTTCCCAAGCAGAGGGTGAACAGGCAGAGGCAGCTGAGTCCAGGGGGGCTTCCATCCTCAGCCACACTCCAGGCCCAGGCACGTCAAGACCCCGAGGTTAAGCCAGGTCACCAATTCTGACCCCTCCTTTCTTCCTAGTGTCATTCCCTTGCTGGTAGTGGGCCTCTCCTGCTGGGGCACTTCAGCAGAGGAATTCCAGCTTCAACATGGAAGGGCCCTTTGTCTTCATCCTTTTCTTCCTAGGTTTTCCTCAGCCCCAAAAACCTGCTCCTCCATGCGGGCACTTAGATGGTTCCACCTTTGTCAGGCCACCCAGGAAGTTGTTCCAACCTTTCCCCTGGGGAATCAAGGTCCGCTAGCCTAACCTTTGGATAACCAAGAGGGGCCACTCAAGGGACAGTTTCCTGAAGAAAGAAGTCAGTTCTTACCCAGTTGTCTAGGTAAAGAAGGAGCTGAAAGCAACTTGCATTAAAAGAAAGAGGTCTCATCTACTAGGCTACAGGAACCTGCGAATTTGCCATACGCCCATTCTCCAGATGAGGACACTGAGGTCATCCACTGACTACTTAAGAGACTGAAGCGCCAGCCTCCAGCACTGAGATTTCATCAAAAGCAGTTTCCTTGATGCCCTGATACATCAGGGACCCCTGTCTTGCTGGGAAGAACTGAGCACACCCTCTTGCCCCCGGCCCCTGGGGCATCATGGAACCTGGTGCTGACCTGACAGCACTACTTACTGGGCTCCAGGTGAGCCACGGTCACCTCCACGGTCAGCTCAGCTCCTAGGACAGGGAGGACTTTACTTCCAGGCCAGAGGCAGCCATACTCTGTGAGCTACTGCCTGGGCCAGGGAGGTGTCTCCTTGTCAGCTCAGGAGTGTGGCGGGAGCTGCCCCGGGACGCTCCCTGTAGTCATTGCCTCCTCAGGCAATGACGCCATGCACACAGGGGGTGGGCACTTTGATATGCAGCTGTGTGTCGATGTACTGAGATGATCTGAGATAATTAAATGTTTTTCCCAGGTTGAGAGAAGGGGAGAATGAAGGGGGCCAGAGTGCTTAGGGTGCTGCGGAAGTCCCCGCTGGCCCCCACTTCTTTTTTTTTTTTTTTGCGGTACTCGGGCCTCTCACTGTTGTGGCCTCTCCCGTTGCAGAGCACAGGCTCCGGACGCACAGGCTCAGCAGCCATGGCCCACGGGCCCAGCCGCTCCGCGGCATGTGGGATCTTCCCGGACCTAAATCTAAAATTCTATTGGGTGTCAGTGTTCTGCTCCAGAACCTTCAATGGCTCCCACTGTGGCAAGGTGAAGTTCAAATCCCTTAGCCTGCATTCAAGGTCTTCTGGGGTTAGGGTGGTCACACAGCCCAGTTTGTCTGGGGCAGTCTAGGTTATACCAGCTGTCCTGGAGTAATGATTAATAACACGTCCTCTCATGCAAAAGATGTCCCAGTTTGGACAGTGAGTGATGTGGTCAGCTTGCCTACAGCTCAGTCCCCACCTAATGCTCCAGGCTAACGTCCAACCATCTCGC
This sequence comes from Tursiops truncatus, assembly GCF_011762595.2. Classification (NCBI taxonomy): domain Eukaryota; kingdom Metazoa; phylum Chordata; class Mammalia; order Artiodactyla; family Delphinidae; genus Tursiops; species Tursiops truncatus. Next base: position 73,805,675 of record NC_047047.1, on the reverse strand, counting down.
CTTGAGTCTTCAAGTCAGTGTTTTTTTTTTTTTAGCGGCCATGGCTCACGGGCCCAGCCGCTCCGCGGCATGTGGGATCCTCCCGCACCGGGGCACGAACCCATGTCCCCTGCATCGGCAGGCGGACTCTCAACCACTGCGCCACCAGGGAAGCCCCCGAGTCAGTGGTTTTTAACTCTGGCAGCTCATTAGAATCACTTGGGAAGCTTTTAATAAATAGTGCCTGTGCTCACCCCAAAAGCAATTTAATTGAAACAGAATCTCTAGGGGTGGGGCCCAGGCTTTGGTTTTTTTTTTTTTAAGCCCTCAGGTGACTCTGATGTGTAGTCAGGGTTGAAAACAAATGACCTGAGTAAAACAGGTGTCCCGGAACTCTGTCCCCCAGTCCGTCTCTGTCCCTGACTTTTCCCTCCCATTGTCTATCACCCATGTAAGCCCCGCCCAAGCGGCCAAGCCCAGCTCCGGCGCCGCTTCCTCCTTCACCTTTCCCAGCCCCTGAGCCAGAAGCGCCACCCCCTCCACCCTTGCCGGCCTGATCCCTCCACAGCTACCCTGTATTATGCTGTTATCTGGGTCCAGGTTTTGCCTCCTTCATAGTCTATGAGCTCTGTAGGTTGGATCATGACTGATTCATCTCTGGGACCCCAGGGCCTAGACCCAACTTGCAGCAAAGGCCCCCTCCCTTGGCTGAGTGACTGTCAGTGTTGATCCTGAACTTGGGCAGCCCCTCCACCACACGGCTGGGCACCATGCTGCCTCTCCAAGTTAACTTTCTTTTCCTGTGTGTGGTCTCTCATTCATTCATTCATTCTGCTTTGTGACAGATGCTATGTTCCCCATCCCCTCTTCCTGATTCCCTGCACTACTAGAGAACTCGTCTCCATTCCCTGGGCAGCCCAGCAGACTGTCTGGCACATAAATAATACTTGGAAGACATTGATTAATAATCAATTGATCAATGGATAAACAAAATGTGATATATCATATGGTGGCGTATTACTCAGCAACAAACAGGAACGAAGTACTAACACATGCTACAACATGAATAAATCTTGAAAACGTTGTGCTAAGTGAAACAGCCAGACACTAAAGGTCATAAATTATATATCATTTATTTGAAATGACCAGAATAGGCAAATTCATAGAAACAGAAAATAGATGAGTGGTTGCCAGAGGCTGGGGTAGGAGGAAATTGGGACCAACTGCTAAGAGGTATGGGGTTTCTTTGGGGGAGGTTAGAAATGCTCTGAAATTGGATAGTGGTGACGGTTGCACAACCTTGTGACTATACTGAAAACCACTGAGTCATACACTTTCAAATGGTGAATTTTATGGCATTTGAATTATATCACAATTAAAAAGAAATACTGCTGATGGATTTTTTCCTCCTTTACCCTGTTCTCAAACAGAAGAAGAATCACTTGGAATATTTGCTAAAAGTGCAGGTTCCTAAGCCTCACCTTGAAACTTCAGATGCCATAGATGAGGGCAGAGCCTAGGAATCTGCATTTGACGGTGGTACCCTAAATGCCACTTCTCTTTGGGTCAGAGCATTTCTGAGCCAACCTCAGAAGACAAATAAAAATTTTAACCTGTTCTTTCAAGAAAAAAGCTGAAGATTTCAAACACAACCGACACTTTGTTTTTAGTCTGCTCCTTATTAAAAACAGACTGGGACCCGAAGAAACCCCATCAGGGGTAGGTAATGAAATAATCGTGATCATAATAAAAGAACAGAATGGAAAAACTGCCTGGCCTCGAGCAAACCACAAAAAAGTTGTCTTCTGCCGCCAGTGCTCCACTGAGGCATTCAGTTGAAAATATCCCACTAGCCACATGGAGAGCTTAATTTGGGGAAGAATTAAACGTTAGAAAACCACTGCTCACTGCCTCTATACAAATACATGCTTAGAGACACCCACGCCTACACAGCCAAAATTCTAGTTTTTGGTATGTGCTCCACGATTAGGGCTTTCTTTGGAGTTACAAGGAAGCAGAGTTGTAAATCGGTATTAGAATGTGATCAAAAGGAATGTCTGTATGCAATTATTTTGTTTTGAGACCAGCTTTCAGAGGCGCGGGCTTTAAAGCGCTGGCTCGGTCACATGACGTGCTCTCACATACATACACACACGAGACTTTGGTCCCCATGAAAGAGGGACAAAGGCCTGGGTTTTATCGTTGTTGCTTCTTTGTTACAGGATAGAGTCTCACCCCTAATAACTCAAAAAGGACCCTCTTCATATTCCCCGGCTGGTCCTGAACCATCGCAAGAGGAAGTCTTGCTAATAACCTCTTGCCCCGGAAAGTAGCAGTTACTGTAATTTGAGAACAGATATCCCTTGCTTAACAAAAATTCAGTTAACAAAACTCCAAATTGAATAAGGAATAAATGAGAGGAAATAACATTTGTGATGCACGTCTACTGAGTTCCGGGTACTGTGCTGGGTAATTTTACATGGATTTTCGAATTTCATTCAATGCGTCATCACAACCACCCCACAGTGGAGGTACTATTATCCCCCAGAAGACAGTGAGGAATCTGAGGCTCAGAGTGGTTGTGTAACTTCCTCATGGTCACAAGGTTAGTGAGTGGGATTGTTATATCAAGTAAAAGATCTCAAAGGAACAACACAGAAAAAGCATGGAGGGAATTTGGGTGTCAATGAGTCCACGTTGGGGTGGCTGGCTTGCTAAGGCTGCTGCCATTGGTCATACATGCACATGGGAAAGCAAAACCCAATAACACCTGAGGCCATCAGCACTTTGCCAAGCCCAGCAAGCCACCATCACCAATGGGCATAAAAGCAATGGGCTGTATTTGGGAAGGAAATTGTTAACACAGACGTGAGCCAGTGATTGCATTACTGGCATCCTAAGTCATAGGCTGTGGTCTGAGACCCTGTCTACCAGTCCAGCCCTCATCTGTATCTGCCCTTCTCTTCCTCTCTGGGCTCCAGCCACACAGGGTATGGTTGTCCCCTGAGAGTTCCATGTTCCTTTCTGCCTCAGGCCCCTGGCTCCGGCTTTCCCTCTGACCACCTCTCTCATGACCCCAACTTCACTCATTAACTGTGACCAGAGGGAAGCTCACGAGGGCAGGGACTTGGGACGGCTGGCTCCCCACCGTATCCCCAAAGCCTAGAACGGTGCCTGGAGCATAGTCAACACTCAATAAATACCTGTCAAGAGAATGAATGAATAAATTAATGAGTGAATATTTCATACCTCAGCTCACACCTTACTTCCGCAGTTCAACCCTCTCTGGGTCACATTCCCCCTTGTTAAATGGTCCAATTACTGATCTACTTTTTTCTTTTATACATATATTATTTGTCTAACATCCAGCTCTCCCACAGACTGTAAGTCCACGAAGGCAAGGACTGTACTGGTTCTGCTCCCCACGATACTCTTAGTGACAGTTATATTGCAGGTATTTAATAAACGTGTGACGGATGAATAAATGACTAAGCAAGTCGTAGAGAGGTCAAGTCTTTCTGAGCTGCTATTTTCATCATAAAGTACTCAGGGGAACTGAGGAAAAAAGTGAGTCAGGAATCATCAGAAGAAATCTGATTTTAAAATGGGCAAAGGACCTGAATAGACATTTTTCCAAAGAAAACACACAAATGGCCAACATCACTAACCATCAGGGAAATGCAAATCAAAACTACAATGAAATCTCACTTTAAACATGTCAGGTGGCTGTTATCAAAAAAACAGGAGATGAATGTTGGAGAGGGTATGGAGAAAAGGGAACCCTGGAACACAGTTGGTGGGAATGTAAATTGGTACAGCCACTATGGAAAACAGTATGGAAGTCCCTCAAAAAATTAGCAGTAGGACTTCTGGGTAAATATCCAAAGGAAATAAAATCAATATCTCAGAATTTCGGGCTTCCCTGGTGGCGCAGTGGTTGAGAATCCGCCTGCCGATGCAGGGGACACGGGTTCGTGCCCCGGTCCGGGAAGATCCCACATGCCGCGGAGCGGCTGGGCCCGTGAGCCATGGCCGCTGAGCCTGCGCGTCCAGAGCCTGTGCTCTGCAACGGGAGAGGCCACGGCAGTGAGAGGCCCGCATACCGCAAAAAAAAAAAAAAAAAAAAAATCTCAGAAAGATATCTGCACTCCTATGTTCATTGCAGCCTTATTTACAATAGCCAAGAAATGGAAACAACCTGAGTATCTGGTGACAGATGAATGGATAAAGAAAATGTGATACACATACACACACACACACACACACGCGCGCGCGCACACACACACCCACACACACACACATGCGCGCACAGAGGAATATTATTCAGCCATAATAAAGAGGAAATCCTGCCATTTGTGAAAACATGAATGAGGCTGGAGGGTATTCTGCTAAGTGACAAGAAGCAAGACAGGGAAAGACAAAACTTATGGTATCACTTATATGTAGAATCAAAAAAAAAAAAGATTGAACTCATAGAACCAGAGAGTAGAATGGTGGTTGCCAGGGGCTGGGGGTGAGGGGGAGATATAGGTCAAAGGTTATAAACTTCCAGTTATAAGATGAAGAATTCTGAGGCTCTAATGCACAGTGTAGTGATTGTAGTTAATAATATACTACTGTATACTTGAAATTGCTAAGAGAATAGATTTTAAGTGTTCTCACTACGAAAAAGGTAATTATGTGAGGTGATGTGTTAATTAACTTGATTGTGGTAATCATTTCACAATGTGTGTTTATATCAAATCACCATGTTGTACACTTTAAAAATATACAATTTTATTTGTTAATTATACCTTAATAAAACTGGGGGGAAAATCATATTTAAATGGCCAATTATTTTTTCTCCAGAAGAACACAGTCCTGATTTTAGAATGAAAATCAGTGGGGAAATGAGGTTAACTTAAAAGTCTACCACCTTGGGCTTCCCTGGTGGTGCAGTGGTTGAGAGTCCGTCTGCCGATGCAGGGGGCGCGGGTTCGTGCCCCGGTCCGGGAGGATCCCACATGCCGTGGAGTGGCTGAGCCCGTGAGCCATGGCCGCTGAGCCTGTGCGTCCGGAGCCTGTGCTCCGCGACGGGAGAGGCCACAGCAGTGAGGGGCCCGCGTACAGCAAAAAAAAAAAAAAGTCTACCTCCTTGTAGCCATTTTTGATGGAGTACATGTGCTCCATTAAGTGAGGGGAACTTCATGAGATCAATTTGATTTACTGCTCTTGCATTTCCTAAAGCATATGGTGGCGGGCAGAAGATGTGGGTTGTGAAAGTCTGAGGGGATGTATAAAATCTTCTTAGGAGCCAACGGCCGTTTAGTTTTCATGGCTTAGTTTGCAGGGGCTGCCTGGTAGATCCTGACGCAAACCTCAGCTGTATGGGGCAGGCTGAAAAGCTGGACATGTGGAGGCCAGAGACTGGGCTGGGACAAACCATCAGTTGACAGATTCCCCGTAGACCACCCTGCTACTTCCTATTTCCTGGCAAGTTTGGTCATCTGTGCCTACGCAGGGACTATCCTGTTGTTGGTGTGCAGATGGGCATGGGAGACCTGGGTCCTCTGTGGCTCCAAATACCGCAGAACTCCTGGAAATGGGCAGAAATCACTGGAGCACAGAGCGTGCAGAATCCAGGGTGAAGGGACTGACCGCTGATGCCCTCTGAGGACCCAGTTACCCAACACAGCTACCTGCTCCTAGGTCCAGACGTCTTATTTCTCACCTCTATTTTAGAGCGGACCAGGGGAGGGGATGTCTTTGGAAACAAGGTAGATTTTTTTTAACCTGTCCTAATGGGCTGGGTGGGTCCTGCTGTCTAGCAGGAAGAAAGGCTCATAATAAATCCCCTCACTTTTCGCGTATGTGAGGTGGTAAAGCACACGTTACATTCACCATTTGAACCCTTTTTAATTTGACAATTGAGTGACATTAGATCTATTCACAGTGTTGTACAAGCATCATCACTACCCATTTCCAGAACTTTTCATCATCCCAAACCAAAATTCTGCACCCATTAAATAATAACTCCTCAGGAATTCCCTGGCGGCCCAGTGGTTAGGACTCCATGCTTTCACTGCCAAGGGGAGACCCAAGGTCCTGCAAGCTGTGAGGTGCAGCCAAAGATTAAAAATTAAATAAATACATAAATAAAATTTTTAAAAATTTAAAAATCCTCCCCCCCGGTAACCTCTATTCTACTTTCTGTCTTTACAAATTCACCTATTCTACGTACCTCATATAAGTGGAATCATACAGTATTTGTCCTTCTGTGTCTGGCTTATTTGACTTAGCATAAGATTTTCAAATTTCATTCATGTTGTAGCATGTATCCGAATTTCCTTCCTTTTTAAGGCTGAATAATATTTCATTATATAGATGAACCACATTTTGTTTATCCATTCATCTGTTGGTGGACATGTGTTTCCACCTTTTGGCTATTGTGAATAATGCTGCTGTGAACATGGGTGTGCAAATATTCCTTTGAGATCTTACTTTCAATTCTTTTGGGTATATAAACTGACGTGGAATTGCTGGCTCCCATGGTAATTCTATTTTCAATTGTTTTTCTTTGTTGAGTATTAAGCAAGGTCATCAGCTGGCTGTGAAGCTGGGAGGGGGTGTGGGAAATGTGGGGAGAGAGAAGATACAAAATAGTCATTTTAGAAAAAGAAAATAAACTTAGGAGAGAAACGTTTTAGGATTACCAGGTTGTGTTGCATGATCATTTGAGGTTTGTGGTCATGAACATAAAATGAAAATTACCTCCAGAAACTGCGTGTATGTTTACATGAATGGTATCTATCATTCTCTCTGTATTATTTAGTAACTTGCTTTCACTACTTCCAATGTGCTCTACACACAGTATTCCAAAGAATCGAGGCACCAGGGTTTATGTAACCATCCCCTCCGTGACAGACAGCTAGGTCACTGCCAGTTCTTCACTATGATAGGAAAGCTGCAGGAAGGACCGTTTACCTGCTGCTTCAGGCACACAGCACTGTTCCAGGGATGAACCGAGAAGCAGATTTACTGGGTCATAAGGTAAGTGCATCTTAAAGTTTAACAGATTCTTCAGTTGCCCTCCAAAGTGATTCTACAAACTTATACTCCCACCAACAAAATATGAGAATACCCACCATCTTCACCAGCCCTAGATCCATCAACTTTTCTTTTATTTGTCTGATAGAATAAAAGGGTTTTTTTTTAATTTATATTTATTTGATTATTGGATATATTACATGTCATAGGTTTCTTGACTGTTTGAATTTCTCCTTTTGTGAATTGTCCTTTCATATCCTTTAACCTATTTCCTTGTGCCTTGTTTACTTTTTCATATTGATTTAAAACCGATACTTACATAATTCTAATATTAATTATGTGTATACTGTACCTGTTGCAAATATTTTTCTTAGTTGGTTGATTGCTTTCCATTTTGTTTATGGTGTCTTTTGATGTGGTTGAATTTATTGATATCTTCTTTATTGGCTTTTGTGTTGAGTGTCTTATTTTACAAGCTTTCGCTGTCATAACTCCATGAAAATAATATCTTATATTTTCTTCTAATTCTTTTGTAGTTGTTTTAACTGAACTTTTTATCTTGAGATAATTGTAGATTCACATTCAGTTCAAAGAAATAATACAGAGAGCTCTCGTGTACTTTTTTTTTTTAATTTATTTAACTTATTTATTTTTGGCTGCGTTGGGTCTTCATTGCTGCGCGTGGGCTTTCTCTAGTTGCAGTGAGTGGGGGCTACTCTTCTTTGCAGTGCACGGGCTTCTCATTGCAGTGGCTTCTCTTGTCGTGGAGCACAGGCTCTAGGTGCATGGTCTCAGTAGTTGTGGCACACGGGCTCAGTAGTTGTGGCACACGGGCTTAGTTGCTCCGCAGCATGTGGGATCTTCCCGGACCAGGGATCAAACCCGTGTCCCCTGCATTGACAGGCGGATTCTTAACCACTGCGCCACCAGGGAAGTCCCCACCCCACTTTGTTTAACCATTCGTCTGTTGAAGGACATCTGGGTTGTTTCCAGTTTGGAGCTATTACAAATAAAGTTGTTCTGAACATTTGTGTACAGATTGTTCAAAAATGCAATTAGTTCGAGTGACCGTTGCATGTTTAGTTTTTAAAGAAACTGCCACACTGTTTTCTAACGGCTGTACCATTTTATATTCCCACCCGCAAGGCTTAAGTGATCCAATTTCTTCACATCCTGGTGGGCAGTTGATGTTGCCACTATTTTTCATTGTGACTGTTTTGATAGGTGTGTAGTGATATCTTGTGTGGTTTTAATCGGCATTTCCCAATTAAACATACAGCTAAGTATGTTGAACATCTTTTCACGTGCTTATATTCTCTTCAGTGAAATGTCTGTTTATGTATTTTGCCCAGTTTTGAATTTCATTGTTTTTTTACTGCTCAGTTTTGAGAGGTCTTTATATATTCTACATACTAGTCCTTTGTGAGGTAAGTGTTTTACAGATATTTACTCCCAGTCTTTAGCTTATCAGCTTATCCTTTCATCCCCTTTACTGGATCTCTCACAAAGCAAGAATTCTTAATTTTGGGACTTGCCTGGTTGCGCAGTGGTTAAGAATCCACCTGCCAATGCAGGGGACGTGGGTTCAAGCCCTGGTCTGGGAAGATCCCACATGCGGCAGAGCAACTAAGCCTGTGCACCACGACTACTGAGCTCTGTGTTCTAGAGCCCGCGAGCCACAACTGCTGAGCTCGCGTGCTGCAACTACTGAAGCCCGCGCCTAGAGCCCATGCTCCGCAACAAGAGAAGCCACCGCAATGAGAAGCCCGCGCACCACAACGAAGAGTAGCCCCCACTCGCCACAAGTAGAGAAAGCCTGTGAGCAGCAACGAAGACCCGACATAGCCAAAAATAAATAAAATTTTTAAAAAATTCTTAATATTGATGAAGTCCAACTTATCAGTTTTTCCTTTCATGGATAATGCTTTTGGTGTCAAGGCTAAGAACTCTGTTTAGCCCAAGATCCCAAAGACTCTTCTCCCATTTTTTTTCCTAAAACTTTTATAGTTTTATGTCTCACATTTAAGTTTGTGATCCATTTTGAGTTAACTTTTGGATAAGGTGTGGGGACTGGGTCAAGGTTCAATTTTTTGCCTATGTATGTCCAGTTCCTCCAGTACCATTTGTTTCAAAGGCTATCCTCCTCCACTGGATTGCTGTTACACCTTTGTCAAAATCAGTTGGGCATATTTGTGTAGGTCTGTTTCTGGCTTCTGTGCTCTGTTCCATTAATCCATGTGTCTATCCCTTTGCCAATACGACACAGCCTCAATTACTATAGCAGTATAACGTCTCGAAAATTGGGTAGACTAATTCTCACTTAATTTTTTTAAATAAAATTGTTTTAGCTATTCTAGTTCCTTTATGTGTCCACATAAATATTAGAATAATTTATTTATATCTATCAAAAATTTTTGTTTATTTCACAAGCTTTCTCTATCACAAAACCACAAAAATAATCTCATATTTTTTCTAATTCTTTTGTAGTTTTAAAAAATGTTTTGTGGGACTTCCGTGGTGGCACAGTGGTTAAACATCTGCCTGCCAATGCAGGGGACACGGGTTCGAGCCCTGGTCCGGGAAGATCCCACATGCCGCGGAGCAGCTAAGCCCGTGAGCCACAACTGCTGAGCCTGCACTCTAGAGCCCGTGAGCCACAACTACTGAGCCCACATGCCACAACTACTGAAGCCCATGTGCCTAGAGCCCGTGCTCCACAACAAGAGAAGCCACTGCAGAAACCTGCGCACCACAACAAAGAGAGGCCCCTGCTCGCCACAACTAGAGAGAGCCCGTGCGCAGCAACGAAGACTCAATGCAACCAAAAATAAATAAATAAAAATAAAATTTTAAAAATATATATTTTGTTCTGTAAGTGATCTAGAGTTTTTATTATGAATGGTGCAAAGTAGGGACCAACCTTGATTTTCATTTTTTGCAGTCATTTCTCCCAACATTTTTTTTTTTGCAGTACGCGGGCCTCTCACTGTTGTGGCCTCTCCCGTTGCGGAGCACAGGCTCCGGACGCGCAGGCTCAGTGGCCATGGCTCACGGGCCCAGCCGCTCCGCGGCACGTGGGATCTTCCCGGACCGGGGCACGAACCCGTGTCCCCTGAATCGGCAGGCGGATTCTCAACCACTGCGCCACCAGGGAAGCCCTCTCCCAACATTTTTAATTGAACTTTTTTCATTCATTTGAAATACCAGCTTTATCATACACTAAATTCTTATGTATTCAAGGGTCTGTTTCTGCACTCACTGTTCTATTCCATTTGTCTATTTGTCTATTCCTATGTTGTTTTAATTCTATAAGTTCATAACATGTTTTGATATCTGGAAGGGTAAGTTTCCCTTCACTGTTCTTCCTTTTCAAAATAGTCTTTTCTTATGCATTTTTTCTTCCGTGGGAGTAAGAATAATAACACTGTAATTTTAATTAGAAATCTTAGTGAGATGGTTATTGGGGCTGTGCTGAATTTTATAGATAATTCCCACAATAGGTAGCTTCGTAATATTCAGATTTCCTTATATACCAATAGTATCTATTGCTCTTTCATGGGTCTTCTTTTACATCCGGTATTATGTTTGTTTGTTTTTATTTATTTATTTCTGGCCATGCCACGTGGCTTGCAGGATCTTGGTTCCCAACCAGAGATCGAACCCATGCCCCTTGCGACGGAAGTACAGAGTCCTAACCACGGGACCGCCAGGGATTTCCCCATGGTTTTCTTCTAGTAAGCCTCTCGTTTCTTTTTAGGACTGGTCTTAAATTTTTTCTGAGTTTTAATTGTGTTGTGAAGAGGATCTTTTTCACATATATTTTCAAATTTGTGGCTATTGTATAGAAACAAAGCCTTTTGACGTGGATGTTCCCATAGGATATGTATAGGAACCTTTTTATGAAAGAAGAGGCTTGGAGCTTAGAGAGGGAAGCTTGGGGCCAAATGCAAGTCCTCCGTCCCCTAAGTGCCAGGCACTTCCCAGAAGACTCTGGAATGCGGGGGAGGGACAGCCGCAGGGTCTCGCTTTCACTTGCTGAGTGGGCACCCAGCAGATAGCAGATCCCAAAAGACAGCAGGTAGCCTCCTCTCCACCAATCCCTACTTCCCTCTTTCCCTGTTGCTTTGCAACTTGTCTCTCAGAGGCCAGGCCTGCACTTCTACCTGGATCTGTGACCAAGGCCATGATCATTAAAAGGTTAAAGGGTCATTACTCGATGGGATGGATAATGGGGGCCTGGCAGCTGACTGGCCCCTGAGGACAAGATGAGAGGTTCAAGGTGAGTATGGAGGAACCTGATGGGCAGGGTTAGAACCAAATCCCTGGCTTGGGCAGCAACGGGTCCAGGAAGGAGACCAGCCTGCACATACCAGGGCACAGGATGGCATCCTCTATGGGGAGGCAGGCCTGCAGCAGGAATTGAGGGGGAGACCTGGCCACAGGCTTGTGAAGTAGCCACCATGCTCCAAGAGAAGAAGCATCTAAGAGGATACAGGATCAGTATCCTGGGGGCCAGTGGAGAGGGGGTCAGTAGAATGCAAAAAGAGAATCCCACAGAGGGAAGGAAGGCTCTGGGCCAGAATCCACCTGCTCTTCCTCCCCTGAAATACTTGGTTTCAGTGGCACCATGCAAATTCAGGGCTTCATTAGGAAGTGAAGAAGCTTATTCAGCTTCTTAGCTATGTCACCATAGTTATTTTCTCATCTGAAAAATAGGGGTAATAATTCTACAGAGTTTCCTAAATTGTAGAATGCTTATCACTGGAGATTTTAAACGGTACAATAGATTATTTTATGTAGTATGTTGACATACTTTTAAATGATGATGAATTACATGGTGGGGAATTTATTCCTTTTTCTTCCTTCCCCTGCAAATCTTCTGATTATATAAGAAGAAAGTCTCTGATACTTGTACAAGTTGGGATGCTTTGAGTGCAATAACAGTACACTCAAGGGGCTTCCCTGGTGGCACCGTGGTTGAGAATCTGCCTGCTAATGCAGGGGACACGGGTTCGAGCCCTGGTCTGGGAGGATCCCACATGCCGCGAAGCAACTAGGCCCACTAGTGAGCCACAACTACTGAGCCTGCGCGTCTGGAGCCTGTGCTCCGCAACAAGACAGGCCGCGACAGTGAGAGTCCCGCGCACCGCGATGAAGAGTGGCCCCCGCTTGCCACAACTAGAGAAAGCCCTCGCACAGAAACAAAGACCCAACACAGCAAAAAGAAATAAATTAATTAATAAACTCCTACCCCCAACATCTTCTTTAAAAAAAAAAAAAACAGTACACTCAAAAGTGAATAAAAAATGAGGAAAATGTATTATTTCACATAACTTTTCAGGGGAAGGCACTTTCAAGGAAGTTCAACAGCTCAAAGAAGTCATGAAAGACCCAGGTCCTTTCCATCTTTCCTTGTCCTTTTCATCTTATTGGCTTGGTTCTTAGGCATGTTCCCTCATAGTTACAAAATGGCTGCACCCGCACCAGGATTCATATGCATCTATGGCCTTATTTAAAGACATTAAGAGTAGCTTAAATCAGGATTTGTTCATTTAAGATAAACACAAGATAAATTTTACTTAAGTGAAATTCACATAAAATAACCATCTTAGAGTGAACCATTCAGCAGTTCACAGTATTGTACAGCCATCACCACTATTTAATTGCAGAACTTTTTTACTATGGTAAAAAATATATAACATAAAATTTATCATCTTAAGCATTCTGGGGTGCACAATACAATAGTAACTATGTATTACTATCTCTAGAACTTTTTAAATTTTTTTGCAAAACTGAAACACTGTACCCAATGAACAACTACCCATTTTCCCCTTTCCCCAGCCCCTGACACCCACCACTCTACTTTCTGTTTCTAAGAGTTTGTTTTAGATACCTCATATAAATATAAATGAAACTATGCAGTATTTGTCTTTTTGTGACGGCTTATTTCACTTAGCATGATGTCATCCATATTGTAGCATATGACAAGATTTCCTTCTTTTTTAAGGCTGAATAATATTCCATCGTATGTATACACCACATCTTTAGCCATTCATCCTTCGGTAAGCATTTCGGTTGCTTCCAGCATTTGTTTCATATAAAAGGGAAGCAAATCTTCCTTAGAAGTTTCCAGCGGACTTCACTCAGGTCACAGGGGCCACAGATGGGCCATAATCCCATGTCCTGGCTGACGGGAGGCTGGGGAAGGGGGCATAGCATTTCTAGCCTCTTTAGGAGTGGGTAGGCTCTTCCTTCCAGCCAGGAAGAAGGTGTAAGAGTGCTGATAAGAGTGCTGAAGATAACAGTGTAGCCACAGTGGGAGTCTGGAACCTCCCATAAGTGGTTAAAATACCTCCCCAGTCACCTCAGCCTACAGCAGGGAATACAATAATAACATTGTATTTAATTTTGCATCTATTTATGACAGGTGATAGTGGATGTAAATTTTCCTTTAAAAATAAATGGATTTAAGGGAGTTTTTTAAAGTAAATTACTAAAGAAAAGAATTAAATTAAAAAAATAGTACAGGTACTATAAATCAACTATGCTCCAATAAAAATTAAAAAAAAAATAGTACAGGTGTTGTGCAAAAGGTATGGCAAACATCTTAAAGGTATTAGGAGAATCATCCAAGTTTGGGATACAGGGTAATGGGGAGGTTTAAATGAAAGGACACATTCAAAGGCTCAGCCCAGTGTCTGGAACACAGAAAAGACTCTCTCAATGACTTTCGACAATAGCTGTGGTTCCCTTCAAGTTAAGGTTGCCAGATTCAACAAATAAAGTCATAGGATGCCAAGTTAAATCTGAATTTCAGATAAACAATGAGTGATTTTTTTTTTTTTTAGTATAAGTATGCCCTGTGCAATATTTGGGACATAATTATACTAAAACAATTACCCTTTGCTTAAGAGAAATTCAAGTTTAACGGAGCCACCTGTGTTTGATCTGGCAGCCCTACTTTACACATACTTTCCCTGGAATGAGGAAGAGCTGGGACATAGCTCGGAGATGCTGGGAGCCTCCACCACCAGGGAGTTGGGCAGAAGCTAATCAGGGAAGGTGGCAGTTCCTGCCCAGTAGCCGCCTCCACTCTTCCCCCAACCCTGAGACAGCCACCTGGACTCTCCAGACGCCTCCCCACCCCCATCTCCCTCATCCTCCCATCCCCCCCTCGCACCCCGACTTCCCCATCTCACAGTGGCTGTGACGTGGGCGGGGACCAGCAAGTGTTGCTGAGGCAACATATTACAGACAGAAAGGAACTTATGAACACGCAGGAGTCTGCTATGTGACTTTAAAGGCTTACCGCAGGGACCTGGGCCCATAAACACTCAGATGAAGAGGTTTTATGAGCGTTGGGGCTACACCCATCCCTCCCTCCCTCCCCCTCCCTCCCTCCCTCCCCCTCCCCTCCCCTCCCCCTCCCCCTCCCTCTCCCCGACTCTCCCTGTCTGCACTGAGCTGGGCCAGGGAACCTCTTCTGTCCAGAGAAGGGCAGGAGCCTGGTCCATGTGCTCTGGAAGCACAGGGGCCTCGGGATGTGTCCCATCCTTTCTCCATCCTTTCTGGCCATGCTGAGCAGGATCCCTACACACACACACACACACACACACACAAAACATGCCTCCTCACCTCAATTTGCTGACTCAGCTCTTTTGGGGCAGCTGTGTGTGTGTGGGGTGGGGGTGGGTGTGTGGGTGGGTGTGTGGGTGGGTATCCTTCAACCCAAGACTTTCAAGCAATCGTCTACATCTCTGGGTTGACAGGCCAGCTCATTGGTCATTCCCCGAAATATACTCAGCAGCGGGGCAGGGAGATGTCAACTACAAAAGCCTGGATACGTGAGTCCAGTGCCTCTGTATTTCATAGCAAACCGCACTTGAACTCTCCAGATCTCCTGATGCCGTCTGCCAGTTATGGCGAGGGCGAGTGGGATTTAAGTGGGATTCACTCCAGATGGCAGGAGAATATCACAATCTCCAGGGAGAAGAGCCTCAAAACTCCGTGGATGCTCGCGCCTGGCAAACGGCAGCTGTGATTCACACCAAGCCAAGAAGAGAGATTCATGAGCCCGGGATGTCTTCTGCGTGTCCCATGGCATTGCTTAGCCCCATTACTCACACCGCAGACCAGGGTGACACAGCCACTGTCTAGTGCTTACTCACACTCTGATTATCCCTTCGGTGTCTGGGGTCGGGGTGTGGGCAGGGTGTGTCTTTCCCAGACAGATTGGAACCCCTCTCCGGCAGAGAGGTCCCCTTCTTCCTTTGCGGCTCCGTGGAGACACAGTAAGTGCACAGCGCTAGCTGCCTGCCCTGCTGGGAGCTTCTGTCTGAGCATACCTCGTTCCTGCAAGGGTGCGTGTGCGTGCACAAGTGCACATGCACAGACGTACACACACACACCCCTGTCTAGTCCACACATCTGCTGTTAGCAGTCTTATTATTATTGCACACCTTACTCTCTGTGCATCAGGCTCGTACAGGGAGCCCCGAAGCAAACCCAAGCAGTCCTTTATTTCAAGGTCACGTCTACCAGCCCAGGCAGAGGCCCCGCAGGAAAGGAGGTTCTGCTGGGGCACCTCTGCTCCATTACATTCACCCCCTTGTCCTTGGGGGTGCCTCACAGGACCCTACTCTTGCAGGTCACAGGGAGCAAGCCCCTCCCTCTTGGCCTCTCTCTTCTGTCCCCCCCCCGAAGCCACTAAGGTCCTTCTCCCTTCTCCTTTCTGGCTGGACGCTGACCCTTTGTCCCCCAACCAATGGCTTGTGTTGTCAGCTATTCTGCTCCATCTGTTCTCGCTCGAAATGTGCCCAGAGGGAGGGACTTGACTTCAGATCCCAGATGCAGGTCTCCAAGATAAATGGTCCACTCACCTTGCCCCGTGGGCCACCTATCCGCGTGCAGCCAGCGTGGAATTATGCTCAGTTGCTCTCTCTCTCTTCGTCTTGAGTTCAATGCTCTATTCATTACTCTGGCATTGCTATGTGCCAGGGATACCGGTGTTTGCCAGGCCCAGAACAGGGGATGTGGGCAATGTGGGAAGAAGAAAAAATCCCCTCATGACATGGGGACATGTGGGCACAGTGGCTCCCAGAGGCCTGCCCGGCTCGTCTTGCTGGGTCTCCTGGGTCTGAGTGTGAGTTACTGTTCCAGCTGATGGGGGGTGGGGGCTGCTCTGAGAGCACTTGTGCCCCAGCACTGCGGGGGGGGAGGGAGGCAGAGCGCTGTGCTTTGTGGCCGGCATTAGACTGAGAGCTAAAGCCCTTCCCAGCTTACAAAGCCCCCTCACACCGCTGAAAGCTCTGTGGCAATTCCAAGCAGCAGGTGGGCCAGGAGCAGAGGGTCCGGAGGAACCAAGAAAGCCCCCTAGGGAGCTGTTCTCCTGAGATGACCCCAGTTCCCACCGTCGAGTCCATGCCCCACGGGGGCGCCAGGGCGGAGATGCTCACCATCTGTGAGCACACCTGCTGTGAAGGACGCCCTGGGAGCGCTCTCAGCCACACGGCCAGGGGACGTCATCCTCCTTGCTCCCTCACTTCCTTTGCAACTAAAAGATCCCAGAGTGAAGGCTGATTTCTGGCAATCAACTTGCACTTGGGCTGCACCAGTTACGGGCCACACCCTGTCCCACACACAGGGACAGAAGCAGTCCCTGTCTCAGGAGCACAGGGTTCCAGGGCCCTACCAGCGTGGGAGTGGACACTGAGACGCGGCTGTGACACACAGCACAAGGCTGACCTGTCTTTCCATCAGGGTAGCTCCGTGGTGTCAGGGGTCAAGACATCTTCTGGGGTCAGGAATTGGGGGGATAAAGAAAGAGAGGGTGTGTGTCATGGCCTCCATGGTAGGGACTGTGCCAGCTGCTGGGCGCCCCTCCATCAGCCCAGCCCTAGGTCTGACAGGCTGTTTTATGTTGATAGTTAATGTTTTATAGATATTTCTCCAGCAGCAAGTTAAATCGCATATGCTCGGGCAGACATCCAGGCCCGGGGCAGGCAGGCGGATGGAGCAGCTGGGCCCTGAGGCTCTGGTGGGCAGGCCTTCCTGCTGTAGAGCTCTGTGTCTAATAGGAAACGCAGGCTGGAGGTGGGGCTCAGGGCAGCCTGGGTTGCTTCCTTTATGGTCTCAGAGCCTCGGAGGACTCAGCTTTTTTTTTTTTTTTTTTTGCAGTACGCGGGCCTCTCACTGTCGTGGCCTCTCCTGTTGCGGAGCACAGGCTCCGGACGCGCAGGCTCAGCGGCCATGGCTCACGGGCCCAGCCGCTCCGCGGCATGTGGGATCTTCCCGGACCGGGACAGGAACCCGTGTCCCCTGCATCGGCAGGCGGACTTTCAACCACTGTGCCACCAGGGAAGCCCCGGACTCAGCCTTTTCTTGGAAGGGGTCTTCACGTGGATTTTAAGTTCTGGGTCTGGGCAAACCCTCTTCTAGGAAATCAACAGTCAGAGCTGATATCAGACTGTGGCTCGTACGACCAGTTGGGCAGGGAGACGGAGAGCCTCCCCCATCAGCTGTGACCGGGTATGGGCTGGAGGAGGCTAACCGCCGAGCAGGCAGTGCGCGGGGAGGTGGCGGGAACTCCAGCCATGGGACCCCATCCTAGGGGACTGGCACGACCGGGCAGGTTATTGCCAGGGGATTGGCCATGGAACGTGGGGCACAAAGCAGGACAGGACCTCCAAACTCGGCCTGAAGGGAGGGTGCTGCCCCCTCCCCTGGCCTCTTCTCCCAGCAGGGAGGTCGGGGGGAAGGGGGGTGATCCCACTCTGGTCCTTCAGCCACCAGCACAGCAAGCGTTCGGGGAGGCACTTCAGCTTATGGCCACCCCCTGCCCTGGTTCCGCCTACTCAGCGAGATGCTCAGAGACCTTCAGCACACGTTTATTGGCCACTTAACTCGTGCCAGCCTGTGTATTGAGTTCTGGGGTAACAAAATAAAGTACAAGGCCTTCCCTGAAGGACTTCCTGGTTGTGAGAGAACGCGAGCAGCGAATAGATGTGTGACAGTACAGGCGTAACAGAACGCACAGCCGGGGCACAGAGGAGAGGCCCCCGGGCTCGGGGTGAGCGCACAGAGCCCAGATGGTGAAGGGCAGGCTGTGCATCCCACAGGGACCACCATCCCCGAGCCCAGCCTCAGCACGTTGCTCCCAGGCCCTCCTCACTGTCCCCACCCCTTCCTGGGAACTGCGTGGTGGCCAACAGCCGGCCAACAGCCAACAGGAAAAAGAACAGCCTCCCTCTGTGTGCTTTCCCCATAGCGCCTGTGTCTGGTCCAGACGCACACACACCACCCCCTCCCCCAAGGAACCAGCTGATTGGCTGGCCTGGGGTGACTAAGCCTTTGCACCTCTAGAAACCCCGAGTGACTTAGCTTAGTTAAACAGCTGTGGTAGTGACCAGATTCTTCTGCAACATGACCGACAGTTGCTCACACTGGCCCGATTTGAGGTCACATGTATTCGGTTTGATTGGGTACCTTCCATGTGGAGGGTATCCTGCTAGGTGATGCTTACGACTCCCTTTGAAGGTAGGCAGGGTGTTGGGTTATCATCTAATGCTACGTAACTAACCACCCCAAAACTTAGTGGCTGAAAACAACGGCAACATGTATTTTGCTTGTGAATGTGCGAAGTGAGCAGGGCTCAGCAAGGCCAGCTTGTCTCTGCTCCACTCGGCATCAGCTGGGACAGCTCCAGGGCTGCGGGCAGCAGTCATCTGAAGCCACTCGCTCACCTGCCTGGCTTCCGGCCCGGGAATACCTGGTAGCTGGGGCTCCTCCCTCCCAGCCCAGAGTCATGCCTCCTATCCCTCCAGCATGGCCACTTCTGGGCAGCCAGACTTCTGACACGCGGGCTCAGGACTCCTGTATCCTGGGTGAGAGAAAGCCAGGCAGACGCTATACCCCCTTTTCAAACCTAGCATCTGGAGTTAACAGCCTCATTCCTGCCTCTATTCACTAGAAGCATCTCAGCAAAGCCGGCCCATACTGAAGGGGAAGACAGATTCCACCTGTTGACGGGAAGCATGCCAAAGATGTGTGAACATGACTGTGAATGTGTTTTTAACTCACCACACAAGACAAAGGCTCTTGTCCCACTTTAGAGAGGGCCTGGGATAAAGCGGCTCGTCCAGTTCACGAAGTAATCTGGAACCAGGTGAGGATTCTAAGCCACGTCCCCTGGCTCCAAGCCCAAGCCCTTCTTCTCTCCACCACCTGGCTCTGCGACAAAGGGCTCAGAGCACCCTGCAGCATCTGACGAAATCTGTAGACACTCTTCCCAGAAAAAAGCAATGCACACACATAGAAAAGCGCGCCTATACCTTTGTGGGGTCCCCTCCTGTTCTCCATCCAGCACACAAGAATCTAAACAAGTTGCCACTTCATCCTAGCAAGTGAAAAATCAACTCTTCTTAGATTTTTCAGAGCAGTGGGGTCCCTGAACATGCCACTTCCCCAAATTTGGAGAGGCTGACAAGCAAATCCAGGAATCACTCCAAATGTGGGACCAGGAGCAGAAACCTCCCCTGGGCTGGAAGCAGTGCTGAGTAGGGAAATCGAACTGTAATTGACAAATTGCTAGAGGCTCAGTAGAAAATCTGCAGTGGGACCAGTCACGGGGGCAGGGCCACACTTTTGTGAGATTTATCTCCAAGAGCTCTCCAGTAAATAGCAGAGAAAAATCCCCTCCGGCTTCCAGCAGGAGGAGGGTAAAGGAACCATTCTAAAGGTTCTTCTTGCCCTCAGGGGAAACTGGTTAACCAGAGCCTAACTTGCTGGGGTTTAAATCAGAACCTAACTGATCTGGGGGAAGGGAAACACCCGTCTCCAGTCCACTGTAGCCGTCCTGCCCCACTTAAGAGAGGAGAAAAAGACTAAGAAACAGAGTCCAGCCTAGGCTCTCTAAAAACACTGACACCTAGTCACAGGCTATAGAACACTTTCCCGTCCCCACACCTCACTGCCACATCACTAAACACCCATTTACAGCAATACTTTTTGCCCAGTACATCATGCCTGGCTAGCAAGAAAAATTATAAAACATACTAAAGGGCAAAAAAACCCACAATCTGACGAGCCAGAGCCAGAGCGTCAGAACCAGACACAGATGGGATGTTGGAATTTTCAGAGCAGGCATTTAAAACAGCTATGATTAAGATGCTAAGGCTCTAATGGATAAAGTAGACAACATTCAAGAACAGATGGGCGATGTAAGCAGAGAAATGGAAATTCTAAGAAAGAACCAAAAGAAATATGCTAGAGATCAAAAGCACTAACAGAAATGAAGAATGCCTTTGATGGGCTTATGCAGAGACTGGACGCGGCTGAGGGAAGAATCTCTGAGCTTGAGTTTATCTCAGGAAACTTGTGGGGTTGCAGAACAGTGTCCAAAAATATAAGGCTGGACAAAACAGTTCTGGCCTCAGCCTGCTTCCAGTACAGCCGCCACACCCAGGGCAGTCAGCGCCAGGAGCAGGTTTCTGTCCCTACACCTGTCTGGCAGACTAGAGGCCTCTCCCAGCGCCCAGCCTTGGGGTCTGGGGAAGGCCTTGCTTGTGGTCGTGCCCTGAGGCTTGCTGTGCAAGTGCCGCTGTAGTGCTGTGTCAGCCGAGACCTCCTTCCCATATACACCTCATGGAGGAAAACCAGAAGTCCCTTCCTGCTTCTATGTGGGTGTGTTAGGAGAACCACTGACTGAAACTGCCCGCCCTGGCCAGGCATGATAGTCACCACCTGCATGAGTTATCTTACAGCAGGAGGTCCTGGTAAGAAACACAGAACTGACAAGCTACCACCAACCAGAAGAATTTGAGAAAGGTCAAAAGGAGAGAGGAGGGGCTTCCCTGGTGGTGCAGTGGTTAAGAATCTGCCTGCCAATGCAGGGGGCATGAGTTCGAGCCCTGGTCCTGGAAAATCCTACATGCCGCGGAGCAACTAAGCCCGTGTGCCACAACTACTGAGCCTGCGCTCTAGAGGCCACGAGCCACAACTACTGAGCCCTTGAGCCACAACTACTGAAGCCCGCGCACCTAGAGCCCATGCTCCACAACAAGAGAGGCCACCGCAATGAGAAACCCGCGCACTGCAACGAAGAGTAGCCCCCGCTCGCCGCAACTAGAGAAAGCCTGCGTGCAGCAACAGAGACCCCACGCAGCCAAAAATAAATAAAACTATTAAAAAAAAAAAAAAAAAGGAGGGAGGAGATGCCAGTCCCTATGTCCTACCAACCTCCTAGAATCCTTCTTGCTAGAATCAATCTTGTCTGAGCAATGCACTTGCCTCCAGGAAGGACCCTGAGCCAGAATGATTAGCCAGAGACAACCCGGAAACTAACTGTATTACCATAAAACCCAAGACTGCGAGCCAGGTGGCAGAGCAGTTCTCCTGGGTTCCCTTACCCTGCTGCTCTCCACCCAGGCGCCCCCTCCCAATAAAGTCTCTTGCTTTGTCAGTGCGTGTGTCTCCTCAGGGCACGACCACAAGCAAGGCCTTCCCCAGACCCCAAGGCTGGGCGCTGGGAGAGGCCTCCAGTCTGCCAGACAGGTGTAGGGACATTTCTCTGAGACTCTCAAGCCCCGAAGGAGTCCCCATTCCTGCAACAGGTGGACTCCAGCGGCCTGGAAGGAGGAAACCAGAACCCAGACTCCCCCCATGGCAGCCCCAGGGCAGCCACACAACAGAACAAGAGGCTTCCTAGGGGAGGTTTCAGGTTCTGCATCTGACATGATGAGGGGTAGCACAGTGGGTCCCCACCCTCCTTTCCTTCTGTTTACACCTGAGGGAGGAACAGGTGCCTCAGACTCTGCAAGAGGGAGGGGGGCTGAAAAGTCCTTTGGGTGATTGGCATAAATGACGCCCACCCATCCCTGAGGTAGAGAGAGCATGTGAGAGGAAGACATAGAGGCTTTATATGTGGAAAAGTGGGGTACACTCCCTGGCACTGACCGATGACCTTCAACAAGCCCCCCTCTGGCAATGTTCCCCTGATCTGTACTTAGAGTTGGGGTGACATGGGACCCACATGTGCAGCATGGGGAAGGGAAGGGCCCACCTAAGCAGACGTGCTGGTCAGATTGACAAGGAGCTTCCTGGGTACCCTTTTAGGCAAGTAGATTTACCCATGGGTTTTCCTTTACCCTTTCATTAATTTTGGGGAGGGGGTGGTGATGAAAAAGAAAGGAAGCTTCGGGTGCAAGAGACATTTGTCTAAAGAACGGGGGGAGCATATGTGACTGAGCAGGACCTATGGGGCCTTCTGGGGACAGACTCCTCCCCCATATCCTCTGCTGTAGCTCCTCTCTGAAGTACCCAGATAATAGTATCTCATGCATATTTCCTGAGTTTTTCAGATGCTAAAAACCACCACCAAATGGAAGAAATGAACTACCTGATGATCATGAGCGTATCCCCCAGACCTACTGGCGACTGAGGATTGATAACGTTAACCACCCTGTTACCTCACCATCAGCCAATCAGAAAGAATTGTGCACGAGCTGATCACACACCATGGGACGCCCCGCTCTCACCTGGCCTTTAAAAATCCTTCGCTGAAACCCTTCGAGGAGTTCGGGGTTCTTTGAGTGTGAGCCACCCATTCTCCTTGCCTGGCCTGGCAATAAACCTTCCCCTGCTCCAAACGCTGACGTTTCAGTTTGTTTGGCTTCACTGTGTCGTGCACACAAACTTGTGTTCGAAAACGCATAGGACCATGGAGGGATGTGACCACATCTGGTCCCCTGCCCACCCCTTGGGCTAGTTTTTGAGGCTGTATGGAGAGAGGGGTTATAGACAAAAACTGAAAATAGTTTTGTTTCCTTTCATTTTCTTGAAATAAAGAGCTTTCTGAGAGCCTGGACATCAGCAGCTTACTACCTTAAGGCCCAGGTGACAAAATGTGACACAGTTTGGAAGGAGAGCAGACCTGGAGGTGTGGCCCATCCCAAGGGGGCCTGAAGGGACCGCTGCCCTGGGTTGGTGGCGCAAGCATTTGATGCTTTGGAACGAGAAGCAGCAAAAGTGGAAGGAGCTGGCGACAAAGGTTTCAGTGGGCAGGTAAATGCCCCCAGGCCTGGGGGGAGAGAAAGCTGCAGCGCCCAGCAGGTGTGGCTCGTTCTTGAACAGACCTGAGCGTAGTGGGGTGGGGTGACTCCGCACTGCCCTGCATCCCTACAGTGGAAGGGGGAGCCATGCTCACGTGGCCTCCTTTGTGCCCACAGGATGGTGGGAGCTGAGAAGTTTCATCTCACTGGGGTCTTTGACAGAAGTTTAATAGAGGGATATACAGGGAGCAAGTGAAGTTCGAGGTAGTAACACATCACATTCAGTTGGGAAGGTAACATTGAACTTGGCCTTGAAGGACCAGAAGGGCTGAGACACACAGAGATAGAGTCAGGTCATTCCAGGAGAAGGAAACACCTGATTTGGGGAAATGAAAACGCACCATTCTGAGCGTGGTCGTGGGGAAATTCCTACAGGAAGGGTACAGCTCTCTGAAAGGAGGTTTTGTAGGGCTTCTCTGCGGTTGCTGTGGTGTCACTGTCAGGTTGTGGTGCTGGATTACTGTTGGCCTTCTTCTGAGCATAGGAAATGCACCTAAACATTTCCTGGCTGACATGGACATCCTCCAAAGTGTGACTTTATTCCTGGTGTCAGAAATGGGGAAGTTTGTCCTTGGATCCAACGTAGCCCAGAGAGGTTCAAGAGAGCAGAAAGCGAGTCAGCCTGAGCCTGGGCTGAGGGGCTATCAAAGGCCCATGGAAGAGAGGCTGGGGCTTGGGAGGGCATGCAACCCTCTGAGGGAGAGTGGGTCCATGTCAGACCGGGTATGGCCTGGGCTGACCCGGGAGCCTTGGGCACCGGTTCGAGCAGTGAGAGCTCACCTGTGCATACCTGTGCACCTGTCTTCAATGTACTGTGTCCCTGGGGTTCTCCCTTGGGGCTCGGAGAGGGCCTGGGAGCCCCAGCCTGACACTGCTACTAAGAAGAGCCCGAGGAAAGCCTACCTCGACTTCCTCATGACACTAAAGAATTGGCGGAGCGCCGAGGCACTGCTGCCAGACAGTCCCACATCAGCACAACATTGCTGGAAGCACCAGAACCGTAGCTCTGCCTCCCCTCTGCTTTCCAGATCTTCTGTGAGTGCATCTATATGGGGGAACCAGTTCACCCCCAGGACCCTAGCTGCAAGGGAACGGATAAGTGTAGCTTTATCTTTCTCACCTCTAGTGAACGGGACGGCACATTAGGAAGGGAAAATGGATGCCGACAGTCCAGCAAGCTGTTGGCATATTTGACAGTTAAATTTCCATTTTACAGATGGTGACACTGGGGCTTAGAGAGGAGAAGCATTTGAATTAGTCACCCTGCTAGCAACCGGCAAAACCAGGACTTAAAGGACGTAAGCCAGTAGAGAGCTGGCAAAGTTTTGAAAACCAGTTCTCCACGTGTCACTCCAACAGGAATGCTGGTTGATATTTCTCTTTCTGGTAATGAATAGAACAGAAGTGAAACGACAAAGACATATATTGGAGCTTCACTCTTTCCTCACTGACACAAGTGCCTTCTTTGCTAAACTGGATATTTCCTTAGTTTCTTATGCTATTCACAATGTAATAACTACAGACACGACACACATTTTACCTGCATTATTAACATTTTCTCCAGGGCTTTCTTACATCTAGACAACCAACTAAACAATCAATCAAGCCATGATTTATAGTTTTTGCCACTTTCCACGGTGTAAATATTCTCACTGGCTGATTTCAAGCTACCAAAGTGACGTTATGGGAAAAGAGTTGGTAGGAGATGTAAAGCGGGACGCTGGCTGTTATGTAGGATTTCCATCTGCAGACACAATAGTTGTAAATGACCTCAGAGTGTAGACAATAGTAAAATAATTGGGGAGTGGTGAGTTTGTTATCTTTGTTTTTCATATGATTTATTCAAGTTTAAGTTAATTATTAACAATGGCCACGTTTATTAACTGGCTTGCAAAATCTCCAAAAATTTCACAATCATTCTCGTGAAGTGTCCAAGCCGGGTACAGCACACACTGATTTAAACCCAGGACCTCTGACACAGAAGCCCACGCTCTGAATCCTACTTGACACAGCTAAACGTACCAGAGGTCCACAGGTAGTAAGTAGCAGAGTTGAGATTTGAAACCAGTCTGGCTCCAAAGGCATGTTCTTAACCACTACCACTGGGGTAATTGTCTCCAATATTTTCCTTTGGCTCTGGAAAGCCATCCCATTAGCCACTGGTGTGCCTGATGGGGAAGAGGGAGAGAAACAAGGAAGGATGTCTAGCTGAACTGTACCTCTCTGGACCCCAGGCCACGGGAGAGCCGTGGAACTCAGGCACCATCAAGCCCTGTTCTGCCACGGTGGAGAGGCAGAGAAGCCCAGGGCACCACAGAGTCTGCAGTGAGTTGGGACCAGAACCCAGGTCTCCTCCATCATCCCCAGGCTGAGGCACGTCCACAGCCCCTGAGACCTGGGCCCTGTGGGGACTGGGCAACAGGAACCACCACTGCAGACAGGCGTGAACTGGGAAGAAGCTGCGTGACACACGCAGAGGAGAGTCAGCCTGAGGCCTGCGGTGTGCCCAGGCCTGTGCCAGGCCCTCTGTGTAGACAGCACGTGGGAGGAGAGCAGCCATGGGCCAAAGGAGGCCCTGCTCACCGTGGCACCATCCAGTTCCACTGCCACTAGCCACGTTTCACAAGTTATATTTAAATTAAATAAAATTAAGTAAAACTTAAAATTCAGTTCCTTAGGTCCAAGAGCCACATTTGGTTAGAGGTTATTGGATTGGATACTCAGATATAGGACATTTCCACTGTCACAGAAAATTCTGGGCTTCCCTGGTGGTGCAGTGGTTAAGAATCTGCCTGTCGATGCAGGGGACATGGATTCGATCCCCGGCCCGAGAAGATCCCACATGCCGCGGAGCAACTAAGCCCATGTGCCACAACTACTGAGCCTGTGCTCTAGAGCCTGCGAGCCACAACTACCAAGCCCGAGCGCCACAACTACTGAAGCCCACGTGCCTAGAGCCCGTGCTCCGCAACAAGAGAAGCCACTGCAATGAGAAGCCCATGCACCGCAACGAAGAGTAGCCCCCGCTCACCACAACTAGAGAAAGCCCGCACAGCAACGAAGACCCAACGCAGCCATAAATAAATAAATAAAAGAAATTTATTGAAAAAAAGAAAATTCTACTGACAGCACTGACCCTAGAAGGAAGCCAGGTGAAATGAAAAACGCTGGAATTAAGCCAGATGCGGAGGTGTGTTTCTTGGAGGGAGAAGACCTTGAAGGACCAGCTAGCTGGGGAAGGGCCCCACCCAGGGCCCAGGCCTGAGCCCCTCTCTTGGGCTGCCTAACCTGACCGGATGCCTGTCTGCTGCTGCCCACACCCACCCAGGGGCCAGGAATGCGGCTTGTGGGAACCTGCCGGCAGCTGACCAGGAGGCAGCAGTCATGGGAGCAGCTGAGCCTCCTGCGGCCCAGGGGGCTGGGGCCTGCGAGGGCCGACGCCCACCTGCCTGCATCCCAAGCTCTGGCGTCCGGAAGCCCAGCACTGGGAAGACAGCTGATTCTGTGTGCCTTTTGGAAGCCACTCGCCTTGGTCCTAACGAGAGGCCCCCTGGAGGGGGCGGGCACTGAGTGTTTGTTTTGCGGCATCTTTGATGCTCCTCGGAGCGTTTGATGTCGGAGGATGTCCCTAGCCAAGCCAGCCATGTGCTGTTTGCTCTGGGGTTTTCCTTTTATTCGTTTATAAACTCATCTTGATTGGTTCGGTAAGGGGCAAAAGAAGGAACCCAGCGGAAAAGGAACGCTATATAATTTATAGGGGAAGGGGAGGTGGGAGGCCATTTGCGGTGGGCCGGGTGCAGCCGAAGCAGGATGTTCAACCAGCTCACACTTCAGGGCTTCAACGCTCGACACAGCGAGATCTCGTAGAATCCTTACCGATCCGTGTAGACTTCTTGTGGATGAACCTAAAACCCTTATGAGATCGTAATGGAGTCCACGTAGAAGATTCATAGAGTCCTTTCAGAAGCCACATAAAATTCACATAGAATTCACCAGACTGTTTCTAGTAGCCTAAATCCCCACTGCCCCCCCCCCCCCCACACACTCCTGTCCTCGCCAAGGGAAAGAGCAGGTCCCTACCTTGAGCTGCACTTTCTTTCCTCAGAGAGAGGCCACTTGACAGATCTATCTGTTATGCAAAGGTAGGGGCTGGAGTCCCCCAGTGTCCAGGGTAAGGGGGTAATGCGACCTTTTGTGGCCTGACCAGGGTAGGCCTCTCTTCAGGGCCTTTGACCTGCAAACCTGGTCCCTCGGGAAGAGGGGAATCATTTGCATAAGAATCCCAGGGCTTCCAAGAAAAGAAGGGACCCCAGCCCCTGTATGAACACTCATCATGGTGACCTGGGTGCAAATGGCCCCTGGAGTAAGAGCCCCACAATGCAGGTTTGGTTTGTATTTGTGTCAATGTGTTCAGCACCTAGTCCTGTGCCTGCCACCTGGTAGGTCCTCGGTATTTGTTTCATGAATAAATGAATGAAGCTGTGCTGGCAGGAAAGGACTCTAAGGGCCCAGAAGGGTACCCACCAGGAAGACGGGGCAAACATGAGGCCAACTCAAGGCCTGGGCCAGGCACTGGGTCCTAGGGTGGACTGGCTAGAGATCTGGACAAACGAGGCCTCCCTACTGGGCAGGCAGAGGGAGACCTGTCTAGGGTGGGGAAAGCCAAGGAGCGGGGTTCTGCAAGCACCAGGGCAAGGTCTGTCTTGATGGCATCCTGGCGGTAGGTGGCCAGGACCTGAACAGGCCAGTCTCCAGCCTGTCCTGGGCATGTGGGGTGAGACAGAGCCTTGTGGGATCTGGGACAATTTTCTGGTTATTTTAAAATTTCATCTCAGGCAGTATGGCTTGCTTTCATTCTTCAGAGTTGTGGCTCGGCGAGAAGCCCCCCAGATCAGGAGGTTTGTAGAGACATGCAGAGATAGAAGCCCCCCCAGCAAGCCTGGCTGTGTGGAGCTGGGGTTGCCAGAGAGGAAAGAGATTCTGCCTTTTCCAGGCAGAGAGGGCAAGACTCCTTTACGGGAGCCCTGGGCTCTGAGGAGACCCTCCTGGGAAGCAGCAGTACTGACTCTGGACAAAAGGTTGAGGTCTGTGTATGTCTGTCTGTCCATCTGTGCGGGGGCGACGGCACCCCCACTGATGGCAGCTCTGGCTACACACCTCGGCCAAGCCCCAGCCCTGCACCCTTCCCTGGGCGTGGCTGAGGATGGATGAGAGCCTGCATTTGGGAGTAAGTGTTTTCAGTCCTGCAAAAGCAAAGTAGGTCCTGGATATGTGTTTGAAAAAAAAAAGAAAGGAGGGAAGAAAATGAAATGTTTTAATAAATAAGATAAAATAAAAAATAAAAAAAAATGGGAATTCCCTGGCAGTCCAGTGGTTAGGACTTGGTGCTTTCAGTGCCTGGGCCCATCTTCCATCCCTGGTTTGGGAGCTAAGATCCTGCAAGCTGAGCAGCGTGGCCAAAAAGTTAAAAAAAAAAAAAAAAAAAAAAAAAAAAAAAGAAAGGAAGAAAGAAACAAGGGAGGGAGGAAAGGGACAAAAAAACCTTCAGACCAGGCTGAGGCCTCACTAGCCCAGAGCATGTCTTTTACAGCAAACACCAAACATCCTACTTCTGCCAGCAGTCAAATTCATGTGCCTGGAAGGGAGAGCTAGAACTTAAGTGAATGAAGAAACCACGTCCAGGGCGCTCCCAGTGCCTCGCTGCACGTGCACATCCCCTGCCCCATGTGCCAGCATGGTCTTTGGGCAGCAGGAAGCAGGCGGATGGCCTCCTTGGGAGCTTTGGTCACCAGATGTAACCTCAGCAGCAGCAGGAGAGGGAACATCAGAGGATAAGGCAGAAGCAAGTGGAACCACATCGTAGGGGGCCTCGAGGGTCAGCTTGAGTTGGGATTTTGTGTTTTGGCACCGGGGAGCCTTTGGAGGTTTTTGAGCTGGGGAACAACCCTTAGGACATATGCATTAGGAGGGTTCTGTTTAGGGAAACCAAATGTTCCAGTGCGCCTGGCTCGGTCCTGGTTCTCCTGGACAGTCCTGATTTATGCCCGCGCCCCCCCCCCCCCCCGT
This sequence comes from Tursiops truncatus, assembly GCF_011762595.2. Taxonomy (NCBI): domain Eukaryota; kingdom Metazoa; phylum Chordata; class Mammalia; order Artiodactyla; family Delphinidae; genus Tursiops; species Tursiops truncatus. Next base: position 73,776,498 of record NC_047047.1, on the reverse strand, counting down.
CCACTCCCCGTGACACTCTCAGAAGTATCCTGGTTTTACTTACTGGATATTTTATGATATTAAGGAATTAGTTTTAATTTGTTTATGTGTGTGTGTGTGTGTGTGTGTGTGTTATGCGGGCCTCTCACTGTTGTGACCTCTCCCGTTGCGGAACACAGGCTCCGGACGTGCAGGCTCAGCGGCCATGGCTCATGCGCCCAGCCGCTCCGCGGCATGCAGGATCCTCCTGGACCGGGGCACGAACCCGTGTCCCCTGCATCGGCAGGCGGACTCTCAACCACTGCGCCACCAGGGAAGCCCCTAGTTTTAATTTTTAAAGATAGGATAAGAGCCTTGTGGTTATGTTTAAAAAAAGAGTTCTTGTCTTTTAGAGATATATACCTCAATATTTATAGATGAATGTTGTCTGAGATTTGCTTCCAAAAAATCTGAGGGGAGGGCTGGTGGGAGGGAATGGGTGGGAGCAGAAAGAAAACTGGCTGAGTTAATCATTGCTGGGGTTGGGTGTGGATACATGGGTGTTCGTTAGCTCGTCTCTATTTTTATATTTGTTTGAAGTTTTCTGATATGAAAAGTTTTTAAAAAGTGTCCCAGATTGAATAGAAATACGGTCACTCTAGCTCACTCATAAGAAGGAATTTTGCCCCCAGGGACAGTTGGCAGCGTCTCGAGACGTTTTGGGTCATTCTGTCACAGCTGGGGTGGGGTGTGATTGTCACCTCGTGGTACAGGCCAGGGATGCTGCCAGGTGCTCAGGCAGCCCCACAGCAAAGCATTACTCGGCCCAAAGTATCAGTCACGCTGAGGCTGAGGAACCTAGGCGTGTGGAATTTACCTTAAAGCAATTTACCTTAAAGCATTGCTGTATGAACAGGAGGAATGTGTATCCATGTGTGCGTTCACAGTAATTTATGCTCTAGGGATGATTAGTTAACACTGAAAGGAATTCACACTCTAGAAGTGGCTAGCCAGGGCTTCCAATATAGTCATCTACATCTGCTCCCCAGAATTCATTAGTTAGCATAAAAGGTGTTCTAGGGAATTCCCTGGCAGTCCAGTGGTTGGGACTCTGCGCTTCCACTGCTGGGGGCCTGGTCGGGGAAATACGATACTGCAAGCCACACACAGCACGGCCAAAACAAAAACAAAAACAAAAGGTGTTCTAGATAATTTGTTATTGAAGAAATAAGTGATGTTCAAGAAACATGTTTGGGGACTTCCCTGGCGGTCCAGTGGTTAAAACTCCGTGCTTCCAAGGCAGGGGGCACGGGTTCAATCCCTGGTCGAGGAACTAGGATCCCACATGCCACACGGCGTGGGCAGAAAGGAAAAAAAAAAAGAAAAGAAATGTGTTTGGCTGAAATGATTGTGCAGGCAACTTTGTCTTTGCTTAAAAGAGACAGAAGGATCCAGCAAACCCGTTGCCTCACGCCCGTGGACCCGTGCTCCGGGTCTATTCCCATGCGGTTCCGGGCTCTCCTCTGGGCCCAGCCATCCCCAATTCTGATAGACGTCTCTGTCTCCTGGTGCAGCTAGAAGGTGGGTTGGTCCTGATGACAGAACATAGGCTTATCTGGGGGGCACTGAACTTTTCATGCAAGCGCTTGACAAAGAGAGGGGACACCCCAAGCTTAGTGAGGGGGTCAAATGACTGTTTCGGTGCTTACTTGCTATTAAAAATATGTCACTGTGGCAGAATCTGGTCTGAAATGTGCTTTTATGTAACATATGCTCCTTTAGGGCATCGCCTAAAGACTCAAGAATCCCAGCGTAATCCTTGGGGACAGCAGTGTTTACTTAAGCCCCTGATCGCCTGAGATCAGGAGGATAATGGTGGTGGTGTGTGGAGGGGGTAGATTAGAGGGTAAATTAGACCTCCATCACTTCCTTCAGGAAGTTTCTAACATCTTTCACATACCTCCTTGGCACCAGCACCACGTATCACACCTCTTCCCACCCCGCCAGGGTCTCACCCATGCTCCCAACACCTACATCTGTGGCTTCAACCACGGCCAGGAAAGGTCTCTGTGCTCAAGGCCTCCGAGGCATGACAGCAAACGTGCACGAGAGCTCCGCGGCCAGAACCCGGCCTCTGGGCCTGGGATCCATCGTGGTGGCCAAGACTGGTTTTCGGCTTCCTTTCATCTGCTTCCCGCTGTAGCCCGGCAGGAACAGCCTGCCTCCCTGTCCTATGAAACCAGGGGCCTGGCTGCTCAGAGCCGCACCCCCTGGGCTCCCTGGTCACAGGTAGTAGCCATGCATTTAGAGGCAGGGCGACAGTCGTGGATGGCTGGAGGGGCTGGGAGGGGCCCCTCAGGAAGCCTTATTCTCAGCCATCAGCAGCTCAGGGGAAGTGAGTTTACCGGAGCCTATTCTGAGGGCCTGCTTGGCTGGAGAGAGGGGCAGTTGGTTGAGGGCACTGCGTGTTTGAAGGCGGTGGGGGAGGGAGGAAAGGGGTGGGCGTCCATGCCAACACATGGACGCAGGGAGGGTGGCAGAAGGATCCAGAGGGAGCTTTCTAGAGCTGCCATGAAATGAACTGCAGCATTCTGAGGAGGGGCACTGACTCCCTAGCCAGCTCTCAGCACAGGCACGCGCGCGCACACACACACACACACACACACACCCCTGAGGTCTCCGGTCTGCATTAGTTGCCCTCATGGCCCTTTCTTTCCCAAGGTCTCAGATCACATGTCAGACAGGGATTTTCCTAGCTGCTAATCCCACGGTGTGCTGGCTCCCATGGGGCCCCCAAATGCTCCCCCTGGCCCGGGGGCAGGCTACCCGAGTCCCAGGACTCTCCCTCAAGGTATGCCTCTGAAATAGCAGAGGAGCCCCTGCAGGGGGCAGAGTCCCTCCCTGGAGGTGTGTGCTCCTCTGCCGGGGTCATTCAGCTGGAATCTCTGGTACACTCCCGCTGCCACTGTCTTTGCCTCCTGCTGCACCGTGGGGAGGCTTGGGGTGGGCTGGAGAAGGGGTTCTAGGCCTCTCACGGCTCCCCTTCCCCAAGCCATGCCATGTCAACACAGACTGCCGAAATGCCCCAGCGTGCCTCAAGGCCCTTGTCCCTCCCGCTACGACCCAAGCCCTGCCTGTCTTGGGGTCCTGGGGCCCCCAGATCCCAGCCCACAGTGGTGCTGGGGTTCTGCAGGTCTGTGCACGGCTCTTCCTGTCTCCTCGTCTGTCTGGGGTTCTCTGAGCATACGAACTGGGCTGGGCCTTTTTCATCTCTGTCTTTCTCATGGAAGAACCCAGCCGGGAACCCCTCGCCCCATTCCCACCCCCGCCCCCATGCTCCAAGGATGTCAGTGAGTGTGGGCAGAATTTCAGCGCCTGACAACTTCAGATTCACATCTTTGATCTGCAAACCTGGCAGCGCTGGGTAGCGGAGAGAACTCGGGATTCGGGCACCTGGGCTTGAATCCTGGCTTTGTCACTTACACCATGTGACCATGGGCAGTCACTTCACTCCCAGAGCTAGGTGTCCTCATCAGGGAAATGGGGACAGTTGTACCTGACTCACAATGAACCCCATGAAGGGTGATTACACAGCATGCCCCAATGGCCCAGCCCAGCACCTTGGCTTCCTCTTGGGAGTTAGCAGAGCCCAGTGATGAGTTGTTTTAGGCCTGGTCCTGGGCACTGGGGTTTCTGTGTTGTTGACACAGTAAAAGCACTTTGTATATAACATTTGCGTTATATTATATTATATTTGCAAATATTTGCATATTTGTATCTCGTAATCCTCACAATGGTCCTTTGAGGAAAGTAGCAGCAGCAGAGCAACAGCTTTTTATAGCCCAGGAAACTGAAGCACAGAGAGACTATGATTCTTGGCCAACGTCACACAGCTGGTAAGTGGCAGAGCTGTGGTTTGAACCAAAGCCTCTTGGCTTTGGGGCCGTCCTCCTAGCCCTGCCACTGAACCGCTCTGAGTTCACCCTAAGAGAGGAAACCGACGAAGGGATGCTCTTTGATGGCATCGAAGATGTTTGCCGAGTTCCTACGAAAGAATTAGTAGAGGTGGTCCCAGCCCCATTGTAGGATGTGGGGTCCTGGGGAGTGGCTCGAGCTTTGCTGAGAGCTGGGGCGGTGGCGGGGGGCGGGGGGTGGGCCTGCCCTTCCTCTGTAGCCCGCTCGCCTGCCAGGGTGTTTGAACAATGATTAACTGCAGCGGGCAGGCCAGTGCAGGCCAGGGCGGGCATGGCGGTTTAGCTCACCCCTTGCACAACGGCTGCCGCACCCGCCTGCCCAGCTCGGGGGTGACCGAGGGGGCAGGACCGGGCAGGCTCCCAGAAGCTGGGGAAACGGCCCTGGGAAGGACAAGGGACACCCTGGCTGGACCTGCAGACGTGATCACCACCACATTCCACCCCTCCCAAGCCCCGAGCTCGTGGAGCCTCTTCTGGGGGCTCCTGTGCACCACGGGAGCAGACTCCAGCCCCAGTGCTCATGGGGTCCGCCTTGATGAAGGTGTTCCTCAAACGATGTCACCTGAAACGGCCCTCTTGGCTCCAGCGACAGAGCAGCACAGGCCAGATTGGACCAGAGGAGGCAGGAGCTCACCCTGGGCGCTCCACCCTCCAGGCCCGGGATGGCGAGGGAGCCCCGCACACTGCTCCTCTGCACCTCCCTCCCTGCCCCTTGCTAGTCGAAGAACACAGGCGCACACGCGTTCCAGGCCTGGTGCACCCACACACCTGCCAGCCCCCGGGGCCCCTTCCCCGGGAGCACCTTGTTCCCAGAGTGCTGGTGGGAGTGCACTCACACTCAGACTGGCCAAAATCCGCCTGGAGACTCACTGCCACACCCATACACTCGCACCCCAGCCTCGCCTGAAGCTGGGCCTCCGTTTGTTTGTTGAACGAAGCACTGAAGTCCTTTGTCCTCAGTAAACTCTGTGCCCGTTTCAGGTCCAGCTCCGCCACTCCAGAGCCTGGAGGAGGTTGGGATGTGTGGGTAGGTGGGTGGGGAGTGGGCAGTGAGAGAGAATTTTCTCTGAAGGTGGGAGGGGGTGGAGGCCGCCTCGGACGAGGTTGCCCCTCTCCCCAGCCCCACTTGGGTTCCTCGATATTCCGGAAAGGCCCCTCAGCAGACCATCCCCCAGGCCCAATGGGGCCCAGGAGTCTGACTGGGTTGCCCGGCCCTTCCTCACAACCCAGGGACATTGTGACCTCGAGGATTTCCAAAAACTTTGCAGCAACACAGGGTGGGCTCCTCCTGACCAACAGGTTGGGTCCTGTTTTGCCCCAGATTCACCTGCCCAGCCTCCGGGACCCCAAGTTCTGGGCTATGTACTCAGGGGTACCATACGCTGTTTATTCCCTCATAGGAGGACCCCCTCTTCAACCTGGACTGGGAAGACCTGGGTCTCACCTTCTCAGGGCCATGCGAGAACCCTGCCCTGACCCCGCCCACCTGCCTCCTTATGGGAAATCTGTGTGTTTACTGAACACCTGCTCTGGTAAAGAGAATAGAATATGCTGACTGCCCTCAGGGCACGTGAACAAATGGCAGAGAACGAATGAGAAGTTCTGTGACGGAGGCCAGTCCGGCTGCTGTGACGATTGACGAGCTGCGATTCCTAAGCAGTACCTTCTGTATACCAGGCCCTGTTCTAAGCAGGTCGCAGGTATTTACCTGTTTTCATCACATGAGCTTCACGGCAAGATATGAAGGAGATAAATTCATGACCCTCACTGCAGGATAAGGGAAAAACCAAGGTACGGAGAAGTCGAGTAACTTGCCCAAGGACATAAGTAGCAGGACCAGGATTCAAACCCGGGTGCCTGTGCTCTTAGCCACCATGCTACGCTGCCTACAAAGCAAGGTAGAGAAGAAAGGGAGGGCCGGGGAAGCTTCCCAGACGGGATGGCGGCAGAGCTAGGCCTGGATTACAGGTGCAACATAAACACACACGCAAACACAATGAAGACAGTAGCACATCAAAAAGCGACACTCTGAAGTAGGAGTTGGCCAACTTTTCCCGTAAAGGGCCGGATGGTAAATAGTTGAGGCTTTGCAGGTCATGCCTTTCCTGTCACAACTACTCAGCTCAGCCCGTGGAGCCCCAGAGCAGTCCCAGGTAGTATATGAACAAATGGGCCTGGCCATGTGCCAATAATACCTTATTAACAGACGTTGGATGTCACGTGATCCTCACATGCCACAAAATATTTTTCTTGTACATTTCTCCATCGTTTAAAGCGTAGAAAGTGTTTTTAGGTCTCAGACGGCACAGAAGCAGGCCCGGAGGAGTGATAGGGCCACGGGCCACAGTTTGCTGACTCCCGTCCTACAGGCTTGGAGAAGTGAGAGTGTATGGAGGCTTCAGAGAACTAGTTACGCAGATTGACCAGAGCCCACGAGCCCCAGGAGTGAGGAGCGGGGCTGGCCAAGATGGGAGGGGGCCTTGAGGACCCAGAGAGGAGGTGTTATCACAGCAGGGTCAGCCCAGCCTCAGGCTCCAGTGTCACCAGGCCCTGGCTGTGAGACTCAGGTGTCTGCTTCTCTGAGCTTCCGCTATAAAATGGGAACCTGGCATTGACCTTGAAAGTCCTGTGAAAGGGGCCACTTAGGGTGAGAGGCTGTCTGTTATTCATTCATGTGCTTCATAGGCAGGAACCTGCTCAGGTATGTGTTTCGGCAGCACTGCCCTGGTGGCTGCATGGAGGACGGTTGGGCATCTGTGTGAACACCTGCGTGCCCTCCAGATCCCTCCTCCACCATCCTCCCCGCTGCCCTGTGCTGAGAAGACCAACCTGTGTGGACAGAGTCATGGGCTCCTCCGCTCTCCTACTGCTTGATGGGCTCAGGCAACGGGGAGCCCAGCAGAAAATGGGAGAGAGAGGGGAGCGAGGCGAACTCCCCAACCCCTCCCTGCGGGCTGTCTGCAAGCTGGCTGCCTCCCTCAGGGAGAAGGCCACAGCCTGAGGCCTGACTTACATCACCAGTGCTAGGGCTCTCACTACCCTTGCCCACAGCTTTGCCAACTCTTCTCAATTTATCCTGAGTGCAACTTCGCTGATTGATTCAAAGAGAGTGAGACTGGAGAGAGACACCAGTTAGGAGACCATTGCTGCGATTTTGATAAAGGAAGATGCAGCAGCAAAATGGGACAGTGGTGGTGAGGGCAAGGAGACACATTTAGAAGCTAAACAGGCCGAAGGAGGAACATGAGAGAACGGGAAGAAGCTCCAGGATGAGTGGCATTGCTGGCAGGGGTAGCTGGAGGACAGAGGTGCTGAGAGAGGATCCCCAGGGAGAGAGTCAGGGATTTGGAATGGAAACGATGAGTTTGTGGTGGTGCCTGAAGGCTATCCAGGTGGCTAAATGCACCGGTGTACCCCACCTTCCTGCAGCCCTGATTCTCTTCCCGACCTTTAGCCATGACCCATTCAGTTCTCCCAGATGAGCCACCACACTGGGAATGACCTGGGAGCCTTGGAGAACAGTCCGTGAATAAATATTTGCTGGACTTTTCCTTCTCTTTCTGATGCAGGGAAAAGGCTCTCAGATGTGTGAACTTAGCTGGGAGGAGTGATGGGAAGATGCTGGGGTGTCCGGGAGAGGTCTAAGGGGACTCCATCCCCAGAGGGGCTGAGGGCTAAATAAAGCCAGAGCAGCCAGCTGACAGGATGCTCTTGCCCACCAGCCAGGGATGCGGAACGCCATGAGGCACCTCCACTGGGGGGATATTTGGTTGAAATCTTCCCTTTAACCACTCATCTTTTGTGGCTTGCGGGAGGCAGGAGGTCAGGTCCAGGCTTTCCTCCAGGGTGGGTCCTTGTGTTAGGACAACACTACATGGGGTGAAGGGGGCGTGGGGATAACTCTATTAGGCCTCTCCAGGGCTTCATCCCCTTCATAGCTGGACTGCCTTCTGATTACATCGTCCTTCCAAAAACAAACACTTGATTGAATATTTCTCAACTGAGTCACTGTTCAGTTTGCCTTCTCCCAGGAAGTCAAACACACTCTGGTTCTGCCTCTCCATCGTGCTGACCACACTCACGCTTTACCCTCTCCTGGGACCGCTTCCAGGCTTCTCTGCTGGCTCTCACCCCCCAAACACCAGGCACTTAGAGTCTTTATCTCACACTCAATGCCTCTGAGGGGGCGGTAGTTTGCACAATGTTTCTCTCCCTTTGCCCACGGTGAATTACCACATTGCCTCCTCCTGAGAGGCGCCCTCAAGCCCCCGCCACCACGGCTTCGAGCCCCAGTCCTTTAATGTCTACTCAAGGCCTGATTCAGCCACACCGCTTCACAGGCAGCCTAGTGAACAGACAGCTGATGCTGTGGGCAACCCAGGTCTGACTGACTGCTGGTCTACGCAGCTCACAGGAACAGCTGGGTGTACTTCAGCCTTGGGAGGCCAAGACAGGGCCCACGGAACAGCCCCTTGCCCTGGCTCACCAGGTGATGCCTTGAAACCTTGAAAAACTCAGGAAGGGCTTTTCCCAGAGAGCCTTCCCGGCTCTGCCATCAGGCCAGGGACCTCTCCTTAGTGTAGCCCAGCAATTGCTCCCGGTCAGTGCGTGGTGTAGGGTGTGTCAGTCGGCTAAGCACACTGCTCTCTGGATCTTTCTTCTCTGACATCCCAGAGCCTGCTGAGGACTCAGTCTTTTCCAAAAGACCCATTAGGTGATCAGCTAGTGAACCTACACCTTATTGGGCATGAAGGAATTAAACTGTAACTCTAGGGTTCCAGTTGTGAGGGTGGAGGATGGAATGTGACGACGTCCTCTTCCTCCTGGGATTCCCCTGGTGACTTTCTGAGCCTCAAGGCCTCTGTGGCAGCAGCTCAGATGAGCCTGTGGGGATAGAGGAGCCTGTAAGCATCTCTGCTTAGAGAAGCATGACTCCCGGGGCTCGTTCTAACTGTGCACGGGACACTTTCTGAGGTCAGGAGCCCCAGGGGTCATTTGAACAGGAAGTTCTCAGGTCACATCAGATGTTCCATGTCACAAACCCCCTCCGTTTAACCCCTTTTCAGGAAGTCATCTGTCTCCCTGGCAGGGTGGAGGAGGGGCATGGTATTGTAACTGTCACGAGTCCAGCGTCCAGCCGCCGTCGGGGCACCTGGCTGAAGCTCGGGCTCTCTGCGCTGGGCACCCACGCTGGATTCCACAGCAATTTGCACAACAGCACAGCACAGGGAGAAGGGCCTCTCTGGGGACGGGCACCATGGAACCAACCTAAAATCACCAGGGGCTCCAGGGGAAAGCAGAGGAGGCACTGCCTGGCAACAGAGACGCCAGGACGCTGATGTGAGAGTCAGGAACGCTCCTGTGTTCAGGATGTAGGGGCACTGAGGAGAGACAGCCTCACCCGCTTCCCTCTCTCTCTGGGTTCTAAATCCTGCTGTGTCCACAGGCAGCCCCGGACCTGGAGACCCCACCAGACAGACAAAATTCTTTGTCCCGTACCCTGAGAACTCCTCAGTCTAGTCCTACCATCTTCCCATTGCTCAACGCCCTGCTCCCACTTGTGCCGGAAGAGGATCTGTCGGTCAGAGTGAGGGTGGGGAATGAGGGGCCCAGCTGCTTCCCTTCACAGTCTCGGCCCTCCCCTGGAAGCTCCTAGAAACTCCCAGAAGTTTCTAAAGTCACAGACAGATTGTCCTTGGGCTCAAGGACCCAGCTGAGTGAACATTCCCTGGAAGTCCTCCCTGTGAGTGCGGATGGCCTTAGAATCAGAGCAGCTGCTGAGAAAGTAATAAGGAGAAGAAGAGGCCAGGGGAGTACACTGGGTGGGAGAGGGGGGGAGGAGGGAGGAGGGGGAGGGGGAAGAAGGAGGAAGGAGAGGGAGAAGATGCCACCCAGCATCCTGGGTTCTTGCTCCCCAGGAGGCTGGCTCCGTGGGTTTGGGGACCCAGCTACCGAAGACCCCTCCTCCAGGTGGCCGCCCATGGCACAAGGGGAGCTATGCGGAGAGGCAGCAGTGACAGGGAAGCTCTTTGGACAGGACAAAGGGAGTGTCCAGGAGGCCCAAGAGAAGCCCCTGCCCCCCACACAAAGGAGGCGCTGGGCGGATGGGGGACACACTTATTAACTGCGCTGTCTGAGCTCCCCGCCTGGGGGCACCCACAGAGCTGACTAACCGGCACAGGAAGCGGTCCTCAAGCAGCGAGGGAGTGCTGGGAATCAGGGGTCAGGGGGTGGCCCCTGACTCACTGGAGCCCATGTCATCACAGTTCCACGGGACATCGTGCCCCTTGGGGGTGGCCTGCTCTGACCAGTGCCGTGGCTGCTGCAGGGAGCTGCTCCCAGAGAGCCAGTGCCCCCACCAGCCCCACCCAGGGAGGCTGGGGTCCAGGCCAACTTACTTCCCCAGCCTGGACTTTAGTTTCTGATTTTTTCATATCTCTAGACTTTTCCCATGGGGAATTCCTACCCATCCTTGCAGGCCAGGCCGAGGACCCCTCCTTGACAACCCCCCTCCCCCCTCTCCCACCCTCAGCAGGCTTCTCCCTCCTTCCGGCACTTCTGCAGGACTTAGGGTCCGGCTCACAGTTTGCCAAGTCCCCTGATGTGTGTTTTCCCAGCAGGATCATGGGGTCCCTAAGGGCAGGGTACCTATCCCCGAGGGGAGCCCGGGCTGGGCCTGATGGACCGATTCCCCAGGTCCAGCCCCTTCTGGTTTACACTCTCTCGCCACTCTCCGAGGCCAGCGCCGGCCCGCCTGTAAGAGCCACCGGAATTCCTGCCTGCAGGCTCAGCCCTGCTCCAGGAATGCAGACAGCAGCCCAGCTTCTGGCAGCCTGCACAGACCCGGGGCCTGGTCTCAGCAACTGACCGCCCAGGGAGCTCTCAACAACTTCGTTCCGCCGGTCACTGGCCTCTGCTCCTCGCCCTTGGAGGCACTAAGTGCTGTCTGTGAGTCAGTAACTGGAAGCAGAGGCGGAGGGTGGTCTCATGTGACAGCTACAGTCACAGAGGGAGGCGTATTGCTTCTGCTTCTCCCGGGGGCGGCTCCTCCCGTTGGAAGGAGGCCCCCAGGCACAACATGGGCTCGATGTACCTGCAGCCTAACCAGCATGGGTTTCTAGAGCCCACCCAGAGCAGCGCAAAGAGAACTGGGCTGGGAGCAAGGAGACCTTGGTTCCCCCTCTGCCTGGCAAATCACTTCCCTTCTCTGAACCTCAATTTCAAGGGTGTGGCTGCAAGAGCCCTAAGAATCTTCCCAACTCTGTGACTTCCAGAAGTCCACATCTGAGAAGAAGCGCTGAGGAGCGGGCCATGCCCTAAAGGAGCCCGTGAGGGGCATGTCCCAGCTGGTCCCGTCAGCCCCGCTGGCAGAGCGGCCCTGTGGTGACGCAAGGAAGCTCTGAAGCCAGCAGCTGTGGGTTCTGATCCCAGCTCTGTCTCTCACTTGCACATTATGTAACTTTCTGACCTTGTTTTACAGATGGGAGACCGGAGGGTCCCCCAACACACACACGAGGGAAGAAGGTGCCCACGATCTAGGGCCGGTCCCTGGGTCTGCCAGCTTGCAGCTCTGTGTCCTTCCCCTCTTTTCCCAGAGGATTTGCCCTAAAGGGTGGACGGTCGGAAGAGGGCCCGCGTGTTGGGAAGGGTGTTCAACTTGCAAGGGCTGAGATGAAGGAGCCAACTCTCCGAGCCCAGCCGGCAAGACCAGCTCCTCTGCCCTGGAGGGTCTGTGCCTCCGCCCCCCACGCCGCCTGTCTGGAGGTGGGGTGGGGGCCAGATGGGACCACAGGGCACCGGAGGGAAGCCCTGGAGGGGTGGCGGCGCTGCAGCTGGTCCTGTGCCTTTCATCTCCAGACGCCTGGGCCTCCCTCCCCACCTGGTGCCCAGAAGGAGTGCGGGCCTTCCTCTCCTGGAAGCGGCCGCAGCAGGCCTGGCAGCAGGGGGTGGGTGGTCCGAGTGGGGTGCAAAGAGGGTGATGCTTTCTGCATTCAGGGCACCCCTCCCCACCCTCCAGGTCCCTCCAATCCTTTGCAGGGCTGTTTATGACAAGGGCTGGGGTGGCCCGTGGTTGGGGGCAGGGCAGGGCGGGCACGGCAGCCCTAGGTGTGTGTGTGCACACGGAGCCTCTCCTCCAGCCGCTGGAGGGTGTGCTCGGGGCCACCGTGTGCCCGCTGGTCACCTCGGAAGGGCTGCGTCTGCTTGAAGAAAGTATCCTCCTTCCTAGTTGCGATCAAGGCCATGTCTCCTCACCAAGCCATGTGCCCAGAGGGCTGGGGCTCCCCGGAGGGGGTGCTGTTTCTAACGTACACAGAGGTGATCTGTGTGCCCCTGAGGCCCTGGGACGGTGCCTGGGAGTCACTCATCCCTGGGCAGAATATGGGTGGGGAGGAGGGCTCTGAAGGTGCATAACTGGTGGGAACTCAGTTCCCAAGCTGGCATCCCCCAGTGCCAGCACAGCCTTTTTCCAATTCCTGACCCACCCGGTTGTTGACCACTGCCACTTCCAACTGGGAGCCTCAGCTCTGCCAGTGGGCACGGGGACTGGGAGCCCCATGAATGCTTCTGCGCCAGCCCTGGACGGTCTCGAGAAGCCAAGAGAAATGCTGCCCAGTCGGAAGTGCCCTCCCACCCAAGGCAAGTCTTGCCCTGTCAGCACCTCCTTCAAGGGAAGGGTGGGTGGAGGACTGGGGCCCGGGCTCCCCAGTGGCCGCCTTGGTTCTCCAGGCACCAAAGTCCATGGGGCAGTTCAGATATGAAGGCCAGGCTAGGCCAGGCCAAGCCCCAGTGGGCTTGGGGATCAGCCCAGTCTCCCCTTTGGGGTCTCAGACACTCGCTGCCCCGTGCATCCCGGGCAGTGGGGGACAGGGTGGTGGGGGAACGGGGGAGTGACGCTCAGCCTGCATCCTTCCTGCGTTCTCACCGATCAACCCCTTAGCCCCACACAGGACTCTCTGGGGAAGTCGTGGGAGACCCGGGACCCTGCCTGTTGCAGCTCTGACACGCTGTGACCTTGACCAGAAGCTTCCGTAGAATCAGCACCCACACAATCAGCACCTCGTCTCAGATGATCCCCGGGGGCCCGTGTGCAGTGATCCCATCACTGACTTCTTTTGCTCCTCTTCCCCCAGCACCCCATTCTCCTCCCCCAGGCCCAGGCCCCGGGAGCTGATGAACCAGCAAGTGAATGCATGGAGTACAAGGTCCTTCTCCACCTCACTCCCAATCCCCTAATCCCCTCCGGTCCCAGCTCACAGCCTGGGCTGGGGCAGAGCCCAGGTGTTTCTCGTTAAGCGTTTTATTGCAGATTCTCAGGCACCGGCTGAGGAAGGCTGAGGGGTTACCCAAGCCTCCTCCCCCACCCCCAGGCTGCACCGACACAGCGGAGTCAGGTGACCCATGGGCCAGTCCTCTCCACTCCCTCCCTACCCCTTACCCTTCCCGGGAGGTCACCCAGGGCCAAGCTCCAGTCTCCAAGTGCGTTGCTTTCCGCCCATCCTTCACACCAGACAGAGCATCCTTCTGAGGAACGAAGTTAGTCATCCTGTGCCCTGACTTTTAAATCCGCCAAAGTCTGCCCTTTTTTATTTTTTAAACGTCTGGCTCTGATTTGTAGCACTTGCCAATGCCCACCATCGCCAATTTCAAACCACCAGCGTGAGGTCACTGAACTCGAGCTCCCGCAAGCCAGGAGGAGCCGGCTCCGCACACCTCTTCCCTTTACCCCGGCCTAGGGTGCAAGCCCTCCTTTACCGGCCCCTGTTGTCCCTCCTGCCTCATCTCCCACTGCTTTCCTGCCTGCCCCCCTACAGATACCGCCCACTAGATAGGACCTGCGGGTCCCTGAGTGCACCTAGCACGTGCCCCAAACACCCCTCTCCTGCTTGGCCTGGCCAGCTCCTTTAATAATACCCCGTTCAGATGTTTCCCCCTCCAGACTGTTTCTCAGACTCCCCAGGCTGGACTAGGTGCCCTTCATCTGTGTCCCTAGGATACTGCCTTGGACATCTATATTGTTCGATAACGCGGGTCTGTCCGTACCACGAAACTGTGGGCTCTCCAGGAAAAGCCTCAGTGATTGTGTTGAGGGCATGAGATGCATGAAGTTTCATGTTCAGGGCTCCAGGGGGAGAGCCGCCCCAGGGGCCCAAGTCAAGATCTTGGATGTTTCCTGGCAGATCCCAGAGCCGCCTTCTTGGCTAGCTTCCTAGGAGAGCTGCAGGGCAGGGATTGGGGGAAGGGGGCCATCCCTCAGCTCCTGGATCTGAGATATGCCAGGTGTCACCCCCAGCCCACCCCCAGGGGCACAGAGCTGGCAGGGGCTGGGCAGAAGGGAGCTGTTGTTTGTGTCCTTGTGACCGTGGTGTCCTGCAGGGCAGGTTATCATTGTTGACTTTGGCACCAGCACCCGGGCATTTCGGGGGTGGAGGAGCATCTTATCCTGTGCCTGGGAATAGCCTCAGGGCTTGCTGGGGCAGCCCCAGCCTAGAAGAGCCTCCTGCAGGTCCTGTCCAGGTGGTCCTGTGTGACCAAAATGGATGAAACAGGAAGCAGCAGTGTTCAAGGGAGTGCCATGTGCTTCCGAGTGAAAAAGACCTGGGTTTACATGTCAGCTTGGCCACTCAGCAGCTGTATGAAGTCATGGCTTGGGACCTCAGTTTCCTCATCTGTAAAATGGGGTAGTCATGCCTGTCTCTCAGGGTTCTCGTCAACATAAGAGTAATGGCCACTATTTATGGAGTGCTTACAAAGTGCCACAGCAAAATTCAGTTTTTGTGATGCGGTTTACCTCACATTATCCTATTTAATCCCCGCACTGCCCTATGAGATAAGAGCTGTTAGTCCCATTTCACGGACGAGAAAACCGAGGTTCGAAGGGAGTCACACAGCAAGTAAAGTGGGGTCAAGCTGCAGAGCCCCTGAATTTAGAGGGTAGGTGTGTGTCAGGCTGTTATTAGTAATTATCGCAAATCTTGCTGGCTGGCATGTGTCAGGACATGGAATTTTTTTTTTTTTTTTTTTTTTTTTTTTCGGTACGCGGGCCTCTCACTGTTGTGGCCTCTCACGTTGCGCAGCACAGGCTCCGGACGCGCAGGCTCAGCGGCCATGGCTCACGGGCCCAGCCGCTCCACGGCATGTGGGATCTTCCTGGACCGGGGCACGAACCCGTGTCCCCTGCATCGGCAGGCGGACTCTCAACCACTGTGCCACCAGGGAAGCCCAGGACATGGAATTTTTAAAAAATCTCTTCTAGGGAACTCCCTGGTGGTCCAGTGGTTAAGACTCCACGCTTGCACTGCAGGGGGCCCGGGTTCGATCCCTGGCCAGGGAACTAAGATCCCGCGAGCCTCGCGGTGTGGCCAAAAAAAAAAAAAATCTCTTCCAAAGTCTCTGAACCTGAACCTAAAGGTAGGCAGCAGCTTTCCTAGCTTTCAAACGAGGAAAATGAGGCCTAAGGAGGTTCAGGCTTTGGTCCCACATATAGTCCTGGCAGACCCTGGCTGAGCACCGGGTCCAGGCTCCCAGGCTGCCCTCTGTGGGGTGAGCAGCTGCTCCTGGCTCATCGGAGAAACCTGCTCTGTCTGTGGGTGCAGTGAGGACGGGGGCTGGAAAGACGGAGAAGGGCTGACCGTTGGGTCTGGACCGGGCGTGTCTGGGCAGAGAGACCCTCCGCTCCCCACCAGGCCCCTCCTCTGCCCCCCACCGTGGGCCACAGAACTGAGTTGGGGGAGGGGTGACCTTCAACAAATCTTTCTCCTCTGCAGACCTCTGTTTCCTCATCTGTAGAATGGGAACAATACCAATACCTGCACCTCTGTGAGGCCCCAGGAGTTTGTGAGAACGAGAGGAGCTGATGATTGAATACACCCCGTAAACCTTGTAGCGAGGGAAGGAGCCCTGTCTGGGGAAGGGTGTCCTATGAGCCTTGGGTAGCCAACCTCGCACTGAGCTGTAGCTGAAAAGCACATCTCAGGGACAGCTAAGCTCACCGTGGGAACAGTGATTTTGTGGGCACTTAGGTGCACAGAGCATAACGAGGTCCCTGTGATGGAAGGAAGGAGGCTTTGCTTCCTGTCTGCATTCTCAGGCCTGAAAGCCGCTTGTCTGTCACACCAGGAAAGACTTTTCATAGTTTCGAGTGGTAGCACATCTGATATGGAAAAACGTCTTAAGAAGAGAAAACAGATACATATTTTATGTGGCCTTGAGAACCTGGTGGTATAGAGAAAAGCGGTTGGTAAAGTTCTTCCTCCTTCTGTGGACTATGGCTAGGCAGCCCTCAGCTGGACCTTGGACGAGCCCACTCAGGTTCTGTCGTGGCTCAGAGCCGCCAGGCTGGACCCGTCGGGGAGGCTTAGGCCGATTCTGCACTGGGGACGCCTGGAGCCCTGTGTGGACCCTCAGGCTGCAGGAACGCCTCCCAGAAGGCTGGGTGCTGGGATGGCATCACTGAAGCCCCCGGACCTGGTCCTCACGGGGTCTGGTCAACCTGCTCTGGCAGAATCCTGAAAGGTGGGAGGGGTCATCTCACCTACAGCCACATCCCACCGGGGAACAGGGCAGAGGGAGAGAACCCTAGCAAGAGAATGTCCACCTGGGGCTCCTGACACCTTGTCAGCAGGTGCTGCTGTCACTGGTTTAACCCCGAAGTCTGCCATTTGCTGAGAGGAAGCAATGATCAAATGCTGTCTGTATGATACCTGGGAGTCCTCAGGACACCCCGTGAGGGCGGCCATGTGATTGGCAGAGGGAGCAACCAGGATCTGAACACAGGTCACTCGCTCTGGGCTTTTTCTTAACCACTGTGCTAGCCTGCCTTCCCCACGAGCTCTGAAGAGGTGACCACACCTCCTGCTCTCGCACACCACCTTCACTTTGGGGGCTAACGTGGGGGCCAAGAGCCCCCGTGGGGGGAAGCCCTTAGATCTGGGGCTGCTGGAACAGGTGTGCCAAGGGGAGGCCAATGTGGGTCCGGACAGGTTAGGCTCCTGACAGGTCAAGATGCTCCCCTGGCAAGGTCTCTGGGATCCCAACTGCCCACTGAGACCCTGAGGCAATGTGGGGAACACCACACAGGCCAGCTCTGAGGCTCACACAGGGTGTCATGCTTGCTTGCCTCCTGGGTCTGCAGTCTCAGCACTTTGCAGCCTTTGAGGGTGGGAGGTCCCAATCTGGGCCACCTGTGAGCTTTGTCTGGGTCAAGGAGCAAGTTGGGGCTGAAATCCTGTTGTCCTGCTGTGAGGCTCACCGGCCTAGAGGGAACGGTGCCTTTCTCTTAACAGATAAAGGCACCATCCGCCAAATGAGCTGGGCCCCAAATGGGGAACATTTTCCGATTCACCAGACACGCTGTGCAGGCTGGGAGTGGGCCTGCCCCTAAGGAGGTAGGGCAGTCAGTCCCACAGACCTGGAGCAGGTGTCCCGTCCTCTGGCCCTGGTCCCCCTCTTCACAAGGGGCCTGTTAACCTCTGCAGGGTCTTGAAATTAACTTCTCACCCTCAGGCAATAGGCACCATGCTTTCTGCATACTAAATCAGGATTTGTACTTGGACAAAGGAAGTGTTCTGACTTACGAATCTAGAAATAAGGAGATCCCTATAGTTGAAGAGCAGTTGGGTTTTTCTAGTTTGGGGTGATTATCGGTACCATGGAACACTATTCAGCGACACAAAGGAGCAGATCCTGATACAAGAGCTCGGATGAAGCTCAGATGGAGTCTTCTAAGTGAAAAAAGCCAGACTCAGAAGGCTCCGTGCTATATGATTCCATTTATAGGACATCTGGAAAAGGCAATACTACCGGGACAGAAACAGATCCATGGCTGCTGGGTCTGGGGAGTGGCGTGGGAGGTTCGACTACAAAGGGATGGGAGGGAGTTTTAGGGGAGCTGACACTGTTGTATATCATAATTGTGGTGAGTTACACAACTGTATGTGTTTGTTGAAGAACTGCAGAACGGTAAGAATGAATTACTGATTGTAAATCAACTATACTTAAATTTAAAAAAACAAAAAATACTGGATTTTGATTTTTTTTTTTTTTAAGAAGACGTTTGGGGTAGGAGTTTATTAATTAATTTATTTCTTTTTGCTGTGTTGTGTCTTCGTTTCTGTGTGAGGGCTTTCTCCAGTTGTGTCAAGCGGGGGCCACTCTTCATCGCAGTGCGCGGGTCCCCTCACTGTCGCGGCCTCTCTTGTTGCGTAGCACAGGCTCCGGACGCGCAGGCTCAGCAGTTGTGGCTCACGGGCTCAGTTGCTCCGCGGCATGTGGGATCCTCCCAGACCAGGGCTCGAACCTGTGTCCCCTGCATTGGCAGGCAGATTCTCAACCACTGTGCCACCAGGGAAGCCCTGGATTTTGATTTTTTTAATTAAAAAAAGCATGAATTACTGTACATAAAACAGAACTTAATTTTTTAAAAACAGAAAAGAACTACATTTCCTTTTCAGTCCCTTTCCCATTCATTTAGACCTTAACCTAAATTTGAATATTAGCGAATTTCACTTAGTGGATGTTTCTGAAGCGCCTCCTGCGTGCCAAGCCCTCTGCTCTGCACGGAGGTGGGAGTGGGACTCCCGCCCCTCCTCAGCTGTGTCGTCAGCCCGCACCTCCCCCTGCACCTCCCAACACACGGGCTCAGGCCCAGGGCACCCTCATTTCCCTTTTGGGGGACTCTGGATCGCTTCTGCCTAATGTGGGTCAATCGATATCTATGTGCTGAAACGCTGGAATTTCTGAGACATTTCCATGGTTTATGGGACCACAATATTTGAAGTGGGAACCTGGGAACCGTCCTCGACACCTCCGTCCTCCCTGTCACCTCACCCCTCTGGTGCCCACACAGTCGGGGAAGATGAGGAGGGGGTGGCATAAACTACCAGGCAGGAGCTCTGGCCCAACTGTGTCTGATCAATACGAATCCAGTGTTACTACATTTGGGGAGGGCAGCTGGCAATGTTTTTTTTTCACTGACCCACGAGTGCCTGGACTATTGTGCAAAAAATCAATCCCCTGGCGAGTCCTGTTGGTGCTGCTTCCTGAATGTTTTCACAGCTCCCGTCCCCAAGGCCCCGCTTGCTCCAGAGCCCCCGTCCCCAAGGCCCCGCTTGCTCCAGAGCCCCCGTCCCCAAGGCCCCGCTTGCTCCAGAGCCCCCGTCCCCAAGGCCCCGCTTGCTCCAGAGCCCCCGTCCCCAAGGCCCCGCTTGCTCCAGGCCAGGCACTTCTCACAGGGACCCCTGCACAGGCCTCCCAGCAGACCAGTCCCCCATTCCCCTCACGTCGCAGCCAGAGGGATATTTTCAAGACCAAAACTTGACAGGCTGGTCTCGCTCAAAATCATTAGCGCGCAAGAAACCCATGCCAATCGATGAGGAAGAGACAAGGGGCCCGTTAGAAAAATGG
Source organism: Tursiops truncatus (assembly GCF_011762595.2). Classification (NCBI taxonomy): domain Eukaryota; kingdom Metazoa; phylum Chordata; class Mammalia; order Artiodactyla; family Delphinidae; genus Tursiops; species Tursiops truncatus. The sequence continues at coordinate 73,757,164 of NC_047047.1, read as the reverse complement.
GCCAAATAATATGCAGAAGCAGTTCGCCTATGGAAAAAAAATGCAAATGGCAAAAACACATGAAGAGATTCCTAACTTCATTTATAGTTAAATAAATGAAAATCAAAACCACCATGGGATACCACCTCCATCCCCCATCCCGGAGGAGAAAAGAAAATGGAAACATTTGATGATATGTGTGGTGACGTGGGAGGGGGTGGTCTCAGGGCCTCTCCCACACAGGCTGGGTGTAGTGACAGGTGTGGCAAACTGGTGGAACTTTTGGAGGATGATCATAAAGAACGGCCCCTTCCATCCAGAACCCACTGCAAGAGAAGTGCCCGTGGTATATCCTCCCAGCAGTTGCCTGTGTCTGGACCACGTGATACTCTGACGGCTGTCAGGGCAGGTTTCCTCCAGCAAGGTTTATAACAGCAAACACCTGGAAGTAAGATGCCTACCCAGCGGGAAGAGTCGGTACTGTTCATCTGCTGCATCTGTACAACCAAATGCTCTGCAGATGTTAAGAACAATGGGGTAGAGACTTCCCTGGCAGTCCAGGGGTTAGGACTCCACACTCCCAATGCAGGGAGCATGGGTTCGATCCCTGGTCGGGGAACTAAGATCCCACAGGCCGAGCCATGAGGCTCAGCGCCCTCCCTCCCCCCAAAAAAGAGAACAACGGGGTAGGACCGAATGCATGTGCTGAAATGAAACCAGGTCAGAAAAGGGAGCTGCAGTCTCGGCATATAGCACCATCCCTTTGGTGTACCTCTGCGAAAGTGCAGACTTATCCTAACAAGTATATATGCATGGAAAAAATGTCTGGAAGCACACACCAAAAATCTGTTAAGTGAAATTGCCTTTGGAGAGAAAGACAGGTGGGGAGAAGGAGGCTTTAACTTTTCATGGTGTACTTTTCTGTTCTGCTTGGATTTCGAATCATGTGCACAGAGTATTTTAATGTTTAAAATGTCATCAGGAAAGACCTGGGGCGGTGGGGGATTTGAGGCCAATTTCGGTTTCTTCTTTATACTTTGCTGTATCAAAAAGAATCGAAATCAATGTGTTTAAATGTTGCAAAACAAACAAAAACTTTCACTGCCCTGGGATAAAGTCCACGTTCCTGAACTCACGCTGGGAGGTCCCACGGCGCCAGGGGCAGCTTCCGCCTTCGGTCTCCTGACGCCTGGGTCTCAGCCACGGCCGACCCTGCCCCCGTCCACACCCCAAAGCCCCTTGCTCTCTCTCGCCTCTGGGCCTCTGACCGTGCTGCCCCGTCTGATCGCCCCTAATCTCTGCCTCCTCACCCCTCAGCCTGACGCCAGGTGCCCGCCCATCCTCCCCCGACTGCCAGCCTTGCCTGCCTACCCTGGCCCCAACTCCATCACTCCACAGCTGCCCCTAGGCTGTCACGGCCTCCCCACCGGCCAGCCTGCCTCACTAGCTCGCAAGAGCCTGGAGGTAAGGGCAGGGCCTGGTTCACCGACAGCGTCCAGGGCCCTGCACTGTGCCAGGCACATAGTAGGTTTCGTAACCGTCTGCTGACTAGGCTGACAGATGACTGCCGGAACGGAATGAGGAATGCAGGGGTAGCTGGCACCCCAGGCCCGTCTGTGGAGTGGGATTCCTGGGCCTGGCCCCGGGACGGCGGGCCTGAGAGCCTGCGAGGCAACCTGGAGGGGCAGACAAAGCAACCGCAGCAGCGCAGCCCGCTCGACTCCAAGGTGGCTTTTATTTCCTCCTCTACGGGTGCCAAGTCCCTGAACAAATATTTTCCTGGAGTGGAGGAGCGGCTGAGCTCCCAGCCTTAAGTGCTGGAAACACCGCTGGGTCGGGCAGGTTCCAGGAACCCGAGGAAGAGCAGGGTCTGGCTGCAGCCGGGGGAGGAGGGGGTCATCAGGGCTGCCCTCGGCGGTGCCCACCCTCCCGGCAGGGAAGCAGCCTCCACCCAGCAGCAGCCCTGCAAGGCTTTTGCCCTGGCCTCTGCGCCCGTAAATTCGAATCCTCTGGGATCCGGAAGAAAACGTGGGTCAGGCGGGCCTCCCTCATTTTTGCTGAAAAAGCTACAGTGGGTTTAAAGGAACTAATTAGAATCTCAGAAGCCCTTTTATAAGCTGTTTTTCCCGTCCTTTTAACTTCCTTATTGCAGAATAAAACAGAGTACACGCATCTTAAGTGTATAGATTGATGATTTATTTACAGATACATACACCCTTGTAATCACCACCTACAAGAAGCCAGGGAAACTTTCAGAGAAGGGTCCTTCGTGCCCCCGCCTTGTCAATACCACACCCCCAGCAGAAGTACCACAGGCTTCTATCACCAATTAGTTTTGCCTGTTCCTGAACTTTATATAAATGGAATCACGCAGTCTGGGCTCTTTCGTGTCTGGCTTCTCGTGCTTAATATATAGCCTGTGATGTCATCTATGCTGGATGCGTAGCAGTCGTTGGTCCTTTTTCATCACTGAGTAGTACTCCATTATAGGGCCGTAGCACGATTTATTTATCTGTTCTCCTGTTGGTGGACACTTGGGTTGTTTCCACGTCTGGGCTGTGATGCGTGAGGCTGCTGTGGACCTTTTCACACACACCTTTCCGCAGACACGTGCTCTCCTTCTGCCTGGAGCATAGCATAGGCATAGGTTTGGCTTTAGTTTCCCAAGTGCTTGTACAATTGGCCCATTTTCCAGCAGCACAGCAGCTTCCCGGTGGCTCCACGTGCCCTTCAACAATCGTCCAATTTTAACGTCAGCCTTTCTGGGGGCGGGTGGTAGTGTCTTGCACCGTTAAGCTTCTAACAACCACCTGACTTGCAGAACAGGACAGCAGCACCAGGCGTCCACAAGGAACACCCGAAGGCAGAGGCTCCCATATCTGCAGCGAGCTCCCCCACGCCATGCCTCATGCTTGGCTCATAATAAAGCGTCTACCCTCAAGCAGCACCCGAGGTAACAGGAAGCCAGTGTGGAAACGGACACCTGCGGTGATGGGGCGAGAGGTGCCGAGAGCAGTGACCCAGAAGTTATGCGGGCACAGAGGATGCAGCGCCTCTCCCTGGAGGAGCTTTGAGCTGAGCCTTGAAGTCGAGCAGGCACTGGGGTAGCACAGCCGAGGGCCTGATTTGGGGGCACCCTCACACTCTCACATCTGCACACCATGAGTGGGTGCAAAGCTCGTGTGGGTGCAAAGCTCGCGTGGCTCAAGGATCGGTACCGGGGGTGAGGGGGTGCAGCTGTTAGGGAGGGGGGAGGAAGGCTGAAAGCGAGGCGACGGCTGTGCCTGCGGCCCAGCAGGGCTGGCAGGATCCCAAGCCCCTCTAGGCTCCCTGGGCTGGGCCTCCCCAGCCCCTGTAGCTCCAGGAACCAGGAGCCCCCCTCCTCCCAAGGTCAACTCAGCCTGACTTTCTCTTCTGCCAGGCTCCAGGGACAGGGGGTGGGTGGGGTTGATGGGGAGAGGGGTGGGAGCGTGGCCGCGGGGCACCTCTTCATGCAGGAGTTCCCTGCACCTGTTCAAAACTGCCTTCTCTCCCAGATGCTGTTTTTTTTTTTTTTTTTTTTTTTTTTAAATTAATTAATTAATTTTATTTTTGGCTGTGTTGGGTCTTCGTTTCTGTGCGAGGGCTTTCTCTAGTTGTGGCAAGCGGGGGCCACTCTTCATCACTGTGCGCGGGCCTCTCACTATCGCGGCCTCTCTTGTTGTGGAGCACAGGCTCCAGACGCGCAGGCTCAGTAGTTGTGGCTCACGGGCCTAGTTGCTATGCGGCATGTGGGATCTTCCCAGACCAGGGCTCGAACCCGTGTCCCCTGCATTAGCAGGCAAACTCTCAACCACTGCGCCACCAGGGAAGCCCCCAGATGCTGTTTTGAGGTCTGCCTACCAGCAGTGTCTAACCTAGGAGGGGTGAGACCAGCCTCCTCGAGGCCCAGCTCTGGGACTACTGTCCCTTCTGCCCCTGTTAGACACCACCCTTGACTGCCAGCTCCGAGGACAACCTCATCACAGGTGCCTTTTCCCTCGGGCTCCGTGTGAAAGTGGAAGAGCAAGGTGACGCCCGGCGAGGTGGAGACATGCCTCGCAGGTCCTGCCAGTTCTACTTCTTAACAAGCTCTCCAGTCCAGCCCCTCCTCCCCAGCCCTCCCCACCTCAGCCCTCCTCTGTTCCCGGGCTTCCGTCCCCACCCAACCCCCATCCCTCCGCAATTCCTAAATCTTTCCTGCATCCGCTTTGAGACTCTCCTGCGGCCCTCGGAGAGGTAACTGCCACCTTCTCACCACATTCCAGCCCCCTCTCTTCTCATACCTGCTTTCAATCCACATCCAGCAAGAAGCCTCTCGTGTCCTTATTTTTGCTGAAGCTGTGCCTTCTGCCTGGAATGCCTTCTCCCCATTGTCCGAGAGGCTGATTTCAATCTGTCCTTCAAGACTCAGATCAAGTGCCACCTCTGGGAACCGAGGTGCCCTGACTCCCCCTCCGGCCCGCACCGAGCTCTACCACTGAAACCACTCTCTCGGCGTCCGTCTCCCCCTGGACCCCAGCCTCCCTGAGAGCAGGGCTGCGCACCTTTGTTCTATAAGTGAAAACACAGTGCTTGCTCTCCAGAGCAAAACCCAAGAGGCAAGCAAGGCAGAAAACGCCATTTCAAGCAGAAACTGGCTGCAAATAAGAAGGCAACACAATCAGTCTAAGAGAAGACGGCTCATTCGTTTAGAAAATAACTGGAGGGCTTCCCTGGTGGCGCAGTGGTTGAGAGTCTGCCTGCCGATGCAGGGGACACGGGTTCGTGCCCCAGTCCGGGAAGATCCCACATGCCGCGGAGCGCCTGGGCCCACGAGCCATGGCCGCTGAGCCTGCGTGTCCGGAGCCTGTGCTCCGCAACAGGAGAGGCCACAGCAGTGAGGGCCCGCGTACCGCAAAAAGAAAAATGTAAAAAAAAAAAAGAACTTGAAAGAACTCAGTGGAAATGCAGCAGGCCCCCCATCCCCATACAATGTACAAACTGGCATACGCGGACTTGGATACACACACAGGCCACATGGGCGTGATCTAAAGGTGAGGGGAAAATGAAATAGTGCTCAATTGCTCCGTTCTCAGGCATGGGCGGGGGGGGGGGGGGGGGGGGTGGGAGGGCAGAATCTTGGGAAAGCAGAAAAGAGAGAAGGAGAAGGGGGTCAAGGTCGTGGGAAGTAGGGCAGCAAGCTGACATCTGAGGATAGATGGGCAGAGAGAAATTGCTTGAGGCCAGGACGCTAGAGGAACCCTTCACATTTTCATTTCTTCACTGTTCGTCTCAAACACTCAGGAAAGCCTGTTTTACAGCACCACCCTGTGCTGGCGGTGCCCTGGGATGGGGGTGATGGGGGCAAGCACAGAGCAGTAGGAGTACCAGCAGAGTGAGAGGAGAGTGGTAGGCGGGGCGCGGTTTAGCCCATTTGAATATGAGGAAAGCAAGTGGCCCAGGAGGCTGGGGTCTTGGGACTGTGCAGGTCCCACATTGCGGGAACGGCCTCCCCAGTCCTACTGTCACCCAGGGCCACCACTGTGGGCTCCACTGCTCACTGGCATGCAAGCATGGGCAGGGTACTTACCCTTCATACTGCAAGTTTTGCCTGCAAAGCGAGGATAAGTCACACAAGTGTGTCTCCAACGCGGCCGAAGTTTTTCGTAGTGAATGAAATCACCCAGGTGCTGTCTAGCAGCGTCCAGCCCACAGTGAAAGTATTAATATTCAGGCGGCCATTTCTGCAACTGTGCCCTCACCGTCCGGTCCAGGGGCAGGCAGGAAATAGACACAGTGTTTGTTGAATGAATGATCTGAGGACTTCGTCTCTGCCTCTGAACCCTTCAAGCACAACGTGTCGGGGAGAACAGAACTCACTCTGCAAAGCCGCCCTGAACCCGCAGTGCCCAACCCACCAGCAGGTGCAGGGCCCTGGGAGCAACAGTCCCTCCCGCTGTGTTCCCAGGACACACTCGGGCTCTGGTGTTAGGGGCTGGCCTGCACCCAGGGCCAGAGAGCAGGTCTGGTGCCAAGGGTCCCAGGTGGGGAGACCTGCCGTGGAGGGGCACCCGAGGGGCTGGGAGGGGGTCAGCAGCCTGGACGAGACTTAAGGGGAGGGTGGCTAGATGCCCTTAGAAAACTAGGGCTCCTGCAGTGCACTGTGTTTTCTCAACCCCCCAAATTTTCATTACAGTTTTCTCCTAACGTGCAGACTTTTTTAGACCTTTAGCACTGAGACCATTTGCTCGTGAGCTTCCAGGAGTTGTATGACAATGAGCAAACAGAATAGGTAGCAAACTTTGAGTCAGCAGGGAGCCTTGTGTCCTTGGGGAAGGGAATGATCTAGAAGGAGAGGCCGGGCAGGACAGAGTAAGGCAGAAAGTAAGACCTAGGAGGAGGTGAGATGAAGGTCTGACACAGGGCTTGGGGGAGGGGGGCAGAGGTGGACACGGATTCCCTTACAGCAAACGGGACTGGCCCCCATCCTGCCACAGCACAGAGCCAGGCTCCCCACAAGAAGGTGACAGGCAAGGACATCACCAGGCCAAGAGGAGATTCAACCACCACCACAGCCCGAATGACAAGTACCGTTTATTAGCTACATGAATGGGCCCAGCCATGGGTTGAGCGCCGTCCCATGGACTGGCAGAGATGAGCACAGTCACAGCCCCTTCTCCACCCGGGAGTCGTGTCCAGTCATACACTCCGGCAGAAAGTCTCTGTATGGAATACAGGGCACAAGTTCCCTTCCCTTCGTTGGGCAGGGCGTCTCTCCGAATCACAGATGGTCCCCTCTCGGAGCGGCCAACAGAGCAGCTGGAACGTTGTCAAATTAAATAAGCAACCACAGGAGTTCCCAGGAGCCCGGGCTGGGGGTCTCTGGTCCCAGCAAAGGTGTCTGAGAGGCAGGCCTTGGCTCCAGGCCTCCATGGGGCACATGGCCTCGGATCAAACTGGACTGGGGCCGACACAGCTTCATCACCATTTAGGAGACTGTCCTTTGAACTTGGCAACATGGAAATCTACATCAGGCCTTGTATATAACCTTGAATGAACCTACCGATCTCCAGAATAATTTCAGCAAAGACAAAAAACAAAAAAACAAACAAACCAGAGGGACTCTGGCCCCAGAATCCCTCCCCACGGGAAAGATGAAGGGCACAGAGCTTTTAGCCAAGTTTCCCAATATCATTGGCGTTTAGCAAAAAGGCTGGTCACGGCCACAAGACCAGCGCAGAAAGAAGCAAAGGCAGTAGAGTTCACGTGACTACTTTATATTAAAGTTTATTACATTTGGAAAATCTACTGTACAGGGAAAAACCCATTGGATTAAGCAGAGTTTTGCCAAAAGCAAAAGACTATCAACTCTTTGGAACATTCCTGATTCCAGCCCAGAGTCGGGCCACAGGAGCCAATCAAAGCGAACCTGGTCCTTCGTGGGGCAGCTCAGTGGCAGGTAGGGCCAAGACCCCTCTCGTCACCTTCCAGGAGAAAGTGTCCCCCAGAGATGGCATCAAAGGAAGGGCTTGGTCCACTCTCCTCGATCCCCAAGCCTGAGGCTCCAGGATTCAAATCTCACACAGGCTCCCCAGCATCGCAGCCGCTTGGGCCCTGGCCCTGGCCCCGAGTTCATGGACACAGGCACGACTGCTCAAAGAGGTGACCACCCGCGGCAGCCAGGATGGGACAGCCCACCAACAGGGCCGCCCAACAGACATTCCATACCCTGTTGCACACGTGAGGGACAAACTCAACAGACAACACACGAACTAAGCCTACATGTTGGCTTCTGGATTTGGTTCTCCTAGTCCCAAAAAAAAAAAAAAAAAAAAAAGTCTTCTTAACTCTGATGCTGTCTCCTGACCATAGATTAGGGAAGCAGGATGGGGGATAACCAAATCAACTTACTTAACTTACCTCCGAAGTAACAAAGTCTACTGGGCTATAAACAAAGAAACTAGAGGAAACATGTGCAAAAACAAATTGACACCTAAATTAGACCTCTCCACAAAACAAAGTGAATTCTGACAGAGCCCTGACCTCCTGTCCCCACCACTCAGAGGGACACACCCCCAGCCAGGCCCGCTGGTCTCTACCAGTAAGTGCTACAGACGTGTCAGCCCTCAGCCACAGCATCTTCCAGCCATCCGGGTCCCGAGCAGCGGGGTCCCCTTCTCTCCAGAGTTAGGCCTGGGGATGGGCTGCTCCGGTTTGGAGAAACTGGGTCAGCGTGGTGGGCTGCCAGGTGCCGGCTGTGATGGAAAGGTCGGTCATATGCGAGAAAGCCCTTGTGCCCAAGCCTCCAGGCAGAAGTCAGAGAAGCGGAGATGAGCCCTCTCCCCGGCACGCCCAGGACTCCGCGGGGAGGGGGCCGCCGGTGGGGCTGGGTGCGCCAGGAAGGTGGCGCGGTGGAGGAGGGCAGGGTCTGCAGTTCTTCACAGAAAAGGCAAGTGGGGGCCTAGCGAGTGGCAGGGGGAGGGGAGGGGCACCCTCCCCATCAGGCGTAGAACTCCTCCTGTTTGCTGGGCTTCTGGTAGGCCCCGCCATTGGCTTGCTTCGGCTCCTCCAAGGAGTAGCTACCCTCGTCCTTCTTCTTCATCCGGTACAGCATGAAACCCACCAGGCACACAGCAAAGATGAGTCCCACGAGGCCTCCGGCAATGACCCCTGGGGCGGGTGGGGAGGACAGAGGCCAGTTGAGCTCGGCTGCTCCTTGGGCTGAGTGGCGGCCCCGCCAGAGCTAAAGACAGCCCCCCGCCCCCCATCCTACCCACCAGAGAGAAAACTCACCTCCCAGCACTTCCTTCCTGTCCAGGAAGCCCTGCGAGGCCCCCGTGGCCCCGGGATCCCCTGGGGGCACATTCCGCTGGCCAGGTTCCACAGTGGCCCCGGCTGAGTTCTCCGCCGACACGTCAAAGGTGAAGTCCTAGGGGAGGGCAGGTATGGGATCAGGTTTGGGCGACCACAACGAAGGCTGCGTCCAGGTCCGCTCCCAGCTTCCCTGGTCACCTCTGCCATCAGCTCAGACACACCCCGACCCAGGCCCCTCTCGCCACATCACACTGGACCCTGCTGGACTGTGGCAAAGGTATCCCATCAAGTGATATAAAGCCCACGTTTTTATGTGAAAATAAACAGGCTCATTTTAGTGCAAAGTGTAACATTACCACGATGCTATATAAGACAGAAAATAAGACCTGGTGGAACTTCCACACTCGCCGCAGAGGCGTGCGTTTTAGGAAGCCCTCTCTTCGGGGATCCTGAACGGCTCTCTTGCACTGGTCTCGAACTTAGTCTGTCCCGCCCTGGGCTCAGCCCTGGGGGTGGGAGAGGATGGGACCTCGGGACACTGCCTTCACTGAGGTGATTACGATGTGCTCACAGGGTGTAGGGGGTTGGGTGTGCCGCGTGTCCAGGCCAGTGCCCCCCACCCAGTGCACTGTGCCCCACCAGGCACTAAGGGCCACCCTACCCACTGGCCACCCGGCGTCCCTGGAAATGCAGCGGATGACAGCGGGCCGACACCCACCTGCTCGCCAGAGCCCTCTCCTTCTGGGAGCTGGGTGGGGGCTTCACCCTCAGCAGCCTTCTCGGTGGTAGCAGAAGCTCCATCCTCCACGCTGGGAGCCTGAGGCTCGAGCTGACTGTGACCTGTGGGAGCTGAGGTCTCGTGGTGGTCAGGCTGCACGTCCCTGTGGGGATGGGAGGTGGCAGCAGGCCCCTGGGCCGTGGTAGCTCTGGCTGTCGATGCCCGGTGGGTGGTTGGGTGCAGCGTGGTCCCACTGGGTGGGTGGGTGGCCTCCTTCTCTTGGGCAGTGAGGCCAGGTTCCAGCTCTCCTAGGAGCACCAGCCCGCCCCCCTCAGGCTGCTCTCCAGTCGGCAGGATGGAGGTGGAGGTGACCGTGGTATCCGGGCGGCTGGGCTCTGGAGCCGTGGGCGTGGCCGTCAGGAGCCCCTTGTCCTTCCAGGTGGAGGGGGTCTGCTGTGACACGGTGATATCTGGCAGAGCGCCTGCAGGGCCAGAAGCACAGCGTGTGGGGTGAGGGAGGCCCCTGAGCATCAAGGCCAGCCAAGCTCAGGCCATGAGGAAGGCCTGGCCGAGGACCCGAGGCTCTGACTTCCAGGCCAGCACAGCAAACCCTTCCTCTCGTGAGAAGCTGTGTTTCCTGGGGCAGAGCTAGCTAAGGCGAAACTCAACTTTGGAAAATGAACCAGCAAAGCTGCCCTTTTCTGCTGCACGTGCCTGGGGACAGCCCGGTCTCTGGAGCCATCTGGGAAGGGATCTTTCCTGCGACCGCTGAAGCCCGCTCCCTGGGGGATGGGGGCATCCTTAGGGGCTGAACGCCATATCCCCATACACACACCTCTCTGGCCCCCTCCCTGATCCACCTGCCCTCTCCCCAGCCTCCCAAGTACAGAGGCCTGTGTCTCACGTCCTAGCTCCCGGGCCCCTGCCTAGGCCACTTTCCCCAGGGATGACTGTAGCCCTCTTCTGAGGTCTAGTTCAAGAGCACCTCCTCAGAGAGCCTCCCTGACCACCTCTAGGCTCAAGGATTTCATTCCCCCAGGGAAAGGGGAAATAGGGAAGATAAAGGCACATTTATACCCCACTAGGCTCTGTGCAGCCTAATACCTCCCAATAGCCTTATGAAGTCAAGAGGTTATTCCCATTGTACAGATGAGGAAATAGAGGCTTGGAGAAGTCAAATCACCTTCCAAAGATTCCCCAGTGAGTTAAAAAGGAGAACACGAGCCCAAGTCTGTCTGCAGCAGGCAGCCCCCAGGACCTCGTGGAATCCACACCCTTCCCACCTCAACCCACACATGTTTTCTCCTTGCAGCACGGTCCCCATTCTCTTCCCTAGCATCACCCTTCTGGCCCAGCTAGGGGGGCTGTCTGACCGCCACCCCCAGCCCACTCACCTGCGCCCGAGCCAGAGAAGCTGTCGGAGTCATCTCCAGAGCCATCCTGATCCTCGGGGGGCACGTTTACAGCCACAGTTTGCTGGAAAATGAACAGAAAAGGATATGAGTGGAGGTTTGGCTTGGGCCCTGCTACTGTGGGGTCCCCATCCTAGGTAGCTGGGTAAATCAGGCACCCCCCTGCTCCCCAAACACACACACCACTCCACACAGCACAGGAAGGAAGCCCTCGTGTGTGGCTCTGGAACCCTCGGTTCCCCGCCAACACACACACCCCCTAGAAGCTCAGTCTGCTCAGGGCGCCCCAGACCTCTCAGAGGAGCAGACAGACAACACCATTGGCAGGAACAGAGACTGTGGCCCCCCTGGGACCAAAGCCCACCCTACACTGAGAATCAGCTCCCGGAGGCCACTGACCAGGGAGCTTCAGGGTCCAAGAGTGGGGCTTTCAAGGGCCCCCCGGAACAACATCACGACCACGTGGCTCCAGGGAGGCCGCCTCCAGGCACGCTGAGCGCCAGGGTGCGGACACCCAGGGCCCCATGGCAGGGAGGGGCAGGGATGAGCCCAGGGTGAGTTGTCTGTGCTGAGGCAGGCCCGGCCACAGTGCTCCTTCCCACACTCAGCCTGTTTTCTCATCCACTGGAAAAACTGGGTCCAGACCCACTTGGGGAAGGAAGGACAGGACATCCATCAGCCTGGGGATAGATGAGGCTGATCCAGAAGGGACCCTGCACTAAGGAGGCAAAGGGTCTGTGAGCCTGGGATGGGCCCTGTGTGCGAAGAGCTGCCCCAGGAATGCTGCCTGCCTGGCCGAGCCTAAGAGGCTGCAGGTGCCGGACTGCAAACACATACCCAGGCCCTGAAGCAGGGGCTGTGCCAGCAGGGCCAGGGAGTGGGACCAGGCGGAGGCAGGACACACCACACAAAGCCGAGCTGGCCTGCGCGGGGAACCACCCCCCACCCCTAACACTGGCTCCAGGACAGCAGATGGGGAAGGGAGGACCCAGCAGCCAGGTGGCAGGAAGAGTAGCCGTAAGTATCCTGCTCAGCAACAAGACTTTGACCCAAATGACCCTGTGCTGCAGTCCCAGCGTCAAGGGCCAGAACAAAGAACGAATGAAAAAGCAGGACAGCATAGTTCAGAGCACATGGGCTCTGCAAGCCCCCCTGATCTCTGCCACTTACTAGCTGAATGGCCCTGAGGACATCATTAAACCTCCTACGACCTCAGTCTTCCCATCTGTAAAATGGGGACGGCAGTAATAGCTACATCCCAGGACTGTTGCAGAAGTTTAAAGAGGTTATGCATGAAAAGAACCTAATAGAGCCTGGTTCGCAGTAAGGGACCCACCACCAGTGGTGGCTGCTCTAAGCTGGGGAAGTAAGAGCCACTCAGCCTGAGGAAGAGGATTCTGGGGCCTGTCTAGGAGGAGGGGGCGTGGAGGTTGGTAGGGTTTCAGGAGAAGAGGGGGCAGAAGGGAGCCAGTTTACGGGCAGCTCTGTGCAGGCTTGTCAGAGGGCAGGCCCTGCCCAAGGCTGGGCTCCAGGGAATGGGCCTCCTCAGCCCAAGAGGCCTCGCCAGGTCCTGGCCACGGGCCACGGGGCCTCCCTCTTGAGCGCAGCAGGGCAGGGAGGGACAGGCAAGACCTTTGGCCTCCTGAGGCAGAGCTGGATCAGGTGGGGGCTCCCTCCAAGGGCCCAGGTCAGAGGGAAGCTTCAGAAACGTGTAGAAACCGTGAGGCTAGAAATACCACTGAGCTTCCTTTGAAAGCACAAAACCCACACTACACCTCCTCCCCTCTCCACCGGCCCCCCGCCCCCCAAGAGAAAAGTTTTGGCCACAGCAGGGCCTGTATGAGCTGCCACGGCCCGTCCGCAATGCACAGTCATAGTCCCTGGCCTCCACCTGCGCCTCAGGACACGTCCTGTCTGTACTGTCCCCAGGTGGCCCTTCAAACACCTGTCCTGCCTCCACGGAGCTTCGGTGGAAGCTGACCCTCGCCTCCCCAAAGCTTACCCCCTCCAGTAACAAAGAACGCTGTCCCCCAGGCAGGCGCAGAGTGGGTACCCACACCCTAACATACCCCTGCCCCAGGCCCACAGCAGATGCTCCCAAGAGGGCAGCTTGAGGGGGACAAGCATTCAGGGGACACGCCCCACCCACACTCATCAAGACCCCCCTTCACTTCGCCCAACACCCTCACAGCTCTGGAGGAGACCCTAGGTGGCAGTGCTCCAATTCCCAGCCTTGGACAGAAAGCTGGACCTGGAGCAGGGGGCCAGGCCCTGTTTCACAGACGGGGGCACTGAGTTCTGCAGAGAACACAGTGCACCAGGACCCCGTCCACCTCGGAGGCATCGCCCAAGATGCAGGCAAAACCAGGGAGGCCCAGCCTCTCACCTACACAGAGAGGCCCCAACAGGTTAGCAGTTTCCCAAGAGAAGGGCTTTTCTCAGGACTAGGTAAGACTTTGAATCTGCCCAGTCCCTGAAAACAATTTGTTCCCTCATCTTATCGCAATCTTGTTTATACAACAAGCTCTTAAGCAAACACTTTCTCCCCTGAAACCAGCTCCTAGGCCTCAGGGCAGCCTCTCCCCTTTGGGGCTGGGTCTCCACCAAGGGGATAGGCTGTAGTGATCTCCCAGACCTCCAGCTTGAACCTCCAGTGACAGCCTCAGCCCTCCAGGGAGGAAGTTAGCAGAAACTGCTGAGGTTGAACTTGGCTCACCAGGTGCCAGCTGACTCTGGAGTTTGGGGTGAGACTTCCGGTTTCACCAGCAGGCCTGCTGTGCTAAGAGCCTGTGGTCAGCTGCCTCCAAGGCCCCATACGGGGCTCTCCTCGGCACAGCCTCCGACACTGTTCTGAGACCACACTGGCCACAACTCAGGGATGCCAGGGGTGGGTTGGCCCAGTTTGGAACCCACTTCAAACAGCCTGGGAAGACAAAGGCGAGCCAGCTGTACCTGTAATGGGGCCCTTTAACCTCTGTAAGGCCCAGGAAAATCAGTTTTTTGTACAACAAATCAAAAGCCGCATGAGGGGGTCTAGATGTTCACACCTGTGGTCTGCTCAGGGCAAAGGCCAGGTTGGTCCTTCCCACACACAGCGCAGATCCTGGAAGCCCAGGGCCTGAAAGGCCAAAGCCAAACTGTCCCACATTGTTTTCAGGGACTGGGCAGATTCAAAGTCTTACCTAGTCCTGAGAGAAGCCCTTCTCCTGGGAAACTGCTAACCTGTTGGGGCCTCTCTGTGTAGGTGAGAGCCGGGGCCTCCCCGGCTTTGCCGGCATCTTTCGCTCAGGTCGGGGGGCAGACACGTGGAGGCTGGGGGACAAGGAACACGAGAGGAACGGCCAGCCCATCTCATCTCAGCCACACTGGTCTCCAGGCCACACCTGGGGCGGTGTGAGGAGGACACCCCGAGAGAGGACCTGGCCTCAGGGGTCTGGCGGAGCAGGAAAGGGAGTGTGAGAGGAGGGAGGCCTGCTCTGACACTGGAAGCATTTTCCATCCCTTTGATTTGAGGCAGGCAGGGCTGAGATCAGCATCTCCCAGAGATAAGGGTGAGGGCCTTGCCAGTGGTCACCGGGCAGTGAAGTATCTGCAGACGTGCAGGCAGTGTTTGCTCCCTTCACCTGCCATTTCTCTCCCTCCCCTGCCCTGAAGAACCACCTTCCCTGATGGTCCAGCTGTTTTACGGGAAATTTGCCTAAATCTCCTCAATGCACCACAGGCCCCAGGAGCCATGGGATGAGCATGTCATCCTCACCAAGTAAGAGTTCCTGGGCTTCCCTGGTGGTTAAGAATACGCCTGCCAATGCAGGGGACATGGGTTCGAGCCCCGGACTGGGAAGATCCCATATGCCGTGGAGCAACTAAGCCCGTGCACCACAACTACTGAGTCTGTGCTCTAGAGCCCGCAAGCCACAACTACTGAAGCCTGTGCGCCTAGAGCCCGTGCTCTACAACGAGAAGCCACCCACGCACCACAACGAAGGGTGGCCCCCACTCAGTGCAACTCGAGAAAGGCCCACGCACAGCAACGAAGACCCAATGAAGCCCTAAATAAATAAATAAAATAAATTTTTAAAAAGGCAAACCATAAAAAAAAAAAAAAAGAGTTCCTGACCCCTGCCAGCAGGGGAGACCAAGATGCCAGCCCAGCTTCAGAGGTGGAGACAGGATGGCATGGACAAGCAGGGTCAGGGCTACCAGGGGCTAAGGGTCTCCATCATCAGGTTGTCAGCCATCCCCAAGAGCATGTCGGTAGTCTGTGGGCAGAGGGCTGGCAGAGAAAGCTTCAAGAAGGCAGCCTCAAGCCCACTCCTGCCATCTCTCACCCCACACTGGCCATAGGAGGGCCACCTCCATCTGAGCAGACCTCTGCCCAGGCTGGCCCAGGGGGCCTGGGGCTGTGTTGCAGCATCCCTCCAAGACACCTTGGGCATGAGCATGAAACTTCCTTGGGAGGGTCACAAGTCAGGATACCAAGTGGGCATCTCAGAGATGTTCAGGTGAAGGGCTTCTAACTCCAGGCTGACTGAAGAGGTTGCCTGTCTGACCCCTGACCCCAGCACCCCATCAACCCGCAGCCATCAGATCCAAAGACCTCTGGTTTCCAACCCACACCCTGAATCACTGGTGTGTTACCCGCTGCTTGCTCTAAGTAATGGATAAACACAAATCCTTTAAAAAGCATTACTGAAGGGACTTCCCTGGTGGCGAAGTGGTTAACAGTCCGTGCTTCCAATGCAGGGGGCCCGGGATCGATCTCTGGTCAGGGAACTAGATCCCACATGCATGTCGCAACTAACAGTTCACATGCCACAACTAAGGAGACCACTTGACACGACTAAGACCTGGCATGACCAAATAAATAAATTAAAAAAAGAAAAAAGCATTACTGAGGTCACATGCCTAAGTACAATATCACGCAAGGTCCTTCGACAGTAAAGAGGGTAAGAAATGGTCTTCAAAGCTCAGGGGCCGTCATCCAAGGGTTTCGGGGAGAAGAGAGGGTAAGAAACGGTCTCGTCTTGGCCTTGGTGAGCTCCCAGGCATATAGCTCCCACTCCAGGACGCTTCTGGAAGGGGGAGCTGCACAGGATGGGGTACAGAGGGTCACCCCACTGGGGAAGCTAGGGCCGGCAGATGAAGCCTCCAGCCAGACCCCGGAGAGGTTAGGACAACGCTCGGCCCTGAGTCACAACTTCGGCGACGCTGGGGCCTCACTGGCGTGGCAGCCTCCGCAGCCAAGTGGGAAAGGGAGGTTTAGGTATCTGTTGGTTGTAAGGCTTGGGTGTAGCGATAGAAGCCCTGGCTGCCGTGGTGGGAGCTCAGTCACTGAATCCACAAGGATAAAGAGCTGCCCCTTGTCACAATGCCCAGGTCACAGCCTTTCCCTGTGAAAGGAGCCAGCCTTGGCGCCCGTGCTGGGGCTGAAGGCAGCGGGTGGAGGGTAGGGGCCCAATTTGTTCCATGAGCCCAGGCTGAGGAGTATAAAGGCAGGCGGGCCACACAATCACACCAGGATAAACACCCCTCGTTCCCATCCCACCAAAATCCCACCCAACAGCAGGCATCCTCGGGAGGCTTAAATGAGATTCATGGTTTTTAAAAATCTTTTTTACCCCCTTCAGTTTCCTGGTCAGATCTACGGATCTAAGGGAAAAGAGCTGATTCCCCCAACCCCACACAACTCTTGGGGGCTGAGGTGTCTGGGCTACAGAACCTCAGCCTTTGCCCCGACCTGTGTATCAAGATGCCAAACTGGCCAAGGTGACATTCACACCATCACCTGCCTCCAGGCCAGGGGCTCTCTTCTTTGGGGTCCCTAAGCGTCACCAGGAGACTGTTGGAGATGAAGTCTTCCAAGCTCCATCCCTGAGGCTGATTCAGGGGGTTTGGGGCAAAGGCCTTGGACTCTGCATGTTGCAAACTCCATATCCTGTAGGTGGTCTGCAGACTGCACGTGGGGAACGACAGTCTGGACAGGAGAAGGCCTCACCCAGAGTGGCCTGGGGGCTGGGGGAGGCAAGACTCCCCCCGCCAGCCCCACTCAGGTCCAGTGCTCAAAGAAGAGGTACCAGGTAGCCCCGAAAACAAGTCCTAGGGCCAAAGTGATCCGAGAAAGTTCTAGAACATTCTCTCTACATTTCTGATACATCCATTCTCTATAGTCAGTACACTGTGGTGCCTGCCCGGTCTGAGGAAGAGGCCTCGCCGCAGAGCTGGGAGAACCCCTCAATTCCCAGTAGTGCTAGAAACAGGAAACAAAGAAAGCAACACTCGACTGTCCTGAAGCTGAGCTGAGCCTCCATCCTGCCTGCCCGGGGCCGAGCAGGACCTCCTCGATTCTCCGGGCAACTCTCACCCCCTCAGCTGGCCTGATGCAGTGACCAGGCTGAAACCAACGGGAGCCGCGCAGAGCCGCTGATGCCCTCTCTGGGGTGGGGGTGGGGGTGGGGGGCACCACCAACGAGGCCAAGGAGCTGAGAGGGGATGGGGAGCTGCAGAGCCTCGGGGCCATCGGCCCGGGGTACCTGCCCGCCTAGGGGTGGCTGGGGAAGAGAATGTTACAAATACCCAGCCCCCTCCCGCGGCCCACCAAACGCCCTGGTGCCCGGCAGCACCTGGTGCACCTGGTGCTTTCCCTCCTCGGGGGGATCACTTGCACTCCCTCCCTCAGCCCTTGCTAACACGGCCTAAGCACGGACCTGAGGGGCCAAGCGGGCCAAAGCATCTTGGATCAAGGGTCTCCGGGAAGGGACCAGAGCTAAGGATGCCGGGGGAAGACAGCCCTGACCGGGGGACCACCCCAGGCGGAGGTCCTGCTCTACTGTTCCCTTGCTGGGGGACCTGGGCAGCTCTCTGCCTCTCACTGGACCTGGTTCCCGCCTGGACAACACAAGGGGCTGGCTGAAGAGCCCTAAACCCTCTCAGGGTTCTGACAGGCTAGGCTGGGCCCTGCGGCCCCAATTCCTTACCAGTGAGGCCAGAGTGGCGTGGGGGTGATAAACTGGCCACAGACGGCCATGGCGGGGTGGGTGGGAGGGCAGGACCGCAGCCCAGGAAGACGCTGGGCTCCCGCTAGCCCAGGAGATCACGGTGGTGGCAGAGAAATCACTTCCTCTCTGAACGCCGCTTTCCTCACTTGGGAGCTGCCAGGGAGGCTACTGCGGAGGCCCGGATCTCCCGGCTTTGGCCTCAAGACCCTGAAATCTTCCCCCCACCCCCTCTACTTCCAGGAGGGAGGGGCCCCACCGGTGCCTCGGGGCAGCATCAGCATTTCCTGGCCTGACAGGCATGATGATTTATCAGCTCACCAAGAACTAAGTCAGGCTGGGACCTGCAGAGGGGTGATGGGTACAGCTCAAGGCGGGAGGGGCCCGGGAACAGACAGGCAGGGAAGAGGGGGCTTCTTCTGCCCTCACCTTGAGAACGTGCTTCGGTGAGGGCACCCGCAGGGCCCCCTGAGGAGGAAGGCCTTTCAGGGCACCTCCTGGGCATGCACCCTTCACCCCCCCCCCCCTGCCGTACACACACACAACCCCACCTCAGCTGTTCCCACCCTGCCCCTAGGAGACAGACTTCACTGCTCTGGGGGATTCCAGGACAGGGCCAGGGTGCAGGGCGCCATCCACACTTGGCTTAAAGACCCTTTGCAGTAGCATTTCCCAGGGCACTGCACGTCAGGGCTTTCACAAGGGAAACCCGAGGTCAAGGTCATGGAGCCCTTCTCCCTTGGAGCACCCCAGGGGTCAGGCTTGTATTGAAGGAGGGGGGATCCTGGAAGCCAGCTCCAGCCCCGATGCCCAAGCCAGGCCAGAGCTGCCACCAGCACCCCCGTACCCACCCCTCCGGAGAGGTGGCGCCTGCCTCACTGCCCGCGTGCCGAGGCTCGTCTGAGAACAGGCCCAGCTGAGGGCTGGGTGTGAGGCCAGGAGCTGGAAGACCAGTTCCTCTGCTTTTCCCCACCTGCCAGAACCTGGGCCGGGCAGGGTAGGATTCCACTTGGGCGTTGAGCAAGGCCGCCTGGCCCGGCCCAGCCAGCCTCTGTGCCCAGCACTGTCCTGGGAGCCAGACAAGTGCTGGCCAGGGTAGAGTGACCAGACCTGGTACTGGAAAACCTGGGCTCTATTTCCAACTTACTGGGTGACCTTGAAGAGACCTTGCCTCAGGCTGCCCTTCTGCACGACAGGGGCTTGGCCAAGAGGTCGCAAGGGGGGTCCGAGTCCCGAGTCTGTGGATGGCGACTCAAGGCCCACCCTGGAGGGGCAGCCAACCACCAACATGGCACTCAGCAGGGGGAGGACCCTCAATGGCAAGTGGGGGGAGGGGTACTTGAT
Organism: Tursiops truncatus; assembly: GCF_011762595.2. Lineage (NCBI taxonomy): Eukaryota > Metazoa > Chordata > Mammalia > Artiodactyla > Delphinidae > Tursiops > Tursiops truncatus. The sequence goes on along the minus strand of NC_047047.1, from coordinate 73,737,905 downwards.
CACAGTGACTCGGGGTCACCGCTCTCCGCTTCCCAAGGGCATGATGGCCTAGGCAGGATGCTGGAGATGTCCCACATCAAAGTGCCTCTGGAGATGGCAACTGTCAACCCACGGGGACAGAACAAGCAGCCAAAGCCCCCAGAGCCTCGCCCCCACCCCAGCCCTGGCTGTCCCAACGAGACAGCTAAGGCCAGAAGCTCAGGCAGGATCCCCGAGTCGGACCCCACGAGGGCCCCCAGAGCTGCTCTCTAGCTGATTAATCCCCAAACTCCGCCTGGCTTGGGGGCCTGACACGTCTGGCATATGGGCTTCTAGAGACATCCTCCCCCTGATCTGGCTAAATAAAGCGTCTTCAAGTTTCAAGGAGGCAGAAACTTGCAGCTTTTGACACACCTGCAGCTGCTGGTCAGGGCGCCAGCTGTGTGTATGTGGAGGGAGGGGGAGAACTTTATCCTCCAAATCTCCCCAGCAGTGTCCGTGCAGTTAGAGTATCCCTTTTAAGATGAAAATGCCGCTGGGAGGGCTAAGGGGTGCTAGTCACTCTCACTAGAGCAGAAACTAGCTCTATGGGGGATGGGTAGTTTTGGAACTGGGGCACTGGGGATGGGTAGGGGCTTTGGAAGATGGGAAAGGATTGCTAAAAGGAGGCTGAAAGATGCCAAGAGCAAATTTTTTAACCTGTGTCACAATGTGGCTGCCAGCCAACCCCATACCCAAGAAAGAACGACGAAATTCCCTTTGCTCCTGCTTAAGCCACAGGTGTACATGGCTTCTCCTCCCACGTCCAGAAGAATAATGGGCTAGTCTGGGAACCTGCCTCTGGGATAAAGTACGATTCAGACCAAGTAGGCACTGAGGCTGCTGGAGCCCAGGCAAAGACAAAGAAAGGTCAGAGTGTCCTTGAAGGGGTCCAGTGGCAGAGCAGAGCTGGTACTTTCCGGCCTGAGTGATGGAAGGCAGAATTTCCTGTGAAGGCCAGATCTGAATAGGCTGGATTCCCAGATTACTGGTGGGACCCCCGCCAATAAGAAGCAAAGCAGCCTGGGCCCCTTCACTGTCAGGCTGCCCTCCTCCAGTGGCTTCCTGACGGCTAGAAGGTTCGCACAGCTTCAAATGCCCGGCACTGAGTTCCCAGGCCCTGGCAGCCCCTGCACACAGTAGGTGCTAAGGCAGTTAAAAGGAGGACCGTGGATGCAGCCCCAGTCTTATGAACTCAGAGAAACCCCAGAAAGGGGAAGAAGCCCTAACACCTGCCCAGGACTCAGGACAGTCATGGGGCGGAAGGAAAAACCCAAGGACCTGACCTGGGCTTGCGGGGGGCAGGGGTCACTTGAACAACAGAAATCTCGGAATTAGGTCTTGGGGGGAAAATAGTAATCACGGCTAATACGTCTTGAGTACTGCGTGCCCGGTACTAGTCTAGGCACTTTACCTGAATGAATTCATTTACACCTCATGGTAACCTTAGATTCTAGTGCAAACCCATCTTACAGATGAGAAAATTGAGGCAAAGGGGACGAGTCATCTGTCCCAGGGCACATAGCCACTGAAGTGCTTAGAGAGGGGGTCTGGGGCCAGGCAGTCTTGCTCCAGCAGGTATGCAGTTAGCCACCCCATCACAGGGAGGACTGCGGGCTCTCTGACCCTCAGGGAGAAAACAGCCATCATTTCCACTGGAGGCGGCACAAGAGAAAGTGCAGAACGAAGGAGGACCCAGGGGTGGGGCCCTCCCCCTCCCCTCCCCTCCCCCACCCCCTCCACCCTGCAGCCTAGCCCCGCTCCCACTCCAGGGCACCCCTCAGTCTGCAGTTCTGGGCACAGACCATGGGTCCCCCACAGCCAGGGGGCCCTGCTCAGCTAGCCTGAGACCACCCCCCCAAGGTACCCCGGCATCTAGCTTCACCGGGCCTCTTGCCACTGCTTACCAGCCTAGCCCACACCTCCTCGGGGCAGGAGCCGGCCCCTGGCAAAGGCTCAGGCAGAGGCGAGCAAAGCCCGGCCTGACAGGGAAGGCTCATATTTCTGAGAAGGGGCCAAAGCCGTGTTTGTAGGTCCTGCTACATCAGCACCCTGGGGTAAGATCAGCTGGCCATTCACACTGAGTGACGACTACACAGGTCAGGTCAGACTGTGCCCCTCCCCCCAGCCACAGCCACAGGGGGCTCTCCCCAGGGGACTCCCTAAGCAGCGTCAGCCCCAAAGCTCTCCCAGACTTGCTCCTCTGAGCCCAGACAAGGAAGAGGCTCCCAATCACACCATACAGGTTATTTCACAGGATCTTTTCAAAAGCCCTCCGAAGCAGGACTTAAAAAATCCCATTATACGTGTAAAGAAACTGAAGCTTCGAGGCAGGTGCCGAAACCTGCCCAGGATGCTCCGGGGAGGAAGCGGTGGAGCCTGGTAATGATGTGGGCTGGCCAGACTCCACGCCCTGTGCTCTCCCGGCCTCCGCACAGCACCCCTCTCTGCGCCAGCCCCAGGTAGGACTAACCAAGGCAGACCGACCTGCCAGTTCTGGGTCCCACCTCGCCTGCCCAGGCCCAAGGTTTCAGGACCCCAGACGGGGCCCCAAATCCACTCCGCAGGCAGGCAGACTCAGACATCCAGGCTCGGGCTGCCGCCACTGCCCTGGGAGGAGAGCTGGACCAGGGCATCCACGGGACGCCCAGCCCCTAGATGAGGCTCTGGAAGGACGATCTTGTCCCACAGAGGGGTGGAAGGGAGAGGGGGTTAGGCTGGGGGCCTTCTGCTCTTCACACAGCTCACAGAACCCAGGTGGCCTCAGCCACTCCTTCAGAGTCACCATGGAGACCTCAGGGCCGACGTCCTGGCCTGAGCCCTTCCAGGACTTTACAACAAGCAGGCCTGCCCCAGGGACACTCTGCACCTATGCTCACCCTCCGACCCCTGTCCCCTGCTCCCCAGAGCCTGTGGGGGGCAGGGAGGAGAGGCAGGGGCAGCACCCGAGGATCTCAGCTCAGCCCCAGCGGGCCCATTCTCCCAGCCCGGCAGGCCCTGGCCAGCCTGGAGTTCATGCTGCCAAGGCCCTCCCCCCACGGCATCCTGGAGGAGTGTGGGCACCAGGGACAGCAGTATGGCCCCCAGCGGTTTTCTCCGGGAGAAGCTGGAGTGACCTCAGCCTCTACTATAGTCTCAGAGGTTCCTGAAACACCCTGCAAGCCCAAACCTGACCACATGTCCATCCGGGACACTCCCCAAGGATGGGACTCCAAGGCCCCGGACAGTGTTGTGGGCAGCAGGGGTGTTGAGGAGCTCCTGGAAAGAAGAGCCCCTGCCACGGGACTGACACAGTCAAGTCCCCAAACAGGTCAGACGCGGCCAGGGCATGAGCCATGACATGGGAACAGCAGTGCAAGTCCTCAGGTCCTCCTGAGGCCTCCCGGGGCCCAGCACGTGCTAGGAGCTGGGGTGGACAAGCCACCTCGGCCCTCCAGAAGCTCCCCCGCACCTCCCCACGCCCCACCCACCCTGGGCCAGGCCCCAGAACCCCGTCACCTAAGCCTGCTGGGGGCAGAAGGCACCCAACGAGGGCCAGCATGGCCACAGGAAGCGTCAGGCAGCCCAAGCAGGAAAGGTTGGGAATTCAACGTCCCATGGTGGGACAAGTCCCTGCACTGCTCCGGAGACGAAGGGAGCCCAAGAGGGGTCCCAGAGCGGGACTGGTAGTCTCCGCCACTCCCGCTGCCTCCATCGGGGGGCCCCCTGCCCTAACACAGAAAATGCCCTGCCTTACGGCCTGAGTTCCTGATGGGAGGGGCTCTGGGATGAACCCTTTCTCAGGCTGGATGACCTTTGGTTGTCACTGCCCCCCTGGCCTGTCTGCGCAGACCGACCCTGCTGTCTGGTCCCAGTAATGGCCACCCTCTCTTACACGCGGCCCCGGACCAGGCGTGGACCCTTCCCCACCTGCTCAGGGCTGTGCGCACGGCAGGCAGCCAGGCTCTGGGCTTTAGATCTGGTCAAGCCAGGTAGGCTCCCCAACCCCCATGCTCCCGGCAGAACTCTCCTGAGGCAGCAGGAGCAGAGGCAGGCCCCACCCAGACGCCACCAGCCCTGTGACACAGCCACGAGACGTCACCAACATCCAAAGGCGTGACCTCGCCTCTGCCTCTCAGCTGCACTCCCATTTCACACGTGGACTCACTGAGCCCAAGAGAGGCCCGTGCCCAGTCACTCAGCGGTAAAAAGGGTCGGGCTGGCAGCCAGGCCCCCGAGCCCTAGTCTTGCCTCACACACAGTGGGCTCAGGGACAAGCTGGTTGGATGAGTCTCAGGGGAGGATCTGTGGCCTTGGCACCATGATTCAGCCGATGAGTGGAGCGATAAGCGCGCCTGCCTGCCCCACTGCCACAACCTGCCCGCCGCGGCTTCCGGCTTCCGTTCCTGCGGATGAGCGGGCCTGGGGCAGGTGGCCAGGAGGCCTGGGCGTGTGCAGAGAACATCACCCGGCCCTCACCCTCAGCCTGACCTTGCCCAGGGGCCTCCATACACCTCTGGTTCCCATACTGACCCTAAGTCCACCTCTTCCAAGAGCAGCCTGCCGTGACTGCCATCCCACAGACGAGCCCTCAGGCAGGCAGTGCCCCCTCGAGTCCCCAGAGGAATAATGTTGGAGGGTTCTGAGCCCTCACTAGGTCCCCCCAGTGCCACCTTCACCCTCCCCAGGACAAGGTCTCTTTGCAACCACATGGCTGTTGGAGCTGAAGCAGGTAAGGGGGGCCCCTTGAGTGCACAGGGGAACTGAGACGCAGAGGGGCGCGGACCTGCCCAAGTCACACCACGGAGGATTAAACTGAGACTAGGTGGGACACGGGTCCTGGCCACCCTCGTCTGTAGGAATAACTTCCGCAGACTCTTCTAAAGCCCGGGATAGAGGAAGAGCTGCAGTTAAAAGGGGAGGGAGGGAGGAAGACAGCTTCCTGGTTTCTGAGGAGGAAGTGGCAGACAGGTGGTGACCAGGTTTCCCAAAATCTCAGACTGCAGCCTAACCTGCGGGGAAGCCCAGTGGGGAAATCGCCGGGCCAAGCAAAGCCCAGTCACAGCTGCAACCCCTGCAGCGTGCGCACGCACACACGGCCTCTCGTGGGGTTGCAACCCTCACGTGAGTCACTGGGCAGAGGAGTTTCTTCCCAGGGCTGAAGGCCAGAGGAAGAGCAGCCTCTCCATATAATTAGGCAGCACCACAGAGCCATAAACGCAGGAGAGAGACCCTCAAACCTTCCCCCTCCTGATCCGACGGCCCCAAGCCCCACGACCGCCCAGCGCCTCCACAGCCTTGAGGCCCTGCCAGAACCGCTGGCTCCCCAAACCCACAACGGCATGACAGGCAGCAGGACCCTTTCCAGAAAAAGCTTGGACCACTCTGGCCCGTGCCACCCCTCCTCTGCACCGCTCCCCCGCAGGGTACCAAGCCCCAGGGAGCTGACCAGGTGCCCCTGCCTTGGACCTGGAAATGCAGGGGACTTTCTAGTGCTGACTCCCCACCCAATGTCAGCATCCCAAGGACAGGCAGAGGTGGTAACACCACACAGATAAAGCTAGCCCTTCTGGGGGGCAGTGGAGGGGGCTCCCCACATCCACCTGGAGCTGGAAGTTGCGTAGTTGCTGAAGTAACCCCGAGCGCAGGGTCGTGCCTCCGTGGGTGAGGGGATGCCCACACGCCTGCCCTCTCTCCGCACCGCCAGGGCATGCATGGCCGTTCAGAGGGAGGTTCCAGGATACACACCCAACCTCTGCCGGAACAGCTGAGAGGGAAATGACACCGCACTGAACCTGTTCCAGGGTGCAGGATCCTGGCGCCAAAAGCCCTCTTTCCACAGACTCCGTTAATCCCCTTCCCTCTCTCTAGACACACTTACGCAGGCCCTCAAGGGGCGGCTTTCAACCCAAGACTCCAAAATTCGTTGTTGAAAAGAAGGAGGAAATCAGGAAATTGTTTGTTCTGTAGAAATCCCAGGGTTCCAGCACTTAATGACAATTCCTCATGGGGCTGCTCTTGAAGCGGCGGCGGAACCTGGCATTGAAGGGGCCGGGAGGTGAGCCCAGCACAGGGGCCACGAGTCCTGGGTTCTGGTCGCCCCACTGGGGCCACGGTGCCCGGCTTCGAGGCTTAAAAAAAGATCTACTAATTCCACAAATGTCTCCCCAGTGTCCATGATGAAAGTCAGTGCAGGCTGGTTGTTGCCCTGGGGACAAGCACAAGGGCAAACCTTGCTGGTTTCAGTCAGTCTCCTATGCTGGGTTTGTGGGGGAGACTTGCCAGTCCTTCAATTTCTTCACGCCACACACATATGCACACACGTACGTACAAATCCTGGTTCTCCCACGTCGGCCCCTTGTAGGGGCTCACCTCTGCAGGCCTCATCCACAAAATGGGTACAATGACATACATGGTAAAGGTTTGGGGTAAATATGAAATAGGGATGCAGGAAAAGCATTGAGCACCCAACAGCAGGCACTCAGTGAAAGGTGATCCTAATTCTATTAACAGCTAACTTTCCTCTGGCGTTTTCATTACCGAACACTTTCACACCTTCATTATGAAATGAATACGCAAATGAAAGAATCAGGACGAGGAGAACAGGTATGATGTTCTCTTTACACAGGACATCAAGACTTGGCTGTGAAGTGACTCGCCTGAGACTACGTGGTACATTAGTGGCGGAGCAGAGACCCAATACCGGGGGCTCTACCTCACCCAAAGCTGTTTCTGGCCAGCCAAACAGTATGGGTGCACTGCCACCCGAATAAAACACAGTGTGAAAAATAGAGACAGGGCCCAAGCTAAGAAAGAGGGCCCTTCGCAGCGGTTGAGAATCCGCCTGCCAATGCAGGGGACACAGGTTCGAGCCCGGGTCCGGGAAGATCCCACATGCCATGGAGCAACTAAGCCCGTGTGCCACAACTACTGAGCCTGCTCTCTAAAGCCCACAAGCCACAACTACTGAGCCCACATGCCACAACTACTGAAGCCTGCGTGCCTAGAGCCCGTGTTCCGCAACAAGAGAAGCCACTGCAATGAGAAGCCCGCGCACCGCAATGAAGAGTAGCTACCGCTCGCCACAAGTAGAGAAAGCCCACGCGCAGCAACAAAGACCCAACGCGGCCAAAAATAACGAAATTAAATTAAAAAAAAAAAAAAAAGGGAATGAGGGCCCTTGCCAACCAGGATTTAGACGGAGTTAGCCTTTCTGGGTCCAGGCTACCCATGACTGACAAGTCATTTACAACTTCAGCCAGGGGGAAGAACTTGGAACACGGGGTCATCGTCAGGTGCTTACTCCAAAGGTCACTGACATCTGTTCCCCTAGGGAGCCCATAAGCACCTCCCTTGACAGCCTCTGTTATTCTAGGTACTATCAGGACACCACAGAGGTCACTGCTCACAGGTGAGACCCTTACTCAGTGCTGAAAACTCTTGTCTTAGAAATAATTCTAACAAATCTGACTAGCTTCTTAGTACTGCTGGAGAAAAGTGCCAGTTAGAACTGAACTGAAAAGCCGCTTGCTATACTCAGGCCCACAAATGTCACTTTTGGCTGCTATCAGACAGGGATGGAAGAGGAAAAAACGCAAACCAGAATCCCAAGTGCACCAACAGAAGGGCACCAGGCCAGGGGCAAAGTGCTCTTCAGAGCTCAATAAACCCGGGAGACAAACGCCATAACCTAACATGGTGACAGCTATGAGGACCCTGGCATCCAGAGATTTAACTATGCTTAGTAGTCTTTCGTTAATAAAGGAAGGGAAATAAATATTTCAGAGTCCCGCCCAAAGTAAGAATATTTTTGAGGGTAATAAGGATTCTTAGCTTTCTGAAAAAACCTGGATACCAAGGATATCTCATTCTCAAGAGACTTCAGAATCCAAAATTCTGCGGCAATAAAAAAGATTCCTCTATAAACTACTCCAAAATTCAAGCTTTTCATTAATTCTTTCCAGGCTCCTCTCCCTCCCTTTCTTATTTCTCTCCCCACGAATCTGGGTTAATGAGGTTTTATTGGAACCCACTATGAGCCACAGGTAGAGACTTAAACCAGCCCCACCCTCCCTGTGGAGCTCAAGCCAGGAGTGACATCACCTCCAGAAGGCTCCAAGCCCAGGCAGAGGAAGTTAATGCCTCCCCCAGCCCCACCCACTCCGCCAGGCCGTCGGGAAATGTCTCTACTAGCCCCCATAATTAAGGCAAAAAGGGATTTTCTGCCTTTCAAGAAAGAGAAGAGAGAAAGAGAGGAAACAGCAAATAACTTTCCAGAACAAGCAATTTTTCTTGCATGGCAGAAACAAAAGACCATGGGAATCTCACACACACACAACCACGCGGAAACCTTTTTAGACAAACCTGTTCTCGTCTCTTGGGAGTGGTTTTGAGCAACCTCCTGCCCTAGCAGCCTTTCCTTGTCCAAAGTCAGGCGCCCAGGATCATACCCTACCTCACTGATCCCCAGGGGATTCTGACCTGCTTCCCACTGGGGCCAAAGTGAACCCTGGGAGAAGCCAGATTTCTGCAACCAGTGGACACCTCCTATTTCAGCAAATCCCACTGCCTTATTTCTTTTAGTAAGAGAGTAGAAGAGGGTTCTGGGAAGGTACTTTGTGCCCCCACTTTGAACCAAATATGGACAGCCACTATAAAAGGGAGAGGACAGGGCTGGGAAAGAGAAAACAAACTAAACTTAATAAACAAACAAACAAAAACCTAAGTTCTGAGCCAGTGTCTGACCCCAAAGCTTAGTGCTTTCAGGCTTAGCTCAAATACCCCCTCCAGGAAGCCCTCCTACCACCACAGCTCTAATGAGCCTCCCTCCCTTCCTCGTTTCCCCCTTGAAACTCAACTGCCCTGCCTTTCCATAATGTATCACATTTTCTAGGGTAGAAAAAAAAATGCAGCATCTGCTTCTTCCCAGCACACAGAAAAAGTCTGGGAAACGTGGCCCACAGAGAATTTCTAATCCCATCTGCCTCCCCGTGTTAAAAGGTGCTCTGGGATCCCCGCTCAGGAATGCCAGCCTCACCTAAGGCAAGCAAAGGAACCACCACCAGCACTCCTGATTCTGGCTGGAAATAGGCGGAGTGCTGCTAAGGCCCCATCTTGTGCCTGGAGAGAGTGGGGCAGCCAGGAAAGGCCAGGTGGGCCAGGGAGGTAAGCCAAACACCTTCACCCTCTTCTCCAGAGTATTAACTATTGGTTCAAGGTGCAGTCTGAATGCCACAGAAGCCATACTCTTCAAGAGTGAAGGGGAAGCCAGCTGCCAACTTCTTGGACCTAAAAGCCAGGCGTGCTGTGGAGACCCAGCTCAGAAATCCTGTCCTTCCCCATGGCTCCCCCAGATAGGGCACCCCACATGAACACTCCAACTCATCAGCAATTCAAGTGGCATTAGGGACCCCTTCCTGGATTCCAAAATGTTTCCAAGCATTAACAGTCACCTGGGAAGCAAGGAGGGCACTTCACAGATCAGCCTGAAAAGCACCTCACCTGAGCCAGACCCTGCAAAACACCGCAAGGCTCTCAATGATTGGGAGCTACTATCATTATGGAGGGACCCGCTTTCAGAGGGTTGGCGTTGCTGAGAGACTTGTCCAGATAATACATTATAAGTGGAGGACCGGAGTACCCACGCCCGGCAGCCGCTCCTTCCCCTCCCACGTGCCTCCTTTTGCCAGAGCTAGGGAAGTCGAGCCGTCCAGATGTGCTGGCCAGAGACTGCCACTTCCGGCACGGGAAGAGCCCCTCGGTCCGCACCTCCCTTCTTCATCCCGGGGGATGGCAGACCCGGCCCGCGGGGAGGACCCCGGGACTCCAGCAATGGGTGTGGGGACTGGGGGGGATGGACATGACCACCCGGCGGCCAGGGCTGACACCTGGCGGCAGCCCAGGTCCCAGCCCATATTAGGGACGGCGCTGCGGGGCGGTTCCCAGGAAAGGGTTACAGGGGCCGAGAACAAAGCGCCCCCTTTGGGGAAGGCGGGCCAGCGGACTGCGGCTGAGGCGGGAGATCACTTTCTGGGGACCCTCGGGATGCTCTTTGTCGGCCAGGTCCCTCTTCAGAGGGGACTCACCCCTCGCCAAAGGTGGATGCTGGAGTCCTACCCAAAGGCCTCCCCCCCAGCCTCGGGCTCCACATTTGTCCCTTTTCCTCCAGCTCCACTGGGCGGGCCAAGGGACCCGCCTTCCCTCGGCGCGGCTCCAGCACAAAGCCAGGCCGGGGGAGGGGAAGAGCCATTCGCGGGTCCACTCTTGGGGAAGCTGCCCGCGCGGCGCGGCGGTGCCCAGCGCCGGCTCGCGTCCCTCCCCGGGCAGCACAACTTCAGCAGCCCAGAAGTTGGGTTCTTGCGGGTCTCTAGCATTCTGGGGCCAACTTCCCGGAACCTCCTTCTACCAGCTCGGCCCGGCTCGTCTCGGGCAGCCAACGGACAGCCGAGGACCCCGCCTCCGCCCGCCCGCCCGCCCCAGTCCCCCTCGCAGCCCTGGCTGGGGCTCCTTAGCGAACACGCCCGCCTGCTCCAGCGCCGACACCGCTGCGCCCAAACTTGCCTCCGCCCGAGGGGCCAGAAGCCGAGGCTCGGCGAGTCTGGTTTGAATTAGGGTCCGCGGACGGGGCGTAGTTGCCGCGATCACCGCATCCTCCCGGGTCACAGGCGGGGGAGCCGGCGCCGCGGCGCCCGGGGTGACCGGGTGGGAGCCGGCGACCCCAGGCGCCGCCGCAGGCTGGCGGGCTTCTTCGCCTGTGGAACCGTTTTACCTAATTGAGCGCGGAGCCCCGGCGCAGGTTCCGCTCCGCTGGGCGCCGCGGGCCCCGGGTCTCCGCCCCGAGCGGCGGAACCCGTGCGGCGCCCCCCGACGGCGGAGGTAATTGAGGCGGGAGCCTTGATTTCGGGTCTCCGGGTACCGGGGCCCGCCGGGCTAGCGCGGGAAGAAGGGAAGTCCCCGCTTCCCCTCCCCCTCCACGTGCAGCCGCCGACATCGGCGGTTCTGCCAACCCCGGCTTCCCGCCGCCTCCCAGCCCGGCCCCGGGCCACACTCACCGGGAGGGCCGGCTGCAGGCGCAGCGCCAGCGCGCAGAGCCAGAGCCAGAGCGCCGGGCGCCTCATGCTGCCCGGACCGGCGGCTGGAGCGCGGCGAGCTGCGCAGGTCAGGGCTGCGCTGCGCTGCCCAGACTGCACGGGGCTCCGGGTCGGCTCCGCGGGTTGCGCTGCGCGCAGCTCCCTCGAGCGATGTCCAGCGCGCGGCTGGCTGTCCTAGGCGAGGGCTGCGGGGTCCGCCGGCTGCAGTCCGCTTTCTACGGCTGGATTCCTTCCCACTCAGCTCGGCTCCCGCCTGCACCTCTCCCGCCGAGCTCCGCCTTATAATAAAGCCCTTAGCCGTTGCAAAAACTAGCCCCCCACCCCCAGCTCTCCAGGTCCTGGGGCCAGCCCCAGTCCCCACCCCCTAAGACCACGCCCCCTGAGTGGCCCGGCCCCTCAGGATTGCCCCGCCCCCGGCCTGCGGTGCGTGGGCAGAGCCTCGCCTACCTCCGGAGCCACCTTCCCAGCTGGCTGTGGTTCCGGCGTTGCAGCTCAGCTGCTCCTAGGTTCCCGGGTAGTGGGGGCCGAGCGCACTCCTTTGCGCCCCGGCCCAGGGTATTGAGGCTCTGCCTGGGAGAGTGGCGGGAGGGACGGCAGTTGGTTGTCGACTGTGGGCGACGGTCTGCAGCGCCCTCTGGGAGTGGACACCGAGCGCCCTCCAGGTGCGTGGGACTCCCAGATCCGGGCAGGAACACTTCGAGGCTGTGCGGGGCCCCGAGGTGATGGGGCCTTAAACGGATGGACGCTTCCCTGGCTGCGGATGGGGCTGTCAGCTCCCCCCCTCCCTCCCCCCAGCACAGGTTCCCACATGCGCTCGCCTTCTGCCAGTATTGGGAACGCGGTGCCTTACTTTAAACAGCTGGACACGCTCAGGAGGGGCTGTTAAAAAATTAAAAAATTTAAGAATCTCCAGTCACCTCCGCCTGCCGAGGCGAGGTGGGGAATTAAGAAAGGACTTTTCGGTGTCTCTGTAGAAAACAGTGCCCTCTCTCTTCATCCTCCGAGCTAAAAGGAAAAATAAACGGCTTTGTGTCCAGGTGATCTCCGGCCTGCAGGTCTGAGAAGCACCACTGAGGTTTCTGCTCCTTCATGATTCCCGCAGAGGCCCCAGACCTCAGTCTTTCCATCACCAATCTGGAACCTCGGTGCAAAAAGACTATGGAAGACCTGCGGGTGTACTGCAAAAGGTCCCGAAAGAAAAGGGGGGGGGAGACTTCCCTGGCGGTCCAGTGGTTAAGACTCCATGCTTCCATTGCAGGGAAAGAAAAGGGGAAGAACCGGCGGAGCCCTGCCGGCAATCTGGTAGGCGGGAGAGATGGTGCCAAACGACCTTGGACCTGGAGACCAAAGATGGCGTCTTCCCCACCCGCCCTCCCTAGGCAGAGGACAAGGCCCGCCCGGTTGGCCGGAACTAGAAACCAAAAAGCCTCCTGAGGCGTCTTGGCCTCTTGGGCAGTCTCCCGTGTTTCTCTTTAAACGGATTAAACGTTCCCGGGTCCTGGGTTTTGCAAGTAGGGACAGTTAGCTGTGGGCCCCTGGATTCTTCTCCACCCACCCTGCAGGTTTGCGGTGAGCTAAGCAACCTCCTGCGCCCCATCTTAGCCGCTCCTCCCATCAGGCCACTAAAAAGTGATGCCCCACCCCCACGCCCACACAGCACTCAGCCCTGGTTTTGCCTCTGCTCCTGTATACTTGTTTGACCTCAGGAAGCTCTCCCTTCCGGGGTCTCAGTGTCCCCGGATCTGTCTATGAGGGACGACAGATCCTCATCCGGGTTCTTGAGGCCTGATGCAGGGTCTCTTAGTGCCTCGGTTTCAAGGATCGTCCAACAGCATGGTACCAGGCAGGGCTCCTCCAAGGAGCTCAGGGGGTCCGGGGTAAAATGCCCTTTTGGTAGAAGACCATGAAAAAAAAAAAAGAAGACCATGTGTGTGTCCGCCAGGGGGTGGCTCATGGTCTGAAGTCAGCTCTCTAGCCCTTTCAACCCAATATGGAGGAAAAGTAGGTACGTTTGAAATCTTGCCTCTCTCTAATGCACAAAATAAAGAAGATTGAGGTCAGGGAGCATGTGATGGAGTCTTTTTATATCATAAAAATGACCAGTTCACTGTTTCTTTCAAACTGAGTAAATTTGCCCCAGATCAATGTATATTTCTCTGGGCAGATTAGGAAGAGGAGGGGACTCAAGGAGGACACTTAAACAGAGAAAGGAAGTAGAGGGTCAGGGCTTGCCTTGACCCAGCTGATTCCTGGCCTGCTTGCTCCTCCTCCCAACCCAAATTCTGCAAGAAAATCTTCCTCCCAGAAGCTCTCTCAGAGTCCCATAGTAGCCAGGACATGTGCCTCCTCAGATCCCCTACGACCCCTTGGAATGCCACAGGGACGTAAGCCCATATGCACTGCTGTGGCCGCCCTGTCCGCACTCTCATCAGCCCCTTCCTTGGGATTCCCCCAGACCTTCATAGATCTGACACCTAAAGGGTTAATGTCTGGCTGAGCAGAGGGCCTGCAGCCTCCCATCTGGAGGCACTAAGTCTAGGCCTCCTCCTGATTCGTGTTCCTAATGGGGGTATTAAATATTTTTAATATCATCCCTGTTGAGTCACTAACTGCCTTCAGTGTTGCTTCCTTCTCCCATGAGAGAAAAGAAGTTCCTGGAAGGCAGGGCCAGTGTCCCCGCCCCTCATTTCTGTCACTTTTCCCACGTACACACAGGGCTTCCTTCTGGGAGAAAGGCTTGCTGTTGCCACTGGGGTGGCAGCTGGAGGAGAGAGGGTAGGAAGAGGCTGGCAGCTGTGTGTGTGGGCGGGGGGAGGGTGAAACTTGGGCACGGGGGCTGCCCCTTTGTTGCATTAGGCACCTACATTGGCACAAGCATTCTCTGGGCAAGATGACATCTATCAAAACTTAAAATGCACTTATCCATTAACTCAGGAATTCTGCTTCAGTGAATTCACTCTTCATAAGTATTTTCACCAGTGCCCAAGGAGGCATGTCTAAATGTTCACTGATAAAGGAACAGTGAAATCAATGTGGGTATTCCCACACCATGGAATACTATACAACACTTTTTTAAATTAAGAAAATGGTATGGAACATTTTTCAAAACCTATTTTTAGGTTAAAAAAGCGATGTAAAGAATGATCTATATGTAGTATAGCCAACATTTTCTTAAAACAAAAACGTGTGTAAACATAGACTGCATATGTATATAGTAAAAAAGGTCTAGGGAAGGAAAATGGGATGGGGAAAGTGAAGGAGAACTTTAAAATTTTCTCAGTATTATTAAGTGTTTATAATTAGAATATATATATATTACTTATCTAATTTTTTAAATTAGAAGTTATTTACTCAATCAGTGAAGATGCTTTCAACCTCAACTAATAGCTTCCACTCAAGTCGCTTGAATAATAGGACATTTATTGCATGTACCTATACCTGTATTACCCACTCAACAGCAAAAACTCCACAACACTGGAACTTAAGCCCCTCCTACCCTTCGGCTCTGCCTTCTCCTCTGTGGCTCCACCTTCAAGATGGTGACAGAATGGCAGCGTTACAGCCACGCCTAGGACCAAGGCCACCTTCTCCTAGTGTCTTTCTTAGGAGTAAGGAAATAGTTCCTGAAGTTCACTCCCCACCACACACACACTTCTCTTCCCATCTCACTGACCTGAAGTGTGTCCTGTGCCTTCATGAAGGCAGCACTAGCAAGGGGAGCTTGAATACCAGTGTGGGTGTAGCTTAACCTTCTAGGGGCTTTGATTTGGGGGAGCCAATGCCACATCCACTAAATATTTCGAGTTCTTAAAGAGTATTAGACGCATGTAAGGGCATGCTTCCAGACGATGCGTTTTCAGAGTAACTTCTTGCCATTGTGAAGCATTTTAAAATACCGTTAATCGTTTTACTGTGAACCATTTCAAACATATAATAAAAAATAAGGTTCCCTTATATGTGGAATCTAAAAAAATGGTACAAATGAACTTATTTACAAAACAGAAATAGAGTCACAGATGCAGAAAACAAACTTATGGTTACCAAAGGGGGAGAGGGGTGAGGAGGGATAAACTGGGAGATTGCGATTGACATATACACACTACTATATATGGAATAGATAACTAATAAGGACCTACTGTATAACATAGGGAACTCTACTCAATACTCTGTAATGACCTATATGGGAAAAGTATCTAAAAAAGAGTGGATACGTGTATATGTACAACTGATTCACTTTGCTGTACAGCAGAAACTAACACAACATTGTAAATCAACTATACTGCAATAAAAATTTTAAAAAAAGAAAAATAATAATGTTCCTCAGAAAATTAAAAATAGAATTACCATATGATCTAGAAATTCCACTTCCGGATATATACCCAAAAGAATTAAAAGCAGGGACTAGAACAGATATTTGTACACCCACGTTCATGGCAGCATTATTCCCAATAGCCAAAAGGTGGAAGCAACCCAAGTGCCCACTGACAGATGTATGGATAAATAAAAGGTGGTATATAAGTACAAAGGAGTATTATTCAGCCCTAAAAGGGAAGGAAAATCTGGTACATGCCATAACACTGATGAACCTGGAAGATTTCCTGCTCAGTTAAATAAACCAGTCACAAAAGGACAAATACTGTATGATGCCACTTACGTGAGGTTCCTAGGGTAGCCAGACTCATAGAGACAGAGGAGAGAGTAGTGGTTGCCAGGGGTTGGAGAGAGGGGAGAATGAGGCATTATTGTTGTTGTATTTTGTTTTTTTTTCTTGGCCGTACCGTGCGGCATGTAGGATGTTAGTTCCCTGAACAGGGATCAAACCCATGCCCCCTGCGGTGGAAGCACGGAGTCTTAACCACTGGACCGCCAGGGAAGTTCCCATTTTAACCATTTTAAGTGTACAGTTCAGTGGCATTAAGCACATTCACATTGTTGTGCAACCATCACCATCTATCTACAGTATAGATCTTCTTTCATCTTCCCAAAATGAAACTCCATATCTATTAAACAATAATGCCTTGGACTTCCCTGGCGGTCCAGTGGTTAAGACTCTGAGCTTCCCTGGGACGAAGTTAGAGAGTGGCATGGACATATATACACTACCAAATGTAAAATAGCTAGCTAGTGGGAAGCAGCCGCATAGCACAGGGAGATCACCTCGGTGCTTTGCAACCACCTAGAGGGGTGGGATAGGGAGGGTGGGAGGGAGATGCAAGAGGGAGGGGGTATGGGGATATATGTATATGTATAACTGATTCACTTTGTTATAAAGTGAATATAGTTTCTGTAGTTTCTAACACACCATTGTAAAGCAATTATACTAACACACCATTGTAAAGCAATTATACTCCATGAACATGCAGGCAGACACACTTATTCAGGACCTCTGCCCAATAGGAGCCAGGCAGTGAGGCCAGGCGAGTTCAGAGGAGGCCCGTGAGATGGTGGGAGCTTCTAATGACAAGTAGGCCTTGTCTCTGCAGAGCAGAAAGGGAAGGGCCCTCCAGGCAGAGGACACAGAGTGAGCAAAGTGAGAGGGGCTGGAAAGTGCCTTGTTTTACTGGAAACCAGATCACTGCGCTTATGCTGGGAAGGTGCAGTGGGCTGGGGTCGTGGATGGCTGTGAACGCCAACGCTGGGTGGTGGTCCTGCACCCGCAGACGGTGGAGAGCCCTCTGTTGAGAAGGCAATTTTCCCACATTTCTCCTGGCCTGAGGGGGAGGGTCTGGGCCACCCTCCAGTCCTCTAGACGAGCCCTCTTTGGGGAGGAGACAGGCTAGGAGTGAGAGCTTCAACTTCCTGCCAAAGGGTCTCTTAATTTACCCATCTTGATCCATTCAATCGTTCAGTTATTCATTCATCAAACCCTTCCTTAGAAAATGGGCTTTATTGTTATTTTAAAATTTGCTGGTCGTAATAAATTCAAACAGTGTCAAAGCAAACAACAAAACTTGAAAAGTTCCTTTAGCCCACTCCTCAAGGTAACCACTGTTAAAAGTTTGTTATGAATCCTTCCAGTTTTTTTCCTATGTATACACAGTTGCATGTGTGTGTTAATATTTAGGTTAACTATATATATTGGGCCTATTTCCAAGTCAACATATATAGATCCATCCCATTTTTTAAAAATACAAGTAACCCAAGTATATATTCAGGCTATCAAAAATTCAAACAAATTCAAACGCTACGAGAAGGGCGGGGTTTATTCAGACCTTTTCCTCTGCATTTACACACATAAATGGTACTTATACAGACATCTGCAACTCGCCTTTTTGACTTAACATGTCTTAGACATGTCGGTATCTATAACCAGACTCAGTCTTGTGGCGATTCCCTGGTTTGGCTCTGTGTTGGTCTTTCACCATCTCCCTTCTGATGGGTGATGTTGTTAAGACTTTGCTATCAAAAAATGCTGCCGAATATCCTCACATGGGCTTCTTCATGCAGGGAGTCAACCTTCCTAGGATGGCAGTGGATGGGCTGCATGGAAGGAGATTCTGAGAACTCTGCTGAATTGGTCCCCCTGCAGGCTGGGCTTCCGCATCCCTTCCCAGGGCTGTTAAAATGGCATCGAACACCTGTCCTGACCCAGGTCCTGGCACAGCTCTTGGCAGGGATACAGTCTTAGGGTCCTATGATGTGGTGATTCAGGGGCCATGGGGGCCCAGAACTGAACAGGGAAGGCTTCCCAAGAGTAGAGTTTTGCCGGGCAGAGCAGCAAGTGGGAAGGTCTGTTCCAGGTGGACAAGGGCTTGCCTGCCAGGCCTGGAAGGGCCAGGGCCATCCGTGCCCTGGTGAGTATCGCTGTCCCCTTAGTGTTCAGGACCACGGAGGAGGGGAGGGGCAGAGGTGGAGCCAAGCTAAGGAGTGTGAAGGTCACTGAGGAAGGTCACAGAGGGGCAGAGACGCTTCATCCCCCTTTCTGCCCCACCCACGCCTTTCACGCCCAAGCACATGGTCAAGCCCGACCCAGGAGAGTGGGAAGGGAAAGAGGCAGGAAACTCCCGTCTGCTAAGAGCCCACAGTGAAGCAGGCCCTGTGTGAAGAGGGGTTTTCTTTTGTCCCCCCTCCCTCCTTCCTTCTTTCCTGCCCTCCTTCTTTTCTTTTGTCTAATTAATAGACTTTTTAAGAGCAGTTTTAGGTTTACAGAAAAATTGAGGAGAGAGTACAGAGAGTTCCCATATACAAGCCCCCCATAGTTTCCCCATTACTAACACCCTGCATTACTGGGCGGGGGGGGGGTTACATCTGTTACAATTGATGAACCAATATTGATACATTATTATTAACTAAAGTTCACAGTTTACATTAGGATTCATTCTTGGTGGTGTACATTCTATGAGTTCTGATAAATATATACGGTCATGGACCCACCATTATCATATCACACAGGGTAGTTTCACTGCCCTAAAAATCCCCTCTGCCCCACCTATTCATCCCTCCCCACCACACAACCCCTAGTAAACCCTGAGCTTCTTACTGTCTCCATAGATTGAGCTTTTCTAGAATGTCATATTGTTGGAATCACACAGCACGTAGCCTTTTTTTTTTCCATAGCAGCATTATTTACAGTAGCCAAGACATGGAAGCAACCTAAATGTCCATCGACAGATGAATGGACAAAGAAGATGTGGTACATCTATACAATGGAATATTACTCAAGCCACTGAAAAGCATGAAATAATGCCATTTGCAGCAACATGGATGGACCTAGAGATTATCATACTAAGTGAAGTCATGATAACACTCCTACGTGGAATCTTAAAAAATGATACAAATGAACTTATTTACAAAACAGAAACAGACTCACAGACATAGAAAACAGACTTATGGTTACCAAAGGGGAACAGGGGATAGAGGGATAAATTAGGAATTTGGGATGAACAGACATACATTACTGTATATAAAATGGATAAACAACAAAGGTCTAATGTATAGCACAGGGAACTATATTTAATATCTTGTAATAATCTATAATGGAAAAGAATATGAAAAAGAATAACTGAGTCAGTCTTTGCTGTACACCTGAGACGTTGTAAATCAACTGTACTTCAATTTTTAAAAAATTAAAAATAAAATAAAATAAAATTTTAAAAATTTGTGGTAGAACCACAAGGGATTTCTTTGTGAAATAAGGTGATCAGACACTTTATCTGATCTTCCCACTTATTCTATAATAAATGTCATAAATGAACAAAGGGATGGATGAATGAATGATGTCCATCGTGATGGATTTGGCCAATGCTTGGAGAAATGTGCACATCGAGATTGTTCTTTGGTGGGTAACTCCAAGCCTAGCCCCTTTAGCCACTCACCCACACCCAGATGAAGGCAAATATTCTCTTCCTTGTTGGAAAAGACCAGAACCCACCCCCAAGCCCACCCTAGGACAACTTGTGCACTTACCAGCATCAAATATTCTCATCCTGGCTCCACACATGACCCTGGGTTTCCACATTTTCTACCAAAGGTAGGATTCTCCCCGCACCACCCTGCCCTGCTGCTCTGGCTTGAGAATCTTTGCAGAAGAGAACCAGAATTGCCCACAAACGGCTTTGTCTTTTCTTCCCAAATCCCAGAATTGTTAGAGATTTGCCCTGGGCTACACTTGTTCGTGAAAGATTAACGAATAAGAGAAATCTCCAAAATTAACACCAAGTCACCCCATTCCGCTTTTCTCATTAGACAGCACACTTTTTTTTAGAAAATAAAGTGAATATAAAGATGAGGGTGGAAAAATTCCTCCTCTGTTTTCTGTCCCAACCCAACTGGGTCTCATCTGAAAACTCACGCGTCTCCTGGAGATACCCTTGGCCTCCTTTGTAAGTGAATTGATGCTCATACACCTGCAGAGACCTGTGTCTTTGCATTTGCTAAGGGTCTCCTATAGGCCTGGCTCTGTTCTTGCAGTTTTACTGCCTTAATTTGTTTAACCCACAATCATCTTGCAAAAAAGGGACGGTTACCGTCTGTGTTTTACCAATGAGGGCACTGAGCTCACAGCACTTTGGGACTAACTTGCGCACAGTGCTGGGAGGGGCGAGGCCAGGGCTCATGACAGGTAACCGGGCCGAATGTCGCAAACAAGGGAATGCACGAGTGCACGCGTGAAGGCCTGGATGCACACACGGCAGCCGCCGGCTGAGTGCCCGCGCACACCAGGTGATGAGAATCCACGAAAGGCGCCACGGGCCCTGCATCCCACCTCAAGTCCTGGATGTCACAGCTGCTGCTTCTCCTGGAGCCGCTGGGATGTTGTGAGGTCTGCTGAACTCTGCCTCCACAAAAACCCAGCGCTCACAGGGACATCCTGATGCCATCCAGGCGTCTGAACGCCCTGATCCCCTGGAGCAGCCAGTGCCCGTCGAGCGCATCCACTCTCCAACGTTCCGGAAAGGGAAGCCAAATTCGGTTGTGAATGATGTGGGCTTTGTCGTGTGGACCTTCGTGGTTTTCTAGCTTACTTTCCACTCAATGAAGGAGCCGGGGCACCGGTGCGTTGCCCCTTGCTCACGGCCGTCTCCGCAGAACCATGGTAGATGTTTAGTGCAAAGCTTTTCTCCCCCTTTCTGCTTCGTCCGGTGTCACTGGCTCACACAGTGCCGCACGCAGAGGACGTAGCCTTTTCATATTGGCTTCTTTCACCAAGTAACATGCATTTCAGGTTCCTCCCTGTCTTTTCATAACTTGATGGCTCATTTCTCTTTATCTCAATAATATTCCATTGTCTGGATGCATTCATTTGTGTATCCATTCACCTACTGAAGGATATCTTTGTTGCTTCCAAGTTTTAGCAATTATGAGGTCAAGCTGCTATCAACATCTGTGTGCAGTTTTTTGCATGGACATAAATTTTCAGCTCATTTGGGTAAATACTTAGGAGCACCATTGCTGGGTCATGTGGTAAGACTTTATTTTCATAATAACAAATACAGTCACATAATAAAAAAATCATAAAAAAATCGAACAATACTATATATAACATGAAGGTTGCACCTTGGCCCCAGCCCTAATCCTGTGCTTACCTTATTTTACAAATGAGGAAAGCGTGTCCCTGGGATGTAAGTGACTTGTTCTGGAGTCCACACCAGTAAGCTGTGGAACAAACATTGCCCTGCAGACCGTTGGAAGAGAGTCAAGGGTGCTGACCTGACTGCAGGTGTGAGGGTGATGGAGGTGGGGGGCTTTGCTTACCCCCTTCCCCTCCCCTTCAGAACCCAGTCATCACAAAGTGAGAAAACCAGGCTATGGGAAGAGGCCTCCGTGTGTGGCTGACAGCTGGCAGCTGGCGTCAACTGCCAGACATGTGAGAGAATTCACTGTCTTATGATTCTAGCCCCCAGCCTTCAGCCTGCCCCAGCTGACCAAATGCAGCAGACATGCTGCCCTGCTGATTCTGGTCCACACGGCTAATCTATGAGTGCTTTTTTTTTTTTTTTGGCTGCACCACTCAGCTTGTGGGAACTTAGTTCCCTGACCAGGGATTGAACCGGGCCCTGGCTGTGAAAGCGTGGAGTCCTAACCACTGGACCACCAGGGAATTCCCCAACTAATCTACGAATTAAAAAAAAGAAGAAGAAGAAGAAGGAGGATTGCTGTCGTTTTAAGCTGCTGGATTTGGGGGTGGTTTATTTCATAGCAAAAATAGAGCAAAATGTATTAGAATATGACGAATATTGCAGGCTCATCTTGGGCACTTCCTACCCTAGACCTGTAATTAGCCAATGAGAAATGGCACTTGAAGGACATAGTCTGAACTCTTTGGGTGAATTGAATTTATAGATTAATTTGAGGGAAAATAACAATTTGCAACATCAAATCTTCTTATCCAGGAATATGCTGTCGCTATTTTCATCCATTCCTCTTTACCATCTTTCAATGAAAATTATTTTCTTCACATTGAAAATTTCTTATTTGCTTTTTTCATGGTTACTTCAGAGCTTTAGGTACTATCATGAATTTTTTAAAAATTTAGCTCTTTTTGGTGGATAGAAAAGCTATAGCTATTACTAGTTGTTGTATATTAATCTTGTATCTGGCCAACTGCTTGAACTCTTAATAGTTCTAAAACTTTTTCAGTTGATTCTCTTGGATTTTTTTAGGTAAACCATTCTATCATTTTTTTCCTTTCTAAAACTTATACTTCTTACGCTTTTCTTTCTTTCTTTCTTTCTTTTTTATTTTAAATATTTACTTATTTGGCTGTGCCGGGTCTTAGTTGCAGCATGCAGGATCTTTAGTTGCGGCATGTGGAATCTAGTTCCCTGACCAGGGATCAAACCCAGGCCCCCTGCATTGGGTGCACAGAGTCTTAACTACTGGACCACCAGGGAAGTCCCTCTAATGCTTTTCTTAAAGCATTGTCTAGGGCCCCCTGCTTTATGTTGAATAACGGTGGAGATTGTGGACATCCTTATTTGCTTCTGTCTTTAATGGGATTACTTCTAATGTTTCAACATTAAGCTTGCTGTTTGCTTTATTTATTTATAATACAAACACCAAGCCATTTTATTTTATTTTTTAAATTTATTAATTAATTATATTTTGGCTGCATTGGGTCTTCACTGCTGCATGCGGGCTTTCTCTAGTTGCAGTGAGCAGGGGCTACTCTTCATTGCAGTGCACAGGCTTCTCATTGCGGTGGCGTCTCTTGTTGCGGAGCACAGGCACTAGGCACACGGGCTTCAGTAGTTGTGGCACACGGGCTCAGTAGTTGTGGCGCACAGGCTTAGTTGCTCCAGGCATTTGGGATCTTCCTGGACCAGGGCTCGAACCTGTGTCCCCTGCATTGGCAGACGGATTCTTAACCACTGTGTCACCAGGGAAGCCCCGCTATTTGCTTTAAATTTTTGATAGATACTACTTTTTAGGTTAAGGAAGTTTCTCAACATTGTTAGCTTGTTATGAGTTTTTATCAGCAATGGGTATTGAGCTAGACACCTGAAACTAACACAACATTGTAAATCAACTATACTTCAATAAAAACTTTAAAAAAAGAAATGGGTATTGAAATTTATCAGTTGCTTTTCTTACTGTTTGATATGATTTGTTTTCCCTTATGTATTAATGTACTAAATTACATTAATACAATTTCTAATGTTCAACTATCCTGAATTCCTGTGATAAAATTCTGTGTGGTCATGAAATATGACTGCTGGATGTGACTGGTTTACGTATTACCTAAGAGTTTTGTATCTATACACGTAAATGAAAATAGCCCACGGTTATTGTTTGTGTACGTACTATCATTCTGTGTTGTTTTCCAGGTTATCACAGCTTTGTAGAATAAGCTGGGAAACTTTCATTATTCTCCATGGTCTGTAAAGTTTATATAAACTAGGAATTACATGCTCCTTGAAGATTTACAGTAGGCTCACCGCCCAGACAGTCTGGGCTTGTGCCTTTATTTTAAGGGTGTATCTTTGTTACCTCCCTTTTTCTTTCTTTCCTTCCTTCTTAAACATTTTTAAGTGTACAGCTCAGTAGTGTTAAGTATACTCACATTGTTGTGCAACAGATCTCTAGAACTTTTTCATCTTGCAAAACTAAAATTCTATATTCATTTAACAGCGACTCTCCATTTCCCCCTCACCCCCCCAGTTCCTGGCAACCACTATTCTGTTTCTATGAATTTAACTATTTAAAATTCCTCATTTAAGTGGAATCATACAGCATGTCTTTTTGTGACTAGCTATTTCACTTAGCATAATGTCCTCAAGGTTTATTCATGTTGTAGCTTGTGTCAAAATTTCCTTCTTTATTAAGGCTGAATAATATTCCATTGTAGGTATATACCACATTTTTTAATCCATTCATCCATCAATGGACACTTGGATTGTTTCTGCCTTTTGGCTATTGTGAATAATGCTGCTATAAACATGGGTGTGCAAATACCTCTTTGAGATCCTACTTTCTTTTGGATATATACCCAGAAGTGGGATTGCTGGATCATATGGTAATTCTATCTTTAATTTTTTGAGGAACCGCCATACTGTTTTCCATAGCAGCTGCACCATTTTACAGTCCCACCAGCAGTGCACAGGGCTCCAGTTTTTGTATATCCTCACTAACACTTGCTATTTTCTGCTTGATAATAGCCATTCTAATGGGCAAGGGGTAATATCTCATTGTGGTTTTGATTTGCAGTTACCTAATGGTTAGTGATGTTGAGTATTTTTTCATATGCTTGTTGGCCATTTGTATATCATCTTTGGAGAAATGTTTCTTCATGTCCTTTACCCATTTTTTAATAGGGTTGTGTTTTTTCTTCTTGAGTTGTAGTTCTTTATATATATATATTTTTTTTTTAAAGATTTTTTTTGATGTGCACCATTTTTAAAGTCTTTATTGAATTTGTTACAACATTGCTTCTGTTTTATGCTTTGGTTTTTCTGGCCAAGAGGCAGGTGGGATCTTAGCTCCCCGACCAGGGATGGAACCCGCAGCCCCTGCATTGGAAGGCAAAGTCTTAACCACTGGACCGCCAGGGAAGTCCCATGTATCTTGGATATTAACCCCTTATCAGATACATGGCTTGCAAATATTTTCTCCCATCCTGTAGGTTGCTTTTTCACTCTGCTGATTGTTCCCTTTGATGCAGGCATTTTAAAGTTTGATACAGTCCCATTTAACTACTTTTGCTTTTGTTGCATGTACTTATGGCATTACATGCAAGGAATCATTGCCAAATCCAATGTCATGAAGCTTTTCCCATGTTTTCTTCTAGGAGTTTTATAGTTTTAGGTCTTGCATTTAGGTCTTTAATCCATGTTGAGTTAATTTTTGTACATGCTGTAAGGTAAGGTCCAACTTCATTATTTAGCATGAGGATATCATGTTTTCCCAGCACCATTTGTTGAAAAGACTGTTCTTTCCTCTATTGAACGTTCTTGGCACTCGTGTTGAATTTGACCATATACGTGAGGGTTTATTTCTGCACTCTCTCTTCTATTCTGTTGGTTTATATGTTTGTCTTTATGCCAGTCCCACACTGTTTCTGTTTGTTTTGTCTTGTTTTGATTTTTTAAGAGATAATTGACATATTAGTTTCAGGTGTACAACATAATGATATGGTATTTGTATGTATTGCAAAATGATCATCACAATAATTCTAGTTAACATCCAAACACTGTTTTTTGATTGCTGTAGCTTTATAAAAAGTTTTGAAATCAGGACATGTGAGACCTTCCTTCAACTTTGTTCTTTTGACTACCTTAATTTCTTTTATGATTATTGGTCTGTTCAAGTTTTCTACTCTTCTTGAATCAATTCTTTTTTTTATTGAAGTATAGTTGATTTACAATATTGTGTTAGCAAAGTGATTCAGATATATATATATGTATATATATACACACACATATACACATATACATACATATATATTTCAGATTCTTTCCCATTATAGGTTATTACAAGATACTGTTTCCTGTGCTATACAGTAAATCCTTATTGCTTATCTATTTTATGCATAGTACTTTGTATCTGTTAATCCCATATTCCTAATTTATCCCTCCCCTGCTCCCTTTCCCCTTTGGTAACCATAAGTTTGTTTCCTATGTCTGTTTTGTATCTCAATTCATTTGCATTATGTTTTAGATTCTACATATAAGTGGTATCATATAATATTTGTCTTTCTCTTGAATCAATTCTTGAACTTTATATTGACCTAGAGAATTATCCATTTCATTTGATTTTTAATTTACAGGTAGACTTTTAATATAAATGGTCTCCTATAATTAAAAAAATAATTTTATATCTGATTACTGTTTGCATCTTCCATCTTTTTTCATAACTCAAATTTGCCAAAAGCATGTCTAATTCATTCTTGTTTTTAACTGACTCTGTTCTTTTATGTGGGGTTTATTATTAATTCCTTC
This sequence comes from Tursiops truncatus, assembly GCF_011762595.2. NCBI lineage: Eukaryota > Metazoa > Chordata > Mammalia > Artiodactyla > Delphinidae > Tursiops > Tursiops truncatus. The sequence goes on along the minus strand of NC_047047.1, from coordinate 73,711,942 downwards.
CACTTATTTTTTTGGTAATTATTTTATTTTACTAAATTATTAAATTATCTTCAGACTTTTTTGCTAAGCATTTTCTCTGAATAGGCTTTGGCTCGAGTCCCCCAGGTTTTGCATAGCACTCTCACTGTAATTAATTTTGAAGTTAGCCCAAATAGTTTATTCCAGATTAGATTAGGTCTTTTACCTAGGAGTTATTAAAAATGAACAGTATTTCAAAGATTCCTAAGATATATTTCTAGTAATAGATATATTTCTAAGATATACTTTCAGCCTCCTTTTTAAATTCTATTCAGTGAATCCTACTGCATTCCATTCAATGAATGTGCCCTGTATGATTTCAGAACTGAGCTTCAAAGAAGTAGGGGCAGGGAGGGCTCCCAAACATCCCTCCTCTCCTCTGGGTGACCCACATGCTTTCCTCCTAACCTTTGGTGTAAGATGGTTCCACCAGATGTTGAGACCCCTTGACTTTTCAAGGCTCCTTCTCATGAAAGGCCTGGGTGAGACTGAGGCGAGAGATGGGAGTTGGCAGTTGTAATGGGAATTCTTTAGCTCTGTAACTCACAGAGCTAACTTCACCCTCCCTCCAGTTTCTCCCTACTTCTGATGCTTTGCCCATCATGTAGGTGGATCCTTTCCAGCACTGCACTTGTCACTCCCTGCTCAAGAATTTATGACGATTTCCTATTGTTAACCACAGCATTGCTTCAAGGACCTCATTCTTTGAGGTGCTCATCAAATACAACTGTAAGAAAACATGGTAGCTGATGCCACAGCCTCAACCCCAACCTCCCAGGCCCTCCTACTCATCCTAGTGTAAGTCTATTCACCTCTCCTTCCCCTTACCAGCCCAAGGCACTGCATCCAGTGCTGTGCTTTTCACCAGTATTTATCTTTGAAATCTTGATTTCCGTCTAGATTTAAAGCTACTGAGATAGAAACTAATTTTTTCTCAGGCTTACTCTCTTTCCAAACAATAAATGGGACATGTTTTCTCAGCATGATCTTACTTGATCATGGAATAGATCCATGGTGGTGTATTCTTCTCCACTGTTTACCATTCTTTCCATAAGCCCTGTCTGGCCGTGACCTAGGTTCTGGATACACAATAAAGACCTGGTCCTGAACTTGAAGGGAATCTCCTACTCAACTGCACGGGCACCAGCACTGCTCCTAAAATGTCTGCTGAGGTGGGAAAAATCACAATCTTCTCAAGCAGCCCTTGTCTTGCCTAGGAAGTCAGACGGCCATGTCCATGAGGAGTTATCGGGCAGACTCAGGCTGAATTTTGTGAGTGGTATCAGGAGTTGGGTGAGACCCTCTGGGTTTCTGATTTCTAAATACCTACTCTGAGGAGACTTCAGCTTGTCTTAACATTGTTGTGCAGGCAGATGCCAGAGGGATTGATTTAGAAGGCCAACAGGCATTATCTGTCTCAATTAAATGCTTCCCTTGCTATAATAAGCCAAGTTGGCAGAAATTACTGAGGAGTGTTACTGTGGCTTCAAGTCACATCAGTCGGATGGACCCATACAGAACGCTTTTCCTCACTTGGCTATCACTAGAGCTCACCTCTCAAAGCAAGCAGATACCCATAAAATATCCAAGGCGACTCTTTAATCTTACACTCAGCAAAACATCAATATAGGGCTTCCCTGGTGGCGCAGTGGTTGAGAATCTGCCTGCCAATGCAGGGGACACGGGTTTGAGCCCTGGTCCAGGAAGATCCCACATGCCGCGGAGCAACTAAGCCCGTGCACCACAACTACTGAGCCTGCGCTCTAGAGCCCGTGAGCCACAACTACTGAGCCTGCGCTCTAGAGCCTTCAAGCCACAGCTACTGAAGGCCGCGCACCTAGAGCCCGTGCTGCGCAACAAGAAAAGCCACCGCAGTGAGAGGCCTGCGCATGGCAATGAAGAGTAGCCCCCGCTCGCTGCAACTAGAGAAAGCCCGCATGCAGCAACGAAGACACAACACAGCCAAAAATTAATAAGTAAAATAAATAAAATAAAAAAAGAAATCAATATATTGGCAGACCACTCTTTTTACTGAAGCATAATCCCAGAACCAAGGGCTCCCAAACTACTCAGTGAAAATGATGCAAGGGATGGCTGTGAGGAATGGCAGAGACCAAAAACCTCAGTGGCTTCTGAGCCTGTAATATGCTTTCCTACGTGTGTGTGTTTGTGAGAGATTTTCCCACCACATTGCCTTTGATTTCCTCGCGTTGCCTCCATCCTGGCAGCCATACACATCAGGGCAAAGCTACTGTTACCTATATTAGTACCAAGAAAAAAAGACTAACTGTACAAAGAAAAAGAATTAAAATGCTGTAAAGTTCCTTACTCATATCTTCAGTAGTTTTCCTACTTAGTGATTTACCTGCAGCTTGAATCGAGAGCTCATTTGCAGAAACATGAGCTCCAAGCCAAATGTTTTGAGGCTGTATGTAGGCAAATTAAAAACAAAAAACCCCTTTTCAAAAGTTAACTGTAACAGGAGGCACTGAGTACTCACTGCCCCTGCATGTCACACATATTTTCATTTAATCCTCACAATTTCTTCCCTTGCCTACACATGAGGAAATTAAAGCTTAAAAGATCAAAGTGCTTGCCTAACAATGTAAAACTAAAGGAACCTGGGCAGTCTAGTTCCAGAATCCAAACTGAACCATTACATGCTAATGCCCAGGAAAATTTGAATCTTAAGGTAGCCAATTTCTTTCTTAAACTATCAAATAGAGTACAGAGCTATTTCATTTAAATTCCTGGTAAATATTTAGAAAAGAAAGTTGTATGACTGGAACATAAACAAGAAATTATCTACAGGATGTGGAGGTAATAAAGTTCAACAAATATTCAACTTAATTTTGAGCTTCCCACAGGATCCATCCTGTAGTTGTAAGGTTCTTAGCATCAAAAGTACTCTCAGATCTGAGGTTCTGTGGGAAGTCAGGATATTATTCCTACTGTGCAGATAGATAACTTAAAGGCCTAAAGGGTTACCACACAGACCACACGCCTCAGGGCCCAACCTAGGCCTGACCCACTCCTTTTCCCTCAGCAGTGCCTTCCAGAGGCCCACTGCAGCCTCTTCCAAGTGGGCACTATTCCTTCTCACCTCTGTCTAGAGATGAATTTACTAAATGTCTGTAGCATCCAAATTCCATCACATATGTTAATCCAGTCCTTTCAAGTTAGATGGGTAAGGCAGACACTGAATGCTGCTCCTCAGGGCTTCCTCTGCCTTCCTCCCCTACTTGCCCACCCCCTTCTGAGAAACCACTGTCATTAGGGCAAATATTATAGAACACTACCCAGGTCACTTGAGGAAACTACTTTTTTGAAGTTGATAAGCTAGGGTGGGAGGATATGACATTTATTTCCTTTATAGGATCCTTAATTTCATCACTGCAAGTGGCACAAGTAAACAACTCCAGAGGGACTTTCAGTTTGTAATAGAAGGAAACCAGGATAAAATTAAAATGGAGGATAAACAATGTGTATGATGAAAACTCCTTTTCCCATTTAGTTTTATAAGATCACCATTTTGGATTCCACTGAATTATCTGTATAGATTTAAAAAAATTAGCTATAGAAGGGACAGGAAAATGGAAACAGTATTAGCAGCGGTTGAGAATTAGGTTCTAGGTATCTTTTTATATATATTCTCAATTCTTAAAACCATGGATTTAAAAATAGTTCCATCTCATAGTAAAGATGAAGGCTCTGAGGCTAACACACCCAAGTTCACAAGGTTTGTAATCAGTGAGGTTAACTTTAAATCCGTGCCTGAACCCAAACTGTACTTAGTCTCCTGAAGTGCATGTGGAAAGGAAACAAACACGTGTGGGTAAAGATATGTGATTTAATTTGATCCTCAAAAACCATCATTTTATCAGTATCATTTTATCAGTAAGGAAACAGGCTTAAAGTTTCATCATATGAGGTGTGTAATCACGCTATGTAATTAGATTATGAATATTAAAAGACAGAATTAATACCATCAGTGTAATCATCAGTGGCCCTAGACTAGCATCCATGTGATAAAGATATTTTTGTTTTCCTTCAATCAGAGTAAATCTGAATGGTCAATGGAACTGTAATTGAGGTACAGAGGGGTATTTTATCTAGAGAAAAACACAAGACCAGATTTATTTCATACAATGTTATTCACACATTTTTCATTTTCTAATTTATACATAATATACAAAGAAGTGAAGATAACATTATTTCATATGAACCAATAAGAGCCAGGACTTAAGACAAACTGGTCCAGAAACAATCCATATCAAGACACCCAAGAGCAAAGCCTAAGTGGTTCTGCCTAATTAAGTTTATTCTGAAATGTCATTTTCAGATTATACCAAAACTCCACGCCAATTTATTAAAAGGTGGAATTAGAGAGGTGGGCACCAAAAATATCAGACCGCAAAATTTCTAGAAAATACAATAAACCCTAAAATACTGGGAAGATTGGTTGTCAACACTGGGATACATGGGAACATCAGGAACCCAAGACAACTGTTCAGTTTCCCAATGTGCCATTCTCTAGGACTTTCTAAATTTGCAGAAATAATTTGCCTGTGTGAACAGAAGATAAGGATAAAGGAAAACCGGGAATTCAACTGTGCAAATCCAGGAAAGTCACCACCAATCTGCAACAAGGACAACTTTGATCCTGAAACCATGAGCTGATACTGGGAACAAAAGTTCAACACAGGTCCAAGACATTCTGAGGCTGGCAAAACAAAGTGGGGAAGAGTGGCAGAGAGCAGTTCTGTATGGAGGGAAAAAAGCTCTGTTACTGTGCCTGGGACATGCTGATGAACTAGTGTGACTATGAGAAGGGACCGTGACACTGACAAGTGGTTAAATTTTATGGCCTCAACACGAAATGTTGGGTTATTAGAAAACTAGAATAACTCAACGTCAAACATGAAAAAGTATGCCTGGCACCCCAAACTTCATGCCGTTATTCTTAGGTTCATGATATGAACAGCTATGTGAAAAAACCTTTATATTCAATATTGTGCTCAGAAGATTGCTTTTCTTCTGCAGACTTCTAATAAAAAAATCCCTTACATGTTCAATTGAAAGAGACAGCATGGTTCATTAGTTTTTAGCTTTAAACATAAGTGGGTCAACATAAAAGTTTTATACAAAATACTGACTTCAACAAAATACAAAGCACTTCCTTTATCTTTCAGAAACTGAATATACAAAGCAAGTTTTTTTTTCCAAAATATTTTCATAGGCAAAGGATTAAAAACGATTTTAATTATACACATATGGTCACAATTTTGCCTTAAAAAGATTGTTGGGAAATGTACATAAGGCCGCTTGTAAATGTACATCATGTTACTGTTATGTCTTATGTCCAGAGAAAAAATGTTATCATACAGATTTGCTATTACTTGGGAGTAGGCTATTCAAAAATACAGTACTCTTCTGTACAAAGAAAAAAGTCACATCACATTTAATAAGATGGAAAAAGCATTGGCCTCCATGGTAACCAAATATCTCAGTCCAATACTTTCTATTATGCACAATACCCTGACTTCTTGAAAGTGATCCAAATCCTAGCATGTCCATATTAACAGAGTCAACAACTATGTTATAAAACAAAATGTTTTTCACAATAATAAAAAGAAAGCTGGTTCATACTTCTGAAACCATATAAAGATAAAAAATTTTTAAAAAATCACTCTTGATTTGGAGAAATAAATTTACATTATACAACACTATATGCCAGGTCAGAGGGCAGGGACATAAATGTACACTAAAATGCAAATGTTTCCCAAAGAGATAAAACAAATTCCATTTACAGCATTAAGGTTTACAAATGTACACCTGTACAACCAAAGAAAACATCATTACTAAATTAGCAAGGCTTTTTATAATAAACATTGAAACAAGATTTGCTTTCAAAGTGTAAACTTACATCTATTACTACACACACACAATGCATATATTTATAGGAAGCAAAAAAAGCTATCTGAATATGTAATCATGCTTAAATGTTGAGCTATCAAATTCACTTTTCAGTGGCCCCTTTTCACCTCTATCTTGTTCCTACTTTCTGAATCTACTATGAAAAAGCAAAATAAATCTCAACACTTTTTCAACATGTCCTTGTAATTCTATAAGCAAAACAATATACAAATCTCCACTCTTTCTCATTGCAAACCAAACTGAAAAGTTAAAATGGAACTTAACTTTTCGTTTAGCGTACTTAACTGGATGGAAGTGTCACCATGATTTTGTTTTTTCTACCTCTTACAACAATTACATATGTAAGTATATACAATACTTCTGTACATTGCCAGAGACATTTTGGGGCAGTATTTGTATTAAAACCACATCTACTGTAAATAATGTAAGTTCATTTTAAATCATTTAATTCTTGTCTTACTTGCCGAGTTTTTATTTGCATGATAGTTTGTGAATTACCAAAATACAACTTAACTTTCTTTTAAAAATATTAATAATATTTATGCAGTTGACTGTTAATCTGTTATAAAAGGCTTCACACAAAGGACAAAAAAAAAAAAAACCCATAAGGACTATATTTCTATATACATTTCTATAAACCTGTTGTGCTATGGGGTCCGTAGACCTACCAGACTGCAAGCCAGTTTATTAAAAGAATACTGTACTTTTTCCTTTAAAAACTATTTTTGTGACTTTACAAGGTAAAAATTTACAAAATATGTGACAGCATTTTTTGATACAGTTACATCATATACAGGCATTCTGTGCTTTGCCAGCAATCCAATCTGATAGGTCTCCACTCAGGGCTGAATATAATTTATAATTCACCACCCCCCACCCCCAAATATACACAAGAACCTTAAAAATTTACAAATGGATGAATAAAGTCAATAAATAGTTTCACTTTAAAAAAAATTTGAAGATTCATAGTTGAGTTGTGTTTTGATAATTCACAAAAGAAACGTTCCTCTCACATGGTTACATCATCTTCTCTTTCTCCTTTACAGCATTCCATTTGGTGGTCCTCCAATAGGCCCTAGATCTGGGCTATTTTTCAAATAATATTTTTCCAACTTGGCCAGTATATGCTTCCCATATGTGTATTTGCGCAAAGTAGTAATGTGAGGTCGAATCTGAAAAATAAATGATCTGCTTAGGAAATCTAAGTTATTTTAGTTTCTGATTCCTTAAAAAAGTGCCCCCAAATTTGGGTGATTTGGAAGAATAATTGAAATTTTAAAATTCAAATCCAAAGAAAGTTGTTTGCAAAAGCAGTTCTGTTCCACTCAATCTCTCCCAACTTCGACTCTCAAAATTGTTCAGTGAATAAACAAACCACTATTCCTATAAACTACTACACATGCAAACAGGAGAGGGGCTCCAAACATAGCAGAGAAGTATCACTAATGAGCTATTATATTCTAAGGTTTACGAGGGCAAAATTCTATAACTCTAAGCAACTGGACAAAAATTCAATACAAAATGGAGCAAAAGACATGAACAAGCAATCAGACGTGTGATAGCTAATACATTTAACACGTTCAGTATCTCCTTAATTGTTTTAAAAATGCAAATGAGAAGAATCATATCATTATCTTTCCATCCAGACTGGCAAAGATTTTATAAATAATAACTGGTATTGATGAGATAACAGTAAAACAGGCACTCTTCTCAAATACTAGATAGATCTGCAAACTTGTACAAGATTTCTGGAGAGCTACTTGGCAGAAATCTACTAAAATGTAACATGTTCACATACTCTGTGCCAGCAATTCCACATCTAGGGATTTACCTTACAAAAACACTTAATTATGCAAAGTTGTTTATATAAACACTGCTAAGAAGTTATTAAATAATCAAAATGCCCTAAATATGATATTGATTAAATAATGTAGTTGTTAAAAATAAGACTGAAAAAAATGTTATAGTTATATATTCTTAAGCAGAAATACTAAATTTTTAAAAACACAGAAAATCAAGAGGGCAAAAATACTACCAGTGTTCTTTTTAACAGTAAGTTTTCCTGTGGAAATTAATGATTTCTTAAAGAATCATTTGATTCTAGCAGGACAGAGAGAGAAAACAGCTTAATTGATTAAAAAAAAATCAAACCGATATAAATTTTCTCTTTAAGAAAATTTACTAGGTTAGTGAGAAAATCTAATCAGATTTTAAAATCAATGTTCAGCCAATGTATTATGGCAAATCAAATATACCTAAATAAGACGGTGAAGGGAAAAACAATGCTAACTAACGGTAGGTAAATAGATGAGAAATGAATGTGATTTTACTGAGTTGATTACCTTAAGAATTTAATAAAGGGGTATTCCATACCTACATCTGCCAACGGTTTCCCACTGATTTTAAATGTTTTTCTGGACTTGAGGATATGGGGAGGGGGAAGGGTGAGCTGTGACAAAGCGAGAGAGAGGCATGGACATATATACACTACCAAACGTAAAATAGATAGCTAGTGAGAAGCAGCCGCATAGCACAGGGAGATCAGCTCAGTGCTTTGTGACCACCTAGAGGGGTGGGATAGGGAGGGTGGGAGGGAGGGAGACGCAAGAGGGAAGAGATATGGGATCATATGTATATGTATAACTGATTCAGTTTGTTATAAAGCAAAAACTAACACACCATTGTAAAGCAATTATACCCCAATAAAGATGTAAAAAAAAAAAAATTTTTTTTCTGCAGTTGTAACAATTCTGAGGAAATTAAAGCCTAGGGAAGTTAAATGAGTAGCCTGAAGTCACACAAATTGAATCATCTATTTTAAGTGCTACAAACTGTATTACCTTGTGCATGATTATCTTTCTCTGAGCAGGTTCAGCCATATCAATCATCTTCTGAACTACATAGTTGGCATACTGGTCCTTCATCATGGTGTATAAGGCACTGTGAGGACCATCATTCTGGCAGCAAACTTCATCAATCAGTAATGCTCTCTCAGCACGGGAGGCATGAGTAACACACTTTTCTACTACATTGCTAAAAATTTAAAGGACATACACAAAAAGTTATTTTGTTATATTTAATAGAAAAATTTCCTTGGTTTTTGAAAGTACCTGCTCAACACACTGGAAGACAGAAGAGTCAAAATAGGATTCTCTTGTAATTCTCTTACAGTTACTTTCAAAACAGAAATTAATATCATAGAAGAACCCATATTGGATATCTGTAAGTTTAATTACAGGCCTCAAAATTATAATTAAATAATAAATAAAACTGTAATTCAAGGGGGGGGAGTAGATCATTAATAAGGTCTAAGGCTTTCATGAACATGCACTAAATAAATTAGATTTGCATTTATTTACACATCTTGGGGAGAAATAATTTTCCAAATACAGATTTCAAAAATGGAATATATGAGGGCAAACCAATTTGTCGTGTAAATTCTATAAGAACAAAAGCAACATTCTATTATGTACCTTTTGCCTCTACTAAAAAAGACTATATTCCAACGCTATATTCTATATGCATTTCTGTGCTTACTAATAAAAGCCAGAGAGTTGAAAGACTTGACCCCTGGAATTAGAAAATAACGCAATACCTGGCAAATTTGTGTTGACTCAGGGCTAAGACCTTTCCTCTGATTTCAGAAACAATTTTGCTCTTGTCTTCAGGTCGACCATGTTCCAGTACATGCTGAATAACATAATTGCCATACTGATCCTAAGTGCAGATATTAAAAAATTACTTTCCTTAAGAATAATGGTAATTCTTTAAAAAGATATTCATCAATTTTCTAAAAATCCAACAGTACAATCAGGAGAATCACAGGTTTCGTCTCACTGAGTCTTTCTATAATGTGTTAACAATAAATTATATTTCCTTTTTAAAAAATCAGAATATTTTCAAAAATATATAAACATTTCAAAATATTAGGGAGTTTATACCTGTACCAACTGCTCTGTATGTTGGTGAAGTTCTTCTAAGATAGGTAAGGTCTGTTCTGCAGTGCAGTGCTCTAGGATGCGCTGGATTACTCTGCAGCCATAAGGATGAGTTGAAAGTACAAACACCTTAAAACAATTAGAAGAAATAAATTTCCATTTTGTGACATTTTTGGAAGGACAGGTTTTTGATAACATGCTGAATTAATTTAAAATAGAATGGGGAATTCACATTTATTGATAATATGCCAACTGTCATGTGACAAAGGCTGGGAAGCAGGGTACTGAATTTAGGAGCTAATGGACATCCTTTTTGTTTGTTTTTATACTGATTTTTAAAAAACTTTTTGTTTTATATTGGAGTATAGCCGATTAACAATGTTGTAATACTTTCAGGTACACAGCAAAGCGATTCAGCCATACATATACATGTATCCATTCTCCCCCAAACTCCCCTCCTATCCACGCTGCCACATAACATTAAGCAGAGTTCCCTGCGTTATACAGTAGGTCCTCGTTGGTTATCCATTTGATATACAGCAGTGTGTACATGTCAATCCCACGCTCCCTAACTATCCCTTGCCCCACTGCCGGTAACCATAAGTTCACTAACGGATATTTTGATCAAAAGGAACCTAATCAGAAGATGGAAGGCATGTAATAATGACAAGGAATGGATTGTGCAGTAGGGGTAGTGCATGTTGTAATTAGAAGCTATTAATTATTATGTTATTAATTACTAACTGATATTTATTTTGCCTTTTATTATACAGTCCTAAGTCTTCTTCCCTCCTCTCCCTCTCCCAGAAAATTTGGAAAACACGGTTGGGTTTACAATTCTAACAGTAGTTGTCTTTCTTTACTTCTTAGAGTAATATAAATTAAACTCATATTTCTACATTTTTCAGCTGCAAAAAATGAAGCTATCTATTGACTCACTCTATAAAAGAGGCAGAAATTAATGCACATTCAGTATTTATCTCCTATTTTTGTATGAAAGTACTGGGTATTATCTTTTGATTTATAAAAAACATGTCAATTAACACTCAAATTCTAACTAATTAGAAGCCCAAAATCAATCTTACTTGTCCTTTGAAAGCATCAATGATGAACTGTAGTGACTGTGGTTGAACACATTCAATACATTTTTGTACAACATGGTTTCCATTTTGATCTTTCACACATTTCAGTACATGACCATCTAGCTCCTTTACCATTTCACTCTGCAAGAGAAGACATTTAAATTACCTCACCAAACAGCATAGAAGAATTTTACATAAAAGTACTGAGATAGGAACAAAAGTATACTCAAAAATTTGTTTGCAATTTTTTATATGTCAAAGTTTAAAATTCCCACCCCATCCCCCAAAGTGTAATAAGCAGAAGCCACTGAAGGTGAGAATTACTAAAACATTTTACTGGATTATAATGTAAATGATACCTGCTGAAATATAACTTAGTGGTACTCAATTTGCTATATACTACTATCTTCACTGTGTACACCTTCCACTTATCTTTCTCAGCTGACAACTAAGATAATGATTTTAGAATTCTACGTTTTTTTATCCACTTAGCATGCCCCTTCCCCCAAATAATAATTATTATTATCATTTTTTGGCTGTGCCGCACAGCATGCGGGATCTTAGTTCCCCGACCAGGGATTGAACCTGTGCCCCCTGCAGTGGAAGCGAGGAGTCCTAACTACTGGACTGCCAGGGAATTCCCCCAAGTAATTATTTTTGATGGCTCCTTGAGTTTATCAAGTGACCGGAAAAGGGTAAGGAGCTGAGTGAGCACTGATGGGCTATGTGATTTTCACGTAATATCTCAATTATGAGAAGAAATTATTGTTGAGCACTTTTACTCTTCTTTTTAATAATCTTATAACAAAGAACTTGATTCAGGGAATTCCTTGGCAGTCGAGGCGTTAGGACTCTGAGCTTCCATTGCTGGGGCCTGTGTTTGATCCCTGGTCAGGGAAATAAGATCCCAGCTTGGTGTGGCCAAAAAACAAAATAAGAACCTGACTCAATATAACTTTCCTTTATCATTTGATACCTTCTTCAGGGACAGATTCTCAGGAGATTTTAGATTTTTGCTCATTTAATGGGCAAAAATGACACCTTTCAATTTTATATTTGATTACTAATAAGGTTAAACTTATTTACAGTAAGGTTTATTTACTAAGTGCATTTTCTTTTAACTAACAATCTTAATATTTTTCTCATAAGTTTGTAAGACTTCATTCAATAAACATCTTAATCCTTAGGGGAAAATATAGGTAGCCACACAATAACCTGCGTGCCTTTTTAGTGCCACAGGAAATAGTATTGTGAAGAAATGGAGTACACCTAATGTAAACATATTCACATTTTTTTTTTTTGGCTGCGCCGTGCAGCATGCAGGGTTTTAGTTCCCTGACCAGGGATCGAACCCATGTCCTCCGCAGTGGAAGTGCAGAGCCCTAACCACTGGACCACTAGGGAATTCCCGGTATTCATATTTAAAATTTCTCTCACCCAGGGACTTCCCTGGTGGCACAGAGGTTAAGAATCCACCTGCCAATGCAGGGGACACGGGTTTGATCCCTGGTCCGGGAAGATCCCACATGCCATGGAGCAACTAAGCCTGTGCGCCACAACTATGGAGCCTGCGCTCTAGAGCCCACCAGACACAAATACGGAGCCCGCATGCTACGACTACTGAAGTCCACACGCTCCAGGGCCTGCATGCTGTAACTACCGAAGCCCGCACGCCTAAAGCCCGTGCTCGGCAACAAAGGAAGCCACTGCAATGAGAAGCCGCGCACCACAACAAAGAGTAGCACCTGCTTGCTGCAACTAGAGAAAGCCCACGCGCAGGAACGAAGACCCAACACAGCCAAAAAAAATCCCCAAAACTCTCTCACCCAAAAAACTCTCAACTGTATTCTGACATAACTAGAGGAATCCTTGAAGTCAAGATATCTCACAAATGTTAGTTATAAACTAAAAATATGGACTAAATTACAAAATCAAATGTACTTAAGAATCTAAACAGGAGGGAATTCCCTGGTGGTCCAGAGGTTAGGACCCTGCACTCTCACTGCCGAGGGCCTGGGTTCGATCCCTTGTCAAGGAACTAAAATCCCATAAGCCATGCAGAGCCGGGTGGGGGAAGAATCCAAAGAGGAAATGTAATACCATTAATCATCTGAAGCTTACTCCCAATGTTTTATATTTTCAAATATTAAAGACACGTAAAATATCGGGTTTTTTTTAAAAGAAAGAATTGGAAAATTTTATTCAAGCCAAACTTGAGGATTATAACCTGGGAAGGGCATCTCAGAAAGCTCTGAGAACTGTTCCCAAAATATCTTTAAAGTATCTATACCAGTCTGAGAGTTAAGAGCAGAGAAGTTCTAAGTACCAATACAGTCAAACTGTTAATCTAATCTCTCTCCATTATGACACATCTTCAATGACTCTAAAACTCAGGATTTCCTCAAGAGGAACAATGCTATTTTCTCACAGATGTTCACTGCTGTGATTAATGTATATACATAACACATACATATCCATCCATCCATCCATCCATCCATCCACATACATTATTGCCTTTAATTCTGGAATTTATCATATGAATGTAGGTTGAAAGTCAGAGCCAATCTCTTTCCAAACTTACTAATTACCAATACCTTTTAAGAAATAATTATTTTCTTTACTCTTACTACATTTCATTGTAATACATAAACCACTTATATACAGTATCTATGGGAGGTTATGAATTTCACTTTAAAAGTCTGTTTACCTCATGTGCAAACCATGCTAATTAATTAGTGATGCTACAGTTTCTTTAAAAAATCTAGTGGATAAGCAATTTTCCTCATCCCCTACTCTCCTTAATATCCTTGTCTATTTAAAATAATTTAAAAATTTATTTTTATCATTTACAAGAAAATTCCTAGGAGTACATAATTGGAATTGTACTAATCCCTTTTTTACTTAAAATACTTAGACCTTTCCATCCAAGAACATGGTATACTTCCCAATTAATTTATATGTGCTCTCTTTTCTCTTAAAGAACTGTAAATCTTGTTAAGAGGATGTTTGAGGCTACTTTTCCTGTTGAATGAAATTTTTAAAACTTTGTATACACTTTTTTTTTTTTTTTGGGCCACGTCGCGCGGCTTGTTGGATCTTAGTTCCCCAACAAGGAACTGAACCACTCCCTCAGCAGTGAAAGCGCGGAGTCCTAACCACTGGACCACCAGGGAATTCCCTGTATATACATTTTTAACTGGCATATAGGAATACAATTGGTTTTAAAATATTTATTCTTATGATAGAAGTTTAAGTGTAATCCAAATAAACACTGGGAATAGTAAAATGTATTCCTGATACTACAGAAAATCAAGTGAGTAGTGGTAGCAGAAACACCTACCATCTAGCACTCTGCTTGACATAGAGTAGGTACTCACTTTCACTTAGAAATGAAAAGATGAAGAAAATGAACAAAGGACAGATCAAAGATGTGTTGTGTAACTTTCAATTAATTACATACTGTTTGAGATACATTTTAAAAAATATTTTAGTCTGTGGAAATATTTAACATTTCACTCCAAGATTATTGTAAGATAAAAATTTAAAAATTGGATAAAATAATACAAAAATTTTGTCTTAACTTACAATTACCTGCTGGTCAGATGAAATAGACTCTAATGCTTTCTGAATAACACGGCAGCCATACATCTGCAATGCTAAGGGTAGAACATGACCACGAATACGAGTAGCCAGGGCTAATTTTTGATCCAAACTCCCAAACTGACAGAAAAAAAAAATTAATAAAAATGACTATAATATTACTTTGTTAAACTTGAATAACCCACTGTTTGCAGTCTATTTAATCTATTTATAAAATATCACATTTGGCAAGTATGTAGGGAGAACGCATTTAGGTAAAAGCGAATTAAGAGAGACCCAGAGATGCTTGAAATAATATCACTTTTTAGAGGGTAAGTCATTCTATCTACTATTTCCTTTTTACTAACATATTAACCACCTGTTATTCTTTTAAAGTAAACATCTTCACTCTTCATTTCAAATAAACACCCCCACTGTCTTCTAATAAAATGAATTTCTGAGGCATACATTCAGACCAGATAATTCTCAACTATATTCTGACTGTGGAGAAAATCTGTTAAGTCAAGCTACAACATAGATGTTTAGTTATAAATTAAAAAATTTTCTGAATTACATAATAAATGACACCTAACAAATCCACATAAAGACTGTACTACTATTCATTAATTGCTTCACATAAGACTTACTCCTAATGCTTTATATTTTCAAATATATTTCAAATATTAATCAGGATTGGTATTAAACTTCTCATTTAATGTAAGACCATACACTTAAAAAATATATACCATAAAATATGACATTTTAACCATTTTTAATTCAGTGGCATTGACTATATTCTCACCATGTGCAATCACCACCACAATCTGATTCCAAATCTCTTCCATTGCCCCAAACAGAAACACTGTACTCTTTAAGCAATAACCCCCTATTCCCCCTCTTACCCCAACCGGTCTACTAGTAAGACTAGGAAACCCTAGTCGACTTTATGTCTCTATGAATTTGCTTATTCTAGGTATTTCACATAAATCGAGCCCTGTAATGTTTGTTCTTTTGTACCTGGCTTATTTCACTTAGTTCCATCCATGTGTAAGCATGTATCAAAGCTTCATTCCTTCTTATGGCTGAACAATATTCTACTGCATGTATATACCACATTCTGTTTATACATTCATCTGCTGGACTGTTTCCACCTTTGGGCTATTATAAACAATGCTGAAATGAACACTGGTGTTTAAGTCCTTGTTTTCAATCCTTTTGGGTATACACCTAGGATGGAATTGCTGGGTTATATGGTAATTTTATGTTTAGTTTTTTGAGGAACTGCCAAACTTTTCCACAGTGGCTGCACCATTTTTACATTCCCATCAACAATGTACAAGGGTTCTCATTTCTCCACATCTTCATCAACATTCGTTATTTTCTGTGTTTTAAATTACAGCCATCCCACTAGATGTAAAATAGACTCTCCTTGTGGTTTTGATTTGCATTTCCCTAATGATTAAGGGTGCTGAGCTTCTTTTCATGTGCTTACTGCACATTTGAATATCTCCTACGGAGAAACGTCTATTCAAGCCCTTTGTCCATTTTTTAACTGAGGTGTCTTCCCGTTGTTGAGTTTCAGGAATTCTTCATATATTCTGGATATAAAATCTTTATCAGACATATGATCTGTAAATATTTTCTCCCAAGCTCACATATTTTTATATGAAAATAAACTCACCCAACTTTCAGAGCTTTTCTAAGCATTAAGCATATACAAACATGTATGTGTGCTTACCTCAAAAAATTTCTGTATAACATAGTTGCCAAAAACATCTGTCATTAATTGATAGGCTGCTTGTAGAATTTCATTAAATACCATCTGTCGCTCAGCTGGAGTAGCTCTCTCTAGCTTTTGCTGTATGAATCTATGTGGGAAAAATTTTAATGCCATGACAGTATATTGATAATAAGCTCCGGCAATATCCGAATCTGACTCGAGTATTATACACCCTGATATATACTGGGTGTGTGTGTGTGTGTGTGTGTGTGTGTGTGTGTGTGTGTGTGTGTGTGTGTGTGTGTGTGTGTGTGTGTGTGTGTGTGTGTGTGTGTGTGTGTGTGTGTGTGTGTGTGTGTGTGTGTGTGTGTGTACATATCCACATAAATAAAATCATTTCCAGAAATAGTACTAAAACATTTTATTCAATTTAAAATAAAAAGAACAAAAGTTATGGAGCATTTCTTTGTTAACACCTTAATTTAAAATACCTTCTAGTTAGACTGGCAAAAAATCTGGACGTGAAGATGTTTAATGCCTCTTAAGTTAGTTCTGGTTCTATTATAATCAATGAAAAACTACAAAGATATTACTGGTATTCATTTATTTTTAATAATCATATTATTACTAAGTATTTTTAGAACATAATAAAAGAAACCTTTAGAAATAAAATTCATGAGACACAACTTAATTCCTAACTAAGCTAGCCACTGTGGACTTCCTTGGTGGTCCAGTGGTTAAGACTCCGTGCTCCCAATGTAGGGGGCATGGGTTCGATCCCTGGTTGGGGAAGATCCCGCATGCCACGGCCAAAAAAAAAAGCTAGCCATTGTGAGTGACACAAGGTCGATTTGCTACTCTTAAGGAACTTTAAGAACTTTCAACCATAGGGAGATAAAATCTGTATGCAACTATATAATGAAAAATTACTTTAAAAAATTTTAGATTTACTTTAAAAAGATACCTCAAATTTAGTAAATGTGTTAGAATTCTACTACTATTTTCCTTTCTGTGTATTATCTTGAGAACACTAATTTGCATGTACCTCAAGCATTACAGTACACGTGGTCTGTTTAATGTAAACTTTGTTTTAAACATTTTTTTAGACAAAGTATATATCAGGGACACAAGTCCATAAATGTAATTTGGAACATTATTTTCAAAAGGAAATTTGAAGAAATTAAATGTATTCTGTCAATGTAATAAAGATAATCCAATAAAAGGACATTGCTCTATTTTTATTATAGAAAACTGAAGAACCACAGAAAATAAATTAAAAACCTGTATTTTTATAGTTCATCCTAACAGGAAAGAAAAATCCATATTGGATATTTATTTTTTAAACAATTCTAACGTTTATAAAGGTTCAATCATTCTAGTCAAGAAAAACTTTGGCTCTTTCAAAGCAAAAATGCAATAGAAAGTATCATAAATAATAATCACCTACCTAGAACCATGCTGGTCTTGAGAAAACTCAACTATGTGTCCAATCAAGTCTCTAAGTTGAAGGTTTGGGAAGCGGTTGTTTCTGAAATCTTCCAACAATCTACTTCGGCCAGAAGGCATAATATCAGACCTATTATACCGAAGCCGAGAAGGAGGAAAGAGCTGGCTGCTGGAGCTAAACAGACTGGAAGTGCCTGAAGCACTTCGATATTTTGCTTCTGCTCCAGGTGCTGCAGAGATATATCGACCACTACCATTTGTCAGTCCTCCTACAACAAAGCAGCTGTGGTCAGCAAATATTTTTGACAAAGTCATTCCTCAAATAAAAGTCATTTAAACCAAGAAGTCAGTCAATATAGAAATATTCACCCCACTAATTCCTATATGGTATAACAGAAAATTAAAGTTGAAGGAGAAATCTCACACATTTACTTAATGTGTCTGGCTATAATATGGGGGAAAAAAGAGACTAGAAAACATGAGAAAAATAAACCTGTATTTGTTCCTGGCAGTTTAGTTTAAAAACGTCTAATGTCATACACAAAACCTGTATTCGTTCTTGGAAGTTTAGTTTAAAACATAATTATAACAACTAATGTCATACATACTAGTATCAATACCAGAATACTGAAACCACCAACAAAATTTTCAATTACATTAACAAGCAAGTTACAAACAGCTAGCAAACTCAGATTTTAAGCCACTAAAAGTTTAATTGAAATTTACTCACAGTGTTAACACCAACTAAATCTGTACTTTTTTGGAATATATAAAAATTCATTAAGTCATATATACTTATGTAAAGAAAAATGATTTCTTAGTTAACCCGATTAAATTTCAAACTTAAAAAACCCACAATATCAGATAATAAAGCCAAATTACACACTATTTAAATTTTTTATTTAAAAATTACTCTCCGTAAAAATACTACTGTTTTACAGACAAGAAATAGTAGCAGTAAACATATTTATTATTCCTAGAGCTTTAATGTTGACCATTTAAAACAAATGAATAAAAAGCCTTTTTAACTTATATCCCATTCCAAAGAATACTACTAAAGGGCAGTTGATAAAAACAAAAATAAATAGAAGCAGGTAATTGTTCTTATTACATATAACCATTTAAAAGTACTTGACAGTGTCCTTTTAAAAAAGAAAAATGTACAGAAAATTATAAAATGCAGATTTAGTAGTTCAGATAAACAAAACCCACCGCCAGCTTTCACTATTGTATATCACTTCTATTTAGAATAGTGCTGTATGTACAATCCAGGCCACAAAGTATAGATGGTGCCAAGGACACACTGTCAGTGCAAAGTTATAGAGAGGCATTAAGGGCCAAAAAGAGTTACAGGGACAAGGAGCAGTAAAAGAGTTATAATCCTGGAGAGTGAAGCGGGTTAGAATATCCCTCTTTTACTTTCAGTCCCCACTGCCCTAGCTTTATTTTTCTTCATTAAATTTCCCATCATCCAGTATATTATACATATTTATTATTTATTTGAATCCTCAGCCCCATTTCCAATGTAAGTGCCATAGAATTACATTCGCCTACGTGCTAGATACGTGGTACCTAAAACGATGCCTCATACACAGTGAGTACACAAATATTTATACATATTTAATGTAATATCAACTGCCTGAGGTCTAGTTCTGTAATATCTTTCCTGAAAGTGTGTAACTTTAACAAGCTGTTTTATACACCAAAGTCATTGACATCAAATTCTCATGTTCATTGCAGTTCTACATAAACTCGTGCTCATATATGAAAAGTCTAAAAAGTAAAAGAATTCAGTTTTTTAATACTGTCTCGATCTCTTCACTATTAATCCTTCTAGTCCCCTATTTTTATTTCTGTTTATAGTACCATCAACCGTTCACAACAATAACTGATCATTAGCCCATTCGAGTCTCGATAACAATTCTTTAAACTTTTTGTAGGGTAGGGGTGCTCTGCTTATCATTCCAATCTGTTTTCATAAATAACAATTATATCTTCCCATTCAAAGGCCACTTTGATGATGTCATTTTATACTAAAAACCTACAGCATCCTGCTAGAGTACCTTCTCTATATTCTTCAGCTTACTTTTCAAGTCATTACTCCAAACCTACTTTTCACATGAATTTCCTAATAGTACCCTAATTGTTCACTTCTCTCCTTCTTCTTCTTATTCATTACTATCTCTGTACCACTGCTTATCACTACTTGAAACAAGGCCTAATCCTACCTCCTTATTCTTAATGCACTAAAGGTTTCAACACCAAATTCAAAATACATACTTACCCCAGAAAAGACAATTTTATTTGGTACCTTCCAAGTAGTCCTATCAATATCCAACAGGAATTCCTCCTGTGTCTAGATATTTCTTGATTATATTCTATCAGCTCCTAATATACCAAACTCCTGATGCACTTTGACAACTTAAAATGTCTAATGATGCCAAACTGCCTTGAGTTTTAAAAAATCTTGGAATTTCAGTTCTAGAAGACTAATTAGCACTTTCATTTATAAAGTTGAAAAATTAATTTCACAAAGGGCCAGGATACCTTCGTTTCCTTACAAATTAATTAAATAAGCATTTCAACTCAATTTAAAATATTCATTAAACATTTAAAATTTGGTTTTTTAGGGAACTGCCTGGTGGTCCAGTGGTTAGGACTCCTCACTTTCACTGCTGAGGGCCTGGGTTCAATCCCGGGTCAGGAAACTAAGATCCCTACAAGCCACGTGGGGGAAAAAAAAAAAACAAAACTGGTTGTTTTTAAACACTGAAAGCATGTCATCCAAAACTATTTTGGGATTGAGGAATATTTTACAAAATTGGCCTATACGTTTCAAAAATGTTGAGGTCATAAAAGACTGAGAAATAGTTCAAGATTAATAAGAGTCATGACAAATAAATGTCATGTGTGAGCCCCCAAATCCATCAATCGCCCTCTCCGCCCCAATGCCCCCCCCCCGCCTTTCTTATAAAGGATTTCAATGAGACAACTGGCAAAGTGAATAAAGTCGGCTGATTTGATAGTAGTATTGTTAAGTTCCTGACTTTGACAAAAGAATGTCCTTACTTTCAGGACACACACACACACACACTGATATGTTCATGAGTAAGGGACACTGTGTCTGCAACTTCCTTTCAAAAGTTATCAGGGAAAACAAATGGGTGTGAAGGGACAGGCAAATGCAGAGAGGGGAAGCGAGGAGAGGGAAACAACAATAAAGCAAATTCAGTTAAATAACATTTGGAGAATCTGGCTAGGTTTTTTTTTTTTTAATTGTTAATGATTTCCTCTTAAGTCTGAAATTATTTCAAAATTAGTTAAAAACAAACATACAAATTGGTCATCTATATTCATACCATTGCTACTGGTCATCTAAAAGATGTGTTCTGCACCAAATGTGTTAAACGGTAACAGTCCCTTCAATTTATCACTGACCTCACCCCTATCATTTATCACTGCTTAATCACTAGCTTAATAAGAGTGTATGGGACATGGAGATCTGTACTATAATTTCACAGATGAAGTCACTATAATCCAAAAGTGATGTGACATGCAGCTAGGCAACCAGGAGTCTTAGGCCAGAGCTCATCACACAGTAGTGTGCTGCCCCTTATACGCTATTTACATAGGCATCTATCAAGTTCATTCATGACAACTGAATGAAGGCAAACACCTCACAACTATCCTAGTAGAAATAATATGATTTTATAAGTTTTCATTAATTTCCTTGAGAAGTCTATTGTTTTAGAATTCTTCCCTATTTAATACCAGAAATCAAAAAGATCTTAATACTGTGAAAAACACAGGGGAGAAAAATATAAAACAACTGAAACCACCACAAAATAAATCTCAAAAGTTTTTTCTTTTCATTATTTTCCACCTCCCTGGGATCTGGAATAACAACTCCTGAGCCTATTCTTTTATTTATTTACCATTTCTATTTTTTTTTTTTGCGGTACGCGGGCCTCTCACCGCTGCGGCCTCTCCCGCTGTGGAGCACAGGCTCCGGACGCACAGGCCCAGCGGCCACAGCTCATGGGCCCAGCCACTCCGCGGCACGCCGGATCCCCCCGGACCGGGGCATGAACCCGCATCCCCCGCATCAGCAGGCGGACCCCCAACCACCGCGCCACCAGGGAAGCCCCTACTTTTTCTACTTTTTAAAAAATAAAGATTCTCAAATCTTTCCCAGTGGATAGTTTTTATTTAAAAACAAAAAAAAGTCTACCTGAAGATTATTCTGATAGAGGTTTGGAGGCTAATAAATTAGAATCAAGATAAATTAAGGTTTCATTTTAGAGCAAGTTTTCAACTACTAATTTCAAATAAAAATGGTAATCCAAGTAGATTCAGGGTCCCGAAAAGGGTACAACTACATATAGGCTACTAGGTAGAGTCCCTTTCAGAAGGCGAGGCTCTGGAAAGCTCAAGAATGATAAGATGATAATGAAAGATGACTAGGTTAGTTGGAGTGGGCAAAGAATAAATGATAAAGAATGCATAGTTGGAAAAAGTCTAAAATGAGGATGACCTAATTCCACTTTAAGCTATTACCTTCAGTTAGTTCTAACCCAGAGCCCATACACTTAGTACTTTCAGTTCGCTATTTTTTTTCTCTGATTACTTTTCAAAAGAAATATATGGAACATTCAGAGTAGACTGTAACAGCCATGTAACTCCTTTCTTCCTTCCAATTTCTGCCTTTTGCAAATGGAACTGTCTAACCTATGCCTGTCCCATGACTGTATTTTGGAGGCAGATAACTTGTTTCCTAGGTTTCATAGACCCAAAGATGGAGAGGAATTTTGCCGCAGGGTGGACCACATTCAGAATCTCACCTGATTTAGAAAATAAGATTTGGGATTTTTGGAATGGTTCAAGACTCTTGGGGATGCTGGAATGGGGTGAATGTATTTTGCATGTGGGCTGAACGTGAATTTGGGGGGACCAGAGTTTACATGGTACTGGGCTGAACTGGGCTTCCCCAAAAGATATGTTCAAGTCTTAACTCCTGGTACTTGTGGATTTGACTTTATTTGGAAATAGGATCTTTGCAAATGTAATCAAGTTAAAATGAGGTGTCATGCTGGAGTAGGTTGGGCTCTTATCCAATGACTGGTGTCCTTATAAGAGAAGGAAAATTAGGACAGACACATAAGGAGAATGCCAGGTAATGATGGAGGCGGTGACTGGCGTGCTGTGTCTACAAGCCAAAGAACGTTAAGTGTTATCAGCAACCATCAGAAGCCAGAAAGAGGCAAGGAAGGATTGTGCTTACAGCCTTCAAGGGGAGTATGGCCCTGCTGACACCTTAATTTGACTTCTAAGCTTCAGAACTGTGAGACAATAAATCTGTTTTAAGCCACTTAGTTGTAATTTGTAACAGCAGCCTTAGAACACTAATATATAATGCTATCTTAACAACACTCTAAGACAAGGATATTATCTCCATTTTACTTGTGACACAATAGGCTTAGAGAAGCTAAATCCTTAATAAATCCTTATTCAAGGATGCATAGCTAATAACTAGACTGAGTTTTTTTTTAACTATTATATCTGAATAATTCCCTTTCGGTTATACTCTGCTACACCTCATGAAGAACATTTAATGCCATATACCATACTTAAATCTGGGATATGCTTGAGGTTACATGGGAGAGTAAACCATGTAAATTTTTTAACTATATATTTGCCATATAAAGACACAAAATTTTTACTCGGGAAAAACCAAGGCTTCAATGAATTAAAAAACCTACATAATTCTAGTTAAAAGTATAATCTTCCACATCATCTTAAAAGACTAATATAAAAAGCAAAAAGCATAAATATGTCAAGTGTGCTATCTTAAATTTTTACATTTTATGACCATCTGTAAGCAAACAATATCAGGTGCAAACCAAAATAAAAATCTGTTGTTTCCATTTCTATTGCTTGTAATTCTTTTCTAAAAGCAACTAAGTAATTAATCTACCTTTTAGCATCTAGTGCTTCAACTTTTTAAAAATATAAAGGTAAGAGAGAGGCCATCTTCACAGAAGATACTTAATAATCTTCCCTCATTCATCAAAGAGCATTTAAACAGACTGAGTTTTTAACATATGAACTATGTAGTTCAGACTACTATTACATCTCACTTCTACCTCTACTCACCTTGCCAATTTCCATTATTCCATCAAAAAAGGCTTGTATGATTTCAAGAACTGTCTGAATCTTACATCTTTATTGAAAACTAAACTACTTCTGTGATTACTGAACATGAAGACACTCTAAAAACCTACCCCTACCCCAAACCAAAGAACACCACACACAGGCAAAAATAAAAACTCACAACCGTCATAAAACTTCTCAAAGTGCAGTACTCTACAGAGTATGATCTTAACACACTGATCAGAGAACACACTACCAGTTAAACAATGCTTTAATGTAGAAATCTATATAGGATGTGAAATAATTTTTTTAAACAAGCAGCCAGTGTCCAAAAATAAATTCATCGATAAAACAGAAAGAAACAAAGCCACTTAAATTACTCCAACCATTTTGTTGAGATCTGAATACAGTTGACCCTTGAACAACACGGAGGTTAGGAGCATCGACTCCCACCCCACCCCACCAAAGTATACATATAAGTTGTGACTCCCCCAAACTTAACTAGTAGTAGCCAGCCTACTGTTGACCAGAAGCCTTACCAGTAACATACAGTCTATTAACACGTTATATGCTATATATATAATTATAATTTTATGCATTCATGAAATACCTAACTTTTAATTTTTTTTTTTGATATTTCTATGCAGTCTGCGATTTTTTTCAAGTTGTTGCAAATCTCCAAAAAAATTTCCCAGTTTTCCGCATTTTTTGGGGGGAAAACAATCCATGTATAAGTGGACCTGGGCCGTTCAAACCTGTGTTGTTCAAGGGTCAACTGTACTGTTAAAGCTGTGGAGAATGGTTTCAGCTTTCTTGTTTCTAATCTAGTAGGGAGAAAAAACCCAGAAACAACTCTAATATAATCTAGCCTGTGGTTAATTTGGTACAAAAAGACCAGAAAGGAAAGATAATAATTCTAATGGAGAGAATCACTGTGTTAAATAAAGTGCAATAAGGCAATAGCATTACAATCATTATACTGTAATTACTGGTTTACTCATCTGTATTCACCACAAAAAAATCAAACTTGATGATGGTGGGTAGAATAATGTTTTCTTCAAGTGTCTCTCAAGTCAAGCACAGTCTGGCATATAGGGATCTGACATTGGTTGAATAAATTAAGTGAATTAATTAAGCAAAATAAATTAATTAAATAAAAATTTTCATGAGACCCCAGAATTCTTAAACGGGGGCCAATAAAACTACACATAAAAGATAAACATAAAATAGGGATTAGTTTCAGTATAAATTAAGCTTATTACTATCCTATTTAGAATATCATGTAAAGACCCTTATCTGATCAGTTTTAATTTAAAAATTAGCAATAAAATATTATGAGATCCTTGAAGTAAAAAGTATTTAATTTAGATTAAAAGTCAATTGCAGGGGGACTTCCCTGGTGGTGCAGTGATTAAGAATCAACGCAGGGGACATGGGTTCAAGCCCTGGGCCAGGAAGATCCCACATGCCACGGAGCAGCTAAGCCCGTGTGCCATAACTACTGGGCCTGCACTCTAGAGCGTGCGAGCCACAACTGCTGAGCCTGTGTGCTACAACTACTGAAGCCCGTGCGCCTAGAGCCCGTGCTCCACAGCAGTGAAGCCACCACAGTGAGAAGCCCGCGCACCACAAGGAAGAGGAGCCCCTGCTCGCCACAACCAGAGAAAGCCCCCGCGAAACAATGAAGACCCAAAGGAGCCAAAAAAAAAAAAAAAAAGTCAATTGCAGGCAAGTGAAAAATGCCAATATACTGACATTCAAACTCACTTTCCCCACCAACTCACAATAGGCTAAATTATATTTTACCACAATTTTATAAAAAGTTCACAAAAATTCTAAACTTAGGGAATAGGAAAAGATCCTTTATTTATTTAGAGCGACAGTAGACAGAAATAAAAGCATTCTTTGAGAAGCAGTGTGACACCTTGGAATGAACCAGGTAGACCTGGACTCAAAATTTTTGTTCCTTACTAACTTCATGACTACAAGGAAGTTCCTTGATTGCTTTGAGAATGAAGGGGGGGGGGGGGGGGGGGGGGGGGGGTGTGTGTGTGTGTGTGTGTGTGTGTGTGTGTGTGTGTGTGTGTGTGTGTGTGTGTGTGTGTGTGTGTGTGTGTGTGTGTGTGTGTGTGTGTGTGTGTGTGTGTGTGTGTGTGTGTGTGTGTGTGTGTGTGTGTGTGTGTGTGTGGTGTGGTGTGAAAGAGGAGTCAAAGTTAATTTCTCCCCATTTGGATATTCAATTGCTCCAGTTCAACTTACTGAAAAGACCATCCTTCCTAAATACACCAGAGTGGCACCAGTGGCCACAAATCAGGTAACTAAACGAGCAGGTCTATTTCTGGATCCTCTATTCCACCAATCTATTTCTCTAACCCTTGTGCCAATACCACAAGTTTAGTAAAACTACCACTGCAGTTTTAATAAGTTTGATATCTGGCCAAGTTATTAAATTCTAAATTTGTTCTTCAAGACTGTCTTGACTACTCTTGGCTCCGTTTTCCCATTCATATTAAATAAATCAGCTTATCAATTTCTTTAAAAAAGCCTGAAAAATTCTTATTGAGATTGTGCTAAATCTATACATCAATTAGAAGACAGTTGGTATCTTTATAATACTAAGTCTTTCAAGCCACAAACATGATATGTCCTTTCATTTATTTGCCTTCTTTAACTTCAGTCAGTGCTTTTATGGTTTACAGTGTAAAGATTTTGCCCTTCCTCCAATGGGCTTATTCCTGGTTAAGGAAACAGTCTCATGTAAAAATATTCTAAACATAAGTCAATTTTCAGTATTACCCCATGAGACCTATGCTGCATTCATTTTTAAAGGTTATTTGGCTAAAGCTGCAGATCTCTCATGAAGCACATCTGCCTATATTTTAAGAGTTAGTTTTTTGATCCTATGTTTACTTAATGCACATTATTTAGTGTATAAACAGTGCAATGATGTAAGTTCTTGGTGAATTCTTGATTGTTTTTAAGGCACATGAAGACTTATTTGATATCAGTAAAAAGGAAAGGTAGAGAAACAATTGAGGGAGGAGCTGAAATGCAAATATGAAGGAAAGGTAGAGCCAGTGAATAAAATGTAAAACAACCAAATGATAGTAAATAATGATATACAGAATTATAGTCAACAACATTAAATAAATGCCTCCAATTTGCAAAATACATATCAAGGAAAAAATATTTAAAAACATATTCAGTAAGAGACCAGACTTTTCTATTTTCTCTCATCCCATAAGCTTTTTTTCAAAAATGCAATGGCACAAGCAGACTTCAGGTCAATAGAAGGAAACAAGGCAGGAAGAAAGAAATCCATTAGGGAGATGATGGGGGACAAGATCAAAGGCTCATATAACACACTAGAGATCCAGGAATTATGAGTTACAAAGAAGTGTGAACTGGAGTAACGCCTTCTATAAACTATGAATTGTCCCAAGGTGTCTCTCTTCACCTGAGTGCTACTGGAAATTTCAGTGGGATAATCCTTTTTAAATGAAAAGCTTAGCATCTGGCTGCTGGGTATTTAATGTCCACAGAATCCCCACAATCATGATGACAAGCAAAAACTGTTGCCACAAATTTCCAAATCGTTCACCTCCTCATTCTAGGTATTTTAAACAAGCACTACAAGTGATTCTGGTATGGTAAACCACTGAATCGAATCATCCAAGTATTTTTTAGTCTCAAATCTGAGATTACCTTAACTGAATTAGCTGGCAAAAACATTCTCAGTCATTAGAAGCACAAAGTCATAGATAACATTATTAGAGGATAATGGATAAAACATAAGGACAAAAATTAATCATTGTGACCCCAAACCAGAACTAAGACTAATGAATTTGTACACAGAAATGAAACATAAAATAATAAATTCTTCCACACAATAATTTTAGAACTTTTCCACAACATATTTCATACTTTTCAACAAATAAATGACTTTTCGATGCACCAATGGGTTGAAGCAGTGATTTCATTTACACCACGAGAACCTGTAAATAATATTCTGTTGAGAGCTGAGTATGTTGTCCTATCTATTCAGTCCTGTTGTCCAACATATATTCAGTCCCTGAGTGGCCTGCCTTATGAGTAACACATATTCTTATTTCATACAGTAGATAAGAGCTTTTCTATAAATCTCAAGAATAACTGAGAAAGGGGTCTAGAAGTCTAGTAATCTTATATACACATTTTAAAAACACATAACCTACACCATTGTGAGGTTAAATTTGAGAGGCTGAGTAGAATATTGTTATTGATATATTTTGTAAAATTGTTCAATTCATTATAGAATAGCAGAACAGAAAAAGAAAAGATAGTATCAGGAGTCAGAACAGTGTTCTAGCTTCAGTTCTGCCATTTACTGGTTTGGGCAAGTCTCTTGGGCTCATATGACCTATAACTGTCTCATCTTTAATGGGCAGATCACTCAGCCAGTTTATGTTAACAATTAGGATGAAATGAAATAATGAATATGAAAGTGCTTTACAAAACTATCAAATGCTATTCAGTTACAGGGAACTTGCTACTTAAAGGATAATAATACTTTCAATGAAAACTTCAAAATAATTTATATTGTTTTCTGCTTTAAGACCATATATGAAACTCAGAAAAACCGCACATAGCCTTACAACCAATTAGGCCATATTTGTTTTAATTCTCAAACATCTCATTCTAAGAGAAGCGGATGACCAAATCTGCCAAAGGTCAGCAATTTCAACAGATTAACTACTACTGAACAGGGAAAATGACTCTAACAGTTAATAGTACCATGTCTATGTTTCATATAAAATTTTCTGTGATTAGGAGAGAAGATAGGTTATAAAGTTTTTTAATCTAATGCAAGTTAAAGCACTATGTGACTACTGAATATATGACATTAAGGAATCTTCAAAACTGACAGCCACCTTTGAATTAACTAATTTCACTGAATTCAAAGCTGGAATTAGACTTTTTATCACCCTTTTCTTAAGAAAAAACAAGCCAGTTCAAAAATGAAGAGGTACAAGGGAAGAAGCCATTAGTTTGTCAAACCCTAAGTCAAATAAAAACACAAAATGCTACTTTATACCCAAGAAGTTCCATATCAATCTATTATGAGCATAAAGATTAGAGTAAATAAGAAATCACTAACATATTTTAAACGTTTACTCAAAGAAGAAAAAGAAAGGAAACAAGGAAGGAAAGAACTAGTTAGCTAGCTCCAGGTAGATGAATTAAATAATACTTGAAATATTTAATCTTCTTCTACTGGGAGTAACGTATCTCAAAATAAGAGACTGACTTCTATCATAAAGAGTTAAAAAAACAACTACAGGTAGAAGATTTTTCCCCCCAACTCTATACATCAGTATAACATGAGAAAATAATTCACTTAATATTCAAGGCTGAACTTGAAGCCCAGAATTTGACATAGTTCTTTGCATTTCAAGATAAAAACCACTAATCTTAAAGTTGTTCTCCTTCCTTGTTCTTTTCCACTTGTTTCTCTGATCAGTATTTTAAGTGCTGCTTTTAACAAGTTGTAGTCAATGTGGGAACCAATCTGAAGGGACTCCAAATGGCCAAAGATAGTAATATTTTAGCATCAAGAAAAGGTATAAAAAGTGTTATCTCCCAGTCTGCAATGGACTGAAACATAACTATCCTAAAATCCATCAATTTACACTACAGGGAACAATGATGATTTAAAAACAAAAACAAAAAAACCCTGCAAGTCACCTTTAGAAGTTGCTAGGGCATCAACTCATTCTCATTCTCAATTCTCATTTCCCAAGGTCAGAAAATAAAGGAAAAGAAATCAAGCATTATCCTGACTCCTATATGAACTATATATTTTAGGGTAACCTCACAATTGATGAAAGTTCTTTTCCATAGAAAAATTCCAGCTAAAAAATGTAAAAGGAATGACAGAGCATCACCATTTTGCAACCTCTGAAGAAATACTTAGGTGATGATCAAAGGCTGCTAAGCCATTAGGTGGATCTGGCAGACAACCTCACAAAGGAAATAACCAGACGTGTCTCCTGATACGGTGCAGCAGAAATACAGAACCAAACAGCAAAGCAAACAAACAACCAGATCAAACCCCTAAATTCCACTTTATAGGAAATTCAGAGAATAGAGGAACATGTTAAATACCACCATGGAGAAGAAACCATCGAGGTCCAGAATGTGGGATATTCAACAGAACAAAGTTTCTTCAACAAATAAGTGTGAAGGAAAAAAAAAAAGAGGATGGGGAAATGGTTCCATATTAAAAGACATCAAACAAATGACGGACCTTATTTGGACCCTGATGGAAACACAACAACTGTAAAAAGACATTTAAGTCAATTAGGGAAATTAGAGTAATGAGAATTTATAAATTTTAAAAGGTATGATAATGATTTTGTGGCTATAATTGTTTTTAAAAAAGGAATCTCTATCTCTTAGAAATTTCACACTAGAATATGGAAGATAAAATTACTTCTCATGTTTCTGACTTCAATATATTTAAAAAGCAACAAGGTTGCAAATCTTAACAAAAATATTTTAGGTTATAAAAAAATGAACAAACAAAATTCATCAGTTGAAATACTTGTTCTTCAATCACAAAGTGACTACTGGTCATCCTGCTAAAAATACTTATGTTGATCAAATGACAACTATTTTTTAAAAAATGAAACATCTTTGTTGGAAAGCCAGAAGCACACAATGTTGCTATTCACTTCTTCTGTGAATCAAGTAACTAGCATGAGCAAAGGCATAGGTGGTTTAAAAAAAAAAAAAAGTTACCTGTTTCATCCAATATTTTAAGAATATCGATATCCAGGCCTACCAATAACTACAATGGCTATATGTCTTAAAAATCTCATAAGAAAATCAGCTGGAACTAATTAATTACAACCAATTCTAATGAAACTGAGAATTTATCCCTATTTTATGATATTATATTCTTAACATGTGAGCAGAGTAAGATTATTTTTTAAATGGCTATGCAAATTCATTTTCATAGGTATTTTATCAATCAGCAGCCTTGATAACTTGATTCATGAAGAAATCCACTTCGGGGATATACAATTTAAAAAATATATTTTTTAGACCAGAGAGCATGTAAGTCTTGCATCGTGATTCAATGACATGAAAACGAAAGATAGATTATTTCCATGAACACTACATACACAAAGAGCAAATTTATGAAATCTACTTAATTATTTTCAACTTGGCAGGGTCTATTCCTTGTTAACAAACAGGTTGCTAGTCATAATATGACTAAAGCTAAAAGAAACTGGGGAATCACAAAAGAAAATAATCTACAGACAATTTCAATCAGAGGTGTGTTTAAATACTAGATTAAATAAATACTAGATTTAGAAATACTAGATTTCAAGGTGAAGCTAAACTAAGGAGTTTAGCTTAAACCATGGGTACAAAAGTATCAGGCTACAATGTAGAACTGCTGGCCCACACGATGATTACTTCTCATAACTGACTAGAATTCCTTCTAGAAGCATCTATATGCCTGGGTTCTTTATAGTCAAAAAAAAAAATCTAGATTGCTATTTAATTAGAGACATCTAAAACGTCATTTATAAACCAATTTCTAAACAAGCTATGTAGAATAATTAATGCCATTTACACAGGCACTAAAGCACAACGTAGGCAGTAACAGTTGACAGAAATCTGATCGGAAACTTATCTATGAAAAAATGACAGGACGCGACAAATATAATCTTAACAAATAAAACACAAAACTATTACGAAAGGCTATTTTTAGGTTTGCTTTGTTCCAAATTTTGGTGTCAATTTCAAAGTCTCAAAGGCATGTTTTATATGGGAGTTGTAGGAATGGGTCTGAATAGAAATAATAAAAATCAGGAATTGAGTAGCTCCTATGACTAAGAAAAGATAAATGAAGGAAAGTGGTAGGCTAAAAACTGATAAGTTTACACAAACAGTGCTGCAAAGCAGATCTTAGGACCCCACTCAAATAAATTAATTGGTTGTATACAGTCAATATCCCCAAAAAGAGCAAAGGCCCAGAATTTGGGGTGGAGGACCAGTCTTTAGAAAAGAAATCTAGCCCACTTTGTAATAACATAAATCTAAATGATCATCACTGTAAAATATTCCTTTGTTACATGGACACTCACTATATTACTGAGCTTTAGGAAAAAATAACTATAGCCTTATGATAGGGATGGCGGGGTCAAACATAATCACTAATTTATAATATATCTGCTTACAAAAGCAACATTACTTTTTAAATCACAAGCTGATTTAAATCTTCCTAAGCACACAAGAATCAGCAATAGAATCTCTCAGTTTTAGCTGAAATGACTAGAATTACAAAAATCCAAAATCTAATTTTAATAAAATACTTTCTTTGAAGAGACAGGGACGGATTCATACACAGCCTCTGATATCCAAAAACCCTTCAAAATATACTGTTAACTACATGGCTAAATAATTCCTGGAGTGGGAAAAAGGTAACCACCAATTCAAATAATCTTGGGGTGGGGGCAATTTTAATATACAGATATAAACCAAAGTTCTAAATGTTCCGATTTCAAGGGTACAGCAAGCCTAGAACGTTTTTTTTCTTAAACAATGTGTTCAAAAGTAAGAGAACTACATGGACCAAACCCATACATAATAAGATTCTCTAACTCACAAACATACTCAATTCATATACCCTGATATAACCCTGTGGTAAAATGGCCAGGCATTCAAAGGCCAAAGCAAAAACCATCATACTAAACTAAATTATTTAAATTCAATAACTTTGTGACTAATGATTGCTTTTGGTGTGCACAAACTTTTTTTTTGAATTTTATTTTACTTTTTTATACAGCAGGTTCTTATTACTTATCCATTTTATATGGTGTGCACAAACATTTGATCGTGAAATTTCTTTCACTATCATGTATAAATAATTGACTTTTCAGATGATCTAAAACACACACAAATCAAAAGCACAGACGAGAAAAAAAACACACCACTGTATTTCATAAAAGGAACATAAGATACAATACGGGTCTTTACCTTACTGTACATTAGACCCTCACTTTGAATTTTCACAAAAGTAGAACTTTTTCAAAAGGCTAGTATCTATAAGCAAAAGCAATTTGGCATGTTTTATCCAACATTAAATATTTTACACATATTATAAAACACACACACAAACACACTCACATGTATACATACAAATAAAAAGGGTTTTGGTTTTTTTTTTTTTACCTAAATGCAAACTGGATGAGGATCCATGTGATGAAAGTGATGGCGGTGGCGTAAGTGAATGTCCTGGAGTTTGGCTTGGCAGAGGCATGCCTATTGGACTTGGAGAGGAGGAAAATCCCAGACTATTGTAAAATGGTTGCCCTATGGGTGCTAGGCTGCTACTAGATCTTTTGTACAAGTCAGAGCTAGTAGATAGAGACTCTCTCCTTGTGGCACTACTACTTGCAGAACTGCCAACTGAAGAAGAAATAAAAAAAACCCTAATTACATACAGTGTTAACTGAATAAAACCTATCCCCAACTCTTGCTGGGAAATAACAGAAGTGATCACAATAATTATTTTTAGAAACATTATAGAGAAGATAATTACTGTGATAACTATACATACTAACTTATTAATCATAAAAGGGTATAAATGCACCCCAAGAAAATAACCAAATATTTAAGAGCAGTCACTCATATGTTCATTATTTCACACATATTTACCATTGACACATATGATTACTGTGCTTTAATACCCTGGTATGATTTATAAACCCTGAAATTGTAAGTTGTCTGCTTTAGGATATGCTAGAGATTAAATTCCAATAAGGTTAAATTTTGGTAGTATCCTAATCTCTGGAACCAAGTTCTTAGACTTCAACCCAATGCCAAGAAAAGATTATACTGATAAACAGAATATTAATACATTTCCCTCACCATTCACATTTGATTTGGCTTCCAGCTTGTGTTCAAACCATAGTCCTTTAAAGTCCATATTGGCCCGAATATTAGTCAGCTGTGAAGTATAGATGGCAGCTAACTCCTCAGTACTTTTCACACTACACATTCTCCCTATCCTTCAGCAACTAAATTACAAAATACATATGGAAAAATCAAACTTTCTCTTAGAAAACTGATAGCTCTCATTACTGTTATCAACCAAAGACATGTGTTCACTTACCCCTCAGGATCTTCCATTCCTAAGATTCTATTTCTGGCCTCATGAGCCCCTTACTCAAGTAAAGACTGATCAGCCTTTCTTTTCTTATATGGTATACAATTATATCACATCCCTTATTGTTCTACATACCAATTTTTTTTTGTTTTTCACTTAATCCCCAATTCAACTATTAACCTTCTAGTTTTTTTCTTTTGTACTTCATAAAATCATAAAAAAATGGTAGGTTCACATTACCATGTAGCTATGCATGCTCAGAAAAGCAACAAGATCTGGCTGTTAATCAACATATATTTGGATAATCAAATTCTTTACTAAGTGTTTAAAAGGGTTGTCCAAAACTCCCAATTCATAAGTCTCACTTAGAGCCCGTATTTTCAAGTATGTTTTTTACTGTTTCTAAGCCTTTTTAAACTGAAGCCTTTATATCCAAAATAATTTCATAATACATTTCTTAACCTATCAAGTTTTTTAAGGACAAGCTCTATATTCGGACCAATATGGTAATTCTTTTCAAGAGAATTTTAAAGTTTCTATTAGGTTGTGGTTTTCTAATAGCAAGTCAATTATAAATAGATCATAAGGGTACAGATTAAAGAGAAAAATTAAGCAGAGCACATGATGGTAGACCAAGTTAAGCTTATTAATACAGATAGGAAACTTAATTACATTGGTTTTACCAAATTTAAAATTCTATAAAGGAAAAACACCAGGCTCACACTACTGTATTAAGCAAAATATTATATAAACAGTATTCAATCTTTTAAACCAGTGAGTGCAGTTTCTGGAAGACTGATCATGTTTTATTGAAATTCTCACTTTTTAAGATATATTACAGGGAAATACTAGTAACTATATGTATTTTTAATAGCAAAAAATAAACACTATTGTAAGAATGGTTTTGGCAAAATTGTCAATGGCTATATTAACTATGCTAATTTAAAAGGACACTGTCAAAGTGATTTTTCTAAAACATGGCTACATTTAAAATTCCTATTTATTTCAGAAAACAATTTATATGACAAGGAAAAAGACAACAGCTCTCTAATGAGAGCAGCAGCACTATTATTCCCCTGGCAAATAATCAAAGAAACCATAGTTTTGACACATGCGATATTATTTTCCTCTAAAAAGGAAAAGCCAAGCCGAACATTTAAAAGTAATTCAGAAATAGCTTTACCTTAAACCTAACAAACTGGCTCCTTAAATTTTACTATATGCCTAAATTATCTGCAACAGTATGACTACAAAATATAAAACAAAGTATACCTAAAATATCTAAGCGGCTAGACAGTGGAGTCACTAATCATTTATCAACTGTGGACAAAATGTTAAATTACAAACTTTCAGTTGTAAAAGAACATTCTAATGGGTCACAGAAATGGTGATTTAATTACTTTATTACAATGGCTAAGCTTCCTGGTGAGCTGAGTTATAAACTGGGGTATTTAACACTACTAAGTATTAAAAATTTCATCATATGGGTAAAAGAATGTGTATATGTTACTGTGTGTGTACATGAGCACATAAACACATTACATTTTAGCTTTCATATAGGTATGGAATTGCCATAATGTAAAAAGGCAATGGGTAGACTTCGAAGAGTACCTAAGTGCAGCACTTGAATGAACGCTCATAAAATGTCCAAGAGGAGGGAGATGACAGGTTATTTATTGGTATTTAGGGGTGGCAACTGTTAATGTCCTCTGAAGCAAGGTAAAACAGAGGTACCCCAAACTGGAAATCAGAATGGAGTAAGCAATGCTCATAAATAAGGGAGGAACGAAGATGATTAGTTTTTGGGAAAGAGGCATCTGCAGGGGACATGTGTAGAGAACAAAATGTTGATGGCTCATCAGTTCCTGAATGCAGGGGGAAGGCTCTTAACAACTAAGAGACAAATGGGAATTTGGAGTTCCTACAAATCTATACCAGACCGAGATTTATCAAGTCTTTTCTCTATTTTTCCTGGATTATTTAGGGTCTACAATCTATAGAAACTAGTTATTTCCACACAAAATTTTTTTTTATAAAGTTATATGTTCTTTTGATTTTCTCCAGCAATCTAGGATTATCTGGGGAAAATACTTGTCAATTGTGTTAGAAACAAAAAAATGAGTCTATGGGGGCACTTGGGCGAGAGATAAAAAGACTAAGCTCCAAAAGGAATGAAAAAAAATCAAACAGGAAAATTAAGACTAAACAGTCTTTATGTTCACTAGACTTTTCCTCAGAAGTTCCCATGCCCATTTCTTTAGGTAATTTTGTATTAGGCAAATATATTTGCCTTTTGTATTTCATTGTAACAAAAAAGCATTCTGCACCTAAAAGTTTATAGTTGTTCTAGACCATCATATTTATAAATATGAATGTTCAAGAAGTTCAGAAGATACTGTCTTAGAAAATTGGCAAGCACAGTTAGTAATGACTGGCATGTGTTAGTTTTGCCATTTTTCACACCAGAAAAGAATATAATTTAATGTGGTGGGAAAACAGATGAGAACCAGATTTTAAGACTCAAGGACATGAGAGGAATAAAAAACCTCTTGAGGTGTGAATAAATGGCCCTGCCCCTCATAAAGAAAAGGCTGTCAATTGTACCAAGAGAATGAGAGTAAGCTGTTTTTCCTCTGTTTCCTGAATACTCTGGAAACACCAGAGACTGATAATACAATGTGTGTCAACAGGGTGTCAGTGCAGGCCTCTTCTGATTTCAGCTCTTCCTCAGTTACAAAATCAGTTTGTGTGGGTAAATTATTTATTTTGTGAAGCTATTTAAAATTTGGATTTCTTAAGGATTATATATAAAACTAGGATATGGGAAAAAAAGTCCTTTTAAATGAACTTCTAGTGATAAAGGCTAAGTTGTTTAATATAAAGATAGGCATATTTATCTTAGGGGTTTCTGTTTAGAACATTACATCATATTTTATTTTTATATATTATACCAAATAGAGATCATTAACAACCGTTAGCATTTAATAAGAATAAATCATCTGATGAGCACACAAAAATTATTTTAAAACACCAGAAACTTAAGATGGCAAAAATATTTACTTCCTCGAACATTAATATTATAGAGCAAAGGGAAGAGCTAGTAATTAGCATAATACATATTATCCCAAACAAACCTTACTAAAACAAAAATTACAGTAATATAGTTCTTAAAGCCAGGGGAAAATGTATTATATTTGAGTAAAGCATGGACTGCTTGAAATGAGTTAAGCATTCCTAAATGTTACAGGAGGTGGTTTTTCAGCTACAAAACTAAACCAATAAACCAGTATCTTATTCCTGTCCTTTCTATACCACAAGCTATTACTGTTTATATTAATATTAAAAACAAATACATATACCTCATGTCCACTTAGCAGAGTACACTCATCTTAAAAAGAAACTTACCTGATGAGCCAAATCCACTGAGCGCTGAGCCTATAGCAGCACCCAAAGAGCTACTGCTTCCAAAGCCAAGAGATGTACTTCCAGGTTGGCCAGGTCCGTGAGAAAATAAAGAACTGCTCTGGGAGCTATTAGTCAAAGAAGTGCTCCCATAAAATGAATTCGACTGCAGATTAGTGCTTGGCTGCTGCGGCTGCTGCTGCTGCGGTGGTGGCTGAGTGCCAAGTGGCCGGAAGAGACCATTTGTGCTGCCTGTGAGACTATTTGCAGTTCCTCCAGCTGCTGCTGCTGCTGCTGTAAATTAAATTTCAGACACTTCTTAAAACTACCCAGAAAACCATTTTCTATTTTTGAAACATCTCAAACAACACCAGAAAAATATTATCCCTGAAAATGTCAGTTACACTTACCAGCTTGTGCTGCTGCTGAACTAATTAAAACAGGTGTTGGAGCCATTAATCGAACTGGAGCTCCGAGGCCAGTTCTTGCTCCAGGGCCAACCACTAAGGCACCAGTCTGATCATAATAGGCAGTTGGAGTTAGTACTTGATAGCCTAGATAATATCAAAATAAATGTTTACCAATGAAAACATTATAGAAAACATGTATTTATTTTCCCCCGTATTTGTGTTTTTATCAACACAGCTATTTATACTGTTAATATAAAAACGTTAGTCACCATATAAAAGCAAACACAGCTGAGAAGGTATTACTAAATATATGAAAATATACTAAAGCACAAGTAAATTTTTTTCCTAAATTTTAACAGAGATGCCTCTCACTTATGGACAACAAAATGATGAGATATATTCCTTGATATTGAAACCATAGGTAATCAAGGGCTGATGCTTGAAAGTTATTACCATTTAGTCAGTTGTCCCGAGAGGAGAATGGATAGAAAGACTACGGGGAAGTGAGGGAGAATGCTGTACGATTTATTATGCAATTTTAGTAAATTTCTAAACCAAGTGCCTCATTACCAGCATTCCCTTAGATTTTCATTTGTAAGCAGCCCTTTAAAAATTAAATCATGATATAAACAGATAACTCAAAATCATAAGGTTTAACAGTCAATTTGTAAAGGTTCTCAAGCTGCAATCTGAATGAAAATCACATAGGCATTAGTTTTATTACAGCCATGACCACAAGGCAGGTGACAATTTGCATTATTCAGAACGACAGGTGAGTGAAGTTTATCTCTTCATAGACCTTCTCAGTAGGGACGCCTCATCTGAACCACAGAATAGAAAATGACTATTTCGAACAGAAAACTGACTATTTTGCCAATTCTCTCAAGGATGGTGCATAGTAAGTACAACTCAAGATGCATGGGAGAGAAGTTAACTATATATATATATACCGTGGATACTTCAAGGCAATAGGGCTATTGTCTCCCAGAACGCAGGCTGAGAAAGGCTGTCTTATACAGTAACAGAGACTCAGGCTCAAAAGTCTGAGGACCACTTGCAAAACTGCACTGGCAGCCTTGGATACTTTTAAATTTAAACACTACTTTTCCCACTAAGACCAAAACTTTCACATGAAAAGGCTGTTTTAATTAAATACAGTAATTCTGCTTCGCAATTACCATTTTACTAATACAATGGATATGAATTAGGAGGTCCAGCCAAATGAAGAGAAGCATCGGGCAAAACCTAGGAGGGAATGTAAAGCTTTCAAGCCCTCTCCTCATGGAGTGAACATGATGAATTTGAGAAGATTATTAGATATCCAACTGTAACTGTCACATAGGATATGCAAGTCTAGAGTTCAGGAGAGCGGTTCAGGCTGGAATTATAAATATGGGAGTGGTCAACATAAGGATGGTATAAGCTAAAAAAGGACAAAATCACCAAGAAAATAAAAGGGCAGGGCTTATGGCCTGAGGGTACTTTACATTAAGAGGTTGCAGAGAGCAGGAACAAGGGAAGAGACTAAGAGGAAATAGCCAGTAAAGAAAGAAAATTCAAACAATTTGGTCTCTTGGAGGCCAAAGAAAAAAGAATTTGAACAAACACTGAGTGATCAACAATGTCAAATGCTACTAAAAGCCATTAAGAGTTGAGAACCTGACCAATGAATTTAGCAACATGGAAGTCATTCTGGTAAGGATAAAAGCCAAACTGTAGTGAATTCAGTAAAGAATGGAAGAACAATAAACAAGTACAGAAATGCTTTTGAGGAGTTTTGCTGTAAAAAAAGGACCAGAGGCGAGCTACACAAAGGGGGCTGAGAGTAATTTTTTTCTTAACCAGAAAATGTACTTGATTAGCAGAGCATGATATTTAGGTGTTTAAAAATTTTTATTCTTATTGTGAAATAAAACACATAAAAAGTACAAAAAACAGTACATCATAATGACTACAACACAAAAAAGTATAACTACCATCCAAGCCAAGAAACAGAAAATTGCCCAGCATCCCACCTCTCGAAAGTCCCTGCTCTACCAGTCTTCTCTTTCCCTTAGAGTTACACATTCTACTTCCCATAAATGCTTCTCTCTAAACAATCATTTGGTTTGAATTATTTAAAAAATTTTAGGTACGATTCATCCATGTGGTTATACAGAGATCTTCTAGTTTCCATCTTCATTATTGTGTAGCACCTCATTGGACAAACACCACAATGAATTTATCCGTTCTACACTTACACGGTTGCCAGTTTGGGGCCACTGCCGACAGGACTGCCATAAACATTTTTGTATATGTATGCTGGTGTGTTATGTATACGTATTTCTCTAATCTAAGGTATATATCTAGTAGTTGACACCCTGGGCCAAAGGGCATGTGTATTTTCAAACTTTGGCAAATAATGCCAAGCTGCCTTCAAAGTGGTTGTGCAAATTTACATGCTTACCACCTTGGTATTAGAGTTCCCATTGCTCCATGACTTCAGTAATACTTGATAATGTCAGACTTTTAAAAACTGGCCAATCTGAAAGACAGGCAGAAGCGTTCTGTTGTGGTTTTGATTTTCTCTCCCCATAAGGAGGCTGAGCATCTTTTCATATGCTAATTAGGCACTGGGATTTCCTCTGGGGAAACAGCTGTTCAAGTCTCTTTCACCCATTTTCCTATTGGTCTGCCTTTTCTTATTGATTTATAATTCTTTATGTATGCTGAATTCAGGTGTTTCACTGTTTTAATGTATTGCAAATATCTTCTTCCATTCTTAGCCTGACCTGTGATTCTCTTTATGGTGACTTTTGAAGTAATGGGTTCAAATTTATTATTTCCTTTATTTTCATAAAAAAATTTCCCTATATTATCTTCTAATAGCTTTAAAATTCCACTTTTCCACACTTAGGTCTAAAATCCAAATGGAGCTGAGTACTGAACACAGGATAAGGCAGCGGTTCAATTTGTTGCCCAAATCATCAATTTTCTTTATTTCATCTTATTTATAAAACAAGTCATTCATTCCTCCCTACTGCTTTTTGCTGCTTTCTTTGCTATTAATTAGGTGGCCATTTCTTTTGGGAATCTCACTTTTGGGGTCTCTACTTTGTTCCACTGGTCTGTTTGTCCATGTAGTAATTCAACTGCAGCTTTAGAGTAAATCTTACTCTGTAAGTTAGAACAGAGCAAGTCCTTCTACTTACTTTTGTTCTTTAAGAATGTTTTGGCTAATCTTGACTCTTTGCATTTTCATTAAATTTTAGTATCAGCTGTCAAAAAGAACCACCAAAAGAACCCACTGGGATTTTTGATTGGAAATGCACTGAAACTACAGGTTAATATGGGGAGAACTGGCATGTTTAAAATATTGAGTTGCCCAATGGTTTGTTTATTTAGGTCTCCTTTAATGTCTAAACAAAGCTGCTTCCCATAGAAACTGGGCACATTTTTTGTTAGACTTATTCCTAGGTACTTCTGACTACTGTAAATAATAACCTTCAAATTTTTCATTTCAAAACATTATGGTGTTGGGAGTTCCCTTGCAGTCCACTGGTTAGGACTCAGCGCTTTTACTGCCGTGGGCCTGGGTTCAATCCCTGGTTGGAGAGCTAAGACCCCGCAAGCAGCGCAGCATGTCAGGAAAAAAAAAAAAAGAAAAAGAAAAGGCTGTTGGTTAACAGAAAGATTTTTTTTTTTTTTTTTTTTTTTGCGGTACGCGGGCCTCTCACTGTCGTGGCCTCTCCCGTCGCGGAGCACAGGCTCCGGACGCACAGGCTCAGCGGCCACGGCTCACGGGCCCAGCCGCTCCGCGGCATGTGGGATCCTCCCAGACCGGGGCACGAACCCGTGTCCCCTGCATCGGCAGGCGGACTCTCAACCTCTGCGCCACCAGGGAAGCCCTAACAGAAAGATTTTTAACCTGATTTTTATATCCAAAAACCTTAACAAAAACACATTAATTCTAATACTTTATCTGCAGATTCAGTTAATACAATCATATTTTCTGCAAATGACAGTTGTGTTTTTCTATTTACAGAACTTTTTCATTTTACTAGAATTTCTCTCATGTTATATACTGGCTAGGCTCTTTAATATAATGTTGAAGAGAAGTATCGTTAGCAGAAATCCTTGTCTTATTCCCAGTCTTAGATGGAACGCTTCCAAGTATTTCCTATAAATAGCAAAGTCTATCATCCTTGGGAAGTGGGGTAGGGTGTTTAATTCCCTCCCGACTCCCCAGCATATTAAAGACGTTATCTTCTGGTTCATAACTGTTAAAGAGGTTTTTTTTTTTAAAGTCAATATATAAATTTATTATGCTTTTCCTGCATCTTTTGAGAAGTTCTTATGATTATTATCTTTTAATGTGGCGAATTACACTGTGATTTGCTAATGCTCATCTTGCATTCTTGGGATAAAACCAACTTGTTCATGATACATTATCCTGCTTTACATTGCTACATCTGGTTTGCTAATATTTGAGGATTTCTAAATCCATGTCCATAAGTCTGATGAGCCTACAATTTTCCTTTTCTGCACTGTTTGACGGGTTTTAATATCAAGATAATGCTAGTACCATAAAATGGCATGGGAAGAACACCCTCTTTTTCTGTTCTCTGGAATTTTAAAAATTGGAATCGTTGGAATTATTTCTTCCTTGAACGCCTGATATCATTCACCACTGAAGTTGTGCTGGTCTGGAATTTTCTTGGAATATTTTTGATTACTCAATTGATTTAATGGTAATGAACTTTAGATTTTCTATGTATCCTTGAGTGTGTTTGGTTACATTGTTCTAGTTATTTGTCCACTTTGTCTACAATTTCCAATTTCTTAACATGAGATTGGTTCCGAATACCCTCTTATGATTATTTTATTTTTCTGATATTGGTTATTATGTCTTCTCTCTTTACCTTTTTTTTTGATGAACCTCTCAGAGGTTTATCAATTTTATTAGTCTTTTCAAAGACGTAAATTTTGGGATAACTATATATATATATAACTATATATAACTACTCTTTTAACTATATGTTTGTCATCTATTTCATCCACATCAGTTTCTATCTTTATTATTTGGCTTCCTTCTACAATTCTTTGGGTTTATTCTCTTCCTTTTATGGTTCCCAGATAGAAACTTATTTTCTAATGTATGCATTGAAGCCTATATACTCCTGCCATTTGCAGCAACATGGATGGACCTAGAGATTATCATACTAAGTGAAGTAAGCCACACAGAGAAAGACAACTATCATATGATATTGCTTATATGTGGAATCTAAAAAAAAAAAAACGATACAAATGAACTTATGCACAAAACAGAAATAGACCCACGGACATAGAAAACAAACTTATGGTTACTAAAAAGGAAGAGGGGGCAGAAATTAGAGAAGTTTCGGAGTAACATATACACACTACTATATATAAAATAGATAACCAACAAGGACCTACTGTATAGCACAGGGAACTATACTCGATATTTTATAATAACCTATAAGGAAAAAGAACCTGAAAAATAATATATATATATAAATATAACTGAATCACTCTGTTGTACACATGAAACTAACAACACTGTAAATCAACTATACTTCAATTAAAAAAAAAAAGCCTATATACCCCTCTTCTATGTTTTGTTTTTAAGTGTAGGCCACAAGTCTAAATATGTAGCATTTTCATAATCATTCAGTTCAAAAGTTTCTAATTTCTATTGTATTATCTTTTTGTTACTTATCTAAAAGACACAAGAGATTAAAAAAGACATGGTCCCCACACTCAAGAATTATACAATTTGTAGCGAAAATAATGTACTATATTCTTAATTCTAAGATGCCACTTATTTTCAGACATGACATTGATCAAATGACTTTCCTTAGGGAGAAATACATAACTCTTCCACTTTAATTTTAACACACTTTATACCTCCAAACATGGTAAAATAATTAAGAAAACAAACCACAAATAGCTAAATGAAACGCAAGGAAGACAAAAGTAGTAAAGAAAGGAGCAAGTTATGTGCCACAAGAATGGCAAAAAGAATGATTACTATTATTTTTCTTTTTTTTGGCTGCGCCACGCGGCCTGTGGGATCTTAGTTCCCTGACCAGGGATCGAACCCACACCCCCTGCGCTGGGAGCACTGTGTCTTAACCACTGGACTGCCAGGGAAGTCCCAGGAGGAATAAGTATTAATGAACAAGCAGTGGGAAAGATTTGGGAAGGCTTCATGGAAAGGATCATATTAAACGATGAGAAGGAAAGTTAATCACAAAGTATAAAGCAAGGCTTTAAAAAGGAAAATGTAAAAGTATATATCCCAATTTTGCTTAAAATTTATAAAAGTGTATTCTAAACTAAAAGTATTAGCTAGGGCTAAAGGCATAAAAGGATATTTGTGGAACAGTATGTGGTCTAGTGTGTTAAAGCATAGGACCAGGACAGTACTGATTAGGTTAAAAGGTATCAATAGTTTGGAGCTATATTAATGAAAATGTTAAGAAGCAGAATAGTAT
The DNA here is from genome assembly GCF_011762595.2 of Tursiops truncatus. Lineage (NCBI taxonomy): Eukaryota > Metazoa > Chordata > Mammalia > Artiodactyla > Delphinidae > Tursiops > Tursiops truncatus. The sequence continues at coordinate 73,667,601 of NC_047047.1, read as the reverse complement.
GAACTAACCTGTATTTTTGAAAGGTAACTGAGGGGAGAATAAAAAGATGAAATAAACAGAAGAGATTGGAGGCAGACAGAGTTAGTGGGAGGATATAGGAGAAGCTGAACAAGAATAGCAGAGATGAAAAGAAGTGAACATGAGAGAATAAACAACAACTGGCAAGTCACTGAATGTGGAGCACAAAAGAAAACCAAGAGTTAAAGATGACTCTGAGAATGAAGCCAAAAATTTCTAGCTCAAGGGGATAGCGGGGTTAATAGTGAAATAGGGTAAACAATAAGATAAGCAAATTTGGGAGAGGTGAGTTCATTTTTGGACATTTTCAGTTTAAGGAGTGGCAGGAACATATACGCGGTAACATCTTGTACAAATGTAGAAATGTGTTAAGTGTTCAGAAAAGAATCCAAGATGCAGACGTAAACTCACTGGTTTACTGGTATAGGAAAGACAGGTGAAAAGATGAAAGTAGTTAAGACTCTTCCACAGAAAAAATATAAAGTATCTCTGTTTTTCCAATATTGAAACTAAGGTTCAAAGAGGAAAGTAACATGGCCAAGGTCACACAATTAATTGGCAGAGCAATATGGCAGATCTGACTCCAAAGCATCTAGTCACTAAAGCCAGAAAGTCTTTTACATTTAAGTGATATACAGAGGAAAGGGAGACTGACAAAAAGCAATGAGCAAGATGGGAGAGCCAGGAGAGTAAAATATCACACAAATGTAGTAGAGAGGAGCTGCAGAAAGTTGGACATACAACAAAGTTGTGTAATACAACAAAGAATTGAGAAAAGTAAGGATGGAGGAGAGGAAGTCATACTTTTGCACTGAGTTACATTAGAGCTACGTATGAAAAGGAATCGTGGAGGCGGGGCTTAAAAGAAGTGTGGGGTAGAATGTAAATTCTGAAAGGTAGTATAAGAGGGGAGCACAAGAGAGATAAAGCTTTTTAGGATGAAGAGGCAGACTAGCATCGTGGTTATGGAAAAGGAGGTGGCAGAGGGAGAAAGACTGAAAATACAAGACTAAAAAACAATGATGGCATATATAATCAAGCAGAAGGATTGAAAGTCTATAATCAATACAGTACAAGGAACAGGGATTTGATGGATGAGAAGTGAAGGACAGAAGGTGGAAAAGCTAAGGACTGCATGAGATTTGAAGAAATAAACAATTTTCTAAGCAAGCTTTTGTATTAGCTTTATATCTTTAAACCATATAAAGATATAACACATAAAACTTTATATCTATGTAACTATTTGAATAAGGGAGAATTATTTCATCATAGTCCTGGGCAGAATAAAGTATAGAAGGTATTAGAGAAAAGTTTTACAGCGAGGGAATCATATGAACAGTCAACAAGTCACTTAGGCACACAAATATTATTTCTAGTAAAGCCCTTTTTGTGAAAATGATTTTTACATTTTACAGTTGTAAAGGGACTAAATGTTGTGGCTTAGAAGGTTAGGTAAAATAATTTGGTTTTTTTCCCTAAATTTAATTGCTTTTAATTTTCTCATCACTCCAAAGACAGTCAATGGTTTTTAGACAAATATCGTGTAAAAAGTGGTTTTCTTTTAGGAGTACCAAGATAGAGTTCACTGATGAACAAAACAAAACAAAAAAAGCAATAAAGAGCTTTCTTATAGAATGGAAAGAAGTGAACATAAAAATAAATTTTGAGAAGACCAAAGCTGATAAAATTAATAGCAAAATACCTTGACGTTTTTAGTAAATAAGAACATGAGGTGAATATGAGGAAGAGGAGCAAAGGCATTTATAAGAAATGGGTAATAGGCCCAGCACCAAAAGTCTAAAACAATAAGCAATAAGTTAAAGGGAGAAGCAAATAAACACAGGTCAGAAGCATTCTCTTAAATCAAAATCCTATTTAGAATCTAGTAAGACAGGACTGTTGTACTCCATGACTCTTCTCCCTTTTCTATTTATAGCTAAAACCCAAGAGGAACCCAGAATGGTCTTAGCAGTGGCTTTCATAAACTCCCAGCTCAGTTCTTTTAGCCCTGTTCCATGTCTCTCCACATGCCTACAACTTCTGCTTCACAGTCCATTTCACTAAGGGCTGCTTTTGCCAGGGTCTCTAATCTACAGCAGCTCTGGGAGAGCAGCTTCCATGAAGCAAGTATACAGCTGGGGTAAAAAAGGAAAATAATGAGAATGCCCCCATTCTATTATCATTTGTACTCCAGGGACAGCAATATTAACATCCTTTTTTTCATTCAGTAGGCTAAACAAGATGATAAACTCAGACCTTAGAATTTCAGAGAGAACAGAATGAATGTAATTGATACAGAACTCCTCAAAATAATATACAGAAATATTTAGCAGCATGTAAAAAAAACCCCTCAATCATGTAAGTCAGGATCGTGTCCAATGCATTAAACACATCTCCTAAATGATCTGAATAGAAAATCTATCTACAGTACAATTAATGAAAACTGGAACACGTATTTCATTAATCAGTATAGTTGACTCTTAAACAATGCAGGGCTTGGGGCACCAACCCTCTGTGCAACTGAAAATCTGCAAATAACTTTACAGTTAACCCTCCATATCCAATATTTTGCACCCGCAGGATTGAAACAACCACAGATTGTGTAGTACTATAGTACATATTTATTGAAAAAGATCCACATGTAAGTGGACCCACGCAGTTCAAACCCATGGTTGTTCAAGGGTTAGCTGTAATCTACAGCTGAAGGAGTAACTACTCATATACCGAAAGTGAAAAAATGGCATGCTTGAAAGTGAGTCTTTAGGAATGAAGAGAAATGAAGGAATAGAATGGGAAGTGATGCATTATCTACGGACATTCAAATGTAGCCTTTAAAAACATAACAAGTGCTAATAGATAACTAATAAGAACCTGCTGTATAAAAATAAAATAAAATAAAATTCAAAAGAACCAAACATAACAAGTGCTGCTTCATTAGCTTAAGAAAAATACCTTCCTTCCATCTTCCACTGTTTAATATTAAAGTACTAATTTTGTATTTAGTTTCACAAATTTACTTCACAAAAAATGTACTTTGTTGGCCTTTTCTAAAAGTTGTACTGTGGCAACAGGCAGAAAACTTTAGTAAATGCTGATGCCATTAGGTTATAAAAACCAACAGGTTAAAATACTATATAAATGTGCTAAACGACTGAGCAATGTTCTAAGTGGAAAATGTTAGCTGTACACTTTTCAACATTAATTAATTAAATGACTAACTATCCTTGTAAGGCAGAAATGGCAAATAGGTTTTGTTTGACATACCACCTAATGGTTTTATTTCTTAAAGCACTGCATTAAGAATTCTGGGCTGAGGGCTTCCCTCGTGGCGCAGTGGTTGAGAATCTGCCTGCTAATGGAGGGGACACGGGTTCGAGCCCTGGTCTGGGAGGATCCCACATGCCGCGGAGCAACTAGGCCCGTGAGCCACAACTACTGAGCCTGCGTGTCTGGAGCCTGTGCTCCGCAACAAGAGAGGCTGCGACAGTGAGAGGCCCGCGCACTGCGATGAAGAGTGGCCCCCGCTCGCCACAACTAGAGAAAGCCCTCGCACAGAAACGAAGACCCAACACAGCAAAAATAAATACATTTATAAATAAACTCCTACCCCCAACATCTTAAAAAAAAAAAAAAAAAGAATTCTGGGCTACACTCCACTGGAAAGACGCTTTGATTTACACCATAAACAGACTTAAGAAAAAAAGGTTTTTGAGAATTCTAACACATATTTGCCATCCCTGTCATTGTCTCGCAAGCAATACTGATTTCAACTATTGGCACCTGAGTTGTAAATAATGCATTGCAGGGTAGGCAAGATTTAAAGACATTTCTTGATTTTTCTCACTCCTCAGTGTGAGAATCTACATTTAACATTTTAAGTCTATTCAAATTTCCACAATTAACCAACTATATACCTGGCATGCCGGTAGCAAGACCCTGACCAAAAGCCAAAGTTGGATTTGCTGCTGCAAGTGATTCAGCTTGCTGCCCTTGCTGGCCCTGATTGGGAGTAAGAGGGCGCTGACCTGCTCCAGCACGAAGAACCTACAAAGGACAAACAATTTCCTTAAAAACGAAATTATAAAATAACAAATTTATCTCAGACAACTCTGTATATATCACAGATAGCCTTTGGATATTCTTTGAACATATTTACATTCAATGAAATGTCAGTTTATCATAAAAAAATACAAATAACGTAACACCAAAAACATAATCTATTAAGCAACATGGTAGAGGGTCTTCAGGAACAATTATTTCTAGTATTTGTGCTCTTTAACCTACCAAAGTAGTATTAAAATGAGAGACAGATATTTGGGCGGTGAGAAGGGAATGGCAAAATCTTACATGAAGACAAAAGTTTAAATTTTATTATTTTCTAAGACTGAAAACTCTAAATTAAGTATAATTATTCAATTAGTCTGGTACGAGATTGTGGTGCAGAGTGAAAACTTCAAATTGAACCAAGTTTTCAGAATTCAGAAGCTTTAATTAAAGTGAGTAAAAAGCTGCTTTTTACTGTAAAACCTTAGTGTTAAAAAAGGAACAAAAGATTTCATCAAAAAATGTGAAAACTCTTAAGGCTGGTCAAACTGCTTCGTAATACATAGTTGTTGTAGTGAATATATACACAAGCATGATACACATTAATTTCACAAAGGTAAATACTTAAACAATTCAGGACAAGGGAGATTCATCTTAAGTCCATCCGTGTAAGTAAGCATCACGCACAGGTATATGTGATGTTTAGGCAATGTGATATTTTTATCTGCCCAAAGAAGACACAGATTTAAAAAGAATTTATTAAATGGTGCTGTGGTATAATCTACAAGGACTGAGCTAAAGGACAGCTTTAACAGAATATCAATATAGTTTAAAAGAAAATTCAACTGCCAAGTAACACTATACTTGTCATTAAGTTGCTTCTTTGGTATAAATATGATAAATTTGGGGTTTCCCTGGTGGCACAGTGGTTGAGAGTCCACCTGCCGATGCAGGGGACACGGGTTTGTGCCCCGGTCCGGGAAGATTCCACATGCCGCGGAGCGGCTAGGCCTGTGAACCATGGCCGCTGAGCCTGCGCGTCCGGAGCCTGTGCTCCGCAACGGGAGAGGCCACAACAGTGAGAGGACCGCGTACCGAAAAAAAAAAAAAAAGATAAATTTGACAAACAGAATTCTGGAATTTTTATCAGAATTTTTCTTTTACATTTATTTATAAAAATAGTTCCAGAAAAGTGGCTGAAATTTAAAAAAAAAACCTTAAAAATAAACATTTTCTGTTTTAAGAAATCTAACCTTTAGTGAAAATATTTCATCTTTCCTCGCTTAAAAACAAAGTACCCAGTAATCTCCTTTTTCTGGTCAGAAATATATTAAGTTAATATTTAAAATAGCAATTTAAATACCCAGAAGAAAATGAAATGACAATTACTTTGACAGAAACATTATGAGCACACTTTAAGAAGTGATGAAAAGAAAATTTAAAACTGCTAGAGATTTCAAGACAGTTTCAATAATAGAAATGTTGAAGTGGAATACAACCAGATCTTTAAGTTCATATATATGACTACTGGAGGAAAAAAACCACATAATCAATATTTGTATGCCAACTATATGATAAGTACTGTGCTACATATTGGGGAAAATAAAAAAACACAGATCTTGAATGCAGGGAGCTCATGAAATTTCCAAGACTCTTCAGGTAGTATTTAATGAAGGCGGGCCTATACCTGTTGCTGTCCAGGCTGAGCTTGTGATGCTGCTTGCTGATTTGCTGTGTTGTTTGCCGCAGCTGCAGCCTGCTGCTGAAATAAATTGGCTGGATACACCCCCCACGGAACACCATAATACTGAGGTGGAACCACTGCCGGACCTAAACCCCACATCCCACCCCCCCAAAAAAAATAAAAAAAGTCACTACATTTTATAGATAAATAAGGTTAGTTACCATTAGACCATAAAAAAGGGACAGTGCATAAGACTTAGAGCAGATGTCCTTACAATCCTCTACCCACATACAACTGTCTTCCCTTTTCTCTTTTTCCCAGTTTTACTAGAAAGTCTCACTGAGGTATGGATTATTAAAAAAGAAAGTATTCAGAGGTGACAGCAGTCGTCTTAATGAAAAGATGTGAACTAAACTCAAGAAGACCAATGAACTGACAGGACACTGAACCATCTCTTCAACACCTATTATTGAATGCTAGTTTATGCATTTGATACTGGCAAATAGGAACATTAAACACCATAGAACTATAAGAGTTCCTATACTCAACTCAGCATTTTCTTTAAAAAGGAATTTTTAAAATTGAAAACAAACATTTTTGGCTTTTAATTTGTAATCTATAACATAAAACTAAGGAAAATGTTGGTACTAAGCTTGCTACAACTGTATTTTAATTGTAAACTGTGAATTTTAAAATATTCTTCATATCTGAAACAGAATTAGTTACAATTCTCACAAAACAATTGAAAATCATGTAAAAACAAATGAAACATCAGTGTCTTTATGGTTAGGAAGATGGAACTAGTAAGTTAAGAAAGAACTATGAAATATAATCATGGACATAGACATAAAAAAGCAAACCAGGAAAAACAGAATGAATTCTTGCTCTATTCTACTTTATTCAAGATAAAATTTCATTTCTGGACAGTAAATAGTATCACACAATAAGCCCTGCCATTAAACTAATGATTACGATGTCATGTTTCCTGACTGATACATGTCCCTAAATTCCACTGATATGATTTTAGTATATCTAATGTGTATACTTTAGAAAGTGAAACTCCTGGTTTCACTTTGTTTTGGAAGAAAATAAAGCCCAGTGTAACTGACTCAATCACTAAAATGAAAAGCTCTGAACAGTTTAAAGGTAAAATATATTTCTAAAGATAGTTTAAGCACAATCTACAATGAAGACTCTTAAAATATAGAAAAGGATTTATGAAGAAAGGATACACTGTCAAAACAAAACAAAAGAATCAGACATCCATCTAGAACCTCTCTGTCCAAAAGTAGCCGGAAGTCATCTGTGGCTAAACAATTAAAAGCTGGAGAGCCTGAATTAAGATGTGCTGTAAGTATGTAATACACACAGGATTTTGAAGACTTAGCATTAAAAATAAATAAAATATCTATTAATAATTTAAAAAATCTTGATTACATGATATACTGAGCTAAATCAAACATACTGAAATTAATTTCATCTGTGGTTTACTTTTATAATGTGGTTACTAGAAAAATCTAAGTTACATTATCTGGCTCACGTTCTATTTCTACTGAACAGTGCTGATCTTAGAAAGCCTAAGTAAGTTCAGAACGCCAGGAGTCCTTATCTCAAAACTAATGACCTCTTAAAGTTGCTTCCTTCAGTTCCACAGATTAATGATTTTATGTATGTATGATATACTAGCACTTTACATACTAACATCCAGTTAAATAGTACCAGGAAAGCTCACATCTTTATGGAATCACATGCAGATCTATACCAAATCTACTGAATGTGACAGGTTAGTTTCAGTCTGCTAAGATATCAAACAAGAATTTGAAATTAACATTTTTTTCAGGTCTTAAAGTCCTGAGTATAAAGAAAACGCCTATGAAAAGACTAACTGTTCTGCAGTCGCAATAATAAATAACTACCAGAAGTGGATTTAAAATTAATTGATCAGTGATAATTCAGTGAACTTATCAGTGACAGCTTAAAGTTATGAAAAGTTAGCCAATCAACAGACTCAACCCAAGGAACACACTTCTATGGTTGACATCTCCCTCTTCCTGCCTTGGTAACCAACATAAATCATGCTTAAGACAAATTCATTCCTGTCTCTGTAACTAACTCAACATAAAACAACCTTCCCCCCAAATCCTATAGAAGATCAGCAAATCACTCTGCTCAGTAAGACTGTGCCTAACCGGTACACAACTCTCCCTTACTTAAATAAGACATAAATACAGTTTGGTTTAAAAAATTTTTTTTCCCAGCTTTACTGCCATACAACTGACATGTGACATTGTGTACTTTTGGTTTTTACTTCAGATTTTGAGTGGTGGTTATCAGGCTTTGGCACTTAATAAGTTCTTTCCACCTCAATCCCACCTTCTTGTCCCTCAGCTTGCCTGCACATTTTAACATTGCTAATTTAACTTTACTTTTTAGATACTCATTCTCTTAAGATCACTGAACCTCTTTACCTTGTACTATCCCTGACCTGGGTATTTATAGCAGCTACCCCCAGTTTATTTTCTGAGAAGTAACTTTATTTGCACTGTCTCTGTGGGTAATGGGATCAGTCACAAGAATAAAGATTTGTGGCTGCTAATGTAAGATTTCTGAGACTGTAAAACTAAAATGTAAAACAACTATGTACAGGAGGAAACAAGTTATCCAACTTAGGTTTTCTCCTGTAGCATTACAGTCGAAAAATAAACTCTCTGGAAACTTCAGTTCATTCTGGATAAATGTTTCAGTTTTCTCCTAGAAACTTCAAATTGCCCAAATAGACAAAAACAAAGCTTATCCCCAAATTAAAACTAAATCCATAACAAGCAACAAGTATGAACAGTAAGTTACCTGCTAATGTTGCTGCTGCAGCCAATCCTGCTGCAGTATACGGGTCAGTCCCTGGAGGAGCAGCACTAATAATATATGGATTTGGCACAAATGCAGCTGGAGCAAGGCCTGCTGAGAATACACCAGCTGTATTTTAAAGGGGGAGAAATAATAAATAAAAAAATATGTATGATTTTCTTCATCAGGTTAAAAAAAAAAACATTTCTTCTGAAATTAGGGTTGGTGGGGGAGGAGAGGGTGTATAATGATTCTAATTCTTATTAACTAAGTGACCTTGGGCATGTAATACAACCTGACTCTGGGGTTCTTTGTTTATGAAACTGGTTTATCACCAGTGATTTTTGTTAGAATTAAATATACATGACTGTATAGTACTAGCATATACACACAATAAATGTTTAGAGCTAGAATTGCTATTGTTCAATAGTGGTTTTTCATTCAATCCTTATTAAGCCATACTGTGAGCTAGGGATTCAACACTGAGAGAGACAGATATGATCTACACCCACAAATCACTCCATCTAGTGAGAAAAACAAACAAGTAAGTTGGCAATTAGAATATAGTGTAAGTGCTATATGAGCACAGAAAGTAGGGGTATCCAAGAAGCTTTTGGTAGGATGGAGTGGGGCTGTAGTGTATAAGATAAAACTGGAGTTATAATCAGCATGAAGACTCATGAAGAGTTTCCTGGGTCATGCTAAGTAGTTTGGACCTTATCCTGAAAATAAAACAATGAACAGTTTTAAGCAGGAGCGTAAACCCACTTCTGAGTCTAATATATGCCAATATAGATTTGGTTAAGGCTAAGAAAGATTTTAAAATATTCATTTGCGGTACTTATTAAAGAAAGAAGAAAACCGCTGGTATTGAGCAGGAATCAGTATGTAGACCTTTTATCATAAGGTACTAAAAAATTACTTTGAAAATGTACTGCGAGAGTTTCCTCTTCTGGAAACTAACTGTGACAAGTACAAGGTAGGGAAATAATTAAAGAGAATGTGTTTAAAGTTAAAGGAGCTCAAGTTAAAAGATGATGGTGGGGAGATATGGGCATAAAGCAGGTGGACATAAAACAATTTTTTAAAAAGTATTCAAAAGGTACATTTATCTTAAAATCTAGGTCTTAAAATCAAGATTCAGAAACCTAATTTTAACTATATTATAGTGGCTTTCACATTTTGTGACTGTAACCCACAATGTAAAATACATTTCCCTAGTGTCCATATACACACACATGCCACAAACAAAAATCTCAAAAAGATATTTATCCTTATGAGGTTCCAATGCACTCTATTTAATTTTTCTCTTCATTGATTTCTAAATTACTTAATTTTAAGAAATATTGGCCACAAGCTACAATACTGATTTCAAGCCCAGGCATAGCATGGCCATTTGAAAAATCTGCTTTTAGTAAAAAAAAAAAATAAGAATTAAACAGAGGGTTCAACAAAATCCTTGCACTATTTAAAAAATCATTTGCTCCAAGTTGCATTCTTAGCTATGTCCTAGGTCGAAGGTTTCAAGATTTACTTCTGGTTCCTCTACTGTGATTATCTTTATGACAAGAATAAAGATGTATTGATATCCATGTTCTACTCCTATAACTACAAATTGAAAAGTCAGGGCCTAATTTTATATTCTATATTTTTATGATTAAAAAAGATTGCTTTTAAAAAATGAGATACTATTTAAGTATATAACGTGGAAAGCCAAAGTCCTCATGTAACCTTTACTGGCAGGTGGTTTATAGCCTTCTAAAACTTTTTTTTTCAATTTTAGACATGATTTTAACATAGCTCTCTCCATATTTATATTACAAAGCAGATAAAAAGCAGGAAGGTTTCAAATATTTGAAAAACAAGGAATTAGTGTGACCTAACGGATATATATTGAACCTTCTGCCAAAAAAAATGAAGAAAACTTAGTTTAAGCTCACATGATTCACTTAGAAATATTTGCAACACATTAGACATCAAACCGTATGCTTGTTAGTGTACATATAAATATGTATATGTTTGCATGTATATATACATGTTTTTGAATCTGTGTTTACATATGCACATATGTATAAATGTATACCCTTCTAAATTTTTATATTTATAAACACACACTCATACATTTTATATTACAGGGTATAACGGTACTTTAATATGCTTTTTTCACTTGCCAATTAACCACAGATCCCTTTCTATGTCAACAGATACCTATCTAATTCAATTTGGGGGGGTGGGGGGTGGGGGTGAGGCGGGGGTGCTGCGTGGCTTGTCGATCTTAGTTCCCCAACCAGGGATGGAACCCTAGCCCTTGGCAATGAAAGCACGAGTCCTAACCACTAGACCGCCAGGGAATGCCCTAGTTCATTTTTTTTAATAGCTTCATAGTTTTGTATCCCACTACATAGAAGAAACATGATTTAACCAGTCTGCTACAGATATATATTTAGATGAGTCACAATTTTTGCTATAAATAGTGCTATTATTCTTTAAGTATAATACAGCATCATCATATCCTCATGAAAATTCACGTAAATGGACAAATATATATAATTTCTTGATCCACATTTCCAGATTACCCTCCAGGAAAGTGGTACCAATTTACATTACTACCATAAGTATATGAGAATACCACTTACACTCCCGCTGAAATAGGATATTATCAAACTTTTTAAAAGTTGTCAACATCAGAAGTAAAATAAAGCATTCAAATTTTTTGGTTTTAATCTATAGTTCTTCGGCTATCAAAGAGAAAAAACATATCAAATCTTTTATACCTTTATTTTTTCTCATTAAAATTTTTAATTCATCAGGAATATGACCCGATTATCTCCAACTTATTCTCCAAAGATATTCTTTTATAATTAGTTTGCAATGTCAAGGTTAAAATTACCCCACCACTGCACCCCAAACATACACACACCCATTTCAGAGTGTTCTTGTTTACTGATCGACTTGTATATTTCTAGGCCAGTGCCACACCGTTTTAATCACTGTGGATAATAATTGTTTTGAAATATGGTTGAGTACGTCCACCTCTCATTTTAGTGTTCTATTAATTTTCCGGTTTCACTTTTCTGAGATAAACATCAAAAGCAAACTTTCAAGTTCAAAACAACAAAAAAATCCTGTTGGGATTCCAATCAATATATTAAATTCACAACTTAATTTAAGGAGAATTGACCTCTTTACAGTAATGAGTTTCCCCCAAAGGGCATGTGTCCCCATTTATTTAAGCCTTCAGAAAAAGTTTACAGTTTTCTTTACATACACCTTGAACTGATTTAGTTACTCCCTACTCCACCCCACATCCTGATTACTACGTGCTATATTTCAGTGTTCATAAGTTTTATCTTCTGGTTCATTTCCTCCTAGGTGATAGCTAGTTAGTTATGAAACCCACCTATGTCTTTTTTTTTTTTTTTTACAAGGTTCTGAAATGGTCTGTTTTCACATCATTTTGTTGTTTCAAGACCTCCGATCTTTGATGACTTAAGTCCTTGATCTCTTAATATTCTAAATAAACATTTTAAAGTTCTTTTCAGAACTTTAAAGTTCTCTTATTTCTACATCTTGGGTGTAAATTCTACTGTATGTTATATGACTGCCTTCTGACTGCTCTTTCTTGTTTGCACTGTAATTTCTGTTTTAGATACTATCTTATATGAGATTCTCTTACACTTACTCATCCCAATTGCTAACTACACACCATAAGGTGAAGTCTCCAAACCAAGTCTTTATTAGTGACTTGGGGGTCTAACCCTCCAACCCCAATCCTGGCACTGTGCAGGCCTTCTGCTTATTTATCCCTCTTGCAGCCCGCTACAGGCCTCATAGATTTATTTCCAGTTTACTCCTATGGATCACCTCTCCATTTCCTATCCTACAGAAATTCCCCAGCCATCAAAACAACCCCACGTTTTCTTTTCTCTCTCTCTCTCTCTCTCCCCCTTTTGAGTGTGGCTCTATATTTTAAAACATAAAATGTATTGTATCTATACCTCTTTCTGGCCCAGTCCATGGGCCAAGTTCTAGCCTGCTACCTATTTTTGTATGAATTAGCTAAGAATAAACATTCTAAAATGGTTGAAAATAATAATTTGTAACAAATGAAAATTATACAAAATTCATATAACAGTGCCCATAGTAAAGTTTTATAGAACACAGTTGTACTCATTTATGTATTGTCTACGACTGCTTTGTGCTATAACAGCAGGGTTGAGTAGCTGTGACTGAAACCATATGGCTTGCAAAATTTAAATATTTACTATCTGGGACTTTATAGAAAAAGTTTGTCAACCCCATTCTAGAATATGCACTGTCTGTTATGGTAGTTATTACCATATATAGCTACTGAGCATTTAAAATGTGACTAGTCTAAACTGAGATCTGCTCAAAGTGGGAAAATGCATACCTGATTTCAAAGACTTTATATGAAGAAGAGAATTTAACATTTCTTATTAGTATATATTGATTATACTTGAAATATTTTGGATATAATGGATTAAATAAAATATTATTCAAACTAATTTCATTTACTTCTTTTTACTTTTTAAAATATAGCTACTAAATAATTTTAAATTCTGTGTGGCACATATTATATTTCTCTTGGGACAGTGCTGTTCTAAATGAACTATCAGCCATCTAAGAGATGACTGAGCAAACCTGGATAAAAGGACTATGATCAACTCTCTCTCTCTATCTCTCTATTTAACTATGGAACAAAGATGAAAAGATGGGATCAATTTTGCTAAGTTATGCTTTCTTAGAAATTTCCATTTTATTCACGTTTTCAAATTTATTTGCATAGTTTCCCAGATGGCTTCACAAAGTTGTTCTAAGTTGTGCCAAATCTTTAAAGATCACGTAAGAAAGAATGTAAATACTCCAAGGCATTAAAAAAAGGAACATTTCTAAATTATTTTTATGAAGTATATTGATATCAAAACCTAACAAAAAATGCAAAAATGCACACATACAAACTTAAAGACTAACTTCATTATATGTTGAGTTAAAAAAAAATCCTAAATAAAACATCAGCAAATTAAAAGAGCTCATTAAAATAATTATATACAATTCTTCCAAATCCTAAGAACACAGGAATGCTTCAATTATTAGAAAATATCATTCATAAAATTAATTAATACTAATTAAGAGCTTTCATAGATACCAATTTAAAGATATAATGAAAGACAGGAAGGCATTTACAATGATAGCAAAAGATAAAATACCAAAGAACAAACTTATTGAGAAATATGCAAACTTACATGAGAAAAACTTTAAAGCAATCATAAACAACACAGAAGCAGACTTGAACAAAATTAAAGATACACTATGTCCTGGATAAGAATACTTAATGTCATAAAGATGTTGATCTTCCTAAGTTTAAGATTTTAACCTGATCTGGAAGTAAATAAAAGGATTCTAAAGTTCATATGAAAAAGCAAATAAGAACCAAAAATTTAAAACTCCCAAAAGGAAGAGCAATAATGGGTATCTTAGCCTGCCACATATAAATCATACCACAAAGCGTCAAGAAATAAAAAGTGTTGTACTGGCCCACGAGTAGACAGGAGTCAGTACGTTTCTAACAATGAGTAAGAAGTACTGAAGGACAGGGATACAGAAGGCTGAAGAAAACTGGAAAAAACAGGTCCAGAGTGCATGCTGCTATTAGAAGTCATCTAGAAATGTGTGGTCATCTTTGATTAAAACCAAAAATAAAATTTTGGACCTGGAAAGACTTCTTGGATTGACGTAGAACAATACACAATTAAGGGAACAGAACCAACTTAGTATATCCCACCCACTGCCCCCAAACATACTGATGTTGAGAGTGTTCACAACTTTTCCAACCAGGAAATAAATCAAGGTCAGCCAAAATCAGGTGTAAAAACGGTTCCACGAACATGATAAAATAACGTAAATCTATACACACACATTTACCAATGTCATATACCTGGTTTTGGTATTGTACTATAATTATGTTAAGATGTAGTCATTTAGGGAAAACTGGGTGGGGAACCTCTCTGTACTCTCCTTGCAACCTCATGTGAATCAGTAATTATTTTAAAATAACAACAACAAAAAAAAACCCAAGACACAAAAACACATACTAATGCCTGAACTCTACCAGTAACACATATGTAATTGTAATAATTCACATCATAGTAAAGACTATAAAGGTCAAAGACTAAATAGCTTAATGAATTAAGGAAGAAAATATTCAAAGAAATTTTCTTGGGATTCCTATTTCCAACCCATTTTAAAAATAAACATTCTGACTTGATATGAACATCCGTAACTACACTTGAATTTCCAAGTGTTTGATGCTCTCGACTTCACACTGAGAAAAAAACTTATGTGCTCCGACTTCCCAGGCGGTCCAGTGGTTAGGACTCTGCCTTCCAGTGCCGGGGGTGTGGGTTCAATCCCTGGTTGGGGAGCTAAGATCCCACATGCTTCATGGCCAAAAAAACCCCCAAAACATAAAACAGAAGCAATATTGTAACTAATTCAAGAAATACTTTAAAAATGGTCCACATAAAAAAAAAAACTTTAAAAACAAACTTATGTGCTGACAGTTTTTATCAAGTTATAGATTTTTATTTCACCAAGGACACAAATAAAAGCCAAACTGTTCTTCCCTAATCTTTACTCTTGCCATGTAATCTACTACTGTTTTATCTCAATGAGATGTTTCAAAAGTAATGAAATAACACCATTCAATAAATACGAAAGGAACATTCTAAACACTTTAACACAAGATTTTCTAACAGTGTAATCAAAATGGTAACTTATAAAGACTCACCTATATGTGGCTGCTGAGCTGTGGCTAATGCATATTGCTGCTGTTGAGCTGCAGTTAACTGCTGAACTGTCAGTGCATTAGTCCTCTGAAAGAGCTATTAAGAAAAAAATATTTAATACAAAGATTAGTCTCAGAGCATTTCATTTTTGTTTAGAAAGCTAAGAATAGAATATTATAAAAACATATTTGAATCACTTTTTCAACTACAAGGACATTTTATTCAATAAAACACTAAACGTTCAAGAATACCCCTATTATTTATGTCAATGTCTCATAGCACTTCAGGCTATACTAGTACATAGTCAAGAGGAACTTCTTTAAAGGAGTGGCATGCTTTACCTGCTGCTGGGAGTTGTAGTCGAAAAGGCCTACGGTAGCTCCTGAAGAGTCCATTGGTACCTGATTACCAGGATAGTCAAACTGTAAGGAATCCAGACCAACTTGTTCCATGGCATCTAGATTCTGAGTTTCAGGATTTGAAAATTCTTCAACAAGTGGTTTATTAGCTGTAGGATTAGGAAGAGGCCCCAATCCTTCTGCGGGATTAGTATTGGGGCCCAGGCGCTCAACTACTTCAGTTGGAGAGGCTTGACGACTTCCAGGAGTACGACTATGTAAACAAAACAGAAATGAGTAAAAGTAACAAGTATGTCAAAAGGTGAAATGGGAAAGTAGGAAAATCATGAAAAAACAAATGGTTGTAAAACACAGAGGGCAAATTAGGCACCCTAGGTCACTAACCATTCCACTTTATCAATTTTTTTCTAGCTTCTAGCTTCTAGCTTATCAATTAATCTAGCTTCCTCTTAAGAGCTGACATGGTTTCATTATTTAAATATCATTAGTGACCATTGTCCCCGATTTGAATAGCATAAAGATATAACTCAATTTTACAGATAAGGAAATTTGCTAATACCAAAATTTAAGCTTAGACTACCCAAAACTTTTGTCTCAAATCAGACAAAGTGAATCGTAGGTATGAACAGCAGACTATCAAGTGACAAATATGGGAAGGCTCAAAACCAAAACCCACCTACCATACTCCCATCCTGTCCACCAGCACATAATTTCTCTAACATCTTGCTTAATATTTCAGAAAAAAAAACTGGCCATAAAGAATCATATGGCCTCCATGACTTAAGGGTGTAAAATATACAATACGACAGAAAAGGGCAGTGAACCAAGACAGAAAGCTGACTCCTGATTCTATCTTTAAGTATTATTTTGAGCAAATCATTTCATCTTCCAGGCCTCAGTTTCCTTGCTGAGACTGAAGAGGTGACCTTGTGGTTCCAAATAACAAGAACAAAAAGACTATTTGTGAAAACCTTCTATGAGCGCTGCAAAAACCATCTTTATCATACCAAATTGTTTCAGCTTAAACCATGAGAATAGAAATGTATAACATATTAATCAAAAATTAAGTATGCACATCAATGAAAAATATAATCCTACACACACAAAAAGCAACTTTCCCCACTGACTAGCCTTCTTAATTTTCTGAAGAAATTTATTAACATTGGACTAAATTTTAAGCACTGACTCTTCTCTTTTTATCAACATCCTTCACAGTCTAAACTTTATTTTCACTTTATTTCTTGACATAATTCTCATTTACAGTCTCTTTCCTTCTACAGAAATATTTTATATAAGATCCTTTCCCTCACAAGAAACAAGTCTGTTCTGGAACCATCAGTTCATAGTATATTCAAATATACGTACATTAAATAAATGGCAATAACTATTTTACCTGGCTTTCAACGTCAGTTGTTACACCTGTGTAACTGACCCCAACCTTCAGGTGCTTCACACTGGGATAAATTTGCTAACTTGTACAGAACGTTTCACAAAGCAATTGCTTAATTACAAGAATTGTTTTCCGGATATTTAGGCAGACTTACATTTTATTTCAAAATTAACCATTGTCCTTGCAACATCAGAAGAAATTTCAAACTCCTTTCCCCTTTATCCGCACCTAATTTTTCATATGAATAATCCCAAGGCTTGTTTTTCATTCAGAATATAGGGGAAGAAAAAAATAAAACTGAAAGGGTCCTCTTTAAAATCAGCCAATTAAAAAAAAGAAAGAAAGCCTGCTATAGTTCATTCCTTTCAGTTCTACTCCAATAATATATATGTTGATGATGTATCAGTTAATGTACATAATAATGTGTTGCCATAATGACCATATGACCACAGCTATTAGTTTGAAATGGTTTTATATTGTTGAAGACAATATTGTATCTGAAACATTTTATAAGCAATTTTAAACACATACCCCAAACTTAAACAGAATAAAATTAGAATGCTATTGAATGTAAAGTTCATATTAATATGAAGAAGTATAGCCTCTCATACAAAACAACTCTAACAGCAAAAAGTAGAGGATACAATAGAAAAAAGTCATTATGCTATGAGTGGTGCTATTTTCTTGCTATAGTTAATGGTGTATTAACACTTCAATTATAAATGTATACTCTGCAGGTTTATAGTCAACTCAGTTTTAAATGCGTATCCTTGACTAAAACATAGATTAAGTAATAGCAGAAGCGCAAAATCAGAATTAGGTCCTAAAACAAACTGAATAGCATTAATTTCTTGTCAAAAGAGGTTTACTGGTTTTGGATGCTTTTTTGCATTTAGAACAGATAGAAACGGCACTGTTTTTAAGAAGCATTGTTAGTCTGCTTTTGATAATTAAAGGCAATAAATGTAAACATGTACCTACAACTAACTGATATTCCATGGTTCACAAGATCGCAAAGAAACAGCTTATTTTCAGGTATAGGCCCCAAAGCATCTGACTACTGAAGTATAAAGTATAGGAAATCAGTATGAAGAAACAACTCCCTGTATGAAGAAACAACACCCTAATATTTAGATAAATGTGCACTGTCTAATCCAAGTCCAAAGCTTAGAAGAAAAGAAACAATTATTTGTCATAAAGAGACAATAAAAAATCTGGAACTGAACTTAAATTCTGAACTTAAAACTAATTTTGGAAGTCTCTAATATGTTCCCCCCCCTTCCTAATTTCAGCAAGATTAAGTATTAGCACAAACTCAGAGTAAAAGGGGGGATAGGAGATACAACACAGGGATAGAAGGAAGAGGAAACTCTACAGAAAGGTGCTCAAGAGCAAACCCAAGAAGAGTTTGCCAAGAGAAATCACAGATTAAACCTAAAATTCACTAAATTTTAGCAGGGAGAAAACAGTTAAAATTTAGACTACCATATTAGCAGAAAGGTAACGGCAGCTTCTAACATTATTCCTTCAATGGAATGCATCTGTTTTAGAGACTTTTAAAGAATTGTTTTCTTAAAAAATGGCACATAATCATTAACTAATATTCCTTACAAAAAATTTTAAATCTTCCTCCAGATTAATACAAGGTACAAAGGGAAATAAAAAAAACCAAAATTGGAAAAATGTCTACATCAGTCACATCACCTAGTAGCAATAATCCCTAAAGAGATATGCTTTTCTTCTCGAGAAAGTTAAAATCTTACTTAAAATCTTTGCAATCGGCATCCATTCCATTTGGCAAACCTCTGCCATTTATTTTAGAATCATCATCATCTCCTTGTTTAAGATCTCTGTTTTGGTCCTCCTCAAATGGAGAAGCCTTGCCTTTTTGATCTCCTTTCTCAGGTCCATCTGTTTCAGCATCTCTAGTGCCCTGAGGAAAAAGAATCTGTTTGATTCTGAATATTTAATAGAACACAAAAAAAGGCACCATGAGGTGACCTAAAACTATACTATAGTGCATGTAAACAATAAAAACATTGAATCTTATTTTAATTTCATAGTCAACTAATTTACAAAAGGCCAAAAAAATTGAGTACAAACCAGTGATTTATAACAGAAGGGCTAAGGCAACCTTAACTATAGCGGTGCTGGAAAAGCAGAAACACCACAAATGAGATAAAAATTCTACTTAATGCATAGATGATTTTGTTTTTTAATTTTCATATCAAGTACTACCATGAATATGCAATTTTAATCTTACAAATTTTGTTCTTTAATTAATATGGGTTTTTTTGGTAACATGGTTAAGATTAGAAATATTCCCAGTGGTTCTACCACTTCATGTATTTCAAGTGGCCAAGACAAGAAAACAAGAGCACCAAGAGCTATGAAGTTTCCTTTAGTTCTAGGAAGGGCCAGAAAAAGAAACTGGCTTAAAGACAACCAAATAACCATCAAGCAATTTAAAAACCTTTCTTTACTCAAAATACTTACAAAAGTTCCCTTCCTAAATCGAGAATCCAATTTATCAGCAGGAGAAGAACTTAATACATATTCTACCATGCTCACACCAAGGCCTCCACTTTCTGATCGCGGAGACAATATTGCATTTACTTCACTGTTTCCATGAAAACCCTGTCCAGATCTTCTCTGTACCATAATAGGCTGGGACATTGAATGGTCTGTTTGGAAGAAAGAACACAATTACAAATTTGTACTTTTAAGCTAACAAAATGTATTTACATGAATTTATATACTAAAGTAAGAAAAATCAGCATATTGTTTTATTTTGAATATTACTGTAATCTTTATAAAAAGATCTTCAGTCTGTTGAGACTCACTGGCCTGGGCACATTTCTTGAGAATACAGATTAAGAAAGCCATTTGCTAAAAAGCAGGTAAAAGCCTATGTGAAGAACAGTCAAACCCAAAGGTCAATGGAGACAGAAACTAATTTGACATCTCCACTGCCTGTAAGCATCTTATTAAAAAGTTCTAAACAATTCAAAACAAAAAACTTTAGAGATAAAACCTGAAATAAAAGTAACTTCTAAACTGGCAGAGGCCCTCCTCAAGCTCAGTTACGTACTGGACAGATTCAGAACACACGGCTGTACTGCTATAAGCACAAATGACTAAGTTTAGAAAAACCAGTAATATCACAAAATTTTCTATTCTTTTTTTTTTTTTTTCGGTACGCGGGCTTCTCACTGCTGTGGCCTCTCCCGTTGCGGAGCACAGGCTCCGGACGCGCAGGCCCAATGGCCATGGCTCCCGGGCCCAGCCGCAGAGGATCCTCCCGGACCGGGGCACGAACCCATGTCTCCTGCATTGGCAGGCGGACTCCCAAGCACTGCGCCACCAGGGAAGCCCAGAATTTTCTATTCTTGGTGTATCACTTAAGATTTTTTAAAAAACACCTTCTAGTCTAAAAGTTTTCCATTTATTTTTTTAAAAAAATTCATCCATATGGTACGAATACATTTTCTACATATTTTTGTGACAAAAAGAAAAAGCAATACTTAAGATCTGAAAGCAAAGAAGATACAAACATAATAAAACATTTGAGGAAGAGTCACATAGATTTGCAGAAAAAATTTTTAAAAAGGAACCAATAAGCCACTATTTATATCTGGCTCATATGTGAACACGTACCATACTAAATATTAGGCATCATCCTTAAAGGGCTGAACTATCATAGAGGTATACTCACTCATCATTTTATTAACTGCAGTAATTTTAAAATGACTGGTACTTTTGTTAAACCATATTAAAACACTTCCATGTCAGTACCTTTATCCATGAGCGATTAGTCATTATATTTTTCATTCAGTCATGCACAGTTTAAATGTTGATTTACTGTCTCTCCCATGCTGGGCACTGTGCTATGTATGGGGAATCCAAGAACAAACAGTCCCTGACTTCAAAAGAGATTATAGGTGTAACAAGAGGCAATCATAAGAGAGTAAAAGCACTTCAATAAAAATAATCCAGGATACTATAGGGAACAGAAAGAAAGGGCATCTATCAATTCTTCCCAGTCTTAGAGTGAATCCCAAAGGAAGTGATATGAAGAGTAGAGAACAAAAAACAGGTGAAAATGGGGGGTGGAAAGAGCATCTCGGTTTGAACATCCTGGTTTCTCTAAGGCCTAAAAGTGCAGGAGAACACAACGTGATTAACAATTACAAGTAACTCAGTTCAGCTGAGAAGGAAATATGTGTATGATAAAATCTCCTGTAGTCATGGAAAGAATCGTAGAATGAAAATTCTTTTAGGACAAGGAATGTGTTATTCGTATTTGTACATGCTTGGCATTCAATAAGTGTTTGTTCAGTAAACAAAATAATCCATTCATTTCTATTTTTCTCATTTCTCCCGGTAAAGACTAATACTTATCTTCAAAATTTTATCTGTACAAGTAAAAAAGTTAAGTTGGAAGAGGGAGTGGTACAAGGAATTAACTAAAATTATAAACTTGATGCTAAAAAGATACATCAGGAATATATAAACAGTTGCTTAAATGTTTTATTGCTGGTACTAGTTGTCCTCCAAATATAACATACCAAAGATATTTCCCTATCATCCATCTTGAAAATATCTCTCATTACCATGTTGTGGTCAAGATGTTTTGCTTTGGAATGCTTTAAAAAATTTTGGTTCTGGTAAATAGAGCAATTAACCATTCAACTTTCAAAATAAACCAAACACGCCTATCAACCAAGTTTTCAAGCACATTATTTTAGCAAAGAAAGTGCCTTTTGTGGGAAAATGTAGCCTAGCCCTTATGAGTGCAATCTATATAGGTTAATACAAATCCAGAAAAAAAAATTCCTTGAGGATGGGGATCATACATCTCATTTATCTTTGTATTCTCCAAACCTGGCATATTATATTACATATTGTTTGAAACCAAAGAAAATTCCCAGTATTTCAGTCTAATTTAGTAGTTAGCAAAGTTTTCAATCTTTTTCAGTTTTGACTATAAAACAGTATTAATCACTAAAATTTTCCAGCTTTTCCTAACTTAAAAAAAATTATTTTACCCTTAAAAACAAAATTTAAGACTATATAGGACTTAAAAATCTTTTTAATAATTTGGAGAATAAAAAAGCACCTGGTAATTTACACCCAAAATATAAGGTTAAGTTGATAATTATCATCCAGAAATTTGTTTTTCTACTACTTTGATCATTTTCTATAGCTTTAGTAAGCTGCATTAAACTTAGTTACAAAGAGAAAACTTATTTGTAAAATACATGTTCAAAGTTCCATGTGTATATCTCAAATTTTACTAGTCAGAAACATTTAAAAATATAATCAGTACTATTTTAAGAATATAACTATGCTCTTTAATTTACCAATAAATACTGTCACCCCTTGTGAGTTATACTCCTTACACCCCAGTTCCTTTTCCCTTAAGAGTTTCTTGGACCTATGTCTCTCTTCACTACTTACGGATATCAAAAACATTCAAAGTCTGCTCCCTTTCTGGGAATTCTACCTTACTAAGGGGGTTTACTTCCTTTGTGGGTGTGGCTGATGTTTAATAAAGCTTGACTGAGCTGCAATTAAACAAATCAGTCACTGTCCATTAATACAATTCATGCTTAAAAATCCCTATGGTTAATGTGTCCTCTATTTTAACTGAAATTCAGAATTTTATAATCAGTTTAACCTCAAATAAAATCTTATTGTGACAAACATTCCTAATCAATAAGTGGACTGTTAGATATGAATTACTTTACATAAGAAAATGTGCATTATAAGGATATATGAAATCCTCACAGATATTGCAAAGTTTCTCCAAATACTGTCTGGGGGGGCAGGGTTAAAAGAAAATTCAAGTATGCAACAAATTCAGAACTCTCACACATACACCAATAACTTACGAGAAGTTCCCCATGCAGTCTCTCTCCATTCATCATCTCCAAGAAATATGCCTTTTTGTCCATCTTTTGTTGAATCATCAGGTTCCCAAAATTTTTTGGTAGGCAAAAGCTATTTGGAATGGAAAAAAATATTGTATTTAAATTTTATTCTAATTACAAAGAGCTAAAACATAGAGGAAAGTAAACTTACCACCAATAGGCACAAGTTAGTTTTCAATGCTAATGAAAATTCAGATGACCTATTTCTTAATTTGTCCAGTTAACAATCACTCCCCACTTGTGCTTAGATACTGGCTCTAGTAATTCTAGACCTGAAAAGTCGATTTCAGACTTTTCTACATTTTTCAAATCGTTTTACTGTCATGTGATATTTTTTATAATTTTTTTCAAAAGACTTACTAAATTTCTTAATACAGTAATACAATAAAAATATCTAAACAAATGATTAAAATTTTTCCTTTACTTCCAAGTATTGCCCTTGGATCACCTACTATCCTACAGCTTCAATGATAGAAAATTTTCATTCTTACTTCACAATGCAATGGAGGTGAACTTCACAATTCTTCCTAGGTCCTCAATACTAACAATCTATTGATCCCAAATCAGGAAGCTATGGGATGGCAGAAGAGACACATAGAAAAGACCCTTAAATACTTTTTGAGGTAACAATGTCAAAGCCCTGTGCCCTATCCTATACTGTTAACATACACAAGCATACAAAAATTGTGTTGATAGAAGCATTCAATAATTCAAAATGTACATTTGGCCAATTCCTAATGAGACTTTAACGTTCATCCAGGTCTCCCCTCTCTACCTTTCCTGACACTCAGAGAAGGCAAACTGAGGATATGTTTGTTTGAAAAGAACAGACTGGTTTCTAAAACATGCATTTGACATTTAAATAAGCATTTGTAAGACACCCATCCCTCTCAGCCCATAATTAGGTCCTCATAATCAAACCTGTATATACTTCTATTACTACACTTATCACACTAAATTACCTGTGTTTGCCTCCTTAAGGGCCTGGTGACCTTATCTTCAGAGAGCTCACAAATATAAACTAACCATAATAAAATGAACTTAGGTGAAACCTGACTTGGGTCTGAGAGATAAGACTGTATGTCTGTTGGGGGTTTAAAGTGTGAATGTAAGGTGGGGAGGACACAAGAAATTATGAACAGAGGCACAACTTGAGAAAATGCAGTTTGTAGAATAGGGTGTGAGATGGAGGAACAGATGTGGCAGCTGATGTTGTTAAAGCTATCTAGACAGACTATGAGGAACCTCAAAGACACGCTAAAGAAATATCAATAGTATATTACATTGAAGCAACAGGGACTCAAGAGAGGATGGCAGAAGAGTGACACTGTGTTTCAGAAAACAATTCAAGTTGTAAGTTCTAAGAATAATGGATATTCTAGACTAGAGGCAAAGAAATCGTTAAGGAGAATTACAACAAAGCCAAGATGACAAGAACTGAAACAACTGGCAGAAAGAACTGAGAAAATAAAATGGGTTTCAGAAACATTCAGGAGAGTCAACAGAATATGAATAAAAATAAGGGGAGGTCTGGGACTCCCCTGGTGGTCCAGCAGCTACAGCTCCAAGATCCCAATGCAAGGGGCCTAGGTTCGATCCCTGGTCAGGGAACTAGATCCCACATGCCGCAACTAAGAGTTTGCATGCCGCAACTAAAAAGTCCTGCACACGGCAATGAAGATCCTGCATGCTGCAACTAAGACCCGACACAGCCAAATAAACAAATAAATAAATATTTTTAAAAATAAGGGGAGGTTGATAAAAAGAATAAAAGTTTAAAATGTGGGTAATGAGGTAAATGATACTACTGACCAAAACAGAAAAAAAAAACCAGGATAAGCAGCTTTAGAGGGAGGAGGGAAAATTCAATTTGGGCATATATCCCGAGGATCTTTTGCTAAACTAAATACTGTTAATTTTACTGCTATTTTAAGAAAGAAAACTTTTTGCATGTTAGGATCTTCCTGAGCTGCAAATGATTTGTATTATAGACATTTTCTTTACTTATTTTTATTATTTTCAAAGACTTTATTTACTTATTTTGGCCACGTTGCATGGCTTGAGGGATCCTAGTTCCATGACCAGGGATCTAACTTGTGCCCCTGCAGTGGAAGGGCAGAGCCTTAACCACTGGACCATCAGGGAATTCCCTAAAGTACAGACATTTAAAACAATAATCTGCTCTAATAAAGATCTCGGTAAAATACAACCTCTGTTGCTGCGATTTTTAAAAATCTCACTATAAAAGTTTCATGAAAATATTCAAACAAAATGTAAATCTGATAATACAGTACTAAAACACTGCACTTGATATATTTAAATAATTGAACATTTATTCATAGTAAAACCCAAGTTAATCCCTTTGAAGTACTGTATAAATAAGCCATTTCAGGCAGAAGGAAATGGCTCCTGAGCAAATAATGCTTTTATCCCACACTTCATAAAGAAAAATGTTTTAATAGCAAAATAAGGATAACAAATAAGAAATCAGAAATGAAGTTATAACAACTTAGTAGAAGCATTTATTACAGACATAGAAGCGGCTGAAACAAACTAATCTTCTGAGGTAAAAGAAATAATAGAATCTTTTTGAGGGGCCTATTCCAGTCTTTTGGGATAAGATTCCATGCAGTACAGTAGTAGTTCATAGATCACTGCTTTGACACCCAAACTGTAAAACTGGGGGCGGGGGGGAGTCTATGTCAAGCACTTACCCAGTGTGCTTACTTTCTGCCAGGCACTGGGCTATGAATGTCTCTTCATTTTGCAAACATTTATAAGTTATCACGGACCGGCAAACAATTTAGTAGTTAATAAAATTAACACTTTTCCTAACAAAGGCCCTTATCACCATTCTAGAAACAGCTGTGACAGTATAGACACTGATTTCAAATATTTTTAGAGAAACTACTGGCTTGTGACCAAGAATTAAGTTAAAATGGACTAAATATAGGGGGAGGCAACAATTCAGGATATCCAGGATAGAACAGTTAAAAAAAAAAGAAAAGATTAAGTGGTACAAAAGTTGGAATAGCAATAAAAGTAGTGTTTTGCCCCTGGAGACTCTTTTACTATAGTAGAAATGGGAGAGCACAAAAACAAGGGCTAAGAGATCTTGAAGATCTGTAAAACATATTATCCAATACTGTTTCAAATTAGTTCCCTAATTCACAAAAGCTCTAAACCAAGGTCAAGCAACTCAGTATTTCTTATCAACCTACTCCTCCATCATTCCAACTCAGAAATGATTGGGTGGACATACAAATTCATCCCTCCATTATCCACCAGTTTATTAGTTCTTTCCTTCAAGAAGCACTTATGGCTTGCCCTTTTCCATCTCCAAAGAAATCAGTCAACATGATAGTATACTACCGCAAAATAATTATTAAAATTCCTGCTAGAATTTATACTATGAGGTGCATTTACACTTCAGATTTTTCTAATACAAATTGTTATGTAAGGGCTTCCCTGGTGGCGCAGTGGTTGAGAGTCCGCCTGCCGATGCAGGGGACACGGGTTCGTGCCCCGGTCCGGGAAGATCCCACGTGCCGCGGAGCGGCTAGGCCCGTGAGCCGTGGCCGCTGGGCCTGTGCGTCCGGAGCCTGTGCTCCGCAACGGGAGAGGCCACAGCAGTGAGAGGCCCACGTACCGCAAAAAAAAAAAAAAAAAAAAAAAATTGTTATGTAAAATCACCAAGTCAACCAAATTAATATAATCCTAAGAATTAAAAGAACTTGAAGGCTCTATGTCTACATTATAGTGTTCATATAACATCCAAACTGGGACACTTCTGAGAAAGGGAGTGCTATTAACAATTATGCCACGAAAACACGTATCTGGACAGTCTGGGCAAATTAGGATGTAAGGTGACTCTATTTACAATGGAAGTTCATAAAAGATAGGCAGGCATAGATGCTAATAACCAAGTGTGTAGAACAACAGCCACAAGAGAACTCCAGAATGGTGCTTTTCCAGACTTTAATCTTTTCCGTTGATGAAAGATATCAATACTTAATGTTTTCAAATCATACTACTTCCCCAAATCTTCTACATTCCCAATATCCCTTAATATCAGCAGCAAATATTATTAGATGTCATCACTCCCAATGGGAAGCAGTACTGTAAACAGTCAAGGCACTCAAGAGTTCCAACTGCTGTTCAAGCACTGTTACTTGGTATTGGGCCAGTTAAATAACTGTTCTGAGCCTCAGTTTCTTCATCTGTAAAGTAAGGATAATAATAAAGCTACTGTTATAGAGTTTTCTATGAGGCAATAATGAAATAATATAAGTAAACTACTTAGAACAGCATCTAGCACGTGGCAAACATACATATTACGTATCTTCACTACGAAAAGTATGAATCCTTTAAGATTCTAAAACATGAGTAACATGCTGGCCAGCAACATTTAATTGGCTGATTATTTTAAATGATTATAGGAGTATTCATTACAAAAATCTTGTCTATAGCTGTTTGCCTTCTTTTTAAATTTGAGTATCCTGGGGGGATCATGAAACTACACTACTTACATCAATAAAAAAGTTGCCTAATAAAGTCACATTTTGCATAAGGAAACAGAATCAGAAGCTAAATAAACTATCCAAGATTACATGTAAGATTACATATATAGCTAGTAAGTGGCAGCATTAGGAGCTGAAACCATAACTGTTTAATTCTAAAGCCCATTTTCTTTACACTTAACTACCACAGAAGATGGTTCTTTCCAATCATAGTCTAACTCATCAATATTTCTAAAAATATTCAGTTATTAGGCCACGACTAGCCATAATGAAAAAAATAAAACAGTTCAAGATGTTATCAGGATATTCAGACTATATAATGTGGGAATTCATTAGAGTGGATAAAGTTTATGATAGAATGTCTAATATAGGGATTTATAGACATTGGCGATAATCAGCTATTTAAAACAGCTGATTTCCATTCCAGTTATCCCTAACAGCTCAGATCAGAGCTAGAGCATTTGGGAGGTATATGTGATTCATACAAAAAGCTATTCTTATTACTACCTTCAAAGAAGTCAGTCTTTGTCACTAGTGATATAGCACTAGTGATAGATCTGAGAGAAATACATAGTACTAATGATAGATCTGAGAGAAAACAGAAGTCTCCTTACTCTTCTCTCCAGTACATTTTCCACTTCACCATACTACCTGGGATCTTAGTACATAAATTTTCTCTAATGTTTTCTTTAAATAGTACTGTGTCAGAAAAGAAAGGAGGGAGCTTTATCATACTAAGCTATGAAAATACTCCCCCAAAACACATTAACTCAGTGATTTAAAGTTAAATTCTGGGTTCCCTAAAGAATTTCAGGCAGGAGCCTCTTTTTCCATACACACACACACACAAAGTTCCTGTTTAATTTTTATATATAAAAATAAAGGTATGTGTCTCTGCAGTATAGTTTTAAAACACCACACTAATGAAGCTGAGTTCAACCGCCTATGGGTTAGCTTTGTTCTTTTTAAGCCATGTGACATAACACAAACTGTTAGGCCTTTTGACAAAAATGTGCTACGGAAAAAATTGGAAAGGATGAGTTTATGAATGGATGAATACAAATCTGTTCCTACTCTGGATGAACAACTAGAAGAAACCGCCCTTCTGATGATGAGTCAGTAAAAGCTATCATGATCTACATAACCCAGTACATTTGAAAATAACCCTGTATGTAATGCAGTGCTTTGTACATTATAGATTTACAGCAACTTAAGACATAATAAGTAAAGCTTTATCTTTAAAGAAAAAGTCAAGATAGGGCAATATATAAGAAAAGGATGTCGCATTAAAAAAAATAAACAAGCAATTTTAGAAAACTCAAGAGCCAGAAACTCAAGGCTGCTTTTAGGTTATTAAAATGAATGAATTCTGGGATAAAACAAAAAACCTCACCTGTCAGGAAAGGAGGAGAAGACTGGTGAGAGAGAGACAGGCAAAGAAGGAAATCCCAGAAGGTTCCCTGCTGCCTGCGAGATGAGGAAAGATAGAAAGGCTTGTGGGAGAGAGAACCCAGAGACAGAAACCTCAATAGGTTTCTTAGCTATCTCTTAGAGGTAACAGAATTAGTTGGTAAACTGTTAAGAAAAAAATTTAATTAGTGAGTAACAGCTTATTTAAAAATACATTTTTAATAGATGAAGGTCACAGAAGCACTGACCTGCTGCTACCTGCCAAAAAACCAGACAGCCTAACCCTAGCCATTTTTACTCTGCATATCTGACATTCCCATTAAGAAAAGCCTAGATTTAAGCTTGGATCATTTAACATGCTATTAAAACCAGCCTCTCTTCTCCAAAAACCTCAAATACCCCTCCCTCCACCCCCCAAATACCTAAACTCTCTCAACTACTGTTTCTGATCACGACATTTTTTTTTTAAACTGCCAACATGTCTTTGGGTTTATCAAATACTACTTAAAAAGGGAGGGGAAAAAAAGAGCCAATTTGTAAATACATACACAGTGTAGATCTGCAAAGTAAAGCGTCGTGGGGTCTAAACAGAATCAAGGTAAGGGTGTGACTTTATCTGGTCTTTAAGAAAATCAAGTTCAAGTTTGTCACAGACTAGGCTGAAGCACTGTTCAAACCTGCTTTTAAGATATGTTATTCTGCTTTCTAAAGACCAAAGAAAACAAGTAACAGGGAAAAAAAACAAAAGCCCTTTTCAACTGCTTCTCTTTATTCACCCATAGTGTAAATAATGCCTAAGCCGCCACTGCACCGCAGTGAAGCTACAAGGTTCTTTTTTAACTAAAAAATTATTCCCTCTCTCAAATTTTCTTAGGGCCCAGAGTTTTACCTTAAGCGCTGGACTAACAAGTTTACTTTGGCAATACTTATGCTTAAGCACCTTAACTCACCCTTAAATCAGTCCTCTGAAAATGACAAACTCTTTGGAAAACGCTGTTCTGAAGAAGGGGAGGGTTAGCTAGCTGCAGGGTGCCCTCTTGTGGCCCAGAAGAGTGACTGGACTCTTTTTCTGCATCTGAAGAGCACAGCATTGGATGGAGTGAGTCTCATGAAGGTCTACCAAAGTAAAATAATCTCCAGGAGCAAGCGGTTAATTACACATCTTAGGTCTGTTCACGGTTATTTTCTATTATCAAAGTCCACACTATGTTAGTACTACAGAACATGACAAAACAAAATGTGACCGCAAGGTTTTCATAATCAATTAAAGTTTTCTAAATATTCATTAGGTATATGGAAAACTAAGTAGTTTTGATGTCTTAAATTATGTAATGGTGAGGTTAAATGGGATGCCCCAATGAAAATTCACAGATTAACAGGACTGATAAAAGCCAAAATTTTAGAGTGCCCACTGTGCCCTAGTCATTCAAAGCTAACAATCTACAGAGGAGACTAATATAAAACAAATAAACTGTAACCAGTAATATAATAAAAGTATGTACAAAGATCCATGAGAAGTCAGATGAAGAATTAATTTTACTGCAGATATCAATGGGACAATAAAGAGTCTTTTTCAGTAGAGTCCTGCAGAGGATTAGAAGTTTATTAAGCAAACAATGAACAAGGAGAAATTTTTGTAAGAAAGAACAGTGAACAATTAAGTGTGGCTAAAGCAAACATAGCATACATATATAAAACAGCAGGACAAAGATCAAGGAAGGCTCTTTTCTGATCAAAGTAATTATGGTCCATTACCAAAATAGAAGACATTATCAGGTCAATCAAATCAACTAGACACAAATAACCTCACTAAAATTACCGCTAAAAGTTAAAAAAAAAAAGCTAAAAATCCCACAACCACAGATTTTAAAAGCCCACATCATTTGGAAGATATAACCACTATTTTCAAGGAGATTTATGGTTAAAAAACAAGTCTCAATGGCTTAAATAATCGAAGTGAGGTATACATTCTTAGTATTCATAAATATTTACCTCTCCCATTCCCCGAGATTCTAATGCAAGAGCTTGAAAATCATGATTCATTTCATCCACAGATCAAACCTGTTAAATAACAAAAAGAAACATTAGTAGAAAGAAAAATTTGAACAACAGACTGCATCAACTATTTTTATATTACACTGCTGCTATTACTGATGTTACAGCATGAGCTGAGATGGACAAGAATCCATTTCTCTATAAAGACAGGTTTTCCTAAATAGAGCACCACAGTAATCTACACTAAAATTTGTGGGAAACCTGGGGTCAACGGTTCCTGGATTATTCTGTGTGCCAAAAGAAACCCGTACTAGTTTCCTGCGCAAAAGAAAAGAAGTGAGCTCACGTACTAAAATACAGTTACCTTTTTTTTTTTTTTTTTTTGGCCATGCTGCGCCGCACGCGGGATCTTAGTTCCCGGACTAGGGATTGGATACCTGCTCCCTGCCGTGGAAGCGTGGAGTCTTAACCACTGGACCTCCAGGGAAATCCCCAGTTATCTTCTTTTAAAAAAAAATGTTGTAATTCCTATTACAAAATTATTACTTTGCACTACTTCTTTAAGATTTCTCAAAATTTCTCAGAATTTCATTATTTGTGGATCTTATAACAATGATAAAAAAATTTTTTAAAGTGGTGATCCAGTTCTACCTCAAAGCAACATATAATCTGCTGTGGGAGTAATTATAATATTCAGAGGTTTCCTTAAGAATAATTCCTTTCCCTACAATAATCAAAACAGCATGGAAATGGCACAAACACATACATCAATGGAACAGAAGAGAGCCCATAAATAAACCCATGCACTTACGGTCAATTAATCTATATAACAAAGGAGGCAAGAGTATACATGGAAAGAAGACAGTCTCTTCAGCAAGTGGTGCTGGGAAAACTGGACAGCTACATGTATTATAAAACAATGAGATTAGAACATTATCTCATGCCATATTAAAAAAAAAAAAGCTCAAAATGGATTAAAGACCTAAATGTAAGACTTGAAATCATAAAACTCTTGGAAGAGAACAGAGGTAGAACACTTCTGACATAAATCGCAGCAATATTTTTTGGATCTGTCTCCTAAGACAAAGTAAAAGCAAAAATAAACAAACGGGACCTAATTAAACTTAAAAGCTTTTGCATAGCAAAAGAAATCATCAATAAACTGAAAAGACAACCAACAGAATGGGAGAAAATAATTGCAAATGATATGACTAACAAGGGGTTAATATCCAAAATAAACAGCCAATACAACTCAATTAAAAAAAAAAAACCCACCCCCAGCCAAAAAAAACACACACCCCAATCAAAAAATGGGCAGAAGACCAGAATAGACATTTTTCCTGAGAAGAAATACAGATGTCTAACAGGCACATGAAAAGATGCTCAACATCACTAATTATTAGAAAAATGCAAATCAAAACAACAGAGATATCACCTCACAACTATCAGAATGGCTGTCATCAAAAAAATCTACAAATAACACAGGACTTCCATGGTGGTGCAGTGGTTGGGAATCTGCCTGCCAATGCAGGAGACAAGGGTTCGATCCCTGGTCTGGGAAGATCCCAAATGCCGCGGAGCAATTAAGCCCGTGCGCCACAGCTCCTTAGACTGTGCTCTAGAGTCTGCGAGCCATAACTACCGAAGCCCGCGTGCCTAGAGCCTGTGCTCCGCAACAAGAGAAGCCACCGCAATGAGAAGCCTGCCAACGCAACAAAGAGTAGCTCCCGCTTGATGCAACTAGAGAAAGCCAGCGCGCAGCAACGAAGACCCAACGTCGCAATCAATTAATAAAAACAAGGGCCAGAAATTCCCCTAAACTTGATGAAAGCAAAATCTACGGATTCAAGATGCTCAGTGAGGGGCTTCCCTGGTGGCGCAGTGGTTGAGAGTCCGCCTGCCGATGCAGGGGACACGGGTTCGTGCCCCGGTCCGGGAAGATCCCACATGCCACGGAGCGGCTAGGCCCATGAGCCATGGCCGCTGAGCCTGCGCGTCCGGAGCCTGTGCTCTGCAACGGGAGAGGCCGGAACAGTGAGAGGCCCGCGTACCGCAAAAAAAAGATGCTCAGCAAACCCCAGGCAAGATAAACAGGAAAAACAAAAACGAGACCCCACATCTACGCACATCATAATAAAAGTGCTGAAAATCAAAGAGAAAATCCTGAGAGCAGCGAGAGGAAAAACATTACAAAAAGGGGAAAAATGATGAGTGACCACTGACTTCGCACTAGAAACAATGGGGACCAGAATAAAAAGGACAGACTTTAGAGGGCTGAAAGAAGAAAAACGCTAACCTAGAATTTTTATCTGATGGAAATCTCCTTCAAGAATAAAGGCTAAAAGACATTTTTAGATAAAAGGAAAATAAAATTTGTTAAACAGACTTCCACCTCAGAAAATCCCTTAAAAAAATTCTTAGGCTAAAGGAAAAGGGTACCAGATGGAAACTCAAATCAGGAAGGAATTAAGAGCACCAGAAATGCTAAGTATGTGCATAAGTACAAAGGACTAGTTTTTCCTCTCAATTTCTTCAAAACACATAAGCCCATGTAAAGCAAAAATTTTATTATGAGTTTGATAACATATGTAGATGAACCAATTTACATGTACAACCAATACCTACTATAAAAAATATCTCTAGCCATACCATCATGACACCTAGTGATTTAAAACAAAACTCAGTTTGAGATCAAAATACTCGTTTATCACACAACATTATACAGTTGGCCCTCTATATCCATGAGTTCCACATTGGCAGGTTTCATCAATCAGGGATCAAAAGTATTAAAAAAAAAAATTCCAGAAAGTTCCAAAAAGCAGGGAATTAAATTCCCTGAGGGCTGGTAATTATTTATCAATACATAGCACTGACATTGTATTTACAACTATTTACAAAGCATTTACATTGTATTAGGTATTATAAGTAATCTAGAAATGATTTAAAGTATACCCTAGTATGCACACAGGTTATATGCAAATGCTACACCATTTTATACAAGGAACGTGAACATCCTCAGATTTTGGTATTGGGCTGGGGAGGCACCTGGAACCAATACCCTGCAGATACTGAGGAACAACTGCACATCCTTAAATACATATATAGTTTGGAGGGGCCCCCAATTATCTGATTAAGTAAAGGAATCTTAGTCCAAATCTGTCCTACACTTCTCAGTCACGCAATCAAAGTTCTACATCTCACGACACAATTCATTCTAATGTCTAGTATGGTCTGCTCAAACCATCTTTGATTTCCCTTGTTTCTTTAAAATTTCCTAAATTTGGGCAGCGTCCATTTTATTTTTCTGTTTAAATAATTCCTAGGGTCTCCATATTGCCCTAGACTCGATGTCCTTTATATTCTTTTTCTTAAGATGATTTACATTTGTGATTTCACTTTCTTTAAACCTTACATTTTATAGACCTTGTATTTTCTAGATTTCCCATCCCATTACAGCCTCAACTTCTTCCAAGCATCAACTGCTTCCCAAACCTAATGGCCAATCCTTTGAAAGCTTTGAGATACTGCTGACATGTTATCAGGAATCATGTATTGATACTTTCAATCACCTAAAGAGGTGTTCTAATTTCTTAAGAATGCTTCAAATTTAAATCCTACCAACTTGACAATGCAGCCATATAATTTTGAGTTCATAATTCAATTTATGAACACACACTAAATGATATTAAGCCCTGAAATCTGGGCTCAACATACAAAGATCACATCAATTACAGTCATTAAAAAAAAAATCTCCCATGTGACATCTTATTTACCTGTATCCTCTGAGGACAGACTGTCCTTATTAAGAATTATTCCACTAGGGCCAAAAACATAAGATTCTTATTATTTAGGATGGAAATAGTTCTAAAATGGATTCATTATTCTGCAATCCTGAAGAAAGAATGGACAAATTTTATATCTAAGATAATGTGGTAGAGTACAAAGAGTATGTGATTTTAATTCAGAATATGAGAGTTCGAGTTTTAACTTTTGCCCGTTGTCCAACCTCTAAATCTTACTTATCTGTTGTGAAGATCAAACTAGATAATGTATCCAAAAGTGTTTTGTGAGCAATTAATAAAAAGTGCTAAACAAATAACTAGTTACTATTAAGATCATTACATCCTACTCGAGAAAGAACTGATACTTCCTGAGACTCTTGGGGTGCTCAATGTTTTGTGTTTCTTGTATGCTTCTGTTAGTATTTCAGCCTCCTGCCTTGTCAGGTTAAATATCACTTGACTTGAACATACAGTATCCCTTCTGACCTTTCTAATTAGGTTGCTTTTAATTTGTAGTAATCTGTAGCCTCAGATGAGTGTGGTAGACTTGTAAGAGTAAATAAGCTCTAAGAAGGAAACTACCTCCAACAAACACAAAAACACATTCTAAAGTTACAATCCTTTCTTAGGAAAGCAATTTGGCATCATATATACAGGTTCGTACATCTTGAGCCCATCTCCCTAACTTTGAAAATCAATCCTAAAAAGAAAACCTAAATACAAAAAAGTTTTATGTACAAAGATGTTTGTAGCAGTGTTGCTTGCAGATCCTGAAATTATAAGCTGCATAACTGCCTCACAATATTTAAGTGATATAACACATCTATAAAGTATAGTGTAGCTATTAAAAATATCATAATTTTTAGTTTATTACAATAAATCTGTATAATCTATGAATGAAAGAAAGGAGATTTTTATTAGGAAAAAAGGAGTAGACTTAAGAAATCTTCTCAGGCAGTGTCTTATTTAGTTAAACATGCACTTACCATGTGATCAAGCTATGTGCATCCAAGGCATTTACCTAAGAGAAATGAAGACTATGCCCACATAAAGTCCTGTACCTATTTAGAGCATCTTTATAATGGAAATGACAGAAACGCCTCTACACAGATGACTGGATAAACACACTGTTATGCCATACGATGGTGTACTGCTCATTGATAAAAAGGAGCGAACAGTGCCACAACAGGGATGAATCTTCAAATGTGGAATAAAAACCTTCACACAAAAGAATGCGTATTGTGTGATTCCAAAATGAATCAGTAGTATCAAAAAGCAAATCAGTGGTTGCTTGGGGTTGGGAAGCACAGAGGATTACCTGAAAAGAAGTACTTCTGTATATTAATTCTGGGGTTGTTACATTAGTGTATAGATTGATTGGTATTGGTGAACCATATACTTTTTAGTGTATGTAAATTAGACCTCGATAAAGTTGATGTTTTAAAAGATGACTGTACAACATGAACTGAAATTATGATAAAACTAAAGAGAGCAAAACAATATGGTATTGGTACAAAGAGAGACAAAGAGAGGGACAGAACAATAAATTCGAGAAACTGAAAAAAAAAAAAAGAAATCTTCTCAGGAATAAAAGCATCAGAGCTTTACCAAAGCCTCTTCTTTGCTTACTTCTACATTTTCATCCGTGGTCCAAACAGATAAGGTAATAAGGTAAAGAAACTCTGGATAAATGCGAGAGGTATCTTAGCTATATGGATCCACATACTTTTGTGGTGAATCATGCCCTAGTGCAGGGGTCAACAAACTTATTCTGTAAAGAGCCAGACAGTATACATTTTAGACTTTACAGGCCATATGGTCCCTCAACTTCTCAACTGTGCATCTGTAGCACAAAAGCAGCCATAGACAATAAGAAAATGAGTGAGCACGAATGTGTCCTAATAAAACTTTATTTATGAACAGTGAAGTCTGAATTCCATATTTTTTCATGTGTCACAAAATATTATTTTTCTTTTGATTTTTTCCCCCAACCATTAAAAATTCTAAAAGTCAATTCTAGAGAGCAGTTCAAACAAAAACAGTTGGTGGGCCAGATCTGGCCTGTAGGCCAAAGTTTGCTGACCTCTGCTCTCGTGCATTTACTCTCGACTGTTCCACAAAAAATCAAATGCAGATAATTCACTCTCAAACTCGAGCAGACCCAAAGTTAAGCATCAGGGCTTTGCTTTCAACCTTTTCATTTATACTCTCACCATGTACATTTTTTATTTTAATAATGAACGGGAATTTCATATTACGTTTAATGGAGGTTATTTTATTATTTTCTTTCAATGACCAGGGTGGGTTATGGGGAAAAGACTTTAAAAACAAGATAGGGGCTTCCCTCGTGGCGCAGTGGTTGAGAGTCCGCCTGCCGATGCAGGGGACACGGGTTCGTGCCCCGGTCCGGGAAGATCCCACATCCCACGGAGCGGCTAGACCCATCAGCCATGGCCGCTGAGCCTGCGCATCCGGAGCCTGTGCTCCGCAACGGGAGAGGCCGCAACAGTGAGAGGCCCGCGTATCACACACACACAAAAAAAGACAAAACAAAACTCACAAAGCAAGACTCAAGCTCAGCTTTTCAGTTTAAGGTGTTATTTATTTCAACTATGAGAACGCAAATGGAGGAGAAAGTAGGCAAAACAATGAGATACAAAGAAAATAAACACTTTCGATTCTTCTGCAATGACCTTCATATTAACCATAATGAAACTGCAGGGGTGGGGGTCACACATATGCCACTAAGGACTCTTAAAATTTCTGCGCTGGTGTCACCTGATGGCAAGGGAAAAGAATCTGGACATAATTTAACAACTCTCCCCTGCGTGGTTAGACCTAAGGAAGAAAGAGAACAATCTCTTCTTTCAACAAGCAATGGAGTATCTAGCTATCAGTTATATAATACTGACCTGACTAGTTCCCTTGAAGAAAATGTATCCCAGAATTACAGTACACACTATACTGCTTGGGGGTGTAAAGTCTGTCTTCATTGTTTTTTTTTTTTTTTTTGTCTGCATTATTAAGCCATGAAGTTTTCCAATATTATTTCCTTAAACAATTAGAATTTGCTAATATAGAAAATACATAATAGAAACTTTTCTATGGACAAGACCATGTGTAATCTTGAGGTAAATTTAAATTAAAAAGTTAATAGTTTTGGGGGCTTCCCTGGTGGCGCAGTGGTTGAGAGTCCGCCTGCTGATGCAGGGGACATGGGTTCGTGCACCAGTCCGGGAATATCCCACATGCCGCGGAGCGGCTGGGCCCGTGAGCCATGGCCGCTGAGCCTGCGCGTCCGCAACGGGAGAGGCCACAACAGTGAGAGGCCCGCGTACCGCAAACAAACAAACAAACAAACAAAAGTTAATAGTTTTTGAGGTTATGATGTTTCTTAGCAAAAGAGTGTCTTATTAAGTTCTAAAATTTAACAGTATTAGTTAATTTTTCTGTAGACAACATTACTAATTATGTGAGAAAAACAGATCAAGTACTTCAAATAACAACTTGGTTAAGTTTTGTGGGTTTTCATATTTACTAATGCGTAAGCCAAAAGGTTTACAAATAGTTGGTGTAATGAACCAAGAATATGCATTACTTTCTTAGGTAACATCTGATCCAATTCCTTACCATATGCCTACCATAAAAAATAGGTTGGGGGGCAAAAACCATTTAAAGCTACAATAAATGGTATTAAAGCACCAGCATATAACACCAATTACATTTTTATAGTTTTATAATTAGTTCTATTTTAAAGCCATAGTAGTAATTAAACTCTGGAGTTAAAGGGGCTAGGAACTGTGTCTTAGCCACCAAAATGCTCAATATATACTGAATGAAAAAAATCGTTCTATATTTTATGAAATGTAAATTCAGATCATGAAATCATCTAATATCTGGATAGTGACTGTTTATAAATGCCTTCATATATATGAATACACAATGCTCATTTTATAGAGACATAAACAAGACTTTTCCTCAGACTTTTTGTACAACTGAAGACATTTACCAAACATAAAATGAGTGCAACTTCCCATTGGCGCTACTTCTCCAAACTGGTCCTCTAATACCTAGAGGCTGCTGCTACCTCATGCATTCATTACAAAAACAACAAAATTACATGAAAACTGGGACTTCCCTGGTGGTCCACTGGGTAAGACTCCATGCTCCCAATGCAGGGGGCCTGGGTTCAATCCTTGGTCCAGGAACTAGATCCCTCAAGCGTGCCACAACTGAAGAGTCTGCATGCTGCAACTAAGAAGCCTGTATGTCCCAGCTAAAAGATCCCACATGCAGCAACAAAGACCTGGCGCACCCTAATAAATAAATATTTTTTTAAAAATTACATGAAAACTTAATTGATTCACATAAGTCAATACACACAAAGAGTAACTTAAGCTGCTTATAAAATATTCTTAGTAGTCATACTCTTTGGACTGTTTTTAGTGAACATAATCATTGAGCATTAGTGGTATCCATTGAAAACAGGTACTAAAGTCCTTAAGAATACCTTAGTCTCTTCAGCATAGTAAATCACTTATGCAAATTTTCCAACAAAATTCATTTGTTTAGCAATACCTTTTCTTATCCATATGACAAAGGTAAACGTAAATCCAGGTGTAAGTATTTCTGGCAGACCATTAGCCTTCACAGACTTAATATTAGAAGTCTCTAGGAACCACCATCAACACCTAGTAATCTGTTATTTATCTGGGGGTACAAATTGAATCACACACTTTTCTAGTGGTGCTGGACAAGTCACTCAGGTGGTAACTAAGCCAGGAACCATAAATATTTTTTTGATATTTGCTACTCATTTGTCCACGTACTTCATGGGGGAATTACATACTTGTTTTACCAGCATTAAGAACAGTACTGTATAACTGACTTGACTATATTAAGGAAAAGTCAAATTTTACATTTTGAATAAAACTTGGCAAAAAAAATGTGTTATCAATATACAGACTCCCAGAAACCAGAAATCTTCAAAGACTCTAGCTCAAATCTTCTAACTAAGATTAGAAATTAAGATTGTTTCAGCACCGGCATTAAGACATTAAATAAAAGTTAACCAAATAGTTATGTGCAAGAATACTTTAGCTCTTTGAGATCAATCTCAGATATCATATTTCTCAAGGAGATTAAATAGGGTAAATATATACTTACTTAATGCAAATATAAGACAAGGTTTTTTTTTCCCCTTAGAATTCTCTCAAAGGCGAATCACCATATATTTGAGTCCTTACAAAGTCTCTTGTATTACAAGGCATTCTCTCAATTGGTTTAGTTTAAGAAATAAAATACTGCTTATGGAAATTCTTTTTTTTCTTTGAGAACAAAATACTGTTTAGAGAAGATCTACACACTAAAACAACCTCAATCAATGCTAGTTTTTCATGCTTTTACATATCACCTGAGAGAAGTAGGTCAAATAACTTAGATGGAAATGAAGATAATTATTAGATAATGCAAAGTGGCTCTAATGCGTCCAAGATACATGTGAAATGTCCAAGATATATCATGAAGTGAGTCCCCCAAAAGCAGTATTTCTAAATTAATGTTCTTATATGTAATTTAATATGCCATCACCCTAAAAGTGGAACAAGCAGACATTATATGCCTCATGATATAATGTAATACAAAACAGTACCACCAATGAAGAATTACTGCCTAAAAAAACCCCCCAGTAAACATCAATCTAATAATAAAGCTGCTAGATCTAAATACTGATTTATCAGAAATATGAGAGAGAGAGAGAGCAAAGTCAATAGATAACACAAGGAAGCAATCGCCCAATCTAGAATACGGAAAAAAGAAAAAATTCACCTCATTTCACTATCAATGAAATTTTTAAAAGAGGAGGAGAGGGAGAACTATTATATACACTAAAAGACTTAAAAGTCAAATACATTGTATAAACCTTGCTTGACTCCTGATTCTAACAAACCAACTATAAAAAAACTTTTTAGAAAATCAGGGAATTCTAGATATAGAATGGGTATTAGATGATATTAAGGAATTTTGTTAGCTGTGATAATAGCAAGAAGATTGCATTTTTTAATAAGTTCTCATCAGTAAGAGAATTTATGCTTAAACTGGCTACTGTCTGGGATTTGCTTTGAAATATTCAAAAAAGTAAAATATGGGTATAAAGATTTCACACACTGTTGAATATGGATGATAGATCTCCAAGGGTGTACTGTACTATTCTACTTGTGCTTGAAAATTTCCATAAGTTTAACAAAATAACAATATGACAAGCAGCCATGTGAAGCAGGTGGTATTTAAGCTGGGCCCCGAAGGATAGGTACAATTTGGACACCCCCTCCACCACACACACACACACGCGCACACACACACACACTTTTAAACAAAACATTTATAAACTGCAACTTATAAAGTGGGTTACTCTCCAGAAAGTTAACTGACTTATGGTCCAAGCTGTTGTTTAAACCTAACATCACTTATTATTTCAACCATATTTTTGACAAGTAGTATATGAAATTTAAAAAAACAAAACAAAACATTTCCAAATGAGCATAAACCTCCTTGCACTAATTTCTATCAGACACCATCCCCCAAAGAGAACAAGAGAATGTACTGAGCACTTGATTTTATGCCAGAGACGATACTAGGAACATTATATTTAATTCTCATTACAATTCAGCAAAGTAGGTATTGTATACCTACTTTACAAATAAGGAAATTGTGGTCAATTTCCCTACCGTAATAGACAAAGCTACTAAAATGGCAGAGGATTCAACACCATCAAGACTTCAAAAGCTCCATGCTCTTTTCTATACCAACCAAGCATAAACCATCACTCTGTTCCCCAACCTTCCTTTTGCTAAACTATTCCAGTCCCCTGGACAGCTCTTTGCCATTTATCTCTTCATGTGCAGATCCGACAAATCCCTTAAAGTTTGGCTCAAATGCCACTTTCTCCATTAAAACCTCCTCCAAGTCATCTTTTTCTCAATTCTCATGGCATTTAATTTATATTTTTCAATGTATTAATATCATCTTATCCATCAGACTTTAAAACTTCTCTCAATCAGAATTATGATAGAAAAAACATGAACCACAATTTTGCACTTTCTGGTTATGCCAGTGTTCTGTGAAATGTTAACAGTCATGAGGAAGGAGACCAAAAGAAGGATACTAAATACTGTAATAGGGAGAGAGGGAAAATGATAATATTATCAACTATACACCCATTAAAAAGCATGAAATGGATACATTTACGCATACATGGAAAAAATTCTAGGATACTAAGTGAAAAGGCAAGGTGAAAACAGTGTTTCTATCATTCCACTTTTGTAAAACAGAAAACAATCAGAAAGAGTGACACAACCATTAACAGTGGTCACATCAGGAAAAGGGTATGCATGATTTTTATTTTACATTTTATAGTTCTATACTCTGAATATTTGCCATTTGTTACTTATATTTTTAAAATATTTAAAATATATACACGTTAAAAATCACTATAAACAAGTTAACTTGGAAATCAGTAGTCTTATATGGTAGAACTCAAATATACATACACCTATACATAAGAGAGGTTATCATGACTTATCAACAAACATAACAGAAAAACATCTTTTCAATAAATTAAGCATCACTTAAAAATATTCTCTGGAATTCCCTGGCGGTCCAGTGGTTAGGACTCAGTGCTCTCACTGCCATGGGCCCAGGTTCAATCCCACCCCTTATCTGTAAACTTTTAAGGGTTTTTAAGATGATATAAAGGAATTTACACATATACCCAATACCTACTATAGTAACTATCTCTAGCCACACCTTCATGAGACTTTGAGTTTAAAAAAAATCAAAATCCAATTTGTAGATCTAAATATTCTATCATCACCTTATTTAAAGGAATTACACTGTGGTCAGCACTTAGTTTTTTAAATCTAAGTTAGTTCTACCTTACTCTTTGATATATTTCTGCAAAGTGTTTAAAAAAAACAATGGAGCCAACCAAATCATACATTTAAACACAATATATTTGACAGTATGCTATAACAAACATGATTTACGTATTTCTAGCTTTCAAAGTATTTCATAGTATTGTTCTTTGTAAGTATTCTTTGACAAAAAGTTAGGAAAGAAGAGGTGAGCTGGTTTAAAAACAATTTACCATCACTCCCTACCACTCAAGACTATCACTGACCCGAATTCAGAAAATCCCAATGGAAGCCAAAATACTCCAGTTTCACACAGCAATGTGAATACATAAAATTAATCACTAGAGGAAGCTAACTCCAAGTCTGGTGCCCTGAAGGTTAATTATCCGGGGTAAAATACACCACATTAAAATCTGAGATGGATCAAAGATGTGCCCTTCTCAGTACACATAGTGAGGATCTGTAAATTGATCCTCAGGAAACTAAACGTGCTAACATTTTGGAAACACTTCATGTACTCCTCAGGGATATTAGCACCTCAATTTTAAGGTCACTGGTTCTCAAATCCTCACAGTACATCAGAATCTAGACAGAAGGTTTGAAAACTACTAACACTAAGATCCCACCTATCTAAGACTTATTTGAATTAGTCTGGGCAGGGAGAAAGGCACAGATTTTTATTAGCATTTTTAAGCTCTCCAGGCAATGCTTCCCTGTGCAGATAGGATTGAAAGCCTTACATACACCATACCACCTACAGCTAAGGGATATATTCACAAGCACCCTAATGGTTTTCCAATTAAAAAATTTTGTGTCATTCATCATGGTGTAACAGAAACAGAAACCAGAACCAAAAGATCTAGAATATGGTACCATGTTTGCCTCTAACTAGCTGAATGAACTCAGACCACTTGAACTCTCTGGTTCTGTTTCCCCATTTACAGATGAGAATAACAATGCTTCCTCATAAGGTTATTGTGCAGACTAAAATAGATAATATGTGAAATTGTA
The DNA here is from genome assembly GCF_011762595.2 of Tursiops truncatus. Taxonomy (NCBI): domain Eukaryota; kingdom Metazoa; phylum Chordata; class Mammalia; order Artiodactyla; family Delphinidae; genus Tursiops; species Tursiops truncatus. The sequence goes on along the minus strand of NC_047047.1, from coordinate 73,623,895 downwards.
ATATAAGTCCTTTCTAGAATATTAACTCATCATAATGAGTGAACATATTTTTTTCTGTTTAAGACTCAATATATAATCCTTTGACACAGTAATTTCTCTTCTGGTAATTTAACTTACATAAACAATAACATAAAAAGATGAACTGAATAATGGTATTTGCTGCAGCACTGCCTGCAGTGGTTCAAAAACAGAAAATGAACAACCTAAACTCGACAAAAATGCGTTAGCAAAATAAAAAGCCATACACTAAGTATTACAAGTTATTAAAGTTATATGTACTAATATAATAAAATATCCATGATATTAAATAAAAACACCAAGTTGCCTAAGGTGTGTAACCTGATCCCAGTTTTGTTTAACAAAAGAGGGGCAATGTATATATTTGTGTGGAGTATGAAAAAAATAAACATCTAACTTTGGTAGGAGAGGGGGTAGGTGTTGGTTTTATCTTTTTATATTTCTGTGTTGTAAGGCTTGTTGACATTAGCAAATGAAAGTTTTTTTAAAAAAGGTCCTATATTAATACAGTTTAAACACATTATAATTTAGAAGCTTTATCACAGTCAATAGAGTACAAGCAATCTTGTGCTATTTTCAGTTCAGTTTAGTACTAGGCTGAATGCCCAACAACAGAAGACTTGTCTAGAATGGCTACCTAGTAATTTTCAATTGTTACACAGTATCAATAGAATCAGTATGGCACCAAGGAGAAATAACTGAAGAAATGTTAATTAGGTTGTAACAGAGGACTAAAGGAAATCATTTGAGTTCATGGTCTGAGACAACTGGAAAAAATAAAAACCACTTTAAGCAGCAGACTTTAGTGCAGTTTTTAAAAGATTTTTTCTTCCGACAAAAATTTTCCAAAGTGTGTTCCTTAATCACCAATGCACAGTGTTCTTTAAAATAAGAGGTTTCTCGTCCAACACATTTAAGATATGCTGCTCCCCAGCACCCACTTGTTCTTTTGCAAGCTGAGTACATGGTCATTCTGGAATTCATTCTCTGTGATAACAGCATAGTAAAGGCTCTGAGAAGTCCCACAATTAAAACTGTTTAACTGGGAATTTCCTGGCAGTCCGGTGGTTATGACTCTGCGCTTACACTGCTGAAGGCCTGGGTTCCATCCCTGGTTGAGGAACTAAGATCCTACAAGCAGCACAGTGCGACATGCATGCATAAATAAATAAATCTGCTTAACTTTAACCCAGTATTATTGTAACTTTCTGTAAGCATGTTAACACAAAGCTGATTATTTTGAGAAGCAGCTATTTCTAGTCATTTCCAAGAAAAAAATGAACAAGTTATCTATTTCAACTTTCTTGAACTTTTGTCTAGGAAAAGTCATAACCTATGACGGTTAAAAGGTTTTAAAATGTTTAGTTCATGACAGGCATAATAAATAGTCTAAGAAAAATATTAGCTGTACAAATCTTTGAATTAAACAAATATGAGGAAATTTTTTAGGTGATGAATATGAATTGTGATTTTTTAAAAAGTTCCTCAAATATTCAAGAACAAGCCTTGAATTGGTGATCTGTTTCCCAATAACTTTAAAGTGATATGACCAAACCAATTTCCTAAAGACATAAAAGTTTAAAAAAAAAAAATTCTAAGTTGTTGCTTAGAAAACAACCAAAAACCAAACACCTAGACTGCAGTGTCTGAAAAGAGAAAACAAATCTATGTCAGTTTCAGGGAGTACTAAGTTATATGCCATAAAAAGTGTCTGTGGTAGAAATAGTCTTGAGTATAATCTAAATGAAATTTACTCTATATTCATTTAAATAAAAATTTTTGGAAGGAGGCACACCAAGTAACTCATAGGAAATGTACACAATAAAACAAAAACTAATCTTAGGAAAATAACTAAGCAAATACTAAATAACAAAAACAGTAAGAACTTTAACTTCTGAAAGACACGAAGATGGGGGGGTGACACAGCACATTACAAAAAATTTTCATTATCCAATTCCTTGGAGACATCCTTATTTCTAACACTAAGCTTTAAAAGAAATCTCTTATATGGGGTATTATAGAGAACACAGAGTTGTAATAGAAAATATGCTCAACAACTCTCTTCGCAGATGCAAGGTTTCAGAATCTCATTTTTTTAGAGTCAATCCCTGAAGGAAAGTCATGTGTCTAACTCCTCTAACACAATCCAGGGAAAGCGATTCACAGTAATTATGTTAAGGGTTGCTGGAAAATATAGTCTGAATCTTCCCAAGATGTAATCTTGGATCTCCAAAGTCTTCTTCAGAATTATTCAAATTAAAAAAGGCCCTGGATTTCCCTGGTGGCGCAGTGGTTAAGAATCCGCCTACCAATGCAGGGGACACGTGTTTGATCCCTGGTCTGGGAAGATCCCACATGCCGCGAAGCAACTAAGCTGGTGCACCAAAACTACTGAGCCCACGTGCCACAACTACTGAAGTCCTCGTGCCTAGAGCCCGTGCTCCTCAACAAGAGAACCCACGACAGTGAGAAGCCCACACACCGCAATGAAGAGTAGCCCCTGCTCACCGCAACTAGAGAAAGCCGGTGCACAGCAACGAAGACCCAACACAACCAAATAAATAAATACATTAAAAAAAAAAAAAGGCCCTTTAATCTCGTGTGCTGCTACCTGTATCTCCAATCAAATCTTTTCAATTCTCCTCCTTACCTCCACTTTAAGCTCTGCCATTCTCCCCTATCTGGGTCACTACACATACTAAACCCTCTGGCTAAATGCTACTACTTCACCCATCTCTTGACTAAATTAACTTTTCTAAGTCTTTTTATAGTCAACTTTACCTCTTCTGGAAAGCTTTTCCTGACCCCCTGCAGTGTCTACCTAAGTCCAGAGCACTTTTGCAACACCACCTCCAGTGGCACTTAGTGTACTGCACTGTGTAAACATGAGTTTAATCATCTTCCTCTCCACTGTAAACATAAGCTTATAGTTACAGTAAAACTATAAGAACAGGGATCACTGTACCACTAACATCTAAGGACAATCTGGCACATGATAGGCCTGCAAACCTCAAAAAATGAATGCAAGTTTCTGGTAGTCTAGCTTGATGAAATGATACAACTTAGAATACCCAGAGTAACAAATGGGCTGAAAGTCAGGTAATACTCCATGAGTATCTTCTCAACCAGACTTACCATAAAAATTAACAATTTATCTTTGGCAAGATCCTTGAATACTCCTATTTTTGCCAGTGTAGGAGCCAAATAATTTAGAGATTAAATGAAGGCACCTTTGGATGAAAAGCAATCAATTATATTTCAACTGCAAGGTGGTCTAAGAAAACATCTGTAGGCAAAACCTGGAGCTATCACCTTCTCTAAACTCCAAATCTTAATTCTGTTTATGTTAAATTGGTTTCAAATGACTCAGGTTTTGCCACATAAAGTACAACGTTTTGCATTAAATCATGCTAAAAGTGCTAATACTACATAGATGTTAAATAAATGACCTGGTCACCAAAATGGAAGACACAAGTAGCTCCTTCCTGTATACAATTCTTTGTTGGTATGTAACAAAGTCATACCATAGTCCATATTTTTCTCTACCAACAATGTGCCTCATTTGACTGCTTAGCAAAAGACCTGTACTTAGAGTCAGCCTGCCTCTGCCATTTATTTAGCTTTTTTTAACGTGAGAATGAATAAAACCATCTTATACATTAGTGAAGACTATCTCCTGCTGATCTCTTTCAGAAACAGTGCCTAAAATCAGAGATTACCACCTTGAGATCTAGAACTTGCTACTCTTGACATAAAATGTCCAGTAAAACTGAAACCACAAAGATTTCTCTAAAACTAGTCTCTCTACAAACTTTTTTTCTGGGGGACTAAAGGAAAAAAAGAAAAAAGTTAAACCCCCCCCATACTATTTTTTATGTATTCTGGTGGTTTTATTTTCCTAGGCAGGTATCGAATACGTGGTTTTGTAATGTCACTTTACAGTCAATTTCACCAAATCCCTTCCAGGAAGCAGATTTTTGGAGATTTTTATGGCCCAAATATACATATCACCCTAGGGAGGTGAAAATGGCTGCCTTCTTTTGCTGTACCATTTGCAGTCAAAGTATTCTGACACCCTAACTACCCCTTCTCCCTTCACACTTCTTCCCCCTTTTTGTATTTGGTAGCTACAGTGAAATTCTGGAATATATATATAAGGTGTACACAATCTAGATGTTTTCTAGTACTCTATAATCTTTTCTCGCTCCATAAGAGAATAGTAAGAGAATAAGAAGTGAAAATCTGTGATATGTAAACTGAAAATGGATGGGATTACAGAAGCTATATTTGCAGAGGTGGTATATACTAAAGAAACTATCTTTTTGCCAACATGCGTGAATAACCATCCCTTTTAACTTCTTTTTTTTGAATTTTTGAATTTTATTTATTTATTTATACAGCAGGTTCTTATCCCTTTTTAATTCTTTAATGCACTTTAGAAAAATGAGTCAGGCAAGGGCCAAACACAACTTTTCATTTTAAGAAAAATCAATGAGGGACTTCCCTGGTGGTGCAGTGGTTAAGAATCCGCCTGCCAATGCAGGGGACACGGGTTCGATCCCTGGTCTGGGAAGATCCCACATGCCGTGGAGCAACTAAGGCCCTGCGCCACAATTACTGAGCCTGCGCTCTAAAGCCCGTGTGCCACAACTACGTGCCTAGAGCCCGTGCTCCGCAACAAGAGAAGCCACTGCAATGAGAAGCATGTGCACCACAACGAAGAGTAGCCCCCACTCGCTGCAACTAGAGAAAGCCTGTGCACAGCAACGAAGACCCAATGCAGCCAAAAATAAATAAATAAATACGATAAAATAAAATAAATTTAAAAAGTCAATGAAACAAAACCTTCTGCAATTTCAATAAGAATTAAAATGACCCTCTGTGGGAATTCCCTGGCGGTCCAGTGGTTAGGACTGAGCGCTTTCACTGCTGTGGGCCGGGATTCAATCCCTGGTTGGGGAACTAAGACCCCGCAAGCCTCGCGGCATGGCCAAAAAAAAAAGACTCTTTGGAAGCTGACACTTGTGTTCAATTAGGCAAGCTTTAATTTCTCATTTATAAATAAGCTGGATCTTTTGAGTTACTGAAAGGAAAAGTCACTAGGGAAAAAATATTACTAAGCTTATGTCTCTAAGCATACTGCTACATGAAAATCTGAGAAGAAAAAGCATATGCCATGCACCTACCTATACAATAATTCTATACAATGTATCACTGGCAAAGCATGAAAATAATATTTCTCTGTAAATTCACTTTTCCACTGCAAAAGCAACTTTAAAAAATGTCTTCTATCTATATTGCTAAATATAAAAATCACTATTTAAACATTAGCTTCTAAATGATAGGGTTTGAAGAAACCTTTTTCCCACCACATCAGAATTCAGGAGTGAGAGACATTAGGAGTTAGGCTGATGGTAATCTAAATAGCTCCTTTATTACTGAAAAGCTACACTGGAAAGCATAATCTAAACCTAGAGGAACAGGGCTTCCTAACGCCACACCCCACAATTATCCTAACGCAGTCACAGGTAGCACCGGACAACCATGGTCCTCCTCCAGAAAGGGACAGAGTCTATCCCTGGTGGCCTCCAGAAAAAGCAAAGTGCTTTCTGCAGGGGGCAGGCGCCCAAAGAGAAAGAGGAAAGGGGCTGAGCGTACTTGATCAGTTCCTTCTTACAAACTCATCGAAGGGAAGAGTGAGAAGGTGGGACAATGGGAGCAAGTCAGACTATTTTTATGCTTTCTTAAGAACAGCAAAAAATCTAATATGTCACAAACCAATTTACACTATTATAAGTACAATTATTATCTTAATCACACCTGTCAGTAAAAATGGCCTTAAACTGTGAATGCAAGCTAGACGAAGCCATATGTGGTACAAGCATTCAGATGTCTAAAATATGTATCCACAAGTCTTAAAAACATGAGAAAATACGGAATATTTTCCTATCTTAGAAACACAACGAATTCAAAGGTTGTTAAATTAGAAACTACAAAGAACTTGAGTCCAGGAGATAGAACCAACCTCCACTTAAAATTATGAAGATCCTATCAGTATCTATAAAAAGGGGACCGTCTGGTCACTGAGAAGATTGGTTTTGGATGTCACACCTGGCCCAAATCTCTGATAATTACTTCTGTAAATAGGATAAGTACCTGCACAAGAAAATAAATTATCTTTCAACACCAGAAATGTTTATAGACAAGTATGGAAGGTTTAAGAAACAAAATCCTCATATTCGTATCTGTGTTAAGACTGCATTATTTGGTTTATATACTTGTAATGCCTAAGAAAAACTGGCCTATTTAAAGTGACAACCTTGTAACACCAACTTTAATACGGCAGTAATTAACTTACTTTTAAAAAAGCTGAAATCTTACTAATATCAAAACATCAAAGAACTTTAGACTCAAATTAAGAAAACCATGTGTTAAAATTAAACAGTTTAAACTGTTTGAAGATGTTTAAGCTTGTTAATCGCAAATCTAACTCGAAGATAAGAGACCTGTGCAAATAACAAAAATGAACTTTACAAAAAACTGAACTTTAGAAGTGAGAGCGTGGCATGGACATATATACACTACCAAATGTGAAATAGCTAGCTAGTGGGAAGCAGCCGCATAGCACAGGGAGATCAGCTCGGTGCTTTGTGACCACCTAGAGGGGAGGGATAGGGAGGGTGGGAGGGAGACGCAAGAGGGAGGAGATATGGCGATATATGTATATGTATAGCTGATTCACTTTGTTATACAGCAGAAAGTAACACAACATTGTAAAGCAATTATACTCCAATAAAGATGTTAAAAAAAAAAAGAACCAGGATTCTGAAATATAACTTTAATTTTTTAAAAAATACAGCTTACTTCATACAAAAACCGCCCTCAAGGACACCGAAAGACAATTCTAAAATAACTGAATTTCACCAAAAATTGGACTTTTAAAGACATTCTTGAAATAAGGGAAATGCCAGCAACTATTTAGGACTGTGCAGATAAAGCAAATCATTTTTTAAAAGGATATTAAAAAACTAAGAACAGAAACGTATCCAATTAAAACTATTTATCTTTGTGTTTTTAACCGGATTCCTAGCCAGAAATCCTTAAATCATCCTCCAATGCTCCAGGTCACATGGTGAAGAGTCACCTATTAAACATGAATCCAAGCAGTAAACAAGCTTTTAAAATCCTTAGGTAACACCCTTTATTAAAATTTTCTTGGTATTCAATACCTTTACAAGTATTACATTTCTCTCAAGCATTTAAAAGCCTTTATCTAATAAAGCTTTCCTCAAAAAACTTCACCCCAAAAAATCTGTCACCAGTTTTCTTAAGTTAAAATCTCACAAAGTACTAAAGTCCAGATTTTAACATGATTGTCTTATTACACCTAATACGTCCGCAATTCCCATCCTACCCAAATGTTTAAATATGTGTTACAATGAAAAGCTAAGAAAAATCGGTTTTCCCCTAGCTATGTTCTCATAAGTAACAGTAACTTTTACACGCGTGTTTGGGCATACAACTTTTAACAATTTGTCTTCCCCAAATTTGGCCCAGTTCAGATACAAAACGACTGCTAAAATGTTTTAAGTCCCTAATCTCTTCTTTGGTTTTAATGTACACATTTCCCTAAGTATCGAAATCTGTTCCGATAACAAAAACACAACGTTCCTAACACACCGAACCCAAGTCGCCTTTTCTTTCAAACCCACACCTGTCTACCGGAAGCTTTTCCTGCACACACTCGGGCCCTCGAGAATTCCCACACTTGTTTTCATAAGCCCACGCCTTCCTCTTCGCCCACTTCCAACTCGCACGCTTCTCGGGATCCACCCGGCCTCTCCCCCCCATTCCCGGCCCAAGGGCTGGGCGAGCGGGCGGACAGCTCGGTCTCTAACCCCGAGCGCGCCGAAACCAAAGGAAGAGCCGGGTGGGCCACCCAGCGCCGCGAGGCTGAGGCGCGGGGAGGAAAGGAAGCGGGAAAGCCGAGAGCACCCCCCGCCGGGCCCACACCCCCTTCCGGCACCCCTCCCCCGGCATTGTGCGAGCGGGCCCAAGGCCGCAGCCGTCCCGGGCAGCCCGCAGGCCCCATCCACCCTCCCTCCGGCAGGCGGCCCCCGCCAAGGCCGCCACACAAAGCCCGGGGAGCCAACCCCACGGCGCCAGAGCACGGGGAGAGGGTGCAAGCGCGACTGACTTACGGGGCTGCTGCGGCCGCGCTGCCTCAGCCGGGGACACCGACCGTTGGGCACACGGCGGCGTCGCTCTTGGCCGTCCTCCCCTCCGCCTTCGGTGGTGGCAATATCTTCTTTCTCCACCTACCTCCCTCCCCCCCACCCCACCTCCTCCTTCTCCTCCCCCTCCTCCTCCGAACCACCGAAGTACCGAGGGTGAGACACAGAGACTCACAACAACATGGCTGCCACCGCCGCCTCCCCTCCCCTCCCCCCAGGCCACCGAGCGCGCGCAAGGCACTCCGGGAAATAAGGGAGGGGAGCACTCACCGAGGTGCCGCTCCTCTCAGTGGCTTCCGACGCTTCTCCCGCGCTCCGGGCGCCGGCCGGCGGGAGTTCTGCGCGTGCGCACGCTTTCTGCGCTCGCGCGTTTCGGCCTTCCCTCCCGCGTGTGCTCCCCCGCCCTCACCTTTCGGGCTAGCTGCCGGTTCTGCGCTCGGCAGGGGCGCCAGGCGGGAGTTCGCGCCGGGCTCGGGAGCGCGCTCCGGGGTCTGGAGGCGCAGGCGTGGTGTTTCCGAAGTCGGCTTACGTCTCTGTCTTCCCGCGTGGGGCCTAGTCTTCAGAACTCGTTTACCCTCGGCTTCCTGCCCCGTAGCTCATTGTTCTCCCCCAGCTGCCTGTGCGGGTATCAGCGCCCCCGACCTCGGTGTACTCCTCGCACTTCGCTTTCGTGGTGCTGGCACCCACAAGAGCCGGACAGTAATCCAGGCCTTTAGGTTTCACCCTTACCCTCTCCCCGAAGCAAGACGGTGGAGACACAACTTGGGTGGAAGAGTGAACCCTTTAAGTGGACTGTCATTCTCCTAGTCTTTACTGCATGGGCAGGTGGAGCCGGCTCAGCAGATTGCTGCCCCCTTTCCCCCCCGTGCTTGGCCCGGTAAACACAAAGGAAACTCAGGTGGTTGTCCTACGCCCAAGTGTGTTCTGTTCAATGCTAATAGATGTCCCTGTAAAAAATGTCCTATAATCACGTAAGCATAGGAGACACTGGGATGTAAATATTTTGCCTGCTTTCTCCTTTCCCGCCGTTGAGCTGATAACAGCAAAAGAGTTTATGTACAGTTGCTTAGTCTGGGTAAAAAGAGGTGAACCCATCAGAGGCCCTCCCTGAGAATTCGGAACTGGGACTAAGAGACCCTAATCTCCCCCTAAGAAGTCTCTTAAACCTGGGATCTCTGGGCTGATTGGTCCTACCGTGTGGATAGGAAACCCATGGAGACGAGTGGAGTTGAGAGAGAAGAGGAGAGTTCTGACATTTCTCTTTCCCTTTGTTCCTGGACCTTGTTGGCGGCCTCTTGGGTTGTGAAACAAATGCCTCGATTCAGATAAAATCTGCTTTTTTGCTTCAGCTAGATAAAGAGAGTTTCTGTCACAACCAAGAGTTCTAACTAAAAGCCATGCGTATACCATAGTTATTATTTATTTAGTGCTTATAGTATGCAAGCACTATAGCTTTTTCGTTGTCCCATTTAATATACTCATAAGCAGGGTGCTTCACTAGCATGTGACCTGTGCAGTCCCACAAAGCCTCAAGCTTTAGAAAGAAGCGTTCCTCAATTGGTTTCATGCTTCGTTGTTGCCATCTAGAAAGTCTTAGTCTTTGGAAAAGAGAGGGCCCTCGTTTTCATTTTGTACTGGGCTCCACAAATTATATATAGCCCGTCCTGTCTATGAGGTATTATTGCTGTTTAACAAAAGGCTTCTTTACTACCAGACTGCTTAGCACCCTTAAAATCAAAATATGCTTTGCAAATATCCAAGTGAGGGACATGGTATGCAACATTTCCCAGACAAATTTGACTGTATAAGACTTTTTTCCATGGTAAATCTGTTAGAGGTTTTGTGCTCTGCAGAACACAAATCAAAGCCCAGCCCTTTAGTGATTTGACTGCCTATCTCCAGCTCCTGATTCCCTGTGCATGGTGAGCAGTTTCTTGCTTCTGTGCCTTTAGTATGCTTTGCAATCTGGCCTTGCTCATTAAGCACCTTATGATTATAATTGGCTTCTCTTGTAGATTTACCTGCAAGGAAAGAACAAGTGCCTCAGCTACTATAAATATCAGGTGTGCTTGATATTTAAGGTGGACATTGTAAATGTCATTGACATTGAGGCCTGACAGCCACTTTAATCACCTGGGAGCGCATTAGAAATGCAGAATCTTGGCCCCACTCCAGACTTAATGAATCAAAATCTGCACTTTAACAAGATTCCCAGGCAGTTTCTCTACACAATAATGTTTAAGAAGCATTGGTGATCCAATCACAATAATTCCATCTCACTTAATAGGAACTGTTTCTGGAATGGGTGGGTTATCCATTTTGAGCCAGTGAGACACGAAGATGCCAACTCAGAGCATCTGGCGGGGGGGGGAGCAGGATCCAGTCTCTCCCTCCTTCTGGATGTGAAAAAGACAGCAAGAAAGCATGTTGCCTCAGTTCCTGCTGTCAGGCATCTTATGACGACAAGGGAACCTAGACTGTGGCCAAGTAGCCTACCCAGATTATTCATTCTCCCCTTCTTGAGTAACAAACAGGTCCAGTGGATATTCCCACGGGACAGAGGAGGCATAGGATGGAATGAGTGCCCTAGACCTTCCAGCAACACAAATTGCATCTTAGGAATGTGTCTATACAGCCTGTTGAGACAAGTGGTTCTCAACCAGAGTTGCATATCAGGATCACCCGGGCAACATTTTAAAGATATCAATTTCCAGGCCCCATCCCAGAGATTTTTATTTAATGGGTGTGGGCGGAAGTCTGGACACTGATGTTTTTAAAAAGCTCCTCAGGGCTTCCCTGGTGGCGCAGTGGTTGAGAGTCCACCTGCCGATGCAGGGGGCACGGGTTCGTGCCCCGGTCTGGGAAGATCCCACATGCCGCGGAGCAGCTAGGCCCATGAGCCGTGGCCACTGGGCCTGTGCGTCCGGAGCCTGTGCTCCACAACGGGAGAGGCCACAGCAGTGAGAGGCCCGTGTACGGCAAAAAAAAAAAAAAAAAAAAAAAAAAAAAAAAAGCTCCTCAGTGGTTATACTGTGTAGCCATTGAGAACCACCAGCTTAGACAGATCACATCTTACAGCATAATGCCATTTCAGTATTCCCTTTGCAAATGCCCCCTTTCCATTGGGACAGCTCAAGGAATTTCTTGTAAACTCCTTTTATAACTTTGTCTTTTTTTTTTTTTTTTTTGGCGTTACTTGGGCCTCTCACTGTTGTGGCCTCTCCCGTTGCGGAGCACAGACTCCGGACGCGCAGGCTCAGCAGCCATGGCTCACAGGCCCAGCCGCTCGGCGGCATCTTCCTGGACCGGGGCACGACCCCGTGTCCCCTGCATCGGCAGGTGGACTCTCAACCACTGCACCACCAGGGAAGCCCTAACTTTGTCATTTTTATGAAAATAATTTAAACCTTTATAAAAGCTTCAAGAAATAAAAGCTCATATCATCCCAATTTTAATATCACAGAAATACCACAAATATCCACAGTTGGTGAACACCATTATTAAATAGATAAATACAGATAGAAGGATGGATAGGGAGCTACATAGATAGAGTGTAACAGGAATAGGCTCAATTCGCACAGGCTGTTTTTAAAGTACAGCGTTGAATTTAGTCTTACTTGAATTTGACAAAAGAAGTAAATGAAGGAAATACTCAGATGCATGTTTCTTCACTGCAAGAGAAATTGACTTGTAAAGGGTTTCTCAAAGGTTAAACACAATTATAAAAATCACTAATGGGACAGAGTAACTTTTTCAAACTAAATGCTTCAATATTGGTCAGTACTGAGTTCCCTGCTATGAAAGATAGATCTGCACACTTTCACTTCCTTCTACCTCCTTCCTGTACTTCCTAATTTTTTGCTCATATTATTTTTCACTTTGTCAGGGTTTATAACATTTACATTCTATTTTAATCCATCATTTCCATATTGATTTGTCTTAATTTCAGTATTTAAATGTATTTTTATTTTTTAATTGAAGTATAGTTAATTTACAGTATTGTGTTATTTCTGGTGTACAGCAGATTCAGTTATATATATATATACACATTCTTTTCAGATTCTTTTCCATTATAGTATATTTAAAGATGCTGAATATAGTTCCCTGTGCTATACAGTAGAATCTTGTTGTTTATCTATTTTATATATAGTAGCACATATCTGCTAATCCCAAACTCCTAATTTATCCCTCCCCCACATATTTGTTTCCCCTTTGGTAACCCGTAAGTTTGTTTTCTATATCTGTGAGTCTATTTCTGTTTTGTAAATAAGTTCATTTGTATCTTTTTTTAGATTCCACATATAAGTGATATCATATGATATTTGTCTTTGACTTCACTTAGTATGATAATCTCTAGGTCTATCCATGTTGCTGCAAATGGCATTATTTTATTCTTTTTTATGTTGAGTAATATTCCATTGTATATATGTACCACATCTTCTTTATCCATTCCTCTGTTGATGGACATTTAGGTTGCTTCCATGTCCTGGCTATTGTAAATAGTGCTGCTATGAACATTGCGGTGCATATATCTTTTCGAATTAGAGTTTTCTCCAGATATATGCCCAGGAGTGGGATTGCTGGATCATATGGTAACTCTATTTTTAGTTTTTTGAGGAACCTCCATACTCTTCTCCATAGTGGCTGCCCCAGTTTACATTCCCAGCAACAGTGTAGGTGGGTTCCCTTTTCTCCACACCCTCTCCAGTTAAATGTATTTATTGTTCATTACTTCTTCATTTCTGTCTTCATTTTGATTTGGTTATATGCATTTCGTCACGTATCAGCCTCTACCTGGGTTGCAAACCACCCCCAACTGTCGTTTCCTAGATCCCAATTCTGTGGGTTAGTCAGCTGGGCTGCATTCAGTTGGGGGTTTCAGCTGGTCTCTCCTGGGTTCACCTATGCAACTGCAGTCAGCTGGTGGCTTGGTAGGGAGCCTTGGCTCCCGTCAGGTGGTCAGCCAAGGCCCTTTGTAGCCCCTCCAGCAAGCTTGCTCAGGCCTGTTCACATGGTGGCAAAGTGGGAGACTGGAAGATGCAATGTCCCCTGAGGCCTAGGTTCGGACCTCATACAGTGTCCCATCCATTACAAGTCACTGGCCAAAGCAAATCATAAGACCAGCATGGATTTGACAGAGGAAGACACAGACTTTATCTTTTTTTTTTTTTTTTTTTTTGCGGTACGCGGGCCTCTCACTGCCGTGGCCTCTCCCGTTGCAGAGCACAGGCTCTGGACGCGCAGGCTCAGCAGCCATGGCTCACGGGCCCAGCCGCTCTGCGGCATGTGGGATCTTCCCGGACCGGGGCATGAACCCGCGTCCCCCGCATCGGCAGGCAGACTCTCAACCACTGCGCCACCAGGGAAGCCCCCAGACTTTATCTTTTGATGACAGAAACTTCAAAGTATTTGTGTCCATTTGCAATCTTTCATGATAGCTTCATATTCCCTAAGTTATTTCATGCTTGTAAATGCCTTTCTGTTTTAATTAAACTCAAGCAACAACTATTCTTGGGTCTTGCTGTTTTTCCCCTCAGGACTTTGTGAACATTGCTTTTAGGGAAAAGACTTATGGAAAACCCGAGGCTGATTTGACTTTAACCTATTTTAAGAACTTTTTCTCTACTTTTGAACTTCAGTGTCTTAACCACAATATGTCTCACTGTCAGTCTCTAACAGATTTGCCTGGTATTAAAATATAACCTTGATATTTGGAAATTAAGTGGGGTTTTTTTTATCATTTCAGGGAAAATTTTCTGTTCATACATTTATATACTCATTTCTTGTTACAAATCCAAAATAAGTTATAATTCATGATTCCTGTACTAGCTCTGAATATTTTTTCTCTGACATTTGATAGATTCTTTACTTCAGGGACAATGATTATTCTTATTTGAAACATTTTGTGCAACTACCATTGTAAAGCTAATGTAAAGACACTATTAAAAAGAATTCTTTTTGGCTGCGCTGCACAGCTTGTGGGATCTTAGTTCCCTGACCAGGGATCGAACCCGCACCCCCTGCAGCAGAAGCCGGGAATCTTAACTACTGGACTGCCAGAGAAGTCCCTGGAACTAATTTTTTTGAAGTCATGTTATTAAAGTTTATTATAGCATAAATATTTGCAGAAAATGTGGCTGTTTCTTTTCTTTCTTTTTAAATTCTTTTTCCATGCCTTCATTGTGAATTTTTTCTGCATCTTATTTTTTGTTTAAATGAGTCTCTTTTTAGACAACTTTTTTTTTTTTTTTTTTTCAGTATGCGGGCCTCTCACTGTTGTGGCCTCTCCCGTTGTGGAGCACAGGCTCCAGACACGCAGGCTCAGCGGCCATGGCTCACGGGCCCCGCCGCTCCGCAGCATGTGGAATCTTCCCGGACCGGGGCACAAACCCGTGTCCCCTGCATCGGCAGGCGGACTCTCAACCACTGCACCACCAGGGAAGCCCTCTTTTTAGACAACTTTGCTGGCTTTTATTTTTAAAACAGATTTACAGGCCATGCAGTTTGCCTGTTTAACGTGTACGATTCAGTGTGTTTTAGCATATCCACAGATATGTGCAACCATCAGACAGTCAATTTTAGAATATTTTCATCACTTTAAAAAGAAAACATACCGTAGGCTATCACTCTACTGTCCCTGATACCTCCTAGTTCTGAGCAACAACTAATTCACTTTTTTTCTGTGTAGATAATTTGCCTATTCTGGACATTTTATATAAATGGAATCATATTAGATGTGGGTTTTTGGCGACTGTCTTCTTTCACTTAGCATAATGTTTCAAGGTTCATCTATGGGGTAGCATGTATCAATACTTCATTCCTTTTTATGGCCGAATAATATTCCATTGTACAGATATGCCACATTTTGTTTATCCATTCAACTGATAGACATTTGGGTTGTTTCTACCTTGTGGCTTTTATGAATACACTGCTGTGAACATTTGTGTACAAGTTTTTGTGAGGAGTGTTTTGGTTCTTTGATTATGGTTTCTCTCATAGTGGGTTTGCTGTCTTTTGTGTGACGTATTCCTTCTCCTCCCACCCCACCCCCTCCCCCCTTGTAGTACCTCTGCCTAATGGAAAGGCCCCTTTTATTTTCTTGCTACTCAAGGTCATCCTGGGCAGACCTGGCATGCTTTCTTTTTGCTTTGAGCAACTGCCAGTGAAATCTCTGATAGCGTTCTCACTCATCTGGGACCAATGTGTCTTCCCTTCAAAGCGTTAGTTTGAGTACTGGGTATAGTTTGAAGCCACTTTTCTGTAGGCTGAGGAAACCGTGGTGGGAGAAGGAAAGAGCTCAGTCAGCACTAAGTTGATTTCTTGCTGGATGACCTAGATTCTGGTCACTCAGTAGAGATTCTCTTAAACGTTCTTTGCCAAGGTCCATGACACCCGGTCAAAGGTCTGTTCCATTCCCCTGGGCTTCAGCTTGTTGTGTCAACTAAGAGTGTCCTGCAGGTGGCAAACTATGGTGACTTCCACTTTGCCTCCTGGCTTGCCCTAGCGTAGCAGCTTGGTCTGTTAGCATCCTATCTCACTGCTAAAGTGAAGCAAGAGTCCTGACCAGCCCGTGCAGAGCTGCCATACGCCTCCTTCCCCTTCCAGGACAGAGCCCAATTATTTAAGGAATTGTATATTTGTAGAGGCTTGGTTTATAACAATTTTCCATTTTCAAAATTATGAGGAGAAATTTTTTTTAGATGTTCTTAGTCTGGTGAGTTTCTGTAACATGGAATAATCCCTTGCTCTCAAAGTGAAACATCCAGTCTCAAGTATAGCATTTCTCCAAAGCTTTTATTTCCAATCTCAAAGTGGTTTCTACAGTTTCCTTCTGTGATTTTGGTGGCATTCTAAGAAACACAAGGCTTGAATTCCACTCCCTTGCCCTAAAGCCTGTACAAAATAAAGAACCCCGCTGTTAGCTAAACCTTGACTATCATTGCCCTTCCAAGACAGGCAGTTAAACAACGGGATCTGGATTGTGGTATGTTTTGGGTTGGGGGAACAGGTCTTGGGTAAGCTGTGGTGGCTGTGGGTTTACTTGCTTGTGTTCTCTAAATGTTTGTGCATAAAGCCAGGGCTGCTGTGATCTTATATATTCCATTGCCCCTGAAGGAGAGGCCAAATGAATTTTAGAGGGAGAGCCAGAGGGGTTTCCCTGAATATAAACATGCCTGGATAGGGTGGGTTTTCCCAGCTTTTTATGGTTTCTCAGAGGGAAAATCCTGGCCATTTGGGCGTAGTGGAGAGTAACAACTTCCTTGGCTTGAAATAAGGAAGGTCGGTCCTAGAAACCGGGAGATCTATGACTTTGCCCAATGTCTCTGACCAAGGCAAGGGCCAAACTGGAACAAGAGACTATGCTATCTCAGACACACCGCACTTCCATAATTCCCAGAGTCTGACTTGCATGCCATCGGGGTGCTTTCTGAGGCTGTGAGGTGAGTCAAGGAGTCAAACTATGTTCATAAATTAAAAAATAAATCACCATCAGTCCATAATGTCTAGGAAAATCTACTAGTATCTTCTGCTTTATAGACTGCCAGGGATGGAGATTTTGAAAGTAGATTATATTTTCTCATTTTGTCATTAAACTAGAGATGCATTCCCATGAGAAAAAAATATATATAAAAAATATTATTGGAAACTTCCTAGTAGTGCAGCAGGCTTACTGTGAAATTGTGATTTATACTAAGAAATATATATTTGGTCGTAGGCCCCATTCCTGGCACAGAGCTCCTAAAACCCTTGGAATCTTCTATGTGAAAAGAGAAACAAAAGTGTCTTTTGCTATTCATAACAAGTCTCTTTCAACCACACCTGAATTTACATTAAGAAGGCGACTTTTGGAAAACCTCTAAAGATGGGAACCTGTTGCCAGGGGAACCAATTAATTGGGTAATTAAAAGATTGCGGGCTTCCCTGGTGGCGCAGTGGTTGAGAGTCCGCCTGCCGATGCAGGGGACATGGGTTCGTGTCCCGGTCTGGGAAGATCCCACATGCCGCGGAGCGGCTGGGCCCGTGAGCCATAGCCGCTGAGCCTGCACGTCTGGAGCCTGTGCTCCGCAACGGGAGAGGCCACAACAGTGAGAGGCCCGCGTACCACAAAAAAAAAAAAGATTGGAACTTTCAGTCCCACCCCTTGACCTCCAGCAGAGCAAGGAGGGGCTGGAGATTGAGTTCCATCACCAAGTCCAATGATTTAAACAATCATGTCCACAAATGAAACCTCCAAAAACCCTAAACAACTGGAGTTTGGAGAGCTTCCGGGTTGCTGAACATGTGGGGGTGATGGGAGGATGGCACACGTGGAGACGGCATGGAAACCCTGCGCCCCTTTCCTCGTGTCTTGTCCTATGCGTCTCTGCCATCTGGCTGTTCTGAGTGGTATTCCATTATAATAAACTGGTAATCTAGTAAGTAAACTACTTTCCTGACTTCTGTGAGCCTCTCTAGCAAATTATCAAAACCAAGGAGGTCATTGTGGGAACCTGGGAACCTCTGATTTATAGCCAGTAGGTCAGAAGCACAGGGGACAACCCGGACTTGTGATTGGCATCTGCAGTAGGGGAGGGTGGGCAGGTCTTCCGGGACTGCGGTCTGCTCCAGCCCTGGGTAGATAGCGTCAGAATTGAATTGAATTACAGGACACCCAGTTAATGTCCACAGAGAACTGGAGAATTGCTTGGTGTGGGAACCCGCCCTCCCCCACCCATGACATATTTGGTGACAAGAGGTGAAGTATGGAGAGTAGCAGAGGGAGAAAAGAGTTTTTCTATTAGTTGGTACATGGAGGAATCAAAGAGTTTTTCCTATTCCCTCGCCCTCTGTGTTCATGGTCCCCTGTATGCTGCATGTGTCCAAGGGGCTTTAAGATATCCCTCCCATCGCTGACGCTCACAGAGAGGGCTGATCCCAGAGAGAAAACAGCGTGGCAGGGAAAACAGAACTGCCCTGTTGCACAGTCTTCTCGGGTTAACAAGTAGAGCCAACATTCAGCATTTTATAAAGCATGTTAGAGAGAAGCAAATCCTCCTTTGAAATACAGACATAAGTGAAAACTGAGAATCCTTGGCCATGAATAGTAACAAATGGGTTGAAGGAAGAGGTAAACCTCCTAGAGCAAACTACACCCTGTGGGACAATCTTGTCATGGTCCCCACAAAGCTGGACATGGAGGAAACCTGAGGGGAAGAAACTATTCTCTTGGCCACACCAGTTACAGACTTTCACCAGTTTCTAAGTGAGAAGAAACTGGAGCCAAGATCAGAACCTTCTGCCCAGCATTTATAATTCATTGTCTTTGAGAATTTAGAGTAAACCGATTGTGGTTCTCATTCCAGTGCATGTGCTCTTTGTTCTCAAATAATCCTTTCGGTGTCTACACATAGTCCCACATAAAACCTCAAGATTTTGCTATAGATGATATCAGAGCTGGGAGAATCTTATTGCACTATTCAAGTCAAAAGTCTAGGGCATACATTTGTCAAAACAAGATGAGTAACTGCTCTTTCAGTGCTGCTTTAACCAGATTCTGTCTTAGAGTACCGTATGGTACATGCATCTCGTGATGCACACCTGTAGCGTCACCCTCCACGTGTGCCGTGTGCTAACCTGCATCTGCACCCACATGCCCCGCATCAGTGTCCTGTCTTCACTGTGCCCCTTGTGCACCTACATGCCCATCAACACCTTCGCAGGGTCACCATCGTCAGTGGGCTAAGATTACTAAGTCCAGGTCCTTGGCATGTCCTGATTTTCGTTTCCTTTTCAGAGAAATACAAGATCCCAGGGTGGAAAGCACTTACTCGTGGTAGCTTCCTCTTTGCTCAGATCAACAGTCTGAGTCATCACCGGAGGCATCTTTGACTTTTATCTTTCTCTAATACCACACATGCAATCTACCTGAAAATCCTGTTGGCTCCGCCTTTGAAATATACTCAGATTCCACCCATTTCTGACTCCTTCCACCATAACCGCCGACCACTGTGGTCTAGGCTACCATCATCCCCCAGGTGGATTATTGCAAAGCCTTGTCACCCTACCCCCACCCTTGCCCAGCTCTAGTCTATTCTGCACCCAGCAGCAAGTGTGTCCCTTTTATAACTCAAGTCAGATCATGTCTCTCCTCTGCTCAGAACCCTTTAATAGCTGCCCGTGTCACTTGGAATAAATCCAGAATCTTTACCATGACATTCATGATCTGGCTTCCAGCTATCTCTCAGATCTACTCCTCTTACCCTTACTTAAGCCACACTGGATGCTGGGCTGTTCCTAAAACACATCAGACACTCTTGCTCCAGGGTCTTTGTGTGTGTGTGTTTTTTAAAATAAGTAAATTTTATTTATTTATTTATATTTTGGCTGCGTTGGGTCTTCATTGCTGCGCGCAGGCTTTCTCTAGTCACTCATGTTCTTTGCAGCCATTTTGTATCCTCTTACTCTGATTGAGTTTTCTTCTTGGCACGTAGCACCGTCTCAAGAATTATTTGTTTATTTACGATCGGTCTTCCCATACCAGGATGTAAGCTCCATGAGGGTGGGGACTTTGTTGTGTTCAGTGCCGGACCCCAGCTCCTAGGACAGTGCTTGACACGGAGAAGGCATGTGAGAAATATGTGTGGAGTGAATGAATGAACTCCTTGTGGGAGGTGTCTACTCACACTTGCATGTCTGGGGAAAAAGCTTTTATAGGGATTTCCTCCAGACCCTCTGAAGAGAAGCCGTCAAGGAGGCCGCTGTCTGGCTCTGCTTTCGTCCTCACCGCAGCTGGCACCTGTCCCGGGAAAGTGAGGCTGAGGTGTGGGAGAGCTGGAAAAGTGAGATGCTTATGCCACTTTTTAGGAGTGCAGGCCCCGTGAAATGGAGCCATCTAAACCTGTCTGACAGGAGTGAGGGCGGGATTCTGTCCAGACTTGTCAAAATTCTGCCCAAACTAGAGAATCTCGGGGCCTTCCCAAGTCCTGATTCTGTCCGTGCCAAGTGAGACTTGCAGAGAGGGCACTGTGACAGTCCCAGAGTCCTTGCTAAGGGCCAGGGACCAGGGACTGAGACAGTGAAGGAATGGGGCATCATCCCTATACACAAAGGAGGTAGAAGCTGCAACCTGTTTTGCCATGAAACCAGCAGCTACAGGTAAGCACAGTCTTACTTTTAGAGTCATCCATTCATTCGGTGAATACTTCCTGCGTATGTGCTATGTGCTAGGCACAATTTTAGGCCTTATAGGACTGCTCTAGGAGCTGAAGGTTCTGGGATGTGGACCACGGGGCCACAGGGAGGGACTGAAGTTGGCTCAGGAGAGTGCCCAGATCCCCTTCAAGTCCCAGACCCCCTCCCGTCTCCCCTTGTCTCTGTGGGAGAGGCAGCTGAGGTATCCAGGGCTGCCTTTCCACCTCCAGCAGGGATCAACACTGCCTGGGTCGCCGAGGCTGCTGGTGACCCACGGAGGCATTGGGCAGCCTCTGAAGCTTCCTACCCCTTCTCCTCACCATGAGGGTCCCTCGGCCCCTCCTCCTAACTCCCTAAGGGATGGAGGGTCATCTCCATCACCTGCTGCCCTGTGCTCTGGACCCAGAGCTCCACCTGCTGACGGACTATCCCCTTCAGGAGAGACAGGAGAGGGCCACCTTATAAACCAGTCAGTCATGTTGGGAGTTTAGAATGGAGCCTGACGCCCAGAAGCCAGTCTTGACTCAGGCAGAAGTTTCCCCCTCTGGGTGCCTCCAGACCTGGAGGGCAATGGGAGATCCAGACTCTCCAGCAGGGCATGACAACGCTGAGGTCTTACGGGCTGGCCTCACCCATTCACCCTCAGGCACAGGGGCCTGGGCGCTAGCTCAGATTCTATAGGACTTTGGGAGTGGCAGGACTTCTGTGATAACTGTCTTTCTCCCTGGCAGCTGCAGGGGGTGTAAACACTTGAGTGGACGTCTGAAACAGCAGGTGAGGCTAAGAACTCACAACGGCTGATGTGATCTGGTTTCCAAAATTTGGCACTCCCTGCCTGGCCCGTGAAACCCATCCTGAGTTCCTGTGATGACCAGCCCGGTGGGGCCGGGCCTGTCCTCACGAGTAGATCAATGGCATTACTTTGGGTCACCTCTGGGGATGCTTTCAGCACTGCTGTTCTCCGACTCAAGAGAAGAGAGCTGTGTCTACTGAGCTTTTATTTATTTATTTATTTTTATTTATTTATTGTTTTTAATTTTTTTTTGGTCGAGCTGCGAGATCTTAGTTCCCCGACCAGGGATCGAACCTGTGCCCCCTGCAGTGTAAGTGTGGAGTCTTCACCACTGGACGGCCAGGGAAGTCCCTCTACCGGGCTTTTAGACTTTTCGGTTTCTCTCTAAGAACACTATGAGCTCTGAGCACAACACTTTGTATTTTTCAGGGCATATTTATACATGGTTCTTCGAGAGAATCCAGACCCACTGGTGGCCTGGCCAGAGGTTGGCGTTTGCAGAGTCTGGGCACTGGGGTTGTGCTTGAACCTCAGTTCTCCGGGCGAGGGAAGCTAGTGAGTGACAGGAAGGGTAAACCACAGACAGCAAAGCATTCCCGAGGGCCTCAAAATACCTGAAGGGAGGTGCTACCAAATGGGCTTCCACCTCAGAAAGAGGGAGGGAGGTGGGAGGTCGAGGAGGATCTCATGATTGTTAAAAATTAGTTTGATTTTTTTTTTAATGACCTTATCTGGAGGCCAGAGGTCGCTGAGATATGATCATTTGGGTGAAATAAGAAGGGTTGCTCCAGGGCGGGGGAGGTAAAATATTTCACAAAATCTGGGACATTTCTGCCTGGAGCCCAGCACCTCTGGCACCTCAGGCAGCAGCTTTGGACACGAAGGAGAGAGAGCGTTCTTGGGAACCATGGCATTTGCATAGGGGGCACTGGTGCTCAGGCAGAGGAGAGTGCCCTCCCTGCAGGATCCTGGGAGGGGACTTGGAGGGGCCGGCAGGAGGGAGAACAGGGGGAAGGTGGTCCACACTGCCTGTAACTGCCCGACTGGTCTGTGAGCACACATGAGGCACCGCCTGAGAGCTCCTCAAAATGCTTAAGAAGTTTTCAGGGCCCTGGAGCCCAGCGTGGGCAAGTGGGAAGGAGAGTAGGAATCTGACTTATTGAATTTGCTCTAGGCGTGTGGGCTTCAGTAGTTGTGGCTCGCGGGCTCTAGAGCACAGGCTCGGTAGTTGTGGTGCACGGGCTTAGTTGCTCCGCAGCATGTGGGATCTTCCCGGACCTGGGCTCGAATCCGTATCCCCTGCATTGGCAGGCGGATTCTTAACCACTGTGCCACCAGGGAAGTCCCCCCAAATTGCTGGCTTCTTACCTCAGACACTAGTTTCCCTTTCCTGCTGACAGCATTCTACCCCTCATTTCCCGTCTATTTTCTTCTTTCCCAGTCTTTGCTACCCTCTCTCTATTACTTCCCCTGCATAAGACCCCACGGGTGCTGGTGGGAAGAGAACCACGCCACCTCTTCTTTTGGCCTCTGTCTGATAGGCTTTGTAGAGAGGGTGTAGGTGGGAATGGGATCCCTGGGGAATTCTACTCCACTGAGAAGTCTCCGTGACACTTTACCTATTCACAAAGCTTCTTCATTACATGAGATAGCAACTGGTCATCATCGCGCTCCAGTAATGCCCGTTGGGGAGCGCTTTCTCATATGCTTCCCCCACTCTGGACACCACCGCCTGGACCACAATTAGCAGCTGAGTCCACTTGCCATGCCTACATGCGACTCCAGAGCCCTGCAGACTTGACTAACACGAATTAAGAAGGGTTCTTTAACTAAGACTTTTATTTATACAAGAAATATTTTTTTGATTATCTGAGACAATTGAAAACAACCAAAATAACTCACACAGTACACCGGCAGTAATTATACAATGATCACAAATTCTGTAGAGCTGCGCTGTCTGCTGTGGTAGCCACTAGCTACATGGCCCTATTGAAATATTTTAATTAATGAAAATTAAGTAAAATTAAAAATGCAGACCCTCAGTTGCACTAGTCACATTTCACGTGCTCAATAGCCACATGTAGCTAGTGCTGCTGTATTAGTGCAGATAGATTTTCTCTACCATGGCAGAGAAAATATATTACAACGCTGTTCCACAGTCACCCAATCTCTGAAATTGCTGAAAACCTTATCCAGCTGTGACTAATGAAAACAGTCCTGTCCAGTCCTGTCCATATGTTCCTCATCATTAATTCTGAAGCTTTCTTACCTGTGACCCTAATCCCATGTTGTCTGACCCACAAGGAGAAACTCTTGATATCTTTGCTGATCTGCTCATTACAAAGAATTCTGTCTTTCCATCTGCGATTGCTTGGAGTTTACATTTTAAGTGCAGAATCCTCTTCAGCAAGAACGGCTTTAGGGAGTGAATCCTAGGAGCTTGCATGAAAACCTCTCCTTTCTGGAACTTGGCTGAGTTGTCCTGGGAACATATGTCCTGCATTTACACAAGTCTGAGTCAGTAAGGTGCCGCCTGCTTGTCCTTTGGTTCAGACGCCCTTGGGCTGCTGTAATCATTAACTCTTGCAGGAGGCTCAGAGCATCTGCTTCTCATCAACTAGAGGCAGCTGCTGTTGAAGTCCTGAGTTGGGGAGAAGAAATGGGTGAGAGGGTGGCCGTCAAGAGCTTGGGGGTGGGACACTGGGGAGGGAGGGAAATTGACCTGCAATGCAGTGTCCCTGATCAGCTCTGGCACCTTTGTGTCTCCACAGTTGTGTTGGTCCCCAGGGACAGCCCTGGGGCCAGCTGCATGGTCTGAGCAGCCTGCGGTCTCCTGGTCGTGCTGGGCACTGTGTGCTATACTGCGCTGGGTACCCTGGTTCCTGAGTCCAGGGGCGGAGTGTTCCACATTTACATCTCCCCTACCCATGCCTTTCTTATCACCTACACATTGGCCCTGATAACCTGCCAAAGCTCTCTGAGCTTTGCTTGAGTACGCACGGCCCCAGGCCCTGGTCAGGCCACAACATGTCATGCTGGACCGCCTCCCATCCTGTGCCATTATCACGCTGCTTGGGCTCAACACCCTGTGCTGAGCTGTCCCACCATGCGGAAGCCCTCCTCACCCACTTAGGCTCCAGCCCGGACACTTACCTCACTCCACTCAGGCTGTGACATCCTTTGCAAGCCAGCTGTTCCCCACGTGGCACCCTCCTTAGGCTCCAACCTCACAGGACGGGTCACTCTTTGTCTTAGTTCAGGCTGCTATAACAAAGTGCCTTAGACTAAGTGGCGTATAAACAACAGACATGTATTTCTCACAGTTCCGGAGACTGGACATCTGAGATCAGGGTACCGGCAGGGTTGGTTCTGGTGAGGACCCTCTTCCAGCTTGCAGACTGCTGACTTCTCGCTGTGTCCTCACATGTGGAAGGAGAGTGAGGGAGCTCTCTGGGGACCCTTTTGTTTACAAGGGCACTAATCCCATTCATGAAGGCTTCACCCTTATGACCTAATCACCTCCCAAAGGCCCCACCTCCTAATACCATCACATTGGGGGTTGGGATTTCAACATATCAATTTTGGGGGGACACGTTCCGTCCACTGCACTCTTTTACCCAGATGTCCTCCTTACTCTGCTGAGGCTCCAACATCACTGCTTTCCTCCCCTCCCTCCATGCATGCCTGTTTTGCTTCTTGCCACCAAATGTCTTTGGGACTGAATTGACTAGAAGGGAATTGACTAGAAGGGAAAGGGAAAAGAAAGAGGAAAAGAGGAAGGGGGATTGTGTCTTTATTTTTAACATCTAATATGTTTTGGCACATACTGACCACTTTGTGTTCACTTCCCCCGGTGCACAGTCTGTCAAGTTGCCTTTTATTTCAGGAACATTCTTGCATGATTTGTCCAGTTCCATGGTATTGTTTTCCTTCTTTGGGGACTCCAGTTCTGTGCTTGCTGCAGCTCCACTGTCTGTCTTCTCTGTGTATCAATGTCTTTAGGATTTATTTAAAAATGGTTTCTTTTCTATGCTTATTTCATTTCTATCCTCAAAAGATTTTGTTGTATTTTCCACTGTATTTGTACCCCCTCCCCTGTACTCCTCTGCTTTTGTTTTGATTTCTGTGATGTTTCTTTTTTTCTCGTACCTCTTTTCTGAGTTCTGCAAATGTGTAAGATCAAGTTTTCTCTTGTCTTCTCACCATTTCTTCTCTGGGACTACATATTTTTTTAAATTCATTCTTCCTTATTGAGGCTATTTCTTTATTAAGTCTTTGAAAGTAATGGCCAAATGCTTGGTCAAAATTTTCACCTATTTCATGGCAACTTGATTGGTGATCCTTTGTAGCTGGTAAGTTTTGCAGCAATTCCCTGCCTGTTTTTATTTTCCCCTCTTTGAATTAAAGCTGGCTGCCTTTGAATTTCTCTAGTTGACCTATTTGTTGGGGTTTGCTTCAGGGGACAAAGTTTTGCTAATGTTTTTCTCATATTGGTTGTTGCTAGGTTGTTTCACTTCCCCCCAAAGAGGTCTCTATCCTGTCCTCCTAACTATCACAGCTCTTATATTGTATGCAAGGGGTACTGATTTATTATTTCAAGTTGAGCCTTTTACCAAAAGCAAGTTTTCATGCGGGGGTTTCTGGGATCTGTTCCTTCTGGACTGTTTTGCATTTCATTTCCCTTCTCTACTCCAAGGGGCTTTCACAACATATTACCTTCATAAAGATTATGAAGTAAACTTAGCAGCTTTCGGTAGCATTTATGCATTTTTGAGTTGTGGGTTGTATGTTTCCTAGTTTGACAGAAAAGGAAGTTTCTATTTATTTCCATTATTTATGCTAAAGAAAACTCCTGTTTCCTTTGCTACTACTCACACTACTCCTGACACCAGATGTGAGGGATTTTCCACACCAAGCAATTCTCCAATTTTCAGTAGACACCAACTGGGTTTCCTACAGTTTAATTCTGACACTAACTGCCTGGAGTTAGCACAGACCCCACAGGTTAAGGGCTCAGTTCACGATTGCCCCTCATTTCAGATGCCAATTGCAAGTCCCAGGTGGTTTGTCAGCTTCCAATCAGGTGACAGAAACCACACAGCAATTTTATTAGCAGTAGAAAGTTAATATAGAGAATTGTCAACTCGTAAAACCACTGAAAGGGCAAAAGGAGAACGGTATATGTGAAATACTAAGAAATACATATACTGGTCTCTGTCCCCAGCTTCTGCTAGTATTTGGTCTTTGACCCCAGTTCCACAAACTTTCTAAACCCCTTGTAATTCCCAGGGTGATAAAGGTGCGTGGAGCACCTTCTGTACTAATATTTGTTCTCTGACCCTATTCCTGACACAGAGCTCCTAAAATCCTTGCAATTTCCTGAGTAACGAGGGGGTGATAAGAGTTAGCAGAGCTCCTAAATCCCTTGGAATTTCCTGGGTGATAGGAGCATTTTTGTTCTAATGCAGTGACTCTGGGTGGGCTCCTGGGTGGGAGCTGGTCACCAGAAAAACTAAGCATGATTAGAAGCTTGTAACTCTCAGCCCCAAACCCTGTTCTCCAGGGACGGAATAGGAGCTAGAGATTGAGTGAGTTATCCATCATGCCTATGTGATGAAGCCTCCATAAAAATCCCTAAGGTATGGGCTTCAGGTAGCTCCTGGGTTGGTACAGGGTGGTGCACCCCAGCTCCACAGATATAGAAACTCCTGCACTGGGGACCCTTCCAGACCTTGCCTTTTGTACCTCTTCATCTGGCTGTTCATCTGTATCCTTTATTATAAACTGGCAAGCATAAGTGTTTCCCTGCATTCTGTGAGCTATTCTAGCAAATTATCAAACTCAAGGAGGCGGTTGTGAGAAACCCCAGTTTATAATATTAAACTCTAGCAAATATGTTTCCTGAAGCTGTTGAGATAATATTTTTTCTCCCTTAATGTTTTGATATGTAAGTAAGTTATATTAATAGGTTTTCTGAAATTTAGACATCTTTGTATTGGTGAGATAAAGCAATTTTATAATGAGAAACTAAAAAAAATTGTTGGATTCAATTTTCTAATATTATGTTCAGAAATTCTGCATCTATATTCATAAATGCGTTACCTTTTAATTTTTCTTCCTTTTTTTTTTTTTTTGGCCATGGCGTGTGGCATGCAGGATCTTAGTTCCCTGACCATGGATTGAACCCGCAACCCCTGTAGTGGAAGTGTGGAGCCCTAACCACTGGACAGTCAGGGAATTCTCAACATTTAATTTTTCTTTCTTGATCTGTTCTTGTCTGGTGGTGGTTAAGACTATTCTAACCTCATCAAATGATTTAGGCAATGTTCCCACTTTCTTCTTTTCTCTGATAATTTGCATAATATTAGAATGGTCTGTTCTTTGAAATTTGACAGATTGTTTCCTTTTTTTTTTTTTGCTGTTGTTTTTCTTCTAAACTTTTTAACTTCTTTTTTTTTTTTTTTTTTTTTTTTGCGGTATGCCGGCCTCTCAGTGGTGTGGCCCCTCTGGCCGTGGAGCACAGGCTCCGGATGCACAGGCCACGCGGCCATGGCTCACGGACCCAGCCCCTCCGCGGCATGTGGGATCTTCCCGAACCGGGGCACGAACCCGTGTCCCCTGCATCGGCAGGCGGACTCTCAACCACTGCGCCACCAGGGAAGCCCACTTTTTAACTTCCGATTTAATTTATTTAATGATTTAGCATACAAGTTATCTATTTTTTCCTAACTTTCAGATTTGTCAAAAATGTAGTACGTAATGTTCTCTTACTCTCTTTCCTTAACTTTATTTGTATTTAATTGTTTAAAAAGTCAAAATATTACAGATCTCGTTTCCATTCCTTCCCACTCCTCTTGCTTCTATCCCAGAGAGAATCACTTTCGACTCTCATAGCTATGTCTTCTTTCTTCTAGAATTCAGACTTTCTTTTTCCATATATTTCTGTCTTTTAATTCTTCCATATTTTCTTTACATTCTGTTATAACTTTTTTGCATGATCTATTTAATCCATTTAGATTTTTTTAAATGACATTAATAAGGGAACTAGCTTTTTTTCTCATTGTGTCTAGTGAATTGTACCAGTATAATGTATTGAAAAGTCCTTTCTTCCTCTGAAATCCATTTTCTGCGGTCCACGGAGCCTGTGCTTCTCATAGCTACTCCCAGCTGATTACTGAGTAAGCTGGGGATACTATGGCAGGCCCTTTCCTGGGAGACAGGGGACTCCTGGGAGGGTGACTGTGGCCTGAGAAGTCCTTGCCCAGCTTTCCTTCTAACTGCACTGAAAACTTCCTCCCAACTTTCCATCCTTCCTTGCCTTTCTCCTTCACTCCAGGTCAGGCATATATCATGGGCTGACACCTCTTCCAGCCTTTCCTGACTTCCTCCCCATTTTCCTTCACTGAGGATTCCCCTGATAAATTTCCTGTACTTTTAATATTGTCTTGGTATCTGTTCCTTGGAGGATCTGTGGTAACACATATGTGCACGTATTGGGACAAGAGTCATGTAGAGATAAGAGAACCTCCAGATATGTTTGGGGATCTGAGGGTGGAGGAACCTTCGCTTACTTCCACGGGGAAGACCCAGGAAAGCACGTCAGGTCATAGAATTCCCCCATTGTACAAGACAACATGATGCAGCATAGAAATGTAGAAATGTTGGCATGACACATTTAGGCAAAATGCCTCAAGATAGCCTCTCTGGTCTTCTGTGGCTCCAGAGTGGCGCTAGAGTATCAAAACATTCCCCATGCTCCTTACACCTGCAGCAACAGCAGGTCAGCTGTTAAGGTAGAGCAGACCCCAACAATGGCCGTGGAGGACCTGGACAAAGTGAATCCTCCCTGTCTATAGAGCCTTTGGCAACCTAGTGGCTCATTTGAAACTTAATAAGTAGCTGTACCTTATAACTCCTGTTTAGCAAGATATGGTATAAACTCTGGATTGGTGACTAATTGTATCTGGCAGCATTCTTAGTTGTAAACAACAGACACTGACTGATTTATGCATAAAAAGGAGTTTATTACTGTGATACTAAGTAATAAAGCAATACTAACATTTATTAAGCGCTTACATTTTGCCAACCATCATGTGAAATTCTTTGCATGTATGAAACTCATTGTAATCCTTACCACAACCTTTATAACAATAATAGTACCTCTGACACTGACACTATGGTTAACCCCACATTTTGGATGGGAACATAGCATAGAGAAGTTAAGGAACTTTCTCAAGGTCACACAGCCAATTGGTAATAAAGCCAGGGTTTAAACCCAGGCAGTTGGACTCCAGAGCTTCTCCATTGCCCACGACACTCTGTAGAACTTGTGATAGGAGTATTGTGTGTGTTAGGCTGGAAGGATATGAAGGCAGGGACAATAGTCTAGATCATAACATATAAATTATGTGGTGAAACCCTGAGGCTTGCCTTGCCCACACAATGATGCTGCCACTGGACACTGTCCCTAGAAATGTCACCACTCACAAACCAAATGGGTTTTCTGCCTCTTCACATCACAATTCTCTGATTCAAAAGGTAAATGCATCTGAGTGGCAGAACCAAGGCCATGTGCCCACACCAAAGCTGGAAGGGAGTCTGAGGAATATTTTTTAGCTTCTATAGTGGGATGTATACAGGTTCTGCTTCATAAGTTGAGGGACTCCTTATATGTAAAAAAAAAAAAAGTTCAAATGCTGGGCACCCAAAAATAATGACAAATGTCGTTATACTAGATATTTTGCCTTTCTTTTTCTGTTTTCTGAAAGGAACTTTGTTATCTTGTTTTTCTCCAGCATTGTTTACCAGGTGTTTTGGAGATAATTGAATTCCGCACTTAATATGTGGGTTGCTCAATCATATCTTAAACTTACAGAGAAGAACAGAGATAATTAAGAGATCCTGGACAGCAGACTGTAACAACTGGATATAATCCTTGGTTGTTTCCCTTTGGGAATAGGATAAGTGTATCAGTTAGCTTTTGCTGTGTAACAAATTACCTTAGCATACAGTGGCTTAATATAGTCATCATTTATTAATCAATGATTCTGCAGGTCAGCGATTTGGGCTGGGTCCAGTGGATAGTTCCGTGGGTCTCGGCTGGGCCCATGCAAGCTTCTGTGGCCTTCCTTCAGTTTTGGAGGCCTTCGGTCAATAACCCCCTCACCACATTTCTGGCTGTTGGCTTGAAGAACAGGACAACTGGTTTTGTATCTCTCACCACTCAGCTCATTCACCTACCTCATGCACATGATTGATGTCAGGGTTCCAAGTGGAATAAGAGAGGGTAAGCTTGAACGTGCAAGCACTTTTTAAGTCTCTGCTTGCTTCAAGTTTGCTATTGTCACCTGAGGTGACATGAGACCAAACCCTGGGGTAGTATGGGAGGGGACAGAATGATGAGACCTTGAGAGCTGATAGTTAAATTTGCACGAATTTTGCAAGCTAGTGGTTAAACTGCTTGTAGCTCGAAATTGGCCATGGTGCGAATATTTATATCATAGAAATTGGCAAATGCTACAAACCAGGGCTTTTTTTTTTTTTTCTTCTCTTTTCAGAGAACCAATTTAACAGTATGTCACTAGATCTATATGAGGGCATGGGCACATGGAGAGAAATTATAGCAGCTGTTCTGGAAACAATCTAATGAATATGGTCTTTTTTATATTTGAGACTCACAGTTTCTAAGCATGACCATTATTAGAATTGCATATATAAAAGATAGGATTGCATGTGTGTCAAGCAGCCTAGAGTTCACATTATAGTGGTCATTTACTTCTTTTAAAGCATCCTTTCATCTTTTCCAGTAACAGACCCTGCTTGAACCAAGCTAAGCCACT
Source organism: Tursiops truncatus (assembly GCF_011762595.2). Taxonomy (NCBI): domain Eukaryota; kingdom Metazoa; phylum Chordata; class Mammalia; order Artiodactyla; family Delphinidae; genus Tursiops; species Tursiops truncatus. Next base: position 73,592,840 of record NC_047047.1, on the reverse strand, counting down.
CTCATGACATAGTGATTTATCCAAAGGACAAGCACATGAACCAAACTAATTCAGTCAGAATTATTCCCCAGGGTTTTTTCAAACTGAAGTTGGGGGAGGAAAGTCCCTCTCCTTTCTCTTACAAATTATGAAGATATGAGCTAAGAGCCACCAGCAGTCGAAATGACATTTTTGTAGGGGACAGCTGGCCTAAGAGAGAAAAAGCTAACAGAGAGAGATTTGCATGACAGAGAGACAGAAAAACAGAGAGTGAAAGAAGGAGAGATGAGGGAGAGAGGAAAAGATGGATCCATCCCAACCCTTCTTGCTGTTTGGTTGTGTCTAACACAATATATGTATATTTTTGCCTATAGTAGATTGAATTAACAGTTTCTGTCACTTGCAACCAAATAGTCCTGACTAATACATGAACACAGATATCTTGTTGAAGAGGCAGAGAAACTAGGACAAGGAAGGGACCAGTATTGCAGTGCAAAGACAGGATCTGGGTCAGGGTGTCTTGTTCATTCTTGGGAGGTAAATTATACAAAGGAGAACATTGGTAATATCATATGAAGATTTCCTCTGAGATTTGTAACTCTCCTCTCTACCCACTGTGTCAGTTCAGGGTATGGTTGCAGATAATGAAAATGACTCCAGACAACTGAAGTAGAAAGAGATTTAACACAGGGAGTTAGGTGATTACAAAATTATTGGAAGGGCGGGAGGGCCAAACTGGACACTGAGCTTCCAGGACTGGCTCTCCTATAACAATGCCACAGAACCGGCCTGCCGAGGAAATCATTGCCCCAGCTGCTGACTTAGGGATATACCACCTCCACTGCAATTCACATAAAAAAATTGGACGCCCTGTACTCTATCTCTTTGCAACTACAAAGTTAGACCAGCCAAGGAGGTTTCTGTTTTTGCAACCACAGAAGAAACAAATACCTCCTTGACCATACTTGCCAGCAGAAACACCAGCAGCCACAGAAGCATGTACTCACTTCCAAATCTCACTCCTTACAGGCAACAACAGTTAACCTTTTCTGAAATTTCCCAAACATACACAAACACATGTGTGTGTGTGAACACGTGCGTAAAACAAATGGGATCATGCTGAGTATTGGTCTGGTTGCTAACTGATTCAAAGGACCTTTAAAAGGATGCCTTTTCTAGGTGAAGAATGAAAGAATATAACTGGGTTTCTTAAGCAGATCACTCTGAGCCCTAATTTTAACACGGAAACAGAATCCTTGGGAACAAAGATAAAATATTTAGGAACAACATTAAGAATTAAATTAAATAAATAATGGAAGAGGCACACAATTTCCTTGAAAGTCACATCAAAATGAAGTATTCTTTTGAAAGTAAAGTTTGCATTTGTATATACACACCTTTTTCATTTAAAAACGACAAGCTTTTATAATTTATGAAGGTAAAAATGTACATTATTAATTTTTAAAAAGCAGAATTTTATAGTTTTATCTAAATGCCATTTCAAAACTTACAGAGCAAAGAGCAAATACATCGCTCTTTCAAAAACACAATATAAAGGGCAAAAGTTAAAACGATTTTTATATACCTGCCAAAGTTAGAAACTAAAGAAAACCTTCAAAAATATAGAAAGAAATAAAAATTCCTGAATCTAAGAGTAAATGGCATGTATAGGCTGATTTCACATAAGAGATAATAAGATCGATATATCACCTAGTCAGTGCCACAGAATCTGACTCTATATAGTTCAGTGCTATAAGACAAAAAAAATGTCTAGATGATGAGAAGAGAAAAAAGAAAGATAGCCACTTGCCGGAGAAGAGCACCGGCCTCATCCTCACTTCTCACTGGGCGCACGCATGTCCCGGGCCCTCCCACACGCCTGGGGACTGTGTGAGGGATACACTGTGTGAGGCTGGGGGAACCTGAGTTACTGCCTTTGTGCGCTGACCCTGCTCCAGGAGCCCATCTCTCTCTGCGATTCATTGATCCTGGCGCCGCTCACGACTGTTAATCATCGCAGCCCAGAGGGAGGCCTCTTGAGAGGGAGACTCAGACAGGGAGAGCTTCCACCCCGTCTCTATGGGCAAGCAGTCAGTTGTAAAGTCTGCAACACCCGGCTTCCCGCTCCAACATGGGAGCGTGCCCCTGGCTAGCCTGCTCTGGGAGTGTGGTGGGGCCATGCTGAGTACGTATGGGGTCAAGAGAGGGAGAGGCTGTGAGGGCAGTTTGGCTCAGACAGTGGGGGCCCCTGAGTGAGGCATCCGGGCTTGAGTTAAACTTCAGCGTTGGGGAGGAGAGTGGTGCTTTGGAATATGAATCTGGCTCCTTGTGCTGTAAGGAATTGAGGGTGAGAGCATCTGCGGAGGGGACCTGGGGTGGTAGCAGTGGGTGCGAGGGTCGTGGAGGGACCTGGGACATACGGCAAGGAGGACTGGCCTGGTCTTCTTGCTTGTGGGTGAGGAGGGGGGGGACGGAAGCCAGGACTCGGGGTTTGCCCCTGGGTGACTTGGTGAGCGTGTGATGGTTTACGGAAACAGGGAAGGGGGAGGAGGGGCAGGTCTGAAGGAAAAGGAGGTGTTTTACTTTGTTCAGTTTGAAGTGCTGCAGGCGGTTCCTGTGAAGATAGGGGGTTTGTGTATCTGGAGCTCAAAAGCCAAGTCAAAGTTGGAGATGCATATTTAGAAATAAAGGTGGAAATGGAAGCCACGGGAGTGAATAAGAGTGTTGAAGACAGAAGTTTTCAACGCCACGGACAAGCTGTTTTAAGGGAATGACCAACCTCATAGGAATCTACCAGGCCTGTTCTAAAAGTACCCCCCCACCACTGTTCATCACAGATACACACGTGCACGTTTCCTGCATTCGGGTCACAGCACTCACGCCCCTCTCTGAAGTGCATCTCAGAGAGGAGCTCGTAAAGACCTAGCCCCTTAATATGGGGGAGGGGCTCAGGGCTCTGTCCATGCGGGCAACAGGGCACTCAGCGGATAGCCAGCTCCCTTGTTGTCTGCGGGCAGTCACGGCGCCCTGTCCTTAGAGCGGTCCCCTCCCGTAACCTGCCGCACTCGGAGCCCTGGCCCCGGGTCTGGCCTCGGGGATGTCTGAACAAACCACCAGCGCTGAGAAGGCAGAGTGGCTTCCTTGGCACCATAGCTTCCCTGACCCAGGCCCTGCCTCTGGCCCCCACTTCCCAGGGTCTGGGGTTTGCTTCTGACCCGCTCCGGCTCTGGCTCCTGCCCCCAGCTGCCCCTTGCTGGTATCGAGTGCTATGTGAGAGGGCCACCCTCACCTTGACCTTGCTGTTGTCCCCTGGGAGTCTTTCTGACGCTCCCTCCCCACTGCTTTACCTGGGTGCTCTCTGCACAGCCTCTCGGCTCCTGCTTTTTTGTCAATTGCTCAGCCGCGGAGGCGGCAGAGACCTGGAGGCTTCCCTTGCTGCTTTCCGGCCCGTGGGCTCGTGCAGGGGAGAAGCTGGCAGGACAGTGACCAAACAAGGAGCGAGCGCCTTCCCTCCTTCTGCCTGCCAGTCTGCTTCTGGTGCCACCTACTGGCAGAACATACCAGGGACCCCTGACGAGGGAGGCGTGGAATTTGCAGGGCTCCAGCCCCAGCGGCACGAAGCAGAGGATCTACGTGGGTCTGGAGCGGAGACACCACAGCTTGAGGACTAACCAGCACAGTGCCCTGCTCACTGCATTTCTTCACAAACTCTTGCTCGTCCTCTGGGTCTCAGCTCAGGTGTGGCTTCCTCCTGGCAGCTTCCTCGGGACCCAGCGCCCTCTGTGGTTTCCCACAGAACCTTGCATCCACTTCTGAAGAGCACAAGCCAACTTGCAGGAAAGCCCTCTCTTTATATGTCTGCCCCCTTACTTGGCTGTGAACTTCTGAAGGAGAGAGACTTTGTCTATTATCTTGTAAAATTCTCAGGGATACCACACAGCTCAGGCAGTCCTTAGTGAGCTGCAGTTCCTGAAGTTGTAAGCACTCTGGAAGAAAGCTGGGAAGTAAGTGAGTAGCGATGTTCCTGGTTAAGCCACTTTTTTTTTTCTGACAATAGTAACGAGTAGCGTTTATCGAACACCTGGGAGATACCATCCACTTCTCTTCACATTCTGCATGTATCAACTCATTTAATCTTCACACACTTATGAATGAAGGTACAGAGAGTTTTAGCAACTTGCCTAATGTCGCACAGGTAGAAGGTGGTAGACCCCAAATTGGAATCCAGGCAGTCTGAATTCCAGAGCCTGTGCCTTTAGCCACTCTTTTGCCCAAGGATAAGGGGAATTAGAAAAATGTGGCCAGGTTATGTGGCTGATGCCAACGATAATAATAATACCACTGATAAAACATGACCTTCATAGTAGATACCTTTGCATTATTGTCTCCCTTTCTGAGGAATTCCCCCTTTCTCTTTTCTTTTGGGGAACCAAGGCTCCCAGATCTCCGAATATATGGTTCTAGAAGAGGGTGCTAAACCTAGTACCCTGCATCCACGGGTGGACACGTGACCCAGGTGGGACCGATGAGAGCCCTCCTTGGCATTTTTCATGTTGGCGCAAATAGATGAGGGAAGCACCTCGTGGCAGGTGAAGCTGGGAGATGCTCCAGGCTCGTGGGAGAAGCCAGTCTGCCAGAGAAAGAAGCTGATTTGCAGAGAGAAGCAGGGATGAGAGAAGAGGAGAGCGCCACCTTTCCCTGTCCTGCTGTTGATACTCTGAACCAGTAAACTCTCCTTTTGCCTCATCTGGTTTATGTCTGGTTTTCTCACACTTGAAACTAAGAGAGCCCTAACTCACAGCATTTTAAAGTTTATGAAATCCTTTCACAAGTAGTTGGTTCTTACACTAGCCTGAGGAGGCAGGCGGGGTAGTATCATCTCCCTATTTTACACAAGGGAAACTGAGGTTTGGTGCAGCTAAGTGACTTGCCAAGCACCAAGTGGGGGCGGAGCTGGCTAAGTGGCCAGTGGTTTGCCCTTGGGACCAGGCTTCTGTCTCCTCTTCCGCCTGTGCTCCCAGGGGGCCCGGTGCAAGGGGTGTCTCGGCCCCGCACCTCCCTCAGCACTAGTGGCCTTTGCCCTTGACCTGGCCTTTGCAGCCCCTCATTCCTCTAGTTTCTTGACATGGGGCCTACAGGGGGTGGGGCCACAGGGTGGGTGACGGCTGACTCCAGGACCCTGTGCTGCCCATGACCTTGGAGCTCACAGGGCCACGTAGGACTGAGAGGTGCCGACACACAGTACAGCATCTGTGAGACCTCCAGCAAACGGAGCACCCGGGGCTGGGGCGCCACTCACCCTGCACCGCGCCCGTCCTCTACTCCTGGACTCCCTGACAGCCTGGGAGAAGCTCTTCCTCTCGCCAAACCGGGTTTGGAGTTCTCTCTCTGGTCTGGGCCCTGGCACAGGGAGGGGACTGGGTGGGTGTGAGGGTCTCTTCTGGCTGGGAGCTGGAAAACTGGGGGCACCTCTGGGTTGGGGGCTTGGCCATCCCGCTTGGGGGTGCTGAACGCCAGCACTAGTGACTATTCTGAATCCTGGTTTAGAATCATCTTAACCCTGGCAAGAAGAGCAGTGAGCCTGTGGGTGGAGGGAACTTCCTGTTTACTGCTGGTGTCAGGGCTGGTCTGAGAGTGACATCCTTCTGTAGGTGGTGTGAGCTGTGATGTCCCCCAGCCTCCTCTCAAGCTGACTCACCCCCCGACCCCAACCCCAGTCCCCATCCAGGGTTGGAGGCTGGGCTTCCTGCAGCCCCGGGGAAACAGGTCTGCTCCCCCTTGGTGGCATGGCCTGGAAGCTGTCATTATGCTACCAGCAGCAGCAGTGCCCTACCCTCTCTGTGCAGCCCACCTGAAGCCTTCTCACACCCCCTTTGGTGGTACCCCATTTCACAAAGAAACTAGGGTTGCCAAACTGAGCAAAAAATAAAATACAACAAAAAAGAGGATGCCTAGTGAAATCTGAATTTCAGATAAGCAACAAATACTTTTCAGTGTAATGTTGTGCAATGCTTTCTCTGTGAACTCTAAAAGGAGCTCAAGCCCAGGGAGGTGCTGTGGGCTGCATGGGCCCTGTGCCTGGCCGTGCAGGGTTCCTGCCACTCAGCCATGGGCTCTCTACACCCCATGGTCTGCAAGCAGGTCAAGCTTGGTCACTGCTGTAGCACCTGCCCCAGAGTCATGGGCGCTACCCTCTAGATTGTGAGGATACTGCTGGAAGAGGGGATATGGTCTAACCCCACCTCAAAGGGAGGCAGATACTCTGCAGCAGTGGTTTCAAAACCTCGTCATGGGCCAGCAGCATCAGCATCCGTGTCCACTTGACTGTGTCACGTGGTGCCCAGACATTTGGTCAAATATTATTCTGGGTGTGTCTGTGAGGCTGTTTCTGGATGAGATTAACATTGCAATCCTTAGGCTGAGTAAAGCAGAGTGCCCTCCCCAGTGGGGGTGGGCCTCATCTAGTCAGGTGAAGGCCTGAATATAACAAAAAGGTTCACCCTCCTGCAAATAAGGGGGAACTCCTCCTGCCTGACTGCTTTCGAGCTGGGACATCCGTTTGTCCTGCCTTTGGACTCAAACTGAAATATTAGCTCTTCCTGGGTGTCAAGCCTGCTGACCTTCAGACTGGAATTACATCATTGCTCTCCTGGGTCTCCAGCCTGCTGGTTGCTGATCTCAGGACTAAGGTCACCTCTAAACCACACATAGATAGCAACTGCTGCACAGTGATAACGTCTAAGGCTTACAGCATTGAGCAGAGTCCTGCTAGGAAAACACTTCAAAAGATAAAACTGCGTAGTGATACATCTAACCCAAATTAGACTATCTATTATATGTATCCTCAGCCTTCATAATCACGTGAACCAACTCTCTCTCTCTCTCTCTCTCTCTCTCTCTCTCTCTCTCTCTCTATATATATATATATATATATATACCATTTAGACCCTCAATAGTATATATATATATATATAGTATAGTATATATATTCTATATACTATATATATTATTTCTATATATTTCTATATATTCTATATTCTATATATATAGTATATATATTCCATTTAGACCCCCAATAGTGTGTATACACACACACACACACACACACACACACACGCACATATATATTCCATTTAGACACTCAACAGATTGGACGATGCCACATTAGTGAGGGTGACCTCCTTCACTCAGTCTACTGAGATTCAGATGCAGATCTCTTCCAGAAACACCCTCACAGACACACCCAGAAATACTTTACCAGCTGTTGGGCATCCCACAGTCCAGCCAAATTGACACATGAAATTAACCATCACAGGCACCCACGATCATTCTCTACTCCTCTCTACTCCACTCACCCTGTTTCTAAAAGATTCTCTTGCCTGGTCTGAGGCATCTGGTCAGTATTCTTGTTGCTTCTGTCTCACACTGTGGAGCATTTTTGAACAAGTTTCTTCAGCTCTGTGTGCCTCAGTCTCCTCATCTGTAAGACAAGGAGGTTGAGCCTTACTTCACAGGGAAGTTGAAAGGGTTTAGCAAGTTTCTGAGGATTGAGCACGTGAGGTGGGGGAGCTGTTAAAATTACATGTTCACCCCCTTCTTGCGGCCACTTACATTGGGCATCATGTGTCACCAGAGGGATGGAAAGATTGGCTGGGTTGCACCAGGCCTGTGCACTGGATAACATGAAGGGCTCTGCAGCGGGCCCTGGCTGCAGCCACAAGCACCTCCTGCCACTTGGGCCATATGGTCCAGTAGGCCCCGTGGTGATGGAAGTATCGGTGGTGAGAAAACATGCCATGTAGAGTTGTGGCTGGTCCCAGTGGGAGAATCACAGTGAAGATCCTTGCAGCTCTGGAGCGAGGCCATGCCCTCTGGGCCAGAGAACTAAATGCCTTTTGAGAAACAACTTCTGGTATGTTTCTGGGCCCTGGAACAGACAGGATTTCTGAGCACAGGACATCAAGTGATGATGTGGCTGACACTGCCCATCGTGAACTGAGTCCTATCAGAATCACCAGATCATAAGGTTGAGCAAGCCAGCAGCACTCCACAGTGAGGTGGGAGGGGGCATCTCTGAGTGCAAGCAGGACCAGAGGGCACAGCAAGTGGGTAGCCCAGAAAGAAACCCCATGGCTCCCAGCACAGTTGCACCAGTGGCTGTAGGGAGGACCCTAAGTGACCAGCAGAAGGAGGAGAATGAAAAACAAGCTTGCTTTCTGGATAGATTCCCTTGGTTACATGGGTGCAAGCTGGAAACGGATGGCAGCCACCCTACGGACTCTAAATAACATAGGTTAGAGCATCACGGGTGTTGAATTTCATTAATTCATTTTCTCATCTATACATTAATTTCATCCATTCATTCTCTTTCATAAAGCACCTGTGGGTTGGCCCCAGTGCCTCCTGCCTCTTCTGGTAGGACCTGATGCTTTTACTCAGGTCTTCTCTCTAGCACATCTCTAGCACTTACCTTTATGTGGGACCCTTTCCATCAGAGTTTTAAAATGCTTACGTTTCTTTCACTTTAAAAACCCCAAACTTAGACTTTCTTGGGAAAAAAAGACCAAAGAAACAAAACTTCACCCCTTTCCCTCTATGTCTATTGCCCATCTCTCTTCTCCTCTTTATGGCTGAACTTCTTTTTTTAAGTTTTCTTTTAAAAAATTAATTATTTATTTTGGCTGTGTTGAGTGTTCGTTGCTGCCCGTGGGCTTTCTCTAGTTGAGGTGAGTGGGGGCTACTCTTTGTTGCGGTGCGTGGGCTTCTCATTGTGGTGGCTTCTCTTGTTGCAGGGCATGGGCTCTAGGCACGTGGCCTTCAGTAGTTGTGGCATACGGGCTCAGTAGTTGTGGCTCGTGGGCTCTAGAGCACAAGCTCAGTAGTTGTGGCGCATAGGCTTAGTTGCTCCACGGCATGTGGGATCTTCCTGGACCAGGGATCAAACCCATGTTCCCTGCATTGGCAGGCGGATTCTTAACTGCTGCACCATGCTACATGCGGGATCTTACTCCCCCGACCAGGGACTGAACCCGTATCCCCTGCGTTGACAGTGCGGAGTCTTAACCATTGGATGGCCAGGGACGTCCCCAAATAACGTTTTGTATTCCTTGGGTCTATCAGACACACAACAATCAGGATGGTCTTTTAAGAACATAAATCTCAGTATTTCATATGCTTTATTTGTCTGCTAGGGTTACCATATCAAAATACCACAGACTGGGGGGCTTAAACAACATAAATTAATTTTTTCACAGTCCTGGAGGCTGCAAGTCCAAGATCAAGGTGTTGGCAGGTTTGGTTCCTAGTGAGGATTTTCTCCTTGACCTGGAGGTGGCTGTCTTCTTGCTGTGCGTCCTCACTTGGCCTTTCCTTGTACAAGCCCATGCTGTCTCCTGGTGTCTCTTCGTCATCTTATATAAGAACACCAATCACGTTGGATTAGGGCCCCACGCATATTACCTCATTTAACCTTAATTACCTACTTAAAGGTCCTATTTCCAAATACAGTCACATTGGGGGGATTAGGGTTTCAGTATATGAATTGGCAGGGGACACAATTCAGTCCAGGATGGACCAAAATCCTTTATATGGTCTTCAAGGTCCTGCATGATCTCCTGGCTCTTGTCTGTTCTCCTGTCTCATGTGATCAACTCTCCCCTGTCTTCTATTTATTTCTCAGTTCCTCAGACATGCAGGCTTCTTCCCTTTCTAGGGCCTTAGTACACTGTTTCTTCTGCTTGAAATATTCCTTTTTACCACCCTCCCCCATGCCCTTAGCCTATATAATGCCTACTTATTCCTCAAAAATTAGCTCACATGTCTTACTCAAGGAAGTTTCCCATGACTGCAACACCAGGCCAGGGCCCCCAACTTATATTTCTTCCTCGCATGACTTACTTCTCTTATGACACTTAATACCATTGTAATTAAATCTTTAACTGTATAATTAATTGTTTAATACCTGTCTCCCTTCCATGGGATGAAAATTCCAAAATACTTAGGGACTATATCTGTTTTGTCCAGTGCTGTATCCCCAGCATCTAGCATAATGCACCATACACACTGAGACCTTAAAAACCAATTCTTTAAATAATTAATTCACAAAGGTTGAAGGTAGATTCTTTATTGGATTTTCAGGTGAAGAGAAATGCCAGAAGCATCAATAATTTAAAAACTCTCCCTCAGTGAACCTCTTTCTAGTCAGGAAAGCCAGGGTGATGAGAATTATACCATCTTGGCCTATTTTGGAAATTACACAGAAGACTCTGGCTAAAACCTCAATGTTAGATTTCTAATCTGCCCATGTTGCTCAATCATGCAAGATCATTTTCGAAGACAGTTGAAGCAATTTGTCCCATGTGATTTTGCAATATCCCATGGCTTGCTCTTCCTTCTAACAAGAGGGAGTGACAACTAGTCCTCTCCTTAAATCTGGACTGGCCCCGTGACTTGCTTTGGCCAGTAGAATTCGGCAGAAGTGATGCTACGTGAGTTTTTGGCCCCGCCCACAATAGTCCTTACAGCATCTGCTTCCACGCTCTTGGAATGCTGCCCCAGGACCACCATGCAAAGTGGCTGGGTTAGCCTCTTGGAGGGTGAAAGAGCGAGTGAAGGGGAATCAAGACAACCCAGTCGACAACTGGCACCAACCTCTAGACATGCAATCAAGAAGCTCTTTCTGCTCAGCGAACCTTCCAGATGAAATTGACCACATGAGCAAGCCCAGGAGAAGCCAACAGAGGAACCCACAGAACTGAGAGAATAATAAATCTTTGCTGGGTAGTTTATTACCCAGAAATGGCTGAATGGAATGTCAATCCTCCTGACTTCCACCTAATAATTCCATTTCTCCTTCTCTAAACAGTCGTGCCCTCCCTCCGGACTCTCTCACAATCACACTAGGTATGAATCATCAGAACACTCCAGAATGTCAATATTTCCAGCTATAAATCCAAAAGGGAAAACAGACAAGATAAGTGATTCACACTGGGTTCTATATATGTGGGGTCCATATATGAGTCTGGATGTAGGGCGTTGTCGGGACCATATTCTTGGAAAGGGGGCCACAGTCACTCACCTAGGACATGGAGCTCCCTAGGCAGAAACAGGAGGCAGAGTCACGGTGCACACTTCATTTGCCCTTGGCTGCAATTTCAAAACTTGAAATGAAACCCAGGATTTTTGTCATATGGAAAGCTCCTTCCCGTGACACAGGTGGACATCCTAGAAACCCTTCCACGTGAACACATCAGCCTGTCCAATTGCAGCACTTGTCACTGCAGCATGGTCTGTATCAGAAAAAACTTGAAATAAACCAAATGCCCAACAACAGGACAACGGGTAAATATTTACACAGTGGAATATTATACAGGTAAAGTGAATGATCAATAGCTATGTCTCAAAAGACATATCATTGAGTGAGAACAGCAAGTTGCTGAAGTTATGTAAAGTATAATACTATTTGTGTAAAAATTTAAAACATGCAAAACTCCACCAACTATTCTTTAGGACACATTCATACGTTGTAAATTTGTAAGTACATCATATCTGAGGGAGGGAGGGTGGGGAACAGGATTGGGGAGGGGTACACAGGAGTTTCATCTGAACTAAAATAATTTGAAATAAACACGGGATATTCAAAGATTGGCAAAGCTGGGGGCAGATATTATTCTCTCTATATTTTTCTTACGTTTGAATCATTATGTGACAAAAAATATAAAGCACCCAGCTCCCACCCTCACCCCCCACTTCCTTCTGGTCAGGTACATCTTTCCTACAGTCCAAGGTTTTCAATATTGCTTTGCTGGCAGCCCTTCTGCCACTTGGGATAAAGTAAAAACGTAAAGGTGTCAATGACCTGCTTAGTTTTATTTTATGACACTAGAACTTTAAGTCACGGAGAGTTTCAGAGGGGAAGGGAAGTCGCCTCCAGGGAGTGCTGTCTTCCCAGTGTGAGCTCAAGAAATGACTGCGGAGGGAGTGAACGATTTTGGCAGTACTTCCTGTTCCGACAGCGCTCTGCCAGGCCTGCTGGCCCCTCATTAGCCACGCAGGCACCTGCTGGCTTTAAAGACAGACACTGCCTGGTTAGAGAAGCTCACGCAGAGGCCTGCTTCTAGAAGGGAGCAGGTGATTCACTGAGGAGGGACAAGGGGATGAGGGGACAATTTGGGAAACCCACTTCAAGGAAGGGAGTGAACAACACAGTATTCACAGCCCAAGGGTTCTGGAGTCACTCCTCTGTGTGACCTGGGCAATTAGAAGACCCTCCGCTGGAGGACCCTGGAAATAGCACCGAGTTTTCAGGCTCCTCTGAGCCAGTGTGGTAGGTGGCTGCTGTCTCCAGCACAGAGTGTTCACTAGATGCTGGTTTCAACATTTACTGGCAGTGTCACCCTAGGCCCTTTACTTAAACTCTCTAACCTCTGTGTCCTTATCTCTGAGTGGTGGAGCTAGTCATAGTGTAATGCAAACAGAAGTGGGCCGACTCACTTCTAGCTCCGTTCTGGGTTGCCTCTAGAAGACGCATAACTCCAGCTCAAAAAAATCTTGAAAAGAAATGTCAATATGCACATAAATCCCCCAGAGAGGTGGCAAAAGGGAGCAACGGTGCAAAACACACAAGAAAATTCCCTCAAGATCCTCTTTCCCCAGCAGATTCCCCAGAGCCCTGTCCTCGCGGTAGCTCCTCTCTCAAATCTCTCTTCTCTCAATCTCCTCTCATACCCGCTTCTCTCTGGACCTCTCCTCTGTCCTTCTGGACAAGTTGTTTTCTTCTGGGAGAAGCTCCAGGACCTTTTAAAATGTAAATCAACTTAGCCTTTTGGCTCCTTTCAATTCTCCTCTCCACTAATGATCACAAAGAAGAGTCTGCGGTCCAGTGGGCAAACCCAGAATTGCTCTGGAAAGGGGTGAAGGGGAGGTGGCAGCTGGATAAGACTCTCAGTATCAGACACCTTTTGTCTCCGCCACAATCACACCTTGGTCAGGCTTTTTGTGAGAATTGGATGAGGTAATGCATGTCAAGAACTTAATAGTAACTAACACATAAGTCCTCAAACGGTTACTTATTAATCCTATTATTATAATCCCTGTCATTGGTATTATTATTTCTAAGGACTTAGTTACTTTGCTTGAATTCCAAGAACTTTAGCCAAAAGTTTAAAAAATCCAATTGCAGTCAAGACGTTGTGGAACGTTCTCCATTGGGGATGAGCCACCACCATCTGCCCTCTCCTACCCGTCACCAGGGACATTGGCTGTAGTTGGTTCATGGAGATGCGAGGGGTCTGCTGGGCCACCCTCTCATGGTTCTGGGGATCCCGCTGAAGGGCTTTGCCTTCCCCTGGTCTCCCCTCGCGTGCTGGCCAGGATGCCAGGGTGCTTTACACCCTCACCATGTTGTATGGACCATCTTGGGCAGCTCAGCATCCATTGGACCTGAGACACCTTGGTGGCAGCACCTCTGCAGAGGGCCTTACCCTGCAGCCATCTGACTGGCCTGGCCGCAGAACCAGCAGGTCTGAAGACCACCCCTGGCTCAGAGTCCTGGCCTTGGGAGTGTCCCTTAAGAAGGGCTTAGGCAAACCGGTGTGCGCTGAGAGGCCGGCTCCCAGGAAGGCAGCCGGGACCTGCAGAAATTATGGGGTTCTGGGGACTAGAACAGCCTGAATACAGGAAAACTTGGTCGGAGAGTAATTTCCAAGAACTGAAGGCTGTTCTGTGACAAGGGAGAGACTCCTGTGTCACCTCAGACCCAGCTTCCAGGAGCCACAAGAGGGCGCTCTCCCTCAGGACAGTCTCAGCATGGGATGCTGTTCCCCGTCCTGCGTGCACGCGTGTTGCTGGGAGGGGTGGGGCAAGGCGAGGCTGGACGACCCTTCACTTAGGAATGACGGCTAAGAGTTTTCAGGTACTTACCACGTGCCAGGTTCTGTTGTAAACACTTGACACGCGACAGCTCACTTAACTCGCAATAGCCCAGTGACGGAGGCAGTGCTAATGTCCCGATGCATAGATGAGAAACTGAGGCAGAGGGAGATGCTGCCCAGACCACACGATGGTCAGCAGAGGCCGGGGAAAGCTGCAACCTGGCTACAGCACACGTTCCATCAACCCATGGCCACCATCTTTCCTCCAACATAAGGTGAGGACAAGCAGTGCTTCTCGGACTTTATGTTCAAACAAATCGCCTGGAGATCGTGTTGACCCCTGGATTCTGAGTCTGTAGGGGCCTGGGCTGGGTTGGGGCCTGAGATTCTCTGTTTCCAACAAGCTTCCAAGAAATGCTAATGTTACTGGTGCCTGACCACACTTTGAGTAGCAAAAGCCTTGAAGCCCACAGAATCTTTCGCAGCTGTAAGGATCATGTGTGCCCTCAGGCCCTGTGGGCATCCAGGAGAGCTGGAGCCCTGTCTGGATTGTGGTGGGAGGGAAGAGAGCAGGGCAAGGGCCCTGGGGCATCAGGTCTCCAGAGAGTGGGCTCCCCCTCCTCCTAGACGGACACAGAGCCAGCCTTCCCCTCCCCTCCTCTCATAGCCACAGCAGGTGCCCTGTTTAGGGCATACCTCTCCCAGGAGAGTGGGCGTGGGAGGTGAGCCGGCCCCAACACACAGACACATAGACACGCAGATACAGAAGACACACAGGCACAGATAGACACAGACACAGACAGACACTCATACACAGATAGACACACACATAGACACACCACAGACATATACAAACACACACACACACAGATACACACAGACACACAGATATAGACACACATATGTAGAGAGACACAGACATACACAGACACACACAGACACAGACACAAATAGACACACAGACACAGACACACATATACAGATAGACATAGACACATAGATACAGACACACACCCAACCCCTGCTGGGCCTGGCAGGCCAGATCTCTCCAGGGACTAGACAGAGTGCACATGGCAACCTCACCTGCAGAAGGCCTTTCTCCAAGGCTCCCACTGACCGGGAGAGGAGGTGACAGACTGGGAAGTGACACCTCTCACAGGTCCTGTTGTTTTCCCAAACCTCCCCCTTCCACTCCATCCTTACTCTGCCTGGATGACCAGAGGGGCCTCCTCATCCGAAGCCTGCTTCTCTACTTCCCCTACTTGGGCTGGCTCCCATATGCAGTTAGCATGGCCTTATGACACAAAACATAACATGCCACCCACACTTTAAAATCTCTAGTGGAATAACATATTTACATTAAAAAAAAAAAAAAACTCAGGGACTTCCCTGGCGGTCCAGTGGTTAAGACTCCATGCTTCCAATGCAGGGGGCATGGGTTCAACCCCTGGTCAGGGTACTATGATCCCACAAGCCACGTGGCACGGCCAAAAAAAAAAAAAAAAAATTCAAAGACTTTTTATTGTCCACAGTATAAACTACTTACTTTCCATACGGAAAGGAGTTAGGTCTGACTGCTTATCCAGGCTGGCCCTTGTCTGGCATCTGGGAACAGAGATTTCGAGTCGGGGGAGTTCCTACACATTAACTGAGAAGAGTGGCTCCCTGTCCCTAAACTGTCTGTAGAAACAGCCAATACGATTCATGTTGAACCCCTGCTTTCCTTCTAGGAGTCTGGAATTTGGGTACGTGCCAGGCAGAGGGTGCCTCTGGGGTCAGCCCTGTATTAGTCAGAGTCCTCTAGAGAAACAGAACCAATAGGATATATTTATGGAGAGGGGGCAAGCGATTCATTTTAAGGAATTGGCTCATGCAGTTGTGGGGTTGGCACGTTTGAACTCTGTAGGGGAGTCTGGCGGGCTGGAAATTCAGAGTGGATGTTGAGGCATTTGAGCCCAAATTCTCAGGGCAACAGGGATGTCTACGCTGCAGTCTTTAGGAGGATTCTCCCTTCTTACGGAAATCGCAGTCTTTGTTCTTAAGGTCTTCAACTGTGTGCATGAAGCCCATCGATACTATGGAGAATAATCAGCTTTACTCAAAGTCCACTGATTTATATGCTAATCTCTTCTAAAAAATACCTTCACCAGCAACATCTAGACTGGTGTTTGACCAAACTGGGCATGGTAGCCTGGCCAAGTTGACATAAAAAGTTAACCGGGCTTCCCTGGTGGCGCAGTGGTTGAGAGTCCGCCTGCCGCTGCAGGGGACACGGGTTCGTGCCCCGGTCCGGGAAGATCCCACATGCCGCGGAGCGGCTGGGCCCGTGAGCCATGGCCGCTGAGCCTGCGCGTCCGGAGCCTGTGCTCCGCAGCGGGAGGGGCCGCGACTGTGAGAGGCCCGCGTACCGCAAAAAAAAAAAAAAAAAAAAAAAAATTAACCATCACAGCTCCCAGTAAAAATCCCCAGCCCTGAGTCTCTAAGGAGCTTCTTTGGTTGGCAGTGTTTTATGCGCGTTGTCATAACACATTGCTGGGGGAAGTGGGTGTGTCCTGTGTGGTTCCCTGGGAGAGGACTCTGACTGCATACTCTCAAGAACAATTTCCCCTGCACCTGCTGTCCCCTGACTTCGCCTCATGTGCCTTCCCTTTACTGACCTTGTTTTGCCTCCTGTTGTTCTAATAAATCACAGCTGTGAGTACAGCTACCCACTGAGTCCTGTGAGTCCTCTTAGTGAATCGTCGCCTTGGGGATTCCCGGCCCATCCTCAGATGCTCTTATCTGGGCCTGGCCAGCCTCCTCAGTTCCAGCCCCTGCTTCTCTCCACCGTATACCCCACATTCCCACCATACTGACCTATCTAGTACCTGAATATGCTATGCTATCTCATGCCTCCATACGCTAGAAGGCCCTCCTTTTCCTTTCTTGGTCTGGCTAACTTGTATGCAGCCATCAGGACAGCCTGTTTGGTTATCCATTCCTGTGGAACAAACCATCCTGAAACATAGTGGCTTAAGACAGCAACAATGTATTATTTCTTATGACTCTGTGGGTTGACACAAGCAGTTCTTCTCTTTCCCATGGTGTTGGCTGGAATGTTAAGAAGGGTTGGTGCTGGCCACCGGCTTGTAGTTTAGCTGTGGCTATTGGCCAGGGACCCAATTCTTTTCCATTTGGGTTTCTCCACTTGGCTAATTGAGTTTCCATAAAGCATGGCAGCCAGGTTCCAGGAAGAAGCACTCCCAAAGGGCAAGCCCCAATATGCAAGTACTTATCAAGCTGTAGCTTGCATCATTCTTGCTGATGTCCCATTGGCTTAAGCTAGTCACATGATCAAGCTCAGACTCATCATGGGAAGGGACCACACAAGGAGATGAATACTGGGGGTGTGTGGTTTATTGAGGGCCACCAAAGTACCAACATAGCTCTTCCTTCAAGCCTACTCTGGCCCCTCCCCTGTGCCTACCCATTTATGGCACTCACCACACTAGATTGAAATAGTTTGTTATGATTATTGTACTGTATTGCCACTTGTATTTATGGACTGAAGCTGCTCTGAGGACTGGGACTCTGTCAAATTGCTCCCTGGCACAGAGTATGTCTGCGGAATAAATGATTGAATGAGAGCAGCAACTGTCATTACCTCCTTCATATCTGCCTGGTTTAAGCCCTGTCCCTACCTCAGTTTAGACATAGGAAGTTCAACAGCTGTGAGACGCCAACTATGTCAGGTCCCTGAGTGCCTTAAAGCGTGGCAGCTAGCCCTATACCGAGGCATACAGGAGGCACCTAACACATGTTAGTGGAATGAATGGATGAATGAATGCGTGAGTGGATTTCCTAGGCATATCACTGAGATTTCCAAGCTACAAATGCATCAACTTCTTTCTTAAACATACATTGTGACCAAGCTGATCAGAAATCACACAACTCCACTTTCCAGAGATGAAACAGTTCCATGTGAGAATTGTGGAAAAGAGAGATTTTTCAGTGTTCTCCTTTCTGATTGAGGACCCTCATGAAGAACAGTCTTTTTTGCTGAGCCATGTTCCACCATCCTGTGTGGCTGGAGCAGAAGCAGAGGTCCTGGAATGGTGGGGTGAACTGTATCCTTCATAGTCTCCCCACGACTGTGACATCTGCTCCCTAGATTGCCTGGTCCTGAGCAGTGGCTCCTAATAGAGGCTCTGTCTCGTGCTATAAATAGTCACAGACCATCTTCAGTGATAACACACTGGAGTGTGGAAACCCATTGTGTATTCAACTCTTCCCTATTGCAAAATTCTGACATCATCAGAGAATAAAAGGAGTGAATCATCCATCCCTGTATAAATACTTTGATTAGATCATTTGCTTTCAAGACTAAAAAAAAATGGGAAGAGAAAAAATCTTGGTGTTATTGCCCTCTGGACTGACATAAGGGTGTAACATCTCCCACCCTGCTCAATGCTAACCCTGAGGTAGCTGTGAGAATAACTTATTCCTTTTTTTGTTTTTAATAAATTTAGTTATTTATTTTTGGCTGCGTTGGGTCTTCATTGCTGTGCGTGGGCTTTCTCTAGTTGTGGTGTGTGGAGGCTACTCTTCGTTGTGGTGTGCGGGATTCTCATCGTGGTGGCTTCTCTTGTTGTGGAGCATGGGCTCTAGGTGTGCGGGCTTCAGTAGTTGTGGCACGCAGGCTCGGTAGCTGTGGCTCGCGGGCTCTAGAACACAGGCTCAGTAGTTGTGGCCCACGAGCTTAGCTGCTCCGTGGCATGTGGGACCTTCCCGGACCAGGGCTCGAACCCTCATTGGCAGGCGGATTCTTAACCACTGCGCCACCAGGGAAGTCCGAGAATAACTTATTCTTACTTAAGACTATGTTTCTCTAGTTTCCATCCTTTGGAATATTTCATCTTTCGGACCTCGGTATAAGTAACTCAAATAAAAGAAAGTTTTGAAAAATAAAATTCAAGAAAAATGATTTTTTGTTTTATAAAATTATTTTTTCAGTTTATGAAAGGATTAACAATATTATTTTCTATAGGTGAGCCCTCTTGATCTGTAAAAAATGAAATTCATCTAGTCAGGGGCCACAGACTTTTCTGCCTGGCCAAATCCAACCTGTTCTGTTTGTGCCTTTTTTGGACAGCACAGTAGTTGGTTTTTTTTTTTTTTTTTTTTGCGGTACACGGGCCTCTCACTGTTGTGGCCTCTCCCGTTGCGGAGCACAGGCTTTGGACGCGCAGGCTCAGCGGCCATGGCTCACGGGCCCAGCTGCTCTGCAGCATGTGGGATCTTCCCGGACCTGGGCACGAACCCACGTCCCCTGCCTTGGCAGGCGGACTCTCAACCACTGCGCCACCAGGGAAGCCCAGTAGTTGGTTTTTAAATTCGGAACTTTTATTGCTTAGATAGGGCATGTTCTCTGGTTCCCCACAGTTTCCACCACTGCCATTATGTCTCACACACAGTTAACTGCAGGACCCCTGTGGACATTTGAGTTTCCAACCTCTGAGTTCTCTCTCTCATTTTACAGATGGGGAAACGGAGACCTGGAAAGGTTGATTTGCCCAAGGCTGTACAGCTAGGAATTGGAAGACCTAAAAAGTAAGTTTCCAGGTTCCGGGTACGAGGCTCTCTCTCTTCTGCTTACTACATCTCCCCATCACTTTCCGGTAGCTTTGGGGAAGTTAACAAATCTGTGTGAAATTTCAGCGTCTGTCACAGAAACAGCAAGCATTGCTGGGGTGGATTTTGTAAGAACACTTATGTAAGGGTGAGTTCTTGTGACCTTCCTCTTTCCTTTCTGCCTTCCCATTCCTCAGGGTGAGACAAACCTCACCCTGCAATGTCTTCAGACAAACTCAGGCGTGGAAAGAGGAACATTTTCCTACTTCTCCCTCTCAACAAATGGCTCTGATTGGAACATTTCTCCACATAATACACGCAGTAAATGTTTCACATGGTGCAAATGGGCACCTCTTCTGGAAAAATCCTACTGCTTACCCAAAGCCTTGCTCAGCCGTGAACACCAGTGTGAAGCTGACTCCATCCTTCATTTACATATTAGTGAGGTCTTCTCCCATGGTGCGGGAGGGACAAGACTTCACTACCCGTTAGTCCTAAGCTTACTTATCTTTTGTGTCTTCACCTTCCCATCCACTCTCCTTTCAATCTACATTTACTGAATTGAATTGAGAGAATTGAGGTTGATATGAGAGTTCCAGAAAACAATCTACATCTCCCATTTTTCTACCAGAATCAGACAAGGACTAGATGTTGATTCCCTTTTCTGGAAAGGAAAATAAGACGCGTGCAAAAAGGCCCAAATAGCCTCACCTGTTCAAGAAAACATCGCCTAGTGCTGGGGTGAGAGCTGGACAGACTAGGGAGGGGGCTGCTGTTTAGGGGGACAGATGAAAAGTCCTAGAGGTGTCTGGCCTGGAAAGCAGTGATGGAAAGTGGACAGGGAGATGGCCCCAAACCACACTGTTTATCTAAGTGTCTGAGCCTGTCTGAAATCCAGCAGTGAGTTTAGAACAAACAAACGGAAATCCTACCTCTAACCCCCACAGGAAGATTAAGGGGATCCAGGGGGTTCATATAAAGGTGACTCCCCAAAAGGGCGGTGAGGGAGGGAGTTGCCAGGAAGCCACCTGAGCTTGTAGACATCTTAGAGCGGTACTATCCAAGAGAAATACAATGTAACCTACATATGTAATTTAAAATGTTCTAGTTGTCACAGTAGCAAACAGAAAAAGGTAAAATTTATTTGAATTATATATCCAAATATATCTAACATATTAAATCTCATATTTAAAAAAAATTCGCTATATGCAAAATATCATGTCAACACGTAATTAATATAAAAATATTTCGTGGACTATATTACATGTTTTTCAATCTAAGCCTTTAAATTCTAGTGTTTATTGTACAGTTACAGCACATCTCAATTCAGATGCTAAATTTTCATCAAAGATGCTCAATCTGTATTTAGATTTCAAAAAATTTCCGGTAAGAAAAAGTAGCTTCATATACTCAAGTTGCTTCAAACATACATAAACATTTCCCAATAACTGAATCGAATATCAGTTTTTATTAATTTTTTATTTAAAAAACTTTTTGGTGGTCCATATCAGTATTTTTTTTAATAGGTCTTTATTGGAGGATAATTGCTTCACAATACTGTGTTAGTTCCTGTTGTACAACAAAGTGAATCAGCCATAGGCATACATATGTCCCCAAACCCCCTCCTTCTCGAGCCTCCCTCCCATCCTCCCTATCCCACCCCTCTAGGTGGTCGCAAACACCAAGCTGATCTCCCCGTGCTATGATGCTGCTTCCCACTAGCTATTTTACATTTGGTAGTGTATATATGTCGATGCTACTCTCACTTCGCCCCAGCTTCCCCCTCCTATCCCGTGTCCTCAAGTCCGTTCTCTAGGTCTATGTCTCTGTTCCTGCCCTGCAACTAGGTTCATCAGTACCATTTTTTTCTTAAGATTGCATATATATGCGTTAGCATACAGTATACGCTTTTCTCTTTCTGAGTCACCTCACTCTGTATGACAGACTCTAGGTCCATCCACCTCACTGCAAATAACTCAATTTCGTTTCTTTTTATGGCTGAGTAATATTCCATTGTATATATGGGCCACATCTCCTCTATCCATTCGCCTGTCGATGGACATTTAGGTTGCTTCCATGTCCTGGCTATTGTAAATAGAGCTGCAATGAACATTGTGGTACATGACTCTTTTTCAATTATGGTTTTCTAGGGTATATGCCCAGTAGTGGGATTGCTGGGTCATATGGTAGTTCTATTTTTAGTTTTTAAGGAACCTCCATACTGTTTTCCATAGTGGTTGTATCAATCTACATTCCCACCAACAGTGCAGGAGGGTTCTCTTTTCACCACACCCTTTCCAACATTTATTGTTTCTAGATTTTTTGATAATGGCCATTCTGGCCAGTGTGAGGTGATAGCTCATTGCAGTTTTGATTTGCATCTCTCCAATAACTAGAGATGTTGAGCCATCTTTTCATGTGCCTCTTAGCCATCTGTATGTCTTCCTTGGTGAAATGTCTATTTAGGTTTTCTGCCCATTTTTTAAATTGGATTGTTTGTCTTTTTGATATTGAGCTCCATGAGCTGTCTGTATATTTTGGAGATTAATCCTTAGTCCATTGTTTCATTTGCAAATATTCTCTCCCATTCTGAGGGCTGTCTTTTCATCTTGTTTATGGTTTCTTTTGCTGTGCAAAAGCTTTTAAGTTTAATTAAGTCCCATTTGTTTATTTTTCTTTCTACTTCCATTTCTCTAGGAGATGGGTCAAAAAAGATCTTGTTTGGTTTATGTCAAAGAGTGCTTTTCCTATGTTTTCCTCTAAGAGTTTTATAGTGTCTGGTCTTACATTTAGGTCTTTAATCCATTTGGAGTTTATTTTTGTGTATGGTGTTAGGTAGTGTTCTAATTTCATCCTTTTACACGTAGCTGTCCAGCACCACTTTCCCAGCACCACTTATTGAAGAGACTATCTTTTCTCCACTGTGCGTTCTTGCCTACTTTGTCGTAAATTAGGTGACCATATGTGTGTGGGTTTATCTCTGGGCATTCTATCCTGTACCATTGATCTATATTTCTGTTTTTGTGCCAATACCATACTGTCTTGATTACTGTAGTTTTGTGGTATAGTTTGAAGTCAGGGAGCCTGATTCCTCCAGTTCTGTTTTTCTTTCTCAAGATTGCTTTGGCTATTCGGGGTCTTTTGTGTTTCCATACGAAATGTAAAATTTTTTGTTCTAATTCTGTGAAGAATGCCATTGGTAGTTTGATAGGGATTGCATTGAATCTGTAGATTGCTTTGGGTAGTATAGTCATTTTCACAACATTGATTCTTCCAATCCAAGAAAATGGTATATTTCTCCATCTGTTTATGTCATCTTTGATATTTTTCAACAGTGTTTTATAGTTTTCTGAGTGCCATATCAGTATTAAATCAATTATTTCTCCAGCTTTATTGAGATATAATTGACATATAACATTGTATAAGTTTAAGGTGTACAACAGTGGTGTTGATTTGATACACTTACATATTGCAAAACGATTACCACTATAGCAATAGCTAACACCTCCATCACATCACATCATTACCATTTCTTTTTTTTTTAATATTTATTTTTATTTGATTGCGCTGGGTCTTAGTTGTGGCTTGCCAGCTCCTTAGTTGTGGTATGCAAAGTCTTAGTTGTGGCACACATGTGGGATCTAGTTCCCTGACCTGGGATTGAACCCAAGTTCCCTGCATTGGGAGCTCAGAGTCTTAACCACTGCACCACCAGAGAATTCCCAACCTGTGCTGAGAACATTTAGGAACTACTCTCTTGGCAACTGTCAAGTATATAATATAGTATTATTAACTAAAATCACCATGCTAGACATTAGATCCTTAGAACTTATTCATCTTCTAACTGGAAGTTTATACTCTTTGACCAACATTTCCCTTTTCCTCTACCATGAATATCAGCTTTTAAATTTAAATTTATTAAAATTATATAACATTGAAAATGGTTCTTTAGTGGTATCAGCAGGATTTCACACGTGGCTATCGGTTACTGGATTGGATGGTGCAATTTTAGAGTGCTCAGGAGCTAGGCCCTGTTGCCCACTGCCAATTCCCCTCAGCATGACCCTGGGCTGGACAGACAGGGAGTCTGATCAGAGGTCAATGCCTACATTCCAAAGTTTAACATTCTAGCTATGGTGATTCTCCTGTGAGCACAGCCTCTCTGTCTTAGGCCTGGGTCAAACTGGGTCACAATCTTGGAACAGGGGAGGGGTGTTTGAATTGCTGTTACTTATAGCTTGAAGACCCCAGAAAGCAGTTTGAAGGCTCAGCTATGTAACTCATGGCTGAATGGGCCCAAACGGACCATATGGGACCACTTCTGTTTTTCCATATGAAATAGTATGGCTAGGCCTAGAAGAGCCTTTCCCTTTTTAAAACTCATCGCATTGAGAAGGAAGGTTGACAATTTTCCTAGAGACCCTAAACTACTTGCTCAAATTAGAAATAATTTAAAAATTAAGTGAGTGTCAGGAATGTCTATGGTATTGCTGGTTTCCAGTAAATGCTTATTGGTAAGTGAATTATTATTACTTCCAGTTATACCAGATTATCCAATAATGGCTTTCTTAACTGGGGGGAAGAAAGCAGATGATTTTTGCAGTTCAAGTTGTTTTACAACTTTCTGTACATTGTAATTAGGTTAAAAGAAAGTCCATTGTTATATAAATTAGTAAGGTTCCACAGCTGTTATCTCTGCTAATCTCTTTTAGAAGTTACTATTTAACTAGGAAGGAATTAATTAATTTTTTAAGTGTATATGAAAAAAGTTCTATGTGTGTATAAATATATATGTGAAGAATTTCTAAAGAAGCTGCTTGTGAAACAAATAGGGGTTTTACATCCTGTGAAACATCTTAAAAATAGTCATAAAATGCATGCTTTTTGGCTAGATAAGTTTTTATATAATCATATATATACAATATATAGAAAATATTTATAAAATATTTAAATATGATTATATATATATATATATATATATATATATATATAAAAACCCTGTAAATATTGCCACAAGATGGCACTAAAATCTAATGAACACTCCAGTCTCTGGCTGGTCTTGTCTCCGAAGAGTTGGGGGGTGATTTACAGGAGATCTGTAGGAGACAGTGGACAAAAAAGGCCAAATAAATAAGGCTGAAGGAAGATTGGAGGTAGATTAACATCTCCCTTTTGTCTGGAGGATAACTTCCCTCTCTCATTAGTGTGGGTATCTGTCATACAATGAATCTATAGGTTACTAAAGTTAACTATTAAAATGATTTGCTCTCCTTGACAAATCAGTTTTATCCTTGCCCTTTGCCAGTGTATTGTGATGGGAGAGCAGCGGCAGTGAGGAGGCCATTAGGCACATCCCCTAGTTTGGGAGAGTTTATCCCGTGAGTGGTACAGTATTTGAAGTAGCCAGTCTTCACAGAGCTTGTCAAAGGATCCTGGACATGAAAATGAAGACCATGAAAAGAAGCTGCTGCAGAATACAGATTTTTCTACTTGTTTACTTTGGAATAATTTACCAACTGAATATTTTTAGAAATTACTGCAATATTGAGATTCAAGCTTGGAACACCTCATATAATATGTCTGAGAGTCAGGAAATGAGTGAATTGAATCCCTCTTCCTGATTCTTTGTATTCCAGTTTTAAAAAACAATACATGGTACAAAACTTTAATTGTTTGATACTTTCTTAATATTTGAAGCTTAAGGACATAGCCAAGATTCCCAAGCTATATTAAGATAAAGGAAAGCAGTGTTAACAATACAGCTATAAAAGGTTTTGATTAAAGGAAGAAAAATTTAGATTTTTCTAACAGGCAAACTGAAATTAAAAGAAAAGAAAAAGTTGCTAGATTGGAGCCCTAAACAAATGATCCAAAAAAAAAAAAGAAAAAAAAAAAAAAACAAAAACCCTTACTTTCTCCCATGGGATTCCACTTGGAGAAATTATTTACTTACTGACAGTTCAGTTCCTTAGATCTGAAAAACAAAATCAAAAAAACAAAAACATTAGGCATTGTAGTGGAGATAATCCAATGTGAGGGAAGCAGTTTTGGTCACTTGAATGAGGATGGGCTCTGGGGGTTAGTGGCACTAATGTCGTATTTGACCTGATTATATCTGCGGCATCCATTTGGGGACCTACACCTCAACATATGAATCATGTGTGAAAACACCATGGCTCAGCTACAGCTGGCTGCCCGGGTTTGGGTGGATGGTTGGTAAAGCAGTCTGGAGTCTGAGGTAAGAGACTCCAGAAAGTTCCAACTGAGTTCCTGAGCATTTAGGCGAATTCTCCACAGTCGTTTACTGATTCTTGCATAGGGTCAGGCATTATGCTAGGGCTTCAAGATGCTGAGATAAGACAGAATCCAGGCCCTCCAACAGCTTCCAGTCAGAGGGGGAGGCAGAAATATGAGGCAATAACCTCATCATGATGTAGTGGGTCTCTCCTTTCTGAAAAACCAGTAAGCATCCCATGGCCTCCAGAATAGATATGGCCCAACCTGAGTAGTTGGTTCCTCCATGACTGGCCTCCATCCTGAGTTTCACCTCTCTCTCTCTCCACTAAGGGCAGCCACACTAAGATATTCCCTGTTCCTAGAACTTGTCCTACTCTTTCCCACATCTCTGCTTTTGTTCAAGCTGTTCCTCCTTCCTGGGAGATCCTCCTTCCCTCCCTCCCCCTTCCCACCTCTTCTGTCCATTGAGATCCATTGGCTTAGGTTCTTCTAGCTCAGACATAGGTGTCATCTCCTGCAGAATTCAAGGAATAGATGAATTAAGTCCTGGTGGGAGCAGAAGACTGGGGATCCAGCACCCCACCACACACTGATTTGCTGTGTCCCAGCCTGCAAGTGTCTCCTCCTACTCCCTGGGGCTGCAGCCTATTCTTGCCCAATGGGGTGTGGGGTGGCTGGATTTTATTGTACTATTTACTCTAGACAGTTCTCTACCTTACGACCAGGATCCTAATTAATCCTGCCAAACCAGGGCTGAGTCTGCCTTTTTCTGCCTGGTAACTTCCTCCAAGTGGACCTGAACTTCTGCAACCAGCCTCGACCTTCGCTTTTCACTGCCCCCCCTTCCCCCAATCTTCACCTAGGGACCTAGGCTGGGTGCCGAGAAAGGGGGTAGGAGGCAGGACTTGTTAGAGCCAGAGGCTGGGCCCAGGCCTACCCAACTTACAGCCACCCTCTCGGAGATCCAAACCCAGGGCTCAGGGCGAGTACCGGGTGGAGGGATGGGGGCGGCGGACTCGACCAAGGGAGGTGCCGCTTCTGAATTAAAAACAAAAAACCCCGACAGCCTTGCTTGGAATCAAACGTGTGTGTGTGTATATGTGTGCCTCTGTGTGTGTGCGTGTGTGTGTATTTAAAAACAAAACCACATTAAAGGAGCCGCTCCCTCCCCCACAGGTCCGACCACCCGCTGGGAGTTTGAGAAGCAAGGGGGCAATTTTGAGTGGGAGGGATCATCAACGGCCCGCAAAGTGCCGCCTCTCTCGGAACCGCTCGTCCAGCCTCCGCGGGCTCCGGGCAGCTAGCTCCAGCTCTCCCGCTTCGCGCGCACAAGCTGCGGCGAAGACGGGAACCCAGGTGCCACCCGAGCCCCGCAGGGCCAGCCGCCGCGGCGTTGACTCCCCAGTCGCCGCCTCTCCCAGCCCGGCGGTCTGGGCCGTCAATCAAGCTCGCCCGGCCCCGCCCCTGGGCTGCAGCGGACGGCCAATCAGACTCAAGCTCCGCAGCGATGAGCTCAGTCGGCTTGCTTCCCATTGGGCGGCTATATTAAGAAAGTCGCCGAACTCTTTAAATAGTGGGCGCTGGGGCCGCAGCCCGCATCTGCCACCGCAGTCTGGCTGCACTCGTGTGTTCTCTTGTACATTTGCTGAGGCCTAGAGAGACCCGGGAGGGAGCTAGGCCGGGTCCGCTGCTCTAGCCACTTTTTGCGCACAAAGGCGCCGACCCCAGGCCCGGGACGAGGCGAGCGGCCACCGCTCCGGAGCAGCGCGGAGACGCACGGCGCGCCCTATGCCCCGGCGCCCCCACCTACCCCGCCGCGGCAGCCCGAGCACAGCGAGAGAACGCGCCACCCCGGGGCCTGGGTGCAGCTAGCAACCCTTTCCCCCAGCGCGCAGCCCGAGGTGAGCAGTGAGCGGCGAGCGGGACGGCAGCGAGGCGCTCGCGGGCCCCCTCCTGCTGCCCGGGCCCGGCCCGCTCATGGCGGCCATCCGTAAGAAGCTGGTGGTGGTGGGCGACGGCGCGTGCGGCAAGACGTGCCTGCTGATCGTGTTCAGTAAGGACGAGTTCCCCGAGGTGTACGTGCCCACCGTATTCGAGAACTATGTGGCCGACATCGAGGTGGACGGCAAGCAGGTGGAGCTGGCGCTGTGGGACACGGCGGGCCAGGAGGACTACGACCGCCTGCGGCCACTCTCCTACCCGGACACCGACGTGATCCTCATGTGCTTCTCGGTGGACAGCCCGGATTCGCTGGAGAACATCCCCGAGAAGTGGGTGCCCGAGGTGAAGCACTTCTGCCCTAATGTGCCCATCATCCTGGTGGCCAACAAGAAAGACCTACGCAGCGACGAGCACGTCCGCACAGAGCTGGCGCGCATGAAGCAGGAACCGGTGCGCACGGATGACGGCCGCGCCATGGCCGTGCGCATCCAAGCCTACGACTACCTCGAGTGCTCGGCCAAGACCAAGGAGGGCGTGCGCGAGGTCTTCGAGACGGCCACGCGCGCCGCGCTGCAGAAGCGCTACGGCTCCCAGAACGGCTGCATCAACTGCTGCAAGGTGCTATGAGGGCCGCGCCCGCCCCGCCTTCCCCTGCCGGCGCGCCTCCCCCTCCCGGGCCCAGCCCCCACGAGCCCGGGGAAGGGGAGACCCGCGTGCCCCAAGGACCCCACCGGACTGCCTGGTGTCTGCCTTCAGCCCCGGCCGACGTGGCCCGGCGGCTCAAGGCTCTGGCGCCGGGAATCCGCGTGGTAGGCACCGGGCGCCTGCTTTCCAAGTGTCTGTGCGTCCGGCTGTGTTGCACAGGCCTGGCCGCCCCGCTGAGTGCCAAGGGTCCCCTGACCACCCTTTAGGGAAGAGTCAAGCCTCTTCAGAGTGTGTGGCTGTGTGTATGTTCGACTCCCCGCCGCCGGGTTTTCACCCCATGCCCGCCTCTGCCTCCCGGAGACAAGCTTGGCACCGGGGTGCGGCCGCGCCCCATCAGATGTTCGTCCATAACCAGCGAGCGCCTGCTATCCCCTGTCTGTAACATAGACCTCGGGAACTGCGGGAGGGGAGGGCTGGGGAGGATGGGGTGTTATATAAATATAGATATAATTTTATTTTCGGAGGTAGGATGGTGTTATTTAATGGTGGTGGTGGGTGGAGTGACGGGGCGCTGGAACAGCTCCGGCCCAGCCTGGGTCAGGCGTCCATCCCAGCACGAACAAGACTTGGCCATCTTTCCAAACCCTGGGAAGACGTTTGCAGCCGACTTGGGGATGAGAGGACACAGCTTCTAGACTCATGGCTCCTGCGGGCCAGCCCCCCCCCCCCGCCACGCGAACCCCCTCACCAGACACAGGCAGGAGGAGGGAAAGTGTGCTGCAGGTCGTTTTTGCCATAAGCGAACTTTGTGCCTGTCCTACAAGTGAAAATCGTTCAGTCCAAGAAACGGATGTTATTTGATTTATTTAAAGGCTAAAACTTGGGTGGTTTTTTTTTGGGGGGGTGGAAGAATTCTTTGCACAATTGTTTCATTGTTTGACATTTAATGCACTTGTCATTTGCATAAGACAGTAGCATTCTGACCACACTTGTACACTGTAACCTCATCTACTTCTGATGTTTTTTAAAAAACGATGACTTTTAAAAAAAAGGAGAAGAAAAAGAAACCACTAATTTTTTTTCTTTTGAAAAAAGTGGCAACACTGTTCTGTTTTGCGATTTTATTTGTGCAGGTATGCGCACTCTTTTGAGAAAGGGCAGTAACAAGTGTTAGAGCCTATCTAAAACCTTTTTTTTTTTACCCCCACAAGTCAGTCTCTAAAGCTGTGTGAAATTTTCTCTGCATCTCTGTACAGAGAGTAAACCTGCCCCTAGTGTCTCTTTTCTCCCCCTCCCTTCCCCATCCAGTGGTACTTCTACTAAATTGTTGTCTTGTTTTTTATTTTTTAAATAAACTGACAAATGACAAAGTGGTGAGCTTATGATGTTTACATAAAAGTTCTATAAGCTGTGTATACAGTTTTTTTATGTAAAATATTAAAAGACTATGATGATGACATTTATAAAATGGCTCCTGTGGTTTAATAATGTGTAAAAATATTCTTGTGAATTTGGGGGCAAGGGCAGAATTCTGCAGTGGAGGTCCCACCAACTCAGTTTCCCTCATAGTGTTTGTAAGAAATGGGGATGAAATCCCTTCGAGGACGTGTGGGGTTGCGTGGCCATGGGGTACCAGGTTCCTCCCGTCCCAGTCCCGGAGGTTACCCCGGCACCCAGTGCCCAAACCTTTGACCTAACATGTACTGTTTGTATGTCTTAAGCACTTGTGTCGAAGTCCATTATGGGGCCTTTGCTGCCTATTCTTTGAAACTTGGAAAGGTGTCATTTGTGCATTTAAAATTTAGATGACTTTTTTGTTGTTGTTGTTAATCACCGGTGTGGGACCAGGCTCTCTGTCCAAAAGACTGGTTCCTGGGTTCCCTTCAGATCCTCGTGGGGTTACACAATAACCCCACGATTGTAGGGTCTTATCTCTGGCCTGAGCTCCTGGGTGGAAGTTGGGGAGAGCCCAGATCAGAAGCCGATTCTTCTATCGTTGAAGTTTCATCTGAAGGTCTATATGTAGCCTAAAATGCTTTATTCTAAGTGCCAGGAGTGGCCGCATTACAGACAGAACACAAGGCTTTGGGTGACTGTTATTGAAAGTTGGGGCAGGCACACTTGGACGTGGAATCTTGATGAGCTCTAATTTCAGACAGTTAGCCTGCTGCAGTGGGTCCCAGAACCAGACAGGCAGATTTATCTTCAGAGACCGTATTAAAATCCCGCTACAGGTATGATGGCTCAAATCTGCCAGCCTCAGCAGCTTCGAGGAAAGGTAGCAGATACTGCCAACCTCTCCCAACTACCAAAGACGTGGTTTTTGTTTTTGGAATCAACACTTTCTGGGTTTCTAGCCCTTAGTTGCCTGCTGCCACTGCCCCCCCCGCCCCGCCCCCGCCAGCTCACCTCCTCCAGGCAGAAGCAGAGAAGGCCCCTTTTGAAGCCCTTTGCTTTAAAACTTGAGGCTTCTGTTTCCCTGTCTTTCCCTAGACTCCCAAGAGCTTTTGTTGAGTGAGGCAAGCCTGGTTGCTGGTGACTTTTCACCCACTTAAAAAACAAAACAAAACAAAACAAAACATTAACAGGGCCTCCTGCACAGCCAGGCTCATTGGCCGACAGAGGGGAATTGTCTGGGCAGCTCCAGGCACAGAGAAAGGAGTGGGTCCACCCAGGTTGGCTTCTCTAAGCCACTGCCTCATCCTTTCCTCAGCTCCTGGCCTCACTCACCTCTAGCCCTCAGCGTACTTTTTCTTCTTTTAAAGGCAAAAATTTCCACAGAAAAACAAAATGTTGATTTGCAAGTTTTACAGCTTGCAAATCCTTTGGTACCAGGGAGTGCAGGACTCTGTGAAGAGCTCAAGCTTGGGCTCAATGCCCAGTACTCAGCTTTGCAACCAGCCAAGAGCCTGGAGTCCCAGCCCCCGAAAGGGCCTTTTCTGGGTTTCCTGCCTGCTCAAATCTGCCTGGTACCTATAGCTGCCTTTTTTTTTTTTTTTTTTTTTTTAATTTTAGGAAGACAACAAGCCAGGTGACACATGGCAGCCTGGGTTATGCTTGTTTTAAAATGCATGGCATTTAATAATCCTGCCGGAACACACTCTTCTTGCTGCATTAGATCCAACTGGAAAATATAAAGACGAATTGCTGTAGGCTGGAAAATCAATTAGGAAAAAAGAGGTAAAACATCTGGTGTTACTCTTAGGATATGAAAATTCATTTTGCACATTTAAAATAAATGTGCTGAGTTCATTTAATTGCCTGTTGAACGGTTTCGTGGAGAATAGTGGGGTGTTTCATTGATCCTGGGCATTTCGTAGCAAGGGGCATTGGCTTGGGTTCTTGTTTAATCTTAATTTGAAATCAATCTGGACTGTATTTCTAGGGTCTTTTTCACATGTGTTTCAGTGTACTTAGAACAGTGGTTTTCAAACTTAAGCATGCATTAGAATCACATGGAGGGCTGGTTAAAACACAGATGGCTGGGCCTAGCTTCCAGAGTCTCTGATCAGTATGTCCGGGGTGGGGACCAAGCGATGCTGATGCTGCTGGTCTGGGGACCACACTTCGAGAACCACTGGCTTAGAATAAAGGAGAGTTCATGTCATTGCACAGAGGAGGGAGGTCATTTCAGCAGGAAAGTAAATCACATTCCCGACGCTGAGGGTGTAGTGCCCCGTAGTCCCGACTGCCCTACCTTAAAAAGCACAGCACTTTCAGAGAATTTCCCTCCCAGGATGACCCATACATAACCCCTATCTTCTCTTCTCCACATTCTTGTGCAACGGGGGGTTTAATGCCCTTCTAGAGATTTCTTTCTGCCATTCCGAATTCAGAACGCAACAGCACTCTGCTCTGCTGAGACAAGGGATACAAAAGCAAACAGGACACAATCCTTGCCCTGGTGGGCCAGGCAGTTCTGGGAATGCATTCACTGAGCATGCTCAAATGGGGGCGTTAGGCCCAGGGCACAACAGGAGCCCAGGGGAAGGTGGGGAGGCTGTCATGGAAGAGGAGACATTTGACCTAAGTCTTAAAGCAGGAGTGGGCGATGTGCAGATGAAAGATACAGCTTCTTTATATTACTGTGGGGCCTGGCCTCTGGGGAATAAAGCTCTCTTGGGTGAGAACTACCTTCTACTTGTAGCCCTTCTGGTATACATTTCTTCAGTCAAGAAAAATGATGTTACCCAGCCAAGTCAAACAGCCTCTCCCCGGCCCTCCCTGTTCACACACAGGCCGGGAGAGAAGGTTGGTGATGACGGTTTCATTGTTTTCTCTGTGCCTCCCAGGGATGGGGGGCAGACACAAGGGCTAGCTTTGTGGTAACTGTGTTCCTGGGAAACATGCAGCCTGGGCTCAAGGAGGCTGTGACACCACAAAGGGACCTCGTACTCCAGCTTGTTGGGGGACAGACCTTAGCCACTTTACTTGGTCCATCTTCTAGCTGGGGGGAGAAAGTGGGTACTCAGGCAGCTCCTTCAACTCTCAGCAGCCCCTTTCCTGGGCTGGGAGGTAAGAGCTGGCTAGAGGACCCCAGTTCATTCCTTCCAAATATTTATGGTTGACTAAAGGACTCTGTGCCTGGCGCTGTGCTAGGAGCTTGGGACTCAGTAGACAAATAGGCAGGCATGGTCCCTCCCCTCACAGAGCTTTCAATCTCTATGTGTGTCTGCACAAGTAATAATAATGATGATGATGACAATAGCTAATGTAGGCATCAGGCACTGTTCTAAGCTCTTCATCTGTATTGTTTTATGTGTGTATTAATTATCTATCATTGTCTAACAAATTATCCCCAAACTTAGTGGTTTAGAACATTTATTTCTTCACCATTTCTGTGAGTCAGGAATCCAGGCACCCCTTAGCTGAGTCCTCTGGCTCAGGGTCTCTCCGGAAACTGTGGTCAAGGTGTTGGCTGCGGCTCGATCGATCTCCAGGCTTGACTGGGGAAGGGTCTGCTCCCCAGCCCACTCATATGGTTGCTGGTAGGATTCAGTTCCTCACTGGCCAAGGCCTCCTTTGAGCTCCTTGCCACGTGGGCCTCTCCGTTGGGCAGTCCAACATGGAAGCTTGCTTCATCACAGCAAACGAGAGAGAAGAGCCAGAGAGAGACAGTGTGGGCAAGGCAGAAGTCAAAATCTTTCCTAACTTAATCTTGGAAGTAACATCCCATTGCTTTTGCTGTATTCTTTTTATTAGAAGCAAGTAACGGGGTCCAGCCCACACTCAATGGGAGGGCATTACCCAAGGGCATTCATGGCAGAAGGTGGGGTCGTTGGAGCCATTTTCGAAGCTGCCTACCACAATCGTCCATGATGACTTTGAGGTCAGTGCTATTATTCTCAATTACTGATGAGGAAACTGAGCCATAAGAGGTTGGATAACTTGCTCAGGGTCATAAAACTCATATGGATTTGGAAACCCAGGCAGTCTGGCTCCAGCACAACAAACTTACATATGTGGTGGGATGATGATTTGAGAAAAATCACCCTGAATGCAGAGTGGAGGATGGATTGAATGGAGAGGGGAAAACCAGAGGTCAAAGATCAGTGAGGGGCTTCCCTGGTGGCGCAGTGGTTGAGAGTCCGCCTGCCGATGCATGGGACACGGGTTCGCGCCCCGGTCCGGGAAGATCCCACATGCCGCGGAGCAGCTGGGCCCGTGAGCCATGACTGCTGAGCCTGCGTGTCCGGAGCCTGTGCTCCGCAACAGGAGAGGCCACAGCAGTGAGAGGCCCGCGTACCGCAAAAAAAAAAAAAAAAAAAAGACTGGGCTGCATGGAGGGTCCAACAGTCCTCCGATACCGCATGCTCGGAATCAAGCAGGTAAAGCACTCTGTTTTGACATGAGCTACGTGTGACACAGCAATGACAAGTAACCAGCTGTTTTTGGTGCAGGGGCTGAGTCCAGGGAAGTTAAGAAAGTGCTCCTGTGAGGCCAGGCTTTGGGCGCTGACAACACCAGCTGAGGGAAAGCCTTCTCTGGACCCCACCCCTGCCGAAATCACAAGGTACTCAGGCCCTGAGAGATCTCTGAGGAAGTCCTCCCAGTGATCCTGAGATGAGCAGGCAGTGGAAGCACGTTTCTGGGGCTGCAGGCCACCCTCTGCAGGGTCACCTGGGGGACTAGCAGTGCTCAGCGGTTTGTCAATGCCGGGGCTGAGCTTCGAGCATCAGCGGAAGCTGGGCAGTTTTGGCTTCTGGGTTGGGAGCCTGGCACAACTGGCCATGTTTTTCATTTTAGAAACCATGATCCAAAAGCACAATTCTTTTCTTCTCTTTTTCTTTCTTTTCAGGATCTCTTTATATATATATATTTTTTTAAATTTTTATCGGAGTAGAGTTGCTTTACAATGTTGTGTTAGTTTCTACTGTCCAGCAAAGCGCACCTGCTCTACGTAGACACAGATCCCCTCGTTTTTGGATTTCCTTCCCATTTAGGTCACCACAGAGCATTGTGTAAAGTTCCCTGTGTTCTTCAGCAGGTTCTCATTAGTTATGTATTTCATACATAGTATCAATAGTGTAGGTATGTCAATCCCAATCTCCCAATTCACAAAGCAGTAGTTAGATGCCACAAAGTAGGTGGCAGTGCCTTAATCGTATGTGTGTTGTCAGTCCCAAGGGCCTCTTCCATCCTTGTCAAGGGGAGTTTTAACCTTCTCTCCTTTCATACAACACTGAAGGCACAATTCTAAGGGCTCTGCAACTAGGCTTTGGGTTTTTATCACTCTGTGTGACCTCTGTCCTCTGGCTGTCATTTGGAGCTATTTTTCTTCTCCCTTCAATCCTGAAAAGGGAAGAAACAAATGTTCCCAGAAGCAAGTTTCTCATCACTTTGTTAATGATTGATTTCATTTGATTCCAGAACTTGTTTAACCTTTGGATAAACAATCGAAACCTTCTGGAGGCACCTAAGAGGAGTGCAGGAATGCATGTGCTATTTAATTCTGGAGAGCTTATAAATGGGACTCTGACAGAATAAAAAGTATTATTTATATGAGTGCTAAAAAAAGTCACTTGTAAAATACACACTTGTCCGTAGCGGCCAAATATGGGAAAGTGTGAGATCTGGTCGCATAACCAGGCTGGCTCTGTAAATGGGACGTACTGTCCATCCATCCTCTTCCTCTTGGTTGAGCAATTTTGTGGCTACAGATTTCCTCCAAGAAAGTCAAGCACTCTAGGCCAAATGGAGATCCAGCCTACACGCGTAAGAAAACACGAACATAAATGAGCCAGCCCGGGATCTCTGAAGTTGTTCTTATCTGTGCCAAGGGACAATTGTTCAAAGTTTTTACTTCATGGGTAATGGTAGAAATAACAGACTGTATAGTTGGTTACCTGCCAAATCTGAAAGAACAAATCTGAAATGCAGTGAAGGCATAAACAATTCAAAGGGAAAAAGAGTACTAATCGGGCTTAAAATGCCACGAGTTCTCTAGCAGGCTGATAGGATCCAACCTCCGTCCATGACCTAGTGACCAACTAATAAGCAGTCTCACCAGTTAGCCGAGGGAATTCAGAAGGCCCAGCACTACCATGAGTGGGGTGCAGAAGAGGCCCGACTCTGGGCGAGTGTAACCCTCTCATCCTCAGCTGGGTGTGGGAAGAAATCACGGGTGTGGGAAGAAATTGCAGCTCTGGGAGTTTGCCGGAGACCTCAAGAAAAAGGAACAGGGGTGGAGCAGTGCAGATGTGTCCCCCGTCTGTCACGTCACTTCTCCCCCTGTATTGTTCCTCTTTGTCACCTGCAGTAAAGGCAGTGTGCGTGGTGGGAAAATCAAGGCCTACAGGCAGCAGCCCTCACTCTCTCCTTCACTGTCTGGACATTCTTGATCCAATTATTTTTACTCTCCACTGCCTCAGGTTCTTTATTTGTACAATGGAAATAATTCTGAAGATTAAACAAGATCAAACCAAGCACTCAGCACAGACCCAGCTCATTCTAAGTCCTCAATAAATCTTGATTCCCTTCCCTCTGTTGGACTCATCTTAGCACCTTAAGTACAAGTAGAGGTGGAATAAACTTTACTGGATAAATGAGCGTAGAGTAATAACCACTCTTTTGTTGGTCAGGGGCTTTTTCAACTATAAGCTCCTCAGGGTATCACATTATACTCATTTTTAAAGCCCTAGCATCCAGCGCGGGGTCTGACACGTGGTAGGTACTTAGTAACTACTAAGTTACTGAATAAAAGCTCGAGTTCAGAGGGTCCTTGATAAACTGGAGATTCTCAGGGTTGCATAGGATGAATTTCGCACTCAAGGAAGAAGTGCGCACTGTGCCGGTCCCAGAGGATGTGGTGGTAGAATCTGAGCCATCTGAGTGCCAAAGGGAGGGCTATGGGGTCTGGGGAGCAGCAGGCTTTCTTCCTAGGAGCACGGTGCTCATGTGTCCTCAGCAGAGGTTGTACGGGCACTATACCAGTCTGTTGGCCCAGTGACACATAGGGAGGAGCAGGGTGGACAGGGCGCAGAGCCCAGCAGAGCCTGCACACCCTCCCCTTGCTGACGTGGCCACAGAGCGAAGGAGAATCAGCAATTTCTCCAGGCGAAGCAAATACCAGGAAAAATGCTGACAACCTCTAAGTGATGGAGAAACGTATGCTAGAAAGATCCAGCCATGATCTGTGCGTGCAAGACCCAGGGCTCAGCTGTTGCATTTGTAACCCGAGAAAGAGAGTCCCTGCCTGTTATGCAGCTCAGCAAAACCGGCAGACCCCACACCCCACCATGAAAGGGAAAACAAAGAAATGAGGAGACTTGATCATCTGATCACAGCGCCTCTGACAGCAAGAGCCCACAGCTTTATTTCTGTGGGAGTTTTACCAAGCTTACCACAAGTGAGCTGGTACAGTAAGTGCTTTAAGTCTGGGCAAACTGGTTCTCCTGGCACGGAGGTAGGAGCCCAGCTTAATTAGACTGTGGGCTTAGACTGGAGCAGAGGCCTTTGTTCAGAGTTAGCTCCAATTTTGTTTGTTTTTTTACTTTCTCATTAAATAAGAACAACAACAAAAATTGTATCGTCAGGGATAGAAGCACAGGAGGAGGGGTACAGCATGGAAATTCCCATTCAAATGTGAATCCCTCCCTGTTCACCCTTCCCATCTTTTGGCTTTTTCAGAAAGCTGACCTTGAACTTGAATTCCTGGTAATGCCTGACCTTGATGGGATCTGGGTTAGTGTCCTGGGGAGGGCTGGTTGCTGAACGGAGACTTGTTTGTTCCCATCTCACTTTGGCAGGTTTTCTCCAGGTGACTTGGAAATAGATGCTTAAATCGGCTCAACTGTGCCAACTTCCAGGTTCCGAGGAGTCTGGGCCAAATCTGGAGGTTTGTGGCCTGGTGACCCCCAGGCCTGGGGAGGTTGCACTCTGGCAGTCAGTGGTAGAAGGCGATGTCAGGGATGGTCACTCGCCTTGTCATTTGTGGAAGCAAGGTCTAATTTCAGAGACTGGCCTGGAAGCAGCCATCGGGATGAGCTGGCTCATGGCGCACCCTCTTCAAACCACACTAAGATTTGTGAGGCCCCTCCTTGGTCAGTAGGCCAAAGGCTGAAACGCCGTCTGAGTTCAAGGAGGCAGGACTGACACTGGATCTGAACTCGCTTTCTGAAGGGCGCTAGACTAGCCCATATGATGGGATGGCCCATCAGACCCTGGTAGTCCAGGAATCAGAGAGCGAGAAACTCAACCAGTTAGGGCTACCAGGAATGGGGTCAGGCCCTGATGAAAAAATTTGAGGGCTCCCTCACAAGGGCAGACAGGATAAAGATCTACATGTGGGATTTGATCCAGCTCACATCTGGACCCCTGATCCCTGCTAATTAGTATGGTCCCCCCATCATAATGGGCCCTGCGACCTGCCTGTGTGCGTGGCTGGTGAAGGGTGCTAAGCTAACGAGCGGGCTGAGGCAGCAGGCTTGGGGTGAGAGCAGTAGGATGGGCTCCGGGCTCAGGGCTAGGACCCTCGAGAGCTCTTCCACAAGGAGAGCTGGGCTTCCTCTCTGGGGGAGACCTCCTGCCACTTCTCAAACACAGCTGCTGTACCTTCAAGTGATAAACCCCATCTTGATCTAGCTCATGCTTCTGGGCCCAGAGCTGGTGGGAGGAGGAAGGTGGGAAGCCGCACCCTCCCTCCCCTGCTTCCCAAAACGAAGGTCTGGTGCCCACCCCATCGTCCCCTTGTGTCTTTGCCCTTACCCTGGCTTCACCAGCCTTTCACAGCAAAGCTGGCTGGAGAGCGTCAGGACCAGGTGGGGGAAATCACCCAAAGGCCGCCTGGTCCATTCCACACACATGGTTTGTACACCTACTGTGTGCCAGGCCTGGGCGAGCCCCGGGCGAAATTCCCATCTCTAGGAGCTCTCTGTGGTAGTGCTTCCTTCACCATCCGAGTATTTCAATAAACAGAATAGAGGGCAGGGCTGCCAAAATTAGAATCCTCTAGTATTTGTGTCTTGGGAATAAACGTGGTATTTAAAGGGTAATTGTCTTTCCATTTCTCGTGGGTAGTGGCTGCTCTGTGCCTCTGGGGCCTAGACAGGTTTGCTCCGTAGGCTTTGCGGTAAATATCACTTCCTTTGGGAAGCCTTCCCTTGACCTCTCAAGACTGGGTGGGATAGCCCACCTACATGCTCTCCAGTGCCTTGCCTTCCCCTTATCCCAACACTTACCATCGTATTCCAGAAGCCACCAGAAGACTGTGAGCCCTGGAGGGCCGAGACCATGCCTAGCATGCTGGCTGGGACACGGACGGTCTGGTGGGTGAACGAGTTGATTGGTCCAGTCTATGTGGGGCTTCAAGGGAAGAACCAACAGGAGACGTTCAAGGGGCAGATTTTGGCTCAAAAGAAAGAAAGATACTATAGCGGTCAGAACATGAGCCAAAGGTCATGAATTCTGCATCACTGAACATGTTCTTGCACAGCTGGATGACCCCAGTTCAAAATGTCATAGAGGGAATTCAAGTATCAGATGGCGGAGCTCTCAGGAGGCAAGGCCTGCTGAAGGTGCTCCCAGGTGCTGGAGAAGAACAGGATGAGGGGCGTTAGCTAGGGATGCTCCTTGCAGAGATCCCCATGAAGAGACAAGCCTGAGTTTTGTTCCCACTAAGTCTTCAAAGCAGGGCTCAGACGTCATCTGCCTTCCCTGACTTCCTCTATCTTCCTCTTCTGCTCAAAACACATTGTTCCTTTCCTACCATTTCTTATCCATTTTATTTTATTTTATTTTTATTTATTTATTTATTTGGTTGCACTGGGTCTTCACTGCAGCACGTGGGATCTCCGTTGCTGCGTGCGGGATCTTTAGTTGCGGCATGCGGGATCTAGTTCCCTGACCAGGGATCGAACCCGGACCCACTGCATTGGGAGCATGGAGTCTTAGCCACTGGACCACCAGGGAAGTCCCTCTCATTCATTTTCGATGGGATCTCCTAGAGTATGGGGACCGTGTCTTACTTATAATGACTTGTATCCCGGGCATATAGACCTGGGCCTGGCACAGGTGCTGAGTAAACATTTGTTGAATGACGGACTACATGAGGACCTTTCGTGTAAGACAAAGAGCTTGTGGCCCTACTGGGGAGGCAAAAATAGCACATGTGCAAAGAATTCAAGGAACAATTTAATATTGAACTGTATGGCTTTCTGCCCCAGCGGTTGGTTCATGAAGGAGATAGCTCAGAGTCCGCTTGCCTGCCAGCCATGTCTGAAAGGTCTGGGGAGGGACGGAAGCAAGATGCTTCTTCTCCTGCTAGAATGTGAGCGCCACGCGGGCACAGCCTTTGCTCACTGCTGGGTGCCCGGCACGAAGTAGGTGCTCGGTAAATATTCACGGATTGGAGGCACTTTCGTTATTATAGTTTAGTTTTCTTAAAGCAGATAGAAATGGTGTTGACGACTAACTTGTCCTCAGACTATGAAGGTGAACTCCAATAGGAAACACACAGAATCAGAACATCCCTGCAGAAAGCGCTAGCGTCATGGCACATGACCTGTGCAGTCACACAGAGCCAGCGCTCAGAGGAGCCCTGATCTTAGAAAATGTGATGCTGTCGCCATCTCGAAATTCTCAATTTTTGAACAGGGAGCCCCTGTTTTAATTTTGCATTGGAGCCACAAGTTATGTAGCCGATTCTGTCCGCAGAAGGGGATACTGTCGATCCATAGCCTGGGCTGGCGGAAGCAAGGAAGACTCTTCGGCTCTGGGCACTCACCTGGCAAACTGACTTGCCCTGTGGACTCTGGGCAGCTCACGGGGGCTCTGGGCAGCCGTTCAGGTGCTGTCTCCTCTTTTCTGCCTGGTCCAAATCTGCAGCTGTTTCTGTTGTTTTGTTCCCTCTGCCCTGAAGTGACCTCAGGGAGTGGCAGAGCAGCCACAGCCAGTGACTCACACCTCCTGTCAGTCCAGTGTGCTGTCACGGCCGTGGGGAGGACTCGCTCCCTGCCAGTCGGACCCTTTCATGGTACACTTCATAAACAGCGGCCTCACCAGCAGGGTTCTAACAGGAACTCCCCACCCTACCCTTTCAAGGAATTTGGGGCATTTTGCC
Source organism: Tursiops truncatus (assembly GCF_011762595.2). Lineage (NCBI taxonomy): Eukaryota > Metazoa > Chordata > Mammalia > Artiodactyla > Delphinidae > Tursiops > Tursiops truncatus. Next base: position 73,551,998 of record NC_047047.1, on the reverse strand, counting down.
TCCTGGGTCGGAGGACATTGAGTGGCACCCCCAGAGTATCATTTTCCAGCTCTTTAGGGGTGAATCCAAGGAATCTTCTAGCTAAGAATGAGTTTACGGACAACTGGAGCACCATCTCAGGGTGGGGGTGATTTTTCTCTCCTTCTGGTTCAAGGTCTTTGATTCTTGCTGGGCTGGAGCCCTCCTGCAATGCCCAGAGCCCTGCTCATTTCTCTTAGGGACACCACCGAGTTGTCATGCTTATAAGGCACGTGGTGGCAGAGTTTCACAGGATGAGCACCTTCTGTCCCAGGGATCCGTACCTGGTGGTCTAGCGGGATGAGCTGGCCACTGGTAGAGTCACACTTGATCCTGAGAAAAGCCACCCTCTGTCCCCAGAACACAAGACAGTTAGGGTGGCTGGGCTTTGAAAAGGGGATCCCAAGAGCCATACCCATGCTGCCCAGCCCCTGTTGCCCACTGTCTCCTGCTGCCCTGGGGCAGGGCCCGGGATGGAACCAGCAGGCTCATGACGTCCCTGAAAGGCTGCTTCGGTGAGTTTCCAGATATACTCTGGTTGTCCAGTGAGCAGTCATGAGTGTGTGTCCCTGGCATTGTTTTATCATGAACTTTTCTGGCTGTAGTCAAGGCTCACTAACAGGACAGGTGCATGCCAGACGTTTAAATTTGCCCCAGAGTACTTCTTAACGTTTGCTACTTAGAAAACAGAAAAATGGGAATTCAAGTTCATGAATAGAAAACAAAGATTGTGAAGGTAGATTTTTACAATTTCAAAGTCAATGCCATTACTAGAATTAAGATTTTTTTCCCGTAAGTTACTATTGTTTTAAATTTCCTTTTTTTAAAATTAAAAAAAATTATTTGTTTATTTGGCTGCTTCGGGTCTTAGTTGAGGCACACGGGCTTTTCTCTAGCTGCGGCTTGGGGGCTTACTTGCCCCGCGGCATTCGGGATCCTGGTTTCCTGACCAGGGATCCAACCGGAGTCCCCTGCATTGGAAGGTGGATCCTTTGCCACTGGACCACCGGGGAAGTCCCTTAAATATCTATACACTGCCAGAAGTGGGAGGGAGACCACAGGTTATTCAGTCCAATCCCTTCATTTTTTTTTTTTTTTTTTTTTTTTTTTTTGCTGTACGCGGGCCTCTCACTGTTATGGCCTCTCCCGTTGCAGAGCACAGGCTCCGGACGCGCAGGCTCAGCGGCCACGGCTCACGGGCCCAGCCGCTCTGCGGCATGTGGGATCTTCCCAGACCGGGGCACGAACCCACGTCCCCTGCATCGGCAGCATCGGCAGGCGGACCCTCAACCACTGCGCCACCAGGGAAGCCCCAACCCCTTCATTTTAAAGATGGAAAACTGAGGTCCATGGAGTGTGGGGGGCTGCCCAAGGTCACACAGCTCATTAGGAGCAGAAGTAAGAACCCTGGTCCCCTCCAACCCCCCAGGCCCCTGCTCTTTCTCCAACATGTTTCTTAAGATATTTTAGTTATTAACTAAACATTCACAGTTAAAGATCTGAGCAGTAGCTGGAGCAGGGCATGCTATGTTTTCAGTCCATTGGCGGTATAACCTCAGTGGATTTTATGAGTACAGATGGTCCCTGGCTTACCACGCTTCGACTTTGGCTTTTTCGACTTTTACGATGGTGTAAAAGTGATACACACTCAGTAGAAACCATACTTTGAATTCTGATTTTTTTCTGGGCTAGTGATATGCAGTGATACCCTCTTATGATGCTGGGCAGTGGTAGCCACAGCTGTCAGTCAGCCGTACGCTCATGAGGGTGAACAGCCGACACACTTACAACCACTCTGTACTCAGACCCATCCTGTTTTTCACTTTCAATACAGTATTCAACCAATCAGGTGAGACAGTCAACACTTTGTTATAAAATAAGCTTTGTGTTAGATGATTTTGCCCAGCTGTAGGCTAATGTAAATGGTCTGAGCATGTTTAAGCTGGGCTAGGCTGAGCTATGATATTTGGTAGGCTGGTGTATTAAATGCACTTTCTACTTAAAATATTTTCAACTTATGATGGGTTTATCGGGACACAAACCCAATGTAAGTGGAGGAAGATCTGTATCGTTCTTTTATTTCATCATTTATCACCAACACTTTCGTGAGCAAATGCTTTGTGCCAGGTCTTGGGGTCAGTACAAGGAATACCAAGTAGAATCAGATACGGTTTAAGCTCTCAAAGGCAACTTGTACCAAAAGTGTGTGTGTGTGTGTGTGTGTGTTCGTGCACGTGGATGCGTGTGCCCCCAGCTAGAAGCCCCGTCCATAGTGTCTTTTACAAGAGATCACTTTGCTTTCCAGTTAGGAAACTGGCTTCGATAGCTCTGGTCCAGTGACTTTGGAAGTCAGAGGAGTTAACATTCCCAGCGTCCCATTAGGCAAAGGTGTCTTTCTCTGTTTTATTTCCAGCCAGAGCTGGAGGAGGATTCACTGGTCCTGAGCATGCTGTCTCATTGGCTGATGGAGGCGTCTGTGCCAATGATTAGACACGAACATATGTGAGATCACACACACACACACACACACACACACACACACACACACGCAGAACGAGCTCTAGAAGCGCAGACTCTTAGTTCTGGATTATAGGATTCTTCTTTGTCAGATGAGACAATTGAGACCCAGAGTAGTTTAACCACTTGCTTAACTTGCTAATTAGTTAATCCAGATAGCTAGTGGATTCCTTAAACCATTTAAACTTTTAGATTATTCAGGAACTAGAAAAAGGGAAGGAGTTTCTCTTAGAAGTGACTTCATCTGAAATGTCACTGCTCCTAAGATAACATCTTGGAGAGACATCAAGGCGGCCGTGGTCTCTGCAGTTCCTTCGTAGAACCCCAGGAAGTCACAGCTGTTAGGGAGGATTCCAAGCGACTGGAAGTCACATCAGACTGTCCCAGATGCCAGTTGCCCCCTCTGACAGAGGCCTGAGACACCCCAGCTGGGGCTGGGGCAGGTGCTGGGCAAGCTTCCATCTCCCCCCACTTCCAGCCCATAGAGTCCCTATGGGGAGCTGGCAGGGTGGCGGGAAGGATGAAGGATGTGTTCACAGCACAGGTCCCACCACAAGATGTTTTGGTTTAAGCATGGGATTATTGTTCTCTCTTCAAAGCCCAGTGATAAAAGCCTCTCAGGTATGCCCTGCAGAGGCAGGAGACTTTGCTGCCAGACCTTCTCTCAGTGAGTAAGTTAGCCCATCCACAGTCTCAGAACCCAGGGCTCCTTGAGTGGGAGAGACATCCTAGTCGACTGAGTACAAGTTCCCACTGATGGGTTCCTTCCAGAATATTCTGCTCCTGCTTGCACTCCTCCAGAGACAGGGCATGTGCTCCTTTACAAGAGCACCGTTTCCAGCTTTCATGGGGAAAGGCCACTTTCCTGTAATGTCGATCTGGGGTCTCAGCCCTGCAGCCGGGGGGCTCACCCTGCTCTCTGCTGTCTGCTGCCCTGTGGAGGTTTGAGTCCAGTGTGTATAGTGCTCCAGGCCAGTCATCCACAGGTCAGTGCTTGGCCACCCGTCCTAGACGTGGCTGTGAGACCCTCGCCCTCCTCTGCACAGGGGGCTCCTGAAAGGGTGAGCTCCAGATCTGCTGGAAAACCAAAAGCCAAAAAGTCCAGTCGCAGACTGACCAAATCAGAGATAAATAGGGCTGTGGTCTCCCTGGCCTCAAGGGTTCTCAACAACATGGAACATAGAAGCCGCAGAGCGATTGGGATTTCCTACCCACTACCTTGCAAACTCTGCCATAAGTGCATCTTCTCAGCCCGGGAGCTCGGTTAGACGCCCCAGAGCTGCGGCCTCTCCTCTATTCCTCTCTGAATCCTCGCTCTCAGCATAAATTCTAGCTGGAGGCAGAAAGCTTTCTGGGTGTTTTAGAAATAGTCAGAGTACGAACCACTATACTGCCTGCTGTCGTCGATTTTATGGGCTCCAGCTTGGGGATTCAAGACTGCAGGCTCACTCTGCACTGTGTTCTGGGCCACTGGTCACAGGAGCCCGTGGTCAAGGGGGCAGTGGAAGTGAGTGGAGTTCTGTGCGCTGGGGCAGAAACCTCAGCTCCAGCGTCATGTAAGACTTGATGGTTAACCACCGGCCATTTGGCTGACATCAAGTAAGCGGCGGAGGCCTAAGGCTGGGCCAGGTTGTAGCGCATCTGGGGGAACTCTCGGAACAGAGTGTGACCCTGACGTCCCAGAGGTGACCCTGGAGGACTGGGCAGTGTTTGCCTGGACTGTTTCTGTTTTTGTTTTTGTTTTTTGCGGTACGCGGGCCTCTCACTGCTGTGACCTCTCCCGTTGTGGAGCACAGGCTCTGGACGCGCAGGCTCAGCGGCCATGGCTCACGGGCCCAGCCGCTCTGCAGCATGTGGGATCTTCCCGGACCTAGGGCACGAACCCATGTCCCCTGCATCGGCAGGCGGACTCTCAACCACTGCGCCACCAGGGAAGCCCTGGACTGTTTCTTAATGAACTCTCCCAGGCACCTTTCACCCACTCAGCAACGTTTATATTCAGCAGAGTAATCCTGGTGAAAATGATTCTTTGATTGCCTGCCTAACTGGATGAGCAAACCCCCTAGGGGTTATTTGAACAAGAGTATAAACGATCTCAAGAATGTGACCTGACCTAGTAAGTACAGGGGAAAATAAGGAAAGCTTCTGTGAGGTCTTTGGGGATTAAGTGGTGGGCGTGAGGGGTGGGTGGATGACTCTGTCCTGTGTCCTGTTTCTTATGCACCAATAGGGGCACCATCTAGAAGCAGAAAGAACAAAGGGGAGTTCACCTGCTCTGCAGTGGGCTAGGTAGCTGCGCAGGCCTGTGCACTTAGAAAAATGCTGTTTACGCTTCCCATCAACACACAGTAATGACTCTAGGAATTAATGTTTGTGCTTGGGAGAATGTGTGTGTCCGTGTGTGTGTGTGTGTGTGTGTGTGTGTGTGTGTGTCTTCATTTGATGACCTACAAGAATGAGGGGGCTATTTGTCCTGTACATGGGTGGAGAGACGACCTAGGAGAAACCCCAAATGTAGTATCGCAAAGCCCAAGGCCGATGTGAATTATCCTGCTGAGCCGCAGCCCGACTTGAATTATCCTGCGAGGCCAACAGTGGCATTGGATTACAGTTACACTAAATAATTCAGCCTGGGAGGTAGACTGCGAAGGATTATGGTGTCGCCCAGATTACTTAACTAAAGAAGAAAGTGGAAGAGGCAGATCATCCTAGGGTCAGACCACATTGTGTCCACTCAGGGAGATGGCTTGGGGTTTCCCTCAAGCAGGGAGGGAGATCCACGCTGTAGCGGTGGAACTCTGGAGTTGCTCTCAGGAAGAGTCATGGATCTGAGCTTGGGCTCTGTTCAGCCCTCTGTCTGTGTGAAGAGGAAAAGCCCGTCGAACTCAGCCACTGCCTCATTCGGGGTGAGGACCCTCTTGTGATTGGGAGACCCTTTTAGGAGCAACCGCTCTGTCTTGATTCCAGCTCCTCTCAGCCCAAGGCTGCCACCTAGGCTGCTGTCACCAGGCCTATTCCCTGAGGAGTAGAGACGTTGGCTACTGTGCCCAATCCCCCTCAGATACCAAGGGACGAGGATGACTATATACTGCTTTATACTGCTTACTCGGAGGCAGTTTATTTGAAACTGATACAGAATTCTTAAAATTAGTAAAGAATTTTATAATTTATAAAATAATTATAATTATACTCCAATAAAGATGTTAAAAAAAAAGACAGTATGGTACTGGCACAAAAACAGAAATATAGATCAATAGTACAGGATAGAAAACCCAGAGATAAACCCATGCATATATGGTCACCTAATTTATGAGAAAGGAGGCAAGAACATGCAATGGAGAAAAGACAGCCTCTTCAATAACTGGTGCTGGGAAAACTGGACAGCTACATGTAAAAGTATGAGATTAGATCACTCCCTAACACCATACACAAAAATAAACTCCAAATGGATTAAAGACCTAAATGTAAAACTAGACACTATAAAACTCTTAGAGGAAAACATAGGAAAAACACTCTTTGACATAAACCACAGCAAGATCTTTTTTGACCCATCTCCTAGAGTAATGGAAATAAAAACAAAAATAAACAAATGGGACTTAATTAAACTTAAAAGCTTTTGCACAGCAAAGGAAACCATAAACAAGACGAAAAGAAAACCCTCAGATGGGAGAAAATATTTGCAAATGAAACAACAGAAAAAAGATTAATCTCCAAAATATACAAACATCTCATGGAGCTCAATATCAAAAAACAATCCAATTAAAAAATGGGTGGAAGACCTAAATAGACATTTTACCAAAGAAGACATATGGATGGTCACAAGGCACAGGAAAAGATGCTCAACATCACTAATTATTAGAGAAATGCAAATCAAACCTACAATGAGTTATCACCTCACACCAGTCAGAATGGCCATCATCAAAAAAAATCTAGAAACTATAAATGCTGGAAAGGGTGTGGTGAAGAGGGAGCCCTCCTGCACTGTTGGTGGGAATGTAGAGTGATACAACCACTATGGAGAACAGTATGGAGGTTCCTTAAAAAACTAAAAATAGAACTACCATATGACCCAGCAATCCCACTACTGGGCATATACCCTGAGAAAACGATAATTCAAAAAGAGTCACATACCACAATGTTCATTGCAGCTCTATTTACAATAGCCAGGACGTGGAAGCAACCTAAATGTCCATCCACAGATGAATGGATAAAGAAGATGTGGCACATATATACAATGGAATATTACTCAGCCATAAAAAGAAATGAAAATGAGTTATTTGTAGTGAGGCGGATGGACCTCGAGTCTGTCATATATAGTTAAGTAAGTCAGAAAGAGAAAAACAAATACCGTATGCTAACACATATATATGGAATCTAAAAAAAAAATGGTACTGATGAACCTAGTGGCAGGGCAGGAATAAAGACGTAGACATAGAGAATGGACTTGAGGACACTGGGAGGGGAGGGGGAAGCTGGGGCGAAGTGAGAGTAGCATCGACATACATACACTACCAACTGTAAAATAGTTAGCTAGTGGGAAGCAGCAGCATAGCACAGGGAGATCAGCTTGGTGCTTTGTGACCACCTAGAGGGGTGAGATAGGGAGGGTGGGAGGGAGGCTCAAGAGGGAGGGGATATGGGGATATATGTATGCATATGGCTGATTCACTTTGTTGTACAACAGAGACTAACACAGTATTGTGAAGCAATTATACTCCAATAAAGATCTATTAAAAAAAAAGACAATCTAGAGTGTATGCTCTCTTAGGGCAGGAATGATCATCCTACTTTACAGTACTTTGCATAAGTTGATGTTCAATAAATGTTTCTTGAGTTGAAATAAGAAAAAAAAGAGGGCTTCCCTGGTGTCACAGTGGTTGAGAGTCTGCCTGCCGATGCAGGGGACACGGGTTCGTGCCCTGGTCCGGGAAGATCCCACATGCCGCAGAGCGGCTGGGCCCGTGAGCCGTGGCCGCTGAGCCTGCGTGTCCGGAGCCTGTGCTCCGCAACGGGAGAGGCCACAACAGTGAGAGGCCCGCGTACCGCAAAAAAAAAAAAAAAAAGTATGTGAAGCAACAACGAAGACCCAACGCAGCCAAAAATAAATAAATAAATAAATAAAAGATAAATAAAATTCCGGGTCCTGAAATAACCATCATTAGCAAACATTGTGGAAGAGCATTAATGATATCACCATAGAACATTCTAGTTAAAACATGACCTTTCATTTTTGCTTCAAATCCATTTTATATACTGTTAAAAGTCATTTTATAGGAAACATTTTACTTTTTAAAATTTTATAATTCTTTTTAGAGCTCTTTGCTCACATGTGAATATGGCATTTGATCTTTGCAGCAGTCTTGGGCGATAGGAAGGACGGTGACATTTTGTTATTCCCATCTTACAGCTGAGCACATGAAGGCTGAATGCATTTCCAAATCCACGTAGCTGAGAAGGCACTGATCTGCGATTCCATGCCTGATGCCTTTCCACTGCCCCAAGGTGGGGAAGCCGGGCCACCAGAGTGTAAAATTTTCTTTTTGCTCCACCAAATGAGAGGCGGCACTCAATCTGGTCCTCATAGAAATGCTGTTATAAGGCAGGTCCCGAACAGCTCGGCTGTTACCAGGGAGAGGGTATAATTTGGGGAACTCAGCCTGGGTGCTCTTTATTCTGGAAATCTCACTTGTGATTAACTCTACTATTATCAGACAAGATTACGTGTGGGAACCAGAAGCAGTTGGTTTTGACTCTGTCCCTGGCTCAGAGTCATGCCGTACTCTGTGCTCCTCGGGCTGCTCCCCGGATTCCACGTCTGAGGCCACTCACTCTCCCTAAGCTCAGTGTGAAAGCTGCCAAGTGAAACTCGGGCATCACGTCCCCATGGTGACCACTGCTCTCCAGGTCCCACGGTGGCCACGCCCCTTCCTCCCCAGGGCAATGCTCCGGCCCCAGTGTGGGCCGACCCTGACACTCAGCTGTTAGTTGCTGCTAGTTAGGATATCCATTTCAGGTGCCGGAGCCGATGGCCTGGGCCGTGACTCCAGGTGGGAATCTCAGTTGCAGCTTTGGTGAATGGCTATTTCACCTCTGATTTTCACCCCAAAGCACCGACTTTTTCTGTCTCAGTTTCTTAATCTATAAAACGAGTGTTTGAGCAGCTGCCATATTACCACACAGCAGCTGTGATATTCTAGGGGGTGACACGGAGACGCACACGGTGGGCTCCTGCTCTCAGCTCTGCGTTATCTTATTTGTTCTTCAAAACCACCCTCTGGGTAGATATTCTTACCCCCACTTTACGGATGGAGAAACTTTGGCATGGAGAGATTTAGTAACCCGGTGAGAAATCGAAATAGAGCAGCCCCTGACATTTGGAAGCTAGACTCCCATTCACAGCCAGCGGTGTTCTTCTCCTGTTGGACATAAACAATCTCACAGGATACCAGCCTCTCACAGGGCACCCTGAGACCAGGCTAAGATGGACCCAGCAAGACCTCCTTGTAGTTTTGTCTAAGCACAGACAAAAACACCGCTGTGACACCCACAAAATACCTCTGCCCCTGTGCCCCGAAAGAGTGACAGCAGCTTCTTTACAGCGTGATCCTCGACGTAGCCCTCCTTGTAGAAAGATTTACTGAGATACCCAATCATAGACTTGTTCCACTTTCTAACAACATCCAAACTCCCACTTCCTTAGACCCCCCCACACCCCAAGCCGCCCAACAAAATCCAAACCCTGTAATTGGTTCTTTCTAACACCCTCTTACTGGGACACCCCTGGTGTGCGTTCTCTCTTGCTGCAATGAGTAATAAACCCAACTTGTTCAACTACAGGTGTGATCCTGGTGGATTTCCTGGAGGGCGCTGACCCTTGTCCAGGGTCCCGTAGCTGATGAAGGATGAAGACAGGATTTAAACTGAGGAATCAGACTTTTCTGATTCCAGAGCCTGTGCAGTACCATATGGGACTTCTAGTCTAGGAGAGCGGTGAGAACGAGTAATCTCAGCCCGGTCGAGTGCTTCCAGCTCTCAAGGGAAACTCACAATCAGATGAAGGATGAAAGCTCTGGCATCCACTCCGGTGGCCTTGACATCCTGAACTTCCCATATGCGCAGGAATCACCCCTGCTTGATGGTTTTCTACATGCTGACTGTTGGAAAGAGGAAACAGTGAACGCAAACACTTCTAACCTGTCATGTGGTCATACCCCTTGGACAGGCCAACAGAAGGGGGACGCCCACGGCCTGCAGAGTGAATGCCCCACCCGCCTCCAAGGCCAGCCTCGTGGTGCCTGACACATGGAGGCTGCCATGTGCTCTGCTGGTGAGGACAGCCAAAACCCCTTCCCAGTACTGTCCTTTGTTCCTGACGATGCCTACAGCAGTGTCTTTGATCCCAGCAGGACACTGGCCTGAGATGTAAGGAGATGACTAGCCATCCTCACAGACCCCTAGAGCCCAGCGGTCCATATACTTGATGGCTCTTGACCCAGACTTTGGCATAGCTCCCACCTGAGAGCATCTGGTACCAATACCAGGGCATCACCCTTGACGTGCAGCTGCTAAAATAACGACAATTACTGTGGTCCCCATTCACCAGCACCATTTGTAGTACTATGCCAGGACATTTTTTATACTTCTGTGATCCTCATAAAAAACCCTATAAGGTGGATATTATAGGTGGATTTTACAGATGAAGAAGCTGAGACTCAAAAGTTTGATACTAATCTAAGCTGACAGATCGTAAGTGGCAGGGCCAAGATGTGGCTCGAGATCTGTCTCCCAGCCACTCTACTGCTTCCTCCTCTCTGGTCTCTGAGCATCCGGCTGTCCTACTTGCACCCGGGTGACTGCACAGATCATTTGAGACCACGGTGGTTGCTGTGCTCCACCCGACCCCCGCTCAGGACAGAAGGACTTCACCCCCAGTTACTGGGACTGCAGCTGGCCGACGGCCTCTTTGGGAATCGCCCTCTGCTGCAGGCAGCTGCCTTGCTGATGGCCGTGCCCCTTCTAGGGCACAGCCCACATCCAGTGACGGATCAGTGGGGGAAGGTAGACAGGCCTGGCTCTTGCCTCAGCTGGGTACAACTCCGACGGCTACCCCAACTTCAGAGTTCCCTGTGGGGTCAGCTGAGGCCTTGTTGGGACTGCAGTGCAGCCCACCTTCTCCCCCTGCCCAGCCCTGTTTCCTTCCTTCTCACATAGGTGGTCACCCTGAAGGCGCTCCCTGGGAAACTTCCTGCACACTGTTCTCCATCCCAGAGTCCACTTTCTGGGGGGCACCCCCTGTGACAAAGATGTTTTACAAGATTAGCTGGGGGTTTGCAGATTTACCCGCTGGCTTCCGTAAGCACTTTCAGTGTCTATAAGAGGCTGGTGTCCCCAGAAGGAATGACAGGCATTCTTGTGTCCTTGGCGTCAGTCAGCATGGCTTGAATCCTGGGATCCATCTGATGGACTGTAGGCTCTGACCCATTTACAGGACGTTTTCTGCCACAAAGTTTTGCTAAACATATTTTTAGTAGGAAAGCCCAGAGTTAGCCTTTTCTTTAAAAAAATAATTTGCAGATTAGAGGGCCTGACAGTCCAAGTTTATTTTTAAGGTAAATGAAGGATATCCTCTTTTGTAGTTTAACCCCTAAAGCACAATCAATGATTTACAATGCCTTGACCAGAGCAAACAGTGTGGTAATGAAGATATTATTACCTGGGACTTCCCTGGTGTCGGCCTGCCAATGCAGGGGACATGGGTTCGAGACATGGGTTCGATACCTGGTCCAGGAAGATCCTACATGCCATGGAGCAACTAAGCCCTTGCGCCACAACTACTGAGCCTGTGCTCTAGAGCCCGCGAGCCACAACTACTGAGCCCGCGTGCCACGGCTACTGAAACCCTTGCACCTAGAGCCCGTACTCCGCAACAAGAGAAGCCACCGCAATGAGAAGCCCGCGCACCGCAACGAACAGAAGCCCCTGCTCGCCGCAACTAGAGAGAAAAGCCTGCGTGCAGCAATGAAGGCCCAACGCAGCCAAAAAAATAAAATAAATAAATTAAATTAAATTAAAAAAAAAGACATCATTACATGATTTCACAATTGGTTACTTATTTAGTTCTTTCTGCTGGCCTCTGTGCTAGGGGCTAGTCAGGGAGACACAGATGAAAGTTTCTGCGTTTGGAGGAGCCTACCATCTAGTAGGAGAGCTGACATCAAACCTGTCATAATGAAAAATACAATGATGATGGTTTTGAGGATCTAGAGTCTCGTTTAAAATGTTGAATGAAAAAAAAAGTGGACATTGTATTTCCGTACTAATTCAATAGAAGTTATGAAGAGACAGATAAGAAACTGTCGTCCAGAGCTATTACAAAGAGGAGTATGATTTAGGAGTTTGCTCATCTGTCTCCCTAGCTCCAGGCAAGCCTCGGCTGTAAGCTGACTTTGGGGCTGCCCAGAACCTTTAAGAGAAATCTTCAGCTTGAATTGCGTGTGAAAGTGCTTGATGAGTTTGTCCCCTTCAGGCCACCTGCTGGTGTCTTAAGCGTTATTGTCCTAAAATATTGATTGTATCTCTTTCCTACTCAAAAATCTCTAATGCCTCTCCTTCCACCCCCTTTGCCTCCTGGATATAAAGTTCAACCCCTCTTCTTCCATTATTTCCCCAAGAATGTTCCTCTGTGGTCCAATTGGTGCACTCTCTGGACTCCAAACCCAGGGGACCCTTCAAAGTGTCCTGGTCTCCTTGCCTTTACTCAGGCCAGTCCCCTCTCCTGGGATGTCCTCTTCACTTCTCTTGACCTGTCCAAATAGCACACATATTTCAGGCCAGCCAGAATTTTATCTCCTCCGTAAAGTCTTCCCCAAACATCCCAACCTGAAGTGACCTGTCACTTCTGAGAGGTCTTGCATTATCCCTTTATGGGACAATGAAACCCCATTGTCCTGTGATAGCCCTTCATTCTGCCCTTGAACTGTCATTTAGATGTGTTCTCTCAGTCTTCCGGGAGTCTACGTGTCTCCCCAGAACTAAGCTGGAAGGGTCAGGCTTGGTGTCCCGAGAAGTGTCCCTTCGGGGAGCAGCATTGCCTGTCCTCTGTGCTGTAAATTATAGGGCCAGGCTAGAAACGAGAAGCTTCTCCCTTCATCTCCTCATGAAGATTTGGCACATTTGGCTTCTCCAAATATTGAATAGAATCGAGCCAGCTACTTTGGAGGAAAGAGATAGCATTTTTCACTGTTGAGAATAAACTAATCCAACTTCCTTTCCTTTTTAAGGAAAGTAATACATCGAAAGGGAAAAAAGAGACTTATATGACCCTAACTTGGTTCTCTGGGAACAGTGTCCCCTGGCCTCAGTCCCGAAAAGAGGAAAGAAAATGTTTTTCAAAATGCTAGTGGCCCTACGCATTTGAGATCCATTTCAGTTCTTTTTTAGAAAAGTGAATTGTGATCCATGTGTATGTTTGTGTGTGTGTGTGTGTGTGTGTGTGTGTGTGTGTGAGGGTGCCTGCCTGTGTGTGGTATGTGTCCTGATGTATGTGTGTCCAAATATCTGGTCATGATGCCCTTGAACTTTTCTTAAGTTGAAACAGATCCGGAATGGTGTCCCTACAGCTCCAAGGGATGCCCGGGCCCAGCCTTCATGGGACAGGGCGGGAAGCAGACCCACAGTAGAGGAGGACTTACAAGGGATACAGGGTGTCAGCTGCAGCCGAAGCTGTTATTTTTAAAAGGCAGACACAGAAACCCACAGGACTACACCCTCTTTCTGCCTCCCAAGGCCACGGGTGTGTCCTGGCAAAGGGGAGTCCCTGACACACTCTGCCAGGCTCAGCGGCGGGGAGGGCCCTGAACTAAACTACTCCTTGGCCTTTGCTGCTTCAGTAAAAGCAGAAACCACAACACCCCTCCTCCCAGCAGGGTCCAGGGCCTGGGCTCCAGACACTTCTGAAAGGCCTCCTGCCCGCCTGTCTGGGTACCAAGCCCAGACCCTGGACTCGTTCATTCTTCTCTGGGGCTGCTTTGGCCTCTCTGTTAGGTCCCTCACCTTCCCAAGACAGCCAAGAGGAAACTGAAGTGCCCATCAGTTTGAGGCATGTCTGTTGACACTTTCTCTTGAGAACCCTAAACCTGGGGGTGGGAGGAGCATTTCACTCATGCGGGGTAGGAGGCTCCAATAGGGAGTGGTGCCCGACGGCACCCCAGCCCAAGCCGGTCGTGGAAACTTGGACTTAACGCAGGAGAGAGACTTGATGGGGTTCCTAAGGGCTTGGCTCAGACTGAGGAACCCACCAATTCTGCTTCTGTCTCTGCTCCTCCCAGGGCCTGGGAAGATGGGCACGTGGCAGGGGCAGTCAGAGAGGAGGTGGACAGTTATTCTGAGCAAACTCTCCAGGGGCCAAGCCCAGTGTGAGGTGCCCACACATGCACCATCTCTTCCAACTGCTGCTGTGATGGACAAGCAAGGAGCAGGGCAGTCAGGCTCCGGGAGATCAAAGCCCGAGGGAGGCCGGGATGCCCCTGCTCACTTGTGACCGTGTCCGAGTGGCATCTATGAGGACCTCCATACCCGCCACGACAGCAAAAAAGTTGTGTGTGTATCATACAAGGACAGGCTGTTAGGACGTAGTTTGAGGATGGGACTGGTAGGAAGTGCACTAGGGAATTATCAGCGTGGCCAGTGTCAGGAGGGCTGTTGCTCTGGGGATGGCCCTGAATCTGGGCTTGCTCTGACCCTGCCCCTCGTTTCTTCGGATTCCCTGTGTCCACCAGGTAGAACAAGTAGAAGGCCTGGCACTCAGGAGAGGGGTCCAGGATACAGACGTGCGTTTGGGAAGAAAGAGCCACAGGCTGTTATGGCCTGGGTGTAGGTGTCCCCCAAATTTATATGCTGAAGCTCTAACCCCATAGGAGATGGTATTTGGAAGTAGGGCCTTTGGGAGATAACTAGGTTTAGATGAGGCCATGAAGTCAGGGCCCCTGCAGTAGGATTAATGTCCTTATAAGGCGAGGTAGAGACTGGAGCTAGCTTTCTCCCCACCATATGAGGACACAGTGAGAGGGCATCTGAAAGCGAGGAAGAGGGCTCTTTCCAGAATCTGACCATGCTGACACCCAGCCTCCAGAGCTGTGAGGAATAAATGTCTGTTGTTTTAGCCACCCTGTCTATGATATTCTGTTATGGCAGCCAGAGCTAACCTTACACTCTGAGTTCTGGGGAAACTGAGACAATGGTGCAGGCACGAGCTCCCAGCAGTGGGGGGATGGGGGCGTGTCGGGGAGGGTGGCTGTGAAGCAGACCGGGCTGGCGATAGGACTCGGAGTGCACCCAGACTCTTGTCTGGCCGTGCCAGCCTGCCCCTCACCTCCCTTCTGCCTGGGCTGGCTGAGACAGGTAACTTCCTCAGACACCTGCTTTGGACGAAGCAGTGACTCCTGGGCCAGACGTGCACTTTAGCTCCCGCTGTGTAATTAAAGGATAAACAGCAATGGGGAGCTGAGCCCGGCACGCAGCTCTCTGTCTGTGGAGATGCTTGGCCGTGTCTGGCCACGTAGCGGCTCAGCTGACCTCGGGTACCTCCCCTCCCCTCCCCTCCCCTCCCCGCCCCGCCCCTCCCCTCCCGAGGGAATTCTCCCTCTCAGAGCTTTATTCCTAGGGCAGCTGAGTAGTAGGGGAGAAATAACTGAGTCTCCTGGGTGGATAGAGCCTTCAGACCTGCGCGCAGGGCCTCCCTCCGGCACTCTCCTGATGAGCCCAGCCTCCCCCGTCCCTCCCTGCCCCCCACCCCGGTCTCCTGCTGAATTTCTGGCCGATGAGTCCTTCTAATGTGAAGGGCCTGGGACCAGGGCCTCCTGACTACGGAGGGTTTGGCCTCACATGGTATCGGACGGAGTACCGACTTGGTCCCCAATGTGAGGTTGTGGAAGGACGCACTTCGGGACAGGGCCATCAATAAGGAGCCTGGGTGGGCGGAGAGCCCGGGGGGGCGGGTCCTGCGGCCTATGGGGAGACCACGGCCAGATTTCTGCGCTGAGTCAACATACAGGTTCCTTCCAGCTGGAAAACCCTGTGTTCTGTAAGCTTCCTCTTTTATTTATTTTAATTTTAATTTAATTTTATTTTACTCATTTTTTTGTAATACAGCAGGTTCTTATTAGTTATCCATTTTATACATATTAGTGTATATATGTCAATCCCAATCTCCCAATTCATCACACCACCACTTTCCCCACTTGGTGTCCATACGTTTGTTCTCTACATCTGTCTCTATTTCTGCCCTGCAAACCAGTTCATCTGTACCATTTTTCTAGGCTCCACATATATACGTTAATATACGATCTTTGTTCTTCTCCTTCTGACTTACTTCACTCTGTCTGACAGTCTCTAGATCCATCCACGTCTCTACAAATGACCCAATTTCATTCCTTTTTATGGCTGAGTAATATTCCATTGTACATATGTACCACATCTTCTTTATCCATTCGTCTGTCGATGGGCGTTTAGGTTGCTTCCATGACCTGGCTGGTGTAAATAGTGCTGCAATGAACGTTGGGGTACGTGTGTCTTTTGAATTACGGTTTTCTCTGGGTGTATGCCCAGTAGTGGGATTGCTGGGTCATATGGTTGAACTTCCTCTTTTAAAGGGCTCAGTGGAGGTGATTTCCAGCTCCTCTTATATCTGCATCCTGAAGGTGCTTTCTGTGCTCTAGAAGTCTGAGCAGCTTCTTTAAACCTGCCTTGGACAGTTGACCAGGTGGTGGTGTGGGTCAGCAAGGAGGATTGGGAAGAGGGACGGGGAGGGTAAGGCAGGGAGGTTGTAGACTAGGGTGGTGATATTTAAGAAGGATCTGCCCAAACCCGGAGCTATGGACACCTGGGCAGCCCCAGTTCTGTGCTTTTGAGGTGCTGGTTTGGATACTCCATTTTCTGGTACCTTTTAGGAAATGAAAGACACTTAAGAATTCAGGCATCGGCAAGAGGCAACCTCGCTCCTGTCCCTCTGCCCAGCCCTGCAGCCGGCCTGCCTCCCCACAAACACCCACTTCCTGTCTCCTGTTTGGCTCCTGCCCGGGAGCACAGCCAGAGGGAAGTGTCCAGCTCTGGACATGCTTCCAGGTGAGGGAGGACGAGCTTCATCAGATCTGACAGCCTGCTCCTCCGAGATGCCCAGGGAGTGTTGACAGATTGGGCTGCATTTTAAACTGCTTGGTGCAGCCTTTTACCAGTCAGGTGAGGTGTCCCAGCAGGCCTAGCCACACTAGCGCCCACCCTGTGTGTTGTACAGCCGGGGGGGACCGAGGCCAGGAGAGGCGAACGGTCCTGCCTGGGTCCTAAGCTTCCTGGGCAGGATGCAGGGCTTGTTCCTGCTGAGGCTAGGTGGTTGTGCTCTGATGGACCCTCCCCTCCATGCCCGTGGCCCCCTCTTGGGTGTCTGGCTTGGTCCAGGTCTCCGGGCCTGTGGGACAGGCGCCTGAGGGCTGCTGGTTTAGCATCCACAGCAGCAACTCAGAGCCTCAGCCTGATACCTGGGTCCTGGCTCATAGATGGTCATCCTCATGTCCATTCCTTCTTGAGTGTGGGTTGTGGGTGCCCCGTGATGTGGAGGCTCAGGGAGCCTGCAAAACACTGAAATGTGAAAGGGGCAGCGCAGTTGGGGGATGGAGCGCCAGGCAGCCTCGGAAACGGGCTCATCCCCTGCTGTGCCATGCAGATCTTCTAAGGTGCATCTTCTCCCCCACTGCACCCGTTTGCTTGGTGAAGGGGTTGAGTGGATGCCCGAAGGCCTGACACTGGGCTGCAGGGCTGCTGCTTGCTCTCTGTATCGCTTTCTTTCAATCTCTCTCTCCCTCTCCCTCCCTGCCCTTCTCCCCACCTCCCTCCCCCACCTCTTGTCAACTAGGACTCCCAAGCCACAGTCTGAACAAACAAGGAGGACCCTAGCCCTTTTTACTATTACTTTCTCCGAGGAAAAATCTTCTAAGCCAAAGGGAAACCCAATTTCTGTGCCCTTTCGTCTTTTTAAAAAAATTACTCCCTAATCTATCTATTAAAAAACAACCTCAAGCAGGATCCTAAATAAATGAGCTTTAAGCAAGGAAGTTATTGATGTGATTCATTCTCCCTCGGGGCGGATATGCAATTTATCTTTCAGCAAAGTGCACAGTGACTTAACCTAAGAACAATGGCCATCAGTCCCATCTGTCTCCATGAGAAAGAAGCAGAATTCCCCATCAGCACCAGGGGCTCTGGCCCCATTAGGGACTTCTCTGGAGGTGCTCCCCTAATGGTGACACTCAACTGAAATGGGCTCAGAGAACGCAGAGCCTCGGGCAGGGGAAGGATGCATGTGGACCCCCGGGGCTGAGAGCTGGGCAAGGGGTCACCTCTCCTTTCTAAGGGGGGACCTGTCCACCTCAGGAGCCTGTGCTGATTGGCTCAACCTCTTCCTCTTCCTCTCTTGCACCCTGGAGTCTCCTTCTAGGTTGCTGCAAGGAGAAGGGTGCCCCCCGGCATGGGGCGTTCACTCCCCTGGTTTTCTGTGCCCTCAGTGCAGTTGTGGGGCTGCTCTGAAGGAGTAGGGGGATAGGGGTCGGGGTAGAGGGGTAATATTCCTGTGGTTGGCACTACGTTGGCACCTAGGCACTTGGCGCTGTAGCAGCTGCTACCCTGCTCCACAGTCACTGAATCATGGGCTAGAACAGGGCCAGGGACGTGGAATTGAATCCTTTCTTCTTTTTCTTTCCAGAGGAGATAACTGTCATTCCTCTTTCTCAATTCAACTTGGGGACAAGGCTGCTTCCTGCCCTGGATTTGTCTGAATTGTCACAGCCCCAGTCCCTCACCTGGTTTGCCAGACCTATGAGCTCAGGCTCTCCCTGCCAGCATCACCCACGGCACCCTGCTTTCTGGAAGCCCAGCATCCTGGGACCTGTGGGTGCTGCCGTGGTAGCGTTACAGGCTAAATTATGAGTAAACCTTCCAGGAGCCATGGAACCTCATGGAAACAGAAGCACTTAGCAATTTAAAGCATTCTTAGAACATTTAAAGCATCAGAGAAAAATAGGACCTCACATTTGGAAGAGATTATTAAAGTAATATATCTTCTTCCAGCACAGCGGCCTCTTCTTCCTCATCCATCTTCTTCCTTTCTTCCTCATCGGCTGCCTCTGAAAGGAAGCTTGTCCTCGTGGTAGACAAGCTTCTCCTTTCCTCTGGGAGCTGTGGGATCCCACACTTTGTAGCACCCTTGCAGTTTGGAAGGGCCGAGCACAAGGAACGTGTGTTCCACTTCTAAGTAGAGGCCCCGAAAAGTCATCTTCTCTGATGTCCCTCTTCCCTCTCAGCATTGGTGCAGCCAAGTGTGTGTTGAGATGGCAGGGCCACAGATCAAAGCTACCTGGGTCATGAAGACACGGCATGGAGGACAGTGCCCTGGAGAAAGGCCAGAGCTCCAGCAGCCTTTATGTGAGCTAGAGGTAAACTTGTTGAGATTTGGAAGCCATTGGTTACCACAGTATAACATAGCCTGTCCTGGCTGTGATATTGTGATTTATAATAAGAAATAGATATATATTTGGTCTTCCTCACCATTCCTGGCCTCTCTGCGCTCCTAAGTCCCTTGGAATTTAATAAATGCAGAAAGCTGAAAAGGTGGCTTTTGTTATGTTATTGAGGCAACTTTTGGACCCCCATCTAAGGATGGGGGCTGGTTGCCTGGAGAACCAATCAGGGGATTAAAGGGTTGGAACTTTCTGTCCCATCCCCCAACCTTGGGGGAGGGGTAAGGGACTTGAGATTGTGTTCAGTAACCAATGGCCAATGACGTAATCAGTCATGCCTATGTAATGAAGCCTCCATAAAAACCCAAAAGGACAGGGTTCAGAGAGCTTCTGGCTTGTTGAATACGTGGAGATTCGGGAAGAGTGGTACGCTCGGAGGGGGCAGGGAAGCTCCACACCCCTTCCCACATACCTTGCCCTACATGTTTCTTCCACCTGGCTGTTCCTGAATTATATAATTTTGTAATAAACCAGTAATTTAGTAAGTAAAATGTTTTTCTGAGTTCTGTGAGCAGCTCTAGCAAATTAATCGAACCCAAAGGGGGCAGTTATTGAAACCTCTGGTCTATAGCCAGTTGGTCAGAAGTACAGGTTTGGGTTTCATCTGGTGTCTGAAGTTGGGGGGAGGGGATGCACAGTCTCGTGGGACCGAGCCCTTAACCTGTGGAATCTGATGCTATCTACAGGTAGCTAGTGTCAGAATTGAGTTGAATTGTAGGACAAACAGCTGGTGTTTGGAGCATTGCCTAGTGGTGGTGGAGTGGGGAGCCTCCCGCCATTGAAATTGCTACTGGAACCCCGAATACTGGCTAATATACCCAGCATGTGTTCCAAACTTATAGGAATGGGAATTCACCATGATCGAGGTTTTGGGGTTCATTGCTGAGCAGCTGTCAGAAAGTTCATTTTCCCCTTGAAGTGAAATCTGCTTCTCAAAACCCCCTCATTTCCCAACCCAAGGAGGTGAAATTCGTCCCTAGAGCTCTCCTATCTCTCTGTATTGTGGTTCTCAAACTTTAACATTCATTTGAATCCCTTGGGGGCCTTGTTAAAACGCAGTTGGCTAGGCTCCATCCACAGTTTCTGATTCAGTAGGCTTGGGACCAGGCCTGGGAGTTTGCATTTTTTTAAAAAATAAATTTATTTATTTATTTATTTTGGACTGCGTTGGGTCTTCGTTGCTGCGCACGGGCTTTCTCTAGTTGCGGCGAGTGGGGGCTACTCTTCCTTGTGGTGTGCACAGGCTTCTCATTGTGGTGACTTCTCTTGTTGCAGAACACAGGCTCTAGAGCGCAGGCTCAATAGCTGTGGCTCGTGGGCTCTAGAGCGTGGGCTCAGTAGTTGTGGCGCACGGGCTTAGTTGCTCCGCGGCATGTGGGATCTTCCCGGACCAGGGCTTGAACCCATGTCCCCTGCATTGGCAGGCAGACTCTTAACCACTGTGCCACCAGGGAAGTCCCAGGAGTTTGCATTTTTAATACGTTTCCAGGGGATGCTGCTGCTGGTGGTCTGGGGACCACACTTTGAGGACAACTGCTCTGTAACTTCTGTTAGAGCTCCACGCCCCAGGAGCTGACCAGCCTTGCTGGTCATGGCTGCAGAGGTACTCCCGCTCTGCTCAGCCCCACAGAACAGAATCCTGTGCTTTGACCCCCACGCTGAGCTGGGAACGTTCTGCCCCAAACCCACTCCCCCATGGGCTGTAGGCCTCCCTGGGCAGGGCCCACAGTGTATTTTTTTGTTTTAGTATTTATTTACTTTTGGCTGCATTGGGTCTTAGCTGTGGCACGCAGGCTCTTCATTGTGGCACACGGGCTTCTCTCTAGTTGTGGTGTGTGGGCTCCAGAGCACATGGGCTTAGCTGCCCCGTGGCATGTGGGATCTCAGTTCCCCGACCAGGGATCGAACCCGAGTCCCCTGCATTGGAAGGCAGATTCTTAACCACTGGACCACCAGGGAAGCCCCAGAGCTCACAATGTATTCATCTCTGTGGCCCTCAGCCTGACACCGGGAGGATCACAGCAGTAAGTAGGCACTCAGTAAATGCTTACTGAGTGGATAGAATACGGTGTCCTCACCTCTGAAATCTCACTAACCTTCAGGCTCTTGGTATGGAGATCCCCGTGGAACTCACACTACCTACCTTGAGGGCGTCAGGGCTGATGCCAGCTTACAGGTGCGTTGGACAGGAGATGGTGAACAGGGGGTGTGCATCAAGCTGTCCTTCAGTAGATGAATGGATACATAAACTGGTACATCCAGACAATGGACTATTATTCAATGCTAGAGAGAAATGGAATATCAAACCATGAAAAGACATGGAGAAAAATTAAGCGCATATTACCAAGCGAAAGCAGCCAATCTGAAAAGACTACACACTGTATGACTCCAATTCTATTTCATTTTGGAAAAGGCAAAACCATAGAGCTAGTAAAAGGATCCCAGGGGTTGGCAGGGGTGATGTAAACTGGAGCACAGAGGATGTTTAGGGCAGTGAAAATACTGTGTACGATACTACAAGGTGGATGCACGTCAATTTACATCTGTCAAACTCCACAGAATATACAACACAAGAGTGAGCCCTGATGTCAACTGTGGACTTTGGGCTATAATAATGTCATCGATTGTGACAAATGCCCCACTCCGGTGGGGGGCGTCAGTGGCCGGGGAGGATGTGCCTGTGTGGGGCAGGGGATACATGAGAACTCTGCACCTTCCTCTCAGTTTTGCTGTGAATCTAAAGCTTCTCTAAAAAGTCTTATCAGAAACCCCCAAAAGCCCCCCAAACAGGAGTGTGCCTATCTTCTCTCCAGGAGGGCTCGAAGCCAGCAGTCCGATGAGGAGTGTCCTATTCCTGTGAAGACCCAACTTGGCCAGCCTGCTCCTGCCGCCGGATCTGCGAATGACTCCCCAGTGCTCTCATGGGCCAATTCTGACTTCTGGGAAGGACTGTGTGGTCTTGATTTTTGCAAACACAGACAGGCTAACTCATGCTTGGCGGTATTGCAGATGGCATGGGCTGCAGCTTCCTGGGGGGGTCTGCTGAGCCAGGCCCTCAGCTTTTCTGCCCAGAATCGATGAGCTACTTCTTAAGGCACCATTGCTGATCACGTGCCTGGCTGGGGCTCCTGGAAAGGAGACCCCCAAAGCCATGGACTGTGATTCCATTCCTGCTGGGCGCCAGCTCTGAGAGCGCGGGAGGGCCATCTCCAGGCAGGACTGCACCAGGAGCGGCCTGTTAATACGAGGACCCCCGATCCTTAGGACAGGAAGTTTCAAGCCTGGCTTTGGGGTGTCCGTCTCTGTTCCCAGGAGAGGGCTGACCCTACTGGAAGTCTGTGATGCCTTAACCCAGCTCCGTAGCTCTGGAAACCAGGCCCACTGTGGAGGCGTCCTTCCAAATTCCAAGTGCTTACTCATGACTCGTAGAGAAATAGGCAGCCTCACCCTGAGGCTCTTCTTGGGTCAGACTGCTGTCTAGGGCTCTCCGGCTGGGTCTTCACAGTGGTCAGTGGCCAGAGTTGACCCCAGGCTCTATATGCTAAGCTCCAGCCTCATCCAGAGTCACACACCTTTCCCGTCCTCCAACTACTCCTTCTTCTTCTTTTTAAAAATTTTATGATCAAAGTACTTAACCATACATACAGAAAGTTGAGAGGACAGTTTATACCCACCCCCTAGATATAACAATTGTTAACATTTTCCAACATTTGCTTCACATACATTTTTTTTTTTTTTTTTGAGGTACGCGGGCCTCTCACTGTTGTGGCCTCTCCAGTTGCGGAGCACAGGCTCCGGACGCGCAGGCTCAGCGGCCACGCTCATGGGCCCAGCCACTCCGCGGCATGTGGGACCTTCCCAGACCGGGGCACGAACCCGTGTCCCCTGAATCGGCAGGTGGACTCTCAACCACTGCGCCACCAGGGAAGCCCACTTCACATACATTTTTGCTTAAGTATTTTAAAGCAGACTACTGACATGCGTTTTACCCCTAAATATTTCATTCTGCGTCTCTAAAAAAAAAAAAGAGTTGTTACATAGTAATATCATTGTCACATCCATCAAAATTAACAATTCCTTCATTTGTCTAATACCCTGTCCCATTCAAATTTCTGCAATGCTAACAAAACTGTCTTTTGTGGTTGGTTTACTCAAATCAGAATTCAAGCCAGATCCATGCTTTGCATTAGGTCATTATATCTCTTAAGTCTCTTTTAAACTAAGTCTATACCATCCTTCCCATGGTATGGACAGTTTGAAGAAACCAGGTCAGCTGTGCAGGTCAAACCCAGTCTCATGACCTGTAGATTCCCAGGCAGAGCTGGAGAGGGAGAGGCTCTGCTCCTTTCTTCCTGGACCTGGGAGTCCCCAGCAGACAGCACACTGAAGAGGTACAGGGTCCCTTGTGGCCCTGAGGTGTTTCTGCTTTGAGGCCCAGATCCTCAGAGAAGCTCTCCCTCCTTGGGGAGCCACTGTGACATGCAAAAGGGGCCAGGGAAGATGGCTCAGACCGAGAATGAAGCTTTGAGACATTCGTAGTCACACCAGATCCCTCTGGGAGGGAAGAGTCACACTGAGTTCTCTGGGAAGGACCTTTGAAGATGAAGGTCAATGACTCAAAGCTTGTCAAAGCCAGGCACTCTGGTACCTCCGATCCCTCTGGGAGAAGGGGCCTGGCCGGGCCTGGCAGCCTCCCTTCCCGCCCACACACAGTCCCGTTTGACGGATGCTTGGCCCTGCCCTTTGGCTCCCAAAGGGCCCCTACCCAGGGCAGGTTCTCTTCTGTCTCCAGTTGTGTAGCAGCTGTCGTCATCCACCCACAGTTGCTGTGGCAGCAGCTGTGACATTGTCCAGACCGCTTCCTCCCTGCGCATAGGGCTGCAGCTCCCCTTACCCCCTGCTCCCTGCCCCAGCCTTCCCCAGCTCTCCCTGCGCCTTCCAGGCTTGTGCCTCTGTGCGCGCTCACTGCGAACAAACAGAGCTTCCCAAATCAGTCTGGCAGTTCACACCCGCTCACGGTGAGAGGCCGGACAGCACTCAGGAGGAACTTGTCAAGCAACGGTAAAAAAGAGGAGGCAACATTGTCCTCTATAGATGAGAAAAATTACTTTAAAAGTTGATAACCTCCAGCGTTGCCAAGGGTGTGGGGAAGCAACCTCTTGCTGTCTCAGTGGAGTATAAACTGGTCAGCCTTTTGGAAAATAAATTGGCAACACCTATCAACATTAAAAATGTACATGTTGGACTTCCCTGGTGGCGCAGTGGTTAGGAATCCGCCTGCCAATGCAGGGGACACGGGTTCCATCCCTGGTCCGGGAAGATCCCATATGCCGCGGAGCAACTAAGCCCGTGCACCACAACTACTGAGTCTGTGCTCTAGAGCCCGCGAGCCACAACTACTGAGCCCACATGCCTCGAGCCCATGCTCCTCAATGAGAAGCCACCGCAATGAGAAGCCCGCGCACCACAACGAAGAGTAGCCCCCACTCGCCACAACTAGAGAAAGCCCACATGCAGCAACGAAGACCCAACGCAGCCAAAAATAAATAAATAAAATAAATAAATTTAAAAATGTACATGTCTTTTCATCTGTTCTTTCATTCAACAAATATTTACTAAGTCCCGCGATGTGCCAGATGCTATTGTAGTTGAGTGTTGGGGGCACAGAAGTGAATCAGACAGCTAAGACATCTGCTCCTGTGAAGCTTATATTTTAGTGAGAAAAGCAGACAATAAATGAGTAAGTCTATACTATAATTTATAGTAAATGCTATCAGTAAAAATAAATCCAGTATGGAGATCAGGTGTAGGGTGAGTTGTGGCTCCTTCAGTCCTTTCGCATAGGAATTCCACTTCTAGGAAACGCTCAGAAATGCTTACACACGTGCATGAAGACACGCACAAATGTTCATAAGAGCAAAACATGTAGACGCCTAGATGCCTAAAAATAGAGGGGCTGGTCGAAGAGTTGTCCATCCACACAAATGGATAATCGGCAGCCCTTGAAAGAAGGAAGTGGCTCCACATGGCTGAAGATTATTGAGCAAAACCAGGATGTCTTAGAATAATATACACGGTAGGACCCGTATTAGTAGAATGATACTTACATATATCTGCAAATGCAGAGGAGAAAGTGCTTCAAATAATTAACGGTGCTTTCTGGTATAAGAAAGGTAAGTAATTGTAAGGGGGTAATTGTAAAACGGGACTTGCACTTTTTACGCAAAATACTCCTGTATTGTTTGAATTCTTTGACAAAAAGTACCGCCAGCATATATTTATCCATGGGTTAAGTAAAAAACAAAGCAGAATGTCAGAAGTAGACGCCCCACATCGCAGCAAAGATGCCTTTCCTCAGGATTCTTTCGCATAGGAATTCCACTTCTAGGAAACGCTCAGAAATGCTTACACACGTGCCTGAAGAAAGTTAAACGGCTCCTCACTTTGTCAAATTGACTCTGACCTGCAGCTTTTCGTCCTGAGGGACAAAGTGAAGGGAAATGAGTGTCTGCTCCCTAAATCCAAAACTCTCAACAGCCTCTGTAGCCCCAAATTGCAGAGTTAAGAGGGTAGGGAAAGGACAGGAGGTGAAGGACCTGCTTTTACTGAACAGGGTACTGGGCCAGGAGTTTAGCTGTGTCCACGGGGAAAATGCTCTTCCCGCCATTTGGAGATGAGGAAACTGAGGTTCAGAAAGTAGCTCACCCAGGGTCACGGGCTGCTGAGTGAGAGTCAGGGTTTGAAACTACATCTGTTGAGCTCCAGAGTTCGTGCCCTTGTCTGGTGTGGATGGGCAACAACACTTCCCCTCCAGGGGGACCCAGCAGTGGGCGGGTCCCTCTTCTGCTCTCCAGCCAAGCTGGGTGTTGACCCATCCCTAAGCCCAGGGCCTAAGGAGGCCATCATCTTCTGGGCCCCTAAGTCCTGGCTCCTGGGAAATTGGGGACCCATGGTAGCTTCAATCTGCAACCATGACCATAATCAGAGTTGAGAAATGATAGTGAAAGTACTAATGATAATAATAACCAATACAGAACATAGAGTGAAAATAGCGATGGGCATCGTTCTAAGCATTCTGCAAACATTGATCCATCTAATCCTTTACCATTTTAGCTAGTATCACCCCCCTTTTACAGATGAGAAACCTGAAGCACAAAGCATTTAATAACTGGCCCAAAGTCACACAGCTAGAAAAGGACAGAGCCAGGATCCAAATTCCTGTAATCTACAGAGCCTGTGCTCTTGACTGCTGTTACACTGACTCCCCCAAAGCTAGTCAACACGTGCAGTCCTTACTGTGCTGGGTATTGTTATAGGTACTTTAAATATATCCACGTATTAATTGTTCTGAGACAATTGTAAGTGGTAGGTACTATGAGTAGCTTCATTTTCACGGATGAGGAAACTAAGCACAGAGAAGTTAAGTCACTTGCCCAAGGTCACACAGCATGTAAATGTAAAAGGTGGAATTTGAGCCCACACCTTCTGACTCTAGTGTTTGTACTCTATAACATTGCACTATATTGACAGATAGGCCCTGAGACCCTAATGCCCTCAACATACATTTCCTATTTCTAGAGAGGAGTCCTGAGAGTTCCCTAGGGGCATTTTGGCATTCACTGGAGGAAGAACAACTGGTAATTCCTGATCTCTGTGTTCTGTGGTTGAGGAGCTAGTTGACTCACTGTGCTGGGATGCACAGACTAATCCCTTTACAGTCCAGCTGATGCCCGCAGTGACACGCCATCATGCTGCAGGAACGGGGAGGGGCGGCAGCTCCAGGACTGGAGGAGGGTGGAGGATGGGGGAAGGGGTTGTTCAGGGGACAGACTGCACAGACCCCTTCTCTCTCCCTCACTTCCATTCTGTTTCTAATTCATTAGGATGAAAAGACAAAAGCAATTCCCAGGACATGTAGTAGAAGCGTCTGTCCAGCTGCACTCATGTCCTGGCAAAAGGAGCAGACCAAGCCTGCGGCCTCACCGTACCTCACCTGCGGTACTCCCACTGAGAGACAGAGCAGGCCCAGGGCACCAAGCACTGCTCTAGGGTCACCGGAAGCTCAAGGAAGGTTCTCGCAGTGGGTGCCTGGCTCAGAAGCAGGCTGCTGCCAGGCAGCTTTGTGCATTTCGTGGCTTCATTGGAAACTCATCAAGCTCTTGGCACAAACACTTCCCTCCTCCAGAGACAGGAGCTCACACTTCAGGAAGCATCAAACTGCTCTGAAATGTGATATCGGCGTCTGTCAATTTCTGCACAGGGAATGCTGTTTTCTACAGCGGGACTATCTGTGTTGGCCTTCAGGAACTGTATGGGCTTCCAGATCCCCCACTCCCGGCAGCAAGGTTTGGGTGGTAGATGGGGTAGAAGAGGGGAGGGCAAGGGGGAGGAGAGGTGGTGGAGAGCTCACAGGAGCAGCTACCTCTCTGCGCTCCATTTGTGGGGTGGCGGGAAGAGGGAGGGTTCTGGGGACATTCTTTAGCCAGGCAGCAGGCACAGCTGTGAATGACAGCAGCTGCAGAGCCCAGAATGGGTCTGAGCATGGCCTCTCCCTCCCCAGGCCTGGCAGACAACCTCCTGTTCCCCGGCCACATTGCTGCCTCTGGCTGGCAGCACAGGGCACTCAGCCTTCCCCCTGCAGTGAGGTTTGAGCAGGTGCAGTGGGGAGGGTGTCTTAGGAGGTGAAGGACAATGCGAACAAAAATGCAGAGGTGGCATTGTGGCTGGTGTTTACAGGACTGAGGGGAGGACACGTTCATAATTTAAAGCCTAAATCTTTCCTAAAGAAGGTGCTGCTGGAATAGGGTGAGTGCTGAGCAAACATTGAACCGTTTTGAGCAGGGTAAGAACAAGATCAGGAGGCAAGTCTGCCTGTGGGTAGAGGGAAGCGGGATGGAACACGCACACACTGGAGGCTGCCCAGTGGTCCAGGTAGGAGGCCACTGTGGACCGGACAAGGAAGCGGGTGGTGGGAATAGAGAGAGGGGAGCACTGCAGGATTCAGGGCTTGGGCAGAGCGCGTAGGATTTGGGGTGTGCTGTTCCCCTCTGTCCTTAGCCCCAGTACAACAATATGTTTAAGGCTGTCCCCTCCCCTTTTAGGAGCTCAGTGGACCCCCAAAGGTCTTGAAAAAACTGACAAAGGTTATCCAACAAGAAGCTTAGCGGAAATGTCTCTTAGGAAAGGTGAGGATTCTTCCTGCCGATGCTGTAAAGATCAGGGATGACGGAGCACCCATCTGAGTGACTCATTCCTGGGTGATGATGGGGGGGGTGGTCCTTGCCCTCAGCCACTGCTCCTGGGGTCCCAAGACTCCCACAGCAGTCCTTTATCAGGCCAGCAGCCATGGCAGCTCATGGATTTAAGCCCATTTGGTGTACTTTTATCCAATGGGGTTATTTTCCTAATTATGTTCAAATTGTCCCATTCTTAGCTGGTGGGAGCTTATTCAAGTTTGCTTTTGAATCCTTCTGACACGATCTCGGTAGATCATGGCTTTGGTATGGCAAGAAGCTTTAGGCTCTCATACATTTCCCTCCTCAGACCTGGAATCAGCCATTTCTCCAAATGGCCTTGGTTCCTTTTAGTGGGAAACGGGTATTGAGAGATCACAATTTAGGTATATTTGTATCCCTCGTTTATTGGACAAACAGTTGTATAGTATAAACCCAGATCTACACCTAGATTTTCCCCGTAACCTCATAGGGACAGATCATTCAGCAGCAGTCAATGGAGATAGCCCTCATTCCTTGTTACAGCTGCATAATAACCCACTTAGTAGATGGACATTTAACTAGTCCTTTACTGATGAATATCTGAGTTGGTTCCAGCTTTTCAGTATTATAAATTGTCCTACAATGGATAGCTTTGTGCGTATATCTTTTTTGTATCTTTGCCAATGTATCTTTAGGATAGATCCCTAAAAGTGGGATTTCTGACAAAGTATAAATGCACATGTAATTTTCCTGGACACTGCCCTTTGTGGGGTTGTAACATTTTTCATTCCTAGTATCTCAGGGTTGTTAACAGTTTGCATCTCTCTTACTATGAATAAAGTTGAGTAGTTTTTAAAGTATATATATATATATATATATATATATATATATGAGCCATTTGTCCATTTAAAAATTGGATCGTCCTTATCTCCTTTAGTTTTAGAAGCTCTTTATTTATTAGGATATTAACCTTTGTCTTTTATATAAGTTGCAAATATTTTTCCTCGTTTTGCATTGGTCTTTTTACTTTGTTTATGGTGTTTTTCATCACTCAGAAGTTTTTGTTTCGCAGAAACAGAATCACAGACATAGAGAACAGGCTGGTGGTTGCCAAGGGGGAGGGGGTTGGGGGAGGGATGGAGTGGGAATTTGGGGTTCGCAGATGTAAGCTTTTATATACAGAATGGATAAACAACAAGGTCCTACTGTATAGCACAGAGAAACTACATTCAATATCCTATGATAAACCATAATGGAAAAGAATATAGAAAAATTGATATAACTGAATCACTTTGCTGTACAGCAGTAATTAACACAACATTGTAAATCAACTACACTTCAGTAAAAAAAAGTTTTTGTTTTATTTTGTTTTTTGTAAATATCATGACTTCATAACCCAGATTGCAAAGATGGGCTTCAAGGAGTCTGAATCCCTGTCATTTGTGCAAATTTCAGAGTATAAAAGCACATACGCATTTCCCTGGGAAAACATTGTTTCTTTCATTAGCACCCCATCATTTAAGAGCTTACTTTTAGATTCTCAAAATCTAGGAGTCCTCGCTCTTAAGCTTTGACAATGCCCCGCCTCAGCCATCTCAGACCTCAGTTTCTCCACTGAACAGCGAGGGGGGTGGGCAAAGGACCGTTTCAGGCCTTTCTCCACAGTTTGGGCATGCCCAGGCTCCCCTGCAACAGCTCCCAAACCTGACTCCTGGCCTTTTGGTGAGAGGTGCCACCCTCACTTGCTAATTCAGGATCCATCCTCCCCAGTCATCCCCCAGGAGACCTAGGGATCGGATGAGTTGCCTTTCTATTGGGAAAGGTCTCCCTGGGTCAGCCACGAGTGTTGCCAGAAGTTCAAGGTGAATGAGGTGCCTAAGAAACGAAGTAATACCCAAATTACTGCCCCAGAATGAAGAGGACTTGGCACTCAGGAATATAATAGCCAGCGGGGGTTAATGAATAATTAGACATTAATTCTTTGTGAATGGAAACAAATTAAACTTCACTTCGGTGGAGAAGGAACCAGGCTGCCTGTGGGATGCACTGTCCTTACCTCCAGAGGCTTAATCTTCTCACCTGGGGGTGGGGTGGGGGATGACTAATTACGATTTTTTTTTTTTGTCTCTTCAATGTAGCAAAAGCCCCCAAATCTGAAATCCCCTCTGAAAAGAACAATCCACAAATCTTCAAATTGTTCCTCTGTTTACATTTCATTTAGGGCCCTGTTGGTGGATGTCTGGGGGAAGCAGGTCTGGTATCCCAGGAATCACAATGACCACCCACAGAGAAGGGATCAGACCCGTTTAGACGTTGGCCATCACTGAGAGTCTCCAACCCAGATAGGTCACTTGTCTTTCCCTGCAGAGCACACAGAGACGGCAGTCCTGTGACAAGCAGCCCTTCTCTGGACCCTAGGCCTCTAACGTGGAGCTTCTTGTGGGCTGAGGCTGCCCTGGGCAGAGCTGGCCACTTAGCTTGGCTTCTCAGCTTTCACAGAGGAGTAGGTCAGGAGTTAGAGAGGAAACTGGGCCGATCGGCCAGCAGCCAGCCTGGGGCAGGGCACGGAGCGACCACTAAGCAAAGTGTGGTGAATGAATGTGGGGGGTGTGTGCAGAAGCCATTATGAGCGCCCCACAACTGCACAGCCAAGCAGGGCGGTGGAAAATGTGACCCGGTGCTTCCCTCCAGCACGCAGAAAGTGCCAGAGAGGTTCTGTTTCTGCAACCCTTGCATTTTCCAGAGTGACCCCCATATCCCCTGACGCCCCCAAATCCATGAAAACAAACCAATATTAATCCCCCACCTCTCACCACCCCACAAGGCCATTCCAGAAAGGGGCAGCAAGCTGACATGAGAGCCCAGGGCCCTGAAAGATGCTGGTCCAGCCTCCTGCCCCCCAGCCCTGAGCTCTGTCTGGCAGGTACCTCCCTGTTTCCCTTTTCCTAAACTTCACGGCACCCAAATATTCAAAGTCAACCAGGAACCCCTGCCAGCAGGAGCTGTTTGCTGGGCAGCGGGGGCCCGATGGGCCTGGGTGCAATTGCTCTTACTGGGCTCTTTCGGAAACACTTGTGCTGCCGTGGCCGTCACCTGTCCAATGAGGGTGTTTTGGGGGCTCTCTGAGCACCCGCCATTGTCTCTCCGCCTTTTGTGTGTCTAGGCCACCCCTTGCCAGGCCCTGCTTGGGCTCAGAAGGGCTCTGTTGAGCAGGGTCCACTTTCTAGTGCCCTCAGAGTTTCTTATGCTCTTGGCTGTCCTCGGTGCAGGGGTCACGGAAGTGAAGGCCCAAGAGTGGGTTTGTGCTGCAGGTGGGGGAGGGGCAAGGTGAGCACTGGGTCTCTGGACCTAGGGCACCTGCCCTTACACTGGATGGGCCTCTGGCCAGTGGTGCGACCTTGGCTGGTCACAGGAGAGGGGCTGAGAAGCCAAGCCCACCACCCTCTCCTCTGAGCAAGGCATGGTCTGCCTGCCCAGCACAGTTCCCTCCATTGAATTCCCTGAGCATGGCTGCCTCAGCTGTAAAACCGGGGTAATAATTCCTTCCCCACTGAGTTTTGGTAGGAGTGGATATAAGAGGTAATTACAGGAAACCTACCGCAGAGCGATTTGCTGATGTCAGTGAGGATAATCCTAGTTGTCTGGGTCCTAGTCATGGCCTTCATTTGGGGTCTAATTCTTCCTCCCTGTGGAAGATGGAGACTGTCTTCTGTGACAATAAGGTTCTCACACCCAGGCCATTGGCGGGAGGGAGGCTGGTGGGTAAGTACACGGCTGAGACTGCTCCCCTAGCTCTGAGATGATACCAGTGCTCTGGCCCAGCCTACTTCCCCCATCCTCACCATAATGGTGAAGGGAGGGTATGCCCTGGGGAAAGTAGGTGAAACCTGGAATATTAGGCCTCTACTGATTATGAGCTAGAGAATCTCAGGCAAGTTGACTTCTCTGAGCCTCAGTTTCCTATAAAATGGAGATAATAATTGTACCCACCTCATAGGGCTGTTGTGAGGATTAAATGAGTAGGTTCTGACACTCACGTAGAGTCTAATAAAAGTTACCAGACTTAATTCACTGAATATTGAGTGTGCACCTACAATGCACAAGATGCTGTTTCATTACTTTTTTGTCTATGTAATTGGAAAAAGAACCTCATACAGCTATTTTGTTTTTACTTTTTCCTTTTCTTACGGTAGCAGAACCTAAAGAAACAGAGAAACATACTATGTTCATGGATTGAGAAACCCAGCATAGTAAGGATGTCATTTCTCCCTCAATTGACCTATAGGTTAAATGCAGTTTCTATCAAATTTCTAGCAAAATTTCCTGTAGACTTAGACAAGTTTATTCTAAAATTTATATGGAAATGCACAAGATCTAGAATAGCTAAAATAATCTTGAAAAAGAGGAATAAAGTAGGAGCAATCACTCTACTCAATATTAAGCCTTACTACATAGCTACAGTAAGCAAGACGGTATGGTATTGGCAGGGGATAGACCCAGAAATCAATAGAGAACCCAGATATAGACCCACACATATATACCCTGTTGCTATCTGGCAAAGGTGCAAAAGTAACTGAATGGATGAAGGATAGCCTTTTCAACAAATGGTGCAGGAGTGATTGGATATCCATCAGCAAAAGAATGAACCTCAACTTAAAACTCACACCTTATACAAAAATTAACTCAAAATGGATTGTGAGCTTAAATGTAATATGTAAAACTGTAAGATTTTTAGACAAAAATAGGAGAGATCTTTGTGATCTAGGGCTAGGCAAAGAGTTCTTAGACTTGGCAGCAAAAGCATCATCCTTAAGGGGAAAAACTGATAACGTGAACCTCATCAAAAGTAAAAAGTTTGCTCTACGAAAGACCCGTTAAGATGGTGAAAAGGCAAACTACAAACTGGGAGAAAATATTTGTAAACTATATATCCAACAAAAGACTAGTATTTAGACTATATAAGAGCTCTTAAAATTCAACAGTAAAAAAACCCCACAAAAAATCCAATTAGAAAATGGGTAAAAGACGTGAAGAGGCATTTCAGAGAAGAGGGTATAGAGGTGGAAAATAAGTAAATGAGATGTTCATCATCATTGGGAAATGCAAATTAAAACACAATGAGATTTCCCTACATGCCTATCGGAATGGCTAAAATGACAAAGAATGACGTCGCACAGCTAGAGAGGCGTCTCTGGGTGTCCAGCTAGAGCTGTTCTGAAGTCAAGACTGGGAGGATTCAGTCCGGAGAGTGGACTTGGCCCTGTCCAGAAGAGCCCGCCCCTGTGGCCCTGGCCACCCACTGCGGCGTCCAGCAGCCCCACCACCTGCAGTGTGGAGCCGGCCAGGGTCCAGCTGCCCTCGATCCAGCTAGAAGCCAGGATCCCTGGTCTGCCTCTTTGGACAACTCAGGACAAGCTGTTTCCAAAATCAGTTTATTATAGAATTCCCAGCCTGGTAACTTAGTCAAGGATTCCATGGGAGTGACTGCTTTCCTTTTGGTCGTCTCAATTTCCTTTTATGCTACAGTAGTTCCCCCTTTTATCTGCACAGATAGTAGTGAACCCTATATACACTCTTGGGTATATTTCCTATACACGCATACCTATGGTAAAGTTTAATTTATAAATTAGGCACAGTAAGAGATTAAGAACAATGATACTAAAATAGAACAATTATAACAGCAATAATAATGAGTGATGTGAATGTGTTCTCTCTCTCTCAAAATGTCTTATTGTACAAATTTAATGCCTTTTCCATCTGAACTAAGCACTTACCACACACTGTGGCTGTAACTTTTGCAGTTTGAGGTGTGACAGCAAACCTAGAACGAATTTCTTTTTCTTTCTTCACAGTTTCACAGAGAGAAGATTTGTTCTTACCATAGATATTAGCACCCTCAGCATATGATTTTTTTTCTTTCTTTATTGAGAACATCCCCTTTCACTTAAAGGAAGCACTTATGGCTTCTCTTTGGCATATTCGAATTGCCAGCATCACTACTCTTATGCTTTGGGGCCATTATTAAGTCAAATAAGGGTTGCTTAAACAGCAGCACTGTGTTACCTTGACAGTTGATCTGATAACCAACAGGGCTGCTAAGTGATTAACTGGCAGGATAAGCTAGGCAAAGGGATGATTCACGTCCCTGGCCAGACGGACTGGGACTGTGAGAGATTTCATCACTCTACTCAGAATGGCGCGCAATTTAAAACTTAAGAATTGTTTATTTTTGGAATTTTCCATTTAATATTTTTGGACTATGGTTGACTACGGGTAACTGAAACTATGGAAAGTGAAACTGTGGATAAGAGGGGACTACTGTATTTATGAAAGAAATCATACAATTTTAAATAGTGAGATTAAAGTTTTAAAATAATTAATCTTTTACACTATTTTCAATTCAGTAAAATGATAGCAGTTACCGTTCATATGCTTGTCTGTGTGCCAGGCCCTGTGCTAAGAACTTTACATTTATCACCTGAGTTCTTACAACCACTTTGTGAGTAGGTAGATTATTCTCTTTTTTCAAATGGGTAAACAGGTTCAGAGAGGTTAAGTAACTTGCCTGAGGTCACACAGCTAGTAAGTGGCAGGATCAAGAGATATCCAGCTATACCTCATTCCAAAGCCTCCACTGCATGCTGCCTACCAGAAAGCAGGATAAATGCCAGTGTCACAGCTATTAACTCAGGATGAGCTTACTGCTGGAACAGGCAACCCCGCATGTCAGTGGTAAACACGTTACGCCATTGGTCAGAATGTAGTTGCATAGACCACGCCTAATTGCAAAGGAGGGGGGGAAATGTGGTCCTACTATGCACCCAGGACACAGGAATTGGTTAACACATAACAATGTGTCACCCAAATTCACCTCTAGGGATATTTTTCTTTTCACCTGAACTCAAGCCCAAAGTCAATGTCAGGATGGTCCGATAGGGTGCAAATCAGCCAGTCTTTGCACAATGCCATGAACAGATAAGCCACTTCTTGTTCCTGGTAGAGCCAGGGCAAGGCACCATGTTCCCTGCAGACACTTAGAGAATAGATTCTCAGTCCCCTTTGTCCTGCATCCTTTCTTGTCCTAACACAGGGAAGCTTTGCTGGCCATGCTGGAGTGGAGGCTGGATGGGGGAGAAAGAGGCCCGGGTGCTGTGCTCATGCAGGCTGAACAGGAGCCATGGCCCTCTTACCACCCTGTCCGCCTCTGAGCTCCTTGCTCGACTTAGCCAGGCAACACGTGTGAGTAGCTTGGACCAGTTGGGCATTGGCACCAACCGCACCCTTTGTGCCCACGCTGCCAGCCAAGAGCACATACAAGTACGACCTAAGCGAAGGCCTCCAGCAGCCCAGGCAGAGGGTAGTGATACATGTGTTCTTTGCTGCTGCCTCCCCTGCCTCGGCCTATTGGACCTGCCAAGTCAGCCTATTTTGTAGAGAACTCAACTCTCAGAAACATCAGGAATTTGCACTAATTCAATTAAGCAATTAGCCTATCAAGCGGCAGGAAATGCTTTGACTATACCCTCTGTTGAAGGGAGCAGGACTGCAGAGCTTCTGTTAAAAGGCGGTTAGGAGCTCGCCCACGATCATGCCGGTCTCCCCGCAAGGTTATATGCCAGAAACAGTGACCTGTCTGAAGGTGATCTGGTTCATACATTTTATTGGGTGTGCTGTAAGGCAGAGCTGGAAACCAGGAAACCAAGCTCGAGGGCTGGCTCAGTCATGGACTTTTTGTGACTCTGGACAAATCCTTTTTGAGCTCTGGGCCTCAGTTTCCTCACCTGTAAAATGGGAATAAGTAATGTCTGGTCTTCCCACCTTGCAAGGTGGGGTAATTTGGCAGAGCTGGGGAATGTGGGATTCTAAAAGGCAGCCAGCATATACAGATAGAAGGCTCAAGGTCACGATTATCCTTGTGGCAGACTGTTGGATGGATGACCCGACAACTGTCCCCATCCTTTTTCCCATTCAGCTCTCAAGGCTAACAAGGCAGCACCTCATTTTCTTAGCCTCTGGGTGGGGCAGCTAGGGGTGGCCATGTGAGGCAATTCTGGCCAGTGAACATAAGGGGAGTGTGTTGGAGGCTCCTGGAAGGGCTTCAGCTCTCCTGATTAAAAACAACAACAGCAGATGGGGCTGACCTGACTCTTCTTCCTTCCTGCTTCTTTCTACCTTGAATTCTGAAGAGATGCCAGAAGACCACGAGGAGACTTATGGCCTATATCCTAATCAAGTATGGCTGCACTTCAATTACATCTGCAAAGATCCTATTCCAAGCAAGGTCACATTCCGAGGTTCCTGGTAGAGATGAGTTTTGGAGGGTGCTATTTAACGCACTACAATCCCTCATTCTCAAAATCGGATCCATCAGCAAATTCCATTCACCTTACCTCCTAAATGCGTTCTGGACCTGGCCACTTCTCACTAGAGGGATTCAACCACCCTACTCCCAAGTCCCATCATCCCTTACCTGCCTCTACAACAGGATCCTCATGGGCCCTACTGCACTCAGCAACTCTCTCAGGCTGGGAAGGTAGCTGGGGGGCCTCAGCCTGGACTCAGTGCAAGTACATGCTTTTTTTTTTTTTTTTTTACTAGAGTTTACTTATTTATTTATTTATTTATTTATACTTACTGACTTACTTACTTTTGGGTCTTCATTGCTGCATGTGGGCTTTCTCTAGTTTTGGCGAGCAGGGGCTACTCTCTGTTGCGGTGCGTGGGCTTCTCATTGTGGTGGCTTCTCCTGTTGTGGAACACGGGCTCTAGGCACGCGGGGTTTGGTAGTTGCAGCACGCAGGCTCAGTAGTTGTGGCTCACAGGCTCTAGAGCGCAGGCTCTGTAGTTGTGGCCCACGGGCTTAGTTGCTCCGCGGCATGTTGGATCTTCCCGGACCAGGGTTCGAACCCGTGTCCCCTACGTTGGCAGGTGGATTCTTAACCACTGCACCACCAGGGAAGTCCCAGTACATGCTGCTTTGCTGCTTGAAGTTCTAGAGGCTGTGATGCTCTCTGCTCCCCCGCACCCCCAGGCCATGTGACTCCTGTGGCCGTATCATGAGTGCCAACAGTAGCACTGGGAGCGCTGGAGCTGGAATCTCACTGGGCTGGATCCCCCGCACAGCTCTGTCGGAAAGGCCAGGGCTGTGCAGGTGTCCTAGATGCGTGCACACCAGGCCGCCTTGTGGAAGTGGACTCGCATATGGGTTGTGCAGGAGAGGTGGTGTGGGAAGGTGTCCTCAGGTTTCCTCTGCCTGGAGGCCCAACATGCCCTCCATGGGGGTCCCCAGATGGAGGCCTCTCCTTCTTGAAATTGACCAGGTTTCTGGGGTCCCTGGAGTTGGTTCTGTGTCCTGCTGGTGGCAGAGGTCCTGGAAATGATGGTGGGGCAAAGATTTGAAGCGGCCAAGAGTGCTAACCAGCTACAGGTGATTCAGAAGTGAGGACCAGCTGGTAAGTGCAAGGAGAGGTTTTGCAGCCGGGCGGCCTGGTTGGTGCATGGGCTGATTTAGGTCAGCAAGTGGTGATTAAGCACCTGCTATCTGCCTGGCGCTGTGGGTTTGCGGGTTGGTGGAGGTGAGGCAGGGAACTGCCAGTGTGTCCCTGCAGAGGAATGAGGAGGCATCGGTGGCGAGGCAGGAGGATTTGAACCTGATGCAGGCAGAGTTTCAGACAGCAAGAGTGCATCCACACTCATCCCATAACAGGCCGCAGCAGCCCCCAGATCACGGGCGCCCCGCTGAATGTACTGGATAGGGAACAGGCCCTTCTCCTCCGCTGCTAAGGTTGTTCTTGCCTGGAGGCTGAGGACTGTCACAAATGAGGGGGGGGTCCTTCTCACCTGGGGGTCTGTGATTCTAAAAGTAGACGAATAACCTCAAACTCTCTGGGTCTCTGCTTTCCCAAACTTTCCCTCATCTTCCTTGGATAAGGGGCTCCTGCAGGGATCTGGGGCTCCTTCTTGGAAAGCTGAAAATAATATTAAGCAGTTTCTATTTTAGATGGAAACACTTTCCTAAGGGATCTTTCAAAATTTTCAATTTGATGTCTATTTAAGGAAGCATCAGACAGCCCCCGCAGACAAAGCTTGGAGGACGAGGCCGCTCTCCACCCACACCACCCCCAGCCCAGCTGGTTGGAATGTTCTGAGAAGCTGCACTGGCTTCTCGGAGGTACATCCTGGCGAGATCTAACACGACAGGCCAACATCCTCAGCCAGGCCATCCTGCCCTCCTTCTCACTGCCTGTGCTCGGGCTCGGTTAGAAGCCGCAGAAAGGGTTGGGCATCCCTGCAGGGGCCCCCAGGAGGACTACATCCTCCGGGTTGTGTTGACGTGGGACGCTGATCCAGGTCATCTGGCTGCAGATCCCTCAAACTTTTCTTTGCACCACACGCTCCTTGGGAATGAGTAAGCGAATGAGAGGGAAAAGTAAGAACATCCTACAAACTTACTTTGTTAAATCTTTACCTACTTCCATCGCCAGACTCAACTTTGAAATTCCAGAAAGCAAAGAAGAGATATCATATTTCAAGTCATTCCCACAGTGACTCATTTCAGAATTGGGGTTTAGTCCTTTTTAAAAACAGAGTCAATACCATCTTTCATGAAAACAGCCTTTCCCTCCCCTTCAGTTGCTCGGGCAGAACCAGAGAAGTACGCCAACCAGCAGCTCCCATTATGGGCCTGGCGGGGACACAGGGCGGAGCTCTCCAGATGGTAAATGATGACATACCAATCCCTCATTGCGAGTGGGGGGAGCCTCTGTCTGGCTGTGTCCCTGGCAGACCCTAGCATGTTGGGCCATCTAAGCAGATGCCACAGAGAAGGGGCCCTGCCGGACCCCCTTTGTTGATTGCTATAGCTAACTAAGTATGCTGTCTTGGCAAAAGGGTCCCCAGGTGTGATCTCAGATGTGAGCAGGCCCCAGGGGAGAAGGAGCTGTCCTCATTCTTTGGCCATTGAGTTGGGCTGGCCAATGAGTTGGGTTGAGTTTGGACTTGGCAGGAGAGAAAGTGGAGGAAGAGAATGGAGGGAGACAAGTATCCCTGGAGTGAGTGGGCACAGAGTCAGTGCCGCCTTTCTCCCCCAGCCTCACCTTCATGCACTCTAAGACCCGGGGAGCCCTCCGTGGAGGGGCTGCTGAGCCCTAGAAGAAAGCCCTTCCATTTCCAGAGCTATAGGACGCGCCTTAGCCACGTGACTGCCACCATCTGTCAGTCCAGAGGCAGAGGCTGGTGCCAGGTCCTAGGCCAGGGGCCCAGCTGCAGACAGGGCATCTGGTGAAAGTTTGCCGATCGGCGGATGGGAACAGGCTTCCTCTTCCTCGTCTGAGCCCTGGGCTCTGAGGCCCCCTGGCACCACAGGTCACAGCTCTGGACTCTCCCTGTGCTTGGAGGGCTCTGTATCTGTGAATCACCACTTGGCCAACAGCCACTTCCGCCCTTCCCCCTAGTCCCACTCCTGCCATGGTGGCCACTCACTTGTCTTTGTTTTCTTCCTTTTTTCCTCCTGCCAGAACCTTTCTGAGTATCACTAGGATGGAGACACTCCTGCCCTTTCTGCTCCCCACCGCTTCTGCCAATTTCCTTTTTAGGTGATACATTTATTCCTTGATGAGCTCCCTGAGGACCTGGCCAGGACCCTGCCAAGGCTTTTCTCTACCTCCACCCCTCAGGCGCTCTCCTGGGGGGACCAGGACCTGATGTCCTCCCCAGGGACCTGCAGCATCAGGCTCCACCAGGGCTGGAGCCTATCTGGTTCTATCCCACCCAAGACAGAAGCCCAGGCCCATGTCTTTCTCCCCAGAGCCCAGAACAAAGTCCCGTGTCACTGTCAGTAGCAGCTGCACTAATAAGAAGATGCCCCTGCGAAAGCTGGCAGGCGCCTCCCTAGGCAGCCATCCTGGGAAATCTGAGCAGCAGTGGCTTGAAAGGTCCAAGTCACGTCTTTCTGTAGTGAGGAGAGATCAGGTTTCAAAGCGTTCCTAAAGGGAGGAGTTCAACCTGCCTTGATTTTGCTGACACCAGTCCTTTTATTCTGGGCCAGTGCTGTCCTGGCCTCTTTGCAGAGCCCCTTCCCCAGATGCAGAGAAAGCCTTGTTTCTCTTACCATAAGGGAGTTTTAAACCCTGAATGAGAGGCTCTTCCTATCCCACGGGGAAGGGGCAAGGCTTGATGAGACAGCATTTGGACAAAGCCCACCCCATCGCTGCCCCATAGCGAGCAGTCAACAACCCCAGTGGTGATGCTGTGACCAACTCCTGCTTACAGAGGAGGCCAAGTCTGATTTCCCCTCTGCCAGTGGAATAACTCTGATCCTAATCTCACCTCCCAGAGCCAGGAGTTGGCTGTTCACTCCACTTTGAGATGCCGTTCACCCTCCTGCCAAGGGGCCCCTAGTCTCTGGGATAGATCAGATGAGCATGAGATGTCCTTGAGGAACCAGCCAACAGAGCAAGGTCAAAACTTCAGTACAGGTAATAAGAGGACAAGGTGTATGGCAAGAGGGTGGCCTTGGGTGTAAGAGAGAGACCTGAGTTCCAGCTCTGACACCTAAGTAGCTGTGTGACCTTGGGCCTGGAGCCATCTCCCTTGGGAAGCCCGTCTCTGCAGGGACAGAGCGATTCCCACAGACTGAGGGGGTTCGGCCAGGGCCAAGCACTCTCTCCTCCTGGCAGCTGTCCTGCCTTTGCGCTGCCCATGACTCAGGCTGCTTCTGGTTTCAGCCCCCCTCACTGACGGCGAGCGGTGCAGAGGAGAAAGTGCACGCAGGGCATCTGAGGGTGGTGGCGGAGAATGGCAGAAACAGGGGCCACAGCTCCCTCAGCTGTTAAGGAATCTGACTGAGTCACTTCTTTGCTCAGAAGCATCTCGTGGCTTCTCCAGGATCAAGTTCAGGCTCCTCAGCCTGGAATTGAAGACTTTTCATGATCTGGCCAAGAGCTGCTACCAGATTCCTGGACCGCTGGATGCTGACCCAGCTCTCCGAGGCCTGGCTCTATGGCCGAGATGACAGCCTGTGTATCCGCACCTCCATCACCCAGGTGCCCCGACTACACTCTCTCAGCCCATGAAGCCAGAGGAGCTGACCCGACACGCCCTCCCCAGGCTCCTCCTTTGCTCCCGTCCCGCCCTGCGCCTCCCTGAGCCCACCCGCTCTGGCCTGCCCACTTCCCTCCTGGCCCAGAATCTCCTCAACGGCAGTGCCTTTTCCCCTCCTTGTAACTGCCCGGGCTCAGCACACAGTGGTTTCTCAATCAATATTCATTTTGCTATGAGTTGGGTTGAACTGATTTAAAGATGCTCCTCCCCAGACTGACAACGATTCCTTCTCCTTGAGGGTTTACGCTGCCCCTGTGTTGGGGGCTTTTCTGCTGCTCACTTATTCTTGCCCTCTGATGTGACCTTGCGTCTGCTCACTAAATCCTCTCTTCTGCGGGCACTTTCGGCAGGCTGCCCTGCACAGCTGGACAGGCTGTGCACTGCACAATTCCAGGTGGCAACATTCATTGAGACCACGATGTGAGTGGCACCCTCTGGAGGTGTGCAAGGTGATGGTCCTGTCCCAGATGCCTCTGTCTCTGAATGCCAGGCCTGGCTCAGGGAGTTGAGACTCTGCATCTCGAGGCACGGCCAGGACTTCCTCCTGGGGCGTCAGAATCTCCCTGAAGATGCAGCCAGTGTCCCCCCACCCCCGAGCAGTGTCCTCATTCTGTTCCCCTCTCTAATCACAGAACTAGATGGGTCCCGAACCTGGCCACCCACCAGCTGCCCGTGTGCCATGCCTTCTGCCTTAGTAAGGTAACACACAATGTATGGTCCTGACTGGGGCACTTTTAGAGGGAAAATTAGCCCTAAGGTATCGTTCTATAAGGACAACAGGCATGAACGGTGACTATTTCTGGCAAACCGAGATTCCAACCCAGGCCTTCCTGACACCACAACCCGTGATATTTCTACTACTCAGCTGAGAGGGAATACAGCCCAGGATTGATCATTTTGGTGGACAGAAGGGAAAGGCGGGCCTCTCCAGGGAGGTGTACCGCTGGACCCCGTGAGGGGACTGGTGCTTTTGCTTTCTGTGTCCCCCACCCTGCTTCCATCCTAACTTCTGTGAGCTGGGCCACTTGGGGCCGGGAGAGCTGACTCAAAGCCCTTCATCTGGAGGTCAAGGGCTTGGGAATTAGTCCTGGTCTCGTGTAAGTGGAGCAAGCCACCTCCCTGACCCGGCCTTGGGTCACCCCTTTTGCAAAATTCCTGCCCTACCTGCCACATGGGAGCCTTGAGAAGCTTCTGGTTGATGACGTGAGGGAGAGGTTTTGTGCCCTGCAGGGCGTGGTCTCTGCTTCTGCCTGGTGCCTGTGCTGTGTCTCTTCCAGTGTCTGCTGCAGGGACAAATGGATGCAGGGACACTTCCAAGCTCTCCACCAACACGCTCATCAAATATTACTTGTTGGGGACTTACCCCTGAACACATCTTTCTAGGGGGTTAAAAAAATGGGGGGAGCTATGACATTCCTTCCTTGAAGCAGTTTGGATGCAATGGAATAATACAGGAGCTGGGATCTATCCAACAGCAAGAATGCAAGTAACTGAGAAACTTCAGTGAGTGAGGAGGAAGCCGGCGTGGAGATGGTTGTGAAGCAGTCAGAAGGGGAGGGAGGCAAAGACATCCGCTGTGCGTCTCCAGGGAGGAATTGCATGGTGGCTGTGGCCTTGGCAATGGCAGTGCAGGCCACGATGGAGCTTCCACTCCTCCTGGGAGACACGCTAGCAGTCCCTGGCTACCTGGACCCCATGATCTATGTGTACCTGAAGTGGAGCCAGAAAAAGCAGGCAGTGCAGTAGCTCTTTTAGAAGGAGCCTGCCTCGTCCAGGGCTGGCACGCAGGCCCGAGTAGGGGGACAGCACAGGCTCCCAGAGGGACCAGGGCATGGGGAGGGCTGAGGTCAGCAATACAGGTTCAGTTTCTGATCATTTTAGCCACAAGGGGAGGAGGCTGGTGCTTCTTTATCTGAGGCAATTGTCTTCATTCTAAACCAGCCCCCACGGAGGCTCACGGCTGGGACAGGAAGGCTAGTGGACGCGGGAGGGCTCAGGGTGGACAGTGGCTGGCTGGCTGACCCCTCCCCAGGAAGGAGCAGCCCCAGATCTGAGCGGTAGTGGGAGAGCAGTTGCATTCCCAGGAGGCCCAGGAGGTCACTTTCAGATCTGGAAGGGGCAAAGGATGGATCCCAGGAACGGAAATATAGGAAATGTGGCCAGAGTTAGCAGAGCGCTCCAGCTGGAGTCACTTGTTAGTCCAGCCACTTGGGGACTTTCCACAGGACAAAGCGGACATTCTCCATATAGGACACGAGGGTCAGGGGGCCTTAGGACGAGGAGAACATTCTGTTTCCCTGCTGTCCTGCAGCCTCTCTGTGCGACCTCGGGTGGGCCAGTGGTGCCAGCTCCTGGACACCGCCTTCGTCGGTGGGGAGTGAGCGCCAGGGCTGAGGACTTGACAGGAGCAAGAGCTCTTAGCAGA
The DNA here is from genome assembly GCF_011762595.2 of Tursiops truncatus. Lineage (NCBI taxonomy): Eukaryota > Metazoa > Chordata > Mammalia > Artiodactyla > Delphinidae > Tursiops > Tursiops truncatus. Next base: position 73,508,157 of record NC_047047.1, on the reverse strand, counting down.
TGCGCCCCCCAGGCAGTTGGTCACATGGGCGCTGGGACTTTTTGGTCTGTTTAAATGAAGGTATTCTGACCTATCAGACTCCGGCTCTCTCAGTAATCCCGCTTCATGATTTACACCTCAGGCCAAATTCGTCTGGGCCAGACAGCCACAGGCTGAGGGAAGCTATCGAGCATCAGCTCTCATCTCAGAGGAAGTGTGGTGGGAACCAGATGCAGGAAGCCTCCGCAGGGCGCATCTGGGCGCTGCATCACCCAGCAGATCTGAATCCAAATACTCTGCTTGGGGACTCAGGCCAGGAAAAGGCCCCTGGAAGCCCAGTGAGAGGGCACAGCTAGTGAATGGCAGACCTGGAGTTTGGGTCCAGATCGGCCTGCTCCAGAGCCCATTCTCTTTCCCTGGGAGAAGTATTATGGGAGATTCTTAGAGGCTGACCTTCATCACTGAGGACGCCACTGTCCCTCAAGCCAAGCCCATAGCCAGGACAGTTATGTTATTTGCTCAGAGACACACAGCACAGGGGTTTTAAAAGGATTCCATTTCATGATAAGACAGGACGATGCAATTGATAATACATGTTTTCAGAACCAGGAAAACCCCTCTGTTTCCTGTGACCTTGGGCCCCTCACTTAACCTTTCTGAGTTAGGTTTCCTCACTTGGTAAAAATCAATATTATCTACCTCCTATAGTTGCCTTGAGAATCACATGAGGTGTGTTTATTAAATGATTGGAATAGACTCTGGTACATGGTAAGTTTTCAAAAAAGTTAGCTTATTCTAAAAATACCTCCCCCCTCCCCGATTATTGGGGATAATTATAGCTTGACTGATATCTACGTGTGTATGTGTATCTCTCTCCACACATTTAAACCATATCAGCATCTTGTGAGTGACTCAACCCTTCCATTTGCTAAAGAGAATAAGCCCCTGACCCATTTCCTGTGGTTGTTTTGAAGGATGACTAATAAACGTGCTCATAAAAACCTCTGCTAACTATCAAATCCGAGATAATTCAGGGAGAGTAGGAGTTCTTCAAGGTTGCACGTGCAGCTGGGGACAGAGAAAATGCGAGATCTTAAAGTTGAGTGTGTGTATGTGTTTTATTTCAAAACTTTACAGAAAAAAAGAACCAGGACATATGAGCCTGACTTCTGATCTTTACTGAAGCCCCTCCCTGGAAAGTTAGAATTAGCATATACACATTAGAGTGTCAAGAATTAGCATATACACATTAGAGTGTCAAGAATTAGCATATACACATTAGAGTGTCAAGAATTAGCATATACACATTAGAGTGTCAAGAATTAATAGGGCTGGGGCTCATCTGCATCCTCTTTGGGAACCCAGACATTGAGGCAGGAAACCAGGGGTCCTGTTTAGACCCCTCAGCACCCTGGGGAACATGGTGAAGTGTCTTTGGGGTCGATGGTCAGGCTCCTGGGACTTTGGTGTGAAATCTTTTAATGACCAGAAGCCTTTCCCACACCCTAGGGAGGTGCAGAGTTGCAGATGGATCGGGAACTCACCCCCTGTAAGGAGGGCATCCCAGGACACGTGCCTTTTGAGGATAGAGGCTCCAGGCCTGTGAGGGTAGGTCTGCACAGCCCGCCCCCTGCCCAGCCTCCCCTCAACCTGGGAAGCTACTGCAATTGGAAAACAAAGCCCAGGCCAGTTTGCAGCCTGATATTTTTTTCACTTCATAATATTTTATATCCTCATTTCCCTGTGTCACTGATAAAATGATAGCATGTTTGAATGCTTATTACATGGCATCCACACTTCCAAGTACTTTTCATGAGTTAGGTGGCTTAAACCTAACAATTACTCTACAGGTGCCATATCGGTTCTGTTTTCTAGCTAAGGAAACTGAGAAATGGGGAGATTGAAGAACGCAGGCACACGTCACACAGCACTGGGACCTGACGCCTCCCTGGAGCTGCTTCTTGACAATGGTAAGCACGGCAGGTGCTGTTCTGAGGGATTAATTGACTCAGTCCTCCTAACAGCCCTGTGAAGTGGGTACTAGTGTTACCATCCCATTGCATCCATGCAGAAACCAAGGCTCAAAAGGGTCTAGTATTTGCCTATAGCCACTCAGCCTAGAGGTGTCAGCTAGAACGTCTATGCTTAAGCACGGCGCCCGGCTTCCTGGTGGTGGTGGGAGGATGCTGACCTTTGTTCTGTTAGGCCCCCTCTCCCCAGCCTCTCATATGTAGGATTTCATGGCATCGACCTAAGATTGGCTCAACCACCCTCTGCTGTTGGGCATCTGGGCTGCCCGTGCTGACCGCGGGAGATAGTCACCTCCTGCCTTGTGCGCCTTCTGAGAATGAGCCTTAGAGACTTCTGTGGTAGAGGCCGGCAGAAAGCTGGGAAGTGTCGGTACGCTGAAAAGACAAACGTTTCACCAGTTATTAAAGGATAGTCTATCCTTGGGCAACCTCTTAAGATCCCTGGAAAGGAGGAGACCTTCAGGACAGCCAAGCCCCCTCGTAGCTCTCCTGGGATGGCCTAGGCAGTGGCCCAAGCAGCATTTAGGTTTCTGCCACCATCCTATAAAACAAGACCAGTAGACTTCCGACGTCTCCACCAGACCCCTGCAGCCCCCATTTAAGGACTCAGATTGTGCCTCTAGCCTTGCCTGGGAGATACCAGGAACTGGGCAGGTCAAACTGAGCCCAGACTTCTCCAAGGTCACATTGCTGCCTGAAGCTCAGGACTAATTCTTACCCTAGGTTGACGTATCTGAGGTCAAGGTGAGATGGGAAACGTCCTGGGTTCTGTCCTGACTCCGCTAGTTCATCTCTGGGGCTTGACTCCTTCTCTATAAAATGAGGGGGCTGTTAAAATATATCTAGATCTGACCGCATTCTCTAACATTTCCCAAAGTGTGTTCCACGGAAAAAGGCATTACTCGAACCAAAAGGTCCGTAGTCAGATAAGTTTAAGAAACGCTGCATATACTGGTCCACTCTTGGAGACCCAAAACGCATATCAGCACATGCTCTGAGAAGTTCCCCTAAAGGCACCTAAACCTGACGTAACCCAGCATCTCCCATATTTACTTAACCATGAAGCATTTTTTATAAACGTAACATCTATTAAGCCTTCTGCAGAGGGTATGTACAGCGGGTCCCTTGGTGAATTTCACTTCCTCTGGCACCAGACCTGTGCTGTGTTCCACTGTGGGCACAGAAGTGAAGGGGACAGCCCTCCCTCCAGCAGTGTGGTCCCAGTTGGGGCATGGGGCACCCACAACCTGGCCTTAAAAGCCAGAAGGGAGTTCGGGGAGGGAGACTTGGACGTTTCCATCCAGGCATCAGGGAAGGCTTCCTAGAGGAGGTGGCCTGGGAGGCAAGCCTCGATGGCCTGGTGGAGCTGGCGAGGGGCAGGGCTGGATGAAGATACGGTTGTCTTGGTCTGACAGTCTGAGTGGTGTGGGGAAGGGGGGAAAGGCCCCACGTCTCCTCTGTGATGCTGAGCACCCCAACTCCAAGCCTGAACCTGCAAACTCCACTCAACGGAGCAAAGCCAGTTCCAGTTAAGTGAGCTCAGCTTCCTCAGTGGACAAGGGAACAGCCATCTTCCAAGCCATCTTGAGTGGCTTGATTCACTCCATGAGCTCACGGAAGCGTTCCTTCTAACCACGTGCAGTTTTATTCTTTGGAAGAATCCCCTTTACAGTCCAGTGATACTTTAGTGCTTCTGAAGAAACGGAACCCATCCCACCCATGAATCTAGCTTGGACAGAGGAAGAAGTTAAGGGACTGATATTTCAGGTGTATGGGACTTTCGTTCATTCATCCTTTTAGTTTTTCAATCATTTTCTGAACACCTGTTCTGTTATTCATTCATGCTCTTATTTTTTTCAATCAACAAACTTTTACTGAGCACCTCCTCTCTTCCAGATGCTATGCTAAGTGCTAGGGACCCAGAGGGGCATCAAACATGTCCTTCCCCTCAAACAAACCAAAACTGTGGGACTCAGAAGGGCATTGTTCTTGTAACATAACCACGAAGCTTCCATGTGTTGTAAATAGAACACTGGTGAGAAGCTGCTGTGTCATGGTGTGAACACCCACAACTGCAATCTACTGTGTTACACGTCCAGGCACTGACAAGTGCACAAGCATCCCGGGAGTGCCTGGGAGAGGCCTCCAGGGCAGGCCAGGCCCGAGGACAGTCCAGGCAGAGGGAACGGCCTTCATGGAGGCACAGCTCTCCGTGGAGAGCCAGAAGTTGAGGTTGGAAGCTATACGGCCCCGGTCACGAAGGGCCTCTTTAGGCCATGTTAAGGACTCTGAACTTTATCTTGAGGGTTTTTAGCTGTCCAGAGGGGACTTGATAAAATGTGTTTTCAAGAAGCTCTCCCTGGTTGTGGGTGGAGTGTAGCAGCTGGCGGGACCATAGTTGCCAGAATGAGGAGATGCTCCTACCTGGCCTGGGCCCGGGCGCAGACCAGACCCCGGGTTTGGGGGGACCTCTGAGACAGGTCAGGGACCGGCTGTGCTGTGGAAATGCTGGGGGCCCCCAGCCCCCAACACACACTGCCCTTGACCCAGCTAGAACGGGCCAGGCAGTGCGGACAGCGAGGGTGGCATCTCTGGGGGGCAAGTCTCTGCGAGAAAGTAGGCAGTTTCTGCTCCGGGACAAGCCCTTCACAGTATCCAGGCAATTAATTATTTCTTATCTCACCAAGTGAGGGGGCCACGTGGAAATCACTCCCATCCTTCTGTTCAAATTTTATGTTGCTGTTTATTCTGAACAGGAAAAGAGCAGAAAATAGAACTGTTTTAAGAATGGCTCCCAGCTGGAGGTATTTTTCCCCCTTTTATTTCTGAGGGATGGGATCAGGGAGGGAGGGGGAAGGGGGCCCTTTCTCTGGGGCAGTTGAGGCAGGAGCAGGCACCCCTCAGGGTATGTGCTCTGGGCAGGGACCCCTTGCACCCACCAGAGGGGATTCTGAGAGTCTGGGAGAGCCGGAGCCCCAGAATCTGCCTCAGCCCCAGCTCTGGACAGTCCTCCTCAGGGTCATTCCCTTTGTGGAGGGAGGTTTACCACGGCCCTGAGGGGGGACCTTGAAGCAGTTCAGGCCTGCTGAGTCCTGGAGGGGCTGGAATGAGAGAAAGGAGGGGGCACAGGCCCACCTGGCTGGTTGCCTGGTGTCCTGAAGTGAACACTGAGCTGGGAGCAGGGGCCCCAGGCTCTGGCCCCAGCTCTGCCTACTTGTGTGATGCTGGCTTCAGTTTCCTCATCTGTAAAATGGGTCTTCCACCATCAACAACTAGGAAAATGTATAACACAGCTCCCCGACTCCCACACCCCCCAATAAAGCACTTAATAGTATCCTCCAAGAGCACCTGGGCTAGGGGTCCAGGTTAGATACTACGAGGTGGCATACTTGTCTGGGGGGGGGTCCTCTGTGTTATGATCTTGCTACAACTCACGTCTCCCCAGAAACTGCAGGGAAACAGCCCACAAGGAGCCTGAAATCCTCAGAGTTTCAGAGGAGGGTCTCTGGAGCCTTGGAGGCTGGGGTGGGGCTGACAGGCCCTGGAGGGTAGGAAGTGGAGACACACTCAGGACTGTCTGGCATTGCGTGGGCTGGGGGACCATCTCTGCTGTGTCCCCCCTGCTTGTCCTTGGGCCGACTCATCTCTCTGAGCTCCAGTTTCTTCCTTTGTACAGTGGGGATAATGACGCTGGCCCATGTGACTGGGGGGAGAAATAAGTGAGAAGACAGAGGGCTCACGTTGACAGCGCTCACTGCCATTCCCCTGGTGCTTAGTTGGCCTCCAGTAACGTGTGTTGAATGAATAATGCAAGTGAAGTACCTAGTACAGTGCCGAGCACAGAACCGAGAACAAGTGTAGCTGCTGCTGGAGATACGCCCCACCCCTCACGAGCCTCCACCGCCTTGTGGTCCTTCCAACTCAGGCTTCGTCACAGAGGGACACTGGTGCCCAAGGCACCACACCCTGTTCTCTGCAGGCTGCCAGGAGCCTCCATTGTTTGCCTCACCAGGCGCTGAGCCATGTTGTGAAAGCTCAGTCTCCCCAGAGGAAGAAGGACACCTGGGTCCCAGCTGGGGTCACCCACCTCTACCCTGCCCTGCGTTGTATTGTACTCCTGCCCGGGGTGGGGCTGCACAGTGCGGCCCAGCTTCCCGTTGCTGGTCTGGCCTCATCCACCCTCCCTTTCCTGTTGGATGTGAGGCTGCACAAATCTCACATATATTATGTGAGGTTTGGGACAGGAGTTCCCCTCCTGCATCTGTTCCCTTCACACCCACACCATCTCCCCTAAAGTCCAATCGACGTTTTAGGATTGTCCTGGGCCCGTCCTCGGTCTCTGGCTGGCCACTCTGGGATTTGAGTAGAAGGCTCAGACGTCTACCACCTGCTTTTGAAAGAGTGCTTGACCCACGTCGTTAGCAGCTCTCTGCACTGGAGAGGACAGCTCTTCCCGTGGCCTGTGGCCCTCCTGACTTGAGCAAGGTGCCACCCCTCACCTGGGACCTCTCTTCTTCTACCACAGGTGTCTGCACCTGTGTCCAGGGTGCTAGAGGGACCCCATTTCCCCAGACCCCTCACTCAGCATCCCCACTGCCCTACACTCACCGCCTAATCCCCTAGGAAACCATCAATGACGCCCGTGCGCCCAGGGGACGGCCCACACCTTCATCTGTAGCACATCCTCACCGAGAGCTTACTACGCCTCCCGTGGATGAGGAAAGGCCAGATGGCCTGCGGGTTGTTGGGAGCGGGTGAGCCCTGGTCTAGGGCTCTTACCCCTGGGTGCAGTGTCAGGACAGGCTGGGGTCCACCTGGGAGCAAGTCCCCTGACCCAGGGCGAGGCCTGTCCTGGCTGTGTCTCTTCCTCAGCACCGCCTGCGGCTCATTCTGCTGAGCTCCCCTCCTAGGGCTCCCCTCCTAGCTCCCCCCACAAGGTGTGTGGGGCTGTGAAGCCGGTGGGAGGAGGCTGTGACAGAAGCGCATTTATGGAGCACCTGCTGTGTACAGGAGTGTAACACCAGCTGTGCCTGCTCCCTGTGTCTCACCGTTCCGTGAGGAGAGGGAGGTAGCTGGAGCTGTGTCAGAGCCACAGAGGGAGCCCTGGGGGACAGCGGCAGGGGGTCTGACTCTAGCACGGGCACTGGAAGCCCTCACAGAGGAGCTGGCCTTGAACACTGCATTGACTTTCGACAGGCAAACATGAGGAAGGGCATTTCAGGTGGAGGGGACAGCATTGGTGAAGGCCAGAGATCAGAAGGGGTGACCGTGCTGGGGGGTGTGCAGAACCTGGGCTCTCATGACAGGGGTTTGTAGGTGAGGAGTTTAGAAAATGGGGTGACCAGCTGTCCTGGTTTCTGGGACTGAGACACCTCCCAGGACACCGTACTTTCAGTGCTAAAGCCAGGAAAGTCCTGGGGAAACTGGGATGAGTTGGTCATTGTACTGGGAAAGTTAAATTGAGTTCCAATAGATACAGGCTTTGAATATACAGGTCCGGAGTTTGGGGTTCTGTCTTCTAAGCCATGAGGAGTTCCAGAAGGATTGTGGTTTTTTTTGGTGAGGGGGAAGGGAAGAAAGCGTCTTCTACAAGCTAAGCCTACCTGATCCCCACTGATGGGAATTTTTATCTCCATTTTGCAAATGAAGAAACTGAGGGTCAGAGAAGTTAGGTTACTTGCCCCAGGTCACACAGCAGATGAGCAGCTGGTGATTCCAAAGCTCGTATTCTGAGCCACTGAGCCATCTGCTCAGGGTGAGGCTCTGGTAGGCCAGGGGGGCAGGTATTGTGACTCAAAAGCTGAGGCTGCCGGGATCTCTCTGAGGATGGGACCTCAGGGGCTCCTGGAATATGGGCCTGTGCTGACTCTTGGTTCCCTCTCTGTGGCATAGAAAGCCATCAAACAGCACAAGGGCTGGCTTGGCTTTCCTAGCTCTGTGTCCCCGTCGTCCATCCTGGGGTCAGTGAACAGTGTTGAATGGATGATGGGACCTATGTTGGACCCACTGTGACTGACGGGGCCCCGAGGGAATAACCATCCAGCAGCCCCTCTCAGTGGTGAGAAATAGCACTGCATGCAGGCCCCAGGGTCCAGGAGACCCCCCTGGGCTGGGGGAGGCTCTCCCTTGCTGAGCAGGGAGCACATCCACTGCTCCAGGGATCAGCAAGAATAGACCCAGGTCCAGCTCTCCCCTGACCAAGACCAAGATGCTCGGGACATGACAGCTACTCCTCCCAGACAGCCAGGCATAGAAGGGTTAATGGGCCACCCCCAAGGAGCCCTCACCTGGAACCAGCCACAGGCGGGCAAGGGAGGAGCAGGCAATGGGAGGAAGGCCAGCCGGTGCACGGGCAGCACGCACGTCTGGCTGGAGGATACAAGTGTTGGGACAGGTGGCTGGAGCTTGATGACAGGAGTCTGGCAAGGGGCAGCCTGGTCCTGAGTGCCCGGATCTGGGGCAGGAAGCCAGGCACGTTGACGTTCCAGGTGTGTTATAAGGTGGCAGAGGGTGATCTGCACGGCACCGGGCCCTTGGCACACATAGCTGGCTTTTGGGCCATCCTGTTCAGCACGCCCTTGGCTGTGGAGTTATACGTGGGAGCCAGCCTGCTGAGGAGGGCATCCCAAAGTAAGGCTGCAGTAGCGATGCTTTCCTGCACAGAGCAGCAACGATGGGCACTAGGGCTGGAGCTGGGGGGTGGTGGGAACCTCTGTGTGGGGTGCTCTGCAGGGAGAGCCCCACGTCGGCCCCCAGGAGAGAAATGCTTGCACAGGCTGCCCGGGCCTCAGCAGGAGGGCTCTTGGCGGCTGTGTGGAAGGCGTATCTCAGATATCTCAGCCTTTGTTAGAAAGCCAAGGCAGGACCATTTCCAGAGAAGAAGAGGGGCAGGTGGGGTCTTTGACTCTTCTCCGTCCTTAGCAAGCACTCGATCTGCTAAGAATCAGGGATGGGTGCCACCGAGAGAGTGCCCCAACAGACCTTTCTGTGCAGCTCTGGGGTCTAGAAGGACTGATTCCCGTCAGGAACAACAAGACCTCTTTCCTGGGCATGAGGCTGGGGTGGCCCCTCTGAGCCTCTCCAGAGATCCCTGGGAGAGGAGGATGGGGAGTCATTGCTTCACGGTTACACAGTTTCTGTCTGCATGATGACCACGTTTGAGAAACAGACACTGGTGATGGTTATGCAACACTGTAAATGTAATGACGGCCGCTGAATTGCCCGCTTATGGTTAAAATGGCAATTTTATGTCATATGTATATATTTCGCCACAATAAAAAAAAAATGGGGCTTCCCTGGTGGCACAGTGGTTGGGAGTCCGCCTGCTGATGCAGGGGACGTGGGTTCGTGCCCCGGTCCGGGAGGATCCCGCGTGCCGCGGAGTGGCTGGGCCTGTGAGCCGTGGCCACTGAGCCTGCGCGTCCGGAGCCTGTGCTGGGGGAGGTCACAGCAGTGAGAGGCCCGCGCATCACAGGAAAAAAAAAAAAAAAAGTAAAAACTGCCAAGGTCATGAAAAATAAGGAAAGACAGAAAACTGTCACAGATGGAAGGAGAGTGAGGAAACGTGACAACCAAATGCATCATGGTAGCCGAGATTAGACCCTGGAACAGGAAAAAAGGACAATTCTTGTCCACTAAGGAAAAACTGGTGAAATTCGAGTAAAGTTTGTAGTTTAGTTAATAATGTTGTCCCAGAGTTAGTTTCTTAGTTCTGAGAAATGTTCCACAGTTATGTAAGATGTGAACATTAGAGGAAGCTGGGTGATGGGTGTATGGGAACTCTCTGTACTGTCTTTGTAACTTGTCTCTAAATCTAAAATTATTCCAAAATAAGAAGTTAAAAAAAAAAGGAAGATCAAAAGCAGGACCCGGACTATGAAAGGGAGCTGGGCTCTGCCCAGGAAAGGCCAGGGCGTAGACACTTATGCAGGGCCAGTTGGCAGTCGAGGCCGCTGGTCCGGCTGCGCCCCTCACCCGCGTGCTACCCACACTTATCGTGCAGCTTGTTTGTTCTCCTACACAAACAGCCTGTCCCGGGCCCCTTCCCCTTCTGGGCATCTTGGCTTCCATCTCTCCAACGGCTCCACTCATAGCCTCTGTCTGCTAACACAGTGATCCTGGGCACTGGGCCCTCAGTGTCCGGAGACGTGCTTTCCCAGCACACAGTGGTCACGCAGCCTACACTGGCCACGTGCCCTGAGGGCCGGCTGCCAGCAGAGGTCCTGAGAGCCAGACTCCTGTTCCCAGCCACTCATCGGAGGAAAAAGGCTTAGGACGGGGAGGAGAAAGACCGGAAACTGGCATTTAGTGAGCACCTACTGCATGCCAGGCACAGCACCACACCCTTCACAGGTGGTTCTCCTTGATCTCCCTACAATGCAAGATAAGCATGGTTATCTCCATTTTACAGATTGGGAGATTAAGACTGAGAGAGGTCAACTCATCTTCTATATGTGTCAGAACCAGGGATTAAACCCATGTATCTGTTGGACTCCAGATTCTGTCTTCTTTCCTCCACACCCAGGCAGGAGAGGCGGTAGGACCCATCTAGCTCCCCAGGCTGGGGGCAATGTCCAGTCTGCCGGACATTCTGAACTTCTAGGAGTGTCAGACAGGACAGAGGGCATACTTGGTGATGTCATTCTCTGGAAGGGGTCAGGGCATTTGTTTGCAAGGTCAAAGTCTCTGTGGACAGAGGGCAGGGCTGGGGGGAGGAGTCTTAGTGAGTCATGTAGCTAGGGGGCTGCTTGGAACTGGGGAGGCCCCAGCCCCCAGGGTACTGGCAGGACCTAAAGGAGAGCCCAGGCCCTCTTGGAAGACACCCACCTCTGCCCCAACCCCGAGCTCCCACACTCCATGATGGGACTCCAGAGGGACCACACACATCCCAGAAGAGACCCTGGATGCAGACACTTCCTCTGTCCCCCTGTGGATCTGGCCATCCTTCCAGGCCTTGCTTCCATCTCCCCACGCCTCCTACCCCTCTGTAGACACTCCCTGTGCGTGGCCTCGGGATTGCTCCCACCTCTGGGAACTTTCCTCACTGTTAGTCAGTGCCACAGCCACAGTCCCAGGGGTGGTCTCCTTGGGGTGACTGCTCTCGCCAGCACCATGAGCCCCCAGAAAGCCTGGGTGGCCATCATATCCTTTGGGCCTCAGCCCTTAACAGAGTGCAGGGCCAGGGCCAAGCTTGGGGCACCCTGGGCATAGACAGATGAATCACATGTGGGAGGTTCCAGCTGGAGTCCAGCCCAGCCCGCATGCTACTGCTCGTAACTGAGCCTCGTTCTGGAAAGGTAGGTCCCAAAGTTCAAGGCTCGGGTCCAAGCCCAGGCCTGTCTCACTGCTCTGGGCACAGCTTTGACTCTGAGTTCCACTCCCCCAGCCAAAGAGGAGGATGAGCCTAGAACGTTCTGTGATTTCAGCCTGTGGGGTTGGCTGTGATTATGCAGAAAAGACCAGTGTGTTTCCCGTAAAACAGTGAGTGATCTAGAAAGCAGTGACCACCCCACCACATTTATTCTTAGAAATCCTAGAAAGCTGTTGACTAGCTCATTCTTGGAAATGGAACTCTGGCAGGAGACCAGGGGAGTCCGCTAGTGACAACCCCCCAGGTCCCTGCCCTGAGCCGAGAGCAGTCTGTGGGTAGCGTTGACAAACACACCTGTGTCATACGCTCTCCTCCTCTTTCAAGTAATTTTATACAGCAGTCCCCTGGCTGGAGCCTCCCTAGAGGTGAAGGGAATCATGGTTTAAAGTCCCTAACCCTTAGTTCCTTGTCTTTGGCCTTGGGGAAGCGTGAGCTACCCTTACTTATTCAAAGGAAGTGTTTATGGGGGGGAAGGGGGCCTGGGGACGAGAGAATCAGACACTAGGCCCTCTTGGGAGCTCCAGGTGGCAAAATTGAGCGTACAAATAACTCTATAGCAGTACGTGTGAAAAGAGCCCAGGAAGGGGACCAAGGGTTACATGGTACAGAGAGAGAAATTTGGCACAGCTAAGCAGAACGGACAGGCTTCCTGGAAGAAGGGGCATTTGACTGAGACTTGAAGGACTAATTTTTTTTTTTTAATCTTGAGTATTGAAAGGGAAGCAAGGCTGAGTGAAGTCCCTGATGAAAGGGGCCTCTGAGGTGAAGTGGGTTAGGCCTGTACAGTGTCAAGCAGACCTGGTCTGGATCCCACTCCTGACGATGGACCATGTGACTGGGAGGTCCCTTCCTCCCTGGACATATTTCCTCACCGGAAGAAAAGAACAATTGCAAAGATACCTTGAAATAACACTCGAGAAAGGGATGCCCAAACCCATGGGCGCTGCTTCCATCCAGCTCACTTGAGTTCGATTGTGGTGGTGGGCGCACACATGCTCCAGGCTGGCTCCAGGCAGGGGCAGACAGCCCTGTGTCACTGGTTTGAAGGGAATTATTAGACGTCAAATGAACATTCCTTCGGAAGAGATAAATAGCGTCACCCTGTCAGAGCCATGGCCCCTTCATCAGGGCAGGTGACCAGGACTGCCCATCGTGAACACAGCCAACAGCCCAGGCCCTGGAAGTTTCCATGTCCCAGCGCCCCTCCAGAGAGAAAGGAGGCCTGCACACACCTGTATCTGAAGGGGCTTGCACTGAGGTTCCTGACAAAAGAGTCTTTCCTGTGTCACAGCTGGAGGCCACCCCAGCCAGTAAGTCCACCAGGAGGAATAACTCACGTTCAATAAAGGGACGCCTGTTTACACATCTCCTCCTCAGAGCTAATTGCTCAATCAAAGCCCTATGCACATCATAGTGGCCCAGGGCCCGCCCCGAGGGTGAGGTGTAGCTTCCGAACGCAGAAGCCTCTGCTGCCCCTGGGAACTGAGCCAAAACCTTTCCTTCAATCCACAAGTGGCTTCGGAACCAGGAGAACAGACAAGGGCCTATTGGGTTATTTCCCTGCAGGCCAGGGTCTTTGTCCTGACGCACTGGGTTGCAGATGGACAGCTCAGCACGTGGGCATTGGGAGGGGTGATGAGAGAATTCTGACGGGATACAGCTCACCCTCCTCAGGATGACTAAGCTGTAGCCTGGGGCTGAGGAATTGGAGCTTGGTGTGGAGGATTTCACAGTGGCTGTTCCGTGGGTGGTGACGGGGCTCTACAGAGAACATCTACTTTGACTGCCCTGTCTGAGTGAGGCCCAGGGAGAGGTCAGGCTTGCTGAGTTTCTCCTGGGAGTTAGTGATGTCTCAGGCCAGGGCTCCATCCACAAGGCTCAAGCCAAGCCCGCCTCTGCCTGTGGGTGTGAGCCAGAGACAGGAGATCGGATCGAGATGGGAGAATGTGGGAGCTCAGCTGAGGAGACGGGACCCCACAGGGGCCAGGAGGGGGGTGGAGGGGCCTGGGGCCTGAGCAGAGAGCTGCTTAGAAAACCTCAGAACTGGATTAGTTAATGGTGGCCAGGGGTTAAGGAGGAGGTAAGACAAGAGGGAAGTGGGTGTGACTATAAAAGGCAACACGAGGGATCCTCGTGGTTTGGGAAACATTCTGTAACCTGACTGCTTCAGTGTCAGTATCTCAGTATCCTGGTTGTGGTATCGCACTACAGTTTTGCAAGATGTTATCATTGGGAGGCATAGGGTAAAGAGTACACAGGACCTCTCTGTATTATACCTTACAATTGCATGCGAACTTACAATTATCTGTAAACCAAAAGTATAATTAAAAGAAAAAGAAAACCTCTGAGCTGGGTATGCAAAGGGGTCTGAGAGATGGAGGGGGCATCCTGGAGGTGGACGGCTGAGCCAAGTGGAAATGGCCTGTGCCCAGTTCACCCCGGGGCACTGCACCTGCCCTCGGGACAGTGGGTCATGGGCGCTTGGCCTGGCACGGTCTGTGAGCGCAGCGACTTCTGGGTCCAATGGAAGGAGCATCAGAAGGCAAGGAGCAGAGCTTTGGGGCAGCCAGGAGAGGGCGCTCCAGGACGAAGGGTAAGGAAGCCATGCAAGACCCTTGATGACTGATGAGTCGGGGTGCTGAGAGCCAGGTGGGAGGAATGGTGTCTGCTCTACGGCCCAGTGTGGCAAAGCACTGTCATCGCAGCCCTGCCGAGTACAGGAGGACTCTGGCATATCTCTAAACCAAACCAACAGCTATTTACATTTCCGCGGGAAGAATTTAGATTAGATGCCGGGCAGGTTTGGATGCAGGAAATGCCATCAAAGCCACGTGGGTGTTTAATGAGACTTGGGGCTGCGCTGCCTGCAGCCCAGTCAAGAGCATATGGACTTTCCCGGCTGTGTCTTCAGTTCAACCCAGCTGAGCACCACAGGGTAGCAGGTGCTGGAGGAGATGCACATACACCAACTTCCCTTCCTGGGCAAGGAGCTGGTGACACAGAAGGCAGAAAGATGACGCAGGTGAGAATGAGGCTGGCAAGTGGATTGACAGTGACTGGAGCTCTGTTCAATGGCACAAGATCTGTGATTTGCAAATGCCTGTTCCTAAGTGCCCTAGGAAGAGCCCCGTCACTGAGCTTCCCTTCTGCCCCTCCAACCCAGCTTTTCTGGGCCTCCAAGTTTGCCTGAGATGCCCTCCCACATCTCCAGACCTCAGCCCGGATCCCTCATCAGCCCCCCACTGTGAGTAGCACTCAGAACCTGAGCACTTCCTCGGTGCAGATGCTCTGTGGCCCTGGGCGCACAGACATACACCAGACACAGTCCACCCCTTGAGGGGCTCCAGTTGGGTGAGAGAGACAGATACATAATTACATAAGGGTATCAAAGAGGGTGGGGTAGGTGAGCCTCCCAGATGGCAACTTTACCTCTAGGTCAGTGACAGGGACATATTCCAGCCCAGGCAGGGAAGCCCAGCTTATTCTCCAAGTGAAGAGCTATTCTCGGAGTGTGCCAAGGATGCCTGCCTCTGACTCTGGGCTGCTGGAGGAGCCCTTTTGTCCACTGGGCCAGGGAGACGGACAGGGCTGATTGTCCTTGTACCCAGAGCCTGCCCACACTCTGAAGCCAGGTCTGCAGAATTGCCATCAGCCCTGTTGGGTCTTCCTTGTGTTTGATGCCCAGGTGGGTGCAATGGGGGCAAGGCAGACAGGAGGTGGAGGTGGAGAGACCCCCCCCCCCACCATGCTGCCCCACATGGCTCCTGGCCAAGCTGGTGCCCTGTGGACTCATCTCACAAAATTAGAGATGATGAGAGAGTGGGTGGTGGGAGTGTGACATGGGGAAGTTATTCTTGAAGGAGAAGATATGACCCAAGCTTCCCCTAGTTGGGGATGTAGATGGATCAGGGAAAGCTACTGTAGAGGAAAGCAGGGCTGGGTACACAGGCCACAGTGGGTACCTCGCATGATCTACAGGACAAGCCAGGAGAGTCCCATTCAGCTATCTTGATTGTCTCCCGGGCTGCCTTGCTACCATGGAGGTGGCATTACCTCCAATTCACAGATGATGGAAGCAAGGCCAGAGAAGAGAAACGACCACCCTGGGCTCAGAGCCAGTAGCCGGAAGAAATCAGCTTCTCAGCTATACTACACCCAGGCCAGCTCCTGTGGGCTGGAAAGGAGAGAGCTCCCTGGAGAAGACACGGAAAGATGCCTGGGATGAAGACAAGGGTCTGATTGTGCAAAGGCTCAAAAGTCAGGCCTAAGGGTCGCCACAGTGATGTTGGCTACATGCACCACATTTCACATGAAAAGGCCTGCTTTTCCGGGAAGGCTCTGTTTTGCTACTGGTTTTGGCTTTGCTTCTGGAGGGAACTTGCTGGAGCAGCTGGTACAGGGCACCGGCCCAGGCCTGGACTCCACTCTGAGCTCCAGCACTGCTTAACTGGGGGGCCGTGAGCAGATCACTTAAACTCTCTGATCCTCAGTTTCTTCACTGTAGCAAGACCTAATAATACACGGCCAGCTGCTGCGAGGATTAGAGGTGCTGTATGCAAAGTGCTGGACATACAATCATGCACAGTAATGAGGAGCCATTGATGTGATGTCAGCGGCTGGCTGCGGCCACCTCCTCTTCAGCGATCCCTGCGTCAACCACCCAATCACCTCCAAGGAGACTTCAACCCTTGCTAATGCAGCGGGGTGGAGGTGAATCTCCTATGGATCTGAGACAGGACCCTATGGTCTGGGAGGTGCACTGAACATAAGGAAATCAAGTGGCTTCCCTGATCTTGCATGCCACATGTCTCACACAGCATCCGAGAGAAGCCGCCGATGTAGACAGCTGGTCCTGCCGTGTTCCCGCTCAGAGGAGCTATTAGCTGTGTCATGCATCCATTTGTAATGAAACGGAAGTGTTTTGATTTCTCTGGGAAGCCGGATTTTCTCCCAAATCCTTGCTGCTTTCATCCTTGGACATGAAACAGCCCATTATAATCTCATATGGAGGGGCAGCGGTTATAAGGCGCCCATGAAATCTGATCGCCAACTCAGCTCTCAGGCGGCAGCTTTGATCGCTGGGAGGGAGCAAGTCTTCCCCAGCTTGGTGCTAATAGCCCCATGCATTATTGACGAGCCATGTTTCGGTGGCAGACCCATTCGGAGAGACATTCAAATTGCAGGCTGGAGTGTCAGCTGCTTCCCTCCCTCCTTGGTGAGGAAGCTTTGTAATCCAGCAGAGCCGCTAAAAATAGGCACCTGACAGAGTTGTGTGTGCAGCTCACCCCACCCTTGCTGCAGACTAGTTGGAGGGCAGGAGACATGGAACAAGAGAAGAAGGCGAAACCACCGCTTTCCACTTCTCTCAATTGCTGCCCCTCTGATCCAAAGGTCTGAGGAATGAACAGCTGCTCAGGGAGCACCCACAGGAAAGCCACATCTGAGGCCTCAGCTGACTTCGGGCAGGGCTGTGGCCAGACTATGTTCTCTTACCCCTTTGAGAAGGACACGGATACCCATGCTTTGGGACCACTGGGGCAAGGCAAAGTTTGGGACTTAATTATCTCTGAGAATTTGCTGGAAATGCTAAGGGGGTTGGCAGGCTCACTGTACCCATCTTCTCTTACTCTGGATAACTTAGTCAAACCCTCTTTCAGGAATTGAAAAACCATTATTTGAATATCTACAATGTGCCAGGCACTGAAGATAAAATAGTGAGGAAGGACAGATGGGGCTCCCATCTGTGACAGACGGCCTTCGACGTGGGCCCCAGTGACCCCTCCTCCTGGGATTCATGTACTTGCATTGCCCCTTCCTGCACTGATTAGAACTGACCAGTGTAATCAATAGAATATTGTGGAAAGGAAGGAGAGGGATGTCTGAAGTGAGGTCGTCGTAGCTTCTGCCTTGCCCTCTTGGATCACTTGTTCTCTGAGGAAAGCCAGCTGCCATGTTGGGAGGACATTCGAGTAGCCCTATGGCGATGCCCAGCAGTCATCATGGAAATGGATCTTCTAGCCCGAGTCAAGCCTTCGGATGCTTGCAGCCCTGGCTGACATGTTGACTACAACCCCCCGAGAGAACTTGACCCAGAATCACCCAGCTAAGGTGCCCTCAAATGTCTGACCAATAGAAACTGTGAGATAATAAACAATTGCTGTTTTAACCTACTAAGTCTGGGGGAAAGTTGTTGCATAACTATTGATACTAATGTACTGGTCT
This sequence comes from Tursiops truncatus, assembly GCF_011762595.2. NCBI lineage: Eukaryota > Metazoa > Chordata > Mammalia > Artiodactyla > Delphinidae > Tursiops > Tursiops truncatus. The sequence goes on along the minus strand of NC_047047.1, from coordinate 73,490,556 downwards.
TCAGCGACTATCACAGGCTGGGGGAGAACTAGATATTGGTCAAATAATTACACCAATAGCTCTAAAACGGAAACTATGAAAGTTGCTATAAATGTCTCTGTTAGGGGGAATGGACCTAGTCAGAGAGGTCAGGGAAGGCTTCCGGGGGGGAAAGATGACTGATCTGAGGGTGAAGTGTATGTCCAGGTAAAGCAGGGGAAGAGGGTGGGGAGTGCTCCAGGTAGAGAAGCAGCTTGAGCCAAGGCCCTGGGTTCGAGTGAGCCAGAGGCACGAACACATAGTAAGGAGGCCCAGGGGGTGAAATACAGTGAGCTGGGGAGGCACACAGGTGGGCCTGCAAAGGCAGAGGGGCTCTACCCCTGGGGGACTTGCTACTCAGCCTTAGGGCAAAGTGGGAGCCCCCAGAGTATCTTAAACAAATGAGTCATGTGCTCAGATCTGATTTTTGGAAGGGTCTTTTAGTTCTGTGGAGCCTGGTTGGGAGGTTTTAGTGTAGGTAGGGCTGTGGCAGGAGCCCAGGAGAGGGATGGGTGCCTGGAACCAGGTGGTAATAATGGACATGGAGGGATGGACAGATTGAGAGACATTAATGACGCTGAATGGTAGGTACCTGGTGATGAAATGGCCATGGCAGCGGGCAGTGAACAGAAGAGAGGCACCTAGGAAGAGTTCTAGGTCACACAGCCTTGGATGGCCTGGGGATTGAACTGGTCTGAGAGATCCAGGAAAGTGCACTTAGTGCATCCTGGGGGCTTTGTGGTCTGATGTGTTGTCCAGGACGTGCCTGCCAAGCAGTGTCTTGAGGACATGGGTCCACCCACCCCCTGCCTCTGGGCGTGGCCCTGTCCTATCAGAGCTCACTGTTTAGTGGAGCTGATGACACCTTCACAGGAAACAATGAGGTCCTAGCAGGTTGGTCTGGTTCCTTCCAAAGGGCAGATCTGTCAGGACAAGGTCTAGAGCAACAGCCCCTGTGGAATCCTGAAAGCTTAAAGGGGATCCAGGAGGTAGAAACTATTTTCATAACCACACGGAGATAGTATTTGCCTTTTTAACTCTCATTCTTTCGTATGATAAAAAGGAGTGTTCCAGAATCCACGTGGTGCATCATTTTGCAGGGGGTTGAATGCAGAAGAAGATACGACCAATATCTTCTATTGAGCCAGACATTAAATAGAGTGGCAGAACTGTAAAACAATGCCACCCTTCTCACTATTTTTGTTTTCAAAACTAGTTATTTTTTCATAAAAATATAACACATAGTAGGCTTATTATAGTTGGTTTTAAATAAATTCATACATAATTTGAAAATTTCTCAGCTTTAATTTCTAATATGGTAAATATTGATAGCTATAAGCCACCTGAACAGAAACTCTTAGGGATCCTCAATAAATTTTAAGAGTGTAAAATAGGGGTCCAGAGATCAAAACGTTTGAGAACTGCTGATCTGGGACAAGGAGGCCTCTCGGTTCCTGGGATCCTCTTTAGGCTCCCCTCTCATCGGCAGCTGAGACATTAACAAGATGCTATAGGGTAGAGCAGTGATGTTGGAAAAACATACTTTAGGCACAAATGGTGCCCTGAACCATTTGCCTGGGCTGTAACATGTCCCAAAGCGTCACTTCTTGTATGCAGGCTGAGAATGTCCTGCATAAGGCAAACGTTAGGAGGACCCATTCCCCTAGACACTAAAGGTGTACCTAAGAGCAACTCTTTTCTAAATGCTGGCTTGTCTTCTTTCACTGGGGGAGTTTCTGGTCACCTTCCCTCTGGCCCGTTATACTCACCTATTAATTAGAATATAGACATTGATCTTTCTAAAAACACTAGAAAGATAATTTGGTCCAGTTCCCTCCTGATTAAAAGTCCTTTAGCTGTTCTAAATCAACTTGAGGAATTAAATCCCAAATCTTATTAAATCATGCAATGTCCTTTGTGGTCTGGTCTCTCCCAGCATCAAGACTTTTCAGCCTCTTCACGAGGCTACTGGAAGATTCATGAAGTCCCAGGGGCTCTCTTGCTTATAAGACTTTGTCTACGTGGTATCCACTCTGTATCCCACTTGTGCCTGAAATGCCTATTCCTTCCTTTCTTCCTCTGGTCCTGCAGGATTCAACCTAGAAGCATCTCATCTGGGGAGCCCCACTGACCCCTCCCCCCGAGACCACTAGAATGTTGTGCTCCCTGCTGTATCTTCAGCTCCAGGGCTGATATCTTGCCTGTGCAAATCGGAATATGTTGGTCCCTTCCAGGCAGAGTCTATTCTGATTGGTCAGTTTCTCGTTCTGATTGCTTGGAGCCTGTGCCATACTAGTTGTGAAATTTTTTTTTTTTTTCATTTATTTCAACTGCATCGGGTCTTAGTTGTGGCATGCGGGATCTTTGTTGAGGCATGCAGGATCTTTCATTGCAGTGCTAGGGCTCTTCGTTGTGGTGCATGGGCTTTTCCCTAGTTGTGGCGTGTGGGTTTTCTCTTCTCTAGTTGTGGCGCGCAGGCTCCAGGGCGTGTGGGCTCTGGAGTTTGCGGCACACAGGCTCTCTAGTTGAGGTGCGTAAGCTCAGTAGTTGTGGCACGTGGGCTTAGTTGCCCTGCGGCACGTGGGATCTTAGTTCCCTGACCAGGAATCAAATCCACGTCCCCTGCATTGCAAGGCAGATTCTTTACCACTGGACCACCAGGGAAGTCCCTGTTAAATATTTTTAAGACCACCCCTTCCAAAGGCCTCAGTAGATATTTGTTGAATGAATAAATGAACAAAGTCTCCTGGGCTCCAAAATCACGAAATGAGTTGGCTTAAGAACCCAGCACTCTGGGCCCCCAATCACAGAGCTGGTGATTCAGGCCCTTCTCTTTAACCATCTGGCTGGCTTTTGAAACATCCTGCATTGCCCTGAGCACCTGGTCTAAGCACCTCAGTCCGTTGATAATTTTCTCTGAACTACCCAGTAGCGAATAATCAAAGCTTGAACTCTTTTAACAGACAATCTCTTCCTAACAGGCTGGCTCTTCACACACCTGCACCATTAGAAGCAAGGAAAACCCCTGCCCTACAAGGAAACGCAGCCTATGGTTTTTTGGTTGGGTCCAGAGGGATTATTACTGACGCCTCACCCTTTGCAATTATACTTTAATAGCTCACATTACATGTTAAGCTCCTAACTGAATGAATTACAAAGTGCTCCAATTACATGAAACAATTATGCACTGAAGTCAATATCCTTCCATAAATTGCTGGGAAGAATTGTATTCTAAATCCAATCTAATCATTGCCCCCATGTTGGAACACTCAATAAAGCCCCAGTGGCTTTGGGTCAAGACACTCTCATCACCCATTAAACTTAGAGTCACCCCTGACCCAGAGTAGAGTATAAAACCGTCATTTGGGTGTGAGTGGGCCATCTGCAGGATAAGCAGGGGTTGCCCACGTACAGAGCAAGTCCAGACTCCTTCCCTGGCAATTAAGATCTTTTCTGCAAGATCTTTTCTGCTCTCCCCTCCAGCCTCTCCTAACCAAATCCACTCACCCTAGAGACTAAGGTCAAGCCCATCTGCTCCAGGAAGCCTGCCATCCTGGGCATGACAGTGTGCTGGGACGGGGTGTGCCTGTATGAACGCTTCCTCAGTGTGTCAAGAGGCCCATTGTAGACTCGGCCACCAGTTAAATAAATAAACGAACAAAGAAATTAAACTGATAGGGTTACGGGCAGAGATACCAAACTTGACACCAAATGTTACTTGTTTACTTGGTTATGGCAGGTGGATGACAGATGCATTTCAGCCTCATTTTTTCATTCGTTCGACAAATGAAAATTTACTTAGTACCTGTTAATGAGCTAGGTTCTGTGTGGTGCAGGGCCCAGCGCATCTCACACACACACACACACACACACACACACACACACACACACACACCATTTTCCTTGGAAAACGCAGCTTCACAGGAATTATCACAGCAGTAAAAATTCTCTGACAAGGAACAGAAGAGAATCCTAATTCTGCCCAGCTCTCCACGGACAGCTAAGATAAGCCCAGAATAAGCAATTTCCCGGAGGGCTAATCTTTGGGCCAGGAGTGAAAATGGAGCTCTGGAGATGGCCCAAAGGACAGGCTTCTGGTCCCTCCCCTGGCCTCTCTCTGCTCACTACACCTTGGTCGGACTGCCAGGCTGTCAAGCTGGCCAGACGGACAATGGGAGCCACTGGCCAGGGCTCATCACAAGAAGACCTTCCAGCTCAGCCAGCTCATCTGCAGCTGTTTTTTTTTAAAAAAAAAAAAAAAGCCAAGGAGGGCTTCCCTCGTGGCGCAGTGGTTGAGAGTCCGCCTGCCGATGCAGGGGACATGGGTTCGTGCCCCGGTCCGGGAAGATCCCACATGCCGCGGAGCGGCTGGGCCCGTGAGCCATGGCCGCTGAGCCTGCGCGTCCGGAGCCTGTGCTCCGCAATGGGAGAGGCCACAACAGTGAGAGGCCCGTGTACCGCAAAAATAAAAATAAAAAAAATTTATAAAAAATTTTAAAAAGCCAAGGAAAGCAGAGTCTTGGATGATCGATGGGCTGTGTGTGTCTTTCTCTCGCTCCCGCGAATTTTTCAGTCGGAAAGAGGAGGCTTATCTCTCATTTTTAATTGATTTTAATGTGGCTCAGCCAGGCTAGATGAGATCTCATCTCCTCTGTGGCCCTCGATGAATGGCGTGAGGAGCTGCCTGAATGTTAATAAGAGGGGATCCGAGAAGCCAGAGGAGGTAATGAGGCCGTTGTGTGCCTCGCGAGACTTCCTCAGCGGCCGGGCTGTCGGAGCTGACCTGCCAGGATGGACCCACCTACAGATTTCAGGGGTGGTGTGGATATGGGGATGGGGGCAGTTTGATCTCTAGATGATGCCGAGGAACAGAAACGCGCAGTTGTTATTCGTTACCGCCTGGAGAGATTCTCGCTCCATCCATTGCAAGGTTTGGGACTCCAGCTAGCTTGCCTCTCAAAACACGCACTCGGTCTCCTCCTGCCAGTTCCCCATGCTTCATTTGCCTCCGAAAAGCGTTCTTGGTACCTTTGCAGTTTATATCTGTAACAGAGGCAATACCTTCTCTTCTCACTTCCTGTTTGTCCCTCCTCACCACCCCCTCTTCCCCCAAACCTTGCTGGGCTCTGCCTCTCTGCATGAGCTTAGACCAATTGCCAAGCTCCTCTGGTCCTCAGCTTTCTCCTCTCAAATAGGGATAACAGCATCAAGCATGGGGCATTATCTGAGGAGGCAGAGAAGATACTGCAGGTAAAGCACCCAGCACTGTGCTCAGAGCGGTAAATAATCAGTTGTTATTTCTTTTCTACCCAACCTCCCTCTCTACCAAGCCAACTGGATCCAGAGATGGGAGCAAAATAATTGGAAACGGAAGGAGGGGCTGACATGTTGTTCGGTGGGGATGGACTCAGGCCCCTCTTGCAACCACACTATACGATAGTTAACTGATGGAGACCCAATCCATTCTCTTGGCTGGAAAGAGATAACAGGCACCTTGGAGGAGAGGGTCTCAGCATGGCTGCTAGAGAAGAAACAGCCAGAGAGGTTTTAAAAAACCAGTGCTATGCCACATGGCCCAGAGTCTGATTCAGTTGGCCTTGGATGGGCCAGGTGTTGACAGAGGTTTGGAATATTGCGGAAGGTGAGTTTCAAATGGTGCAGGCAGAGGCGGGGAAGATCTTATCCCGCAAAGCAGGGGCACCTTCTAAGAGCTCAGCTCCTTGTTCTACCTGGTGGTCCTCTGTAGGCCTCTTCCTGTGGTCACTACAGTTGTTCCAGGGGAAATCCAGTGCTCCAGCAGCGGTCCCCATAAGCCCAGGTGGCAGGTGGGCGGGTGGAGGAGGGAGGCGCCTGTCTCTCCATGTCCCTTAGCCCCCAAATCCTTCCCATCAACGAGGAGACCTGAGACAGTCCCGTATTCAGTACATGCTTACAGTTGTCTCGTACAAACTCAAACATCCAAGGGCTGATTTCCCAATATGTACAAACTCTGAAACACCCTTTCCCGCTGATACCACAGCCCCCTAATCCTCGTGTACACATACAAATGTGGTCAAAAACAGGTTCACTGAAACATACATATTTACAAACATACGTCAAGAACTGTGAATGGTCTGAGATTTTCTCCTACTTGCAAACTAGCGAGTTGCCTGCCACAGTGTCGTGGATGCTGGTAGAAAACACAAGATTCCTGGGTCAGGGATGAAGGATGGTTTACTTCTAACAGCAATCATAGGTGTCAGAGTATCAGCATTTTGGCGCCAGTTCTCTGAGCTCTAAATTCCACAGGGTGACATGAGGAGACTCAGTGACACCCTGCACACAGGGGGTTGTCATATTGAGGACCTCTGAGCTTAAGACACCAAGCCTTATAGTAAGTGGGAAACCTGTCTGCCTGGGCTTGGGCAGAAGATACTAATTCTATCTACTGAGGCTGTTTGCTCTACAACATCCTGAAAAGAGTCCAGAACAAAGGGCATCATCACCTTTTTTTGCAAGATGTTCAGAAACGTAAGATCCATGGAGAATTACCTTCTAACACTTGTGTCCCCAGATATGCATCCCGACACGCAAGCGTATGAACTCACTTCAACGTGCACAGTGTCACCATCCTACAAACATCCACGAAGCTTTAGGAAATGCTTGGACAGGGTCTGGGGCAGTGCACGGCTTCCTGGTATAAACTGAGAATGCCTAGCTTGAGTCTCCATCTGGAATCCACTCTCCACATTGACCTGACAATGATCCTTCTAGTACAGTAATTGAGTACTTCCCTCCCTTGCTTAAAACCAGCTACCTGCTGGACACAGCTCCAACTCTGTAACCTGGCCTGTTGCCTCCGTGGCCTCCTTTCCTGCTTCTCCTCAGCCCAGCAGCATATGCTTCAGCCACAGGAAGCTGTAATGCTCCCCACCTGCCCTGCACCCTCTGGTGCATCCACATGCATTCCCTCTCTCAGCCTGAGATCTCTTGGGTACCAATCACGGGGTTGCAGAGCAAACTGTTCTCTATCCTACGCTCCCTCCACAATCCCTGTTTATGCCCAATGTCTCACTAAGCTCACTGTGCTATAATCATCATTTATTGTTGTCTTGACTTTTTCCCCATTCTAGGCTGTGAGCTGCTCTAAACCAAGGCCTTGTTTTTTTCATCTCTGTTGAGGGATCCCAGGGCCTAGGGCAGGGGACAAGTCTTAAGAAGCGAGATGATTACCGTTAGATCCATTATAGGACTGTAGGCAGAACTGGCTATACCAGTTGCAGGGCTCAATGCAAAATGAAAGTGTGGGATCCCTTATTCAGAAGTTATTAAGGATTACAAGATGGTGACAGTAGAGCATTAAACCAAGCATGTAGCCCTTCTGAGTGCAGGGCCCCAGGTGACTGCACAGCTCACACACTCATGAAGCCAGCTCTGAAAACAGCCTCATGAAGAGGCGATAGCATCAGTCAACTTCACATGCCCCAAGGACCCCATGAAGGCAAGTGCCCGGAATAAGGTTACAGGTCAAGGAGCAACCAGCCCCAACAGAGCCTTTGGGGAACCTTGGGTTTACATACAGTGACCCTCCCTCCCCACCTCTCTCCCTCCTTTCTCCTTCCTTCCTTCCTTCCTTCTTTCCTTCCTTCCTCCGCCATCTTCCATCTGTGTGTAGGAGGAGCCTAGCATTGATATTACCTAGTTCTTTTCCTCTAATCCACTTATGAAAATTCTTTGGGCACCTGCTGTGATCCGTGGCTTGGGTATCATGTGATGGGTTCCCCACTCTTGAGGAATCTCCATACACACCCACAGGACAGGATGGAACTTGCATTTTCCAGCCCCTTCCTCACCACCCCACGTGTGCATACACACCTGATGAGCCGTGCAGACCCTTCCCTCAGTCCTTCCCCTGTAAGACTTCAAAATACATTACAACTGTGTGTTCATGATAACAGTACGAGGCAGATGTTTAAGTAGAGATGCAAAGAGTCAAGAACGGTATTAAATACAAAATGAGTCTTCTGACTGCACCCAGTCCCACTATCAACTGGAAACCAATCTGACTTCTTCTATTCCACTGCTCTGAATTTTGTTCGTTCTGGTGGTTACACCATAGTTCTAAGTATGCTTAGACCTTTATTTCATGGTGTGTTAACTCTGGACAGGATCGATTGACTTCCTGCCATGAAAGGTGATACATTTAGTGTACTTCATCCCCCTCAGCTTTTGCTTCTCTCCTAGTTTTGTTATATTACTTTTAGCTCTTCTATTGGGTATCCTTATGACATTAAGTAACTTGTTTAAACCTGGTATGTTTTGTTGCATTGGCTTTGCACAGGTCTCCAAGCTGTCCACTCTGCCAGGAGAAGAAGAAAACGGTTTCTGCCCCTCCTCTCAGCCCCCAGTCTCCCAGCCCCACGTTCTGACTTCTGTTACATGATCAACTTCTTCTCCATGATCAACGTTACAACGTTTACAAGCTATTCAGTAACTACGGCTTTTGGGCTTTGTTGATAGGTTGATTTCAACATAGATTTACAATACTATGATCACGTAGACATTGTTCAAGCCAGTCCCTTACAGGTGGAATCGTATTCCTCAGTCACAAAACCTAGGCTGCTTGAAGAAGAAAGACACGAAGCCTGGATCAGAGAGATGCGGGATGCTCTTACCTGACATGTGTCAGTTTCTCAGACACGTCAACCACTGCATTGCAGCTGGCCGCAGACCTTTTTGCACCACGACTCCTTGCTCAGCCTTCCTTTTTCCTGGCTGCCTCTTGTTCTTTTTTCTCATTCAAAAAAGAAACACACTCTTCACTCTTCTTCTTCTTTTCCATAGCCTTACAACCACTGGGTTTTTAATCACACTGTTTGTAGAAGTGCCTATATCAGACCATCAGCTCTCTGGGTCCGGTGAGCTCCCCAGCTGAGATTTCCTTTTAGGGCACCACGCTGGGCTAGTTCCACTGTTTCTTCCACACCACGCCTTCCTCTTTTGTAGATTCCTTTTTCATTTTGCTTGTAGCACACCCTCAGACAATCTTTGTCGGAAAGGGTCTTTAGTTGATAATCTATAGTTATAGGATCAAAGGCTCGAAATCATTTTCCCTCTGAACACATTGGCCTCTACTGTCTGCTGTTGCTACAGATGTTGAGGCTAATTTGATTCCCTTTCTTTGCAGGTGAGCTGCTTTTCACTCTCTGGAAGATAAGATCTTATCACTGACCTTCTCAAATTTCATAAGGATATTCCAGGGTGTTCCGCTTTTCAGACCGAAGACCTGTGTCTTCAAACTAGGTTATTTTCTCCTAACCTCTAAACCTGCACCTTTGGTTTTCTCCTCCTGGAACTCTGATATTGAGGGTGGGCCCCTGCCGGACCTTTGATAGAGAGCGGTGCTGACCTCTGCTGAGCCACTCTTAGGTTGTGACTTCCTTGCTCTGGCTTATCCTTCAGTTCAGTATAATCTTCTTCCCATTTTCCAGAAAGTCAGTACAATCTCTCGCCACTGATGAGCTCTTTGCCACGTGGCTGGGGATGTCCATGCTTGTACATTTCTACGGGCATTCCAGTGGATGGGAAAGGGAGGGAGTAAGCCTGTGCTTCGCCTACCAGCTGGGATGGAAAGCTCCCCCCGGAAGACTTCGGGTCTTTCTGAGCAAGGCTTGGAAGGAGTAGGGGAGGCAGGGAGGGCGCTGGGCAGGTTTTCAGAGACCTGAGGGAAGACTAGATTTCTGTGCCTGGGGGAGTGGTCACCTACTTCCATGAGGCCTCCCACTCGGCTCAAGAATGTAGAACGTCACTGGGGGTCGGATGCTGAGATGGTAATAGGAAGTAAGGAGGGTCCACAAGAACGGGAGGAAAGAGGGCTGCCCAAGTGGGCTGGCAAAGCCTTGAGCGGGGCAAGTGGGGCCCCAGGCCTTTGTGGGCAACCTTGGGGTGAGCTGGCTCTGTTTCTGCCTTACCCTCAGGTTTGCAAAACAGAGGGCATCAAGCGGCTAGCTGGCCACTGGCGGAGCATCTTCCTCTCCCCTCCAGACTCAGAGTGTCCCCTGGACCGAGGCTACCTTGCGAGGGTCCACTTGGACGTCGGTTGGTGTATCTGTGTCTATGTGGTTTAGCTGAATTGGTTACATTCCTCTGGACACCTGGCTGGACTCAGGAGCCCAAGGGGGCAGGGGTGTGGAGGGGAGACAAGGAGATCATCTTGAAGTGTGGGACCCTCTGCGAAGGAGACAAGGTGGAGAAGGAACAGCAGTGGAGGGTTCTGGGCAACGAGGGTTGAGGGGAGGTGTGGCAAGACAATGGAAGAGGCCACCATGTGGGGAAAGGACAGCTTGGGCTTCCCAGGAGCTGCACCTGCTTGTGCCCCCTCCTGTCTCACCACCTGGTACCTTTGTGCCTCAGTTTCCTTGTTTCCCACCCGCTTGCTCCTTATTGAACTTCTTTGAGGTCAATGGGTATCCATCAGTCCCAGTTCAGGTGAGAGGCAGGCAACAGCCTGGGACAGGGGACTCAGAACTGCCCAGTCGTCCAGAAACGCTGAGTGAGGGGACACGGCAGGCACTGGGTGGGCACTAAGGTGGGGGGGAGATGGTGAAGGGCCCTGGATCCTGCCTTCAGAGAGGTGGTGGCGAGTGGGGGGCGAAGGAAACCAGCAGTGCACAGGAGACGGCTGACTTCCGTCATGGAAGCACATTGTCCTGAGTGACAGGGGAGCTGGGGCAAGGCGGCCCCAGATACGGTACTGCCGGTGGCCCCCGGGCTTGGAAGGGAGAGGGGCCCGCTGACCGCTGCGGAAGTCAGGGGACTCAGGCCACAGAGAGGCAAGTCAGAGCTGCTCCCAGCCCAGGCATCTGGGTGAGTGGACGGCGGATGGGCCTGCATTACAGCCCCAGGTCTGAGGGCAGCCCCAGGGCTTGTGGCAGGTGAGGGAGAGCTGGGGCGCCCAGGGACTGCACACGTGCTCAAGTTCGCGGTGTTGAGCCACGTTTGCTTCAGCACAAGCCGGGCTGGAGGCAGGGTGTCACTCGCTCACACCCGCTCACCCTTGAAGGAAGGACCTGGGAGCACAGGAAGCAGCTGATTCTCTTGCTTTGGGGCCTGGAGCTCCTCCAGTCCAAGCTCCTTGCTCTGCTGATGTGGGAACTGGAGACCGCTGTCTTCCCTCCACAGAGCACCTGGGGCATCTGGAAAAACCCCAGTTCCCCTCAGGGCTGGTCAAAAGCCTTCTCCTCTGGGACCCAACCTAATCCTCCGGGCAGGCCAGAGTCACACCCCCTCTACCCGCCCAGCTCCCATGAGGCCTGAGCTGAGCCCCGCTGTCCCTGCATGTGTCAGCTCCTAAGTTCTTCCAGGTGGGCCTGGATCCTGTTCATGTGACCTCCGGGGGCTCAGACGAGGGCTCAGTGGTGCTGCTGGGGGAAGAAAGGAAGGGATAGCCTTGTCCCCAGGCCCCTCTGGTTCCAGGCCCTGCCCGGGGACCACACCAACCCACACCAGCCCGCAGCCTTTCTTGGGCTGCCCGGCGGCGCCCGCCCCTGGCCTCCCTCACACCCGAGCTGTGCAGCACTTGTTATTTTACAAGGCATCTTGGAGGTTGTTCTAGGGAAAGAGAAATGCCAGACTCTGAGTCTCTGAATTTACAGCAGTGTGGACACTGGAGTGACCTGTCAGCTTGCCCTTGAAGCAGCACTGTACCTGGCATCCTAAAGCCCAGACCCCACAGATGTTTGGCATCTTTCATAAGCTGATACAGCCAGGCGGGCCCTTAGGGACAGTTTTGTAAACTCTAAGCATGGTCCAGAAAGATGAAATGGGAAAGGTGGTTCCAGGGCTCATAGAAGGTCCCAGGGCTTATGTCCAAGCCAGGCCCACAATCTATATGGTATTTATATCTTATGTGTCAACTTGAAAGTTGTTTTTGGATGAGATTAACATTTAAATGGTAGATTTTGAGTAAAGCAGATAGCCCTCCATAACGTGGGCCTCATCCAATAATTTGAAGGCCTGAATAGAACAGAAAGACCAGCCCCCCTGAGCAAGAAGGAGTTCTGCCAGGATGTCATCTAAGCGTTAGCTCTGCTGGGTCTCCAGCCTGCCGACACACTGAAGATTTGGGTTTGCTAGTCTCCATAGCTGTGTGAGACAATTCCTTGTAATAAATCTCTTTATACATATAGTTACGGACCAGACGTGTCCCTCCCATCCACACACTGAAGCCCTAACCCCCAGTGCGATGGTATTAGGAGGTGGGGATTTGGGGAGGTAATTAGGTTCAATGAGGTCCTGAGGATGGGCTCTCACCAGAGTCCGACTATGCTGGCACCCTGATCCTGGGCTTCCAGCCTCCGGAACTGTGAGACACAGATTTCTGTTGCTTAAGCCACCTAGTTGGTGGTATTTTCTTGTGGCATCCCGAGCTAACACAACATTCTGGTTCTGTTTCTCTGGAGAACCCTGATGAACACAATCCCATGGGTGGGTAGCAGGTGGCAGAACCTGGGGTGACACCCAGGCCTAGGGAGCAGCCTTCTCCTCCTTGGCCCAGCATGGAGTCTGGTGGGGCAACCCACTTCCTCCCCTACTCCAGCCAAGAGCCCTGTGGGAAAGGGCAGGCCAGGAGAAGCTGCAGTGGTCCTCCAGGATGCCTGTGAGGGAATCGAGGGGGAGGTCAGGAGGGGGTTGGTTGCTCTGTACACTGAACTCCCCCTCGTGGCAGTGTCCCGTGGGCATAACAAGAATAGTATGTTGTGATGTTCATCAAATGCCTTGACCTCCATTATGTTAACAGTGAGGCAGGCAAGAAAGAAATGATTACCGCACACCCATTTGTCAGAGGAGGAAACTGAGGCCCAGAGAGGGGGAAGGGACTCATTCAAGGTCACAGAGCAGAAGATACTGGAGTCAGAATCAGAGCCAGGCCTCTGAGCCCACACAGAGCAGGCACTCAATACAGGTGCACAGAATAAATGCACAATGGACAAAAGAGCAATAAATAAATGGGCCTCCCAACACAGTGCCTGACCACAGCAGGGTCTCAACAAATATCTAGCGAAATCAGCAACAGAGGCCCTGGGTCTATGATGTCACAGTGTCCTTGTTGGCTTCCTCCATCACACACACACACACACACACACACACACACACACACACACACACACACGAGCATCTCTCCAGAACACTAACAAAACTTTGAAGTAGTCCTGCTTTGTCATGGTCAAATAGCCCTGCCCTGGGCACCAAGTTCCTTACTCTCAAAATGCACACTCCCAGGTCCCCCCAACACTTCACTCCCCTCCCCCCTCTAAGCCCCCTCCCCAGCACACACAGCCCTGGGTAGAAACACCGGGACTCTCCCTCTACCTCCACAGCTGCTCTAGGGAACCTTCTCAACTTCCCACTGCCATTGCAAAAGATGCTGATCTTCGTCAGCTGCATTAATGAGTCACAGCCCAGGAGGCGCCAACCTTCCTAAAAATATCCGAGAACTCTTAGTGCAGAGAGAGGCTGTGAAGGCGTGTGTGTCCTAATGCAGCCACCCGCCCTGTCCCAGCCGCCTGGGCCACCCCTCACACCCACCTCTCCCCCACAGTCCCATCCCCACCTGCTCTGAGCCCCCAGACCCTGAATGGGTGGCTGCAGAGCCAGGTACCTCCGAGGGAGCCTTCAGCCCACGTCCCCACACTATAGATGGGGAAACTGAGGCCTAGAGGGGCAAAGGCCAGAGGCGGAGACCTCCTGGTTCCCAGTGAGGGGCTCTGCAGAGTGCTGCCTCTGTGTCGACAGCCAGCTGGGGGAGGGGAGGAAAGAGACTCGTTTGTCTAGAGCTCTGGCTGGGCCGGGCTGGCCCTGGTCCGATGGGACCTCAGCTGCCCACCCTATGATCCAATAAAGAGCTCCTCCAGGCAGAAGCAGTTCACCAGGGACGGTGGGGCAGGGGGAGAGGTTGCCCAGTTTCCCCAGGCCGTGATGGAGCTGTCCTCTAACAGTAGGTTTATGCTTCTCAAGCAGGGAGCCTGGGATTGGCCCCCAAGATGGAGAGCAACGGGGTTTAGATTTAGTTCTGCTTCAGAAAAGGAGTCCGTTCCTTTGAAATTCCTGCACAGGGGGCTCCTTAGTGCTCACCCGCCACCCGGTCAGAGAATCCTCCAGGTCTCCCTGGCAGCCCCAGGCTTGTTTCCTCCAGGTGTGGTCCCAGCAGAACCTGGGAGCCTCTTGGAAATGCAGGCTCTCAGGCCCCAGCCCAGACCAGCTGGATCAGGTCCCCAGGGGGTTCTTATGCCCATGGGAATTTGAGAAGCACTGGCCCGTGGAGGCACTTAGCATCAGGCCACACCCCGCAGTGACACCTGTGATTAGCTGCACATGAACAACACTAATTAGCTGGGAGGGAGGCGGGGAAGACTGGAATAGGAGAGGAGGGATCCCCCGGATGGCAAATCATGTAAGTGGAAACTGCTACTCGGCCCCTTGGAAGGAACGAAGTTCACGGAATGAGTGAATCTGGGAAAATACAGGGCGCGAGACTTTGTCTGGTGCAGCCCTCCTCCTGAGGCTGGAGCTCCTTTTCAGTCTCTCCAATGGCTGCTTTCCAGTCCCGGCCTGGGCTCCTCCCATGATGGGGAGCTCACCACCTCTCGGACAGCCATTGCGGGTGGACAGCTATGACTCTGCAGGTCCTCTCACGTGGGGCCCACCTGCCTCCACGGCCCCAGCTGGCCCGCTCTCCAGCCCTTGGTCCCCTCAGGGCTGCTGGTAAGCAGGCCTGTCCCTCCTTGATCCTCGTCGCCCTGCCACTTTACTCTCTATCTGGTTCCAGAAATAGTCTTTCTATTTGTGTGTGGTGAGGCATTTTATGGATCTCTTTTCACCGAGCATAGAGGTGTGGAAGAGGCAGAACTTGTGTTGCGAGGGTTTGCTGAGTTGGCCTCACTTCACCCCTTCCTCGGGCCATCAGACAAGCGGGCACCAGACAGGCTGGGTTGAGTCAGAGGTCTAGGGAGGTGACGCCTCCAGGGCCTTTCTAAGCTGCAGACACTGGTGCGGGGCGAGGGCACAGGGGCTTGGGACGTCGGTTGTTTGCCGAACATCACCCCTTGCTGCAAGCAGGGCCCACGGGAACCTCAGGGGACTGAAGGAGTGCGTCCCAAGGAGCCTGGTGGGGGACAGCAGGTGTGCACAGCACGGGGGACCCAACCCTCTGGCCCCTCCCTGCACTCTCCGTGGGGCTGCAGCCCAGGACCTCTGGACACCTCTGACTGCCCACTCCACAGGCTTCCAACTTGCACCTTCTAGGGCTGAACTCGTCTTCCCATCCCCGAGCACCGCGGCCGTGTCTCACCAAGTTGCACCATTGTCGCCCAGGGTCCAAGCTGCAAACTGGGGGTCACTTTCAGTTCTAACCCCCAATTCCCTCCCCCTTTTCTCCTCCGAGCCTCTCAGGGAGTTCTGCGCGTGAATCCTGGGACTCTGGTGGCAGGGCTCTGCAGAGGGGAAAATGCTGGTACAAAGCCCCAGGGACATTGTTCTGGTCCCAGCCTGTCACTGACTCCAGGGACCTGGAGCAGGTTCTGATCCCTCTCTGAACCTTTGTCCCATCTACACAATGACAACATCTACAGGCGCTCAGAGCTGGGTCACTCTAGACCTGTGGTGACAAATGGAAGCCACTAGGCACTTGCGGCTGTTTAAATTAAATTAAAGTTAAATAGAACACAGAATTCAGCTCTTAAGTCACTTGAGCCACATTTCAAACGCTCAACCGTCACCAGTGGCTATTGTATTGGACAGTGCAGGTCTAGAACGTTTCTGTCATCTCAGAAGGTTCTAATGGACAGCGCCGTTCCACTGCCCAGTGAATTTGAACGAGCCTAGGAATCACCTGGGCTCTTGTTAAAATGCAAGTTCTGACTCAGAGGCTGGCAGAGGCGCAGATTCTACGCCTCTAACAAGCTCCCTGGTGACTGAGCAGCAGAGATCTAGACGGTGCCGCTCATCGTGGGCGTGGGGTTGGTAGCATCAGCAACAACTGGCAACATCTTAGCGATGCAGAGTCTCAGGCCCCACCCCAGACCTGCTGAATTCGAAGCTCTGGTGGTTGGGCCCAGGAATCTGTGTTTCAACAGGCCCTCCGGGTAAGTCATACACACATTTGAGTTTGAGACTCCTGAGTCCATCCGGGGTTCCATGAAATAGCTGCTGGAGTTCAATGACATCACTTCTCTCTCAAAGTATGTCCTGTTATGTCCAAACTTGCTATCCCAAGCAAACACGGGGAGCCTCGTGTCACTGCCATCGGGGCTACATCCTGCTCGTTGGGGGCTCAGGAAGAGGAGATGCACAGCAGCAGGCCCAGCCTCAGACCGTGGCCCTGCCCTGAGCTCACTTTGCAGCTGGAGCTCCAGATAGCCAGTCACTCCCACGTCTTCCCGGCAGCAGGCCCAGCGTTCTCTACGGGAAGACACAGGGCCGTGGCGTCCGGCAAAGGACAGGTGCTCTTCTGAGCACTTCTGAGCCTGCACGCAGGAGGAGGGCAGGCCTCTCCCCACGCCCAGCTCACTGAGCCAGCAGACTCACAGCCTAAGACTGTGAGCCCCAGAGCAGGGCTAGCTGCCCGCTCAGTGCCGGGTGTGAGCAGGGATTAAGTTGGGGGCAGGGCCACGCCCAGCTCAGGACTCTGAACACGCAGCCTGCGATTACAGCACGTACACCCACCTCTCTCCGTGGCTGCAGCCCCCGGCCTGCAGCCTGCTTTCACCCCCGCCCGATGGCTCCTCCAGCAGACTGAGCAGACATTTCCAAGGCCACTGCTCCCTGCCACTCCTGTGCACTTGCCCTAGGGTTTAGGGATCGCTCTGAATGCCCTGGCCCCTGCCAGACCCCCCTCCCCACAATCACTGATGTCGATAGAGGGGGCCTCCCTGCCACATGCCACACCCTTACTCAGCAGTGCCGTTTGGGCCTGATCCTGGCAGGTATCGCAGCCTGAGACACACCTGGAATGGGCAGCAGTGGGCCACTGCCCCTTTCCCCAGGCGGGCCAGCCATGCCCCATGGGATCCTCCCAGCATGCCCTGCAGCTGGGACACGTCTAACACCAGCGGCAGTTGTCTCACTGGAAGGTGAATGTGGAACCCCTGACCTGGCTCCACCTGCACGAGCAGGGTCCCCTGGGGACAAGGCGAGGCCACCCAGCAGGCCAGAACAGGAGGGGTTTTGTCACTCCTCTCGGCATATGGAGGGAGAAGCGCAGCCCAGAGAGAGCCAGAGACCGGCTGGCGGCCACACAGTGAGCCGGATGCAGAGCCAGGGCCTGGACTGAGGGGCTCTCTCTTCCCTCTTAGGCCAAGGCTTCTGCAGGGACAGTCCAACCAGCCGCAGTCTGTGACGGGAGCTCCGCGCTAGCAGCTTCGCAGGCAGTGCCGCTGGGTGTGGTGGTTCTGAGAACCCTCTTTCATTAATGCAGAAAGCTTAACTCACCGAGGTCAGGCAGCTAGCAAATGCTCCCCCAGAAGCTCTGGGCCCTCAGGGCTGGGCGTGGCCTCTTTCCCAGGACAGGGACCCTCGGCAGCCCCCAGGCCACACTCTGCCCCGTGCTGCCACTGACTGGAAGCGGTCTCCTCAGGGAGGCCTTCCTGTGGTGGCCAGACTCACCCTCCGTGGTCCCCACCGCGCCTGTGTGGGGTTCTCAGAGTCCTAGGCAGTGCCTGGACTGACATCCTTGAACGAGCCCCGTCCTTCCTTGCCCGGCCTCTGAACTGCCCGTGTGGACCAGGGCAGGATAGCCCCTCGGCTCTCTGTGTTTCTGCCCCAGCTGCCTGAGTGCCCTCTGAGTCATGAGGAGCTGTTGGTCCAGGAAAAGGAGGTGGCTGGGGCACCCCCAGCACACCCGCACCCCGGCATGGGCACCCCTCCCAGGTCTCCCTTCCTCTTCCTGGAGGTCTCCTCACTGCTCCTCTATCCCATGAGCCCTCGAGGATAGGGATTGAGTTTCTCCTGCTCTGTCTCCCTCTCAGAATCTCCTGACACCATAGAATTCACATTTATCGGGTACCTTCTTGTGCCAGAAACCATCCCGGGCACCATTACATATATTCACTTAATCCTTTCAATAACACTATCTGTTGAGTGTTATTAGCCCATTTTACAGATGACAAAACTAAGATTTGGAGAGCAGACATCACTGGGAGAAGGCCATCTCCTTAGTAAGTGCCAGTGCTAAGATTCAAACCAATGTGGGTGACCCCTGGGTTCAAGTTCTCCCCACAGGCCAAGCTGAAGGCCACTTAAGGTACTGTTTCTGGAATAAGCTTGGGGCCCCTGGCCTGGCCCTCAACCTGATCCCTACCAGACTGTCCGAGGCCAGGCCCAGCAGGGCACTGTGAAGGAAGGCCTGGCAGGGGCTGCGTGCCTGCAGGGCGGCAGGAGGGCACCAGCCCCAGGGCCCTCTGTCCTCACCCCCACTTCACCCCAGCTGGTTCCGTCAGGCCAGACAGTGGGGCCTGAGGACGGCAGGCGGTGCTGGCAGCGGAACAAAGAGGTCGCAGTCAGTCTCACACTTCCTTACTGCACAAAGCCCCACTTCCCTCCAGACACAGGACCCCAAAGAATGCTCGGAATGTCGTTGGGACCAGACAGCCTCCTGCAGATGCGGAGAGGCTGGCTTTGTGCTCAGTTTGCCAGGATGACTGACCCCAAGTTGGAAAGGTCACTCCCTGACCTGTGACCCTGCCCTCTCACCCCACTGGGATTGGGGGTGAGGAGAAGGGAGGGAGGGGTGAGCTGGGCCTCCCTCCAGTGGCTCTTCCATGTCGGTGGGATGGGGTCCCAGGTTTGAAGCAGCTTCAGGAGAGAGAAGAGGGGAGTCCCTCCTGACATGAGCTCACCCAGCCCTCAGGAGGTTGAACTTGACCCTGAAGACGTGTCTGGGGCCCCTGCTCCCCAGTGAGAGGGGCTCCTGGTGTTCATTTGCACAGTCAGCCCCATGGGCAGTGGCAGATCCAGCCCTGCCTCACCTGCTCCTCCAGCGCTGGGCTTCTCTGGGCCACTGGGCCCCTCCCACCCTGCCTGCCTGCTGGGTGCCCCGGTGGCCTGGGAGCAGATGTGAATCCTGCCCTCACGGGGCGGGCATTCTAGCGGGTGAGACAGGCGGGAAGCCCCAAACCTAAGGCAATCCCAGGCGGTGAGACACGCTGTGGAGAAAGAGGAAGGTAGGGCTGGTGGTAGGTAAGGTAAACAGGGTGCTCAGGAGGTCAGGAAAAGAGACATTTGGTGAAGACTTGAAAGAGGTGAACCTTGTGGGGAAGAACATTCCAGAAAAAAGGAACAGCGAGTATGACGCCCTGCTGGCTCAGGGCCCAGCAAGAAGAGCCGAGTTGGCAAGGGGACGTTTCTGAGAGCTGAGGTCAAGAGGTAATGGGGCAGAGTGCGGGCTGTGTGGGCCTCCGCAGGACCTCAACACTCATTCTGTGAGATGCGTGCCCTGGCGGGGTTTTGAGCAAAGGAGCGCTGAGACCAGCCGTGGGGCTTTAGCAGGACACCCTGCTGCCGTGTGCAGACTGGATGAGGTGACGAGGGAAGAAGCAGGGGTTGCACTAGGAGGCCCCCGGGCCTGGTCACCCTGAGCACACCCTGCACACATCTCTGTCCCACAGCAGCCTGTCCCCAGGGCCTGGGACTGGCAGCTGCCAGGGGGACATCTGTTCCACACTTGGTGGGACAGGCGAGGCCCTGTGCTGGGGGACAGGACAGATGGGGAGCCGTAAGACACGGTGCTTCTCTCAAAGAGCCCCTTTACTGATGGGGAAACAGGCCAAGGTGGCCTTTCCCAGCTCTCAGCCCCAGAGCTCAAGGGGAAAACTTCCCCAGGGACACACACCCATTCTACCGGCACAAGGCCTGCCAGCCTCAGGGCCCCAAGAGGCCGTATTGGCTGCGCTAAAGCTTAGCCTACAGTCTAGCTTGTGACCTGAGGACCCCAGTGTCCACTTGCAGGGACCCAGGCAGAGCTGGGCCAGTGGTTGGGAGACAGTGGGTCTTCTGGGCAGTGGAGTCAGAAGGCTGGTGGTCAGCAGTGGCATGGTTGGTGGGGCTCTCGGTAGACCTAGAGTCAGGGCCCAGCCCAGGGCAGCTGGATGAATGGACATGAGAAGAGGGAAGAAGGGGGCCATGTCCACCCAACCCCCAAAGCCAGAGAGCCCTGTTCAGCTTGCCTGTGGCTCACTCTTCCTCAGCAGAAAACTGTTTTTTCCTTCAAAATCGCAGACTTCCACCTTCAGACGATAACGTGTTCTCAGGAAGTTACATGTTTTGTTTTTCTGTGCAAGCTGCTGGGGGTAGTGTTTGTTTTAGAAACGTTTTTCTGTAAAAGGGTCTGGGGGCCCCACTGCCCCTCAGACCAGGCTGACCCCTAAATAGGGTGGTCAGATTTGGCAAATAAAAATACGGGACACCCAGCTAAATTTGAATCTCAGGTGAACAACAAATAATTGTTTTAGTCTAAGTAGATCTCACACGGTATTTGGGACAGACTTACATTAAAAAAAAATCATTCGTTTATCTGAAATTTGAATTTAATCTGTGTTTTGCTCGGTTACCACGTCCCTAAGTTCATGGAGATGCCACTCCGGCCACCAGCCCCAAGTGCTCCTGAGACCTCTCCCGATTCCACTGACACTAGAGGGAGTCCGCTGTCTCCCAACCATGGGCCCCGCTCTGCCTGTGTCCCTGGCAATGGGCCCTGGACCCTCAAGTCCCAGGCCACACTGTGGCTCAACTTCAGAGCAACCAAGAAGCCAAACCCCACGCGTGCCTTAAATCTTGCCCTGCTCCGCATTTGCCCCCTCCTTCCACCTAATTCCAGGAAAGACGGAAAGGTGGAGGGAGGTCTCCCTCCCTGAGGTCAGGAACCTGAACCTGGTTTTTAAGGAGGAGCTCTAACCTGGCCATGGCCCCTGCTCAGGGCTTTCAGGCCTCAGGCTGAAGGGAGGCAAGCCAAAGATTGGCCCTTTACTTTAAAAAAAAAAATTTTTTTTTTAAATTGTATTCTTTGGCCTCGCCACGCAGCATGTGGGATCTTAGTTCCCTGACCAGGGATCGAACCCGTGCCCCCTGCATTGGAAGTGCGGAGTCTTAACCACTGGACAGCCAGGGAAGTCCCAGGTTGGCCCTTTACGAGAGGGGCCGCCCTGGACTCCCACCCCAAATCCATCCCACACTCACGCTCCCTAGCCACAAAACCCTCCAGGGCTCTTGACACCCCAGGGCCCGTGCCCCTCACCCCAGCTCCTGCAGTGTGTGAAAGGGGAGTTTTCTCCTTCCTTTTCTGGCGAGACACCCGAATCTGGAGTCCTGCTTCCATTTTAAAGAATCACATCATGACCCCTGAGGTATGTATTTTTCCGGCTTTATGGAGCCCTAGAGCAAGTGAAACACCTCTCCTCCATCCACCACCTCCGAAAGATCACCCCTCAGCTTGCTCATCCAGAAACGCTCTCAAGACACCTACTCTCAGCCTGGCCCAGCTTGGTCTGGGTGGGTGAAGATACAGAGAGGCTCCGTCAAGGCCTCAGAAGCTCAGGCTGGTGGGAGAGAGATGGGTAAATGTCTCATTACCTTGCAGTATTTCTAGGCTTGTCATGGGGGGAGAGGGGTTGGGGGCTGCCCAGGCTGAGAGAGCAGGGCGGGCTTCCCAGAGGAGGAAATGCTGAACTGAGTCCTGAGAGCTTAGGAAGATTCTGCTGGGGAAGGAGACAAGAAATGCTGTTTCAGAAAGAGGAGCAGACGGACAAAGGCCTGGAGGCTTGGAAGCCAGTAGCTCACTGAGCTGGAGAAGTTTGTGGGGAGTAAGGCCGAGGAGGGCAGCGGGGGGCTTGGATTTCATTCTGTAGAATTCAAGGTGAGAGCAGAGCTCACCCGTACTCACGGGAGCAGTGAGGCCACCGGGGAGGGTGCGGGTCCTGGGGGCAGGGACCGGTCTCCTTCTCCCCGACTCAACAGCCCGGCCTGCATGCGGCACGAGCTCCACGTCGGCTAAGTCAACGTGGGTCAGAACAGAAAGGCATCTCGGCCCCTTAATAAAGCGACGAAAACTGAGGCCTGACTCTGGAGAGAGCTGTTCCTCAGCCCTTCACACAGGAAGCCCCTTCCTCAGGCTGCAGCCCCTCTTCTCAGGCCTTCCGCTTCCCCTGTCCCTCTGTGTTTGTCCACCTCTGGGCCCGGGCCCCCTCTCCTCCCGGCGTAGCCTGAGCCCCCGGGTCACCATGCACTTCCAGACCCCCGGAGCCTGAGGCTTGCCCAGCAGCCCAGCCCCAGATCCCATCTCTTCCTCCTGAACACGCCCCACATTGTTCATCTTTGTGTCCTTTTTCCTGTGCCTGAGCTATTCTGACTTTATTGCCCTGGTTCTCTCCACGGGTCACTCGCCAAACTGAGTCTGGAACCACGGATTGAAAACAACAGTCCCTCCAACCCCTAGGACCCCGTCCTGGTGAAGAGACAGGACAACGGAGAACCTCCCTCCCTTCTTCCTCCCCTCCTGGACCTGGCAGGACCCTCATCCTGGCCCACAAGGAGGCCGTGATCCTGCCCTGGGCCCTGGCCCACAAGGAGGCCGTGATCCTGCCCTGGGCCCTGGCCCACAAGGAGGCCGTGATCCTGCCCTAGGCCCTGGCCCACAAGGAGGCTGTGATCCTGCCCTGGGCCCTGGCCCACAAGGAGGCCGTGATCCTGCCCTGGGCCCATGTTAACCGCAACTTCCCAAGCGAGTCTTTAGCGGGGGCCCTTAGCCCTGGCAGTGCCACTCCTGGGGGACTGGGACAAAGCGCAGGTTACCGAGTCCCGGGCTCCATCTGCGTGGCTTCTCCTCAGGCAGGACAGAGACGCTGAGAACAGGACTGCAGGCTTTCGGCCCCTCCCAGATCCCAGCGTGTCTGCTCCGTGCCCTTCTCATCTTACTGTCAAGGAATCCAGGCTCAGGGGAGTTAAGCCATTTTCTAAAGTCACAGAGCCGATAAGAGCCAGGCCTGGGACTTCTGGTTTCACACCCAGAGCCCTTTCCTCCCTCTGCCAAGTGCTGAATTGGTCCTGAAGCCAGTTCCTTGAGGTGGGGCAGCCTGGGCCCCAGGGAGAGAGGCCTGGGAAGCACGGCTCAGGCCTGGCTCTGCGGCCAACTTCTTACGTGGTTCCCGTCAGGTTCTTTCCCGGCTCAGCGACCTTCTTGCAGCTCAGAACACCAAGATTTCCTGATTGGGGCCACTTTCTTCTGATAAGAGTCTCTCTTTCACCAAACTCTGGTCAGGTTCTTCTGGACTCTCCTCTCAACTAGGTCCTGGTTTCTGTGTTCATCCAATTTTAGTAAGAATCTTGCTAAGTCGGTTTAGCCAGCATCCCCCATCCTTGACGTCTGATCACCTTCAGTATCTGCTGGGGTTCCTCATCCCCCTGGCCACCCCCAGGTGGTGTGTGATCACCCTGACCTGCCTCCAGCAAGGATCCTCTTAGGTAAGTTTACCATCACTCCTGATGCTTCCTCTTAGTAACTTTCCATCCCCTGACAGCCCTTGCTTCTTAGCTATAAAGTCTCATTTTTCCTTATATTGGCAGTTGAGCCCAATTTCTCTCCCTATTACAAAACCCCACCACAGTGGCAGTCCCCTGTCCCATTCTTTAAACAAGTGACGCAATAATTATTTCTTTAACACCTCTGTTCCCATCAGAACCCTCTCCCACTGCTGCCTGCCATCCCCGACCCAGGCCATGGGACTACAAAAACTTCTGATTCAGGTCTTGGTATAGCCCCAAGAGTTTGAAATTATGTCCCCAACCCTCCTCCACCCCAGACCTGTGATTTATAGCTCTAAGTTTGTTACAAAGCGAGACAGCATGATGTCATGAAAAAACCAAGGACCCCGTCCTCCACCCAACCTGAGTTCTTATTTTGGTTCCATCACTTAGTATCTGTGAGATCTGGGTCAGGTCACTAAAGCCCTTCGAGCCTCAGTAGCCTCGTCTGTAAAATGGTCAGAATTATTGAGGATTAAATGAAACAATGAAGAAAAGTACCTAGAACATAGAAGGTTCTCAATAAATAGTACTAATTATTATAACCTTCACAAGCTCCCTCCCTTCCATTTCTAGCCGGGAACTAGAGCCCTGGAATCAGCTCCCAGGCTGGCCCACCAGGGGACATGGGCCCTGCCCAGGAGTCAGGCACAGGTAGCCACTGCTCTGAGGATGCAGCCCTGCCCCCTGCACTTCTAACTGCTCCCTGCCATGCCCCAAGGGAAAAAAAGTGCCTGTGCAGCCGGCCTGTCACCCAGCACATCCACGACTCCACAGCCCCCAGGGCCAGGGCCCACTGGTGGCCATGAAAGCATAAGGAATGTGGTAGGCAGAATAATGTCTCCCCAAAGATAGCCAGTCCTGGAACCTCTAAGTGTCACCATAGTAGGTTCAACAGTATTCCAAAAAGATATATTCAGGCCCTAATCCCTGATACCTGTAAATGCGGCCTTATATGGAAATAATTTCTTGGCAGATGTAGTTAGGGATCTCAAGATGAGATCATCCTGGATGTAGGATGGGCCTAAGTCCGAGGACTGGTGTCATAAGAAAAAGGAGGAGATTTGACACACACAGGGAGGAAAGCCATGTGAAAACAGAGGCAGAAATTAGAGTGATGTTGCCACAAGCCAAGGAACACCAGGAGCCCCCAGAAGCTGGGCGAGGCAAGGAGGGGGTCTCCCCTAGAGCCTCTGGAGGGAGGACGGCCCGGCTGACACCTTGACTTTGGACTTCTGGACTTAAACTGCAAGAGAATAAATTTCTGTTATCTTAAGCTACCATGACTGTGGTAATTCGTTGCGGCAGCCCTAGGAAACTAACAGTTACCTTGTTTGGAAAGAGCGTCTTGACAGATGTGATTAAGCATCCTGAGATGGGGAGGTGATCCTGGATTACGCAGGCGGGCCCTAAATGCAGTTGCACGTATCCCTACAGGAGGGAGAAGGAGGGAGGCCTGACACAGAGGAGCAGAAGGCACTGCGAAGATGGAGCAGAGAGAGATTTGAGGGTGCTGGCTTTGAAGAGTCGAGAGTGGCAGCAGCCGCCAGCAGCTGGGAGAGGAAGGGAATCGATTCTCCCCCAGAACCTCCGGAGGGTGTACAGGCCTGGCAGTACCTTGATACCCAATGAAATGGAGACTTCTGGTCTTCAGAACTGTGAGAGACTAAATTTCTGTTGTTTTAAACAACCCAGTTTGTGGTAATTGGTTAGAACAACCATAAGAAACTAATGCCGGGGTAGCACAGCAGAGGCCACATCGGGTTCCTCTCCTCAGGGGCTTATACCATCCAGGCGTGGCATCCCTGCTAGCCCTTCCGCCATTCCCCCACTTCCCAAGCCCCAGACAGAAGATGGCCCCACCCCAAAGCCTCCCTCACATGGGGCTGGGTTCCTAGTGTTAGGTGTGTAAGTGAACATGCAAATCCCTCTCGGTAACCCCGGTTCCTGAAGTTTAATACAAAACTGGGCGATCGGGCCCCTCGTTCCTGAGGCTGGGCTGGGATAGGTGGGGAGGGGCAGTTGGGGAGCCCAGACACTTTGGGGAGAGGAAAACCTGCCTGAGGTGTGGCCAGCCTCTGCCCCTGGGCTTCTGCCAGCTCGGGTCCAGGAGCCAGGCCCTGGGGTCCTGAGGAGAAGAGGCCCAGGGTGTCCAGGATCCTGTCTGGTCCTCCAGTGGGGGAAGCACCAACCTCATCCTTCCCATAGAAAAACCCTCTCCTCTTCAGCCCTGGGACTCCCCACCAGCACCCGTGGCGCCCTGGGTCTCTCTAGGAGGTGTGCTTTGTCACTGTCCTTCCCAGGGAGACCCCAAACCCCGACTCATTCATTTTAATCCTGAGACACATCATTCAACAGGTTTTGAGTCGCCGTTTTGTAGATTGAAAACCTAAGATTCCAAGATTCCCCCAAAAGGACAAGTCAGGGTAGACCAGTGGTTCTAAAGCAGCCACCGCCTCCGGGGCTCTTGCTTCTGGGGGCTCAGCCAGATTGACAGCTCAGAGCTGTTAACTCAGTAAGGAGCTAATGGGTTTCCCCTTCCTATTCGGCTCTTGGCTTGAGTTATTTTCCTTTTTCTGGTTTGCAAGGAACAAAAACAAGTAATTTTCTCATAAAAATAACAATGGCACAACCCAGGTTCCAGAGAGCCTCCAGTCAAAGCCAGTAACTTCAGGCTTCTCAGGGGACCCAGCACTCCCGCCCCATTCAGAGCCAGCGGAGCAAAGCCTTTGCTGCTGTGTGTCAGTCTGGCTCATGGTTGAGTTTTCCAGGAGACGAAATGTGAGCAGTAAGACCAATGCTAGAAATCAAAGCAGGTTGGACGTTCAGTGCTGTTTTGAATGCCACAGAGAACGCCAAGCCAGGTCTCTCCCGTGCGGGCTGCCCTCAAAAATTCAGGGAAATATCACGTTCACAGCAGGGAAAACAATTGCACTGATTAATTGTGCTTCTGTTTATGCCTCGGTTCTCCAGACTTCTGAGTGCCTTCCAGTGAGGCCACCTGCCAGATGGAAGTGCTGTCACACGCGGCTTCTTGGTGCAAACTGCGAGGCTTGGGAGGCTCCAGAGAGCCTGTTAGAATTCCGTTTCCTAAATGGCCATAATCAAAGAACAAGCTCTTAGTTATGTAGCAGTGAGCTTTGGAAATAGACGAGCATGCAAAATCACAATTTATGAGTTCAGCCAATTTTTCTTTTTCTGCTAAAAATATCAGTCCATGGACTTCCCTCGTGGAGCAGTGGTTAAGAATCCTCCTGCCAATGCAGGGGACATGAGTTCAATCCCTGGTCAGGGAGGATCCCACGTGTCACGGAGCAACTAAACCTGTGCGCCACAACTACTGAGCCTGCGCGCCCGGAGCCTGTGCTCCGCAACAAGAGAAGCCACTGCAATGAGAAGCCCGCGCACCGCAACGAAGAGTAGCCCCTGCTCGCCGCAACTAGAGAAAAGCCCGCGTGCAGCGACAAAGACCCAACGCAGCCAAAAATAAATAAATAAAATTAATTAAAAAAATATATACATCAGTCCACGAAAATCTTATAGCTTTGGAGGAGAGTCAACCCATCGCTAATTATCTATGAGCAGCTCATCCGTTGCTACCTTCTTCTTCCCACCCCTGTGAAGGGCCCGAGGCTTGGTGAGTAAGGCTGAGCTGGCCTTGGAGAGGGAGTGTGGGAGGCCTCACTCCCAGGGCACACAGGGCCAGGGCACCAGCGGGAAGAGGTGAGTACTGCACGGCTGGGAAATACGTAGCTACAGAGAGGGAGCCGGGCCAGCCTGGGTGCATGGGGGACAATGGTCCGGCCAGCCCCATTCAGCTGTCTCCTGTCTTTCTGTGGCAGTACTTGGGGGCAGGCAGTACCAGGCAAGGCTGGCCTCACAAAAGAATCTGCTTCCTCATCCAGCAAACTCCACATTGGGAAGCTCGAGGGAAACAGGCAAGACCCTTCAGTCCAATCCTATCCCTGCATGGGTGCAGCTGGCCCCCCCAAGGTGGGCTCGAAAGAAGCTGGGGCACTGGATTCGGGTCCCAGCTCTGGCGTCCACTAACCCTGGTGAAGTCACAGGGCCTCTTGGGATCTCAATCCCCTCTGCTCTGAAATGGGATGCTCTGCTCGTGTTGGCCTCGCTTGGATTTTGGCCAGGATTAAATGAGAACGTGGAGGGGGTGTTGGTTGTTATTACTGGCATAAAAACAGCTATTTCCCAGCTCATTAGTGTGGAAAATGTAAACGTCTGGATGCCTAAGGACAAAGACCCCGCCGGCCCTTTCCTCCTCACCCCCATATTGTTGGGAGTTTGTTTTGTTTTCTCTGGAACTTCCAGAACAATGGGTTGGTTCTGCAGCTATTCACACTCCCAGGGGATGCATTTGCTGAGCTAAGGCCACATTCCAAGGGTGAAGGATCTGAAGGGATATTTACCTGACTCAGTCCTGTAGCCCTGAGCGGCCGTGCTGGGGCAGGAAGCATGGAGACACCACTGTGTCAGCCCCACAGCTGGAAGCCCAAGTCCAAAGCCTCCCGGGCTGATGTGAATCCATCAACTGTCTCAAAGACAGAAGAGGCCAAGCAGTACCGACTTCCTCCTCCTCCAGCTCTGACATCCAGGATGCTGTTTGGCTTCAACACACAGACTCCCCAGCTCCTCAGCCACACTCTGCTCCCACCTTGCAGGTTCCCAAAGGTTGTGAGAGCCTCTTTCGGCATCCCTGGAGGACTCTCTACAGCACAAGGTGAGGGGGGGTGCACTGGGGAGAAAACCAAGGTGTGCCACCTCCCTCCTCTGCTCTCCAGACCTGAGCTTCAGAATACCTGCGTTATTCAGCCACAGGCCTGGAGTCTGCAGGCCTGGGCTCTTCCACATGGAGCCTTGGTCTGTGACCCCTCTGCATCCTGAATGCCACCCCTCCATCAGGCCCACCCCACCCAGGGAGGGCAAGAGCAGCTGAGGAATTAATTTAAGGTGTGAGGGGCTGTCAGGCCCCTGGTACCCACTCTCAAGGAGGGGCTGCTCAAAACATAACTGTTTCTGAAAAGGGATGCCCAAGAAGTTCCTGATGAGCCGCTTGGGAAGGGCCTGAAATCCATCCTATCCCATCTTCTTTCTGGTCAGGTTGCTCTCCCTCAATCTTTGCCTGTGTTTTTCCTTCTACCTGGACTCTGCTTGTTCTTCCTCTTCTTCCGTCCTCAGAGAACCAGCCAGAGCCTCACCTCCTCCAGGAAGACTTCCCAGCAGAGACCCTCCTGCTGCTGGTGTCACATACAGGCATCCCAATTTCCATGCTTCACACGGGACCTCCCTGGGCCTCAGGACTGATTCGAGAGGCTCTGACACTTCCCGGTCTTATGACCTTCTCTCTACAGTGGGGACAGTCTTACCTACTTTATAGTGTTGTCAAGCGCCTGGCACGTAGCAGGTACCAACAATTATTGCTGCCCCCAGATAGTCTGCAGGAGAGGGAGGCTTGAATAGTGTCCTCAGTGGAGCCCAGGGCACACACTGCAATCGGGGACTTTTTATTCTATAACAGAAGTGGAAACTGATCCCATCACAGAGTCTACACTGTTTCTTTAATTAATTAATTGATTAATTAATTAATTAACTTTTGGTTGCATTGGGTCTTCATTGTGGTGCACAGGCTTCGCATTGCAGTGGCTTCTCTTGTTGAGGAGCACAGGCTCTAGGCGTGCGGGCTTCAGTAGTTGTGGCGCATGGGCTCAGTAGTTGGGGCTCGCAGGCTCTAGAGTGCAGGCTCAGTAGTTGCTCCGCGGCATGTGGGATCTTCCCAGACCAGGGATCGAACCCGTGCCCCCAGCATTGGCAGGCGGATTCTTAACCACTGCGCCACCAGAGAAGCCCTACACTGTTTCTCGAACATTTCCTGCCTTCTGGGAAGCAGAACTTATCACCAGACGGACAATGCAGGCTGAAGTTTCTGTTTCTGTTCTGTGTAAAACAGAACCACAAAACAGTCAGTCACATCCTTGTGTTCAGTGGAAAACAAAGCATGGGATCGGAATTTCCACCAATGAAGCTTTCCCCACCCGGATGTCCAGATGGGTGGTTCCCGAGAATTCCCTGCACCCATTTGTTTGGGGTCTACAGCCTCTCGACACCCTCTTTTGCCTGAAGCTCTGTCTCCAGATCTGAGCACTCCTGAGGAAGGCCAGGCCTGGACTCGTGTGTCATGCAAATGTCCCCAAAGGTCCCAGTCCTGTGGCAACACCGATGCCAGAGACCTTTACACTCAGAGTCCGTGTTCAGACAGGGTGTGTCCAGTCTGACTCTGGGGGCCTGTTTAGATGAGTGTCCTGCATACAGGAGGTGCTCATGGTGACCTGAATTAGACCAAGGCCCTAGAGACCCTAACTCTGTGGAATAGTCAAGCCCACAGGGGTGCAAAGGCAAAATCACGGAGGCTATGCTGGCCAGAGAGGGTAATATGGGGTGACTGAGAGCTGAGCTGCGCCGTGGAGGGGGCAGCGGTTAGGTGGGCCAGGCAGGAGGGGAGGAGAGGACATGGCAGGTGGAGAGGCCCAGATGTGGGATTGAGCAGGATGGGTGCAGGGGCCACAGAGAGGCCAGTAGACTCAGAGCGAGGGAGGCTAGATGAGCAAAGGGGGGCCGCAAGTGGCCAGCAGAGATAGGAGTGGGCCTGAGGCTGCTTCTGGAAAACGGAGTCGTGTCTGCGAGAAAGCTGCGCTTGGGGACTACTGTCCTGACTGTTCCTGGGGCCGGCTGGCAGGGCGAGGCTGCGGGGAGGTCAGGAGCGTCCTGAGCAGAGAGGACAGGAACCCGGCAATCGCAAGTGGGGTGAAGAGGATTTGCTGACACACTCCAAGAGGGCTGAACTGGGCTGAGAGGCCGCTGGGGCCAGGACAGGAAGAAGGACAACAGAAAGGGGACCACGTCTGGTAAAGGAGAGGGTGTCAACCTGGTGTGAGACATTTGAAGTCATCACACGTATTCCTCCCCTGAGTGCACGCCTAGGTCGGTGCACACTCAGCTGAAAGGGGGTGTAACAAAGTGCCCACTGCTGACCCAGGTAAGAGGCCCTGTGGACCTTCACAAACATTCTGGAGCGCACGCACTGGGCCGAGTGCTGTGATAAGAACCGGAAAAAGAACAAGAA
Source organism: Tursiops truncatus (assembly GCF_011762595.2). NCBI lineage: Eukaryota > Metazoa > Chordata > Mammalia > Artiodactyla > Delphinidae > Tursiops > Tursiops truncatus. The sequence goes on along the minus strand of NC_047047.1, from coordinate 73,459,856 downwards.
GCAGCATTTGTTTAGTGCTATTGTACACCCAGCTTCCCAAAGGAGAGCTGCTAAGGTGGGTTTGCAGGGTGGTAGGTGTGTGCCTTTGGCCTCGACTGAGACATGGGTGGCCCGGTGTGGCTAAGGATAGGGGCCTCCGGGGAGATGCAGAATCGGGGACACTGTAAATCGATATTCTTTTAATATTGGTCAATATGCATGCGTGGGACAGGGGCTGAGAGCTGAGTGACAGGAAGGGAGAAAGGAGAGCAGGGCAGCTCTGGCCCCTCACCAAGAGCACTTGAAAGGACCAGAGGCAGCAGAAACTCCTCACCACCTGCTGGGGCTGGGTGTGACTCATGGCGACCTCCCCAGGTGTCGTGTCTAAGACTTCCTCTGACCCACATGCAGTGTTCTCCCTAAGAGAAGTTCTTGCCCGTGCACGCTCCTTGCATATTTCCTGTGACATATCAGCGATTTTATTTTTATTTGCAGTAAGTCCCCTACATACGCAAGAGTTCCGTTCCAAGAGCACGTTCTTAGTCCAATTTGTTCATAAGTCCAGCAAAGTTGGCCTAGGTACCCAACTAACACAATCGGCTATATAGTACTGTACTGTAGTAGGTTTATAATACTTTTCACACAAATAATACATAAAAAACAAACACAAAAAAATAAAGAAAACATTTTTAATCTTATAGTCCAGTACCTTGAAAAGTACAGTAGTACAGTATAACAGCTGGCATACAGGGGCTGGCATCAAGTGAACAGGCAAGAAGAGTTACTGACTGGAGGAGGGAGAGGAGGTGGGAGATGGTAGAGCTGAAGGATGGTCAGTAATAGGAGACGGAGGGCAAGCTGCAATTTCACTCACGCCTGACGTTGATGGAACGCACGTTCGAATCTTTGAAAATTAGCAGCCTGAAGGTTCGTATGTAGGGCACTTACTGTATTTATTTTAATTTTTTTTTTTTTTTTTGGCCATGCTACGGGGCTTGTGGGATCTTAGTTCCCCAACCAGGGATTGAACTTGGGCCCTTGGCATTCAAAGTGTGGAGTCCTAACCACTGGACCACCAGGGAATTCCCATATCAGCGGTTTTAATATAGCACCAATGTGGGCAGAAGGGGGCATGAGGAAGAAGAAGGAGGGCCCATCTGGGAAGTGTCAGTGTGCTTCTCCACACTGGAGGGTCGACTGGGAGGTGGAGATGGGCAGGAGATGGAGGCCAACGGGGCTAGATGACTAAGGCCTGTGTGGAAGCTGAAATTACCACACGCTTCTGAACCTTAGATCATGTTCTTGGAACAACTGCTACCCCATGCAGGCAGGAGGGTGCAGTGTGAGGGGTATTGTCCCAGCAACAGTCCCTGGCATTGGGGCTGGAGGGGGAAGGGGGGCTTCCAGAAAGGGTGTAACACAAGTCAGTAACACACATGTGGCTGTGTCAGAACCACCAGCAGGGCCTCTTTCTTCACATCTCTCCAGTGTGACTCTGCAACTCTCTTCACAGGTCGCTGTTTTTGTGGTCGGGGTGATCATGGACTTGTAGAAGCCATGGTAATGCGTCCAGTTTCTCATGATGATCTGCCGGGCTGGGAAACTTTGAAACGGCACAGTCAGCGCCGTGTCATTTCCCCTTAGGTAACTTGCTGGTCCCTGGCCAGGGGCACAAGAAGATGCCTTAGGTGCAGTGCTCCGGAATCTTGGACAGCAGCGTAGGGCAGAGGTGGGGAGGTGGGCCACTGAGAACTGCTTCTTGTGCCCACTGCCTGGAGTCCCACCTGCGGCCCCTCAGGTGCTCTAGGGCTGCCCTCAGATGAGGGACGGGCGCAGAGGGGCCTTGGTCTCCGTGGTTTCTGGGGCCAAGCCCTGGGCTTCTCCGCCTGGGCCCGGTGGGCCTGGACTTTCCATCCCTACAGTGTTTCTCTCCGGCCTGTGCTCTGAGCAACTGCTCACCATGGAACCCCAGCCCAAGGCGGCAATGACACCATTCTTGGGACTTGGACTGACTGGGGAGGTTCGTCCCCTGGAGGCTCAGGCAGGTGGCCTCACCTGCCACCTGCATCCGGAGAAGAGGTGAGCGTTCCAGGGAGCACGTTCACACCCTAAGCCTCTGGCAGGTGAACCAGAATGGAAGCCCAAGCAAGACCTTCTTCAGAGCTTCATTCCCTTCAAAGGGAATGAAGGAGACAGAGGAGACTGCCGTCACTGAGGGTGGCCCTGAGCCAGGAGGCTGGCCCAGGTAAGCTCAGGTGTGCCCTCAACAGCTTCTGAACAGTACTGCCACCCGCCTTTCCAGAGGAGGAAACGGAGGCTCAGAAAGGTAGAGTAACTCCCTCCTCCAGGCCACACGGTCAGTGGGCGTGGGGTCAAGTGGCTCCGGGGCCAGGCTTTGTACCAACCAGCGGGGTGTACTTTAAACAGCAACACAAACAACAATGTCCGAGTTCCAATAACTGCACTGGCCTCAGCCTCACGTGTTTCAGAGCTCTCTGTCGAATCTAGCCAAGTGGATGGCTCCTTGCTCCCTCGTTCCCCCCCTCCCTCATAGGCTGAGGGAGGTTTGGTGACCACCCCAGCCCTGGGCTTCCTGCCAGGCCCAGGTCGGCCGTCCCTGGGATGCTCCTATGCACTTGTCTGGAGCTTTTCTTGAGTCCAGGAAACTCCACAGGACACAGCTGAGTCTGGGCGGCCCCTCACACGTGCTGTGTCCGGAGAGAACAAAGCAGGGGTTTCCCTGGGCTCTGTGAGCACAGGGTCCTGGCTGGCTCGCTCTGCCCAGCACAGACCCCCACTTCCAGGAACTCTCTCAAGGCGGGGGGACCTGGGCTCTGGGCCCTTACTGGGCCGCGAGCTTCCTGGCACTGTCCAGTGACAGGGCTTCCCGAGAGGTCGATCTTCCTCGATGAGATCACCCGCCGTCGGGCTGGGAGCTCCGCGGCGCAACAAAGCAGGCGCAGGACCCATCCTGCATGACTCATCACCAGGGGCTTCCGGCCCTCAGGAGAAACCAGACACAGAGGGCCATTGTTTGCCCCGGAAGCCCCCGCTGGCACTGCAGGCTCAATGGGGTCATTTGTGTTTTCTCTCTGGTTCTCTGTAATCGTAGTCCTTCTGGGGAATGGGGTCTACCAGGCTTCCTGGGTCCCTGCAGCAGGAGAAAACACCGTATCCAGTCACCCACCCATAGTCCCACAGGAATGCTCCCGATACAGGACTGAGGCCAGGCCCGGGAGGCAGCAGACCTCCTCTCTCTCCTTCCTGGCTTAATAAAAAGCAAGTAAAAAGGGTGTGCAGAGACAGCTACAGATCTGTTTCTATTATAGTCTCTTCAGATCCTTATCTAGGGCAGAAACACCCTGATCCCACACTCACGCTCATCCCAGAACGCAGCCCACACTCGGGGACACAGACCTGAGGGACTGGTGCAGAAGAGGCCCAGGGCCTGGTGGCCCGGGCTGGGCAGAGCCAGGGGATAAGGAGGCGAGGGCTGAGCAGCTGCACCTGACCTTGGATGTAGCTGGGGGCCCTTAGGAACCTCAAGGGGAAAAAACCAAAAAGTCATTTTCTGAGAGGAATCAAGAGAATGCATAGGAAGGGAAACCCAAATGACTCAGAAGTTCACAAAGAGGTTGTTAACTTCACTAGTTGTCAGAGAGATGCAAATGAAAACAGTGAGATGCGATTTTACACCCAGGAGATTGGCAAAAATCACCAAGACAGATGCTGTCAAGCGCTGGCAGCGCATGGAGCAGAAGCCCTCAGGAGCTGCTGCTGGGAGTGAACCCCAAGCAGCCCAGTGACGGGTTTGTACTGAAAATCATTATGCACATTCAATATGCACAGACCATGCCAACAGGAGTCCCGCTCCTGCTGAGCTCAGCCCAGGGGTACAACCAGGCCTCAGGATACTGCTGCAGAGGACCCATCCCCAGGGAGGTGTCCCCGAAATGCGCTCTTGGCCACCCCCTTCCCCTCTGTGCAGTCTTGACTCAGCAAAACCTGGAAACCAGGCCCCAGCAGGAGCCCTCACCCCCAGCCCAGACCACAGCTGGCTCGTCCAGCTGCCGACTCTGGCCCAGTGGGGGCTTGGAATCAGGACTCTGACCCTCAAGAAGGCAAGACACCCCACTCCCTTTCTGTGCTCCAGCCTGACAGCCTAACCCTCCCGCCTCACTGCCGGTATTAGTTTTTCTATTGTGTAAAACATCACTACAAACTCAGCAACTTAAAACAACACACCTTGATCGTCTCATCTTAGGGGTCTGGGCGTGGCCTGGCTGGATCCTCTTCTCAGGGTCTCATAAGATTGTGCTCTTGTGTGAGCTGGGCAGCGCTCTCATCCGGAGGCTCATGAGAGGAAGAATATGCTTCTGAGCTCGTGCATTTCCTCATGGCTGTAGCATGGAGGTCCAGCTAGCATGGAGATCAGGGTCCTCCACCTCTGATCTCAGCGGCTTCCCATAGTTCCTTGCCAGGTGGGCTTCCTCAACACAGCTGCTTACTCCATCAAGCCGGCAAAGAGAGGCTGTCTGCCCAGGAAGGACCCGGTCCCTCTTTTAGGGGCATTTGCCCAGTTAAGCCAGGCCCACACAGAATAATCTCTGCTTTGATTAACTCAGAATCAGCTGATTAAGAATCTTAGTGACACCTACAGAATCCCTTCACCTTTGCTGTATTCTATGAGGCAGGAGGCCCACCCTCACCCAAGGGCAGGGAATTATGGACTGAACACAGAGTGGGGAATCATGGGGCCACCCTTAGAGTCTGTCCACCAACCTGCCTGACTGCCTTCCTGAAGGGAGAAGCCTCAGGCAGCTCAGAGCAGCTCCCGGGAGATACAGCCTTCCCAGCGCAGGTGGGGCAGGGCAGGGCTCCGAACCTCCAGCGGGAGGGCCGCAGGGATGGTGCTGGAGTGCTTGGCTGCCTGAGGTGTGGAGGAGGCTAGGAGAGAAGGATGGATGGGGAAAGAGGTGCTGGCGGGAGGACTGCCCTCTCAGGCAGCTTGAATAAGCGAGGAAATGGTAGAGCGCCAGGCAAGGGAGTTCTCTGCCGATGCCCCGGGATGGTCACTGAACTTCTCTCATTTTCCAGCTGAGAGGGCCCCAGAGATGGGCCCCCCTCCCCCTCACACATCAGCCTCTTTTTCTGCTCCTGCCACCCCTGCCATCAGGGGACCCGCCCACCCCCACTCCACTCAGCTTTCACAGTCACCCAAGAGGTCAGCTAAGGGGCGGCTGGGAGGGCGCTGTATGTCCCCACAGAGGGACAGTGGGAGGATTGTCACTGGGCAGACATGACCTCAGTCTGCTGGGCTCAGCTCACCCTGCTCCAGGGAGGAACACTGTCAGATAGAAACAAGCACCCACTGTGCTGGGTCTCCTCCTGCAGCTGGGTTCAGACCAGGCAGGGACCCTGTTGGCAGGGTCAGAACCTCCAGCGTCTGTGCCCTGGCCTGGGAGCCTGCGCTTCAGGCCTCTGTGCCCTACTGAGAGGCAAGGCATGAGGAGCTGGTGGCCCGGGCAGGCGTGAGCCCTGCATCTGGGATCCTGCCCTGCTGTCCCACCCACCTCCCTCCCAGTTCTTGAGAACTTCCGCGTGCCCTGCTTCTGTACCCCACCTTTGATCCCTCTGTGCCTGCCAAGCTGTGGGCTGGATGGGGTACCTGCCTAACTTGACCGGGCCAAGGAGGAGTCCCAGCCCCGTGCCATTCACCAGAGCCTGGACCCCGGGCCTGCCTCAGTGTCTGCCCACGTTCTGGCTCACCTGCCACACTTGGTCTAACCTGAGAGCTCCCAGGGCCAGCTCCTCCCCCCAGAACCAAGACCCTCAGTCACCCCCAGTCTCTGCTCATACCCTAAGCAAGCAGGACTTTGAGAGCAAGGTTTATGCAGTCACGGGAGGGGTGCTGGCCCTGTGGCTACCCCTCTGAGCTGTCCTGAGCCCTGCCCTCTCACACCCTGGGCCTTGGTATCTGCCCATCCGTTGCATTTCACCTTTATACGCAAACCACAGAAACCAACTTTGGCTAACTTACTGAGAAAAGGATTTTCATGGAAAGATATCAGACAGCTCACTGGATTAGCAGGAGGCTGGAGAACCAGGCTGGGAACAAGCAAGAGCCAGGGGTTGAGGACAGCTGGACAGTGTGCAGACAGTGTGCCGGGACCTGCCCCCCTGGATGGACGCTGCTGGAGTTTCCAGTCCTTCCAGCCTCTCTCTGAAGCCTCACATCACTCCCTCCAGAGTCAAAGCCCCACGGAGAAGGGTTTGACTTATCAAGCGCGAGTCCCAAGCATCACTCTAGCCCAGGGGCAAGGTGAAGACGAGGACGGCAGTCCACCATCATCTTCCACGGTGGGAGGAGGCGCGCTCAGCTTCCTCGGGAGGCCCTCCACCAAAGGAAGGGCGTGGGCACCGGCAGCCTCGGGTTAGCTGCCCATCCTGGCCATCATGTCACGGGGGCCCAGCAGTGGCAGCGCACCAGACCACGCCATAGGGGTCTCAGGGAGGCTGGAAGGCAGGTCAGTCTTTGGAATTGGCAAGGCACTTTTCCATATATGGTGATGGTGAGTGACTGTGCCTTGTCTAGTCCCAGAACTGGGCCCTCCACCAAGCTGCCCAGGTCTCTACTTCAGGCCAAAGGTCTTGCGTCTCTGATCTGTGTTCCATTACTTGGAATTTCTGACTTTTTCCATGTTTGGTACCTGGCTTACAGACTTAGGCTTAACCAGTGTTTTGCTCCTGTAGCAAATGGCCCCCCTCAGAGCCATCAAATGAGGGATTTCTTCTGTGATTTTAAGAGATTCCTCATTAAATTGCTTGGTGGCAATGAATAAGGATACAGCGCTCTATCCCCAGAGAATCCCTGCCCTAGGCTGGACCAGGCTGGGGGTGAGCAACCCAGAACTCCACCCTCCGAGTTGCTGCCCTTGAAAGTAGCCAGCATCCCGGAAGGCTATGCTGGGAGGCCAAGGACTCCCGGCCCAGCGCAGTCAGCCGGAGACTATTCTCTCAGTCCCCGATCCAGAGGCATCTCCTCTCTTCCGCTGCTCAGGGGATGCACCTGGGAAAGGCGGGGATGCGCCTGGGAAAGGCTGGGGTGCCTGTCCCCATCTCCCACCACTGCTGACTCAGCCTGCTTGCTCTGTGGTCTGAGCGTTGAACCTGAGCATGGAATGGGATCCCTGAGCACTCCCTCCACCCCTGCACCACCGCCCCCAACGCCAGAAGGCTCTGGGGTCCGAAGCGGGGGAACAGAGCCAAGAAGCTGCAGCAGTAAGAGCTTGTTCCCTTAGAGCCCGTCCAGACCGCGCCACGGCAGCCCAGACACTCAGAAGGAGCAGAGGCCCTCCAGGGCTTCTTGGCTTGGCCAGCTAGCTGCCCACCTTAGGATGAGGAATTTGCCCCCCAAGAGAGGGGATCAGATTGCACATTCCTGAGGCCTGAGTCACTCCAGGCTCCGGTTCAGGAATGTGTTTACACTGAGAGCCTAAGAGGGATTGCACAGGCCATGTGTCTGTTCACTCCGTATCCGGCAGGCTAGGGGCGAAAGATGAGGGGTCCCTCAGGGATGAGGGGGGCAAAGCTGTGACCTCCAGAGCTACTGTGATGAGGCTCTGCATGGGCCCCAGAGGCCCAGAGGAGGGGAGGGCCAGACCCAGGCTGGAACCAAAGCCCTTGCCTTGTCCAGAGCTGGCTTCAACTTGATCCCATGGGACAGAGAGTGGAGAGGGGCCAGTCCAAGCAGAGCCTCCCCTGAGGTGATCTTGGGAAAGGAACTTGCTCCCCTACCATCCCCTTCTATAAAGGACAACCTCCCAGAGGGTGCAGAGGGCTCGGTGAGGCTCGGGCTGCTCCTGGCGAAACCCTCAGCAGAGCGGCTCTGAGTCCTTGCCCCTCACCCCTTGCCTCCGTCCCATCCAGGGCTCTCTTTTTCTGTCTCTGACACGAGCCACCCAGCTGTGGAGACAGCCCACACACACTTCAGTATCACTGGCTGCTCTCATATTCAGGTAGGCACTGTGCTAATTTCTTTAAGGTGTGGCCATATGCCCTGGTTTGCCTGGGACAGTCCTGGGATGCTGGACAATTATTAATAATGCCTCCTTTCGCTCTTAGAAGTGTCCTGGTCTGGAAGATAACTATATATTTGCCCTAATTTTATAGGTATTATTTTACTTAATCCCCACGATGCCCTACAAGTGGGGAACTGCTAACAGCCCCACTTTACAATGCAGAAACGGAGGCTCAGAGAAGATAAATAATTTGCTCAAGGTCGTAGAGTTAAAAGTGGCAAATCCAGACACTGTTAGTAGCTCAGTGCTGGACTTCAAAGCCATTTGCTTAGCCACAACACCGGACTTCCTCTCCTAAAATCCTTTGATGCGTTGAAGGACTGAGAATCTAGTATCTCCAAATGGTAGAGAGAGAACAACAAGTCCTGGAGTTAGCTTGGCTCTCGTCCCAGCCCCACACGTTGGCCACCTTGGCCATGATGCTTTGCTCCTTGGCAGCGACAGCTTCATTACCATCAGATGAACAAGGAGCATGACGCCACCCGTGTCCCAGACGATGAACAAGGTACGATCATCTAATCCTCACACCAGCCCTGCAAGCTGGGTGTTGGAGCCTTCCTTCCGCAGAAGGAAAACTCCCTAAGGTGGGGCAGCTTACCACCTCTGGGAGGACGCAGAGCTGGGGCTAGAACTTGGGATTCCGGCTTCGAGCTGAGGGAATTCTCCATGGTGCACAATTTTGGTGCACACACTTCAGAAGCAGGCAACAAGGGAACGTGGTTCCAGGGGGCCCATGGCAGACAAATGGCTAAATCATGTGTTGGGACCCACAGACCCTCAAGGCCCCCAGGCATTCTGGCTGCCGAGGAGCCAGGACCATCTTGCCCAAAAGCACAGAAGTAAGCCCTTTGAGTCTGTCTGACCATACACAGAGGGTCTTCACTTGCAGCTACCTTACATTGAAGAGGTTTTCGAAGAGCATTATCCTTTCTTTGGCGGGAAAGATCAGACGTCTTTTAGAACAGAGCACGGCCCCCTTGAAGGTGGAAAACAAGCCATTTCCAGAGCCCAAACCTCCCCGCTCCAGTGTCTCCACCCAGAGATCATCACACTATGTCGTAGAGCCTCTTCCTGCCTTAGCACGCTGGCCTGTAGGGGGGAGCAAGAAATAAAAGCAAGCACGTTCCAGATGCTCCAGGGAAAACGGGATTTGGGAAAAGGATGTTTGTTCAAAATCTACCAAAAATAGAGATCCAAGAAGAGGAAGAGGCAACCTCTTGACCCATTTAAGAAGCTATTTCCCAGGAAGGACTTTCTAAGTAATGGACAATGTCACAAAAGGAAAGGCCAGTGGCTTTGACAGTGTAAAAATATAAAGCTTTGGTATGTTAAAAACCATCAAAAACAACCATAAAACTAACCAACACGCTCGTAAAATACATATGTCAAAATGTCACAATAGCCATGGATAAAGAGCTCATAAAACGATTTTTAAATAAATCCATCAAAACCTTGTTAGAAAAACAGGCAACAGAAGCAGATAACTGACCCCTCCAAAATTTAAAATTGCTTAATAATTATGCACGTTTCTGTTTTGTGGATAATCATGTGTTCTAATTTTGAAATACCATTATTTTCGTTTTAGATAGTAGGATTTGCTTTACCGATGTTACCATAAGCTGGTACAGACCCACGACACCAGCCCTCTCAGATCTGGGCTGCTGGTGGCATATAAATAAGCCAGGTGTACCCCTTCCAGAAACACTTTCATGGAACTTATCAAGGATATTTAACTAGAAAACTTAAATGTCTTGGAATTTCCTCCGAGGAAATAATTAGAAATTCAAACAAAAAATTATGGACAAAGGCGATCAATCAAGGAAATGTTGAATAGCAAAAATATGGAAGCCCAGATGCTCCAAAATAGGTGAGTAATTAAGTACATTACAATACAGCTCTGTGATGACGTAGCCCTTCGATACGGTATTTTTGAAGAATGTTTATGCAAAGGAAAAAGATCTATAAAATATTAAGTGAAAAAAGTAGGCTGCAAAGCAATTGTACAATCCCAATTTTAAAAAGCATATGTACATAGGAATGACACGGCCGTATAGAAACGTGACAACCGTCAACCAGGTACCTCTGTGGCGGGGGGAGTAAGTCGTGATGCTTTCCCCTCAGGCACAGTCTCTAAAGCACGTAAGCTGGCGCTATCCCCTGTCCTCCCGAGGAAGGTAGGCATGCCATGAGACCATTTCATGTTTAAGAGGAGGGAGGTGGGGCTGGGAATGGGGGAGGAGCTTGAGGAAAGTTCCAGGGTGAGAAGAGAGTGCCTGGGAAGCAAGATGTTTGGGTGCCGCCAGGGATGGTGATCCAGGTCCCAAGGTAGGTCAGAAAATGTCAGGACCAGTGGACCAAGAATAGGACCACTTTGAGGGACATGATCCAAGTGGCCAAGAGGTAAGGGGAGCCTGACCTTTGAGCTCAGGACCAGGCTTGGTCATAACAAAATGTCCCCGGCCCAGTGCCCCGGGAAGCAGGACACCTCAGAGTGGGAGTGGGAGGTATTCTCATACCAGTTCTCGGGGGCCAGATGTCTCTCCAACATGTTAAAAAAAAGAGACCAAAATATAGTTATAATAGGTGAGAGGATGAAAAGTGATGTTCGTTTTCCATGTGCTTTTCTGTATTTTCAAACATTTATATAACAGGTACTTCTTGGCCTGGCCAGCTAGCTGCCCACCTTACGGTGAGGAATTTGGCCCCCAAGAGAGGGGATCAGATTGCACATTCCGGAGGCCATCCAGGTCTCAGCCGTTCTCAGGCTGCGCCTACTTGAACCCCTCCCCCTTTCTGCATGACACGATACTCACCCTGCGACAGAGCCCCTGAGTCCTGGCAAGCATGGCAGCTCCTAGCAGGGGAGAGCCTGAGGGAGGAACACAGGGGCAGGATGGCCACCCTGGGGGCCTGAAGCCTGCCAGCCAGGCTCTGATAGTTTACAGCTGCTCTCACAATGCAGGAAGCAGAATCCAAGCCTGCCTCCATCACTGAAGAGGGATGTCTCCACCTGCCCCCGTGTCCCTGTGATGCCATCAGCCCCTCCGTCCATGGGAGCGGCCAAGGGAAGAGAAACCTTCGCCATCTTCCCAGGACAGGAAACAGCCCTCCCGTGGCACACCATCTCCTGCTTTACGGAAAAAGGACCAAGTCCTGTTTGAAGCCACCTATCACCACAAAGAGCCTCAGACATGAGCATGGCCACTGGCCCCCAGAGAGCCATAGCCACTCAGAATCTGGGAGCCCTGAGAATCAGAAGCTGTCCAGGGATTTAATGCTGGAGGGTTTGCTGTCAGACTTCTGCCGGGCTGCACATGCGGCCTGCTGTCCTCTGGCACCTTGGAGCCACAGACTGTCAAAGGACAGCACAACCCTGGCACTGAGGCCACACTCCCACCGGAGGCTGCAGGAGAGAACGCTTCCCTGCTTCTTCCAGCATCTGTGGGTCCTGGTGTTCTTTGGCTTGTGGTGGCATCCCTGCAAACTCTGCCGCTGCGTTCACATGGCCTTCTCCTCTGTGTCTGTCCTCTGTGGGTCTCTTATAAGGATACTTATTGAATTTAGTGCCCACTTGGATAACCCAGGATGATCTTATCTCAAAATACTAATTTAATTACCTCTATAAAGACCGCATTTCCAAATAAGTTCATGTTCACAGGTTCTGGGGGCTAGGATGTAGACTTATCTTTTAGCCAGGCTGCGGGCACAGTTCAACCCATGACAAGTCCTTACATTACACATCCCAAGTCTTTACACTGACCCATGAGGCTCTGCGGGATCTGGTCCCTATCCAACCTCTGCACCTCCCATCTCACCTCACAGCCCCCAGACCTCAGGCCAACAACTTCCACCCTGCGGCCCCCTGTCCTCACGCCCCAGGGCTCCAGCCCCTCCTCTAGCACACCAGGCTCGTGCCTGCCTGGGCTTCACGGGTGCTGGTCCCTCCATCTGGAATGGTCTTTCCCCAGAGATCCACAGGGTTTTCTCCATCGCTTTCTGCAGGTTCAGTCAATGGTCTGTTGCTGACGGGACCTTCCCTGGCCACCTCGTCTAAACTGTGCCCCTCTCCAGAACACTTCCTCTCTCTCTCCTTCTTTATCTTTTCCAGCACTTATCACCATTAAACATACATGCATTTCACTCATTTATCTTATTTGTCAGCTGACCCCTCTACTAGAGGCCAGGGAGGTTTTTGTCAGTTTTGTTCACCGCTGTATCCAGCAGCTAGAACAATGCCAGGTACAAGTAGGTCTGGGTGGAATGAATGAATGAATGAATGAATGAGTGAATGACCAAGCCTCTGCTCAGGCTGAGTCGTGAGCTCCCAGAAGCCATCATGGAAACCCCTGGGCCATGCTGACCCCACCTTCTTTGAATTCCTGGAACACCTAGACTCTCGTGAGGGCCCCCGCAAGCCAGCCTCTGTGTCCTTCTTTTCAATGCGTGAGTCTAGAAGTGGAGCATTGCTGGGTTAGCAAACGCTCCCTGAGCCCATCCCGAGAGTCAGCCCTGGGCCCTGGCCCCTTCCTGGTTCCTCCTCCCCCCGCCTGGCCCACTGTTGCTCTGGTCACATTCAGCCATGTGTGCACAGGGGCCAGTGCGGGAAGGGCAGGGGGGCCCTGCTGCCCCTGCCTGTCTCCAGAACTACCATGGGGGTGGGGTGTTGGGCGGGGGAAGGTCGTCTTTCTGATGCACTGACGCCTGGGATGAGGGCCTCCCGAGGTTCAGGCCTGGCCCTGGGGCCCTGCAACACTGACTGTGGGGGGACCCCCACCTCCAAAATACAGCCCCGCACATTTGGAAATCCTTGACTAATAGCACCAGGCTGCCATTTCAGAAGAGGTGGATGAGAGAGCCCTGGGCCTGGCGATAGAGGGGACACTCATTTTTCACCATGCCTCTGCTGGCGACTGGCTATGGGACTCGCACAAGTTCCCTCCTGCTGCTGACCTCCTACTGCCTCATCTCTAATCCTGGGCACTGAACACATCAGAGATGGCTAAAATAGGTGCCTCGTAACTACTGACTCAAATAGCTCTGTTGTGGCTGCCTAGAGCACAGTGTTGAGAAGGATTCTGAGGTTCAGTCCAAGCATAAAAGGAGCTAAGCACAGTGGTCAATCAGTGATGTCTGCCACGGAGGCTGGGGAGAAGAGGGAGTGTGAAGGCATGCAAAAGCTCCATGAGATGACTTGGGAGGGTGCTACAGGTCTCTGTGAGTCTAGGGATGCCTGTGGTAGAGAGTGAATCCTGTAGAGGAGGCGAAGGGCTGGAAAAGAGTAGCTGGTGGCACCAACAATCCTTGCAGAGTGCAGATGGTGACTCGGAGGCAACGAGTGTGTGCTGCTGGCCAGGAAGTCCTCGGTGACCCGGTGGAGAGACCGCTCCTTCCCTAGGTTGGGCTGGAGCCCACTGGACAATCAGCTGAGAGCCCTGCTCTGCATCTTGCTTCCCGTGTGGCTGTGGTACTCGGCGGCCGAGGCTGGTCTCTGGCTCAGGACTTGAATCAACAAGGCCTGGAGCCCTGGCTGGGCCTGGCCGGGGACCGTCTGCAGCTGCTGGAGGTGAGGCTTCCCCAGAACAGCTGTGGACCCCAGCACAACCCTTCCCACAGCATGATGATAGCCTCACTTTCCCACCTGTGAGGTAGAGGTCATACCCGCCGTCGATTTTTCAGCCGGGACACGTGTAGCTGTGCTTTGCAGAAAGGCAGTGACTGAGGGACTGAGTGGGGGCCACTCACCCTGGGGTAGGGCTGTGCGCACCCAGAGAAAGGGGCGCCTATTCCCAATTTGCACAAAGGTTCCCCGTGAGCCAGTGGCATCTCCGGAGTTTCACGTCACACAGAGCCACTGTCATCATCATTACAATTACTCATGCAGGTAGGCCCAGTAAGAGGGAGTCATTCCCACTCGGCCCCAGGAGAACTGCATGGAAGAGGCAGGATTTGAGCTGGGCCTCACAGGGCCATAACAACCAGTGATTCCATCCACAGCCTGTGTCTGGCGGACTGCCTTCTCCCAGAGGGGCTGTGGTCTGCTCTGTGCTGCTCTGGGCAGCATGACTGTTTTCCTTCCTAGCTCTATTTTTTGGTTCCTGCTGACTCTTCTGTGATATAAATGCAAATGAGACAAGACACACCAACTTCAAAGCCAAGGGAGCCAGCAGCTGAAGTCATCCCCACCGGACCCTGCTGGGCAGGGAAGGTGGGCGAGGTGATGGCCACATCTGTTCATCAGTGGCTGCCCTCCAGGGCTCAGCCAGGTAGGGAGGAGGGGCCCTGAGTCCAACAAGAGGCAGCGGCCACGAAGTAGAGCCCTGGACTAATCCGCAGAAGCTTCTAGCCTGGCTCACAGCAGATTTCTCAGGTTGCGTTTTTAACCACTGGGAACTTAGTTCAGAGCTTTTCCTGTGTGGAGGCCCAGAATATAGAATGGAGGAAGGAGTGACCCAACTGTTCCCCCTGTCCACCGCTTCAGGGCCCTGAAGCACTCCCACCAAACCCAGGGCTCCAGTGGTTTGATGTGACCCAGATGTCTACAGCTCTTCATGACTTTCCCCTCCATCCCCCCCAACACGGCTCCAACCCCACCTCTGGCCACTCTAGCTTCTTCCTGGTCTTGCCCTGGCCCTCACATGTTTTGACACTCTCTGCTTTGTCATCCCAGGATGCCCAGTCTCTCTCCTCTCCTTCCCCCCTCCCTCCCATTCTCCTCATGGAAAACTCCTAGGCATCCTTCAAGACCCCAGTTCCTCTGAGCTTACCTGATCTCTCTCCTCCATGCTGCCCACATACACGGGCAAAGTGGTCCCTTCTTTCTCTTTCTATATTCCATCATCCCTACCATAGAAGTGTTCCTCCCACTGTGTTGAAGTACCCAGTTCTCTGTTTGTCCCCACATGTGTCTGGGCTCCTTCAGAGCCTGGTATCTTTTCATCACTGCATTCCCTGGCTAGGCCTTCAAGGTGCCCCATTGGTGACTGCTTAACACAGACCTGAGACGTCACCAGGGACCTCAGCAAACTGGACTCTGGGTGGGATGTGAACCACTTGAGTGTGTCTGGGGTCCAGCTCAGGGTCCCCCTCATAGTCACATAAAGGGGTTGAGCCTGTATCACCGCTCATCTCCACCTGAAGAGGGAGGCCCAGAGGAGGCAAGGCTGACAGACCCGCCACTCAGAGGTGCCTCATCCCCCATCCCAGGGCCCCTGGGCTCCCTCTATGTTCATGGCATGGCCTTAGAAACATGGGATCCACAGGCCGTGAGCAGCACGAGGCCCTTGGCCTCAACCCCAGTCATTTTCCCCCAGCCCAGCAGTAAATGAGCTTTGGTTCCAGCATTCTGGCGCAAAGGGTCACTTCCTGGGCCAAGGTAGCCATGGCAGCATCGTCTCTCCCTGCCCCACATCCTTCCCCAGCAGTCTTGGACTAGCGAAGTGTCCTCCTAAGCACAGATCTTGTCTAAATTTACCGTTTCAGGCTAAGGAAAGTCTCGTGCTGGGTTTTGAGCGCTGGCCAGCTTTCCAGGAGTCCGGGGCAATCTTGGATCTGCCGCTGACTTGCTAGGGGTTTCAGCAAGGCCCCGAGCCTTCTGTCTCCATTTTCTCAGCTGCAAAAGAAGGAAGTTGATTTTGATGAGAGGTGATCAAAAAAGGATATAGGCAGCTTGGGGATTCCCCAGACATTAGAGTCCTTTTGCCAAACAAAATACTTTGCCTGGAGAAAACCTCTCTGATTGATTTTTTTATGTCAAAACTCTGGGCAAGAGTCTTTGCTTGAGAAAAAAAAATTAAGATTCTCATTGATTAAAAAAAAATCCTAAAAACTACTGGATTTGATTCTATGCATTGAGATACCTGAACAGTTTGCACTGAAACTGTGGTAGGTTCTCAAAGGTTAGGACTGGGTGAATTCAAGGGAAGAGAGCTGCTGTCCGTTTTCCAGCCCATAAACTGTTGTTGTTGTTCTCATGATGCTTATTATCTTTCCCAGGCATGGCTAGAGGTCCTGCCAATCTCCTTAGCAGGGGCTTCAATGCCTCAATGCCTGGAGCAAGGCTTGGCCCCAGGTGGTTAGGGAGACAAAAATGGAGACCCCCGAGGTCCCCCACTTGGTGTGAAGTAGGTGTACCAGGAAGGCCTCTTTCCAACCTATACTTGTCTTCAATGTCGGAATTTCTCTCATGTAAGACTAACTGCTTCGAATATATCATTGTGCAATTTAAACTCTTCTTTTAAACCTCCCTCTTCCTTCTCCAGGGGGTACTGAGATAGTCTGCTGAACTTCTCCCTGGCAGAGGGTCCCGGATGTCTGGGAAGGAGGGAACTGATGCTGGGGAGGAAAGTTGCGGGGTGGGGAGTGGCGGGAATGGGTAGGGGGTGGAAATCCAAATGGGCCCAGGAACCCAAAGTTGGAGCACTGTCCCTTGGGGCCTGCGGTCTGCTGGAGAGATTGCTAAACCTGGTAGAAAAGTTTCTATTTTTCAGCTTAGACTCCTGGTATCCAATCCAGGCCAGTAGCAGAGGCTGTTTGGGTTCTGAAACAGGAAATGGGGAAAGAAGATGGGGGAGCGTCACAGCCCAGGGCTGCGTGAGGACACAGCAGTGCCGGCACGTCCCACACTCCCTGCCACCCTGGGGCCAGGGAAGTACATCCTGTGTGGGCAGTCCTGCCAGCCACTGCAAGTCACCTGGACTCATGCCCAGTTGGGGACATGGGTCTGCGTCACCCTAGCTGTTCTAGCCACCCAAGTCAAACAAATAAGATTTGGGTACTTTAAAGTCAGATTTGGATATCTACCAAACCAGGACTCTGTCTCAGGGAAGAGAGCTGGGATTGGAGACAGAGGCCAAAGGGGCTTTGTGCCTCCTCTGCAATGTTCTATTTTGTTTTTTTTATTTTTTCAAGGAAAATGTATTCATGGACTACTTGGGTAATAATAATAACGTGTATTATTTTTTTAAAGACCAAACCTAAAAAACTTACTGTAAAAATATCAATTGTCCTACAAGAGATGTTCCTTTCCAGAGCTGTGGGTGGGGATTGCTTGGCTCAGACAGTGCTCCTGACTTGCCAGATGGTTTGGAATCAGACCTGGCTCCTTGGGCCTCAGTTTCTCCATCTGTATGAGGGGGAGGTGGACCCGATAGTCTCCAAGGTTGTTCAGCCCTGACATCAGGTAACAAGAAGCTTTGCTGGGTGGCTGGGTTGCGCAGGGCCTCCTCTGATCTGAGAGAGTTCACTTCAGAAGCAGAAGCTTGGGCCATCGTTTGGGAGTGGTCCCAGGTCTGTGGGGTGACAGCAGAGCAGCCCTGGGGCTCTGTGGACAGGTGAGCTGAGCTGCCTTCCTGGGGAGAGTTATGCCAGGCCCCAGAAAGCCTTCGGAGTCCCCAGGCCTCAGGACAGTCAGACCAAATGCTGGCATCACGGCAGGGTTAGTCATGTGTCTCTCTGAGTTTGGGATTGAACAGCCGTGACCTGAGTGTGTCATTAAGACAGAGATGGTCTGGTTAGGGACGTTGGCCCAGTGACCCTACCCCCGGCACCAATCACTATGACAACAGCTCAATAGGGTCCCAAGGGCCTAAGAATCCTGCTTCTACTGAGACCGAAGTTGGCTGAGGTCAGACAAAGAGGGATTAATAGAGCCCTGTTCTCATTAAGCCACAAAGCGCCATTATTACCAGTTGCAACATCCCCACCGAGAGATGCATCATGCTTTCAAGTCACAGAGAGCCCAGTACACTAAAGAGAATGGTTCCAGCGCCAGCCTCAAAGTCACCCTGAGAGCAGAATCAGAGGAGGAAGAGAAAAACTAGAAACAAGCCAAGTGTCCAACAGATGGTTACATAAAGCATGGGACAGCCGAACGACAGCACAGATTGCAGTCATTCAAATGACGATGTCCATTATATTTATTACATTAAAGTCCTCATGATTGACAGAAACAAGGTCACAAAACTGTCAATAAGATGCCATTTTTGTAAAAAAAAAAAATATATATATATATATATGTATGTACCCAGTAAAAATATAGAAGAAAATATTTCAAAACGTTAGCAGTGATTATCTTTGAAAAGTGGGATCATGTGTAATTTTCTTTCTTTTGTTTTATCTGCATTTTCTCTGAGGAACATATAGTTCTCTTGTACTTCTAAAAACTTTATTTTCTTAAAAATTGGTTCAGAGAATTAGAGGGTGTTCATTCCTTCCCTCTGTAATCAAACTTCAGTTAATAAAACTCATGAGGGGGCTTTGTTTTGGAGAATCAAGTTTTCTTGATAACTAATATTTTATTAATTCAAGAACAAATATTTAAAAAAAATGTTTACATCAACCAGTATATAAGAAAGTTATTCTAAACAACACCATATTCTCATGCCTTCTTACAACAGAGTACAATGAAAAGAATTTATCATTAACTTCATCATTGTAAAGGGTCCAAATTCTAACTTATTTTATAATAGGCTGATCTTCAGGGCTGTTGGGTGAGCGGAAGTATTTGTGCCTACATTAAATGGCCTCAGATTACTCAGTTTATTGTGTATTTAGATTTGCTTTTTATAATTTTTCAATGTCTTCCACTGCTGATGAATTGGCAGTCTCAGTATCCCACCTGTGGCAACTCTTTTACACTGTTTTTAATTTGGGGCTTCTAATCTACTGTCATCTTGATAAAAACACATATATTTGTTAGAAGTGTGAGTTAACTAAGAGAACATAGATCTGAGTGAGGGCTTCACAGGTGGAGGCATTGACAAGCTGAGATCCAGAGTCGGGAGGGGTTCAAAATTAATGGCTCTTGTAGGCTGGGGTTATATCACGTAATATCACGTAAGTCGTGTTAAAGACTTTGAACTTTATTCCGAGGGCCATTGGGAGCTATTGAAGGATTTCAAGAAGGGAAGGGAAGTGCTCATATTCGTGTTTTTAAAAGATTACTGCAACAGGGACAATTTCATGTGTGGCGGAACTGTTGTCTGGAAGAGATGTGGATCTGGAAACAGAAAGGGAAGGAAATTGGGCTGTGAAGAGATAGTTTATTGGGGATTTTATACATGTGCTCTCTTCTAGTTGATAACCCAAACATATTCTCCCTTCAAAAGAAGCCATAGGAGAAATTTGTTTCCAGACTCTGTGCCAGGAAAAGTAATGCTTCCCCTAAGATACAGATATATTTTTATCTCATGGGCCTGTGAATCTTATAAATAATTGCATTTTCCTCTTTGCTTTGGTCACTAGGAGGCTCTACATATGTAATTCTACACACTGGCTTTTACCCTTGGCTTCATTTCTGATACATATTTTCCTTTTGCCTAGAATTTTTTATTTATGGTATCCTTTTGTATTATTTGAATTTTCATAGGTGGCATCAAATTGCTTTTGGAATGAAGTGGAGTATAATAAAAGAATTATTTAAAAGTCTGAGCTTGAAAAAATATGAAAAGAATCAATATCTCTTGCTATTTTGGTATGGCCATATTTCTCTATGTTAAATATTGCTTTAAAAAGCTGGGAAGTCCATGACACCAAAAGTATAAACTGCCAAAGAAAAACTAGATAAGTTGGATTTCATAAAACCTTAAAACTGTTATGCTTCAAAGGACACAATGAAAGAAGAGAAAAGATAGCCCACCAAATGAAAGAAAATATTTGCAACTCATTAGCAAGGGACTTGTATCTAGAATATATAAAGAACTCTTAGGACTCAATAATAAAAAATATAAAATCCAATAAAAATGGGCAAAAGGTCTGAATAGACATTTATTGAAAGAAGATATAAAATGGCCAATAAGCACAAGAAAAGATGCTTGGTATCATTAGTTATCAGGGAAATACAAGACAAAACTATAATGAGATATCACTTCATATTCATGAGGATGGCTATAGTCAAAAAGACAGATATTAACAAGTTTTGGGGAGGCTGTGGAGAAAGCAGAACCTTCATACACGGCTGGCAAGATTGTGAAATGGCGCATCTACTTTGGAAAACAGACTGGCAGTTTTTCAAGAAGTTAAACATAGAATTCCCATATGATCCAGCAATTCTACTCCTAGGTATACACCCAAGAAAAATAAAAGCATGTCTGTACAAAAACTTGTACATGAATCTTCATAGAAACATTATTCAGAATAGCCAAAAGGTAGAAACAACCCAAAAGTCCATTAACTGATGAAGAGATGAACTGTGATATAACCATACAATGGAATACTGTTTGGCCATTAAAAGGAATGAAGTAGCATGATACATGCTACAACACAGATGAGTTCAGAAAACATTATGCTAGTGGGAAGAAGCAAGCAATAAAAAGCCATATATTTGTATTCCACTGATATTAAATGCCCAGAATGGGCAAATATAGACAGAAAATAGCTTAATGATTGCTTAGGGCTGGAGGGGCTGTGGGGATTGGACTGTGATAGCTAAGGGCTATGGGGTTTCTTAGGTGCTGAAAATGTTATGAAATAGATTGTGGAGGTGGTTGAGCCACTCTGTGAATGTAATGAAAACCACTCAACTGTACACTTTAAATGGGTGAATTAGGCAGCGTGTGAATTATTTCTCAATAAAGCTGTTTAAAAAAAACTGCGGAGTCGCCGTGCTTGGTCCACTCAGTAGACTGAGTTAGTTAACGGGAACCCAGGTCTACGTGGCAGCACAGAGATGGGTTCAAACCCCAGCTCAGCCACTTCCCAGCCATGCAACCTCCTCAGACAAATAGCCTCGTCTCCCTAAAATGGAGACAGTGGCATGTGATGCGCGGTGGGCTTGTGCTGGGTGGAAGGGTGCTGGCAACTCAGTAGTAACTGAATATATTGCTCCCCAGAGGGCCCTCCAAGGCCCCCGGCCTCAGAAGGTGCTAAACTTCCTAAATGAGTGGGACTTGCAGTCTCTTCATGACAATTGACTGCCATTGGCTTTGCTGATGTTTAGATGTTTAAATAATTCACCAGACTTTACAGGTCCGAGAAACTCAGGGAGCATGTTGGAGGGCAGGAGTGTAGCTGGGGCTGGCCCAGAGTGGGACTGGGTCTTGTTGCCTCGGGGATGGCCTGAGAGGAGCTGTCACTGGTACCCCCAGTGGTCATGTAACGGCTTGACTCTCAGCTGAGGAATCAATAGCTTTTCAGTCTATACCTTGCACCCTGCTTCTCTCAGCTTGTGTACAAGCCACGCTACTTTTAAACAATCCCCAGAGACAGCCCTGGATCTGCAGTTCTTAGTCATAAAATCACAGAAAGTCAGTTCCAGGCCCCCTCATGTTCAAGACACGGAGACTGAGGCACAGAGACGTGCAGGCCGGGCTGGAGGGCCTCTTCATCTCCATTCTCTGGAGGATTCAGAAGCATTTATTGAGCCCCTCCAGTGTGCTACACTCTGCGCCACGGTTCACGTGCATCCCCTCACTTAATCCCAGCAACACACTTAGGAGGTAGATATTATTTCTCCCTTTTACAGATGAGAACACAGGGAGTAAGGTCAAGGTCACGCAGAGAGTAAGCAAACTGGATTCAAACCCAGTTTGTCTGATGCCAAAGCCCACGCTCGTTCTCCTGGAATGAGTCCCTCAATTTCTCCACTTCAGAAGCAGAGCAGGTCACAGAGAACAGGGGTCTCCTCCACCCCATCCCCTAAGAGGGACTCTGCTCCCAGACTCCGGATTGTCAGGACATTCTTGGGCGCCGCCTGGTTGTGCTGCCTGCTCTCCTGCCCCCCTCACTTTTGCTCATTTCCGTCTCCAAATGCTGGATTCTCTGCAGCTCAGCCGCCTCCGGTTTGACCCTCTCTAAACATGAGCTTGGGAGCTTCTACTTAAACTCCTGTGGGAGAAAAGGAGAAAGAATTAGGGATGCTCCCAGTCGTAAGCCTTGAGTCTATCTCTCAGGATGCGTTTTGTTGCCAAAGAAAATGAAACAGATGTCTTGGCAATAGTTTCAAATGTTTCCTGCCAAACCAGGGGAGAGCTTGTCTTCAGTTTAGATGCAGCCATGAAAGAGAAGTCGCAGCCCTTATCATTCCCAGGAAACATGCAAACACACACGGGCTTCTTCAACCTGGGAGGCCTGCACTCCCAGCAGCCTCTCTCAACCCGATTCAGCATCAGCTGTGCAAGCATGCTGCCTTCCATCCTCCACTGCCCCCCAGGTTTCACATCAGCCCCTGTTCCCCATCATCTGGTGACTCCTGGGCCTCTTGGCGTGGCAGGGCAAGGCCACCTTCCTTGCTGGGCTTGTTCCCCATCATGTCCTAGATACACTTGTGCGTGTGTGTGTGTGTGTTGTAAAATACACACGATGTAAAATTTACCATTTTAAAGTGTACAATTCTGTGGCATTTCATACATTCACAATGTTGTGTAATCATTACCAGCATCTACTTTCAGAAGGTTTCATCACCCTGAAAGGAAAGCCCATACTCATTAAGTAGTGATTCTCTATTACCCCTGTCCCCAGCCCCTGGCGGCCTCAAATCTGCTTTCTGTCTCTTTGAATTTTCCTGTTCTGGGTATAGAACATAAATGGTACCATATAACATGTGGTCTTTTGTGTCTAGTTTCTTCTGCTCAGCTTAATGTTTTCAAGGGTCTTCCATCCTGGAGCATGTATCAGTATTTCATGTGCTGAGACTTTATGGCTGAATAATATTCCATTGTGTGGATATACACACAGTGTATATTTTGGTTTTCATTCAACAGTTGATGGACACTTGGGTTGTTTTCTATCTTTTAGCTATTGTGAGTGGTGCCACTCTGAACATGCTTGTACAAGTTTTGTTTGAAAATCTGTTTTCAATATGGGGGGCGTATACCTAGGAGTAGAATTGCTGGATCTTAGGCTAATTCTACGTTTTAACTTCTTAGAACAACCAAACTTTTTTTTGACAGCAGGGCGCCATTTTACATTCCCACCAACGGTTTATGATGGTTCAAATTTCTCCATATCTTCATCAACACTTGTTATATTCCAATTTTTAAAAAAATTATAGCCATACTAGTGCGTATGAAATGGTACGTCATTGTGGTTCTGCTTTGCATTTTCCGGCTGGCTAATGACGTGGAACATATTTTCAGGCACTTGGCCATTGGTACATCTTTTTTGGAGAAATGCTTATTGAAGTCCTTTGTGAGTTTTAAAATGGAGTTATTTTATTTTTGAGTTGTAAACGTTCTATATATAACCTGGATACTAGACCATTATCAGATAGATAGTTGGCAAATACTTTCTACCATTCTCTGAGTTGACTTTTTACTCTTTTTTTTTTTTTTTGCGGTACGCGGGCCTCTCACTGTTGTGACCTCTCCTGTTGGGGACGCGCAGGCTCAGCGGCCATGGCTCACGGGCCCAGCAGCTCCGCGGCATGTGGGATCTTCCCGGACCGGGACACGAAGCCGTGTCCCTTGCATCGGCAGGCGGACTCTCAACCACTGCGCCACCAGGGAAGCCTGACTTTTTACTCTCTTGATGGTATCCTTTGAAGCACAAATGTTTTAAATTTTGATGAAGTTCAATTTATTTTTTCTTTTGCTGCTTGTGCTTTTGGTGGCATATCTAAGAATCCATGACCAAATCCAAGGTCATGAAGATCAATCCCTACATTTTTTTCCAAGAGTTTTACAGATTTAGCTCTTATATTTAGGATTTTGATCCATTTTGAGTTAATTTTTGTACATGGTGTGAGGTAGGGTCCAACATCATGCATTTGCATGTGGATAGCCTCTCTGGCACCATTTGTTGAAAGGACTGTTCTTTCTAAATTGAATGGTCTTGGCACCCTTATCAAAAACCAAATGACCATAGATATATGGGTTTATTTCTTGTCTCTCAGTCCATTCCATTGATCTATATGTCTATTTTTGTCCCAGTACCATACTATTTTGATTATTGTAGCTTTGCAGTAAGTTTTGAAATCAGGGAGTGTGAGTCCTCCAACGTTGTTCTTATTTTTCAAAATTGCATTAGCTATTCAGGGTCCCTTGGAATTCCATATGAATTTTAGGGTTAGTGTTTCCATTTTTATAAAAACAATCATTGAATCTGTAAACCAATTTGGTGAGTATTACCGTCTTAACAATATTGTCTTCTAATCCATGGACATGGAATGTTTTTCTGTTTATTATTTCCATCTTCTTTTATTTTTTTCAGCAATGTCTTATAGTTTTTGTGTACAAGTCTTGCACTTCCTTGGTTAAATTTATTTCTAAGTATTTTATTGTTTTCAATGTTATCATCTATGGAATTACTTTCTTAATTTCCTTTTCAGATTGTATATAGAAATACAACTGATTTTTGTATGTTAATCTTTTATCTTTCAACTTTGCTGAATTCATTTTCTAGCTATGATAGTTTTTTTGGTGGATTCTTTAGGCTATTTTATATATAAGATCATGTCATCTGCAAATATAGTTTTACTGCTTCTTTTCCAATTTGGATTTGCTTTATTTCTTTTTCTTGCCTAATTGTTCTGGCTAGAACTTCCAGGACAAGGCTGAAAAGAAGTAGTGCAAGTGAGCATCCTGTCTTGTTCCTGACTTAGCGGGAAGCTTTCAGTCTTTCACCAAGTGCTCTCTTGACTCTCATTGGCTCATCTGCCCACTCTGTTCAGGGTGTCTGACTCCTTGCCCTCACCCACTCTGCTGCCCCAAGGGAAACCACTCTTCAGCCTTTGTCACATCCTCCAGTTCCCACCTCTGCCCTCTGCAATACAGTGAATTTCCCCATCCTTCAAATCAAGAGTTTTTTGAGGAGTTCTCTGAATCTCACCCATGTGGCCCCAAATAGTCAATGTCTCTCCTCCTTGGCCTTCTCCCTCAGTCCTGACCACGAAGGAGACAGGAATAAACCTCATAAATGCTGGGGTCTTGAAAAGCACCTGTTTTCCAAGAGCCTGAGAGGTCGGGCTTGCTGAAAAGAGCTATGTCTGGGCCTGCCTTGCCACAGGAAAAACAGATCACCAATTTCTGCTGGCCCAATTGGCAGGAGCCCAGAGGAACCGATTGCCATCCAAGAGGCACAGGTGTTCCAGGGCACCTGTTCCATAGCAGGTAGAGCCTGCCAACTTGGCATGGAAACCCTTGTTTGTGGGTTGGACCCTTTGCTCTCTTAGCTGAAGGGGAAACCTGTCAGTGCCCACCCTGATGCCCATGCCCGTGAGGCCAAGCACCTCTGTAAAGACAATAGCTTGAGCCACAAAAAAGCATGCTTGGAACATAAATCCAGAGACAGAAACCAGGCAAGCCCAGGATCATGAGCTCCTTTGGCTAAGGTGAGGTCATATCCTCATGGGAGCTCTCAGCCTCTCTGAGACCAGGCTAGAGGCTGCTGGGGACCCTCAACCACAACTGACATTGAACAATTCCCAGGAGAACTGCACAAAACCATCGTGACAGTGGGCGTTTTACAATCCCCCCTCAGGGTGAAGTGCATCCAGAGTAAATAGGGATACAGAATTCTGAAAAACATAATTAATACTTTCAAAATTATATATATATATACATATATACATATATACATATATATATATATATGTTCCACAAATAGAATAAATACTTTAAAATATCTGTTGAACATTTAAAATTTGGTTATATCCTAGATGCCAAGGAAGATTTTTAAATTACAGAAATAGCAGTCATTTAGATTCTCATTCTCAGATCATAATGCAATAAGACTAGAAATGAATTACAAAGAGATTGGAAACTTGGAAACAAGTTTCTAAAACTTGGAAACAAAAGCACAAACATACCAACACTACTAGTATGTAAAATAGTTTTTCAGTTTCAAACAGGAACTAAAACTACAAATTTAACTTCTTGAAAATTAACTAAAATGAGAACATTATGTGATAAAATCTATGGGAGGGGGCCAAAACTCTTCTAGAGGAAATTCTGTAGCTTAAGTGTTTTTAAAATTAACAACTAAAAGGAAAATAAAATGTGATTTAAAAAAACTGAAAGGAGAAATGGATAAAGTTAAAATAGAAATGAATGAATTAGATGGAAAAAATAGTAAAATAGATCTTTAAAACCCAAAACTGGTTCTTTGAAAAGATGAAGAGGATAAATTTCTGATGAATATAACCAATTAAAAAAAGAGAGAGAAAAACCCTAGAAATGAAAATTAGACTATAACCACAAACATGTTGATAACTTTTAAAGTTATAAGAGAGTATGTTATGTATTTGAAATCTGGATGGAGTAGACAATTTTCTAGAAAAATATAAAGGATCAAAACTAATTTGAGGGGGCAGAGTCAAGATGGCAGTGTGGGAAGACATGGAGTTAGCGTCTCCCCACAAGTAGGGCACCTGCTGGACACTGATGGGGAACCCCAACGCCCAAGTAGACGGGAAGAACCCCCAAGCAAACTGGTAAGACGTCGGGGGACTGAGTGGGGAGGAGGAGTGGAGGCTGGACAAGACCAGCACCCTTGAGGTGTGGCTGAGAGGGGGAGGGGTTCCCACACCTGGAGGGACCCTCGTGGTCTTGGATCAGGGGTGAGCTTGCCCAGCGATTCCCCTGCCCATTCAGCCAAGGAAGTCTGCCCTGCTCTCCAGCCTAGGCCCTCAGAGGTCCCCTCTGGGCTGGGTTGGTCCTGGGGGCATAGGAGGGAGGCCAGGAGAGGCAGGCGGGAGGAGTCCTCCAGGATGGGAGGAGCAGGAGAGGAGTGGAGGGGGTTTGCCACATCCACTAAGGCCTAGGGAGCCTGCTGGGCACCCAGGTGGGGTCCCCCACCCTCTGAGACCAGGAGGAACGCCTGGGCCCCTGCTGTTCTGTTGAGCCTAAGCCCCACCCTGCAACACCCCCCTCCCAGGGCCTTTTCCAGCCCTGTGTGTTCTAAGTACAGGCCCCCACTCAGCTCGCCACCCAAACCTCGCCCCTGCTTAGGCCTCGCCCTCCACAGCCAAGGCCTTTTCCACTTTTTTTTTCCTCCTCTTTTTTACTATTGTGGTTCCGTTTCACCTTCTGGTTGTTATTTCATCAATATTTTTATTTTTATATATATTTTAACATATCTGTCAGTTTCCTAGTCTAATTTTATTTTTTTACTTTGTTATTTTTCTCCTTTTTTTTTTTATTGGCCAACGTGGCTTGTGGGATCTTGGTTCATGAGCCGGTGGTGGGGCCAAAGCTCCTGCGGTGGGAGCTCCAAGTCGGAACCAGTGGACTAACAGATCCTCAGACCCCAGGGAATATTCATCGGAGTGAGGTCTCCTGGAGGTCTTCATCTCAGCACCAACCAAAAGATACAGACTGGCTGAATGGATACAAAAACAAGACCCATATATATGCTATCTACAAGAGACCCACTTAAGACCTAGGGACACATACAGACTGAAAGTGAAGGGATGGAAAAAGATATTCCATGGAAATGGAAATCAGAAGAAAGCTGGAGCAATACTCATATCAGATAAAATAGACTTTAAAATAAATACTGCTACAAGAGATAAGGAAGGGCACTACATAATGATCAAGGGATCAATCCAAGAAGATGTAACAATTATAAATGTTTATACACCCAACATAGGAGCACCTCAATACATAAAATCATAAAGATCAGAGCAGAAATAAATGAAATAGAAACAAAGAAAACAATAGCAAAGACCAATAAAGCTAAAAGCTGGTTCTTTGAGAAGATAAACAAAATTGATAAACCCTTAGCCAGACTCATCAAGAAAAAAAGGGAGAGGACGCAAATCAATAAAATTAGAAATGAAAAAAGAGAAATCACAACTGACGCAGCACAAATACAAAGGATCATCAGAGACTACTACAAACAACTATATGCCGATAAAATGGACAACCACAAAGAAATGGACAAATTCTTGGAAAGGTACAATTTTCCAAGACTGAACCAGGAAGAATTAGAAAATATAAACAGACCTATCACAAGTAATGAAATTGAAACTGTAATTAAAAATTTACCAATAAACAAAAGTCCAGGACCAGATGGCGAATTCTGTGAAACATTTAGAGAAGAGCTAACGCCCATCCTTCGCAAACTCTTCCAAAAAATTGCAGAGGGAGGAACACTTCCAATTTCATTCTACAAAGCCACTATCACCCTGATACCAAAGCCAGAAAAAGATATCACAAAAAAAGAAAATTATAGACCAGTATCACTGATAAACATAGATGCAAAAATCCTGAACAAAATACTAGCAAACAGAATTCAACAACATATTAAAAGGATTATACACCATGATCAAGTGGGATTTACCCCAGGGATGCTAGGATTCTTGAATGCACAAATCAATCAATGTGATACACCATATTAACAAATTAATGAATAAAAACCATATGATCATCTCAATAGATGCTGAAAAAGCTTTTGACAAAATTCAACACCCATTTATAATAAAAACTCTCCAAAAAATGGGCATAGAGGGAACCTATTTCAACATAATAAAGGTCTTATATGACAAACCCACAGCAAACATCATACTCAATCGTGCAAAACTGAAAGCATTTCCACTAAGATCAGGAATATGACAAGGATGTCCACTCTTGCCACTCTTATTGAACATAGTTTTGGAAGTCCACAGCAATCAGAGAAGAAAAAGAAATAAAAGGAATTCAAATTGGAAAAGAAGAAGTGAAACTGTCACTGTTTGCAGATGACATGATACTATACATAGAAAATCCTAAGGAAGCCACCAGAAAACTACTAGAACTAATCAGTGAATTTGGTAAGGTTGCAGGATACAAAATTAATGCACAGAGATCTTTGGTATTCCTATACACTAGCAACGAAAAATCAGAAAGAGAAATTAGGGAAACAATCCCATTTACCATCGCAACATAAAGAATAAAATACCTAGGAATAAACCTACCTAAGGAGGCAAAAGACTTGTACTCAGAAAACTATAAAACACTGATGAAAGAAATCAAAGATGACATAAACAGATGGAGAAATATACCATGTTCTTGGAGTGGAAGAATCAATGTTGTGAAAATGAATATACTACCCAAAGCAATCTACAGATTCACTGCAATCCCTATCAAACTACCAGTGACATTCTTCACAGAATTAGAACAAAAAATTTTGCAATTCATATGGAAACACAAAAGACCCTGAATAGCCAAAGTAATCTTGAGAAAGAAAAATGGAGCTGGAGCAATCAGGCTCCCTGACTTCAAATTATACTACAAAGCTACAGCAATCAAGACAGTATGGTACTGGCACAAAAACAGAAATATAGATCAATGGTACAGGATAGAAAGCCCAGAGATAATCCACGCACATATGATCACCTAATTTACAACAAAGGAGGCAAGAACATACAGTGGGGAAAAGACAGCCTCTTCAGTAAGTGGTGCTGGGAAAACTGGACACCTACATGTAAAAGAATGAAGTTAGAACAATCCCTAACACCATACACAAAAATAAAGTCAAAATGGATTAGAGACCTAAATGTAAGACTAGACACTATAAAACTCTTAGAGGAAAACATAGGAAAAACATTCTTTGACATAAACCACAGCAAGATCTTTTTTGCCCCACCTCCTAGAGTAATGGAAATAAAAACAAAAATAAACAAATGGGACTTAATGAAACTTCAAAGTTTTTGCACAGCAAAGGAAACCATAAACAAGACGAAAAGACAACCCTCAGAATGGGTGAAAATATTTGCAAATGAAACAATGGACTAAGGATTAATCTCCAAAATATACAAACAGCTCATGGAGCTCAACATCAAAAAGACAAAGAATCCAATTAAAAAATGGGCAGAAGACCTAAATAGACAATTCACCAGAGAAGACATATGGATGGCCAAGAGGCACAGGAAAAGATGCTCAACATCACTAATTATTAGAGAAATGCAAATCAAAATTACAATGAGGCCTTTCTTACCTCACACCGGTCAGAATGGCCATTATCAAAAAAATCTAGAAACATTAAATGCTGGAAAGGGTGTGGTGAAAAGGGAATCCTCCTGCACTGTTGGTGGGAATGTGAATTGGTACAGCCACTATGGAGAACAGTATGGAGGTTCCTTAAAAAACTAAAAATAGAACTACCATATGACCCAGCAATCCCACTACTGGGCATATACCCTGAGAAAATCATAATTCAAAAACAGTCATGTACCACAATGTTCTTTGCAGCACTATTTACAATAGCCAGGACATGGAAGCAACCTAAGCGTCCATTGACAGATGTATGGATAAAGAAGATGTGGCACGTATACACAATGGAATATTACTCAGCCATAAAAAGAAAGGAAGTTGAGTTATTTGTAGTGAGGTGGATGGACCTAGAGTCTGTCATACAGAGTGAAGTAAGTCAGAAAGAGAAAAACACATACCATATGCTAACACCTATATATGGAATCTAAAAACAAAAAAAAGGTACTGATGAACCTAGTGGCAGGGCAGGAATAAAGACGCAGACATAGAGAATGGACTTGAGGACACGGGGAGGGGGAAGGGTAAGCTGGGACGAAGTGAGAGAGTGGCATGGACATATATACACTACCAACCGATAGCTGCACAGGGAGATCAGCTCGGGGCTTTGCGATGACCTAGAGGGGTGGGATAGGGAGGGTGGGAGGGAGGCTCAAGAGGGAGGGGATATGGGGATATATGTATGCCTATGGCTGATTCACTTTGTTCTACAACAGAAACTAACACAGTATTGTGAAGCAATTATACTCCAATAAAGATCTATTAAAACATAATTAACTTAAAAAAATTACAAAAACCTGTGCAGATGAATATTCATAGAAGAAACAGAAATAATTATCAATGAGCTAAGTCCCTCCAAAGACCAGGCCCAGGAAGGATTACCTTTGAGTGGCAGGTGAAGATGAAGCCCCCGAGGGGGAGGAGGGGGAGGGGCAGGCTGGGGGAGGTGGCTGGAGAGCTTGTCTCCCAGCTCTGTCTTTATTATGGTTGGTCTGCTATCCTGTTCTCCACATGAGCCTGGAGCCCCAGTTCTTGGATTCAGGCTCTGCGATCCCTCCTCTTCCCTCCCTAAACTTGGAACCCTTGAACCTCAGGTTGAAGGGGGTCCTCCTCAAGCCCAGCCCAAAGGCACCAATGTCAAGAAAAAAGTTACTTCAAGAATAGGGAGGTGAATCAGCAGGACTGCTTCTCATTTATTAGCACTAATAACGCTTTAGGCTTAGATTAAGAAGAAATGAGGTGCCGTGTGTAAAGCTCCTAGCAGGTAACCATGCAGGGTGTCTATTCTCATGTCACCATGGGACAACACAGAACAACTCCCCCATCTCTGATCAAAGCCTGCAGCCGGATGAGCCCCTGCCCCACACCAGGATCCCGATCTGCTGCTCTAACAGGGCTGCGTGAGCAGTCTTCCGCTCTCTAGCCCCTGAGAACCCTGCAACAGCACTTCCTTATTCCCAGTAAGCAAGGATCTGTGCACTTTCCAATCCAAAGGGAGAGCTGATGGACAGCTTTGGCAGCACTGAGACTTCAAAGCTGCTCCAGGGGTCCAGGTGGACCATTGGGTCTCCTCCCAGGAAGGCTCATTCTCTTCAGAGCCCTTGTATCCCAAGCCCCTGGAGCTTGATGAGGCCTTTGGGAGCAACCTGGGTGTGTTTTCCTGATCCTGAGGCCCTCAGCCTCGTTCCACGAGGGAAGGGAAGAGGGAATCCATGGATCTGTGGAGGCCATCTCACCTACCCCCAAAAGGTACCACCTTGCAATAAGTCCTCTGCATCTGCCTGCCCAGGACAGCACAGGGCAACTACAGGAAAGAAAAAGGAAAGTTGGAAATCATGCAGTGGAGGTGAGAGAAGTTTTCAATGAACCAAGGCCAGTCAATGCCTGGGGTTTCCAGGACTTGAGGATTTGGACCTTTCATTTCCCCAGAGGACTCGGGGGCAGGTCCTCCGTTTCATCAGGTGCCCCCTGCTCCTTCCCTCCGTTTTGCCCATCTGCTGGACCAGAAACTCCTTCCACCACCAAATGTTTACTGAGCCCCAGCTGGAGCCCAGGGCACCTGAAGGCTATGCAGGGAGCTCACTGAAAATAGGGCATGGTCTGGTGAAGCAGGGCTGGCCTCCTGGTGTGCTGAGTATCTTCTGGGCTAAGGAACTTCCTCACTGTGGCTCCTTTTTAAAAAACAGATTTTATGTTTATATGTTATAAAAGCAGCGAAGAGTAAAATTGAACAGAGAATGCAGAGTCCCATGTACCTGCTGTCCGCGAACACTCCCAGCTTCCCCCACGATCAACATCCTCCACCAGAAAGTGCATTTGTTAAAACGGATGAACCTACACTGATACATCATTGTTATCCAAAGTCCACAGTTTACATCAGGGTTCACTCTTGGTGTTGCACATTCCATGGGTTTGGACAAATGTATGATGACGTGTATCCACATTATAGAATCATACACAGTATTTTTACTTCCCTAAAAATCTTCTCTGCTCCACTTACTCATCCCCTACCTCCCAGCCCCTGGCAACCAGTGATCCTTTTACTGTCTCTGTAGTTTTACCTTTTCCAGAATTTCATAAAGTTAGTATCATTGAGTAAGCCATCTTTTCAGGCTGGCTTCCTTTACTTAGCAATATGCATTTAAGGGCATGTTATGTTTTTTTTTCGTGGCTTGATAGCTCATATATTTTTAGTACTGAATAATATTCCATTGTCTGGATGTACCATTGTTTATTCATCCATTCATATACTGAGGGACATCTTGGTTGCTTCCCAGTTTTGGAAACTATGAATAAAGCTGCTATAAACACCTCTGTGCAGGTTTTTGTGTGGATGTAAGTTTTCAACTTATTTTGGTAAATATTAAGGAGCATGATTGCTGAATTGAATGGTAGAAGTATATTTACTTTTGTATTGTGGTTCCTTTTTCAACAGCTTTATTTAGGTAGAATTTACAATAAAATCTCCCCATTTTAAGGGTACAGTTCAATGAGTTTTTTTTTTATAGTCATACTCAAATTTTAGACTATTTCTGTCACCTCAGAAAGTCTCCTCATGACTCCTTGGCGTCATTCTTCCCTCTCCCCTACCCAGCCCCAGCCCCTGGCAACCGTTGATCTGCTGTAGTTTTGCCTTTGCTAGAATTTCATATGAATGGACTCATACAGTATGTAGTAACCATGTTTTGAGATCCGTCTGTGTCATTATATCTACTCGTAGTCTCCTCCCCATTTGCTGAGCACTGTTGCACTGTATGGATGTAACTGCTGGTCTATCCGTTGCCTAGTTGATGGCTATTTGGGTTGTTTCCTTTGGCTGGGGGTGAGGGCTGTTTTGAATAACGCTGCTATGAACATTTGTGTATAAGCCTTTGTGGGCGTGGCTTCTTTTCAAAGCGGGTGCTGGACACCCTCTGCCCCACTGCGGCCCGGAGTGAACAGGGGATGATGAGAAGTTGGAGTAGGCCCAAGGCGAAAAGAGGAAGGGGCACGAGTGCTGAGACACCTCAGTCAGTCCAGTCAGGCCACAAGGCTGCCAGAAAACTCTCCTTGACCTTCCCTTCCCAGCTCCGCCCCGCCAGTTGCTCTGAACAAAAGGTCAGGGGCCGGGAGACGGAAGCCAGTGGTGTTTATTTCCTTGTCTCCATGGTGCTGGGAGAGCTGCACCAGGTCTGGAGTGTGGGGGGCTGCTGGGATGAGCTCCCTGGGGCCATGGTCCCACTGGTGTTATTAGGAATATTCATCAGAATGACATCTTTTTCAGCAGCTCGTTTCCGGCCATTTCCATCTTCCTTAACCTTCCATGGCCCATCCAGATCTAGGACCCTGGTCACCTCCCTGGGGCCCCAGACACCAGGCCCCTCAGCGCCAGGGCCCTTTAGTGGGTCTCCGATGGTTTTGCATGTGTCATCTCTCGTGATCCCCACCCCGTGAGGCAGCAGGAGCAGGCTGTGTTCGCTCTCTCTGCACACCTCCGCTCAGAGAGGCCGAGAGGTTGACATAGAGTGACCCACCCTCACACATGAGCCCCCCGGCGGCTTCCCTTTCTACCCAAAGGTCTGGTTCTCAGTCTTAGATCAAGAGAGGAATCCTAGAATTCCTTACAGCACATTAAACAACTAACAACTCAATGGAATTTTGATTATTCACGTATAAGGTGTACCAGGTACTGATCAAAGAACTTTACAAATATTAATTTTCTCCCTATAACTACCCTAATGAAGCAGGTACAATTATTACCCTCATTTTATAGGTGAGGAAACTGAGGCACAGAGAGAGTAAGTAACTGGCCTGGAGCCACACAGCGAGGAGGCTGGAGAGCCAGGGGTTGGCCCACCCTTCCAGCCGCTGCCCTCTGCTGCCCAAGGATTTTTTATTTGTTTGTTTCATTTTCCAGTCATTAATTTTCTTAACAGTTTTACTGGGGTAGAGTTTAATGGTATAATTTAAAATTCACCCACGTAAAGTGTACAATTAAGTGATTTCAGTAAATATACAGAATTGTGCAACTATTACAACAAACCAATTTTAGAACAGTTCCCCATCCCCTCCCCAGCCCAAAAAAAGATCCTTTGTGTCCATTGGCCACTGTTTCAACCTCCAACCGAAGGCAACTGCTAATCTACTTTCTGTCTCTGTAGATTTGTCTTCTGGAAATTTCATATGAATAGAATTATGCAATATGTGGTCTTCTGAGTCTGGCTTCTTTCACTCAGTGTAATGTTTTTGAGGTTGACCCATGTTGTAGCATGTGTCAGCACGTCGTCCCTTTTCGTTGCTGTATAATATTCCATTGTGTGCCTATTCCGCATTTTATTTATCCAGTCACTAGCTGATGGACTTTGTGGGTGTTTCCACTTTTTGGCCACGGCGAATAAAGCTGCTGTATTTGTGTACACGTTTTTGTGTGGACATGTTTCCCTTTCTCTTTGGGTACATTCCTAGGGGGGGAGATGCTGGGTTGTATTGTAAATCTATGTTCAGCTTTTTTAAAAACTGCCAAACCTTTTACGCAAGGTGCTGCAGCGTTTTCCATTCCCATGTCTGTGGCTTACATTATACAGAGAGTGAGGCCAGGGTTCCAATCCTAGGGCCACCCATACAACCAGACCGAGCCTAACTACAGCCCTCAACTGTCTGGTCAGTAGAAGGAAGCCCTCAGACCAGCACTGGGTTGCGCTGAGCCTCTGCTGCTCGGGATGGTCCGAGAGACAGACAAGAAGTTAGCTGTTCTGCTTTCTACTCTAAAAATTGCCCTCTGGGACCGAGGGCGCTTCTTAGCGGGAAATGAGCCGAGTGGCTATTAAACCAAAAGAAAAAAAAGAAACACACGAACGGAGAAGCCAAGAGCAATCTTGCCAAGGTAAGAAAACCAACTTGAGAAGGCCGAGGCCTTGGGACACCCCCTCGGGCGCCTGGGAGTTGGCCCGCAGGTCTTACTCTCTGGAAGCCTTTTCCATCTTCCTCAGGGGCCCAGAGAGAGGATGGTGGGTGTCGGGGGGAGGGCAGACACCTGGGAAAGCCATCAGGCCACTCCTGAGCCAGGGCTCCGAGCAGGAGGCAATGTGGGTCCCCAGAAAGACCTCTAGAGCCCTGCAACCCTCCAGGGAGGGAGTCACAGCCCCCTGTCAGTCAGGACGGCTCTGAGCCCTGCTGAATCTCCATCTTGTGCTACATGTTGCTCTAAAGAGTCATTCTTACTAAGATTTGAAGGGAAGCGGTTTGGGCATTTCTGGGGGCAGCTGCAAATGAGAGGAATCTAACCCTGGCACCGGGTAAGTGTCCAACAAAGGTACCTCCGTCCCAGCTCCCTCCCCGACCTGTCCCCTCCTCAGACAGGGTGTGGGGATGACAGGGTATTGCTGAAATACAAGCCCAAGGGGACACCACAGAGGCCATGGCGTGGACAGGACAGAATGGGACGCTGCCTGCCTCAGCTTACTCGTGAATTGCATCCACTCAGAACACGGGTAATCAGACCTATTTGGAGCCTACCATTGCCCTGGGGAAGGGTGTATAATGGCCCAGAGGTGTCAGGCCCTGGGGCTCCACCAGTGGTGTGTCCTGCTCCCGCCACTGGACACAAGCAATGTACAAAGTCCCGGGACTGTTGTTAGCGGTGGGGTGATTTTCCCCAATTTTGTATGATAATAAGGCCCCAAGACCACATGGTACCACATGGCACCCAAAAAGCCCGGAAGCTGATACAGGAGATATGAAGTCATCACTTCTGCACTCAAGTAGCTCAGCCTCAGACCCTGAGGCACTGAACTGGGTGGAACAGTGTCCCCCCAAAATTCTTGTCCACATGGAACCTGTGAATGGGACCTTATTTGGAAATAGGGTCTTTGGAGATGTAATTAAGGGAAAATGAGGTAATACTGGATTCGGGTGGTCCTAATCTAATGACTGGTTTACTTCCAAGAACAGGGAAATTTGGACACAGGGACAGAAAAGACACAGAGGAGATGACTGTGTGAAGACAGAGGCAGAGGCTGCAGTGAAGCAGCTACAAGCCAAGGAACTCTCAGGATTGCCAGCAAGCACCAGAAGTTGGAAGAAGCAAGCGAGGATTCTCCCCAGAGCCTTCAGAGCGAACGCGGCCCCGCCAACATCTTGATTTTAGACTTCTGGCCTCCGGAAATGGGAATAAATTCCTGCTGTTCAAAGCCACCCAGTTTGTGGTACTTGCTACAGCTGCCTTAGGAAATTAAGACAGTGACTAAGAGCTGGGGTCACCTTGCATGTAACACGGTATTGCTGGGGGGGGGCAGAGGGGGAGGGGCAGAGAGGGCTGCGTGGGAGGAGGTGCTTTTCCTAGTTGTGTCTGCTGCTTGGGCAGGAGGCCCAAAGAACAGAACAGAACCTACAGTTCAGCGTGGCTCACGGTAGACCCGGCTTTGATGACTCATGTGTTATCATCTTTGTGTCCTCCATCGTGCCTAGAACAGGTACTGCACCCAGAGGTGCTCAGGAAACATTCATCGGCCAGGCTGGCCGGGTCTCTCTTGCTCTGTGTCTCTTGAGCACCAGAGCTGTGCCGCCTACACAGGCCTTGCCACCCGCTGCTCTGCCCTGTATTGTTCGTGCACTTTTCTTGTTCCTTGTATGCGCTTATTCATCAAACTGCTTGATGCCCAAGCACGATGGGGAGCTTCTAGACCAGAAGGGCTGACCTGCATCTTTCACTACGCCTCACCCACCTGACTCCCCGTGTTCCACGTGTCACGGCGCCTGCACACGGTAGGTGCCATTAAATGCTTAGCGTTTGCGGATGCGTTCGGCATGTGAGGAAACAGACGGGATTGGCTGCCTGGGCTGGAGAAAGCTACCCCAGCTTAACTCAAAAGGGAACTTCGAGGCTGCCGCTATTTGCCAAATTAGCAGAGAAGCATCGGCACCTCTGGAAGTTGTCAACAGGGATTCCTGCTCACTGGGGCCATGCGCCGAGCCCATGATCCCCGCTCCAGGCGTGCGGCTTCATCCTGAGTGTGACCTGAGAAATGAAATCCCTCAGCTCTCACCGGCGGCCAGCGCCGTGTTAAACCAGAACCAGAGGTTCAGCCACGAGAGGGATGCGCATCTGTGCTCCAGGCTGTACGCACCACGCTGCACACCTGGGTCCCCTTCACCATGTCGTACGTAGCACAACACCTGGAAGTCAATGTCAGTGCCCGGGGCTGTGGGCGAGGCTGGGCGGAAGCCGGCAGTGCCTTCTGACCAGCCATCCTCAGCCTGCCCCATCTCACTATTGTGCAGCTTGTCCTGGGCAGGGGTCCCTCTGGGATGAACTGTAGTGACCAGCCCAAGGAAAGCCCTTCAGGCACGAATAGGACGTTACAGCCTACCTGGCCCTTCACATGAACCCAGGGAAGTCTCTTCACTCGGCACTGCAGGGTGAGGGGACGTCGGATAGCCCAGCTGGACCGGAACCTAGATCCCTCCAGGCCCACGGAGCCTGGTCCTTTGGTCGGCTACCCCCACCCGTGAGGCCTCAGGGAACTGTTTAAGTGATGAGGGTTTGCACTGAATGGTACCATCCACAACTTGACACTGAAAGGTCATCCACTCAAAGGGGCTCTGAGTGTCGACCACGCCTGCTCTGGGTGGCCTTCAACCCAAAGGCCCGGCAGCACTGGGGGTGCCTGCTGCCCAGCCAGGCCCACCATCCAAGCGCCGTGTTGGTAGCTCTTCTCCCTTCTCCCGTCCGCAGGCTATGCTCACCTGGGCAGCTGGTGAGCTGGAGAGCCGAACGTGACCTTCCACGCCGGGTCTCCCCAGAGACAAAGGAAAGCCTACCACCACACGGACTGTATCGACGACACCAAGCTGGCAGCTGGGCATGAGGCCCACAGGGCCCCCCAATCACCTGGACCTCTGCTGCCTCATCTGCGTCTGCTGTGAGGGCTTGAGCCTCGGGCCAGCCCCAGAGCACACAGAGGCAGGCTGGGCTCCGGACTTGTGGCACTGATACGATCACGGGACACCAGATGTGGAAGGGTGGGTTCCCCCAGCAGAGCTCGCCTCCCGGCCTGGCCGGCACAGACACTAGGATGGGGACTTTCCAGGAGAAGTGGCTGGAGTTCCCGGCTTCCTGAGAGGAAAAATGGGGGATGGGAGCGGGGCCCCCAGAGCAGCCGGCACATCCTGTCCACGGGGCTCACACAGCTGCAAAACAAACAAACGCTGCCCTCAGTGAACCTCACTTTCCTTCCACGGTGAACTCTCCGCTGCAGGCTTGTGGGCTGCGTGGTCCTTCTCAGAACGACCCAACTGCTTGTCCTTGGGAGCCAAGACCCCCATCTGAGCTTAGCTGCGAGCTCCAAAGCCGAGTGGTGAGGGAGGCCGGCGTGGGCTCGCAGACTGCCCTGCACGGGGCTCCCGGGGACCCATTTCTAGTGCTCTGGGGGATGTCGGCTTGCAGAGCCGTCTGCTAAGAACCTCTGGGTCCCGGGCAGGAAGCAGCATCTCAGAATCTGACCCTGGCAGGAGAGTGGAGGCTAGGACGGGTTTGGAAGCGGATGGACGGGTTTATTCGGTGGGGCTGTCTTGTGTCAAAGCTGAAAGGACCTCGAGGCCAGTTCAAGCCTAGACCAGTCCCTACCCTGAGGAGACAGAAGTGAGGTCTGGAGAGGGAAAAAGTCCTCTTTCCAAACAGGTCCTGGCTGAGCAGTTACTGACGGATGACCCCACCAGGCTGGGGCCTCTGGCCCCTCTGCCTCAGTTCACACAGTGGAATCCTCCCTCTGCCTTCGCCCTGGCCCATCCAGAAGCAGCCTGGGAGGCCTGGCATACCCCAGGTCCTTCGAGGGAAGCGCCCCTTGTTGAGCCCCATCAGCCCGGGGCTGTAAAGACAGTGCCCCACACTGTCCCCCATCAGCCCGGGGTCAGAAAAGGTCGCCACTAACAAATGCGGGAATGAGCCACCGACACAGACTTTATTGGACGACTGGAGGTCACAGATCGGCTGGTGGGTCACAGACCTGCGGCGCCGCGGAGCATCAGTATCTCTGCTGAGGTGTCCGAGTGCCAGGCTGCCAGGGAGGAGGCCGGTCTAGCAGTGGGCGAAGCCACACCGGAGTGGCAGCTTCCGCCTGTGGCCCCCCACGGGCACCTGCCAGCTGCACCCTCTCCCCTATGTCGCACACTGGGGGAGGGAGGGCGCGGCCCAGAGGAGAGAACAGGGAGGAGAGAGAGGCCACGGCAGCCCATCGCCTCACCACCTGCTCCTTCCTTCGGAGGCCTTCCTGCAGTCGGCAAGAGCGCGGACCCCAGCGTGGCGTGCGGGTGTGAAGGCCTGGCGGCGAAAAAGAAGAGGGGCAGCTTGTGCTGGGGGCTGAGGCTGTCCCGGAGCCAGCTCCGGGCCCCAGGGAGGCTGCCCTCGGGGCCCAGATAAGGCAGAGGGGGGGGAGGAACTAGGCTCTCAGTCCCCAGAGCCGCCTATTTCCTCTCACGCTGGCACCAGTGGAGGGGAAGGGGGACGTGAGACGCGGGACAAACCAGACTGAGTGCTCCCTCCCGCCCTGCAGGTCCTGGCACTGGGCAGCGGGTGCTAGAGACTCTGAGGGCAGCAAACACCGGCCTGGCTCCGGCAGAATCCCTGAGGGATCAGGGTTGGCTCCTGGCCCCGATGGGGAACGGCCTGGGGTCCTCATCCCAAATCCTCCTTCCAATCCTCTCTGTCGAGCAGCACAACCCAAGGGACAACAGCGGCTGCATTTTCTTAAAAACCTGTGTTTCCTTAAAAACTAATTCTGAACATGAAGACTGTATCAAAAACAACAACAACAAAAGAGGCATTCTTTGCTGCATTAAACATGCACCATGCTCAGACCCGTATGCCGGGGCAAGGGGGTCGGGGAGAAGTCTAAGGCACTGGCCCTGCCCGGCACAGGGCTCCTTCTCCCGGGAAGGAGGCTCCCACTGGGGGAAGGCCAGTGAGCAAATCCAGACCCTGAGGACAGGGAAGGCCTGGCAGCACCCACCGCTGGACACGACGGGGCCTTCAAGTAGCGGCCGAAGAGCATCCAGCCCAGGCTGTGAGAAGGAGGGGCACCTCAGCCACAGCGTCCCTGAAGGATGCAGGGACACCTGTGCTCAAAGCTGTAACGGCGGACATCGGCCCTATGGCCAGAGGCCCAAGGAGGCCGTGGTCTGGCCAGGCCTTCCCTAGGAAAGGAAGAGAGAGGAAGACATGGGGATTGTCAGGCCATCTACACACCAGAGGCAGGGCTGGGCCTGACGTTTCCCTTGAGCTCCGACACTTGGGAAGGCACCGTGCTTAGCACCTGGTAACCGGAGGTGGCTGGGCCACCCCACCTAGCCAGGCTCTCCTGGGCACCCACTCAGCATCCCTCTACTGGGGACCCTGCCAGGGCCTGCAAGCCTCCAGGAGTCATGGTGACTAGAGATTCCCACCCAAACCCCAGGTTGGCCAAGCCCTCCCTCCCGTGCTGGGGCTGGCAGAGCCGGTGGGCACGTGCTGGGGCTGGCAGAGACGGTGGGCACAAGTGGGCACAAAGTTTCCCGCCCCAAGTGGAGCCTCCCTGGCCCCCCGCGCTCCCAGTCTCATGACATCCTGGGGACTGGGCTCCTGGTTAGCAAGGCATCCCCACAGGCTCTCCCCTCCACATCCACATGGCTGAGACAACTTAGGCTCCACTTCCTATAGTGACCTTGCTCTCTGCATCTTGCAGGATTCCATGAACCCACAGGGCTGAGGAAAAGGAAAAAGGCAGTACAGGGGTTCTGTGACCCGGCTTCCACCCTCCCTCCCTTGGGAATAGAGGTTCTGGCCCTACAGGTCCAAGTCTGCACCTCACTACGTGCCCCTCCACAGGAGAGAGTCTGCTGGCTCAGGAAGAGCACAGGGCTTGGGGGCGGTCAGAAGAGGCTGGGGGCAGCCTGGCCAGGCGCGTCGTGGTCCCGGATGTACTGTAAGATGTCCGTCTCGTCCATGGCTTGGATCTGCTGCTGCTGCTTCTGCTGCCTGGCCACAGCCTCAGATGAACCCGCCCTGGGGGGAACAGCTGGCTTTCTGAGTAGCGCTGGCTTAGCTGCCACTGGAGGCTTGGGCTGGGGCTGGGGCTGAAGCTGGGGTTTGGATTCAGCCCCCAGGTTCAGAATCTGGTCCAAGTCCTCTTCGACTCTAGAGAACCAGAGGGAGAAGCCCTGAGCACAATCTCCTGCAAAAGGGACAAGGTGCCCCCTGCCAAGGCAGGCACCCCTGCAGGGCACTGGGCTCGGTCCCCCCGCCTCCCAGCCTCGCCCTTCCACCCATCCGCCCCCGGGGAGGAACTGAGGGGCAGGGCTCTCCTTCCCTGCAACCCCGCAGCCCAGCGCGAGCAGAGCCGGCCCCTTGGCAGCCTCTGCAGGACTGCTTTTCGGGTGACCACACTCCAGACAAGCTGGCTCCTTTAGGTGACTTCTCCCTCAACCCTTCAAGAAATAACAGTAACAGCTGCCACATACGGAGCTCCTGCTCTGGGCCACGCACTTTAGACCCATGACCTTTTGCTATCCTCAACAACCCTTGGGGAGGTACAGCGCTATCTTCACCCTGCAGATGCGGACGCTCAAGTCCTAGGAGGCCGAGCCACCTGCCTGAGGTGAAAGCATGTGGCCGGCCTGAGTTGGAACCAGTAAGTCTGACTTGAGATGCTGGGCTCTCATCCAGGCCAAGTTCAGCCAGAAAAAGAATGAATGAGGGGCTCTAAGCCATCGTTGGGTGGGGTCTGCCGGCCCACAGTGTCCCCTGGTGGGCCACCCGGGCATTCGTTAGACACGGCCCACCGAGGGCTGAAGCCGGCCTCGGCCATCACCCACCAAGACTCCGCCACGCCCCGAACCTGACAGCCTGTTGGTGGAACTGAAGGCCGAAGCAGTGTGACGGTCACTCAGGACCAGCCCAAGTCCTGGACAGCAGGAAAGAAAGGCAGCCCCGCTCTGCCCTCTGCCCGAGGGAGCTGTTGCTGCCAGCTCCTTGTGCAAGGACTCAACTCCTGCAGACCAGATGCACAGCGAAAAGACCCATTCAACCCACCCCCCGACCCGCCCACCCAATCAACGTTGGGCTGGGTACCCACCACGGCCGGCCTTCTCCGCATCCGTTAATTCATTGAGTAATCACAAGACACTGTCTGGTAGCAGATGTTAGCTCCATTTTACAGATGTGAAAACTGGGGCACAGAAAGATAAAGGGCCTGGCCTGGGGCCCACAGCTAGCTGGGGACAGGGGAAGGAGGGCAGAGGCGCTGCAGGCAGAAGACCGGGGGGCCTCGCGCAGGCCACTTGGCCTCTCCAAGCTTTGGTTTCCCATCTGCCAAATGGCAACAGCGGCATCACCCCACAGGGTTACAACCCCGTGTACAGAGACACGCAGTGTGGCAGGCAGAGTGCGGTTCCCTCCCTCATCCTGCTACTCCTTCAGTGGCCTCAGCCCACCCCACCTGCCTGGTCCTCCGTCTCCCTAACTGTGAACGGGCTCCAGCTCAGACAGCAGCACGGTTGAGTAAAGGCAGGAGCAGAGGGGAGGCACCTCTGGCCAGAACAACTCCCGGCACCACGGGGCCTGGCAGAGGTCTGCATGAGGGTGGAGGTGCCCCTCCCGGGAAGGGCTGCCTGCCAGGTAGCAGCTACTGAAGGGGCAGTGGGTCACCCTGCCTGCTTCCTCGGTCAGCCTCCTGTGATGTGGCATAGGCCCCAAGGGGAGAATTCAGAGCCTCCCACGGATGGCAGAGAAGTGAGCAAAAGGTGTCCCTCCAGACCCGGAGGGACTGGCCCAAGCCAGGCCTTGAAAGAGTGAGTTCCAGGCAATCCCAGGAGGCATCACCCCGGGACAGGCTCCTCTTGGCAAGTTCAGCTCAGCTGTGTCCCCGCTCCCTCCAAGTGCTGCCCTTCCTTGAGCCCCCCTGGGGCAGGTGCTGGCTTGTCCTGCATCCTCCACTGGAGGCTGGGTACCCAGGAAAAGCTCT
This sequence comes from Tursiops truncatus, assembly GCF_011762595.2. Taxonomy (NCBI): domain Eukaryota; kingdom Metazoa; phylum Chordata; class Mammalia; order Artiodactyla; family Delphinidae; genus Tursiops; species Tursiops truncatus. The sequence continues at coordinate 73,416,422 of NC_047047.1, read as the reverse complement.
GGGGGACTGAATTATCCTCAAATAGGGGCCCTTAGGGAAATAAAGCAGCAGCTAAAAGCTTGTGTCGGAGTTCAGGATTTATACTGCTTGGCAAAGCAATGACTCTTTGGAGCGAATCAGGAGCTGGATTTGCTCTGAGGCAGAAGGTGGGGCAGTCACACCCGGGATACAGGTGGCCACACAGCATCTCTTGCCAAGCACCCTATTTCCAACTGGGCTCCCTGAGTCACGGGTAAAAACAGGTCGCACTGACACAAGGTCCAGCTCCCCTCCCTTCCAGGCCCTGCAGGTGTGAGGTCAACCACCGAGGCCACTCCTCTTCCCCAGGTCTCTGCAGAACTTGACTAAAGACCAAAACTGGGGCCCCAGAGCAAGAGGGAACGGGGGTTTCTCAGCCTCCAAACCCGGCTCAAGCGCCCCTCCGTGCTGCCTCAGGATGGGATGGCAGATGCCAGTGGTGGAATGAAGGGGTGATGAAAGCACTGATGGATGGATGAATATTAGAAAGTTTATCATAAGGAAGCCCGGTTACCACCTGCATAGTCCCAGGACACACACAAAGAAAACAAAATACGGTTCCTGCTCTCAAGAGGGTAATTCCTTCTTTACCAGATGTCTGGCAGAGCAAAGGCAGGGTTATAGGACTCACATTCTCTAAGGCAGTGACTGCCAGAGAGCCCTGTGGGATGTAGGAGGCCTTACAAAGGAAAGGGTCCCAGGGACCAACCGGAACGTGAAATGCTGCGTTGGCATCGCCCTTGAGCCACGCGTGCCCACACACTAAAGGCTTGGAAAGTCCTGCTTAACCCGGACATCTGGCCACAGAAAGCGTTTGAAGGTAACACCTTTCAGACCCCCCAAACCGGCGTTCCGCAGAACATGGGCTGGAAAGTTCCAGTGTAATGGATTTAGTATAAACGATGCCCAAAGGTCCCACTGGGTCTGCCCCGCTAGGACATGCTGAGTCCTGGCAACGGGGCTGACCTGCTTCCCTGGGCCTCAGCGTCACCCCGAAGCACATAACAACAGTCCCAGCTTCTCCCAGGGAGTACTGCTGCCTGGGTGTCAGCGGTGAGGACGCAGGATGAGCGTGAACAGCTGCCAGGGGCCGTGGGGAGATGTAATGGCAAGGAGCCGTCGCTGTGACTCAGGCTCGCCGGGCACTCGGAAGGCTAACAGCCCGCGGTTGCTAACGAGGGGGGGTGGTGACAGCCTCCCGGGATCGCATGTCCAGCGCCACGTAACTCTTCCTGGAAAGAGAGAGCTCAGAGTCCTGTAGACGGCCAGGCTCGGCCTGCCTCCTGGGGACATAGATGATGCGACGCAGAGACGCACAGTGCCCAGCGTGCTGAGGAAGCAGCGGCACGAGCAGAAGCCCAGGGAGAGCCTGCCGGCCCCGGGGTGGGAGGCGGAGCTGCCAGCCTCTCCTCCTCCAAGCGCTCAGAGTCCTGGAAGGGTGGGACGACGGGACACAGGCAGGCTGACCTGGGTCCCAATCCCCGCCTGTCACCTGGGAGCTGGGGGCCTTGGGCCAGTCACCTCTCCCACCCTCCATTTTCCGTAAAAAGGAGAAAATAGCACCTACGTGGAGGGTGAGGGTGGGAGGCGGTGCTGCCTGAGGATTAAATAAGATAACATGTAAAGAGCCCAGCATACTGCTTGACACACGGCACACCCCTCGCGGCGGTCAGGTGTGCACTTGTTCTGTCAATCGACCTCCACGTAACAGGCTAAGCCTCGCTCTCCCCTCCATACGGCCTGCCGATGGGTACCGGCCACTGCCCAGAACGTCTGCACTTTGCCCCCCCCGACGTGCACTGCGTGCTACCAAGTCAGTTTTATGTATCTGTTCCCAAACCTTTGATGCCAGTTACACTTGCTCGTGCAATTACATAATTCATTCTTTACACACCCTATTTGTATACACGCAGTCCTGTCTTTCTAGAATCTGATGAGCTTCTGACAGCCCCCCACCCGACCCTTTCATCGCACCCCACTTGCTGCCTCCTGGTCAGCCCCCACCCACAGGCTCCTGCCTCTGATGGGTCGGGATTCCCTCCCTCGGAGCCCAAGGATGGTGAAGTGCTCCCAGACTGGATGGGTCCCTGGCTCTGTCCAGGCCACTCTCAGACCTGGTAGAGCAGCACTGGGGACAGATGGTACCTGAACAGCTCCTCGGAGGCCTCCCTGCAGCCTGGGCGGGACGTGGGTCCTCCACCCCCGTGGGCAGCTGGCAGCAGTAAGGGGTCACCCAGGGGGACGGCTCCGCCGAGGTCAGGATCGTCAAACAGCTTCAGGGCTGCGGAGGAGGAAGCAGCAGAGGGGTCAGAAGAAGTCCTAGCCTGTCCTCGGCTGCCTGCGGGGTGCAGGGTGGAGAGGGTCTGGCCCAACCTCCTGGCACAGCCAGGAGAGAGGAAGCAATATTGTCACTTCGGTCTGCAAGGCAGATTGCGGAAGTACCAGAGGAACGGGGCCACGTGGGGCAAGAGACATGTGCTCACGGGGGCCTGCGGCCCTGGCCCCCGCCTCCCTCCACGCTGGGCCAGAGCCACCTGATGGCACTCCTCCCGGTTTCAAGTTCTTGCGGCCTCCCCACTGCTTTTAGGAGGAAACAGCCTCTTCAGCTCACACCCCGGGCTCCCCATGGCCCCGGCCAGCCCCCAGGGCTGCACCTCAGTCTTCCTACAAGCGCTCACTGAGCGCCAACCACCGGCCCAGGGCTGCCAGCTCTGGGATGCAGTGGTGAGCAGACACGGCTCTGACCACAGCCTCTGCCTTCGAGGAGCCGGGGTCTACTCCCCACCCTCTCGCTGTCTCCACCGCTCAACGCTGCCCTTCGTGAAAGGTAACTGCAGCTTCTCCGCCTGGAATGTGCTTCGTCAGCAGCCCTGGCAAACTCCGCTGACCTTTCAGGATCCAGCTCAGGTACAGTTCCTCCACCTGACCCTCACCCAGGAAGCCTTCCCTGGGGTCCCCACAGGCACGGACGTCCTGCTAAGACCTGTTACAGGCCCAGGCTAGCCTCTAATGGTCAGGAGATGTCCCTGACCTCCCTCAGGGAGGCCCTGAGGCCAGAACTGTGATTCACTCATCCAGGTGTTCTCGGCCCCAGCACAGTGCCTGGCCGTCAGTGGGCGCCTGGTGCAGGCTGAATTAATGGGTGACATCAGTTCCCTACTCTGGATGCAAACGCGGGCGGGGATAGGAAGGGTCAGAACAGGCACGAGTGCGGAAGTCCCAGGGCTGCTCAGCTTCCCTGTTCCAGCTCTGCACTGGACCCTCCCTCGGGGTCTCTGCAGGGGACACAGAGCCTCTTGTTAGACTCCAAGTCATGCAGAGCCCCAGCAGGCCGGAGGCAGGCCAGCGTCCACTCTCCACCAGGTGCCCACATCTGGCTGCAGAGGTAACAAAGGCACTTCTACACCAGTCATGACCCACACTTTTCAAAGCAGCAAAGAAAACTACTCTTTGCTTCTGAGGGATGATTAGAATAAACATACAGCCCTGGAACGTTCCAGGCTATGGGGACACAAGGTGTGAGACTAGATTTCTCCAGCAGAAAATCTCTCCACTGACTGCATCTGCATCGTGTTAACACATGAGCCGTCCTGCTCATGTGTGGTGGGTCCAAAGCCACTCGCAAAGCTTGGCTGGGTCACCCGGGAGACACCGAGAGCGAAAGGAACACCCCCGGGGCTCTACTTACAGTCCCTGGGGGGCGCGTCCTCTGCGGGGCTCCGGGGAGAGGGCTTCCTGCCCGGGCCAAAGAGCCCCTCGTCGGGGTCCACCTCCTCATCAAAGATGGAGAGACAGGGCGAGGGTTTGGGCTTCACGGCCACTTCCTCCGGGCGTTTCTTGGGCTTCTTGGAGCTGGGGAATCACAGACAGAATTCGAGGTTAGCACCTCTCACAAGAGCCCTGCCGGCCAGCCACACAGGCACCGGGCAGGCTTGAGCCGGTGTCGCGTAGGAGCTTTCCAAGGAGCGACAGTGAGCTGGGGACGCGCCGCTACGGAAGCGGCCCAGCCCTGCGCCCAGGGAACGGCCGCTGTGGGGTGTGTGGCAGGCAGGAGGCTGTCCGGACTACACGACTGACTGCAGACGACTCCAGCCCTGAAGGGCCAGCAGGACAGGCCACAGGCCACAGGCCGCAGGCCGTGCCCTCCTTCCGGAGCTGCGAGGCCACACCACCTCAGCACCCCGGGGGCCAGGCTCATCACAGAGCCACCGACAGCCGCTCGGACACAGGGATGGACGCACGTGAGGCTGCACACCTCAGGGCCTGGACCCAGGGAAGAACAGAAGGCAGCCTTGGGCAATGCTCCCTTGTTTCCACCCACACATCCCCCCTTCCCTTGAGCGGTCTAACCTCCGTCGTTCCAGAAAACACTTCAGTCCCACTGAGCCAGCATCGCCTCCTTCGGGAAACCCCTCTGGCTACTCAGAGCCCCAGTCACCTCTGCACCCCTCGGGTGCCTTTGCGTCTCATTCATCGACTGGCCAAGGTCCTGCTTTGGGCCAGACACTGCTGCGGGAAACCAGGAGGGGACTCGGGGAAGCTTCGGGCCCCGGGAGGGCTTTATTTCCCGATCCGGGTGGTGGTTACACAGCGGACATGGCAGCCTTCAGGGAGCTGAAGACCGCAGATCTACACACGTCACTGGAAGGTATAGCGCCAGGAAATAAACAAACCTGGTTTTATTTTAACAAGGTGATCCAACCCCTGCTGGTGGTGCCTAAATTAGCCATTTTAAGGTTCCTGCAAACAACAGAAATAAGCTTCTAACCGGAAGTGGGGCTTCCGTGCGCCTGTCTGCCTGGAGGGCCGTTCCACTGGACCGAGGCCACCAGCTGAGCTCATGCGGGCGATACTGTGCAGTCAAACTGCGCTGATACCACCGTAAACAAGGCACAGATTAACCAGCAGCAGAGAAACAGCAGCAGGGCGGCCCTGGGCGTAGGAGGCCAGGGCGCTCAGAGATGGCTGTTCCCACGGTCTGGATTTAGATGTCTGCTAGAATTTCAGTCTCCTGGTGGAGGTGGGGAGAAGCTAGGAAAGGTGAGGCTGCACCTGCTGGAAGGCTGCGGGACCAACACTCCTCGGCGCTCAGGGCCGAGGCCCCAGCGGGAAGATCTCTCTCAGCAGACGAGGAAACGGTGGTTCAAGAAGCTGGGTGTCTGCTCAAGGCCACACGGCAGGCAGGGCCAGGGACTCAATGGCCGCACCCCAGTCCCTGCACTTTTCTCCATCTCGGGCACAAGCCAGATGGGCTCAGGCCACAGGCCACCAGGGCCACACCTCCGCTGTGGTGTCATCCCCAGGCCCTGCCTGTGGTGCTGGGCAAGGTGAAGGGAGCCTGGGCTCCTCCAGAAACTTCATCTGCGCTTCCTCACACGTCTTAAGGAGTCAGGGAGTCCTGCTTTTCCTGGGATGTCTTCCCCTTCTGCCTCACAGACCAGGCAGAGCCAGCGCCGCTCTAATGACCCCTAGTAAGCGGGTACCGACGAGGCCCTGGCCTTCGGGGCAGGCCAGCTGGAGATGGCCACAGCCAGCCGAGACCCGCTGAATGAGAACCCCAGCGGCAGGCGCCGGGAGCCGCTTGTGTCCCTGTGGGCTCTGATGACCGGCCGTGTTTGGGAGCCACTGGACCAGCCAGGGGCCTGCGGGCTCCGTCCCACAGGCTGCCCCTCAATTACCCGTCGCAGCCGCCCTTTGCCTGGCTGTGCCTCTGCACCCGGCAGGGGCTGCAGCAGTGAAGGGCGGGGAGCCCCCAGCAGGGAGCTCGCAGCCAGCGTCCGCAGGTCCACCCTGCTCGGAACCGGAACCGGCAGCTCTGAAACCACCCATGGGGAAGGCACACACACATCCTCCCCAGCAGACTGGCCCCCTGGGGCAGGGGCTGGGGGCTTTCCACCGACCAGAAATCAGAGGCAGCACAGAGAGAAGGGAGGGTCTGAAGAACAAAGGAAGTGAATGGACAGACGTGATTAATTATCTCTGGAGGAGCCAGGCAGAGATTTCAACGATTTCCCTTCTTGCACCTACTTCTGGTTCGGAGAGCACAAATTAGGCCTGGCTTTCCTGCTATGTGAGTTTTCCTCTCAAATCCGATGAATGTTCCTGTTTTTCTCCCTGGAGACATTTTTTATCTTCTGTGTCTCGAACTGAAATAAAGCGACTCTACAGCCCATGGGGCTGCTCAGTCAGGCACCATCTGAACCCCACCCCATTCCTCCTGGGCCATCCTCCGTCTCCCCGACTACCCCCGACCCGTCTCCAGGGGAGACAAAGAAGAAGAAGAAACACGGAGCTTTGATGGCCGAAAGCCCCAGGGTCCTGTCCTGGTTAGCCCCAAATTCTGGGGACTCAGTAGTGTGCCTGGTCCAGAGCAGACACTCAATAAATATTAGACGAAAGAACAGATGGATGGAGGGGCGGCGCAAGGATGGACAGACAGACAGACGGATGGGGGGAAAGGGAGTGAAGAGAGAGGGGCGGCCAGCATCATCTCAGACAGAGGCCTTCCACCCCACGGCTCCTCCTCCAGGGATCTCGCAGGCACCCCAGCTGGTCTCTCCAGCAGCCCCTCGGCCCTCCCGTAAGAAAAGCTCATCCTTTCACTCGGAGTGACTTCTATGTGCCAGCGCTTGGGAAGTACCTCCCACGGGCAAGAACCTGTGCTGGGTGATGAGGGCACAGAGGTGAGGAAGACCTGGCGCTGTCCCCAGAAGCTCACAGCCGAGCAGGGTCACAGACATACACCCGTCATCACCACACAGGGCACTCATTCTGTGATAGCCGGAGCCCCGAGGAAGGAGCCAACCCAGCCCGAGGGCTTCCTAGGGGAGGTGGCGTAGAGGAGGGCAGTGACCTGTGGGGCTGAGGGCAGAAGACTGACACAGGCAGAGAGACCCTCAATCTGTGAGGGGCTGCGGGACTGGGCACCACCGGGAACCCAGTGCCCAATGGAAGCTTTGCTCCTGGTCCCTGGAGGAACAACCAGGGCCCGGACTGGGGAAAATGAGAGCAGGGAGGCCGTCAGAAGGCAAAGTGCTGATAAATGTGGACTGCTGAAGTGACCCGTGGGCAGAAGGGACAAGTTTAGGATGGTGCCAGATTCTGACTCAGGGACAGGACAGGCGTTTCAATGTCAGGTGAGCCACTCTGACTCCAAGCCCGCTCCCTCCCCTCCCCCACACATCGTGTGAGCGTGGGCTCAGACTGCACACACGGCTACGGTCCTGGCGCCCCCTCTGTCCCCCCTCAGCTCCTTCCCACCCGCATCCACCCGGGTGCCCGCAGGACACACCACCCAGTTCTGCTGTGCCCGCCACCAGCACACCCTCTGCACGGAGCCATAAAGGATGCCCCCCCTTCTCCCTCCTCCAAAGGAAGGCTGGTACGATCAGACTCCTGTCACCAGGGATGGGGCAACTGAGCATCAAACAGTGGGGTCTGCAATGGACGGAACCGCAGCTGCCGACCTTGTGCGGGTTCCCGCACAGCACGGGTTGCAGGAGGTCGAGGGTGGGGGGCGGTGGGGGGAGGTCCCTGGACGGGTGCAGGCACATGGAACCGTGCTCCTGCAGTGCACACGCGTGTGCACGCACAGACGTCAGCTTTCCTGCTGTGTGTGCCTGATAGAAGACAGATGTCCAGGCCAGGCCACATCCTGCAGGCGGGCGGGGAGCGCGCATGAGTGACAGGCGGCAGGTGCCACAGCTGACAGCTCTGATAGGCCAAGGAGCGGCCCTGCTCCACGGGGCTCAGGCGGCTCTGGTGACAGGGACTGACATGAGAACGTCCTCCCCTCCGGCCACCCAGGGGGCTTGTGTCAGTGTTCCCGGATGCACCTGCCCCTGTGACAGATCCCCGATGGGGACCAAGGGCCAAGGTCCTGAGTGCACTTGAGTTGCAGAGGCATCTCCTAGACTAACCAGAAGACGGTGGATCCTTCTGAAGCCAAGACTCACAGACAACATGACTGTTACCTTCAGAGCCAGGGTGATACTAAATCAGACACGGAAATCAACTCTTTTCCAAGCGTGTAACGTTCCTGCTTCAAAATACAGCACTTTTCACTTTTTAATCTTAAATTCACTTTCTTTTTTTTTTCCCATTAGTGAAAATTCTCCGAGTGCCAGTAAATGAACTTGTGATGTTCATTCCAGGACAATGTGATTTGCAGCAGCGCTAGGCAACGGGCTTCCGCCGCGACCCGATCACAGGAGTCGCGCCAATCATGGAGGACAGGCGTTCACCCTGTGGGCCCACACCAGCCTCGCTGGGCCAGGGGATTCAGGAAAGCACCGGAGGAAGGGTGAGCAGGGTTGGGAAAGCTGTGCTCCAGGCAGAGAGAAGACCCCTGTGAAAACGCTGAGGTGGGAAGGGCTTGGTATGTTCAAGTGCCCAACAACTGGACAGCAGGTGCATGGAGGGAGGAGGGGGAGGGTCTGAGGGGAAGTCGGGCCACATCCCGCAGGGCCGGGGATGGGGGCATTATGACCGGTCTGAGGGAGGACCCCCTGGAGGGGGATGCAGGAGAACCTGTGTACGACCCCAGGCCAGTCATTTCACTCTCTGAGTGTCTCCTTATCTGTTCAGTGGGAACAAGGAATGATCTGGAAGGTGCAAAGTGGAGCCTGTACGCTGCTGGGCAAAGCAGAGGCCCGTGATCACAGGCGCTGCTTGAGGACGTCTAGCTCACATTGTGTTTCATCCCAACTGCCTCCATTCTGGGCTCTACAAAGTAAACCGGCCAGTCCAGGTAGCTGCCCTGGACGCCCATCATTTGCTCCTTTCCCACAAGTCACACCCTCAGCAGCCCCAGCCTGACTCTCCAGGCCGCTGGGCACCCTCCCCGCCCCGCGAGGGACCAGGACCTCAGGGACCTCTCTCTCTTCTCAGCTTGTGGGGGATGACATTTCTCCTTCTCTGCACAGGGGCGGGGAGCAGCACCACGGCAGCAGCACCAAGAAACCAGGGCGGCCCAGCTGAAGGGGCTCTGCCACCCCCGGCTTGAAAGCAAAACTCCCAACCCTGATCACACCCACGGCGGCCCCGACAGACCGTATGAACAAACAGGCAACCGCCAGGCCAGATATAAACAGAACCCGCAACCTGCAGCCACCGGCCCAGGAAGCCACACCGCAGTCTCTGCAGCTATGGCCCCAGTGGCCAGGCCTTGATCGGTAACTGCCAGCTTCCCTCGTCTTCACCCTGCTTCCCGCTTATTAGGCCCAGCGACAGAGGCAAATATGCTCCCCCAAGCAAACACGCAGGCTGCAGGCCGCCCCACTTCTGGTTAGGCCTCTGGCTTTCGCATGCCAATAGTCTGCAGTCAGGCAGACCGGAGCCTTCCCCTTCTGCCACCAGAAATCTTTCCCACTCCCCGCCTGCCTGTGAGTCTCTGCCCAAACGCAGGTGATGGTGGCTAAGTCCCCTGCTATGGCCTGCTCTGAATAAGTGGCCTTTGCGTGTTCTCATCTGGGCGGTCTTCGTTTATTCCAATACCCCCAACGACACTCCAAACGCTGACGTGACCAGTGGACGCTGGTGGTCCTTGCGGCGAAGAACACCCATCCCCTACATCACCCGCCATGGAGAGCAAATGGACCGGGGCGGTGAAGTGGGCACCCGGCACGGGTGGGCGTCTCGGTCTGGGGGTGATGGGGTAAGTCCTGGGCCAGGAGTCAAGAGGACGCAGCTCCCGCTTGGACCACGCCCCAGACCGTGTGATCTTGGAGAAGCTCCTCAATTATAACCACAAAGACGCTGGAGGGGAGGCAAAGGCCCTTGTGTGCACAACGCACGAGGCCGATATCTGCATGACAACAGGAAATGGAAAAGCTGCCTTTTCCATTTCAATTGTGTACTTTAAACACCCAAGGGTTTTTTCAGAGCAAAGTAAACCTGAAATAGTGTTAACATCATACAAAGGAAATTTCCTGTACTTCATCCCGTTTTACCCTTACAATCACTGGGCCTGGACTTTAATTTACAAAGAGAGAAACTGTGGCTTTTGAGAAGTTCAGCAACCCACCCAGGGCCCACCGGCTGCTAAGTGGCAGAGCCGGGACTTGAACCTGGGACAGTCAGCCGCTAGCCCTGCTCTGGGGTGACCACACATCCTAGGCTTTCCTGCTTTTCCATCCAGTGGCCTTCAAACCACGCTCAGGGGCCCCGGCCTTCTGCAAAGCTGCCCAGGGCCGCCACCGAGGTGGGCTGAGGCTGAGGGGCAGAGATCCAGTCCCCACTCCTGTCCCAACCCGGCCAACTTTACTTCTGTCTGTTTCATATATCAGGGTCCTGTATGAGATTTCTCTAGAACCAAAGCGTCTTGCTACTCAGTTAGAAAAGTGGAAGGCACTGTTCCATGTGTTTGTCCCTGACACTTCTATTCACTCAGGACAGACTCTGTGCACTGCCGTGGATGGGGAAACCCATGCCTGTAGGGGGTGCTGTGGTCACCCCTAACGGTAGCTGATGCTGCAATCACCGTGACAGCTCTAGGGTGAGACGAAGGGGCCCACTGTGCCCCCTGCACGCTCCTTGTTTGGACCCAGGACGGCCGAGGCTAAGTGCTGTGCGTGGAGGTACAGCGCGAGGCCGCCAGCCCTGGCTCACAGCCCCAAGAGCGATAGGAAGAACGGCCCTCCAGCAGGAGACCAGAGAGGGAGACCCGAGAGACAGTGGTGGGCCGGGGGCTGACAGTAACAGGAAAGGCCTCCCCGAGCCCGCCTACTGGAACCCCTGTGAGTGGCAGAGACTGGCGGCTGGTGCACCTGCTCTCTGCATCACTGTCCTCCTGCTTCTCCCAGACTTCTGCTGAGCTCGGTTTGGGGGGCTCCTCAAGCAGGAATTTGCCTGTGGAGCGTGCCAAGAGCTCGTTAAAACACAGGTTCTTGGGCCCCGTCCAGGTTCGAGGGAGCCTGAGGTGGAACCTGCATTTCTAACCAGCTCCAGGTGGTGCAGAATTCCCGGCCGGGCTCTGCTCTCCTAGGTGGGGGCTGGAACCCTAAAGGGGCCGTAAGCCCAAAAGGGACAGCCGGGATACTTAGCAAGAGGCGTCCGAGGAGGAGCAGCTCCTGGGGCCCCTCGTGAGGCGGGGTGAGGCCAAGCTGTCCCTGCAGAGCTCCTGTCCTTGGGGGTCGCCTCGCTTCTCTATCTTGGAAACGGTGGTGAGGCGATGGCTGACCTTATTGTGGTAATCATTTCACACTACGTAGGTGTATCGCGTCATCACATTGTGCACCTTAACCTTACACACGTCACATGTCAATTTTACCTCAATAAAGCTGGGGGGAAAATAAGTAAATCTTGGGCTAGTAGATCTGGGGGCAGCTGGCAGCGTGCCGGAAGTCTTCAGAACCACAGAATGATCCCAGAGTAGCAGTTCCATCCGAATAAAGGAAGCGAGGTATTTTTATACTAAAACACATACGGTTATTTTAGGAAAGATATAGCAAAATCTGTATAAATATTTATGACAAAACACATGATTCACGTTCCAGAGAAACGTCCAGCTTCACCACTTGAGGCCACGGCACAGGGCCCCGGGTGCTGGCTCCCCCTCCTTGGAGCAGACAGCAGGAAGCCCAGTCTTACAGGAAAGCGTGATCCTGCAGGAGCCAGCCTGCCCCTTGGGAAGCTGAGGGTCCTCAGGGACCTGGGGCCTGGAGGTTGCGGAGCTCCCTGGACACTGGGGGAAGAGGAGGGGGCAGCGGGCCTTGTGGATGGGCAGGGTTTGGAAAAGCAGGGAGGACTTCCCAACACAGGGGAATTAAGTCCTTAAAGACCCCTTCACTGGAGAGGCACAACCAAGACCCCCAGCAGAAGCTTTTAGGACCTTGCTCTGGGTCAGGTGACTGGGGGGAAAGCTCAACAGAATAAACACTCCATACATGAACAAGTTCTTTCATTGCCTGTAATAGCAAAAACCTATGGCAAACACCACAGTGTCCCCCAGCGGGGGCCTGGGAATGCCATTTACAGCACATCGGCCTGGGGCTAGCACCAAGTTAAGAATGTACAAGTCTATTTACTGATCCGGGAAAACCCAGTGTGTAAGCTGGAAAAAAGCGAATTATGGAATGGCGCACGTAACGCAGTTCCATTTCGGTAGTAAAACGTGAATATCCAAAAGCGTACACCTTTCATGATGAAAGGGCTTTTAGCGGTGTTTGCAATATTTCTACACTAATCATACATCATTTGAGTTACAATTTAAAATGTTCCTCGCAGCGTATTTCCAGCAGAAGGCAAAACTACTATGGGAGAACTTCACCTTTCTCAGGACTGTGAAGTCTCTAAAATAGAAAGTTAAACATGAAAACTGTGTTCCGCATGGAAACCGATCGTGAGGACGTAAAGTGCAAGAGCGGAGTGTAAAAAGGCATGTGTACTATGTCTGCAGTTACATGGACTGGCCGGGACAGGGACACACAAAAATTCCGAAAAGAGGAGCGTGGCAGCGTGGGATTTGGAGGCGGTGAGGGCTTTGTCTATCCTGAGGCACTTTCTAAGCGTGCAGCAGTGCGTCCTTCCCTAATCAAAACCAGGTTTTACAGACAAAGGAAAGCCAGGCTTTGTGCCGTGGCCCCCACCCGTCCAGCAACCCCACAGTGGAGAAACAGCGCCCCGGCGCGGCCACGGCAGGAAGGGCCAGCGCCTGCCGCCTGGAAACGTGGCCGCTTGGGGAAGGCCGGCATCCGGCCCAGATGGGCGCTCAGGGAGGTGGGGGGCTGGGAGAGCAAGGATGCCGCGGCCGCAGCCGCAGCCGCAGAGGAACTGAGGGCACAGGATGGAGAAATATGCAGGCCAAGCATAAGTCTCCTGCAAAGAACAGAATGTTCCTCACCAGAGGGTCGGGTAGGCAGCCTTGTACAAAGAAGTCAACAGGCCCACCTGGGTGTCCCACGAGAGGCCAAGGGGACACCCTCACTTCAAGGGAGGGCCCTGCCACACACAAGGCACTAGCCAAGTCCCCGCGCAACCCTGTCCTCAATTTTCCCATCTCTGAAGGGGGTATAATCCTAGGGCCCTGCCTGCCTCCCAATCTGCTGGGAGACTGGGATCCGGGGACAGGGCAGGGAGGTGACACCAAGTCCTGACTGCCATCTGGGGCTGGATGAATTTGGATGAGCTACTGGACTCCAAATGTCAGCTTCCTCACACACAGAACGAGCCCGACGCCAGAACCCGCTTCCTAGGGCACCATTTCCCAAACCAGACCCACGGTGGATATGGAAAGCAATTTGGTTGAGTCATGACCCTTAAAAAAAAAAAGAAATAGAATAGAAAATATCTATTCATGTAAATGCTAATCAGTTCCTGGCATTTAATAAACTCTCAGAAAATGTTAGTTGTTATTATTCCCAGTGGAGACGACAGCACTGACTATTGTCACATCGGTATTAAAAGAAAGACCGGCAGAAGGTCAAAAGCCTCCGGGATCCCTTTTAGGTGCTCAGCTCTCCTCGGATTCAGAAAGGAGGCCCCCCGAGTGCAGAGCTGGGGATGGTGCTGGGGCGCAGGGGGTCCCCAGACAGCCAGCACCTCACCCAACCATCTGCTACTGGAGTAAGCGGGGAATTAAAGGCGGCCCTTGCCAACCCCAAAGAGCGTTTTCCTACCCAAAAAAGGAGCTGCTTTGCTAAGCACGTCCTTTAGCCAGAGGCTGGCACAAACCACGCAAGCCCATAGCAGTCTGGCAGCAAGTAACATGTGGTTACTCAGAATAACAGAGAGGCTGAGTTCAAACAAATACAGCCCAACAAGGCCCTCGGGTCGCACAAGGCTGATAACGAGCGGCTATTACGAACTTCTCCCGACATAACCTCGCAGTCACTCCCACAGGCCGCTGACCCCCTCCTAGGACAAGGCCAGCGGGGGTGGGAGGTGCTGGAAGGGCCTGACACCTGGCACCAAGGAGCGGCAGGACCTCCGGCTCCGGCCCCTGTCTCCCCGAGCGCCTGGGATCTTTCCCAAGTCTGACTCCTCGTCCCCTCCAGGCTGGTCTCACGTCGACCCTGCAGCCACATGTCCTCATGTGCCCACCCTCACACACCCCACTAGGAGAGGAAGGCCTGCGGGTGGTGGGCAGTGCTCTCTCGACTGTATTTTTCACGCTGTTTAAGTTGAACTTGTCCCTGCCTGATTTCTCTTTGGCTCTAATTTCTTTCTGGAACAGGACCTGCGAGACAGGCAGAGAGAATGTCACTGGGTCTGTGGTCTGTCCACCTCTGCAGAGGTGGTGGGGCAGAACGATGGGGCCGTGACGTCTAACTCACTTAATTTTCATGAGAGCCGCAAAAGATGGGTGCTATCATTATCCTGCTTTCCTTGCAGAAAACTGAAGGAAAGGGGTAAATTGCCGGGATTCTGGTCCAGGGAGTCTGGCTCCGCAGTCCAGGACAGGACCCTGAGCTCGGTTGGAACCCCAGTACCATTAGCCACCAAGCCGCCTGACCTCGGGCAAGGCACCTGGCCTCTGCAGACGTCAGTTTCTTTAATCTGTCCAATGGCATACTAACAGCTGTTTGCGGGGCAGGCTGTCAATGAGACACAGTAGACAAAGTGCAAAGTACAATGCCAGGCGCGTATTAGGTGCTCAAAATCAGCAGTTCCCACCTTGTTTCTTGCTCATTCGGGCCAAGAAGTGAGGGTCCTGGGAGGCGGGCTGCGTCTGTCGGGCTCCCCCTCATCTCCTTCTGGTCGGGAGGTCCTGCCCAACGCCTCAGCCTGTGCCCATCGGAGGGGCCTGGGGAGCCTGGGGTCTGGCTCTCCGGTCTCATCTAGCCTGCAGCCCCTCCCCCAGCTCAGGGTGCTCTCCCAGTGGGGGCTCAGGAGCAGCTCACTGATTGGCTAAAGGCAGGCAGAGGGACAGGAAAGGAGAAGGAACAGGAAGGTGACAGAATCAGGACACCAAGGGGCCATCAAGACCACAGCTAGTTGCCTCTTCTTCTCCGGTGTACGTGTGTGTGTACGTGTGTGTGCAAGTGTGCGCGTGTAAAGAGGACACAGTCTACCCTGGGGCTCACTCTACCTCCTTCCATCACAGTCAGCAGCTTAGGGGTCACCAGTCCCCCCAAGCCTTACAACCACCTTGGGGAGGCAGGGCCAAGGTACACAGCCCTGTCCCCAGGGCAGCGGGACACGGCCCAGGGAGCTCCAGTCACGCATCACGAGTCACAGGCTGTCAGCGACGAGCTGGACTGAGAACCCAGGCCTCCTGGGGTGCTGAACTGCCAGGGGTGGGGGCAGCCCTGCCTGGTCTCAGTGCAGAACTGGGGGGCGGGGGGCCACCCTGTGAGCAGGGAGGGGCAGGAGATACCTGGGCTGAGCCCCAAAGACCCAGGTGATGTTGGGACGAGCAGAGAGCCAGTTCCCTGAGTACCAGGCCCCTAGGGGCAATAACCCAGGGATACCGGTTTTCTCAGACTCCCAGGAGGGAGGGAGGAGCCTGGAGAAAGACAGACCAGATGGGGGGGGGGGGGCACCCAGAAGAGGAGACGTACCGCATGATGCCCAGAGGGTCCAGGGCCTCCTCTGCCTCGTCCTCTGAGGACTTCCCTGCATCCTGGCCCTTCTGGTCCAGCGTGGGGAGACCCTCACCCTCCACTCGATCCTGCTGCTGGAAGAAGTCGAAAGCATCCCCGTCGTCCCCCCCTTGGCTGTCTGTGTCCAGGACAGAGAAATCTCTGCTGCTGAGATCCGCAGCCCCGGGGGATCTGGTACCTGTGGAGGGAGACAGAGAGGGCGCCTGACACCCACCGCCGGGGGGACGCGAGGAAGCACTTCCCGGCGCGCAAGCTCCAGTGCCAGCACCCAAGGCTGGGGGCTTCCTGCAGCGTCCTGGGACCAGGATGGTGGGTCTGGATGGGGGTAGCAAAGCCTGGGGTGGAGAAGACAGAGGGACAGAGGGAGCAGTTCCTGAACCTCTGCAGCCCAGGGCCTGTTGGGACGACAGGCTACAGTCCACGGGCTGATGGCAGAAGCCAGCCAGTGTACGTGGGTTCCCACAGAACAGTTCCAGAAATGCTTTGCAGTTGCGGAGCCCATCGGGGAGCTCTGCCAACCACGGTTGGAGACTTGCTCCGAGGGTCTGGGTGATTAGACTAGGAACTCAGTGACTGCTCCGCGAGCACATGGAAGATTTGAGAACGCACTGTGATGGCTTCACTACGAACTGGCTTACATAAGCGCTTCTCAAAGTGTGGTCCATAGGCGGGTGTCCACAACAAGGTAACTACAGAAAGGCGGAGCAAGCATCCAGAAACTTCCACAGTACCTTGGAATGCTGTTTGTGACATACTGGGAATAAAAAAGTTAGTCCTTCCCCACAATGGTTTGAGAAGCGTGGGTTTAGACTACTTGCTTATCTCTATCTAAGTAGTTTACTGAATAGTGTATTTTTGAAAGCAGTTACTTACAAAGTATATGACCCTGTGGGTAAAGAAGCCACCTATATGCCCCAGAGTGCCTGGCACATAGGATGTGATATGTATGCTGACACAGTATGTAGAACTGAGTGACAATGACTATGTTGCATTATATTATGCTCTGTTATTTTATTAGGACAAATGTAAAAATCCCATTCAAAATCTCATGAACCGTCAATTTCATGGAATAAGCATCATGTAATAAAAAGTTTTACAGGTACAGATTCATTTAAATATGGCAAAAATCCCACGTGAGAGATCCTATCTGTTCCTCCATCTTACAGATAAGGAAACTGAGGCACGGAGAGGCTAGGAAAGTCAGACCATCCTATCCTGCTTCCCCGTAACACAGAGGGCCAGGAGATGGGGAGTTTCTTCCAGCTACGGATAGGCTGGGGCCCCCTTCCTACAGTCAACGCAGACCCAGAGAGAGGCAAAGGGCAGGGGGCTGTGACCTCAGTAAACAGGAGGGCCGGAGAGACCCCAGCCCGAAGACCCTTGTGGGGGGCGTGGGAAAGGAGAGAAGAAAACCGGTGCTGCAGTCTCACCAGGCTCGGCTTTCCGTGCGCTCACCTGTTCCACTTTTATTTCCCCACATTGTTTTTTTTCAAAATTGGTTTATTTCCTGTTAATTTTCTTCTGAAAAATTCCCATCTGTCTTGGGAAACTAGGAGATTCACGGTACTCGGGAAAAGAGTTAAATGCGGTGAGTGCCCCGCACCCCCGGATGGGAGCCCTCCCCACGCTCCCCCTGCCCCGGGGTGCTGGCGCAGGACGGGGACACGCCCGCAGCGTTCTGAGTCCAGTAGGTGTGAGTGGGGGTGAGACGTTAGCCATCGCTTCTACAGCGCCTCCTGTGTGGCGAGCTCTGCACATGTGACTCTCACCAGCACCTGTTAGCCGGGCGACTCCCATCCGACAGACAGGACTAGCGGGAAGACAGGAGGCCGCAGGACCTGGACTGCAAGTGCTCGAGGTTCCCATCACTGGGTGGGAGGGGCTGCCTGGAGCCACGCTCCAAACCTCTCGGTGAGGGGTACCAGCTGAGCGAGGTGTCCCCAGGGACCAGGGCACCAGCCTGGCTGTGGGAGCACAGCCTTCTCCAGACTTTGCAGGCCCCCAGGCCTGGCTGGTGGGAGGCGGAGGCGTGTGTACGGGTGGGGGGAGCTCTGGAGGGGGCTGGCTAGGCGGGGAGTGGCTGGGCTTAGACTACGGAGAAGGGCCCTGGGTGAGCCCCATCCAGCACCCAGATGGTCAGTCCTCCAGGGCTGGGTCCCAGGCCTCTTCCACCCACCACCCCGGCCCAAGCACGGCAGTGAGGCCCATGGGCCTCAACAGCCTGGCTGAAGCTTCTGGGCTGCAGGGGGTATGTGGACCCCCCTCCCGCCAAGCCAGGGCAGGGAGGCCTAGTTCTGGGCCAGCAGAGACCTCAGGAATTTGAGAAAGAGCCTCCCGTACCTAAGAATTCTAGCAGCTCAGGGCTGCCTGCCAACTCAGCATCCTTCGAGACGCAGCGCAGGATCTCATCGAACATGGCTCTCCTCTCCCGGATGTCACACTCCCCAACAAAGAGCACCTTCCTGGGGAGCGGGGGAAGGCTGGCCGCTGGGTAACGACTGCTGAGTTTCTGGTAAAACTCCTCGATGTCACTGTACTTTCTGGAGACCTGGAATGAGAGGAGCACGTGGTTCCCTGAGTGAAGAGGGGAAGGAGAGAAGGCCGCTCTTCCGGCCCCAACAGAGGTCCCGAGGGCGCCGGGCTCTTGGGAGAGTCCTCCCCTAGGACCGGCCCCAGGAGGCTGTGCCTCCCTCGGGACCCTCCGCCCAGCTCCCTGCCTCAGGCTCCACTTCCTAGGCCTCCTGGTCAACGCTGGGTGCTAATCCTGAAAGTCCTAGCGGCCCAAAGGAAAGATGCAATCGTGGCAGGTTCCAGGCACCATCACAGGTCTGGGTAGAGACACTTGATACAGAGACCTGGCCTGCAGGTGGCCGTGACTTATACCTCCATTCTGGGCCTTCAGTGCATTAGCAGGGTGACCTCACGGTCTGGCCGTTGTTAGGTCATCTTCCTGCAACAACGGGTCAGCGTCTTGCAGGGTCATTATCCCGTGAACTAGCAGCTGCCTCTGACAAGGCCACACCTTACAGTGCGCAGGTGGTGGAGAACCAGACACTGCAAAGCTGGTTTCTGGCCCTGGTGCCAGCCAGAAGCCCACTGCACACCAGGACCCTGGGGAAGCTGGCCAGGGGGTCCGCTGGAAGGTGGTCCTCGGCCGTCAGAGTCATCCTGGGGTACCTGGCTTCCTGCAGAGCTGAGGGCTGCCTGCTACGGCCTCTCCATCTTTCCCCAGAACTCCCGCCGCAGCTTAGGGCTCGTCCACTCACTGTCAAGCTCTTGCTGTGCGTTTACTCTGTATGAGCACACAGTGTGGTCTCTGCCCCCGAGGCTCCAGGCCTCCAGTTAAGGGAGCAGCGGTAGCACAGCGCGTCGATGCCATCACTGTGGTCTATATAAGCCAACACAGGCGCTCAGAGAAGAGTCACTCGCTCCACGCCACGCCCCACCTACAGCCCAGCGTCCTCCCTTGTCTTAGACTCCTCTGTGCTCTCCCCGCACGTTTGGCCAGTCTCCCTAACTCCTCCGTGGGAGCATCGATTACGAAGACAGATATTCCCACTTCTCCCAAGCCAGGGCCATGCACACAGCACACCAAGGAAGCACTGGTGTAGCTGATGGGCTGTGAGGCGTCTGCACGCGTTCAGACAAGGGACACCTGGCAGTCCCATCGCACAGCTCTGCTGGAGCACGCAGCATCACCCTCAGAGCCCCCAGCCCGTGAGGGTTCCAGATGCTGGCAGGTGGCTGGGGCACTGGGGGACTTCAGGAACCCCCCCTGGGGAGTTATCTGGGACAGGGGACTGTGGCCTGCAGTTGTCAACACAGAGCCTTGCTCGGGAGCTTTCCTGAGAACAGCTCTCAAGGAAAGGTAAGAGCGTCCTTTCACAAAAGTGACGCAGGCTCCCAACTCCTAGTGGTCCCGAGAACCCGAGACTCCACCAGGTGGGGGCGGAGCGCCCTCTGCTGGCCTCACTGCTCCATGCAGGCCTGGCCACCCGACCCACCAGGGCCCCGCTTCTGGGAGCTGTGGGTCTCCAGGGCACTGGCAGCATAGTCAGCCGGGGAGCTTTAAGTCTTGGGTGCCACCCCACACAGGGCCCACATTCACCAGTGTTCCAAAGCACGGGCTTCTACTCCTTTTGAGGAGTGGAAAGCAAAATGCTCATTAGTTTTTTAAAGCTAAATCGTGAAACTTCAAAGAAAGTTCAGGTGTGGGGTTACACCCCTAGACCTCACAGGGAGTCAACGCGTTCTTTGCCCTTGCAGGTGGTTCAAAATGTTTGGGAAGAACCTCCACGCACAGGCACCTGTGCACACAGCTACCCGCAGGGCAAGGCAAGGGAGTCACTGGTCAGGAGAAAGCGGCACTGGTGTGACACATGCAGGTGTCAAAGAAATCCCCTCACACCCTCGCTCATAAGGCCAGCCAGCACCTTATCAAGGGCCCCCGAGTGCTGCCTCTCTGTCTCGCCCACAGACTTGGGTCTCAGATATTTTCCTCTTTGCTCCTGTCCCTGAAAAACATGGGTGCATTGAGCTCCATCTGGGTCAAGTCAGATTACCAGGAGCTGCAAATCACCCAGTAGAACAAAGCAGACCCAGAACCATCACCTGCCATTACATTACACCTTGGTTCTCAACAAGAGTCTGTCCAAGAAGCAAACGAAAACCATCACACTCTGTTAGACACTTTGCAGGATGTGCTGAATGTCTCCTAACGAAAGAACTGTGCCATAAACTTTGATCACTTAGAAGCTGGTGTCTCCAAACTGGAAAAGGATATTTGTCATGCAATAAATATAAAGAATATATAAAGAATTCCTATACATAGTAAGAAAAAGACAGCCAATGGTTCAGAAGGAATTCCACGGAAGAAACAATGTTTCACAAACATTTGAGAAGATATTCAATCGCATTAGTAATCAAGGAAATGTGGGCTAACACCTACCAATACAAGATTCACAAAATCAAAATGTCAGACACCACCAAGTATAAATGAGCACAGGAAACAGGGGCATTACACTGTCTGCGAGCTGGTAGTGACCTCTGGGAAACAGATGGCCTTGTTTGATGAAGTTAAAAGGGTGCATAGCCATATGGATCTTTTGCCTAAAACATTATGTTTTTTCTTAATCTTACTAAAAACATCTTTTTTCTCTTTCTGAATTCTCTCTTCCTGTAACTACAACATTGACTCGTTCATTTCAATCTTAAATCCATCCTTCTTATTCTCTTCTGATAATGGGGTTTGACTTTCTCTTTTTTAATGGGGATTTATTACCTCATCCAGGTGATCCTAAACATTTTAGTATCAAGATTCCATTAAAAATTTATTGAGGGCTTCCCTGGTGGCGCAGTGGTTGAGAGTCCGCCTGCTGATGCAGGGGACACGGGTTCGTGCCCCGGTCCGGGAGGATCCCACATGCCGCGGAGCGGCTGGGCCCGTGAGCCATGGCCGCTGAGCCTGCGCGTCCGGAGCCTGTGCTCCGCAATGGGACAGGCCACAACAGTGAGAGGCCCGCGTACCGCAAAAAAAAAAAAAAAAAAAAAAAAAAAAAATTTATTGAGGACCCCAAAGAACTTTTGTTTATGCAAGCTGTAGTTATTGCTACTTCCCATATTAGAAATTATAACAGAAATTTAAACACAAAGAAAAAAAGAATCTTGTGTCTCTTCTGATAGGTCCCCAGGCCTGGGTAACTCGCTCCTTGCCTTTCTGTCTTGGCTGCCAGGAGACGCAGAACAAACCAGCCGGTTGCTCTGCTCTGACCCACAGGACCCTTGCTCATTTTAACTTTCTCTCACAATCCCGTGGCCCGTCTCTCCTGGGCACGTCTCCAGACCTTTTCACAAGAAGCCAAAGGTAAATACTAAATGGGTGAGTTTGTGGTCTTGCCCCCTCCTGAAATTCTCAAGCCCCTGAGCCTCCTCTCTTCCCTCGGCCTCGGCTTCTTCTCCCTGACTGTCCCGAGGTGCTAGCGTCCCCAGGCTTTCCTCCTCAGCCAGAACCTCCACGCCCACATCCACTCTCTGGGCAACTTCATCTGCTCCCAGCCTTTCAGCATCACTGCAAGCTGATGCCTCCCAAAGCAGCCCCTTGGGCCCAACTCCGCCCCGAGGCCCCGAGTTCCAACCTCATGTATCCATCAGGCAAACACTTCACACTGGAAACGTCCTCCTTCCACCTGCCTCTCCCTCCGCTGGAGCCCTTTATCTCAGTGGGTAGAAACAATCAGCCAGTTAATTATGTGCATGTCACCTTGGAAGTCCTTTCAACGCTCTCCCTCCCTCCTGTACACCCACCGCTGGCCTGCCCCCCAGCCCCAGGCGTTTCTCTACCAGCCTCCTCACTGAGCTCCCTGTCCTCTGCCCTGTTCCTTCCAATCCAACTCCACTCTCCACCAGGCAGGCAGTGAGAGACAACAGGACCATGTCATTCCACTGCTTAAAGCTCCTGCTTGACTGCCAGACAGGTCGGGCCCCCTGCACGCCCTCTATGACCTGGACGCTGCCCGCTATCACCCTCCTCTTCTCCCACTTCATCCAGGACGATACTCAGCCGCTCACAGCTCCCCACATGATACCCTGTTTCTAGCCTCTGTGCCTTTGCTCAGGCTGTGCCTTCTGCCTGGGGCACCCTTCTCCCCTTCTGCTGTTCTTAGCTCCGTCTGCTCATTAAATTGTTTTTTTCTATTGCAGTGACACTGATTTATAACATTATACAAGTTGCATGTGTACAACATTGCATTTCTACTTCTGTATATGCTATGGTGTGCTTACCTCCAAAGGTTTAGTTTCTATCCATCACCATACAGTTCATCCCCTCTACCCATTTCACCCTCCCCTCTGCCCCTTTCCCTCTGGCAACCGCTACTCTGTTCTCTGTATCTACGTGGTTTTGTTTGGTTTGTTCACGTTCTGTTTTTTTATTTTTTATATTCCACACATGAGTGAAATCATACGGTATTTGTCTTTCTCTGTCTGACTTGATAGGATACTTGATAGGATACTTGATAGGATACCCTCAAGGTCCATCTGTTGCTGCAAATGGCAAGATTTCATCAAGTATTCCATTGTATATAAGGACCACAACTTCTTTATCCATTCATCTACTGATGGGCACTTAGGTTGTTTCCATGTCTTGGCTATTGTAAACAGTGCTGCCGTGAACATAGGAGTGCATGTATCTTTTCAAATTATTGCTTTTGTATCTTTGGATAAATACCCAGAAGTGAAATTGCTGGATGATCTGGCAGCTCTATTTTTATTTATTTATTATTTTTTAGCCACGCCATGCGGCTTGTGGGACCTTAGTTCCCCAACCAGGGATTGAACCTGGGCCCTTGGCAGTGAAAGCGTGCAGTCCTAACCACTGGGCCGCCAGGGAATTCCCTATTTTTAATTTTTTAAGGACTCTCCATACTATTTTCCATAGTGGCTGCACCAATTTACATTCCCACGAACAGTGTTGGAGGGGGTTCCCTTTTCTCCACACCCTCATCAACATTTGTCATTTCTTACCTTTTTGATAATTGCCATTCTAACAGGAGTGAAGCGATAGCTAACTCTGGCATTTCCCTAATAATTAGCGATGTTGAGCATCTTTTCATGTGCCTATTGGCCATCTGTATGTCTTCTTTGTAAAAATGTCTATTCAGCTCCTCTGCCCATTTTTAACTTGGATTGCTTGGGTTTTTGTTGTTGAATTCTATGAGTCCTTTACATATTTTGGATACTATTAAAATGCGTAATATCGGATATATGAGTTTTATCTTCTCCCATTCGGAAGCTTGTTATTTTGCTTTGCTGATGGCTCTCTTTGCTGTGAAGAAGCTTTTTAGTTTGCTGTAGTCCCATTTGATTAGTTTTGCTTTTTGTTTTCCGTGCCTGAGGAGACATATACAGAAAGATATTGCTAAGACTGGTGTCAAAGCTAATCCTGCCTATGTTTTCTTCTGAGAGTTTATGGTTTGGGTCTTACATTCAAGTCTTTAATTCATTTTGAGTTGATTTTTATGTATGGTGTGAGATAGCGGTCTACTTTCATTTTTTGCATGTGGCTGTTCAGTTTACCCAAAACCATCTATTGAAGAGACTATCCTTTCTTCATTGTATGTTCTCTGCTCCTTTTGTCTTAAATTAATTGTCCATTTGTATGGATTTATTTCTGGGCTCTCAATTCTGTTCCATTGATCTATGTATTTGTTTTTCTGTCAACACCATGATGTTTTGATTACTACAGCTTTGTAATACAGTTTGAAATCAGGGAGTGTGATACCTCCAGCTTTGTTCTTTTTTCCCAAGGAAAAAGATTTCTTGGACTATTCAGGGTCTTTTGTGGTTCCATATAAATTTTAGATTTTTTGGTTCTATTTCTGTGAAAAACGTCCTTGGGATTTTGGTAGAGATTGCATTGAATCTGTTGATTGCTTTAGGTAATATGGACATTTTAACAATGTTAATTTTCCCAATCCATGAGCATGGAATATCTTTCCATTTGTTTGTGTCTTCTTCAATTTCTTTCAACAATGTCTTATAGTTTTCAGTGTACTTGGTTAAATTTATTCCTGGGCATTTGTTGTTGCTGTGGTGGCTGTAAATGGGATTGTTTTCTTAACTCTCTTTCTGCTCACTCATTGTCAGCACACAGAAACACAACTGACTTTTTTTAAAAATAAACTTATTTATCTATTTATTTTTGGCTGCGTTCGGTCTTCGTTGCTGCACGTGGGCTTTCTCTAGTTGCGGTGAGCGAGGGCTACTCTTCGTTGCAGTGCATGGGCTTCTCACTATGGTGGCTTCTCTTGTTGCAGGGCGTGGGCTCTAGGCATGTGGGCTTCAGTAGTTGTGGCACACGGGCTCAGTAGTTGTGGCTCACGGGCTCAGTAGTTGTGGTGCGTGGGCTCTAGAGTACAGGCTCAGTAGTTGTGGCTCACGGGCTTAGTTGCTCTGCGGCATGTGGGATCTTCCCAGACCAGGGCTTGAACCCGTGTCCCCTGCATTGGCAGGCAGATTCTTAACCACTGCAACACCAGGGAAGTCCACAACAGATTTTTGTGTGTTGATTTTGTGCCCTGCAACTTTACTGTATTCATTTATTATTTCTAATAGTTTTTGGTGGCATCTTTAGGGTTTTCTATATATAAAATCATGTCATTCACAAACAGTGAAAGCTTTACTTTTTTCTTTTCCAATTTGCATGCCTTTTATTTCTTTTCCTTCCCTAACTGCTGTGGCTAGGACTTTCAATACTATGTTGAATAAGACTGGAAAGTAAGTGGAGCCTGGTGGGCTGGAGGGAGGAAGGGAAAAGAAGGGGCAGAAAAAAAAAAAAAAGAGTGGTGAGAGTGAGAATTCTTGTCTTATTCTTGACCCTACAGGGATAGCTGTAGGTTTATCATATATGGCCTTTATTAATGCTAAGGTACATTCCTTCTATACTCATTTTACTGAAAGTTTTATAAATGGGTGTTGAATCTATCTCTATCTCTATCTCTCTCTCCTGCTTCTGGGACACCCATTAGCCTACTGTTGCCCTTCCTAAAAGACTTCGATAATTCTCGTAGAATTTTCTCTCTCTTTTTTTTTTTGGATCTTAATTTTTTCTCCTCTTCTAACTGTATCATTTCTAGATTTCTATCTTTGAACTGGCTAATTCTCTCTTCCATATGGTCTGCTCTATTTCCAGTCCTTTCTGATGCACTCTTCATCTTGCTTACTAGGTTCTTCAGATCTAGAATTTCTGTTTGGTTCTTTTTCAGAGTTCCAGTCTCTTTGGTAAAGTATTTCTTCTGTTCATTAATTTCAACCCTGACGTTCACTGAACCACCTTTCTGAGTTTTCTTATAGCCTGTTGAGCTTCCTCTTGACAGTTATTTCGAATTCTCTATCAGATTGCACTGTTCTGTGACTTTAAATCTGGTTTCTGGAGAATTACCATTTTATTTTTGTGATACAGTGTTACTGTGGTTCTTTATGGTGCCTGATGAGTTGTTCCTCTGCTGGTACACATGAAGCAGCAAACACCTTTCTTCTTTAGGTAAAGCTTTTTTTTTTTTTTTAAACTTCATTCCAACTATTCAACAGGTTAGAGGCTTTTGTTTTCTTTTCTTTTCCCTTAGGTGGCGCTACAGCACAAGTTTTTGGTTTCTCTTACCTGAGCTGCCTCTGGTTATATTAAAGGATTGGCACTTTCCAGCCTCCACTGCCCTTGTCAGAGGTGTTGCCTGGTGCCCGCATTGTCACCGCTTGTGCCTCCATGGTTGCTGCTGTCACTGCTGTTGCTGCCCGGGTCAGCGGGCTGGTGAGCACTTCTGCTGTGTCCAGAATCTTGAGTCACAGGTCTGCTTCCACTGCACGGGGTGGAGCTGGGGTCTCGGCACCTCTGCCGTGTCTGGGGTTGTCAGGTTTAGGGATGCCGCCACTGTTGGTCGGGGAGAGGGGGCCAGACTTGTGGGCAGCTCTACAACTGGAGGGACGGTGTTGCAGGCCCTGCTGCCCAGTCCCCTGTGGCTGCAGGCGCGGCTGAGGCCCGGAGGCTGGCGTTGTGCGTGCCACCTCCCTGATGCGGCTGGGTTCTCTGGGGCCGCGGGCTCGGTCTCCGGGGCTGGGGATCTGGGACTGCACACACCACCTCAGTTCCGCCTCCGTTGTATGTTCCAGTCCGCCCACCTCTAGATGGACAGATGTGGAGACTGTTTGAGATGTTTCACTGGCTGTAGACTGAAGGGGAGTGAGAAAGGGAGGGTCTCATCCGCAGTAATGCTGATGTCTCCACCTGCTCTTCGAAACCCAGCTCAGCCCTGACCTCTTCCGAGACATCTTCCAGAACCCTTTCCCTAGGATGGGTTAGGTGCCCCTTCTCTACACTACCACAGTCCTCCCCTCCCCTTGGACTCCTGTCTCTTTACAGGTCTGTCTCCCCACAGACTGTAAGCATCTGGTTCACCGGTGTCCTTACCGCCAAAACGCTCTGGCACCGTCAGGCCGAGTGAGCGCTGGCCAGAGCACTGCTCGCACCCCGATGCTACTCGCACCCTGGTGGCAGGTGTGTCTGCCCAGCTGGAACCCCGGACCCTGGGCACCCTCGGGAGCATCCTGGCGGAGCCCCCAGCTCACCAAGAACTGGACGACATCCTCAGGCCTGTGCTTGGCCGACTTGAATGCAGCCAGACGGGTTACCACCAGGATCTGGTACTCCACGTGCCCTGACATCATCTTGCCCCGTACCTCCTGGTGCTGGGGCACGGTTAGGTCCAGGCCTGTGTGGACATTCTGAACTCGCCTGCCAAAGGGAAAGAAGGCAAAAGAAGCTCAGGTTCAAGTCAGCAGGCTTCTTGAGTGAAATGCAGGCCAGACCTCAGGTGGCCCAGCAGGCCTGGGTG
Source organism: Tursiops truncatus (assembly GCF_011762595.2). Taxonomy (NCBI): domain Eukaryota; kingdom Metazoa; phylum Chordata; class Mammalia; order Artiodactyla; family Delphinidae; genus Tursiops; species Tursiops truncatus. Next base: position 73,389,478 of record NC_047047.1, on the reverse strand, counting down.
CAAGGCTGCTCCACTGGCCGTTCTCTGTGGTCCCGGCTACCCACCCCACCACAGCCCAGCCCCTCATAAAGCCTGGCTTCCCAGGCCCCAAGCCTGGGCCCTGCCTTTGGGTCACTCAGGAACAATGGGCTCTCACCAGCAGGAAAACAGGTGACAGCAGAGAAGGTGGGACTCATGGAAAATCACAAACAGCTATAGGTGTCTGACACAAACCCAGCACAAGAGCTCCTGCGGGATTTGTGGGGATGGCATTCCAGGGGTTCTATTCAAACCAAGGGAAGTGCCTGGCTTTGGGCACACAGTGCAGGAATGAAACCCCACCAGGAATCCGGAGAGAGAAACACATCTCTTCAGCTAACCAGAGAGCAGCAGAGCCGCTACAGAACCTGCCCAGCTAGGGGAAGATGGAAAGGGCACTGGATACCAGGCCATATCATTTGCCCTGGGGCCTCTGCAAGGCACTGATAAGGCCTGCTCTATGAGGCTTTGAGAGGATACTCGGCAAAACATTACAGTCTTGGAGAATTTTTAAATGCTATACAAATGTACTGAATCACACGATGAGCAAAGAAGTTATGAAATGTTTCCTCCGAGGTGAGAAAAAAGGTTAAATGTATTCCTCATTCTATGTAAGGGTATAATGGAGACCCACGCACACAAACATACATCACACAAGCACCTATGACAGGATATGCCCAGCATACAGTTAGCAGGGTCGAGACCTACTATGTGCCAGGCGGGACTTTCAGAAGATAGGAAAGGGGAGGGCCCGAGGGGTGGGGCTACTGGCGCTAAGACTGTGTCTGGGGCAAGGCCCTTTCCCTCTCTGCAACTCCATCCCAATCCATCAGATGACAACCTGCCCCCAGCACTCCTTCCACACAGACTCCTCCCCTTTCCACACCAAGCATGTGCACTGTCACCATGATGCCATTTGTCACCAACTGGGAGGACAGCCCACCACGTAGCCACATACTACTAAGCATTCAAACCCTTACACACACAAACATATCCACAGGGTGTAAGGTATGCGAAAATGAGCACGAATCACTTAGAAAGGCCCGGGCGAACCTGCCTTCAGGCAGGTGTTGAATGAACCCAACATATGGGCGAGACGGAAAAACACCAATCAGCCCTCTATTCCTCTTGCCAGTAACCAAATGAGCGTCCCTGGCCCTGCACCAGGTACAGACCCGCTGGCGCTGCGCGCCGTGTTACTGGTAGGAGCGCAGGAGAGCGGAGGGGACTGAAGTTGAAGCAGCCGAGCTACCGCAGGCTCTGTTCTAAGCACCTGCCTGCCTGAGACACTCCTGCCTCCCTCAGCCCTACCGAGGGTCACTACCGCTCAGACCCACTTAAAGTCAGAGAAACAGACACAAAAGGGGAGTCACCTGTGCTTGGGCTCAGCGGGTCAGAGGTGGAGCCAGGGTTCACTCCAGGCTGCCACCCCCCTCCCCGCTGACTGGCGCCTCCCATCAGTCCAGCTTGCTCCTCCAGGACCTGCCTCCGTGACCCCTCCCCCTTTCCACTGTCCCCTCCCCCACCGTCCTGTCGCGCCGCCCCACTGCTGGGATCACACCCTTGGCCTCAGCTCCCCTGCCCTCGCCCCTCAACCCTCCAGTTCTGCGCGTCCCTCGCACCTGTGTCCGGCAGCTGCACGTCACTGGGATAAACGCACAGACGTGCTGACTGGTCCCACCTGAAATTCACGGCCGCAACCTGCAAGCTCCAGCGTGGGGCCTGGCAACCCCACCTTGGTCTCGACCTGGGGTTCTCCAAGTGTGGCCCCTGCGGCATCAGCATCACCTGGGAGCTTGTGAGAGTGGCAGACCCAGGGTGCTGAATCAACTTCATGTTAACAGTCACCTGACCCTAACCCACGCTCGCTCCCACTCCCCGAGGCCCCCAAGGGAACTTTTCCTGTAAAGGGCCAGAGAGTAAATACTTTAGGCTTTGCAGGCCACAGGGTCTCCATTACAACTACTCAACGCAGCCACTGTAGAGCGAAAGCAGCGGAAGACAGACATAAACTTTATCACAAAAGTGAAGTGGTGGGCAGGACTTACAAAAGCAAGTGGTGGGCGCATGGGTGTAGCTTGTCCACCTATGCCCCAGACCAAACTTCTCAAACTGTAAAGTGCATCCAAGCTGCCTGGAGATCTTGTCAACGTGCACATTCTGATCCAGCAGGTTGGCGGCAGGGCCTGGGAATCTGCATTTCAAACAGCTGTCATGTGATGCTGATACTGGTCTACGTGGTTAAACCCTAAGGTTAATTCTCCCTCTCCTCTTACTCCAGCGGCACCTGACAGTCCCTCTCTGCTCCTTGAAGCTCTGTCTTCATTGCTCCCGGGACCCCCACCCTCTCTCCTTTCTCCGCCCTCCCTGGCCACTCCTGCTCTGCTTCCCTGGATGGTCCTCCGTTCCTCTTTCTGCTCCGGACTCTCCCCTCAAGGCCACACTCCTTCTCCCAGCTGCCTGCCTGACATCTCCGCTTGGCTGTCAACAAGCTTCTTCATGAACGTGTCCAGACAAATGGTGATTCTCACCTTCCTAAACCTGCTCCATCCATAGTCTCCCGACTCGGTCCATTGCAACCTCCCTCTTTCAGGAACTCAGGGTAAGTCTTGCAGTCAATCTTGACTCCTCTTTCCTGTTCTCGCGACCCACATCTAATCATCAGCAAACCCTGAAAGCTGTACTGTCAAAATACAGCCAGAGCCCAAACATTTCGCACCCCCTCTGCCACCATCAGCTCTCACGTGGATCACTGCCAGAACGGTCTCCTTGCTGCACCCTGCTCACCTACCTTCTGCTCAACACAGCGGCCAAATGACCTTTGTGAAACCCAAGCCAGGTCCCACCTCGCCCAGAGCCTCACCTCAGCCTGGGAGGCCTGTCCTGACTGTCCCCTGCCTCCAAGCCCCCAGCTCTGCACCACATCACCTAATGCTCTCTGCGGCTCATGGCACTCCAGCCACCCTGGCCTCCTCGCTGGTGCCCAAGCACCTCTCTGCCCCAGGACATTGGCTCCTGCTGTCCCCTCTGCCTGGTACACTCTTTCTCAAGATTTCTCTTGCGTTTGTCAGGAGTCTGCCCAACTGCCACTCTCTGTCAGAAAGACACTCCTGGGCCATACCATATAAAACAGCATTCACTCCTCCTAGCACCCTATTTCCCTACCACTTTATTTTCCTTCATACCATTTATCATCCCTGACACACCATATATTTAACTATTGTCCGTCGGCCCCAGCAAAGCTCACGAGAGGGACTTTGTGTTGTTCACTACTGTATCCTAGAACCACTCTCCTGGCCTTCACCACCAGCACCTGCATCTGTTAAGGAGCCCTGCCCAGGTGTGGCAGTGAGGGAAGCCACCCACGCCCTTCCCAGGCTCCCAGCACCAAGGTCACACCCCCACTGGTCTGCTGCTGGCGGCCCTGCTCACACCTGCCAACCTCAAAGCTCCTTTTTGCAGGAAATGACACTGAGGCTCAGGGAGAGGAGGTGATTCATGCGGCCCTGGGGAAACCTCTTCTGCCAGCGAGGGCACGACCAGCAACCATGCAGAGGCCGAGCAGGTTCTGATATCAGGGTTCACTTAAAGAATCACACATACTTTTCTAGACCTGAAGCCACAGGGATGTTCAGATTTACTGCTGGAAAAATAACATTCATTTATGTAAGAGATTGATGTCTTAGCCCAAGATTCGGGGTAGGGGGAACAAGGGCGGAGTGTATGAAAACACTTGAAGTGAGTCACTTGCCAGATGTTAGAAAGGGGGAAAGAATAAAACCATGACCATCCCAGCCTTTCCAGGATCCGTCTTGCACTGGGTCCCCCAGGCCTGGGTCAGGGTGGGGTGGGTCATCCTGCATCCTCTGCCTCCAGGGACCCTCCGCAGGCCTTGGCGGTAACTGCACTTTTCCTGAGCTACCTGTTTGAGCAGCTGCCCCCTCTTCTCTCCCTTCACCTCATTAACCTCCACTCCTCCTGCAGGAGGGGGGGCCTCATGCACCCCCTCAGAAGCCGGGGTTACCTCCTGCCCTGTGTTCCCATGGCAACCTGAACCCACTACCCCCCATTCAGCATCTGTCTCCCGAGGGTCTGCGTTCATCCCCGTTTCCCCTGCAGGGCCGAGCCTTGCCGGATTCACCCCGTCCCCAGTGCCGTGCCCGGGGCCTGGCGCACGGTGAGCGCGGACAGGATGCATAACTAGATCTTCGAAGAGAAAGGAAGCTAGGTGGACAGGAAAGCGGGGAGGAGAGCCCTCCCTTTGCCTGCTGGCCGGGACCAGCCAGTCCAGGCCTTCCACTGGGTTTTGGGTGAGTTCGTTACCCTCTAGGGACCTCAGTTTCCCCATCTGTAAAACCGGGGGGGGGAGCGGGGGGAGGGACTCGCCGCCGCCCGCCTCTCCCGCTGGGCGGTGGAGGGGCCGAGCCCAGGTCAACGGCCGGCGCGCTGGGGACGCCGCGGGGCGGGCGGGATCGTCGGGACCGGCCGCCTCCGCCGGCTCCTCCGCCCCGGGCGCATAGGGCCGCGGCTCCCGGGCACCCGACTCCACGTTGCCCGAGACGCAGCGCCGGGCGCGGGGTCTGGCTCACCTGGAGGTGACGAGCACCGCCGGGGACTGCATGACGGCGAAGCTCCGGGCGGGGCGCGCGGTCACGAGACCCGCGGGCGCCGGCGTCGCCGCGTTCCGGGCCCTGGCCCGCCGCCTAGTGGCCACCGCGCTCGGCCGCAAGCGGCCGCGCGTTTCCAGGCCTTTCTGGAACTCTGGGCGGAGACTCGGGGCTGAGAGTCCTGCGCGGGCTCGTCGCTGCTGGAGGCCCCGTCGGAGCTGAGCGCGTCCCCCGCGCCCGAGTGTCCTGGGCCATCCAGAGGTTTGGGTCTGATGTCCCAGCGTTATCAGTGACAGCGCCCGTTTCACTCTTAGGAGTGCCCAGAGTGTCCCGGTTCAGACACTCGGGAAATTATTTGGTTCTCCTTCCTTGGGGAGAATGACGGGGAAACCACGCAGCGGTGCTCACGGCCCCAGGGATGCTCGGAGAGAGGTTAGGAAGAGTCCAGAAAACAAGATAAATCAGACCCCTCTGTGGAACGAGGGGCAGTGATCCAAAGAAGCATCAGCCTGACCCCCGAGGCCTTCCAGTGGCTTTTCTGTAAAGCGGCCTACAGGGCCTTCCCAACAAAAGCTTCTGAGAACTCTGTGTCTTTCTTCTCGCTCACTAAGGAAATGTTGTTCTGACACTTGTTAAAACAGTAAGGAGGACTTTATTCAAGACTGTGGCAACAGGGCTCAAGACTGACGCAACGGGGAGAGAGTTCAGGCTCAACCCTGAATACAGCAGACACCGGGGTCGATAGGCAGTAGGGAGGGGCCGACAAGGGTAGGGGGATTCTTGCTGAAAGCAGGCCAAGGGCTTAGACATCAAAGGGCGGGGATGAGGAACTTGATCAGAGACCAAGGGTGATCAGATATCAAGGGTGGGAATCCTCTCTAAACTGACTTAGCAGGATTCTTGCTAAGACTGGGCTGGGCAGGCCAAAGACTGGGCAGAGACCAAGGTCAAAGGCCTAGCTGAGAAGAGGGCTCAGAGGAGCCTGAAGTTTGGTCAAGGAGAAGGTCTTTGTTGCCCAAAGTTTCCGTCTCAGAGAGCTGCAAAAACCCTCTCCCCCGCTGTGCGTGCAGACCCGAATCTCCAGGTACCCACTCCTCCTTTCCTCTGCCCCTAATGACACCCGCTGCCCATGCTGCTTCCGGCCCTCTGGCAAGAGGAGGTGGGGCTTCTGCTTGACTGAATTTTCCCAAAAATCCAGCCCCTTGCCCCACCTGCACTGCCCTGGAACTCTGATCAACCAATGTCCCAGCTCTTTGCAACTACCTGTAAAACACTTAGCTCCGGGCTTCCCTGGTGGCGCAGTGGTTGAGAGTCCGCCTGCTGATGCAGGGGACACGGGTTCGTGCCCCGGTCCGGGAGGATCCCACATGCCACGGAGCGGCTGGGCCTGTGAGCCATGGCCGCTGAGCGTTTGCGCCTGGAGCCTGTGCTCGCAACGGGAGAGGCCACAGCAGTGAGAGGCCCGCGTACCGCAAAAAAAACCCACTTAGCTCCGCCTGGCCCATAGTGACATTTAATCAGTGCGAATGTTTGTGTTGCTCTAATGTTTAGCAACTAAAAAGACAGGTCTGTCTGCTCTGCTTCTGCTACTAGTCAGACTCCATCACAAAACTACTCTCCTGGCTCCCTCATGGACTTTCCATTCAGTCATTCATTCAATTGTTCGTTCATTCATTCAACATTATCTACTGGGCTGGGCCTGTGTTCTGGGCCCTGTGGAGGCTCTGGAGCCGCTTAGTGACTAGGACGCTGCAGCCCTGTGCTCCCACGGTGCGCCCACGGACCTGGTCCCTCAGCTTCCCCTTTCTGAGCCTCTCTTCAGGGTCTTCGGGGAGCCACTGCCTGGTAGGTGACGGGGCCCCTGATGGCTGCCTTTGGGTACACAGCTGGGACCAGAGCAGTGAGGTCAAGGGGCCAGTTTCCCTCAGAGAAGCCTTGGGGTAGAGGTGCGCCGGACATAATAGACCCTCTCATCAGATATTCAGCTGTCCATGGGGTGAGAAATGGAGGTTGTATCACCTGCCACAGTGGCCCAGAAAGAGAAAAGCTCAGTCTGGAAACAGGGCCAGGAGAAAAGTGCAAATCGCCACAGGTATTCTGTGCTCTGTCCATGAGAGTCCTACTGACAGAGAACAGCAGAAGCTGGGCTTAGCGGCATCAGATGCGCAATGGGGTAATGTGCACCGTGTTTCCTACAGGAGGGGCAGCACGGTGTCCCTGTGGGCCTCAGCTTCCCACCCACCGCCCCACCAGCATCGTTATTATCTGTATTTGACTCATTTTCATGAAGAAATCCTACAGTGAAAAGTTGTGAAAAATGCATCACTTTCCCCACTTTATCTCTTTTTTTTTTTTTTTTTTTTTTTTTTTTTTTTTTTTGCGGTATGCGGGCCTCTCACTGTTGTGGCCTCTCCCGTTGCGGAACACAGGCTCCGGACGCGCAGGCTCAGCGGCCATGGCTCACGGGCCCAGCCGCTCCGCGGCACGTGGGATCTTCCCAGACCGGGGCACGAACCCGTGTCCCCTGCATCGGCAGGCGGACTCTCAACCACTGCGCCACCAGGCAAGCCCTCCACTTTATCTCTTGAATAGATATATATGTTCATATGCTTGAATAGCTCGTTTCCAATTTGTTTGTAGACAAGATGAGCAATAATGAACAGAAGGATGAGTGAGTGAAAGGGCTGCGGGAACACCCAGTCTGCTGTCTGCTCTGCCTGCCCACCTGCCCGTCTGTCTGTCTGCAGGGCAGAGTCTGAGGTAGCAGACGGCCCCCGTGTCTAGTTTAAATTGACATGCCCCACTTCAAAGCAGGCAGAAAGGGTGTGAGCCTCGGCACCCCAGGAGTCTGGCGCAGCTCAGCCCTTGGGAAGGGCCAGCCGGTCAAGCGGTCACCACCGCACAGACACTTGTGGACCATACACCACGTGCTGGGCGCTGAGAGTACAGTGAACGAGGCGCGGTCGCTGCCCTCAGCGAGCTTCTTTGCCCTTAGACTTGGGGTGAGATAGGGGTCAGAGAGGACACTCGAAAGGAGCCAGAGTCCAAGGTTAACCTGAAGAGATGAGAAGGAATAGGATGGGGTAGAAGGAACATCATCTATGAAGTCCTGGAGACAAGAAGAAACGGAATTCAGGGAACAAGTTGGGGAGGGAGCTCAAGGGGGAGGACAGGCGTAGAGACTCATGTGCGCCAGGCTGAGGGCTTCACGCTGACCCTGAGGCCAACTCGAGGCCACCGCCGGACTGTGAACATCGGAGCGGCCCGACCAGCTCTGCTGCCGACATCGGTTTGGAACACGTGATGCTGGAGGTGGGAAGGTGAGCAGAACTGCAGAACAATCCAGACTGGGGACAGTGGTGGCATGAATTGGGGTGAGGGCCCCCCAGGTGGAGAACAGGGCACAGGTGACACAGAGACTTAGGAAGTGGAACTGGACAAGACAGAATCGAGTGCACATGCGCGGGAGGAGTCGAGATGCTGCTTCAGTTCGGCTCCTGGGTGTAGCCGGACGGTGGTCCATTCTCTGGGGCAGGGCACCTGGAGGAGGGACACATTCTGGGTGGGATGATGAGTTGTGTGTTGGACAGCTGGTGTTTGAGGGTGTGGGGACATTGAGGTGACTGTGGCTCTGGCCCCCGGGAGGCAGGCCTGGCTGGAGACCCTGATGCGGGGGTCACAAAGCTATTGGAGCTGAGAGTAAGGCTGAGCCTGAGGAGAGGACAGCCCAGGAAGGTGCAGAGAAGCACGCGTGTTCCAGGGCAAGCACAGGTCGGGGCTGCGAAGAAGGGGACGCTGCGTCACCGCTGGGGCTGGTGGCACGCTGGTCACCCGTGACTTGCAGACAAACGAGCCTCACCCCTGGCACCAGGGTTCCCGAGTGCATGCCACAGGGGGACTTGGCACACCTGGTGCCCGCCGAGAATCCCACTGGTTCCCCTTGAAAGAGTGACCCCGTCCCCTAGAGCAATCCCATTTTCTGCCTCATTCCTTCCGCCCATACGCACTCGATTCCGTCTCATCCAGTTCAAGCTCCTTAGTCTCTCCCTCACCTGTGCCCTCTTCTCCAGCTGGGGGCCCCCACCCTGATTCGTGCCACCACTGTCCCCAGTCTGGATTGTCCTGCAGTTCTGCTCACCTTCCCACCTCCAGCATCACACGTTCCTCTACCGAGGCAACCCCATTTTCCGTCCCACGTGCCCCTGTGTGGCTCCAGCGGGTAATTGTATACAATGCGTGGAATGTGGAATCTAAATCTGATACGTTCTGCTTCCTGCCTGATTCAAGGAGCCCCTTCCATGGCTGAAGCCACAGTAACGCAAACCACATTCCCCGCTGCCCTGGGAGGAACGCTCCGGGCCTCAGTCATCCCCCAGGGAAGTCGCTGGACCTCAGGGCAGTGTGGTCAGTTAGAGACACCACAGCCCACAGGGAGACTGATCTGAGCCCTGGTCCTGCCACACACCAATGTTGTCCTGGTTTCTGGTGGGGTGGGTCTTCTGGGGACCTGCTGATTCGTCTCTGTCCTCTGTAGTGATGCTCTAGTGCTCCAGGGGGCTGAGCACCCCAAATCTAGCAAGACCACCACCTCATTTGTCACTCAACAAATGCTCCTGGGCACAGCTCTGGGCCTGTGACCTCTCCAGGCCCTGGGGATGCAGAAGGCCTCCCTGGCGGGGCTCACATACCACTCAGGACAGTTGGAGATGTCCAAACGAGTACAGGCCCAGGGTGCATGGAGAAGGGCATAATATAACCAACTCAGCCAGGGGTTGAGGCATACAGGGGTTCTTCCAGGAGGAGGTGGTGCCGGACTCAGGGCATGAAAAAGTGGGTGGTGTCTCTTTGAGCCTTGGTTTCCTCATTGGAGAAATGGGCATGATGGAAATCTTTAATTCACAGCCCTGCTGTGAGGTAAATGAGATAACAGGTGACTGAAATGAGAGGAAATTCAGACACTGTAGATGAGCTACCCAAAAGCCATTCACAGCCCCTTCCTCTTTGCCTTACTACCATAGAGGCACGACAGTTGAAGCACTCATGCTCCCAGTCTCCCTTGCGGTTAGAAGGTGCCATGTGACATAATTCTGGCCATACACACAAAAGTTCCTGCAGAGGTTTTACCTTGCTAGGGGAAAGCTCTTTGTACCTTTCCTATCTTCTGCCTAGAAAGGAGATGCAATGCTGGAGAGACAGCAGCCATCTTGTGACAATGAGACACAAACGTGAAACTGGGGCCTACACGTGGAGGATGGAGAAGGCTGAGGACCTGGTGGCACACGAACTACCATACCAGCCCTAGACTTTCTTGGGACTTCTTGTGTGAGTGCTTAAACCACTCTAAGTAGGGTTTTCTGCAATGGATCCCTTATTGGTACAGTCATGAAGTACTTACATGAGGCCTGACCTAAAAACTGTTCAGTATGGGGTAGGGATGATTGAGAAAGAGGAAAAGAAGAAGTAAAGTATGTTCCAGGTGGCGGTGCAAAGCCAGGGTGTCTTCAGAGAACCACCGTGTGGCTGGGGAGCTGGGGAGAAGCGAGTGGGGAGGGAAGTGTGTGGGAGACGAGCCCACACAAAACTCTTTTGTGTACCACTCAAAAGAGTTTACATTTATCCTGAAGCAGAGGGTGGACTCACAGAATAAACAAAAGGGCAAGAGTATTTCAGGGGGACTGGGGTGTGATGAGCCATGTCTGCCTAGGAAGATGACAGCAGAGTCAGGGAGGGCCCAGGAGGGGACTGGAGGTGAGCAGGTGAGGACAGTGAATGTGGCACCCTCTTCCAGAAGCTTTTTTTTTTTTAATATATTGTTTTATTTTCACAATCACTTAAAATATTTTATTAAAGTAACAAAGCAACTGAGCCAACAATGTTTATTAAAGGGGACAACATATAGTAATATAGTTAAGGCAGTTGACAAAGTTTTGGCATTAAATCTCGAGAAAAGAAATACAAATTATCCCAGTAGACTTCGGAATCTATTTCATTAGTCCAACTAGTTTTTTTTTTTTCTTTTTAAATCTTTATTTATTTAGTGGCTGCCCCACGTCTTTAGCTGTGGCATGCAGGACGTTCAGATGCGGCATGTATGTGTGATCTAGTTCCCTGACTAGGGATGGAACCGGGGCCCACCTGCATTGAGTGCAGAGTCTTAACCACTGGACCACCAGGGAAGTCCCTCCAGATAGTTTTAATACAATGTTTCAATAGCACCGGATAACGCATCTCAGATAAGGCACAATCTTCACCATTCAGAAGCTCAATTCTGAAGCAGAGGAGGCAAGCCTAGGATTTTCTAGAACTATTATACAGTGATAATGCATGCTTGTTGCTGAAAAACTAGAAAATATGGATAGTAAAACATAAAATAAAAAGCACCTCTCATTTGATACCAGATGTAACAATTATTAATGTTTTTGTTGTTCTTGCCTTCCTGACATTTTTTCTATTCCTATGTATAAGAAATTAGCTTTTTTTTTGGCTACATTGGGTCTTCGTTGCGGTGCGCAGGCTTCTCATTGTGGTGGCTTCTCTTGTTGCAGAGCACAGGCTCTAGGCGCATGGGCTTCGGCAGTTGTGGTGTGAGGGCTCCGCAGTTGTGGCTCACGGCCTCTAGCGCGTAGGCTCAGTAGTTGTGGTGCATGGGCTTTGTTGCTTCGCGGCATGTGGGATCTTCCCAGACCAGGGATCGAACCCGTGTCCCCTGCATTGGCAGGCGGATTCATAACCACTGCACCACCAGGGAAGTCCCTAGCTTTTCTTTTAAATGATACATAATCTTACTGGCTATACTGTTTTGTAAATTGCTTTTTCATTTACTACCCTGTAAACATCTTTCCATGTTAAATTTCCTCCCAAACCATCATTTTAAATGATTACTTAGAATATTGTGTGCAAATGTACCATAACTTACTTGGCCAGTCCTTAAGCTACGATGGAAAGGTGATGTGTGGGTGGTGGGAGATGGCTGGGTGAGCTTTGAAATGCTGGCTGATGTTTGAGCCAAATACATGAGGGGGAAGTTTGGAGGGAAAGTGCTAGAGTGTCAGAAAACACTTTGGTGAGTCTCTGTGTACTTTGTTGAGGGAGGGAGGGTCTCGGGAGATTGGAAGAAGAGAAATGAGACCCAGAGTTTAATATCTTTGTGTTATGAAATAAAAGAAATTTGGGGGGAGTTATCTACCTCAGCTCTGGGAGAGATGAATGGGGGGCCCCCAGCCACGTGGAGAAGGCACGTTCTGCTCTGTAACCCAAACCCTCACCAGCCACCATGCACACCAGTCTTGGGGAAATGATCTTTGTAATAAGGGAAGGAAATGGCACCAGGCGTGGGATGCAGAGCTCACAGCACCACAGTTCCAAAAAGTGACAAGTCAGTAGCAGTTAGGGAGGAGCATGGATTGAAAGGTGACTGTGGAAGCACAGGCTGCAGGGAATCCTCAGGAGTCCCACTGCCTGGTCACAGCAAATCCAGCCTTTTTGTTTGGATATTATGGGAAAGAGGACCGCAGAAGGCTGAGGACTTGGGCACACAGGGTTGCAAAATTTACTCCATGGCTTTGACATCTACCACCAAACTGTCCCAGAAAGGCTGGATGAAGTGTGCCTCCCAAACCCTTTCCAGCCCTGGATTCATTTTCTGAAATCCTCTCGACTTTGTTAAGTGAAAAATGATAGCTCTTGTTTTAGAAGTACATTTATTTGATTACTAGTGAGGTTAAATACGTTTTCACCAGTTGATTGGTCTTAGAATGTTTCTAACTCTCCTGTTTATTTCCTTTGCACATTTAAAAAAGCTCTTATTCTTGTTGATTTGTAAGGATGCTTTATATATTAAAGGTACTAACACTTTGTGATATTATCCCTTATTTATTTTTTAATATTTTCCCCCAAGTGTTTATTTTGAAAAAGTTTCAGATTCACAGCAAAGTGGAAGGGTTCATACTACATCTGTACACCCTTCACCTAACTTGGGTTCTATCTGAAATGGAACCAGCAGGAAGGTCACCAGGACGTAGTGGAGGTAGGGGGCTGGGTGGAGGGAGCTGAGTGTGATGCAAACACAGCAGAGGCCCCAGCCTATTGCAGGGGGAGCTGGGCTGAGACGAGGGGACGGACCTTTATACTCCGACCTTTATACTCCGGACATCGGACATCGACCAGTCTCGGATGTGGGCCGTCCCAGGAGGGGCCCGACCTTGGATAAGGCAGCTCTCTTCAGCCAAGATGAGCCCCAGGAAGGACTGAGCAGAGACCTGCCAGTACTCTCAGCAGCAGGGAGAGTGGGATGAGCACTTCAGTCGTGGAGAGGGGAGTGGGCAGCATGTCTCAGGTGCACTGCAGAATTGTTAACATTGCCACGTTTGCTTCATCCTTTCTCTCTCTCTCTGTCTCTGTGTTTTTCCTGAAACATTTAAGAGTTGGCTGTAGACATCATGACGCCTCATTCTACTGATAAATACTTCAGCGTGTAATTTCTTAGAACCTGAACATTCTCCTTTATAACCACAATGCCATAGGCAGGAAATTTGACATTGACACTATACTATTACCTATCATACAATCATATTCCAATTTGCTCAGTTGTCCCAATAGTGTCTTTTGTTCACAACCGCTTTCCCCTCCCTCTGCTGCCCATCAAGAATTGGATGGAGGGCTGTGCATTGTATTTAATTGTCATGTTCCTTTAGTCTCTTTGATTCTAACAGTTCCTGGGCTTTTCTGTCATCTATGACACTGCCATCTTTGAGGGGCCCACACCAATGGTCAGGATGCTCCTGGGTTGGGATGTGTCTAATTAATTTCATGGTTCGATGCAGGTTACCATCTGGCAGGAGCACTATGCTGGTGACCCCATCAGGTGACACGTGATGTCAACGTCCCCATGATTGGTGATGTTGAGTTGGGTCAGTTGGTCAAGGTCCATTCTGTTTTTAGAGTTTTTTTACATGCAGGTTTTAAGATTTTTATGTAGTTCCAACCGTGGACATTTATCTTGGTGGTTGTTTTTACAATGAAATTATACTTAGAAAAGTGTTCCTTACCCCAGACTGTATAAATATTCACATATTTCCTCCAAATATGTTTTCTCCAATCAATTCCTTGATTCACTAGGAATTAATTTTGGTTTATGTCAAGAGACAAGGGTCATTTTCTTTTTTCTCAAAATACTTAGTCAGTATCATTACCCAGTATCATTCATTAGTAAGTTTTATTGAATACATCATCCTTTCCTCCATTGGAATTGTCACCATTATTGTATTATAAATATTTACAAACATCGTGATTTGCTTCCGGACTCCCTATCCTGTTGTCCTGATCTGTCAGTTCCACTTCAAGCGCTACATGGGAATTCGTTTATATTGAAATCTGATAATGAAGCTCTCCAAGGAGGATTAATTGTTTCATGATGTAAAAATGTGAATCTATTTTTAGAGCAGAAAGAAGTGAGAGAGATCCCTGAGGAGGTAAGAGGGCTGGGATACAGAGCGTGGGTGGAAGGACAGTGACAGACACAGTGGCACCTGGACAGACACACGTCCACCGGGGTGGCTGGACCATTTGCGTGGGTAGCTGAGAGTCTGCTCCTTGCTCTCTCTACTCTGCCCTCCTTGTATTACAGCATTCAATATTGCGGGCATCTTTCTGTTGCACAGAAGGATGCCCGCAATCTAGCTCATTCTTGTAATAGGGGAAAACCAATCCACGTGAGGGTGTATCACACTTTATTTTGTCATTACCCTATTCAATGCCATTTTGGTCATTTCCAGTTTTCACTATTACCTCAATTTTAAAAATCCTTGTATGCTTATCTTCACTTGTGTGAGTATACCTGTAACAAATTAAATTTCTACAACTGAAAGTGCTGAATCAAAGGATTTCCTTCTTTAAAATATTGCTGCTGTCACAGCGCTCTTGGAAAAATCTCTCTGGACTTATATTCCCACCAAGGGTACGTAGAATGCCCACTTGTTTCTCCTCTCACCGATAATGGATTTTACATCCTTCAGTTTTACTGACCCGAGAAGTACAGGAAAATGGCATCCCCGCTGTTCTTTTAATTTGCAATGATTTGCTGGCGGCTTTTGGGATTTTGATTTTGTCACCCTATGTTTTTCTAACTCTTTCAGATTTGTGCCCCCAGCAGGCAGGATAAGCACTTTGATCAGAGTTCTCCAACTCTTTATCCAAGCCAGGAAAAAATGTCTGGGAGGACAGAACCCAGCTGGGGCTCTGCCCTAAATTAAGGTATTACTTAGAGGTGGATCAGCTACCCAGGCATGTGGGAAGCACACGGGGGTTGCTGTGGCTTAAGGCCAAGTCCCCAGTTTTGTAGGCAGCCTCACCCTTTGCAGGGCAGCCTCAGAGACTAGCCCCTTGAGGAGCTCACAGATGCCTTTGCCATGTGGGCCAGAAGACCTGAGACAGGCCACCCAACTTGGCGACACCAGGTCCCTGGCTCAGCCCCGTCACGCTCCTGCCCGACACTCTGCTGTGGGAACCATGAGACATTTTGGTCCCAATGTCCTCATCCTCTGGGGCGTCTGCAAAGTCTCACACCCTGGACTGGGGGGCGCAACTTCTGGGTCCTCCAACTCTGCTCCTGACATCTGTTAGCACCTATCTTCCCAGGCAAAGAGGACAGTTTGGTTCCCTACTCATTGTGTGTCTAGAACAGAAACCCTGGGCTCCTATCTGACCAAGATTGGAGGACTGGGCATTCCGAATCACTGCACATTCTAAGAATTGCCAGTTTTTATTCCAAAAGTAGTTTGTTTTGTTTTAATCTTATGTGTCCACAAAGGTCTCCAAGAAAAATCTAATGGAGACACAACTTCAGACTAGTGATACTCATAGAGGGGAAATGCCTCAAAGACAGTGGCCGTACAGAGGAGACTGGATGGACAGGTTAAATTAGCCTTCCAACTGGTTAAACCAGGGCTTACTTAATTAGAAAACTGTAAAAGCCACCATTTATTGAGCCAGGCACTATGGTAAGGACTTTACCTACTTTGTTTCCTTTATTCTTACGCACACCTGACAGGTAGGAATCCCTGTCTCCATTTAAAGATGGAGGTTGACTGGTTAATTAACTTAATCAAGGTCACAAACCTGGTGCACTGCAAAGGTAGATTGGAAGGCAGGTCTTTATCATGACCCCATATTCTAGTTTCTTTCCTGACCTCAGCGGAGGTGTGTCATCCTTGTCCCCTCAACTCCCAGGATACCTTAGAGCTCCAGGTAAGCTGGTTCAACTGCAGGGTGCGGGTGCAGGGGTTCCTGAGTCTTCTCCCAGACTGGCCTGGTCTGTAAATCCGAGCAGGAGGGAGTTCAGCCACACTGTGATGCTGTTATACCCAGTGACCAGCAGATGGCAGTATCCGCCAGCCTGCTGCCATTTGTCCCATACCCAAGGAAGGGCTCTGAGAGGTCCCCCGTGAAACTTCTGGAAAAGAAGCTATCTCACTCCCTTCTTCTCGGTCCCTTCCCCTCCCCACTCAAAGGTAGGCCAAGCCAGTGGCCGGGGGCCAGGCTGCAGCCAACCCTGCTGTGGATGCCAGAGCTGTTGCCCTGGGTAACCTGGGGGGAGGCAGCCCTCCACTGAGCATGGGAAATGCTTCTGAGCCTGAGGAAGCCCAGACCCGGACATCAGATGGGACTGAGCCAGAGCCCTGATGGGAGCTCCCCATACCCACAGCCGCATCCCTGGTCTTTCTGCGGGAGATGGCTGCAGCCCACGTCTGGCTGAATGGAGAACAACAGCACCAGATGTGCTGGTAGGTAGCTCCCGCTGAAGTCTGTTGTCACCATCTTCCCTCCCCCGCCCTCCCAGGGACACCTTCTTGGGGCAGAGCCGCAGGCTAACCGTGCCTCCTCACCTCTAACCCTCTCCAGCTCTGAATCACAACAGCCATGGTAGGTCCACACTGCGGGCAGGTTCCTGGCTAGGTCCCTGGCACTGGGTCCCATCCTCTCATGCTCTCCACCTCTCACAGGTGGACCCTCGGTGGACATTTGATTGTCAACCTCACTGTGCCTTTGGGGATCAAAAGCCAGGAAGGGCCAAGGGACTTGCGGTCCAAGGATAGAGGCCAGATTTGAATTCTGGCCTCTGACTCTCGGGAACCATCAACATGGTTAGCCAGGTTAGCCAGATAGCCAGGGGGCATCTGTTTTACCTTCCACAATAGTGCTGGGCTGCAGGGACCCAGAACCCCTAACAAAGGACAGGGTGGAGGCTGAGCCCTCATCCATCCTCTTCCCCACCTCCAGGGTACCCAGGGCAGAGCTGGGAAGAGACCTTCTAAGCTGCACAGAGAGCAAAGGCACAGGATCACAGAGGGGCCCCATCATCCCTGGTGGCTGTGATGCCAAATGACAGGGTACTGATCCCTTTCCCTCCTTGGGGGCTTGGATGCCCTACGTGGGCACTGCAAGGTGTAGAGCAGGGCATCTCTAAGGAAACTTCTGATGCTCTTGTCATCAGACGTGGGGCCTCATGCCTGGTGTGGCAGGAGGCACTGGCTCTAGACTGAGCAGGCTGCAGCGGGGGTGGGGGGGGTTCCAATTTCCAGTGGTTCAAGCTGGGAGAATCCAAGACTAGCTTCCTAAGTGGCATCAAGCCAGTGTGCCAGCTCATGTTCCCAGGTGGCGTGTGAACTTCCATCAGCAGAGGTGCCTTTGAGAGGTGTGGTGGCTCTCACGGGTCTCACGTGCAGACTTCCCCACCTTCAGAGCTATCAGAAGGCTGCCTGGGATTGGGCGGGAGTTCCCACCTCTTCAGGTATGCAAGCACAGCCCGGGTAGCAGTTTGTGGTGAATCAGGCATAACATGAAAAGTAGGTCCAAATAATCCAAAATATTCCTCAGATCCTTGGATTCTAGGATCTGAGTCAGAAACCTGGTGGTCAGAGAAAGCAAACAGCTTCTGCAAAGGACGGATGAGCGGCAAAGTGCTCTCTGAGGGAAGGATCTGGGGTTGAGAATATGGGGACAGCTCCTGCCCACCCCAGTCAAGAAACACCCCGCCCCCAAACAGGCTGCTTTTCCCCTCCTCCCCCTGTTGGTGCCACTCTCATCTCCCCTCTCTGAGGAGCTAACAGCTGAAGTCTGGTGCTCTTGGGAGACTGGGGGGGTGGTCTTCAGACTGATAAAGAACAGAAGTTGGAACTCCAGCCCCAGTTTTCTCCCAGCCTTCTCTAAACTTCCTGCACCGGCCCCTGAGCCTCATTCCCAGCTGCACAGTGACTGGGGCAACACAGAGCAATAGGAATCCACCTTCAAAATGCACTTTGCAGCAGGTAGGATACAACTTCCGGGTCTTCAGGCTGGGAACACTAGCTCCCTCCTGCCTGGCCCACCTACCAAAGGCTCCTCGTGTCCCCCAGGAGGAAGCCCCAAGCAAGCCTGGGCCAGCCTGACACTGTGGCCCCAAAAGGCCACCTGCTCACCAGAAGGCTTCAGCTTCACAGAGTCAGGGATAGAGGGCTGGGGACTCCTGGTCTCAAGTTCCTCTGTGCTCAGGGAGGGTGCTGCCTGCACTCCAGACTGATGCTCAGTCGTGGGTCCCAGGGAAGCTCTGGACAGGGCGTCCAGAGTCCTGGTCAACAAGCCCTCACCGTGGGCCTGACTCGCTAGGCCATCATGTCACATCATGTAAACTTAGCCATAGCACCACGTGCTCCTACTAGCTCGTCCTACTCTGAGCTCCGTGGCTTTTCCAGTCACGGCAGGCCTTGGTGTCGGTGATGACAGAGTGTGTTCAGTGGCGGGTGTTGTGAGCTTCCAGCTGACGCCAGAGGCAGGAAGGAGTCCCTAAGACGATGCTTTCATAATCCTCACCTGGACCTGAGAGTTCTTTTTCTGCCAAGAATTTCCCAAAGAGCTTGCAAGGAAAGCCAGGACCCTCTGCCTCTCCATTGGAGTTAGGGAGAGTGTTGCAGGTCCAGCCCCCCACAATCTCACCTCCCCTCTGGGCAGCCAGAGGTAACCCTTTGCCCAGCCAAGCGTTGCTGACTGCAGGCTCTGCCACTCACTAGGTGACCTGGGAAAGGGGTTAAATTTCTTTGCGACTCAACTTTCTTTGTCAATAAAATGGGAATAATAATACCTACCTCACAGGACACAGCAGTGGTGAGAATGAAGTGACATGAGTTACGTTAAGCAGTTGCCAGGGCCCCTGGCACTTGGAGAAGAACCATCACTATTTGGTTAACAGTGACCATTATTGACAGTTATCATCAATATTTGAGAGGAAGGAAAGGGAGCCAGACATGGCCCAAGTGTCCCTTCCTCCCTCCCCTTCAGTGTGGCTGGTCAAAAAGGCCCTCCATCCCCCCTTCCCATCACTTTACTTTGAACCACCTAACAGCGCACTGTACATTCACGCGCATTTACGGATCTACGTGTTTCCTGTCTCTTCTGCCCTTACAAAAGCTCCATGCGTTTGCCTGTGCGTTGCTGAATCCACAACACATGGAAGGCTGCTCACGGTATTTACTGGAAAGAAGGAACGAATAGAGGGAGGGATAAACAATGAATGAATGCATCATTGCCTCATTTTACAGACCAAGAAACACAGGTGACAGCAGCTAAGGCCTGGCTCAAGCACACGCAGCTGCTGCGTGTTGGCTCAAGCAGCAGCACCCCACACCCCTCCCCCCAGCAGTCTCCTCCAGAGCCTTCCGGTGCCTACAAGCTACTTCTCGCTTGGCCATCAGCTCCCTGGGGACCCAGAACAGACTAACAGATGCAGGGCGACTGAGCCTCCTCTGTGCCAGCCTGTTATCCTGGACACACACCACCTTCCTGAAGTGAGAATCTCCCCATTTTATAGAAGAGGAAATTCAGTCTCAAAGAAGCTTAATAGCCTGCTCCCACAGGGACAGCAAGAGCACATGGCCCCCAAGCCGTCCCTAATTCCTAAGTCCCAAGGTGACCTCAAGGTGGAGGGATCATGTAATTAACAAATGTTTATTTGGCACCTGCTGTACCAAGCCTGGGCCAGAACCCTTCCATTCTCTCCCTCACACAGCTGGAGAAGTCGAAGCCCAGATGATGCAAGGGACTGGTTGTTAAGAGCAAAGCCATGACCAGAACCAGGGCTACTTGACCCCAGCTCAGGGCTCCTAGGGTGTTTGTGCAAATCACAGACGAGATGACGTGCAAAACTTCCGAAGACTGCGTGGCTGAAGGAGGAAAGGAGGCCAAGAAAGACAGCAGGGACGCAGCACCGGCATGAGCGGAGAGACCGGTGGCTGGGCGGCCACTATTTTGACTGACCAGTGTCTCTAGGGGGCGGCTCTGCCAGACAGCCTGCGTGGGTTCGTGCAGGGCCGCTCTGTACCGGGACCACGCAGAGAGGAAGACCCGTGACCACGACCTTGTTGGGGCTCTCTGCCCTCGGTCCCAAAGGCAAGGTGGGTTAATGCAGCCCCGGTCATCCCAGCCTCCCACCACTCTTCCTGCCCAGTCATTCCCACGCGAACCTCAGGCCTTTTTCCTCCGCCCCCCTGATCCGCCTGGGGTCCGAGAGTTACGACCTTTTGCCAGGCCTCTCCTGCTCCCATACGACCCCGAGAGGTGTGTGGCCCAAAGTCCCCAGCTGAGCGGGCGCTGCATCTCCGCGGTGGTCGGCAGGGCGACGACTGAGGAGCTCGCTTGGGACGAAGCAGCGGGTGTTGGGGAGCTCAGAAGCCTGGGGCCGCAGTCGGCCCAGGAGCTCCCCGGGCCGGGCGTCTTCCGTGGGTCAGAGTGCGGGGCAGCCGGGCGAGAGAGGGACTCACGCGGCTTTGGGTCCGGTGGCGTCGGGCTGCCGCTGATCGCCCACTCAAAGTAACTGTGACGCACTACCCCCGCCTAGATTTCCAGTTCGGTAGCAAACATAATTTTAAAATAAAAGGACGCGCCTGCCCTGCTACGGGGATACGTCCGGCTCCAGCCGTCCGGCTGCAGCCCGCCAGCCGCGCAACAGCGGATTGTCCATCCGCTGGGCTTTCCCGCATTCGACGGATGTCCGGGCTGCTGGTGGAGCTAAGCCGACACCCGCCGACGACCACCCTCCCTGGCGCGTCTCCCTGAGATGTGGCCTCCCGGGGACCTACCCCTGCGGGCTGCGGACCCAAGTGCCAAGCTGCCCGCGCGACTGCGGTCCCGGGCGACCCCTCCATCCACCCCCCGCCCTGCGGGAGAACCGAGGCCCGGGAAGGAAGTACGGAGGCGCCACCCCGAGGCTCTTCACCGCCCGCCCTCCCGGCTCTGCCCGCGCCCCAACATACCCGGTAGCCCGTTTCTGTTAGCCGGGCCCCTGGGAGGCGGGCGGAAGGTCCTCACTTTCGATGCACAGACGAACTCGGGAAGCCGCTCCCGCGCGGGAGTCCCCTCATCACCCTGGGGCTGCCTTCGTAGTTCTTGAGCTCCTTTAAGATCCTGGCTCCCGTCTAAGCGCGTGTTCAGCGCCCAAACCTTTGATTTTCGACCGTCGGTCCTTGTCCCGCTGTCCTTCCGGCCTGCCCTTCCAGCCGCTAGCCCTCTCTTCCCTACGGGTCTCCTCCCCGGCTCCGGCCTCCCGCTCCGATCTTTGGAAGCTGTGCCAGGGTGGGGAACCGCAGAACCGGTGATCAAAAACGCGCTTTTGTGTCAACCCTGCGCGCCCTGGTGGCCTTTCTGTGCGCGGTGGCCACGGGATCGTGGCACTGACAGGCGAGGCCGAGCCCCTCCGCGGCCGCACTTCTGGCGTCTCGGGCCCCTGCAGTACAGGAGCGGGCGGGGGGCGGGTGCTTCTCCGCAGGGGAGTAGGGAAGACGCTGGGCGGGTACGCGCGATATCTCGGAGCCTCTGACTCCCGAGGGCGCATTTGGCCCGGGCGCAGCGAGGGCGGAGGGGGTCACTTTGCCCTGGGAGAGCGAGGTGGCGCCCCGGTTTGTCGCGGGAGCCTCCGGCCGGTGACACTCGCCTAGCGACAGTGGGGGCGAAGCGCTTCGGCTGGGGGAGGAGGCTCCGGCCCTGGGCTCAGCGTTAGGCCGGAGTAGGGGGCGCGGCGCTGCCGCTCGAGTGTTCAGCAGGGGGCGCTGCTCCGGGCGTTGGGCGGGGGTGGGGTGGGAGAGAGGGGGGGCCGCAGCTTGCTGCGCACACTTCCCCCATTATTAAACACTATGTTCAAAAGGCGCCGGGGGACTTCCCGAAGCCACGGAGCCCGCGCCGCCCGCCCGCCTGGCCCTCGGAGCCCATGGACCTGAGCGCGGCCGCCGCGCTGTGCCTCTGGCTGCTGAGCGCTTGCCGCCCCCGCGACGGGCTCGAAGCGGCCGCCGTGCTGCGAGCGGCGGGGGCAGGGCCGACCGGGAGTCCGGGGGGCGGCGGCGGCGGCGGGAGGACCCTCGCCGCGACTGCGGGCGCCTCCGCTGCCCCGGCCGCCGCGGCTCCCGGGCCCCGCGCCGCGCGCCGCGCCGCGGGCTCCGGCTTCAGGAACGGCTCGGTGGTGCCGCACCAATTCATGATGTCGCTTTACCGGAGCCTGGCCGGGAGGGCTCCGGCCGGGGCAGTCGCCGCCTCCACCTCGGGTTCTGGCCGCCACAGCCGCGCGGACACAATCACCGGCTTCGCAGACCAGGCGACCCAAGGTACTCACACCTCCACTGCGCTAGTCCATCCTGTCGGGTCCTAGGCTGAGGTCACCGCCGGAGCCTTGTCCCGGCACCATTCCATTCGGGGGGCCTTGCTCCCCGCATACCCCAGCCTCAGGTGTTAGAAAGTTCGCCGAGGCCCACGCACCCGAACCCGCAGCGCCTGGACTGTGGCTAGAGCCGCGGCAGCTTGCGGGGCCCGGCCCCGGAGGGCTGAGCCCGTCCCTCTGCCGGGCTGCCCGGGCCCTGCCGGCCGGCGGGTCCCCTCGAGGAGGCAGGCTGTTTTGGAGATCCGGAGAAGCAAGGAGGGGGTCCGGCCCAGAGGGACTGCGCAGTGGTGGTGGCGGCGGCTGCTTCGTTGCTCTGCAGTTCCCAGTCTTGCGGGGGGCCGTACAAACTGGGAAATGAGGAGAATGCGGGACACAGCAGGCATCAGACTAAAGTAAATGGTTCTGGAGAGGCTGGTGGCACCACCAGGTATGGGGAGGGCCCTTCTAAGCAGGCTGCGTCTGGGTAGAGGTGTGTAGCTATGGGTGCCTGCCTTGTGCTAGGCCCCTGGGGGAGCCAGAGGTGAAGGACTCCGGTTGTGTAGAGAGGAGAGGAGGGCCAGCGACGCTGCAGGAATGCAGGCTTCTCTGGGACCAAGTACCCCACCTTACTCCACCCTGAGCCCTCCAAAGGTAGGACTTAGGTGAGACTGTGGTGGTCGGTGAGTGTCATCTGGATTTTATTAATCTCTATTGAAGCCATTAAAACAGACAGATAGGGAAAATTTAACTAATTTCAGGAGGAAATGCAAGTAATTTCGGCCTTAACTCTATCCAGCCAGAGACCCAGAATGGAAGGCAGAAAGGAAAGAAAGGCAAATAGGGCCGGAAAGTTAAGTGCTGCTGCAATCCAGGTCCTGCCTGGGAGCCACTGGGGGTTGTATATGCCCGACCCTAGCTGGGAAAGCAGGTAGAGGCGGGGCAGAGATCAAATCTCTCTCCCCCTCCAACATACACATAACGTCTACACAGACTGCTTTATCTGGGATACAGGGGCATCCTGGGCCCAAATGGCCTCATAGTCTGGTGGGAACTTTCAAGCATTCTCCGAGGGCCTGGCATGCATCCTGGATGGGATGCTAGGGTACTCATAGGGAGCCCAGGTCCTGGTGTACAGAGCCAGGGAAGGCCCCAGTCCTAATTCTGCAGAGTGGGCTCCCAGCTGTGGGAGAGGTGAGATGTGCAGGGCCCTAAGCTTGTAGAGGCACCAGATGTTCTTTCTTAGGTCGAGTTAGGCCTTCAGTGGTCTCAGCCTGAGCTGAATCCTTTCCTGGGGAGCTCTGCTTGGTTGGCAAGGCTAGTAAGGCCGCCTCTCCTTCCTCTCTCTGGAGGGAGAGGATGCAGGGGCAGCATCTCAAAGCTGAGAGGGGCTGCAGAAGCTCAGAGAAAGTGTGGCAGCGAGCAAGCCCTTGGGAGAAAGCACGGGGGAGGGGTGGGGAGCACTTGCCCAGGGCCTCTCCTGCTTCCCTCTCCACCCTGAGCCTCAGCTTGGAGCAGGGCTGCCTGAGGTCACCGCAGCACCCAGACTTCAGACCCCAGGAGTCGATGGCATGGCATCTGTGGTTGGTGAGCAAATTTCCAATAGTGGGGGGAGTGTGCACAGTCTCTTCGCGTTTGGGGCAAAACGAAACCATATGACCTTCTTCAAAGGGAGCTCCTTATCTGCTGCTTGGTGGAATTTCAACTCTTTTTTCCTTTCTGAGCCCCAAAAGAAAAAAGTGCCCACAACCAGAAGTAAAATCCCAAAGCCCGAGTTGAGTCATAACGGAGGGAAAGAATAAGTCTGCGAGGGGACCAGAGGGTACTGGCGGGGAGACCTCACTCGGTTCGCTGCCCTCACTGCAGCAAGGCAGTCCCGGCTGCCTCAAACCCTTCCCAGAAGGTTGCTTGCGCTCCTTTGCCGCCTTTCCCCTCCGTCGGAGGTGGCGGAAACACTGGGAGAAGCTGAGCCTGGAGTTCCCCATCGCGACCAGGGGCTGAGCCGGGCCCCTAATCTGGGCCTCAGTTCTCCTTCAGCAAAGCGAGGAGGCTGGAGGCACTAAAGGGTTTCTGCAGCCCTGAGGGCGCGTTCCCCTTCTAGACGAGCCCCCGCCTGCATGGGAGATCGTGGCCGGCTGGAATGTCCAGGCTGGGCTGGGGAAGAGAGGTAGCAGAAGCAGTTTACAGGGGACAAGAATTTTCCGTTTTCGCGCAATCGGGACTCCGAGGCTCTCTTGGCGGCTAAGCAGGGCCATAACCAGCAGTCCCCTTACCGCGGCCGGCCTGGCCTCCAGGTCTTGAAGAGGCACACGACCTCTGATGCGCCCACCGGGCCTTCTTTCTGCCAGCGGCTGAAAATCTGGCCTCCGACCTCGTCTTCGAAAACCCATGGCTCTGGGGCAGGCAGTGGACTGTAGTGGCCTTAAGTTTTGGTCTCGGGTGAGGGGGTGCGTTCAGTTGATGTCCGTGGGTTGTCGGAAATCGTTTGGCTCGATGAACGAAAACCCAGATCCAGATAATCTGAACCTAAGGCTCCCTTTCTTCCGGACCAGGCTGGCGGCTTTCCGGCTGGAGCCGAGACGCCCGGTCAGGCGCCGGCTCCAGCGAGCCTTGTTCTCACGTCCAGGGTAGTTGCTATTTGCAGTTAGGAGGCCCCGCGGCCAGGCGTGCCGGCTTCGCTCTCACACCGCTCTTTCTCTGTCTCTGCCCGTCCCCGGCAGACGAATCGGCAGCGGAGACCGGCCTGAACTTCCTGTTCGACGTGTCCAGCCTTCCCGACGCCGACGAGGTGGTGGGCGCGGAGCTGCGTGTGCTGCGCCGCGAGTCTCCGGAGCGGGGCCCCGGCAGCGCGACTCCCCCGTTGCTGCTGCTGTCCACGTGCCCCAGCGCCGCGCGCGCGCCTCGCTTGCTGCATTCCCGGGCCGCCGAGCCCCTGGACACCGCGCGCTGGGAGGTGTTCGACGTGGCGGACGCCTTGCGGCGCCACCGCCGGGAGCCGCGCGTCACCCGCGCGTTCTGCCTCTTGCTGCGCGGAGTGGCGGGTCCCGCGCCGGTCCCACTGGCACTGCGGCTGCTGGGCTTCGACTCGCGGGGCGGAGGCGGAGCGGCGGCGGCGGAGGAGCGCGCGCTGCTGGTCGTCTCCTCCCGCACGCAGAAGAAGGAGAGCCTGTTCCGAGAGATCCGCGCCCAGGCCCGCGCGCTCGGGGCCGCACTGGCAGCGGAGCCGCCGCCGGATCAGGGACCTGGCATGGGGTTGCCGACGGCGGTCATCGGCGGCCGCAGGCGGCGGCGGACGGCGTTAGCCGGGACTCGGGCAGCGCAGGGCAGCGGCGGGGGCGAGGGCCGGAGCCACGGGCGCAGGGGCCGGAGCCGCTGTAGCCGCAAGCCCCTGCACGTGGACTTCAAGGAGCTGGGCTGGGACGACTGGATCATCGCGCCGCTGGACTACGAAGCGTACCACTGCGAGGGCGTTTGCGACTTCCCGCTGCGCTCGCACCTTGAGCCCACCAACCACGCCATCATTCAGACACTGCTCAACTCCATGGCGCCGGATGCAGCGCCGGCCTCCTGCTGCGTGCCCGCGCGCCTCAGCCCCATCAGTATCCTCTACATCGACGCCGCCAACAACGTGGTCTACAAGCAATACGAGGACATGGTGGTGGAGGCGTGCGGCTGCAGGTAGCATGCGGGCCAGGCCGGGCCAGGGAGGGGGCAGCCGCGCCACCAAGGACTCCCCGCTGAGAGCAGCTTCGGGCCGAGCCTGTCACCTAGCGTGGCTGCGTGTCGGAGTCTGGCCCGGCGGCCGCACGGAGGAGGAAGAGCGCACGTTCACACACCAACACTCACACCCACACACTTCGTCCCTCATGCGCACGTTTACGGTGGAAGCATCCGAAAGCCCTGGGAAGAGATGACCTTGACGCTACCGAATGTCACAGTCATGTGTATTTTGCAAACAGATCACCATTGCGCCCACCGCCCCCTTTTGGGGGGAGGATGGCTTTGCATTGTTGTTACAGTAACCGGCACCAAATCGGGTAGAAACGGGTTAGGGAATTGGGGGCTTCAGCATAGGGGAGCTAAAGGGATACTTGAGTCTCATTTCACCCCTTTTGTTTCCGGCTGAGTGTGGGGCACGGCCCGCTGGGGGGCAGAGTTCCCGGTGTTGCACCTGAGACCGACGGAAGTGCTGTAATGCGCTTTCCGAAGGCTTGCGTTGCATCGGGGCCATTTATTCTGGGGAGGAACCGCTGCAAAAGGCGTTATCTTTTTCCTCGAACTTTCAAAATCTAACATTCTCCCAGTTTTGAAAAGGAACATTTGTCGGAAAGACTGCATTGTGGAGCTTCCCAGATCTCTGCAACGGTCAGCACCACCTTTTTTAAAAAATACAAATTCCAATTGGGAATGATCTAGAAAGTGGAAAGAAAGTTTTCGGAGCGGGGAGGTGAGATGGGGGAGAGGTTTTAAAGCGCCAGTCTGACCTGACATGTCATCGGTTCGGGGGTGCGCGGCATCTGTCAGTTTCTGCAGCTCCTAAGCTGGGTAGACCGCGGTGTCCGCAGTGCCTTGGGGGCGCGCAGGAGGAAGCTAGTGCAATGTCTGGGGATGGGGAAAGGGGGCGCTATGGCTTTCCCTAGAGACCTGCCAGGAGGTTTTCCTAAGGAGCTGGGAGGAGGCTCCTAGGGTTTGAAAGAGGCCCGGAGGTGTCCTAGGGCGGACTCCTGCAGAGGACTGGGGCTTGTCTGCCAGGTAGGCACAGCCCCCTCCAAATGGTGCCCTCGAGTGGCCAACACGTGCTTGTGCTCAGCTATCAAGGCTGTGTCGGCTTTGACGTGCTTTCACTGTATTGTTGCTGTGGTTTTTGGCAGTGCGATAGTAACGGGAAGCGAAGCCACACAAAAGTGCTTTTGTGAGATTTCAACTCCCCACAACCCAGTGGTTCAGAGCAGGAGGCAGGTCGGCCCCTCCCCTACTTGCTCCGTGGACGGGCATCTGCAGCTCGGCTGCTGTGGCCCCTTTAGAAGTGTGGCGGTATGGGGGCCGGAGGTGGAAGCCTATCCCCCAGTCTCTGTATTTTGCTCCCAGGATTCTTGCTGATGGTGGGAGTGTCTGTCCATGTAAAAGGGAGGTCGAACATGCCAGACTTTGTGGTCCTGTTTGGTTCATTTCTGCCTGGGAGTCCTCTGTGGCCTGTGTAAATGGTTGGGAGAGGGAAGAGAAACCAGTTGGATTCCACCTGTTTGGGGCTCCGAGGGCTTCCTTGAGAAACCCTGCAGCCCTCCTGGGTCCTCCCGTTTATGGCTGTGCTGGGCTTTCTCCTTTAGGGTCCCCAAGAGGCATTCATCTTGCCCTTCTTGTCTTGGATGCTAAGGTCCAAGACAATTTATACAAATTTTAATTCTCAGTGATTACACTCTTAAGAGAGAAAGAGAAAGTTGAAAGATTTAGATACAGCTAATTTATTAAAGGTCCCACCTGAGTCCTTTTTATCCTTTAAAGTTCCCCCAAAGGAGGAGAAAGCACACTTATAATGTGAATTTATATGCTGTGGCTATGTGAGTACCTATACATAACCTGAAAATGCAACAGTCTCTTCAGGTTAAAACGAACAAATAACACAATCCCAAAGTGGCTTCCATCCGATTTCAATGACTGGGCAAACATTTACGAATTTTGCCAGGGAAGCCGCACTCTCCTTTTCTAAACTATGATTTCAATAATAATTGCATGGTGATTGCTCTGATACCTGTCATAATGAATTATTTAAATGGCACTAAAGTATTAAAAGATGTGGTATTAGAAGTTTTAGAAAGGGAGCTGAAAAGCTATAGCTAAATATTATTTTGGAGAAATTCTAGGCTATATAATATCTTTGGACAAAAGCAAACATTTGATGCTTTTTTAGTGACTAGGAAAAACAATCTGGAGGAAGAAATGTCTTGATTTAGCCTGAGCTTTTTATGGCGGGAAAAAAGTGTTCATTTTCTGTTTCCTCTGTTGACTTGCTTCTCCCAAGGGGCGTTGTAAATGACGGCGGAAGGGGGCATCTCCCTGCATCTTGAGTCCAGGCAGCACCCCTGGATGGGGAACACTGTCCTTGGTCAGTGACGGTTCCTTCGATGGCCCCTTATGCCCTCAGTGTGTTATCACATAAAAGGAATGCCTCCTAGATCTCCTCCAGAGCTGCATGTAACCACCAGGGACCACTGTGGCCCATCTCAGGCTTCTGGCGTCTCAGAGTTAAAAGCAGGTGAATGGAGGGGATGGTGTGCTGCACTTTGTAAAAAAGAGAGCAAAAGGGCCATCACGTGTGGAGGCAGACAGGTTTTTGCTGCAGAGCTGTGGTTTGAGTAGCTTTGTCAAGATGTGGAGAAGCGTGTTCCGCCCGCACAGTTGGTAGTGCCGTGTACCGTCTGTCTGTCTTCTAGACACCAGGGGGCAGGGCCGAATCACCCAGCTGGAATCTCCCATCCCCATGGGTGAGAGAGCTGGCTGTTGACAATCAGGGACGGAGTGTGTCAGGACTGCGAGCGAAGGTGGCTCTCCCCATCTCACCTGTGGTCACCAACGTATTCCTCTCAGAGTAAATCACATTTTCCATTTTGCTGGGGGAGAATCTTGTACTGCTAGTTGAGATCATTCAAACTACTCTTCCTGCTAGAGAGGGAGGGTTGGCATCCCTGGCTGGGGAGCACAGGGCAGGCCAGCTGGGGCCCTCAGGGGGTTGGTGCCAGGTGTGTCAAACACCCAGGCAGTCTGGTCACTGCTGCTTGAAGCCAGACTTCTGCACCAAGGGCGACCCTTGCCCTGGCAGGTGGCAGTGCCCACCGATGCCGCAATGCTTGTCTGGCTGAATTCTGGCTTTCCAGTCAGGGGGCTGGGTCCTCCGGAGAGGGTGGCAGGCTTTGTCAGCTTAGCTTGGGGAAGCGGGCTTGAGCTGTGCCATTCATCGTGCACACGCTCCCCTTCGCCCTCCTGTCCTGGCATTTTACTGCTAACATGGCACGGGAGGGAGAAGAGGAGTGGATTGTGTGATTGGCGAGTCACCCCAGTGCGATGACTTCCTCCTTGACAGCTCTCGGAGGTGTCGGCCGGAGTAGAAACCTCGCTTCTACCAGTGCTCAAGGGAGTACCAAGCACCTTGTGGATGTGATCCCAGTGTAATTCAAACCCTACAAGTCACTTATCCTGATCTCAACTTCATTCAAACTCAAAGCAGAAAATAGCTCTGGACTGTAGACGGACCTTCTTAAAGCAGGGAGAGGAACTGAATGCTTTTCAAGAGCAGCTCGTGCACAGAGTCAGACTCTTCCCCTCTTGAATGTGCTCTCCAGAAAATCCAGTGAGAGGAAGAGAAAGCACTGCAGCCATCTCTGGGCCACAAACGATTCTCAGGACACAGAACCTCCTGCAG
This sequence comes from Tursiops truncatus, assembly GCF_011762595.2. Lineage (NCBI taxonomy): Eukaryota > Metazoa > Chordata > Mammalia > Artiodactyla > Delphinidae > Tursiops > Tursiops truncatus. The sequence continues at coordinate 73,359,786 of NC_047047.1, read as the reverse complement.
GTCCAGAAAGCAGGGCTGGCTCAGTGGGCTGTGGGCCAGAGGGCCTCTGAGGGATGCCGGGTGGGCTGGGAGGCTCTGGAAGGCAGCAGTTAGAAGGGGCCAGGGGCCGGCATCGTCCTCTCAGAGAGGGCCTGGCCTGGGCAGGGAGGAGTCAGCGGCTGAGTGAACCTAACAGCTAGAGGACAGTGGGAATGGGAGGCAGCTAGACCCCTCTGAGGGGCTGTGGGTGGCGCTGGCGGCCGAGCCCACCATGGCCTCCTCACGCCCAGGACTGAACTGCCCCACCCGGCACGGCCACCGCAGGAAGCCTGCTCCACAAGGCATCTCTGCAGAAGCCACCGCCCTGCTCAGAGCTTCAACTTCTGCTCCTATAAAATGAGGAGCGCTCAGGTCCCGTGGTTCTGGGATTCTCCTTTGTCCCCAGAGCCCACTGACGTCATTCAAAGGCAGAGCAGATGTGACTTTCTGGAGAAGGTTCCCTCAGAGCCAGTCCCAGAGCCGCTCTCACAAGTGCTGCAGCTTTTGCGTGTGTGTGTGTGTGTGTGTGTGTGTGTGTTCATTACACTCTTAGCCTTTGCTGGTGCTTCCTGGATGGTGCTTTGATTTCCCCCTGGGGCAAGGCAGGCGCGGGGGAGGCCACGATCTTGGGGGGGGCGGGTTGGTTAGGGCTCAGCTCACCAAAGTCACGACCTTTCTCACGTGTGTCCCAGCTGAGGGGCGCTGCCAGCGCTGCTTGAGTTCTGCCTGGACTCACACGGGGTGGGTAGAGCCGCACTCTTGGGCAGGCGCCCACGCTGCTGGTGCCTCTGTAGGAGCAGAGGAGAGAAGAGGCTGTGCCTTGTTGGCGAGCCGGACTGTCCCAGAGTCCCTGGATGAGGCAAGCCAGCCCGTCTGAGGATGAACTGCTCCGCCAGGCCCCCACCCGCCCCTCAGCTACCTCCCTGCCATGCCCGTGTCTGACCCAGCTGCCGGGGCTGCGACCCAGGGCCAGGTACCAGAGAGCTACTCTTTCTCTTCTTTTCTAGGCCCTGGAAAATGGTGGCAGAGTTAAACACTAAGGAACACTAGAAAGGAGGGGGCAAAAAGGTGTTACTTCTGATTTTTCAGATAGCTCGGCCTTCGGTACCTGGAGCCTTCCGGGCCTTTACTGGAGCAGGCTTCTTCCTCCCTTTGTGTTGTGCTGGACTTTAATCTGTGCCCAGAGCTGAAAACTGCACGAACAGTTAACTTGCAAAGAGGCGTTAGGCGAGAGAAGCCTGTTCTTTCCAGGAGGGCCACCATCGGAGCCTTGCAGAGAGCCACCTGCCTGGACGCAACTGCAGGGAGAGGGGTGGAAGTCAGCCTAGTCAGTCAGCGGGGGTGATCGAGGATTTGACCTTTGCGGCACGGGCTGGTCACTCATTCAGGGCTGCTGTCTGCTCGGGCCGTTTGTGCACCCGGAGCTCAGCCTCTTCCCACCCGCCCCGCAACTGCCGGCATCCTGGGTGCCCCGGGCCTGGGGCTTAGCCATAGGCAGTGTTCGCGTTGGGGCTTCATGGCAGCAGCAGCGGCTATAGGAGAGCCATCCAGGCCTCCCAGGGTGGAACCGAAGGGTGTGAGGTCGTTGAAAAATTAGTTTGCATTTCAAGTCATGCTTACAGTTGTTGAAAAGTACAAATGCATCCCCAGAGCAGCGCAAGCAGTGAGTGGTGGTCCGCTTTTTTGCCTGTGCAGACCTTCCGGGAGTGGGCCTGCAGGCCCCTTCTAGTACATTCTAGTATATACTGTGTGTGCCGTGCTGGCAGAAGAAAGGACTGGCTTCTCTCACACGCACCCCCCCTCCAACGTAAGAGGGCTGCAGTGTTCGCAGACGCTTCCTGAGAGGTGTTTCAGCAGGCAGGTAAGTCTGTAAGCAGGGCAGCTTAGCCTGCTGGTGTATGAAACACAGTTTTCACTCTTTTTTCCTGATGAACTTCCTCCTGCTAGTTTAGGGCAGTGCAGAAATTTTTATCTTCTTTCTAAGTCAGTAATGAGATGTGAAATAAATTGTCTAAAAAACACGGAGAAGCTTCTGATGGTCAAGTCCCAGGCACCTTTAGGCCTGGTGGCACAGTGTAGCTTTTGCATTTCTTTTTCACTGTCTTTTAAGATGCAGGCAAGCAGGAGTGTGGTGGCGCTGTGATTGGAGATCTGGCCGGGCGGGGGCGGGCCAGCGGCTGTCTCCTTTGCAGCCACTTCTTTTCGTCTCTGTGCTGTTCCACCTGACCAGCGGTTATTGCATCTAGAGGCGGGGCGAGGTGTCTGCTCCCAGCCTGGACTCTGCTCAGACACTTGGCTCAGACACTTCCAGAATCTAGAACCTCAGCTGAGCCTTCTGGGGCTGAGGTGTGCTCGTGGCTGACCGGGACCAGACCCCACCCTGCCAGGCTTATTCACAGGAGTCCTGCTGAATTAGAGGTAAACACAAACCCGTCGGGAGCACCCAGGCTGAACCTCCCTTGAGCACGTTCCCTGGGCCGCAGGATGCGGAAGGGCAGCCTCTAGCTGGTGGTTCAGTGCAGCTGCACACAACCTGTGCCTGTTGTACATTCTTTCTGATTAGCTTGCTTTCTCTCAGACCTCTCACCCCTGAGCGGCCCTCACCCAGATTTTTCAGTGGGGTCAGTGGGTCTGAATAGCACTGACAAGGTGTGTCAAAGGCCTTTCCTTGTCTGCACGTTTATCTCTGAGTGACTGAAGGCTGCCAAGGGCAGAAAAAGATGCACGTATCCCCGTGGCTCAGGGCAACAGCAGCTTGGCTTGAGGTGAGCAGGCTGGCTTGAGGAAGGGGTGCACGCACGAGTCGGGCTTATTTCTTTGCAACTTATATTTCCGGGTCAGGACCTTTCAGAGTCAGAGCAAAGTCAGCCATTCAGCATTCTGTTTAGAAAGTGATGATACAGTTCAGGGAGAAAGCAAGCTCGTGATAAAATGTGTTTTCTGGCTGGGAAGTACTCAAGTTCCAAGCCAGGAACAGAGGCTCTGGAAAGGGGAACTTCTCGGTCACGCTCCACCTGGATCAATCATGGATTGAATACGAGCATCCTTAGAGTAATTGTTTTGTTTTTGGTGTTTCACTTTATGCTGTAGTGCGAACAGCTTTTATGTTCTTTACGACAAAGAATCATAATCGAGTCACTTTAGGTCTTTTAGCTGCAAATATTTCACCCCAAATGAAAAGTTAATGATTTTTTACAAGGATTTTTTTTTTTTTATGATTTTTACTTGTCCTTTAGCAGATGACAATAGGGGATTCTGAAAAGTTTGGATAGAATTTTTTTTTTAATATATGAAGAAGCAGTTCTTCTCACCATGAAGGCTTCTGCAGAAGTCCTGCACCAGCTTACCTGCGGTGCTGTTTAAGCGGGCCCTGGGTGGACAGTGGCATCTGACGTGATGGGCACCCTGCCCCTTGACAAACACACACACTCCAAACTCCAATACTGTGATTTTAAGGAAATGGGCAAAACTCGAAGTGACGGTGATGCCATCACAGTTCAATGACACACCATTCCCTCAGCAGCTGAAGACAAAATTAATTATTGGGGGGGAGAAGTCCCTTTCATTTTGCAGTGACACTTAGTGTTTCTCAGCTTGGCTTGGGAGTAAGGTGGGAAAGGGGGAGAGGTTTTTAAACTCATTTAACACAAGCTGGAATCTCCTTTGTCACCTGTTTTCCAGCTCTGGTTCGGCCAGGGCAGAACTCTGAGGCTTGGGGGCTGGAGATCGGGCCAGGTCCCTGCTGCCCTGCTTGGCCACTTGGGCAGTGCAAGCTGACGTCGTGAACGCTGCCCCCGTGCCCAGGCCGGCCAGCAGGGAACTCTTCGAGGGCAGGTACAAATCCACTGTGTATATGTATTCTCAAATTTAAATAGATGTACATAATGAAATGTAAATGAACTGTAAAACAACCGTCTCTATTTTTCTTGACAATGATATAGCAATATATATTTGTTAAACATGCTTGTGTACTCTTCATTAACCATTTTAATATTTTGTACAGATAAGTTGATTAAATATTTTATTGATAAAACTGCTCCTGACTGGTCTTTAAAGAACTACTTTTTGAGATCCGGCCTTCCCATGTTAAGAACAGCCAGCCAGCCACTGAGGCATTAGGAGTGACTGCACTGAAACAGGGGTTCCGGGCCCATGAGTCTTTAAGGTAACCACTCCCCCTTGAAACACCTCAGGCTCTAAGTCCAGGAGGACGGGGGCCCCAGGCATGGGGCTGCTGCTTCCTGGGTCTTTGTGACTGGTGTGACACTGCATAGGACGCTGTGCAGCCCCATACCGTATGAAGACACTGCATGGGAAGGTAGAAGAATCCAGCTTGGGTTCGGGGGAGAAGAGGCCAAAATGCAGTGGAAAACATTTTCTCTTTGGAAAACGAGCGCCGGCGTTTGTCATGAGTGATCGTTGCCATTCCAAGCGCAGTGTGAGTGGAAAGGTTTTCTGTTTTCAGACGTATCGAGCTGCTGCAGGATCTAGAAAGCCTGGGCACTCCCACTCTGGAGGCTGCACAGTTGCGCCTTTGAATTCCAGTGGCAGAAGCCCAACTGCAGCAGCGTCCTCGGCGAGGCCAATTACATATTCTAGGGAAACCAACAAAGTCCTACAGCGAATTTGGCAGGATACCTTTGCTCAGTATTCTTCTGGACAAGTACAAAGATCTGTGCTGTGTGATGCTGTCTTGGCTCCTTCAGCATCTCTCCTAGACCAGGCAAGAGAGGACCGACCACACGGCCTTGCACTGCTGCCCTGGCTCTCACACCTGTTTCCTATGGTTGAAGGAGAAAGCTATTTCATCCGTTCCCAAGTATTTCTGGGAGAGGATAAGTGATGGAACAGCAGTTGTGGGACGATGACAAGGACTTGCCCTCACTAATGACTTGTTACCAGGATCACCTCCTCTGGGATATGGATTGGGCCAGCGTGACACACCTTTCTGCAGAGCGACGGCAGCACACGTCCGCTGTAATCCAGTGTTCCTGCAGGGTGTTAATGCCTGTCCCCTTGGCCATGTGTCCTGCTCTGGTGAAAGGTAAATCAAAGTCTGCTCCTTTTTGCTTCTTACTTTCATTACTACCAAATAAAGGAGTCTCTTTCTTTGGAATAAAAATGCACCTTGTAACTAACTCCCTTGGCAGGTTGCTGTAAACATAAAAGCTTATGACTCTGCCACTGAAAAGCGTACAGTCTTACATTGCTTTGCTTTCACGATCCTTGGTCAGTTCTTCATTTTCTTATTTTTCACTCTCCACTTGACCTACCCTGGAATTCTGTGGTTGGAGGAGTACACTTTCAGTTGAGAAGGGCTAGTTACAAGGAGAAAGGAAAGTCAGGGGTGGCACTTAAAATGTTATCCTATTTCCCGAACACTGATGCGAGACGGTCTATACGCCCTGCACAGACTGATGCTAAAAGGAGGCGAAGATTGACTTCTCCGCTCCCCCGGCCCTGGTGTGCCCTGGAATGCGCGCTCTTTGCTCACTCCAAGGCAGGTCAAAGCAACGATGCCACCAACCGCTGCCCTGCTGAGGGCAGAGCTGCCTGACCTGGTTGTGGATGCCTTGTGCTCCTGTATCCCTGGGAAGCTCTTCTGCTCAGAAGGAACAGTGATCTGGGGAGAAACTCATCCGTTGTGATGTGTCACCAGTGTGCAGCCACCGACCGTGAGGCTGGGGGCGTCTGCTGAGCCCTAATCGCATGCAGGTGCGTGCCCCTGCAGCCGCGGCCAGCGGGAGGAAGCCCAGATGTTCTGCAAAGCCCGACGAGAGTGGGTTTGCAGAGGTGGGATCCTGGTTCCTCTGTGAGGGAGGGAGGCCCTGCAGGTGCACCGCACTCCTGGCTGTCATGGACGCCCAGTCACAGGGTCACATTCCCATCCCCAGGAAGAGGAATTTTCCCATAGACTCACCCAGCAAGGAAGTCTGTCCCAGTGTGGGGAGGTCAGCACAGCCCCTCTGCCAGAGTGTCTGAGGAATGCGATACAAAATGAAAACGCTCTGCTGTCCCGGAGCGGGCTCTCGTGTATTGTTGCTGTAATTCCCACTTGGGGTGTTACACAGGGTTAGGGCTCAACAAGTAATAACCGCATACTTGGTAGTTGCTAATACCCAAACTCCAGAGGTTTTCTAATCATAGAAGAATGGAAGTAACAGTTGCAGCCGGACGGGCTGAAGAATGGGCCGCGACGTGCCGTGGCCTTGCTAGTGCCAGATAGTGAACAGTCTCTGTCCTGGAATCTGTCTGACCCAACTGTGCAGAGCAAGGCTGAGGAAATGCTTAAGGGATAGAATAGCAAGTCCATGTCATACAGCCAGTTACATATTCAGTTTTGAGGGACAAGGAGTCCCGGCGACGTGATTCGCTGCTGGTCTGACTGAGGGAACTGTATTTCTGAAGACGTTGCCTATTAGGCAACCTATGCTATGTTGCTGCCTATGGCAGGAACTTTTATTAATTTAGGGAACAATATTTATTGACTATTCTGTGTGACAGCCCTATTCTATAAGCCCTGAGAACAGAGAGGTGACTAAGATACAAGTCCCATCTCCTAGGACTCTCTTTTTAAGGGCAGGAAGGAGTGTTGATAGTGGGGCAGGGAGGATAAAAATCTAATTCCTGAAATAATGGCAAGTACTTCAATAAAGACATGACCAGGGGACTGTGAGGGTTCAGACGGAGGGAGGGAGGGGGAGAGATAGAGACAGACAGACAGAGAGACAGAGAGAGACAGACAGAGAGACAGAAAGAGACAGAGAAACAGAGAGACAGAGAGAGACAGAGACAGACAGAGAGACAGAGGACAGAGACAGACAGAGACAGAGAAACAGAGAGACAGAGGACAGAGACAGAGAGAGAGAGAGAGACAGAGGACAGAGAGACAGAGACAGAGAGAGAGAGGACAGAGAGAGAGAGAGAGACAGAGAGGACAGAGAGAGAGATAGAGAGAGGACAGAGAGAGACAGAGAGAGACACAGAGAGGACAGGGACAGAGAGGACAGAGAGACAGAGAGACAGAGAGAGAGGACAGAGACAGAGACAGAGAGAGAGGACAGAGACAGAGAGACAGAGAGAGAGACAGAGACAGAGACAGAGAGAGAGGAGAGAGACAGAGAGGACAGAGGGACAGAGAGAGAGAGACAGAGAAACAGAGAGAGACAGAGAGAGACACACACAGAGAGAGAGAACAGAGAGAGAGAGACATAGAGATAGAGAAACAGAGAGAGACAGAGAGAGAGACACACACACACACAGAGAGGACAGAGAGAGGACAGAGAGAGAGAGAGAGACAGAGAGAGAGACAGAGAAACAGAGAGAGGACAGAGACAGAGAGAGACACACACAGAGAGAGAGGACAGAGACAGAGACAGAGAGAGAGAAAGGACAGAGACAGAGAGACAGAGAGAGAAGACAGAGAGACAGAGAAAGAGAGAGACAGACAGAGGACACAGAGAGACAGAGAGAGACAGAGACACAGAGAAACAGAGAGAGACAGAGAGAGAGGCAGAGAGAGAGAGACACAGAGAGGACAGAGACAGAGAGAGAGGACAGAGAGACAGAGAGACAGAGAAACAGAGAGAGACACACACACAGAGAGAGAGGACAGAGAGAGAGAGAGAGGACAGAGAGAGAGACAGAGAGACAGAGAAACAGAAACAGAGAGAGGGAGGACAGAGAGAGACAGAGAGAGAGACACACAGAGAGAGAGGACAGAGAGACAGAGAGAAAGAGAGAGAGGACAGAGACAGACAGAGACAGAGAGACAGACAGAGAGGACAGAGAGAGACAGAGACAGAGAGAGAGACAGAGAGAGAGGAGTGGGGGAGAGAGAGAGAGAGAGAGAGGCCACTCTGTGGGGCAGAAGCGGTTGTATTTTGGGGAGGGGTCGAGGCACGGGCACGCTCAAAGCTGGAGCGGTTGATCCCAAAGGTTCAGGGCACAGCACAAGTTTGGAGGAACAGAGGGAAGTAAGTGCGTCTGGAGCACCCGGTGGCCGTAGCAAAGCTGCCTAGACCTGAACGCGGGACTCAGCCCCCGCTCTGACCCGCACAGGCCGCTGCCTGATACGCACCCCGCACCCCAAAGCCGCATCTGTTGTATCCTCTGTTCTTCTGACGCTACTCAGTTGTTCCCAACGCTCTCCTCTTCCCTTCCCCTGACAACCTGGCCTTCGCCGGCCCTCGCGTGACCCCTTCCCCATGCCTCCACTCCTCTGGCCGCCTGCCCGCTGTCCCCTTCAGGAGGCAGCACGGTGCGTGGGAAGGGGTGAAGCCGTGTCGCTGGGGCAGAGCCCCGCTGTCACTCAGTAGCTGTGAGGTCTTGAGCACGTCACCTGCTTGGCACCCTCGTGGTAACACACGACTGTGAGGCCTGAATGAGACGCTGTGAAAGTGCAGGGTGAGCAGCACGCTCTTTCTCTGGACTTGTTCTCTTCTCTTCCAAACCCACCCAAGTTCCACCTGTCCTCCTGGCACCAGGAGCAGCCCTGCCACACCCTCCCTCCAGCAGTTTTCTCTTTACAGAACTGTGGCAACCCGGAGCCTTCCCCGGCCCTCACCGTTTTGCTCTGGAGATGTCTTCAACCTGCTGGAGAGGACAGACCCATGTCCCCCATTGGCTCCCCACGTGGGCCACTGTGATCACTCACCTACACCTCCAGGGCACAGAGGCAGGAATCTCAGCCCCTTGGGAACGGAAATCTTTCCTGTCCTCGGCACTCCTACAGGACAGCTTCAGCCTTAAGTCCTCAGAGATGTACTAGTTCACAGAGCACACTCAGGCCCAGGCACTGCCTGCTCCTTAAGCCCCACCCAGCAAGGAAAGGAGAAGCCCAAGGACATCTCTTCTCTCTGGCAAGAGGGGGCCAGGAACAAAGATGATGCCTCGTGTTATTTAAGAAACACTTTGCTTCCTACATCTTTTCAAAGGACTGTAAGCTCCTCGAGGGTATGTTTGGGTGTCCTGGGCTGTGTGTGGGAGGCCTGCAATGGCCTGGGGTCAGAAAGCTGTGTCGGGTGAGCGAGTGGCCTCCTCCTTCACCAATATGAACCAGAAACGCTGAGACGATTAGAATCAAATTTCAGGCTGGGTGAAACACTGCAGAAGCTGGGACATCGAGGAGTCCTCCATTGCACCAAAGAGAAGAGAGTGTAGAAGACAAGTTTGCTATCCTTCTCCTTTAGGTACCATTTAATAGAGCATCTACCAGGCAGGGTGCTAAATACTATATGCAAGACCTCGTTTGACCCCATTAAAGACAAACAAAAACCCTTCCGAAGTCCAAAAGCTAACGCAAGTACTTCTGTAGATGAGGGCCAGTGGGGGAGCGAAGGAGAGGGCTCGGGGAGGTTAAGCCTCTGAACATCACAAACCTGACAAATGACAGATTCAGGATTTGAACCCCAGTCTTCATTTACTTCCTAGAAGAAGTAATTCACTTTCTGTAAAAGAAGCAATAAGAGACAGATGCAGAAGGAGAGTGTATTTTTTTAAAAAATAATTATGCGTATATATTTCAAAATCATCTCAAACTTACAAAAATGTTGCAAGAACAAAGAACTTTTTTTTTCTCTGAACCATTTGAGAGTAAATTGACATAATGCCCCATGGTTCCCTGGCACTTGTGTGTCTTCAGTACAAATAAGGACATTTTCCTACTTGTCCACAATACAACCAGTGAAATCAGAAAATTAACATTGGTCTCTTATTCCCAGCTAATCTTCAGATCCCATTCAATGAAGTTTTGCAAACTGTCCCAACAGCTTTTTTTAATAACAAAAACATCTAATCCAGAATCAGGTATTATATTAAGTTGTTGTGTCTCCTCACGTCTGGAATTAAATTTAATTTTAATATAATGTAGGATAACGAAAAATCAAGCCTTTGGAGGTCACTGGCTCTCCAAGGGTTGAGTGGAGAGGTCGATGGTGAAAGGGCTGCTGCCTTGGACACCTGGCCACAAAAAGCCACAGGGGCTGCCTCTGGAGATTCTCCCCCATGGTCCAGAGCAGACTGAGAACAACTGGTCATGATTTCCAGTTTAGGCCTTTCAATCAGCCCTAGATAACCCCAGATGAAGTTATTAAATCTTTGACAAGGGCCATTCAAGTGGCTGACCGGGATATACAGGCAGAAATGCTTCTGGAAAATGGATTTCATCCACTGCTTACCAACTTTAGTCTTTTATTTTTTATTATGATGATGTTTAATAATAATTATTATTAATATAGCCAGTCTTTATTGAGAAGATACTCTTGGTCAGGCATTGTGCTAAAGGCTTTTATTTAATCATCCCATTGAATTCTTCAACAATATGAGGTACATATTATTATTAATCCTATCTTATAAATGAGGACATTGAGGCATGGAGAAATTAGATGAAGTTGTCTAAAATCACACAGACAGTAAGTCCTCCAGAGTTCACATACCCTATCACCTAATACATATGCACGGAAACATTTTTGCTTAATTCCTAATGAAATAAAATGAACTTCAATCTCCTGAAATCTGATTCTTCCTTCTCTACAAGAAGCACTGAGAAAGTGGCTTTTCAGCTTAACAGAGAGACTCTGACCCGAGTCTAACTCAGGAGGATGCTAGCATTGTACCCCTCCTCCCCCAACACACAGAGATCAGGCCAGGCAAGGTCAGAAAGTGGGGGTAAAACACTTATTTTGAAAATTCATTTGGTGCTTAGATGATAAACAGGAAATTTACTTTATCATTTTACTTCTTATCATTTTTTAAGCTCTGGTAACCTTTGGTTTATCAGACATAATTTCATACATGTGAACTCCTGAAATAGGAAGCGATGTTGTAAGGTCACGCTAAAAGGAAAGCTGGGCGTGTTACTCTTCATTCCAGCAGCATGACGTACCCAGTACTTGCTTAGTACTACTGAGCATCTCCTGTATGCAAGGCACTTCAAGCCATGAGACCGAGCTCCTAACATCAGATTTCTAGAAGGCTTCCCTACACAGTTGCCAATAAGGACTCTGTATGCAGCCTTGCGCCAGAGGCTTAGGCATCTACCGGCTCCTTTCCGGGGCCAAGAGCACTGCTTGCCTGGAGCGTGGCTCCTCCCCTCTGAGAAGTCATTTGCTCTGACATGGCAGCCACGCCAAAGGGTCATAACTCATACAGTGCTCACCACTGGGCTGGCACATATCAGAGGTGAATCTTTCATCAGGGGGCTTTAGGGTTTGAGAAGGACAACATCCCATTGTCCTTAAGGAATGGGACACCGTGAGGGATTTCCTCTAGGAGAAAATGGAATGTTTCTATCTATCATCAACCATCTCTGCAGTCAGCGGGACTTGAGTGTATCCTTCTCATGATCTCACATGCTTCACATATCCGACTACACACTTAACATTCAGCAGTCTCTTACATTTTCTAGTAGGTCTTTCATAATTTTCTCTAGGGGAGCCTATTCTACATTGTAACTCAATTAAAATCAACTAAATTTAGATTTCCTTTTGTCTGAAAGGATCTTGCCTACTAAAATAAACTGTATGGTGCCACTGGGCATCTCGTGCAAACATAAGAGACTTTGTTTAGATCACTGTGTTCCCTGAGTCTTGGAAAATGTGTTGTTAATCCTATGGAATATTGATCAACTGTGTTTATTTCAGTCTGTAGCATGGGGAGCTGGGAGCTGACAGTTTTTAAGCCAAGAGGGTCTCACTGTTTTTCTCTTCTAATATCCAACATTCAAATTAAACATTTACCTACTAAGTATACTACTTACTACTAAGTACACCTACTGCCTTTATGTACTAGCTGTCAGTGCTTGCTCCTTGTGTCAGTATTTATATTTTGGACAGATCATCCTTTAGCCAGTCAGCTACCATATCTGCCATTTCCTGGTAAAAATAGAGGATAAAATCATGAGGTATTTTTTTCTCACAGAGTCGAATATCTCCTTCTGGAAAATCTTTCTTCATGTCTTCATAGTACTCTTTTGGACACCAACCATCTATAGTACCATAGTAAAATGTAAGCTAGAAGACAAGACAAAAAAATTTATTAGAAAACACTTCCCCTCCCAACACGGATACGACACCAGCAACCTGTAATGCTTTGAAAACAGCCCCTGCACCTGGCCCTATAAGCGAGTCCCAAGGCTCCCTCCGGAGAGTGGCTCTCAAGGCAGTGAGCTTTCATGGTTTATGGGAGCGAACCTTGGCATCTGATGGAAAGGAACTCATGCAGGGAGAGCCTGGTGTGATACATCACCCATGATCCACTAAAAGGACTCGCCAGCAAAGTTGTGTATGTTGAGGTTGAGATGGACACTGGAGAGATGGCCGATGAGGGCAAGGAAGAGTTATTGAGACATAATCACTGAGTAACTAGTAACCATTCATTATGCACTTAATAGTTTTCATACAGCCACATGTAGGCATATGGGACATGTTTGTTGGATGTATGCAAAGATGAATCAGATGGACTCTGCTTCTTAATGTAGCAGATGAAATGTTATCAGAACTCTGAGTGTCTATGACATTTCTAGGAATAGGCTCCAGGTAGTAGGAGAGTGTGCTGATTCAGTGGGAAGGTGTTACAATCCTACTTCAGGTGAAAGCAAGCAGGCTGGATGGAGACAGATCTTCCTTTGAGGCATCACTAAGACGCTTATTGACTATTGATCTGTACCAATCTCTGATACACACACACACACACGTTCATGCATACACATATATGTATATACACATACAAATGTGTACATATGCACACATATGTGTACATATGTATGGGCACATAAGCATATATACACCACCTATGTATATATAAATATGTATATATGTGTATGTATGTGTATTTATGTGTATATACACATATACATTTATAAGCGTATACACACACACATCTTTATCTCTACGTCTAGCTCTAAGCTGCTGTTCTTCACTGAAAAACTATGTTTTACTTCTGTATTTCTGACAAAAAAAAAAAACGCAACAAAAGTGAAATCCTATTCAGAAGGGTACATACTGGTAATTTCTACCAAAAACCCCCCAAAACTAAATTTTAAGGCCCCTCTGACATCTGTTATCACTGAAAACAAAGAGTTATGCCGTAAGTGGCTAGTTACAGTCTCTTGTAGTTTCCATAACACACCAAATTTGTTCACTCATTCAAACACTTAATCATTAATCTATTCAGCAAATACTTACTGAGCATCTACTCTGTATTAGGAACCTGGAAAACAGATAATAAGACAGTCTCTGGGGGAGGGAGGGACTGGAGGCACCACGACCACAAGATAATTAGCCCAGATAAGGGCATCGGGTGGGAACCAGTGGGCAGGAAAGGTTCCCTAGAGCACTGATGTCCAAGTTGAGTTTTCAAGTTGGGGGAGCACACTGTGGGGAGTATACCAAACAAATAAAAAGTATGAAGGAGCATGGCACGCTTGGGAATTGGAAGTAATTTAAAATGGCTGGGCTTCCCTGGTGGTGCAGTGCTTAAGAATCCGCCTGCCAATGCAGGGGACACAGGTTCGAGCCCTGGTCTGGGAAGATCCCACATGCTGTGGAGCAACTAATCCCGTGCGCCACAACTACTGAGCCCACACGCCATAACTACTGAAGCCTGCATGCCTAGAGCCCATGCTCCACAACAAGAGAAGCCACTGCAATGAGAAGTCCACGCACCACAACCAAGAGTAGCCCTCACTCGCCGCAACTAGAGAAAGCCTGCTCACAGCAACGAAGACCCAACACAGCCAAAAATAAATAAATAAATAAATTTTTAAAAAAAGGCTGGAATATCGGAGATAAGTCTGGAGAGCTGGTGGAGAGAGATGAAATCATGAACAGCCTCTGTGCCCCACTAAGGAGGTGGTACCTTGTTCTGAAGTCCACAGGAGCTAACAAAAGACTTCACACAATGAAGTGACGTGATTAAGTCTGTATGGTAGGAAACTTACTCCAGCTGCAGTGACAAAGAGATTGGAGGGGATCAAGCAGAGGCGGGAGGAGGATATGGGAAATACGTGTTATTGCCCACTGGATAATTTTCTACTTGTATCATTAAATCCATTATCTGAATACGGACAGGTGAGATCACTCTTATAAAAATACCAACTTTTATTACAGTAATGTTATGATGTAACCAACATTTAAAGAGATGGTTAATTAAAAAACACTTTAAAGAGGAGAATATTTAATGTAGTACTCCAGAGAGTCAATTACTGACAAATAAACTTTGAGTTGTAGACTTATTCCAAAACACTTCATAGGGATTTTTCTGGCTTTCACCTGGGCTTTGGTTTTGAAAGCTGCAAAGGATCTGTGGCTCACAGATTTCTCACTGAATTTCCTCTTCCTACTCTCCTGTTTTTGTCACTACAACCATTTCTGGGCATGCCAAAGGTCCCAAGCCACACTTCATCTTGCTAGGGCTCTCAGCAGTGTATGAAGTTCCTCTTGATTCCTGGAGAACAGGAGAGCCTGGCAGTTGCCTGGTTCCTTCTTCCTGGTGCCGGTCTCTCTGTAGCTCTAAAATGCTGCAACCTCACAACCAGTGGGTGACTATTCTGGCCAGTTGTGGAAAAAATAAATTTCTCAGAATTCCTCAGCAACCACCCTGCCAGCTTCCCCTTGCAATACTGCTGGGAGTACAAGCTGTCTGCAGGCATTAATGATCTACCAATAGGGCTAATAACTTTAGATTCTCTCTAAACCACTCCCTACTCTTAGCACCAAGAATCCTTTAAATTATATCTAGGAAATAGCATCTGGAACAGTCATTATGCACAGCTGTTCAACACTTCCTCAGACTATGAAACAGTGTTGAGAAATCTAGAAATGCGAAATTCAGACTTGGGCTCGTGTCCATCAGGTCTGTTCCTCTGCTCCACTGCACCCTTGCCCGAAGACACTAGGACACTGAGAAGGGTACTGTGGGAGTCCTCACACCAGTACAAGCTACGGTGGTGAGGTCTTATGAAAAACCCTAACACAAAAGGGTCACCTAGAAGGAAAGCAAGGCAGGAAAGACCTCCCCCAATGAAGTTGCTTTGACAAGGAGGAAAGCATCACTGTGGCACCTGCTGTTACTTTCCGCCTAACTCTTCAAAGACGATTTCTATGGAGCGTTTCCTTTTCAGTGAGGCGATTACAACTGGAACCATCTCCACTGAGAAATCCAGCTTGATAAGCCTGAGCACTGGGGAAGCGCCATTCCTCCCCTCATGCATGAAGGTATCAGACAGTTGAGCAGGAGTAATAAATATGGATTACAGGAACCCACCCCTACCTTCAGGTATCAAGAGACAAGTCCTGTCCAGGTAGTTATGGGGCATGCGCTGCCCAAGGCATATGCTAGGAACCTCAACACAAAGTGATGTCAGTGTTCAAGACGGCATAACAGTGAGGATCATAGGTTTCCCATATGTTCATCTGATTTCACCTCTCAATCCTCCACACTGTAATCATTTTGAGGGGGCTGTATTTGGTTACATTTCTAAGTGATAGTGGGGTAAGGTCTTTTTGTTTTGTTTTGTATTGTTTATTTAAGTTCTTCTTCAGAAGAAGGGCTCTGTAAGAAAATCTTGGCTTACAAGTCAAACACGTGGTTATTTCTATTGCCTTTACATAATACACTGGCTCAAGATACTTCCTGATCCCTACAGATTATAAGTCACAGGCAATAGATCCGAACAGAGGACTCTGCACCTGTAACCTGAAACAGGAAACTGGAAAAGTATGGGGTGTGTGGTGGTAGTGGTGGGGGAGGGAGAAGGACAGGTGAAGTATAAAGAAAGAAATAATCGGACACCAAAGCGTAGTGGTGAAGAGTGTACACTACTACTATGTCGATATGTAAAAATGATTCGCAACAAATAACGATGACCTGATGAAAACTGAGAATGATTTGCCAGGCTCTATGCTAAGTTTTGTGTTCACTGAGTCCTTATAATAATATTCTGAGGAAGGTATTTTATTCCTGTTTTACAGAAAAGAAAACTTAGGCTTAGAGAGACTAACTTGCTTAAGTTGAAACAATTAGTGAATATAACCCAGTGAAAAACCGAGTTATAAATCCAGAGATGGCATTCCTAATCAGTACCTTTTACTACTATTTACAATTAAGAATAAACTGAACCATGGTATGAAAACACAAACCTGAAGACTGAGAGGTCTTAAACTGGTTATGAAAACTACCTGCATGTGACAATCACCGACACGCACAAAGTTGATGTATACAGTTCTGGGGTGCTGCATGCCACAGGGGTGATGGAAATACTGGAATTGTTAACCAAGAATCTCAGGCTATCAGAAGGATGTTTAAATCAAATGTTTACAAGAAAATAAATTATTTCCTATAGCTTATTTCTCCTTGGCACTTGCTTTGATATGCATGAGAGTTGATAAAGAGTATACATTATTGAGATGAAAATTATTCTATTTCCAAATTGTTATGTTAAGTAATCGTTTCTCTATTAAACACAACATTTAATTTTCTCAATTCTAGGTTTTAATTGCCCAGGATTTTGCTTTTCTCTGTGTACCTTCTATAGTAAGGTGGAATTACGGTTACTGTGATAACCATAGTTATCACAGATAGTCTCTGTGCTCACAGATATATTTTCCTTTAACTCTTCAGTTGCCCCTAAGGATACATGTCCCTGTTAAAATGTCCCTGCAAATTGCTGCAGCTTGCCCCCATAGAGCAGCCACAGTTGTCTTTTCCAATGGCTTTTTTTTTTTTAACTTTTTGCTCCTGAAACTGCAGATTCCCAGCATTTCCACCCAAAATGACTCTAAACCTATCTCCCATCTGGCAATGGCTAAGTGGTTGAAATTCAGAAGTAAGACAGCTCTGCCCTGGAGAAGCTCCAGAGTAGCGAAGAACTCAGGCATGTACAAGCTGGCCCTTAAACACAACAGGCAGAGAGAGGTACGAACAAAGTACTGTAGGAGCCAGAAGCAGGAAAACCTGACTTCTGCCCTGATTGATGCAACAAAGCTTTGTTTTCGTATTCACTGAGTTGCTGGCTTTTATGCATTACTAATAGAGGATTTATTTTAAGAACAAAAGACATATTAGAAACCACATTATGGTACAAGTTTATATATTTGATTTAGCTAATAACTAACAAAAATCACTATCAATGATATAACAACATCTTAAAATATTAAACATGAAAAAAGCCATACACAGAAGTCTCTATCTGGTGATAATAAATATTATTCAGCTATAAAAAAAGAAGGAAATCCTGCCATTTGCGACAACATGAATGGACCCTGAAGGTATTTTATGCTAAGTGAAGTCAAACAAATAAAGACAAATATTGTATGATCTCACTTACATGTGGAATCTAAAACAAAAAACCGAATTCACAGAAACAGACTGGTGGTTACTAGTGGCAGGGGGTAGGGGGTGGAGGAAACGGGTGAAGGTGGTCAAAAGGTATAAACTTCCAGTTATAAGATAAGTAAGTTCTGGGGATGTAATATACAGCATGGTGACTATAGTTAACACTAAACTGTAATATTTGAAAGTCGTTAAGAGAGTAGACATTAAAAGTTCTCATCACAAGAAAAAAAACTGTAATTAAGTGAGGTGATAGATGTTCATTAAACTTGTGATAATCACTGGGCAATATATACATGTATTAAATCATTATGTTGTACACTTTAAACTAATACAATGTTATGTGTCAATTCTATCTCAATAAAACTGGAAAAAAAATCTCTATCTGAATTACTTCTTTCTATTCAGTAGCTGACTAGGACTACAGGCATCATAGGAATTGCTGGACAGGAGCAACAGGCTGCTGCTTCTACCCTCCCCGCGAAGTCAGACACTTAAGCCTCGACCCTGCAACCTTAAAGGAAACCTATTCTGTAACATAAGCATCTCCTTTCAGTTATTTGAAAATCCCAGCCCTCTCAGGAACAGAGAGGTAGCAGTCACAAAGCTTTAACAGTTCACTGCAGCCTTTCTGAGCAACCATTTTTAAGAACTTGAACAACTGCTGAAGAAAGCGAGATAGTTCAGAAAATTCATTTTCCGATTTACCTTGTTTCCTTTCTTTCTTTTATCTAGAACTGGCTCAATTTCCATTCTTAAAAAAATGAGAATTAGGGCTTCCCTGGTGGTGCAGTGGTTAAGAATCCACCTGCCAATGCAGGGGACACGGGTTCGATCCCTGGTCCAGGAAGATCCCACATGCTGCAGAGCAACTAAGCCTGTGTGCCACAACTACTGAGCCTGCGCTCCAGAGCCCGTGAGCCACAACTAATGAAGCCTGCGCACCTAGAGCCTGTGCTCCGCAAAAAGAGAAGCCACTGCAATGAGAAGCCTGTGCACCGCAAGGAAGAGTAGTCCCCGCTCACCGCAACTAGAGAAAGCCTGCGTGCAGCAACGAAGACCCAAGGCAGCCAAAAATAAAATAAATTTATTTTTTAAAAAAGGGAATTAAAATCCCTAAAAATTAAAAAAAGTGGCTGAGGACAGAGGGGAACACACAATCCTTCACAAGCACCAAGCCCTGCTCCCCCTGAAGGCATCTAGGGGAGCAGTGGGAATTCGGTGCGAAAGGAGTAGGAAGTCCAAGCGGGTTAGGGACTGGGCTACTCTCCAGTAACTGGAATAGTCATGCAACAAAAGCCCTGCAAAGTGGGGCTCTCTTCTTTCTGCACGATCCAAGTGTAAAGGGCCAGAACCTGTTCATTCCCAAATGTAAGTCACTGCTCCTTCCAGAGTAACTAGCTTCGTCTCTTTCTTACCTGGGTCTGGAGTGAGAAGCTGACCCAAGGCATCTATCTTCCTCTGGTGAGGCAGCAGAGTATGAGGCACTGGGAGCAAATTTATCCTCCTGTGCTTCTGTTTCTCCCTGGTTATATGCCTCAGGAAACTGGCAGACGTGCTGGGAAGGGTCTTGCTTAACTAACTTAGAGAAATGGCCAATTCCAGCTCATCTGAATTCTCCGTACTGGGCCCAAGTCCTGGTAAAGTTCAAGTACTACTGTGTCTTCCTTCACTGCTGTTCCTATACAACATCTCCCTTAGGCATTTTATGGGAAGCAGTGGCCAGAATGGGATTGGGGCATTCCAGGGTCACTTGGCTACATATTTAATATTACCAAAATCTTTCATTAAAGAATGAAAATATCTGAAGGGGTGCGCAGGGGGAGGAAAAGATAGCCAAAGTCTTTTTAAAGTACTCAGAGGCATATCTAGGATATAACTAACTTTGTAATAATAAACTTTTATTGAATGCTTAGTACATGGCCAGACACTCTTGCAAGGTCTTTATATGAATTGCATATAGCATTATAGTTTTGGAACAACTGCGTGAGAATAGATAGTATTATTAAACCATTTTATTGATGAAGAAAGGAGACACAGTGAGGTCAAGTAAATTAACCAGGGTCACATAAGTAAGCAAATGGTGGAGCTGGAGTTTGAAGCTCATGCTGTACCTCTGAAGATTCTGCTCCCCGATCACGCTCCACTAGAAAACTCAAGGGTATGCTGCCACAAATGAGTGCTTAAAATGAAGCTCTCAAGGTCAAAATGATTGAGATACAAACAAACCTGTCTATTTCCAGGATGATTATGATATTCTGAACAGGCTTCAAATTAAACAGGCAGAACTAACACCATCAGTTTCAGACCGAGGTTGGCGGAAAGGCCGTCTTGGTTAGCTGGTCCAGAGAGCACATCCTATGCTCCACTAAGCGGGACGTGTGCATGTCCGAAGGATTTGCATGCCCAGATCTGCAAACAACTGTGCAAGGTTTGTTTGTTCCCAAAGGCAACATGCGCCTCTGGGCTCAGGCGGGCTAAGCAGGATGGGGAGAGCCGAAGCAGAGGGGTCCCTGTTCCTGAGGACACGCTGCCCCTTTCCCAACCACACTGTTGGCCCCAGGCTGGCCCTCTGGGGGCAGGGGCAGCACCACTTTGCAGGAAGTCCTTCCACCGCTGCCTACCTTCATCAGAAAGCAGCGTCTCATGTGCTCTCGCTGGGAACAATTTCAGACCCCTACTGACTGATAGTGATGTTCAGACTTGGTCTGGCAGTAGCACACAGCAGCTGTTTCCATAAGCCTAGGCCAAGGACGGTCACGGCAGTTTAGAATTTCCCTCCTAAGTGAGTTTTAAATGAAAACTTCAAGTTTCTAAACCAAACACTAATTCACTTTTCTTTGAATGAGACTATATCCCCTTATAGCTGAGAACAATGACAGAATGGGAATGCTGACCTCCTATTTGCCTCAGACACACCAGGTGCCTCATAACGCACAGCATACCCCAGCGGCTCCCGGAAGGACTGGGACCGGCGTGGTGAAAATGCACAGTTGATTCTCTTACTCTGCTTTATTCCATCCTGGTTCTCATTCCCGTCCCTCCCCCCCTCCATTTCCGTCTTATTCATTAGTTCCTCTCCTTCCTCCCAACCTTTAAATGTGTTCCCCAAGGGTCAACCTTTAGATGTATTCTCTCCTCATACTACATACTTCCTTGGGTTACTATTTCCATGCTCATGACTCCAAATATATCCTCATCATTCCCAAATCAAAATTCAGCCCAGATTCCTCTTCTAGGCTTCACACCCATATATCCAGCTACCTGCCAGACACGTGTACCCCGGATGTCCCACAGGTATCTCAAACAAAAGTACCAAAATGAACTGCTTTCTCAACCAGCTCCCACAGCGTGCTGGCGCTTCTTCTCCCATATTCCCTATCTTGTTACAAAATCCAAATACAGAGAACTAACCTTAGACTCCATCTCCATTCTCTCATATCCTATGGGTACTAAGTGTCTTTGATTCTACTTCCTAAATCTTTCCAAATTCTACCCCTTCTTTATCCCCAATTCCACTGCCTTAGTTCTTGTAAAAGTCTTCTAAGCAGTTTTCCCACTTCAAATTTCATTCTTTTCCAACATTCTGATACACATTTCCCCCCAAATAATCCCTCTCATTGGTTAATCTAGCCACATTCCTAGGACTAACTGATATGAACTGGCACCTCTGAACTGGCTGTTCACAGACGGCATATGTTCTGATGGGTCAGTGGTTATGTCATATGGTTGTCAAACATTCTGAGTATCACCCTGATTATTACCCCCTTCCTTAAATCCTTCAATGGTTCCCTAACAACTCAAAATAGTCTCTTTAGTGTAGCATATCATGGCTTCTTGTTCTCAGGCCAGTGACCAAACCACAGTACCATACTCCCTAACCTTTTCTAGTGCCTCAAAGCAACTTCTTCACCTGGGATCTACAGGTCCACGCAGTTTCATGGGTAGATGCAGTGGCAGTTGAGGGGAGTGGAGTAATGTAAACTTGGATGGGAAAAAGAATATATCATTTTTTTTGCTAACCTCTAACAATAATTTAGTATTTCCTTCAATTATGAACACAGGCAACGAACCACAGAATATTAGAAATACCTATCTTTTGTCATCTATAAAATTACTGAAAATTTCAAATTACAGTAAAATTGTTTTAAGTAACTAAAAGTTTATGCATATCACTACATATTTACAATAGTAATTCTGACTGCTATTATATCTCATTATTTAGTTTGTTAAAGATGCACAAATTATATATCACAAATTTGCTTTTAATATATTTTGATAACTATACTTCAATATAATTTTTTTTTGGTAATCTCATGTATTTATTTCATGCGCTTAAAAAAATTATTCTGAGAAGGAGTCCACACACGACACAGCTGGAGAGATCCACGGCACAAAAAGGCTTAGAATCTGTAACAGCGTCCCTGTCCGTTCATCTAGTACACATCTATTGATGGTTCACCAGGTATCATGCATGGTGTTATGCCACAGGGATACCAAGATGAGAAAAACCTTCAAGGTGGGTGAGAGGGGAAAACCGACTGTTTAAATACTGTGTGATAAATGCAATATGATAACTTTACATATGGAGCCATGGGAGCCGAGGGGAGGGACTTCTAACCAAAACCAGGGGCTGGGGAAGCCCTCTTAAAGACGACAATGGAGGGCTTCCCTGGTGGCGCAGTGGTTGAGAGTCCACCTGCCGGTACAGGGGACATGAGTTCGTGCCCCGGTCCGGGAGGATCCCACGTGCCGCGGAGCGGCTGGGCCCGTGAGCCATGGCCGCTGAGCCTGCGCGTCCGGAGCCTGTGCTCCGCAACGGGAGAGGCCACAACAGTGAGAGGCCCGCGTACCGCACAAGAAAAAAAAAAAGATGACAATGGAGCCAAGTCTTAAAGGACAGGTAGAATTTAGTCAGGTGAAGAAAGAACACAACCTATGATGCCACAGGCCCTACTATATTCTTTTGGAAACAACTGAGTCTGACATATTTGCTTCAAGAAAGGGAAATAACCTTATGTAGTGCTGCAGCAGTGTCTGACACTGTGAAGTCTCTAGACCTTGGAAAGAAGGAAGGGAGACAATCAGCTCCGGAGATTTTTCAGAGTTAAAAAGGCACATTTCCCTCAAGAAGATAAAAAGTTCTCTTCATGTGGAAATTCAGTGGTAAAAAATTTGAATTTAGAACCAAAGTCTGCTGATTATGATATAATAGTTTTTTAGAGGAGGAGAAAGAATCCAAAAGCCATCCACATGTGGTAGTAGAATGACTGTTTTTAGACTAAATCTCCTGTGGCTTCCTGACTGGATGGCACAAAGATACATTTTCCAGAACTGTTTTAAAAGTTGAATAATAGATATATTTAACGATTCTTGCAACGAAATGTGTGGCTCAAAACATCTTTACAATGGACAGTCCTGGAGAGGCACAAGGTTTCTGAATGCTTGTATTTGGGCAGAAATGAGACAGAGTATCCTTGACTAGAATATTTAAAGTAGGGATATGTCTAGTCTTGGGAACTGATTTTCAAGTCTGACTAATTATCAGGGTTGTTTGGAATGCAGGGGAAAATGCCCACTATTTTGCTAGAACTATGTGCCCTTTTAAGTTTCCTTACTTTCTCAAGCAGACTGAGACATATGTTGATTCAACTTTTACCAATATTAAATTACAGCATGTTTCCATTTTTTTTCATTACAGAAACAAAAAAATTGCAATAAACTTCTTGTCTTTCTATACCTCATTTCACTTAGGAATTGGAATTGTATTATTCTAGTGGAGAGTTCAAACTTAGCTGGTAGAAAGGACATTCAATTAATCGCAGGTAGTTGTGCATCATTAAACTAAACAATGCCTTGCTTTCCCAAACTCCACAAGTACGTGTCATGTTATCTTAAAAACAAAATAAAACCATTCCCTGTAGTTGGAAAAGTTTAGTCCTGTGACCGTGTGTTAATATTAACCTTGAAATGCCTGCCATCTACCATTATACCCCCATATTTCTCCCACAAAAGTGTCAGTAAAGTACGGTCCTGACACAGTTACCATGAGCAGCCCTCTATCTGGGAATGATTACACTTGCATATGGATTTAACTTAGGACAGGAATAAGTTAGCACCTTCCTTTGACCTCCTTCTGAGCACAACATACAAACAGAATCCAGGAATGATGAGTACTTTACAGCAGCTGGCTTCCACAGGTGGTAAGACAGGCTTTGACACATGACGGGTCTAGTCATTCAGCAAGTGTGAATTTTGGAAATGAGCATCTGCCAGTCTTATTATTAACTGGGAACTGAGTTGTTTTTATGAACTTCCAGCCTTGAGAACTTAAGCACAGCTTTGAAACAAATTCACTTATAATTTAACTAAAAAATAAAATACTGTTTTTCTTGCATTTTCACATACGTCAATGAGTGGAAACAGTTGAAAGCCCTGGAAAGAGGGTCCTTATGAGGCCCCAACCTCCCCCATTCAGGTAATGAGGGTTTCCTCTGTCTTCAAAATTTCAATCTCTGGCCAACTGCTATTTTAGAAATATGATGACCACTATGGCCGTAAGACAAACACAGACTGGCACTTTCAAAAGTCCTCTCTGGGTGAAGCTACGATAGATCGATATTCTAAAAATATTGTTTTAAGAACATATATATTTCTTGCTTTAAGATAATTGTATTGGGAGGTTATAGAAATATGAATTAACACTATAGGCAAGTTTAAGTCAAATGTCTCAAAGTTTATGAAGAGATTCTAAACCCAGCAGGATATCTAAGATTTTACTTGCAGATTGTAGGTTCCTGGGCCCTGTAAGAGTTGGTCACTCAGTGGGGCTCGTTTCATTGCATCCAGCAGATGTCACGGTTCAGCACTGGACTGCAAAGCTCTATATTAGCACAGTCCAACAGAAATACAAAGGCACACTGGTAATTTAAAAACTTCTACTAACTGCATTTTAAAAAGTATAAAGGAACGAATGAAATTTCTTTTAATAATATATGTTATTTACCCCCACGTATCTAAAATATTATCATTTCAACAGGTAATCAATATAAAAATATTAATGAACTATTTTACTTATTTTTTCGGTACTAAGTTTCTGAAATTCAATGTGTGTTTTACACTCATGGCACATCTCAATTCAGAGTAGCCACAAATAACCACATGTGGCTAGTGGTTACCGTGTTAGATGGTACAGCTCTATCCTATTCAGCTGTACAGACAGACAGCTGTATGGACAGACAGACAGATGATGCCATGGGAGTACCAGGGCCACCTTAATTCTAGGGTGCTTAGACATATTCTAAACCATGGCCCCTCACAGTTTCAGAAACTGTGCTTCCAAATACGCCTGTGTTAAGATTCTAGCACTTACAGCAGCAACTCAAAAATGCTAAATATTTCAATTGTTGCCTTTCTGCACCTGCTTGTATAGAAAACTCGCCTTGGTGTTAGCTGGGCATTCCTACTCTAATGCATTGGAGAATAAGAGAGACGGGCTCACTGGATCATCAGATCATAGGCATGTTAGTTCTTTTCCAATGTTTCACTTATATTTTAATATAACTCATTTCTTCCATAAATATTATTGAGAGTCTTTTCAGTACAAAGCTCTAGAGAGAAGTATCGATCCTAAAAATAAACCCAACAAAAACAGGTGGCAAAACATATTTAAGTAACTATGTAGTCAGTTTACTTACTTTCTATGCAACTTTCAAGGACTGCCTTAATGTTAACTAGAAGTAGAACTTGATCTGAAATTTACAAACCCATGAGGTCTTACAGAGTCTAACCAACTCTAGCCTTTCATCCTCAGTAAGTATTGCTGCCCATCTACTTACCTCCTTGTAGCACTAAAGTGATTACCTTAGATAAATGTTCCTTTATGGTTTCATTGTCTCTCTTCACCACCTCCATCATTTCTTGGCTCCCAAGGTAGGCAGCATTAACTACATTAAAAAAAAAAAAAGGCAAACAGATAAAATATATAGAACAAACACAAATGTCAAATTAATTGTAGTATATTCCTGTTTTACTCTTTTCTTTTGCCAAATGCTATGTGATGTGAGATATTAGTGAGGCCAAGAGAGGCATGTGAGTCAGCAACATGCACTGTCTCTGGAAACAAGAGCATGCCCTGTGGAAGAACCTCTCTCACCCTCACCTGGCTTTCTCAATAGCAACGTTAGCAGGATGATGGCCTAATGTCAGATACCACAGCAGATGTGTGTAATCATACCTGATCAAGGCATTTTTATGATTTAAGGATTAGAATCACAAATTTTGACAGATAAATCATGTATACCAGGGAAACCACACATAGTTATGAACATGAAACCATCTCGATAATTTTTTAAAAAGGACACAACTAAAAAGACTGTTTATTTTAAAACAGGTTTAAGTGATCTTTAGGAGTTGCTTATGAGGGTTAGTTCTATTATACTGACTGTGGAATGAGCAGAGTGACCCTCATTTTCGAGATGTCAAATAACTGAGAAAAAGGAAGAACGCCAGAGATAACATGAATTGATGTGATTTTCTGGTACTGCTACACAAATTTTCATTTGATTCTTTGTGCCTTGAATTCTACTTTGGTTGGTGTTATTATTGTTACTTTGCTTTCTTTTTGGCATCATCTGCCTATTTGTCTTTTATTTTTAATCTTTTGTCATATGTTATGTCTCTTGAAATCATAAGTAATTTCTTTAAAAACAAAATTTAAAGTCTCTCTCTCTTAAATAAAGGGACTTAACATACTCACGTATATTGATATGAAAGATATTTGGTCTGACTCCAGTCAGTAGGCAGAATAAAGTAAATAATAAAGTTCACAGCAGGAATTAATGAAATAGAGACCAGAAAAACAATTGAGAAACTAAATGGAACTAAAATTAAGTTCAATAACTGATAAATCTTTAGGCAGACTGATCAGGAAAAAAATGTGAGAAGACATAAAACATTACCAGTATCAGGAAAGAGAAATGACAACCCTTCAGATAATACAGACATCAAAAGGATAATCAAGTAATTTTGTGGACAACTTTATGTCATGAAATTCAATAACTTAGATGAAACAGCCAGTCTGCCCAAAGACACAAATTTGAAGCTTACTTAACAATAAATAGATAACCTCAATCGTCTTATATCTATTAAAGAAATTAAATTTGTAATTTAAAGCCTCTGCACAAAGAAAACTCGAGGGCAAGATGAATTCATTGGTCCACTCTACCAAACATTTAAGGAAGAAATAATATTGATTTTAAATAAATTCTTCCACAAATGACTACACATATATAGGTATTTAATTTTTGACAAAGGTAGCATTTCAGAGCAGCAGAAAACAGGTGGTCTGTGGTAGGCAGAATTCCCAGATGACACAAATACTCCTTGCCCTTTACAATCCCTCCCTTCTGAGTGTGGGTGAAACCTGTGAGTATGATGACATATTACTCCCATGACTAGGTTATGTTATAAAGTTGAGACGACTTTAAGGGAGATTATCCCAGTGGACCTACCCTGATCACACGAGTCCTTCAAATTTTGAGTTCTCTCTGGCTAGTGGCAGAAGAAGTCACAGATTCAAGGCACTAGAAGGATTAAATGCACCACTGTTGGTTTGAAAATGGAGCTCATGTGAAAAGGACCTGAAAGTGACTGACCTCCAGGAGATGAGAGGGACCCCTGGCTGACAGCCAGCAGGAAAATGGGGACTGCAGTCAAAAAGCCACATGAACTGGATTCTGCCAACAACCTGAATGAGCTCAGAAGTGGATTGTGGGATATGCAGGGGTATAAAAGAGGCTTCTGAGATCCAGGCAATGGTGATCCTTGAGCTGGGAGGGAGTTATATGGGAGCTTGCTTTCTGATAATTCATGGAGGTAAACATTTACATCTTAAGCACTTTTCTGTAGTGTTATTCTTGAATTGGAAAAAATATAAACATTCAAAAAACTTGTAAGGAATCTTACATTTCTAAAAGTAAATTTTTCATCAGGGAATGTACCTCACCTCACCTTTATTCTTATTCTTGTTTTTCCTGGTAGTTTCCCATGTAAGTGTACTTTTTTGTTGTTTTTAGAAAGTAGAATACCAGTTTCATTTCTAGTAATTGCTCCAAGGAAGCAATTATCTTTTTCTTTCCTCCAAAATGCTCATAGGGCTTCCCTGGTGGCACAGTGGTTGAGAGTCCGCCTGCCGATGCAGGGGACACGGGTTCGTGCCCCGGTCCGGGAAGATCCCACATGCCGCGCAACGGCTGGGCCCGTGAGCCATGGCCGCTGAGCCTGTGCGTCCGGAGCCTGTGCTCCGCAACGGGAGAGGCCACAACAGTGAGAGGCCCACGTACCGCAAAAAAAAAAAAAAAGCTCATAACACAGCACAGTGGCCAAAAACAATAATACTAAATAGAAGTGTAATTTCCTAAGGGGAAAACACATTTCTCCTGGCAATGACTATCAACAGCATTCCTGGAAACCTAGCAGAATTCAGTTTCAAGCACCACAGTGAAGGAAATATCTAGTAGCAGGAGTAATGGAAACAAAACACGAAGGGAAGGGAATGGTTTAGAAGAATGGTACTTATTTACTTTTATTTCCTTAAAAATCTAAATACAGGTGTAATAAAAACCTCACTGAGTCTAATTTCTATTTTACTTGCTACCATCATCTTCTGAAATCTGCTTAGCGTTTAAAGATCACTACAGGACATCAACTCCCAGTGGAGTGGCTGAGGAATGAAATGAGTGAGGGCTAAAGTTGGAAGACCAATAAGACATTCATCTCCCAGGCTAAATGGTACCACTAAATTCTCCAAGTACACATAATCTACAATAGAAGGCTGCCTTCTGTTTAACTCAATCACCTATCTTGATGCCATTTTGTCTGTCTGGAAAATTCCCAACTGATCTTCAAGTCCAAATTCATTTGTCTACTCCCTTACTTATCTAGATAGAACTAATTTCTATCTAGTTCCATCTAGTTCCATTCCAGGAAGGGTACCATTCCTGACCTGTATCTGTATTTATAACAGTCGTAAGTGTGATATGTTAAAATTCTTCACATTTATCTCCCCTACCATGCTGTATAAATATGTATATATATATATATATAAATATAGCAGCAGCTATATTTCATTTATTGTTCTCTCCAGTGATTATGCAAGTGCTTGGTTCATGGCAGCTGTGAGTTAAGGGCTGTTAAATAAAATAAATGGGAAGGGACTCGGCCAGTGTTTTCCTTATTTGCGGGGGTAGGAGGGAAACAGGTCAGGAGGAAATACCTGCTGCCTTCCTTGAAGTGGTGCAAGAGCTGACATCACAAGAGAGGCCAGAACACTGCCATGGTAAGCCAAGCTGGCAGATACTCGTATAAAACTGGGACAAATCATTGCAGGCAAGAGTGGCAATCTAAGAGCTTCTGTTGAGACTGGCCCCAGACTAGGCCACATAAAGCACTGGCCATAGCAGTGAGGGAAAATGCAGAGGGAAGAAAAACCACAATGAATGATACAATAGGAGGTCTGGGGGAGATGTACGAACAGTTTTCTGAAGTAGAACTTGGGGGTTGGAAGCCAAGTTGCCCTGCTGTTTTGGTGGCATGTGATCCAATGCCATTAGCACAGTTTCACAGTAGAATGCCCCAGTTTGTTCAGTTTTGCCTTTATATTGGGGAGGGAGGATTGATGGTGCTGAAGCAAAGGGAATTACTTGAACTGGGCACAGTTTAATTAGGGCAGGTGAAATGTGGAGGTAGGAAATCTCCCATACATGGGTGTGTACACTGCAGTGTAAAATGTTATTGTTACTCCTGGTCTGTTCTGACCAAGATATTATTTCTAGTCACTTTAATATTCTTTAAAATGGCTGTTAGGTTCTGTATGTCCAAAGTATGCCATAAGGTTTAGAAGAAAAAAACCAGTCTCTTAAAAAAATGCTCCTTACAAGATTTGCTGGATTAGAAAAAGGGTTTGGTATATTTACCTCCATGATGGGAGGGTGGCTGAGGACAGAAGCCACTAGGAAGCACACAAATAGAGGTAAACAGCAAAAAGTTTTCATTTAAATTCTCTTTAAAATAATAAGGGTACTACTAATAATCACGGGAACCAAGACAGGCTCTCCTGTGGATAGGTGCATCTAGACGTGCTTCCAAGAGGGTCTCCCATAAATAAACTGCAGACCCCAGTCTGAGGTGGTCTTGTCAGGGCTTGAGAAGCCCAAAGACATTCTGGAGGGGGCATGGATGTGGTGGACTTTAGTTATGGTGAAGAGGATGGAGTTAACTGTCTAGGTTACTAGTTAACTAGTATGGATGGAGTTACTAGCTAGGTGTTTGGTAGGTCCATGGAAGATGGGTAGGTAGGTAGGTCCAAGACCATCTTGAAGTAGGGATGTAGTAAATACTAGTACCTACCCAAAAGCCAATACAAACCCCCTCATTTCCTTGACTAGAGACATGGGAAAGTCAAAACATATGGCTTTTCCACATCCCTTATAGCTAGGGATATGGCCTAGTGTTGGCTACTAGAGGCAATGGAGAGGCAAGGTTCCTGGGGGAGGACTTCTCTTCCTACATAAGCCAAAGCCTCATCAGGAATAAGCCTCTGCTTTTGCCCCATTTTCCTTAATTCCATCTGAATGTCAGGCATGAGGCCTAGAGTAGAAGTCATCATGTGATCACGAGATGACGAGCATGAGGATAAATGTGCTGAGGACAGAGTGGAAATCCAGAAAGAACGCACATCGTTGATGGCACTGTTGAGATACTATTCATCTCTGGACTCTCCCCTTTATATTTCTTGGTGCATGAGAAAAATATCAATAGATCCCTATCTGTTTAGGCCACTGTAATTTAGTTTTCTGTTATCTGTAGCCAAATTCAGTCTTAGCTAATAAAAGCAAATAAAAATGGGGTCTCTCGATTTTCTGGGTGTTTTTGGTTAACAGGGGTTGATGTGGTTGTCAGCTTCCTATCAGATTCTGGTACTTGAGTAGGGGAGGAGGGTGGCGTCAATCTTTATCTATACACTAGATCCTCCCTATAGGAGGGAAGAGGTAGGAGCTGACTGCAAAAAAGCCGTTCCAAGGATAGCCCCTCCTAGCACATCTTCTAACTGGTCCTGAGGCTGGCAAGATGTTACCAAATGTAGAGGAGTTAGGTGCGAGCCAAGCAGGGCTGCATGGTAGCAAAATTCTTGGGGCCGAGGACAGACTGTGAAACTGGATAGTCCTGGAGATGTGAGTATCCCACGCTCCAGCAGAGTTCTGTCCAGAGCTGCTCAGGCAAAGTTCAGGCTAGGCAATCAAGAAGCATAAACCAGGAGAGTTTGTCAGAAGTTAAGCAGGATTACACATGCTCAGAAACCCAGACGAAGTCTTACAAGGGCCAGTTCTTTGGTAGGTCTTTATTTTTTTCCCCGATCGTTTTCTACAGTTTCTATTTGTGCCAATTGTGGCTTTTAACAATGTAAAAACCAGATCTAAAAAAGTAATTCTCCCATTCTAAAATTTCTGCGTAATTTGGAGTAATGTTTACTATTCACATGTTCCTCCATAAGCCAAGACCTTCGTTATTATAACCATTGATTTAGTCTGCAAACAGATAGTCTTATCTATGTGATATTGAGTTCACCAAAGTGAAACACACAACTCAAGGTGTATGATTTTTTAAAAAATAATACAACTTTTAGAGTGGCAGATAATTTAAAGATATATATAAATTTCTATAGAAAAAAATAATAAAACCTTCACTGAGTCATTTACTTCTAAACCAGAGATGATATTCTAGTACTGTATCTAATCACCTTTTGCCCTAAATCCTGATACTGACCACACACACACAAAATCTTTTCCTTCATTGCTGAATTTTAGGCTAAACTTCCATGAATAACTAAAGCTGAAGTTGGCTTTTATAAATGGATTTTCCTAAGCTACACACATAAATGAGAGAATAGGTAACATGGCAGTCTGGTTTTGTCTTATTCAAAATATTATTCTGGGATTAAGTCAAAAATATGCTGAGAAGAAATTTGTGATTTTTTAGTGAAGCTTATGTGTCAGTTCATTGAATAGTTCTGTTCATTTCATATCACTGTATATGTTTTTAAAAGTTATTTCCATATTTGATTAAGGAAAGGAAAGATTATGAAAGTGTCTTTTACAAGAATGTATGCAACAGAAGTAACGTAATCTACCAGGAATGCCCTTTGTCTGCACTATGTTTTTCTAGTTAGGTAACCGAAAGGAATTAAAACATCAATTTGGCCTAACAAAAAGACCCTAGAATATTTTTTAACATTAATTATCTTGACCTGTGATACTGCTAAGCTAAAATATATTTGCTTTTAGCTTTGATCAGAAAATCCAATTCAGCTGTCTCCGTCAAAAATTTATTTCTCATGAAACAGAAGAACATCTATTCTAAAGAAAATGTGTAATAGCAAATATTCCAGATTTAAAATTAAAGAAAAAAACCATATATTTTCTTTAAAAATAACATTCAAAACAATCTAGTTATATCAATTGATCTAATGAACACTGTGGTAAAGTTTATAAAGTATCCTAATTGAATTAGGGCTCCTCTATCCTGAATGCTGGATAGGAAAGGACGTTTCACTCAGTCTGTTGAAGAAGGCTAACACATAGCATCTCAGCCTATAAGAAGCACCATTTCTGCCAAAAGGACAACAGCATTTGAAATACTTGAATAATTTGGTTTCTTGAATTTTTCAGACCTTACTACAATAAAAAAATATGTGTATAAACTAAAGGATACAGAAAATCAGTTTCTATCCAGATAGGTCAGGATTTATTATCCACTACTTGGACTGACAAACTTCCTCCATTTGTTTCCATAAGATTTCTGCTGAAGCACAGACATTACATAATGTGAAAACACCCCAAGTCCTCCTAAAAGTCAAACTGGTACGCTAAAGGTCATTGTCTGGATGACAGTCAAGCCACAGAGAAGCAGGTCTGGAGGAGGAAGGTCCAGACGGCATAGATTTGACCACTGAAAATGATCTCAGACCTGGTATTCCTTTCCCCTAATGACCCCTCTCTTTGTGTAACATGAAAATCATGTCACCAACTCAAGTGACTGGTTTGAGTATCGATTACCCTTCACCATTCATGGGATATAAGCTCGGGAGGAGCGCACTAATCATCCGCAAGGGCCAGGGTCTTATCTGATGAGTATCAGTCCCTCTCTGCAGGGGCCTTCTTGCATTTGTCACAAGCAAGGGAACAGGAATCACTAGAGGCATGGCCAGGGCAAGCCTGGGTAAAGGCAGGTTCTGTGGTAGCTGTTGCAAGAGGAGGCAGGGGCGACACGGGACCTAAAGGGGAGAGGTATAAAGAGGCCGGCTAGGATGATTGCAATGCTTGCTTAAGGGTTAGCCTATGGTCACTACTAGGAGACTGAACTAAGTTCCCATGCAGAGAATAAACCAAGAACACAAAGCAGCAAGAAGACAGGTAATTCTTGCCTCCTTTCTCTTTACCCAAGGTTATACAGACAGGGTGGGTAATGGGGAAACAAAAGAGACTACTGAAGTACTAGTTACTTGGATATCAGAAAGGCAGATCCAGAAGGAAGAGAAGAGAAAATCAGAGAAGGAAAGGATGTCAGAAACATAAGGGCTGTGCTCCAAAAGTTTGTTTGCAAGTTGGTTGTTTGGAACAGAGATAAAGCAATGTGGCTGAGTGTTTAGTCTGGTCTAAAAGTCTATTTTGCACACAGTATAACTCTACTATGAGAAAGAAATCCCAGGGTTCCCCAAGCAACAATGCAGCTGGAAGGCTCTGGTTGCCTTGAGTCAGGGAGGGGACTGTGTCCTATGCCCAAACTGTCTTGCTCCTTGATGCCTGCACTTGCAGCTCCAGGAAGACTCAGTAAGAGGTCAATCACTGCAGCTGAAAGGAAGATTCCCTTCTCTCAAGTGCAGCCTATGGAGCCTACTTCTTCAAGAGGGTGTTTACAATTCTGTTGTAGAAAAATTGAAAAAAAATCTTTATATAAGTACCCATTTTAATGAAAAAACATTAAACACGTCATATGTCATATGTGATGTGTTACATAGTCACTAAATATATATAGAAAAACAAATAAAACTTTCTTATATCCCATGTGCTGATTTGGGTTTAGAAAATATTTCCCTATCTAATGCCTATCAGAAACCCAGATGTTTTGGGTGGAGTGTTCTATAAATGTCTATTAAATCCTGTTGGTTGATACTGTTGCTAATTTATGTATATCCTTGCTAATTTTTTCTGTTCTATTATTTGACTGATTGTTGAGAGAGGGGTGTTTAAGTGTCCACCTATAATTGTGCATTTGTCCATTACTCCTTTCAGGTCTATCAGTTTTTGCTTCATATATTTTGCCGCTCACTTGTTTCATGCATACACATTTAGAATTGCTATGACTCCTTGGTAAATTGAACCTTTCATTGTTATTATTATGTATTGTCACTCTATGTTCTTGGTAATTTTCTTTGCTATGAAGTTCACTTTATCTGATATTAATATAGTCATTACTAGTTCCTTTTGATTAATGTTTGCATGATGTATCTTTTCCCATTCTTTTACTTTCAGTCTACCTATACGATTATATTTTAACCAAGTTTTCTAAAGACAGTATATACTTAGGTTCTGTTTTTTAATCCACTTTGTCAATCTTTATCTTTTAATTGGTATATTTTGACAATTTACATTTAATGTAATTATTGGTATGTTAGAGCCTGTATACCATTTTATTATCTGTTTTCTGATGGTTGTCTGTTTTCTATTTCTCTGTGTTCTTTCTCTGGCCTTCCTATATTTTTTAATAAATGTTTCAGAATTCTATTTTGATTTACCTATAGTGTTTTGGAGTATGTCTATTTTTATAGATTTTAAAGTGGTCATTCTAGGTATTACATTAGATATGTAACTTAATACAGTTTACTGGTGTTGACATTTTACCAGTTCAAGTGAAGTACAGAAGTATATTACTTCCCTTTATGTTATTTTACCCTCCCCTATTTATAATATAATTGCCTTAAATACTTCTGTATACACTTAGATCATATCAATGTTATAATTTTTGCTTCAACTGTTAAACATAATTTAGAAATCTCAAGAGGAGAAGGAAAAATGTAATTACCCACATTTTTTCTTTCTGTTCTTTCCTTTCTAAACGTTTCAAGATTCCTTCTTTGATCATTTATTTTCAGTTTAGAGAACTTCCTATAGGTATTCTTTTAGGATAGGTCTGATAGTTACAAATTCCTTTAGTTTCCCTTCATTGGAGAGTGTCTTAATTTTCTCTTCCTTCCTGAAGCACATTTTTGCTGGATATAGAATTCTGTATTGATGGTTCTGTTCTATTTACACTTGAAATATATGCCATTTCTTTTGGCCTCTATAGATTCTGAAGAGAAAGTAGTTGTCACTCAAATAGATTTTCCTCTATAAATATGTATCATTTCTCTCTGGCTGCTTTCAAGATATTTTCCTTATTTTCGTTTTCAAATGTTTATGTGTCTTGGTGTGGATTTCTTTGGGTTTACTTATTTGGAGTTCATCTAGCTTCTTGAATTTTGTAGGTTTATGTCTTTTACCAAATTTGGGAAGTTCCTATTTTTATTGTTATATCTTTATGTTCCCTGGTTCTTTCCTCTGTCTGCTCCATTTTATTGTTGAGCTCAAACACTGAGTTTTTAATTTGGCTATTATATTTTTCAGTTCTAAATTTTCCATTCAGTTTTTCTTTAAATCTTCTCTTTCCTGAGACTTTTTTTTTTCATTTTTTCCAACATGTTTATTAATTGCTCATTGAAGTATTTTATAATGACTGCTTTAAAATCTTTGTCAGAAAATTCTAATATCTCTGTCATTTGGTATTGGCATTTATTATCTTCTTCCATTCAAATTGAGATTTTCTGGGTTTTTGGTATGACAAGTGATTTTTAACTAAAACAAGGACAATGGGATATTATGATACTCCTGATCTTATTTAAACTTTCTATTTTAGGTGGGGTTTTTTTGGTTTTTTTTCCCTGACACTTCTTCAGCAAGGGAAGTGGGGAAGGAGAAGTGCCACCTCACTACTGCCAGGTGAGGCAGAAATCCAGGTTCTCCATTTGGTTTCTATTGACAACCAAGGGGTGGAGGGGCTCCTCATTATTGCTGGGCATGGGTAGGAATTCTGACTCCCCACTAGGCTTCCATTATTACCATCCCAGCCAGGAGAGGCAGAATTGCCTTACTGCTTTTCCCATATGATCCCCACTGATCTCCTAGGAGTGGTGGTGTTAGTGGCCTCATTACTGCTGGGCAGTGGTGAAAGTCCTGCTTCTCCAACCAGCCTCTTCTGGACACCACGCTAGTGAGGAAGGAGAGGTGTGCCTCATTACTGTTGGGTGTGGGGTAAAGTCCAGGCCTCCCACTTGGCCTTTGCTGATTTGGGTAGGGATAAGGCCACGGTTTTTACTATGGTGCATGGCTAGATTAGGGCAGTCATTATCCAAAAGTTTCTTTTAGAAAGGCTGTCATTTTCCTGGTCCTCTGGCTACAGAGTGCAGGCTTTTTTCAGGGCTTTTTAAAAATCCACACCCATTGGTATTTCTGGGTCACTGGCTCCAAGTCTAGGATACATGTGGTAAAAAGAAAACCCAGGGAACTTACCACTGTGTTGCTCTGTGGGTCCCAAAGTCCCTACATAGTCTGCTTTCTTCTCCACCTTTCAGAGTCTTATATTTGTTTTACATAGAATATGAAGGATTTTTAGCAATTAGTAGGAGAAACAGGGAGACGAATACATCTATTTCATCTTCCTGGAAGCAGAAGTCCTTGGAGGAAAATGGATTCCTTAACTAGAGAATGCTTTTTTAAAATCCTTTCTAAGGGTAAAAAGAAAAAGATTAAAGAAGGGGAAAAAAAAAACCTTGTAAACTGTAATGACTTATTGAAGTATACGTGGAGAAGTTTTATATATGTTTGCCAGAATTTCAAGTGATTTCCATTTGATCTCAATTTCCAAATGTGTCCAGTCTAATTCTTGATTGGATCAATGACTGAGAACCAGAGAGGGGAAGGGACTAAACTGAGGCCGCAGAGGGAGTCTGAGGCAAAACCAAAATGAGAGTTGAGGGTTTCTGACTTGTAGTCAGTGCCATTTTCACTTACTAGGCCATTTCTTTCTCTTCTATGAGGGAAAAATAAGGGGCTGAACCAGAAGGTCTTCAAGGGACATCTCCAACTTCAATGTTTCGTGATTTTTATGACTGTCCTGAGCCTTACTTCCCTACTCCCTATCTCATCTTCTGCTGCTACTATGCTAAGCCTATAACAAAGAATGAGAGTTGGGGAGAGCATAAAAATCCACAAATACAGAAAATATATTGAACTTTGTATTTGTGATGACTGCTGCTTGCTACACATTTAGAAAAACACCTCCCATACAATCTGTAGCTGTACAATTCTAAAGGCAGGGCTGTGACTTGCTTCTGGATTCACTGTGCACATGATCTCATGGCACTCGACGTAGGTGAGCATGGTAAACTTTACTCAGGAGTCCTGCTTTTATGACTGAAAGGAGCAAAGAGACAATAATAGCAGCAGCTATGGTAAAAGGAAGTTTAACACAGTGGCATATTGCTGGAGTTTGAACACTACCCACTAGTTGTGTGACTTCGGGCAAATCACGTAACTTCTCTGAACCTCAGTATCTTTATCTGTAAAATGGGGACAATAATAATACCTAAACCTTATTAGTTCTTCTGAGGACTACAGGTTAAAGCTTAGAAGAGCAGCTATTAGCTGCTGCTGCTGCAACTGTTGTTATATCATTCATTGGAGGCTTATTATAAATAAAATACTAGATAGACACTTTGCATATATTA
Organism: Tursiops truncatus; assembly: GCF_011762595.2. Lineage (NCBI taxonomy): Eukaryota > Metazoa > Chordata > Mammalia > Artiodactyla > Delphinidae > Tursiops > Tursiops truncatus. The sequence continues at coordinate 73,322,558 of NC_047047.1, read as the reverse complement.
TCACATTTAATCCTATAATAATCTTTTGAGGTATGGGATATTATTATCCCATTTTATGGATTAAGAAAGTAGCATATTTTATTATTAAAATCATTTGTAAATATATAAATTAGTATTAACTAAACAGATAAATTACATTTAAAAACAGCATTTGAAGCCAAGAAGTAAAGTAGCAAAAACATTCCCTGGCACATTCAGAAACCATAATCAGTAACGCATCCAGTGTTACACTACCATGACTATTATTTATTATTAGTTTTATAACTCAAACTTCTCCAAAAACTTTTAAAGAGCAAAGTAAAATCATAGCCTGTTCACTCTATGGGAATATTAGGCCTGATTTCCTTGGGCTGATTTTTGCGAAGTTCACACACTGAGCTTAACAGGGCACACCCTGGATTCCTGTAAGGACTCCATATATACTCGATACAGAAGAATTCTTTCTCATCATCCTGTAGCTAGAGTGGAGAATCAGAAGGATAAGGTTTAAAATTAAAGCTTGATGAGGCTTTTCTGTCATTTAGAATACCCCCCACTATTTTCTTTTTATTTCTAGTTTTAAACTTTTGGGAGAAAAATACAATAAATAATTCCTTGCTTGATACTCATCCACTGTCTGAGATTATTCTCTTAACACTTTCTGATACAAGAATAAACATATACATTTTAAAATGTGCTTACTGAGGCAGAACGGTTCCAACATATTCAGAAACGAAAATTCGCTCTGTAGGTTCATCCTTCGAAGGAGCATTCTGATCACCAAGGATTTGATTTTCTCAGGCCACGGTTTAAGTAGTAGGTAGCCAGGAACATAGAAAGCATATCGAAACCAGCACAAAAGTGGAGTGGCGAGCTTGCCTCTGGGTGACTCAGACATTCGCTCAATTGTTGGAAAGAGTAGAAAAGAGCGAATTACCTACAATAAAAAAAAAAAAAAACACACTTTGATGAGAAGTTTTCTTAATGGATAAGTCATTGCTTTATTGTTTCTTCTATATAGTATCTGCAAAGGACTGGGTTTTATAATATGGCTAATAATCTATTCAGACTGAGAAGAAGTACCACCCACTGCCTTCTCAGCCCTCAACCAACCTGGGTAGGATATAAGGATGTCCCTTAAGTTGCTGGGGTTAATTTTCAGGGTGAGGAGGAAATCAGATTCCTAGATAAGTTATTGATTGTGACGGCAACTCACAATCCCTTTGAAGGATTGCTGAAAGTAGAAAGGAATGTACCATTTCAGTAGTTATACCAACTTGACTGACTAATGATGTCAAAAGAGAATAAAGCTACATAAAAGACTCCATTTCTAGTCAGAATTTCTTTTATTGATTATATTTGGAGATAGTTCACTTTGGAAAAGCTCCTCTATTCCTTAATCTTACCAGCCAAAGAAAATCTTTCATAGGACCAAATATATTTTTAGCAACTGATTCAACCTCAATAAAGTGTAGGCCAGGGACAAAGGAAGCTGGGAATTTCTACCTATGTGGGAAAATGTTTAAGGACAAAATATCATTTCAACTCAATTCATCAGAATATCATGAAATATATTTTAATAATACACCAGATGAAAAGAGCATCGCTAAAACATTTAAAATTTACCATTATTTACCATATTAATATTAAAAAATTAATATATAAAAATAATTTATATGGGGATCAGAAAAGTCAAAATAGTTAAGTATAATCCATATTAATAATAGGATAACATAAATGGAACAGCTCATCAATGTTAACAGATTGTAGAACAGGAAATGAGAATGGACTTTAAAAAAAACCTTTTTTTTTACTTTAAAAAAAACTTTAAAAAACTTTTTTTACTTTTTAAATTGTTTTAAATTGTTAAGTATAACATACAGAAAAGCATATGAAACATAAATGTTCAATTTAACAAATAATTTATAAAATGAACAGCTGTGTGGGTCAAGAAAGAAGACATTGCCAGCATGGCATCTTCCCATCACAACCCCTTCCTCTGCTCACATCTTAGGTAATCTCTATACTGATTTTCTTACTTTTCTTTATATCAATTCCTTAATTGATTATCATTCCTTAATACTATAATCACTTCCTTATTTTGCTTTATATTGATGCTTATCATGCTGCTATAGACTGAACTGTGTCACCCCCAAATTGATATGACGAAGCCCTAACTCCCAAGGTAACTGCATGTAGAGAGAGGTAATTCCGGTTATATAAGGTCATAAGAGTGGGGCCCTAATGGATAGGATTAGTATCCTTATAAGGACAGACACCTGAGAGCTTACTCTCATCCCAAGAACACACAGAGAAGAGGTCTGGCGAACACACAGACAGAAGGTGGCCATCTACAAGCTAGGAAGAAGTTTCACTGGAAACTGACCATGCTGGCATGCTGATCTTGGACTTCCAATCTCCAGAACTATGAGAAAATACATGTCAGTTGTTTAAGCCACCCAGTCTATGGCATTTTGTTATGGCAGTTCGAGCACACTAATACCTATCCCTTAATATCATAGTTAATTTTTGTCTGTTAATGAACTTTATATAAACGTAATCATGCAGTATGTTTCTGTATTTTACTTGCTTCACTCAACATTGTTTATAACATCCAACCATGCTGATACACGTAGCAATAGCTCACTATCTTTGCTATACAGTTTTCCACTGTAAGAACATAACACAATTTATTTTACTGACAGATATTTGTGTTGTTATTACAAATATGCTGTTATAATATTTTTACACACATCTCTTGTGCATGTATTTCTGTTGACTATATCACCTCGAAGTAGAAATATGGGGTCATATGGTTGCACACGTGCAGCTTTAATAGGTAGTTCCAATTTTTTTTAAATTTTATTTTATTTATTATTTTATACAGCAGGTTCTTATTAGTTATCCATTTTATACATATTAGTGTATATATGTCAATCCCAATTTCCCCAATAGTTTTTCAAAGTACTTATACCAATTTACATACAGAAAAGCATATAAAACATACATGAGGGTTCATATTGTTACATTTCCTCACATTTGGTACTGGCAAACTTTGTAATTATAATTGTAATTGACTGACCTGGTGTTTAGAGGTATTTCATTGTGGCTCTAATTTGTGTTTCTCTGATGACTGATAAGGCTTTTATATGCTTTCTGGACATTTTCTATATATCCTTTGCAAATGTCTTATTTAAGTCTCTCATTTTTCTATTAGACTGTCTTATTTTTTATTGATTTGTAGAAGTTGCTTTTTATTTTAGATACCAGTCCTTTGTCATGTTGCAGTTCTTGGCTTGCCTGTTCAACCCTTATTCTTTTTTTTTTTTCTTAATGGAGATAAGTTCTTAAGTTTGATGCAGTTGAATTTAAGTCTTTTCTCTTACAGTTATTGTTCTTTGTCTGTGGTTTAAGAAATTCTAGAAGATATTTTTTCATGCTACCTCTTATCTGTTCTACAATGTGGATTTAAGCCTTGGGCTGTGTTTAACTTCAGCTGTGAGTCTGTTCCTTTGATTTCAGGCACCAGTGATTTGCCACTTCCCTTATGTATTTACATTCTTCCTCCTGGATGAACTTGATGCACTTTTCCTGGTAGGCCCCGACAGTAAAGGTGGGGTTTTGTGGACTCAGTCTCTTTTTTACCTTCCACTGTTGACAGTCCTTTTTCATAGTAACCTATTTGATGGCACTGACCAAATGTTAAAGTTGATCAGGTAACACCTGTCATTGTGCCTTCATGTCTGTCTCCCTAATAGAGAACAGGGATTTGAGGGCGAAAACTGTGGAGGACTCTTCTTTCTAATCATGGTATCTTCTTGTTCTTCCTTGGTCGTATCTATCAGCTAAGTGCTTAGCCATTTCCTGCAGACCTTTCCTTTTCTCTCAACAATATCTGAGATATTTTAGTTGTTTATTTTTGGTCACAGTAATTGGATCTCTACTAGATCTCCTCCTCTGTCACATAAGTAGGGTACTGTTCCCCGTGGCCTTGGTGTTCTCTGGGAGCAGGGAGGCACAGCCTTTTCAGATGATTTTAAAATGCTGGGTCAGTAACAACACACGGCAAAGTGCTCATAATGTGCTTTTTGAGTGAACGCTGAGTTTCACCCAGAAGGTGGGAGTTTCTGCCACCTTGGCATCTTCTCAAGCACAAAGCAGAGGAGATGCTGCATGGACTGTGCTTAATAAAGGCCTTTGGGGCCTTTATGGGGCATTCATGGGCACTTGTGATGCAGATCTGTGGGCTCCAGAATGTCAGGGATGATCCAGAATCTTCCAGTCAGAGCCAGCTGCCTGCATTACAATGGGTTTATACAAAGGTTATATATAAAGATTCACACAAAGGTTACAGGATCTCTGGGAAGTCTGACTGGACAAGAAAAGTCAGTTAAAGGAATCATTCTCCCTGGATGCCAATTTCAGTGTGAACTCTAACTCAATGCATTTGTCTTGGTTTTTTTTTTAACTTTTATTTTATTTTTGGCTGCGTTGGGTCTTCGTTGCTGAGCACGGGCTTTCTCTAGTTGCAGTGAGAGGGGGTTACTCTTTGTTGTAGTGCGTGGGCTTCTCATCGCGGTGGCTTCTCTTGTTGCGAAGCATGGGCTCTAGGCACGTGGGCTTCACTAGTTGCAGCATGGGGGCTCAGTAGTTGCGGCAGGCAGGCCCTAGAGCACGCAGGCTTCAGTACTTGTGGCTCATGGGCTCTAGAGCGCAGGCTCAGTGGTTTTGATGCACGGGCTTAGTTGCTCCGTGGCACATGGGATCTTCCCGGACCAGGGATCGAACCCACGTCCCCTGCATTGGCAGGTGGATTCTTAACCACTGCACCACCAGGGAAGTCCCTAACTCAATGCATTTGAACACAAACACAGGAGGAATGAAATCAGCTTCGGGATCCTGGGACATTTGATACTTGGTCACCTTCTTCTTCCCCTTCTAGCATAACACAGGGACACAGCATTCCTGATTCATCAGTGATGCCTATGGTGTTGAGGACACAGGATAAGCAGAGTATGTAGCGTGAGCATCCTAACTGTAGTTACCTTCAGTCTTGGGAAGCATAAGTAAAGAACCTGATCGCTTCCTGATGTCTCCAGGGTTCTTGAACAGGTCTCTGTATTCTCGTATTCCATATACAGTGGGTATGCTACTGCTTCACCTTTGCCTTTTCTGTCCAAAGATATTCTTCAGGACTGCTCCCAATGGCTCAAAGTCAAATAGGGCTGCTGTCTCTCTTAGAGATATGGAATATACTCTTCAGACTGGCAAAAAATAAGAAATCTAACAATACCAAGTACTAATGATGTGGATCAGCAAGAACTCTTAAACAATATGGCATTAATTATTAGCCTTTCTTCTTCTGTTTTCGAAAGTATGATCCCTTTGGTGGGTGTCTGGAGCTCACACAGAAAGTAAATTTTATCTTATCATCTAATGTTAGCAGTTTAATCCAGGGATCTGGCATTTCACTTGGATACCAAACAGCACGCTTTAAGACTCTGAAGGGTAGAAACAATAAAAAATCTTTTAGCAACTGGAGTGGTACTACAATTAACCACTGACTTTTATTCCTTCAAATTCAGATTTCTTCCCCTATCTCTTGACGTAATTCTAATATCATGAGTCCTTTAACTCCTGTAAGTGCTACCAATGTTCTATTGGACTTAAGTCTTGAGAGATTTCAAACAGGGGTGGATTTGTATAAAGCAATCTTTGGTATTGAGAGAGGCAGGGTTTCTCACTGCCCTGCTGAGGCCTCCCAGCTGAAGGGCTAAGAAGGAGCTCCCTTCCCCACCCCACAGGAAGAGTTCTCCCTCGATGCTGAAGAGCAGGTTTCTTGTTAGCAGCTGCAGTGGCAGCAAAGACAATGATGAAGAAACTGAGTTCTCAGCCTCAGCTGGGCTCTCGTTTGTCACTCCCACCTGGAGCTATAGGAACACGATACGGTAAGAAAGCCAGGTTGGCCGCAGTTCACAGTCACTGCAGGCTCCTTGGCAGCCAATGTTCTTCAATAATATCTCTAAAAGCTCGACGGCTTAGTCTTTCACTTTTTGGTTCATAATCTACCTGAAACTGATTTTTATGTGTGGTATGAAATATGGGTCTAATTTCATTTTTTTCCATATGGAAACTCAACTGTTCCAGCACTATTAACTGCAAAGACTGCCCTTCTGCAGTGACATTTCTGTTGTAAATCCTGTGTATATGTGAACAGGTCCTTTCCAGGGTTCTATAATCTGTCCTACTGGCCTACTCTTCTAACTCTGTGCCACGAGCACACATCTTATTTACTAAAGCTTTATATTTTGGTATTTGGTAGAGTTACTTAAACCCCATTTTCTTGTTCTTCTAAAATGCCTTGAGTATTTTTGGCTCTCTGCATTGGATACGGATATGAGTTTTAAATGGATAAAACCCATATATGGATACTGAGTTTTATAAAATACCTTTTCTGTCCCTATTGAAATGATCGTATGATTTTTCTCCTTTCATTTATTAATGTGGTAAACTATCAGTTGATTTTCTAATGTGAAACTAACTTTCTATTTTTGGGATAGACCCACCTGGGTCATGATACATCCTTCTCATGTTACTATATTACTATATTTGGTTTCCTAATACCTTGTGTAGGACTTTTGCATGTTGATAAGTAAGCCTGGCCTATAATTTGCTTTTCTTATATTATTTATTCCAGGTTTGCATATAAGGTTTTGTTAGTTTGAGAAAACAGAGTTGGAGACTATGGTTTCCTTTCCCATTATTCAGAGGATTTTGTAATATAACAGAATGATTTATTCTCTGAATATTTGATAGAACTCACCAGTGAAGCCTAAAGTTTGTTTGTTTTATTTTGTTTTGATTTTGCCACACCACACAGCTTATGGGGTCTTAGTTCCCTGACCAGGGATTGAACCCAGGCCACGGCAGTGACAGCGCCGAGTCCTAACCACTGGACCACCAAGGGAAATCTCTAGAGTTTTATTTTTAGAAAGATTTGACTATTGATTGATTCAATTTCTTTAAAGGCTTAGGACCATTCAGGCTTTCTATTTCTCCTTGAGAATCTGTTTTGATGTTATCTTTTTCTAGGGATTTATCCATTTCATTTAAACTTCTATATTTATTGACATGAAGTTATTTATAATATCGTGCTATTATACTTCAATCTCTGGACCACGAGTAGTGATATTACCTCTTTTATTCTGTTATTGACTATTAGTACCTGATAGAGTAAACCTTTTATAATTATGAAGGAACTCTCTTCATCTCTAGTAATGTTTTTCCCTTAGGGCTTATTTTGTTTAATGTTAACACAGCTATACCAGCTTTCTTTTGGTTAGAATTTGCAAGATATACCCTTCCCACCCTTCTACTGTCTACCTTTCTATAGCCTTATATTTAGAAGATAGTTGGATTATTATCTCTATCTAATCTGACAGTCTATGTCTTTTAACTAACATGACTAATACGTTTACTACATTTTCACTTAAAAAATACCAATATTTTGGAGTTAAATCTAAAATCTTACTTTGTGCTTTCTAGTTTTTGTATCTCCTTACCCCATTTTTTCTTCTTTCTTACCATGTTTTGCATGAGAAAGATATAAGTAATAAAAACATAAGTGACAGTAAATACTAAATAAAGAATTGAGTAAATGATATAACAATGAATAAAATGTGTATGTTAGTAAGTCACAATAAATGATTAATAATTTAAAAATAATTATATGACAATCTAAGGAATGAATAATTATAAAAATAAAATAATAATAAGTAATTAAGAGATGTATAATACTAGTAAATCTCAAGTCCTATGGTGGGGTAGGAAAGAAATAAGATAATGAAAAAAGACCAGGAATTGCTGGAAGTGGTGGTGTAGCTCTAAATAGGGTGTTTACAGAAGGCTTCAGTGAAAGGTGACATTTGTGCAAAGGCAGTTACGGAGTGGGCTGATGATATTTGGGAAAAGAGTTTTTCTGGGAGAGGGAGGAGCAAGTGCAAAGGCCATAAAACAGAACCTAATTTGGTGTTTGAGTAAAAAGCAAGAAGTACAGTTGGAGCCGAGTATGTGAGAGGACAGCAGCTCAGGCTGCGGCAGCTGTGATCACAGGGGCAGCAGACAATGGACTGTCCAATAGGCCTCTGGTTTTCACTCTGAGTAACTGAAAAGCCTTTGAAGGGTTTTGAAAACAGGGGTGATATATTTGACTTCCATCTTAATAGGATTACTCTGGTTATTGTATTGTTAATACTGTCCTAGAAGTACTATATCGATGAAATTTGACAAGATTTAAAAAAAAGTAAGAAATATTGGGAAGGTAAAATTACCATTATTTTCAGCTTATGTTTTAAACATTAACAAAATCTCATGTATAAAAATAATAGCTAAATACCACTGTAAAAAGAAATGTACTACACTTATATAAAGAAAACTTTAAAATCCAAAGGGACATTTGTTCTTCCATTGCAAAAGAGATATAAATTCTCCCTCAAAGTTAATCAATTCAGTTCATTCAATACCAATTAAAATACTAAAAAATGATCTTTATTTTGAAATTTGACAAATTATATTAATGTTCATCTGGAAAATGAAAGGCACTAAACCTAGAAATTCTGAAAAAGAAGAGAAAGAGGGGAGATTAGCTCTACTAAACATTACACATATTATGAAGCTACAGTAGTTAAAACTGTATGATCAGAAAAGGATCACACAGCTCAACAGAACAAAAAAGAGTCTAGAAACAGACCTAAACATATATGGGAATTAAGTGTATGATAAAGGTATCAGTGGAGAAAAAAAAAAAAAAAGAGTTGTTCAATAAATGCAGTTGGGAAAACTGGAAAACAGAATTATTTAGAAGAGCAAAAGACTGGAGATGAATGTCCATAATTAGGACTGGTTACATAAATTATGATATATCCAGTTAATGGAATACTACGCTATAATGAACAGTAGGCAGATTCGCATGTGCTGACGATGAGGGTGTCCAAATTCTGTTTCTTCTTGGAAACCAAATAGTTGGAATTATGAATAAAAGGGAATTAGCAAGCTTCAAAGAAGACATTCTAAGCCTTGGGGCTCATATGTTCTCTGAACTTTTTATTCTGAAAGGGCAAAGGTAATTTTGCTTATTTTCAGGTTCTTCAACTATATCCTATAAGTGATACCTGGAAAATTAGATGTCACTGAATAATGCAGTCTCCACTGACTAGAATTTAACTATTCAACTCTCAAACCTTCTGCATTTATAATGGCACCAGAGATGATAAGAGAAAATATTCATAACTAGGACTCTTAGGTGTTACAAATTCTTCAGGAAAGTAAAACTAAATTATGTACTATTGTACTCTGCTTATAAAAGCAGGAGAATATGCTAAAACACATTACAAACACTTAAAAGGGGAAAGTTCGAAAGAAAAAGTTTTGTTTTTTTGTCTTTTTTTTTCCTGGCCAATCCACAGTTAACCAGAACAATCAACTAATGAAAATAGTCTGTTTTCCAAGAAGTCTGGTAATTGAGTCTGGTATGGTAACTCATTGCTCATTTTAGTTTCAAGTTTATTCACTTCAAAATAACGGGCTTCCTTGTGTTTATTAAAATGTCCTAAAGGATTAAATGGTTAATACAGTTACTGTCATACTAAAAAATGTACCATACAGATTCCATACTAGTTATGTAACCCACAGTATCTAAGGAACTTCAGGCTGATCAAATCAGTTGGCAGAAAGAGGAAACAATCCGTTACTTTGTATAAACGATCCATTACTGTGACCTGTGTTAAACAAAACTGCATGCAAGGAAAAACTCTAAAAATACACGAGGAACTACAGGGTTACATTTGGTTGATCTATATCAATAATAAATTGAGAATTGAAGTGCACTCTGAAATCATGGGAATGTACTGAAACAATAAGGAAGTTCTAATGTGTACTCTGAAGGCATCATTGCCTCTCAATAATATAAGAAAACCAAAGATTGTTTATCACAACTAATAGTTGATGAAACTGGTTTTCCTCTCTTGCCTTTGGAGAGCAACAGTTATTACCTGTTGGGTGAAACTTATACTTTTCCTAGATACCATAACAATAATTTCAGTGAAATTTATAGTCCAAATATGATAGGTTAAAGAACAGTAATAAAAATTTCTTTTATTCATATAGACACCTACTGGCAAAAAAATCACTGAGGTCAAGGAAGTATACCCAATTTTATAACACAGCTGTGCAGAAAAAGTTTCCAAGTCTGTGTACATGACAAAACGTTTTCTTATGTTACTGTCTCATTAAAGAAAGAACTTCTAGGCTGGCCAATTCATTCTACTCTAAGGAAACATTTTTATATATTTCACATTCTCATTTGAAATCTGAGTCACTTTTGATAATGAAGCACAACCATGTTTTCTTGACTAGTATGGGAAAGCAAATATACACAGTGGGACTTTTTATACAGGGTACGTTTGGGGAATTGGAGACAGTATTTTGATGTTTATTTTTCCTGAATTTATTATTATTATTAATCATTTTCCAGAAAGGAAGTTAGGAAACAATCTGAAGTATAGCCATAAAGTAAGGAGTATGATGTTCAGGTGTGGTTTTTGTACAACCTGTTTCATTAAATAGGCATTTTATTTTTAAACAGAGTAAAATCTAAAAAATATCTTCAATACACTTATACTGTTCAGATAGCTTACTTTTCTGGGGTGCAGCAATTATGCCTATATGTTATGACTAAATGAAGCCATGATAAACAGTACTTCAACATCTTTGAAAGAATGGCATCACTGCTACTTTCCCTATTTGCTTATCAGCTGAGCCCACCTGCTGCAGTAATGGCAGGATACTTCCCTACTATAACAAGCTGAAAACAAGAAAACACAGCACATAGTTTTTCCTTTCGTATGACTGCCAACATTGTTAAGACATGTCAGAGAACATGCAATATAAACCAGGCAGCCTTCAAAGATAAAGCTGTTGGTAGTCAAAACGCAGACCTAGGAATAATCCTAGTTTAGTTTATCTCTTCTCCCCAAAAGGCCATGTTTTCCTCTCTTTAGGATGAGACTATTCAGCTTATTGAATCATATGTATTCAGTTTATAAACTGCAAATTCCATTCTATTTTAATGATCAAGAGCTTGCTTTTTGAGATCTTCTATTCTGTCTTAACAATTTCATACATTAGTAAGACAGGAATATGCCCCACAGTAGGGAACTGCTTGGAATAACAGTAGTAATGATAGCTTACTATCTTCTAGGAACTAGGCTGATGTACTTTATATACATAATCTCACTTAATATGCATAACAACCTCATCAAGTAAATGTCTTCATTCTATAGATGAGAAAAGTGAGGTTTAGCTACTAAGTGATAAAGACAAAGTATGGACCCAAGGAGGGTAACTTCAGAGCCCATGCCATTAACCATTAATTACACTGTATACTTGCAGACAAAAGAACTTCTTAATAATTATTATTGTTTGGTGACATACTTGCAAACAAAAGAATTTCGTAATGATTATTGTTTGGTGACATAATTCCCTGTGGTTTAAACAACTGCTACCATTATTGTTAGAGATAGGCCAATATTTCAATATTTACAAGTGTTTCAAATCATTCAGCTTCAGAAATAACGTTAAATCCTAAGAAGGAAGATCCTTCAAAATTGTTACTGAAAACAAATTACGCCACTTCAATATGTTTTGCTTAAGATAGATGGCATTCATGAAACTGACCACTTTTACCATTTCCCATTCATGTGACTTATACTCAGATCTTCTGGGGCAGAGGTTTTTCTACACTTTAATTACCTGAATGTAAAAAAAAAAAGCCATTTCATGCATTTAATCTACATGTCAGGGTTGTTAATTACAAGGAACGCTGCATATTTGCAGAGATATTTGCATATGATTACAGTTAACTATTTGAAACACAGCTTCAAAATCTTCCTATAACCCATTCTTCTCAAGCTTCTGTCATTTTATACACTTCAGATTTATTTTATTTTGAAAGCAAAATGCTCTCCTCAGCTTAAAATCTCTTGTAATCTACTTCCTTTTGAGTCTTTCAGATTCAGAATCACTAAGAACTCCAACAGAAAATTAAGGAAGCTCAGCTGCTCTGGAGTGCAGCAATCTACTGCAGAGCAACTGTTACTCCGCAGCGAACAGTGGTTTCCAGGCAGCCTCAGAATTCAGCGAATGGTGGCAATAACAAACCCATCCTCACGTCTACAGCGCTGATATTCTCATGTAGCTACTATGGCCTTCGGCAACATCAGCTTTCTCTTGGTTAATAATGGCAAAGCTACACAGAATCTGAAAGAATAGCTTTGCTGATCAAAAAACTGTTATCTGGCAATTCCTTAGACTTGGAGCTGGAATACTCTGTGTGAGTCAGGAAGCAAGAAACATGAATTATTTGACAATGGGGTTGGGACTTTTCTAAGTTAGAAACTCCAGTCTTTAAGAGCTTAAGCCACTTGAGAGGGAAGAGTCGTTCATTGGGTTTACTGATTGTTTGTTAGTTTGTTCATTTGTTCATTCATTAAAGATATATTGGCACCTACGATACACCAGATGCTGTGGTGAGTGCTTGGAGACGAAATGGTGAAAGAGCCTCTGCTTTTAGAGAACTTAAAGTCGAATGGGAGAGGTATCTACAGTAACGCACGATAGGTACCATGCTAAGGGAAATAAAGAGTACCATAGAAACATATAAAATGGGCACGAGAAACCTCTTATTCATTGTGGCATATGTCAGCTACAAATTGGCACTTGCCATCTACCTCTACATGGATTAAATCATGTGCTGCCGTAGCTGCTGACTTCCAACACCCTCTGAAAGGAGTTCAGGGTGGAGAGCAGAAATGAGGCACTCTGTGCTCTGGGAAAAACTGGCAGAACAGGTCTGCAGACAGTTAGGTATTTTCAGGAGCTGATTTTATGAGCCCAATTCTTGTATCTCCTCAAATCTAGAAAAGCACTAAAATCCTTCATGGTGACGTCTGCTCCTTGTGACTAGCAGTAACCTTCACGAGACTAGCAGAAACCTTCTGCAAAAAATATGTGCCTGATTGCATTTACTCCCCCGTCACCAAAATCACATGTATACCGACCTTCCCCCCTACCTCTTTGGAGCAGTTTCTCAGAGCTATCTGAGATGCTGTTTCCCGGACTATAGTCCTCATTTTGCCCCCAATAAAATTTAACTCACAACTCTCATGTTCTGCAATTTTTTTAAGTTGGCACCTAGGAACCTTTGAAAAGGGCCATGGAAAGAGAAACTGTTTGACAAACATTCACTGAATATCTACATAAGCAAAGTGCTGATGACAGACCTCAGGGTTATCCAGGGAAATCAGTAAAAAAGATTCTTCCCTGTTTAACTTTGCTGAAAGACACTGTGAAATGTATATGCTTCAGTTCCACACACTAAAATACCACTTTCATACCTGTACGAAGACCAGGCAAAGTTATCCATCACAGGGCTTCAGACTAGGGAGAGTGAGACAATGAAAGGGCCCATGGCAGAGACACACACTGGGTGCAGGCCAAAGCACCAGACAACGAGGGATTTCTGCCACAGAAGCTGTCCCAGTAAACACTCCTAGCTTCTCAGAAGTCAAAAGCAAGGCACAAAGTACGGCAAAGTATGTCCCATTTTATCTGACAGCAGGCAAATCCAACAGTTAGGGAAGCTAAGACCCATGAGATACAGATTAAAACGTGGGGGAAAAAGCAGTTAACTCACAACAAAATGTTAGGCCCAAATAATTGAAGAAAGTCCATAAACCCTAATACCAGCTATGATAATGAAACAGGTAAGAATCTGTCCTTTCAATTCAGGAAAAAATAAAGATGTATCAGAGATGTACATATCTTAACATATCTTTTCCCTCACAGGTCTCTGAAGGGGGTGCTTCCTCTCCCACTGTCACCCAGACGCACCAGCTCCCTGAGGGTAGCAACCCTCCTGGCGCTGTTATGATAACTCCTAGGCTTAGCCGAACACCGCACTCGCTCCTGAGTCTTACCTCTGCCTCGCTGGGATTCTGAGGCCTCGGCTTCTACAGAGCTCAGAGAGTGGCCAAATGCCCCTGGGGAGGCCCTACCTTCCCTAACAGGATTGGCCTGCATTCCCGAGAGCCTTTAAACATCTCTGCCAACTGTTACGCTGCACTTGACAGACAAGTATGACAGTCACTAATTTATCAACTAAAAATGTCCCATGGTATCTGAAAATACTGTATGATGAAAATGGGAATCATATACTCTGTCACCAGTTCAAATTTTAGCCACCAACTAAAAACATTCATTCATAGCTCAAAGGACCATGATATATTTAACTTACTCTCAAGTAGTTCAGAAAGAAATATTATATATATATACATTTACATATACACATATATATACACACACACATATATATATTATTTATATGTATGTGTACACACACACGCACACTTACTCTCCCTACCCCCCTCATATATATGCATGAGAGAGACAGAGAGAGCAGTAGGGGGCAGAAGAGGGAGAGCAAATAACAGGTAAGATGAGGTAAAATATTAACAACAGTCAATTGGGATCAAGTGTATATGGTGTTCTATGTACCATTCTTATTCTTGCAACTCTTCTGTAAGTTTTAAATTCTTTCCACATAAAGTATTAAAAAATAAAGTCCAGTCCACCACTGCCCTCTATCCCCCAGCCACGGCACTTCTAATCCCCGCACCTTGCTCCACTTTTTATCAAGGCAGTCTCACCTTTGAACGTATTAATTTTTATGTTTATTACCATCTCCCCTTAGCAGACTATGACCTCTGAAAGGTCAGGGCTTTTTTCCTGTTTTGATCATGGGTGCCTTCAAGTCCATACCAGGTGCTCAGTGACAGTGCAAGGACACAGCAAACTGAATAAATGAAAGCCAGGCTAAGGGGCAGGGTCTCCATGTTGACTGCCTCATCCAGTACCCCCAAGCAGCTCCTCCTCCGGAGCTGCACCTCGGGAATGGAGGTTTATCGTGTACAGAAGTTGAAGGCATAGGGAATGGCTGGGGAAAAGGGCCATCAATGGAAAGGAGGATTAAGTGAAAGCCCAACATGAATGCTGACACTCTCACAAGCAAACACCAGCCTCTTATGGTTCACTTAGATGATGCTGCTCTCAGGCAGAAGATCTGAAGATTTTAGGGGGAGAAACTGAATGGCTCTAGAGAAAAAACATACTAATAGTGACACTGGGAAACAACACCAAAAAAGAAAGTCAGGACCCCTGTCCCATGACCCTGCGGTGAAGCTGCCTAGCTGACAAGGCCCACTCCCCCACACAAACCTCCTAGGATTTCCAATGCTTCATTCCTTAAATGTGAATAGATAAAAAGGAATGTTAGACATCTGAGAAACCTTCTATTCCAGATCAACAGAAGCAAAACGTGAAAAAGAAAATTCAGAATGAATAGAGACAGCGCAAGAATACAGCAAAACGCCCAAAATTTGCTTTCCTCAGAGACAGAGAGGGAGAGAGAAATACCCATGAATAAAAAGGACTGTACAAAAACGGAACAAGGAACAAGAAATTATCTTAGAAACCGTTTGTATGAAGGCTTGAAATAAAAAGTTTAATTAGATGAATTCCAAGATAAGGCTGGGGAAAATATCCATTTCTCATCGTATAGAACTTTAAAGGAGAAGAGAAAGATGAACAACGGAAAATGAAATAAATCAAGAGAATCTTTTCTGGAGGTTTAACACATGAATAATCAGAAAACAAGTAGAAAAAAATACGAGAAAAGTTTTCAGTACGTAAGGATGCCAGTTTCCAGATTAAAAAGGATAAACAGTCCAAGGAGTATCACCACAAAATATAATGGAGATAAAGTGAAGATTCCAAAACTGTCCAGAGAAAAAACAGGGCACATAAAGAACAAAAAACGCGAAATGGAATACTTCTCAGGGCAAAGCCTGAAGAACTGGAAGCTAGGCAGCAGTGGTAACGGTGGCCATGGGGAGTGGGCGTGGCAGGCTAGCCTACTGCAGAGCCATCTGCCTGCCAAGAACAATTAGAAAAGCTGGAAAAAGCATTTTTTTAAAGTCTCTTTGGAAGCATCAAAGGCAGAGGAGATTTGAAGGGCCAAAATTCTAGAGAAAAAGGAAACTTTGAGAGGTGTGCTGAAACAGTTCTTCTCAGTTATTTACCAATTTGCAAGCAATGGCTATAAGGCCAAGAAGCTGAACAGTTTCTCAAAATCTTCTGTGGCTCAAGGGTCAAAACTCGGGCGTTTGGTGCCCATTAAAGAGAAGGCACCTGGGCTCTCTGTGGGAACTACTAAAGGGTTACCCCTTAGAAGCAGTGATGAACCAGGCCTCACAAAGATAGTTTTCATTCAGTCCAATTCCTTATCACATTAAAGTGATGGATCCTCACTATAACTGCTAGTCAAAAGCGAAGGTAAACCCTCTCTGGAGGAAGACAGAAGCCTCACATTGTCTTAATAATTTTTCGTATATAATGTCAGGTATTCAATTTAAAAAGAACCTTACCAAGCAGTGATGGTTTATTTTCGTTGTCAACTTGACTGGGCCATGGGATTAGCAGATATTTGGTCAAAAGTTATTCTGGGTGTGTCTGAGAGGATGTTTTGGATGAGATTAACATTGAATCAGTAGACCTAGTAAAGAAGATTGTCCTCCCCAGTGTTAGTGCACCTCATCCAATCAGTTGAAGGTCTGAATAAAACAGAAAGGTTGAGTAAGAGAGAATTCCTTCTGCTGACTGCCTTTGAGCTGGAACACCGTTTTTTTTTCCCTGCCTTTGGACTCCAACGGAAATACTGACTCTTCCTGGGTCTCGAGTTGGCCTGCTTTTGGACTAGAACTTACACCATCGACTCTCCTGGGTCTCCAGTTTACTGACTACAGATCTTGCCTTTGTCAGCCTCCATAACTGTGTTACCAATTCCTTATAGTTAGTCACTTTCTATGTATACACACATCCTATTGGTTCCGTTTCTCTGGAGAACCCTGACTAATATACAAACATACTGAGGGACAAGGCAACATGACCAAAAAACAAAGAAGGAAAAAGCAGAAAAGAAATGTAACTACAAGAGGCTTAGACATTAGAATTATCAGTTATGATTTTCATTTATTTTTATTTCAAATATGTCACCTCTGAATTTTATTTTTTAAGAGTAAAATTGTACTTCAAAAAATTGTTGACAGTACAAAGGAGAATAAAGTCAGACATGAACTTCAAACTAACAGTGATTAATACGATCAAGAAATTAAAATGACAAGGGCTTCCCTGGTGGTGCAGTGGTTAAGAGTCTGCCTGCAATGCAGAGGACACAGGTTCGAGCCCTGCTCCAGGAGGATCCCACATGTCGCGGAGCAGCTTAGCCTGTGCGCCACAGCTACTAAGCCTGAGCTCTAGAGCCCGCAAGCCAGAACTACTGAGCCCGCGTGCCAGAACTACTGAAGCCTGTGCGCCTAGAGCCCGTGCTCCGCAACAAGAGAAGCCACTGCAGTGAGAAGCCCACGCACCACAGCAGAGTAGCCCCCGCTCACTGCAACTAGAGAAAGCCCATGCACAGCAACGAAGATGCAACGCAGCCAAAAATAAATAAATTAATTAAAAAAAAGAAATTAAATGATGAGATGTAGAATTTTAGGAAATGGTTAACTATAATAATAATAAAATGGAAATTCTATAAGCAAAAAATAGAATGAATGAAATTGAGAATTCAACAGATGGGTTTAAAAGGAGTTTATACATAGCTGAAGTGAGGGTTAGTGAACTGGAAAATAGGACAGAATAACCAGATTGAAGCAGGGAGAGAAAAAAGAGTTATTGTGTGAAAGTTACATCTTAATTTTAAAAAAGAAAAGCTCAGGGCTTCCCTGGTGGCGCAGTGGTTGAGAGTCCACCTGCCGATGCAGGGGACACGGGTTTGTGCCCCGGTCCGGGAAGATCCCCCACATGCCACGGAGCGGCTGGGCCCGTGAGCCATGGCCGCTGAGCCTGCGCGTCCAGAGCCTGTGCTCCGCAACGGGAGAGGCCACAACAGTGAGAGGCCCGCGTACCGCAAAAAAAAAAAAAAAAAAAAAGCTCAGTGATCTAATAGGGAGAATCAAATAAATATGCAATGCCTGTAATACAAGGTAGAATTTTGAGAAAAAGGGTTATAAGGGAAGGACAGTAAAAACTGGGAAGAATCAGGAAAGAGCTCACACAGAAGTTTGCACTGAGATGACTTGAAAAGGTGGATAGACGCCACCTGTTAGGTGGTGGTAGGAAAAACAGAAAGGAAGTGGACGACAAGAAATAATAATATTTAGGAGGAGTACTAGGTATGTACAGGGCAGGTGTAGGGACTACGACCGAAGGGTACAAGTTGAGGCCATCTCCCTCAGAGGACCTTGAGGAGAGCTCCCCTGGCACCCAGATAATCAGAATCGTCCCTAAGATTTTATGAAATCACTTCTGAATCACTTTCAATCAACATTTGTGTAATATTACTGAAGTCCTAGAACCTTTCTCCTCTGCAATAGGAACAAGAAACTCCTCAGCATTTTTCTGAAGGTAGTACGTTCAGAAAGAGGAAAAGCCTGAATCTCTAACACTCAGTTTGGCTTATACAGAAGTTCCCACAACTATACTGGTGAGGAGATAAAATTGTTGAAACGGAGTTTCTGGACTGTCTACAGACTTCATTCATGCATGTTTCCTCTGGTCTCTGTATGACTGATAATGGGAAGTGATTTATTGTCTGGTTTCCTAGGAACAGGTTGTCAGAAATGATGCTGGCTTCAGTCTTTATCCGTTTGTCAATATACCTCCCTGATACCTGATAATCTGGCTTCTTCCCAACCAAATACAATGGCTCTGAACTGGCTCGGAATGTCAGGTCTCAAAGCAACCACATTTCATTCTTGTGAAGCATCTTTCATTTAGTGCCTGCTAGGCTTTTTCCACTTCAGGGAATTTTTTGTGGCCTACATTGCATATTGTTCACAGATTTTCCATACTAGCAAGAAGGGAGGGTAGAACAGCCTCATGCACACAGGGTAACCGTGTTAGAGAGTCTTTTCCTTCCTTAAAGATCATATTCATAGTTCTCATCTCCACAAACTGATAGGCCTGAAAAGAATCTTCTGGCTGGAATCAACAATAGCCACAAAAAAACAATTTCACAGAATTCTGCTCATCTGTTTCTACTTTCTTCTATGTTATCCCTTTTCTGACTGCTATGCTCCGTCCACTGAGGCTCTGAGAATCTGCTCTTCTGTGAACATCCAGTTCATTGGCTGAACAAGGTCTAAATGTAGCAAGGCACAAGCTATAGTTTTCATACCTGTATCCATCCAACTGCCAGGGTATTCACAAATACAACATCTCTGCCTTAGCATGGGCCACTCACTCACTCACACCCCAGACCCTCTTGAAGTCCTAGCCACTATGAAACTTGTAGTCCAATGAGATCTGAATAAGGTCTGCTTCACCCTAGCAGTAGGATGAATGATGATGCTAATCCCAACCTGTGGGTTTTTTTTGTTTGTTTTATTGTTGTTTTTTTTTTTGCGGTACGCGGGCCTCTCACTGTTGTGGCCTCTCCCGTTGCGGAGCACAGGCTCCGGACGCGCAGGCTCAGCAGCCATGGCTCACGGGCCCAGCCGCTCCGCAGCATGTGGGATCTTCCCAGACCGGGTCATGAACCTGTGTCCCGCGCATCGGCAGGCGGACTCTCAATCCCTGCGCCACCAGGGAAGCCCCAACCTGTGGTTTTGTTATCACATTCAAATAACAATCGTGAGGCAGGCCATCAAAATATATACCTAACGACAACCCAAATTATTTTGTGAAGTGGGGGAAGGCAGGGTTTATAAAGAATTGCAAGGAAGGGGAAAAGCCTCGCTAATTGAGTAGAGAAGGATGAGTTAAAAGGCTAGGATGGCTGCTACTGCCAAAGATGCTGCTACAGACCAAGGGCCACTGCTGGTCTCAGGGGTGGGTTTTCCTGCAGAGAAACCGTGACGCTGACATTACATTACCCTTTTACTTTCCCCTTGTGATTGTTGTCTCTTGCTGTGTAACAAGTTACTGAAAACTTTCTCTCTCCTGAACCAACTTTCTGTTATGAAGTCATAAAATCAAACTGCTTTTTAAAAAAGGAAAGAAAATACATAACCATTAAATCATTATAAAAATATATGCCATTAAAAGAAATTTTAAGGACAAAAAATAAATAGAAAAAAATCACTCCAAAACTCACCACTCAAACATAACCACTGTATTCATTTTGGTCATTTTATTTTCAAGCTTTTAAATGTATGTTTTCTTTGACATATAGTTGTACTCTATATTCTCTTTATATTTTAACATCCTTAATATTCTACAATTAACTTTCACGTATTACAATGTCTTTTGAAAATATAATTTTAATAGTTGCAAATTCCATATTCAAACTTTCCTTTAGAGTTGGACATTAGGATGTTTACAATTTTTTGATACAATAAATAATGTTTGTACACAAATGTGTTCTTTATTTTTGAGATTAGTTTCTTAATATAGATTCCAAAGAAAAGAATTAGTAGGTTCAGGGCTTCCCTGGTGGCGCAGTGGTTGAGAGTCCGCCTGCCGATGCAGGGGACACGGGTTCATGCCCTGGTCCGGGAGGATCCCACCGCGGAGCGGCTGGGCCCATGAGCCATGGCTGCTGGGTCTGAGTGTCCGGAGCCTGTGCTCCGCAACGGGAGAGGCCACAACAGTGAGAGGCCCGCGTACCGCAAAAAAAAAAAGAGAATCAGTAGGTTCAAAGGCTATGAACACTTTCTATAGGAACTTTTTTTTTCTGGTAACACATGGTCATTGTAAAAGAGTAGAAACAATGTAGAGTCTCCACCTCCTACATATACCCTTACCTCTAACCCCCAGAGATAACCACTGTAAGCCACCTGGTATTCACCTGTTCAGACTTCCTAAAAATGCATAAAGAAGTATACACATACAACACTGAACTTTTTCAGTTAATAGGCAGACATTATTAACTACTACCAGACACTAGTTTATTAAGCACTGTGTCATACATTGTGCTAAGTACACATTTTTTGATAGACTTTATTATCTAGCTCTTCTTCAGTGAATTATCTGTTCATGTCCTTTGCATCTTTATCTGAGAAGCTGCTGCTCTTTTTACTGATGTCCACAAATTCTTTATAATAAGAAATTAACTTTTAGCCTAGTGGCTAAGAACATGGACGTTGGAGCCAAACAAATGTGGATTCAAATCCCAGCACAGCCCCTTATTAGCTGTCTAGTTGAACAAGTTACTTCTGTCCTTCTAAGTCTCAGTTTCCTCATGCATAAAATGGGAAAAGAATAACCCCCTTCAAGAGCTGTTGAAAGAATAAGGTCCTTAAATTATAATTATAGTAATATAATAAATAATAATTATAGTAAAATAGTTAATAATAATTTAACCTTTAATTATGCTAAATATCTATATGGGAATTAAGTATCTTAAATACACCCTAATAAATAATAGTGCAAAAACATCCCACATTTTCCTTTTTTTCTTATTAAATAAAAACAAAATTGAAAGGGGTATTGCATTATCCTCTCTGGTCTAAGCATGAAAACTCAAGGAGCAAATTAATTACTTTTAAAATCATGAACTCTTACATCAAATTTCTTTGTAACAAATTATTCTCAGACCCATTGGTACTTCCTTAAACAATTTCACATTCTGTTTTAATAGGCTACTTGTTGTTTTATAAAAGCAATTCGTGGTAAGTATGTCATGTCTCTCTGGATACTACAGCAATCCTCAAAGGCACATTTACTTTTTTTTACTGCTTTTCCTACCTTCCTGAAATTTACAAATATATTAACTTTTATAATTGGAAAGAAAAGCCTCTAATTTAAAGAAAGATCTCACAAACCAATTGTAAAAAGACATTCTGGGGACTAAGAAAATCTGAATATGAACTGTATTAGACAATATTAAAGAATTACCATTAATTTTGCTAGGTGTGATAATGACATGGTAGATATATAAGAAAAAGTCCTTTTTAAAAGATGCACAATGAAGTTTTTAAGGGTGAAATATTATGAGGGCTGTAATTTACTTGAAGACATAAACCTTAAACTGCTTAAACACCTCTCCCAGGCTATACCTAAGCTTCACCCTTACAAGCTGGGGCACCAGTGATCAGCCAGAAGTCCACTTCTGTCATCAGGAGAATATTCTTAAAATTTGTTACAATGCCACATACACAACTACTTCAGTGCCTAAACACAAAAATACTGACACTGGAGTTTGCTGGAATGCAGAGGGCCCTTAACGAAACTTAAGATTAAGAACTAGCCCATAAAAGAGCAGGGCTTAAATCAGCTTCCACTGACAGACCTCTGCTACCTTGTTGCTTAAATCTTGGATCTTAAGACTTCAAAGAAATGAGAATGAAATATATGGTCCCATCCCAGGCTTGAATTATGGAAATGAGAAAATACGTCTTGGTAGTGCTGTTTCCCTATATCAACATCTTTACTCAAGGGGGCTCACTGTGCTTGTGGTAAGGTCATAGGTGTAAAGAGCTAGAATACATGAAACACAGAAAAGGAGATCTTTCTTTTAGAGAACTTGATAAGTATTCCTCCTGCTTCCAAGGAATGATATGAGAAGACAGAGATGACATGTATGGGAAGACCGAGGACAGATTTAATTGTCCATAACATCTCAGAATATTCTACGTTCCAAGCTTTTGGAAAAAGTTCTAGTTCTCAAACTAGAGCATGCATCAGAATCACCTAGAGTACTTGCTAAAACACTGACTGGTGAGTCTCAGCCCTAGAGTTTGATTCTTAAGTCTGGGTGGGGTCCAATAATTTGTGTTTCTAACAGGATCCCAGGTGATGCTGATACTGGTTTGAGAACTACTGGCTCAGATATATGAATCAAATACCTTATGTCATCAAGTATACTCTACTCACAACTACTCCTGGGCGAGGAAGAGGTGGTGATAAAATACGTTTAGGCAGTTAATGTAAGGCTTTCTCTGGCTAGTAGCCACTTCACATCATTTGTCCTACCTGTCCCTTTAAACACATCTCACTAACTCCCAATATATACTGAACCTTTGAGAGCATGGGGGGAATTTTCCATATCTAACAGTCTATTACGGATACACATATATTAAAATGGCTCAATATTTAAATCTGAAAAGTGTTCAGAAATTCTCAGATGAAATGCATTAGATAAAGTACTAAGTATTAACATGCATGAAGAACGTTCTATTATAAACCACTGTTTTCATTTTCTTGCAGCTTTCCAAAAAAATTAGCCCTTTGTGGTGAAATTTTCCATGCTTGGTTTCAGCCCAAAGGTGATTTTTTTTTTTGCAAAGTTTGAGAAAAATATATTAAATAGTTTTTGAGTTATGAAAAATGAAAAAGCCCACACAATTTTTCCACTTTCAAAGCAATTTCAGGATCTTTCTTTAATATGCAGATAACTAAAAAATGGCTGAAGTTGAAAAGTTGAAACTTTCCATGTGTCTAGTTTTCAATAAGGTAGTCTGTGGGTAATTCAGAAAAGATAATGTGTTTGTGTGTACACATAAACAGATAACATATATATAAATAAATGCATAAGTGATTAGAAAAATAGCATTTCATCATATTCAGTACAAACTTTCCTCAGAATAGGGGATTTGTTGTTTTCTGAAATGAAGAGTCTTTCACAAACCAGAGTAGTTGTCAACTGCCTGACCCCTGTGGTTTTCACACACTGGGGTTCACTAATGGGTTATGCAGACACAACTGTAGACTATTGTGCACTGTGTTTGCAGAATCTTCCAGTTCCCTTCACATTCTAATCTTCCTTCTGCCCCAGCTCAATTCTAGGATTCTGATTCACTGTCTTCGGAGTTTAATTTCTGCCCTTGGTCCATACCTCACTACCAGCTCCCTTGATCTTCTATGCTCCAGACACTCAAGACATGTTCTCGTTTCTCCCAATTCTCTCTGACCTCCCCCGAAAGCATTCACTCATAACTGCTAAAACCCTCCTTGTGTATCCAAAGACCTCAGTTCTTAAAGAAATAACAGTAGAAACCTTAAGTTTAGGTTAAATAGGTTTTGATGGTTTGTCGAAGTAACTTGCTCTAATTATTTATAATCGTAACCTTCGTAACTAACTCACCTGAAGGCTGATGATGGAAAAGTTAGAGAACAGAATAGAGAGTCCTAGTTCTGCCATTTACTTAGCTAACTGACATACGGATAAGACACATAACTCCTTGGAACTTCGGTTTCATCTGTAAAGTGGGAAAAAATTAGGTTGTTAAATAACCTTGTTACATATGAACATGTTTTATGAATTTCAAATGCATGTATAACTGTTAGTAATGACAATAACCTCAATTTTTAACTGTTTCAGGTTTCTGGGCTCAAATGAAGAACCAAGTATAAGGCACCAAAACACCTTTGCAAGGATGTGAAGATTAAGAAAAATCCAATTTTCCTGGTTTTCAAGTGTGCAGGCTTAAAGGACAAAGAGAAGGAAATCTGCTCCGATAAACATTTCTATTTCTTTTTCATTTTCAGCATCTCTCTCTCTGCATGGGTTATTCCCCCCAGCGTATGCTAAATTCTCTCCCACTTACAGGGAAAAGATGTTCCCTTGACCAGCTTCTTCCTTAAGTTATCTTCTTGTCTTCTCCCCTTCACTGGCCAATTCCTGGATCACCTAACTTCCTGCAAGCTCCTTCTCCCATTATTTCACTAAAAATGTTCTCTTCCAGGCCATTAATGGCCTTCCGATCACCAATACCTGTTGGCAGACCTGGTTATGTGACTTGCTGTGTCCAATGCAGTATGAGGAGTGACAAATGTCACTTCTTCCAGGCAGAGGTTTTAAAATGCTGCAGGTAGTTCACTACTTCCTTTTTATTCTCTGCCACGAGGCTGGAATATTCCAGATAGAAGCTATTCCATCAATCTGGATTCTGGAATAAGAGTGCATGGAGAGAACTACACAAGGGCAGCCTACCCTTAAAGGACTTATATCATGAGCGATAAACAAATCTTTGTCGTTAAAAGCCACAGACACTGTGTTACCATGGCACCGTCTACCGCATCTTGACTAATCCACTAGTTGCAACCCACTGAAGTGAATTCAGGACCCACCAATAGAGTGCAGCCAACAGCATGGAAAATTATTATACCTTTTGCCTTTCTCTCTGCTTCCTCCTCTTCATCCTCCTTTCCACCAAATAAAGTCACTCCCCTAATATACATCTATGACCTGTTTCTTTTCTCTCTTAACAATTTCCCTGGGCAAATCCCATATACTGTCTTCATTATTTCTCATTTGGACTAGCAAACTTGCCTATCACTTGGTTGTTCACGTTTTACTCTATACTCTCTCTCCATTTTATTTTCCTTTTTTTTTTTTTGCGGTACGCGGGCCTCTCACTGTTGTGGCCTCTCCTGTTGCGGAGCACAGGCTCCGGACGCGCAGGCTCAGCGGCCATGGCTCATGGGCCCAGCTGCTCCGTGGCATGTGGGATCTTCCCAGACCGGGGCACGAACCCGTGTCCCCGGCATCGGCAGGCGGACTCTCAACCACTGGGCCGCCAGGGAAGCCCTTATTTTCCTTTTCAATGAGACATTAATTTACCCAATGAATGACTATTATTATCACAGATCCTTCAGTGGCTCCTTGCTGTCCAGAAAACAGAGTGCAAACTCTCTTGCCTTTCCACTCTATCAGCCTAGGTTCTGCTATCCCACTGCTCCCTTCACACACACTGTGCTGCATTGAAATCCGACCACCCACTGCTCTCTTCATGTGCCCAGTGGTAAAGCCCATTTCTCCTCTCTTCATACATTTCCTACTGCTTAGAAGGCATAGCAACCCCCACCCCCAAAAAAACCCCATCAAATTCTGCTTATAAATACTTCTAAATACTGACTCAACCTTCCTCTGTTCAAATACCAGCTCTTTAATGATGCTTTTTTTGATCTTCCCAGTTAGAAGCCATCTCTCTTTTTAAAACACTCAGAGCCTCATGGTACTTCCTCATTTTGCCTTTGGCTTCTTATCAATTAATCTAGGGACAGGACTCTGACAACAGTTACTCTGACAAATGAATTATCTCCTATTCTTCCCTCACCTCCAGATTATCTTGATTGTTGAACACAACTTAGTGACGTCATATAAATGTTTCTCACAAGCATGTCTAACTGTGCAGATACGCAGGTTCATCAGAATAGTGTAAGTACACCACAGGCTCAATGATCTCATTACTTCCAGAATATTTGAATCTATTTTTTTCCTAATTTAGATGAGATGTACTCCTGACTCAACACATACATGATCTAACATACTATTTTGACTCTTTTGGTAAAGTTTTTCAAGCTTCTCAGCTGTACTTATGGTGTGTTTTGAGTCTCTAAAATTCTGAGTATGTACAACACCACTGGGGATCCCAAAAGAAACAAAAGAAAATTTTTTTTTTATTGCTCTGAACAATAACAAAATCCATTTACTAAATTTTGTAATTTTACTCTCATATCTTCATTTAAGACGTGTTCATTCTTACTTGAGACAATATTCTAACACGGTTATCTGTTTTCTCTATCTGCAGCAAATTAGTAGCAACAAGGTGTAAGTAGGGAAGAGAAATGTCACCTAACACTAGGAGAGGAGATGGAAAAACTATAAAATAAACAGACATGAGAATTCTTTTTAACGAAGCACTATCACCTAAGAAATTTCAGGACATAGGCAAAATCCTTTTAATTGTATTTTACCGTAGTGTAGTAACAGTATCAAAATGAAGTCCTTGAATCATTAGGGAAAAATTCTTCCATAATCAACCTACATTGTCGAAGAAGGCAGATAAGTAAAAAATATATTTTAGACAAATTTTTACCCAACTGGATAAAATAGTCTGGGGCTTAAAGGAGTCAGTTTAAGTAATCTGGAAATTTCATTTAGGGAGAAGATATTTTTGCCAACCAGACAGACAAAGGAAGGTCTATGTTATTGTGCATCTTCCCGAAGGAAGTCCAAATAATATAAAAAATTAAGTTTTGAAGGATCTGATACCCCTGGAAGGGGAGGAAGTATTATCATTAAATGCCATATAAATTCTTAAGAGGAAAATAATAGTTAAGTTACTTGAATTTCACTTCATGACTTAGTGCAGTGCTCAGTTAGGAACTGAGGGCTTTCACAACTACTGAAGCCCGTGCTCCGCAACGGAAGAAGCCGCCGTGGTGAGAAGCCCGTGCACCACAACGAAGAGTGGCCCCCACTCGCCACAACTAGAGACGGCCCGCACGCAGCAACGAAGACCCAATGCAGCCTAAAGTAAATAAATTTATTTAAAAAAAAAAAAAGAATTGAGGGTTTCAACGCCCAACCTTGAACTTTATGCAATTTACTGGCAAAATCAGATGGCACATTTTAAACATATAGAGGATTGATGTTGAAGGAAAGAAGATTCTAGATAGTGGGGGTAAGATGATTACTTTTTTATTCCCATGTCACCCCATCTGCCCCCAACTGCTAGAACAGTATTCATGGAGTCTCCTACTCCCTGAGCTGCAATGTAATGAGTCATGTGGAGCTAGCTGTGAACACTCCAGGAACACGCCATACTATCTAGAGTCTCTGCCATCATCCAAAGGTTGAGAAGACCATCAGATATCTTTGTAGACTGTCTTTATATCCACAGCTAACATAACCATACCCCACCCCTAGATTAAGACAGAGCCTTGGCTGGATCCTGGCAAGGCACTTTTCTCTCAGTTTCTACCTATAAAATTAAAGATGGGACTAGACTGTCTCTAAAAATCCTATGAATCTGAAATTGTGTTTATTATTTTAAGTCATGACAGTACTATTTAACAATCTTCCGATTATTTTCTTAAGTTTCTTTTTTAAGTTCTTTATTCTGGACACTACTGTCAAAATACATGAAGACTTTCTATAATTCTATATACCAAATTTGCTTAAAGAAACAAACAAAATGTTTAATACCAGATTTTTAAGAGTCAATTATTTTCTTCAGAATATGAAAAAATAGGTCAGACATTATGTCTAAAATACGCAGTAAGTCTCTTAAAATAATTTTAAGACCAAAGTTTCCTATAATTAGTTACAAAAATATTATAAAGAATTAAACCAAAATAAAACCAAATAAACCAGCTACTAAACTACACATATGTCCTTAAAATCTTATAGGAGTCAAATATTCCAGTAAAAATAACAGAGAGATGGAAACACAAGTTTCTTATTATCACACTTCATATGTTGTAAAACATAACAGCTAACTTATTTTTGGCAAAATGATTAGGGATTGCAACACTCTGGCTAATACAAACTTATTTGATTGTCAAATGCATCTTAAATGGAGTATGTCATGCTAACTTCAGGCATGCAGGCACTGTGCCATCTTAGAGTAGCCCAGAGACACTGAAATTTCAACACTTCAGCAGGGGTCACACCACCAATATTAACTGGGCCAGGTGTTTAAGCCGGGCGGCGGGGGGCGGGCGGCGTGGACTTCAATAATGTAGTTAACTGAAACCAGATAAAGCTTTTGAATAATAAAAAAATCATACAGATGTTCACCCTCCTCCCCGGGTAACCTTTGTGGACAATTTATTATATGTGTTATTTTCTAGAGTACACCCTTTTTAAGAAAACACACTTTCTCATGTCTCTCTGAAAACTCTATAATCACAGTATGACTTATGTCTTCACAATTAGACTAGGTTAGGCTCATGTTTCATCTGCCTTTTTCCTTTTCACCACTCTTCCTGCCTTAATTAGAAAGTTATAGAGCTGAGGAAGCTATAAGAAGCTACATTAACCTTAAGATGCATTGTACTTCTTTCCCAACAGACGCTGTGAACGCGAGCCAAAAAAGAGAGATGGGTTCAAAACACATGTGTTGAACAACTGTTTTCAAGTATGCATAAGAGAAATTACACACTACATGCAGAATGGATGTGGAGCAAACAAACAAAAACCAAAAGGAAAGATCTCTGATTAAGTTAACAAACTGAAAGACTCAAATGGTTACTTTCTTCCCTATGTTTAGAGTAGTGTATTTGTCAGGGTTCTCAAGAGAAACAGACTATATATACGGATACAGATAAAAGGACACTTACTATAGTAATTGGCTCACACAATTATAGAGGCCAAGAAGTCCCACACAACATGCCATCTGCAAGATGGGAACCAGGAAAGCCAGTTGTATAATTCAGTCCGAGTTCGAAGGCCTGAGAACCAGGGGAACAGATGATGCCGAAGGCTTGAGAACCTGGAACTCCACTGTCAGAGGGCATGAAAAGATGGCTGACTCAGCTCAAGAAGAGAGAAAGAATTTGCCCTTCCTGGGACTTTTTGTTCTATTTGGACCGTCAACAGATTGGATGATGCCCGCCCACAATGGTGAGGGCAGATCTTTTTTACTCAGTCCAATTCAAACGCTAATTTCCTCCAGAAAAGTACTCACAGACACACTTAGAAATGTTTTACCAGCTATCTGAGTATCCCTTAGCCCAATCAACTTGACATGTAAAATTAACCATCACAAATAATAATGTTATTATTATTTCAAACATGCAAGTACTCTTTTTAAAACACCTGGAACAACTAATAGCCAAAAATTATATGTCATATCAGTTTGCAACATTTTATTTGACAGGACCAAGTTACTTCCTACACCAGGAAATAAATTCAGTATTTTAACTTATATATTGATATATACCTATATATCTACATGCTTGATGGTACATCACACAAGTGAAGTCCTAACTGTAGTAGTGGTGGGGTAGGCAGCCTCTGACATGGCCCTCAGTGATCCTCACCTTCTAATATTCAGGCTCTAGTCTAATCCCCTCCCCTTTAGTTTGGGCTGGAGCCAGTGATTTGTTTCTAACAAAGAGAATACTGTAAAAGTAATGAGATATCATTTCTGTAATTGGGTTACAGTCTGTGACTTCCATCTTGCCAGCAGACTCTTTCTCTGGCTCTCCTCCCAGACTTGCTCTCATGGGGTGAGTTAGAAAGGCCCACATTCTAAGGAACTGAGGGTGGCCTCCACCCAACTGCCAGTGATGAACCAAGGCCCTCCTCCGTCCAACAACCCTTGAGGGAGTGAATTGAGGCAGATCCTCCTCAATTCAGATCTTCACATGAGACCACAGCCCTGAAAGACACTTTGATTACGGTCTTGTGAGATACCCTGAACCACAGAACCTAGCTAAGTTGTGACCAGTCCCAGGTCCACAGAAACTGTGAGAGAATAAATGTGTATTGTTTTATGCTGTTAAGTTTTTTCTTTTCTTTTTTTTTTTATTTTTTTAACATCTTTATTGGGGTATAATTGCTTTACAATGGTGTGTTAGTTTCTGCTTTATAACAAAGTGAATCAGTCATACATAAACATATGTTCCCATATGTCTTCCCTCTTGCGTCTGCTGTTAAGTTTTGAGGTAACTTGTTACACAGCTGTAGATTACTAACACAGTAGTTAACCTAATTACTGAGTCATTTCCATTATAATAATAATAGCTAATACTTATATGGAACTTTTAAGTTCTAGGCACCATTCTTAATTCTTTATATAATTCCTCACAAAAATCCTCTGAAGAACATATTACTATCCCCCTTTTACAGATGAGGAAACAAAGGTACAGAGACTCAATAACTTGCCCAAGGTCACCAAGACAAAGTATGACAGCAAGTATCTGAACGTAGGTGTCTTGTTTCTAGAGTGAGGACTTGTGGCAACTGTGCAAAGAGAACCGCTAAGGGCTAAGACTGGACACTATGAAAACAGTAACCTCATAACGTGGTACCAGAGGAGCTTTAGAGGCACAACAGAGATTAGAAGCCATGCAAAATGCTAAAAACAAAAAAAAAAATGCTAAAAGGAAAGCCCGTTTTCTTATTAAGATGCCTTATCTAGGGGGAAAAAACCAGAGAAGAAGCAATAATATAGTGAATGGAATGCAATCTAGAATTTATTGAATTCACACTTAGAAATGAAAAATATACTTTCTGATACCCAATGTAAGAAATTAACAGCCTCCATTTGGTATTAAAAAGCACACCCAAGGACGCTATAGTTGTACTTTTCCCAAAGGCAATTAATTATAAGTAAGAAGTAAGTGTGTCAAGCTGGAGGGGAAAGAAGCAAATTCCTTGTGAGCTCCAAGACTCCACTGAAGATATTTTACCACATGGAGTGAGAAAAGTCAATATCCCAGGATAGGGAGATTCCAGGAAGGAATCACTTCCTATCTTGTATTCAGATTACCAGGTTAAATAGCACTCCTTCATGATCTCACACACCCTCTATTTACATAAGAAGTAGGTATCACACCTATGGGTTAGTCTGTGTCCTCCCTTAGACTTCAGGCTCTCTTACCTCAAAGACTATTTTATTCACTGGGATGTCTTCAAAACACAGCACAAGGCCTGATACATGGCAAGTGCTTAATATAAGTTTGTTGAATGAAGAAATAATTTATGCTGTGAATCACATTCATTTAATGGGTCATTTCAATGGTATATGTCAGTGAAAGTATGAGGTTTTGCTTTGTTTTGAAGTGTTGTATAGTTCACTAGCTTTCCTGGCACTTTAAATAGGTCTTTTTTTTTTTTGCGGTACGCGGGCCTCTCACTGCTGTGGCCTCTCCCATTGCAGAGCACAGGCTCCAGACGCGCAGGCTCAGCGGCCATGGCTCACGGGCCCAGCCGCTCCGTGGTATGTGGGATCTTCCCGGACCGGAGCACGAACCCGTGTCTCCTGCATCGGCAGGCGGACTCTCAACCACTGCGCCACCAGGGAAGCCCCTTAAATAGGTCTTTATATCTCCAGTGTCTCACTTAATATCTGGCACATAGTGGCACCCAGTAAGTATTTGTGAATGAATGAATGAATGAATAAATGAGTGTCTCAAAAAGGCTGCCAAGCTATAGAACAGATAAGGATTCAGACTTATGACTAAATAAAGATTTAATGTTCCTTAAGAATAACTGTTTGCCTATCAACAATGGTGATAATAATAATTTTTCTTCCTTTTGAGAGGAGGCATGAATATTTGCATAATACTCTCCCTAGACAAGATTATTGCCTCAGCCCTAGTTGGTGACTGCTTTTAAATATTCCTTTACAGGGACTTCTCTGCTGGCCCAGTGGTTGAGAATCTATCTTGCAATGCAGGGGACGCTGGTTTGATCCCTAATCAGGGAGCTAAGAGCCCACAT
Source organism: Tursiops truncatus (assembly GCF_011762595.2). NCBI lineage: Eukaryota > Metazoa > Chordata > Mammalia > Artiodactyla > Delphinidae > Tursiops > Tursiops truncatus. The sequence continues at coordinate 73,290,286 of NC_047047.1, read as the reverse complement.
GCTGCGGAGCAAATAAGCCCACGTGCCACAACTAGAGAGAAGCCTGCACACCGCAACGAAGAGCCTGCGTGCTGCAACTAAGACCCAATACAGCCAAAAAATAAATAAATAAATATAAAAAAAGAAATATTCCTTTACCAAAGACAGCAAGTTGTATGTAATTTAAGAACTCCAGATAACCCTAGATTAAAAAGCATTTGTTCAAATAAAATACTGTAAATTAACTATACTTCAATTTAAAAAGAAGAGGCATTTATTCAGAAAATTCCCACCTCCTTCAGCGTTATTTTTTGAAACATTATGGGAAATGTATGAACATACACTCACACAGGCCCACAGTAATATAGAGATAAGGATAAAGGCAGCTAACAAGTATCCCTCTCTGTGTTTTATTTATCAATTCAATACGAGACAAAAGAGCAAAGGAAATCTGAGAGGATTTGTGCGAGTGCACAATCGAGCACCGACAGTCCCCTCCTGAGGCGTACTTACTGGGAGCTCAGGGGCATGCTTCAGAACCTGAAGGGAGAAATAGCAGCCTATGGAATGGCCAATGACCACAAGTTTCATTTCCTTTGGCACATGAGTTCTCAGGAAAGCTAGCTTGTGTTCTACTTGACCACGGAGTCCATAGATGTCCTTAATTTCTTGAGCATTTGGATCTAAAATAAAAAATATAAGTTATGTTTTCATTCAATAAGTGAAAGCAATCACTTCACTGGGGAAAATATCTAAAAAAAAACAAACCAATAATAATAGCAGTTGCTATCATTTATTGAAAGCCTACCATGTGCAAGCCACAGTGTTGGCACTTTATTTAAATTATATCTTCACAACAACCCTGGAAAGGAAGTATTCCTATCTTCATTTTATAGATGAAAATCCCAAAGCTCACGGACGTTAGGTGATAGATTGGCAGTTACATACCTGTTAAGTGCGACAGGTGAGATTCAAACCCAGGTGTCTGTCCTCAAAGCCCATGAACTCTCAACTATTCCACCAACTACTACAGTTTAGGCCACTGGTTCTCAAACTTGAGTATGCATCAGAATTCTCTGTAAGGCTTGGTGAAACACTCATTGCTAGGCCTCACCATCAGAGTCTCTGATCCAGTGGGTCTGGGCTGGAGCCCGAAAATTTACACTTCTAAGCCTCCAGAAGATGCTGATATTGCTGGTCCCAGGACCACACATTGAGAACCACTGGTTAGGCTAGGTTACATGATTAATATATAACCAAGAAAATCCATGACACTGCTTCATTATTTTAGATAATCTTTGTTTAAAGAAGTCAAGACTGAAAGGCATAAGTAGAAATGTTTTAAACTGTTCCTTTTAACCAGCACAGTCCTGACCTGAAATATCCTTTCTTCCTTTCACAAATGAACGTCTTTAAGATTCTTCAAGACCTACTCAAAACTTTATCTAGCTAATCTTCAAGAAAAATGAATGAGCCTTCCTTTGTGTTTAACTAGTATTCACTACTTATTATAGCACTTTATCATATTTGTATAACTGTTTCCTCCCTGAGACTGCGAGCTCCTTGAAGGCAAGGTCCATCTTTCATTTCTGTGTCCTCTGTGACTAGCACCCAGTAAATATTATTGTTGAATGAAAATATGAAATGACTAGACAATCTGAGGATGCTGCCAGCTCCAATATTCTATGAGCAGAGAAAACTTCAATAGGCTTTCCCTATGAACATATATACAACCCCAATGACAGGGTGTAATATTTCAAGATATCACAAGGTAGTCAATTGCCTTCAAGGTACTGACGCAAACTATAACAAAGGTACCCAAAACTCATTAGGAAGAACTGCTCTTCAGTTTTATCTGTACATGCTGGTTTTTCTTCCTTCAGTGCTCAGCTCCCCCTTGTTAATCTGGCTAACTCCTCTTTATCCTTCAAACTCTCAACAAGTGTTACCTCCTCTGAGAAGCCTTTTTATGATTCAGTAGATGAGGAGTAAAGTGGCCTTCCTTTCAGTTTCCACCACATCCCATATTTACCTCACCACACTACTCCTAATTTACTTCTGTACTTCCTGTCTTGCCTATCTCTTTCTCCAATGCCTGGCATACAGTTATTGAAGTGCTTTTTATTGAATTAATGAGGCTTAGTTCCCCGTTTCACTGGTACTACTGAAACAGGAGATTTCCCAGGTGAGACATGTTCTGCTTTAACCCTTCTTCCCAGGTCAGCCTAGAATTCATTCTCTATTTAACAAGGAAGTTCCCCATAAAACAGAATTGGGAAGAGACAGAATCTGGAAATTTGATTTTCGTAGGGCCTCCGATGGCTCCAAATCCAAGCTTTTATTTATTTAATATTCTATTTAAGTTTGAGTTGTTCATATTCCACTACTGTCATATATCTTCTCTGATCACTCTACCCAGGAGTGATCGTATTGTTCTGATACCCCAAATACCTATAATATTTGCAACCCAAGTTCTTTATTTTTCAAAATATACAGCTTTTGAAAATGCTGAAGTCTTCCTTTCATTGGGACGGTATGGTATAGTACAAAGATCAAGGGCGTTGGAGACAAGATAAACCTGGTTCTAACTCCCAGCTAAGCACCTTACTATGTGACTCCGTGCAAATACTTTAACCTCTGGCTTCAGTCTCCTCATATATAAAACAGAGATAGTAATTCTAGTCTCCGAGGAATGTTGCTTGCGTAACACTTTAAAGCACATAGGAAGTGTCTGGCATAAACTATTTGAGAAATGAAACTTATGACTGCTATCATTTCAATTCCTGTCATTTAAGGCCTCCCTCAAATACACATTTATATGGTTAGAGCAAAGAGAAAGAAAATGAGCTAAATACAATAAACATTTAGAAACTTCATTGATTCTAGAAATAAGGCCCTAAAACATATTTCAGATGAACTTTGATGACCATTATAATTCAAATCATTATCGAAGTGAATATTTCAGAAGTAAGTCTGGCTTTACCTCTGGGAATTGCTCAGTAGATTTCCAAGATAAACACACTACTTAGTGTTTTCTGAAGTAATGAGATTAATGGGGAAAGTACTTTCTATAAATAAATAATCTATGATAGAAAATTTCAATGTGCACTCTGGATATTATTTTACTAGCAAAAACTAAAAGCTAAAAGAATATCTATATACTGGACTGTATACTCTATACTTTCTCTCCTATTATAATTTTAATATACTCTGAAAAAAATTCTAGGAATCATTTATTTACTCTCCATAAAAATATTGTAAAAAATTCACATTCAATTGTATCAAAATCAGAGTGATAATATGGAAATGGTTTATACCGTTCTTTTTATAGGGAAAATGTACTCCAAGTTACGATCAACTAAGTATATTTGGAAAGTAAACTGTTTCTAAACTGAAAACTGCCTGAATTGATAGATGGCAATCCAATTCACCAATTCTTTACCAATATATGGTCCTGAATATAGTACTGACAATTGCCTTTTAGAACCCGAGCCTGTTTCTTAGACCCATCTCAATGGAATTCACTTCATAGATCATTTACTGATTCTGGAGTTTATTTCAAAAGGTATGTATAATCTGTTCCTAAGTAGTTCTTTGGGGAATTAAGTAATATCAGTACTTTGCATTTACTTTTCATCTAGTTGTTCAAACTGATTGATCCAGTTATTAAAATTCTGTCAATTCTGGATCAAAATATCATGCAACCCTTATAGCTTCAGGAGACAGGTAAATCTGATAACTATTATTTTCTTCCATTTCTCATGAAGTAAATTGACCACTCTGACAGAAAACAGTGACTAATTGGCCCATGATAATATTGAAAACTCAGATATAAATACAATATACTCCCTTGTCTTCAAGGAGCTCACAGTCTAATAAGAGGAAACAGAAGTAGATAAAAACATTATTATAAAACACTGAAGTAAGTATAGCTCAAGCATCTCCTTGAGAAAATAAGAGGGTTTTATTGGGTCAAAATAGAAAGGTAATGCCCCTTTGAATTCATAAAAAGTCTATGCCTTTCTCCAAATAAACCAAGAGAGATACCTGGAAAATACTATTTACTACATGCACATTACTATAACTGTGTAATCTTAACTACACATTTGAATACTATCACAATGGTCTAAATTTAACAACACATTTTAACAACACATCCACATATATGTTTATCTAGATACACACTGAATATAAATGCATAAGTTTTACTATATAGTGTCACACAAACAATATTTACAAGTCACCAACGACCACAGAGCTAACAAGACCAAAGATTAGTGCTACATGAGCCTTCTGCTAGGACTGAGTCTGCACACAGAAACTCTCTAAATCTTACACCAGAATTTTCTAAACTAGTGAAGTCTTCCATCCTGCTCCCATCATTACTCCAAAGCTATACCTTAATAATAACTTTAATTAAACAACTTACACGTGGAGATTAAAAGGCTAAAAATAGCACTTCATATTTTAAAGAATGCTTTGAGCAAGATGAATATACAGTTTACTCTTTAGGTCAAGCTTTGAAAAACACACAAAACAATATCATGTATTGTTTAGCATTACATATACATAACTAAAAAAGAGAAATGAAATTTACTCTAAATTCATGATACTAGAACATAAAGGCATAAAAGTGTGAGGTGTAATTTTGGACACTGCGATGAGTACTGTGCCTGTTTGTGGTTATAAGAGAGATGGAACAAATAAGGTTAGAAAGGAAGGTTGAGACTAGATCAAGTAGGACCCTGAACATCACTAAGGGATCTGGACTCCACTGTGTGAGCAGTGAGAAGATGCCCAAGGATCTCAAAGGGAGGGACAACGATCCGGTCTGTGTTATAGGACATCAGCTACAATGCTTTTCTCCCTCCTCTGGTCTGCTTCTTATTTCTGTCTTCCCTGAGAATCTAACAGTTTGCTCGATTCTTAACTCTTCTTCTTGCTCTACCCTTTGGTTTTCTGCTTCTTCCCACCTACTGAGAGACTTACTTGTTTATTTCTAGTGACTGAGAGCCCTGAGACTTGACTAACTGTCCCTGCCTCAGGAGAATCTTGTCGTTCCCTGTAGCCTCCATGTTCTTCTGCCAGAGTCCTGGAAAGAGAAAGCCCTACTGTTTTTTCTCTTTCTTTCAGTTTTGGGTACTAGAATGGGAGTGGTTTAATGATTCTCGGGATAAACATGACGCAAATTCATCATTAGTTGAAAGACTACGTAACTTTTTTAGGTAATGTTTTACCAGTTGAAACTAAACCACTATGATTTCTAGCTTTTCTGTTACACGTTTGGAACAAATGACAAAATAGTTGGTAATGAATCTGCCATCAAGTAAGCTGACTCCATAGTAAATCAAAGCCAGAAAGAGTTTATACTTCTAATTCCTCAAATTTTCTTTTCACACTTTTTTTTTCCTGAGTCACCTCCTTCTGACACTGGTGAACATCTGTTCTCCCAATTATACCCAATTTATGATTGTGATAATGTGGTGCAACTAGAATATTATTTCCAACTGTTCATGATTTTAACATGTGCTAATATGAAGCAAAACGTACTTTCAACATTTGATGTGTGGTTATAGCTTATGTCTTTTCTCTCAATGATTACGTATTTTTCACACCATATTTTGCATGTCAGAAAACCTGTACTTTAGAACAATAATCTTGGATGATGAATAATATATCTGTCCTGCCTATCCATTTCAGTCTACTGTAGCATGCGTTTATAAACATAATCTTCAATTTGTAAAACAGATGAAGGCAGAACTGTTCTGGTTCAATCGGGGGGACCAGTGAAGCTCAGAGCCCCATGTGCCCTTTACAGAACTTTTGGGATACTCACAACACAGATGCAAAGTCACTAAAAGGCAGCATTTTCATTTCTTTGTATACCTCTGTAGCACCACACATAATAATCTAGTAGGTTGTCGATAAATCCTTGATGATGGATGAGTTGCCCTTTCACCCCCCTCTAGAAACCACAGCTTCCTATGGCCCTGTGGTGGCCCTTTGGGCTAATGCCTCTAGATGGCACTGTTCTCATTAGCAGCAAAGGACCCAGGCTCTAATTACTAAGTCATTAACTCAACAGCACACAAGCAGCCTAAGCAATAAGCATACTCAAAATAAAGTTATAAATAATATGTCAATTTAAAACAAGAATTAAATACATTTCTCAGAAATTCAGACACAATAGATAATTTCTGCTGGTTTTCCCTACCAGTGTTTACTGGCGAAGATCTATGGCAGGGCTTCTGAAAATGTGGTACCAGGACCAGCAGCATCAGTATTACTTAAGAACTTGTTAGAAATGCAAATTCTCAGGTCCTACCCCACTTGTAGTGAATCAACAACTCAGGAGGTAGCATCCAGTAATTTGTGTTTCAATAAATCCTCCAGGTGATTCTGATGCCGGCCAAAGTTTGAGAACCCCTGATGTAGGGTTGCTCTTTGAGTCTATTTTCAACTTTCAAAGTTGCTACTCATGTTCTGCTCAACGTTTGTTTTGTCCTCAAGTACGACTTAAGGGCTTACTGTGATAACTGAGTTGGATGTTGCTTTCATTAGGTAATTCAATATATAGCTTCTATTATGATGACCTTTCTCACTGAGGTAAGAATATAGGAATAAGACATTTTAGCTAATCATCACTAAGTTTGAACACCATGAAAGGAGAGGTATTATCCTTCATGAGTACTATGAGGTATTTCCACTACTTCCTAGCTTCTCCTGTCCTTGGTTATCTCTTCTCTTGCCAGAGTTAAGACAACAGGCCAGCAAAACTGGTAGCTTTTCGAGATTTAGCAAGTTAAACAAGCCTGTTTTCTAAGAATTCTTTTAACACCTCTGTTTTCCAATACCACATAAGATAGCCAAAGCACATTCCAAGCAGACGTACAAATTTCCTGACAGAGGAAAAACTGTGGTATTAAAACCCCCAAATTTCTTTGGGTATATATGAAGAAATAATAAATATGTACCTTTTAAACTATTTCAAGGTAAAGCAAGTATATACTATACATTTGATTCACATTCAGCCACATTTCTGTGACAGCTGTTGAAATAGATGTTTTTAATCAAGGAAATAAAATCTGTATATTCGGTTTCACTTCACAAAATCTCTCACTGCTAGGTAATCAATAGTTGCTTGCCTTTCAAAGCATACCCTAGTCTTTAAGAGAAGTGTAAAAGGCTCGAAAGTAAATTGCATTCACAGAGGAACACACATACACGTAAACAGATAGAAAAAGACACTATAAAAAGAGGCACTTTGAGGTATTTAGGCAAGATTTTGCCATGAGTTACATAGTTTCATCTACACTCCATTTATCCTGTCCCCTTTACAAGTCATAGCAGGAAAAGGGTGACAGACCAGGTACAATCTGTGACCGTGGAAGGGCTAATCACTAGCACTTTGCACCAGCCACCTGAGATAACCTACCACAGGACTAGAGCACTGACCTCAGGATCACAAGTGCTGGCTTCCTGTCCGCGTCCTACCACTCACCAGCACAAGGTCATTTAGCCCTTTTGGGCCTTACTTTCCTTCCTTGAAAAATAAGGGTTCAAGATGGAATTTAATGTAAATACTTTTGTTTTTTAGGTTGATTTTTTAAATTAAAATATACTTGATTTACAAAATTATATTAGTTTCAGGTGTACAACATAGTGATTCAACATTTATATAATAGATTATACTCCATTTAAAAGTATTATAAAATATTGGCTACATTCCTCATGCTGTACAGTATATTCCTGTATCTTATTTATTTTATATACAGTGGTTTGTACCTCTTAATCCTCTGCCTCTGTGTTGCCCCTCCCCCATTCCACTTCCCACTGGTAGGCACTAGTTTGTTTTCTATATCTATGAGTCTGTTTCTGTTTTGTTATATTCATTCATTTTACTTTCTGGATTCCACATATAAGTGATAACATACAGTACTTGTCTTTCTCTGTTTTGTTATATTCATTCATTTTACTTTCTGGATTCCACATATAAGTGATAACATACAGTACCTGTCTTTCTCTGTCTGACTTATTTCACTAAGCATAATACACTCCAGGTCCATTCATGTTGCTGCAAATGGCAACATTTCATTCTTTTTATGGACGAGTAAAACACTGTGTGTGTGTGTATACACACACACATCACATCTTCTTTATCCATTCACCTGCTGAAGGACACTTAGGTTGCTTCCATTACCTTGGCTATTGTAAACAGTGCTGCTATGAACACTGGGATGCATATCTCTTTTCTAATTAGTGTTTTCACTTTCTTTGGTTATATACCCAGGTGCGTAATTGCTGGATCATATGGTAGATACTTTTAGCTCTAAGATCCTATAATTCTTTTTCTTTCTTTAAAACCTTTTTTTAATAGTGGAAATTTTGAAACATACACAAAAGTCCAGAGAATAGTATAACAGACCCCCATGTACCTATGGTCCAGCTTCAAAAATTATTTTCCTTTTTCTTTCCAGCTTTACTGAAGTATGACTCCAAAGAAAATCTGTATATATTTAGGTTGTACAACACGATTGTTTTTAAAGGTGTACAAGGTGATGACTTAATATACATATACACTGTGAAATGACTACCACAGTCAGGCTGAGTAACACATTCATCACCTCACATACTGAGTGTTAAGTGCCTGACATTAAGCTTTTGATTGATGAGACATCCACTTTGAATAAACATATTGCCAGCTGTAATGACCCAGCTACTAGCAAAACAACCAGATAAGGAACTAGGCCACCCCCACCCATGAAGGCTTTCCCTTTCAGAAAGCTTTGGGTAATCTAAATAACTGCTCAAGTGACCTTTTCTCCAAGACTTGTTAACTTCTGTCTTTTTTGAGAATAGCCATCCTAACAGGTGTGAGGTGATAACATCATCGTGGTCTTGATTTGCATTTCCTTGATGACTGATGACGTTGAGCATTTTCCATATACCAGTTGGCTATCTGTATGTCTTCTCTGGAAAAATCTGCCCATTTTATAAATCAGGCTATTAAGTGTTTTTGCTATTGAGTTGTATTAGTTCCTTATATATTTTGGAAATTCTCCTTATCAGATATATGGTTTGCAAATATTTTCTCCCATTTTATAGGCTGCCTTTTCATTTGGTTGCCTGTTTCCTTTGCTGTACAGACGCTTTTTAGTTTGATACAGTCCCAACTGTTTATTTTTGCCTTTGTTACTTGTGCTTTTGGTGTCATATCCAAAAAAATCACTGCCAAGACCAATGTCAAGGAGTTTTTCTCCTATGTTTTCTTCCAGGAGTTTAATGGTTTCAGGTCTTAAATTTAAGTATTTAATCCATTTTGAGTTAATTTTTGTGTATGGTGTAAGATAAGGGTTCAATTTCATTCTTTTGTGTGTGGATATCCAGTTTTCCCAATACCATTTATTGAAGATACTATCCTTTCTGCATTGTGTATTCTTGGTGCCCTTGTCAAAGATTAGCTGACCCTATATTTGTGGGTTTATTTCTGGGCTCTCTATTCTGATCCACTGGTCTGTTTTTATGCCACTACCATACAGTTTTGATTACTAGCTTTGTAATATAGTTTGAAATCAGGAAGTGTGATAACTTCACCTTTGAACCTTAACTTCAATCTTCTTCCTCAAGATTATTTTGGCTATTTGATATCTTTTGTGGCTCCATACAAACTTTAGGACTTTTTTTCTATTTCTGTGAAAAATTGCAGCTGTAATTTTTGTAGGAATTTATATAGGGATTGCACTTAATCTGTAAATTTATAATTCTAAATAGAAGATAATTAGGGAAATAAAAAAGATAAAGTAGGTGAAAGTGGTAGTAGAAGAAATCTGAGCAACTAAAGAGCTGAAACAAAGTCTGGATGATCCTGCTTATCAAGGGCCTGATCACTGAGAGTGGAAACTGTTTTAACAGAGAGGAGGAGATTAGCCAAGACAAAGGTAATCTTACATGTGATGCCTTAAAAAGAAAGACACAGGAAGTCTGGGTGGTGAGATAACCTAATAATAAACAATGTAAGTGCAACAGATTTGCTTTAAGCACAGAGGTATTTTTCCGTTAAGTGCTAGCAAAGAGGCAGGTTCACAGCAGGCACTCAAAAAAGATTAAATTGAGTAAATGGAATTAGGAAAAAAGAAAGCTTAAATTCCATTCTCAAGAGTTGGCATCTGATGTTAAAGTCAATCTAAAATTAACATAGGATTCTGGAACCAGAACTAACATTTCAGGAAGCTGATATATACCACGATATGTGAGAATTAAGAGATCAAGAGCCAGGGAGTTGTGATGTTCACAGTGAGATGACACATGAATAGTTTGAGCTATGGCTTCAGGAGGGAAAAGAAAAGAGAACCAAATCCCATGCTAACTACAGAACCAAAGAGTATCTATCTACTCTGTATGGACAGGGTGATTTCATTTCTTAAATTCTGTAATAACTACATTGTGTCCTGACCATATGTATCAGTTAACTGCCAAAAATAGGACATGGATAAAAATAGGAATCACCTCTTAACTGTCACCCATTTCTTCAAATAAAAAAATTATTACAATTTAGCTTGCCTGCAGATGTTCATGAATGTGGAAGGAGCTGCCACTTAGAACAGAAACTTTTCCTTTGCTACTCAACAGGATCGAGGCTTCAAAGGGCCTGCTTCTAACAACTGTAAGGTAATACTTCTGAGGATGGACCAAAGGTAAGCTAACAAAAGTTGAACAAATATTTAGCAAAAATGTTTTAAGAGATAATTTGTATGTTCTACTATTGCTCAGGTACAATGTCATATGTATATGCTGACCTATACCTGTGATCAGATTTAAAATGTTAATACATAACACTCCCATTCATGATTATATGGACTGAATATTTGTGTCCCCTAAAATTCTTACGTTGAACAACCCCCCTGCCCCCACTGTGATGTTATTTGGAGATGGGGACTTTGGGAGGTAATTAGGGTTAGAGGAGGTCATGAGGGTGGGGCCCTCATGAAGGGATTAGTGCCCTTATAAGAAGAGACACCAGAGAGTTTGCTGGCTTGCACTCCTTCTCGCTCTGTCATGCTCCCTCCCTCTCCCTCTCTCTCTCCCTCTCTCTCTCTGTCATGTGAGGACTAAAAGAGAAGGCAGCCACCTCAAAGCCAGGGAGAGGGTTCTCATCAGAGCACAATTATGATGAAACTCTAATCTTGGACTTATAGTCTGCAGACTATGAGAAAATAAATTCCTGCTATTTAAGTTACCTAGTTTATGGGTTTCATTATGGGAGTCTGAACTAATACAATGATAAAAAGTATAATGTAAATATTAAAATTATTAAAAACCTCCAGTATTTTTTTGTGTGTGTGTGGTACACGGGCCTCTCACTGTTGTGGCCTCTCCCGTAGCGGACACCAGGCTCTGGACGCACAGGCTCAGCGGCCATGGCTCATGGGCCTAGCCGCTCCATGGCATGCGAGATCTTCCCGGACCGGGGCACAAACTCGTGTCCCCTGCATCGGCAGGCGGACTCTCAACCACTGCGCCACCAGGGAAGCCCTCCAGTATTTTTTTATTAACAGATTTTATTTTTTAGAATGGTTTTAGAGTTGCAGAAAATTTGAACAGATTAGTCCAGAAAGTTCCCATATCACCTACCTCTTTCTCCCTCCCTCCCCACACATGGTTTTCCCTATCATGAGATGCTCAATAAGTACAAGAAGATGCTCATACCATAGGAGAGGCATACCAGAACCAGGGGCAAACTAGGCAATGAAGCCATAGCCACCTCTCTCCCACCTCAGATTAACAAAGTGGAACCCTTAGGGAATGCCCACACAGAAATTATGTTTTTCTTTTTTCCTCTCATCTCACTTTTTTTTAGAAGAGTGAACATGCTAGAATACTCATGAATTAGAAGCAGGTAATTTGCAACTCTGTGGTACTACTTCCTCCATTTAAAGGCTTCCAGAAATTTACCATGTAAAGTCCTAGTTCTCCCTTCAGCTTTCAAGGTTCCTCCCAATCTGACCCTGCCTAGCACTCAAGTATCTACTGAATCTCTCTTCCTGCTATGCTAATCCTTCTGCCTATTATACAGAAGGCACCCACCTCCACCCCTCAATTCCAAATTCTACTCAGCTGTTAAAACTCTTTTACTCTCTCTTTTGTTTACTCCTTAAGTATCCACATAATCAGCAGGCCAGAGTTTATCACTTAATCACTCTCTAAAGATGAGAATGAGAGCTTCTTTAGAGTAGGAACCGTGGCTAAGGAGCACGTCGTCTTATACTACTTCACTGTTCCTCTTAATACAACCCTGGAACTATAGTACATGATCGATAAACATATAGTTGGTTACTAGTAGGTAAATACAGATGGCAAGTCCTAGACAAACTGCTTGATCTGCCCAAACTTTTAAAGAAAATTACCTGCAGAATGATTAAAATGACCCCCCAAATCCTAAAATTACCAGAATGTGGCATCATGGGCCCAATGCCACAAGTGGAGGTTTCCACTGGTATAACTCTTAACCTTAGCAGGCTTTCTAGAAATATGAACACCCACTCACTGTAAAGGAAAGCAGATGTTAACAAACACATACCATCTGAGGTTGTAAGAATCTTCTTGTCTTTGGGGGCCAAGGCATGCCCAGCATGACTGATAACCCAAACTGGAAAGCGTCTTTTTGTTGAAGAATACAAAGCCTTTGCAAAAGGCACATAAAAGGCAGAAAAACCTGGGTTACCTAAGAAAAGAAGCAGACTTTTAGATTAACCAAAGCAATAAACTCACATAAGACAATGTGCTGACTGAAAAAGAAAGATCTATTTCTCCTTATACTTCCCTAAATGTTACTATACAAACGTAGTAACATTTACCCATACAACTCAATTTTAATATGCTTTATACCTTAAGTCTGGGAATTATCATTTAGAAAATTTCTGCTCCTGCTTTGTTCTCCAACTGCTTCAAATAAATTCTTCCTCCATGTTCCTCATCTTAATAAGTGGAAGCACCAATCATAAATCAAATACTCAAGTCCTAACAGCAGGAGTCATTCTTGGTTCCTTCCTGTTCTTCACATCCAATTCATCAATAAGTCCTGTCAACTCTGCTTCCAAAATACATCTCAACTTTGTCCAATTCTCTCCATTAGTGTTATCACTTCCCACTGGGTTTCCTACAACAGCCTCCTAACAGGTCTTCTATCTACTCTTGTCCCCTGGGAATCCATTCTTCAGGGTACCCAGAGAGATATCTCCAAACCTCAAATTGAATCAGAGCAGTACCCTACTTAAACACCTTCCAGTCGTTTCACATTGTCTAAAATCATTAATACTGCCTGTCAGCCCCTTCAAGATTTGACTATGATCAGTTACCAAGCTGCACAAAAACCAGTGTCAGAATCGTTCACAAAGACAACTTTACGGAATCTACTAACTGTTTTCTGGTCATTTATCACAAGTACTTATATTGTAGAGATGTATACTTTGATCTTTGGGGGAAAAGACCACCAACTAATACATGTAGATTTTTCTTGTGTATGTACAGAAGGTATTTTTGAGGTGGGTTTGCTATAAAGAGACAGAATGAATAAGTGATCTTTTTTAAAAATAGTCAATCTGACACATCTTTGGGGGAAAAGAGTGAAATGGTGTTTTCATCTTACAATCATCATCTGTATAACACCTTCATAAATACTAGTCCATTTCATTCAATATCTATTTCTCCAATGAATTTATCTATTTCTTCATGCTGCTAGGTTTTCTCCTCTTTGCAATTACATGACAGGGTTTTGCTGTACTGATGTAACCTCTGCCATCCTTGTCAAATTTTACTGATTTCTTCTTCATTGTCTATATCTTTTAGTTTCCTAGATAAGCAATGTAGCAAAGTGGTTAAGGGCATAGACTCTGGAGCCAGACCGCCTGTGATGGTTTTCTTACCTTGCCACTTACCAACTGTGTGACCTTTGGCAAGTTATTTAACCTCTCAGGCTTTGGTTTCCTTGTCCATAAAATGAGGATAATAATCATACTACCTCATGTGAGAACTAAGTGAACTAATATATGTAAAATACTTAAACATTGCTCAATATACTGCTTGCTGTATAAATGTTAGCTCTTCAAACTTGTCATCAGTGTCTAGCCATGATGGTAATATATGAAGGCCTTATCACCCCTATTGTTACTTTGCTTCTGTTGCAGTCTGACCTAGTGACTCAAGTTCCAAATTCCTTTTTGTGATGGTGCTAGTGTCATCTTTGTTGAATAGGTGAAGACTTCCTCAAATACAGTAATGTGTTCTTTGGTCAGCTCATTAAGTGTCTGCTGTGCAGCTAGAGGAGAAAGAAGGGAAACAGGGTGTGTATCAGCACAGAGTTACTGTAACATCAATGGTGGATGTGATGACACTGTTTCATGTTTTATATTTAAATCTTCAGTATGGTTGGAATATTCTTGAGTGTAAAGTACAAAGCAGTAATCCAGCTTCTTTTCAAGTGAATAGCCAAGTGTCCCAAGAGCATCTATTATATTACCCATTCTTTCTGCATGGATTTGAAATGTCCTCTGATCCAATACTGAATTCTTACATTTGTTTGCTAATTCTGATTCCAAATAATTCCACTTATTTTTTCCTTTTCTTCTCTGCCAGCATCATACTGTCTTGATTACTACATTGTGGTTTTTTGTTTGTTTGTTTGTTTTTTAATGTTTCAGTAACTGGTAGGCCCTTAGAATTATTTTCAACAGTTTCAATTTTTAAAAATTTCTTTGGAATTCTGATTGAAATTTTATCTCATTTATACATAAGTTTAGAAATATTTGATATTTTCCACATTACTGAGTATAACCTTTTAGGAATATGTCATGTCTCATACTCAAATATTTTATGTCTCTCAGTAAAGATTTATAAGTTTTCTTCATAGGACTAGAAAATAATAACACTTTTAAGTACTATAACCTATTACATGCCAGGCAGTATTTAAGTGTTTTACATATATTAACTCATTCAGTCCTCACATGAGGTAGTACTATTATTATATCCATTTTATGGGTGAGGAAACTGAGGTAGGGAGGTTAAATAACTTGCCAAAGGTGTTACCAGTGTTATCATACAAATGATAAGTGCTCAATAAATATCTGAAGACTGAAAGAACATAAAAAGTAAATAATACTGAATTTTAAAAAGAACATAAAATTACCTAGTCTAGGATCTTCTGCATACCTTGTTTTAGTTAATCTTACAACAGCGCTATAAAGTAGCTGACATTATCACCAAGGATAATGAGTGGACAGCCATTATTATTATTACTATCATTACTACTATCATTGCTATTATTACTACAATTATTATTACATTTTTAATTTTTAATTTTTTAAGTTGAATAGATTTAACATGTAGCATTCTGTAAGTTTAGGATGTAGAGAGTGTTAAACTGGTTTAACTTTAAGGAGAATCCAAAGATAACAACTACATGATTTAGACACAATGGTTGCAATGACAGGATACATAAAACCAGAATGAATGAGTACTAGATAATGGAACTGCTAAAAAACAACTTTTTCTCTCTATCTCCGGGTTTAAGTCTGAGTTCTTTCCCTTAATGACTGTAAGATCTTAAGCAAATCCCCTTAAACTTTCTGATTTACTATTTTATCACCATGAAGTAAATGATAATGCCAACTACTCCATGTCCATTTATTCCATTCAGTAATATAGCTTCTTTTGTATACAGTAAGTCCCCTACACATGAACCTCCAAGTTGCGAACTTTCAAAGATGCGAACGTGTCCCTGTATGCCAGCTGTTGTACTGTATTACTGTATTTTTCAAGGTATTGTACTGTAAGATTAAAACTGTTTTCTTTTTTGTGTGTTTGTTTTTTATGTATTATTTGTGTGAAAAGTATTATAAACCTATTACAGTTTAGTACCATATAGCCAACTGTGTTAGTTGGGTATCTAGGCTAACTTTGTTGGACTTAAAAACAAATTGGACTTAATGAACGTGCTCTCAGAACAGAACTCGTTCGTATGTAGGGGACTTACTGTATTCTTTTAGTTATTTTTTTGTAATTTATATTCTAGTAGGAGAATATATACACATAACTAAGTAGGTAAATAAGATAGTTCAAGAGTGTGATAATTTCTATGAAGGAGATAAACAGGATCATATGATAGAGAAGGGACAAGATTAGGATGGCCTGAGAAAAATGTCTGAGGAGGTGGCATTTAGCTATAACTCAAAAGATGAGAAGAAATCCACCATGTAAAGATTTGAGGGAGAAGAATACTAGGATGGAAGAATAGGTGCAAAGGCCCTCAAGTAATAAAGGGCTTGGCTCCTGAAGAAAGTCCACATTGGCCACTAACATGGAGATCCAACATGAACCATGAACTAAACTTCCTGGTTAGGAGATCACAGAGAAAATTAAAAGGGTCTTGTTTATACAACTAAAATCAGATATATATATCTACCTCCAGGTGTAAAGATGTTCAAAAGCATTCCAATACAGAAATGCAAGTTATACATTTTATCAAAGGATATCAAAAGGTGTTATAAACACATGGTTGAACATACACATAGTGAAATGCCTAAGCAATGTATAACAGAGGCTGTGGTGATCATCTCTAGACCCTGACTGCCAATAAACCCTTAACTACTTAACATTGCAATTGTAGACTTATGCCTTCTAGTTAATCTTGTATGGGACAAAACTTCCATATATCAAGTTAATGTGGCATGGCATCTAGAGAAGGTTGTCATGGGGACAGAACTTTGGGCTTCTCCATGGAGCCTTGTCTGCTCCATCTCCAATCACTGTACTCACAATACAAGACATGCCACATGATTCCATTAACCCCATATGACCACTTGAGAATTATAATGATTCAATACGTTCTATAGTGAGTTCTCATACTGCCTCCCTTTGCTTATTTCACTACTTAAAGGAAGTCCAAGGATGCTATTAGCAGAAATTCTACAACAAAAGTTCATTGGAAAAGATGAAACTAAATTAAAACCTCCTCAATCTGTGGCTTCCAATAAATAATTCCTCATTATCATTACTAACTTAAAAGTGATGAACTAATTTTGCTATGTGTATAAGCAAAGTGATTTAAAATACTACAAGCAGCTCATGCAGTTCAATATCAAAAAAACAAACAACCCAATCCAAAAATGGGCAGAAGACCTAAACAGATATTTCTCCAAAGAAGATACACAGATAGCCAACAAACACATGAAAGGATGCTCAACATCACTAATCATTAGAGAAATAAAAATCAAAACTACAGTGAGGAATCACGTCACACTGGTCAGAATGGCCATCATCAAAAAATCTACAAACAATAAATGCTGGAGAGGGTGTGGAGAAAAGGGAACCCTCCTGCACTGTTGGTGGGAATATAAATTGATACAGCCACTATGGAGAACAGTATGGAGGTTCCTTAGAAAACTAAAAATAGAACTACCATATGACCCAGCAATCCCACTACTGGGCATATACCCTGAGAAAACCATAATTCAAAGAGTCATGTACCACAATGCTCATTGCAGCTCTATTTACAATAGCCAGGACATGGAAGCAACCTAAGCATCCATCGACAGATGAATGGAAAGAAGATGTGGCACATATATACAACGGAATATTACTCAGCCATAAAAAGAAACGAAATTGAGTTATTTGTAGTGAGGTGGATGGACCTAGAGTCTGTCATACAGAGTGAAGTAAGTCAGAAAGAGAAAAACAAATACCGTATGCTAACATATATATGGAATCTTAAAAAAAAATGGTTATGAAGAACCTACGGGCAGGACAGGAATAAAGACGCAGATGTAGAGAATGGACTTGAGGACATGGGGAGGGAGAAGAGTAAGCCGGGACGAAGTGAGAGGGTGTCATGGACTTATATATACTACCAAATGTACAATAGATAGCTAGTGGGGAGCAGCCGCGTAACACAGGGAGATCAGATTGGTGCTTTGTGACCACCTAGAGGGGTGGGATAGGGAGGGTGGGAGGGAGATGCAAGAGGGAGGAGATATGGGGGTATATGTAAATGTATAGCTGATTCACTATGTTATAAAGCAGAAACTAACATACCATTGTAAAGCAATTATACTCCAATAAAGATGTTAAAAAAAATCTACAAACAATAAATGCTGGAGAGGGTGTGGAGAAAAAGGAACCCTCTTGCACTGTTGGTGGGAACGTAAATTGATACAGCCACTATGGAGAACAATATGGAGGTTCCTTAAAAAAACTAAAAATAGAACTATCATGTGACCCAGCAATCCCACTACTGGGCATATACCCTGAGAAAACCATAATTCAAAAAGAGTCATGTACCACAATGTTCACTGCAGCTCTATTTACAATAGCCAGGACATGGAAGCAACCTAAGTGTCCATCAACAGATGAATGGATAAAGAAAATGTGGCACATATAAACAACAGAATATTACTCAGCCATAAAAAGAAACAAAATTGAGTTATTTGTAGTGAAGTGGATGGACCTAGAATCTGTCATACAGAGTGAAGTCAGAAAAAGAAAAATACTGCATGCTATCACATATATATGCAATCTAAAAAAAAAAAGTTTATGAAGAACCTAGGGACAGGACAGGAATAAAGAAACAGATGTAGAGAATGGACTTGAGGACATGGGGAGGGAGAAGGGTAAGCTGGGACGAAGTGAGAGAGTGGCATGGACTTATATATACTACCAAATGTAAAACAGATAGCTAGTTGGAAGCAGCTGCATAACATAGGGAGATCAGCTTGGTGCTTTGTGACCACCTAGAGGGGTGGGATAGGGAGGGTGGGAGGGAGGGAGACACAAGAGGGAGGAGATATGGGAACATATGTATAACTGATTCACTTTGTTATAAAGCAGAAACTAACACACCATTGTAAAGTAATTATACTCCAATAAAGATGTTAAAAAGAAAAAGTGATTTAAAATAAAATTTTACGTCAGTCTATCAGAGATGGACTAAACATGAGGTCTATAGTGGTTTAACAATCTTTGAAATACTGTCATCCTAATTTTCCCCACAATATAAAAGTACTAGCTCCCCAAATAAAATACAATTTTGAATTCCACAAACTAAAGAGCAGCAAGAGCCTACAGCTTGCACAAAGCCCACAGAAACGGGCCAAGGGCAGCAAGGAGAATAGAAGGGCAAACATAAAAGAACACCAGGAAACAAAATGATCTGAAAATGTCAAAGCCACTATAAAACAATGACACTATTAAAAAACAAGTGTTGGGGCTTCCCTGGCGGCGCAGTGGTTGAGAGTCTGCCTGCCGATGCAGGGGACGCGGGTTCATGCCCCGGTCCGGGAAGATCCCACATGCCACGGAGTGGCTGGGCCCATGAGCCATGGCCGCTGAGCCTGCGCGTCCAGAGCCTTTACTCCACAACGGGAGAGGCCACAACAGAGAGAGGCCCGCGTACTGCAAAAAAAAACAAAAACAAAAACAAAAAACAAGTGTTTTAAACTTCCCTTTCTCCTCAGTGTCTTCAATGAATGCTCCTTCTATCTCTTCATCATATCTTAAACTTGGCTCTCCGCTATGATAGACTCTCTTCCTTTCAAGGCCCTGCAGAAGAGACCTCACTATTCTCTAACACTTCATATACCTCAATGAGAGCAAAGGCTTTTGCAACACACCACTCCTAGCACCTAATACCAATGAGTGAGTGAAAACACCTCTGACTGGGGAAGTATAGAGTGGGCTGTTTGCTCCACTTATAGTTCATCCTACTGTTAACAAGCTCTCCTCCTCTAAGATTGAAGCCATCTGCTTCCATCTATCAACTTTCTAGTCATTCTCACACATTCCCTGAAAACCTTGACCCTTAAACATCAGTTTCACTTGCCATTCCATAAGTTAGGTGATTTCAAAATCTGGGAGGCCTGACTGAGCCAACACCTTTGTCCCATAATTCATTATCTCGATCAAATTCAAAGAACTTCACCTATATCCAATTTAAGCAACGAATTCCAGTAGCCACAGCCTGGATCAGTGGTGTGCATATCAAAATCCACTAGAGGGCTTCTTAAAACCCAGATGCCCCACCCCCAGAGTTTCTGGTTCACAAGATCTGGGATAGGGTCCCAAAACTTGCATTTGTAACAAGTTCGTAGGTGATGCTGCTGATCCTGACAACAACTTTAACAATGACAGGCCTATGTCTTTTCATTACCCAGAAATGGTTTACATCCAAAGCATCCTAACTCTGATAGCGCTTCTCCAGCTCAATCTTTGACCCTTTTAGACTTCACTCCCAATATACCTGCTATTTGATCACAGCCCTGCTCAAAATCTATCTACTTGTTTTTGGTCAATAATTCCTTTCATCCTGCATATCTGCTATTTTCAATGCTGACCAATTTCCTTAAGGCCCCAATCCACCCTCTGCCATCCTTACTCTCCACAGATCACCTCAACTCTTAACTAACAGAGAAAACAGAGGTCAGGAGGCAGGAACTACTTTATTTCCTCTGACACACCTTCACACTTCTCCACTTCAGTAACCAACGTCACCTCCATTCTAGCCTCAGAAAGATATTCCTTCTCCAGTCCAAGATGTTTCTAATTATTTTCTCAATCCCACACTCTACCATTGCCTCCAAATCTCAGCTTCATCTAATAGCACTTATCATGCCTAGAATTTCAAACTCTCCCTCACTATTGGCAGAGCATATGTTTTCTTTAAAAAAATAAATTTATTTATTTATTTTTGGCTGCATTGGGTCTTCGTTGCTGCGCATGGGCTTTCTCTAGCTGTGGTGAGCGGGGGCTACTCTTCATTGCGGTGCACGGGTTTCTCATTGTGGTGGCTTCTCTTGTTGCAGAGCACAGGCTCTAGGCGCGTGGGCTTCAGTAGTTGTGGCATGCGGGCTCAGTGGCTGTGGCACACAGGCTTAGTTGCTCTGCGGCATGTGGGATCTTCCTGGACCAAGGATCGAACCTGTGTCCCCTGCACTGGCAGGTGGATTCTTAACCACTGTGCCACCAGGGAAGTCCCTGTATTTTTAATTTGAATAGATGCTGACAGGCTGCTTTCCAAAAAGACTGTTACATCATGGCAGAACACTGGAAGTTTATTTTCAGAACAGGTTAAACCAAAGAGATTCTGGATCAGAAGTCTTAGCCCAGTTGAGAACAAAAGCACTATACTGAGAAAGCACTATACTGAGAAGAAACACTGAAACTCCAACCTCCTCTCCCTTGTTCAGCTCTGAACATTAGCAGACAGGCTTCCATTCCTCAAACAGGATACTTGGAAGATTCCTTCCTGGAAAACTGAACAATCCAAGAAACAGCTACAGATACTGAAAGCTGGAAATCCTCCAATGAAATGCTGGGTCCCTACCCAATCACCTTAAGGTGAGGATTACCTAAGGTAACCAACCACTCCGTTTTGCCTATCTGTTGTCATGGTTTTAGTACCGAAAGTCATGTGTCCTGGAACACCCCTCAGACTAGGATGGCTGGTCACCCTAAGCATAGGTGGACAAGCCCCACCCCTGAATACAAGCTTCCAATAAATTTTTTACATCTTCCTCTTCAAAATGAAAGGGTAGTCAAGGATTATCAAACATTTGAGGAAAAACAAACACTAATAGAAACAGAAAAAGGAATGCAGCAAAAACTCTAACAATGCAGGAAGCCAAAAAAAAAGATAATGCACCCACAAAACACACGAAACAGAAGACTATAAAAAAGAAAGAACACAGAGCTCTGAGAACTGAAGTGAAGTTTCTGGCTTAAAAAGGTCCACCAAAATTCAATGTATGAAAAACAGCCATACCAAGGTGCCTGACTATAAAATTTCAGAATCTTAGAACAAAGAAAAGATCTAAAATATTTTTTTGCTGGGGGAGGGGGGGAGCTTCACATACAAAAGATAAAAAATCAGAATAATATCAAGACTTCTCAAAAACAGTCTGAACCCTGGAAAACAATGAACATGCCCTCTAAATTCTAAGGAAACCACGATCTCCAACCTAGAACTCTAAGACATTTTCTGACATGCTAGAACTGTGAAAGATCACTTCCCATGCACCTCTTCTCAGGAAGATCCTAGAAGGTATGCTCCACCAAAAACAAGGGAATAAACCCAGAAAAAAAAAAAATACGGGATCCAGGAAACAAGGAATCCAACCAGGAGAAAAGCAAAAGGAGTCCCCAGGATGGCCTGTGTAAGAAGCCTAGAGAGCAACCAGTCTGGACTGGAGCCGAAGAACACAGAGTTCTGGGAGGGACAGCCCCCCAAAAACAAAACAAAACAAAACAGAAACCCTATTACTCAAAAAATGAGAAGTTTTTTTCACTTCTGGAGAATAATTTTAGGATAAATTACCAATTGAAACATAGAAAACTAAGCAAATAAAAGGGACAACCATTAATCCAGGGAAAACAAACAAAAATGTACAAGAAAAGAAACCATAATACCCCATAGGCCTAGCTGTGTACATGAGATGATATAATATGATACATATTAACAGTTTCATTTTCAACCTTTAGGCTGATATATATATATATATATATATATATATATATATATATACACACACACACACACACACATACTTTTCAAGCTCATATTTTTAAAAACTGCTTCGAATACCTACAATCAAGCATCTTCCCCTAACATTCTATTGATACTGATCCAGCATAAATCACAAATGACCCAGTTGACAAATCCCAGAATAAATAAATGTTCTACCATAATCTTATAATCATCTTGAAATGAGACAGTAAAAATTATTTTAAAAACTATCAAAAAATATTATTTGATAAAGTTCTAATTATTCTAAATATTGTTAAGAAATTTTAAAAAGCAGATTATAAAACTACTTATGGTATACATTGTGATTTAAAAAATGTATATAATATATATACTATTAATGCATAGATAACAAAGAAAACGTCCAGCCACTAAAGTATCAAGGGTGGTTGTTATCAATGGTTTGAGTGTATTTCCTTCTATAAGGATTTTTATATTTATCAAATTCTCTTAAAATCAGAAATAGTTACAAGTATCTGTGTACAGTCTTCTCATCCAGATTTTTAAACTTACCAGGAATAATGAAAATAAGCAGCTTAGGCCTGTTGGCAATTTGATCGCTAGTGAGGTCAGTCCAGGGCCCACACTTTAGAACCTGGGTTTCAATTCCACAACATAGAATGAATTCCTCGTGCACAGGAATTTCTTCCTTGATTTCTGAGTCCATTTCTAAATAAGGCGAGACGAACAATATGAAGAGTCACTAAAATATAAAACTTTGAGCCAAAGACAATATTCGAGAATAAAAAAGACAAAATTCAATATACCTAGAAGGAAATGTCACAAAGAGATATGAGAGATATATGACTATTCAGCTATTCTAGATTACAGGATTGAAAAAAAAATTAAACCACAAGAGAAGAGAGAAAGAGGGGCATGTCTTTGGTGAAATTAAAGACTATAGAGGAGTGTGAATCAAAACAAAAATCCCACCACTCTCCTCTCCAGTCTAAATTGACAATATCCATGGCTAACTTCCACTTTCCCTCTGCTGGAATTCTTATATAGCTATATGCTCTACCAGTGAGAGAAGTCCCCCTACCTTCACCTGGTGAAAAAATACAGAGGCTATGGCTGCCCTTGTACTCTCTCAGATAGAACTGTAAAGAGGGACAGTGAACTCCTTGATGAGCTCTGAGTTTTCTCCTCTATTAATCCTCTCATCCCAAATTCTGTAAGTATATTTTTATACATTATTAAAGCATTATACCATTAAATTATGAAATGGATAGGTGGAAGAAAACAGAATATGAGATAACATCATGAACAATTTTCTGAATAATCAATATATGTGCAAAAATGCAGTCCCAAATTATTTATATTACCCCTCCTCCTCTGCCTTCCCTGTGTCTATCAATACGACCATGTCCCAAACTTTCACTGTTCTTTCTATCCTCCTCTTCAGCTATCTTCCTTTCATTCAGAGCCCTCTAGAGTCTAGATTATAAGTACCCCTAAAGCTTTTTCTCCTCTTTCCACTTTATGCCAAGCTTGTCCTCTGGTCTATCTTGTCCCTGCATTTCCTCAGGGTCTTCATGCTTTTCTGCTCCTATACCTTTGCTAATGGTTTTCCTCTGCCACCGCTTCTGGAATGCTTTCCCCCTTGTGCAACTTATCAATTTATTGCCTCCAAATTCATCCTTCATTGCCTTCTCTGGAAAAATGGATCTGGGTCTTTTAAATATTTTTCCTCTGCCAACTGATATGATGTTAACCTTGAAGAGTGTGCTGAAAGAGAGACCCTGCAGGAAGAAGGATTTCTCCCCTGGTTTCAATGTACCCTCTCAGAAGATTTCTGGAGCACTTGTCCCCTCACCCCCGTGCTCAGGCTGTGAGGTCTCTCTAGAGCAGTGACTTCCAACCAGAGACAATTTTGCTCCCAGAAGACATATGGCAATAAATAAAAATAGTTTTCAATGTCACAACTTGGTATCAGGGGAGGTATTACTACCAGCATCTAGTGAGTAGAGGCCAGGGATGCGGCTAAGCATCCTACACTGCACAGGACAGCGCCCACAACAAAGAATCACTAGCCCAAAAGGTCAACAGTGCCAAGGCTGGAAAAATATCTGGAATGAAAACTTTTCACTTAAAAAGTGGGGACTCCTTTCAAAATTATATTAAAAATATACTGACTGACTAAATAAATAAAAGTATCATCTCACCTTTTCTTGTGGATTGATTTTTAGTTCACTTATAAATGTCACTGTAGCCCAATCTTTGAAACTATCACAAAATACAGTATATTTATAAAGGTCTTATGACATTTGTAAAGTGTTAGAAACAATATTAGATTTAACTGTTATACACAGTATTAAATTAGAGCACTGACAGAGAGAACACTGGCTAAATTTAAGATCTGCACCACAAGAGAATCCGAAGTTATTAACTGTATTCAACTCATAAATACTTAACTTCAAAGTAAATGACATCTTAGGAGTTTGATTAGCCACAAAGTTAATGAGAATGCAAGTAGATATGAAACTTAAACAGTCTATGAAAATTAGAAAACAAAAAAGCAACAACTCTAAAACACTTCAAGTAAAATACAGCTGAGAAACACTGTGTTAATGTATGTATTTGTAAAGCATCTTTCTATTTTACTTCACTCTTATGTTTCTGAATCTCACACAGCCAAATAAAAAAAGTAAAGAAAAGCTTTACTTTCTTCCTTACCTAAGAACCCAAGGTAATTCAATGCTGCCAACAGTAGGCAGGTTAAGACAGGACAATGTGTTCTAATATATATTATTAAAGGCTGATGGCCCCGCCTTCAGCTGCCACCTACAAGCAATTTTAATGATCAGTTTTGATAAGCAGCAAGACTTAGCCTGGATAAAAACCATGTGTACAGTGTAGATATAATCTGTACAACTTAGGCAATCCTTACTCAGCTAAGCATAGGTGTTCATCTGCTTATATTAATGGGTTTCTAACTTCTTTTAGAAAAGAATTTTTTTCCAATTAAATCTTATACAAACCTATACACAAAACTGAAAAGCAGCATTTGACCACTATAAATGAGTCCCTCACTCAGCTTTAGCATCCAAGTAATGTCTGCATTTTATTTTGGCTACTCAGAATTCTACTTTATCCATCATGTAAGAACTGCACATGATAAAAAAATTTTTTAAAGAACTCGTTGCAATGTCCAGGTAGTCTTCAATGAAACTACATTACATTTGAAAAAGAGATAGTAAGATACTTTTCTTTCAAAGTTAAAGCACAAACAAAATCTATAAATAACTTGTATTATTTATCATGTATATAAGGCAGATAAGAAGCTGCTGAAACTTCTTCAAATGACAAAAATTTTATATATATTATTATCAAGTATAAATTGTGACCCGTGTTATTGTCCCACAGTTACACAAAGCAGAGCGTACACTCTGCATGTACTGCACTTTGACTGGCAATTAATTAGTGGTATTCCTGGGCATAGTACTAAACCTACTTGTAAAGTATTTAGTGACTAGACAAGTGAGCATTAAATTTTTAAAGGCCCAGGGAAGAGATACAAAATTTGTAATTTTTATCAAAACACAATATAAGAAGTACAAATACATACAAAATTGGCAGCGGAAGCTTTATTCCAAGTTTTTTTTTTTTTAATTAGGCTGGTAGCAAACTTTGACATGCTGGTGATCTCTGTAGTATATTAAATGTTTGGTATATAATAGAAGTGAGTCTAGGAGTTGTTTTAAATTAGAGAGGCTTTTTTAGTTTAAAATGTACATTAGGGCTTCCCTGGTGGCGCAGTGGTTGAGAGTGCGCCTGCCAATGCAGGCGACACGGGTTCGTGCCCCGGTCTGGGAAGATCCCACATGCCGCGGAGCGGCTGGGCCCGTGAGCCATGGCCACTGAGCCTGCGCGTCCGGAGCCTGTGCTCCGCAACGGGAGAGGCCACAACAGTGAGAGGACCGCGTACCGCAAAAAAAAAAAAGAAAAAAAAAAAACATTAAAATTAAGTTTGATCCTGAAGTGGGTAGGAAGGTGGGTGATATAGGTGAAGGGGATTAAGAGGTACAAACCTCCGGTTATATAATAAATAAGTCACAGGGATGTAATATGCAGCATAAGAAATATGGTCAATAATATTGTAACAACATTGTATGGGGACATAAGTAAAAAGAGAAATAGACAAATCCACAAGCATAGTGAAAGATTCTAACACACCTCTTAGAATGATAGAATGAGCACAGAAAAAAATCAACAAAAATATATAAATTTTGATTGACATAATTAATATTTATGTTAACATAATCAACATAACTGACATATATAGAACTCTACACCAAATAAGTGCAAAATGCATATCCTTTTCAAGTGTACATGGAACATTTACCAAAACTGACCACATACTTGGCCATACAGCAAGACTCAACAAATTTCAAAGAACTGAAATAATATAGAGGATGTTCTCTAACCACAGTGGAATTAAGCCAAAAATAAATAACAAAAATAATAAGAAAATCTGCCAATTTTTGGAAATTAAGCAATATACTTCTAAATAACTGATGAGGGAAAGAAGAAATCACAATGCAATTTAGAATAGAATAATGAAACAAATAATGAAATATGATATATCAAAATGTATAGGACACAGACAAAGGCATGAATGCAAGAAAATTTAAAGTCTTAAAATACTTTCTAAAATATTTTCTAAACTAGTAGGAAAAAAAGGCTGGAAATCAAGGATCTAACTATCTATCTTAGGGAGTTAGAAAAACTAAATGAATCCAAATAAATAAAATAGAAAAAGTAAAATAACAAAAAATAGAAATTAATGGGATAGGAAAAGAAAGTTTACATTTGAAAAGATTAACAAAGCCAAAAGTTTGCTCTTTGAAAAGACCTATAAATAAATAAACAAATCCCTGAGAAGACACATCAAGGAAAAGGGCACAAATAACCAATATAAGAAGTGAAGAGAAGATATCACTCCAGATTTTATGGACATTAAAAAGATAATAAAAGAATATTATGAGGAACTTTATGCCAATAAATTTGATGTGGGCAAATTCTGAAACAAACACAAAAAGGCTAGAAACATCTTTATAGTCCTATATCCAGCAGACATTGAATTCATAACTCCTAGTCCAGATGAGAGTCAACATTTAAGGAAGAAATAATACCAATCTTACAGAGTTGGCCAGAGAACAGAAAAAGAGTGCCCATTTATCAACTCATTTTATGAGGCCAGTAAACCCTTGGTATAATACCTGACAAGGGCATTATAAGAAAGGAAACATATGGGACAACCTCTCTCAGAAACATAGATGCAAAAACTCTATTCAAAATATTAGGAGACCAAATTCAGTGATACATAAAGGGTACACACGACAACCAAATTGTGTATAGATCAGAAATGCAAGGTTGTTTAAACATTCAAAATGTAATCAATGTAACACATTAGTAGAATAAAGGAGAAAGGTATATAATCATCTCAACCAACAGAAAATACACTTGATAAAATAAAATACAGTCACGAAAAACTCTTAAAAAAGAAGAAATAGAGGGATTATCTTTTACAGAATCTAAGAATCTATAAAAAACCTACAGCAAAAACAACAACAACAAAACCTACAGTAGATATTTTACTAAGGGTGAAATACTAAAGGTACCTCTGAGTTTGACATCAAGACAAGGAAGTCTGCTGTCAACACTTCTATTCTACAGTGTACTTGAGGTCTCTACCAATGTAATAAGACACAGAAGAGAAATAAATATATATAGATTGGATAGGAAGAAAGATAGCTGTCATTAGTCACAAACACCAAGATTATATACATTATATGGGTGTTCTAGTTATGCCTGCTGCATTATTCCAAAACTTGGTGGCTTAAAACAACCATTTTATTATACTCATGGATTCTGTGGGTCAGGAATTAAGAAAGGGCATAGCAAGAATAGCCTATCTCTAATCTGTAATATCTGGGGCCTTAGCTGAGGAGACTTTTTACTGTGGGCGGCGGGGGGGATTGCACCATTATGTTTATTAGAAGTTGGATTTCAATGTGTGCTCTAGACAGATTACAGAATAAATACCCACAACTTGAGAAAAGGAAGTCCACAATTCATACAAAGTGCTCACTACAGAAAGCTGCTGTGTCAAAATCCAGGCAAGGACCACACTCAGGGCAGCCCCTCCTCTCCCACTGCTCTCAACGAGGGCTGTACTATGGTTTTTAATTTTATTATTTCTTTTATTTATCTTTATTATTATTTGCTTCTCCTGTGGTCACTGGTGGGTGTGATATGTTCACTGGGGGCAAGAGTCTTCTGGAAGTGAGAGTCCTCTGGAAGTGAGAGTCCTCTGGAAGTATCTTTATTCACAAGTCTGATGACTGATGCTGCTTTCAGATAGGTTGCTGGCCAGGAATATCTATACATGTCCACTCTGTATGGTCTCTCCACATGGACTATTTTGGGCTTGTTCAGAGCATGAGAACTGGGTTCCAAGAGCAATTGTCTCAAGAGGAACAGACTGAAACTGCATCACCTTTTAAGACCTAGTCTCAGAAGTCACACAGCATTACTTGCATGTTAGCCACAAGCTCACCTATATGCAAGGGGAGCAAAATGGACCTCTCTAAATAAGGGAAGTATCATATCATATGAATAGTATGTGGTATGGGAGTTATTGTTGTGGCCAACTTTGGAAAACACAATCTGTCAAAATAGGTTAAACAAAGATTTTAGTTCTGCAGACGCTTTCAAATTATATTACTAAGAAGATTGTGAAAGACAGAGAAAACACAAGATTTCACTAGAGTTTGGAAGCTATCAAAATAACCTAAGCAAGAAATAAGGGCAAGAGTGGGAAAGGAGTGAATGAGAGACTGAAGTCTTGGTAATAATTCTGTAAGGGAATCCAGGGAAGGGAAAGTGACAAAGATGACTTGGATTCTGATGCTAAAGATGAGGGGAATGGAAACACTACAATCCTATCATCAGTAAGCGGTACCATTACTTTTAATTCTTGTAGTCTTTGGGTATAAAATATCTCACTCTTTAATTTGTATTGCTCTGACTTCTAGTATACTTGAATATCGTTTCATGTTTGCTGGCCTTCTGGACTTCCTTTTCTGTGAATTGTCTATTCATATCCTTTGCCTGACTTCCAAGTGGGTTATCATTTTCTTATTGGTTTGTGAGACAACTTTGTATATTGCTGATACTAACCCTTTTCTGGACTCCTATATTTAACATATAGCTTCCTAGATGTTTATTGTAATTTTTATTATTCTAGTTTTTACATTTTAACTTTTAAGCCATCTATATAAGAATTCAATTTTCTTTTTCTTACAATAGAGAGCTACTTGTGCTAATCCTATTTAATTTTTAAAAACCATCTTTTCCCCACCTTTTCATATATTAAATTTTCATACTTACTGGGAAATACGTTCTTAATCACAGTGCTATAATGTCAATGAATCTGGCAATTGGGTCCATGATTAATTTTTAATTATTTGGTAAGGGTAGAAATCGAACCAATAAAACCAAGAATCAACATTACCTAAATCTCAAGTATGGCCAGTGCAAGTTACCTGTTGTACTTAAAATCGTCAGTGTTATTCAAGGGAAAAAGGGGGAAAGGAGGGAGCTTTCTGAATCTGGAACTATATCACAAAACTCCTTTAAAAGTTTTAGTAAGCAAATGTAAATTTTTCATTTCATTTTTGCTTCTTGGTTTCTTTTTTCTAGAATTCCAAAATTCCCACTCCACCTGCTAGTGGGATACTACAATTTGCCATTTACCAGGGCCTAAATTTCCTTCTTCATTTCCTTCCCCATTTCCCTTTTATTAGGTTTCTGATAAGAAATTAACTGAAACAAGGAGAGAAAAATTACATGTGTTCACTTTTCTTCTGCTAATTAAAGCAATAATTCTGCTGAGAAGATTAAAATCTTGAGTAAGATGATTAGTTTATATGCACAAATAATCCACAGCTATCATTAATTTTGCTCAGAAATTACAGGGATATTCAAAGTAATTATCCTTAAACAATAAAATACTTTATAAAAGTAAGAACCAAATGTAATTATAGAATTGAAAAATATAATACATTTCTAAAAACTTGGTGGATGGGTTCACTAGTAGAGTTAAATTGACAGAACAGGATCAGTGAACTTGTAGACACATCAATAGAATTTACTAAATCTAAACAAGACAAAAACAGACTTTAAAAAAAATGAGCAGGATCTCAGGGACTGGTAGGAAAATAACAAATGGCCCAACGTTTGTATAACCAGATTCCCAGGGAAATAGAAGAAAGAGTATGGGGCTGAAAATGTTATAAAAAAAACCTCTTTAATTTGGCAAAACACATAAAACCTACAGATTCAAGAAGCTGAGTTAACCCCAAATAGGATAAAACCAAAGAAATACAATACAAAGCATATCATAGTCAAACTTCAGAAAACTAAAAACAAAGAAAAAAATCTAAAAAGCAGCCAGAGAGAAATGACATATTACCTACAGGCGAACAATAATTTGACTGTCAGCAGATTTCTCATCAGAAACCAAGGAGGCTAGGAAGAAGTGGCGAACGTTTTTCAAGTGCGGAAGGAAAGTAACTCTCAACCCCAAATTCTTTACCAGAAAAAACTATCCTTACTGTCCATCAAGAATGAAGGAGAAATAAAGATATTCTCAAATGAAGAAAAACTAAAGGAATTTGTCACTAACGTATCTACCTCTCAAGTAAGATCTCTTAAAGGAAGTTCTCCAAACAGAAAGGAATAAGTGAATAAGGTTTAACTTCAGATAAAAAAGAACAATGGAATAGGTAAAAGCAGTGGTAAATATAATGGATTATGTTTCTCGTCATTAGCTTCTTCAATAATATTTCATGGTTGAAGCAAAAGTTTAATGTGGTATTCAGTGTATGTAGAGGAAATCTGATAATTATATTTAAAAAATGAAAAGGGTAAAAAGATGTAAATGTAAGTGAGTTTTCTACACTTCACTTAAGGCAGTAAAATGTCAATACAAAAGTAGGCTGTGTGATGTTATGTATATATACTGTCATACCTAGGGCAACCATGAAAAAAAGAAGTATACTAAGAGCTATACACAAGAATGTAAATAAGTCAAATAAAATTCTAAAAAGCATTTAAGTAACCTACAAGGAGGCAAGAAAAGAGAAACAGAAAAATGATAACAGAGGAAACCAACAACAACAATAAATAATAAAATGCCTGAATTAAGCCTTAACATATCAATGATTATTTTAAATACAAATTGTCTAATTATACTGGTTAAAAGGCAGAGACTGGTAGAATGGATTTAAAAAGAAACATGACCTAACTATATGTTGCCTAAAAGAAACTCACTTCAAACATAATGACATTGGTAGGTTGCAAATAAAAGAATGGGAAAAGATATATCACGCTAATATTATTATTTTACAAAAGCAACAATGGCTATGCAACTATCAGATAAAGTAGACTTTAAAGCAAAGAAAATTACTGAACAAGGACATTTCATAATGATAAGATTAATCCACCAAGAAGACATCCTAAATATATATGCACTGAACAACAGACATTCAAAATACAAAAATCAAATACCAAGAGAGCTAAATGGAGAAACAGAAAATTCCACAATTATAGTTGGAAAGTTTTAGCAATGGAAACATCTACTAGACAGACAATCAATAATATATGGAAGAGCCTAACAATACCATCAACCAACAGGATATAATTGACATGCAATTGACATCCAACAACAGCAGAATACACATTCAAGTGCCCATGGAACATTCACCAAGATACACCTCATCATGAGCCATAAAACAAACATAAATTTAAAAGAATTAAAATCATACAGCTTATGTTTCTGACCATTATGGAATAAAACTAGAAATCAGTAACAGAAAAGACAACAAGTAACTCTCCAAATACTTGGAAACCAAAGAGCACACTTCTAAATAATCCATGGGTCAAACAGGAAGTTGCAAAGGAAATTTTAAGAATACATAGAACTCAATGAAAATGAAAAGACAATACACCAAAATTTGTGAGATGCAACAAAAGCAATGCTGAGAGGGAAATTTATAGCACTATATGCTAGCATTAGAAACAATAAAAGGTCTCAAATTAATAATCAAGAAACTAGAAAAAAGAATAGCAGATTAAACCTAAAGCAAGCAGAAGAAAATGATGGAGCAAAAATCAATAAAATTGAAAACAGAAAAATTAAAGTGCTAGTTCTTTGAGAAAGATCAATAAAATCAATAAACCACCACTGAAAAAGAGAGAAGATGCAAATCACTAACATCAGGAATGAAACAGGGGTTATCACTAAAGACCCTACAGAATACTATTGCCCTGATACCAAAACTGGACAAAGACAGTACAAAAAAAGAAAACTACACGGGAATTTCCTGGCAGTCCAGTGGTTAGGACTTGGCACTTTCACTGCCTGTGCCTGGTTCAATCCCTGGTCCCTGAACTAAGATCTCACAAGCCATGCGGTGTGGCCAAAAAACAAACAAAGAAACAAACCAAATAAACCCCCAAAACACAACTACACACCAATACCTCTCATATCTATACCTTAACAAAATATTAACAAATAGAATCTAGCAATGTATAAGAAGAATTATGTGGGATCTATTCCATGTATACTCAACATTCAAAAATCAATCAGTGTAGTCCACCATATCAAGATGCTAAAGAAAAAACATATGATCACATGAATTAACTAAATGCACACCCTATGACACAATAATTGTACTATTGGGCATTTTTCCTAGAGAAATGAAAACATATTCACAGAAAAACCTTCAAGCAAAGATTCACAGCAGTTCTATTTGTAACAGCCCATAATGGATACTACGCAAATGTCCTTCAACAAGCGAATGGTAAAACCAACTGTGGTACAACCATACCATAGAATACTACTCAGCGATAAAAAGGAACAAACTATTGACACACTCAACAACTTGGATGCATCTTAAAGGAATTATGCAACCTGTCTCGTGTAGAAAAATAAAAAAAAACCAAGGGTGACAGTTTACAGTAAGGCCTATGTGTGGATGAAAAGCAGCATGAGCACTAGGTGTCTGCTGCAAAAAACTTCAAGAGAGCTGTGAAAGTCAGTGTACGGGTCATTCTTTAAGAGTTGATGTTTACTAAGTGCTTATTACACATAAAGCACTGTTCCAAGTGTTGTATGAATTATCTCAGTTAATAAAATAATCTTATCAAGTGGCTACTAATGTACCCCATTTTATACATGAGAAAAAATGAGACAAACTATTTCTGAAAAATACCATGATGCATGGCACTCAGTAGAGGCAACAAGGCCCGCAATTGTTTCCCCAAAATGCTGCACTCCAAATTCAAGGGAGCAAGCGCCGTTTTGACCTTGGCGCCACGGAGAAATATTACAGCAGCTAGAGTGAACCTCAAATAACTGGCTAGGGGAGTGTCAAGTTCAGAAATTGGTGCAAGAGTCAGTTCTCAAGGATACCTGGTGTAACAAATTTGGGAGAGGCGTGGGGGAGGAAGTTGATCCTGACGAGAAACTCGATTCCAAATCAAAAGAGCCCGTTAATGGACAAGGTTGGAAACAGACCCAGGGAGGGAAGAGAGTGACTTGCCCAGGGCTACAGGCTTGGTTGGTACAAGAACTCAGACCTTTGGAGTCCCCGGCCCAGACTCTAGTCACTTTTAGTCATTTCTGCCCTGCCAGTCGCCCAACGTCCTGGACCTTACCCCCCCAGAGGAGCCGCCATAAGACTCTCCACAGGCGGGCTACAGTTAGCAGAACAAATGGTACGTTCCCGCTGGGCAAGCAGCCAAAGGGGCTCCCGGCCAAAGTGGCCCCGAACCCCCGAGCGGTCGCAGCCGTTAGGCTAAGGACAGCACGGGCTCTGCGAGGAGCCACAGAGATGAAGGGTTCCAGCTCCCGCGTGCCTGCCCAGCCGTCCTTTCTCCTACAAAGTCACCCCGAGCGTGGGAGGCAGGTCCTCACCTGTCAGCCTAGAAAGCAGCTGGCTCTACCGTGGCCGTCTTGGTTAGGCGTCACCGGGACGGGAAGTCCCGCCTCCCTCTGACGTCACAGCGCCGCGCCGCGCCGCGCGCCGCTCGCCGCTCCCGGGAACTGGTTCCTTTACCAGACGTGGTGTGTTGGGGTTTGGGAGGTTCTTCACCCTGGGTTAAGCCCTGTGGCCCAGATCCAACGAGACCGCTGGGAAGCTGTCGCTACGCTGAAACTTTCTCTTCCCTTTCATATGAATTTCATCCGCCTTTTATTTTAGTCATCCTTGATACACTTCAGCTTCCCTTTCTCCAGTTCTCCCCCATGCCCATGTTTCCCTTCATACGTTACTGGTTGCATCTCTTCCCTTCCTTTCCCCACATTCACAGGCAAGTTGGTTCTCAGTTGCCCTGTTTATTAGCATTAATATGCCCAGCCTCTGCTACTCGGCCCTTTAGCAAAATGCTGAAAATGCCGATTCCAGAGGTATTTCGAGCTTACCACATCCGAACTCCATGAAGACAAAGGTCATATTCATCTTGCGAACTGTTGGCATCTTCAGCACCTGGCACGTAATAGGTGAGCGGCATATATCTGTTCAAAAATGCAATAGAGAAAACAAAGTAGTTTTATAGCCAGGGGTCGAAGCGGACTAGTAAACCGGCAAATCAGTAATCTCCCCCACACATAGAGGAGAAGACTTGATGCTTTTTCATTCAACATGTCAGTGATAGGCACCACCTTCCAACCAGTTGTTGGAAGTTGACTGGTACCTCTTATAGGCACCACCTTCCAACCAGTTGTTGGAAGTTGACTGGTACCTCTTTATTACCTTCCCTGCTTTCACTTAACTTCCTAAATGTAATAGTTAACCCAATGAGTTTAGAAGATGCCACTCACTGTGCTAAGAGCTTGTCATGAATCAACTCATTTTTAATCCTCACAGCAACCCCAATGAAGTCAGTATTAACGTGTGACCAGAGAGTCTGGAAACATAGACAAATGCACAAAATAAGTGAATGATTACATTGCAGTGACATTACATGGTATGTTCAAGGTGTTGTCCCTCGTTACTAATGCACAGCTCAATGTGTGCAAAATTCCGATGAGTGTGGTTCAAATGCAGCAGTTCTTTCAATTCTTGCATATGCATTTATGGTGCATTGCTCAAGTGATTTGTGTCTCTGATTTCATTAAATAAGACTGTGCCAGAAAAGTTAACCAAAGGGGTTCCATTTTTTTTTAAATCTATCTTTCCAGACCTTTGGCCAGTCTGTATTATTATCTCCATATTATTTGCTGTTCATATAGTTTCTACTTTCTACCTTCTAGGCACTTATTAGGATCACATTTCCCTTATAGTTCAGGGGTGGGGAGTGGAGGAAGGGAGGGACCAAGGGGATGTGAGTAATTCTGGCCAATGAGTTGTGAGGAGAATGCTGTGTAACTTCCAGCTGAGCAGTTGATTTCTTGTGTGAGATGCTCCAAAACTTCACTTTTTCCTGGTGAGGTGATGGCAACATTTGAATGATGTCTGTCCCAAGAGCCTGTGTCCTTCAGTAGCTGCTGCTACATAAAGCCTATTGACCATCCTGTGACGAATACTTTGGAGAAAGAAAGAAACCTCTGCTGTTACTTTTGGTGTTCTTACAATGTAGCCTGTCCTAATTGATACACAGGGACAGCCACACACAGAGGATCTTTTTTCTCAGGCTCTTGATTTTTAATTCTAAATACTCAGGGGAGACTTTCTGATTGCCTCATCTTGTGTCTGGTTGTCAGCAGTTGTCCAATCATCAGTAACAAGCACTAGGGGTCATACTGTACCTTATAGACAGGGACCCTCTGCTACAGTTAAGGGTATTTTAGTGAGCAGGCAAACATTCCACAAAGGTGTCTACTACAAGCAGACATGGCTATAAAATTAGACCATTGTATACTGATTTAAAAACAATAAATGAAATTGAAACAGTTTCACCTTTTACAAGAATTTTAGACTCTCATTACTTATTCAATGTTTATTGACTACCTATTACATTCCAAACACTCTTCCAGGCACAGAGGACTCAAAGGCAACCCAGAGAGAAAAACACTTGCTCTCACCAAAACCCAAAATAAACAAATTAAATACATTGATATATAGTGACAGTGGAAGAGGAACTAAAAGGCAGGGTAAAAGAGAGTGAGGAGTGCATTCATTACCTACCGCTGCTTAACAAATTACCCCAAAACATAGCAGCTTAAAACATTTATTATCTCGCACAGTTTCTGAGGGTCAGGAATCCCGGAGAGCCTACCTGGAGCTCAAAGTCTTTGAGGTTTCAGCCAAGCTGGTTGGTCAGGGCTGCAGATATCTCGAAGCTCCACTGAGGCTGGAAAATCCAGCACTAAGCTCAGTCACGTGATTGTTAGTCAGCCACTGTTCCTCACTGGCTGTTGGCCAGAGGCTGACCTACTCCAGGGGCATCTGGGGACTCATAAAAGCATTCAGGGGCTGACTCCACATTTCATTAATCTAGCAGTGTCCACAAAGAGATGCAGTGCAGGGTCTTCTGACTGTTTAACTTCATGACTGCATGGCAAGGAATAATTTACCGAAAGAAAGCTTCAAAAGGTAAATTTAGGCTTATGTAGAATAATTATTCTAATTATGGAACTCTAAGGAATGTAAATTACTAGAAGGAGAGACTTTTGTCAAATGAGAGTAATGGCTAATATTTCCTGAACATTTACTGTGCCAAGTTTTGTGCTGAATGCTTTGCATAGGTCTAGAAGGGAAAGAGAAGTTTGAGGACAGAGTTCAGAATGATGGTCTCAGATAAATGGTCCCCTCTTTGCCCAAACCATATGGATTCATGTCTGAGTCCTAGCAAGAGAAGGATTATGGCAGGAAGCAGAAAGAAGAAATTTCCCACAAAATCTCTGAGAGATTTTGGCATCCCAAGGCAATGCAGCTCAGGAACCACTGTGACAGAGTACCAAGGAAACCTGCCTTCTGTTGAGCAGGGAAGCTGTGCAGTGTCCCGTGGACAGGGGATGATTTAAGGAGACTGTCAACCACATGTAGCACTTACAGGGAAGAAGTTGCAGGGGAGGTAGTGTCTCAGACTCCTGCCATTTCATGGGCAACATCATTGAAGAGGAAGAGGAAAAAAATAAAAAGTTTGCATTTCTGATATGGCCCAGATCAACTATGCAGGGATCTTTAAAAACAGCTCCTAGAAACTGCCACAGCTGTTGGGGACACTTTAGCAGAGGTAAGAGAGTAGTTGGGGACACTTTGCAGAAGTGATTGAGGGCCCACAATAGCAATGAGAGTGAGACAGAGTGGTAGGTAACACTTAGATCTTTATGATAGGAAAGAATATTTCTTTTGTGTATGTGTGTGTGTGATGAGAACTTTTTAAGATTCATTCTCAACAACTTTCAAATATGCAATACAATATTATCGACTATAGTCACCATGCTGTACATTACATCCCCACAACTTATTTATTTGATAATTGGAAGTTTTTACCTCTTGACCCCCTTCACCCATTTCACCTACCCCCAAACTCCCTCTCCTCTGGCAACCACCCATCTGTTCTCTGTATCTACGAGTGTGGTTTTGTTTTGTTTCGAAAAACAGGAAAGAATATTTCTGGTGGATGTTATGAGAATGTTAGAAGGACCTGTACTTATTAATAAAGTATGTTCCCATCTTATTATTTCATTACACAGAAAGTTGAAACTCTTAGTTTAGACACCCTTTGAATTAAGATATGTAGATTGAATATTATATAAAAAGGAACAAGAGAAAGAAAAAGAAGAGCAAGGAAAAAAGAGAAAAAAATATTTATTTCTAAGTGTAGAAGACAACTAAGATTTATCTTCAATATATATTCTAGAGAGAGTATCAGTGAATTTTGAATTGTTGGTTGTAATAGTGAATTGGTTCTAATAGTGAATTTTCTCATTTGTAAATCTTTAAGTGTAAATAATTCTAAATGCTTGTAAAAATGCCATTGCTCCATGCAGCCTCCTTATGATGGCTCTGGTGTACCCTGCGATCTACATAAATGTCTTTTTTCAAACATTTTAGGTCAAGAAGTCCACATAATGATTCTCTTAAACATAAATTTAAAATCAGTAGCTAAAAATCGACAAAACCACATTTAACCCCCATACTATAGTTATACTGTTCCTCCTGACCAAGTGATAGCTGGTCCTAAAAGCCAGCACCCTTGAACTGTGAGACTTGGAGTGTCTCACTATAGGACTGTTCACTGACAGCATTGCCTTCGTAGAGGCACTTGGCTAACAAAAAGAATGAACTAAAAAATATCTG
Organism: Tursiops truncatus; assembly: GCF_011762595.2. Taxonomy (NCBI): domain Eukaryota; kingdom Metazoa; phylum Chordata; class Mammalia; order Artiodactyla; family Delphinidae; genus Tursiops; species Tursiops truncatus. The sequence goes on along the minus strand of NC_047047.1, from coordinate 73,251,424 downwards.
GCAAACATCAACATTTAGATGTTCAGGCCATCAAAAATAATACATATATATGTATATATGTACATATATATGTGTATATATGAAAGAGACTAGAATAATATTTTTATTTTAAGACTTTCAAGGTCATTCACCACATGTTATATAACTGCAACTCCAAATGTTTTACTGTTATCCATTGATATGATCAATTAGTCCCCTCAATGAAACCATACCATAAAGAAGCTTTTAGTGGCAGAGCACGGTACGTTAAGGATGAGAAAAATATGGGAAATGTAGTTCAACTATCTCTATAAATTAAAAACAAAGTAGAGATTGGGACTAGCTACAGATGAATATCCCCTTAGAGGATAGTATGTTCTCACTTTATTGGATTCCTCGGGAACTAATTGCTCTTTTCAACAAGGTTTTTGTGGGCTAATTATGCTGCTACAGAACTTTTACACATCGTTCCTTCTGATTTTTTAATGGAGACTTTATATTCCCCAGTAAAATAAGTATGGAGTTTTTCATAAATCAAAATGTCTATCTGTATTATCCATGTGTTCAACCGTCATAGACTGAGTAATGGCCCTCCAAAGATGTCCTTGTCCTAATCCATGGAATCTGTAAGTATTCTGCATTACACGACAAAAAGTGCTTTGCAGATATGGTTAAAATGTGTTATGGATCTTGAGATGGGGAGAGTAGCCTGGATTATCCAGGTGGGACCAATGTAATCACAAGGGTTCATGTAAAAGGGAAACAGGAAGACCAGAGTCACAGAAGCTATGTGACACTGGAAGCTGAAGGAGAGAAGAAAATGTGATGGTGAAAGCACTAGTCGTAGTCAGAGAGAGATCGGAAGATGCTATGCTGCTGGCTTGAAGATGGAGGAAGGGGCCACAAACCAAGGAACGCAGGCAGCCAATAGCTGGAAAAAGCAAGGAAATGGATTCTCCCCTAGGCCTTCCAGAAGGAACACAGGCCCGCCACCACCTTGATGTTAGCCCAGTGAAGTTGATTTTGAAGTTCTTACCTCCAGAACTGTAATATAATACATTTTAAGCCAATAAATTTGTGGTAATTTGTTTCAGCAGCAATAGGAAACTAATATACCAACTAAATAAAGGCTTAGACATTTCTGTTTTGTAAACAAGTGAATAATATTAGCCAGGTAGAATTCAGTCTTCAGAGTACAGGCTGTTACCCAAATCCTAAGGCTTCTCTTCTTCCAAACATGACGGAAGCCCATTTCTCTTTCATTGTTCCTCCGTTCTGCTATTTGCTGAATAAGTGCTACATCATTTTATATAAGAGACTTGAGCATCTGCGTATTTTGGAATTGGTGGTGCCGGAATCCTGGAACCAATCCCCTGTGGGTACCAAGGGACGACTGTATTCCTGTTTCATGTGACTTTTGATAAGTGTTTAATCTTGATAGAGAGAAAGCTAATTGACTAATATATGTTTTCCTCTAACGTTTGGGTTTCTTTTGGCTTAGCCATGTGTATTAGTTTTTAAGTTTATAGCTTAAAAATTCATTATGTTGCGTCCTTAAAAACTGCAAAGGAATTCTATTCTCAGTCCAAACCAACCAGACTAACATATTTGTTTCACACTCTCAGTAGCAACCTTAATGAGGCCCAGGCCTATGGTTTAGCTCTCTGTGAATTATCCAATAGAGATATTGTTCTCCACAATGCTGGGTACCACACAACAGAGGAACTAAAATGTCTACAATTCTCTTGTTCTGTTATTATGTTTTTTCTGTTCAACTTCTGCTCTCTTCGATTTAGATCCTTTTAAAAGAGTCTCATGCTTTCCTATCTTTTCATAGTCTAGTTCCTGAAAACTAAAAAGTAGTCATGTCATTAGCACAGAGTACATTTTCATTTATGGTCTTCTTTAGAATTCCTTACTAAAATTGATAGCGTTAAACAACAAAAAATTTTTTAATGTTGAATTTCTGACATTATTAAAGCATCTTAACTTTTAGTTTAAGCATCATTCATTTTTGTAACATTTCAGAGAGGACAGAGAACCACATTCATTTTCCTTTTCTCTCGCTTTTTTTTGGATCTTTTTTTCCCAGATGGTAAAATTGAGATATGGACCACAAAGAGTATCTCTGGGGACTGAGTGGACGCCCGAACTTTTGGCTGCCCACATCTGGCCTTCTCCCAATGCTTGGGGAAATGTTCCACATGATAAATTTTATAACATCCTAAGCATTGTGCTGGGCTTGGTTCAAGGTAACTCCTTCTAGCTGAGGAAATGAGAGTATCCTACCGAAAACTGTCCTGATATTATAGACAAGCTCATTATCAAGTGCCATATTGAATAGCATGCTTTTAAGAGTTAGAAGAGGGGGAATTCACTGAACTACAAATGGGTAAGAAGAGCTTTTGACTGAAAGGAGTTCTTGAGTCCTGCCTTGAAAGATAGCTACTATTTGCATAAAGGAGAAAGAAAATGGCATTCTAGATGAGGAGATTGATTTAACAAAATATAATAGTCTAAATTAAATGGTCTAAGTGGCATGATCCTGTGGAGAAAAGTTGACTCTAGTCTCAACTTTGCACAATCAAACTTAATAATGCTTTTTTGTACATCTTTATTGGAGTATAATTGCTTTACAATGGTGTGTTAGTTTCTGCTTTATAACAAAGTGAATCAGCTATACGTATACATATATCCCTATATCTCCTCCCTCTTGCATCTCCCTCCCACCCTCCCTACCCCACCCCTCTAGGTGGTCACAAAGCAACGAACTGATCTCCCTGTGCTATGCGGCTGCTTCCCACTAGCTATCTATTTTACATTTGGTAGTGTATATAGGTCCATGCCACTCTGTCACTTCGTCCCAGCTTACCCTTCCCCCTCCCTATGACCTCAAGTCCACTCTCTACATCTGCATCTTTATTCCTGTCCTGCCCCTAGGTTCTTCAGAACCATTTTTTTCTTTTTTTCTTAGATTCCATATATATGTGTTAGCTTACGGTATTTGTTTTTCTCTTTCTGACTTACTTCACTCTGTATGACAGACTCTAGGTCCATCCACCTCACTACAAATAACTCAGTTTTGTTTCTTTTTATGGCTGAGTAATATTCCATTGTATATATATGTGCCACATCTTCTTTATCCATTCATCTGTTGATGGACGCTTAGGTTGCTTCCATGTCCTGGCTATTGTAAATAGAGCTGCAATGAGCATTGTGGTACATGACTCTTTTTGAATTATGGTTTTCTCAGGGTATATGCCCAGTAGTGGGATTGCTGGGTCATATGGTATTTCTATTTTTAGTTTTTTAAGGAACCTCCATACTGTTCTCCATAGTGGCTGTATCAATTTACATTCCCACCAACAGTGCCAGAGGGTTCCTTTTTCTCCACACCCTCTCCAGCATTTATTGTTTGTAGATTTTTTGATGATGGCTATTCTGACCGGTGTGACGGGATATCTCATTGTAGTTTTGATTTACATTTCTCTAATGATTAGGGATGTTGAGCATCCTTTCATGTGTTTGTTGGCTATCTGTATATCTTCTTTGGAGAAATGTCTACTTAGGTCTTCTTCCCACTTTTGGATTGGGTTGTTTGTTTTTGTGATATTGAGCTGCATGAGCTGCTTGTAAATTTGGAGATTAATCCTTTGTCAGTTGCTTCATTTGCAAATATTTTCTCCCATTCTGAGGGTTGTCTTTTCGTCTTATTTATGTTTTCCTTTGCTGTGCAAAAACTTTTACTTTTCATTAGGTCCCATTTGTTTATTTTTGTTTTTGTTTCCATTTCTCTAGGAGGTGGCTCAAAAAGGATCTTGCTGTGATTTATGCCATAGGGTGTTCTGCCTATGTTTTCCTCTAAGAGTTTGATAGTGTCTGGCCTTACATTTAGGTCTTTAATCCATTTTGAGTTTATTTTTGTGTATGGTGTTACAGAGTGTTCTAATTTCATTCTTTTACATGTACCTGTCCAGTTTTCCCAGCACCACTTATTGAAGAGGCTGTCTTTTCTCCATTGTGTATTCTTGCCTCCTTTATCAAAAATAAGGTGACCATATGTGTGTGGGTTTATCTCTGGGCTTTCTATCCTGTTCCATTGATATATATTTCTGTTTTTTGTGCCAGTACCATACTGTCTTGATTACTGTAGCTTTGTTGTATAGTCTGAAGTCAGGGAGCCTGATTCCTCCAGCTCCGTTTTTCTTTTTTTTTTAAATTTATTTATTTTATTTATTTATGACTGTGTTGGGTCTTCGTTGCTGTGTGTGAGGTTTGTCTAGTTGCGGTGAGCAAGGGCTACTCTTCGTTGCAGTGCGCGGGCTTTTCGTTGCGGTGGCTTCTCTTGTTGCCAAGCACGGGCTCTAGGCACAGGGGCTTCAGTAGTTGTGGCTCGCGGGCTCTAGAGCGCAGGCTCAGTAGTTGTGGCGCACAGGCTTAGTTCCCCCGCGGCATGTGGGATCTTCCCGGATCAGGGCTCGAACCCGTGTCCCCTGCATTGGCATGCGGACTCTCAACCACTGCGCCACCAGGGAAGCCCCCAGCTCCGTTTTTCTTTCTCAAGATTGCTTTGGCTATTTGGGGTCTTTTGTGTTTCCATACAAACTGTGAAATTTTTAGTTCTAGTTCTGTGAAAAATGCCATTGGTAGTTTGATAGGGATTGCGTTGAATCTGTAGATTTCTTTGGGTAGTAGAGTCATTTTCACAATGTTGTTTCTTCCGATCCAAGAACATGGTATATCTCTCCATCTGTTTGTATCATCTTTAATTTCTTTCATCAGCATCTTATAGTTTTCTGCATACAGGTCTTTTGTCTCCTTAGGTAGGTTTATTCCTAGGTATTTTATTCTTTTTGTTGTAATGGTAAGTGGGAGTGTTTCCTTAATTTCTCTTTCAGATTTTTCGTTCTTAGTGTATAGGAATGCAAGAGATTTCTGTGCATTAATTTTGTATCCTGCTACTTTACCAAATTCATTGATTAGCTCTCGTAGTTGTCTGGTAGCATCTTTAGGATTCTCTATGTATAGTATCATGTCATCTACAAACAGTGACAGCTTTACTTCTTTTCTGATTTGGATTCCTTTTATTTCTTTTTCTTCTCTGATTGCTGTGGCTAAAGCTTCCAAAACTATGTTGAATAATAGTGGTGAGCATGGACAACCTTGTCTTCTTCCTGATCTTAGAGGAAAAGTTTCCAGTTTTTCACCATTGAGAACGATGTTGGCTGTGGGTTTGTCATATATGGCCTTTATTATGTCAAGGTAAGTTCCCTCTATGCCTACTTTCTGGAGGGTTTTTATCATAAATGGGTGTTGAATTTTGTCAAAAGCTTTTTATGCATCTATTGAGATGATCATATGGTTTTTCTCCTTCAATTTGTTAATATGGTTTATCACATTGATTGATTTGCGTATACTGAAGAATCCTTGCATTCCTGGGATAAACCCCACTTGATCATGGTGTATGATCCTTTTAATGTGCTGTTGGATTCTGTTTGCTAGTATTTTGTTGAGGATTTTTGCATCTATGTTCATCAGTGATATTGGCCTGTAGTTTTCTTTCTTTGTGACATCTTTGTCTGGTTTGGGTATCAGGGTGATGGTGGCCTTGTAGAGTGAGTTTGAGAAGGATAGGTGTTAGCTCTTCTCTAAATGTTTGATAGAATTTGCCTGTGAAGCCATCTGGTCCTGGGCTTTTGTTTGTTGGAAGATTTTTAATCACAGTCTCAATTTCAGTGCTTGTGATTGGTCTGTTAATATTTTCTCTTTCTTCCTGGTTCAGTCTCAGAAGGTTGTGCTTTTCTAAGAATTTGTCAATTTCTTCCAGGTTGTCCATTTTATTGGCATATAGTTGCTTGTAGTAATCTCTCATGATCCTTTGTATTTCTGCAGTGTCAGTTGTTACTTCTCCTTTTTCATTTCTAATTCTGTTGATTTGAGTCCTCTTCCTTTTTTCCTTGATGTGTCTGGCTAATGGTTTATCAATTTTGTTTATCTTCTCAAAGAACCAGCTTTTAGTTTTATTGATCTTTGTTATTGTTTCCTTCATTTCTTTTTCATTTATTTCTCATCTGATCTTTATGATTTCTTTCCTTCTGCTAACTTTGGGTTTTTTTTAATCTTCTTTCTCTAATTGCTTTAGGTGTGAGGTTAGGTTGTTTATTTGAGATGTTTCTTGTTTCTTGAGGTAGGATTGTATTGCTATAAACTTCCCTCTTAGAACTGCTTTTGCTGCATCCCATAGGTTTGGATTGTCATGTTTTCATTGTCATTTGTTTCTAGGTATTTTTTGATTTCCTCTTTGATTTCTTCAGTGATCTCTTGGTTATTTAGTAGTGTATTGTTTAACCTCCATGTGTTTGTATTTTTTATAGTTTTTTTCCCTGTAATTGATATCTAGTCTCCTAGCGTTGTGGTCAGAAAAGATACTTGATACGATTTCAACTTTCTTAAATTTACCAAGGCTTGATTTGTGACCCAAGATACGCTCTATCCTGGAGAATAAGACGAATAATGCTTTTACCTCAGGTATTTTCACTAAGGTTGTTCACAACTTCTACTGAAGAATTGCCCTGTGCTCCTTCATGTCCATTTCAACATACTTTCCAAACCTTCATGAGCTTACATATCTCACGTCCTCTGCCTGGAATGCTATTCTCTTCCCCAGTAACCCTACCCCATTAGCCCAGAAAATTCCTACAGAGCTTTCAACACTCAAATATCACTGTCCTTACTTTCCTAGGCAGAATTAAACTACTTGGCTTTCAAGATACCTTAAACGTATCTGTAGTCTTACATTTATTACCTCTACAGTATGTTCACACAACTATTTGTTGTTGTTGTTTATTTGTTTTGATGGAACATTTAAAAGCAAATTCCAGACACTATATTTTAACCTTAAATACTTCAGTATGAATCTTTAACAGATAAGGAGTTTCAAAGAAAGAGCAACAATACCACTATTACACTGCACAAAATTAGCAATAGCTCTTTAATGTTTTTAAATATCCATCTCATATTCAATTTCTCTAAAATAGATCTAGCTGACTGTGTCCTCATGGTTCCAATCTGGGGCTTCTAGGACAACAGTAAGTGTTTGCATTTTACCACTGGAGTATATTAATGTTGTCATTTGCTCTCATTGCAGAGCCTCTGATGGTCTATTTTAGACTGTGTAGCAAGGACAAAATTTAAAATGGAAAATGAAATGTAGATAAAATAAAGTTTTAGCTTTGAGCATGAATCATAGCATGGCCTTGGATTTATTAAGTAATGTACTCTTAAGCAAGTTGATAGCCTTCTGGAGGCAAAATCTATCTTGTCCATCAGTGGTTCTAGAAGGACATCCAAAGAGCAGTTATTGGTAGAATAGCCTCCTGAGGCTGGGAGCAATACTCTCCTAATGGGTCTCTTGATGGATATAGACCATAGGCTAATGGTCAAACCAAATGAATTTTTAAAAAACCAACAAAACCAACAAGCTGGAATATAATTTTCACTCGCAATGTTTCTTTTCAAAATGAAGGACCTCAATTAGTTTAACAGTCCTGGCCTCTCTCAAGCCCCTCTGCACTCTGCCAAGGGAAAGTGGAGTGACTTGCCTGATAATGTAACTTTTGGAAGAATAAACTATTCATGCTTAACTCATTTCTGTTTTCTTTCTTCTTCTCCCTAGCATCCCATAGGGAGTAGGAGGTCTTTGCTCTTCCATGATATAACCTAGGCAACTCTCCACCCCTGTAGAAGATTGCCTCTGACTGAGTGGGTAAGTCTGTTTAATTCTGGGGTTCACTTTGCAAGCCCTTCTGATATGCATGCTAGCTATGGGCCCTAATGCAGCCTTTATCAGAAGTCGAGATGATATTTAGGCCTCCAGGTGTTCTGTAAGCATAAAGAAGACAAGGATCTTATTTCTCAGTTTTTTCAGAATCTAGATGAAGGGTACTATTTTGGGGGTCTTGTCAAAAATATAAATAATAATAAAATGGTATGTTAATATGCTGCTATATTCTATTGTCTAATATTTTACGTAGAATTATACATTGATATTCTTTTTTTTTTTTTTTTTTTTTTTTTGCGGTACGTGGGCCTCTCACTGTTGTGGCCTCTCCCGTTGCGGAGCACAGGCTCCGGACGTGCAGGCTCAGCGGCCATGGCCCACGGGCCCAGCTGCTCCGCGGCATGTGGGATCTTCCCGGACTGGGGCACAGATCCATGTCCCCTGCATCAGCAGGTGGACTCTCAACCACTGTGCCACCAGGGAAGCCCCATTGGTATTCTTAAGTGGGATTAATTTGTGGCTTTTAGGGGTTTTGTTACCAGTATTACACTAGTTTTATAAAAAGAATTTAGAAGTTTTCATTCTTTTTATTTTCTGTGCTCTGGAACAATTTAAATAGTATTGGAACTATCAATAATTTGTATTTTCTCTAAAAATCACCCTTTTAATTCAGGCTCTCATATTTATTTGCTTAGAGTTGAGCAAAGTAGTCACTTATGAATCTTCCAGTTTTCTCTGTGTTTGTGGTTATTCCATCATCATTTTCAACTTTTGTACTTTTGTGCTATCTCATTTTCCCACTTGATCAGATGACCTAATGGTTTGTGTTTATATATTTCTACGGGTTTTTTTTGGAAGAAGCAGCTCTTGGATTTATGTAATAGTTTTATGTTTTTTCTTTTCAAATTCATTATTGAATACTTTTTATGATTCTTCCCTTCTGCTTTCCTTGACATTCCTTTTTTCCTACCTTGAGACTTGTTTGTAAATATAAACTTTCCAGCTATGAATTTTCTTCTGAGCTTTGCTTTGCTTCTATGCCGTATTTCTGATGTACTGATGGGTAAAGTCATTTGATAAGCAAGCAGATTTGCCCAGTTGAGAGAACTACTGTCCTGTGAAGAAGAGAGCCGAACAGTCCATTGTTTGGATAAACATGTTTCCAGGAAGTCTCTTAAGCAATAAAGTTGTTCCCAATAATTTTCTGCCCTTCCCACTGAGAGATTGTATTTTGTGTCCCATTGGTATCAAACTTGTGGCTTGTTTTGGACAATGAAATGTTAACAGATGGTCCATTGAGGGTTTCTACCCTTATGGGATTCTGTCATTCCTCTTATCTCTCTGCCCCAAGATCAGTATGTCCCAGATTGGGGTTGTTCATTTATCCAGGGAAGGAAGACATGGAATAGAGGTGGAAGCAACCAGTGAAGGATGTGTAATGGGAGAAAGAACTAAATCTTTGTTGTTGTAAACTGCTGAGATTTCTGAGTTTTTTTGTTATTGCATCATCAGCTGGCAAAAGTGTCTGACACAGCATATATTGAATATATTTACGTATATATATTCTTTTATATGTACCTTTATACACTATATTATATATACATATAATAGATCATGCATACTCAAATATGGCATAGTAACATCTTTTGAACAAATAATGTAGAAATATATTTTATGGAACTTAAGATGTAATTTTTGCTAATTAAATTTTATCAAAATTTATAGTTGTGTCTTTGCTTTTATGACACATTTGTGGTCATAGTCATGATTTGTTTGATGCCAAGCCTTTGGTCAAAAAAGTTCCTCCATTACAGGTTTGTTTCTTTGAGAAAATCCCATTGCTCTATACCCATCAGCTTTGGGACATGGTTATAGAAATTCACTAATATGAAAAAGGACACTGCCTGTACTTTTTGCAATTTTTAAATTCTCATTTTATTACTCCTTAAAACCAGTGGAAATGACCTGTAATCATAGTGATATAATATATCTTTATAAATGATCTCTCTTATAGAAGGAAAAAAATAGTCTTCTATAACCATTAGATATATAAACAGTATGGGATATGAAGATAGTTTAAAAAATTCTTAACAGGGAAAAGAAAATACTCTATTTTTTTCTTGAAAACATAGTTAAGAAGTCAGGTAATATTTAAAGATTCCAAAATATGCATCTTATTTTTAACACAATAAATTAAGAGTTGTGCCTTTGATTTAGCAAGTGCTTATATAATTTTTTCAGATATTGTAATGTCTTATAGAATATTAAATATTTATTGATAGATCTAAGCAAAAATGTAAGATGTCAAAAATATTTGAATATAATGTTTTTGGTTCAGTGCCCCCTGCCTTACATTGTCATTATTTTACATGGCAAAGCTGGCATAAGTGAGAATTTGGTTAATTGTCTAATTTTGTTCTTATAAACCCCAATTCTCTATATGTTAGTACAAATCTGAGTTTTAGTATGCTAATCTCTGAGTAATCAAATATGCCTAGGAAAAAATAATCTGCAGGGGAACTGCAACTACAGACCATATGATTTGCATTATTAGTACTTTCCATGTAATAATTCTACACATTGTTATCATTAGCAGCACTATTTCAATCATGAATATCACCAAGTTCAGAAGAAATCATTTCTGAATTGTCTCTATTAGACCATGATCAAGAGGAAAAAATACAAGACCTAGTTTTCCTTTAGTGTTGTATCTGACATTTTTAAATAGACTCATTTTCTGTGGTTTCATGTAACCTATTACATTTGTCACTGAATGGCAAGGAGGCCTGTCTCTCATTAGCACTTCCGCTGGTACTTGAGAAAAATATCCTGGAAGAAAAAAGATTCAATTTCCCCCCCTGGATTTGGAGGCATTTGAGTTTTTTGAGAATTTCAGTGAATATCATCTCTAATTTTAGTTGAATACCCCTTACCATATGATGTTACAAGATATAACTAACATACTATCCGCCTAGAAATATGTTTCTCTTTGATCCTAAAAATGGCTTTTGATTAAAAAATTGGCTCTCTATTATGTTAAGAGTGAGATAGGATTTAAGTGGTGGTGGGGGAGACTGATCTATAAAAGACAGAACAAAAGAATAGATCAGAATTAAGTGTTACTTTTTTATCCATCTCTTAATATTTTCCCTCCTTTATGTTCATCTGAGCCCCAGGATTCCCTGTAAACTTCTGCAGATTTGGAATGTGTTTATATTGGGTTTGTCTGTAGTGTGTTGCGTGTGTGTGTGTTGCATGTGTGTGTGTGTGTGTTGCGTGTGTGTCTTTGGAAGGAAGTCTTGGAAAGTGTTGTGTTTTGTTTTTTTTTTTTTTGCGGTACGCGGGCCTCTCACTGTTGTGGCCTCTCCCGTTGCGGAGTACAGTCTCCGGACGCACAGGCTCAGCGGCTGTGGCTCACGGGCCTAGCCGCTCCGCGGCATGAGGGATCTTCCCGGACCGGGGCATGAACCCGTGTCCCCTGCATCGGCAGGCAGACTCTCAACCACTGCGCCACCAGGGAAGCCCTTGGAAAGTGTTTTTAGCCCAGTTGTTTGCCTTGCTCCTCCTTCCTTTTTCTTCCAGCACTAGAGATGTTCTTAACATCTCTTAGTGACTCTATTGGGGTGAACCATTTAGGATGTGACAGAATTCCCCTTGCACCACTCATTAATGGATATATCCTAACGTGAGTGCTGAATGATCTTTGAGTTGTGAACATTAGACTGTGTCACTCCCATGCTTAATATTGCTTCTTGGCTCCCTCTTACCTAAAAGCTGAAACCCAGGGCTTCCCTGGTGGCGCAGTGGTTGAGAATTCACCTGCCAATGCAGGGGACACGGGTTCGACTCCTGGTCTGGGAGGATCCCACATGCCACGGAGCAACTAGGCCCGTGAGCCGCAACTACTGAGCCTGCGCGTCTGGAGCCTGTGCTCCGCAACAAGAGAGGCCGCGATAGTGAGAGGCCCGCGCACAGTGATGACGAGTGGCCCCCGCTTGCCACAACTAGAGAAAGCCCTCGCACAGAAACGAAGATCCAACACAGCAAAAATAAATAAATTAATTAATAAACTCCTACCCCCAACATCTAAAAAAGAAAAAAAAAAACTTAAAAAAAAAAAAAAAGGTGAAACCCACACTCTATCGAGCATAATAAGGTCTTCACGATCTGGTCCTAATCATCCATTCTGGCCTCATCTCCACCCTCCAGGAGTCTAAACTTTCTAGAGTTTCCCTACAAGCTATATTCTGATCCCTTTGTCTTTGCACATCCTATTTGTGTGGCCTGGGATGTTCTTCACCAACTGGGGAAGCTAATTAATTCCTTTTGTTCCTTTTGCTTTAACTCAAATTCTGAACCTTTTCAGTGAAGCCTTTCCTACCCTGCCTCAGGCATTCTACAGAGTTCCCACTGTATTTTGTACACACCTGCTGAAGTAAAGATGGCTAATTTACAGCCAATCCAATATCCCTTCTCCCCTCTTCCATTCATAAGAGATTCCTGATTTTATTTGGAGTGGCAGTGTGCCCAATTCCTAAACTCCTTTTGGCCAAGTGATCAATCTCTGGCCAATAAAATACAAGTAGATGGTGACTGGGACTTCTAAGAAATCCTCTCAAAAGGCAAAAACTGGAACTGGCATTTTATATCTTTACATACTGCCTGAAATGTGGTTGTATTGGCTGGAGCTCCAGCATTCATCTTGGACCACAAGGCTCCCTTGAAGAAATACCGTGTGTTAGAGATGGTGGGGCAGAAAGAAGGAGAAATCTAAGATTGACACAGTGAGGTTGCCTTAACAGCCTTGGACTATGTACCTCTGAACTCTTCACATGAGAGATAGAGGTTTATTTATGGTGTTTTAACCTGGCCCTATTTAGGTTTTCTGTTACGTGCACCAACTCTAATCTTGACTGATACATCTGCCTTACAGCAGTTACCAAAGTGTATAATATTGGTCTATTTTCATATATATCTTTCCTGTGTTATTTCCTAGTAGGAGAGCTGGGGTTACTGTGTTGTGTCCTAATAGAAGGATCAAACGGAATCCCGCCAGAGCATGACTCTTGAATTCGTGGTGGTGGTGAGGGTGAGGTCTTCCAAAAGGTCATTCATTTCTTTTCTGCCTTTTTTTTTTTTTTTACCATCTGTCACTATACAAAGATATTACATAATTATTGACTATATTCCCCCACACTGTACATTTCATACTGTGACTCATTTGTGACTGGAAGTTTATACCTCTTTCTCTTCTCCCACACCCCCTCCCTTCTGGCAACCACCAGTCTGTACTTTGTATCTATGACTATGTTTCTATTTAGTTATGTTTGTTCCTTTGTTTTGTTTTCTAGATTCCACATATAAGTGAAATCACAAAGTATTTGTCTTCCTCTGTCTGACTTATTTCACTTAGTGCAATACCCTCTAGGTCCATCCACGTTGTCTCAAATGGCAAGATGTAATTCTTTTTTTTACAGCTGAGTAGTATTCCATTGTAAGTATGTACTCCATCTTCTTTATCCATTCATTTATTTATGGGCATTTAGATTGCTTCCATATCCTGCTTATTGTAAATAATGCTGCAATGGACATAGAGGTACATATAGCTTTTCAAATTAGTGTTTTTGTTTTCTTTGGATTAATAACCAGGAGTAGAATTGCTGGATCATATGGTAGTTCTTTTTTTTTTTTAAAAGACTTTTTTCCCTTTTTAAAAAAATCAATTAATTAATTAATTTTTTTTTGGCTGTGTTGGTTCTTCGTTGCTGTGCATGGGCTTTCTCTAGTTGTGGCGAGCGGAGGCTACTCTTCTTTGTGGTGCACAGGCTTCTCATTGCGGTGGCTTCTCTTGTTGCAGACCATAGGTGCTAGGCACATGGGCTACAGTCATTGTGGCACACAGACTCAGTAGTTTTGGCTCACAAGCTCTAGAGCGCAGGCTCAGTAGTTGTGGCACACGGGCTTAGTTGCTCCGTGGCATGTGGGATCTTCCTGGATCAGGGATCGAACCCATGTCCCCTGCATTGGCAGATGGATTCTTAACCATTGTGCCACAGAGGATGTCCCCATATGGTAGTTCTATTTTTAACTTTTTGAGGAATCTCCATACTGTTTTCCATAGTGGCTGAACAATTTACATTCCCACAAACAGTGCCTGAGGGTTCCCTTTTCTCCACATACTCACCAACACTTGTTATTTGTTGTCTTTTTGATAATAGCCATTCTGACAGGTGTGAACTGATATCTCGTTGTGGTTTTGATTTGCATTTCCTTGATGATTAGTAACGTTGAGCATCTTTTCATGTGCCTATTGGCCATCTGTATGTCTTCTTTGAAAAAATGTCTATTCAAGTCCTCTGCCCATTTTTAAATCAAGTTGGTTGTTTTTTTTTAAATGTTGAGTGTATGAGTTCTTTGTATATTTTTGCTATTAACCCCTTATCAGATACATCATTTGAGAATATCTTCTTCCATTCAGTAGGCAGCCTTTTTCATTTTGTTGATAGTTTCCTTCACTGTGCAAAAGCCTTTTAGTTTGATATAGTCCCATTTGTTTATTTTTGCTTTTGTTTCCCTTGCCTGAGGAGACGTTTCCAAAAAAATTTTGCTAAGACCGATGTCAAACAGTATACTGCCTATGCTTTCTTCTAGACGTTTTATGGTTTCAGGTCTCAAAAGACCATTCTTGGTTTCTGTCATATAGATGAGAGGCCAGAACCACTGTAAGGGGGAACTCAGTGGATAAAAGAAATAACTGAGCCTTTCTCACCCTCTCTGAGCCTGAACTATGAGGAGTCTAGGTTTCTATAAGGACACCTTCAGGTGAGGAGTGTTCAAGTTTGCCTTTTTATCCCTGGAGGCCCATGAGGATGTAGACTGAGTGGGACCCCTGCAGCAGATCACAAAGTGAGCATGAGTAAGTCATAGCTTATGAGTCAATTTATTCTAGATGTGTGCTACTCTCTGTGTGTATTTCCATTTTAAATGTTTCAGGTGCATCTAAGCATTATTCAGGAGACCAAGGCAAGGGCCTGTGTCCATCTTGGGCATGAGGATATGCAGAGTCCTTCTGAAGTCAGCATGATGGTTAACTACAAAAGTCAACCAGGGACTTTAAGAGTAAGGGAGAACTCAGGAGGAAAGAGTGAGTGGGGGAAGACACCCTTTTCCCCAAGGGTGCCTACTTTCAATGCAAGATCCTTCGTTAAGGAATATGGAATTTCTCTTCAATTACAAACATGTATGATGTTAGTTCTAGAAGGGCACATAGAGGTCATTTAGTCCAACCTTCTCATTTTACAGATGACCCACAGAGGTTACATGAACTCACCTATGTCAGTGGCAGAGCCCATTCAATATTCTTTCCACTGTGCAATATCGATACCAGGTTATCGAACAAATCAATTTTCAATGAAATAAAACATTTAAAAGTTGTGTAGTTATGCATTTTTGAGAAGAAATTCACAGTTTTTTTAAATCAAATTTTCCAGAGCATCCATGAGCCATAGCATAAATAATAAGTTTCGGCAGGTTGACAGTTTTCATCACAACTTCTTCACCGGCTTTCCAAGCTCTTGTGAATGAGATTCCAACACATTAAGTCCCTCCCACCCCCCCAACTCCATTTACCAACTGATTTTCTCCTGAAAAAAGTAGCTTTTATTCTCACAGAAATCTTCTTCCTTTGATGTCTCACCTTACTTTTACTTATGGCTTTAACAGGAAAATACCTTTCCTACAGTAGGTGCTCAATTCAGAGGTATATGGATTTTCTGTATCCGATTCTACCTGCATAGAGATGGAAGTTTGTTTCTATCACCATTGATTGTATTGCAAGGTCCAGGGCACTTCAGTCAGTTACATTTTCCTTTGTTCTTCACAAGTGTTTTCTCAGTTCAAATGACGATTTGAACTCAGGAGTTCTCTCATCCAGTATGTTTTCTGACCTATGTTGACTCTGAATACTATATTCACCTCCAAAGTAATTTTTTCCTTTATTTTTATTTGATATTTTATACATCATGCTTCCTTTACTTGGACAAAGTAGTTAACAAAATATAATTGCAAAACATTAACATCTTTGAATGAATGAATGAATAAACAGCATTGTGAAAGAGAAGCATTGACTCTGAGTGCAGCTCTGGATGGTGTAAGCTATGTCGCCAGTCATCTTGGCTGGGTCACTGGTGTCTCAAATCCACTCCATGCTTTTGAGACAATGTTTGTGGTATGATGCTGTTGAAATAGTACCTGATTCAGTTTTGTTCCTATTGTGTCCTTCTGGCCCTTCTCTCAGCCAGTCAAATGGGCACTCCACATTCCCTGCATCAAGGTAGGAAAGACACAGCAGAAGACAGAAAGAAAGCCATCCTTGTTTTTGTGTTTCAAAACTCTAAGCCTCAGTGAAAGGGGAGAAACTCAAGTGACTGGACTATAGATTGGAAGACTTTTTGATAAGAGGAAGCTTGGGGACATTCTTTAGGCTGGGAGGGTTGCGAGAGAAAGGGGAAGATACAACCAATTAGGGGAGAGCTTGGTGGAACTGGGATGGACCATGGGGAAAGGAAGACAGATGGCATCTGGAGACCATTCCATGTCCCGCTTGAGCAAGCAGCTTAAGTATTCACTACCTGTGAGCCATAAAGGAGTTAGACCAGTGTCCACAGGCTGTCTCTCCTTTTGAGCATCCCCTGGGTTGAGGAGCTTTACTACTTGCCCTTGGGTTTAGCTGCCTAATAAGAAACTCCCTAGCAGTGGTCAACTTGCCACTCATGACCCCTCAGCAGGAGGAGTTATGACCTTCTTTTCAGAGCTTTTGATTGGAATGTACCCAACCACTCTGTATGGGACTACCTCTTACTTGGTGTCCTAGGACACCCATAATCCTCCTGAAGGAAGGCAGCATCCTGGTGAGTGAGACCAAAGACTTGTGACTTAGGTTTAGTTTGAACTGATCAGAATCAGCTCAAGACCTCCACCACATCTTGGCCTGTGGTATAGCACTCCTCTGTTGTCTGGCTGAGTTGGGAAGTTTTTAGGGAGTTGCAAATAGGAGTCTGGGTTGTTTGCAAGGTCTTAGTGACAGTAACAAAGGTCCTAGAAGCAGCGCATTGAAAGTCAAGATGGCACCTCTGCCCACCCACGGTGCTTTATTGGGGCATCAGCTTTAATTTGCCCTTCCTCTTCTTCCATTTTGTGGCCTTGGCTGATCTAACTACAGACCACCCCTGCTTTCTTTTTCCCTATTATACTTCTCTGTGGAGTGTTGCTTACATGGGGATCATCAGGAAACATTGTCCCAGACATGGAAATGGGCAAAAGAGATTGATGTATGTCCTTTCAGTGTAGTGCTGGATATTGTCTAGTGTACACTTGGGGGTTGTCTAATTGAAAACAGGTGTGCTTCTTTCACTGGTTTTCTATGGGCCTTCTATAGGGGTAGAAGGTAATTTATAAAAAACTGATTGTAGTACATATGATTATTGTCCTTAGTAATGCAAATGAATTTTGTCTGGTAGAGGTAAAA
This sequence comes from Tursiops truncatus, assembly GCF_011762595.2. Lineage (NCBI taxonomy): Eukaryota > Metazoa > Chordata > Mammalia > Artiodactyla > Delphinidae > Tursiops > Tursiops truncatus. The sequence continues at coordinate 73,234,139 of NC_047047.1, read as the reverse complement.
TTGATTTCCCTCGGTAAAAAAGAGAAGCCTAGGGCTTCCCTGGTGGCGCAGTGGTTGAGAGTCCGCCGGCTGATGCAGGAGACAGAGGTTCGTGCCCCGGTCTGGGAAGATCCCACGTGCCGCGGAGCGGCTGGGCCCGTGAGCCATGGCCGCTGAGCCTGCACATCCGGAGCCTGTGCTTCGCAACGGGAGAGGCCACAACAGTGAGAGGCGCTCGTACCGCAAAAAAAAAAAAAAAAAAGAGAAGCCTAAACATTAATATCTTGTTGAGCTTAAGAATATTAATCAGTTTTACATCTATTAGGTAATCGATTTCAGGATTCCAAAGATATTTCAGAAATATAAATTCAATATATATGTATGTATATATATATATATATATGAACATATATATATTCAAATTCTCCTTTAAGCTAGTCTTAATATCTTACTGTTTCTCTTACTAATTAATAGCCTGAGTAAAATAAAATACCGAATAAAATCTTTGACTTGTGTTCATTTTGTATTTGCAAGTTAAAAGTCATTTTAACTTTTTGAAATTATATTTTAAGTGGATAACTTCTTAAGATGAGGCGGACTTCTTGAGGTGATTTTCTGACATTTTTGCTCCTTGTTTACTTTATACTTTTAAAATGTTGCTTTCTGTTCTAGAACACAAAATTTTTTCCATTGCTCTAAGTGGTCATAACTTTAGATGTAAACGGAGAGGAATGTGGTTGATTGCTGCAAGTACTAATTTTTCTTAATCATTGGACACTTTTTGTTCAATAAAATGTCTTTACCCTTGTTGGCTTAGTCTTGTAGGACAAGATGTACTTATAAACCTAATCAAGCATCTTACCCAGATTCATATGTACAAAGAGGCTGGACATCAGCGATGTTGATGGAACTAGCGTTATTATGAGAGCAGACACAAACCAACATTTCCTTCTAATGATTCATGGCTGAGCTGAGCACCATAAACCACATTAGACTTCTTATCAGAATGGGATAAAACAAGGATCATCCAGTATAGAAAAATAGTTCATAAGCAAAGTATTAGAGATTACGAGCATTGGAATGACCAAGACATGAGGAACGATTTTACTGATTGGACAGATTATAAAGACAAGCAGTGGAAGAGAAGATAAGTGAAGGTCTTTGAAATTTATCCTACAGGAAAGTGAGGAGATTCTGGTAATTCTTGAGGAGGGGAATGGAATTCTAAACATAAATGGCTTAAGAAGACTAACACGGCAGTCATGTGTCACAAGGATTGGATTTGGAGGTTGCTGGCTGAGGTGGGTAGGGGAGAATTAAAGACAGTCTTGAAAACATCCTAGATGGAAAGTGAAAGAAGAATGTAGGGGATTTTTTCAAAGGTTTAATGACCTTTGGACTAGAGAATGAAAAAGAGTGATATTGAGAATGACTTAAGAATTTTGAACTTGGAATGAATGATGACATTGAAAGGGAGGACAGACAAAATTTCTGTTTTCTGAATTTTTTCAGTATAAGGCAGATCTGACAATATAATAATTTATATTCTGTGATTTTCTTTGCTTTTTAAATTTTGAAGCATTTCCCCCGATTTGTCTCATCTGATAGTCACAACAGTCTGTGAGGCAGGCATAGTAATTGCCATGTTCCAACTGTTACTCTTACAGAAGAAGAAGCTGAAGCTCAGAGATGTTAAGGGATTAAATGATTTATTCAAACTTCAGGGAGGTGGCCCAACTTTGATTGTGTTTTTGATCAAATAAGTGAGTAAAATGATGTACAAGCATCATAGGAATTCAGGATAATGGGTGACTGTCCAGTTAGAGAAAGAAGAGGTTGGTCTTGTAGATATGGTCAAATTCTCTTCTAGATGTGAGATATGGGTATCATGGATGTGAAATAGTTGGGAAGTAAGGGCCCAGGTATCTGGAACTTGACTCTCTAGTGCTAATCCAAATTGGAGGTAGAGTTTTACCCAGTAAAAACAGATATATTGCAAGATATCACGTATTGATCTCTCTCTACCCAGATTTCTGGAAATATTCTGGTCTATAACATAAAGAGTACCCCTCCTTTTCCTTCAAGGAGGAGAAATTGATTTGATTAAACAAGAGGAGGGATGGGGTCAGCATACGACTTTAAGGTGGAGAGATAAGGGAGAGCTGTGGAAAGGCCTCCCTGAAGCAAGACACTCCTCCATCCACCATAGGATTTTTGCAAGGTGGGAAGAGAAGCTCTTGTCATGTCCATCCCTTGTTGGGTATGTTCCAGAAACAGTTTTGGAACAGCACTGAATGTTCTCATCTCCCCATTCTCCATAGGTCAGGAATAAGTGGAAGTACTGAAGGTTGTAGAAGTACTGATTAACCCTCACCTCTGTTTTCATCTCTGGATACTGGTCATTAGTGTCAAAGCCTTAAAGCACGTGTGCCTGTTATCAAGACTATACCTTGTCTTCCTCCCATACTTCATGAGGTTCTGATAAAGAATCCTGCTGCTTGGGTTAGTTCCTATATGGCATTGAATGGATTTTTCAAATCTGTTCTGTCATCAAATGAATGTACACACCCAGAGTTGCAATTTAGGTACTTAGCATCAGTGCCAATCAATGGTAAATTTTGGCAGCAAAGAGCATGTACTTCTGTCATTTCCAGTGAAGCTGTACATAATAAAGCGTCAAGGCCTCTCCAGGGCCCAGAAGAAAAGTGCCGGAATCCTGAGCTCTGAGGCTTTGATGTGTGTGATGGCTAATTTTATGTCAACTTGACTGAACCATGGTGCCCAGGTATTTGGTGAAACAATATTGTGGATGTTTCTGTGAAGGTGTTTTTTGGATGAGATTCACATTTAAATTGGTGGATTTTAAGTAAAGCAGATTATGTTCCATAACATAGGTGGGCCTCATCCAGTTAGTTGAAAGCTTTAATAAAACAAAGACTGATCTCTCCTAAGCAAGAAGCAATTTTGATAGAAGTTTGCCTTTGGACTCGGAATACAGCTTTTCTCTGGGTCTCCAGCCTGCTGGCCTACCCTGCAGATTCTGGACTTGCGAAGCTTCAAAAGTCATATGAGCCAGTTCCTTAAAATCTCAGTCTCTCTCTCTCTCTCTCTCTCTCTCTCTCTCTCTCTCTCTCTCTCTCTATCTCTATCTCTCTATTTTCCCCCCCTAGTTTTCTAGTTATCTTATTGTTACATAACAAACAACCCTGAAACTTAGTGGCACAACTGGGATGGCTCAACTATGGGGTGGAATAAAGATCCACTTTTAAGATAGCTCTCACACAACCACACAGCTAGCAAGTTGGTACCAGCTGTTGTCTGGGAGCTTAGCCAGCACTGTTGGCCAGCAGCCCCTGTTCCTCTTAATGTGGCCCCTCCGCAGGCTGCTTGGGCTTGCTCATAGCATGGGACAATATTCTAAGTGCAAACGACCCAAGAGAGAAACCAGGCATCTGTACCTCATTTTATGACCTAGCCTTGGAAGTCACATAGCATCATACCTGCCATAATCATAAAGTCACCCAGATTTAAGGGTGAGGAATTCTAGGGTTGCCAGATAAAATATGAGATGCTCAGTTAACTTTGAATTTCAGATAAATCACATTTTTTTTTTTAGTATTAAGTATGTCACATGCAATATTTGGGTTACACACTAAAAATTATTTGGGCTTCCTGTATTTTTCCTTCTTAAATCTGGCAACCCTGTTATTGACCTCCTCTGTTAATGGGAGAAGACTCAAAGTCACATTGTAAAAAGATCATGTGGAATGACAGTATTATTGTGCCTTATTTGGAAAATACCCTCTTCCCCAGTCTGCCTTATGACTACAACAGTTTCCATCCTTCACATGTGCAAAATAAACTCATTCCTTATCCCCAAGACCACCAAGTGTCATCCATTTAAGAATTAACCTGAAGCCCAGGATCTTATCATCTTGATCAGGTCCAAGTGCAGATGAGGCTTCTCGGTGGGGTACCATTCCTCAGGTACAACTCCTTGAATCTCACCCCTTTTCTTTCCGTTTCCTTTCTTTCTTTCTTTTTTTTTTGCAAAGTGATTCAGATATATATATATGTGTGTGTCTGTGTGTGTGTATGTATATATATATATATATAATGTTTTTCAGATTCTTTTCCATTAGAGGTTATTATGAGATATTAAATATAGTTCCCTGTGTTGTAAGTAGGTCCTTGCTGTTTATCTATTTTCTGTATAGTAGTGTGTATCTGTTAATCCCAAACTCCTAATTTATCCCTCTCCCCACTTTTGCCCTTTGGTAACCATAAGTTTGTTTTCTATGTCTGTGAGTCTATTTCTGTTTTGTAAATAAGTTCATTTGTATCCTTTTTTAAGATTCCACATATAAGCGATATATGATATTTGTCTTTTTCTGTCTGACTTATTTCACTTAGTATGATAATCTCTGGGTCCATCCATGTCAGAGTTTCATTCCTTTTAATCTGAAGACTCTGAAGAGAAGAGACAAGTTTTCTGTTCCTTACACATTCAACATACAGGAGTGAAACCCTCCCATTCAAAAACAGGAAACAGGAGAGTACACAGCACTTACCTGTCTGGGGCTATTCTGAAATTCAGCTAGGGGATGTTGCAGGTTCCTTGCTTAGGGCTCAGTCCTATGCCTGGGATCGTTCTCCAGGGATCTTTGCTCTCTGGGTTCTTGGTTCTGCCCCATGAGTCCCCTTTCCTTTTCCATAAGAAATGACGTGTGGTTGAAGCTGAGGAGTTCTCTAAGGCTCTTTCCTGTCCGTAGCAGTTTGGGAATACAAAGACTTCTTTTCATTATCTCTGTTATTTTCAGTCTAAGTTGATAAAATACTTTTGAAAACACTGTTGTAAGCTTTTTGTGCATCACCTTACAATCCTCTCCATTAGACAAAAGTCACACTCACAAATCTCCCTGTGAGACTGCAACGGGACAAGACCCATAAGATTCTTAGAAGGCCTATAGTTCTGTTTTTCGTTCTGTTGTTTGTTTGTCTTTACATCCTTTAAAAAAGTTTTTATTTGAAAATACTTTCAAACTTACAAAAAGTTACAAAAAACAAAACAAAATAGTACAAGGCATACTCTGTACATCCTTTACCCAGATTTGCTTGTATTTGTTTCCTGCGATTTCCGTAACAAATTACCACAAACTGGGTGGCTTAAAACAACAGAAATTTATTCTCTTATAGTTCTGGAGGCTCAGTGTCCAAAATCAAGGTGCCGACAGGGTCATAGTCTTTCTGAAAGTTCTAGGGGAGAATCTGTTTCATGCTCTCTTAGCTTCTGGTGTTGCCAGCAATCCCTGGCATTCCTTGGCTTATAGAAGCATCACTCCAATCTCTTCCTACTTCATTATGTAGCCTTCTCCCTGTGTATGTCTGTCTCTGTGTTCCTTCTTGTCTTTTAAGAACACTAGCCATATTGGATTAAGAGCTCACCCTATTCTAGTATGACCTCATCTTAATTCAATTACATCTGTAAGAACCCTATTTCCAAATAAGGTTCTGAGGTTCTGGGAAGGACATGAATTCTTGGGGGACACGACCAACCCAGTACACCTGTTGTTAATGTTTCACCCCATTGGGTTTACCATTTGCACTCTCACTCTCTTTCCTCTTCTCCTTCTTTCTCTCTCTTTTCATTCTCTCTCTCTATATAATAGTTTTTTCCTGAATCATTACATTTCATGCACCATGGCCCTTTTACTGCTATGTACTTTAGTGTATTTCCTAAGAAATGCCATCTCTTACCCAATAGAATAAACATTTGTTATTGGATTCCCTGCATTGCTTTAGGGCCCATAGGCTTTAGGGCCATTTGAGATCTCTTTTTGTGAATTGTCTGTGTTTTGCCCATTTTTCTAAGGATTTTTGGTCTTTTTTCTCCCAAATTTTGAAAGTTCTTTAAAATTAGATATATTAACCTTCTGTCCGTGATAACCTGTCAAATATTTTCTTCCAGTTTTATTGCCTCTGGATTTTGAATTACAGTTAGAAAGTCTTTTACTACATTGAAGTTAAAGCAGAACTCACCCGCATTTCTTCTAGTAGTTGTGTGGTTTCATTTAGCTGGCTTTGGTATTCATTTAATTCCCAATTTTTTTTCTTCTTCTGCAGATTCCTGACCTTTTTTTCAGGTCAGTTATTCATTTTAAAGAAGTACTTAAAATATTTTATCCAGAAATTTTAGTGGTGTTTATCAGGAGGGTCATTCAGAGGATTGTGCCTACCATGCTGCTAGACATAGAAGTCAGCTAATCTCTGCCCTGCAGCCCTTAAAGAAGACAACATGGTTTTGCTACACAGTTCCTAAACCCAGAGTCTTACAACACGTCAGTCCTTTTGGTAATTTGCTTTTGGCTAATCGTACTATTTCCTTCCAAAGGTGTTTTTTGTTGAAAAAGAAAATGGTGCATGTTAACTTTTTCTAAAGGTTTCTATGTGTATTTGCTTGAATACAATAAAATATAGATTACTTTGTTGGATATATTTTTTAAGGAAAAACCTTAAATAAAAGTGAGCTTAATTTGAAAATATGGTGCTTGAATTCTATACATGATCAGCAAATACTTGTACAATTCAAATTTTCCTCAATATATAAGCCCAAACAGAAGCATACTATTTAATATTAGAGATATTTGTTTAACAGAGAAATGAAATTCAAATAATATTCTTAATAAGTTAGAAATAGTTTAATACTTCTTATCAATACACAATTGCACTTTATTAGGAGATCACTAGCCATTAGGAGGCACCCATACTGTTTTCTCTGTAATCTAGAGTTGACAATGCATAATAGCCTATGTTTATTGTATATGTGGCTCTTTTATAGCCAAAAAAGTGCTAGGACTTAACCTAGTAGCATTTCCATTTGCTAGCAATATTATAGATGAAAAGAAAACTCAGATTTTTGGAAAATCCCTCTTTCTAGTCTGATTACATGTACCTGGACCTGATCTAGTGCAATTGTTGTTCCTGGCACTTGGAGCTTTTGAATTCAACTCCACAGACCTTGCTCTGAGCAGTTCTATACGTAAGTGAAAAATATTTTACACAGTCTCCATCCAAGAAAAGCTTAATTTTCTATCAGCTGATTTTTGGGTCTCCTACCCTCCAAACTTCATCGTAAGTTCTCTTATGTTCTTGATTTGGTAAAAGGTTTCAGATGAGCTGTTGGCTAAAAGAGAAAGCTGCTGGGATTTTTACCAGACCTAACATAATCTCCACTGCCAAAGACACATTTTGAAAATCATTGTACATTTTAAAGTTTATTTATTTATTTATTTATTTATTTATTTTGGCTGTGTTGGGTCTTCGTTGCTGTGCGTGGGCTTTCTCTAGTTGCGGTGAGTGGGGGCTACTCTTTGTTGTGGTGCGCAGGCTTCTCATTGCAGTGACTTCCCTTGTGGAGCATGGGCTCTGGAGCGCAGGCTCAGTAGTTGTGGCACACGGGCTTAGTTGCTCCGCGGCACGTGGGATCTTCCCGGACCAGGGCTCGAACCCGTGTCCCCGGCATTGGCAGGTGGATTCTCAACCACTGCGCCACCCGGGAAGCCCCCAAAAATCATTGTAAATTTTAATGATGAAGTGTGGAAATCTGAAAAGAAGCTTTCTTTAAAAAAATGGAAAAATTTCCCATAAAATCTTCCCCAAATTCACAATCTATAATGTATGCTTCTCCTTAATTTCCTCTTTTACTCACTTCCTAGTTCCCAGCAGCTGCATGGTCTCTGCAGCTAGCACTCTTCAGTGTTTGCCTAATCAGTATTTGTGGACTGAAAGAATAATCCGACAGTAGTAGACAGTATATGAAGACATGTCAGCAAATCTCTTAGATCTGAAATGGTTTAAATGATGGCCTGATACTGTATAATTTAAAATGATTTTATTTATTTATTTATTTAAATTTACTTATTTTTGGCTGTGTTGGGTCTTCATTGCTGCGCATGGGCTTTCTCTAGTTGCAGCGAGCAGGGGCTACTCTTCGTTGCAGTATGCGGGCTTCTCATTGCAGTGGCTTCTCTTGTTGTGGAGCACAAGCTCTAGAGCACAGGCTCAGTAGTTGTGGCGCACGGGCTTAGTTGCTCCGCGGCATGTGGGGTCTTCCCGGACTAGGGGTTGAACCCGTGTTCCCTGCATTGGCAGATGGATTCTTAACCACTGTGCCACCAGGGAAGTCCTAAAATGATTTTAATGTGGAATCATAACCATTAAAATCTTTAGTTCTCAGATGAGAAAGTTATTGTCTTCAGGGTTGGTTATAAATATTACAGGAAGCACATGCAGCAAATTATTATTAAATTAATTCTAAAAATGTGAACTATTTGAGAGCCAAAGTTATGGATGATATCAAAGGAAAGTAAGTATATCAAACCTACATGATGCTTGATGTGAAATATCTATGGAAAATTTGAAACTCCTTTTAAAGAAAAGGAGTTTCTTTCTCTAGCGCGTTGTGGGTTTTAGACTGCATTCACAGACATGGTTCTTGTCTGAGGCTCACAACAGTCTTGTGGGGCAAGCGATCCAGAAAGTTTCTGTCACCCTTTTGAGGGATGAGGAATCTGAACATTAGAAGGGTTAATTGACCTTCTGTGATTTCCGGCAGTATTGGCAGGGTCCAAGCTAACATAGAGACCTCTGGACTCTTCATTGTGTTGCTTCTGTTATAACATCAAGAGAAAGTAAAAATTAAAGCAGAAGAAGAAAGGAAAAGGCAAACAAGTTCAATTCCATAGATTGTTACAAATAGTAGGTTTATAATAAAAATATTTGTAAATGTAATAAATTTAGTGAACATTGGGATGGACTCCCTGGCCTGGGGAGGCAGGGGAGAATGTCTTGATTAAAAAAAAATTCACATATAAGGTGAAAATAAGATTTTTGGAATAATAAAGCTCTCAGGAGGAGTAAATGGTGACATTGGCTCTACAGATTAGGTGGTTGGTTTTTATCTCTTACTAGAGATCCTTAGCATATCTGCCCATACGCTGTGAAATCGCCCGTCCTTTCAGCCTTTGTGGGAATTTTTCTAGAGGAGGCACCTTTCATCCTCACTCTACACCAAGTGGATTGATAGCCGTGCTCTGGATAGCCATCTGCTTGCCCGGAAATCCCAGAAACCTCCTGTCGGAACTTTAGTTGTAGGCCAGGGGAAAGAAGATGCTGAGAGTAAAGGAAGGCATAGATGGCATTCAGAAGGCACACACCTGGCTGTCATTGTTGTCTGAAAATTTCCTGATGCAGAACCTCACCTAACACCTTCATCTGCTGTAGCATAGAAGTCACTTTCCAAGGCCCAGATCGAGCAATGCATTTTTATTCTCTGAGAGTAAATTAACAGGTAGAAGAAGATTCCCAGGGCTGCAAATGACAACCCTTTACATGGCTTCTGTCTGTTGCCAGACATGCTAGGGCATATGCATCTTAAACTGTAGAATAAAGTCCTCCGTTCTTATTTCTTGGCTCTTAAGATTACTGTAGAAATTCAGTCTCTAGTTCATTTGGTTACATATGTGCAAAATGCCTAACACATGTGTGAAAAGGCAGTTAAATACAACAGCAATTAAGTCGGCACTTAAAAAAATGGTTTTGGATAGTTAAAACTCTTGATTCTGATGAGGTGGTTAAACCATACTCCAAGATACAATCTAAGGGGCCAGTATTAGGCCATAAAAGCTCTTTGCAAATCCCACTTGAATTTCATAGCATGATGGTCTATCTGTGTTAACAGAGTTGTTAAGATGTAAATTACTAAGGGTAAATCCTGATGAAAGGAGCTATGCCAATTGAGGTTAAGAGAGCTTTGAGATTTCCCTGTAGCTGAGGCTGGGGCTCGGGCTGGGGCTGAGCTGAGGCCAGCGTTAATACATAAAGCAAACGCTTCTTAGAATACAGAAGGGGCTTTCGGGAGTTAAGTGTAAACCTAATAATGATTAGAAGAAATCTTATTCATGATAAATTAAGGCTTGTAAGTACAAATTAGATCAAACCATTGAGCTACTTTCTTGAGCAGCCTCATTCTTATATCTCCCAACGACAAGTCTGCACCCTCCATGCCTTCTGCTGACTGCAAAAGCAATCATGTATACAGGTAGGTCTGGAACCTATTCTAATGGTTCAACCTATATGCAAATGTCAGTCTTCAAAATCCAGCCCTCCTGAGGCCCTTATGTGGCAGACAAGAGGATAGAAAGGAAGGCACCTTGGCATAAAGCTGTCTGTTCAGGCATCTTTCCAGGCTCTAATCCAATGTCCACACTAGCCGCCGGAAGGGTCCTCCCCAAACACAAATCCAGTCATGTCACACTCATTTAGATCCCTTCTGGGGAACTGCACCAGCTTCATCCCCCACCGTTTCAAGCAGCTCACACTCAGGCCCTTTCGTGTCTCATCATCTTTGCTTATGTGGCCCCTTCTGCCTGGAAAAAACAATAACCAAAACCCTCCAAAACCTATTTAGTTTTCATGGCTCTACTTTTGTATCTTTTCTTTTGTGAAGACTTCCATGATCTTTCACCTTTATCTCTGCTTTTAAGACAGAGTTAGGCTCGCTGTTCTGTGTGTGCCCACAGAATACAGATTCAGTGCTTACTTACAGATTATATTATGATTGAATATTCATGCACATGCATGCATATGCATGAGTGCACACACATTTGAACTGTATGAATGCTGAGCATACAGTGGGCTGAGCCATATCTTCTTCCTATATGTTGCACAGTGCCAGCTCTTAGAAACTGATGAATTAATTAATAAAATGAACACGTGCAACAGTCCCAGAAGAACCACCAGGTTTCTGGTTATCTGAGAGTTGTCTTTACAGACGAGAATGTTAAGAGTGTCCCAAGTTCACTTGGATGTTAACTAGACTTACTGTGGAGATTATTTTGCAGTACATGCAAATATCGATCATTGTGTTGTACACCTGAAACTAATATAATGTTGTGTTGATTATACCTCAATAAAAAAAATTACTCCTAAAAAAAAGTGTTCCAAGTTCAAAAGAGTTTCATTTTGCCCTGACTCCTTAAGTAAATATTAAACACAAAACCGTTGAGGGTAGGGGAAAGTCAACGAGAAGGCACAGGAGTTGCAGACACTACAAAAACTGAGGTCACTGTAAAGCCAGACTCTGAAGCTTTGTAAAGTTTTGCATGACATCATTTCATTCTCTTAAAGGAGAAACCACAAGTAAAGCCAGTATCTCGGTAGATAGCTGATGCTCAACAAAGGTAAGGTTCCGTTTCTGTCCCATCTCTGTTCATTCCTCTGATGAAGTGCAGTCTACCTGCTCCCTAAATTCAGTCATTTCATTGCTTAACAAATGTTTATTGAGTATCTGCTCTTTTGCCAGGACTTTGCCAGGCTCTAGAGATACAATGAGGATAATGGTAGGTGCAATGATACCTTCACAAAAGCATGCTGTCCAGCAAACATTGATGTTCTCCAAAGATCCTTCCTGCCCTCTGTTCCCTTCTATACATTCTTCTTGGAAGGTATAATTTATTTTGGTAGTTTCACCTGTGCTCTAAACACTGATGATTCCATCCCTATCTCAAATCTCCCTCCTGAGCTCCAGATTTGTATATACAATGCCAATTAGCCATCCCCACTTGGATGTCTCTTAAGCACCTCGAGTGCAACATGCCCATGGCTTACCCCATCATCTCCTTCCCAATGCCTAGTTTTTTTTATGATCCCACTGAATGTCATCACCAGCCCCTCATACTCCAAATCTCGGAATCATCAACTTCAGTGAGTATTTGTTGGGTGCCTTCCTTGAACCTTGCACCGGGAGAATATTTTGGTGTACACTGTCTAATCTCTGGCTTTCTTCTTCTTCATACCAGCCTCTTACCCCTACTCCACCTTATCCATCCTGACTTCAATCTGATCAGTTTGATGGCTACAAAGTTTCTTTTCCCCCCTGAAGCGGGGGTCCTAATTAAAGTTTCAAAACCTCTTACTTTCATCATTGGAGTCCGTCCAGAATAAAGTCCATGCCCAGCTTGTCATCTAAAGTTCTACATGATCTGGCTCTGACCCAGTTATATAGCTCACCTCCTTCTCTGCCCTTCCCCAGAGTCTTGCTCTCCAGCAACACCGATTGACTCCTTTTTTAATAGGTCCTTCTCTACCATGGTGTCTTGCTGGAGATGGGTCCATTTCCTTGGATGGCCTCTCTCCTATTCTATACTTTTTGAAATCCTACCCAGGCTTAGAGGCCCCCTATCTTTCCAGTTTTCTGGTATTTTCTTAGACTGTAGTAATCTCTGCCTCTCCTGCACTTCCAGAGAGCTTGCTTTGTATTATGGTGGTCACGGCCACCCCAGGAGAGCTTAGTGTGAAGTGCTAGAGGGGGCAGGCTCTATCTAGAGTCAGTCTGTCTGGTTCCTCTTCTAATTTAAAATAGGACAGTACATCATTGAGCATAACCCCATGATTTCAGATGATTATGCCCTGAATCTGTGGATGGAGAACATCCCAAACCAATGCACCTTCAGGAGCTTTGCTGCTTGATTTAGTTAAAAAGGAAAAAGTTGTTTGTAACACGTAAATGTCCTGTGAAAACAAAACAAAGCAAAAAATTTGGACTAAGTATGGTCAGATCACTGTGGGAGTTTAAAGAGAAAGGGCAGGGAGTGTATAACTAGGTTAAGGCAGTTTAGCCAGAGAGAGTAATAAAATGAGATGACTACAGCAGTGATAACATCAAGGCAGGTGGCTAAATAATTGTCACATTATTTGTTAGGGTGCATTAGGTAATCATCCTATTTTGCCACAGCTGGTGTGAAATAGAGTAACTTGCTCATGATTGCTGTGGAGAAACACAATGGCATGGAGGCAGTTGTGGCCATCTTTATCACAAATCAGAGGAAGGTTAATCCAGGGTAAAATTCAACAGGCTGCAAAAGCATAGAAAGCATAATTTGGACCAAAACAACAACAATACAAACTTTACATTTTTCTCAATTATATTTTACCTTTTGAATTACATGGAAAATCACTTCAAAACTTTGATTTTCTAGTAAAGCAATGCTGCATGCCAAGAATACTGCCATTTGAAGTTTATATAATGGGAAATAAAGATACCAGCTAAAATAGGGGTGCCATTGAAACAGGAAACGTTTCTCCCCTGAGGATGCTGTATTGTTTGATTATGATGGCATATGATACCTGCTCTGTGAAGGTGTCTCTACCTCCCCTGCCACCGTGCCCAGGTGCTCTCTCCCTCCTCTGGCCTCCCACCACCTTGTGGGCATATATCAATTACAGTATTTTTCAGACCTTATTTAATTGTGTTTTTTTGGTTCCCCTCTAGACTGAGGGCTCCTTAGGGATCTTCAGGCAATTTCTTAAATGTTTTTGTATTTTACCCGACAATAAAATTCTAAGTTTTGTTTTGCCTTTTTTATAATTACCATTACTTTGGGACTTCCCTAGTGGTGCAGTGGATAAGACTCCGCACTCCCAAGGCAGGCGGCCTGGGTTTGATCCCTGGAACTAGATCTAGTTCGAACAGGGAACTAGATCCCACACGCATGCCACAACTAGGAGTTCGCACACCACAACTGAGGAGCCCGCCTGCCGCAACTAAGACCCAGTGCAACCAAATTAATTAATTAATTAAAAAATAATTACCCTTACTTAGTGAGGCAGGAGGGCAGAGTGAGAACTCGGAAGAAGAATGTGAGCCATTTCAACTGGAGTCCTCCCCGGCCAGGAAGGAGTGAAAGGAAATACGGATAGCAAACACATGAAAGCTCACTGGGCCTTTATGAAGGGGCGAGCATCTGCTGGGGATTGTTCTGAGGAAGGAAGATGCTGACAGCACAATTCTGTCAGGGTTTAACAAGGAAGAGCTGTTCAGGACCCCAAACTGCATCAAACCATACAGCTCCAAGGGCCAGAGACAGGAGCAGGGCCCTCCCCTAAGTGGAGTCCAGGATTCCGCTTCTGGGTCACTGGGCTAGCTGCCTTTTGGTGTCGGCAGAAGAGCGGCTGCGCTTGTAGGGAGGAGCCTGGGTGTACTGCGAGGGCTCTACTCCGCCACCCCTCGCCAACCCCTCCACACAGGTATCTCTCTGCAGAAGAGACCGGGCTTAGTGTCTGCAGCCCCATGTTTCATGCAAGCACCACCAGCAGCCAGCTGGGTCACCTGGAGCTCTGAGCACGTTTCCCCATCTTCCTACTGGGCATTAGAAATGCCTCGTTCTCTCAGTCTTTAGAGAGGAGACCTGAGAGCCAATGAGGTGAAGGATGAGAAAGTACTTTGTACTAACATGTCTGATACCCCCTATTAGCCCTCACCCCATGAGCCAAAGCAAAGCTCTTCGTGAAAAGGCAGCTCTGCGTGGAAGGAGTCAGACATTAATTATCAGCCATTAACTTCTTGACTCTTTCCTGAGTGACCTTATCTGAGAATGGGGTTCAAGGGGAAAGACTGAAAGACACGAGTCCTGTGGTAGGGATGCCAGGTGGGGCAGGCTTGTCAGGCAGCCAGGATAAAGATTCCACTGGTTGTCTGCAGGAGGAGTGAGGAAAGACAGAAGAGACACTGGGGAGCATGGTGTTGGAGAGAGACGGAAAGGAACTGAAAACCCTCCCCTGCCTGGGTTGGTCCCTGGGCTGACCTTGGCCTGGAAGGGAGTAAATTGAGCCAGAGACCTCGCCTGACCTGGGAGCCTTGCCCAGGCAATGCGCTGGGAGCAGGGACAAAACCTGAGGCAATAATGGCCTATCTTTCCAATGAGAGCAAGAGTCAAGCTCTCAGAGTTGGTGGAGAGATTTACTGTGCCAGAGAAGGCAGACAAGCAAAACAGAGCCTCGCCCAAGACTTCAGGCTGACAAAATGAGCACAGGAACGTGGATTTCTTTCTGAAATAGGAGCTTGGCTATAAATGGCTAAACACGTGAAAGGAAATGGACTGTACAGGGAAGACTGTTCCCTTCAAGATGCGTGTTAGTCTTCAGACTACACCCCATTTTTACCTCCCTAAACAAGTGACCCTTCAAACGGGGTTTCTTGGTCTCAGCAACTATTGACATTTGGGGCCAGAGAGTCCTTCCTTGTGAGGGACTGTCCTATGCATCGTAGGTTATTTAGCAGCATCCCTGGCTTCTACCCAGTAGCACCCTTTCCCCAGCGTGACAATAAAAAAATGTTTCCGGACACGTCTAGAAATGCCATGAGGGTAACAAAATCTCCCCTGAGAACCACTGGCTTAAATGTTCTGAAGGACGTTCCTTTGTTACTTTGTTCAACTATTTCCTGATCCCAACGTTTGTTTTTTTCATCACTGGACTAAGTTTATATATCCTGCTTTACATAATTAATTAATTTGTTCATTTATTCGACCAAGTTGCCTCCTCAGTAAAGTGGCAATGGTAATAAGAAATGACATTTTGGAAGTTCAAATGAGACAGTGTTTAAGCAAATGGTAGATCAACCATGTCTTATTTAACTAATTAGCACATTTGCAAAATTATTAAAAGGAGCAGTATAGAGTGCTTAATTGAAGCGCTGAGTTTGGAGTCAGAAAACCTGCAGTCTGGCCTCTGCCCACACGTGTGGGCTGTGGCAGCTCGACCCTCTAAAGCCTTAAATCCAAATGGGTGTAATGTGAACATGTGTAGCACACCTACACAGGTATTGGCACTTTCTTTTCCCACTTTACGAAGCTAGAAGCACACAGTAAAAAGTTTCCGCTAGGAAGCTTTCTATGGAATAGTTTGTCTCAGTCTCAGTAGTAATCCCACATTAATTGCATTAAACACAGGTGGGGCTAATTTGTGTGAGGAAACCTGGGGAGACACGTAGGTATGAAAAGACAAAGAAAGATGTAAGACAGAGGCAAGAAATTTCAAAAGGGATCAGTGTGATAAATCATGTGTGAATGACTGCATACATGTTTATTAGAAACATGAAAATAAGACAGAAATACCTTCAGCAAGTGACTGAAACAACACAATTAGAAAAATACAAAACTTCACAAGAGGTTAAAACTGACTTACTTCATAGAAAATGCTCTAAATGTTCAACGTAAAAAAAAGCAGGTGAATGTATCATATGGTACGTAGACACCTGAACAAGTTAACTATATGCAAATTGCTTTTAGAAGGATTGATTTTAGGACAATTGGCTTTAGTCAAATTGGTTTCTTAGAAAACTGCACTGCTCTGGTGATTCTGGGGTTAGATGATCAGTTTTTGAAGTAAAAAGGAAAAAAAAATTAGGCAGATACATGAAAAGTAAAATGGGGCAGTGTTAAAAGCCAGATTTCTGCCCAAATGCTACATCCCTGAAGGCCTAGCCATTGACAGAGAGGAAACACGGCCAAGGGTGACCCTCAGTGGAGGTCCCTTAGCGGAGAAGCCTTCTCAATCAGCCTCTCCACCCCTTGCCCTACTGTATTTCTCCTCGAGGTGCTCATCCCGTCCTGAGTTAGGTATTTATTTGTCTATTTACTTGATTGTCTTCTGCACCCCTCCTCCCAAGCAACACACACACACACACACACACACACACACACACACACACACAAATATAAACTCTTTAGACACTACTGCCTTCTCCAGGGCTTATCCTTCTTTCCCCTTCAGAGCTCTTAGGTGCTGAGTATTGTTTACTTGTTTACTTGGCATTAGCTCCTGGGCCACTTACACCCTGATCCCTGATCCTCACAACAGCTCTGCCAGGCAGGGATCACATCACATCTTCAAAAAACTCACAGATTTAGTAGGATGGATTAAACACATTCACAATAAATCTTTTTTTTTTTTTTTAACATGAAGAATCTGATGTTCCGAGAGGTTCAGAACCTAAGATCATACAGCTGGTAATGAGCCTCACTGGTATTTAAAGCAAGGTTGTTTAACTAAAATCTTTATACAATGCCATCGTGCCCCAAAGGAGCAATAGCATCCGTCAGAGAAGGCCTGTCTTTCTGTTCTAAAATGTCCTTGAACTTCCAGAAGCATTCCTTGTGAACTTTAGGTCTTTTCCATGCTTATGTGCAGAACAGAGCCCTGGGAGGCCCATGGAAGGTCACCTGGTTGACCTGGCCAAGGAAGAAGACAACTGCCCAGGTCCCCAGCCCTGGGCTCCAGAACCTTTTAGAGATAATGCTAGACATTCCAATAGAAATATAATGTGAGCCATAGTTAATTAAGAAATCTCTTGTAGCCACATTAAAAAAAGGAAAAAAAAAACAGGTAAAATTAATTTTAATGGTATATTTTCTTTAGCCCAGTATATCCAAACTATTATCATTTCAACATGCAATCAGTATAAAAACTAGTAATGATATGTTTTATGTAACTCTTATGTTAAATTAATTAAAATAAACTAAAATTTAATATGTATAGCTGATTCACTTTGTTATAAAGCAGAAACTAACGCACCATTGTAAAGCAATTATACTCCAATAGAGATGTTTAAAAATAAAATAAAATAAAATTCAGTTCCTCAGTTGCTCCAGCCACATTTTAAGAGCTCCGTAGAGGATGGTAATGGAAAGCACAGTGCTAGAGAAACATTTGCTGCTGGTGGCAGTTAGGAGGAATTCCTTTGCGAGTCTCTGTGTGTAATATCTCATTAAGTATTTCAGAGCCTCTCCAGCTGGGCAGCTCACATGCTTACACGGTGGCTCAGTTTCCCAGAAAACAGGGCAGAAGCTGAATGCCTTTCATAGCCTAGCCCTGAAAGACACATTGTGTCTCTTCTGCTGTATTCTCTTGCTGTCTATAAAGTTTTATTGGTACATAGCCATGTTCATTTGTTTACATATTGCCTATGGCTGCTTTTGTACTACAATGGCAGAGTTGAGTAGTTACAGTGCAAAACCTAAAACATTTACTGTCTAGCTGTTGACAGGAAAAATTTGCTGACCCTGGTTGTAGAATAGCACAATTTTGGATGGCATGGTGTGCTATGGACTCCCAGTTTTTAAATAGCAAAGTTAAGATGCTGGTACCTTCTTGTCTTGGAAATATCCTCAAAGCAACAAAGAGAACAGAAATCAGACATGTAAACTCCATCTTTACCAAAAAGGGAAACATCTATAACCTTAATCACAATCTATGAGGAAATACAGTGGAGACCAAACAGGCGAAAGGAGAAACCAAGAGATTATACTTGTGTCTTGGACATCACAGAGAAAGCTGGAAGAACACAGTTCTCCAAAGTGGATGGCCCATCCTGAAGGGCAAAATTGACAATTCCTTACCTGGAACAATGGCACTATCATAAGTAGAGTTTTGACAGCAAGGATAGTCAGGGATGACGGAGCTGTATCACTGGGACCCTGGCATATTGTAAGACGAGAGGAGCAGAGAGCCGCTGTACTGAGAGCAGCACCCCCAAGCCTCTGTTGGCTGGGAAAAAGTAGAAGCTAAAAACCTACTCCCACAACTCTTCATTCCTTTGGAGGTGTGTTAGTCTCCTAACGTTGCCATAACAAATTTCTACCATCTTGGCGACTTCAAACAACAGAAATTCACTCTATCACAATTCTAGAGGCCAGAAGTTTCAAAGCCAGGTGTTGTCAGGGCCACACCGTCTCTGAAGTCTCCAGGGGAGAATCCTTCCTTGCCTCTTCCAGCTTCTGGTGGTCCTGGCATTCCTTGGCTTGTCATAATTCTAGTCTCTGCCTCCATCTCTACATGACTTTCTTCCCTGTGTCTCCAAGTCTGTATGTTCCAAATTTTCCTCCCCTTTCTTTAGTAAGGACACCAATTAGTGGATTTAGGGCCCTAGTTCAGACTCATATCATGTCAAGAGCCTTAACTTAATTAGATCTGCAAAGACCCTATTTCCAAATTCATAATACTAGGGGTTAGGACTTGGACATATCTTTTGTAGGGGACACAATGCAACCCACTACTGAAGATGTGGTGGTTTTAAAACATGGCCCCAGAGCTTCCCTGGTGGTGCAGTGGTTAAGAATCCGCCTGCCAATGCAGGAGACACGGCCAAGGAGGAAGACAACTCTATGAATTTGTCTGTTCTTGAGATTTCATATAAGTGTAGTCATACAATACTTTTTTGTGTGTGTCTGACTAATTTTATTTAGCATAATGTTTTCAAGGTTCATCCACATTTTAGCATGTATCAGAACTTCATTTTTCATGGCTGAACAATATTCTTTTGTATATGTATCACATTTTGTTTATCCATTCATTTGTTGATGAACATGGGTTATTTCCACATTTTGGCTATTGTAAATAATGATGAACATTGGCGTACAAGTATCTGTTTGAGTCCCTGTTTTCAATTATTTTAGGTATATACCTATGAGTGGAATTGTTGGATCAATATGGTAATTCTACGTTTAGTTATTTTGAGGAACCACCAAACTGTTTTCCAGAGTGGCTGTACTATTTTACATTCCCACCAGCAATGCACAAGGGTTCCAGTTTCTCCACACCCTCACCAATGTGTTTTTGTTTGTTTGGTTTTTTGTTTTAATTATAGCAATCCTAGTAGGTGTGAGGTGGTGTCTCTTTGTGATTTTGATTTTCATTTCCTTAATGACTAGTGATGTTAAAGATCTTTTCATGTGCTCATTGGCCATTCGTATATCTTCTTTGGAGAAATATCTAAGTCCTATGCCCATTTTAAATTGGGTTGTTTGTCTTTTTGTTATTGAGTTATAGGAGTTATTTACATATTCTGGATATTAAACCCTTATCAGATATATGATTTGCAAACATTTTCTCCCATTCTGTCGGTTGCCTTTTCATTCTGTTGATTGTATCCTTTGATGCACAAAAGTTCTTAATTTTAATGAAGTTCAGTTTCCTTTTTTTCTTTTGTTGCCTTTGTGAATGTTGGTTTTAGAATGACTATTTGTTGATGTTAGGTAAGCAGAGTGGGTTTTGCTGAACGTTTAGATCTTTGATCATGACTAGACTAGACTAGAAGAACTTGCTTATGGAGCTATTTATGGACCCACAGCACATTCACTCTGGATGGCTGAGGAGTCTGACACAGAGCAGATGTCACCTTTGTCTCATCAAGGAATGTTCTTTGGGACCAGTATTCTTTCAATGAGTCCCAACTGGCCTTCATTATCGAATGCTGACCCAATTATGGGGGAAAATTATCTCCAGTCTGTTTTAAATCCTCTTTGAGATTCCCTCTTATCCTGAACTTCTTACCTTCTCAGAGATACCTAAGCACAGAGAGAATGAACAAGGGCTAGTTTCTATTTTACTCTTCACCAGTTAAATTAATCTTCTAAGTACCTTATCAGTTTAAATTAAAACTGTTTTCTTGTATCATCAAGAGGACATCATCTGCATTGTATAACCAGTGAAGCCTTTTTTGTTGTTTTTCAGTGATGTCTTTTCAACTGAATTGGCCTCATTATTCTAATGCCTATAAGATACATAATATCATTAGTTTTATGGTTGCTTTTTCTTCTGAAAGATAACCTTCGTGTTTCTTTTATTTTTCAATTTCTGAAGTGTACAAAAAGTATGGGCAATAATGGATGGCAGTTGTGTGCATCTGTGTGCATTCAGATAAAAGCATTTTGACTCTATGGAGGCAGGTGGATTCTCCAAGTACACCAGAAATACAGAAAGTCATCTTTGCCCTTTCTGAACTTCAAATATAATTTCTTGCCACATCTAGGAAGCAAAAACACACTTGCAAAGTACATCCGAGAACCTATGGAAATATTTTGGGGGCCAATTCCAGATATACTTTCTTTCAGAGTAGATTTAATTTGTGGAAACTGATGGTATAATGACAACTGGTATAAAAGTTTGAAGACAATTTGACATGAGTCTCATGATTTCACTACACTCATATTCTCATACAGTGATATCCACGTGGAAGAAGTGGTCTGAAAGAGCAGACTTGGAAAATATTTAAATAAGCCATTAGTCCTGCCAACTCAACACTAGGGCATCTTGACCGCACATTTGGAAGTACAAGAAACAAGTCATAAACCTCTGAACTCTGGGAATGATTACATCTGGCATGAGAAGATGCAAGGCGGGGCCCTTCAAGCCAGCCATAGCTGATCTTCAGGGTGTGTTTCCAGCCTCTCTGGGAGGGTAAATGGAGCCAAGGAGCCTGCCCAGCCATTTATCAACAGGAAGGGAAGGTCAAGGTGACAAGAAAGGGTAACAGATAATGGGACAGAGTGGGCACAGGAGTAAAACACTGCCAAGGATGGGACAGAGTGGGCACAGGAGTAAAACACTGCCAAGGACGGCTTTGTGCAAGGTGGAGTGTGATGAAGCAGAAGGAAAGAGGAGGAATAGAGCTTTTCTTCCTAGAGCCACCCAGCTAAGAATGAATGCAGGTGTGAATAACTGGAGCTGGGCTTCCAGAAATTCTCTTCTATAATTCAGTGGTTCTCCATCTTTACTGTTTCAGAACAACCTGAAGATCTTGTTAAAATACAGATTCTGGTAAAGCTGGTCTGACGTGGGACCAAGGTTCTCCATTTCTAACAAACTTCCAGGTGATGCGACCCTGCTGGATCCCCTTTGAGCAGCAAGGCTGTAAATTGAAGACAAGGTAGAAAAAGAATTAAGAAGGAAATGAGGGAGGGCTGGAGGGTCATAAACCCCCATACTTTCCCTGCAGGTCATGCCATGGGACCACTTCCAGAGGAGGTCCTTTGGATTCTTGGGCAACTGAATTTCCTCAGTAGGGTCCATGAGGGAGTTCCCTCTTGTGAGAATTGTAGCCTTTTATTGTTCTTGAATCTGTGTGACAAGGGTGACAGAATGTTGGAGTAGTGAAATCCTTGAAGCAGAGACATTGGCATTCCAAGGAAAGGCTGGAACAGAAGAAGCCACATGAAATCTAAGTGTATAAGTGAGCATATGTAAGACATCCCAGGGAATGCCTAGAAGCATATTTTTGGGGTGAACCTGGTAAGAGAGAAATATGTGACCCTCTGAGGAACCACGTGTGTGCGGCTCAGAAGAGTCAGCATTGGGTTGTCTGCCTCAACAAGTCACAGAGAGTGTAGCATCCATCTGCCTTTTTCCCCCTCTAAGGTGGCTGTGAGAGTATCTGAAAGCCAGACTTTCTATTTTTCCTTCTAAAACATATATATATGTATATATATATTTTTTTATTGCTGTACGCGGGCCTCTCACTGTTGTGGCCTCTCCCGTTGCGGAGCGCAGGCTCAGCGGCCATGGCTCACGGGCCTAGCCGCTCCGCGGCATGTGGGATCTTCCCGGACCGGGGCACGAACCCGTGTCCCCTTCATCGGCAGGTGGACTCTCAACCACTGCGCCACCAGAGAAGCCCTGAATAGTCTTTTTAAAAAATAACAAACATTTATTACTTTCCCCGAGGCAGTTTGTAAAATATTTGGGAGGCAATGTAGGAGGCCCGCTAGGTAGAATTAAAAGGCTTCTTTCTTTCCTTTTTTTTTGTTTTGAAGTATAGTTGATTTATGATGTTGTGTTAGTTTCTGGTATACAGCAAAGTGATTCAGATATATATATTCTTTTTCAGATTCTTTTCCATTATACATTATTACATGTATTGAATATAATTCCCTAATTCTCTGTGCTATACAGTAGGATCTTAGTGTTTATTTTATATACAGTAATGTGTATCTGTTAATCTCAACCTCCTAATTTATCTCTTTTCCCCCCTTTCCCCTTTGGTAACCATAAGTTTGTTTTCTATGTCTGTGGGTCTATTTCTGTTTTGTAAATAAGTTCATTTGTATCATTTTTCTAGATTCCACATATAAGTGATATCATATGATATTTATCTTTCTCTTTCTGACTTGCGTCACTTAGTATGGTAATCTCCAGGTCCATCCATGTTGCTGCAAATGGCATTATTTCATTCTTTCTCATGGCTAATATTCCATTATATATATGATATTATATATGATATATATATATTTTATATATAAAATTTTAGACATATATGTATACCACATATTCTTTGTCCTTTCATCTGTTTTTGGACACTTAGGTTGCTTCTCTGTCTTGGCTATTGTAAATAGTGCTGCTATGAACATTGGAGTTCATGTATCTTTTCAAATTAGAGTTTTAGTCTTTTCCAGATATATGCCCAGGAGTGGGATTGCTAGATCATAAGGTAGCTCTATTTTTAGTCTCTTAAGGAAGATCCATACTGTTCTCCATAGTAGCTGCACCACTTTATAGTCCCTCCAACAGTGTAGGAGGGTTCCCTTTTCTCCACACCCTCTCCAGCATTCATTATTTGTAGACCTTTTGATGATGGCCATTCTGACTGGTGTGAGGTGATACCTCATCGTAGTTTTGATTTGCATTCCTCTAATAATTAGCGATGTTGAGCATCTGTTCATGTGCCTTTTGGCCATTTGTATGTCTTCTTTGGAGAAGTATCTATTTAGGTGTTCAGCCCATTTTTTGATTGGCGCTTTTTTTTTTTTTAATATTTAGCTGTATGAGCTGTTTGTATATTTTGGAAATTAAGCCCTTGTCTGTCACGTCATTTGCAAATATTTTCTCCCATTCCATAGGTTGTCTTTTCGTTTTGTTTATGGTTTCCTTTGCTGTGCAAAGGCTTATATGTTTGATTAGGTCAAAAGTCTTCTTTCTTGAACTAAAGTTTCTCTCCTATTCTTGACCAGGTCTCTTGTTTTGAGCCCCAGAGAATATGGCAGGGGAAAACAGCAGCATTCTTTCCCAACAAGGCCCAGTAAAGCCCACATGTTGAGCTGCCTGGAGAGTTTGCATTTTCTGACAGCAAGATGGAAGCTCTTTGGAGTCCATTTTGAGGCCATTCTGGCCCAAACCTCACTGAAAAGTATGATTGTTCAGAAACTGCAGTGCAGTTGTGAACGGCGCCAGATTCTTATTGTACACACTTGCACGCTTAAGGTGGTGTAGAGGTGGGTGGTGGTAGCCCTACTCAGTTATGTGTTAATTCTGTACAAAGCAAAAACTGTAATTGAGATAAAAATCAGAAACATAAATCCCATCTTACAACATTTGTGACATCCCATATAATTAATGGACAAAAGTGAAAACTTAAATTGCACTCGTAAAATGAAAATAGTTATTGAAATAAACTTTACTCCCCCCATTTAATAGGAATCATTAGGCTTTTATTTTACATGGAAAAGGGGGATCAAAGGCATTAAAGACCCATTATTTAAAGTCAAAACAATGTTTTATTGGGTTTTCATGAATTAAAATAGATCAAGGTCCTTTCAAAGTTCAGAAACAAAAGTGAATAAATTTAGGAAGAGGATGTAGCACAGAAGAGAAGAAAGTTAGTATCTTAGAAGTTCTATACTTAAAATAATAGTTCTTTGCCCCTCCTCCAACTCTTGTATTTGATAGAAAAACAGAGATGAATCGTTTTCATTAGCTAAGTATATTCTAAGGTTCTATTAGCTAAATGGAAATCTTACTTTAGTCCCTGGTGGAATAATTTAAGCTAGTATTCTTTACGTAGCTCTGCATATAAATATCTCACTTCAGAATTTTAACCAAGATCCAAATCAAACGAAATTAGTTAATTTCATCTTTCAGTAAAAAGACATATTTCAACTAACACACAGGTGTACTCTTTAGAAAGAAGCCAGCTAGAAAATGCTTGAAACTGACTGCAGAGAAATTCCCAGAATTTACTGAAGACCATAGGTTACAGTCTTAATTACTTAAAGAGCAATTTATTCAAATAGCCGGGAGGGGTTTAATCTCAGCTGAAAATATCTGGGTAGGTTCCATTTTAGTTTCATTTTATTCTAGAATCTAAATCTTGTGGGGTTTTTTTCCTTCCCAAAGTACCATATTGCTTTCTGGGTCATGCCAATAAATACAAAGTTCTTATTAGTTGAAATAGGGGCAAACAAGAAATACTCACTCACTGTCTAGATACTCTTGATCCACGTGTCTGAAGTACTTAGGACAAATGATACCCACGCCTCTTTGTTCTGCAAATAGAGCTGAAAATCTCCAAAGATTAGATTTTCTTGCATAGCTTCCAATAATAATACTTGATTACACAAGGAATTGATGTAATAATAGTTTCAGATAATAATAATGCTTAGCTCTGAAGCATTTGTCATCTTCAAAGTGTTTTAACTATTTAATCCTCATAAAACCCCTGTGAAGTCAGCTAGCAGTACATTATTCTCACTTCATAGTCTTGAACTCAAACCACTGAAGCGTGTTTGCTTCCTCCTATATCACTTGGCTCCAGCTGAGTTGGATGAACTGTGAAAAATGTTTCCTTCATCATTTCCTTTTGTCTCACATAAACCGTGAAGCTAGCAGAGAGCTGCTCTGTTTTTATTTCTCTTTCTTTTTAACATTATAAACATTAGCTCAGTTATCTTAATGTCACAAAAATATCTGGTGAGTACCTTCTATAATACAAGTGAAACAACTCCAGGACCTCTGCCTTCTAATTCAAGAACACTAGATTTGGGAATGTCCTTATAAGTTATTATGGAAAGTCCCTTTGCCTGAAAGTTAGTCTAGATAGAAGAGGAACCTTGAGGATTTAAATGCATTTAAACCTCATCCAGATTAAAGTGTTTTGTATTTGAAACAAAATAGTCCAGATTTAAGAGGATAATATGTAAATACTTTTAATAAAACTGGGTTATAACCTGGTTTTTACCATCAATTTGGGAAAAGGATAATAGAATGCAATCATTGCATAAAGCCTGCTACTCTTGACTGTGAGTTTAAAGCTCTAGTTGAGGTTTGGTTTAGAGAATTCCGAGGAATAGTTCCTCTATCAGCCAGGATGCAATAGGTTTTAATGTGATAACAAATTAATTGCAACATCCCAGTGGCTGAACACAGCAAATATTTACCCCTCGTGTTACCTGTCCATCGTGAGTCAGCAAAAGGAAGGGCGGGAGAGGGGGCTGTGCTCCTGGGATCCAGCTGATGCTCCACCATCTTGTAGCTACATCGTTTGGAACATTCCTCATTCAACAATGCAAAAGAAGAGAGAAGCATAGAGAAATCACATCTGCTCTTCTATCATTAGGTCTGAAGTGACAAGTATCTTTTTTTTTTTTTTTTTTTTTGCGGTACGCGGGCCTCTCACTGCCGTGGCCTCTCCCGTTGCGGAGCACAGGCTCCAGACGCGCAGGCTGAGTGGCCATGGCTCACGGGCCCAGCAGCTCTGCGGCATATGGGATCTTCCCGGACCGGGGCACGAACCCGTGTCCCCTGCATCGGCAGGCAGACTCTCAACCACTGCGCCACCAGGGAAGCCCACAAGTATCATTTTTGACCAGAGTCCATTGGCCAGAAGTACTAGGCTAGAAGGAAAGAAAATGGACCATGTGGTGAGCATTATTGCCCCTGCCACAGTTACTACATGATTTTGTAATATTTTATATACACATGATATTTTATATAGAAATTTAATATATCATAATTTATATACATAAAGCATATTATGTATATAATATAGTATTTTATATATATGTAGTGCATGCACATTGCATGTATATTGATCTTATTTTACTTAGATTTGTTATGGAAAATTGAAGTGCAAAGTAAATATGTGTCTTTCCCATCTAATTTCCGTGACCATTTCAGAGGAGTAATCCATTGGGAAAACCATTTGCCCCAGTTGAAAATACAAAGGATAGTAAAGAACTCGTTCTAATGGCTGCATTGTGGAACACTTTGCCTCCATCACTGTGAGCCTATTGAATAGAGATGCTTATCTCATGTTCTTTCCATATTCAACCAAAACCCACGTTGTAGCACTGTGCGGCACAGATAGTTCTGACTATGGAGTTTAAATGGAAGTGATGCTGGTGAAGAAGGGTAATATGCTGTGCCTCAATCATTCATCACGTTCAATTCAATTGAGAGCCCAGGAATCATTAATACTCCGATGAGGCATACCTTTCACAAGCTCTGAGTCCCACATAGAGGGATAGTGTGTTAAAACAATAACCTAAACATTATTTAAAGGTGGTGAGGAAAAGGGGAGCAGTGAGATCTATTTTCGAGTTATTTTAAGATTGGTAAACCACTGTAAGGAAGCACGACTGAACACCTATAGATGTTAACTGGTCTTTGCCTGTTTTTTGAGTTCACTCTAATTTTTAAGGTGTGTCTGACATTTTGCTCCAGAAAAAATAATTAAATGCAAGAAATCCAGATGGATAAGTAGAATGACCACATTTATCAAGGGTTTACTATATGCCAGATATATTATTACATGTTTATAACATTATCTTATTTAATATAGATCCCACAATGACTATATGAAGTATTAGATCCATTTTATTGATGAAGAAATTAAGATCCAAACACTTTAAATAAACTTGCTCAAAGTCCAAAGGCTGTAAAGTGCAGAAATATATATATTTATTAACCAAATGGGTGAAAGGGTCTGGTCTGATATGATGGAGTCCACTTAGACTTGCCCCCTTCCTTACCACTTCTCAGAATCAGGAGGCTCCTTCAAGTGCATATGCTTGAGGAGTCTGGATGACTCTCCTAAATCAGCCTAACAGGCTCAGATCTCACAGAAGCTGGAGAAAATCCGAATTAGAGGCTAGATATTTTCCAAAGACGTAGCTCTTAGTCTTTTCTTCATTCTTAGCATCTTCATATAATTTCACTTCATTTTTAATGTATAGCTTGTATTTTTTTCTGTTTGCCACTTCTTCCTTCTGATCTTACACTTCTACACCTTCCATATAAGAGCCCTCCGTCTCATTCCTGAATCTGTTTTTCTTGTAAGAGATCAATTTCGATTCCTTATTAAGATGTCACAACGACATCCAGCTACTCCCAGATGGGGCTAGTCTTTTTTTCAATCCCCCAAAGCATGTCTCCTTCCCATAGCAGCAGCAAGCGCACCCACGAGGCCAATAGCTTCTTTGAAAATAATGTTCTCTGGCCTCTGGTTTCTGCCTGGATCCTACCCTTAGGAAACTGAGCCTGGAGGGCAAGCCTCTATCTGTATACCAAAGGAGCTTGACTTCCACCCTGTTCATTTCTGCAGACTTCCTTATTCCAGCTCACCTCCTAAGCACATCCAGTAGGAACACACATCTCCTAAGATAACCAGGGAATGCTGACTACCCAAGGAGCCATCCCGTAGGAGCATGTAAGAGAGGACTGCAGAGTGAAATAAACCTGAAAGAGCGCATGCTTTGGAACCAGGGCATCCTGGATTAGAAGCCCAGCTCCAGGGCCAATCATCATAGCTTCTGAAAAGCTGAAGTTGAAAGCAGTCTCAAACTGTCCTCTGAAGTCTGCTATAAGCTCAAAGGAATTTGCCCATGAGAAGTCTGGCAAGTCTTTGAACTCTGTAGGCAAGGCTGTATCCTGTTCCCAGCTCCCAGCTCACTGCCCACCACCACACCCTTAGCTCTTGCTGTCAGAGACGATCTCATTCCCAGTGTGAAAACCATCTCTAAGGAGCGCTCAAAGATAAATCTCTTCCGGGGTCTTATGCTTTAAGTCGCTGCCTGTGTGGATTCAGTAAATATCTTTCACTGAATGAATGACTGTTTCTCACAGGGAATTGTTCCATGAAGAGGGACCTGCAGTGTAGGGGGCCTTGCGGGGCCTCTGAGAGCCAAGGGAGAATAGGGGATTGGGCAGAAGTGTCCAGACCGTTTACTCATCCCCAGGGCTCCAGCCACAAGGCACATTGGATCTGCCAGGGAGCCCCAGAAATGCTGCCCTAATTCCACAAGGAGAAACCCTGGAATGGGACATTTATGTTCCTTTTCCCAAGGGCTTATTCCTGCAGGTAAAACCCAGACCATGACGATGGCTCTTGCTCCCTTGGGTTTCCTCCCCCTTTGCTCCTATCTTGGGCTATAGCACAGATGTCCGCAGGCTGAGGAACAGAGGTGACCTTGAGCGAGGCCGGCCTCCTCCCCAGTGCTAGGCCCTATGCCCTCCCTCATTGCAGCCCCTGAGCTTCTTGCTCTTTCTTCTTGGGTTTTCTGGCCCTCAGAGTCCCGCTGGGGGTCTGGGGTTTGAGCCACGTTCATACTTGCTGGAAGCAGAGGTTAGGATCCCACGGTTGCAGGTCTGAAGACCTTTAATTAGAGGCTCCTCCAGACCACCCGCCTGCCACTCTCTCCAAGCCCCTGCCGTCTGTGTCCCAGAAGGGTCCTCGTCACTGTGGGTGGCAGACCACAGCAGGACGCCTGAAGGTAGTCAAGTGGGCCTGAGACGGCCCTCAGACCTCAGCTGGTTTTAATCCTATAAAACTGACACTTAATATACGAGGCAGGCAAGATAAAAAATGCTTTTGTGCTGCATCAGTGTTCCATGTTGGACTCCAAATTCCATTGGGTTGAATTCAACTACAATAATGATAATGGTAACAGTAATAATACCCATCACAACAACCACATGATGATAAAAGCAGGAACCAAAGGGAGAATCCTGACACTTGTCTGGCACTGCCTGGTGCGTGTTCATTGTCTTGGTTTGATTAAACATGTAGCCCAAGTAATGGGGCTCAGTGGCTATGGGTCCTCCTGGTCCCAGTGGCTCTGCTGCAGGCGTGGCCAACCTGGCATCATCCTCAGGCCTGCGTCTGGTCGCCCAAAGCCTAGCCTGGGAGTCCAGTCGTAATTCTGTCACCTTCTCCCCAGCTAGGTTGGCCTGGAGGTTCTTGGAGGCCCTGGCCTAAAGGGCTGAGGGGCATTTGTCAACGTTTCTTCCTGAGGAGACTCTGGCAGTTGGGGTCAGGACAACCAATTCACAGCCGAGAGCAAGGGACCAAGAGTGGACAGAAGACTCACCAGAAAGAGCGCTTCCTCGTTTCCTCTTGTTACGTGATAAACTCACGTATCTCTAGGGAGCACCCTCCCCAGCCCCACAGCGGCAGCCCTGAGCTCGTCGGCCTCACAGCGGCCTCCTAGGAGCCCAGGCTACCTCCCCTCCTCTCCTCAGAGCCGGCATCTCCCCTCCTCCTCTCTGGTTTCACAGAACGAGGCGAGTCCTCTTCTTTCCAAGGCCAGTCACTCTAATTTGCCCTTGACTTTGTTTTCCCCACTTGTCCATCTTTTGGGCTGTCAAGTCTCCTGTCATGTATTTTTAGCAGCTCCTTCCACTTGGCCTATGAACATGCTCGTCAGTCCCGTGTTAAAACAGAAATTCATGACCTCATATCTCTTCCACCTCCATCCTTTCTCCTTTCCTTATCATCCATTTATACCCCCTCTTTTTTGCTGGGTTTTTTGAGGTAAAATATGCATAACATAAAATTGACCATTTTAAGCTTTTTGAGTGTATAAATCAGGAGCATTAAGTAAATTCCCATTGTCGTGCAGCCATCACCGCCATCATTCTCTCTCTGAGTCGCTGTAATCCGGCTGCCGCCTACACCACTGCATGAAAACTGCGCTTGCGGAGCTCATGAACAGCCTCCTAACTGCTGAATCCAGGGGATACCGCAAGCAGGGTTGTCTAACTGACCTCTTGCAGGTGTGTGACGGTGGTACCATCGCTTCCTTTTGGAATGGCTGCTGCCTTTCACGCCTCTCATTCCCTCCAGCTGTCTGGCCACACCCACTCTCCACAATGCAGTCTTCTTCCTCTGCTTCAGATATCGGTTTCTTGGGGATCCATCTGCAGCCCTCTGTGCTTCACCCCACATGTCAGTTAGCTTTCGTGCTTTGGCCAGACACTGGACACTACTGTATGGAGGCGGAATATCCTAAGCTCAAGGCCTATTGCAGCTGAGAGAGGATCCAGAGAATAGTATGCATCCAACACCCCCGACCTCCTAAAGAAGCTTCTCCAGTATCCGTAATGTAAAAGCTGCAGGTAACTGAAGTGTGTCTGGTTGGCAGAGGAATGGGGCAAGTTGGGAGATTTGCTCAGTGACAACACAGGCCGGAGATAAGTTGATTTTGAAGTTCTTATGAAGCCAAGAAGAAATTCCCCAACCAACTACAGGCTAAACAGATGGCCCGCACATGGGGGAAAATATACTGTCCTCGCATCCTTGTGCCATCCTCAAAACTCTTCCTGATTCCTATAAGTAGGGCCTCGGTTCCCCAGCTGCCAGCCTTATAATCCACTGTTTAAGAAACAGCAGGAAGGAATCACTGTGTTCAGGGAAGCGCAGTGTGAAAATGTGGGCTTTCGACACCCCAGAGGGAAGAGAAAAGAGGTCTAAGGACAGGCATGGGCAGGAGGAGGGCTGGTGGAAGGTCCATAGGGACCCATATCCTTCTTTTCTAAATTGAACATTGACATTAGCACAGCCATACAATGACCAGAAATACACAGGCCCAGTCACACAATGGGTGCTTGGAGCTCTTTATAGAATACGATGGGCCCGGAAGAGTCCTTCTCTGAGACTAGCTGACTCAGGGCTTGGTGATTGCAGACCAGCAAAACCCACCCACCCAGTGCCAGAACACCGTGGCTGCAATCAGCTCTAGCAGTAACTGCTGGCATCTTAGGAAAGGATTTTTGAAAGTTTAGTATGGGTACAATTATAAACTGTTGTATGACCTGGTCCCTTGGGGAATAGGAAAATCACAACCCCCGGAAATGATTGATGATTCTCTGGAGAATTCCTGCTCATCTTTCAAGACTCAACTTATGTGTACCCCTCTTTATGAGGTCTTCCAATCCCACACAGAATGAATTTTACAGTCCTTCCTCTGTGCTCCTTTTGTATGCCTTTCTGCCATTTAATTTCTTTCTGTGTGTCATAATCATCTATTAACCTCTGCCTCATCCATTGGACTACATGGTCCCTGAGGGCAGTCCATCTATTTCTGATGCCTACCATTGTTCCTGGCATATAGAAAGTCCTCAGGAAAATTAGGAGAAATTAATGAATAGTGATGAATGAATGAATAAAGATTTGAAGTGACTGGTTCTCAGGGCCAGACTGGGAAATCATTCCTTAATGATGGACACACATGGCTGTGTGTGTGTGATGCCTAAGATGGTTAAGGAACATCAGAATCATGCCAACCAAGAGGACATGGGGATGTGTAACCAGGAACTCAGAGGAGCACACGTTATCAGGATGACATGACATGCTGGGTAATCCCTGGATGACAACCTCTTTCCAGTGTACGGCCCCCATGCACTGGAGCATTGAGCTGGTCAGGCCAACTTGTGCTTGTTTTGTTCTGTGGAGTTCTGAATAATTTTACTACTTCTGCCCTACCCCAAAAGACTGACTGACTTAAGGAGAGTGTCTCTGATAAAAGTATTCTTATAACCTAACGAATTCAATACAAAACATTTAGAAAATGATTGCAGATCTGGTCAATGACTATGGTAGGTGTTGGTTCACTTATCCTGAGTCAGCTCCTTACCTGGTCTGAGCTAGAGCCCAGGATTGCCAATGTAACATCCTCTTCACTGTACCAAAGGGTCAGTGTTGGCCCATGGATGGAACAAACATTAGTCCTTTCGATTTTTATCAGGCTGGGTTTTTTGTTGTTGTTTTTTTTTGTTTAAGAGAAGGCTCCAGCAAAGGGGAGAAGGCATTCAAGTTGTGTGAGTGTTGGGGCAGAATGAGAAAAATGCAAAGTCTCTACTGAAGTGAAACCCTATCACGCTGGCTCTGAGAGTTGAAGGTTTGTGCTGGAGCAGGGGAGGAAATAGAGCCCAGCTCCCTCAAGCCTGGTGAGCTGCTTAGCACCCCAGGTTGGAAGGTCTAGGGCTGGGATAGCCTCCCTCTTTTGCATTATTTCATTAGGCTGTTGACAAATAAACACATGGAAACAATCCATAGCCGGGAACCGATTACATTTTCCTTCAAAGGCACGGCAGGCCCTGTGTCTTCTGTGAAAAATTATCTTAATCACTCATCGACATCTAACCCACCCTCACATTTTCCGAAATTTCTTCGTCATGCTTTTCAGAGGGTTTGATTGTTGTTCTGTGCCTTCTACAGGACTTTGCACAGTGTTCACCTTGCTCTTCTCTCCATCCTGGAGTCACTCAAGGCAGGGTAACAGCGGAGCTGACCTCCAGAATCATCATCCTTACAATGGAAGCTGCCCGCCCCACTGTGGTGGCCCATTGAGTAAGCCCACAAGCCAGGGGCCATTTCTGCGGAGGCAGAGTTAGTTCTCTTTGCTCAGTTATGTGTGCAAAACCAGAACCTTCTCAATCAGACTTTAAACACTTAGGGTATCAGTACTTCTGTATCATCCATCCTCCCTAACACTCTGCAGGCTATACAGTGGGTCCCAGTCTATGCCTTTTCATTCATTCATTGAGCGTCTAGCATCCTCAGTGGGGTATAATGAACTAATTTCTCTCGTGTGCATCTAGAATGGTACTGGTTATGTACCATCCCTGGAAGAAAAGCAGAATGGTCACTATGATGGTATTTTGTGTTCTCTGGTTCAGATGATTTCAGTACACTTCTGAGGTTGAACAGTTCATTCTCGTAGTGCCAACAGCAGCCTAGAATCAGGTTAACTTGGCAGCTTGCACAGCAATTTCCCACTGGGTCATTGTGAGCGGGGGCAGGAGGTGTTTCTTGGAGGTGTGTCATTCCATGTGTGTTTATGCAGGCTTTTCTTCGAGAGAGCATACCGCCTCAGCCTGACAGTCTGTTTATGCACAGGCCTCCTGATACACTGTGCACAAGTTAAAATGTCCAATGTGGAAAGTATTATAACAGCTATGCAACCACCTTTGATTAGAAGCAGCTTTTGCTTCAGATATGATCGGGGTTACCAGAAAATTGGGCATGTGCAGGGGCTGGCTTAACAACTTTATTTTTTCTCTGCTCTTGTTTATCATTTTTTTAACCTTGGGAGGTGAATTCTAAGGTTCTGTGTTCCCTGTAGAGTGTCCCATGGCATTTACATGGAGGAGCACAGATATACAGACACGTGAAAACCATTTAGAGTAGCAAGTAAGCTTTGGAGCATGGAACTGTTTGAACGTTTCATTCTCAAGCTTTGGCTCATTACCTGAGAGGTGGGGATCTCTTCAACAAAAACAACAAACCAAAGCTAACCAAGTACTCAGGTAGCCAGTGTCTGATGGCCTTGGCATTCTGTGTTTGGAGTTCCTTAACTACCCAGGATTACTGAGTGTGGAGCCGTGCCCTCCTGCAGGTTCCCTTGTAATCTTATCTGAAGTACGGCATGCTTTTGCAATGAAAGGTAGCCAGGATCCCACTACCTGTCGTGCAGTTTGTGTGAGGCGTAACACTGCTTGACTGAGGGCTTGTTGGGCTGGAATGCAGCCCTCCTTCTGTTTGCCAAGGCCCTGCTCTCTGGGTCAGCCCAGAGGATGGGACATCTTTTTGGGAATTTGTTAGCTCTGGGCTTCTTTTACCCAGAAGCACTGCACAGTGTGTCTGCCATGCCCCTCACTGTGCCTGGTGTTCCCAGCATCCTCGGCCTCCTGATGTCTCTCAAGTTCTCTACTCTCACCCAAGTAGAGGAGACCAGGGTGGAGGAATTTCTCCCCTAATGCCATTCTCCACAAGCCGCTCATCTCCCTTAGTCATTTTCAGCTTCTTAAGTGCGATCCCTGCCCACAGATACGCACACAGCCAGGATTGTCTTGCACATCCACACCCTATAGGAATGTGATATATAGTATGACAACATTGTGTGACCTTAAGTTATGTGGGTTTTGTCCTCCCCATAGTTACATATTTTGGCCTTCCCTCTCCACTCAGCCAATTTAAACATCAGGCTGTTCTATGGAAAGGGATGGGGAAAATAGGAAGCAGAGAAAATGAAGAGTTATCTTGACATATGTTTCTAGAAGCTGATACTCTTAGGGGAGTAGTGAGGATTCTGTGTGCAGACAAGTTGGGACAGACATCCCAAATGAGTGCTGAGCTCCCCACTCCTGCTTTCTTTAGAAAGGGTCCCCCGGGGTGAAGGGTAGACACTCTGTGGCCTAAGATTCTCCTGCCCCAACATGGCATGAAATGAGTCGTGTGCCCTCAAAGGTGGCACAGGAAAGCTAAGGGAATAGTCAGACCTAAAGCACCTCATGCCTGGAATGAGGGATGTTCTGCTGGAGACTCGTGTGGGCTGGAAACTGACAACCAAATGGGTGAAGGGCACCTCAGCAATGCCTGCATGGCACGTGACCTCCCACCCGGCCCCTTAGCACTGTGGAAGCTTCCCACGATATAGACACAGTCCTGAGAAAGCAGAGGTGTTTGAGTTTACACTTCTGCCACCCCAGCGCAGTGGGACTCAAGCATGAAGTTATAGAAAAGCAGGTGACTTGCACACCCCAACAGTGAGCAGGGATACAAACCTGCTGTAGCGTCCGTATAAATAAGATCCTCTCCCCAGCCTTTCTTCCACCTCACAGTACCCCATCTCTCCGTCCTCCTTACACTGAGTCTGTCATGTACCCACATTCCGTCAGGGGAACCAATGAATGCCGTGGGGCTGCTGCAGTGGGGTGTCGCTTGAGGGGCTGCAAGGCTGAGCCCAGCTGTTACTGGATGGAAAATGAGTTTGAGGAAACAACTGTGTGCATCAGCTGAGCTTAGGTCTCCTCCCACACCCTCACCATGCGGCCAGAGTGAGATGCGGGCTCGTGTTTGAACATCGTTCTGGGCCCCTGCTATCTCAGGCAGCCCTCCATGGAGATTCCAGCCCTGTCTCTGCAGTCTGGACAAGAAGGCTTCTTTGCTGCCTGGCATCCAGGTCCAGCTCTCCGACTTCTGAGTGAGGTCCTCACAACACAGCAGGCTTCTTGGCCAGCAGGGCTGGTACGTCCAAGGTGTGACAGGATGTGCAGAAGTGAGCTCTGGGCTGGAGGCAGACCACCATCCGCGACATCCTGGTCCTGCTCTGGCAGTGGCTTGAAGAGTGACCAGAGCACTTTCCCAGACTTCTCTGAGTCCCTGCTTCCTCCTTGGGAAATGAGGAGATTGGTCTAAAATAATCTGTAAGGTGCTTCCAGCTCTTCAATGTCTGTAGCTGACAATCCGATATTCCTCCTTTCCCTGATCCGGGGCAGCAGTTTAGCTCTTTTAAAAACCTAATGGAGATCCTGTCCCTTTGTATGCCTGGCCTTTTAGGGTTCCCTTATGGGGACCCTATTTTAGATGTTTCACATAAGTGGAATCATATAATATTTATCCTTCCGTGTCTGGCTAGTTTAACTTAGTGTAATGTTTGCAAGGTCCACCCACATTGCAGCATGTGTCAGAACCTCTTTCCTTTGTATGGCTGAATAATATTTCAATGTACCACATTTTGTTTATCTATTCGTCTGTTTGTGGATAATTGAGTTGTTTCCACCTTTTTGGCTATTGTGAAAATGCTGCAATGAACACTAGTGTACGAGTATCTTTGGTCAAGTTCCTTAAACTCTCTGTCTCTGTTTCATCATCTGTAAAATGGGCATCAGGGGGTAGCTTCCTGCTGGGCTTATGATGAGGATTAAAGGAGATGATGCATGTTTAGCAATGAGTATGGTGACTAGCACAGGCTGGGCTCAACAAATGGACACATTAGTCTGTGAGGAAATTGGATTTGTTTTGCAATAATTCTAGTTTTTCAGGAGCTTACCTGCTATGTAAGTGAGAAAAAAACTCTATTCCTGGGTTGATGATAGATGAGCATTTCAGCAGATGCTAGCACTGGCTGTGCTGTCCTAGTGACACCTGGCTTGCCAAAACAAGAGCATTCTTCTGTCCCTTCAGATGCAGACAGGTGTGCTTTCTATGGCTGTAGTGGAAGGATTCCATGTTTTCCTCTCGGATTTACCTCAGAGCCTCTGATTCTAATGGGGCTTTGGCACTTTGGTGCTGATTCTTTTTACCCAAGGTAACTATTCCAAACACTTACTGTTTTCATGACACCCTTAACGATTCCTTCCTTTATTACTTTAAGTATATGACCTTTTTTTAGGGAAATGAGGCTGTGAGTCATGATCTATTCCATCTCCCTGTGCTTGACTCTTACAAAACCTCTGCGCCCACCCCCACTGGCTGCACGGGTTGAAGCCATCACCTCTGCCTGCCCTCTGCATCACATCCTTTCCCGAGCACAATTGTGATTCTTCTTTCTTTCCCTCTCTGTTGGTCCTTTTTTCTCAGTCTATACACATGCCCATTTCTCCTATTTTAAAGAAACAAAACTCCACAAAAATAAACAACAACCCTAAAGCCCTCTTTTTACCTTCTGACTGCTTTAATTAGCATCTCCTTTCTGGCTTCTCATTCGAATGTTTCCAAGGATTACTAATCCCCTTCATTTCTTCACTTCACTAAAGAATTTCTTCGCTACAGAATTTCTTTATCTATAGCAGTCTGACTTCTACCCATAAGGTCACAATTAACATTCTAATTTCCAAAACCAACCAACAACCTTTAGTCCTTATCTTACTGGACTTTTTTGCTGCATTTGACACCGTTCCTCACACCTTCATTCTTGAGGCTCTGTTTCATTCATGACACCTCATTCCCTTGGTTGTCCTGGGACCTCTTTGCTTTTCCTTTCTTAAATCTCCCTCATGAGCCCAACTTCCTCAATTCTTTTGTTTCCTAGAGTTTTGTCTCAGGCTGCCTTCTCTTCTGACAATAAATACACATTCTGGACACCCTTGTCCACTCCCATAGTTTTGGCTACCACCTACACTGATGGGTTTTTGGTCTCCTGCCCATACTTCTCTGAGCTTTAGACTTCAATTGCCTACTGGACATATCTACTTAGATGGGCATCTTGGTATCAACATAAGCAAACCTTCATTATCTGATCCCCAAAATCACTTTCTTTTATCAGTTGATGGAGATCCTATTCCTTTCTCGCTGGAAATAGTAACTGGCAAGTCATCTTCAATTCCTCTTAAAATGGTTCTGAGGCTCTGTTTCTCTGTGCATGTGCGTGTGTGAGGGAGTTTCCCACAAAGCGTCAAATCATTCTCCAGACACCAGCTGGGTGTCCTATAATTCAGCTCTATTCTGACTCTGTCTACCCAGAGATAGCATCAGATTCCACAGGTTGACGGCTCAGTCCTACAAGACTGCTTCCCAACCCCTTCCCTCTCTCACATCAGATGCCAGTGGCAAACCCAGTTTATCACCTGTGCTTCTGACCTACTGGCTATAAATCAGAGGTTCCCATGACCCCCTCCCCCAGTTCGATTAATTTACTAGAGTGGCTCATGGAATGCAGAGCAACATTTTCCTTACTAGATTACTGATTTATTATAAAAGGATATAATTCAGGAACAACCAGATGGTGTACATTCAGGGGCATTAATTACATTCGCATTGTTGTGCAACTATCACTACTGTCCATCTCCAGAAATCTTTACATATTGCAAAACTAGAGCTTTGTACCCATTGATAAATCAATTAAATAAGGAGGTCATTAGCCTGAGGCGGCTTTGATGCCTTAAGTAGCCTATGTTGGCAAACCCAAACCTAAGCCTGTATTACCTCAAGGTTAGGAAATCAAAACCTAAGGACAACCAATCCAAACAGTCAACTAGACTCTCTCAAATAAAGCAGCCACTTCAGCTATAGCCAATCAAATAATTTCCTTGCCTTCCATCTCTTCTCTTTACACATCTTTCCCTTAGCTCTTAACCAGGGTTTTGGTACTGCCTAATTTGTATTGTTTTCTGCTCAAATAAACTCTTAACCTTTTTAATCTGCCTCAGTTTATCTTTTAACACCATTAATCAGTAACGCCCCACTCCTCCCTCCTCCCAGCCCTGGCAACCACCATTCTACTTTCTGTCTCTATGAATTTATCTACTCTAGGTACTTCGCATAAATGAAATCATATAGCAGTTGACCTTGGGTTCCAATATCTCCACATCCCCACCAACACTTGTTTTTGTTTTGTTTTGGGTTTTTTAAATATAGTCATGGGTGTGAGGTGGCATCTCACTGTGGTTTTTGATCAGCATCTCCCTAATGATTAGTGAGCATTTTTCCATGTGTTTATTGGCCACTTATATGTCTTCTTTGGCGAAACGTCTACTCAAGTCCTTTGCCCTTTTAAAAATTGGGTTGTTTGAAAACAATTTATTTTTAAAAATACAAATCTGACCATATCTTTTCTGCTTGAACTTTCCTTTGTTTCCCACTGTCTAACAGAAACCTAGCTGAAATCACCTCTTTCCTTGCCCTCCATTGGCTCCTTGGAGCCTGTATTTTCTGTCTGCATAACCTCATCCTTTATGACCCAGGCCCACCTCACTCATCACTTCCAATGGGAACTCATTTTCATATATCCAAATTGGGTTACAGAATTTTCCCAGAGCTTGCTTTGATTTTAGATTTATTCTTTTGTATCGTAAGTAGCTATTTTCTTTATCACACTGTGAGCTTCCTGGGGGGAGGTCTGTATCTTATCCCTTTTCCCAACATTCAACTGAGAATCTGCTATGTAATAGAGGCTCAGTAGATTTGAAGAATAAGTAAATGACACGACAAAATTCCTTTAGGGTAGCCCTTCACAAACATTTTGGTCTCAGGAGCCCTTTACACATTTCAAAATTATTGTGGCCCCCAAAGACTTTTACTTATGTGGGTTTTCGCTATCAATATTCACCGTATTAGAAATTAAAACTGAGAAACTATAAATGATGAATTCACTAAAAATACTAATCATAAACAAATTACATGTTAAAAAATAGCATATTTTAATGAAAAATAACTCTATTTTCCAAAACAATAAATGAGAAGCAGGGCATTGTTTTACATTTTTGCAAATGCTTTTAAAATATGGCTGTACAGGGCTTCCCTGGCAGTGCAGTGGTTAAGATGCCGCACTTCCATTGCAGGGGGAGCGGGTTCGATCCCCGGTCGGGGAAGTTCTTCATGCCGCAAGGTGCGGCCAAAAAAAAAAAAGAAAAGTTCACCTCCCCACCAGGGACTTCCCTAGCAGTCAAGTGGTTAAGACTTCACCTTCCGATGCAGGGGGTGCGGGTTCGATCCTTGGTCAGGGAGCTAAGATCCCACATGCCTCAGGGTCCAAAAACTGAAACATAAAACAGAAGCAATATTGTAACAAATTCAATAAAGACTTTAAAAATGGTCCACATCAAAAAACTCTTTAAGAAAAATATGGCTTTATAGAAGACTGTTCAGCTCTCATATCTGTTTCTACATGCAGACTGTTGAGATATATTGTTCTGGTTGAATTAATGAAGAAAATTCAACTTTGCATGACATATAGCTGGAAAAGGGAGGAGTATTTTAATAGCTTTTTCACATAATTGTGGATCTTCTTCAGTGATTCTACACCAAAACTCAGCCAGTGGTGGTTTTTTAAGTGCTAGTTACCCCATGGAATCTGAAATCACATTAACGAATTTTTGTACGCGGTTACACTATATCCTTGGTCTATCTTGCTCTTTAAATAGAAACTTTACACATGCACAATTTTATAACACACTATATCGGTCATTCTGAAAACATTGGTTTACTGTGTTATACCAATCTTCCAAATGTTTGACTGTGGCATTTCATTACACAATATCAAAAATCACATTCATTAATATCACCACTCAGCTCCCTAGAAAGGTGTCTAAGTATTGGAAAGCCGTCAAGTTCCTAATGGCAGACACCAGTTTTCCAAATGTCTCATTTTCATTTAAAAGCTTGCATCCTATCATTGGCAACAAAAACAAAAACTTGAAATGACAGGCTTATTTTATTCATTTTCAAAAAAATATCTTGCCAAGTACCCAAGTCTGAGTAACTAGAGTCAGTTTTTCTGTCAAGTAAAATTGATGCTCTATGAAAAAAAAAACAAAAAACAAAAAATGACTTATTCAGCTTGCAATTCAAACAACAGTACAAGTGTTTTTCCTTGAGCCAACCATGGTACTTCAGGACACAGCAGATGTGCTAGGTGACTACGTCCCATTTCATCACATGGAAGATTGAAAGGATCAGCTTTAATAAAATTAATAATTTTTACTGCTTATTCAAGAATATGTTTTAATATCTTTTATTTAATCCAGTATACCCACAATATTATTTCAACATTTAAACAATATGAAATAATTACTGAGAAATTTTACATTCTTTTCTTGGGCCAAGTCTTTGACATCTGGTGTGTATTTTACACTCACAGCTCTTCTCAATTCAGACTAGACACAAACGTGCAGAAAGCCACTAAGTCTACTGGATTAGACAACACAGAAGTAGATCTTTCATGAACATTCTTAATCAAAGCTGTTGTTTTTTTCCTGTGAGTGTGTGTAGGTGAAGAATACAATGACCGCTAGCGCATTTCAGTACCACTGCCTGCGTTCATGCTAAGGTACCAGCAGTTTTACGCACCATTGCTATTGCCCTGTCAAGACAAATGTCAACACAGAAGAAGGCAAAGATTATCTTGGCATCATTATGAAGGTTGTCTTGAAAGCCCCTGGGAACTCCAGGGCTCCATGGACCACACTATGGGAATTGTTGGGCTAGAATTAAGTAGGCTCAGACTCTGATGCCTTGGTTTTGGCATTTTGCTGCCTATGTGGGAAAAACAATCCGGAGCTGTATACTCCAAGAATAATGTACACATCACTTCATTTTGGACACATCTAAGTCTAAATTATGTCCATGACCTTGCAGAAAAAATATTAATGAAGTCACTTCCAGAGAGAGCCTTGAGAGTTGATTTCAAAGCCGGTTTTGTTTTATGGAGTAAAACACGTCCATTGAGGGGAAACACCGCAGAGCTGGTCAGTGGCTCAGGACGCAGTTATTTGCGTTGCAAGAGCTTCCACATCAAAGCTGAGAG
Source organism: Tursiops truncatus (assembly GCF_011762595.2). Lineage (NCBI taxonomy): Eukaryota > Metazoa > Chordata > Mammalia > Artiodactyla > Delphinidae > Tursiops > Tursiops truncatus. The sequence continues at coordinate 73,192,470 of NC_047047.1, read as the reverse complement.
CAGGGCAAATGTTTGTCAGCCCCAGTGCAGGTGAGATCAGCGTATAACAAGTGGGTCAGTGGAAGGTGTCCTCTGAGGGAAATGTGGATGGGGCAGGGTGGCAGCAGTCTGCTAAGAGCTGGAGCCGGGGACCTCCGGCTCCTGTCTGAATCAACAGCAGGCCTGTCTTTGCCTCAGTCTCCATGAGGAGTCAACACAGGGGAGGTTGTGGTTACGGCCTCTGCGTCGCTTGTCCAGGGCTTCAGGCTTCCAGGTTCTTTTTTTCAATGTTATCTCATCTGATTTTTCACTCAGTTGGGAGAGATAAGCAAGACAAACCTTATTCTCATTTGTCACAAGATAGAGGCCCAGAAGAGGTGTGCCTTGTCCAAGGCCACGTAGGGAGTCTCCTAGTGACCTTCCCAAGGCCACCGCTGTGTGTGGGGGACTGGAATTTAGACTTCTTCAGCTGACCGCCTGTGTGCCCGCTCTGCTCACACACAGAGCAGCCGGCCTCGCCGCACAATCGCCTTAGCTCAGCCATTAAACCCTGTTTGAAGTTTTATTTCCCTCTATTCTTGCTATCTCAAAGGGCAATCGCTCCCAGGACATTTTGTAACAAATAGCATTTTCTGTTCTGCTGAGAACACAGACCCCTGGCCTGCAGCCTGTTTATATTTGAGAGCCTAGCCCATCCCTTCCCCCCAATCTGAACCTCATTCTTTCTTGTTCCTTGTTGTTTTTTTAAAAAATATTATTTTTTCCCCCCAAGGGCCTCAAGTGTACAGAATTGAGGTATACATATGCCCCAGTTCATGTCACACGAACGTCAAGGCCTGTCTTGTTTTGTTTTACTTCCCCCCCACCATCTCTATCCCATCCTCTCTCCACTGGAACCCACTTGTATTGTAAGGCCTGAAATGCCATTTGCTTCCTGGGCACCTCTGAGCCTCACAGGGCCCCAAAGGCCTCGCTATGAGCTCCCAGCTCTCACCAGATATGCCCCTACCCAAAGGGAAATGTTCCCCTCTGCTAGTTCTCCTGTCAGCTGGATCAGCTGCCTCCTACCCGGTCCTCGACCTAATGGGTTTCACCTCCCTGCCAGGCTGTGGAATTACTCAGGCTAGCCAATCACACCTTCCTGTGGGCACAGGGAGCGCCCACCTTCCTGTTACCAGAAAGCCTGCCTTGCACAGTCCTTTCTGGTTCTCTCTGCTCCCAAGTACAGCCCCGTGGGCCCCTGTGTGGTGTGTGGTGACTGTGAGTTTATGTGACTGATAAACTGTCAGTCTCACCTGTTCAGTGTCGGGGGAGTCCCTTTCTCACCAACAAACTGAATAGTAGTTGGTGAGGATGGTACTCCAGGGCTGAAGAGATTGGGGCTTCCTTGGACACAGAAGAGCAGGGGCCTGAACCTGTACTTACTGGGAGCCTGGGTCATCAATGACATTCTCAGGAAGTCCTCCTGAATACCTACTGTGTGCTTTCGGGCTGCATGGGGAGGAGGCTCCCTGCCACCGCCTTCACTCTAGCTCTACACCCCTCCCTCAATTAACTACTCTAACCACTTCCCGCTAGCCCCTGCCTGCTCTGGGTTCTCCCGTACACCTGTTCTTTACACTGAATCCCGAGTAGTCTTTATTTCTTAAAGGCAAATCCAGACATATCCCTTGAATTTTCAAAACCCTTCAAAAGCCCCTCACTTTTACTAGTATTTTGGTCATCCAGGGAGGATAATTGGCTGGGGGTCCTTTTAGTTTTATATGATGGATAAAAATATAAATGTTCCTCACCAAAAAAAAAAGAAGTTTGTATATAGTTTAATTGTTTAGAATGGTGAGCTTTTAGGTGTAAACATTCAAAAAACTTGAAAAGGAATTCTTTTCATATTACTAAGACTGTTTTTGGATTATACTAATCTGAAATGGTTACATTGTTTTACATGGGTATTTTTAAAATTTAATTTGATTTTTTATTCAGCAGGTTCTTATTAGTTATCTATTTTATACATATCAGTGTATACATGTCAATCCCAATCTCCCACTTCATCACACCACCACACCCCCACCCCCCACCCCCCTTCATTGTTTTACATGTTTAATGTCCACCACGCTGAACCTGAATTTTTTTTAATCTGCCAAGAATAAAAGTGAGAGGTTAAAAAAACAAAAAAAAAGCAGCTCCTTATTCCCTTTTAGCATAAAGTCCCTTTATTGATCAGCACACAAGACCCTCCCTGAAATGGCCCCAAACTCTCATCCCAGGCCCCGCAACCTTCACATCTACCCTTTGTCTCTCCTCTATTCCCAGAAGAGCCTAGGGCGTCCACACCCCCATGCATTTGCTCCAGGGGATTCCTTTGCCTTGAATTCCTTCCCATTCTTTCCTTCGGAGTCAATCCCTCTGTCAGGTTTCCCTGATTCCTAGTGGCTCCTCCCACTGGGTTTTCCAAACAGGTGGGGCTTGAAATCCAAATTAAGTAATTAACCAGGCGAAGTAAAGAGAAAGCAGAGAGGGGTATCCCAGGTGGAGGCAATTGCCTGGGCAAAAGCCTGGGGTGGGAGGGGGTGTGAAGGATTTGTGCAGTAGCAGGAGGTAGCTCAGGAGGGCTGGAGAGAAGAGTGGCTCTGGTGGATGTGTTGGGGGACCAGCGTGGCCAGGAAAGAGATCAAAGAGATAGGCGTGGACTTGGTCGAAGTGGGACTCTGGCGACAACGGTGCGGGGAGAGGTGGGGGGAGCCTCCTGAGGGGTTAAGCAGGCAGAAGCCCGCCAGCTCGTGACTGGGTTTCATCAGCCCATCCCGTGGCTCTGCTCAGCCGCTTACCCAGCTGGGGCCTCTCTCCTGCGTCCTGCACCCCAGTGAGCTCCCACTCGTCACTGGCGAGGGGAACCAGCCCTCCTCAGCTCCTGGGAGCTGAAGGCATCGCTCCAAGGGTCCTGGGACTTCTGGCTCAAGGATAGCTGAACACAGGTAAAGGCTGGACTCACTCCTGAGGCTTCAGACTGTGTTAAAGTTGCGCCTCACCTGAGTGGAGTGGTTTCTGGGGGATTGAGGGGGGGATTGGGCGTGGAAACCCCACGGCCAGGGGAAGTTCAACAGTGAAGCTGAGGCCCAGCTGCCTTTTGTGTTTCTGCCAGAGGCACTGTTTGCCTCAAATGGCTTTGGAACGTCAGGCCCTAAGCTGGAGGATATAGGTGCCACCAGGAAGGAGAACAAGGGGACAGGGCCCAGTCTGAGCCAGAGAGCCCTGTGAGGGCAGAGCTTGTGCTGCAGGGGCCTCACAGAAGCCTGTGTTTTCATTACTAAGCAACTTAGGAGGAGTGAGTTTGGGGAAAGAAAGACGGTGGGTAATAAGTCTGTAATAATGGCTGCCATGTGGAGGGAAGGCAATGTTACCCAGCTAAAGAACTAGAAAACATGGTTTATATTTTCAACAGTTGGAGAAAGAAATGAAAACTGAATATTTGCTGCACCTGTGAAAACATATTTGATCATGATGGCAAGTCCAGCATTCTTAGTGCAGGATTCATATTTCATAACTCGTGTTCAAACAAGAAAAATGATTATAATGTTAAGTATTTCCTGAGTTTATTTTGATGGATGACAGAATAAGTACTGTATCTTTCACTCATTAAAATACAGATTGGTGTAATTTAATAAATGAACTTAATACACAGATGTTCCAGGCTGTTTTAGCAGGGTGTATATTAATCAACTTCTTTCTATATGATCCTCTTTTATATTTTTTAAAGAAACTTGCAGGAGCCAAGAATTTATTAGATTTGCATGCTCTAGGACGAGTATCCGATGTCAGGTACATGCGGGAGTGGATTAAGATGAAACGGAGCCAGAGTCTGCAGACTGGCCAGACCCCCTCAAGGGTCGTACCCGGCTCCTCCCAGGGTCCTCTCAGAGCCCCAGGCCTGTGCCAGGTCCTAGGTGTTTGCTGAGTTTGCTGGCTGCTGCCACGGCCTCCGGGCCACTCAGAGGTGCCTCCGGAAACCCAGGTGGAAGGTGGTGGCCTTGGAAATCTTGGTGGCCCGGGCTGGACAGTGGCTCTGCCCGGGGCAGAGGCTTCAGCTCAGGGGAGCCTTGAGGGCCCTTCGCAGCGTCCCTGGCCTCCCCCAGCATTGTCACTCTCCCTTTCCTCACTCTCTCTTGGCAGCACGTTGGGGGCTGTGCTTTCTTCCGTCTGTGCTTGTTTCACATGAGGGAAGCTTGTCTGGCTGACGCTAAACTCCTGAAGGTAAGGGCTGTGCCTTCTCCAGCCCGCACAATCTGTGCTCAGTGAATCTGGTAGGTTTGTACCGAATCCATGTGTCAGAGAGTCAGAAACCCTGGTTCAGCCATCCTAGTGGGCGCACGGCATCCTAGAGGTTGCACAGCATCCTAGAGGGTGCAGGTTGGGAGGAGGCAGGCACCGTGAGGACACAGTACTAATTGACCTTTCTGGGAAAGGACAGAGAAAGCATGAGAGCAGAGACTTCACGTCAGCCGCCCTCTCCTCGCCCGTTGCAAATCCTGGTGATACAAGGATGGCGGGAGTTGTGTCTGGCTGGCAGCGGTGGTGGGTGGTGGAGAAGGCGGAGGGGAGGCGTCTGAGGCCAGGTACCTCATTTCTGCAGCCTGTTCTGTCCACACAGAGCACTTAGCTGTCTCTCAAAACATCCTGCACACTCCTGCTCGTTCTGGAACTACAGTGATACTGCTTGATGCGCCACACTGGAGAGGAACCCCTGCAGGGCCAGGGGCCACATCTCATGCATTTCAGCACCTCTCTCCTCATCAGAGTTTAGTCCAGGCCTCCCAGCCCTCCCCACATCGCCCAGGTAGCTACTCACTGCTGGCTGGCTTCAAGCCAGCCACCCAGAGCACAGGCACTGGCATCCCTCCAGCTCTCCCCAAGGTTGGGTGCTGCCTGGTGGCTGCAGCCTGAGCTGGCTCATTCCCCTGCAGCCCCTCTGCACCCCTCGGTGGCTCATCAATCACGCGGGCAGGTCCTGTGGGAGGGTAGTGGCTCTGCTGTCACATGCCTGTTTGCAATAAGCTCTGGCCATAATCATTAATCATTCATGGAAGCTGTGGTTAGCGGCCCTCAGTCAAGGGGATGGTTTCAGGTTTTTCAGGCTAAGTGCCTCTCCAGCAAGCTTCCTCCTCAGCCCTTTCATGTCCAGCCATTTGATGTTCTGTGCATGCCGAGCTGGCCACCAGGGCCAGGCTTTGTTTTGGAGGGTTGCTCTGAATGCTTCCCTCAGGGCCAGTGGAAGAGAGTTCTGGGTCCCAGCCCCACGTCTGCACAGGAAATAGAGCTTGGAGGATGAATCTCTCTTGAGCACTTGCTGAGCGCCCACTTCTCTGCCAGACCATGGCGATCTGAGAGAAGTTACTCACTCTGCCCTCAGTCCCCCATTTGGGGGCAGAGCTCATGCAAGACAGTTGGCCAGCACGACTGAATTTATTTGGGCTAAGAGGTCTGGAACAGCCCTTCAGTCTGTGGGTTTCTCACGAGGGTAGATGCTCAGAGGCTGGGCAGTATGGGGGAGGGAATGGAGGGAATCACAGGCACAGAGGCCACAGGTAGGGGTAGCTCTGTGTGTGCAGGGCTGCTGGGTGGCCCTACTGTGTGGCCTGAGCTGGTCCTTGAAGGCAGACTGAAGCTTATGGATAATGGTCTGGAAACAGTGGTAACAATAAAAATCTTTTTTTTTGTTTTGTTTTGTTTTGCTGGGAGAAATGTGAGAAAGATGAACTTTATGTTTAATCTGAAGGTGACGGTGTTTTCTGCAACTTACTAATATGGTCATCATCAGAGTACCTGAGTTACTTGAAAAGATGCATAATACGTTGGCATGGGCTAGAACTGGGAGAATCTGGGACTAGAGTTCAGTTGGGTTCAACAAATACTTCTCAGCACCTCCTAGGTGCTAGGGCCTCGGCCACAGGGAGAAGAAATGTCCTATAGATGCACGCTCTACCCAGAGCCGTGCCTAGCATCACAGCTCCGAAGGGAGGAATTCCAGTGTCTGGAGCTACAAGGGCAGGGGCCGGGGGCAGGGGGTTGAAGATGGCCCTGCTGACACGTGAAGTCGACATAGAGATGCTGCTGATACCCCAGCCTCCATTTCAGTATCTTTCCCAGAAAACGTTTCTCGCGTGTTCAGCCATTGAGACCTTACAGTGAATAAATAAAAGAACTCTGGGGCTTCCCTGGTGGCGTAGTGGTTGAGAGTCCGCCTGCCGATTCAGGGAGCACGGGTTCGTGCCCTGGTCCGGGAAGATCCCACATGCCGCTGAGCGGCTGAGGCCGTGAGCCATGGCCGCTGAGCCTGCGTGTCCAGAGCCTGTGCTCCGCAATGGGAGAGGCCACAGCAGTGAGAGGCCCGCATACCGCAAATAAATAAATTAATTAATTAAATAAATAAAAAGAACTCTGGGTGTTCAGAGTCAAGAGAGATTGCATCTGGTCGAGGGTGTAAGGAGTGGCTGCACATAGCAGGTGGGATTTGGCAGAATTCTGGAAGGCCAAGAAAGACTTCCCCGGGCAGAAGTGGGCTAGGAAAAGCTTGCCAGGTAAATGGAGGGGGGACATGAAGGCACAGAGGGTAGTCTGAGTTGCTGGTAGCCAGGGTCCTGTGCCAGGGTGCTGGCAGATTCGGCTGGGAGGGCAGGGTGGTGTCACACAAGATGTTCTCCGCCACCGGAACAGTCATTCTCCTGAAACATTTCTCTCTGTGCTTTTCTCACACTGTCTCTTCTTGGGAAACTTTTCCTCTCTTTGATTCCTGGAGCATTTCTCCTCATCCTTCAAGATCCAGCTCGAAGGCCACCTCCTCCGTGCAGCATTCCCTGACTGCTGTGGCCTGCAGGGATGATCCCTGCCTCTGGAACCCCACGCTGGGGAGCGGGCTGTGCTGTTCGCCACCCACTGGGAGCTTGTTTTGGGGGGCGGGGTGGTGACGCAGATCTGAGACCTGCTTCTGCCACTTACTACCTGGGTATCCACCTCGATTTTCTCATCTGTACGAGGGAAGAAAATATTGCAAAGAGTTTTGAGTAGCAATAAATAGAATAAATCAAATGACGTGTGTAATGCCAGTTACAGAGCCTGGCACAGCGTAGATGCTCAGACAGGGCACGGCTCCTTCCCACTCCCTGACTTCCTTCTATCTCACTGTCAGCCATCTACACACAAGCCTCTGCAACTAGGACGTGAGATCCATGGCATAGAATCCGAATCTTGCACAGTAACTGGCAATCTGCTTCTGCAGAATTCCTTCCCTGTGGAGAAGGAACCGAGCTCTTCAGGGCGATTTGTAGATTTGGGAATCAAGTTTGTTTGTTTGTTTTTCTTATGAAGGCTCTGATTAAGCCAGAAACTTCCTGAAGTCATACAATTCCCCTATCCCCAGAGAAGGATTTGAATAAAGTATCCTCTTGCTGGAAGGAAAATTAGAGATAATTAGTCCAGTGGTTTTCAAAATTTGTAAAGGACTGGAACCATTTTTTCAAATGAAATTTTATATGGAACTTGAAGCAGTCAAAGCATTATTTATGAATATATTAATATTTATTATTAATTAATGATTAATTAAATCACAATAAATAAACCAGCAAACGTATTTATCGTATAATATCAAGCTTATAACAAATAAAAAAGCACAATGAGATTGTTTTGATCAGTGCAAAAAATTAGAAATTAAGTGTTATGGTGATCCTTGCTGTGTTTTAGTTTCAGAATGCAATTCATGCATATATTTTGTTTTCACAGTCTGGGGAAAATCCTGACTGGCAGTGATGGGTAGATCCAAACGATTGCTCTTTTGCAGCAGTTTGTCTTGCAGTCTCCACGTCCTTCAGTTAACGGGACAGGTGGTGGAAGGGGAGCTCTGTTTTGAGGCTGCCACAAAACTGAGTTAAACTGGTCACATAAGTTATTGTCTGTTTGCACAGTGTTAAAAATGGCTATCCTTCTTGTTTTAAAATCACACTTTCATCAATGCCTAAAAATATTTTTAAAGATAAAATTTTGAAATAAAACATAAAGTAACTTCTGGGGTCTTTAGGGCCCAGAGCGTGTGATGGGAAATTGCTGATTGAATCCACCCCTTTGTATCACAGATGAGTAAACTGAGGCCTGGAATGTGACAAGGTCATGTCAAGGCCACATGGAGGATAGGTGCTGGGCTGTGGTGAGAACTTAGGTCTCTTGCATCTCACCTCTGGGCCTTTTCAACTATATTCTCTATCTATTTTTCCCAATTTGTATTAGTAAAAAAGTGTTGTTATTTGTTTTTAAATAAGTTAGATACCCCAACTGTATAGTTTGGTTTATATTCAAGGCCTTCTTATATTCCAGGGACGAGCATGAAACTGCTTACTGGAATTAATAGTACAACCCGGAAATCTCCCTCCATGTCTTCCTGTCTCACCAGGAGAATTCTACCCCGGTGATAGATAATTGAAATGGATTTGGCTAGCCGGCCTATATAGAAATGATGATCCTATGTTTGTTCATCTGTCAGAAGAGTAAAGAGCAAAGCTGGTAATTTGTGTTAACTAAGAGCTTTCATTATAAGAGCTCAAGGGAAAGGGTGGGGAACAAAACATTTTGTCGTACAGCTGTCCCGGATCCTGAGGATGATTTGTGTAGTTAAGGAGAAATTCTAATAATGTTGAGCGTATGGAAAAGTTTAAGGCAAAGATCACGGGTCATTTTCCAAGTGTTCGGGTTGAGCGTCAAGAGTGTGCAGCTTCCTTTCCCAACTCCTGCTCTTCCTGGCAGGGCGGATCTCACATCGCGCCTCCCACGTGCTGCAGGGGTGACTCTGCCATGAATTGCCAGCTCACAGATGGTGCCACCCCAGTGGGTCACAGCAAGGGTGTGAGTGTCACAGAGGGAACCCAAATTTCCCACTCTTCGCCCAAGAAGGTAAGAAAAACACTTGCTCTGGAGTGCATTGGATGCTTACTCACAGCTGCTACAGTCTCTTCTTCAACCTCTCACTCCTGACCTCAGGTTCTGTCTGGCAGGTGCTCAGCACCCAATTCCAGGGAGCATTTTAAGGGTGACCCCTCTTATCTTAAGGCAGCCCTTTGTGGGGTTGTTCTTACCTGTAGGGAGACCAGGCTAACGGTCCCCATCAGATGCCTCTGTCCTGACATTCTTCCTCTGCCTGCCCATCCAAGAAGGCTTGAAGCCCTTTCCCAGGAGACAGAGCCTCTTCTGCCCTGGAATTGAGGTTAGGGATGCTAATACCGCAGAAGAGGGAGATAAGGATCTAATCGTCATGTTGGGGTGAGTGGCCTGTGTTGCCTCTTCCCCAAGAGCAGACATTTCTACAGGGATAGAAAGCATGAGGACCCCAAGAGGCTGGGATCCTAGGACAGGATCACAGAGAAGAGAGGAGAGGAAATAACAAAGGGGAGTGTTTGAGATCCTCAGGTGGTCTAGGCCGCCTGACCGGTTTTGCCCCAGGAAGAAGCAGGTGGAGAAAGAGCCCAATCTTGTGGGGCACTTTGAGGTGAGGCTGTTTTCCGCCCCTTGGGACAAGGATAGCCCTAGGTCTGACCATCCTTAACTAATAAAGGTGATGGTTAATTCTTCAACTTGCAACAGTGATCCTCTCTTCATAAAAAGGCTCAGAGCTGAGCTTTCTTAAAGAGCGAATTTCAAATAGGATTTGAGTCACATACAGAGAAAGTGATACCTTCACACCTCCAAGAGCACATCTATTATGCAAAGCAGAATTCTAATTGGACCTCGAAAGTAATTAAACAAAAACAAAGAGATTTTTTTTTCCCCTTGTTAGAGAGTAAGGCATGACTGCATATAAACCATCTTTGCTGATTCTGAATGGTGTTACATTTGACTCAGATACAGGGACCCAGGGAGGAAGAGGGTGAGAGAAATGTGAACTTACTGGTCTTCAACATGGGGTACCCATGTGGCCTTACTTTAGCTGGTTCAGTATGGCTAAAGATACAACACAGAGTGAGGTACCGCAACCAAACTCAAAAAAAAATGATATCCTTTGAGACCAGCACGTGCACCATCACAGCTGCTGCTTGATCCCAGCTGTGGACAAATGAACCCCCCCCCCCCCGCCGCCCGCCTCGCACAATTTCCTTGGCTAATTAGGAACGTCTTCCCTTTATGGCCGCATCTCTCAGGCATTTGGAGATGAAGGCAAAGCTAAAAGTCTCTCTTTTTATTGGATTCGAATCTTCTTTGTAATGACATTGTATATGACGTGTTAAAGCAAGCTTGACAAAATAAACAGGGATCAAAATGTTTGCCAGTGAGTCTTTGTTAGAAAGGACTGCTTTTTCTCTTGGAGCCTTGGTTGACCTCCGTGGGTGAGGGGGGGGAAATGTCCCCAGGAAATCTCAAGAACCTCAGAGGAAGCTGTTGACAAGCTTCCAGTGAACTGCACTTTGCTTGTGCTCCGAAGGCAGAGAGTAACAGATGGACTTGGACAAACCTCAGGCCGATGAGTATAATCTTCAAAAGGTAGTTTTCTTTCTTGTTGCTTTTTCGCTGGCGGCGTTACAAGCCCATGCTGCGGTGTTTCTGGGCACCATGGTGGAGTCCTGGTCCGACGGCAGTTTTTAAGAAATTATAAAGAGCAGCTAACTGGAGTCAGGAGCTCTGTGTGTCTAGACAAGTCACCTAAGCTGTTGGTGGTTTTCTCGTTTGTAAGGAGGGATGACCAAAAAGCCTACCTGTGTCTCTGCGCTGTTATGAAAACTGGATGGGACACTGGAGAATGGGAAACACTTTGAAAGCAACTCAGAGGCTGTGACAACTCAGCGGCAGGAGCTCAGGAGGGCTGTCACACAGAGAGGCAGGTCGAAGAGCCCTGTGGCAGAGCAGGGCTAGATCCAAGGGAGCAGAAGTGAGCGGAGAAGCAGTTGAGTTAACTTCGGAGAGCAGTGGTGGTTTCTGTGACTGCCCAGACATAGCTGTCTTCACGTGGAGCTCTACTCCTCCATCTAGTCCAGCCTTAGAGGCCTCTGGTCAAATGGGAGCAAAGAGCAGCTCTGGAGACAGACTCGGTGAATTAATCTCAGAGTTTCCTGAGCCTGTGACCAGAGGCAACGTCTCCTCCCTCAAATGTGTAAGGCCCTGCCGCACTGAGCAAGAGGTGAGTTGAAGCCTCCATTTCCCTGAAGTCCTCGCCGCCCAGTTCATCTTATGGTGCTGGGGCAGAGGTTGCTGCAAAGTCCACAGTGAGGACAGCAGGGGTGGACTCCAGTAAACAAAACACAAATGGCAGTAGTTCAGAAAGATGCGTAACTTCTAAAGGTGGCTTGTCTTTTCGTTGGCAATTAACCTGAAGTGAAATTGTGAAAGCTGCTGAATGCCGCGCAGTCTGAGCACCGGACCTTGGGGAGCACTTGCCTTCAGTGTCAGACTGGCTTGGCCAGGACTCAGGTTCCTAACCACCGACCTCTCGTGGTCCATCTGAGCAGAGGTAGAGGCCCTGAAACCCAAGTCTGGGCTGACTTCACGGCCATTCATGTTTTTCAGATCCCTGAAATTGCTGGGCCGGGGATCTAGTTAATGAGGTGGACAGCATCAACCCTCTCCTTCCCTGCCCCGACTCCCAGAAGAATCCAGGACTCTGGTCCAGTTAACTCCCCAACAGAGGTCAGAGCTCTCCAAGGTGCTGATGCTCCAGGCCAACTTCCCCAGAGGGCATATTCCACTGCAAATGTGCTTTGAAGCCCACCCAGGTCACCTGGGGGACCTTTCTCTGCCTCCATTCTTGTGACCAGGAGGACCCTCTGATAGAGTTGAGTGGAAGAAGTTGCTGGTTAGGCTGTCTAGATTGGGGTGGGAAGACTGACCAAAGGCTCCAAGAAGACTTGAGGATGTAAATGAGAATGATTCCTCTCCAAGTTGCCTGGAGGAGCCTGGCTCAAAATGCCTTGGAAGCAGCCGCCCTTGAGTCAGATATGTCCACACCAGTATATTTTTTTCTTTTTCTTTCTTTTTTTTTTTTTTGCGGTACGCGGGCCTCTCACTGTCGTGGCCTCTCCCGTCGCGGAGCACAGGCTCCGGACGCGCAGGCTCAGCGGCCATGGCTCACGGGCCCAGCCGCTCTGCGGCATGTGGGATCTTCCCGGACCGGGCCACGAACCCACATCCCCTGCATTGGCAGGCGGACTCTCAACCACTGCGCCACCAGGGAAGCCCCACACCGGTATGTTATCATCACCTCTAAGAAATAGAAAAATGCTGCTTTTTAGCAATGCTGCTTTTTAGAGTCTAAACATGAAGGGAGCAACTTGGGGCATCCTCCTGGTAGACTGTGGATGTGACCAGTGAAACCAACAGAGGGCTATTTGAGCAGTTAGGCCAGAGATGAGTGTTGAATTAGGACAGTAACTTTATCACTGGGAAAATCCTAATGGCAACACCAGCATGCCTTAGTGATTATTGGATAGGGGCCGGCGCAGAGAGGAGTTATCCTTGACTCTGAAGTTAATTGCTTGGGAAGGTGGGTAGGTGATAGTGCCATTCAGCAGGAGGAGCAGCAGGGTTTCTTCGGAGGTGGGGAATGATAAGTTCGGATTATAAATGTTGAGTGTGAGGTACTAATGGAACTCTTAGACGGATTGTCCAGCAGGAGTTGGGAACACAGTTTTGGAGCTCAGCAGAGAGGTCAGGGCCAGTGATCGAGATCTGGGAATCATTGAAGAAGAGGACATGGTTGAACAGATGGGAGATGGCAGATGAGATCAACCAGGGAAACTGTGCGTAGAGTGAGGGGAGAGGAAGGCAGAGAATAGATCTTGGTGGGGTTTCTGCATTTTCTGGGTGTGCTGAGGCCGAGGTGCTGATCAACGAGTCTGCCACAGGGCTCTCATCAACTGCTCCCAGACCCCTTCACCACCAGTCTGACATCAGCCCAGCCACCTCTCCTCCACTCTCCTCTGAAATGTAGATAGATATAAATGTAAATTTAGATTTAGACCGATTTATTTTAAGGAGTTAGTTCCTGTGATTATGGAGGTTGGCAAGTCCAAAAGCTGCAGGCTTGGCCAACAGGCTTGAGACCCAGGGAAGAGTAGATGTTGCAGTTTTGACCCTGAAGCCAGTCTGGAAGCTGAATTCCTTTCTTGCGGGACGTCAATCTTTTTTTCTCTTAAGACCTTCCACTGATGGAACGAGGCCCACCCACATTATGGAGAGAGCGATCCGCCTTATGCAAGGTCGATTGATTGATTGATTGATTTTTTAAACGTCTTTATTGGAGTATAATTGCTTTACAATGGTGTGTTAGTTTCTGCTTTATAACAAAGTGAGTCAACTATACGTATATCCCCATATCTCCTCCCTCTTGCGTCTCCCTCCCACCCTCCCTATCACACCCCTCTAGGGGGTCACAAAGCACTGAGCTGATCAGGTCTACTGATTTAAATGTTCATGCCATCTAAAAGAAATACCTTCACAGCAATATCTAGACTAGTGTCTGACTAAACACCTGGGTGCTGTGGTCAAGTTGATACATAAAATTAATCATCTCGAGGTGGGGCACCCCCTGGCAGCCTTGCAGACAGGTTCAGATGAGAGTAAATAAATAATAAAGCATAACCTGTATCTTCCTCATTGCTTTAATGGCCAGTGCCCCCACACACGCGCACGCACGTGCACACACATGCACACACACACACGCGGGGTATGGAGGAGCGGGGGTGTTGGTGCCCTTCTCAGGAATTTGTCCACATTTCTATCCAATCACATTTGCTCCTTCCAACCTGATCTTTCCCGATTCTCCACCCTAATTCTCACGTCAGTCCCACTTTGGACACTCTTCTTTGTTCTCTACTTGGAGATTCTCCCTCACATTTGATTCTGGTATTTGATCTATTGCGCCTTCTAGCAGGTAATGGAAGCTTCAGCTCCCACTCTGTCCCATCTAGCCGCACAGGTATAAGAAGGTTTGAAGACAAAGAAATTTCTCATTTCCATTTCAAAGTTGGAAAATGTGAGATAGAAAGGAGTTAAATTACTTGCCCCAAAAATCTTTCAGAGAAAGTCTAGTGCTGCCAACAACAGGGTTTTCTGCATAGCCACACCATTCCCCATCTGTGCCAGAATCCTCGGTGCATTTTTCAAGCTTAGTGTCCAAGACATCTCCAGCCTAATAAGAATAAGGTGCCCTGGGCTGGTTCCCAGCCAGGGTGGGAGTGAGCAAATACGCATTCCTTTGAAGCCGGTTTCAGATTCTGGAATGCTTTCCTGGAAACCACACAGTCTCAGGAGAGATCCATCACCTCCTGATGCTGCCTTAGGTCTAGGTCAAGATGGGCCCTGGATCTCTGAGTGAGACAGTGTCTGCCCTGTTTAGCAGCTTCCTGTGTGGTGGCTGCAGGATTTACTCAGAGCTAGCCTGGGCAGATCTGGCTGAAATTCAGTGCGAACTGCCCACCTCATGTCTCTCCCCATCCTTGTCTCCACTCACGCCCATACTTCCTCCAAAGATTTAGTCCTTGGATGTCAGAATAAAAGGCCCAGGTCCTGATGCACAAGCAGAGAAACTCTTCTTTGGGTATAGACTGAGAAACATTCTCCTGTCCAGGCCCGGGGATCGAGGTGGGCTGCCCGTTGTGTAATGACACCAAGATGCCTTAGGAAGGCAGCTGTGGAGGCAGTCGTGTGAGCACTGGACAAGGAGTCATGGCCCTTGAGACCATGTCCTGATTCTGCTGTTCCCTTCCTGGTGACCTCAGGCGAGTCACAAAGTCAGAAAATGGTAATGCCACATGCACCCTCAGAAATCATCTTCCCATTTGTTCACTTTAGAGATGGGGAGCCTCTAAGAGGTCACAGCAATGGCTTAAGGTCCCAGACCGAGGCGGTGTCAGAACCAGAAATAAAATGTCCCGACCAATATACTTCCTATGAGTGTCTCTGTCCCTCCTCAATTTCTTTGGACCGCAGATTTTTCTCACATGTCAAACGGGGGCCAGTAACATCTGCCTCTCAGGACAATTTTAAAGATCCAATGCAATCATGGATAGAAAACGGTTCTAGAAAAGTGCAAGTGTTGGGTTTTCAGGAGACTCTTGAATCCCAGGAGTGGCACAGGTTGCCTTCCCATATCTGATACAGCCCAGCAAGGATGTAGGTATGAATTCCAGGATGAGGGATGCCAGGGATGCCAGCTGATGCTTGTGAACATGTCTGTTAAGATACTGAAATGCTTGTGGTCCCAGTCTCCCTGGGTGCCCTTCTGCCCCCTTAGCCCCTCCCCCAGTCATTACTGGACCTCCTCACATTCTGGGAATTAGAGGGTAAACATCTGGCACAGCAGGAGGTCTCTAAGGACCCTGCTCCAGCCCTACTGCCACTCAGCATCTATTCTGAGCGGTCAGGGTTCATGCCATACCTATATTTTAGTTAACTGTTGATATGCAACAAACCACTCTGAGACTTGGTGGCTTAAAAGAACAGTTTATTATCATCTCTCAGAGTTCTGTGGGTTAACCAGGCTCAGCTGCATGGTTTCCCGCTTGGAGTCTCTCACGTGATTGAGGTCAGATGGTGTTGGAGTTGATGTTATCTGAAGGCTCATCTGGGCCGCACATCTAACACAGCTTGTTTCAGTGGCTGGCACTTGGTGGTTGGCCATCAGCTGGGAGCTCAGTGGGGCTGTCCACCCTACTGGGGCACCTACATTTGGCCTCTCCAAATGGCTTGAGCTTCTCACAGCAGGGAAGCTGATTTCCCAGAGGGAGTGTCCCGAGAGCCCGCATGCCAAGGGCAGGAAGCCAAACTGGCCTGGTGCCATCTCCACCACATTTGACTTGTCACAGCCGCCAAGAGCCCTCCTAGGTTCAAGGGGGTGGGAGAGTGCCAAGATCAACTTGCAGAAAAGCATGTGGGTGGCAGAAATTGTTGCGTTCATCTTTGGAAAATAGAGTCCGTCCCAGTCACCATGGGAAAAGCTCACCTGGCCAGCACTTGGTCTGTCTGATGTCCCCTTGCCCTTCCTGTAACAGCCCTTTCCCTTCCCAGGAATGCCTCCATCAGCTCCAGTCGGAGAATCCCCTCCCCTCTCTGGAGCTTGCTCTCTTCTGTTCTCACGTCTCCATCTGAGAAAAGAGCTGCCAGTCCCTCTAGCTCTCACACCAAAGAACTCCGCGGGTACTTTTGACTAGATTCGCGTCAACTACGACGTGGTGCCCTGTTTCCTGGCCAAACCAGAGGATGATATTAACCTCAGGAGCCAGTGTGGAATCTCATCCCCTGGGTGTGTGTTGGCGAGGAGGGGGCGTGGCAGGAAGCATTGCTGTCAGTGGTCTTTGGGCAAAGATTGATTCCTGCCAGAGACTCGAGTTCTGAGATGATGACTGAATACAGTGGTGTGTCAGGAATAGGCAATTTGAAACGGCTTTGCCTTCCCCAAGTAGGTCAAAGCCCCGTATGCTTGTCATCCATCCTTACCCCTGCGTGCAGGCTCGTCTCTCTGGGCTGAATTCTGGGTGGTATCTGGACAGTTCCTCTTGCTGCTCAGAAAGGCTATGTCCTCATTTTCTGCAGGCCAGGGCAGGGCTCAGCATCACCGTCAACCGCCATTGCTATCTAGAGCATTCCATGTGCCTCATTTCCCTCCCCAGCGTGAAGTGTGGCTGCATCTGCAATCCAGGTCTCTGCCATGGACTTCCTAGCAATTCTCCCCGTCGAAACTTTGCCAAGCTCTCATAGGGAGAATTTGTATGACCTTCCATTCCACTGAAGAAAAAGCAAGTGGCTCTTGGTCTCTCTCCCATCCACCCAACCCCCAATGTGCTTTTTAGCTGAGGGAAAATCTGTTATTCATAAAGAAAAACAAAGGATGATAAATTATAGGACCTTGTAAAATATATTAACATGAATCCACACTTTCTTCTGGATAGTTGAATTTAGAGTGACATCAGCCAGACTCTGCAGCTTACGCAGGAATGCCAGCCTTCCTCAGTTGTTTTTCATTCTTTCGGTGTGATTTCACAAAGGCCTGGCTAAGTCCGAGGCCTCCATTGTCTCCCGGCCAGCACGCGTTGTAACCTTGTCCACAGGTTCATTGCTCTCTGAATTAGGAGCTTCATTAAAATGATATGTCTCTCTCAGCGTTGTAAATGACAAGGGACCTTCTAACCTAATGTGGCCTCATTAGGTGACAGGAAAGAATTAAATGTCAGGATGCAGGGTGGTAAGGTTTTGATATTTATGAAGGTCAGATGAAGGGTGAGTAATGGAGTATTCCACTTAAAGTCAGACCAGTGTTCCTGGGAACCACTGTCACGGCTGCCCTTTGGTGCTCTAAGAAATGAATTTTCTGTAGACTTTGCTTGTATTGCAAGGTTGTGGACTGTCCAGTGTTTACATGAAGCCACAACTATATTCTAATTATAATTGGAAGACTGGTTGGAAAAATAACTGGAAAATGTCCAGAAATAACTTGTTTCTGCCAACTGTCTTAATCTTCCACTCCAACCGATTATTTGTTGGTTAATTGGTGTTTTGCCAAAGCAGAGGTCTCAGGAGACAGGCAGCTTTGCCCATGTGAGAATCCTTGAGATCTGGCTCTGCTGGATTTCCTGTCTTCATAGACCTTGTCTTTATCTCTTCAAGTAAATAGAAGTGTGGTTTTAAAATCCAGGCCCAGTGCAGGTCACTGGCTTGGGGCTACTCAGTGGAATGAGGAAGAGGCTTTGGGTCTGCAGGGAATTGGCATTCTGATTGGCAAGAAGATCTGGAGGCAGTAAGAGTAGGAGAGAGTTGGGGATTAAGGATGCTAAGACTCACTGGGGTGGTCCATTCCAGGTCTAAGAAGTGTGTCCCCTTAGGTTCCCAGCACCCTGGGGATTCAGGGAAGAGCCACCATATAGGATTGTGTAGCTTTTGCACAAGAGCAGCTAGTCAAAGGGGTGATCAGTGGGCAAGTTCTAGCCTGTGTCCCATTTACCAAGCTGGTGCTTGGCTCAATCCGCCTGGAGCAGGGGCTGGGAAACAATAGCCCGTGGGTCAAATCAGGTCCACTGCCTGTTTTTATAAATAAAAACATTTTGGAACACAGCTACGCTCATTTGTCAGTGTGCTGTCTATGGCTGCTTTTGTGTGACAATGGAGACCTCCTGGCCCACAAAGCCTAAAATATTTACTATCTGGCCCTTGATAGAAAAAGTTTGCAGACCACTGATCTGGAGGTAGGGGCACCTTTTTCTAATTTGCAAAGGCTCTGTCTGTCTTCCAAGCCAGAATTGCATCTGGAAGATGGGGGCCGGCTTTTTCTAATTTGCACAAAGGTGCCTTGTGAACGAGCAGGCACCTTAGGATCTCTCCTAAGGAGGAGAGCCCAGCCCTGCCCCTGAGGGTGGGGGCCTTGGGGAGCAGTGCTCACAAGGCCTCACCCCAACCCACGCAGGCTGCTGGTGACCACACAGTAGAAAAGCCACAGGCTTGATGCGCCAGAGAGGCTGTCCGGGGAGCGAGGGACTGGTTGTAGCAGCTCCCAGAGGTAAAACCAATGCTTCCCTCGCTCCTTTTCCAAATAACCGTAAAAGAGAAGGTTTGTTTGGGGGTCTTTGTCGCTGGCCACTCCATAAAGAAATGCAAACTGTGTCACGAGTTATCATCAATCACTTGTTTACACAGCGGGGCTGATTGACACGGTTTATTTTTCTGTGGTTTTTCTTCTAATCTAAAGTGAAACATGAACTAGAGAATTCATGAGTTCCCTTCACCTTTTGCAGCCCAGAACCTGCAAGGAAGGTGACTGTTTTCACTTGTGTGAATGTTATACGCCCCATCTGCATCTGGTCGCACGCATGTGAAAGATCTGATCAGCTGGGCCTGAGAACCTGCAGGAGCCCTTGTCCTTCCCAGGGCATTGATGCGCAAATCTGGACCAATGATTTGTAGGACATCAGGCTGGATGGGAACTCAGAGTTGTTGTCTTTTGACAACTCTGGAGTCCCTCCATTGATCAGCCCCAGTGAGGTGCAGTGACTTTCCCAAGGCTTCGAAGGACCCGAGGGTATCTTCTCTGGTCAACCTCCAGCAGGCAGCATTTGAAGTCCAGGCAGGAGACCCTCGTGGTAGGAAAGAGTGCCCTTGGTGGTCCAGATGGCAGGGACCTGGTGGGAATGATCACGTTAATTTCAGCATGCCCTGCACCAGGTCAGTTACAAAGCTCTTCTCATTCCTGATCTCATTTACTTCTCCCCACTGTTTTATGAGACTAACGCTTTCTCCCATATTCCATTAGCTGTTATATATAGTTTAGAGATAATCTCAAAAAAAATCTAGCCAGATGGGATGGAATGATAAATACAATGGTCTGCACAAGTTGAAGGGATGATACTATAGGTGCTTTTTACTTTTTTTGATAAAAAAGAGGAAATAAAACACCTCTGGCTTTGGTAACTGTGAAACAACCTATTTTTAAAAAGCTGACTACACAAAATCAGAACAGGAATGGCCTGGCTACAGAGAGGTCATGAGGACAGACCTGGGGGCCCATGGTGGGGGGAACTTGAATCAGGGATAAGGAGACTGCCGTAGATGACAGTGCCACAGGAGGCTGCCTTGCGTGGGACACAAGAGTCCAGAGCTGCTAGTTGCCCCTCCCTGGAGGAGAGAGATAATAAGATGGGCAGGATCCTGAACCCCCAAAGCATTAGAGGGGGCCACTTCCAGGGGCTGCAGCCACTCTTGCCAGACCCCTGAGAGACACTTTCCTCTCTTCCCTGCTTCCTGGCCTTGTGCCACCGGCCTGTTGCCCACACCCTCTTGGAGGCTGTGGGAGCCCTAGAACTTGGCCTGGGTGTGTCATGCAGGATGTACACAATCCCAAGATTTGTTTGGAGCCAAGTTGCCCGGTGCCCCCCACACCCACGCTCACACATGCCTACACGTATGCTCATGGTATTACTCACGCTGTATTGGCTACAGAGTCTTTTGTGGGAGGGCGGCTGGCTCTGTTTCAATGAACAGTTTCTTCATAAATAGGATGCGTCAAGTAGCCGTACTTGGCAAGTGAATGAAACCCTGCAAAGTAGGTTGGGGAGTAGTTATACTCTTAAGACACACTGGGCTGGGTACGCTTTCATATGTGCGTGTGCGTGTGCGTGTGCGCGTGTGTGTGTGCGTGTGTGTGTATGAGATATTTTGACTGAATGAGGTAGGCTTTGAGGCCTGGGAGAGCATAGGAACACTGGGACGTTTTGTGGAAACCACCTCTTGTTCTATGAGTCCCAGCTTTGGGAAAGGCTCTTATTTATTTGGGAGGTTTGACTGCGCTCTCGCCCTATTCAGTGGCAGCAGATGAACCTGATGGTCTGTAAAGGTCTGTCCTGCTCGGCAGTAGAGAACAACCAAGGTCCCTTACATTCAGGTTGTCTGTGAAATGCACACTCAGCTCCGGTTGGAAGCAATTCTGGAAGGAAGCTTTGTCCTTGCAAGGCCGGTGGTTGATGAGTCCTCTGAGCAGTCCTTCCCTGTATGCCTCGCCCTCTCCCTCTCCCTGGGAGTTGGCTGAATCATTTGACTTTGGTGGAGGCCACCTAGGGCTGCAGAGCACCAGAGCTGCAGTTTTCGGAGTCCAAGAGCCGGGATTGTAGTTCTGTTGCTGCTGCTTTTTCCCCTTCTTCTTCTTCTTCTTCTTCTTCGGCTGCACTGTACGGTTTGTGGGATCTTAGTTCCCTGACCAGGGATTGAACCCAGGCCCTCGGGAAAGCGCAAGGAGTCCTAAGCACTGGACTGCCAGGGAATTCCCTCCATTGCTTCTCATAAGGAAAGAGCCCAGTCCTTGGGTTGTCTCAGCTGGAAGAAGGCGCCTCCTAGGATTCGCTTCCCTGAAGTCAGAGCCCAGCATTCTAAGGGTCCTGGGCAGTGCTGGGGGGGCAGGGGTGAGCCCCTGGTGTGTGGCGGGAGAGATCAAAACAGACTCCAGCCCTTCTGAGGGGCCAGAAGTGTTTTGTTTTGTTTTTTTAACATCTTTATTGGAGTATAATTGCTTTACAATGGTGTGTTAGTTTCTGCTTTATAACAAAGTGAATCAGTTATACATATACATATGTTCCCATCTCTCTTCCCTCTTGTTTCTTAAGCACTGGAGTTCTGCGCTGTGATTAGCCCAGCCGTGGAAAGCACAGATGCTCACACGTACCAAGTCTTTTTCTGAGTCAGACAGTTTTGTACAGTGAGTGTGCCCATTTATCCCTGCTCAAGTACACTGCTGACTGACAAGTAGGGTCCCCCCGCCCCATTCCCATTCCTCAAGCGCTGCCTCTTCCACCTCCCTCCCTCCCCAGGCCTCTTCTTTAGGGCGTCTTCCCTGGTCATCCCAAGTCAGAGCCCTCACCCTCCGGTAGTCCAGAGTATCCTTGGTCTTTGCCAGGAGTGCCTGACAGGGTGAAGGCCAGCATGGGAGATAGCCCAGCTTTGCTTCCAGACTTGTCCTATAGAAGGTCTTCTCTCTCCTAAGGAACTGTCATCTGTAAGCTTGGCCAGTTTGGGGGAAAAAAGGACTTAGGCCCAGGAGCTTAACCAGGTAGATGGGGTTGATGGAAGTGAGGTCATGTGTGATCGGGACACCTTATCAGGAGGGTCACACTGACTTTTCCCAGCGAGTGTCCAAAGTATGGTGTGATCCAGGCCCCAAATGCTTGGTGGATGGGTGTCTGCTCTTCCCAGCGTCCCGGGGCCTTCTGTCTTGCCATGGGTGTAATGGAAAGTTTTAGGTCCCAGGGCTACATCTTTGTTAAAATCATTAGTATTTCAAAGAGATTATTTATGCCAACAGCTGTTCATCTTTTCCCTTAAATGACCTGAGGCCTTGACCACAGTCGCTTTTACCCCGGCTTCCTTTGGCCTCTGAGATGTGGAGGGCGGGCAAGGGTTTCCTGACACTCAGAGGGCCTTTGAGAACCAGTTACACAGCAAGGAGGTGAGGGGTTCATAGAGAGTTTGGCAGGGGATGGGGCATTTGTCTCTCCAAAGACCACATGAATGACTTTTATTATCTGATACTTGGGCTGCATTTTCTTGCACTATTGGGCATCACCAAACATTTCTGGGAGCGAGGGCAAGACAAATATCAGTCTCTTGCCATTTGGTATAAAGTTTTTTCCTTTTTTCTTTGCCTGCTGCCTCTTATAATTCCTGGGTAATCAAAAGGCATCTGACTGACAAAAAATATTTCTCTCTGGGCTTCCCTGGTGGCGCAGCGGTTGAGAGTCCGCCTGCCGATGCAGGGGACACGGATTCGTGCCACGGAGAGGCTGGGCCCGTGAGCCATGGCCGCTGGGCCTGCGTGTCCGGGGCCTGTGCTCCGCAACGGGAGAGGCCACAGCAGTGAGAGGCCCGTGTACCGCAAAAAATATATATATATATTTCTCTCTGTAGCCCAGAAGCAGGAGTTCAGAGACAGTCTTTGCCAAGAGTACATGACCGCATGGTGGCTGGCGTGTGTGGCAAGGGCTTAGTGGTCTTGCTGGCAGAAGAAACCATTAGTCGAAGGAAGATGGAAAAGACTTAACTTGGCCAACCCTCGTTTGGATTCTCACTCAGAGCATGGGAGAGCACAGGACATATTGCGTGGGAAAAGTATGATTTGGGGGACTAAGCATGGTCCTTAAATCTCTCAAAGGGAAGAAGGAGAGGAAATAGGCTGTGTGGCCCGGAGGACAGGTGTAGGACTTGCAAGATGGGAGTTGTGTAGAGAGGTAGATCTGACACCAACAGAAGGCAGAACTTTCTAATCGTTGCCTCCAGTTCTGGGGAAAGACAGCAGAAGCTGGAGGAATACTCATCCCTGATGTTGCTACGAGTGTTCCTATGATGCGTAAGACCTAAGAAGCCAAAAGTGCAAAAGACCGTACGATCTGGTGGTCCTTAATAAAATTACACACACACCAAAAAAACCTGATTAAAGACCTGACCTTTTAAAACATAACGATATTGCTCACGTTTAGTGCAAAAATAATGAAGCAGGAGGAAGGAGGAAAGAATGGTACAAATTTAGAAATTTACGAGACATTTGATTATCATGTATCTTGTAAAAGAAGTGATGATTCTTCATCCAAGATTAGAGTAATACTGGCAATCTTGGTCAGTACTTTATCTTCTTCTTCAGCTCAAGGGTGAATAGCTCCTACTTGAACAAAGTCAAGCCACTCCTGATGTCTTGAAGGGAAGGGTCCACAGGATAGGTCCCTCTGGGAGAAGAGGATGGCTGTCTCAGTTTCCATCTGTACCTCCATCCACACATAGCCCGTTCCCAATGCATATAATGGCAGCCAGGCCAAAGAAGGCTCCCAAGTGCCTCGCTGCATGGCAAACCTCAAAGGCCTGCCTGGTGTCCTCCATCACCCCCGACCCCACCCTCGCCATGTGTCTCCTCATCTCTGCGATAATGCTAGTTGCTGGGTTGCTGTCCCACCCTTCTGCTGCTACACAAAGGGCACACTCAGGCAACTCGACAATAAAAGCAACTTGAAGGGAGACCAGCTGTACTTATAAATAAACATCCCAAGCACATTAATCTGCTGAAGGTTTTTATGAGGGGAAGCATAAAATTTCAAATAAAGGGCTAATGGGAAATATGTCCAAAATGTTGGAACTGGTGATGCTCTACAGTAGGGAACTGCCCAGATAGAGCCATAAAACAAAATGTAACTAACAGCTGATTCAGTTTTAAAACCTCAGCCCTCTCACTCCCACACCTGAGTTGTATATTTTATCTGAAGGGCTGTTTCATGTTCCAGAATCAGCTCTGTTTGCAAGCGAGCTGTCACAATTTTATGGCCTCGACTTTAAAGAGTAGGACATTTCTTTCCTGGAGAAGAAGGCTAATAGGAGGTAAAATGCAGGGATTATGGGCTCTCCCACAAATCCAGGCTAGCAGATGCGCCTCTTTTCTGTAATCAAAATGAATGTTTTCTTTGGACCCAGCTAGGAAGGCCCCTTAAAACATCCTGGGAACAGGAGACATGCACCAGGCCAGATAACAGATTGGAAGCAGACGGTGAGGAAAGCAGGTGCCTAGCCCTTTGGAGTACCTGCTCCTTTCCCCCTTCAGGACAGGTAATTTTAAAAAATGACAAGGTGATTTTCTTTTTTTAAGTGAAAAATGGGAGATGGCATATGGTTAGCATTGCTCCCTGCCCTGCCCTTCACCTCCGTTAACGATCTGCTTTCTTCCCCCGGCTGGGGCTATGAGGAGCTCTGTTTTGCATTCTTTTCCTCCTTAACTTTGTACCAGGCCATTCGAGTCTGCAGGAGAGGACACCCCACAAATAAGAGCCTTTGGAGTGGTGGAAAGAGCTTGGATTGGGGAATTAGAATGGGCTCAGATCCCTATTCTGCCACTTTGTTGGAGCTCAGGCAAGTCTCTTATTTTCCATTTTTCTCATTGGGAATAAAAGGAAAAAACCCACCACCGTCACAGGTGCATTGCGTGGTGGCCCCAGTGAAAGCTCCTTTTGGGGCAGAGTCTGACTGCCAAGGGTCAGAGTTAACTGTTGATCATGAACAAATACTTTCCCCTCTCTGAGCCTCAGTTTTCTCATCTGTAAAATGGGGATAATAACCCCTCACAGGGTTGTTAAGAGGATTAAAGGAAATTTGCACAGGAAGTGCTTAGCAGAGTGCCTGCCACGTGGTAGGCAGTCAGTCCTGACCGTCATTGCTATTGTTGAAGCAGAGGTTAGGTCGTTTGGCACACAGTCTGACTCACCCACACACCACATGGCTTAAGTTCAGTAAAGGCAAAACCAGGCACTCCGTACCCTGCTCCCCTTGCTCGTGATGGAGCCCTTGTTTGATTACAGTTTCAACCATCTCTGGCCTTTGGCTGCCTCCCACTCTCGGGCCAGCCCGTACACTTTGGGCTCATCATATGAGCTTTGTTTACCAAGAAGGGTGACACTGCATATTGTCCTAGGATTTGACTCGGACACCCCTTGGGCCGTTTCAGCTGCCTTAGACAGGGCCTCCTATGTTAGCTCTAATCCCTGCATCCCACATACCAGCTCTGCACTGCTCTGCTTCCCTCAGGTGGGTGACCTCAACCCCCCATGAGAAGAATAAATGCCTAAAGTTGGGCAGGAGTTAGTGCATCCTGTATCTTTCCCCTCCATTCCTACATGGTGGGCCAAACACTACTTTCATCACCTGCTCTACTCACTCCAGTTTGACAGCAACACAGGGCAAAAGAAACACAAGCAAAATAAACAGACTTGCTAACAGCAATGGGAAGAATGGCAGCACCGAAGATAGTGCCGACGGTGTAAGTTTATGACCCACTCCCAGCATATTCCCTTGGCGGGTCACTCCTCCTCTAGGCTGGAATCGACTCATCTCACCCTCCTTGCCCACACTGCCTGCTTCATTGCTACCTCCTGTGGCTCTTTAGTTTCCTTGATTTTTGTTGTTGTTGTTGTTGCCATCTCCCGAGTGAGACTGAATTTATGGAGGATGGATACCATACTCTAAAACCTGCTTGTTCCCTGTATCTCCCATTGCAGAGCAGAACCTTAATGAAGACTAAAGTAAGGGAGCCCAGGCCACATGGAAAGGCCATGCTGGGAGTGTTCAGCTGAGGTCCCAGTTTCCTCCCTTAAGGGAGGAAGCCTCAGAGACTTCTCCTGCGCCAGCCACTGCCTGCCCACAACGGCATGAGGGACCTGGATGAGAACCATCTAGCGGAGCCCATTCAATTCCTCGACCCATGAGAAATAACAATAATAAGGGATCGTTGTTTAATGCCATTGGGTTGAGGTGACTTGTTGAGCATTAATAGATACTTAGATCACTGATCACTTAAATAGCTCTTTTGGCTATTTGTATGGTCATGAGAGCCACAAGCCATGCCCTTTGGAGAGGCCTCAAGTGCCACCACCAGCTGGTGGTGGGCAGTGGCTCCAGGCTGTAGCAGCAGCCTCCTGCCCAACCTGCATGCCGGACCTCAGGATTGCCAGAGACCTTGGACTATGGAATTCTTCTGGCTGGCCACCTTGCCTGGGGAGGCGTTGGCTGCCTGGCCCCTGGGGAGCAACCTACCCTTCCTTCTCCAGCAGAGCTGGGAAGATATCCAGGGCCAGCTGTGTGCTTTGGAAAGCTACTTCTCTAGTTCCTCAGCTCTCTCCCCTGTGCAGGAGTATATGATTAACCTCTAGTTTTACATCCTGGAACTCCAAGTACCATATAAGGTTCAATATTTTTCAGGTGCAAGTTCTTTATTTGGCTTTTTGCAAATGAATACAACAACAAAATTCGAACATGCAGGTCCTCAGGGGGTAAATCTAGGAACCACAAGAGTAAAGGGGTTTCTAGTTACCCTCTGGCTTGTGCTCAAAGCCCTCACTGGGTGTGAAGACTCAGATTATGCAGTGGTCTGGGAATGGAGACTTGGACGATAGGACTGAGGTTCCCCAGAATTATAATACATGCCGTTAGCTAGCAAGCAGGTGGTCAGACAGAAAGGAACGCCAGGGAAGGCTGCCATGAAGTTGTGTGATAAGCATGGTACACTCTTTCAAGGTGTGTTTTCAGCAACTATACTCAGCTGTCAGCTCTGCTATGGACTGAATGTGTGTGGCCCCACCCCTCCAAATTCATGATGTGAAGCCCTAATCACCAATGTGATAGTATTTGTAGTTGGGGGATAGTTAGGTTTAGATGAGGTCATGTGGGTGGAGCCCCCATGATGGATTAGTGCCCTTACAAGAAGAAGAAGAGACCAGAGCCCTCTCTGCCATGGGAGGACACAGCAAGAAGGTGGCTGTCTGCAAATCAGAAAGAGGGCCCTCCCCAGACACTGAAGCTGTTGGCACTTTGATCTTGAACTTCCCAGCCTCCAGAACTGTGAGAAATGTTTGTTGTTTAAGCCACCCAGTTTATAGTATTTTGTTATAGCAGCCTGCGCCGACTAAGCCAAGCCCTAAAACCCTCCTTTTAACTTTGTCTCATGGGCCCAGGTGAACCTAAGAGAACATCTCCTCCAGCCTGATCTGCTCACAGGTGAAAGCTCTCATGACCTGGGGACTTGCTCAAGGTCACAAAGCTGTGTGGAGAAAGCCCTCCACATCCTGAGCATCCTACCACAGCAAAGCCTTGGCTTTCAAGTCAGAAAGACATTGGCTTTTACTGGTCACTGTGTCCATCTACACTGAAGAAAGGAGAGAACAGAGTCAATTATCCAGCTAATCCACCAAGCAAACCCCATTGATAAAAGAGGGAATTTCTTGACAGGGATTGGTTCTCTATAGGGATTGGAAATCCCTGGATGTACGCTCAGGTTTCCAGGGCACTTTGTAGGAATATAGCCAGAGACGTAAATAATCATGCCTCTGTGTAACAGAGTCCAGTTCTCTTGTAGCTTTTGAATTCACAACAAGCCCAATTTCAATGGCTTTGCAGACATAAGATTAGGACATTGTCCTAATCTTAATTGGACAGATTAGGACAGAGCATTCATGGGTGTAAGGGTCTCTGGTAAGGGAGCTGAGGTTTGAAGTCAGTGAAGGCATTTTCGGAGTGCACCACAGTAGCGGTCAACCACATTCCCTCTTCTCCTGCTGCTGCACCCACGCGTGTGGTGGAAATGACAGAAGCCAGAAGACTTTGAAGCAGTGACTGCCCAGAACACTTGTGTGCGCCAAGTCCTAGTCTGAAGGCTGGAAAAGACCAATGTCCCAGTTCAAACAGAGGGGCAGGAGGAGTGCCCTCTTCCCTAAGAAAAGGTCAGCCTTTCTGTTTTATTCAGGCCTTCAACTGATTGGATGAGGCCCACCTGTGTTAGGGAGGGCAGTCTGCTTTACTCAGTTTACTGACTCAGATGTTAATATCATCCAGAGACACCCTCACAGACACCCAGAATGACGTCTGGCCACATATCAGGTACACTGTGGCCCAGTCAAGTTGACACATAGTCAACTGTCACACATACCCTCATGGATGCACCTTGGTTTGCAGCTGTACGGTCTGGCCTTGTGGGCAGTGCATGCTGTGTGGCTTCTTCAGCAGCAGCACTGATCCCTTGGCAGTGTTGGATGTTCCTGCTCCTGACGGGGGCCGTGCATTGTGATGCCTGCCCTTTGGGGGCAGTCTTTAGCTCCAGGAGTGGAGCTCTGTGACAGAGGCTTCCCACTGATGAATGGCCCACAGTGAACAATTTCTCTTTGCTGTGGTTTCCTCACAGGATGTTTTTCTCCAGATTCTAGTGGGATGGAAGGGCTATTTCAACAGCTGCCACAGTGGCTGGGGAGCAAAGAGTCAGGAGGCTGTGGCTCAAAGGTCCTTTGTCTTCATTCGCAGCTCTGAAGCAGGTGCTCTGAACAGCAGGGCATGCATTTTCCTGTCCTCAGACATGTCTGCCTCTACCGTAAGAGTTTAGCAGACCCAGCCTTTTAGTTCATGAGGTGTGTCCTCATCTCTGATCCCTCTTTTACACTTAGCTCTTCTGTGTGTGTTTGTTTTGGCCTCTGGCTACTCGAAACCCACTATCTTGATGGCCCACAAGGCCTGTTGCCTCCCCCAAGAGCCTCAGCTCCAAAAGCAGCCTCTTTCCAAACCTACCACATCATGACAGCAGCTCTCCACTAGGTGAAAGTCATCTATTAAGGAAAATTCACATTAAGTAGGAAGAGACAGATAGCCTACCTTACT
The DNA here is from genome assembly GCF_011762595.2 of Tursiops truncatus. Lineage (NCBI taxonomy): Eukaryota > Metazoa > Chordata > Mammalia > Artiodactyla > Delphinidae > Tursiops > Tursiops truncatus. The sequence continues at coordinate 73,163,826 of NC_047047.1, read as the reverse complement.
CATCCTATGGGCCCTTGTCATCATACAATGATGCAGTGAAAAGTGGGTCTCCTACTCACTTTATCCCCCATCTCCCAGTTTGTCTAAAGGAACCAGTTCCTTATGTGAACTTCTAGGAGGAGTCTATGCATATCTAAGCACATATATTATTTTCTTTAAGGACCTGGTACCATTCTGTACAAAATATTTTGTATCTTTATTTCATATGACTTTCCTTGGAGATCATTTCATATTAGTACATACAGAACTACCTAAATATATTTATAGCTCTATATTATTATATTGCATTGATGTACTTTGATTTATTAGTCCTCTATTGATGTACATGTGGGTTGGTTTCAATCTTTTGCATTTACAAAAACAATACTGCCATGAATATCACATATCTCAGATCTGTAGGATAAATAACTAGAAGTGCATTTGCTGGCTCAAAGGTAATTGCCTTTTGAATTTTGATTCCTATTGCCTAACTGTCCTGCATAAAAGCTATGCCATCTCCCCAGCAATGTCTGAGGGTGTTGATTCCCCACATTTGCACCAACACAACGTGGTGACAAATGTTTTGACTTTTGCCAGTTTGATAAGTGCAGAGTGATATTTCATGGTAGCTGTAATTTGGATTTTTATAATGTGAGTGAGGTCTTGCATCTTTCACATATGTTTGTACGCGTATCTGAATTTCTTTTCCATGCATGGTCTGTTCACATCTTCTCCCATTTTTCTATTGTACTATTTCTCTCCTTCTACTGACTTATTCGAATTTATTGGAAGCGGGGGGAGGATTTCCCTGCTCCATGCTTTATATTTCCGAGTGAAAGGACATCGGTAAATGTAAATCTTGTTCTCTTTCTGACCCTCTCCCCCTTCACTCACTTCAACTGTGGGGAAGAGAAGTAAATTATCTGATTGGTAAGTTTGGGAGGAGGAAGTGGACAGGCCTTGCCTCCCTCTTCCTGCCCTTTGGGATCTGCCTGCCTGCAGAACACAGGTGCTCCTGGTGGCCCCTGGCTCTGCAGTCCACTTAGCAACAGAGGCCCTGCCCTTGCCAGGTGAGGCGTGCAAGTTTCCACAGCTGCCTGTGATCTGGGGGCAGACATGCTTCATCCCAGGGTCTGGCATTAGGAGGCCCATTGTTTGCATCCCTAAAGTATGTCCTTCAAAAGCTCTGTGAGTAATAAAGCTGGTTTTGGGGTCCTCATTTACCTATTCCTGTGCCTATTACAGGTTAGTTTGGAATTTTGGTAGGAAAAGGGATACTAGTTATTAGAGCTCTCAAACTCCAAAGGAGCTTTTTAAGTCTCAAGGAAATTAATCTTTTACCTGTGATATAAGTTCCAAATATTTTCTTCTAGGTTTTCATTTATCTTTGCTTTTGCTGTTTGGTGTTCTTCTTCTTAATATGGAAATCTAGTCAAAGTTGTCGATCTCCTATTTTATGGATATCGAGGTTTTGTGACATGCCTGAAAAGGCATTTCCCCTGAGGGATTATAAAATATATTTTCCTGAGTTTCCTTCACCTGCTTTTGTTTTTCACGTTTAATCCTTGTGAGGGCCTTCCTGGGGTGGCAGGCTACTGGGAGCCTGGACTGACTCTGAGAGAATGGGTCTTTGGGAGGTGGCAAGAGGAGGAGGCCCAAGGGAACATCCAGCTCCATGTATGTGCTTGAGGTCAGCACTGTGTGGTGTGTGCAGTTATGGATCAGACAGAGGTCTCTAGAGCAGCCTGAGCACTTCAGCAGCCATGGCGGGAACGAGCAAGAGCCCCAGTAGCCTCCAACTGGGGCCCAGAAAGGGAAGGGGCTTTCTTAGCTCACCCCGTGAGTTGGGTGGCAGCAGGATTAGCGCCCAGGCCTCCTAACTACAGGCTAAGACCTTGTTTTCTGGACTTGGCGGCCCAAGTCCAGCTTGATTTCAGTTGAACCAGAGAGCTCACGAGACAGAGTGCCCGGGTCCGAGGCTGATGGGCCCACATGTCTCCTGAGGTCTGCTGTACGGTCTGCACCTGGCTGAGCTCTGACTCCTGCTCTGGACGCCAGGTCTGCTGGGATGGCAAGAAAACCAAGGCAGGGCTGCAACCATGGCCTCCAAGAGAAAAGTGGTGATTTGTTTCCTTTCCTTTGGGTAAAATCAACAACAGGCTGCAAACATGGGATCACTTAGAGACCAAAGTCTTCCTGCATCGGGTACTTGTTACTCTGTAAGTTCCTTTCACATGTTATAAAGGAACATGCCTTCGGGGGAGCAGGGTGGGCTGTGTGCTTCTCTCCTCTCAGCCCCTTGTCACTCGACAACCTGAGGACCAGGCTTCTGAGCAGCTCAGTGTCATCCCACCTGTCTACCAGCAGCCCCTCCCTCCTCCCACCAGCACATCCTTGAATGATGAAAAGATCTCTAATGTTTTGTTTTTCATAAGCATAGTTAAACACTGAGAAGTTCTTTGGTTCTTCTCGGATTCTTTTTAGATGAATTAGGGTGAGTCTGGATGAATGTGAAGATGCCTTATTATAAGTGTTCATGTGCTGTGCGTATGTTTACGTTTTATGTATTAAATCTTGTAATATATCTTCTCCCAGTGATAAGATCAATTCTATGGGGTCTTTGGTGTTGTTTCTTCTTAGCTTTCTTCCCTTCCTGCTCAGAGAGCCCTGAACAGTCTCCACTAGGGCTACCATATACAGTTGTATAGGTTGTGCACTGCACAACTCCAAGGGGTGTCGTTGATTTTACAGTCTGTAAGCTGAAAGGCACCACTGGACTTATGGACTATGACAGCCCTTTCTCCATCCATTGTGCTCATAATTTACACAGGCAGTTCTAATGCCTTTATATAATGAATGACTCATATGCTCTATCGCAGAGCCACATGGAAATATTTCTTGGATTACCTGTTCTGGATTATCCATGCTTAACTCTTCCACTAATGTATGTGATCAAGAATTACTCCCACTCTTTTAGTTGAGCTGAATGAAGAGGATAAGGGGAAAATGTCAGATTAAACTGATCCACGCTAAGGTGTGAGTGACTAATATGCCACCCAAGCCCTGGATGTATCTGGGAAGGCTATTTCATTTCAGAAAGGGATCTTATTCACTAAAAGCAAGATTTTGGTTGTAAAAATCACAACTAGGTGGGCAGAGGAGGGAAGAACTTATGTCAGGGTGGGAGCAGATTTGAGGGTAGGACACTTTAAGGCTCTCACTCCCTTCTGTTGCTCTAGGACCAATCAACTCAGCAGCCTACAGGCTCGGGAGAGCCTTTCTGCAGAGGGCATTCTCAGTATTTCTTCTCTTTGGCAAATCCGCTCGTGTTGTCACCTTCCTACCTCCTGCTACAGCAGCAGAAAAGGCCTGAGAATTGTTCTTCATGACCCTGACTTCTGGGAGTTGCAGATACGACCTAAAGTCAGCCAATCGCATGCACCCATTCAGAGCCAGAGCAAGGGCTGTCAAGGAGCAGGTGCGCTTAGACTTCTCTCTGGCTGAGGGGGAGGTGCTCGGGGTTGAGGTTCAGGGCCCTGTGGCAGCAGAACTGCGACGCGAGCATCCAGCCGCACGGTGGCCCAGTCTGGCACACCCTGACTGGCCGTGCTCAGTTCCAGCCTGTTTTCCTGATTCTGATTCTCCAGATATCCTATGGATTCTGTAAGCTCTCTGACATCCATCCCCAAAATCCCCTGTCTGCTTACCAGAGTCGGGTTCTGTTGTATGCACCGTGAATCCTGAGAGAAATCCCCTCTGCTCACGAAGTCCTGAGGTCTTTTTTATAAATTAATTAATTAATTTATTTATTATTTTTGGCCGCGTTGGGTCTTTGTTGCTGCGTGCGGGCTTTCGCTAGTTGTGGTGAGTGTGGTCTACTCTTTGTTGCAGTGCGCGGGCTTATTGCGGTGGCTTCTCTTGTGGAGCACGGGCTCTAGGTGCGTGGCCTTCAGTAGTTGTGGCACGTGGGCTCAGTAGTTGTGGCTCACAGGCTTAGTTGCTTTGCGGCATGTGGGATCTTCCCGGACCAGGGCTCGAACCCGTATCCCCTGAATTGGCAGGCAGATTCTTAACCACTGTGCCACCAGGAAAGTCCCAGTGCTGAGGTCTTATTGAAGTCAGGGTGATTCTCTCTGGCGAGCAGTGATGTGCTGATGAACTATCTTTCTAGGAAAAAAAAAAAGTCCCTGATGTGTGGCATTTGGCATTTGCTGATTTCCATGGTATAAATGTTCCCACCACGGTCAGTTTCATAATACCAACCTTTAAACACCTGACTAGCAAGGTTCCTGAATATTTAACAACAGGCTGTCAGGGGGCGGGACGAGCCAGCTTCAGCATAGCACGGCCATCAGAATGTGACCTTTATGGCCAAAGTTTAGGGTTTGCCAGACTCTGAGTAGGTGGTATGTAAGAAGGGCAGTGGTGAGCAGTGGTCAGTCCCCAAACTGGGACAGAGAGCAGAGGCAAGGCCTGGGCTGCTGGCACTCCCTCAGGCCAGGAAGAGCCCCTTTCCTCTACGGGTAGGGGAAGAAACCTTTCTTTGCTTTTAACCTAAACCTTGACTGACTACTAAAGTGACTACTAGGGTGCCAAGGGCTGGACAGTTGGCAGGGTGGCTGCCCAGCTCCACCAGCCTGGAATGTGTGAGGCGGCGGGTTTCGGGATGACTTCGTGTGGGTCTCCAGTTTGAAGGACCAGATGCTCCCTTCTGCGAGGTCACCCCGACAGCTTCTCTGGGCACACTGGACACCCTTGCTGACATCCCAGACAGTGTGCTGCAGGGCAGAGGCCAGAAGCAGCTGACCACTTCGACCAGTAACCGGAAGCTTTTGAATTTCATACTCCAGCATGTGACATACACAAGCACAGAGTACCAGCGCTGCAGGGTGGGTGTGATGAGTCTGGAGTCCAAGTCCTCAGTGGCCAAGTTTCCAGTGACCATCCGCCTTCCTGTTATGCCCAAGTTATATGACCCTGGACCAGAGAGGAAGCTCAGAGACCTGGTGAGCATTGCCACCAAAACTTTCCTCCATCTCCACAAGCTCATGACCGTGCTCCGGAGCATACGTGAGTATTACCCAGACTTGGCCGTGATCGTGGCTGATGACAGCAAGGAGCCCCTTGAAAATTAATAACAGCCATGTGGAATATTACACCATGCCTTACGGAAAGGATTGGTTTGCCGGTAGGAACCTGGCCATATCTCAGGTCATCACCAAATACGTCCTCTGGGTGAACGATGACTTTCTCTTCAACGACAAGACCAAGATTGAGGTGCTGGTGGATGTCCTAGAGAAGACGGAACTGGACGTGGTAGGCGTTCAGTGTGCTTGGAAACGTGTTCCAGTTTAAGCTGTTCGTGGAGCACAGTGAGAATGGGGACGGTCTCCACTGTTGGTCAGGATCTCTCCGGCCCCTGGACGGCTTCCCCAGATGCGTGGTGACCAGCGGTGCTGTCAGCTTCTTCCTGGCCCACACAGGACGGCTCCAAAGAGTTGGCTTCAACCCCCGCCTGCAGCGAGTGGCTCACTCAGAGTTCCTTACTGATGGGCTCGGGACCCTGCTCGTGGCGTCCCGCTCAAATGTGATTGTAGGTCACCAGCCGTGTTCTCCAGTGGTGGACCCAGAGCTGGCAGCCCTGGAGAAGAGCTACAATGTATACTGAACCAACACCAAAGCTTAGGTCTAGTTCAAGCTGGCTCTCCACTACTTCAAGAACCATCTCCAATGTGCCACATAAATGTTGTCTGGGCATCAGAAAAGCGTTAGGCTGACCAGTTGCAGCTATCTAAAACAGAGGAACTGGTGGATAGGCTATCAAAATTTGAACTCCTGATAAGACGGACAGGGCAGATGGGTCTGGCTCAGGTATTGGAAATAACAATCAAAAGCTAAGGGTCATTAGAAATGGACCAATCACTGATCAGGGCAAGGGAGACTGTATTCATTATTGTTTGTATGAGGTCTTACAATTTATGAAGCATTTGTACATATAGTATCTCACATTATCTCATTTCATCTCACATGAAAGTATATGATGGGTTGGTATCCTCAGTCAAAAAGATGGCCGCTGGGTCCTTGAGGGTTATTTGCTGGAAATTATATCACAGATCATCTCCAGCATCACTGTCATTCACAAATTTTTCTGGTCCTACCTTGTGGACTCAAATAACGTGAATAACCCAGGGTCCTTGCCTGGAGAAGGTGGAAGCCTGGTTCAGTTTGGTCCGCTAGTGGAATCGGGTCAGAGGATGAGAGGCGGACCAGGCAGGCGAGGAGGGAGTCAGCTCACCTGGAGCCCGGCACACAGATGGGACGTGGGCAGTTGGAGGGATGAGATCACTGGGGTAGAGTCCACTCACTGCTGGAATAAAGCTTTCCCTGGCATCAGACTCCCTATCATAAAGACAGATTCCAGAATGCCTGGGATTGAAGTCGGGCCCTGTGCTGAGGAGCCATGATAAACAGCGTAAGTGCAGTGGCCAAGCCACTAAATTCCAGGGCCTTGAGATCAGCTGCTGACCGCTCGAGACCCGTGTCATCTGCAGAGTGGAGCCGTCACGATGAGGCAGGCTCTCTCGGTTACCTTGGGAGTCAGGAGATTCTCCTAGTGCCGCACTGGCTCTGCCTTTTCGTTTCTACTCTTTCCTACTGGAGATGGCCGAGGGTAGCTCAGGATCTCTGAAAATGTGTCTGTGAGATATTAATAAAACTTCATGAAAAATGAAAAAGAAACCTGACTACTAAACTACTTCTGTGACTGGGCCAGCTGGGCCTTAGTTTCTCCATAGAAAACATGGGGTGGCGCTTGCCATGTTAATGTCGGGAGGCGCTTGTGAGAACCAGGTGTTTTGTGTTGTGGGCCAGGATAGTTCAGCTCTGCAAGGACAGCCTAAAACTTCCGGGGTTTTGGCTAAGGGACTGGGTCTCACGGGAGGTTTCTGGCTTTGCATGCTTTGTAGCATCTGCGTGATACATGCCTGGTGTGTGCATCTGTGTCTGTTGTGTATGATGTGGTGAAACTGGGCCCTGGGGACCTCCAGCCCAGTGTGGCTCCAGGCATGTGTCTTGGATTACTGGTGCTCAGCGGGTGAGCAGACGACAGCATCTAGTTTTAGAGAACATGAAGAGGATTTGAATGTTTAATAAGGAAAGGATGGACAAAACATGCTACAAGAAATCCACAAAATGTCACTGGCATCGACAGGCCTGCTCCCTCCAGCTTGTGTTGACAGCGTTTGGTAAATATTCTGATTAATCTGTGTCCTCGTGTGACCTAGAAATTCACAATTTGAGTTTAAGTTTGTTCCCGGGACTTCACGTGTTGGCCAGTTGCAGAGAGAAACAAAGAGGACCCTACATGATTTCCTGGCCTCACATCAGAAAATGTGGCCTCATTGGCTTCCAAGAGTCACGGACGGGGCTCTGCATAGCAGCCAACGTTGCACTCCTTGGATGTTCTGAAACACCTGTGCTTTCTGCCCTGCCTCGTCCCAGCCAACCTGACGTACAGCCTGGAATTAGGGTTCGGTGTGAAACTCCAAAGGTCTTGGGCAATGTCACGGCCCTATCCAAGGGCCTGAAGTCCACTCCAGTGCCTGGGCCCTTCTTCTCTCAGAGCCTTCTCTCAACATTGAACTTTGACACATCTGGGGAGATCGGAGGTCCTCAGTAGCAACTTATTACGTTTATAAACCACATTAATCCAAGGCTCTATTTCATAGCAACTGTTTTCTCGAAAAAGGACCGAAGGTTAGCTCACATTTCCTGGTACCACCAGATGGTTCTGGCACCCATGGCTCAGGCCGCCCCCTGGCATCTAGCAGGTCTTAAAGCTGAATGGGAGTGTGGTGATGCCCAAAGGGTTACTCGACCATTTGGCCCCAAGCTGTCACCATTTGGCCCCAAGCAGCTGTGTGAAGCTTGCAGGTCAGGAGTCCTCAGGGCCTGACGCTCCCCCGGCCCCGGGGTGAGGTTGCCCTAGACAGAAGCATAGCGTCAGGCAGAGCACCAGGTGCTGGTATGAAGTCAGGTCTCTTTGTCAGCAGAGCCACTCACTTCCTGTTTCACCACCTGCTTGCTTCCACCCTGTTGCTGAGAATTGTAGGCATCTGCATTCTGAAGGGAGCCAGGAGCGGGGGCCCCCTGACCTGTCCCCCTAGTGTGGAAGAAACGGGCAAAATCCCATTGTACATGCAAAGCAGAGAAAGAAAGACTGCTCAAAACACATGTTTTTGGGGACAGGAAATTTCCCCAGTCATTCTGTTTTCCCCATAAAAAACGGGCTACAGCAATAGTCTAGCTATTCACTTAGCCTTGAATTAATCATCCAAAATGACTATCAGTCTGAAGTTAAAACTTTCAAGTCCTAAAATAAAAAAATCCCCTTTCCCCAAAAATAAACATTACAGGTACTCAACCGTAGGCATATGGGATTATAGACTTGGGGAATTGGAAGGAATCTTAGAGTTTATTTTACAGAAGAAGAGACTGTGGTCCAGAGTGGGAGGCTGTTTGTCTGGAGCCAGGATGCAAGGTCAGGATTGGGAGTCCCCAGGACTCTTGCTGCTTCTCAGGAGCGTGGGGACATTGAAATTCCCTGGGGCCATAGCTGGGCTTAGTCATGTCAACTTCCATTTGTATGCTGCAGGCGTTTGGTCACAGACTGGGATGAGGTGACGTGAGCCCGAGGGATTGCAGTCTTTTTAGATTTCTGTGCCACTTGGGACACCCAAAGACGTTGGTTCCATCGTGGCAGGGAAAGCTCATGGTAGTAAGCTGGGTACTTAACTTTTTTCCTCCAAAGAACCAGAGGGAAAATGGGAAGGAAAGGCTCCATAAATTTATGCCATCTGAGCCCTTGGAGATGAACACCAGCAAATGCCAATGACAGGCTGGCCAGGCCAGGAAAGTGTACTGAGTGGGGGCAGGCTGTTCCTCGGATCCGTGATGCTTGGGAATGACCGAGAAAGTCCCGTGAGGGAAGTGGGAAGGGGTTCTCTTCTGCCTCAAGGCCAGACTCACCCCGAGAGCATCAGAACACACGGGTGTTGGGAGGGTGAAGGGAGTGCAGGGCAAGAGGACTTCCCTTGGCCCTGGAGGGCACCTGACATTCTGATGGGTCATTTGACACAGGGACATGTTGTAGTGGCAGAAAAAAATACAGTGTGAAATGCTCTGTTTTTTTTCTGTTCATTTTTCTTTTTTATTGTAGTTACTAAGTAATGTGGGTAAAAGTGTCCCTCTGCATCCAGGCTCAGGGATAATGAAACTTGTGGCTGAGAAATAGACAGGGGTTTTAGTCACGTATGTTACTGGCAAAAACACAAGTAAAAAAAATCAGAATTTTTCTATATGGAGGAGACCGCATCCCCAAATCGCCAATCACAGATTGCTGCATCGAAATTCCCAGCAGCCTCGGAGGTGTCTGGCTGAGAGGCTGCGGCCCGACAGCCCGACTTGGCCTTTTACCACCAGTCTGGGTGCCCAGCACCCCAGAGCTCTCAGTCACCCTCCTCCGGCCCCTCCCTGTAACCCTGTGCACTCCGCTCCCCCAGAGCTCTGCTCCTGCAGGGCTGCATCAGGGCTCTGCTCCTGCAGGGCTGCATCCTACCCCTGGCTTCTTAGTGGGGATGCAGGCAAAGCCCTGACTTAGGCCAGGCAGAGAGGAGAAAGCCTTTGAACAGGCAGGCCCACCTGTGTCCCTGAGGCCACTGGGTGTGGGCAGGCCCGTCCCTGCTGCTGTCAGGCCCACGGCTCCTCTGCCCGAGTCTGAGACTTGGGTCCCATTTCCCCCAGTTTGGCACATTTAACTGAACCTTGTGAATTCTTGAGAATGCCTGCCTCCAGGGATGTGTCTACACCTCCTGGGCCTCCTGTGAGCTGGAAAATGGAGGCCTTTGTTCCAGAAGGATTGCACTTGCATTCCTGTGATTGCTTTGTTGCCTAGAGCAACAGGTACCTCAGCTCAGCCTTGAGGTACCAGGAGTGTCCTAGTCACCCTAATATGTGTCCTAGGTCTTTGCATCGGGTGTGGCGTATACTTGAAGAGGAGAGAGGGGACCAGGGCAGCAGGCCCCAGATGGCTGGTGCTTTCAGACTCCTTGGAGTTCCCTTATCCACATGGAGCAGAAAACCTGCCCAGAGACACAGACAATAAGCAGGGCTCTCCAGGTTGAGGGACAAGCAGGCTGGCAGACCAGAGTGCCTGTACACAGTAGGGGCCTAATTTATACTTGTTGAATGGAAGAAGGGATGGTGAGGCAGCAGAGGGGTGCCCCTGGATTCCAGAGAGCTGTGCCCAGACACAGGCTACCCTACCCATGGAGGCCAGGCCTTCTGGTACATAACCTCACCCAGAGGCTGGTGTTTAACCATCTCTGATGGCCCATCAACCTCAAGGTTTTCAACTCCTGTGCATGAGAAACTTAAGATTTGGTCATGTTGCTTTTCTGTTCAAAAATCTTTGCTGGCTCCCCGGTATTTTCAGTGGTGTCTCCTAGCTATTAAAAATTGGTTTCAGTGATCATGCTTCCCTCTTGAGAATTCACAACACACATTAGCATACTTAAGGGCCCTGAGAGGACCTGCGGGAAGAAATTGGTTTCCCAAGCTCAACCATGGGACACCAAGGTCTGTCTTTTGTTTGCTTACCATCTATTAGCACACAGCAGGGTACAGGGCATGTTTTGATAACATTAACCAATAACATAAAAGCCAAATGAATTAGGCTTACACTCAGAAGATTATGGCATCTGGCCTCGACCTAAGGTTCTCCCCATCTCACCACCATGGTGCTCCTCTCTCCTCAGCCCATGCCTCCCCTTCAGACAGGCATGCTGCCTGTCATGGGCTGAATTATGTCTCCCTAAAATTCATGTGTTGAAGTCCTAACCCTCAGGACCTCAGAATCTGACTGCATTTGGAGTATTTAAATTACCTTTAAAGAGGTAGTTAAATTGAAATGAGGCTGCTTGGGTGGGCTCTAAATCCAGTCTGACTGGTGTCCTTATAGGAAGAGGAGATTAGGACATACAGAGAGACAGCAGACACAGTGAGATGACTCACAGGAGGACACAGCAAGGAGGCAGCCGTCTACAAGCCAAGGAGAGAGGCCTCAGAAGAGACCAACCCTGCCAACACCTTGATCCCAGACCTCCAGCCTCTAGAGCCGTGAGAGAGAAGTTTCTGTCATGGAAGCCCCCAGTCTGGGGTTTGTGTGATGGGTCCCCAAGCAGACTAATTCACAGTGCTCCCCACTGCTTCCCAAATGTACCACAATAGATCAGTGTTCCCAGCCACCATTTGGCTTCTCCACTCTTCCTCCTGGATGCCATTCCCCCATCTCTTTCAGGGCTCTGCCACTGCATTTCTTTTAGTAGCAAACAAACAAAACCAAAATAAAATAAAATTCTGCTCGTCTTTAAGGGCCTCACCCAAATGCCTCCCTGCCCAGTAAGCTCACCCTGGCCCATTCACGGCAATGAGCCCTTCTCTTCTGTGCTCCCAGAGCTGGTGGAAACTTCCGTTCAGCCTTTCTCTCACTCCGCTTTCTGCTGAAGTGAGTCAAGCGTGTCTATTCCTCCCCCCCTATTGTTGGATCTCTGGGAGTAGAAACTTGTCCCCTGTCCCCATACCCAGCACTTAACAGGTGTTCCAAGATTATTTTCTGGATGGAACTGAGACCATGTCTCCGCATCCGCCAGGTCAAGAGGAAAGTGAGCACCTGCTGTCTGCCTGCCATATTCCTGCTCTTGGATGCTGGGACCACAGCCACAGTCTCTGCTCCATCCCGGGAGGGAGGGGAGGCTGCAGCATCGCAGGTAGGCCTTGAAGGGCACGTAGGAGCTGAAGTCATGCCTCTGTGGAGCGAAGGAGCAGATGCTACTTTATCTGTTTCCAAATAATTTCATGCCTTTTGACTCATATGCACAGGACCCCGGTGCCTGGCACACAGAAGGGACTCTGTAACCATGAAGAAGGTGAAGACGGGCCATATGCCAGCACGTCAGGCTCTCGGGCTCTGCTCCCTGGGGAGGTTCCTTCCAGTGACCCCACTGGACCTGGAAGGCCCAGGAGATGGTGCAGTAGTCAGAGCCAGGCCCTTCCTCAGGAAGCCTGGCTGGGGCAGCACATGTGCCGGACCACCATGCCCAGTCACCGGGCCTCACACGGGGGTTGCCGAGCATGGCAGCAGGGCTCACATCTCCAGGCCCCGCGGTCTTGGGGAGAAAGGCCCTGTGGAAGGAGAGCTTTGACACCCTCCACTCTGATCTGAGCACAGGTTTTTAATTTCCCTGTAATTTGCCCTTTCTCCCTCTCCCCGGCTGGCTTCCCTGTCATTTCATTTCCTGCACTATTCTCATCTTACAGCAGAGGTGAAGAGAGTTGACCTCTCTTTGCCCCAAAGCTGAATAAAATACAGAACAGATTTTTGTGAATAAAAATAGGCTCGAATACCACCAGCCCGTCACTCCGGGCTCCGCTCGGCCCATCTGGCCTTGCTCTCTCTCCCACCCACTGGCCCACAGGGCAAGGCCGCACAGAGAGCGGGTGCTGGGTCTCTGGACCAGGGCCCCAGGGGACCACTGGCAGGAGGGAGGGCAGGACAGCACAGGAGCGAGGTCAGGAAGGTGGAGGGGGTGGGAGCGGTTGACCAGCTTCATCCTCTCCCGTGAGGGATGGCTGGGAGGGTGGAAACCTCCTCGTGCGTTGCCCTTGCCAGGGGACCAAGGAGGAAAGATCAAAATGTCAGCACCTAGCGGGAAAGAAATTTCTGTCTGGAACATTTGGGACAATTCCAAGAAGGATGCAACTGGAGCCCCTATGAGCAGAATAGAAAGGATTGTGGCTTCACAGCCAGACAACAGAGCGCACGTCTGCCTGGTCCTCATTCTTTTGCGGTTGGCTGTGTTATCTTAGACAAGGAACTTAATGTCTGTGAACCTCAGTTTCCTTATCTGTAAAACGGAGAAGACAATAATGTAGATTCTGTAGGTCGGCTGGGAGAATTAAATAAAACAGCACATGGAAAGTGCTTGGCACGTCAAAGGTGAACCCTGATCTACTTGCCTGCTTCTTGTCATTCAGGTCATAGGTCAGAGGGTCAGAGGGGCCGTCTCTGATACCCCATCCCCGAGTCTAATGCAGTCACCCAGCTCTGGTCCACTGAGTGCCCTGTTCTCTGCAAAGCATGGACGTGTCTTGGTTTCTTTGTTTATACGTCTGCTGTCTGGCCCCTCCTAGAAGGAAAACCCGTGAGAGTGGGGATCCAGCGCCCAACCTGTCCAGGGCCAGGCGGTTCATTCGAAGGTGGCCTCCGTTGGCTGTGCACCTGCTCTGCTGTGCGAACTTAAGGGTTGGCTCAGGCTCTAGTGTTCCTTGTCTACGTCTCTGTGGGTGCCCCTCAGCAGGTCCCACTGCTCCTGGGCTCTGTGTACAGTGAGGCAGGATCCCTTCCATCCTCCAGCCTCAGAATTTAATTCCCTAGAGATGGCCACTTCCCTCTTCCCAGCTTCCAATCCCTTTCCCACTAAGACAAAACTACATAAACGCCCTTGTGGACGTGGCTTTCAAGAGGTGAGCTTATCTCACCTGACCATGTCTCCTCTTGCTCTGAAACACAGAGAGATGTCCACAGCGTATTGGCTCCAAACGAAATGACCAAACTCTGTATTAGCTTCCTTTTGCTGCTGTAACAAATCACCACAGCGTGGTGACTTAAAACAGCCCGAGTTGGTTATCTTACGGGGTCTGTAGAAGGACACTGGGCTAGGATTAAGGAGTTGGAGGGCTGTGTTCCATTCCTGAGGCTCTAGAGGTGAATGAATTCCCCTGTGTTTTCCACCCTCTAGAGGCAGTCCTCCTTCTTAGCCTCATGGCCCCGGCATCGCCTCTCTCTGACCTGCTCACAAGGAAGCGACATCCTATTGGAAGCAGACGGGTAAGCCAAGAAGTGCAGTCCTATATGGTAAGTGAGGAGTGGGTTGGGCAGGGAGCAGGGTGGGAGCGTGCAAGGCAGGGAGGCTCCCCAGGGGATGGTATCCAAGCCAGCGCTTGGCTTCACTCCTCTACTAAGCTGTGGAAAAACTCGAAGGCAGGACTGAACCTAACTCATCCTCTTCCTTCTTTTGAAGCTGGGTTCACTGCTTTGTGCCTGGTAGACACCCAATAAATTCCACCTGTAGTGAACTGGTTCAACTCTTTCAGAGTCATTTTTCTCTTTGGGGCCACAGTTTTGGAGCTGTGATGTGACGGGAAATCAGGGACTGAGCCAGCATCCTGGGGCAGAGCCCTGGCCGAGGGTTTGAAGGATTTTCTTCATTATTGTACATTTTCCTCCCATTGGAGGTGATTGAAGCTGGAAGCTCCACATCCAGTTGTGGGGCCTCACCAGGAATCTCCCCAGACATCAGGGAACCGGATTTGAGACCCTGCCCTTGGTTTCAAGCAGGACTTTAGGATCACTGGTGGGGGGGGGGGGGGGGGGGCGGGGTTTGATCAGTGAGGGATGGCTCGTCCTTTGAATTTCTTCATAAAGTCACATGCGAGGAGCGAGGGGGATGAAACTGAGCAAGTGAAATACTTGGCAGAGTGTCAAGAAGGACTTTCTGGGCAGATCTGTTTGCTGTGCCCCAGAGGGAGGGGCTGCTGCCAGAGTCGGGGGACGCCTGGGAGATTCTGGTCTCCAGTCAAAAAGTTCCCCTTGCAGTGCCTGCCCGGTAAGGCCCCTAGGCTCTGAGCATCTTCTGCCCTCTGGCCTCAGATTGTTCTCCTTCATTCTTACCTTCTTCTTCTTCACTCAGAGCTTCAGAATGGGGACCCCACACAGTTCTAGGACCCATAGGCTGCAGGGGAAGGCTGATCACAGGGATGTCTGAAGCAAGAAATCCTGGCAGAGCAGGCTAAGGACAGGGCTGAACTCTCAGGGGGACTCACACAGACCAAGGGAGGCTGAATGGAGAATCAAGGTTGCCTTGCTACTTCCCCTGGGCCATCATCTCCCTCCTAGACGGCAGAAGCTCAGCATCCTTAGCCCCGCCTAAGCTCTTGCCAGGACCTGGAACGTACAGGGGTGGCAACGCATTAGACTTCATCCTGCATTCTTTCGAGGGCCATCCTCCAGGCCACGCTTCAAACCAGGCCTGGCAACCAATTAGTGGATGGTGAAATCAACAGAGTGGATGGAGACCCACCTAGCATTAAGAAAAAAACCCACATAGAATCAAGCACAGTTGAAAATATCCTAGTATATCTCAGGAATAACCGTATTACTCTGTGAAAACGTGTTTCAGTTTTGTGTATGGTATATAGTATACTAAATGTGGGTTGCAAGGTGCAATGTATTTCTTAATGCGGGTCAAGTAAAAATAGAGCATCTCAGGAATCGCTGGGGAATCCAGCGACTCCTGGCGGGAGAAGCTGCAGGTCTGACCAGGCAACTTCATGAACTGTAAATAAAGATGCATAAACCATCCAAAATGTTCCTTCCCGGAGACCTTGGGTGGGGTGGGGGTGGGGTCAGTGGAGGAGCATTGGCTGGGAGTAGGGAGGCTGGGGTTCTGAACCTGGATCTGTCGAGTCCTCCCTGTGAGCCATGGGTGCGTTGCTAACCCCTCTTCCAACCTCAGTTTTCTCCCCTCTCAAATGGGGAGGTTCCATTGTGTCTGTGTGAACTGCTGCCCTCTGGTGGTGAACTGTAAGATTGCTGATTGGCGTGGAGCTGTCCGTATTCTAGGTGAGCCTCACCGCGAGGTGGAGTGTATAGAACCCCACACATGTGTTGAGTTCTCCGCAAAGGCCCCAGCTGCTCAAATACTCTGCCAGTTGAAATACTCCCATGCAATAGTGTACAGTACAGATCTTTCACTCAAAGATCCATTTGTCCATGAATATTGAATAACCTTCCAAATTGTGTGAAGTTCAGCTATGGGAGACTTCAGGCCGTGAGATTAAGATAGCAGCCTTCACCAGCCTGGTCAGCTGCTGGCTTTTCACAGTGTGGGAATTCATTGTGGGGTTGAAGGTCAACATTTCTGGGGTGGCAGCGTGAGGACCCTGAGTCCTAAGATGGTGATGTATCTTCTTGACCTTTGCCCACAGCTGGCCTCCTTCCCTGCAGGCATCGTTACCAAACGTCAACTTCCAGGGCCAAGGACCGAGGCTTCCTCCCAGGGGAAATACCAGGTAGCCAAAGGTGTGAAGGGACCCACCTGCTTTGGATCTCTTTGGATCTCTGCTTAGCTGTATGCCAGGCATCCAGATGCGCCTGCTAGGCCTGATCGTATTTTTTGAAGCTGCTGAGAGTGGGATCAAACATTTAGAACATGGAGTTTGTCTTGCCACTTTCTTCAACCTCTTCTTTTTTTGATGGTATCAGCACCTGTTTGCATCTCCAAGGCTCTAATTAAATTCCCTTCAGTCTTTGACCCAACCTCTTGCAAGAGAAGTGATTTTCCAAAAAATTTCTTACTTAAACAGCATGCTGCATTGTTCTGAGATTTATGTCTAGAGAACTAAAAGAGGACTGAATGTTCCTGGCATTGTCTCTGGATTTAAAAAGGTCAATTGCTGGCGTGAGTAAGGCATCTTCAAATCCCCCAAAGCAAATATCTTGGATCATTGCATTCAACAGGTGCCTAATACTTGTCTGTGAAAAGGTTGGAGGAAAGAATGGGTGGAATCGCAGCAATGGCCCTTCAGATGAAGCTTCTGAGCTCTGAAGGCACAGTGCAAACCCCACTGTTACACAACAGGACAGTGACCTGGGGCCAAGTCAGGGTGCTTTATCCACGAGGTTGAAAGACCCAAGCAAACATTCGACAAAATGGAGTTAAACACTTTTCAAAACAATCGTTTAGAGTATTAGACCACTGTCTTATTCTTATGGGGGGTCTGAAGGGCCTGCCCAGGATGGCTTGGTTTTGAGGACATTACCGGTCAGCCGCAGCCAGGAAGTGATTAGCGAGTGCCTGCTCCCCAGACGTGGTCTGACTTCTGGGCTGAGTTCAAAGCAGAGTTCTTAGTTTAATAATAATACAGGATTAGCTTTCCTTTACAACTCCCCATGCTGGATCTATTTTGAAGAAAACACTGCAATGTCCATGGAACTTTGGGGGCACAGTGAAGACTTGGAGAAAACATTTAGTGCATATTTGCATTCTTGTTCACATCCTCTCATAATGAATCATGGAGAAAATAACCCTCCCTTAATTCTCTTGGTGGGAAATGGTGGTTATTTCTAATGGGAAGAACAAAGCAGGTCTTGAACTCCTCCCATCACCAATGTGCTGAAAGGTGGTTCCAGAGCTCACGAAGGATACAGGCTTGCGTTCACTGATTGCCGGGTCATTTAAAGGAATCTGATTAAAAGTTCGGAAGAAATGCTAGGATTCTACAGAATAATTGTCCAAAGCTGTGGACAAGTACTGATGGTAGCATGTGAGAAGATTTTAGCCCAGATATGGGTGAATATTTTCATTTCAATGGCATTTATTTATTTTTAAAATTTATTTATTTATTTATGGCTGGGTTGGGTCTTCGTTTCTGTGCGAGGGCTTTCTCTAGTTGTGGCGAGCAGGGGCCACTCTTCATCGCGGTGCGCGTGCCTCTCACTGTCGCGGCCTCTCTTGTTGTGGAGCACAAGCTCCAGATGCGCAGGCTCAGTAATTGTGGCTCACGGGCCTAGTTGCTCCGCGGCATGTGGGATCTTCCCAGACCAGGGCTCGAACCTGTGTCCCCTGCATTGGCAGGCAGATTCTCAACCACTGCGCCACCAGGGAAGCCCGGCATATATTTATTTTAACACATATTTAAAAGATATATAACTAGCACACCTGTGAGTTCTTGACTATTTTAGGAAAAGACTAAAGAAGCTATTTAAGTGAAAACCAAAAAAGAAAGGAAAGCGTGTTAATTTAAAGAAAACTAATAATAGTGAAACTTGTGAGGCTGGTGCCTAAACAATGAAGTTTGCTGAACAGATTGAAAGCAAGCATTAAATTTTTGTAGTGTTACTAGAAGCAGTACGCAGATGCTGGAGTCTTGTTTGGTACAAATATTCAGGACTTGGGGGAAGGCTCAGGGACTATGGATGTGCTTGGAAGGAAGCCTTAAGGGCACAGCCAGTCTTTTTGGTTGTGGGGAACACTTGGCTCCAGGATCTTTCTAGAACGAATCTCTGTGAGTCCATCAGTGAAGACCCCCAGCAGGCAGTGACGTCTGCTCAGGAGAGCAGACCTTCTCTCAGACTGAGCCTGGATCTCAGAGGGAAGCTGATAGCTCCAAAAGCCTTCCCGTCTGCCCACCTGCCGGGGATGTCATTGCCTGGCCCTTGGAGAACCTTCCACCAGGGCTATCACACCTCACAGTGCATCAGAGTGGAGCCCAAACTAACAGGTGTACCTTCTACTCACCACCTGGGCATGCAGGCTGGCATGTGAGTCCACTGCATCTCCTTCAGGATAAAGACAACAAGGGGAACGGGCTCTTGTCTTTAATCACTTTTCTGAGTCTTTGCTGATAGGGGGGTGTCCTGGGCAGGGTGCTTAAGAGGACAACTTAACTGTCGAGGCGTCTTTTCTGTGGAACCTCAGTCGTGACTGGAGAATCCACTCCTGAGCCTGGCCCTGCTCGGGACCCTGGTTTTCTCAGAGAAGGAACTCAAAAAGTGCCCAGAGCTGGTGCTGGGGATGCCATTTGGTGGTCTGGGAGTTGCTGATTGCTTTCTCTGTCACAAAGCCTTTGATTTCCATCGGCTCATGTGTACACATGTGGGTATTCTTGGTGGCCTGACCATTGAGCATAATTAAAAGAAATGATTGGCTTTCTCTTGATGCAAACATCTGGTTTTACTTGAAACAAGATGACTTAGCTGTTTCAGAAACATTCTTGTAACCCTGGATTCACATTTTCTTCTTAAAATATATATTTTCTCTGTTAGGGCAGCATGTTAATGTAAACACTCCGTGTAACTGACAACCGACAGTTTCAGAGCGTGTGGGGCTCTAAGCACTGGAGGAACCGCAAGAATGATTGCGTTTTTGATTTGATCACTGGAAATCTGTTTCAACAGTCACTCTGATTTAAACAATTACTCTGATTTATACTCCAAACGCTGTAATTTGCAGAAAACGTAACCATGTGAGGACATTTTTCTAGAGTATGTCTTGGCAACTTTGTTTTGTTGTGATGTCATTCCTTCAGCTTCAAGGAAGTGCTAGGGAATCCAAGAAAGAAAACGGGGCCTTTTCTTTCTGATGGGCTTTCTGGCCACCAGGGGGAATATTCTCAAGTCTTACCACTCCCGGCCCCTGAGGCCAACTCTGCCGGGCTAAGAATGCCATCCAGGACAGAAGGAGACCCCAGGTTTCCTGAAGGTCAAAGAGTTAAGGACCAGGAGTAGGGTGATTGGTTGTGTAGTCACTCCCACCATCTACGGTTAAGGAGGGCAGGTGGGGAACCTCTTCTTGCACCAAGTTCATTCTTCAAAGCCCAGGTTGGCAGAGCTAGAAGACGGACAGGAGGTTTAATCCCTTCATTGCCCAGAAAGGAAGATCCAGAGAGGGAAAGAACACCACCCAGGTTCTAGAGCAAGTGTCAGAGCCAAGGGAAGAACTAGGTCCTTGGGTTTCTGATTCATGGCAAGATTGAATTGTAGGCATGGAATGGCAAGTTGGTTCCATTTTATGTATGGAGAATGTGTCTCAGTAAAATGAGAATACAATTGTCATAAATCAAAAAAATTAAGCAGCCCATGTTTTGTAGGGTGCAGCTTCAGAGAGCTAGTACTCAAAGTATTAGCTCTGTTTATCCACCCCACCCCGCACCCGCCCGCAACACCACAGCCAACTACCGCAGCTGGTCAGTGCTGCTGGAGAAAGAGCCACGGAGGGCAATTCCCTGTGGCCTTGCTCTGCCTGCTGGCTTGGTGACAGCTCAACCGCCATAGGCACTGAAGGTGCTTGTTATATGAGGTAGCATCATGCCTATGGGGATGGCACCAAGACCCTTGATGGTGCTGGGGTGCCCAGCCTCTCTAACGGCATCTTCCTAGACCATCTGCTATGGATTAAATGTTTTGTCTCCTCCAAATTCATATTTTGAATCCTCAGTGTAATAGTATTTGGAGGTGGGGCCTTTGGGAGGTAATTAGGTTCAGATGAGGTCATGAGAGTAGGGCCCCCACAATGGGATTAGTGCCCTTATAAGAAGTTGAAGAGACCCGATGCCTGTCTCCCTCCTCCCTCCATGCCACCCCTTCTCTCCTCCACATGAGGTTATAGGAAGAAAGCAGCTGCTTGCAAACCAGGACCTTCACCAGAACCTGACAAGGCTGGCACCCTGATCTCAGACTTCCCGTGTCCAGAACTGTAAGAAATAAATTTCTGTTGTTTAAGCCACCCAGTTTATGGTATTTTGTTATAGCAGCCTGAGCTAGGACACCATCTGTCTCCAACCTAGCCCTAGCCCAGGAAGTAGATGATTCTCTTTAAAGTTCATCTCCTTGATAGCTATAGGCTTAGTTTTTCAGTAACTCCTTAAAATCACTTATGTGGCTCTTATCACTGAGGAGCTGTAGGATATGACAGGTTCCATCTCCACCTGGAATCTGCTGTGTGATCAAGAAGGGGTCTGATCCTTGGCCATGCTCCAGTGTCCTCTCAGTTAAATGAGGGATCAGACCACCAAGTGCTGAAGTCTCTTCCAGCTCCACTACTCTTTGGATCTGTGACTCTATCATTTTTGTTTATATGTTTTTCTTATTTAAACAGTGATACGGGCTAATGGTGGACAGTTTTTCCCACTTGAACCACATACTCTTTGAGGTGTGAAGTTCATCATGTGTGTCACCGCTCCCACAGAGCCTGGAATGGGGACCTTCAGCCAAAGGCATGCTCACAGCCTGCCACTCCTCTTGGGACTGTCCTGCTGACACTAGCAAAGACTGTTGTGTGCTTCTGAACTACGTTGGTGTATGTAGCTCTTGCACGATGAATGGGAGCCTACAAATACTCAGTTCCTAGTACAAGAGTCAGAGCACAGCTGGATCTCAAAGATGGTTTGCTAAACAGCCCTGGATTGGCTATTTGACCAATATGTCCTGCAGTAATAAGTTTATCCATGCTAACCACACTGATGAAAGAAATTGTTCTTTCTTTATTTTCCTAAAACTGATCTGATATTCCACATGAGCTCCCACACACAGGGTGGTGAAAGAAGAAATAAAACTAAATTTTGGTCCAATTGAATAATTTCAAACTGATTCCAGCTCTCTTGTCTTCTCCTTTCTCTTACTCCATATGGCATTTGGGTGTGGGAAGAGGGAATACTATGTTCTCAGATCCCTCAGGCGTTGATGACCCTCCAATTTCTGAGGCAGTGTCCTTTGGTCTGGTCACTGCTTGCCTTGCTGTCTTTGATGGCTGAGGTCAGCAGCCGGTGAGACATGTGACTTTACTTCTCTATCCTCAGTTGCCCTGCTTGGCTGACTCAGGGTCTGCTGCATCCTACGTCTGACTCTGACCTGAGAGGTCTCTGCAGTGGGTCATTATTCCGCCTGCCATGGCGATCCATGCAGACACTCTGGCTCCCAATGCAGTGGCCGTACAAACCCCCCTTGGAGGGCCTGTGGGAATGTCTGGGTCCCAGACACGCCAAAAGGAAACTGAAAATGGCTCAGAAAAGGTAACTCAAGCTTGGTCTTCCCTTGGCTCTAGTACGCTTCACAATTAACTTTACTTTGGTGTGGTTGCTGCCATGTTGGTACAGGAATAGACTTTGAAGTGAAATTAACCCAGAGTCCCAAGTGGGAACCAGGACAGGAGACGCTTCTGGCTTTCCCTCCGATTATTCAACATATTGGAGCCTCTTATCTCACTCCCTGTCTCTTCTGCTTGTTCCCCCTTCTCCTCCTAATCCCTCAGGACTGGGAGGGGTGAACTCCTAGCTTTTCCTTCCTCTGTATATTATCCTCTTCCTGAATTTGACAGCAAGTCTCATGGCCTGTATACACTGTAGAAAAAAATTCCATAGTCTGAATTTCTTCAATTGCTACGTGAGTCACTCTCAAATTTACACTTATCTTCTGCCTGAATCTCTATCTATTGATCTGTCTGTCTGCCTGAATTGTTTTCTCAGTCTTTACACTTGGATATCTAATAAGAAGCTCAACCTTAGCATAATCAACACTGTAACTGTTTGGCTGCCCTGTCCCCGTATCTGTCCCCTATTCCAAGCATTTTTCATTTTGGTGACTAGAACTGCCATCTACTCAGTTGCCCAGACCACAAATTTTAGAGTCATTTTTGACTCTTCTTTCTCTCACATTCCCACGTCTAATCCATCAGAAAATCCCATTGGCTCTAACTTCAAAATATATCTTGGACCCAAAACATTTCTCATCATCTCCATGGTTACCATCAGCATCTACGCTACCATTTCTCCCACTTGGGCCATGGCTACAGTCTCCTAACTGGGATTCCTTCTTCTACTTGTGTCCCCATAGAGCAGAGTTTCTTATCTGGGGGTGATTTTGTCCCCCTGGGGGTACATTTTGCCATGTTTAGAAATACTTTTGGCTGTCTCTACTGGAAGGTGGGAGGGTGCTACTGGCATCTAGTGGAGAGAAACCAGGGTGCTGCTAGCAGTTCTGTAAGATACAGGACAGCTCCCCACAACCAAGAATTACCTGGAGGCTTCCCTGGTGGCACAGTGGTTAAGAATCCACCTGCCAATGCAGGGGACACTGGTTTGAGCCCTGGTCTGGGAAGATCCTATGTGCCACGCAACTAAGCCTGTGTGCCACAACTACTGAGCCTGCGCACTACAGCTCGCGAGCTACAACTACTGAGCCTGCGAGCCACAACTACTGAAGCCCACACACCTAGAACCCATGCTCCGCAACAAGAGAAACCACTGCAGTGAGAGCCCGTGCACCGCAATGAAGAGTAGCCCCCGCTTGCTGCAAGTAGAGAAAGCCCGCACGCAGCAACAAAGACCCAACACAGCCAAAAATAAATAAATAAAACAAATTTATTAGGAAAAAAAAAAAAAAGAATTACCTGGCCCAATATTTCAACAGTGGCAAGGTTGAAAAACCCTGCCAGTCTCCCAACATAGTAGTCAGGGTGGTCTTTCTTAAGTATAAATTAAATTGTGTCACGCCCGTGCTTAAAACAGTGTGGCTTGCTAGTGTAATAAGAACAAAATTTAAATTATTTATTCTAGTTTCGAAGGCCCCATAGGACCTACCCTCTTTAGACCTCCCCTGTTTCCTATTTCTCCATTCTGCTCATTTACAATCCTCCAGCAGCAATGATCCTTCGTCTTTCTCTCCAATTTCCTGAACACATTCCTGTCTCAGGGCCTTTGCACTTGCTGTTACTTCTGTGTTCTCTAGATTTTGCTTGGTTGCTATGTCATCACTCAGGTCTCAGGTTAAATGTCCCCTCCTCAATCAGTCTTTCCTGACTTCCCTAAGGACCACAGGCCCTCTACCCACCCCTGCAAAACAGACAGACACATCACATTACCCAATGTTATCTTCTTAGTATTGATCAATATCTGATATTGTATTACGTTAGTTTATTTGTGGTCTGTCCCCCCTAAGTTTCTTGAGGATGAGGCTATTTTTCTAGAATGGACAGAGAAGGGCTCAGTAGATATTGATGACTGCATGCCTGACTGATTGTCAGTATGTTGAATAGAACCTAAAGAGATTTAGAACATCTTTTCTCTCTAGTCAGTGCCTAGCTTTCAGGCCTATTGTCTTACTGTGAAATCGTATTTCAATAATATGAGCTGAATATTAACTCTTTTTCTATGCATTCCTGCTATACCATTACTAGCCACCCCATACCACTCCACCCAACTAATATATACCTTAGCTGGTTAAGGACTAGGTCATGCTCAGGGGAATACAAAAGAGAAAAAGTATTACTCTTACAAATATAAACAAAGTGTTCAATCTATTATTAAAAAATCCTCCACTTCTTCTAGGAGGCAAACCCCATCCCCCTCTTTACTCCCAGTGGGTAACAGGATGGGCCCCAGCTGGTTGCCTTTTTGCTCTGGTCTTGGTAACTGAACTTCTTTCAGTTGCTCCCTTCCCTACAGCACAAACCTAAGGCTTTACCTAAAGCTTTACCCAGCATTTCCTAAGGCTATTTCTACTTTGGTGAAGAGAATGCGTTCCCTTGCACAGTAGGAGAGGAGGCTAAAATGCAGAAGTGCTGGATTCTCAGGAGGCGTTTCAAATACTAGACTCCCTTTTGCCAGTGTAGAAGCTGCCGAGATTTCACAGACCCAGGAGGTGAGGTCG
The DNA here is from genome assembly GCF_011762595.2 of Tursiops truncatus. NCBI lineage: Eukaryota > Metazoa > Chordata > Mammalia > Artiodactyla > Delphinidae > Tursiops > Tursiops truncatus. Next base: position 73,139,525 of record NC_047047.1, on the reverse strand, counting down.
TGGGAGTGTGCCTTTTGTGCATGAGTGCGTATCGTGTGCACAGATCTGCATGCGTGCATCAGGTGTATATCTGTGCTTGTGACATCCCAGAGGTCACAAGATCAAAAATGGGAAAGGATATTTTGTGTCTCGGCCCACGGAAGAGTAGTGGGAAGAGTGTATTCATGTCATTAATCTAGCGTTAGCCACAGGAGTTAGTAGCATTTGGCTAGATGACAGCTATTTACAGTTTTTCATCATTTATTTGCAAATGACCTGGGTTCAAATCCATTTAGTAGTTTGATTTGGAAAAGTTACTTAATGCTTCAGATCCTCAGTTTTTTGATCTGTAAATTGTAGCTGATAATTCATTTATGATGGTCCAGAAAGTACCAAAGCTCAGTCTCCACCATAATAAGACATCTCTCTCCTGCCCTCCCCTTGCTGGCTAACAAACACATCTGCTGTTCTTGCCTGAAAGTTATGGCGTCTTTATTACCCAGATTGGGGGATGTGGGTGAGGGGAAGACATGGGGGCTTATAGGATGTCCACTGCAAAGGGCAGGGTGCTGCTGAAGGACAGGGGCCCAGCCAGAAAGGGGAAGTGGGGCAGGAGTTGGAGCCTGTGCTCGCTTAGTTGGGAGCCATCGTTTTCTTACCCATTAGGGATGAGGGAAGAGAGAGGACTGGGGACATCTGTCAAGCATGTGAAACAGGTGGTAAGAGAAGGAACTAGGGAAAGACGATCTTTGAGAAGATTCTCTCTGTTAGGATGGTGATGCCACTTTGGTTTTTCCTTGAGGGACTACAGTGCTGATTGAGTCGGTTCTTCTATCCCTTTGATGTCTCCACAGAGTTTCCTTTGAGTGTGGCATCATGCTGAGACAATTCTTTCAAAAGCAGAACCAGAAAACCAGACTTGGTTCAAGTTAGAACCAATTTGCACTGTTGTTGTGAGGATTAAATGTGATTTTTGTGTGTAAGTCTTCAGCACAGAGTCTGGTAAATATTAAGCACTAAATAAAATGTAGCTCTAATTAACATGCTAATCACAGTCTTATCTCTCAAAGACTAACGAACTTGACTCTCAAGAGTTCGCAGTCTCTTTTACGTAGCCCTTAAGACCATTTGCCACTGTGTTACCTGTTGTGGATTTTCCCTTGACAACTCCTACCCCAGGCTCAGAGCTGCTTATGAATCTAAGACTAACTTCTGAAGGTCACTTTAACATCCAGAGAAATGGGGCTCAGCTTGAAGGATACCTTAGTGATAACTGGGTATCACAAAGGATAGATCCTTCGGAAGTATCTTTGGGCAGCAAGGGAGTGACAATTGTAATGGGGAGTTGACGGGTTGGTTGGGTTCCCAGTCATAGGGCCGCTATAGCCTGATGAGGGGTCCCAAGAATGCCAGCCAAAGCCCCTTCCCTCTGCCCACTCACCTCACTCCTCCCCAGTACTGAACTCTAATAAGGCCCAAGCTTGCTCTGTGGCTCTGGGACCGTGATTTAGTTCTTCCCAATCCCACACGCTCGGGGTCAACAAGGCATAAGGCAGGTGTGGCCGACTTTTAAAGAGAAATCGCGATGGCCCCAGGACCTACACAGTGTCTGGCCCAGTGGAAGCACGCTTTACCATGTTGTGACCGGAAGGTGGAGAGAGGCTTTCCCCAGCCGTTGGCTACCTTTCTCCCCACTGCAGTGCTCACTCTCTGCAACCCCCCTTTCACTTAAAGCCCCCCTTCAGGCGCCTGCTGCCTTGTTCTCACCTTGTTCTTTATGTGCTGGTCTCAACTGTCCATTCATCACCAGGGCAGGACGTCCATCTCTTTTCATCGGAAGCAGTTTCACAGGGGGGTGAAGAGTACAGACACAAGTGCCAGATGCTTAGAGTAGAATTCCAGCTTCACAACTTACAAACTGGTGACCCTGAGCTAGTTAATCTTTTCATGTCTCCACATCCTTATCTGTGAAATGGGGATACTGATAATGTCTGTCCTGTAGAGTTGCCACAAGCTTAAATGAGATAATATGTATTTAACTCTGCCTGGCATGTAGTGATCGCTGTGTAAGTTTTGTGGGGGTAATGATGGTGACGATGATCATGGTTACGATGATGCTGGTGGTGGTGATGGAGGTTGTAGTGATGACGGCGATGGTGGTGGTGATGATGGGTACATCTGCTCACTGAAGCATTAACATAAACTCTTCCTCTGCCATTACAAAGGGCAAGTGAGTATTCCTAGGCTGGCCTCATACCTGGGCAAGGATGACAGTCAACCTCTCACGTGATGTCAGCAGGTACAGAGGGTCCTGCCCTCCTCTGCTGCCTGACAGCTCCTCCCCTATTCTAGGGATAGTAGATGTTAGCGGGAAGATTTCTGGGCAAGATTGCAGTAACTTCTCCCCCATCTATTTCTGGCTATGCTTTTGGGGTGAGATTGAGCACGCTGGTTCCTGATGTTACGTGGACTCAAGAGTATGAGCTCCTTGAGTTCAGGGCAGAGACGTGATGCTGTTTATCTCTGTGTCTCCAATCCCAGTGAGTCCCGGAGTGGTGCTCTATATAGGCTGCATGGATGGATGGATGGATGGATGGGTGGGTGGATATGTAATGAAAGATGAACAATTAGCAATTTTTCAGGGCATTTGTTGGCCGCCTGCAAGGTGAATGATGTTTGGCCCCTCTCCCTGATATCTGCCCCCTGAGGGATGTCTCTGGGGACAGGAAAGGTTGAAAAGAGAACAAAAGGAGAATCTGGGAGGGGGCCATAGGGCCATGCTGGGCCATGGTCAGTATTCCATGACTGATTGGGCAGTGAATAGATTTGAAGAAATGAAAGTGTTCTTGGAGAATTATGATGCTGCTGACAGGTGCCTCCACGGATGCCCAGGTCTGCCCCTTGTCCAAAGAGACTCGGATGCGCAGGGTGTGGGACCTGCCTTCGGGGGTTGCCCATTTTGGGGAGGAGTCTCATCATGAACATGTGAAAAGTAAAGCTTCATTCTAAGCTTTCGGCTCAGTTGAGGGTTATTTGATCATAAGAAACAAAAACAAAAACTACTCAAATGAGCTTAAGCAAAACAGGAGGATAAACAGTAAGCAGAGGGAGGGGCTGAGAACACTGCCAGGCTTCACGGAGTCTGGAGAGTCTCCAGGGGGTGCTTGTCAGACTATCTGTGTCTCGCTCTCTGAGACGACATTGTCTCTCTGCTTCTTTCGGCTCCAGGTTCCTTCCTTGGAGCTTCCTCTACAAGGCTCTTCATTTCTGTTCCTTCAGAATCTCAGCTTGCCCACGGCTTTGGGTTGCCCTGACACCTACTCTGGTCCAAACTATGCATGACCTTGAGAGCCTCAAACGTTTTTACTGCAGTTTCTGTCTCTCTTAGTTCAAATTCTAGAGAGAAAGAAAACGGAGAGAGAGAAAGGTTCAGCCTGGCTGCTTCTCTCTCCTCCACCCCAGTCACTAGGCTCACAGTAGGGCTGTAACAAAACTCAGAGGAAAGGGGCATGTGCAGTGGGGACATTTCAGCAGAGACAGACGCAAGGCATGCCACAAATGTACGTGGAACGAATGAGAGGGAGTCTCTGGAGTTGTGGCTGACTGGTGACATGTGGGAAGGGCTCCGAGGTGACAAACCCATCCAGCGCTTAAGACTCTGTGCTTTCACTGCTGAGGGCCCGGGTTCAATCCCTGGTTGGGAAACTAATAGCCCACAGGCTGTGCAGTGTGGCCAAAAAAAAAGAGAGAAGAGAGTTGGGCGTTAAGTAGGTTTGGTGCTGAGTGGTGGGGGGTGATGGGAAAGTTGAGTTCAGATCCCCTGAGCTTGACACTCTTGTCGTAGGCAGGTCAGTCGAGCTTCTGGAGGCGCGGAAGATGCACACAACGCTCCTCTCTGGGGGGAGCTGACATGCAAGGGCGGGTTCTCTAGGACCCACATCTGGGACAGTCTCCTGGGCTGCAGAGATGAAGACCCTTCAGAGACGATGGTCACTCACTGCGGGGAGGGAGGGAATAAGGTCCCACAGTTTTCTCCAATCCTGCCCCAGGAAACTTGTCCCAAGCTCCTTCCGAGGAGAGACTTTTGAACAGAGTTGGTTTGCTTTGGGGCCCCCACAAGAGCTCCACTCACTGAAGTCATCTGCACTTCGGCTGGAAGCTGAGCTACTAGTTGGGAAAGCCCTGGTTTCAAGGCCAGTTTGGAGGTGAGAGAATAACCACGAGGACGAAGTCCAAGGAGCATATTGGAGGAAAGAGCAAGGCAAATTCTAGAACCATAATGGAGAGTGTGAGAGCCCCTGGGCCCCAGGAGAGGAGGGAGAGAGTCTTAGGGGCTTAAACCCCAGTGACTTTCCAGGATGGAAAGACAGGGTCAGAGGTCACCAAGAGTGTGCTCGAAGGCCTGGGTAGTCCCCAGGGGCAAGGTAACTCAGGGGGAAAATCGAACCTATACCCTTGCAGGGACCGTCCAGGAGGAGCTCTGTCCTGTACTAAAAGGATCCAGTTTAACTCAGAAAACATGTCCAGGGCTGAACTGATAGCCTGAAAGAGAAAAGACCATCTTTCTCCCTCAGAGACTTCCACAATGGCACATGAAGAAGCGGCCTGACCCACCTTTTTGCCATCTGATTCAGGTGACAGGAACGAGGAGGGCGGGACAGGGGGCGGCCTGCTCAGAAGCGCCTGCGCAAGCCCCAGCCCCAGCCCCTCCCTGGCTCACCGGGGCCCTGCCGATGCGATGCGGAGGAAGCCGTAAAGAAAGGGCGGCTGGTAGTTCCTGCTGGTGGTAATGGATACATCTGGAGGGTGAAAGTGAGTCATTAACCGAGATCCATGACAAATTTCTGCATGTTATTATTTTATATTTGTATTTAAAAGTCGTCGTCCTGGGCTGTGACAGAGGGGTATGCTCAATATAGAATTTCTGCTTTGCCTGGAAAACTAGCTTTTGGCTGTGAAAGTGGCACATTGTCAATTGTCTGTATTTTGGCCTTCACACTGCATTTCCTTCCCTGCTGTGAGGCAGTAACCAGGCACATACCTTCTCTCCGCCTGCCCCAGGCTCCTCAGAAATGCTCCTGTCTCTCGACCAGAGCTGTGACCATTCTGTTGAGGGTGAGCCCTAGCGCTCAAGCCCCTCTGCTTTCCAGGCCAGCCAGAGGCCCCACCGGCAGAATGAGGCCCCCAAACTTCCTGGAAGGAGAACAAAAGGGAGTTCTGATTTGTTGAGGATCTTAGAATCTCTGTGGCCCAAATAAATGCTTGTTGTCATGGTGACAAGCTTCAGCTGGGACCCTGTGGGCATGAGGTAGACAGAGTCCATAGGCGTGGCCTCTAGCCTTTAAGCTGACACTTAAAGCAATTAAGCTAGCGCAGGGTAGCAATTAAGATGACAGTTTTTGGAGTTAGGTTTTGGTTCAAATCCGTGCCGCATCACTTACTAGCTGTGTGTCTTCAGGCAATTGGTTTAACCCCACCGAGCCTCAGTTCCCTCATTGGTAAAATGGGAAAATATTAATAGTAATAGTAATAAACAACTTCAGAGGGTTGCAGTGAGGATTAAAGGAGAAAACACAGGCAAAACGCTTCTGTTAGTGACTACGACCTAGTATTTATTTGAAAAGCATCAGCTTTATTGGTGCTATGTTTGCGTTCTGCCTGAGTTTTAAAGTCTGGTGTAGGCAGTGTATCAAGGCAGGAAAAGCTCACTGCATGCTTTAAGTAGCATCTGGGAAGAATCTGTCACGTTTTGGAGATGCCAGCCAAAGAACATCGTATTTCCAGCCAAGCACCTTGTTTGTCCAGCTACAGGGTGTCGCATATTTATCTGAGACAAAGTCACCCCAGCCCCATTTTTCATATTTACTTCTCAAGAAGTACAGCCAGAAGAGGAAATTAAGTTGTGGCTTGGTTGCAGCCCAAGATGCAGACATTTTCCTTTTTGATAGGAGCATCTGCCCTTCCAGAGGCCCCGCGAAACATTCAGGAACTGAGAATCACTTACGGTCATTGGAGGAATTGATATCATTTGAAAGAGGGCTGGGAATAATGCAAATGTCACGTGGTATCTGCTATGCACAGAATAGAAGGAACAAACCAATTAACTGATGGAATGTGGGGCATCTAGGGGAACCGCAGGGGCTCTGAAAGGCCAAAGAAGAAAAGCAGCAAAGCAGGCCCCAGGTGGACAGGAGTCAGCTGCTGGTGCTAAGTCTGGGCAGAACTAAAGCCAGTCTAGTGGTTTTGACTGGCACTGGGGCAATCTCCCAAATTCTCACTATCCTTATTTTCTTTCTAGGATGGGCACATCTCTCTTTGAACTGGTAAGTTCCTACATCAGAGCCCAAACATCAAGCCCCGGTTCTGCCCTTTCTGGAATCTCCAGTTTCCCCTCACTTGTGGCTTTGCTTTCCTGCCGCTTTCTGTGGCAAGTGTGTCTGGATCTGCCTCTTCTGCTGACTTGCCAGCTCAGGCTGAAGACACCGAGTCATGCCCAGATTTGAATCTCTGCAGCAGGAGTAGGTTTTTAGTGGGTGCCTAGTGCACCAAGGGAAGGATCTTGGGAAAGTGTACAATCATCGATTAGCAATGTCTGCTGTGGACAAGGGCACACACAGCATAGGCTGATCAGGGACTAGTGCCCAGTACGTGATTTAGAAATGTTGGTACAGCGAGTAGCCAAATGAGGAATGAATAGAACAGACAGAGCAGGTGTCTTCCTAAAGCTCCCAGGCAATTCGTTGTCGAGTGTGGACTAGAAAGCTGTCTTCTGATGGGCAGCTCTGAACTCTTCTGTGGACCATTTGCTTTTGCCTGTGGCTCAGAGCTTGGGGGTTGTGAGAAATCACCAACAGAAGTGGGAGAGAGAATCTGGTCAAGGCCAAAGCACTCTCTCCAGCTCCTGTTTGTTCTGGTCAGAAACAGATACATCTGGAGTCAGCCTAGGGAAGAGACCTCAGCTGAAAAGAGATAGACCACACTAGGGGATACCTGGCTTCTGTATCACTCAAACAGAATTTGATGCAAGTTTCAGCTGGGGATTGCTAATTGCTAATTGCATTTCTCCATCTAGGAATCATTTGTTAATCAATGAATGCGCTTTTTTTTTTTTTTGTATATTGAATCACATCTGGAAATGATCTGTCCCCATAAATGGATGTTCAGGAAGATGATTAAAAAATTCTGATTGTGCTCAAATGAGTATGGAAACGTCTAATAAGGAGCTGGGGTCTGGGATCACTGTGAGGCACATTCTTGAATCCTCATGGCCTGGATTTCACTCAAGGCAAAGGGACCAAAGGGAGGGTTAGGGAGGTGCTGGTTTAGTTGGTTTGCCAGTCTAGGGTGGGTGAGCATTCCCCTGCTGCCCTGCTCGCCCTTCACCCTTCTGGAGCCCAAGTTCCCATTGCATCACCAGCCTTGTATCCCGGGGTGGAGGGAAGGCCAGGAAGAGTGTGGGGTTGTCACAGTGTTGGCATCTCACAGACAGACCATGAGAATTCTGGGACATGGGGATTACCATCCATTTTCACTCTCAAAGAGGCAGTGGTGGTCAAAAGTCTTTTTGAGCCTAAAATCCCATTTGACTCTCTCACGCATTAGAATGAGCTGCCTCAGGGCTGGTTGGCCGGCCCTCTGCCTGGTAGAAGCCTGCATTGAGTGCGCTGGACCACGTCAACCAGTGCCCCTTCCTAAGGAGCACAATGCCCGCGTGCAGCTTGGGTTGCTGCCCTGGGGACTCTGCTGCATGCAGTGACTCAGGAAGCCTGCCGTGCACCCCGCAGTTGGGAGGGAGGGCCCTGAGGGGACCCTCCAACCTCACATCTCCCTGTTATCTTCTGTGTGAGTCTGAGATCCTGACTGCTTGCTTGGTTCCCAGGGCCGAGGAGAAGGGTTCTGGCCTCACCTGTCAGCCAGCACAGTAGCCTCGGCAATTAGCCCCTAATTGGGCTCCAGCTGCCTCAGCATCTTCTTCCAGGGAGGCAGTTCTCCAGGCCCCTCAGGAATTTTCTGCCTCTTGGCCTCCCTCTGAAGAAACTAAGGAAACTGAAGACTAGAAGGAGTTTCCCAAGATTTCATGGGAAGTTGGGGGCAGAAATAGGACTGGAAATAGAACTCCTGCCCATTTCCCAGTTCCATTATTTTCTGATACCCTTCTATTTGCCAGACAGGCATTTTTCTTAAGCTCCCCAGACATCTGATGAATTTGGTGGTGCCGTGACTTTTTCATCCTCCCAAAAGTTATTGCCCAGACACTGAAAGGCATAATTGAATAAAAAGCTAGAAGCTGGCAGAACCTGATATACAGACAGCCAAGGCCACAGAAAGAGCCAGAGCCTACAGCCTCAGAAGAGAAAGGAAGCGATGCTCACGGCTCTTAGGAAATTGTGGAGCCCGAGGCCCTCAGCCCAGGTTTGCCTTTCGTCCTGCAGATTTCCTACGGGTCCACGTTCTTACTGGCCCCATGATGCCTGTCTTCATGGCTAAGGCTTTCTTTGTGTGGCACGAACATAACATGCTGAGAGGCTTAAGAGACAGACAAAAACCAAACCAAGCCAAACCGTAACAACGTGGCTCTTGTCACTCATTAGAGAATAAGGAGCCAGTGACCACCTTGTTCTGGGCATTGAGATCACAGTACGAAGTTCAGGCCTCGATCTAGCTGTCATTTCAATGGGCGCACATGTTTTGCAAACTCTTGATGTTATTGAGCGGGCTGAAGGTTTTTATATGGGTTTTCTGGGGTTGGAAGGTCATCTAGGGAATGGGAAATATTATTACCAAGGTGAGTCAAAGCAACATTTTGTTCTTGTCTTTTCTATCCTTGTTCTGCTCCGGAAGCTTGCAGTGAGGCTTCCTCCTGCTGGTCGTGCCTGAGGCGCTCTCGGGCAAGGTTGGGTGGCGAGGCCAGGGTAGAAGACCCCCACTCGGGGAGGATTTGGGGGGTCTGAGAGTAGTTCCAGGTCTGGTCCACTCTCGTCCTGCATCCAGTGAGGAATATGCACAGTCAGCTTAACACCCACGGCCCGGGCAGCTCTCTGTAAATCCCGGTCCTGGGCTGAGCATTTACGGCACATTTTGAGCTTTAAGTTAATTTTGAAAGTTGGCTTGGAGCCAACAGTGGGACTTACCCTGAACCTCGAGGCTGTGTGTGAAATATCAGTCTCCTTGGGTGAGGGACAGCCGGTGTGCTGATGTGACCTCCTCTGTCCGGAGGGGCACAGGTACACGGGGAGGATGGAGGCGAGCAGTGGGGATGATTCAAGCCAACTCCTTGGAGGCAGGAGCTGTGCAGAAAACTGGCTCCCTCCCCTGACCCCTTCAGCTGGTGTTGACCTGGAGCCAGATGGCACAAGAGGTGATGGTGGTGGGGGAGGACACATGGGCATCCAGGAAGGGGTTTGAAACAGAGACCTTGCCTTCGTTGAGCTGATTCTGTGGAAGGCAAACACAAGCAGTGTGTTTAGGGGGTCATTGCTCTGTGTCTGGTCTTGTGCTGGTGGTAAAGATGCTATGGGTGTGCTCCTTGCATGCAGGGAGGGGTGCAGGGCTCTTCCAGGCTATAGGCTGGGGGGTGGTCCCAATGGAGAGTGGCTTGGTCCAGTGGCAGCAGCTCTGGTGAGCGACTCCTCAAGCACAGAAATTTGGCGGAAAGTCCCTCCAAACAGTCCTGTTGGTCTTGGCAGTCAGGCTGTGTGCGTTCTATTCATCAGTGTCACCTCTGAAATTCCCAGGGGCCCCTCTACATGGAGTGAAACAGAGACCGCACGTGTGCAGCTGGAAGTGCGTTTCCGCAGCAGTCAGGGCCCCAGGCAGCTCTTGGATGCAGTTCTTGAGGCAGGAGGGGGCTTATTTCTGGGACATCTTACTCAAATGAGAGACACTCCCCGGAGAAACGCAAGCCTGGGGCCGGTGCTGGGAGGGAGCGCTTTCTGCAGCAGAGATGCCTGCCTGCTCAGACACTCCAGGCCTTTCCTTGGAAGCTCAGCTGCTCTCCTGGCCATGAGAGATTAGACGTCTCTGGGAGCTACCCTGATAAAAGTCCGAGCTGGGAGGTTCTGAGACCCAAACAACTCATAGAACAGAAAGGGAGTTTGTGGCCCCAAGAGAAAGAGTCAGAGGCCAACAAGTGACATGTTACTGCAGGATAGGGGACGGCTTTGCAGGCAGAGCTACCCAGGCAGAGTGGAGAGATTTGCGTTTGTTTGCTCTCTCCTAGGAAAGCGGCAGGCACACGGCAGGTGCTCAGTAACTGTTGAATGAAAGAGCACAGCCCATCTCCACTTCTGCGCCCTTCTCCCCACCCTTCGATGCTGGCTGGAGTAGGAGGCAGGGAGGTGAGGGGTCCCAGACTTGTGCTCAGGCAGGGGGTGTGGGCTGACCTGCACAGGAGCTCATTTGAGAGCGAAGTGCTGCGACGTACTCTGGGGATTTCTACAACAGCTCCAGGAGCTGTACCCCATGGGGAGTAACAGTCCAAGCGAGGAACTCTCCTGCCCCTGCCTCGTGGCCGGTGCCCAGCTGGGGCTCACCCAGAGCTGGCTGTGGACTTACCGGGAGCTCGGCGGCTGTGGGCAATCAGGCAATCAAACCTGCCTGCCTGTGATTGGGCTGTTTCTCTCCTAGTTGAGCTGGTGTCTAACAAGCAGAGCACTGGTGTGTGCCGGGGACGCCAGGCTGGGTTGATGGAGACCTTGCTCTCAGCCCCCTTTCTCAAGGACCAGCCATCTGACCATGGCTGTGGAGCCCCTCTCTGCTTCCAGGTACCAGATGGCATAACCCTGGCTTTCAAGGGAGCAGCTGAACGTACCGTGGAACAGGAAAGGGAGAATTTCAGAAGCAGAGGTGGGCAGCGGACCTGGGATGGTACGTCTCTAGCAGCTACAGGGAGGCACCAAGAGGGAGGATGCACTGGGGGGTATGTAAGTGCGGGGTGCATCTGTTCATTTGTGTGTGTATGGGTACGTGTGTACGGGTACGTGGGTACGTGTGTACGGGTACGTGTGTATGGTCATGCAGATGTGTGTAGCCACGTGTGTGCGTGCCTGGTGTCTATATACAGGTGTTAAAAGATAAATTGAGGCATACTAAACATCTTAAGAGTTTATGGGAGCAAAGTCGATTTGAACTGGGCAGTGCAAGAGGAGATGGGGCAAGACTTTTGTGGAGAAGGGGCAGAAGCAAAGCCAGGACATTACTCGATTGGCTACAGCTGAAGGGGTTGCCTATTTGGGAGCACCTATTATTTGATTGGCTACAGCTGAAGGGGTTGCTTTATTTGGGAGCGCCTATTATTTGATTGGCTACAGCTGAAGGGGTTGCCTTATTTGGGAGCGCCTAGTTGGCTGCTTGTGACTGGTGGTTCTTAGGTTTCCATTTTGGTTTGCTTACATAGGCTGCTGAGGCATTAGAACCACCTCAGTATGTTTAATTTTTAACAGGTATTTCTGTTTCTGCGATCCTGTGTCCCACGTGCACAAATGCATACGGCCCTGGTCGATGTGACGTGTGTGCTCACATGCCTGTGTGTGTGCTTAGGTTACTGTCACCAAGGGCCCACACTCAGACTAGCACAGGCACTGACCAATCAGAATGACGCTGTCAGTAACAGGGCAGCGGCTGGAGTAGGGGTAGGGTGGCCCAGCGGATCCCGTAGGAGGGGCTAGGGTGACGGGGGCGGGGCAGGAGGCAGGCATGTGCAGAGGTACTGACTGGTTCAGATATATTTCAGTATTTTAATAGCTGGCATGGCCTTCCTAGTGCATCAGTTCTGCTGTCACAAAAAATAAACTTGGGTGAGTAACTAGGAAAATATATTTCAGCTCTGTTAGGTTTTCAACAAAGGGAGCCCATAGGATCGGATTTACATGTTAGAAAGGGCGCTCTGTCAATCCTCCTGTAAAACTGGGATGACCGTACCCACCTTTACGTAAGGATGAGGTAAAGATGAAATGAGATAAACCCATGCAGTGTGCATGGGCGGGAAAGTTGTTAAAATTATTGGTGTTATCATTTGTATTATGCAAATGGCACAGTATATGCTTCCAGGGATGGTTTTGCAGATCACACAGATCTGAATTTTAAGGCCAGTTTTCTGTGTATAAGTTGTAAAATTGAAGCTACTCAACCTCTGTGAGCCTCAGTTTCCCTGTCTGTAAAATAAAGACCACAGTGTGCTGCAATGGGTTTGTTGTAATACTGTGAACACTGTCTCACACATAGGAAGTAATCTATAGATGAGTCCATTAATATTATTTCTGATGATGATGATGGTAACAGAAGAGACACAGTCTATCAGAACCTGAAGGCCTTTAGACATTACCTGGTTCTGCTGTGGTCTGGAGAAATGTGACATGGGACTGACCTCCTGAGGGGCCCACTGAGGCATGAGAAGGCCAATGGGCCTTCAGCTGGGATGGCTTTCTTCACTTTGCTGAGTCCTGGGACTTAGTGACCTTGTGACCTGTGTGACCGCAGCTGACCTTGGGACTTTGCAAGACGTTGGTGCCACACACGCCTTTCATGACTTTTGATCAGCTTGTCATGCTCATCGCTGACAACTCCCATTCTTCGTATGTGTGTTGTGTCAGCAGCCTCCCTGAAACCTGGGCTCCTAGTAACTTTGGAGCAAGGGGAGGAGCGGGGAGGGCATCGTGGAGCCTCTTCTCTGCTGGACACAGCAGTAGCCTGGCTGGCTTACCCAGGTCAGGGCTGCCCTGGCCCCGTCACCTGAGAAACATCCTCTCCATGTTGTGAGGTCTGTGTAGACGCTGCCTTAAAGTTAGAGGCAGAAACTGAGTCAAGACAAGGCCTCCTAGTTCCCCAGGTACCAAGGTTACAGGAACTTATTGCTCCTTTTGGGGCTGGTGAAGGAGGTGGAGGCTGATGACCCACAAGGTGTTCAGGTGGTTCTCAGAGAATAGTGGCTTTCAGAAGTCAGATCATGAGATACTAAAGATAGCAGGTACTTCTATGGCCTTCACATTGTGTCAGTCACCACTCTAAGCAACTGACATGTGTTAATGCCTATAATTTTCCCAAGAACCTCTGAGGTAGGTACTATTATAATCCCCATTTTACATTTGAGGAAACGCAGATACAGAATAGCCCAGGGATCTCAGAAGCCCACAGCCCGGGCACACGAGGGAACTGGAATTAGATCCAGGTGACCAGGCCCTGGAGTCTGCTCTGCGTCCTCTGTTGGAGGATCGGCTCGAAGGACAAGGCCCCTTCCTTCCCCAGAGTGAGATCTGGGCCGCATGTTGGGAAACTGAAAGCATGGGCATTTCTTCGGCACAGGAAGCCCTGGAGCTCCGCGCGGGGCTGGGCGGCTTGAGAAGCGGCTTACTCTGCATTCCACGGCGGCCACGCGCGGTTGCCTGGAGAGCCTCTGGGGAGCATCATTAATCACGGCGTGGCCCCTCGTGGGGACTGGCCCCACCCGCCCTGCCCCTCCTCGCTCACTTGCCGAATTCTCACTGAGAAAGGGAGAGTGGCCTTCCCTTGAAGGGTGGGCTCCTGGCCTCCCACGGGTGTGTAGTTGGAACCAACTCTGCCCTAAAGTTGATCTTTAAGGTTTTTCTGTGTCCCTGCCAGGGGCTTGGGTCCACGAGGCCCAGTCGTGGGCTATGGATGGGATGAGATGTATGAAACCCAGGCCTGGCCCAGGGCACGCACAGGCCACACGGCCAGGAGCCAAGAGGGCAGGCTCACGGGAGCACCAGGGGCCCTGAGGGTTGGGGCACTGGGTCAGAGAAGGCTTCCCAGAGGAGGGGGAATCTGGGAGCTTTGTGGCAAAGGGGTGAGCAGACAGGTGTGGCCTGCTACTGGGAAAAGGGTGGGAGTGACAGGGGCTGCTGGCAAAGCCCTTGGGGCCACGTTTGTTGAGCCCTTTTCCTCCCGGGTCAGGAGGGCTGAGACCCCTCGTGGTGCTGGGCCACAGGGCCCCATCATGCAGGCTCCGGTATTCACCCCTGTGTACTGGCCTCACCCCTCTGTGCGCCCCACGGGGCAGGGCCCAGAGCACATGGGCAGCACTTAGAGGAACAAAGGAACTAAGGACAAGTAACCGGGTGATTCCCCAGCAGAGCCTGCCTGCAGCAGAAGCCCGGGCCAAGCCTGGAGGACATAAGCATGGTCTTCCTTCACCTTAGCTGTGTGCCTCTCCGGCCCGCCTGAGCCCAGGATTCGTGTATGGGGCAGCTGCCCCTGAGGGTGCTGCGTTCTCCTCCAGGGTACCACCCTCAGCCCAGGCACCTGGCCGGGGGCCCTGGGGAGCCGTCAGCGCCTTTCCCCCTTACACCCTGTCACCAGGCAGGACTGGGGGAGATGCCGGGCAGTGTCAGCAGGGGGCCTCAGCCCTGATCAGTTCCCCTTACTCATTGGTTTTGGGGGGCGGGGAACACCCTTGGCCCTACCTTGGTTTAGACTGACCTCAAAGCAAACGCAGTGGCGTTTCTTGGGAGCCAGGCCACGGAAGTAAGAAGGCTTCTCCCTCATTGCCAAGGGAACACCACGGAAAATTCAGGGCCGGCCTCTTGCCATCCTCTCCACATCTCTAGCAGAGGGGTCATCAGGAATTACATACCCTGAAGACCTTTAAGTTTGATTTTCTGTCTGTGGGCAGCTGGGAAAGCCTGTGGAGAGTGTGCCCACGGGCGACAGGCTCCTTCCTCCCCGCCCTGAGTAGGTCTCAGTCAAGCCCAATGACCCCGCCCCTGCCAGGCTGGTGGCATGGGGAGCAGTGGCTTGGTTCTCAGGGGTCGGTGGGCCTTGAAACGTAACCTCTCCCGGGGCCGTTTTATATTCTCACCTCCAGCTTTATGTTTCGTTCAGAACTGTTCCCATTATACTTTAGCACTTAATTCAACAGCCACAGAAAATACGCTCTTTTTACTTTTTTCATCTTTTTGACCTAAGATCATGTTGGTGCCAATTTCCTTTAAAATAATTCATTACCTGTAGGCCGCTGGTGTGAAATCCCAGCGGTAGCACCCACTGACCCTCTCTCTGTAATTCCTTGGCCTCCCCTCGCTCACCCTCTCCTCGGGGAGCCTTGGCCTCTGTGTTTAGACACTAATGTTTTTTCTCACACATTCATTGTGCGGCTTTCCTTAATTTGGTGTCCCGCCGGGCAGCAGCGGGAGGCCACTCAAACATTATGTCAGTGATCTCAAAACTGAACCCCAGGGCTTTCTTCTGCCAGCGGCCCGAGCAGATGTGTGGCACACTTTATTAACTCAAGTACCCACGAGTTGAAAATTTCATTAGTTTGAGGGGAGGGCTAAGTCCCATCCAGAGACCTGGTCTGGACAGATTCTTTGTGTCAACCTGACCCCTAGCAAAACGGATTATTGTTCTAAGTGAGACAAGTGACCTAATGTTCTGCCTGTTACGCACACATGGTCTGTAACCTTTTAAAATATGAGTGTGGGAAAACAGTGCATTCTGCCACATCCCTGACTGCAAATTCCTGACAGGTGGCAGCCGGGCTCTTAGCAACGCCACCAGGAGCCTGGAATTATCCAGGGGCCACGGTGCTTCCCTTAGGGCAGGTACAGGCCGGGTCCAGAGAAAGGAAGGGGGAACCTTGGCCTCCAGTGCTCCTGAGACAGACCAGGGTGCGGCTTTAGCCTGGGGCACAGGACGGACCCCTCCTAAGCTCCCTCACCCTGGGTCCTGCTTTCCAGAAGCACTGGGGGAGCTCTGCCAGGGACCACGGGAGACTAGCAGGGGAGCGCCGGTTGGTTTGCTGTGTAAGAGAGTTTTCTAAGGCTCCGTGCTGGGTGCTGGGCGCAGCCACGTCCCTGCACAAACCCATCTGCTCACCTGCGTCTCCCGCCCCCATCTAAGTGACCTCATGTTCTACCTGTTAGGTGTCCATGGTCTGTATCCTTCCAAAACCCGAGTGTGGGGGGCACAGCACCTCCTGCCTCCTCTCTGACCACAGATTCCTGCCCAGTGGCAGCCGGGCCCTGGGGGAGAAAGGGCATGGTGAGTTCAGCATCTCCTGAGGTTCCCTAGCAAGGCCATGAACTGGGGCCCACGTGGACGTGGTGACCCCGCCGTGGCCTGGTGTGGTGGAGGCAACGGTTTGTCGGTCCGGAGGAGAGGATGGATGAACAACCAGTCGGGCAGTGGGTACGGTCTGCATTTCATGATGTGGCTGGAGTGGGGAGGCAGATCTGACCACGGGGCCCGCAGAGAAGGAATTGAGCAAGGCTTGTACAGGCAGAGGAGTGGGCGAGGTGGGGGCCTGGGAAGGAAGGCCACAAGGTGTTGGTCTTGGTTGGAGTTTCGGAGGTTCTGAGAGGTGGCTGTGATCATCTACGGTGTGCTTGCCCTGGACTGTGTTTCCAGCTCAGAGACAGGGCAGTTCCTGGGCAGAGAGAGATACCCATGTGGAGTCCTCGGCAACCTTTCTGGTGGCACTGAGTTCTCCAGTGGGGCCCGTCGAGGGCGTCCACCTGTTGACAATTTCAGCTTTGGTGGCTGCATGCCTGGAGACCTAGGCCACAGCCCCTAGGCCTGGGCTTGTCCCTCCCCAGAGGCTCTGTGACCTGGCCTCCCAGGGAGCTGGGGAGAGGGCGGCCATGGCCCCTACCTTCTGACAGACACAAAGCAGAGCTGGTTGTAAAAACTTAATTAAATGAAATATTTTAACAAGAAATTCCAAGAACAGAATGCCCTGCTCGTAAGCAAGCCCTCACAGAAATAAAAGATGACGGGAAGCGTGTGTTCTGTCCGACAAGAGAAAGTTTCTGCGGGAATCAAGATGGTGCAGAGAAGCAGCCTTGCTGGGCGGGCCGGTGAGCCAGGCCCGTTCCTGGGTCAGAGCCGGCAGGGGAGGGCTCAGCCCTCCGGGAGAGCCTGCACCATCCTTCACCCCATCAACACACGTTACTCAGCATCTCCTTGTGTGCCAGGCCGTGGGCAGGTTGAGTGTGCCATGCCTTCAGCGGGCACCGGTGTTTCCGTGCTCCTGTGAGAGGGATTTTTATAAGATGCAGAAATGGAGGCTCAGGGAAGTTACGTGACCTCCCAGACTTAGGTCAGAGGTGCGAGTGAGGATGAGCTGGGACCAGAACCCAGACCACTTGACTCCCAAGTCCAGTCTGCTTTCCACCTGACCTGCCCTTTCCACCACAAAGAAATTGCTGGCTGGCCGGAAGCAGGGCCGCTTCCAGGGCTGGGGTGTGTCGTCATTCCTTCTCTTGGGGGAGTACAACCAAGCTCTGTGCCCTCAGTGAGCTGAGGGGAGTAGGGAACCTCGTCCGTACTCTGAGAAGAGGGCCCCAGGCCGGTACTGCTGAGGTGTCACAGCGAGACCAGCCTGTGTCAGGCCCAGAGGACGCATCATACGATGGAGACAGTGGGGCTGCATTGTGGGCAGACAGGTAGTCAAGACTTAGGGAACTCAGGAGAGGGGGCCGGCGGAGCCCGCGCTCTAGGTGAGAGAGGAGGCTGGATCCGTTGACGGACTCCCCAGGGTAACCTTGCCCTCATGTATGTGCCGGTGATGATGACGTGGCAGGAAACACCTCCTGCCTCCGTGTCAGACTGGGACCTCTGTGAGGAAAATGCACCATATGTACAAACCAAGTGACCGGCCTGATTTCTCAATTGGATTTTTCCTAGAATAGAAGTATTTCTGTAACAGTAGAAACAAATCCTCCCTGATGTAACCTGGTATATTTACTGCACACTGTCTTCCAGTGCCTTCCAGTGGCCTCAGTAGGACGTGGCTGGGTACCACCCTGATTGAAGAAAACTCCATAAAACTCTGAAAACTGCGAAGAACATTCATTTTAGGGAGAATGTTTCATAGGATAAGAGGAAACTGCTTTACGAGAATCTTCCCATCAGATTCTCTTATATTGTACATTTCAAACATTCTTTGGCAACATCAGCTACTGAAATGTTATTTTAAAGACACTTATTTCCCTTTATTTTCCCTTCATTATTTAATTTATTTATTTATGTGGCCGCGCCATGCGGCGTGTGGGATCGAACCTGTGCCTCCTGAAGTGGAAATGCAGAGTCTTAACCACTGGATCGCCAGGGAAGTCCCTCAGATATTCTTTGATTTATCAAAGTGAACGCTCACATTTTCTTGGACCTAGTAAATGTGTAAAGTGAGTCAGGGATGTGATTGGCTTAGAAATCACCTTCCAATGTAAGTGACTATTTTGCAGCAGAAAAATCGCCTGCAAATTCTATCCTCCGCTCTCTCCTACCTGTTTCCTTCCCTTAGACACCAAAAGGGAATGCAGAGAATATTCTTTTTTTTTTTTTTTTAGAATTTTTAAAAAATTATTTATTTTTTATTTATTAATTTTGGCTGCGCTGGGTCTTCATTTCTGCACGCGGGCGTTCTCTAGTTGTGGTGAGTGGGGGCTACTCTTCATTGCAGTGCGTGGGCCTCTCACTGCAGTGACCTCTCTTGTTGCGGAGCATGGGCTCCAGGTGCGTGGGCTTCAGTAGTTGCGGCATGCAGGCTCAGTATTTGTGGCACGCAGGCTCAGTAGTTGTGGCTCACGGACTGTAGAGTGCAGGCTCAGTAGTTGTGGCGCACAGGCTTAGCGGCTCCGCGGCATGTGGGATCTTCCCGGACCCGGGCTCGAACCTGTGTCCCCTGCATTGGCAGGCGGATTGTTACCCACTGCACAACCTGGGAAGCCCCCGCAGAGAATATTCTATCAGGAACCTGCATCCACAGGACCTACCCCTCACAACAAAACCAACGCCTTGACTAAGTTTCCCCGTGCAAGGTTTTCATCTCACCCTCTCGGGAGAAGGCACAAACATGTGGGGGCCTCTCGTTACCTATCTACCTTGTCCCAGGAAAACTGCGTGAAGAATTTTCGATAAACAGATTCTTTTAAAAACATGGTAGGATGAATCACTGCCCCATTTTATTTGTGAAAGGTAGGAAAAAAGTATTTTAAAGCCAGCTGCAGTTGGAGCCTGTTGGCCTAAGAGGAAGGCAAAATGTTTCCTGGTAAGAAGGCTGCTTGTTTTGTCTTAAAGGAAAATAGGTCGATGGGCGTTTGTTGGAAAACGGGAGGCCCCACTGCCTCCCCAGGAAGAGTCAAATCCTCCTGCCGTCCACAGTGACTGGAGTCTTCCTCTGTTGGGTGGGCAGGCAGGGTTTGGGGACCTGGGGAGAGTTGAAGGGGGAGGAGAAGAGAGCCCTAGAGAGATGGGAGCAGTTGGCTCACAGGACAGCCATGGGTTAGGGGACCTCGGGGAGGGGTCGTATGTGGGCTGGAGCTCAGTGGGTTGATTCCGATGTTAAGGAGGAGGGAGACCTTGGAGGCTGCATAATGTGGGCACATCCAGGCAGCCAGCACTTGGTTGCATAATGAGTTTTAGGTTTGTGCTCTGTGTATATGGATTTGCTCAAAGTGGGGCACGCCGTGGTCATACTGGACCCACAGGCTGTCAGTCCTGGGAGGACCATAGGAGGCAGGGTGACCTGTGCAGCGTCACAGAGCCAGCCAGGTCTGCAGCAGAGATGGAGCCAGGCCTCCTGACTGCCGTGGAGGGACTCCTCCAAGTAGAGGCTCTGCTTGCAGATGGAGACTGCCCCACTGGCCAGATGGAGGACTCCCGGGAGGCCAGATTTCCACTGGGGTTTCCCAGGACACGGTGGCCCTGTGGGGAGCATGGAGAAGCTAAGCGGCCGTCAGAGGAGGAGTGAGGAGTTGGGGTTGGTGTGTCCCATGTTTGGATTATCCCCGCCTCCGGTGTCACTGGGGAGTTGAGGCTTTACGTGCCTTCTGTCCTAGCCCCATGGCTTTGCCCCATACACAGACCTGAGGAGAGTTTGCATCTGTACCTGATACAGAGTAAGACTCAGTCCTGCATGGCCTAGGAGACCTGTGAATGGGGAGGTGGGGTGCCAGGGCCGGGGAGGATAAAGCTGAGGTAAAAACACAGAATCTGGCCTGGGAGCAAGCACCCAGAGGGAAGGGAAGAAGGCAGTCCAGAGTATCAGGCTGCAGTCAGTGAAGGTGGCCTTCTGTTATCCATCACCCGGGGCATTAAGAGCCCTGACCAGAGGTCAAGGTAATAAAGCAGGCAGACGAAGTGATCTAAGACATCAGAGAAACGACGTACAATGGGAAATGCCACTAAAAATGGACCAAATGAACTGGCCTGATTAATTAAAATGCACACCCAGTCATCTTGGAGCAGAGGAAGCAGTGGTGGCTGTGTGGAGGCTGGGAAGGCAGCAGGTAGGTTGGAAGGGGGTTGGAGTTAGGAGGAGGCCAGTTTTTACTGGGGGGAGTGGGTGTGTGGAGGGGCAGTTCCAGGGCGGGTGTGGAGGAAAGAAGAGACACTTCAGCTTCCCACCACCCTGAGCAGCCCCTGGCAGCTCAGCCTCCTTGGAAGACATGGATGGTCTCTCCCCAAAGAGCCAACATCAGCCTTGTGGGTTTTCAGCCCCCTCCTTCTTCCATTCAAACTCTTTCGTGAGAGAAAAAGTCTACAAGTACGACTTCA
This sequence comes from Tursiops truncatus, assembly GCF_011762595.2. Lineage (NCBI taxonomy): Eukaryota > Metazoa > Chordata > Mammalia > Artiodactyla > Delphinidae > Tursiops > Tursiops truncatus. Next base: position 73,119,038 of record NC_047047.1, on the reverse strand, counting down.
GTGCAATGGTCACTCAGGCAGTCAACAAACAGCCCACAGCAGGGCTGAGTGGGTTGTCTCAGAGGAGTTCACAGAAGGGAATCGTTGTTTCACCAAACTCAGGGGATCCTCAAAAGAGGCTGGGACCTTCAAGCACCCAGCCACAAGGTGGAACGTAGAAGAAAACTGACAAAGTCTTAGTGGAAGCCCATTGCAATAGCCTGGTTGATTTCAGAATTTGGTCTGGGGCAGCAAAGAACATGGGTCAATGCCAGCATGTGGCCTGGGTGTGCATCATAGGTGACCAGAGGTTTCAAGGACTAAGACCTATTATTTTCACATATATATATATATTTTAAATCAAGTATAGTTAATTTACAATGTTGTATTGTTGTATTAGTTTCTGGTATACAGCAAAGTGATTCAGATATATATATATACACATACACACACATATATATCCTTTTTCATATTCTTTTCCATTGTGGTTTATTACAGGATATGGAATGTAGTTCCCTGTTCTATATAATAGGACTTTGTTGTTTATCCATTCTATATATAATAGTTTGCATCTGCTAGTCGCAACCTCCTAATCCATCCTTCCCCTGTCCCCCTTCCCCCTTGACAACCACAGGTCTGTTCTTTACATCTGTGAGTCTGTTTCTGCTTCATGGACAAGTTCATTTGTGTCATATTTTAGACTCCACATAAAGGTGATATCATATGGTATTTGTCTTTCTCTGTCTGACTTACTTTGCTTAGTGTGATAATCTCTAGGTCCATCCATGTTGCTGCAAATGGCATTATTTCATTCCTTTTTATGGCTGAGTAATATTCCATTGTATATATATATACATATATATATAGTATATATACAATATATATATACATTGTACATTGTGTGTGTGTGTATATATATATATATATATACATACCACATTTTCTTTATCTGTTCATCTGTCAATGGACTTTTAAGTTGTTTCCATGTCTTAGCTATTGTATATAGTGCTGCTGTGAACACAGAAGTGCATGTATCTTTTTGAATTATATTCTGGATATATGCCCAGGAGTGGGATTGCTGGATCATATGGTAACTCTGTTTTTAGTTTTTTGAGGAACCTCCATACTGTTCTCCATAGTGGCTGCACCAATTTACATGGCAAACCAACAGTGTAGGAGGGTTCCCTTTTCTCCACACCCTCTCCAGCATTTGTTATTTGTAGACTTTTTAATGATGGCCATTCTGACCGGTGCGAGGTGTAGCTTGTTGTGGTTTTGCTTTGCTTTTCTCTAATAATTAGCGATGTTGAGCATCTTTTCATGTGCCTACTGGCCACCTTTATGTAAGAGCCATTTTTTGCTGAGGCTTGAAGGATTTTCCTAGGGAGAATTAAAAAGGATCAGTCATGGAGATAAGAAATAAAGTTTAGATAGTGAAGAGGACCAAGACTAATGCACTTTATCTGGAGTGCATGACTTTTGTGTTCCCATTTCGCAGATGTAGAAACTGAGGACTGAGAGGCAGAGTGACTCTCCCAGGACCCCACAACTAGTTTCCCTCTCTCCCTCCCTGCCCCCACTGTCCCCTGGGACCCTAGGGTTCCTGTGAGTCCTTCCCATCTGGGCCTCCCCCAGCCTCCCACTGCAGAGCCTTGTGCATTTCTGTGTCCTGAATGCTTAGGACAGTGCCTGGCCTAGGGAAGGGGCTTAATGAACAGCTGCTGAAGATATGAAATAATTTTCTTTTCAAAGAGGAGTTTGTCCATCCAAAAATCCCAGGTTGATGCCATAAAGAAAGGGAACCACAAATTAAATTAAGTACTTAATATTTGTCAGGCCCTTGCAGGTTTTCTTTTCTCTCTTTACATTTTTGAATAAAGTAAAAAATAATAATATATTTAAATTAATTAATAACATAATAAATGCCCCCAAACTCATCCAGCATGAGAGTGAAAGCATGACATAACTCACACCTACCTTTGTGTCCTCACCCATTGTGACAGTTAATTTTATGTGTCACCTTGACTGAGCCAAGGGATGCCCAGTAGCTGGTAAACATTATTTCTGGGTGTGTCTGTAAGGTCGCTTCCAGAAGAGATTAGCCCTTGAATTGGTAGACTGAGTAAAACAGATAGCAGTCACAATACTGGTGAGCACCAACCAATCTGTTAAGGCCTGGATAGAACAAAAGGCAGAGGAAGGGTGAATTTGCTCTTTCCTGAGCTGGGACGTCCATCTCCTCCTGCTCTCGGACATTACTGCTCCTGGTTCTTGGGCCTTTGGACTCTGACCAGGGCTCACACAATTGGCCCCCGGATTCTCAGGCCTTCAAACCCAGACACTGCTGGCTTGCCTGGTTCTCCAGGTTGCAGATGGTAGATCATGGGACTTCTTGGCCTCCATTTTCTAGACAATTCCTATAATAAATTTCCTGTTAAATCTGTTTCTCTGTGTGTGTGTGTGTGTGTGTGTGTGTATATACACACACACACACACATATATATATACATATATATGTGTATATATACACACACACACACACACAATTAATTCTGTTTCTCTGGAGAAGTCTGACTAATACACCCATCCTTTCCCCTGTCTCTCTCCACCATATGTAACCTATTTTGAATCTTGAGTCTACCATTCCTTTCCTTTAAAACTATAATTCCAGAAAATAAATTGTTTGGTTTTAGTTGATTTTAACTTTATTAAAAGGGTATCATGCTGTGTTTAGTCTTCTGGGACTTACCTTCTTGCTCCATTTATGTTGGTAAAATTCCTCTACATGGTTGTGTGTAATTGTAATTATACTTCATTCGCTTTAACTTCTGTCAATACGATACATTCAATTAATCCACTTTCTGTGTGCCAGGTACTTCAGATACATTATTTCATTTCACCTTCATTACAAGCCTATAATGTAAGAGGGAACCACCCTCTATTCCTGCTCAGAGTGCTTCAACCTGTTCTTTCATTATTCCCATTTGAAAGGTGAAACTAGAAAAATCAAGTAACTTTCCTGAGGTTATATAACTCATGAATGGTGAAGCCTGAATTTGGCTCCAGAGCTTAGCCTTCTTTTGAGAAGAGGGAAGTAGTGGCTGCCCCAGCTCAGCAAAATTACAGGCAGGACTCTGCCATCTTTCTACTGTTCTCTCCGTGAACTTCCCAGGCATCATGTAATTCCAGGAGTGTTCTAATGACCTCAGCTCCGATCCCTCTAGCCCAGCCCAGGTACAAGGCTCCTGGAGCTGTCCTGGACCTCACTGCTCTATAGGGGCCTAGGTGCCGGTCTGAGTGGGACCTGCTTGATGGAAGGGAAGAGAAGGAGTGGAGAGTCCACCTGAGGGGCCAGGGAGAACTGGGGAGCTGGGCTGCTGACTGAACTGCCCTTTCCTCAGGCTACTCTGTAGCTTACAGTCTGAACTGTGGATGCCTCTGCTCTCTGTGTGGTACTCATGCTGCACAGCTATGGCCCAGACACAGCTTAGAAGCAAGGGTGGGGACACAGGTCTACAGCTCACGGACCAGGCTACCTCCAAGGCCTGCGTTGTGTCTCTCACTTAAAACTGGGCCTCGGTGGTGCCAGTGGAGGGGTAAAGTTGACACAAAGGTCAGAGCTCAGTGCCTAGTGCCTGGGTATCACTGACCCAAAGCACTGCTCAGACTCGGAGGAGGCGTGAGCCAGTCTGTACAGGAGAAGGGCAGGGCCCTCTCCTCCTAAAACGTGTGTACCTCCTACTCCACCAGCTTTTACGAGGCCCTGGAATGTTATTTGTTAGTGACCACCCATCGCACCAAAAAATGGAGTGCTTGAAGGGAGTGCAGCTGACCTCTTAATGTGAAACAGCAAGACAAGGAGATGAGCTAAGAGGTAGGGTCTGTTTCTGCACATTTATCTCTGGTTATTAGACACTTTTAGAGGGAACATCTGTTTGTCCACTCTGGCTCCCATGTTACAGGCCCCATTTGAGGGCCAGCTTGGCCCCTTCTCTGACTGAATGGGGACTAAGTCATAAATTAGAGCCAGAAGAGGGACCTAGAATGAGAAGTCAGAGGGGGTTTTGCTCATCTCACCAATAAAGTGCAATTGGGTTCCCCAACTGACCAGCCGCCAGGTGAAAAGCAAAGAGAACTGAGGGGGCTCCAAATGCACCTGGTGGTGCCCACTCTCAGTGGACCCAACGATCACAAGGTTTCTTCTGGGGACAGCACCACTGTCGAAGGCAGGACCTGGGAGTCAAACCAAAGCACACAGCTTGATCACGCTTCCAGAGTTCCAGGGACCTGGGCTGGGCGCCATTATCTTATTTCTCCTTTGGTTTTAAACTTTGGATATTTGTTTTACGGGAGGAATAGCTGTGTTTATAGTAGTGCTTTCCGAGTCATCTCACAGTATGTTCTCAGGACACGCACATGTTGGCTCACTCTCAGGTCAATAGGCCAATTAATTGTACAAGAGGACAAACTTTGTTTTCTTGTTATGTTTCTAAAGGTACGTATAAAGACATAAAATCAATACAATTGGTTAAAATTCCCCTTAGTCCCCATTCCTTTGGATGTTGTTCCTCTAGCCCCCATTTCCAATTTAATATTGGAGATACTTCTGCTTGGACATACCACTGCAACTTGAAACTCACCATGCGATCCCATACTCCCTTTCCAGCTGTCACTGATCATCTGTGAGTCCATGCCTTACATTAATAGTCTACCCTCAACACGTTTCTCCTATTTCTAGTGATGCCCCATAGGTCTTCAAGTTACGCAGGTTCAAAATTTCGTAACTCTGAAGTCTGCTTTAGTCGTTCTTCCTTGTTTTCAGGTCACTCCAGCAACCCCTCCAATTTTTGGTTCCAGTGAGTTTTCAAGGCAGCTCAGTTCTAATAGCTTTTGTACCCATCCCTTCTGTCCTAAACAGTCAGCCCCCTGGCTCTGTCTTATGTCCTCATGATGCTTCTTGTATCCAACCGGTCCTCACCATCTGCAGCACCTATGACTTGGCTCAGATGCTCAGCATCTTTTACTTGGACCTTGGAACAGCCTCATACCCAGATTCATCTCATTACAATTCATCCTGCAAGAGCTGCCATTATCAGTTTTCTTAAGTCACAACCCATAACACCCTCCTGTTCAAATACTTTCATTGGATGTCCTCTCCAGCCAAGAGAGTACCACCTTTCACTCCAGCTTTCAAGACCTCTGCTGCCTTTCCAGTCCTGTCTCCCCTTGACTTTTCTGTGCTTTGGCCACCTTCAAACACACCCATCTATCTTTATTTGCTATTTTCTTCTTCTAGAATGTCATTTCTCCCTTATCTCTTATTAAAGTCTATGTAACTTCAAGATCCATTTCAATGGTCTCCATGAAAACTTCTTGATTCTTATCCTTTCCTGTTATAAAGCCTTCATAGTACTTTGTTTATACCCATCACGCGACAACACATTCCACCTTTGATAAACAGATGGACAGACAGACATCCAGGAACTGTGTCTTGCTGATTTTTGTCTCCTCTGTAGAGCTTTTGTGCTTAGGACATAGAAGCATTTAATAAATGTTCACTAAACTGGCCAGTTCTCCTTGTCTCCATTCTCTCTCCTTGCCATAAACTTGTTTAAATAATCATCTAATAATAATAACACTTCGTTTCTACACAACATTAAAGGTTACAAAACGCTTTCACATTATTATTTCAACTGATTTTCATGGGACAGCCTCTCAAGGCAGGTAGGATAGATATTATCCTCATTTTGTAGATAAGAAAACTGAAGCTCACAGAGGGGAAGTAAGATGCTCAAAGCTCCAAACAAGTAAGGAATGTAGCCACTAACTGAACCCAGAGAAGTATCCTGATATGTAGTGGAAGACCAAGGTAGAGGACAAGCAAAGTCCAAGCCCTGCCAAAGATCCCTTCTTCCAACTTTACTGAGCATGATAAAGATACTCTAAGCCAGCCAGGGGCACCTCGTATAAGGGATGCCAGTCAGGGAACTGAACAGGTGGCACTGTGTGATTCTATGATCATTTTGAATTTGTGTCTATTTTTTCCTCCTCTCATGCCCCAGACACAGATATGGCCACGTGAGCACCAGAAAGCTTGGACTCCTCCTTTCCCTCCAAATTAAGCCATAATCCCAGGCCTCCTTTCAGTTTGAACACCCAGTAGATCCTTGCTGCTCACAGCTCGTCAGGGAAAGTCTCAGAGTTATGTCTGGAACCGCTCACGTGCTGCTGTGGGACCTGGGCCTAATTTCTCCCCTTATCTCGCGCTTGGAACTGACCCCTTATCTACCCTCAATTTCATTCACTCAACTATCTGTCCATCCATCTACCCATCCACTCATCCATCCATCCATCCATCTATTGATTCATTAGCCAAAAGACTTTCTTTGAGCACCAGATCCATACATATCCCACCTCCCTATGACTCTTTCTGGCTCCTCGGTTCTAGACAGAAGAATCCTGCTAAGGTACCAAGAGGCTAATGTGTTTTCTTTTCCAGGTAACGCTTGTGCGTTGTAAGAGTGGCCTTTACCAAGGGAATTTGAAGGCTTTATGAAAGAATGCTGCAGCTTGAAGGTATCTGGGGATAAAAAGGGCCTTTTCCAAACAGGTCTCATGTAGGACTTGGGGTGGTCTCCAATTTCCTATTCCCCAAAGGTCACACCCTTCCTTTGTCCTCCAGTGCCGCTGAAATGCAAGTTACCGCTGACCTTCCCGATGACATTAGGGACAGCTGGGCTGCACGGCTTCTCTGCAGCCTTCCCTCACCAGAGCTCACCCTGGATGCTCTGACTGGATGTTGCCAGTGTTTAAAATCAGAGTTTGAGGTGAGTGGATGTAGTAGGGGAAACGCTTGGGTTTTGATTACACTTAGGATTACTGGATATTAAGCTTGGAGAAATAAAGAAACTCAAGAGCATTAATGTATGCTTGGCCCCAGAAATGTTAGGAACCCATGTCCCAAGTCTCCTCTCCCACCCTTACTTCCTCTGCCACGAATGGATCCTGGCCGAGCCGCAGGGAGCCTTCTGGGATCCCTACTGCCATGAAGCCCTTGCCGTTAGGACTTCTTTCTTAGCCACTCCTTTTCCACTGCTGGCAGGTGAGTCAAATAAAGGGCCTGATGGTTCATCTCAGAGCCTAGCAGAGAGCCTTACCTGGCAAAAGCAGACTGGTTGGTGAGGAAGGTTGTGTGGCACATACTGAGATGCTCCTGTGGGTCAAATTATGTGAAAGCCTTTGCAAATAGTTGTTCATTCTCACTTGGCAAATACAGTCTCTGAGATCAGTTACTTTCTTCAAGGTGGCAAAGTGTTTCGCTCCCTAAATTCTCCTTTTCCCCTATCACTCAAAACAGTGTGTGTTCTAGAGGTTTTGAAATGCCAGACATTTGAATAAATTACCTCATTTCTCTATCTTTCAATATGAATGAGTCACATTGAGTGGTATGAGACACAGTAAAGAATTTATTTATTTGTTCTCGCTCTCCCAAAGTTTAGCAAAATAACTCAGATCGTGGTTTTCTTTAACTTGCAAAAAATGTCATTTCCCAGAGTTCAGAGACCCTCAGAGATCTGATGCCAGCTTCGATGCAGGTCCAGTTCATATGTGTTTCTGCTTGTAGTCAGCTCCCTGCTACAGGGCTGGCTGGTGGATGATTATATTAATACATACAGTTTGAATTTTTTCCCTACTATGTGGAAGTTTAATTGGAGCAGAAGAATAAATGAGAATTGCTATAAAAAATTAGAAGGTGATAGTAAACTCTCCTGGAGCAACCTTTATGTAGGGGCTCATGCCATTGACTGTGGCCAATTGTAGCTCTTTCAGTAACTCCATGATGTATCTCAGAAACATGTGGTAGTTTTGAATGGACAGGTTAATCAATCTTTTGGACTCAGCAATGAATTTTTCATAGTAATCAGAGAGTTGGTCTGCAAAATCCTGTAGTTTATATGTGAACTGCTGGCGGTAATCAGAGATGATTTCCTTCACTGCAACAGCCCAGCTTTTAATTATTTCCTGAGCACTGGTAGAAAGCTCTGCAATCTTCTCTTTCCCTTTTCCATCTGCATCGGCAAGGATGCTCAGATATTCCTGGAAATCTTTCTGCACCAGTTGCTCAACCTGACTTGAGAGTTGGGAAGCAAAGCCAGCAGCACTGACAGTGTATTTGGAATGGAAGTCCTTAAGGACATCTACTAGCTTCTTGATCAGGTTGATGAACTTTTCTTCAAGTTCATAATATTTCACTGTCCAGCCAACCATACTTGGATCAAAATATTCTTTGCGAAGAGCCTGCACATACTGATGGAGCTGCTGTAACTCTTGAGAGGCTTCCTGAAGTTTGTTTTGAACAAGTTCATTAAACTCACCAAAGTTAGGACCTAGGTTTTCTTTCAGGAGTCTAAAAACAAATGAAATGAATGTGTCGAAGGTTATGCTGATGTCGTGTTGGATATCATTAATGAGATCAGTAAATTTCTTCTCCTTCAAGCGTTTAAGGTCTTCTTCTATCTCCTGGAAAATGCTTTGTAGAAACCTCTTAAGATTACTTAGCATCTCTGTAGTCTTGACAGACTGGAGGTCACTAAGTGCCTTTTGGATCTCTTGTGATAAAGATTTCAACAGTTTTCCATACTCTGAGCCTATACCTATTAGTTGATAGTACACTGAATCAAAGGGAAATTTATTCTTTAGGTCCTTGATTAATTCAGATTTCTCCATCAGGTCTTGGAAATAGGAAAACAGTATTTCTAACCCACTATGGATCTTTGAATGTACCTGGGACAGTAGCTTACCTACTTTCTTCAGGACCATAGTGTAGAGTTCGTCTTCAGTGTAGTTCCCGGCTCTTCCTGGGAGCTGGAATCTGGTGGACTTTAGGAAATCAATGAACGAGTCAATCACACGGTTGACTGTCACATTGTATTCCTGAGTAACTCCTATTAAGCTGTCAAACACCTTCTTCTGGAGTCTCTGGAAACCACTGTGGTCCTCCTGAGCCAACAGTTCCTGGTACAGACTCTTGGCCGTGTCCTTCCACTGCTGGTAGGTATTAGTGGTGCCTCTGGCTATCCTTCGGAGCCCCACGTCCACCTCATCAATCTGCCTCACGGCCCCTTGATACACCTGCTCAGCGCTGTTCTGCAAACCTCTTCTCAGTTTTAAAGAAGCATCTCTCAGATCGAGTCCCGTGTACTCCTGGTGGTACTTGTTGACATAGTCATAAGAGGCCCCCATGGCCTTGGGCATATTGTCTTTGAGAGAGCTTAGCAATTCAGACACTGCTTCTTCTTCCCAGTTAGCTTTAATCTGAACTACATTATCCGATTCCGGGGCCCTCATCTCAATTTTGACTATGTTGAGTGTTTTATCTGGAGAGGACTAAAACCAGCAAAAAAGGATGAAAAGAACATGTTTTCAATTATCTTGATTTCACATAATATACTACACTAAAACTTCATTAGCAGTTAAAAGTAAAGATCAGAGGATCTTTCATATTCTGATGGGGATTTATCTTTCATATGTCAGTTCATGTGTTTGTCTTACGGTTAAACAAATACACTCTTGTTAATTCCTCTTTAACACATGCCCCAGAAAGGACAAAATTATGTAAGGCATTTACACAGTAACATTTAACATTCAGGCCTTTCTAGGCCTGAAGATCAGAAGAGGACGAGGAGGAAAAGAACGGGGAGAAAAACACAGGGAGAGACTAATTCAGAGAAAGGAGAAGTAACAAAAAAGAAAAAAGTCCAGGGCCCACCGAGCAGAGACCTAGAAGCCCAATATCAGGGGCCATCCATCCTCTAAGCCTGTGATAAACTTTAGTGACAGAACCCGATTATTTTCTCTCCTCTACTGATGGCATCTTTGACTGGGCCCTGGCAGAGCTTGTAAAGTACATGAGAGAAACCTGGCACATCTAACAATCCTACTGTGGGGAAGAATTTTGAAGCCTCAAATACTCCAAGAAGCCCCAGTCTGAAAAATGTACTCAGCATATGGCAGGGTTTTTCCATGATTTAGGTGATGAGGCAAAACTCTCATCTTTCTAGAACTGCCCAAATGTAATAAAATAATAGTGGTCATACGAGGTCACGTGTGCATGTAATACAATCAATAAAAGACTCCTAATACGTTCTGGAGAATAGCTCAGAAGAGACGTTCAACCTGCTCATTGCTTGTGTTGCACCTACTTTGGGAAAGCCCCTAGGTAATACTTTGTATTACCTGCCCATATTCTCTGTTTGCTCTTGGGGTGTGTAACCCACTAGATGGGACTCACCTGAGGGCGGTAGTAGAGGTTCCATCTCAATAAGGTATCGTTACTGTTCTTCAGGCCGATGACCACAGTGCCTATGGCTGGGGAGGCTACTGAGAAGGAGTGGTTCTCGCTTTCCTGGTAGCGCAGAGGGACATCAGTTAATATCGGGCTGGTGATGTTAAGGTCGACCTTTCTATTCCAGTACCTGAAAGCAAAAGAAAGCACATGGGCTGTCACGAAAGGGATGTGGAGATGGCAAACATCACAATGACTGGAAAAGAGATGAAAATAGAAGTTCCATACCCAAGTCCTTGATATCTGCCAACTTCTTCATACTCTGCACTGAAGTCACGGTGTGCAAATGATCCGTTAGTTTTACAAACTAACATGCCACCTTCAATTTTGTGTGTTCCCACGACTGTATGGGAAAGATTTTATATTTCATTAGATTAGTAACTGCAGGATATAAACATTTTCATTGTGAAAGCAGAGAATTCTATCTTAACTGTCTTATATGTTTGAAACATGCGGTCCTCACTTAAAAAAACAGGAGACCTTTTTAGTCCTAAAATGATTACAGAAAAATCTATTTTCTCTGAACCTATCCTTCAGCAGTGTCAGTAGGTTTTCAACAGGATGGTTTTCACATGTGGGGTATACATGTGTCTCCTTCCCGCCTCTTTTCAATTTTGCTATAGAGAGCAATTTTGCTTGGAGTCATATCTAAATACATAATTATTTATTCACAACTCGCACTGAAGAAATAAAGCGTGTAGGGGAGGCAGGAAATTTCCTTACCGTTTAGGTCATATTCCAGGAACTGAATGGTGGAGCTGCATGTGGAATCCAGGAATGTTTCAACGTGATCCCCTTTATTTTTCAAACCAGCACTCCAAGTGGCATTATACAAGGGAGAGGCCACCTCGAAACGTGCAGTCAGTGTTCCAAAGGAAGGAATGAAAATTCCAGCAGGTACAGAGAACTTCATGGAAGGAATCTCAGTAGTCTGCTCAGGCATGGTGACTGTTGGCAACTCGAAGTCTGCAGTGTTGCTGGCCACCACATTTAGATCCGAAACAGCACTGCCAACTGAAATACTTTTTGGAAGGGTGAAGTGGGACACAGTCAACTGGGATGCAGGCACAGTTATCTCAAAAAAGGGAACTGAGGAGACTTCTGGTTCAGAATATTGTGCTAACACATCAACTTTGGGGAATTTCACTTTGGGTAGTGTTGGTATGTTGAGGGCAAATGGCAAAGTACTTAGCTTCTCGTAGATTTTTATTTCACTGAAGTCAAGTATGTAGGATGGAACCTGAAGATCTGTAAAGGGGACGTGGAATGTAGGTGTGACATGAACGGAAGTTAGGTTATATAGTTTCAGTCCAGGAATAATGAATTTAGCAGCCAATTCTTGCACGGGGATAGAAACAGGATAGCCATTGGGGTTTTTGGTATATACAAGGGCAGTTGAAGCACGGAGATACTGTTTCCTATCGTTGGTGGTGGTTACATCCAGCTTTAGGAGGTCCCACATGCTCTTGTCATAAACTGGTAAGACAGCATCTTTGAGGAACCATAGGTACCCTTCTAAGGAGCCTGCCATGTCAAGGCGTGCCTCTTCTTGGCCATTGGAAAGCTGTATGTTGTTCTGGAGAGACCCAGAATGAACCTGGACCTGACTTTTCCAGCTCATTTTCTGGTTCTCAGTGTTAGCATTCAGGGACACTTCCTGGCCAAGGTAATTGATATTAAGGAGGGAATTGGGCTGACGTGCACGGACCTGAACAAGGGCTGATATTTCCCACAGGGAAAGTTCCAGGGTGGCTTTGCTTGTATGCTCTCCAGATGTTAAAAAGAGGCCCCCTAGCTGTAAATGGTTTTTCGTATTTTGTTCCCAGATGGCATATATGCGTTGGAGAGTGGTTTCTCCAGCAAAATTTTCTTTTACTTCAAGGTTCCAGATACCATCTGCTTTGGAAGCTCCTAGCAGCTTCACAGAAGATCGAGTACCCTTGGAATTCAAGTAAGTGCTGGCCTCACTGGCAAGAGTTCCTGAATATTCCCTTGAAAGGATAAAAGCCTTGACACCTCCTTTGGTAGATGACTCAATGGAAAAGTAAGAGGTGAGACATTCTAAGCTGAGCTTGTGGTCAAACGCCCCTGTAGCAGTAGTGTGCACATGGGGCCAACTGAAATCATACTTCAATTCAATGGATGAAGAGACAGTAGGTTTTGACTTGGTATTTCCATTAAGTTCTTGCTTGAAATTCATTCTCAAAAGTGGAATTTGGACTCTTGCAGTTGTTGTCATGGATGCATCCATGTTTTTCTTGGTGAAGCTAATAGTATTGTCATGATTGCCCTCCACGAGTTTGTTACTCAGAGACAAAGCTGTGGCTAGCTTCAACCCTCTTTTCCTTGTCAAACTTGAGGTGCCCTCTAATTTGTACTGCAGTGCATCAATGACAGAAGAAGAGGAAGTAAGAAAATGAGCCACAATATCTGATTGGTTATAAAGACCAACATTGGTATTCAGTGTGATGACACTTGATTTAAAGGAAAAATCATAGGTAATATTGCCCATGGCTGGAATTAAAATTTTGTTTGTGGTACTCAATACCTTGAACTCTGGAAGAGAAAGCTCAAGAAGATTCCTAGGGACATGAAGGGTTGGCAGCTCTAGGAATGGCAGGACTAATGTGTATGAGGGCACGTAGGCGCCAGAACCCGGGATGGTGATGCTGGGGGTACTGATCTCTTTGGGGATCACATACCCGAATGTCAACATCTTCACTGTGAGTGGAGACACTTCAATGTTGGTAACTGGAATAGTGTATCCAGGAATTTTATAGAACCTGGGTTGCTGGTTGAGGGATTTTTCAACCTTGTACTTATCAAATGTAATTTTTGCTTCATTGTAGGATTTGATAAAAAAATCTAATGCCTTGTTTCTGACTGTCTCGAAATGCCTGTTGAAGGAATTGATGTTACGATTGATAAATGCATAAAATCCAGCCAGAGGAACTGGGATGGAATGCTTGTCTTTGTTTTTCTTATACTGAGCCTTTACACTTAAATCGAATGATTGCTTTGTTGTTTTCAAGAATTCCTTCAAGCCTGTCTTTTCCCATAAGGAGATATCTTTCACCTGGGGTGTTGTGAGGTTTGTATAAGGTAGAGTCATTTCAGGGATTGTTAAAGGAATGTTTAAAAAATCCAGGTTGGCTTCTCCATTTATCCCTATGTGGGCCTCGATGCTTTTCTCATTGTTTCCAGCAGAGAAATTCTGATTGTACTTATACTGATTGAACCTGGCACTTGATTGCCAACTTGCTTGCTGGGCACCAGGACTCAGAAACAGTGCATAATTATTCAAAAAGTCTATCTTCCCTGTCAATTTTAATGGAAAACTAACTCTCAAGTTCCCTTCATTGTTTGTGGATGCGGTAAGCGCATGTGGCTGTGCTGAAAAGAAAAGAGAATTTTTCAGAGTTCCAATAACCTTTCCATTTAAATGCGCATCATGGTTGCCAGTTATCTCTGCCTTCCCTTCTCTAAGCAGCGCCATACCTTTAGCAGTTAGAACACTGCGGCCCAAGTACTGGCATTCAGCTTGTGACTGGATTTCAAATTTAGAAAAGTTGAGGAAGCGAGATTCATAAACTATATTTTGGTTTACTCTTAGGTGTTTGCTATTGATCTTATTAGATAATCCAAAGGACGTGATGGGTCCTTCCACAGTAAAGTTACTTTGGGATTCCTGTGTTCCCTCATCTGAGAATTTGTGGCAGGCCAATTTCCAGGACCCTGTTCCAGAAGAAGTCCACGCTAGGTGTCCAGCTTCCAACAGGGTCTTGATTTCACTGCGCAGGTCAGCCTGGCTGGAGAAGTCCAGTTTGGGGATGTTCAATTTGTGGAAGTACTTTGTGTTGCTGTCCAGGGTAAGCTGATGATTTATCTTGACAAGCACACCGTTGCTAAGCTCCAGTGTATTTTTTTCTGTGTGTAAACCTGCCACTGTGTTTGATTTTCCCTCAATAGCATTTCCAACAAATAGCACTTCACTCTCATGCTCCATTTTCAGGTACTTGCTGGAGAACCTCATAGATTCCTTCAGAACCAGTGGATTAATCTTAGGGTCTGAGAGTTGTGCGTTTGCTTGAAAATCAAAATTGAGAACTTCTAATTTGGATTCTCCTTTGGCAGTGACAGAAGCCTCAATCTCTGCCTGGTTTGCAGAAGCAGTTACATTCTGAATGTCAGCATTTGCATCTAATATGAGAAGGGGAGATTGGATTTTCAAAATGCCATACAGCTTGCCAAAAGTAGGTACTTCAGTTGTGTGTGAGATGTGGGGAAGCTGGAATTCTGGCATGTGAAGGTCAGAAACTTGAAAATCTGTAACATTGAGATGTGGTATGACAAATTCTGGAATTGTGATTTCTGGTAAATGGAAGTCTGGCACAGGGATTCTAGCAAGAACCGTGTCCACCCCGCTCAGATCCCTCAGGTACACTTCTGGGACTGGCCACTGCAGCTCACTGTTCAGCATTTGGTCAATGGTTCTGATGATCTTTGTTTTTATTTCTACCAAGTCAACTGTAAAGGAAGGGATGTGGAAGGTATTGAGGACAGTAAATTCTGGCGTGGAAAACCTGGATGGGATTTTTATATCTTTCAACTTTTTGAAGTTGATCTGAACGGATGGAATCTTCAGATCTGTCAGGGGGACAATGAAGTCAGGAGTCTGATATGTAGCCTCCTGAAGGGCACGGAGACTGACTTCAAAGGCAGGTATGGTCCCAAAGGTGGTCTGGATTTTGGGAACAGTGAACCCTTGTTCTACTAATGTTTTCAGGTTTTTGGCCCAGTCTTGGAGAGAATACTGTTCTGCAAAGTCAGTAAGGTTCTTAGCAGCAAGATTCCACCAATCGGAAATGTAGGTGACAAGTGTGCTGTAAACCTGGCCAACTAGGAACAGGTATCGCTGGACTTCCTGCTGCATATCCATTTGATACACTCGGTCTCGTATATCTTCTAGGGTGTCTTGGAATTTGGCTTTCATGTGAACTATAGAAACCCGTAACCAATCAAGGAACCAGGTTACTTTGGTGGCCTTTAGGTTTTCCAGATGGACTGAGACTGTGGCCTTGACGTCCTCTGTGAACAGCTGTAGTGCTTTAGCTTTCTGTGGAAGTCCCAGAGCCCGAATTTCACCATTGATTCTCTGAGTCACCTCACGAATTTTATTATTGGTTTCACCTACAAACTGGTGGTAATCAAATGACCTTAACTTCTTTACCAGCATGTCAAGGAATCTGTTTATTTCCTCAATGAATTGTTTAAAAGACAATGCTTCAAGCTGCCTGAGAGCATGGTCGGTAAACCCAATCAATTCCTCAACAAGATCTGCCATCTTGACTTGCTGTAGGACACTGCTTAGCTTCTGAACAGTCTCCTGCAGCTTGTATTGGTGGGCCAACTGCACTGACTTATCCATTAAAACCTGGATGTGGTGGTCTATTTTATATGTCTCAATGAACTCATGGACCATGACTCTGAAAGCATTGATTTCCTCAATTACTTCAAAATCTTCAAAAAGATGTGTAACACAGTATTTGACATGCTCAATAATTTCCTTTATTCTTTGAAATGAGATTGTAGTTCTCAACTGATCTAAGAGCACTCTGACATCAACAGCTTCAACCTGTTGTCTGACCTTGTCCGCAAGGTGCTGGATGTCTACATTCTGAATCTGCGCATGGAGCTGCTGCAATTTTTCTTGTATCTGGATTCTGATTTGATACTTAGTATCCATATTTTGAATCCAAGATGCAGTACTACTTCCAATTTTGTTAAAATCAATATTTTCAATCAAAAAACACAGATCACGGATTTCTTTTAGTACAGTTACACGGATATGATAACGTTCATCAAGAGTTTTCAATTTTTCAATGATTCGATCAATAATCTTAGCAATAGCTGCCTTAAAATCATGTAAATCATAATTATATTTAATATACTGATCAAATTGTATCACATATGTTTGTAGCTGAGATAGTTTTCCATTAAGGTTGATTTTGGCATTGTCTAATACGATCTGCAGATCATTTTCTGTAATTCTATAATTTTCTGTGAAAGCAGTTAGTTTCTCCTTGGCACTCAAAACGTGTTTCTCCCAGTTGAATGCATTCAGATAATCATTAACTTGCTGTGGGAGTTTGTCCAAGGCTGCTGTGTATTTCCTCATGCGTTCATCAATATTGATGTGTTTCAATTCTTTCTGTATAGCTTCCAGTGCACCTATAACTACCTCTCGAGTCTTCTCAAAATATTCTGGCAGGATTTTAAAGAATGGGAGGTTGATGGTGTGAACCTCTTGGTTCTTATCATATTTTACAGAAGCAACAAGAGTGAATTCTTGGGGCTGGTCAACAGCATCCCTCAGCTCTAAAGCGTCAATTACACTGATGGGCTCACTGAGTAAAAGTGGCACTGTAATAGGGGAGTCCAGCACAGTGAGGTCAGCCAGGGCTCGTCCACTGAGCTCAACACCAACTTTTTCTTTAGTGTTGTAAGCACTGAAGTCCTGGCTGTATTCATTTTGGTTCAATTGGGTCTTGAGTTTCCAGGTGCCTGTCTGCTCGGCCAGAGTGAGCAGGGCACTGATTTTGTGATCAAGAGCAGTCCTGATGCTCCTCCTGGACACGAGATGGTGACTTGTGGATCCTCTGTAATCATGAGAAAAAGTAAAGGCCAGAGGTTCTGCTTTCAACAGGAATTTGCTATACAGCTGCCCAGTGTGTTGTCCCCAGAGAACCAGTTTCCCATTGCCATTTGTATGCGTGTCGACGGTCATTGTAAATGGGGCCACTGCAGAGTGGAAAACATTGTTGAAATGCAGGGAGTCTGAATTGTAGTTTGTACTGATGTCAACGGTTGAAGTGAGCCCAGCGATGTTAGTGTTGAGCCGATGGCTAAACTCTGCCCCCTGCACCTTAGCTACAGTGTCTGCTTTATAACTTGCTGATAAGTCAGCATAAGAAAGAGTGTAGATGTGTTTTAGTTCATTATTTTGGTAGGCTCCTTTTATGGTCCCACCCACATTCAGCTTCAGAGGTTCAAGCCGTAATTTTCCATTGTTGGTCATATCCAGAGCACTGAATTTCAAGTCGTTGTTTAAAGTAGTTACCAGGGAATAGGGCTGTAACTGTAGATTAAAATTTTGCTTATAAAACTTGTCAGAGCTATAAATGTTGTCAAGTTTGGAAGAGAAGTCCAGTGATAACCCTGCAATGTTCAGATTGTTTGTGTAGTCAAGTTTCATTTCAGCGTATGAGCCCATCATGTCATTTGAAAGCTTGAGTCCTTCCTGGTTGATTCTGAAGTTGAAAATGTTTTTGCTGTCGACCCCCAGAATCATGGCCTGATAAGCACTTCCCAGTGACACCTCTGTGAGGGTAGCTCTTCCATCTAGACTGAATTTTGCATGGTGTTCCCGGAAGCGGCCATTTGTTGTTAATTTCAGGGATGCCCCAGAGAGGCCAAGCGCGGCATTGAGTTCATTCTCCAGCATTAGGGGACTATACTTCAAGTTGGTCGTTGCACTGGTAGACATTCCATCTTGGGCAATCCTTAGTGTTGCCTTGTGAGCACCACTATTAATTCTGTCAGTGCCCAAGATGTCAGCATTTAACTCAAGACCACGGGAGTTTAGTGATCCGGAAAGCAGGGTGAAGAACTTCAGTGACTTGTAATCAGCCTGATACTCAGAACGTAGCAATGCACTTTGCTTAGAGAAGGTCAGATCCATCTTGTTCGAAGTGGCAAAGTCCTCATACTTCCCGTTGGTGTCAGATTTCAGAGTCAGCTCGTAGTTCTCGTACTTCAGGGAAGCGGTATTTTTCATGAGGCCACCTTGCAGATCCAAGGTGGAGGTAACAGAGACTGTTCCATCTTCATATCTTCCTGTTATCTGGTTGGTGCCCTGGAGGTAGGAGGAGTTAAACCTCATGTTGGATTCTCCACTTAGCTGGCCAGTGGTAGGATCCCTCTGATAAGACAGGCCATATACACCTTTAGCGTAGAACGAAGAGGCTCTGAGCTGCCCATCAATCGTGACCTCTTTGACATACAAATGCTGTTTCTTTTTTGAGTCTAAATGGACTGAAGCAGATATCTGTGGTCCCCAGGCACTCGATGCATCAAATGTCAGAAAACCTTTTGAGGCTGGATTGTTTCCAGTTTTCTCCACGTGACTGAATTTGACGTGTGAATCCAGGAATTTGTGGTGTAGAGACCCATCACCCGAAAACGTGAGTGTATTCCTGTGGTCATACGTTGTTTTTGCAGATCCTAGCATAAAAATCAAAACACATTGGTTAAATGAAGTCATGCACTTCCACAACACTTTCTATGTTGAAAGTCTTTCAATAAGGGAGTCCCATTGGTCTTGGTCAGTTGTGCAACAGTCTCCTCCATTTATAACATGAGCACAAAATCTGATAGCAAAAGGCATTCCTCCTGGAGGCCTTCCCTGACCACCACAGACCTTGCTGGGTTCCCTTGTCCTCCACTGTACCTTACACACTATACCCTATCACAGCACCTCTCACACTGAATTCTAATTGCCAGTTTATCTGTTTTCTCTGTTACTGCCTAGTAGAATGCTTGATACATAGGTGTTTAATACATATTTCCGAAGGAAGGAAGGGAGGGAGGAAGGAAGGGAGGAAGGAAAAAGAATAGGGTTCCAAGTAGCAAGAACAATGTCTGCAAGAAAGCCCAAGTTTTTCCCTTCCCAGAGGAGGCTAGCCCATTGGGACCTGCAGCAAATTCGCTCTGTGAACCTCCCCTTGGGCAGGGCTCACCTTGCACATGGTAGGAGAGCAGGTCGACCACGGCGTCTGCCTTCACATGGCACTGAGCCTGGAGGCTCAAGGAGTCTGTGCTGGTGTTGCCGCCAGTATAGGAGGCGGACCAGTTATACAAGTTACTGTAGGTATTTGTGGAGAGGTCTAGAACACCCAAGAGAGGCACCCGCAGTTGATACAACTTGGGGATTGTAAAAGTGGGGACTTGGAACTCTTGAGATGGCAGGTGGAATCCCACAGGCTGGAAGTTGAGGGCTGGTGTCCGAATAGTCTCTAACATCTTTAGATCTTTGGAGGATTTGCCACCAAAAGGCAAAGGGATCTCAATGTTCACACTGTTCTTGTTCAGGGTGTATTTGATCCGACCGTCACTGAAATGAAGAGCAAAGACAATGTCCCCACAGTAAGACAGCAAGCCCTCGAAGTTCTCTGCCACCTGAGCTTCTGAGCGATAGTGCATGTGTCTCATTTCCAATCCTGCACTGCACTGTTCCTCCTGCTGCTCCCCGGGCCTGGCGTCCCTTGGCTTTAACCTCTACCTACAAACACTCACATCCGTTCAAATCCCTCCCAAGAGCTGTGTCCTTATTTCTACCATCCCATCTAAGTCACAGTCAATTTCTCTTGTTCTTATAGTGACACGGTCGCTTCCACCTATCTCAAAGATCTTTTCATAATCTGCTTATATAACTAGCACTTATTTGTTCAGTTGTCAGTGTCTACACAGTGTCTTCCTGTGGGGGGAAGGATTACACCTTATCCAGTTTTTATTTTCTCACTGCACCTAGTCTAATCTAGTACTGCACACGGGATACTTGATACGTATCTGCTCAACTGAATTGAGGCATCTTGACATGTGGAAAGAGCACAGGCATGGGCATCAGTAATCTTGAGTTATAACGTTAGTATCAGCAATCAGTGGGAGCTGTGCTAGTGAATTCGCCTTTCTGAGTCTCAGTGATGTTATCTGTGTGGTGAGGATGACAGTACCGTTTCTGCTGATCTCACAGAGCTGGTCTTGGATATGAAATGAGAAAAAAATACCTAAAATACCAATCTTTTCCGTACTGTGCACATACAATGGACTATTTTGACAACTCACAAGAGGAAAGTAGGATGGCAGAGTGTAAGTGTAGTAAACAAACAACTATTCATTGCATTACTCCGTCAAGGACTGGATGCTGCCTATCCAGATCCCAACATTCATGATGAGATCCCATGCTTGATAAGGCCCCATCCACTTCTAAGGTCCTGTGGTCCTGCCTTTTCAGCACAGCACAGACAAGACTGTTGGTTGGAAACACTAGGAGTGAAGGAAGAGGTTCCTGGGTCCTCTGAAGCTGCCACTTTTTTTCTCTTATCTTCATATTTTGTCCATATGACTGTTTTGGTGGATTTTAGCCCTTTCACACACTTATCTGGCCTATTACACTTTGCTGCCCAGACACAGACTGTGGAAAGGCCCATGTGACACAGGCCACTTGTTTTCTAAACCCTGAGGATAACACAGAGAACAGCCAATCCAGAACAGACTGTAGTCTTTTCAGCTCATGCTCTGAGTTTTAAATTTTCATGACAGAAATCAAAGCATCACATGTATTTCTGTAAGTACAGAAGGGGACCGAGCATTTTCCAATCTGATTCCCCATAAGGATGATGCTATTTTGCTAAAGTGACATATGCTCTCAGAATGTGCCTTCATTCCATGCCCAATGGCTGTTCTGACCCTGTGAGCTCAACAGCAAGCCTGTAGCCAACAAGTCTGCCAGCCACTCCTGAATTCTTCATGATTATGAGTATATCCTGATCCTGAGCATAAGGCGAGTTCACTTACAGTAGAGGAAAAGTGAATGGCTTTCAAATTCAGTTTTAAAACTAAGTGAATAAAACATCTTAGGGTGGAAGTACCAGCATCTCCTAATTACTTTCTTAGGTTTTTTTTCCTTTTTTTCCGACTGGGTTGGCATTCACATTCTGACCTCATATTTAAAAATGCGAAAATGCCACAATGTTTATGTGACAGTTACTAATCTCCTTAAAATGCTTACCTTGTTTCCCTTAAAAATGTAAATTTAAAAGAAGTCTAGATCATGCTAAGTAAAATCTTCCATTTACTTTTCATGGTTCAAGAAATTTTTCTGGTTCCTCTTTTTACCTTTTTAAGAAGAGGTTTTCTGGGATGTGGAAGTCTGGCAATTCCATTTTCTGGAGGTACAACTCTTGTAGGCCACTGAGATGATCTTGTAAATTCTGGGCATAAGGAAGATTCCTCGATGCCTCCTGAAGCCATGTACTTGTTGCCTACAAAATAATAGAAGTTTTGAAAGCAATGGGCATGGGTGGGCATCAAACACAGTTAACATCAGGTGAGAATCCGTATTTGGCAGCTCGATCACTAAGCAGGACGGTATACTCAAAGTTAAAAAATAAATCATAAAAATTATGAATTTTGGTTGTCAGTAATTAATCTCTTCCTGTATTTTATAAAAGGAATACGTAGCATAGTCAAACCCCTAGTCAGTGTCCTGAAGCTCCCTGTGATATCTTAGGTAACTCTTCTGCTTAGTAGTATTCATCTGGTGTTTAAAAACATAGCCTTGTGTAACTGGGTAACTATGCATACGTGAGTGCTTATTTTTCTCCCCAGGAATTCCCTGGGGGTAGGAAGCATGCCTTATCCATCTCTGGATACTCTTTCACCTAACTCAGAGCTGACTATGTAATTAGCACTTATAACCGTGTATTTATTGACTGGCTGATGTGTACTTACAACTGCTAATTTGGAACCCATGTGCCGGAAAGTCATGTTTGTTTGAGGAACTCTGTGATCCAGGAGACTACTGGCATACATTTGCAAACTTTTAGGATAATCAGAGAGATCCACAGGGAAACTGGAAGCTGCTTTTTTGGTATCCACGTTGGTGCCTGTGTTCCATTCAAATTCAATCTTCTCTTCATCTGAAAACACACACGTGAAATAGTTGTCAGTAGTGCCAGGTCAGCTCCCACCTATGGCTGTCAACACGCACTGCCGTCGAGTACACCGTGCTCTTGGAAGTGCTCACGTGGGGAAGACGTGCTTACCATAACGCCATGCCACCTTCTTGGAAACTGTTGAGCCGTAAGCTGTAGCAGATGAGTCCATCTGCAGGAGCAGTTTTGAGGGAGACCACTGGGTGAGGATCTCACTTCTGGCTTCTGCTTGCAAACGGGGTATGGAGATAACACCTTTGATTTTGCCTTCTTCCTTCCTGTCATAACTATTGAAAAAGAAAAAGTTGACATCAGTGACTCCATTCATTCCAAAGAGATAGGCAGGGTTCAATGCAAGTTCCACTTGTGGCGATGAAAACAAGATACATGAATGGCTCAGAGAAATGACCAGAGAGTGAACTCCTTAACTTCTAAAGCTAACTCACTACAAATTCAGGACACTCCAGGGAGGTATGGGAGAGAGAAGGTTTTCGAAAACTGTTTGAATCCTGCTCTACCATTTACTAGCTCTACTGCCTTGGCCGAATTATTTAACCCCTCCGAGCTACCATTTCCTTATCTATAAAACAGGGAAACTCATACCTATCTGCAGTTTATTATGAGGGCTGAGATAATTTCTTTAAAGTACCCAGTATAGTGCCTGATGAATAGTACCCAATGAACGGTAGGCAGATCCAACTGGACACGTGCAGAGGGTCACAGTGTTGAGGGCTCTGTCTGCCCCTTAAAGTGCAGACCCCTTGGTCAGCTTTCAAGCTGAAAAGGAAGAAAGGAAAGAGCCACGAAGGCCCACAGCTCAGGTCAGACCCCGCCTGGAGCCTTCCTTACCTCATATGGCCGGTGAGGGTGACCTCAGTGATTTTCTTATTCTGAATGTCAAGGGTGAGCTTGTAAGACTTTTCTTCCTCAGCAGATTCATCACGAACTCTGAGGACTGTCCCAAGGTCAACATCAAAATCTGGAATCTGGATTTCACTGGACAAAGTCTTACTCTGCCGGTTATATGTGAACATCATAGTAGCCTCGGTCTGCTTCACACCTGGAAGAGTGTACAAGAGAATCAAGATGTCTATTCAGAAGATATGTTTAGGAAGGAAAGAGAGAAAAAGGCAGAGAAACCTCAAGTACTTAATGTGCTCAAATGAGGACACAGTTCAGGATTTTACCTTAAATTTTTAACTCAGCGGTACTTGCACATTTGTTCAATCTGTAAGTATTTACTGATTGCTTATCACGTGCTAGGCACTGCTCTTGGCACTGGAAGCCCCTGCCCTCATGGAACTGACATTCTAATGGGAGGGGTACAGACAATAAGCAAGTGCATTATTTATGTCAGGTGGCAATACGTGTTTGTTCAGAAGAAAAGTAAAACCGGATAAGGTGATACAGGAGAGAAAGGGATAGAACAGGTGCTATTTCACGTGTGGTGGTCAGAGAAGTTCTGACAAGAGGATATGTGGGCAGAGACCTGAATGAAGAGAGAGGCTGGGCTGTGCTGCATTCTGCAGGGAGAGCCTTCCAGGCAGAGGGAATCAGAAAGGCAAACGTTCGGACATGAGAAAAACTCAGCGTGTTCAGGGACCAGTAAGGGCTCGGGGTCCTTCTGTGTCAGGCACACGTGACATCTCTGTATGATCGTCTGCCTACGACACCCTTCCTGGTTCGCTGCCACCCTGCCCTGCCTTCCCCTCTCCCCGGCTCCTCCTTTCTTTGCCACAAGATTTCCAGGCTTCCTTGAATTCACAGGTCAATACCCATTTTACATCTCTTGTAAAATCGTTACTTGACACTTTTTTTCAGTACGTGCCCCCTGTGTGCCCCACCCCTTTCCTGCGGGTTTTGTTTTCCTTGTTGAATTTTGTGACATATTATTCCTACATAAAAAATCTTCCAAAGTGAACATTTAAAACCTGTGCCCCCATCTCAGGATGTGGCAGCCCTGTTCTTCAGCTGTTCAGGCCAAAAACTTCGAGTCGTCCTGATTGCCTTTTTTCTCTCACCCTGAACACCTACTGTATCAGCAGATTGTTGTCTGCCCAGTCTTTAAAACATGGCCGAGTCCAACCGCCTTTGCCATCACCACTCCAACCCAAAGCACCACTGTCTCTGGCCTGGATTACTCTGACGGCCTACATACTAGTTTCTCTGCTCTTGTCCCCCTCAAGTCTTTCTTCAACATAAACATAAATCAAACAGTAGCTTCTTCAAAAATAAACAAATAGGACATAATCAAACTTATAACCACAGCAAAGGAAACCATGAACAAAATGGAAAGACAACCTACAGACTGGGAGAAAATATTTGCAAACGATGCGGCCAACGATGGCTTAATTAATTTCCAAACATACAAACAGCTTTATACGGCTCAATATCAAAAAAAACAACCCAATCAAAAAATGGGCAGAAAAACTAAACAGACATACAGATGGCAAACAAGCATGTGAAAAGATGCTCAGCATCGCTAATTATTAGAGAAACACGAATCAAAACTACAATGAGGTGTCACCTCACACCAGTCAGAATGGCTGTGATCAAAAAGTCTAAAAGTAACAAATGCTGGAGAGGGTGTGGAGAAAAGGGAACCCTCCTGCACTGTTGGTGGGAATGTAAATTGGTGCAGCCACTATGGAGAACAGTATGGAGGTTTCCTAAAAAACTAAAAAGAGAATTACCATACGATGTAGCAATCCCACTCCTGGGCACATATCCAAATTAGACAAAAACTCTAATTTGAAAAGATACATGAACCCTAATGTTCACAGCAACACTATCTGTAATAGTCAAGACATGGAAGAAACGTTAAGTGTCCATCAACAGATGAATGGGTAAAGAAGACCTGGTATATACATACAACGAAATACTACTCAGCCATAAAAAAAGAATGAAACACTGCTATTTGTAGCAACATGGATGGACCTAGAGATTATTGTACTAAGTGAAGTAAGTCAGAGAAAGACAAATATCATATGCTATCACTTACATGTGGAATCTAAAAAAAAAAATGATACAAATGAACTTATTTACAAGACAGACTCACAGACATAGAAAACAAACTTATGGTTACTAAAGGGGAAAGGGGGTGGATGGGTATACTAGAAGTTTGAGATGGACAGATACACAGTACTATATATAAAAGAGATAAACAAGGATCTACTGTATAGCACAGGAAACTATAGTCAGTATCTTGTAATAATCTATAATGGAAAAGAATCTGAAAAAGAATATATGTACAACTGAATCACTTTGCTGTACACCTGAAAGTAACACACCATTTTAAATCAAGCATACTTCAATTAAAAAAAAATAGTAGCTTCTTACTTCACTCATCGTAAAAACTAACATCCGTACACAGCCTAGAAGACTATCCTTCCCTCACAACCCCCTACCTCTCTGACTTCATCTACCATTTTCCTCCCTGATCTCCCTGCTTCAGCCACACTGGCTTCCTTCCTTTTCCTCAAACACAGTAGCCATGCACCTGCCTCAGGGCCTCTGCACCAGCTCGCCCCTCAGCCTGTAACGCTCTTTCCACATGGCTTATCCCCTTCCCTCCTTCACGTCTTTTTTTTATGCTCCCTTTACCAGTGAGGGTTTCCCTTATCATTCCAAATGGCACTGGCTTCCCCCATCCTTCCTCCTTGCTGCCACTCCTGACATTCCCTAGACCCCTCTGTGCTCTATTCTTCTCCCCAGCACTAATCTGACTTTCTAAATATTTACTTGTTTGGTTGTTTACTATAACTCCACAAGGATGGGGACTTTATCTCCATTGTTTACTATTCTAGCCTCAGCTCTCAGAACAGGCCTGACGCTTATCTGGCACTCAGTAAATATTTGTTAAATACATTAAATTAAATATATTCTGCTTGTGAGTCCTGGACCTGAGACCGAGGGCAGAGAGATAGAGGGACCCTTTTCTGGGCACTTGCCTTTTGCCTGAGTTACAAACTTCAGCATGTCCACCAAAGCTTCACCGTCTCTCTGGAGTTCGTAGAACGCCCTGGCAGAATACTGCTCTACTTCTCCTGTTGGCTTCAGTTCCAGTTCAAATCTATAGATGTTACAATGCGTGTGATGCATAATGTTAGAGCTTTCATGATGGTGACAACGTCCCCAAAACAAGTCAGCCTCAACTGCAACAAAAATCTGGTCCTTATTTAACATTGTCTCTTGTCCTTAACTAATGATGATCTTTACGATCCCTTTCAGTCCCTCTGAAAGCCCAAGGCAAGGGCAGATCCCAGGGTGCCTGGGGTTTTGGACAAGCAGGAGTTGGTTGGTTGTGTCAGCAAAGCTGAGAACAAGGATAAGACTTGTCCTGTAACTCTTATTTTATTTTATTTTATATTTTGGCTGCACTGTGCTGCATGTGGGATCTTAGTTCCTCGACCAGGGATCGAACCTGTGACCCCTGCAGTGGAAGCGTGGAGTCTTAACCACTGGACCACCAGGGAAGGCCCTTGTTGTTTATTTTTTGAGCAAAGACCTCCCTTAGGGGTCATGACGCCTCACCTTCCAGCACCGCCCCACTCCTACCCCCCTATGAAGACGCCCACCCTAGACTCAAAGGTTAGGTAGGTACCCTTCAGGTGTGTTGGGCAAAGGACAACTGTTCTAAATAATCAAAGGACGGTGCAAATTCCTGAGGCCGGTGACATGACATCTACAACACACAGCGTTTTTTCTTGGCCCTGCTCGGTTGCCATAAGGTAGGAGGTAAGCATGTGCTAGGTGGGGACACTGAGACATCTCTGACCTGCTGTCCCCAGTCAGCGGGTAGTAGGAAGAAGAGTCTGTGGAGCTGGCGTTGGAATAAGCAACCGTGGTGCAGTAGTTCAGGCCAATAAAGAAAGGCTTGCAAGTTGACCAGGACTGCCTGTTCTCAACGAGAGGTGGGATCACTTCCGTTTTGGTGGTAGACACCAGATGCAATGTGTTACTGGTGAAGGAAGAAAAAATCTGAGTTATCTTCAAGTCACGGACCAAAATGAACATCACTGATTCTCGCAGCACAAACACCCCCTTATCCTGCCCTCTGTCTTCCCTCTGTCCACACCCACCTCAGATTCTTTGATTTACTCAGAAACAAAGAAAAGTAAGAACATTAACAAGGCTAACAATCACGGTGACTCTTATGTTTCCTGAAACAACTTGCACTAAGATATTGCACTAAGTTCATCACATTTGTTATCTGTAATTTCCACAACAGTGGGCATTAAGAGTCTCCTTTTACAGAGGAAAGAGGCTCAGAGGGGTCAGTAATCATCGCTGGGATCTGACCTCAGGGCTGCCCCTTCCTCCCTGAAGTGTGGATAAGAGGTGTCCTGCTTCTCTTTCCTCTGAAATCTCTCTCTACTAGCTTCTTTCCACCAGCATTAAACATGCTCAAGTTTCTTCTCCCACTGTGTGTGTACACACACACACACACCCCTTTCCTTGCCTTCTAGCCCCCTCTTGTCTCCCTCACAGTCAAGAAATTTGTCTGCCTTTGCAGTCTCCACTTTCTTTCAACACCCATCTCACTGAACAGGGATCTGACTTTCACCCCCATGGTGCCTCTGGAATTGCTTTCATCAGCAGCTCCAATCAGCTCCAAAGGACATTTTGAGGCTTTGTCTTCCTTGATCTCTTGGAAGCATTCAGTAGAGTTGCTCACTTATGGCCAGATTAAGACTTTTGAGTCCGAACCCCCTGAAAAGATTATGGTATCCTCCTCCCAAGTACGTACTTAAAAAATTAGTAAGTGCCAGAAAGTTCAACAATGTCCTGATTTCATCCAAGGATGAAAGGATCTTTGATATATCGTGTTCTTTTCTCAGTATTGTTTCCTCATCTTAGGGGGTGCCCTAAGACCAACGTTTGCTGATGGGCTGGGACCCTATGTGCCAGCGTTGGCCTGTGTATGGGGTGATCCACCCCGTGGCCACTCCTGGGCTTCTGGGCCCCTTTACGGCTTTGGTCACCCCTTCTCACTCGTTGCTGCTTATTCCTCTCCCCTTCTCGTGTGTCTGTTCTGCCTGTTTCTGCCCTAGTCCCTCATGTCTTACTCTATACTAATCACTGTTGGACTTCAACCGCCGCTATGTGCCAGTGATGCCCAGATCTGTATTCAGAGCTCAGACCTTTTCACTGAGCTCAGACCCACTGGTCCGCTGACACCTGGGTGTTCTCGTCGGCTGGCTCACAGGACTTCCAGTGCAGCGTGTTGAAAATAGACTTCGTCATTGTCCCCCCCACCAGCTGCTCTTCCTCTTTAGTCCCTATTTCAAAGAAGGGCACCCCTGACTCCTCTTGCCTCTTTCTCCGCCCCCCCCACGGCCACCATATTCAGTCAGTCAATCACTAAGTACTTGTGTTTCTACCTCCTAAGGATTTCTGGGGTTGGCTCACTCATCTGTCAACCTGGCCCTTGTCGGGTGTGGCCACTATCGTCTCCCTCCTGTATGTGATTGGAACAGGCTCCTGACTGGTCTCCCTGTTGCCAGTCACGCCTCTTTTCCACCCATTTCCCGCTCTGGAGTCAGAGTTTTCTAAAGCACCGACCTTATATTACTTATGCTCCCACTTGAAACCCTTTTGCCTTCAGAAGAGCCCAATCTCCCTAAGACGGCTCACAGGCTGGCCCTTGCCAGCCTCTCACTTCCTCTCTCACCATGCTCCCCGTGTACGTGACCTCATGGAATTTCTTGTAGTTCCCAAACCGTATCATTTTTCCTTCAGGCCATTTCATGTGCTTTTCTCTTTGCCTGGGAACAGTCATTCCTTTCTCTTCTGTCTGCATAACTCCGACACAGCTTCCAGGGATCAGCTCAAGTGCGGCTTTCTTCAGAAGGTTTTCCCTAACTGCCACAGGCTCCGTGATATGTCATTTCATGGTCCTCTCCTGCTTCCTCTAACCGAGCCCTCACTTGATAGTCACTGCTGCCTCACTATATTTGAATGGACAAATTAACGTGTCCAAAATATGGAAACTAAGGTAAATCAATGTTTGAAGAGTTCATTGAAAATGGAGCTCTCGATAGGAGGCAGCATCCCATAATCAGGAGAGTAGGACTTCCATGCTTTATGCACTGAACTAGCCACTGCAAATCAGTATGTCCTTTGGTGGTTTTCCTGGGAAAAATACCCATTTCCCAAAGATGACTTCTCTATAGCTAGTGCTTCTTCATTCTCAAAACAAGAAACAAGAAAACACAACCTAACAACAACTAATTAATCAGTAGGTCTTAAGTCTCATCTTAGTAAAATGTGAAAAGTCGAGGAAACTGTAATTACATACTGAGTCTAGGCCAGGTTAAAAATAGGTAATCCAGTACCTTCTCTCTCTCCAGCCACCACCGCCCCCAGATCCACTGGGGCCTGAATTATCTCAATCAGCTGTCTAGCCTGGCCAAACCCTGTAGTCATAATTCCTTCTTTCAGACTGGCTCATCAGATCTAACTGAAAGAATTACCTGCCACTGAACAGCCTGACTGGCCTCTTAGGAGAAGGAACGATGAACTCCAGCTGCCCAGCTTTCAGGGCTACTCTCGCCTCCAGGCCTGTCTCATGGAAGAAGTTGGTGTTCATCTGGACCCCACTCCTAGCAAAGTCCGGCATGATGATGCCCATACTTGTCACAAACTCCACAGACACAGACGGTTTTGTCACCAGTTCTGCCTGTATCTGTAAGTCACAAAACAACCTATTCAGCTTTGTTAAATTACCTCAGTCCCCTGCAGTCAGATCAACCATCCTTCCCACCCCTGGGCAAATATCTCTGGATGGCTCACACCAGAGGAAACGTTACTGAGATTCGTTTGTAGGAGGAAAAGCCAAGTTCTTAGTCGTCCAGGGCCAGACTGATACCCAGGAATAGCAAGTGCCCAAGTTAACTTGAAGCATAACAAGACACAAGGACGACAGAAACAGCTGAGTTCTCATGCTACTGCCGTGCCCCAGCAGGACTAGCAAGGTGGGGCATCCTAGTGGAAGCCTGACGTTTGTCATAACAGTTAACGAGGTGATTCCAATGGTGACGCACTTCGTCTTGAACTGGAAACACATTTTTTAACTTGCACAAGACACCCACCCTGGAGGAAAAGAACAACCTACGGAAGGAAAAAGTGGACGGAGTCTTACACTGGCTACTTCCAGTTTCACTCCAGCCTTGATCCCAGGAGTGATGACTCCAGAGGAGGACACCTGCAGTTGTAATCCAAGTCCAGTGGGGAGTTCAAAGGCATTGTCCATGAAGATGTAGTGAAGAAACAAGTCACCCTTTGAACCTTTCCTTACGAGCTCTTTAATCTGTAGATCCGACAGGAAAGACGAAAAGTACGCCTCATCAAAGTGGGCTTTGTGAAATGCGACCTCCCCCCCCATTAGACAATGGTTATTCTTCTTTATCCAGAAAGGAAGGGACCAGCATATTTTAATTAGCTGAATAGTTTAATAAGCAAAGATGAATGATGATTGATTTCAACAAATTGGGATACAAAAAATTGCCCTGTGTAAATATCACGTTGTTTTCAGCTGGTGATTTAGAAGGCATTTCAGAATATTTCTGGGCCTCTGAGATTTATGAACTTTAAATATCACTGCATAGCATGGCTTAATTCTGATTTTCTGGAGTCTAAATGTAAATGAGGGTTTAACTTGCAGCACAATATATTATGGTAAAACCGATTTTTAAAAACTGATGAGCTGGGACTTCCCTGGTGGTCCAGTGGCTAAGACTCCGTGCTCCCAATGCAGGGGGCCTGGGTTCGATCCCTGGTCAGAGAACTAGATCCACATGCTGCAACTAAAAGATCCTGCACACCACAATGCAGATCCCGCAGGCCACAACTAAGACCCAGCACAGCCAAATAAATAAATAAATATTTTAAAAAATAATAAAAAAAAACAAAACTGATGAGCTATTTAGATGATGTACATATAAGTATGTATTGTTCTTTGTTCTTTATAACACACCTGCAAAATAACTTGAGATCTCTTTTATTAAAGCCACATTATTATTCATTATATCCTAGGGAGTATACTTGGATATTTTCTCCCTTTTTAATAAATTAATAATTATAAAACACTATAGGGACTTCCCTGGTGGTCCAGTGGTAGAGAATCTACCTTACAATGCAGGGGACGTGGGTTCAATCCCTGGTCAGGGAACTAAGATCCCATATGCTGCGGGGCAACTAAACCCACGCACCACAACTACTGAGCTCGCGCACCACAACTACTGAGCTCACGCACCTCAACTAGAGAGCCTGCGTGCCGCAAACTACAGAGCCCATGCGCTCTGGGACCCACACGCCACAACTACAGAGCCCACGTGCTCTGGAGCCTACACGCCACAACTAGAGAGAAGCCCATGTGCCACAATGAAGAGAGAAGCCCGCGCAGCAACGAAGAGCCCGCGTGCCACAACTAAGACCTGACGTAGCCAAAAAAAAAAAAACCTTAAAAAAAAACAAAAACCTATAGTTCATATTTAGATAGTGGATTACAGTTTTCCACATATGTTGTTTCATAATCACTGCATCATTTCAATATTAAAAGGAACCTGTAGCATAGGTAGAGGGAGACACACTTAACATTGTTTTCCAGATGAACAAATGAACGCTGTTGAAAGATACATCTAACATGATGAATAGCTTAATTTCTAAATGTTATCAATTCCTTAGGATCCAAGAATCTTCTTCACTGAAATTCAAGACAAACCTGCCTCTCTGAAGGAAGTACAAGCACTTTCTCTGGTTTGTGTGGCTGGGGTCTTAAGGGAGCCTGGGAGACCTAAAAGGAGCCCAGGCTAATCCCATCACCCACTTACCATCTGAGGGACCCCCTGCAGGGTACGGGCACCGCTCAGCAGCAGACTTCCCAGGAGCTGGAGGTCCTGGAGCTTGACAAAGCCAAGCTCTTCGCCCAAGATGTGGAGGTAGGCTCTGGCTTCTGGGAAGTCTTTGGATTTCAAATCTTTGATCAGCTTCTCAGCGTTGAGCATAATTCCGTTGACCATGTCCTGGAATTTTAACAACAAAACGTCTAGTGAGGTGTGAGTGTTGTCAAACAAACACCCGTAGATTTAGATGTGGGACCTACCTGCTGCAGCCGGGATGGGCCTAAACACAAATGCTCAAGGCGGGGGCACAGGGCAGACACTGAAATCAGGCTCCCACCTTTTATCAGAAGGTAGATACTAGCTCCTCCAGACTGAGACGAAGACGCTCAGGGACAACGGTGCTTCCACTCTGTTCTTAACTTGAATGATGTAGCCATGGTAAGGGATGCTTTCCAGGATGCCAGGATCCCAACGGCTCCCCAAGATTAGAAGGCCCTCTGTCTGCCAACCCCTCCCCTGCTTACTCCCTCTCTCCTTTGACGAGGCAAAAACACTAGGGGTTTCTTGGGAAAGCATAGCTGCTACATACATTGGCCAAAAGCTTGAAAAACACCTGGTCTAGGTAAGTTCTTATCTAGGTAAGTTCTTAGAGATAAGGATTCCATAGACTGATGCTTGGGCATTGAGGAAGAAAAGAGTGATTGACTGAAAGGCTCCAAACAGATCAAAGACCCTCAGCCTCAAGCGGAGGTAAGTAAATTAGAAGACAGAGGTGGGACCATTTGCGAGCATGGAGGAGTAACTTATGGCCCTGCTTCTCAAACTGAAATGTGCACACCAGTTCCTTGGGGGTCTCGTTAGAGTGCAGGTTCTGATTCAGCAGAGCCCAGTAGGGCCTGAGAACCTGCATTTCTAACAAGCTCTGATGTGATGCCAAGGATGACCACACTTTGGGTAGCAAAAAGCTAAAGCATGAGAAGCTCCAGATCATACAATCTATTTTCTACTCCTTAAGTGGAGGCTCATGCTACCTTCAAAGAGGATCGTGCTCCCATAAGCTAGTGCACTGGTGTGGGTGAGAGCCAAAGAAAGTAGTTAGTAATAATGAAAATATGAAAGTAACGAGTATAATACTATCTGCTTCTTGAGTAATCAAGTTAAGAGTCAGGCACTTGGCTTCGCTTTTTACATACTTCAGTTCATTTAGTCTTTAAATATCCTCATGAAGGGTACGGATTATTATTAGCAATCTGGGGATGTGGAAACAGACATAACATCAAGCAACTTGTCCAGGTATGCAGAGCTTGAAGAGAGTGAGGTTAGATTTCAAAGCCATGCCCCAGAGTTCATACTATTATGAACTCTATGTTAGAGAGCCTCTAATATTAGAGAGCCTCTAATTATGTTAGGCCTCTAATGAGTCTGGATGTGGGTAGACTGAATCTCCAGGAGGCCACACCTACAGAGGATACTGGCTCTTATCCTCACTTGACTGGTTAATAATAGCCATAGTTGTCACTTCAGTTAGATAGTACCTTGGTGACTTCCAGGCTTAGACAAGAATGTTTTCGCATTGAAACCCAAAGCTTTCATTGAGAGGATACTTAACAGAAACATACCTGCTCACGTTTATCCTCTTTGTTGTAGCCAAAGTGATCCACCAAGACCTTGGAGACATGATCAGGAACTTGACCATCAACCCAGTACAAAGCCTTGTTGACACTGTCTGGGAAAAATCCTTGCTTCCCAAAAAGAGCTTCCAGTGTTGGCTCAAAGCCTTTTCCTTGCAGACCAATCTGAGAAAGAAAATCAGGCAAGACAATGCCATCATGTTTCTCTGTTGTCTGTCAGCCTTCCATTCCCCTCTTTATGCCCAATTCATTAAACAAGTATTCGGTGACAACTACAGGGCAGGAGCTGAGCTTAGCACTCCACGTGAGTTGTCTTATTTAAATCTCAGCAGAATCTTGACAGGCAGAACTTATCACTTGCCTGTTTTCTGGAAGAGGCAGCTAAGGTTCAGAGAGCATAAATAGTTAAACCAAAGATTCAGAGTTGGGAGTGGACTTGGGGTTTGAACCAGAGCCGTCTGACTGTGCAGCCCATGCACTTCCTTGGATTTGGGGTCTAAGGGCTTCTCTGAGACATCTGCATTTCCATTCATATAAGGAGTCATGCTTCAGATGGCCCCTAGTGGGGAGGCAGGAAGGCAAGGGAGGAGGGAAAGAAGTGATGGTACCACTGCCTGATGATTCCTGTTCCTCTGTAGCTGGCTCACGGCTCCCTTGATTTGACTTTGTGTTTATTATGTAGAACAGAATGGCCTAGAAAACATAAGACTCTGCTTCAATCTCACACATACCTCAAAGAGGTCAGCTGGAGCAAATCCAAAGACTGAGAGGGTCATTTTCAGCATGCTTTCTTTAGGAAGGTAATTACTTGGATCAAATATAAGATTCCCTTCGATTCTGCCTGAGACTGGGTCAAGTGATGGAAGAGAAATCGATTTGGAAAGGTGATAGTTCCGGGAAAACTTTTTGAAGTCCATGACAGTCGGAAGTTGAGATGTTTTCAGAGCTTCTTCCACTAACTTTCTCAACCTAGATGAAGAGGAGGATATTGTGAGGCGACACACATCACGTTACTCTTCCACCCCCAAGTAAATATGGATTTCCAATCGCTACCAAGCTATTTGGGTTTCATTTGCCCCAAGAGCTTGGCTTAGACCTGCCACCCTTTCACCCAGATGTTTGTTCCAGAAGAAAGAACAATGTATGAAGGGCAGGCAGCGGCTAAATCAGAATTGAGGTTTGGAACTTCAGGCCCCTGTGGCAGATGGGGACAACTTCACTCACTCCTGGACATACAGCTCTTCTGAGTTTAAGATGTTGGCGATGTGGGAAGCCACAAAGTTCTTCACTTGCTCATTCTTTTCCCGTGTGAGGAGTTGGGTGATTTTGTTAATATCTGACTGGGAAGGGCCGCCCATCAGCATGAGATAGGCAGCCAGTCGCTTATCCCCCGGAGAGGTGTCATCGAGGAAAGTCTGAAGTAGGACTTCCCGGACCTGTAGCCAAAAGAGGAGACTGTTACCACTGTCAGAACACAGAACATGCCTGGCAGACGTGCCTGGTCTTATTATGCGCAAGTTGAATTTCTCTCTAAGAATCCTTCAAACGCTGGTACTGAACCTTCTTGCCTGTGTTCCCCCCAGAGCAACCAGCTGAAGGAAGTGTTCTCAGAAGACACCTATCAGATGCATGTTGAATTCAACGGCATTAAAATACACAAGTTATGGCCAAGTTACAACTTGTCGGAGATCTGCCACTAACTGAAGATAAAGTTGTTTTAACATAAATTAATATGAGGATAAAGGCGGGAAGGGACAGTGAGAATTTGGTACTAATAAGTCAGTCAGGTTGTCTGCAAAGCTCTGGAGCCACTGCCACTTTCTGGGGCCAGTTTGACTATCCTAGTCTAGGGAAACTGGGGAAAAATCAGACATGTTTTCCCAAGATGGGAACGATGGTCAATCTGGTGGGAGGACAGCATATAGTGAATAGCTCACACTCCGCCTGCTGGAGTAGCAACAAGCTCAAACATTTCTCTCACGTCCACCTTACTGCTAGGCAGTCACCAGGTGTGTTGAAAGTTGCAATTAAAAAGCAGTAGAATAAAGTCACTAGAATGATGAGATTTAGAATCTCATTCCAAATCCTTGTCAGTCTGAATAAACTTTTCACTTTCAGTCCTCTTCTGTGGACTTTACCTCGTCTCTAAGCTCCATTTTCCGCAGGGCCTGGATGGCAGCCTTCTGAATCAGCAGTGATGGCTGTCTACTTTTGATGCATTTCAGGACTGAAGATTGGAGTTTTGGGGTTAGTTGCTCCATGGTTCTACCAATATTTCCAATGACCTGCATTGAAAAGAAACAAGAGGGAATCAGGGCACAGAAGAAGTGAGGGGTGTACAGGAAAACTGCATTTCATACAAAAAACTGAAAATACCCTCAGAATCAAGTAGATGTGATCTTCGTTCCCAGTGCAGTCATTGCGAATCTGTTCCGACAGGTAATCAGCAATTTCCAGCAGGTCCTGTGTCCCCGTAGGGTTTGTCTTATGATAGCTACAGAATAAGAGGTAGGATTCAGCGAGCATAGCCAGATTTATCTTAAAATATACACTTATATTTGCTGATTTCTTATTGCAAATCATTACTCTCAAAATGAGCAGTAGAAAAACAAAAGAGTAAGCATCATAATTTGAAAGTGGAGGGAGGGTACAAACTTAATACAGAGAAGCAGGGTCTTCCTTAGCTCCTACGAGGAGAACCAGTGTAGAACTCACTTGTTGATCACGTGACTCAGAGCATAAAATGTGGCCCGGCTCTGCTGCTCCTTTGCCATGTTAAAGATTGTTTGCAGCCTCTCGGCAGAGGGCTTTGGGATCAAGGCCACCAGGTAGGTCACAACATCTATCAGAAGGGGGTTGGCTTTCTCACTTTTCAGCCACTGGAGGATGTGAGTGTAACACTGGGGCTGTCCGCATTGAATCAAGGCTTGTAAAGTGATGGGGCTGAGAAGAAAAGGGCAGAGAGAGTTATAAACATCACCTTCTAGGCAGCTAAAATATCCTTGGCCCGTGGTGTTCCCTCTGTCAGGAATGCCCTTATTCCCCTTATTCACAATCCAAATCCAACCATCTTCCAAAATCTAACTCAGATCCCTAGAACCAGAAAGGCTTCCCTATAAGCATTATCCACCGGAGAAGCACCACGGAGCAAAGCCTGAAGAAGGACCCCCTGGATTCAACATCCAGAAAGGTCTGTCATCCTTTGGTCAGAACACAGAACATGCCAGGCAAACACTCATCCAGCCTTCAGTCCCTTCTCTGGTCTTCATGGCACTAACAGTGAGTACATTGGAGTAAAGAGAAGGCACGGTATTATTTTGTTTGCCTGAGTTCTCTCTCCTCTAGCCTATAGGCTTCCAGAGAGCACAGACTTCTTTTTCTCTCAAACACTCCAGGGTACCCATTATAGAACTAGGAATTAGAAGATACACATCAAAATGTGGGAAATATTTTCCTCCTGTCTTAATACACAAATATGTATCTACCTTGGATGCAATGTGTGTATGTGTGTTTTGCCCATGGAACTCTAGACACCTTAGCCGATACTTCTCTATCCAGTAAACGTTAACTGACTGACTAATTGATTAACTGGGTTGAAATTTCAGTGGTCCCTGAGATTCTCTGTTTGGCCGAGGTCTCAGCCAGCTACCACAGGTGTATAATCTATGAAAGATTGAGCTGCGACCATTCAAGAAATACCTGGACACCTCGATCAGCTTTGGCAAGAGGGATGTGACTGCCTCGTTGCTGAGGGCTCGCAGCTCAGTCACCAGTTTATGGAAGAGGTTAGCTCTCTGGGCGTTCTGCTCGGAGACATCCAGTTTCTGCAGCTCCTGGAGGGTCTTCACGATGGCCTCGGCCTGCTTTGGAGGTGATGTGGACTTGGTGCTCTCAAAGGCAAGACCCACCGCCTCGGCACCTGGAAGGAGGAATGTGTCAGAGAAATTCTTGCGTACCTCTGCTTCTCACCCTCATCTTTGTACTGGAAACTGGAGATCAAGGAGGGGTCAGCAAAGGGGAAAAGAAAAGAAAACTATCCAGTACTGTACTTGATGCCCATTACGTATCTATCTGGCTCTGTGCTAGGGGTCTGACTTCAGTGTTTTCATTGACTCATCACACTCTCCCTGAGGGTATTAGTATTCCTCAATTTAAAGGTAAGGGGGGACTTCCCTGGTGGCGCAGTGGTTAAGAATCCACCCGCCAGTGCAGGGGGCAGGGGTTCGAGCCCTGGTCCAGGAAGATCCCACGTGCCGCAGAGCAACTAAGCCCGTGCGCCACAACTACTGAAGCCCGTGCGCCTAGAGCCCGCGAGCCACAACTACTGAGCCTGCGTGCTGCAACCACTGAAGCCCGTGCGCCTACAGCCCGAGCTCCACAACAAGAGAAGCAGCCACCTCAGTGAGAAGCCCGCGCACCACAACGAAGACCCAGTGCAGCCAAAAATAAATAAATAGAATAAATAAACTTATAAAAAATAAAAAAATAAAGATAAGGGAACTAAGACCCAGAAGCGAGCCACTCACCTTGCCCAAGACCTTTCTGGGTGTGAGAGGCAGAGCTGGAACTGAATCCAGGCTTTTGTGACTCTGGTATTGGATAACCCTTCTGCCTAAAAGACCTGGTGAGGAGGCGCTGCTGCTGATGTGGCAACAGCTGAAGCTGACTCACTGCTGCTCGCCCACCCTTTCTGCCAGGGGGATCTAATGGCAGTTTGTGGGGGAGGGGAAGACGCTTTTGTGTCCCCTCCATCACCCTGCTCTCACCTGTGCCAGGGAGGCAGGTGAATCAGCACGGAAATACGGTGCAGTGGAAGGAGTCCACTTAGATTAGAGTAGACCTGGAGGCCTATTTTTCACCACCTCTAATAGTCTGTGACTGTGAACACATCACTAAGCCTCTCTCTGGGTCCCTCTCCCCTCTGATGGGTATAAAAGCACACGTTGCTACCACCTGACATCACAGGTTGCTGAGAACAACGAGGTAAGACATACGACAGCTTCACGTACAAGACATGCAGGGCTGGGGTTGGACTACAGGTCTCTATAGTTCCTGTCAGCTCTAAAGACTGATCCCTGACCCTGAGGGTCTCTCTCACTTGCCCCACCCTGTCCAGGCCCCAGGCCTTATCATGGGGTGTATGAGGTTGTCAGATCTACCAAAGGTTGACTTAGGAAACCAGTTTCCTACTTACAAAAACCCAGGTAGCTTTGGGGAACTCCCTTTCCTTTATCCCATTGCCACCTGACATTCTGAGGCGAATATGCTTTCTCAGCAGAACGGCCCACAGCCAGAACACTGGAGCCCATGACCTCATCACCAGCAGACATTTCATTGGGCCCAGCAAGGAGCTAAGCCATGGCTGGTACATCGTGGGCAGATTTCCCAGCCCTGGCAATCAGGTGCACATAAAGTCTTACCTTCATCAAAGAAGCGGCTGTTGATCTTAGGTGTGTCTTCAAGCTTCAAAGTCTGTGTAACCTGTGCCGTCATCCCATACTTATTCCTGGTAACAAAGGAGGCACGTCATGTCGTCAATGGCCGGCTCCCCAGACCATTCTGTTCTTTTCACGTTGAATGTTTCCCCCACCTCTGCTTCTACCCAAATTCTGCTCACCTTTCAACCCATAGTTATAGCCAACTGTCCTTCACAGGTGTAGAGAACAAACAGCTAGATACCAAGGGGGGAGGGGGGGTGGGATGAACTGGGGCATTGGGATTGACATATATACACTACTATGTATAAAATAGATAACTAATGAGAACCTACTGTATAGCACAGGGAACTCTACTCAGTGCCCTGTGGTGACCTAAATGGAAAGGAAATCCGAAAAAGAGGGGATATATGTATATGCATAGCTGATTGACTTTGCTGTACGGCAGAAACTAACACAACATTGTAAAGCAACTATACTCCAGTTAAAAAAAAAAAAGCCAACTGTCCTTGATCCCCCTGGTGAACAGTACCACCTCCTTCTGGTCACGTTGGCTGTCCTTCCACCAGAAGGACATATGTACCTTACACCCTCCACCATTCTGGAGCGCCCAGAGGGAATGGACTAACATTGTGCTTTGAAATTCCTTTGCACCTCCCACAGCACAGTGCCAAGACTATAGCAGTTACTCAATATACATTAGTTGACTGATCAGTTTTCAGAATGGATTTGGATACACAAGTCTCTATGCCAATTACCAAATCTTCTGCAAAGCCTTTATAACCAGGGCAGGCTGTAATGATCCCCAGTTTTTCCTGAGCTATAGCCCTTAAAGTCTGGGTCTCAGCTATCTTTTGTTGGTTCCAAATTATTTTGCATGCCTAAGACTTTCCTACCAAATTGCCTGTTAGCTTGAGACAGGAGGACAGGGATGGGCTCTGCTTTGTACCTCTTCACAACCCCCTCCCAGGCACAGCCTAGCTTGCAAGAGGGCACCTGAGAAGCATTCAGCTCCTACTGGCTCCATAAGTAATGAATCAAGGCTGCAGAGGGTGACCTACTTATAGGAGAAAGGCAGGAACAGGTGTTGCTCCTTGCAGATGGCTTCTGACACGTGCTTCCTCTTAGGGTCCAGGGTGTAGTGGCAGGACTGGCTGCTGCCAATCAGCGTTGACAAGGGGCGGGTCTGTGAATGAGATCAGGGGAGAAGCATTTTCATCAGTCCCTGGGGCTTGAACCTGAGTCTCCTGCCATAGGTATTTACGTTCAGGGAAGAAGGTGGGGGAATGGGGGTTCTGTACCACTAGATAAATTCAGTTAGAGAAGAGAGCTTGGTACTTGACATTTTGACAAGGGGATGCAACAACCTGGCAGATCCAAAGCTGAGTCAAGCTACAGACTCTTCTTATTCTACCCCAGGGGACCTACGATCCCGCACAAAGTACATATAACCTGGTATCCTACACACGCCTGTCCATCCCACCAAACATAAACACTTCACAGCTGCTACTGCTCCTTATGTTTTCTTTGCCTAGAAGTTTTTCTTTGAGATCCCTTATAGCGCTAACATTCCATCATTTTAATAATAAAGAGGCTGCTGCCAGTGTGAATAGCAATGCTGGTGTGAAACTCACCAAGCCTTTGATCAAAGCAAGGGGGCTAACTGCCGTGCTAATGGGCTGGAAGTGATCACAATTCTCCAGGTTCCTTTCAATGGATATTTCTGTTGCCACATTTCCCTTCCTTGTTTTAACGGTGACGTCACTGGAGCAGTTTCCATACACGGTGTCCTATGGGAGCAAAAGATACAATTGGTGTATTCAACATGGGGAAACATCTTTAGGTTCTTGGGGTGGGGCTGGGAAAGGAGCCAGGGAGAAAAGGCGGATGCAACGTGGCTTTGGGAGAAAGCTTCATCCTCTTTGACAGAGCGTGGGCATTGCTGGTTCCAAGGGCGGCCAGAGCTGGAGTGAGAAAACCACTTACAGGTGATCCTGGTTCTGAGGCATACCTGCCTGCCCTCCTAGGACCTAGCCAGTGCTGGTTTTATATTCTGTGCTCGCAGAGCATTTTCTCTGCTGTTCATTTATGGCTCGTATTCCAATCTGCCTTGTGTTATATGTGTCTTGGTTCTCATCCCAGGTCCTGAGAACTCCCTGAGGAGAGGCCTCTGCAGGATGCAGCAGTGAGTTCTCTGCGAGTAGCACAGGATGGAACTCAGAACATAGTAAGGGCTCAAAAGTGTTAGTGGGACTGAAGTAAATTGAATTCTCTCTCCGATCAAAACATGAAATTCTTAAAAGAGGCTGGCAAGTAGATTCAATTATTTTCTGTGTTTAAAACACACAGAGGCTATACCTTGTGGAAACAGAACAAAATCAAACAAAGGCGTAGGGTGGTTGGGACTCCCCAGAAACTGCTATAAAATTAGACCCAACCTGCTCAGGCTGCGTGGGCTGAGCCCTCAGTGAGCCCAGAGGCTGGGGCAAGCCCTGGGCACTGTGCTTCACACCAATATCGGGCCTCCCATGTAACTAGCCATGCAGCTGAGTCAATGATCCACCTGATGTATAAGTGGGACCCGGCTCCAATATGTGAAGATGCGTTCAAAGGGCCACTGTTATCAGCTTTCTAAATTCTCACCAGAAACAACACTTGTTTAGCCTCTTCTGTATCCGGGGGAAGCAGGAGGGCAGAGATGATGCCCCTCTTGATGTTCAGGATGTGTTTAGGCTCTTCTTTCTCTGGGTAAAGTAAAACTTGCTTCCCTTCAGGAACAGCCAGCCTGAGATCGTACCTGTCCCAGAGAGAGTGTGGTCACTCAGTGTCCTTTCTCCACCATGAACCTGATGGGCATAAGCTGGGTGGCTTTGTAGCCTCCTTTTTACTTATTTTCTTTTTACATTTTTTCTTCATACATATCAACACATATATTTTTTTTCAAGAGCATACAAATATGTGTATGCTTTTGGTATTCTTTCATTTCTTTTCCTTCTTTGATTGGCTCACTCATCCTCTCTCTCTTTTCTACCCACATCGGGTCTCTGCGGTCACACTCCCCCACAGAACAACCTACTGGGCATCCCCCATTTGTATCTCCACACTCAGACAATCCCGTATAGAAGCGTGGGAGTGAAAACACCTGCATAGAAAGAGTTTGTCGTTCCTTGTTTTATCCAAATGGGATGGTATTATGCATGCTTGTCTTTATCTTGCTTTTCTCATTTAATTATACTCCATGAAAAGCCTTCTGAGTCATTTGGTAGTGCTCTAACAGATTCTTTTTAAAAAGCTGTATAACATTCCATTCTGTGGTTATATATACTTTATTCACAGTCCCCTGTTTGAGGGCATTCACTTTCTCTTCCTAGATTTTTTAGTTTTTTCCCACATGAACGACACTGAAATAAACATTTTTATGCATCTATTGTCACACATTACTACTTTTCTTTTCATGGGCTAGAGTCCCAGCATTTGAAATTGCTGTGTCAAATGCTACAAGTATTTTTAATTATAGTAGATATTGACTAATGGCACTCATTCTCACCACCAGTGCACGAGGGTACACTTTTCCTCACAGGCTTGTTAGCAACAAGTGCTATAGCTGTTTTCAATTTCTGTAGTCTTAATGGGTATAAGGTGATAAATATCTCATTGTTACATTAATTGCATTTCCCAACCACTGGCCAATTGGAGCTTCTTTCCATACATTTGTTGGACATTCATTCACTCTTTTATATGATCTCAGGCTATGTCTAAAGCCTGGGTCAACTCTGATCTAAGGGACCTTTCTTTGGGGACTTCCTTAGGGGGTTTCACATGGCCTGGCAGCACCTGCTCTAGTTAAGTCAGAGTAAAGAAAAGAAGACCAGGCATGTTTCCCACAGCTGTCCATCCTCTCAGAAAATTGCAGACACTGATGCAGGCTCACAGGAAAGCCCTGAGGTGGCCAAAAGCAGGAGTCCTTTTTTGCAGGAGGGTAAGGACCAAAAAGGAACTGTGACTCCCTTCTGTCACTGCACCCCACTCCCTCAGATACATCTTAGTTTTGGATAAA
This sequence comes from Tursiops truncatus, assembly GCF_011762595.2. Taxonomy (NCBI): domain Eukaryota; kingdom Metazoa; phylum Chordata; class Mammalia; order Artiodactyla; family Delphinidae; genus Tursiops; species Tursiops truncatus. The sequence goes on along the minus strand of NC_047047.1, from coordinate 73,075,972 downwards.
ATAAGATGTATTGGTAAGAGACAGAAGTATCAAGGCCCACTCTGGCTTCCGAGTGTGATGTTTAACAAACTGAAAGAAGGGCACGGAGCGGGGCGGGGGGGGGAGTTTCCGATGTTACCAAATCAACAAATCCATGACTGTCTGTATTTGCACACACTCAGGACACTACAAACTGTGATCTGGAGATGAGGCAGGGATGATCAAAAAATCTAACAGGGCTTCCCCGGTGGCGCAGTGGTTGAGAGTCCGCCTGCCGATGCAGGGGACACGGGTTCGTGCCCCGGTCCGGGAGGATCCCACATGCCGCGGAGCGGCTGGGCCCGAGAGCCATGGCTGCTGAGCCTGCGCGTCTGGAGCCTGTGCTCCGCAACGGGAGAGGCTACAACAGTGAGAGGCCCGCGTACCACACACACAAAAAAAATCTAACAACCAGTACAACGTGAACACGGATCAGTCAGAAGTGATGCCAGTCATAAACAAGAGGAACGGCCTGCTCAGTGTGCACTGGCAAAATGCCAGCCCTGGAGGGAGATCAGCTCAGGCCTCAGCTCTCCCTGGACCCCTTGAAGCTGGTGTCCTCTGCTGAGCAGGCCCTGCACTGCCATGTTTGGCCACAGCAAGTCCTGCCGGGACCCTGTCTGAAGACTACGAGGCGTAGTCTTGTTTCATTCTTTAACCGTGAGTTCACTTGTTTAAACAAACCATCTCAGCTTTACTGTCTCAAGGAGTTTTAAAACGTGAGATCTTTTAGAACCACATTTAAATGATAATTAGGGGAACTTCAGTAGGGGAGGGTAAATACTGCTTCCCTCTTTTGAATTGTTGTGAAAGCTCAGCAATTCCCTGATCCATGGTGAACAGAGAATACCAATACTTACACTCACATACGTGCCCAACATAAGCACACACATTCATGCCTCAGTGGACACACACCCACACGCTCATGTGCGACCCGCGCAGCGGCACTCAGCTCAGAAGTGTAAATGCACAGGCCCACGTCTTACTTGGACATGGCGGCAGTAAACTCCTCAGAGTTCTTGGCCTTCTTCAGCAAGGCCTTGCCCTCAGGGTTGAAGCCATACACCTCTTTCAGGGTGCAGAGGCTCGTCTTCAGGATGAAGTTGCAGAGTTGGGGGACCTCCAGCTCAACCTGACAACAGAGGGGAACAGCACATTAAGACTCTCCACCAAGAACACCAGATCCCCCCTCAGCCCAGGGCTTTCTGGCCTTTTCCATGTCCTAGGGTACCATGCTTCTGAAGTTTTCCCCTATGCATGCAAAGGATGATATCTTTTTATTGGTTCTAAATGTACGCCCTTTAAAGATGTACAACTGGCTAGAAGAAAGGCAGCCTAGGAGTGAGGGTTTGGAAGAAAACCAGGAGGCAGGAGGAGGGCTATCATTGCTTTCAACAGCAAATGTTTCCTTAACATAAATAGAAAAACCAAAAATCCAAGACCACTGTACCTATCAGGGCCTATTCAGAGCTTTGCATGCAGCTGTAGTTTAAACAGATCCCTAGTTGTTATCCAGCACTGTTTAAAGAACTTTCTGCAGTGCTGGAAATGTTCTATATTCTCACTATCCAACATGGGGGCTGCTTGGTATAGGTGCCTATTGGGTATGTGAAATGTGGCTAGTGTGACTAAGAATCTGAATTTTTACTTTCATTCAATTTAAATAGCCACACGTGGCTAATGGCTACCTTATCTGACAGCACAGACGCTGGGACCCTAGAAAGAAGAGGGTGGCCCAGCCTGACTTCTCTTTCCCACACGAACCCCAATAGTGGCCCTTAGATCTGTTCCACAGGAACATGGATAGGAGTACAGTCATTCTCAACAATAAGTAGTAGCAGATACTATTTGATTTAGATGATAAAAACCGCTCTCCAGAATGCCTTCCTGGGATGCTCACCTCCCTTGGCTCACCCTCTGGACATCTCTCAACATATTAAATCTTCTGGTCTGCAATCCTGATATTCTAGATCACATATTCTAATTACATCTTGGAAGCTAATGTGAAAATAAACCTGGTGGGTAAAATTATTTTTTCTGTGGCAGACAACTTCTCAGCAAAGTGGCTGACTTTCAAACTGAGGGCCAGTCCAGCACTTGGAGATTACGACAGTCCTGGCACAAGCTGGTTTGCTCAGCCCCGGGCTCCAGGGCCCTCCAGTGGCCCTGCATCTCCCCTCATACCTTGCAGTTGATCTTGGTGGAACTCCTTGAATCAGCAGTCCCGGGGACTCCACTGGAACTCTCAGCCTCATAGTTGTACACATATTTCCTGAGGTGCTTGAATCGCGTTGCATCTTCTGCAATGAGGAGAAGTCAGTCAGCTACATAGCAGAAATAACTCGCCCGAGGACAGTCAATCCTGGGCAAAGAGGAATAGTGGCAAAGATAATAAAAAATGGTAACTAAACGCAAATTATTTTTTATTAATTTTCCTTTATAGATTTAGCTTCTGCATTATGATTTTGCTGAGGCTAATATTTAAATTAGCGGGTAATCCTTGAATATATAATCTGAGACACAAGGCAGGGAGTGTCAAGTAATGAGGCTCAGAAAGTCTATAGGAAAGACTCCCTGGAAAATTAAGAGTTGATAGCATAAAAGCAAATCTCTCTCATTGCCTTTTCAGCTTGAAAATACCGTAATTCTGTGGCTCTTTTTGATTCTACCAAACATCTGAGGCTAAGTTCACTAAGCGTTAAGGGTATCCGGCTGATTTAAGAAACCCCCAAGAAGGAATTTCCGGAGGTTTCCACAGGGCGTGAGAGGCATTTTCTGAACAATTTGAGAAAAAGAACATTTGGGTTCTGAGCCCAGATGCAGTGATGCCAGACGTCCACGAGATGGCAGTGCTGCTCCATCAGAGGGCAGCCTCCGGCTCTTGGGAGAACACAGGTTACCACTGCAAGGCCAGCTCCTTTGACCCCTAGGGGTCAGGTAAATACAAAGGGGTAGGCATCTGGATTTCTGCACAAAGGTTAAAGTCAGCACTTCCTCACCTTCCTGCGCTTCAAATTAATGATTAGCCCCTGACAAACAGGACAGATGTCTCTTTAAATTGTCTATGGACCAACAGTTGGCGGTCCCTTCCCCACCCTACTCCCAGGCTGAACTTTTAGGACCGATGGGGAGGGTGGGTAGAAGAGAGCGGAGACCCCTTGGAGGGGGCCAGAGGCTCAAGGAACTGGCTTCTTGGGCTCAGAGCAGGGTACGCCAATCACAGCATCACAGCACTTGAGTGGCCTGAGGTGCAGGGGGATGGGTGGGGGAGGGGTGGGGGGGCCCTTCCTTGCCCCTGCGGGAAATGCCTTACTTGGGCAGCTCGGGCTGACATTTTCCAGCACGGTGTCTCCTGTAAGAAAGGGAGAACGACAACTGTGGGTGTTCCCGTCCTTCCAGATGGGTCCTAGCGTCTGACGGGGACGACAACTGCAGAGGACTTTCAGTGTCTTGGAGGGAAGCAGGTTTTGAGGAACCCAGTCCCCAGCCCCACCCATTACCTGAGTCTGGAGGAGCCATCCAGATGGTCCTGTGCCCCTGCCCCCCGACCTGTGGCCGTCCTCCCTCTGACCCAGGCCCAAGCTGCCCCAGCACCCGCCCGTGCCCTGGCTTCCGCCCCCCACCCCCGGCCTGGCGCCCCAGCGGCCGGGGGGCCTCACTCACGGGCCGGGGCGCTGGCGGCAAGCAGCAGCAGCAGCAGCAGCAGCAGCGGCAGCAGCGCAGGCCTCGGGGGGCCCATGGCCGACCTGACCGGCGGCTCCCTCCCGTCCGCTGGCTGGGCCTGGCCTCCGCGCTGCTCGCTGGCTCCTTAGGGACCGGCGCCCACAGGCAGCAGCTCCGCACCCGCACCCGCCTTGGGAATGCGGGGCCGACGCCCGGGCCCGATTTATACGAGGCCGCCCGCGCAGGGCTGCAGCTGAAAGAGCGCTGGGCAAATTGCAAAAGGTCCAAAGGTCAGCGTCCCGGGCCTGTTTGCTTTTCCGCCCCAGGCCCTGCTCTGAGACCCGAGGAGGGGGCTCAGTCTGGACTCAGCCAGGGCCACTGGGGCCTTGCCTCTCGCCTCTCCTGTCCCCGGGGTCTCAGGGCCCCGGGCCAGTGGGCTCAGCACCCGAAGCGCCTGCCCTGAGCTAGGGGTGCCTCCGGGAGATGCAAGCACAGGAGCCAATCTCGCCCCTGCTCCCTGAGCTTTGTAACCACTGGGGAACCAGTCCTTCACAGCGTCTTGGTGGAGACATTTTCCTACCCCTTCCTCCCCCTTTAGTGGACTCTGAGTTTGCATGGGGGCCTGTAACCCAGGTCAGTACCCGTGGCTCTGGGTCACATGCCCTGGATTCAGCCCATCTGGAGGGAGCAAACAGCAAGGGGAAGGAGGGAGGTCTGGTGAGGGACTGACCCCCACTCGACCTGAGGGACCACGTCTCAGTCAAAGCAGAAATCCAGCAGCCTAAATCTTCTAGAAACCCCAGTAAGGTGGGGCCTTTGGAAAAGACCAGCCTCCCCCGTCTTCCCCCCAGCAGCCCAATTTCTTCTTCAGAAATTGAGGAGAGGAGGCTTTTCCCTACATGAACTGCTTCTGGGTTTCCTCACAGATGGGGGAGGCCAGCGAGGAGAAGTAGAGTAGCGGGTGGATGCATAATGTTCCTCCTAAACATCCCGGAAACGTCTCCATGAATCCTTCCCTCCTTTTCTAGGTACTGTCCATTCCGCACAGGAAACTTGTGCCAAGGCACAGTATAGATATTTCAGCAACACTGACTTACTGACCCAGAAGCGATGATAAAGGGTGAATGATGGGATGGTGCTGTGATGGGATGGACAAATGTCTGGGACTGGCCATGTCCACAAGGCACCTCCAATCTGGTTGGGGAGACAAAGTGTGTAGACGGGAAACTGCTGGTGAGCAGTGAAGGCAGGCTGAAAGCAATGCTGAACTGTGTGGGGTATAACTGCTGGAGGAGAGCAAAGGGAGGCGTGGGAGACGGGGGTCCTGGAGCAATGAAGAGGGGCTGTGGACTGACGGGGACATGAAGCACCGGAGGCAGAAGTCAGTATTTGTTGTTACGATTTGTTATTTATGAGATGTATCCAGATGTAACAAACTAACTGTGAAGTCATTTAAATCTTCTGGTGCCAAACATGATGGTCAGAAGGGTCAGTTCTGAGATAGTAACAGTGTATAAACCCCCCATTACCTTAGCCGAGACTTGCAGGAGGATGTTTGTCTTGTTACTGGCACTTGGGTTGCCACAATTCTCCTCAATTCATGTATTTTCCTTAGCCAGGAGCTCCCTGTGGGCAGCTAAACTCCCTTCAGTGATGAGCTGCTTTGCATCCAGGGTATATTAATATTGTTAAAAGTGGATATTACAGAGGTTTCAACCCAAGGCTGCTCACACCCACACCACTGAATTCAGAAAGTTCTGGAAGAAGTAACTGCCCCCGAACCCCATTTCTCTGAACACTTTATTTGAACTATTTTCCGTGGATTGTCTTTCCACAGGAGGAGCTGCTGTTAGTAGATCAGGAAACGGTCATGCTCCCATGCACGTGGGTAAAAATATTTAGGTATAAAGAAACTGAAATGAGATGGTTAATTTCAATTTATAAGCACAAGGCCAGGATTTCTCTGTTGGATGACAAATGAAGCCACTGTCCTATAGTCTGTCAGCAGAGAACATTACATAAGACTTGGGGATGTAATGTACAGCATGATGAACATAGTTCATAGCACTATTTTGTGTATTTGCAAGTTGCTAAGAGAGTAGATCGTAGAAGTCTTTACCACAAGAAAAGAAAAAATTGTGCGGGGGCATGTATAGTGTCAGATGTTGGCATTGTGATCATTTCACAACATACACAAATACTGAATTATGATGATGTAAAAAAGTAGAGGACATCATTTTTATGATTTGGGAATCAGAAAATGAATCTGCTAACTTGGATGCAGGGAAAACTTGTGGGTTGCTTAGATGCCCCTGAGGTGACTGTCACCATCTCTAAATGGAGACTTGGAAGCATTGGGCTCAGCTTCTCTTTCTTCCCCTGATTTCCTCTGAAAGGTCACCCTAGTGCTGGGTAGCAGCCAGCAGTACTCATCCTCTGACAAGGTCAGGTACAGAAGCACCACAGAGGAAGTGTTGGATCGTTGAGTTGACTTGGGTACACTTACAGAAATACTGTAAGGATTAGTGCGTAGACTATTCTTACATTACTAAATCCACTTAGATCTTTGGTCAAAAGCTATTTTAAAATATAGCATTATTTGTGAACACAGATATCACCCTTCATCTCTTTGCCTTTAAGAAGAACATTTCTCAGTTCCCTCTACTAAACACATTCAAAGTTTCAAAGGACAGTGACCTGTCTTCACAGAGACATCAAATGGTGTCAGGAGTCAGGAAATCTACTAGTATAAGGTATTCATTGAACAGAGAAAACCCAGGTCGAGCGAGGTCAGCTGATGTAAAGGAAAGCAGTATGAGTGTTAGACTCAAGAAGACCTGGGATTGTGTCCTACCTGGGTTTCTTGTGTGGCTTGTAACCTTGGGTGACTTCACTTTCCTAAACCTCTGTTTAGCCATCCCTAAAACCGGATTAAAAATAGCAACCTTCCTCATAGGAATTTTTGTGAGAATTAAGTGAAACAATTATGTAAATAATTGCATTGATAGCACGATGCCTGGCAAAAAAGACAATGAATGATAAATTATCATTTATTATGTGTGTGTGTTGGCGTGGAAGTATATTTAGAGGGTAGCTATTGAGCTAGCTAACCACAATGGATATAGAGACAGAGATTGACAGAACAAAAACAGGAAATCGCATTAGGGAAAGAGAGCAGAAACAAGACAGGGCATCCTTGAGGGCTGCGCATAGGGGAGACAGAACATCCATTTGTCTCTGATGATTCCTAACTTTTCTGGGGATGTGAAATCACTGTCCTTTCTGGGGGTGAATGGAGGCCTTCCTACAGCAAGCAGACTAGTGACTCTAGCAGAGACACGTTCTGATATCACAAAGATTAATCTCAGCTAGTGGCTATGACCTGACAGTCTGTGAATGCAAAGTCCCATAAGGTGAACCATCAGTCTGAGTAATCACAAAGCTCTGCGTACCCATCAGAAAGTCACCTGATTAATGGAACTTCAAGGAATTAGATAATGCCAAGGATTCCAGTTAACAGCCTCTAGAAGCGAAACTACGCATTGTTTATGTGCAGGTGACCAGAAGGGCCCTGGTCAAGTTCAGGGACCTATGGAGACTATTAAAAGCCCCTCAGCAGCCCAATAACCTGAGTTAGTGTAGTTCATATACTGAAATAGGTGTTCAGTATATATTTGCCGAATACAAACGAATCTACGCCATTCAGTTACACCCCACGGCTTCCAGGATATTTATGTACAGTGACCATGACGCTAAATAAATCTTTACAGTGACATAAAACAAGGAGATACAATCTGATGCAAATTATTCCCAGCTGTACTGTTCAAATAACTCATCTGGCAAATAGGGACCAGTGCTGACAATGACTAATTAGCCTATCTCTTTTCTGCCTCTGACAGCATTATAATTGCACATGATGCCCAGAAGCTGGAAAGTAAACTTCAAGAATCGTAGATGGAGCCATGCCCAGCGTGGTCTGTGCATGCTAATAACAAGTGCACACACACACATATACAAACACAGACACAAATGATAAACGTCAGGGAAAAAAAGTGCATTGAGGTGAGTGGTACAAGTGAAAGATGGTGGGATGGGCCCAGTGTCGACCAGATGAAGACATTACTGATGGATGATTAACCTCCGGTGAGGAAGCAGAAAGAAACTTTCTTACTTTGTTATTCTGCTGTCCAAGAGATAAGCTCAGAATGTTGAGCAGCGGTTCTTACTGGGGAGAAAAGTCCGAAGTCAGCACCGTTTAGCGTGCAGTCAGGTTCTATGTGTGTGCAGCTATCGCTTCCTTGACCATGAAGGTCTCATCCCTCCACCCTGCCGGGGCCTGCTCCAGCCCCACCTCCTTCGAGGAGCCTTCCTGTGGCTCCAGTCCAGTAAGACCTCATGGCGTCTGACCCTGGTCTCTTATCAGGCAGTTTCTTCACAGGGCAAGTGAAGGGCCTTCATACAGACCTGCTGTTGCCCTGAACTTACATTTGTCTCGGGTGATATTATCTAACTTTTCATGTGTTTACATGTTAACTTGCCAACCAGAGAGATAAGCTTGGAGGATGAGAACTGAGCGTCGTTTTCACCTTTGTATTCGCCTTCCCTCTCCCTCACCAGCACCTCGCACTAGGCAAGGCAGATGGTAGCAAAGGAGTAAACGCTGTGATTATAATGTGAGATGGTCCTTGTGAGACAGGTGTTTTTCATACCTGCAACTCAGTTTTACTCTCAGGTGCCGCTGTGTATGCTTATATCTTAATTTAGACTGCATGGTGAATCTGAATCAGCACGAGAGAGGCAGGATCTCGGAGCCGGGATCACGGGACAGTCTCAGACTCTGAGTATGGTCCCTCACCTGTGTGATGAGTGGACAGGACTAGGTGACCTTTTTTTTTTTTTTGCGGTACGCGGGCCTCTCACTGTTGTGGCCTCTCCCGTTGCGGAGCACAGGCTCCGGACGCGCAGGCTCAGCGGCCATGGCTCACGGGCCCAGCCACTCCGCGGCACGTGGGATCTTCCCGGACTGGGGCATGAACCCGTGTCCCCTGCATCGGCAGGCGGACTCCCAACCACTGTGCCACCAGGGAAGCCCTACGTGACCTTTTAAACCCATTGCAGCTCTGACTACTTTGATTCTGTGAAGACTTTGGAGCTTAAATAAAACAGTACATAAATTATCCTGTGCTGGGACCTCACTGTGATGAGGAGCTGTGGCTAAGGATTTGGAATCACTGAGCGGGATGGATTTCTAGAAGGCCACCTAGCTCATAGACCTGCACTCATAGTACTGTGCAAGGAATATAACCCTTCACCCATTTTAAACAGATTTCCAAATAAAGAGAGGCCATGCCCTCCTGGGGATACGGGACTCTCGGGAAGTTCTTCCTCATGTCTAACTTCAGGCGTCATCCTTGCCTTGCCTTCCTTAGGTATACCTTAGCTTTTCCTTTGAAAGACTTTTTGCTGGTTTTGGTCGGCTGCTCTTTGCTGATTTTTGTTTTTCTAAGTTTCCTTTGTCTTCTCATGGACTGAGGCTCAGAATGCACTAGCCTCGAAGGGCTGACTGGCGCTGATGATACACAGACGGCTGGCTGGCTAGATGAGCCTCGCCATCCCCACGTGACTACTGATTCTCTTCAGGTATTTAGGAAGCCTCTGAGCACTTTGTCTCCTGAGAGCTTACAGGGGAGGAGAAGGGCCTGAATACACATCACAGCTAATAAAAAAATGAAAAGATAAAGCGTCCAGAGTGGGGTCTGCACAGCCAGACTTCAGTGATCTGATGTGGGTCTCAGAGGTCCTGGAGGAGGTGGGACTTGAGTGGATCTTGGGTGGGTGATGGGCAGGATTTGGGTAACTGGACTGGGTGGCACCACTGAAAGGGCAACGGCAGGGAGCTGACACTGTTTGACACGCCTGACAGTCTGTAACCCAGCCAGCCAGCTGAGTCCGTGGAAGAGGCTGGGGAAAAGCAGGATGGGGATCGGCAGGGAGCACACCTTGCTGTGCTCAGGACAGAGAGCGTGCTGGTTAATTCAGTCTTTGATTTAACTGTGAGTTACTGTGTAAACTGCACATTAGACATTTGGCATTAAATATGGAACATATGGCACTGAAACTCTAGCTAGTAGAGAAGGCTACGATTATTGGGCTGGATTCTCCTTGTCCAGAGCTGTGAAGGGAAATGGAGGAACAGGGATTCCCAGAGTGTCAGACAAACAGAAGGTCTTTTAAAAAATAATTAATTAGGGCTTCCCTGGTGGCGCAGTGGCTGAGAGTCCGCCTGCCAATGCAGGGGACACGGGTTCGTGCCCCGGTCCGGGAAGATCCCACATGCCACGGAGTGGCTGGGCCCGTGAGCCATGCATGGCCGCTGAGCCTGTGCGTCCGGAGCCTGTGCTCCGCAACGGGAGAGGCCACAACAGTGAGAGGCCCGTGTACCACACACACACACACACACACAAATTAATTAATTGGCTGCATTGGGTCTTTGTTGCTGCACGCAGGCTTTCTCGGTAGCCTTTCTTGTTGCAGAGCACAAGCTCTAGAGTGCAGCCTCAGTAGTTGTGGCTCACGGGCTTAGTTGTTCCGCGGCATGTGGGATCTTCCCGGATCAGGGATCGAACCCATATCCCATGCATTGGCAGGTGGATTCTCAACCACTGTGCTACCAGGGAAGTCCCATATTGAAGGTCTTAGAGGCAGACTCTAGACAATATTCTTACTTTATAGACAGAGAAACTGAGGTCTCGACAGCCTGAGGTTCTTTCTTGTTCTTGTTGTTTTTCCCAAACAAGGGCAAATGCAGGGCAAGAACTTGGGTCCCCTAGTTTATAATTTAGAATATTCATTATACTCCAATTGCACTAAATCTATGTTGACTACATAAAATTGCTTGGAGATTGCTTTACTGAAAATGAATCTTTGATATCAGTGTATTTCCTTATAATCTACTGCTCATTAAAAGTGAAAAACTTAATTGATTTTTTTGTGGGTTTGTATTCAGAATAAACATTGTTATGTTACTAATTACATAGAATCACAGAGATTCAGGGTTTCAAAGGGCCATTAAAGTTACTGCATCCAACTCATCTCCTAATACGGGGATCTCATCAGACTGAGAATAGCTGGGCATCCATTAGCAAACTGCCTAAATGGTGGAATTTTGTGAAATTACATGATGCTCTAGTCAGCACAGCAATTAAAAGTCCCTAAAAGGGACATTCCTCCAGGCTGTTTATCTGCAGAGGACCAGATGGATCCTGTGTATGGACAGCAATGCCTTGTGGTCGTATCTCAGGTTTATTCTATTTCTGTCCTCTGTCCAGGTCAGACCATCCATCACAGTGAAAGCTAAGAAAGGTGCCAGTTTGGGGACGGAAGTTTCTGATTCTGTCTTTATCTGTATTTTGAAGTCAAGAGCAAATAACTGCCCGATTGGCTGATGTTATTTTCATCTGTACATCCTTTCTTTCCTATTAGCATGGGGGGAGGAGTCAGGCCATCCCCAGAACCCAATCTGGTTTGGTGTCTTGGTATTCGAAGCAGAAAGTGGGTAGAAACGTGCTGTTTAGTATCTCTGTCTTCTTTTTAATAGTGGCACTTAGCTTTTAATAGTTATTTTAAAAAATAATGGCCACGTTCAGCTGTTTTGAGACCTACCTTGGAAAAGGACTTCTTTTTTATCAGCTTTACTGAGATAAAATTCATACCATAAAATACACCCATTTCAAGTATATAATTCAATGTTTTTTCGTGTATTCAGAGACTTGTACAACCATTACCACAACTGATTTTTAGAAAAATTTTAACACCTCAAAAAGAAATTCTGTGCCGATTAGCCAGCACCCCCTAAATTCCCCATTCCCTCATCCCTAGGCAGCCACAAATTGCCTGTTCTAGACATTTCATATAACGGGATCATACAATGTGTGGTCTTTTGTGACAGGTTTTTTTACCTAGCATAACATTTTCAAGGGTCACCCAGGCTGTAGCATTTCATTCTTTTTTATTGCCAAATAATATTCCATTGTTTGGATTTACCAGCTTATTTTATCTGTTCATCAACTGACGGACATTTGTGTTGCTTCCACTTAGTGGCTATTATACATAATGCTGCTATGAACATTTGAGTACAAGTTCTTGTGAGGACATATGTTTTCATTTCTCCTAAGTATATGCCCTAAGAGTGAAATTGCTGGGTCATATGGTAATTCTATGTTTAATCATTTGGGGAACAGCTAGACTTTTCCAAAGTGCCTGCACCATCTTATGTTCCCATCAGTAGTGCACTCTCCCTGTATCCTGGCCAACACTTGTTATTGTATGTTTTTTTGATTAAAGCCATCCTAGTGGGTGTGAAGCAGTATCTCACTGTGGTTTTGATCGGCACTTCCATGACGGCTAGGATATCGAGCATATTTTTGTGCTCTTACTGGAAATTTGTATATCTCCTTTGGAGAAATGTCTATTCAAATCCTTGGGTTTTTAATTGAGTTATTTGGACTTTTTATTATTAAGTTGTAAGAGTTCTTCACATATTCTAGATACAAGCCTTTTATTAGATATAGGATTTGCAAATATTTTCTCTCATTCTGTGGGTTGGCTTTTCACTTTTTTGATGATGTCCTTCGAAGTACATTTTTAATTTTTTTCCTCATTATTTATTTTTTTAACATCTTTATTGGAGTATAATTGCTTTACAATGGTGTGTTAGTTTCTGCTTTATTAAAAAGTGAATCAGCTATACATATACATATATCCCCACATCTCCTTTGATAAAGTCCGCTTTGTTTATTTATTTTTGTTACGTGTTCTTTTGGTGTCATATCTAAGAGACACTGCCTAAAACAAGGTCAAGAAAATTTACTTCTATATTTTCTTCAAGGAGGTGTATAGTATTAGGTGCTATATTTATGTCTCTGATCTATTTAGAGTTAAATTTTGTACATAGAAGTTACCTTCTAAGCCTTGCTTTTGGACATTTCTAGGTTCTGTGAGCCTGTACCTGACTCTGAGTAACCTCTCCCACCTCTCTGCTAATAGGGCGTGACCTGTTCCTGACAATGATGTCAGTCCCCTTTGCTCAGTGAACTGATCCGTCCCTTATTGGGTGCTGCTCCTCCCTGGTGCTTTCCAGGCAGTGACCAGTCACCAGTGACTGAGAGCCACAGTCAGCGAGGGCACAGGCCCTGAGCCCTTGTCTTCTCAGAAAGAAAAATGATGTTTTTGGTCTCTGAAGCTAAAATCCCAAGCTCCTTTTCAAGTCCATGATCCTCTGATAACCATGCTTCCTTTTTCCTTCAGAAAGTATCCAGTGGTTAAAGAAATGAGGCTTTTCTGCACCCAAAACAGCTCACATGTTGTACAAGGAAATATACAGAACTAGAAACAAACAAACAAAAAAATAAATAGAATAAAGTGACATCAAACACATTGGAATGGTTGCTTTGGGGAGGAAGGGGAGAAGATCAGGAGTTGGAGGGCGGGGATGGGGAGTTAGGATGGAAAATAAACAAATAAACCAACAAACTGACACGGAGGGCCCTTGCAGACCTGTACCAGTGTACCAGATGCTGAGGAGGGGGGATAGTCATGTCTCCTCCTGAGTGGTAACAGAACAACAGTCCTATCATTATAAATGTTAAAAAACATTAACATTTATCAAGAACTCAAAATGTACTAATCATTGTTACAGTTCACTTTCATAAATTATCTGATTTAATATTCAAAAGCTAAAACCTGCAAAATAGGTATTTTTAACCCTCGTTCCTACAAATAAGGAAGCAAGGGCTAAAGTCTACATAAGTTATGCAATGTCTTCCTCGTGATCCCTAGAAGAGGTAACTATGAATGTATAAGAGGATCAAATGAGCAACATAAGGTTCATCTCAGTGACCCTGGGCACATATACTTAAGTTGCCCTTTATCTGGGGAAATAAGCTAGTGTCTTATTAACAAGAGCTGCAATTGCATGTTGCTTTAAGGTTTGTTAAAGGCTTTGGTATCCATTATTTCTTTTCACCTTTCTAATAACCCTGTTTTATATTAGATATCACAGGTGAGGAACCTGAGGCTCCCTGGAGTTAAATGACTTTCTGAGATCACCTGGCATGTAACTAGCTGAGCTAGAACTCAAAATCAGGTGTTCTGATTTCATATCCCAAGGAGTTCATACTCCACTATCCTGAATCTTAATGAGAGGATTAGGGAACCCAGGACTTTTTATGGAATTTGGTAGAGAGATAAGGCATGGGGGTTCTGAGCCGTAGCTGGCCCCCAGAGAGGACACTCAGAGAGGCAACATAGAAATACCGCAGCAAACCACTGCCAGAGAAGGAGATGGGGCTTGGCGGCATTTCCGAGGGGCTGCCTTTGATAACATCCTGATGTCTGATGAAATGTACTTAGGGAAGAAGCAAAGATGTGGTGAAACACCTGTGGTCGCCGCTCCTTGGATGTGTTAATGTAAATACTGTTTACTGCAATTTTCCCCTTCTAAATGCCTTCATGCATTTTTATTAAGTAGGTAAACAAGAAGCTGGCTGAGACACCTCAGTTCTTTTTCCATACTTATCTTGCACATAATGGCCTTGCACGATTATTCCTATGGATTAACAATCTGGAATGTGAGACACTGTTATCACATCCAGAAAATATCTCTGAGAATGAGTCAGTATGAAATGATATGTCTGTCTTCTTATTCCGGACCAGCTCTTGGGACTGGAGCCCCTGGCAGAACACTGGCTGACCCACAGGCAAAGCTAAAGGCCATCTATGTAACTTAATTTGGACAAGTCCAATATAAAATGGTAAATTGAGGCAATTAATTCAAATCAATATATTCCTCTAGACTCTTACACCTTTTTTACCTGGACTTCTTAGTTGAATACGGTGATGGATGTCTGAAGTATCCAGATAATTACTTCATTCTCACTTCATTAATAACAGAACTGTGTCTCCTTGCTAGAGGGCAGAGGAGCTACGTGCACCCTTACTGCTCACAGAAGCTAGAACCTTCCTCAAAGGAGGGAGGTACATGGGTGGAAGAGTCAGATAACGCAAGCAGCTTCCAAGGCCATCCCGTGGATGACCACACCACCACCTTTAGGGCAGAGCAGCAGCTGCCCTGCTTTCACCCCCTAATACCCCCCTCCCTAAAATCCTCCCACGGAGGCAGAGGAAGCACTGCCTTACGGGACCTCCTTCCCCTCCCACTCTCTCCCTTACTTTGCTCCTTCTCACTCCTGCTCTCACTCCCTCAGTGAACTCTCTCTCCTGCCCTGGTCACCAAACCTCAGCCCTAATCTCCATTTTCTCTATTAAGGTTGTCTGTCCTATTCTTCCTCCTCTTTCATGTGTGCTTTATCATTGCCACCATTTTAGTACCTCATTATCTCTGAATTGATTTATATTTTGAGTTACTTTATGGACTGAGATGCTGGCATATAAGTGAATATGCTGTAATGACTCCCAATATAGCCTGTGTATTAGTTTGCCCGAGCTACCATAACAAAGTACCACAGACTGGGTGACTTAAAACAACAGAAATTAATTTTCTCACAACTCTGGAGACTAGAAGTCCAAGACCAAGGTGCTGGCAAGGTTGGTTTCTTTTGAGGCTTCTCTCCTTGGCTTGTGGACAGCCACCTCCTCTTCCCCGTGTCTTCACATGGTTTTCCCTCTGTGCCTGTCTGTGTCCTAATTTCCTCTTCTTATTTATAAGGACACTAGTCCTAGTGGATTAGGGTTCACCCTAATGGTCTCATTTTACTTAATAACCCCTTGAAGAGCCCTATCTCCAAATACAGTCATGTTCTGAGATACTGGAAGTTAGGACTTCAAAGTATGCTTTAGTCTGCTCAGATTGCTGTAGCAAAATACCATAGACTGAGGGGCTTAAACAATAGAAATTAGTTTTCTCACAGTCTGGAAGCTGGAAGTCTGAGATCAGAGTGCCCACGCAGTCAGGTTCTGGTGAGAGCTTTCTTCCTGGATTGCAGACGGGTACCTACTCCCTGTGTCCTCACATGGCAGGGAAGTGGGAGTAGGAGATAGTGGGGGAGACAGAAAGAGAAAAACAACGAGAGCGAGAGCGAGAGCGAAAGAGAGAACGGGGTAGCTCTTTGGTGTCTCTTCTTATAAGGGAACTAATCCCATCATGAAGGCCCTACTACCTTCATGACCTTGTCTAAACCTAATTACCTCCAAAAGCCCTATTTCCAAATACTATCACAATGGGGATTAAGGCTTCAACATACGAATTTGGGGTGAACACAATTTTGTTCATAGCAACATATGAATTTTGGGGGGATACACTTGAGTCCATAATAGTCTGAATGGGTTCTGTAAACAGAAGTACATGATTTCCTTACAATTGACAGTGATACGGACTCCCCTTGTGACTCCTGAGAAGGACTCTGGAAAGCTTCAAGAAGACCCTGTTAGCTGAGTAGCCGACTAGGGACTATGGTCCACATGGTCTTGGAACTGCCTCACTGAGTTAGTGGCTTCCTCAGAGTCCTGAGATGGCTTTTGGCCATGTGATTACTGCAGTAGAAGGATATCGCTGGATAACAATGCCTCTAGAACATACCTTTGGGCAGCCAGGAAATCCTGTGGTAATTCCAAGGGTAGGACAAATCCAGAAAGCAATTGGTCTGGGAAGTTTAGACAGCCTATCAACAGCAGCAAAATAACTCAGAAGGAGAGTAACAGAGCTTATTGACTTCCGTTCTTTAGGGGCTATTTTTCTCCTAGCAGAATAAACTCATCTCTAGGGGATTAAAGACAGACTCCCAGAGAACTATGGAGTCCCTTGTACCTGTGGGCCAGCAATCCCCTTAGCTCAGGAGCAGTGCAGCCAGCGACCTTGGTCTGATTATGTAGGGCAGATTAATGCTTTAATACTGTGAATGCTTTGGGTGGAGAACGGAGAAATAAAAGCGTCTCTTGCAAGGAAAAAATAGGTGCAAAAATCTACAAATCAGAGAAGACTCATTTACATGAAATACCAGGCTTCTCAAAAAAAATGCTGGAAGAAATATTTATGAGATTTTTAAAGTGACACCATTAACATCAACCAGCCTGTGAAGAAAGGCACAGTAATAGCGTATTTGGTTAACATGACAAAAATAAGGCAAAAATGACATTATATTATTTAGTTGAGTAGCTTGACTGAACCCAAAGGAAATTTGATTTCCTTACGGTCGGAGAATGTACTCTGTATGATTTCAATTATTTTAAATTTGTTGAGGCTTGTTTATGTCCCAGAATATGGTCTATATCGGTGAATGTTTCAATGATCATTTGAAAAAATGTGTATTCTACTGAGTTGGCTGTAGTTTTCTATAAATGTTAATTAGATCCTGTTGGTTGATGAGTTCTTCTATATTCTTGCTGATTTTGTTTATTGGTTCTATGAGCTGCTGAGAGTGGGGTGTTGAAGCACCTGACTATAAATGAAGCTGGGACTAAAAACAAAAAGAATAAGGCTTCCTCCTATCAGTCAGTCAGTAAATCAACTAATCAGCAAAAGAGCATTTATTGATTATTTTTCAGCACTCTCAATCCTATACTGGGTGGTGAAAGAAAGAAGATGGATCTAGTTAAGAAAACTGGGTATTTACGTCATGTATGAAATCAGTTTGTATGGGCTCATGATGACATGCTGAAATATTTGTAACTTCCCTTTATAAAGATCTTTATGTGTTCAATTAATTCATCCTGTTAGCCAGACTCTGTTCTAGATAACCAACAACAAGGAAGCTGGGCTTCCAGGCTGGATGATCTACTGAGCAACTTCTTCTTGTAGAACAAGCTGATTCCAGCAGACCCAGAAACCTACCATTTTTTTCAGAGCTGGGGACCCGATGCTTCCTTTGCTCATGTATCTCTTCTTTTTAGGAAGTGCATTAGCAGAATGGTTAAGAGCACACATTCTGAAGCCAGAGGTCTGGGCTTACACTACAGCTCTGTCACTTATGGGTTATGTGATTGGGGGCATGTTATTTAATCTCTTGTGCCTCTGTTTCCTTATCTGTAAAAAGGGGATCATAATACATAATAGACTGTTCCTACCTGATAAGGTTTTACGATTATTAAATGAGTTAATACCGATAAGGTACTGGGCACAGTTCTTGTGCATGGTAAATAGTCCATAAATATCAGTTAATGTCATCGGTCTGTCAATATATCCTTTCACATTCAGTTCCCTTTCTTCTCCCAAATGTCTGTGATCTACTGATGTGCACACGTAACGTCTACTTCAGATATTCTCCCAAGATGAATAAAAAGTTTTTCTGCTAGTTTACACTCTTATAGAGGAAGTAAGACCTACGAGAACAGCCAGACTATAAGACCAAATATTATTGCCCTAGACGAGGTGCAGCAGCTGCGGTTACACGAGGTGGTTACGGGAGATAAAGTGCTATGATGAACGATCCAAACCTTTGAGGAATTTTGCAATAAGTTCCTTAGGATGCCAGCTGAATGGCCAACTGACTTTTTTGTGATATTTATGTTTTACTAAATATGTCCATGGTATTTTCTTTATTAGGTGGGATTTATCTTTGCATTTGAAGTAGCAACACTTAACTTCTCATTTTGTAAAATGAGTTTCAGCTTCTTATTTGGTATCTTTACACTTTTAGTGGAGATTCTCAGAAATCTAGAAACTCTCAAATTATTGTTGGGTAGGCAGTTCCTTCATCTAGCTTTAACGTTTATGAAAAACAAGTAATTCTTTTCCCACACAATTTGTAAAAATATCATCGTAAGTATCATTATAAAGTTTGTAACACAATTAAAATATCCATGGTTAGGCTGAAAGTTGAGTTGCCTTAGAATCTTCTGAACAGGGTGGGAGTGGATGGGCTGCCCAGGTCTCTGGTCTCCAATCAGGGGTGGAAAGTAAACCCTCTCACTGAAGTCTGATAAGGGATATTCTTATGTTGAAGAATTCAGAATTGGGATTCATAATTTTGTGATTTGTTACGTAGAGAGATATTCTCCTAAATTTTAGTTTCATGAAAGGTTAACACTAGAGGATAAAATGCCTCTAACTGTCCACTAATGGGTTGTTCCCAAGCTGCTTAAGGCTGTGACTCTCCAGGATACCTCCATGAAGAAAAACAGAAAAGAGAAACGGACTTTCAGACCTTGCCCAAGTCTCTGAGTCTCTAAGGATCTTCTTCTTACCTCATCCCCAAATCACAGGAGTTTAACTAAATAATCTTATTCTATGGTTATTTATTCCCTCTGCTCTCATCCTCTGTAATTTTATGTTCATTATTTTTTGAAAGTCACTACCTTTTCAAACCCACACTACTACATCATTTTAAAAATGTCCATTACAGGGACTCATTTCAACCTACATATATGCTTTTTGACATGTATTTGTTGACTGCCAAGGCTTTTGTAAGATAGGCTAAAGGTTCTAGACTCCCTATAAAACAGAGAAGATTCAGTGAGGGATTTTACATATAGATATGGATCCAGCAGAAACAAGAACATTTAAAGAATGAACAGGGAAAAAGAAACAGAGAAAAAAGAGCTCAGAGGAGTAAGAAGAGACACAGAAGAGAGCAGTGGTGCCTGCCCCTGCCTGCTCACACCCTACGCAGGTAAATGTGGGCACTGCAGGCTCAGGTGCAGGCTCTGCTGCATCTGGCCCAGCGCTCAGGTGACCTGCCCAGGAGGCACCTCATCCCCACTAGTCGATCAAGTTAGAAGTGGGTCTTGCTGTCCCGGTTCCACTGTGCCCCTGGAGCCCATGCCCTAAGCTACACCTCTGTGTCAGAGCAGCAGTGCGGCACAGTGGTTAAGCATGTGGCATTCAAGGCTAGTTTGCCCAGTCTGAGCCATACTCTGGCATTTTATCAGTTGTACGACCTTAAACAAGTCACTTGAGTTTCTTATGCTTTGGTTTCCTTACTATGAAAATGGTGATAACCACAGCCCTACCTTATAAGGTTGCTGTTGTTATAAGGATTAAATGTATTAATATAGGTAAACAGCATCTGACAAAAGTAGGCAGCAGTATGATACAAATATTAGCTTTATATATTGTTACAGTTATGTGTGCCAGAACCACGGTTTGCACTGGACTTCCACTTACTGGAAACTACACAGCGGATGTCCTGCCTAGCCCTTGCCAGTCCCTCTCCTGTTGCCCTCTCTGTTGCTTCAACCAGGATGGAATTTCTCTGGAAATAAAATACTAGCACCCATTAAAACACTAGCATCTAACTATTAGCTTGAACCATGTATGACACGCCATTTTTGTAGGTCACAAATAACTGAACACTGAAAATTTCATGTGGTTTGACCTAAAATAAGCAGCATTCTTGGCATAAAATCTGTTTGTCAGACAACCACCACTTAACATTGTGAATTACGATCCTGACCTTTCTGGAGACTGGCTCTAGATCCCTGTCAGCCCCTCAAGTCCCGGCACTGCCTACTCCTGGCTCCTCAATGCCCCCCCCAACCCCCATTATCCTGGGACTGAGGCCCTAGAAAGCTCCTCATCTTCCATGTTATGACAAGTGGCCTCACAGAAGTTAAGAGAAGTGAGGATGTTAAGAAGGGTCCAAGGCTTCAAAGAGAGGTCCAATGGGACCAAAGGATGGAAGATGCCCATTGGTTGTGGAAATTAGGAAATTATTTGAAATCTTGTTTTTTGGAAAAAGTGTGAGGCCTAAAGCAAGATCACAGCAAGTTGGGAAGTAAATGGGAGAGAAAAAGGAGGAGACTCTTTTGAAAAGTTTGGTTATAGGGAAAAAAGGGTGATCTGAAGAGAAGAGCACAGAGAAGAATTTATTTTGGCAAGATGGAAACATAGATATGCTTTGAGGTTACGAAGGAGAAAGTCGATGGTATAAAAAGAATAACTGCAGAGTATTTTCCCAAAGGAGTTGGGAAATGAGGGGGAAGGGGATGTGGTAAAGGTTGAAAATGGGTATCTCAGTGGGGAAAAGAAACTGAGAATAGGATGATAAACTCTCTCTCAAGGAGAGTTGCGTGTCTAATGGAAGTTGGAAATAATGTTTGAAATGACCCTGAGAACTCAGTGGGAATTTTCTCCAGCAGAGATACACAGCCTTGAAACACAGATACTGGACAGCCAGAGTAAGCCAGGATTTGGGATTGACTGAGGGATGTGAAGAAGAACAAAAAAATCAGGTAACCAAGGGGGGTAGGGTAGTCTTTGGAGGGATTCACTGTGAGCTGGAATCTAGAGATGAGAGGGCATAAAGATAGTGGAGCACGGACAGATTAGAAAGGGGTGAAGGGACTGAAGATCTTGATGGGGGTAAAAAGAGAGCTTACTGGAAGTTAGGGTCAGATGTTGGCTTTCTGAGTTTTAAGATTTCAGAAGGGGCTTCTCTGGTGGTGCAGTGGTTGAGAATCCGCCTGCCGATGCAGGGGACGCGGGTTTGTCCCCCGGTCCGGGAGGATCCCACATGCCGCGGAGCGGCTGGGCCCGTGAGCCATGGCCACTGGGCCTGCCCGTCCGGAGCCTGTGCTCCGCAACGGGAGAGGCCACAGCAGTGAGAGGCCCGCGTACAGGAAAAAAAAAAAAAAAAAAAAGATTTCAGAAGGAGAATCATTCTGGGGTTCTGGAGGGAGAGACCGTTTGGAGTGTGACCATGGATGTGGGTTGCTGGAATATAGGTGAAAGTCACTGGAGCTGAGGCGATTACAGAACTTTGAGTCTAGAGTATGGGTGAGTCACTGATTTAGAAATCAACATTATTAAAAAGTTGGCAGGAAATGAAAAAAGAAACTTGTCCTGTCTTTATTCATTCATCCTGCATTTATTCAACAAACATGGATCAACATGTATTTGTCTCAGTTTTAAGAAAGTCCAAATAACTTTATATTCCTATTTTAGTGTACCACACAGTTTTTCCCCGGGATCTATTCTGGGGTGATCCAAGTAAAAAAAGAGACAGCCTACGTAGCAATCTCTAAGGCTTTTACTTATGTAGCTTTAAACAAGTTTTGAGATAATTGCATATTCACATGCAGTTGTAAGAAATAATACAGAGAGGTCTTGTATAGCCTTCACCTGGATTCCCCCAATAGGAACGTTTTTTAAAACTACAGCACAATATCACAACCAGGAAAATGACACTGGTACAACCTGCTGATGTACAGCTGTCACCAGTTTTGCACACATTTGTGTGTGGTGTGTGCGCAGATAGTTCTGTTCCCTCACAGACTCCTCTGCACCCTTTAATCACTGCAACTACTTCCAGCTCAGTCCCCCCCTCCTTAACCCTTGGCAACCACTAATCTGTTCTCCATTTCTATAATTTTGTCATTTCAAGAATGTTATATAAATGGAATTAGACAGTATACACACTTTTGAGATTGTTTCTTTTTTCACCCCTCATAATTAGCTACAGATCTATAGAAATTGTGTGTATCAATAATTTTCCCTTTTATGGCTGCGTAGTATTCCATGGTGAAGATTTATCAGAGTATGTTTAACCACTCACCCTTCACAGGACATCTGGGTGGTTTCCAGGTTTTGGGTTATTAAGAAAAAAACTGCTGTAAGTACTGTGTATGGGTTTTTGCGGGAACATAAGTTTTCATTTCCCTGAGACAAATGTCCAAGAGGATGCTGGAGTAAATATTATACTGGTGCCTTGAGAGCCTGCAGAGAAGTGTTTGACCTTCTTCCCTGGGCAAGCAATATATTTGCCTGTCTGGCTTTGCTTGTGGTGTATTAAGAGAGCAGCAGGGTTGGCCTCAAAGAGTTTCCTTCCAATCCTGTGATTTGTACATTCCTGGATTTGTTCACATGTTGCAGGTAACAGACTAATTGCTTCACCTGTGTTGTTATCTTCTTCTGCTTTTAGAGGTTCTTTTTTCTTTTTTTCCTTTTTTTTTCTTTTAAATATTTATTTGGCTGTGCTGGGTCAGAATTATTCCACGTGTTGTGCCCTCTCTCTCTTATCTCCAGACTCTGCTCCATCAGCAACATGGTTGTTCCCAGCTTTGGAATCAGGCATCCTGTGCCCGTCCTGCTTTGAAACTCATCGATTGACCTAACAGTAGGCAAACTGTTTAACCTCTTAGACTCAGTATTCTCATCTTTAAAAGGGTGATAAGAACTATCTTATTACTTCACAGACTCTGGGATTAGACTTTTGGTTCAATTTTGACTTTGCTGTTTTGTAACTGTATGCCTGGAGCTATACATTACTTCTCTGTCCTTCAATTTTCTCATCTGCAAAATGGGGGTGATAATACCAGTTACCTCATAAGAGTCGTTTTGAGGATTAAATGAGGTAATACATGTAAAGTGTCCATATCCTACACTGGAACATAGGAAGCACTCAATAAATGTTAAATATTATTGTTAACATCTCAGAATTATTCTGAGAATTAACCAAGAATGCATATCTATAATGATTAAAACTGCACATAAAACATGCTCTGTTGTTTGCATATATAAAACTTGTCAACACCTGACTATCTTAAAAAATGTTTTTGATACTGAATCACTAACTACCACCCTCTATTCCTCCTTGATTTTCCCACAGCTTTTCCAAAATGCAGTTCACATACACATTGCCTCCATTTTCTCACTTCCAATTCACGTCTCAGCTCAACGCAATCTGGTGGAGACCCTCTCCACCACTGAAACCCATGAAAACTGCTTTATTAAGGGTGCCAAAACTTATTTAACACATCCAGTGTCAGCATCTCAATCATTATTCTGCTTGACTTAACTTCAGCTTTCCATACTGATACGTGTTGCCTCTTTCTTGAAGTCCTACTCTCCTGATGAGTTTCATGTCATTACAATCTGCTAGTTCTCCTCCTATCCTGCGTATAATCTTTGCAACCTACTTTACCCAACTATTGCTTTATCTGTTCTTTAAGTGTCTGTCTTCTCTTGGGCTCTGTTCTTATTACTCTCTATCTCACCTATCCTGTGGCTTCAACCTCTATCTATATGCTGATGGCCTCTCATTTGTATTTTCAGCCCAGTTTTCTTATTTGGGATCCTCACCTACATATACAATTGCCATCCAATTGGATGTCCTGCAGGCATCTCAAATACAACATATTCAAAAATGAATACACTACCTCACCCATCCTTGAATCTAAGTCTCTTCACCATGTACATTCCCTATTTTAGTAAACGGTGTCCTCCGTGTGTGCAAAGCAGAACCCTAGGAGTCATTAGAGCCTCCTCCCTCTTCACAAAACCTAGTCAAGTCTACTTTCTAAATACCTCCATCACTTGTTTCTCCTGCCATTCTCTGCTGCCACTGATCTGGACATGTCTTGCCTGTACTACTGCAATAGCCTTCTTGCACCCTAGTTACAGCCACACAATTCAACATGTAGTTCCCTGAATATTTCATGGTCTTTCATTTCTCTGAGTCCTTGAAGATGCCATTCTCTCTGCTTGGAATGTTCTCCTCCCATTAGTTTGACAAACAAACTTAAAGTCCTCTCTGTAGCCTTCCCTGATGTCCCCAACAAATTTAGTTGCTGCTCTTAATGCTATCTGTGTGCTTTGTATATATTCCCATTATAGTAATATCTGATTGTACTGTAATTGAACATTTGTCCGCCCATCTCTTCATTACTCTGAGCATTTTAAGGGCAGAGGTCCTGTGTTTTCATTTTTGTCATCTCAATGCCCAGCACGTCAAAACATCTCCACTTGGATATCCCACAAACCTTTCATACACGACATGTTTGTTGAATGAATGAATTAGTTGAACACATATTTTTCACCTTCTGTATCTTAAGTGTGGGCATTTTCATCACCTTTGGTGGCACATATTTAATCATATGTCTTGATTAATGGAGATTCATAACCTATTAGTTCTTATCTATCATGAACAACTTGTTCCCTTCTCAAGCCTCAGTTTCCTACACAGTGTGACAAATAAGACTTTTAAACCTCCAATGAAGTTTCCATTGTTCATGGAAAGATCATTGTTTGAATTAAAGCACACTGTTAATAGGAATGCTTCCTAGATGCACAGTTGGATTTGAACAGGACATTGGTATTTCAAGAAGTTTCCTTTTTACCTGGCATGCATTTTAAAAGATTAAGAAAGATAATTTCTATTGCACAATCATTTGCAAAAGTTCACAAACCTCAAAACATTTAGTGAATAAACAAGGAAAAAAACTCAACTCACATTGTCTTAGTGCAATAGATGGTTTTTAGCAATTTCTACTATCTGGTCAGAGTGAGAAAATATTCCTCCTTTGTGTCATGTGAAATTCCTTTTAGCTCTACACTTTATAAAACACTGTTCTACTCTGAGCAAAAGAACAGAGCCTACTTTTTAATTCTTTTTGTATGATTTGTATGTAATGAGATATAACTTCCACTCTAGTAAAATTCTTTGGGGTTTAGAAAAATGAAGTGCTTTAGAATTGAAAATATAAATGCTCTGGTACATGGACCACTGGCTCACTTCTTCAGCAAAAGGACCTATCAATTCATACCAATGAAATATAAAGCTGTGAAGGGAAGAATATATTTCTCATTTCTCAGCTATCTGAAAAATGTCACTGGGCCAACTTTAATCATCTTTCCCATTACCATTTAAATGTATATTTGAAATACAGCATCATAAACTAAATGGATATTTTAAAATTGTCATGTTAGATTTCCACTGGTCATAAAGCTGCTTGATATTATTTTCTATTATTTCAGCAGCCAACTAGAGCTTATTTTATGCAACTCTCTAAAATCAACATTACATAACTAAAGTCACATGGTATAGTTAACTGTTAACTTTCCTACTTTTCATTATTCCATCAGTAATGACTCAGTTATGATAGAAACAGTTATTGATTTATCAACAGACTAAAGAATGAATAGAGGATAACTTACATATTCTACAGCCTGAATTTTTCACTTGTTCTCAGACCACTGCTTTTAAAAGTGAATGAATTAATTTTACTGATATTAATTATCTGTAAGAAATGTAATACTTAAATAATTAGGTATCTTCATACAAAGAGAAAGAAGCAATTCCAGTTTAGGTATGGGATTAACCTTCTTTGAACTCAGGAAAGCTACAGGCTGTGAAATTAGGCCACAGTTAATCTTCTGATAAAAACACCTTGATTTAGATTACACAATTGTGTAAAAGTTATTTAGTCATTTACAGGACATCAGGTAAACTTTTTTCTCAGATATTCAGCAATAAAGACAGGAATGCCTCTCTCACAAGAGAAGAGAAGAGAAATCCCCATTTCAAAGAATAAATTTTAGATTTGCTTAGATTCAAAATTTTAAAAATTAGACTGTATATACACAATGTGGTCAATAACAATTAGCAGATGGGACTCTGAATTGCAAGAAGCCAACTCAATAAGAAACTTCATGGCCTAGCTGGATACAACAGAGTCAACACAGTCTATTCTCTCCATATTTTCACCAGCAGCAATCAGAGGGACAGAATCCACCATGGGGCAATCTATACCCTTCACACTGATGACAGAAGCAGTGGGATTGGCTGTGTTGCATAACAAATCGACTCTCTTCAATTTACTTGCTTTTGAACATGCTGCTACAGTAGGACAGAAACAAATGCTTGCACAAATGGTATAGGGATTAGTGACATACGACACTACATTTTAAGGAGTTGAGGGTCAGCCTTTAGATTTGGTCAAAGCGCTTCTGACTGATCTTCTAAGGGTCCACATTCCCACTGAGGCAGTAAGACCCTGACCACTTACTAAGTAAATGCTGGGGCAGTAAATCAGATAGAAGTCAGCTTCTGTTACTCAAAAGGCCTTTTCTCTCCTTTTCATCCAGGGTTATGGAACTACTCTTCTTAATATAAGAATATCTAAAAATTATACTTGAGAAAACTGATCGTTCTTAAAAATTTGGGGGCCACAGAACCCTGCCCTTTGATGATCTAACAAGAGCGAGCATCCTCTTCCTATAAATATCTACAAATGACCAGCAAGTTTTGCACAGAACTTCAAGACATTGTGAAGCCCCTGGAATCCATCCATGGCCCCCAACAACTCCTTAGTTAAGCTGCTTAATGCGACAACTAACCATGTTCATACTTCATCCGTCTCTATATCTTTAAACTTCCCAGCACAGTGACCAGCCTGGAGTAGGATTTCAGAGTCTTTGGGAATGAACAATTTACCAGGGGTTGGAGTTGGCGTTCTCAGCCCCAGGGAGCTCCAGAGCACCGGTAGGAAACCTCCGAGAAACTCAGTGCACTAGTGCCAGCATCTCCAGAGGTCTAGTCCCACCCTGCCTCCCCACTCCCGGCCCACTGCAGCCACTGGGCGTTCAGGAGAGAGGATTTCAAGAAGGCTGGGCAGCACGGTGAGTGCTGGGTGTCGGGGACACCCACATGCCGGCAGTAGCAACCCCAACCTGAACACACTGGGCAAGTCATGAGTGTGTGGTCACTGCTGTTAGGATGACCTGGGTTTTTGGTTCTTTGGCCCATGATATTAGATGCTAGAATAACACTATCCTTCAATAAATAGTACAGTTAACTGCTCCTGTGTCATCAAGAAATCCTGGAGGGAGCCACACAATGAGTGCACTGAGTCACAGGTCCAGAACCAATTGTCTTGACAGGGAAAATGTGTGCTATGGAAAGAATGCAGCAAATGGCTTCAAATGTAGTCCATGCTCCAGCCTTAGAATCGGGTTTTCCTCAGGGTGCTGCCGTGTGTGTGTGTGTGTGTGTGTGTGTGTGTGTGTGTGTGTGTGTGTGTGTGTGTGTGTGTGTGTGTGTGTGTGTGTGTGTGTGTGACAGAGAGAGAGAGAGAGAGAGAGAGAGAGAGAGAGAGAGAGAGAGAGAGAGAGAGAGAGAGAGAGAGAGAGAGAGACAGGGGACAGAGAAGGAAGTCCCAAAGCTGTGGGCTCAATCTGTGCTTCCAGGGGTATTTCGAGGCTATAACCTTCCTAAAGTACATGTGACCTGCGACATGACTTTAACTCCTGATCCTGAGGCTTTGGCATTGTCCCAGAGGCCTGCTGTGCCTTAATGGTGCCTTAATAGTGGAACCACACCAAGTCGTGCAGGGCAGGATGTATCACTGATAGCTCATCAGTGCAGAGATCAAGTTTCTGTGAGAACGCCCTGGTGGCAAAGGTTCACTTCAAGCGCAGTAGCTCAAGAATACAAATGTGGCAAGTCTCAGATTACAGGTTGTTCTGCTGCCTGTCTCTTGCCTTTCCTGGCCTATAGTTGCTGTGCATAGTGACTGGCCAGGGTTAGGGCAGAGGGAAGATGATGCAAGGGGAGAGAAAGCCAGGCTTTGCTTGTTGAGAGCTGGGAGCTGGCGTCCGCCAGGCAGGCAGGAGCTCATGGGCACAGGAGACTGGCCAAGATGTCGACCCTATTTGCATGGTGCCCCCCCTATAAGTCCCTGTCTCTAGAGTTTGCTCTAAGTGGACTTACCAGAAATCTTACCGAAAATCTCAGTTCCACCCGCATCCTGTGACATTCTGTTACTGAAGAGTAATTATTACCTGGTGTGACATTTGAATATTCTCAATATTCTCTAGTTACTTTTGGTCATTCTCCTTTCCTGATTAGGTCCTGGAGAGTAAGATGTCTGTAGGCACCGCCCCATGGGGCTGAGCAGGTGTAGAAATCAAGAAATACTGGCTTTATTGGAGTATAATTATACTCCAATAAAGATGTTAAAAAAAATAAAATAAAATACAATGGAATATTAACATTTAAAATAAAAAACAGAGAAGCTTTAGGGGAAAAAAAAAGAAATACTGGCTTGAGTGAGTTAAGAATCTAACTATTGAATTATTAAAGAAGAAACAAGGCTGAGTCCAAATAATTTTATAAACATTCGAGTGGAGAGGGCATGCAGTCTCCTCAGCATTTTTCAAACTTTCTGAAAGTGACCTATAGTAAGAAATTACCTTCCCATTCTAACACAGTACATGCACACACACACATGAGACAAAAGTTACCTGAAACTTACCCTTACTACATGTGATATACTCTGATTTTTTCTATTCTGTTCTATTTCATTAAAAAAAAAAAAAGAAAAAAAGAAGAAAACTGGTCACCACCCATTAAACAGATTTTATGATCCACCAATGGGTGCCAACTTGTTGTTTGCAAACCACTGGCTACCTCATGGGATTATATTAAACCTGACAAAGAACCCTGTTCTGCTTTGCACTCTTCACTAAAAACCATAAAAATATTTTCTATTCATACATAATTTACAAACATTTCTTAAATAGGTTTCACTGTGTTTCACAGCTAACAAGCGGTGGAATTTAGAGCCACAGCCAGTCTTAAGATTCCAAATCGAGGGCTATTTCCGCTTTATCATGCTGTATTCATGATCTGATTTGTGCCTGTCTAGCCTCCCCAACTTGGAAGTGCCCAAAGGACCAGGAATGTACCTAACACCATGCTGGCTGCCCCAGAGGTGCTCAATGGTAAACAGGTTGGTCAAAAGTCATGTTCTGGTTTTGACACTGTATTCTGGGCATTTTTGTGCCAAAACCTTTTATGATGCTTTATAATCATACCTTGTAAAAGGTGTGATTATATTTCATGGGTAGTATCATATCTATGATACTCTATGTGCCAATGGGTTGCACCGGAAAAGTTTCCCAAGCTTGTAGGGCTTTTTCTCAGTGAACAGGTAGGAGGGGATGAGAGAGGGACACTTTGTTTCCTACCTGTGCTTGAGCTTTCCCCAGAGTTCAAAGAGAAAATTCCAGAAAGGCCAAAAAAAGCACCAGATAGGAAAGTCTTTGTTTCTGCTGGTTTTCCCAAGCAGCTGGTTTTCCTCAGGCTGTAATTTGTAGGCCTAGCTTCTACCAGACCCCGAACCCATGATAAATGGTAAACTATCAAGAATATGCCCCAATTTTCTGCTACTTTGGGGCTTTCCAGCTAAAATCCAATGTCCTCAGGGAAACACAAACATAACATCTGTCCTAAGTTATATACATATGTGTAGGGGGAGGCATAAGAACTGTTAAGACTGAACATTCACTAAATAATCGTCTGTTGAATGAATGAATGAATATGGATGAAAAAATCAAAGTGTGAACATCTGCTATACACAGGTGGATATTCAGGATGTTTTACATGTTCTCATATACAACTCGCTTCCTCAATGTCCCAGGAGCAGGAAATGTGAGAATAACAGTCCTGGGGGTATCTGGAAAGGAAAGGATGGGGGAGAAAAGAGTTGAGAGGAGAAAAGGGAAGGTAGGAATGGGAAAAAAGAATGTGAGGAAAACGTGGCTGGAATTGCAGGAAGAAGGCCCAGCAGCACTGAATGTTGATCACATCTTTGTTAGTTCTAGAATCATCTTTATCTTACTTGCTACTCTGTATACTTTGTTGGACTCAAAGTACACATTTCATATGATGGAAAGTTCCCTTGTTTACTTATTCTTCCTGATCCAGCTTTAAAAGGCTGTCTAACCATCTCAATATGTTTCTTATAGCTGATATACTCGTGAGCTAAGGAGCGGGAGAAAGCAGCGTCAGGGTGGCTTCCTAAATCCAGTTCATGCGAAAGAAACCTTTCCTAATATTAAATCAAGTGGAACCCTCTCAGTAGGAGAAAAATAGGTGATGTTGCAATGACAAGACTCACCTTTCAACCTCATGATTGATAACGTTCGGGGGAAAGAACGATATTCTGTTCAAAAGTCAGGTCAAAAGCTTATCCACACATTGATTTCTCAATACAGGATCCGTAATATCAAATAAAACAAAATCCCTTGTCCCAAATGAAGTCATTAGCAAATATCTCTTTGCTCTCCTGGGAATTCTGTTCTCTCACAACATGTTTCTGAATTATCACTTTGCATTGAGTTTAGAGTTTAATCTTTCAAATGAAGTATATGACCACAGAAGAAGCCAGTGGTTCTGAGGGCAGAAGGGAAGGCTGGTACTAACCTGGTGCCTGGGAGAAACATTAAGATCAAGAGCACAGCTATGGGAGCCAGACTGCTTCGATCTGAAATTGGTTCTGCCACAAGCTACGTAAGTTACACAACCTTTCTATACCTCATATGTGAAAGTGAAGTGAAGTAGTTTTATTTCATAGGAATAAATAAGTTAATACAGGTGATGCACTTAAAATAGCACCTGAATATAGCAGGCATTCATTAAGTCCTAGGTATTAATAGGATATAAAAAAAGAAATATTCATTTGCTAAATTCTCAATTTATTTTGGTAGGTTTTTTCCTCATTTTAATAAGGGCCAGTGGTTTTAAGAATCTTGGAATGATAGATCTGAAAGGAATGTTTATTTTACAGAAATGTAAAAAGCCCAGAGCACTGAGCTCTTCAAGGCCACACAGCTACCTAGCGGTATATTCAGGACTAGAAACCAGACTTCCTGATTCTAAACCATTCTCCACTGTACACACTCTTTCTCTGGAGGAGGATGTCCAGGACCAAGAAAGTTCTATCAGAACAATAACAGTCAGAAATGCCGTACCTCCTTCAAGGGCTCCCTTGTCAATATAATGACAGTCTTAAGCTGGTTCATTCATTCTTTCATTCACTCACTCACTTACGCATCGCTGAGGTAAGCTATTCATGGAAGGTACAGAAAAGTAAAACACGGTCTTTGTCCTTAAAAGACTTCAATTGAAATTGGAGCAATAAAATAGGCAGAAATAAAATGATACAATAATACTAACATTTATATAATATGAAAAGTATTAGAGAGGTTAGTCATTTTTGGTTATATAACCAATCAGAAGTCCAGTAAAAGAGTTTATGTAAGTTAGTACATTTATGAATGACTAAAATAAATGAAGCCAAGCAGGCCTACTATGAGGTGGGCTGTGTTTAATGTTTGCTGTAGCTGTAGGTGCCAGAGGCTTCAAATCTCTCTAGTGCCTTTGTTTCTGTCTCCCCTCCTGTCCAGGGGATACCCTAATGAGTCCTCCTTAGGTAGAGTCTGTATTTTGCAGCCGTTTCAGCTGTAATCCACTGCTATATTAGAGCCCTGTTTGTGTGGTGGTGAGGTGTCTGGGTGGAAAGCATTCTATAGTTTTATAGTTAAATCTCAGTGTTTTAGTGTGCTTGGGTCCCTGGTATGCGACCTTCACAAGTGTTTCATAGACCCCCACCCTGTTAGGGGCTGGAGGCAGGGCGGTGTACTTCTCCCAAGCTAAATAAGGCTCTGGAAAAATCTTTCCCCTGGAGAGTAGGGCTTTGTTATGGAAAACACTCTAGATTTATTTCAAAAGAAGAAAACTTCTCTACCACCTGTCAGAGCCCTGAGGTTATCTTTCTTGGTTCTTCACTGTGAGGACCTGGTGGGTTTCCTGGAGGTAAAGCCCATGAAAGCGTGAGTGACCCCTAAGGTCACAGACTCCAGGACTCTCTCACTCTCATACTAGTCCACACTCAGCTCCAGCAATTTGTCAAAATTATCGCAAAACTGTTCCTATCAATGTAGGGCTCCAGTGATTTCCGCTCCAGGTAAGCAGACCTCAGTGACTCTCTGACTCTACTGTCTGTCCAGATTTTGGGGTGGTTGTTTGCCCTGCTACCTCAGCTTCATGAGTCCAAGAAAAGTCACTGATTGTTAGGGTTCTTTCCCCCACTTTTTTTGGGTAAGATTGTGAGTGTTTTACATGTAGGGCTGAAACCTGAAGATCCAACTTCATTTTTTACATTTGGATATGCTGTTACACCAGCACCATTTGTTGAAAAGACTATTCTTTCCTCATTGAATCTTTTGGCATCCTCGTCACAAATCCTTTGACCATAAATGTGGGAGTTTATTTCTGGACTTTCAATTCTGTTTTCAATCGATGCATATGTCTACTTTTATGCCCATATGACACTGTCTTGATTACAGTAGCTTTGTAGTAAGTTTTCAAATTGGGAAGTGTGAGTCCTCCAAATCCATTATTCTTTTTCAAGATTGTTTTGGTTATTCCAACTCTCTTGCATTTCCATATGAATTTTAGAATTAGCTTGTCATTTTGTGCAAAGAACCCACCTGGGATTTTGAAATAAATTGCACTGAATCTTTAGATCAATTTGGAAAGTTTTGCTATCTTAACAGTATTGTCTTCTGGTTCTTAAATATGGGATGTCTTTCCATTTATGTAGGTCTTCCTTCTCTCAATGATTTTAGGTGTACAAATATTACACTTTTGTTACATTTATTCCTGAATATTTTATTCTTTTAATGCTATTATAATTGGAATTGTTTTTTCTAAGTTTCATTTTTGCATTGTTCATTGCTACGGTATTAAGATAATTGACTTTTGCATGTTGACTTCATATCCTGCAAACCTTGCTGACCTTGTTCATTAGTTCTTATGATGTTGGAGTATTTCTTTTAGGATGATCAATTATAATTTCTCTATAGTCCAGTGAAACTGGGATTAAACATGCCCATAAGACTTATCAATTAGAACCACTGTTATACTAAGAAAGCACACTCTTAACAAGATGGTGATGATAAACAGTAGTTAGAATGAGTCATGCAGTCCAGAGGGCTTGTATTTATTATGGGCCTGATTGAGCATGTTTACAGGCTGAAGAGAAGGAGCAAGTGGGAAGAGTTTATTTGGAAAAAGAAGGAGATGACTGACACAGAGAGTGTCAAAGAAGTCAGAAGGGGGTGGACTTAAGGTTGCCCTTGTTTTCTTAGACTTTGAGTTATGATATGAATGAGAATATCGGCTAGAATTTACATTAAAACTGCTGAATAAAAGCAAGACACTGATAGAGAGTATGCTTGATGATTTCAATTTCCCCATGACATAGGTGCTC
Source organism: Tursiops truncatus (assembly GCF_011762595.2). NCBI lineage: Eukaryota > Metazoa > Chordata > Mammalia > Artiodactyla > Delphinidae > Tursiops > Tursiops truncatus. The sequence continues at coordinate 73,042,504 of NC_047047.1, read as the reverse complement.
AGGTGATCTCCTGGGGGAATGATCTGAGGGAGAATGGCAAAGGTCTGGGACAACTGTTCAGGAGCTTGGAGAGCAGTCTGACCAAGGGCAGATGAAAGAGTTAATAGGTGTTAAGGGACCAACTGAGGCTAAATTACAAAAATGGCTGTCAGGTTGATTTGTAGGATTTCTCTAGTCATGTGTGTACAGGAATAAAGATAATAGTAAGCACTAATGTTGTACTGATCTTGGGCTGGAGATTTACTGTCCAGGTGCTGTTGTGGTGAAGGTATGCTAACAAAAACACGTCAAAGATACTGGTAAAAAAAAATAACTAAGACAACCAATCATGTTGTAACAGTTTACGTTGGCAAGGAAGCCTTAGAGAGTCCTCACAGACTGGGAAAAAATTATGGGGTCAAAGAACTGGAGGTCTCTCTGAAGTTGAAAGTAGGTACAGTGGGAGTGAAGGCACAGGAGAAGTAAAAGGATAAGACGTTAAGACTCATAGAGGGATAGTGCAGAGCAGAATTTTGGATGTGGTGCAGTTCCAGGTGATGATAAGATTCTAGATGTGACTTGGCTAAAGTCGAGTGGATGTGAAAGCCACTGGAATTAAGCAAGTCCGAGTGTACATTTCTGGATGGCTCATCTACATGACCTTGGTGTCACCCAGAATTATGACAGTAACTGGGTAGAAAGAAAGATCCAGGTCCTGTATTTGCCAGTTAACGAAGGGGAGTATCTGGGAAGTTGGCAGATGACAGTAATAAAGTGAGGCAGAGGTTGGTAAACCCATCTAACCTTAGGGAATCAAGAGCTTGCGCTGAACATACCCGAGAGTTACAACGCTCTCCGAAATCATAGTGGCTCATTCTGGGATGGTTCTTAAGGTGGGGAAGCATCCTGAGGGAATATGTGGGATGAAGCAGGGAGGCAGCCCATATCTGTATTAGAAAACTCAGCCTGGTTGTTCCAATACAACCATCAGGAGGTGTTATTTCCCACTGTTCTTCTCTTCCCAGTGAGAACTGCTGCTTTAAGGATGGCTACAGAAATCTAGGAAGAATTCCTGAGGAGCATAAGGCTTCTATCCTATTCATACTCCTGTGCTTGCTACTTATGACTATATATAGACATGAATCTAGATTTCTGACAGATCTTTCCAAGGAAAAACACACATATTTTTCATAATTTTGTTTCTTTTGATATGAAATAGTATAAATGCATAGTCATTTTTATAACAGGTGTTATTTACAGTGAAATGAACAGACCTTAAATGCACAGTTTGGTGAGTTTTGACAAATGCATAAGCCCTCACCTTTATCAGGCTATAGAATATTTCCATTACTCTAGAAAGTTCCCTGGTGACCCTTCCCACTCAATTCCTGCCCTACCTGATGCAACACAGTGCTGATTTCTATCATCATAGATGAGTTTGTCTATTTTAGAACTTCATTTTAATGGAAACACAGTTGGTATTCTTTTGTGTCTGGCTTCTTTTGCTCATCATAAAAAGGTTTAAAGTTAGAATTTGGGTATTAGAGCAAGTCATTCTAATAGAAAATTCTCGTGATTACCAAAGGTGACTGAATTCAGACCAGAATGAAGGCAGATGTGTAAAAGAATCGTGGTGTATTTCCACCTCCTGGATAGTTTGCCAAGAAAGCCAAGACATATTTAGTTATGCACTGCAGGAACTATTCTGTGGCCAAAGCTCACTTGGCTTTGTGTCCCCATCACCCCTTCCCCTTCCTGAACTCTTTACTGTCTCTGAAATAAATCAGTGAGGAAAGGGTTCCTTTCCACACCTTGAAGAGGGATAGAAAACCTGCTCTGTACTTGGTAGGATGATCCTGCTCCTGCCTCAGGGCTTAAAAAGAAAACCCTGAAATATGTTCTCCAAGTTAAAAATGAAATTTCAGCTTAAGCATGAAATCCTGGAATAGATTTCTTAATATCTGTTTCAACAGAAACCACAGTCTGAGTTAAGTATATTTTCCTTCCTCAAAATTGTGCCTAGGTATGTGGAGGGTCTGTGGACTGAATGTTTGTGTCTTTCCAAATTCATAAGTTGGAGCCTTAACACCCCAATTCAACGGTATTTGGAGGTGAGGCTTTTTGAAGGTAATTAGCCTTAGATGAGGTCAGGAGGGTGGGGCCCCCATGATGGGATTAGTGACCTTATAAGAAGAGATACCAAAGAGCACCTCCTTCCCCTGGACACACAAAGAAGAGGTCATGTGAGCACACAGTGAGATGCTGGCTGCCTACAAGCCAGGAGAAGAGGCTTTATAATGAAGCTACCTTGCTGGCACCTTTATCTGGGGCTTTCCAGGCTCCAGAACTGTAAGAAATAAGTTTGTTTAAACCACCCAGTCTATGGTATTTTTTTATGGCAGCCCAAGATGATTAAAACAGGAGGTAATATTTATTAAGTACTAACTATATGCTAGGCATTGTGTCACATTTACTCTTTGAAACAAAACTAGGAGGTATGCATTAGTATCTCCACTTTTCCAGGGAGGAAAAGAAAACTCAGCATCACACAGCTACTAAGTGATGGTAGATATTATGAAATTGCCCCCTACTCCAAGGATGCTGCATCAATTTATTCTCTCATTAACAATCCCCATATACCTACCAACCTTGATAAACAACCACCAAGCCTTTAAAATCCTTGATAGCTCTGTCTTACTAGGTCTTGATCTCATTACTTCTTTTTTTGAGCTAATGGTTGAAAACGGGGATAGCTTCTAAAACTGCTAAAATATTGGCTTTGATGCTTCCTTATCAACATATACACTCTACATGAAGATTCTTGGGGAAACAGAAGGTTGCTGGGTACTGGTACAGACGGGTAACAGTGCCTTGGAAAGCAAAGATATGAAAAACAACACTTAGGAGACAGCTGCAGAGAGGAAGACTCTAGTTTTACCCTGTTTTATTGTCTACCTTATTCTAAGGGGGTTCTGAGCTCATAGGTGAGATCAGGAGAGCTGAAAATTGCTTTGGAATTTAGTATGTGTCCCTAATACACTGTAAATTTTGACTGAAGTCTGCATACTGGGTGAGAAACTTAGCGTACTTAGAGCCCCACAAAATAGGGGCCTCAAAACACACACAAAAAACAAAAATACAGCTGAAGGAAAGCTGAAGCTAGGACCCCCCTGCCGCAAATCATCCTTTCCCTCTTGCTTTCCCAGTAAGGAAAGTAGTAGTGTCAGCCTGAGGCAGTGAGTATCATCATAATGCTGAAGGCTGTCTTGGATGGGTAGCTTCCACTAAGATAGATAAAATATCAAGTTTACACAACTGGGAAGTGGCCAAGCCAGTATCTGAACCTGGTCTTCTTTTTTTCCCCCAATTTTCTTGAGTCATAACTGACAAATAAAATTGTAAGATATTTAAAGTGTACAACATGATGATTTGATACAGGTATACATTGTAAAAGGATTTCACCATAGTTAATTAACACATCCATCACCTCACATATTTTTATATGTTAAAATCTATCTATCTATCTATATGTCTATCTATCTATCTATCTGTCTATTTATCTATCTATCTATCTATCTATATCTGGTGAGAACATTTAAATTCTCTCTTAGCAAATTTTAATTATACAGTATAGTGTTGTCAACTACAGTCACCATGTTGTACATTAATTAGATCCTTATTCATTTTATAGCTGAAAGTTTGTACCCTTGTACCAATGTCTGCTTATCCCCCCACCCCAACCCCAGCCCCTGGTAACCCCTTTTCTACTTTCTTTTTCTATGAATTTGAGTTTTTTTTAAGATTCCATTTGTGATGCCATGCAGTATTTGTCTTTCTCTAACTTATTTCACTTAGTATTATGCCCTCAAGTTCCATTCATGTTGCTACAAAAGGCAGGATTTCCCTTTTTCATGGCGGGATAATATTCCAGTTCATATATATATCCCACACCTTCTTTATCCATTCATCTGCTGATGAACACTTAGGCTGTTTCCATATATTTGCTACTGTGAATAATGCTGCAAAGAACATGGGGGTGCAGATATCTCTTTGATATCCTATTTCCATTTTCTTTGGATATATTCCCAGAAGTAGGATTGCTGGATCACATGGTAGTTCTATTTTTAATTTTTGAAGAACCCCCATACTGCCCAAGGCAATCTACAGATTCAGTGCAATCCCTATCAATTTACCAATGACATTTCTCACAGAACTAGAAAAAAAATTCTAAAATTTGTATGGAAACACAAAAGACCTCAAATAACCAAAACAATCTTGAGAAAGAAGAATGGAGCTGGAGGAATCATGCCCTCTGGCTTCAGACTATACTATAAAGCTACTGTAATCAAACCAGTATGGTACCAGCACAAAACCAGTTCACACAGATCCATGATCAAGATAGAAAGCCCATGGGGCTTCCCTGGTGGCACAGTGGTTGAGAGTCTGCCTGCTGATGCAGGGGACACGGGTTCATGCCCCAGTCCGGGAAGATCCCACATACCGCGGAGCGGCTGGGCCCGTGAGCCATGGCCGCTGAGCCTGCGCATCCAGAGCCTGTGCTCCGCCACGGGAGACGCCACAACAGTGAGAGGCCCGCGTACCGCAAAAAAAAAAAAAAAAAAAAAAGATAGAAAGCCCAGAAATAAACCCACACACTTATGGTCAATTAATTTATGACAAAGGAGGCTAGAATATACAATGGAGAAAAGACAGTCTGTCCAATAAGTGATGCTGGGAAAACTGGACAGTTACCTGTAAAAGAAAGAAATTAGAAAAATTTCTAATACCACGTACAAAAATAAACTCAAAATGGATTAAATACCTAAATGTAAGACCGAATACTATAAAACTCCTAGAGGAAAATGTACGCAGAACACTCTTTGACATAAATCGCAGCAATATTTTCTTGTATCTGCCTCTTAGAGTAACGGAAACAAAAGCAAAAATAAACAAATAGGACCTACTTAAACTTTAAAGCTTTTGCAAAGGAAATCATTAACAAAATGAAAAAACAACCTATGGAATGGGAGAAAATATTTGCAAATGATGCCACCAACAAGGGCTTAATTTCCAAAATACACAAACAGCTTATACAACTCAATATCAAAAAAAAGCAAACAACCCAATCAAAAAATGGACAGAAGCCCTAAATAGACATGTCTCCAAAGAGGACATACAGATGGCGAACAGGCACATGAAAAGATGCTCAACATCACTAATTATTAGAGAAACGCAGATCAAAACTACAATGAGGTAGCACCTCACATTGGTCATAATGGCCATCATCATAGCAGCACTATGTACAATAGCCAAGACATGGAAACAACCTAAATGTCCGTCAACAGATGAATGGATAAAGATGTGCTACACACACACACACACACACACACACACACACACACACAATGGAATATTACTCAACCATAAAAAGAATGAAATAATGCCATCTGCAACAACATGGATGGATCTAGAGATTATCATACCAAGTGAAATAAGACAGACAGACAAAGATAAACATCATATGATATCACTTTTATACGGAATCTAAAAATTATACAAATGAACTTATTTATAAAACAGAAATAGACTCACAGACATAGAAAACAAACTCCTGGTTACCAAAGGGGAAAGGGGGGAGGAGGAATAAATTAGGAGTTTGGGATTAACAGATACACACTACTGTATACAAAATAGATAAACAACAAGGACCTACTGCATAGAACAGGGAACTATATTCAGTATCATGTATCAATAGTAACCTATAATGGAAAATAACTTGAAAAAGAATACACACAAACACAACTGAATCACTTTGCTATATACCTGAATCTAACAAAACATTGAAGATTAATTACTTTAATTAAAAAAAGAAATTTGAGGGCTTCCCTGGTGGTGCAGTGGTTAAGAATCCGCCTGCCAATGCAGGGGACACGGGTTTGAGCCCTGGTCCAGGAAGATCCCACATGCCGCGAAGCAACTGAGCCTGTGTACCACAACTACGGAGCCTGCGCTCTAGATTCCATGAGCCACAACTACTGAACCCACATGCCACAACTACTGAAGCCCACACGCCACAACTACTGAAGCCTGTGCGCCTAGAGCCCGTGCTCCGCAACAAGAGAAGCCACTGTAACGAGAAGCCCACGCACCACAATGAAGAGTAGTTCCCGCTCTCCGCAACTAGAGAAAAGCCCATGCACAGCAATGAAGACCCAATGCAGTCGAAAATAAAATAAATAAGAAAAAAAAAAAGAAATTGGAGGGATTCTTGGGACCTAATTTCTCTGAAAATAAGATTAACAGGTTAATTAAACACCAGATGATCTCTGAGGTCCCACCCAAGCCAAACTTTTCAATACCCTAAACCATATGGCTTCAAATTACCTTCCAAGCCTCATCTTCTCTAACTCAGTATAAACTAGTCTTTATTCTTTCATATGTTCATATATTTTCACTATTAGAAATACATTTTTATATCACCTCAGAAAAAGTAAAATTCAACACTTAGGAGCTCAAGAGCAATGAAATATTTTTCTTCTTTTCAAATGAATTTACTAATTCAGCTCTTCATGTTCCAGAAATTGTCACTGATGTGGTAATTTGTTGAAAACATTTATATACAAATATTCCACTAAAACATAACATCTACAGACACCAAGAAGTTTATTCAGCCAAATATGTAATCTTAGAATAAAATACTCTTAATACACACAAATGAGTAAGACATAAGAATATAATAAAATAGCATTTATGCTGGAGGGGTTTGATGATATATGCCCCTAGAGATAAAATTTCATTAGAATTACCTTCTCTCCACCTTCTTTTATTTCAAAGACTTTTTGTACAGCACATTGCTTTTATGTTGGGGACTTATCACTAAAATTAACTTTTTTACAATCTTAATTACTTTATTATTTCTTTTTCCAAAACCATTTGAAATACTGGAATAAAATCAGTCATTGCCAAGTTTTATGAAAATACATATCAAATTCTAAACTCTCCTAGACTCTTCTCAATGGTGTTACCCTAGAGAGCTGCTTTCTCTATAGTCATTCTTTTCAACACCAACATTTTTATTCACTTTGTCGTTTTAAAGAAAATCTTTCTAAAATGAGGACATCTTCCTCAGAGAATAATGAACAGAGCTCAGTATTTTCTTTATGATTAAAGGTTATCCTTAACCTTTTCCTTTGATTTCAGAATACTTTATTGAGCATACGTTGAACAAATTGCTGGAGATGCTACTACACTCACTCTGTGTAGGACCTAAGTACAAGATGACATGCTCAGGGCATATTTAGGATGGCGGGACACAAGTGAGTTGCTGGCCTGGAGATGGAAAAGTGTTGTAAACGCATCATAACTGAAGTGTCTTCATGTTTTTTCATTTTTGTTCCACACATACCCTTCAAAATAATGCTAAATCTCCCACTTACGTCCCTCTTTATTCATTACCAGATGTTCATTCTCTTTTCACCCTCAAAAACAAATCTACAAGATAAACGGGCTAATGGTATCCTCATATGATGGGCAAAAAAAAAAAATCTAGGCCATAAGGCTACGTGCTTGCCTGGACCCTGCAATATGTAGCTAGCTGGAGGGAGGATATATTTTTTTCTAACTTGTAGCTTAACTCCTTGGTTTCTTTCATAATTTTGTCCAATCTTCCCACAAAGTAGGAGAAGACTCAGTAGTTCTGAGTAGGAATGGAACTATGGTGAAAAGTAATGCATCTACAATGAAATCTATCAGTTTCCTTCAAAAAATGAGTTTGCACATCTGGACACAGATGGGGGTGCTGGAGCACAGAACTCTGACTTTCAGCCCTGAAATCCACTTTCCCCTAAGTGGTTTCTTCCTGCCCTGTTATACAAGCCCAAGCAGGTATCCAGACTACTTTCTTATTTCTCCACAGCACAGCTGAGAAATGCTTTTTCCAACTTAAAAAAAAAATTATTTATATTTTTGGCTGCATTGGGTCCTCGTTGCTGCGCGTGGGCTTTCTCTATTTGCGGCAAGCAGGGGCTACTCTTCACTGCGGTGCGCGGGCTTCTCATTGCGGTGGTTTCTCTTGTTGTGGAGCACAGGTTCTAGGCACGCAGGCTTCAGTAGCTGTGGCATGTGGGCTCAGTAGTTGTGGCTTGCGGGCTCTAGAGTACAGGCTCAGTAGTTGTGGCGCACAGGCTTAGTTGCTCTGCAGCATGTGGGATCTTCCCGGACCAGGGCTCGAACCGGTAGGTGTTCCCTGCATTGGCAGGCAGATTCTTAACCACTGCACAACCAGGGAAGCCCCAATTTTCTTTTTAACATTGATTCATTTATTCAGATTTTCTACTCCATCTTAGGTCAACTTTAATCATTTGTATTGTAGGAAATGTATCCATTTCATCTATGTTTTCAGGTGGATTACTACAAAGTTGTTTTAGTATTCTCATAATTTTCTTTTATCTTTCACATATTTGTGTCTATGACCTTTCATTCATTCCTCATGTTGTTTTGTGATCTCTTTTTGTTCCTTGGTCAATCTTGCCAAAGGTTTTATTTTATTCAGTTAACAACAAAAATAAAAAATTGGGAAATTCTGTGGGGCTGATAAACTCCATCCATTCAATATATATGTATTATGCACTCTATGCCAGGCACTGATCTATGGCTAAATGTTGCTGATTGGTGGGGTGACCACATGACCCAATTTATGCCTATTTTCAGCTGTAATAATTAACAACACTCTCTTACTCTCTTTTACTAAGTGTCCAAGACTGTAAAATAAGTTACATGATCAATCCACTGATGGTTCAAATAAAATTAAAGTTGAAATATACACATGGTGGTCTTTACAAGATATGTTTTGGTGAAGTGCTGAAGATAGTAGCCTGATTAGGTTTCTTTTTTTTTTCTTCTTTTTTTTTTTTTTTTAAATGGAGAACGACTGGAGACAGTGAGAATATGCAAGTATTTTGAAGAATTCTGCTACAGGAGACAGGAGAAATGAGGTAGGAGGAAGAGGAAGTGGACTTAACTATTTGCTATTTCATCCGTTTCTGCTTTAATTATTTTTATTTCTTCTTCCTATGGGCTTGTTTGGGTTGTTTATTTCCTAGCTTCTTAGGTTAGTGTGTAATACTTTTGAAGCCATGAAAAAACATGTAAGTTCTGATATGGAGTGCTTTCATTTTCATGAATTTATAAATAATTTTAAACTACAATTTTGACATTCTCTTTAACCAATAAATTATTTAGAAGTGACAAAATATCTAGATGCCTGGATTAACTTTTTAAAAAATTAAAAAAATTTTAATATACTGGGGTTGGTTAAGTGGTCTATATATCTCTATATTTCATTTTTTCCCCTAACTGTAATTTCTTTGTGACATTCTATAGGACCAATTTTTGTAAATGTTAACTGAGTAAATGAACAAGTTGCATATTCTCTATTGGATGTGAATTCTATTCATATATATTAGCATGAACTTATTAATTACATTATTTAAATATTCTATATTTTTATTCATAGTCCATCAGAGTGGGATACTTTAACATACCTCTATGATGTGGATTTTCTAATTTCCATCTGTGATTTTATCAGTTTTTCTTGTATTTCCAAATGATGTTAGGGGCATTTAAGTTTATGATTATTATTGCTTCTTGGTGAATTATTTAACCATGTGAAATGTCCTTTATGAAACTTTTAATGTTTTTGACTTTCAATTCTATCTTGTCTGGCATTGATGGTGCTTTGCCACCTTTCTGTTAGTACTTGCTAGGGATATGTTTTCAAACTTTGAGTTATCACAGTTTTGGCTTTCTCTAGTAACCTGCACATAGCTGGATTCTTAAAAATCCAAACTATTTTACCTTTTATGAAACAAACATATGCAATTCATATTTACTGTTACATTTGATACACTTAGACCTATTCCTGCCGCCTTATTTTGTGTTTTCAATTTACCATCCTTTTTCTCATGCTTGCGTTTCTTCTTCCCAGCCTTTTCATGGATTAGTGGAATTTTCTTTGTTCCTCTTTTCATTTACTAGCTTGAAAATCATACATATTCTATTTTTATCTTTCTAGTAGTTACACTTAAACTTTTATCATAAGTGGTTAGATTTATATTTTTCTAATAGTGTCTGAAGTCAGTCACTACCCACTGGTTCCTTTTGATGAATCTTAGAATGCTTTTATTTTCCTAAATTCTTCATCAGCACCCTTGCCTCCATATTCCCACATCCCATGTTGACATAATCTGAAATCTTGGCACAGTATTGTTTTTTAAAAATAATTTTATAATCATATCTATAGAATGGCTTTATTTTTTTGCTAACTATTGCAGTTCATTGTTAAGTTCCGGATTGACTCTTTTGGGGGGTATATTCTCTAGTAGTTCTTTCAGCTTTCAGAGAGAATCTGCTGGGTTGTTAAAATTTGAATTCTTGGCTATTCGAAAGAATCTTATTTCATTCTCACAGTTCAATGATATCATGGCTGAACACAGAAATTTAGATTTGAACTTCTTTTCCTTTACCAAACTAAAAATATCATCCAATGTCTTTTTTCATCCAATATTGTTGATGACACATCTAATGCCAAATCTGATTAGAATTACTTTGAACCGTCTTCTTCTCAACCTCTCTGGAGGCTGCAGCAGTTTGTCTTTATCCTTACAGCTTTTAGCATATTGACTATATTGACTAATGAAAGTTCTGAACTTTGATTACTTTTGTACATTGCCTTTTATTTTTGTTGTGTGTTTATCCTACTCTGTAGTTGGTGGACCATTGCAATCTGAGGATTTATACGTTTCTTCAACTGTAAGAAATTCCATCCTATTATTTCTTCAGATTTTATCTCTCTTCTATTCTCATTATTCTCTATTGGGGAGATCCTACGACTTGCAGAACTTTCTTCCACGTCTTAAGTTTTTATCTTTTTCTCGCCTTGTACTTCATCCCTAGGCTGTCTTCCAGATATCTAATTTCTTTTTTAGCTATGCCTATTCTTCTATCTACTGCATTTTTACTTTCAATAATTATATTTTTTACTTCCAAGGTTTGTCTTTGGTTTGTTTTATAACAGACAGTTCCTGATTCATTATTGCGACATCATCCTATATCTGAAGACACTAATCACACTTGTTTTAAAGTCCTTTTCTTATCGCTCTATTAACTTTTGCATAGTTGTAATTCTGTTGGGTTGTTACCTATTTTTCCTGGCGGCTGCATGCCAGATGTTGGTGATTTTTGACTGTGGGCTCATCTTTGTAGTTTGGATCCCCTGCTGGATCCTTTATACTTGTAGTCTTTCAGCCAGCCTTGGGGGAGGTGGAGAAATAGCTACTGAGGTTTGTGCTCCCCACTGTTTTCAGTGAGAATGGGGAAAAGGTGGGATGTATTCTGGATGGAATATCTTAGAGGCTGGTATTCTGGGCTCAGTCATTATCTCTGGGCATTGTCAAGCCCTGCCTCTCCTTCAGCATGGCTCCTGTCCAAAGACAGATCCGAATGGATGGAGAGGAGGGTGGGATGCACACGACACACTGTGGGTACCCCAACTCATTTTCCTGTCATTTGCATTGAAGCACTCTTTTCTACTCCTGGCTTCTTCCACCTGTAGGCAGGAGGAATTCCTGGTGATTCTCCCATGTTCTGTGGTAGTACTTTCCAAAGGGATCCAGCACAAATTCCAGGCTGCGATTACCCTCTTCAAACTTATCCTTTGTTCTTTTACTCTCAGGAATTTCTCATAATTTTCATTAGCCAAAATTTTCTCTTTGAATTTACAGAACAAGGTATATATTCCCATACTCAAAAAAGAAATCCAAGGCTTAGAGTAGAAGGATAGATGGGATTGGGGAAGGAGAGAACATTGCTGTGTGCAATTAGTTTCCCATCTGGAAGGCAAAAGCCTCCATTTTTACTTTGGGTTGTTTGCCTTTTTCTTATTGATTATTAGAGATATTAAGCAACTTTTAGCTATGTTATAAATATTTGTTACATAAATCTTTTAATTTTGTTTAAGGTACCTTCTGAGATACAGAAATTTTACATTTTTATGAGGTCAAATCTGTCCATTTTTTACTTTAAGATTTCTGGATGTTGTGTTATGCTCAAGAGGTCTTCCTAATCCATAATTAAAACCTATTTTTACTACACAGCACCTTTTAATATTTCATAGTTCAGTCTTTTGTGATTAGATATTTCATGTTTAGATACAGATCCAACAGGATTTTAATTTTGTGTTTGGTCTGAGATTTGGTTTGTATCCTATTCTCCCCTTTCCAAGTGGAACTTTTTATTGCTGTTGTCCTTTTCTGCTCCACTAACTTGTGCTGGTGTGTGGGTGTGCAGGAGCAGTTAACATTTTTTAGTTCATAGGTCACCAAACCATAAAGAACTACATAATTGATTTGAAGTATTTGATGGACTGGACTGCGCAGCAGTCAGAGTTCTTAAACTCTGAGATGAATGCAGTAACTGCATAAGATTTGGGGTCATCTCTCTTGGGGAAGAGATGAGTGTGAAAAAGGGTATGTAGATACAGGTAGCCAGAGAAGCTGACTGGGGCAGAGAGCACTAACTGTCCACAGAAACCACACTCTAGTTTTCCCTTTGAGCGCACAGCTAGAATCCATTTCTCTGCCTCCCTCACACTTGGGTACAGCCATGGGACTAAGTTCTCCCCAGGGTAATGTGAACAGTACATATGCCAGGCCCAGGAGAAACTCACACGTGTACTCCTCCATTCTCCTTTTCAAGGCTGGATATAGAGGATGAGGTTCTAGGAGATGGGGCCACGAGATGCAAGGATCCTGAGTACCTGAAAGACTGTGTGTAGGGCTTGCTAACCAGAAACACTCACCTTGGACTATTACATAAGTGAGAAATAAGCTTCTTTGGTATTTGCCCAAACTAAGGAGATTTAGGTTTCTACTAGATATGCCGTGTCCAGTTAGGGAAGTTTCCTTCCATTCCTATTTTACCAAGAGACTTTCTTGTTTTAATCAGGAATGGGTGTTAAATTTTACTAAAACATTTTTGACATCTATCAAGGGTATCATAGAAATCTTATCCTTAAATCTCAAAATGTAATAAATTACAATTGATACATTAAAACTCTCCAAATTCTTGATTGGCTTATAGTTTTCTTTTTTTCTCCTATCTTTGTCCACTTTTTTTTTTGTGGTATGCAGTCCTCTCATTGTTGTGGCCTCTCCCGTTGCGGAGCACAGGCTCCGGACGTGCAGGCTCAGTGGCCATGGCTCATGGGCCTAGCCGCCCCCCGGACCGGGGTACGAACCCGTGTCCCCTGCATTGGCAGGCAGACTCTCAACCACTGCGCCACCAGGGAAGCCCTATCTTTGTCCACTTTTGGCACTGAGTTTATACCAGATACAAATTGACAAGCTTTTCAGCTTTTTCTTTGGTCTTGAACAACTTATGTATCATGAGTCATTGGGGCCTAGTGTCCTTTTGAGAAATACGTTTTTTACTATAGTTCTAACTTCCTCTACGGTTACTGGTCTACTCAATTACTTAAAAGTGAAACATCTTTCCATTTTTCTGGGAAACATCTTTCCATTTTTCTGGAGTTTTCTGGGCCATAATTTTTCTAACTTATATCAAGTAAGTGAGTAAGCAACCAAGGCAAGCCCACATTCCTCTACAATATGTTTGGTATTCTTGATGTACAATTTTACCCATGTAAATCTTTTAGAATTTTAGTCTTACTGTGAATAAAAAGGAACCTGAATCCTTAGAGATAATCTATTTCTTTTTTTTAATACTAATTGGAAAAATGTACACATTGAACTTATCTATATTAAAACTTTTGAATTCTAAAATTATCACAAATATGAGAACTTAAGCAATAAAAACTGGCACACTTCTGTCTTTAAATGTTTTAGTGTCTATATGTGAGAAAGACATATCTTATTAATATGACATGGTGATTTATGTTTCTTGATTATCTGTATCTTTGGAATTAGCTGCTGAAAAGAAACTTAATATGACCATAAAATAACCATTATATGATTTGCTACAGAGATTTAAAGATGCATGTTATTTTCTTTTTTCCTAATCATCTTATTATTAAAACCAAAGTTACATATTTTTATGCACAGTGAATTCATTCATTAGGAGGCTATCTAATATCACCTCTGGTCTATATCATCACAGTTCAGAACATGGACTTCGGTGCCAACTTTTATTGGCTTTGTGACATTTGGCAAGTATCTTAACCTCTCTGTGCTCCAGCTTCCTCAAATGTAAAGTGAGGATAACTATGCTACCTACCTGATAGGATTTTCCTGAGGGTTAAGAGTTCAAAATGTAAAGTTATTAGAATATTCCTGGGGAAAATATTAGTACCGTGAAAGTTAGCTATTTTTATTATAATCTAGAAGCAATCACAGGTATCTCTACTGAAAACTTTTCTGATTTTCTTCTCATTATTAGAGTGCCCTTTATGTTTAAGGGACATTATAAAAATTGCCATAATCTTATCTTAAACCTAGTGATGTAGGTATTATTATGCTCCATATGAGAAACTAAGAAAAGTGAAATAACTTTTCAAATTCACAAGGTGCTAAGTGGCAGAACTGGGATCTGAATCCAGGTCTGTCTGACACCAAAGTCTTGCTCTTTCCATTACATTACTCAGCCTGATGCCCCCATTCTCTGTAAAATCCACTACAATCACCTCTTTCTGCTATCACCAAACCAGAGCAAAATTTTTTTTTCTGGTAGACTGCAAAGACTGTACTTAGAGCAACAACGTAGTACCTCTGTACTGGCATTAAACTGTAGGTATCTGATGACATTAATGATTAACTCCTGATTCCCTTAGCTTAACCCAGATAATGTATCAATCAATACTCAGCCTTTTGGTTACTCTATGACATGCCTCTCAGTTTCCAGTTTCAAATAGGCATTTAAGAATGCCTATCTGCACTTCAGACAACACTAAAAGCTATAGTAATCAAAACAGCATGGTACTGGCAAAAAAACAGACATATAGATCAATGCAACAGAACAGAGAGCCCAGAAATAAACCCACACACCTAAGGTCAGTTAATCTTCAACAAAGGCAGCAAGAATATACAATAGAGAAAAGACAGTCTCTTCAACAAGTGGTGCTGAGAAAGCTGGAAAGCTACAATGTAA
Source organism: Tursiops truncatus (assembly GCF_011762595.2). NCBI lineage: Eukaryota > Metazoa > Chordata > Mammalia > Artiodactyla > Delphinidae > Tursiops > Tursiops truncatus. Next base: position 73,027,366 of record NC_047047.1, on the reverse strand, counting down.
ATCAATGAAATTAGAACACTCCCTCACACCATACACAAAAATAAACTCAAAATGGTTTAAAGACCTAAATATAAGACATTACATCATAAAACTCCTAGAAGAAAACATATAGGCAAAACATTCTCGGACATAAATCATACCAATATTTTCTTAGATCAGTCTCTCAAGGCAAAAGAAACAAAAGCAAAAACAAACAAGTGGGACCTAAGCAAACTTACGAGCTTTCTCACAGCAAAGGAAACTACCGACAAAATGAAAATACATTCTACGGAATGGGAGAAAATGCTTGCAAACAATGCAACCAATGAGGGGTTAATATACAAAACATACAAACAGCTCATATAACTCAATATCAAAAAACAAACAACCCAATCAAAAAGTGGGCATATAAGTCCTAAATAGACATTTCTCCAAAGAAGACATACAGATGGCCAACAGCCACATGAAAAGATGCCCAACATCACTAATTATTAGAGAAATGCAAATCAAAACCACAATGAGGTATCACCTTACACTGGTCAGAACGGCCATCATCAAAAAGTCTACAAATAATAAATTCTGGAGAAGGTGTGGAGAAAAGGAAACCCTCCTACACTGTTGGAGGAACTATAAGATGGTACAGCTACTACGGAGAACAGTATGGAGCTTCCTTAAAAAACTAAAAATAGAGCTACCGCGTGATCCAGCAATCCCACTCCTGGGCATGTATCTGGAAAAGATGAAAACTCTACTTCGAAAAGATACATGTACCCCAACGTTCATAGCAGTACTATTTACAATAGCCAAGACATGGAAACAACATAAGTGCCCATCAACAGATGATTGTTTTAAGACGATATGATATATACATATACAATGGAATATTACTCAGCCATAAAAGGAATGAAATATTGCCATTTGCAGCAACATGGATGGGCTTAGAGATTATCATAATAAGTAAGTCACAGAAAGACATATACATATATATTGCTTATATGTGGACTCTAAAAATTAATACAAAAGTGAATCTACATACAAAATAAACAGACTTACAGACATAGAAAACTTATGGTTATCAAAGGGGAAAGGGATGAGTGATGGACAACTTAGGAGTAGGGAATTAACAGATAGAAACTGCTATACATAAAACAGATAAGCAATAAGGATTTGCTATATAGCACAGGGAACTATATTCAATATCTTATAATAACCTATAATGGAAAATAACCTGAAAAAAAACATAACTTTGAATCACTTTGCTGTACACCTGAAACTAACACAATATTGTAAATCAACTATCATTCAATTAAAAAAAAATAATGCTGAATGCCTGTCTCTAGTTCTCTGGGCAGTCTCTTGGAATGAAGGTGCTACACAATATAAAATGCCAGCGAGGGCTTCCCTGGTGGCGCAGTAGTTGAGAGTCCACCTGCTGATGCAGGTGACACGGGTTCGTGCCCCGGTCTGGGAAGATCCCACATGATGCGGAGCAGCTGGGCCCGTGAGCCATGGCCGCTGAGCCTGCGCGTCCGGAGCCTGTGCTCTGCAACGGGAGAGGCCACAACAGTGAGAGGCCCGCGTACCGGAAAAAAAAAAAAAAATGCCAACGAATCAGTTATTGCACCGGATTCCTGGCGTTCAAATTGGAATGGGAGGAAAATGGCTGCTTCCTGAGGTGCAGACAAGAGGACTAGTTGCTGGGAAGATGCTTCCTAAGCCTGGAAATAAAGTTTTGACTGTGCTCATTCAAAGGCCTATGTCCAGTCGAGGTCCACATATCCACGGAGCCAGCCTTCTCTAGTGACTCCGATCCAGTGTGCTCACTACTGCCTCCTTGCACCTCTTGAGAAGCTTCGAATCACAGAGTGGTGCCTATTAGTCTGGACTGTTTTATGTATTGTCCAGTTTTTCTAACAAAATGGTAACTTCCATATGTTTTCTTTTGTATTCATATCCCCCATATCCTTTGCCAAGTGGGGACCATGTAGTGACCATTATCTTCTTTTTTACATTGTGATAAAATATACATGACATAAACTTCACCATTTTAACCATTTTTAAGTGTACAGCTCTGTGGCATTAAGCACACTCACACTACTGTGCAACTATCACCACCATCCATCTCCAGAAATTGTTCATCATCCCAAACTGAAACTCTGTACCCATTAAACCATAACTTCCTCTTCTCCCCTCCTCCCTAACCCCTGGCAATAACCATTTGACTTTCTGTTTCTATGAGTCTGACTATCCTTATATAACTGGAATTGATCATACAATCTTTGTTCTTTTGTGTCTGGCTTATTTCACTTAGCATCACGTTGTCAAGGTTCTTCCATGTTGTAGTGTGTGTCAGAACTTCATTTCTTTTTTAGACTGAATGATATTCCATTGTATGTATATACCACATTTTGCCTGTTCATTCATCCATGGATGGACATTTGGGTTGTTTCTTCATTTTGGCTATTGTGAATAGTGCTGCTATGAATGCTTGTATAAAAATACCTGTTTGAATCCTTCTCAAATTTTTGGGGTATATACGCAGTAGTAGTAGTAGTAGGATCATATAGTATTTCTGTGTGTGTGTGTGTGTGTGTGTGTTTTGAGGAACCACTCTACCACTTTCCACAGTACTGCACTGTTTTACATTCCAATGAGCAATGAACGAGGGTTCCAATTTCTCTACATCCTCCCAACACTTATTTTACCATTATTCGTCTGACTTAATCCTCATAACAATGAAAAATTTTACTGTATCTGTATTACACTTCACAGTTGACAAATTTTTTTTGCATATATTACTCCTTTAAATCATTATAATAATCTTCGGTTTAAGTGTTATATTTTTATTACGAAAGAAGAAATTGAAGCTTAAGGGTGTTACATTACTTGTCCAAGACCACAGAGCTAATAAATGGGGAAGTCAAATACATAACTTTACTCCTGACTCTTTTCTTATTGGGAAAATTAAACAGTCTACGTTCTTTGAGATTCTCCCTTGCATGCTCTGTTCACTCTGAATCACAGCATTGAGAAGTTTCCAGGAAAGGATACTTGCTGTTTTCTCACATCTCCTAAGGTATCCAAAAAAAAAAAAAGGCTTAAATAAGTAGCAGGAGTGATTTAGGTTAGATATTAACTGGGTGGCTGACGCTGGTGAGACATTGGCAAAGATTACCAAAGGATACTTTGAGATAATTCCCGTCTTGAAAAGTGCTATGGGTTGGATTCCATCCCGGTAGATGCCTGAGGGTGCAGGGAGTAATTCGATGAATGCTTGTTAATTATTTGAAAGCAGGGGACAAACTGGATGACTTCACAGAGTTTCTTCCATTCTCTGATTCTAATAACAAAGATTCTACTGAATGGATTTGTACTACTCAAGAAAGTTGTTCTCTGGTTTTTGGGAATGGGTCTTTTTTTCTTGACCCCCTCATCTCTGATCTCTGGAGAAGGCCTCACTCAGTTCCATTTCATACCCTCAGAGTTAACCAAGGCCTCAGGGGAGAGGGCAGAGATGACCTAACTCACCTGGGGTCCTGAGCTACATCCTGGGCAGTTAGCTTTCTATAACACTGTTGATTTGATTTCACTTTGCTCTCTCCGGGGAGATCTGAAGGAGTTGCAATTTTGGCCTGAGATGCAAGGGGACAGCTTCAATTTTCAACCTTTATGGGTCGTCAGTGCTGAAGCATAAAGAAGGGACAAGGTAGCTGGCTGAAGACAGTTAGCCTAGAAGAAAGATACCTAGTGGGGAAAATAAAATTATCTGGGTATTTGTCTAGATGCTGCCGCAGTCATCGATCTGCCTTAGAGCAGCAGTCTGTAGGGTATTTAGACATCCATGTGATTGTACTCATGGTTGAAACTCCCTTCCCTCTCCGACAGAATTGTAAATTGTACACCTTTTAATGACCCTATAAGCAAGACTAATTCTGCTTCCCTGATGTGCTTAATATCTATGCGTTTTAGTTTCCTCTTTATTCAAAAGAAAGAATCAAAACTTCCCACCTCACCGTTGTTAGAGAGCTAAGTAATGAAGCTTTCTGAAAGGTAGCATGCATTCCAAGTACTTTAAAGACCCTTTCAGGAGAATGTTGAAATTAAGGAAAAACTATTGTAGAAGTCATTTAACAAAATGCTTCCTAAAAAATTAAGGTAATGCACCATATGCAAACAAAAGTGGTAATCAGTTAATAAGTAATGTGCATTTGAAACTCAAAACGATAAAAATAAGAAATTATTATTTTTTTAAAAAGCAAAAGTACTGCCTCTCTCCCACATCCTCTTTCTTTCCTTTCCTATTCTTTGAAGCCTCCTTGCTGGTGGCCCTTCCTTCCTACACTTTATTTATTTTATTTATTTATTTATTTATTTTTGCTGTGTTGGGTCTTCGTTTCTGTGCGAGAGCTTTCTCTAGTTGCGGCAAGCGGGGGCCACTCTTCATCGCGGTGCACGGGCCTCTCACTATCGTGGCCTCCCTTGTTGTGGAGCACAGGCTCCAGACGTGCAGGCTCAGTAGTTGTGGCTCACGGGCCTAGTTGCTCCGCAGCATGTGGCATCTTCCCAGACCAGGGCTCAAACCCGTGTCCCCTGCATCGGCAGGCAGATTCTCAACCACTGTGCCACCAGGGAAGCCCCACTTCCTACACTTTATTTGAGAAGCGAAGAACTGGGTTTAGAGGGGCAGTCACTGAAGCACTGCTTTAGTAAACAGCCCAGCTTTTTCAAAAGGCCAGCACTGTTGACCCGAGTAGAGATCACACTGTTCCTGCCTAGGACATTTAGTTTTTAGAACCACAGACCAGAGAATGCAGAACCGGGGAGGGTACTCAGTGATGAGCCCATCCAACCAACCCTGTAATTGTTCAGATAACAAAACTGAAGCCAGGACAGGTGCTGATTTTTTTTTTTCTCTGTTACATTTCAGAGCTGGAAATTGAAGAATGCAATGAAAAGCAAGGTAAAAAAAAGGCAAGGGTATATACCCATTTATCACATACCCAGGGGGTGCTTATTTGCAAGTAGACCTGCCTTCAGATGGTCCACTGGGTCTGCGGAGTTTACAGAACAACTAAAGATCCCTCCAAAGCAGGCGTCTCAATAAATACATGGAGTTAAGGCCAAGAGAACTTAGCTTAGCGCTTAGCTGATCCTCATTCTCGGCAGAACTCCCTTCTAAGCCCAGATCACTTCACATAAGATTAGAAACTGCCCTCCAAAGATCTGCCTCTTTACCTCTTCAGGGCAGCTGGAGGCTTCTGTTGGCAGCTCTAATCAGTCCAAGATCAGCACTAATCCACAAACCTCAATCACTCTGTTTTCAACTCCTCGAGATTGCTTTCTCTCAAATTTAATTGTCTGAATTTTAGCGTCTGTGATAAGAACTCAGGGGTAATATCACACACCTCCAGAATCCTTCCACTGATTACGGACTGTGCCCAGCAAGTGACGAAAGTAGGATTTAGGCAATTAGGAGTGCAGGATTTTCTCGGCCTCGCCAGGATCTTCAGAGAATGTCATGCTGTGCACACTCTCATGGAGCTGGCTTGATTTTGCAATTTTTTACAGCCTATTGTAATATACGGCCTATCTTGAAGAAGGTCCCTGTCCAAGCATGCTTTGATGTTTTATGAAATAAGTGGCAAAATCCAGGATTTAAACATCAAAAGTAGAAATCCACATTTCTCTGTTTTATTCTGTAAGATTTAACGTGTCAATTATATCTTTAATCACAAAAGAGCAGGGTGAACAAAATGTGCTGTTGTGGGATTATGAAAATGCCTTAATGATTTTATATAATTTAAAATCTTTCTACCAAGAAAATTTATTATATTTATAAGTCATCTGTTTTAAAGACGCCCTCCAGGTGTCGTGGGGCTTGTTGGGCCTCCGAGAGGCTTTGTGACACTGGATCTTAGGCACCCCCTCAGCCCCACCGAGGTGGGAAACACTGACTTCCAGGTTTTTGGCTTCCTTGAGGTTTTATGATTCCATGAAAGCACTAAGCTCGTCATCATTAAAAATGGATCACTAGGGCCTGGGTGATGGTTTTGATATTATAATAGTTTTACTGTTTTAAAACCCAGATTTGGGACTTCCCTGGTGGCGCAGTGGGTAAGAATCCGCCTGCCAATGCAGGGGACACGGGTTCAAGCCCTGGTCCGGGAAGATCCCACATGCTGCGGAGCAACTGAGCCAGTGCACCACAACTTCTGAGCCTGTGCTCTAGAGCCCGTGAGCCACAACTACTGAACCCGTGTGCCACAACTACTGAAGCCCGCGTGTCTAGAGCCCGTGCTCCGCAACGAGAGAAACCAGTGCAATGAGAAGCCTGCGCACCGCAACAAAGAGTAGACCCCCACTCGCTGCAACTAGGGAAAGCCCGGGTGCAGCAACGAAGACCCAACTCATCCAAAAATAGATATAAAGAAAAAAAAAAAACAGATTTGGAGCTGGAATGCTTCAAGAAATCTCTACTTGAGGAGCTGAAGACACGACAGGTGGTCCTCCAGGAGGGGTGGGGACCGGCAGTACATTATTGTTACTCACACACCTGTGAGTTCTGCTTCTTTGGTGTTTTCGTCAGCGTGACTAACTAAAATGCTCTTTGTTCTCTGTTCCAGAGTCAGAGAAATCCCTGCCACGTGGCACACAGATGTACAACTCTGGGCAAAGGTTTCCACAAATACCATTTCTTCACTCCAAAGTCCATCTATGTGTATTTCCTGAAATACAGAATGCTGCATGTCTGTCTGCTGGTCTCTTACCCTAGGAGCCTCAGCAGCAGAGGCAGAAGGAGCTCCTATAACTCTGGAGATAAAAGACTGGCTCACACAGGCTGATGCTGCTTAGGGGCGCTCACGGACTTTATTTACTGTTCTTTATTCAAACGTACATAGTGTCTGCACTGACAGAGGCAGCCCAGAAAAGAGAAACTGTGTCTATTGTAACTTTTACTTAAGTGGTGTAAATGAAAATATCATCACCCAAAGATTTGGTGAGATTTCCATTCAGAGAAAGAGAATGAGTTCAAACAAGCAAAAGAAGACAAGATCTGGGATTAGGTTTGATGGTCTGAAACATACAAGGAAGAAAATAAAATTTCTGATCCCATATCTGGGAGGAAAATCAGAATTTTCAATGGCTATATTACCCTGCCCCCACCCACCCCTCCCATGAAGAGAGGCAATAGGGAGGTGCTTGAATTCTTTCAGGTCCTATGGTTGTCACTGAGTAATTTGTTTCTTAAGCGTCTCACATAAACATGGCTGAAATAACAGATAAAGCTCATGTGGGTGCCCAACTGGGGGGAGCGCATTTCTAATGTCCAAAGGCCATGTGACAATGCCATCTGAAAAACATGTGACTTGAAGCCAATGCAATGACACTAAACCCACTCTAGTGAGCAATTCTGTGAAAGGCATCCATCTCGGAGCCCAGCCATTAGTGAAACTCAGTATTGTACAACAATCTGACTTACCCCAAGGTCTTACGGCAGAGTCCTGGTATGGTGTTAACCTTTGAATCACCAAATCTGGGAAGGAGCCAGCTGCCTTACAGAACTCCTGAAATTGAAACGCTACCAGAGATGGGAAAGTATGCCTGCCTTAGTAACTCTGATAAGAGGCTCTCGAAAACTGAAAACCACACAATGGCCAACAATGTTTTAGTTTCTGAGAAGTTCCTTGGCTAGTGGGGAAAGCAGATAAAAAAAATAAAAAGCTTAGAAAATAATTCAAGTGTAATAGTAAGGGTAGGTCCAGGGTGCTGTCAGAACACAGAAGAAGGACACCTCATCCAGACAGATGGTAAGGGCCAGGGAAGGCTGTCACTCTGTCTAGTTATAAGAAATTCAGAGTACATTTGATATGTCTTGTCTTGAAGATGACACTTGTCCTCCAAGTAAATCAGACTCTCCCCAGAACCGTGCCACAGGACTTAGCTCTTCTCATAAAAGCTGTATGTATTTATTCATCTGCATCCTTGGTGAACGCAAGAAAGGTCAGAAATGTGTCAATGTTTAGACATAGGCCAGTGCTACTGCTTTTTAACCTATGGTCCACAGCCTTGTCAACTGAGTTACTGAATTAATATTCCTCCCTACGTGCTTTTCTTTAAAAATCTTGTTCTGGGGCTTCCCTGGTGGTGCAGTGGTTGAGAGTCCGCCTGCCAATGCAGGGGTCACGGGTTCGTGCCCCGGTCCAGGAGGATCCCACATGCCGCGGAGCGGCTGGGCCCGTGAGCCATGGCCGCTGAGCCTGCGCGTCCAGAGCCTGTGCTCCGCAACGGGAGAGGCCACAGCAGTGAGAGGCCCGTGTACCCCCCCCCCAAAAAAAAAAAAAATCCTGTTCTTTCATGTCTTCCAATCTGAGTGCCTATTTCCCTTTACATGATTTTTAACAAATCTCTACCTAACCACTTAGACAAACTATTTAACTTCATGTGACCTAATTTATTCTGGAAAATAAAAGCATAATTGCCTTAGACAAAATTTTTTTTAGTTTACATTATGCAAGACTTCATCTCACTTGATATTTGCTATTTTCCCTTCCCCGTCTTCTGCATACTTCCAGGAGGTCTCCTGAATAGTCCGTGCCCAAGCAGCATAAGCCTAGGAGTTATTTTCAGTATCAGGTCTCTCTATATAACTAAATACCTAGAAACGTTTCTATTTCCTGTAAAGTCATCTGAGTCAGGTGAGCTGAAAATTGGAGAATGGGCTCTATCTGGGCTGCCTGGAGAGCTCAAGGCCCTAAAAGTGAACGTTGTCTTCTAGCTGTCTGACAAAGCTGTTTATCATTCCTGGCTTTACATCCAGGACAGGGTCTGACCAGCCTGAATCGTGACAAAATTAGACGCATATTGGAAACTTCGTATCCTTTTCTCTTTTCTCACTGGCAATATTCATGTGTCCATTATTCCTCTGGACTAGAGAGGCCAAACCAGCTCAGGAATGACAAAGGCTGGGCCCTTTCAGTTGCAGGCTGGGGTTACACCACGGGTGTCCTCCGGATGCACTCTCTGTCTTATGGTGGGTCTCTAAGAGTGGAATGATTTGTTGTTCAGTAAGGGCCATACTTAAGGATTTTACCCTGAGTTTGGACACAATGCAGGGTCACGTTAATTACCCTGGAAATGAGAGTGGTGGTAGCCAGTGGAGAGACTATTTTGGAATAAGACGGTAACGTTATCCAAAGCCACTTCCAGTTCTAATATAAATATGCACCAATTGATAGAACATGCAGATTTTTCTCATTAGATCTGCTAATGTAGTTAAATGGACAGAGTTTTTAACAGCTCTGTTGAGACATAACTCGCATACCATACAATTCACCCAATTAAAGCATACAATTCAACAGTTTTTAGAACAGTCACATAATTGTACAGCCATCACCACAATCTAATTTTAGAATATTTTCATCACACCAAAAAGAAATCCTGTTATCCATTAGCCATCATCATCCAATGTCCCCATTTCCCTCCCAGGCCTAAGCAACCACTAATCTACTGTCTGTCTCTATAGATTTGCCTATTATAGACATTTCATATAAATAGAATCATATAATATATGGTATTTCATGACTGGCTTCTTTCATTTATCATAATGTTTTCAAGGTTCCTCCTGTTGTGGCATCTAACAGGGCTTCATTGTTTGTTATTGCCAAAAAATATTCCATCGTATGAATACACCACTCTTTGTTTTATTGATTCATCAGTCGTTGACATTTGGATTATTTCTACTTTTTGGCTATTATGAATAATGAGATTATGCCTCATTATTTACAATAGCTAAGACATGGAAACAATCTAAGTGTCTATCAACAGATGACTAGATGAAGAAGATGTGGCACTTATACATACAGTGGAATATCATTTAGCCATAAAAAAGGAGGAAATCCTACCAATGTGACAACATGGATGGACCTTGAGGGCATCATGCTAAGTGAAATAAGGCAGACAAATACCATACAATCTAACTTATATGTAGAATCTAAAACAAACAAACAAGCAAACTCATAGAAAAAGAGATCAGATTTGTGGTTACCAGAGGTGGGGGGTGTGTGGATTGGATAAAGGGAGTCAAAAGGTACAAACTTCCAGTTATAAGATAAGTAAGTACTAGGGATGTAATGTACAACATGACTATAGTTAACACTGCTACATGGTATGTATAAAAGTTAAGAGAGTAAATCCTAAGAGTTCTCATCACAAGGAAAACAAATTTTTTTCTCTTTATCTTTTTTTTTTTGGTATCTATATGAGATGATGGATGTTACCTAAATTATTGTGGTAATCATTTCACAATATAAGTCAAACCATTATGCTGTGTACCTTAAACTTATATAAGGCAGTATGTTAATTATATCTCAATAAAACTGGAAAAAATGCAGCTATGAACATTCACGTTCAAGTGTTTGCATGGAGGTATGTTTTCACCTCTCTTGGGTATATATCTAGGAGTAGAATTGCTGGGTCATATGGTAACTCTATGTTTAACCTGTTAGGAATTGAGAAAACCAGACAAAAATGGGAATTTTTCCTAAGAAAATGTTAAGGACTGGCAATAAAAGGAGATCAAGGTTGGAACTGAAAGGGGCTATCCTCAGCCAGACTGCTCTAAGTCTGATAATCTGGGTATCAAAGGTAGTAACAAAAAATATTTCCTAGGCAACAGAAAGCAAAACTGCAAGTAAACTTTCCAGTAGTTCTACCATCCCAAGATTTCTTCTGATTCAGACAGGAAGGTAGGTAGATTTTCTATTCTTGTAAATTATTTCCACATGACATGTCTCAGAAGTACTTCAGGAGGAATTGTGTAGATTTCACTGGCTAGAGTCAGATCTGGATCTTATAAAGTTGTGCTGTCAAGTATGATGGCCATTAGTTACATGTTATTAGTTAAACTGGATTTTGCAATTAAGTTAATTAAAATAACATAACATTTAAAATTTAGGTCCTCAGTTGTACTAGCCACACTGCAAGAGTTCGAGAGCCGCATGGGACTCGTGGCTACTGTATTGGGCATTTCCCTCACTGCATAAAGTTCTATCAACAGGATTGCTGTAAAGCACAGGTTCTCAAATGGTGGTGATTTAATACCACCCTCCACCCTCCCAACCCCCCCGCCCCCGCCGCCTCCCTCCACTCCCCTCAAGAAATCTGGCAATGTCTGGAGACATTTTGTTTTTTTCAACTTGGGGAAGGGAAGGTGCTACTGTATCTAGTGGGTAGAGGCAGGGATGCTGCTGAACATTCTGTGATGTGCAGGGCAGTCTCCACAGTGATTAGCTACCGCAGAACATCAAAAGTTCCAAGGTTGAGAAACCCTGTTCTAAAGCAATGATGTCCAAACCTGGCTAGCTTTTTATCAAAAAATCAAAAGAATCACCTGGTCAGCTTTGTAAAAATTCTACGCCTGAGTCCCATCCCTAAGATTCTGGTTAAGGAAGGCTGAAGAGAATCGAGGAACCTGCGTTGTTCAATAGCTTTCGAAGAGATTCTTATGGTTGGCAAGATTAAGAACTATTGTGTGAAAGCAGACTGACTCTCGGCTTTTAATTCAGAGGAAAATCACCTGGTAAACATTAGCAGTATGTCCAGAATAGAGTAATGGCTCCAAGGCTGTTACCTCTTCTGTTTAATTTCTCCAATTACCTATTTCTCAATTAATGGGGTCATTAAGCACTCAAGACCTGCATTAATGTCCCTCCTCTTTAAAAAAAAATTCTTTCATTCTGCATAAATCCAGTTTGCAAATGATTACCTCTTGTTAATTACTGTACACTTTCTATTTACAAACAGAACAAATGACCTAGAAAATATTTGGCAGCTCTCTATGGTCACTGGTGTTTGATGAGAAACAGCTGAGCAAACAAGCATGCCAGCCCTGTAGGTAGTACGGCACAGCATATTATTATCCATTCCTTTGCTACCAACTAAATACATGGAAGTAAAATTCATTTTAAGTGCTTTAAAGTTGCATACTTTAAGATCAATATAATTCTTCTGAACTTAGAAAAGTGTAAAAATGTATTAATTTTAGCTTTAAGGCATTTTTTTCCTTTCCATTTGTCATCACTCTGTAATAAATTACAAAAAGGGAACAGTCCCTGATCTTAAGAAACGTAAAAGGTAGTAGTGGAAAATGCGACATAAACACAAGTATCTGTAAAAAAAAAAAAAAAAAGATGTTAAATTATTTTGAGAGGGTACAAATTTGAGAGGAAGAGATCCTGAGAGATCTGGGAAATTTTCATGGAAGTAGCAGCATGTTCACTCATTCAATAAATATTAGCTGGCGCTACCTCATGCTAGGTCCACCATATTAGGAACTGGGGCTAAGTAGGTGCAATCCCTTTATTCACAGAATTTCATTTCCTGGAGACTAATCAGTCAGTCAACAATTTATTGCGTGCCCATGGCCAGCCAAGCATACAGACCAGCAATGATGATTCAAAGTGATCAGTGTTAACATAGGGGAAGGACATGGTGTAATTAATTACTGGCTGGATTCCTATCACATTGAATCCTCCTTTCTAAGCACTGACATTTCTCTGACTTCATTTGCAAGGCCAGTATCATAGGGCACGCACTCACCCTTGGCAATAATTTAACCATGACATTGAATTCAGGAGCAGCTATTTAGTAAAACGTTGCAATCATCTAGTGGATCACTAGTGTTAACTCTGGCATCCTCCAAGGAATCAGTTAACAACTGTAACTAAGAAACCACTGACATGATCCTCGGTCTAATACCTTTGAGGAAGTTGTGTGATAGAACTAATAGGTATTGACTGTTGTCTGTAAATCTGGTAGCTACGTCATGTGTGAGATTATTCAGGAATATGATCACAATACAGCACACTTTGTTGGGTGATGTTTAGAGCATGACTGACTTAATCCAACCTCAAAATAATTTTAAATTATAAAACATTTCAAACATATCAAAAGTATAGAAAATAATATAACAGGCACCTACAGGTACTCCCCATACACCTAAAAGATAATAATATTTTTCTTTTTTTGCCTTCAGTTCCATCTCTGTCATTTTCTCTGGGACACAAATGAAATAAAACACTAAAGATATAGCTAAAATCCCCTTTGCACCCATTCCCCACCCCCCACCCAATTCCTTTAGGCTTCTTTTCTCCCAGGGAAAACTAGTGTCTTAAAGTTGATAAATTAGCATTCTAATTCTTATGAGAATTCTAATTCTAAATAAGGATTAAAAATAAAAATTTTAATTAAAAAATAAAATTTAAATTACAGATTCTTTTCTATGTATGCATGCAAAAAGAATACAGATAGTTTAACATTTACACAAATGTACAATTTTGTACATATCCTTTTGAAACTTATTCTAATTCAAAGTTATGTTTTCAAGATTTTTAGGTATATGTAGATTCAGTTCATTCATTTTCACTACTGGACAGAAGTACATTCATTCAACCTTATTTGTAGTTCAGGTCTCTTTTCCCCATAATATTTTATATTTGCCTTTCCTTTTTTTTTCTTGATCAGTCCTGCAAGAGGTTGGCTCATAATATTCATTTTTTCAAAAACAGGAATTTATCTTTTATTTTATTTGCAGATGACATGATATACATAGAAAATCCTAAAGATGCTACCAGAAAACTACTACAGCTATCAATGAATTTGGTAAAGTTGCAGGATATAAAATTAATATACAGAAATCTGTTGCATTTCTATAAACTAAAAATGAATGAGAAATTAAGGACATAATCCCATTTACCATCGCATCAAAAAGAATAAAATACCTAGGACTAAACCTACTTGAGGAGGTAAAAGACCTATACTTGGAAAACTGTAAGACACTGATGAAACTGAAGATGACACAAACAGATGCAAAGATGCACTGTGCTCTTGGACTGGAAGAATTAGTATTATTAAAATGATCATACTACCCCAGGTAATCTACAGACTTCAGACAATACTACAAAGCTACAAAACAGTGTGGTACTGGCACAGACACATAGGTCAATGGAACAGAACAGAAATCCCAGAAATAAACCCACACACTTATGGTCAATTAATCTACAACAAAGGAGGCAAGAATATACAATGGAGAAAAGACGGTCTTTTGAATATGTGGTGCTGCGAAAACTGGACAGCTATTTGTAAAAGAGTGAAATTAGAACATTCTCTAACATCATATACAAAAATACACTCAAAATGGATTAAAGACCTAAATGTAAGACTGGATACTATAAAACTCCCAGAGGGAAACATAGAACACTCTGATAAAAATCACAGCAATACTTTTTTGGATCTGTCTCCTAAAGCAAAGGAAATAAAAGCAAAAATAAACAAATGGGACCTAATTAAACTTAAAAGTTTTTGCACAGCTAAGGAAACCATCAACAAAACAAAAAGACAACCTACTGAATGGGAGAAGATATTTGCAAATGATGTGACTAATAAGGGGTTAATATCCAACATATATAAATAGCTCATACAACTCAAAATCAAAAAAAAAAAAACACCAAAAAACAAACCAAGCCACCCAACCAAAAAATGGGTAGAAGAACTGAACAGACATTTTTCCAAAGAGGAAGTGGAGATGGCCAACAAGCACATGAAAAGATGCTCAGCATCACTAGTTGAGCATCTTTATCTCCTCAGACCTGTCAGAATGGCTATCATCGAAAAGAACACCAATAACAAATGTTGGTGAGACAATGGAGGAAAGGAAACCCTCTTACACTATTGGTAGGGATGTAAATTAGTGCAGCCACTGTAAAAAACAATAGGGAGATTTTTCCAAAAACTAAAATTAGAACTACCATATGACCCAGCAATTCCATTCTTAGGTGTATATCTGAAAAAAACAAAAACACTAGTAATTCGAAAAGATACATGCACCCCAATGTTCACAGCAGCACTGTTTACAATTACCAAGGTATGGAAGCAACTGAAGTGTCCATCAACAGAGTAACCGATAAAGAAGATGTAATGTATATAATGGAATACTACTCAGACATAAAAAAGAATGAAATTTTGCTATTTGTAGCCACATGGATGGACTTTGGAGGGCATTATGCTAAGCGAAATAAGTCAGACAGAAAGACAAACACTGAATGATACCACATGTGGATTCTAAAAAAATACAACAAACTAGTGAATATTACAGAAGTAGACTCACAGATATAGAGAACAAACTAGTGGTTACCTGTGTGGGGGGGTGGGGGGAGGGATAATATAGGGGTGAGAGTGGGAGGTACTAACTATTGGGTGTAAGACAGGCTCAACCACGTACTGTACAACATGGGGAACTGAGCCAATATTATGTAATAACTGTAAATGGAAAGTAATCTTTAAAAATGTATAAAAAAGTAAAAAAAATTAAAATTAAAAAAGATAATTCTTTTAATAGATTTTAATTTCATTCTTACCTATGCCCCTCTTCTTTTATGTTTACACTGCCAACAGTTCTAATCTACATAATCATTAAATTTGTTTAGTTTCCACTTTTATTTTGAGGAATCTTCAATTACTTCACAGATATAGCATCAGCAATTATTTAAATTTATGCTAATTGCTTAATTAGAAGAGATTCGTTTCCTTCTCATTCTTCTGATCACAAATTCTGTTGGCTAAAGCAAATCAAACCATAAGGCCAGCCCAAATTTAAAGGGAAGGGAAATAAACTCCTCCATTCAGTTGTAAGATCTGCAGAGTCATTTTGCATTTTAACCCTTTTGGTACCTACCCACCCTCAGAAAATCAATGAAATCAATAGTGTGTCTTAAAATTGATGGTGTCTTAGAAGTGAGTTTGCTACATATACAGTAATGTCATCTTAGCTCAAGATGTGGCACATATATACAATGGAATATTACTCAGCCATAAAAAGAAACGAAATTGAGCTATTTGTAATGAGGTGGATAGACCTAGAGTCTGTCCTACAGAGTGAAGTAAGTCAGAAAGAGAAAGACAAATACCGTATGCTAACACATATATATGGAATTTAAGAAAAAAAAATGTCATGAAGAACGTAGGGGTAAGACAGGAATAAAGACACAGACCTACTAGAGAACGGACTTGAGGATATGGGGAGGGGGAAGGGTGAGCTGTGACAAAGCGAGAGAGAGGCATGGACATATATACACTACCAAACGTAAGGTAGATAGCTAGTGGGAAGCAGCCGCATAGCACAGGGAGATCAGCTCAGTGCTTTGTGACCGCCTGGAGGGGTGGGATAGGGAGGGTGGGAGGGAGGGAGGGAGACGCAAGAGGGAAGAGATATGGGAACATATGTATATGTATAACTGATTCACTTTGTTATAAAGCAGAAACTAACACACCATTGTAAAGCAATTTTTTACCCCAATAAAGATGTTAAAACAAACAAACAAACAAAACATCATGCTCTGTCCTCTGTAATCAGGTCCCTGCTGCCCTTAGGCTGTGTCTCTGAACACGCTTCTCAATTTACCACCACATATCACTGATTTGAGTTCTCTGTGCATTTCATGTTATTTTTCTCTTCTTTGCCTTGGTCTATATTATCCTGACATGCCACCATGTCCTCTGTCTCCGCCTGGCCAACTCCTCCTCATCCTTAAAGTCTTAATTCAGTGTCACCTCCTGGAGTTTAGGAGGAGAAAAAGAATTGGAGTTTTCAGGAAATATGATGAAAAGGGACTTGAAGGCTATGAGGATGGAGCTGGATGCCAGAATGAAGGAGAGCTGTGCTGGCAAATGGCAAAGGGCCGGGTGGAAAGGAAAGGAAGCTAGAGCTGTGATGGCAGGATGAAGCCTGGGTTTTGGAGAAGGAACAGGACAGGGAGCTCCGAAGGAGGTTGGGGAGAAGAAGAATGTGGGCTTATGTGGGAAGTCTTAGCCTTCTAGTTGCCCAGGAGGATGCCACGCTGAACCAGGATCGTGTTTCTGGGACCTGAGAGCAGATATAAGGAAATGGGAGCAAATGGTGCTCTTCTATTTAGTACTTAAAATTGTCTAGTGTAACGTAGCTTGTGATACATATACCATTTTGGGAAAACATTTCAACAATATCGTGTTTAACAGCCACAAAGTAATCCGCTGTATGATCTGAATTCCTTATTGTTGAACCTTTACGTTGTTTCTAGTTCACATTATTATAAGCAAAGCCGTATGGAATGTCCCTGCAGCTAGATTTTTGCTCATAGCCACAATAATTTTTTTAAGAGACATGACTAGGGGTGGGAGAGTGGTTCTGGGAAAGGGGAATGCCAGGGCAAAGGATATAAACACTTTTAAAGCTTTGGATATGTAGTTTTTGAATTGCTCCAGTTAACACTTCTACCACAAGTATATGACAGTACCTGCTCACTAACACTGTGTATTTGAAAAAAAAAGAGGTCAGGTTTAATTGCATCTTAAGTAGAAAAGATATCTTACCTTAGGAAGCAACAGAATGACTGCAGCTGTACAGGCACCGAGAGTGAGATCACAAACAAGTTTGTGCTGCCTCCTGGTGGCACCTAACAAACCAGCATGACAGAAAACCCAGTTAGCCTGAAAGGAGACTATCTGAACAAGTTGTCAAGAGTTAATTTATTTAACGCTGAAGTTCTAGAAAGTGGGTAGCAGAAACACAGAAAAAATGGACCTGACTTTAGGATACAGGAGGATATGGGAAAAAACTAGGGGAAAAATATTCTTACCCACAGTATAGCACATGGCATGACATGCATGATATACTCAGAGATGATTTACTAAACTTAATGATAACAAAAGAAAATTAATGTTCAAATGGCGTGTTCTGAGGAGGGATCACGTGAAGCTTCCATGAAGGGGGTGATGGAAACGACTATATTTTATAGATTTTATATCTGCTTTTCCTACAAGATGGTGAAGGCAATGAGGCACAAAAATTTAAGAGACTTGCCCAGTTCACAGTCTTCTAGAGTAATTGTTTCACTGAAAAGAACACTCTTAATAGTAGCTATGTACTCTGGATCTTAGACTGGTTTAGTGAAGCTGGGTTATTTTTACTTTTGTATGCTTCCTATGTCCAAAACACTGTGCTCCCTATTAAGGACAAAAGAGGAAAGGAAAAGGGAAAGAGGTGCAACAACAAATGACACAGTTGTGGCCCTAATAGGAGCTGTTAATCCACTGCTGTTTTCTAGAGTTCCATTTTCTGCTCTGCTTACGTGTTCCAGGTAATCTCATCTACTCCCAGGACTGCAAATACCACCTGCACAGTAATGTATTTGTTCATTCAACCTTTCACTTAAAGATTCACTGAGGAAAAACAATACATTCAGTATTATTTCTATGAGACTTGATGTTGTAGGAGAAACAGACATCAGTAGTCATACAAATAAATATGTATTTACAGATTATAGTTAGTAAGGGAAAAAGTCCAGGTTGCTGTGAGAAAATATAATTTAGTAGTTCAGTGGTTCTTCAACTTTTTTGCTGTCATACCATTAATGCGCCCATGTCTCTAATGACTGAATGATTGATTGAGGACTTGACTAGATTCTTCAATCTTCATTTTTTTTTTTTTAAGTGCTAAAATTAGAGACTACTTGGCTTGAATCATCTTTCTTAGCCTCTGGGAAGTTTCATTAAAAGGCCTTATCAAAAATGATCAAATTACATGTGTTATTCTTTCACTTAGATGTGACTGACTTAGCAGATATACTCAGAAAAAATAGTTAATTTCCACAATTTTTTTTCAAAGCTTGTTTTTCTCTTTTTACATTGAGGTATAACATAAAGTATACTTGTCTTAAGCGTACAGATCAGTCAACTTTTAACATAAAGACACTGGTAGCAATAAATCCTGGAGTTGAAGATTTGGTGAATTCAATTTCTAAAAAGTTTCTGCATGTAACCTAATTGCCAAAGTGAGTTCTATTTTCAAATCATTTAGCCAAATCTACCTTGTTTTCTCTCAGATCAATTCTGACTTTCATTTCAAATCAACGTTTTAGTTAAGCATCTCTATGATGATCATCTTATTTCTGAATTCTAATTCGAAGATAGATTGGTAAATAAGGAAAGGACCCTTGCTGTGAGTTTGTAGCCTGGATGAAATGAAGTACTTCTGCTTTAAAATGCCTTACCTACATTTTGGGGTTTGATCTAATAGAACTTTCTCTTCGGAACACTGTATTTTTTAAAAATGTCAAAAATGGGGGAAAAAAAAAAGAAATCTGTTCTTAACTTTGCTAGGGTTGCCAGATAAAACACTGAATGCCCAGCTACATTTGAATTTCAGAAACTAATAATTTTTCAGTGTTTTAGTATATCTGAGGCATCCTGTATTCAAACATTTTTTTGTTATCTGAAATTCAAATTTAACTGGGTTTCTGTATTTTTACTTGCTAAATGTGGCAACCCTACCGGTTTGACTCACATTATGTCTATTAACAAACCAA
This sequence comes from Tursiops truncatus, assembly GCF_011762595.2. NCBI lineage: Eukaryota > Metazoa > Chordata > Mammalia > Artiodactyla > Delphinidae > Tursiops > Tursiops truncatus. The sequence goes on along the minus strand of NC_047047.1, from coordinate 73,007,990 downwards.
CATGCACCAAAATACTCCATTTTTAATGCTTTGCCTGTCAGAGAAATATGAATAATATAGGGAAAGACACACAGGGAAGTTTCACTGATGCTAAACTAATATTTTGAACTGCTGCCTATTTGTTTGGTCTTCGAGAGGAATTTACACTCCAGGGGAAAGCATAATAATAAATACAGGTACTAGAGACATACTTTTATTTTACAAAGTGAGAACAGGGCAATAGTGAAAGGGAAGGAGAAAAGGAGAATCAATCACCTACTTCGGCTTGTGGGTGGCTTGGTTCTCAATATTAGGAAAGGGTGCACATAAAAGGTGAGGCTCTGGAAATTAACTCCTTTATAGCTATTATGCCTGTGCCCCCTTGGGAAATCTTTGGGCATTTCTAAGTATATGGTAATCCAGATTGATGACTGCTCACCCAGAGCCTAGGAAAGTCTTCTCAGAGGAGGTGTCATTTAAGCTGAGAAATGAAGGGTGAGTAGGAGTAAATTAAGTACAGGGAGCAGATGGTGTATCAGATGTTCACAGAAACTCCTCCCAGCAGATCTCCAGAAAAATCATATAAGTTAGAAAGGGTAAGGTGATAATTGAAGTTAAAATGTCCCAAGGTCCTTATATTGTTCATGAGGAGGGTAAAGATATTTATTAACTTCAGAATTTGTTCAATTAAATGTGTTATAAATTGTAGGGTGACCACCAAAAGATAGTACCAGAGTGAGTAACTTCCCACGTAGTAGAGAAGAAAATGGCACGTGGGAGTGGGGGTGAGGCAGGGAAGGACACGTTCAGTAAAAATTCAACTTCAAAGAAAGCATCAATGGAGAAACCTAGAAAACGCAACAAAAGCTTAAAGTAGTAGAAATGAAGCACAAAATACCAGAAAGCACAATCAATGTCAATGAACCAAAAAAAATGCTTCTAATGCTACATAAACATCAAATAAACACACAAAAAGCAAGCAAGCAAACCCTGAGCTACAAGTTGTTTACAAGAAACACACTTAAAACATAAGGACACAGAGGTTCCTAGGTGAAACATAGAGAAAGATAAGCCAAGGCAAATACCAACTAAATGAAAGTTGGCATGGCTAAATCAATATCAGGAAAAACAGACTTCAAGACAAAAATTTTCTGGACTTGAAAAAGGTGATTACAAATTGTTAAAATGAGAAAATCACCAGGAAGAAATTTTAAACCTTTACATGCTTTATAAACATGGATTCTAAATATAGAAAGGGAAAATTGGCAGCCTTAACAGAAGCTGACAGAAATCACTTTCTTTACCTGAGACAGCTGACAAAAACATCAGTAAGGATATAGAACACTTGAACACAATTAACTACTTGATCTAATGTTTACAACATGATCAGATACTAGGGTATGAAGGAAATCTGAAGACATTTTAAGTGATTGATATTATACAGACCAAGTTCTCTGACCATAATGTGGTTAATTAATGCAAGTAAGTTATAGATGAATATCAAAAAGCTTCCACATATCTGGAAATTAAGAAAAATTGTCTTTGACCCATAGACTACAAAAGAACTCTCAATAGGAATTAGAAAAATTTAAAGCTGAATGATAACGAAAGTATGCCACAAAAACCTAAAGGATACATCTAAAGCAGTACAGGAAGATTAATAGCTTGCACTTTTTAGGAAAGAAGAGGTTAAAAATAAAGACAGTCAACACTCAACAGAAGAAGTTGAAAATTAGTAGGATAAACTAAAATATGTTTTTAAAAAGGAAAGAATACAAATAAGGAAAGAAATACAAAAGAGAACAACAATTAGAACAAGAAAAACCAATCGAAAAAATTAATAAGATTTGTCAAGAAAAAACTGAGAAGACATAAATGAACAAAGTACAGAATAAAGGAGGAAATGGTCAGGCACAGACTTTAAAATAATATGCTTGTATTATTAAAACCATACATTAATAAAGTTGAAAATCTAGGGGAAATGGATACACTTAGAGAGAAAAAAAGATGACAAAATTCATTCGAGGAATAGAAAACGTCACTAGACCTGTGGGGATGAAAGAATTTATATGGGAGTCACAGATTTCTGTCTTCCCCAAAACACCCACACCTAGATGACTTCGTGGCTGTTCTTTTTTTCAAGGAACTGTGAATTAATTTGTAATATAAATTTCTACCTAATACAGAAAAACAGTGACAGTGGCACACAGCTCTTTTTAGGTTAGTGTAATTTTTTTAAATTAATTTTTCTTTTTCTTTTGAAATAACTTCAAACATACAGGAAAGATACAAGAGTAGAAAGAACATACCCCTCCCCCGCAAACCCCCCAAATTTGAAAGTAAACTGCTGACATCATACCCAATCACTCCCAGTACTTCAGTATCTATTTTCTACAAGCAAGGGCTTTTTCTTACATAATCCCCAAACACCCTTTGAGATCAGGAAGTTAACATCATAAATGACTACTATCTATTTCATAGATCCAATTCCAGTTTCTACAAAATAGAGAAATAGAACTAAACGCAATAACATACATAAATACCTGATTCACAGGTGCTCAATAAATGGCCGTTACTTTCTCCAGTCCGTAAATTCACTGGGGGCTCCTGGGCTTCTTTCTTGCGCAGCCACCGCGGAGATCTGCGTGCTCTGCAGTCTTCGCACAACCAGAGAAGTGGGGTGACCGCCCCGCCCCGTGCCATATCCACGCGACAATCTACACCCTTTACCCACCCCACCCCCACCCCCCCCACCCCCACCCCCCCAGCCCAGAGACCTTCCACAAGGCTCTAACCCAGGACTTAGCCGGGCCCTGAGAGACAAGGCTGTGACGATGCTCACCTGGAGCTAGAAGCTCAGATTGGGAACCGCCCTGCCCGGGACCCGGGCAGCTATTGTCTTCGGGCTGGAGGAACTAGGCGCAGCTGCGAGCCTCCCGCTGTGCCCGCGGCCTTCACGCCCTGCGCATGCGCCCCGCGGCGAACGAGGGCCGAGAACACGCTTTAAATGTGCCGCCATCTTGGGCTGTGGCTGTCTCCCGGGTGCTGCGGACAGAACTGCGTGACCTGCGCACAGAGCTGCGTGACCTGCGCTGGCCGCTCTCTGTAAGTCCGTGCTTTACTTTTTAATGGTCAGCCTGCTGTAGGCAGTATTGTTTTCGATGGTGTCCGGTCTGCAGCCCCTCTACCCCTTTGTTCCTTGAGCCGTCGTGGCTTTGGCCTCAGGAGCGGGGCCGGCCCTCAGCCCTCGGTCTGTTGTAGGATCCTGTCAGCTCCGCGACCTCCCTGCCTCATATCGGCGTTTGTTAGTCGGCTCCCTGTGGGTGCCGGGTATCGTTGACATGAAAAATGCCGTTTTCAGAGAGGGTGTATCCCCCAGGGTCGGCTCAGTGATGGCTGATAGTGTTGCCCGGGGGCTTTTACTGTGGAGGTCAAAAGGCATCAAGTCAGAGTGTGGAGGTGCTCTTCAGAAGAAACTGAGTTTTGCTGAGTCACTTGATTGATGTAATGCTTTAATACAATTCAAGAATAACTTTCTACCTTTTAGAATTTAGGGAAAAACGTGCCAGCCCTTTGCAGTATAGCAGCTAAACAGAAGGTGAAGTTCATCCCCCCCCTCCCGTTTCGCCAATTCCAACTCGTGATTTAGCCTTCATCCCTTCATCTGTTTGCAGAGAGACACATATTCCTGTACATATGTAGGATATAATTTTTATTTTCTGAACCTTACTCAGGCCCCACCCCCCGCAACTTAACAGGATTCCTAAGACCTGTTCATCAGAGCCAATAAAAATAGGTGTAATTTAGCGCTTTTCAGTAGTAACCCAAAGAATGAGATGCTCCGTAATTTACTTTACTCTTCCACCATTAATAAACTTTAGGTTGTGTGTGTGAGTAAAATTTATTTTACTCTTCCATCATTAATAAACTTTAGGTTGTGTTCAGCTTTACTGAAGTATAAGTGAGGTACAACAAACTGCACCTGAAGTGTACAATTTGACATATGACAAATGTATATGCCCCTGAAACTATTATAATTGAGATAATAAATATATCCATCACCCCCAAGAGTTTCTTCTGCCCCCCTCACTATAGATTAGTTTGCATTTTCTAGAAATTTTACATAAATGGAATACAGTGTATATTCCCTTAGCTTTCTTTCACTCAGAATAATTACTTTTGAGATCCATCTGTGTTGTGTTGTGTATCAATACTTTGTTCCTTTTTATTGCTGATTAGTTTCCATTGTGTGGCGTACAGTCGTATGGTTCCATTTTTACTTCAGGAACAAACTGGTCATTCAGATTTGGATATTTTGCAGACATTTTCTTGAAAATGAGTAGAGTGAGCTTGACACTTTAAGGAAACAGCTGATGGTGTTTGTCAATGATAAAATTCAGGCTTTAAAGCCCGAATTGGAAAGGTGGAAAACTTGTGCCTGTCACCGCAAGCTTTGACGACTTCCCAGTATTTGAGTTTTATTAATGAGGTTGGTGGTGATATTAATTTGATTTAAGATGTTGGGTAATGTGCTATGTCAGTATATGGAAGTTCTGTATAACTGAACCAGTATTTTCAAATGAATCAATGTAATATCTTTTAAAATCATTCATGTTTAAAAATTCCATTCAAAATGCATGATAGACTAAGGGAGTTTAAGGTAACAGTACAAAAAGTTTATTTATATGGTTTAATATTTCATGTTGTAAATAATTTTTAAGAAATGACCACTTATAGAGTTTTTGTGAAAATCAAAAAAAGACTATCCTCAGCTATATAAAAAAGCTGTTAAAGCGTTCCTCCCTTCTTTGAGTTGGCCAAAAAGTTTGTTTGGGTTTTCCTGTAAGATGAAAACCTGAACAAACTTTTTGGCCAACCCAATACATTATCTGTGTGTGGCCAGCTTTTATTCACATACTTTACCCAGAGCAACCTATTGCAACATACTGAATGCAGAAGCAGCTGTGAGAATACAGCTACTTTCTATTAAGCAGACATTGAGATTTTCAAAAATTGTAAAGCCATATTACTCGTTAAATTTTTTTGGTTCTGAAAAAAATATTTCATGAAAATATTAACATTTAATGGGTTTATTGTTATTTGAAAGTGAGTTCCTAAATATTTTATTTATTTATTTTTAAAATGTTGAGCCTTCTTTTAATTTATTTATTTTTATTTTTGGCTGTGTTGGATCTTCGTTTCTGTGCAAGGGCTTTCTCTAGTTGTGGCAAGCGGGGGCCACTCTTCATCGCGGTGCGCGGGCCTCCCACTGCCGTGACCGCTCTTGTTGTGGAGCACAGGCTCCAAACGCGCAGGCTCAGTAGTTGTGGCTCACGGGCCCAGTTGCTCCGCGGCAGGTGGGATCCTCCCAGACCAGGGCTCAAACCCGTGTCCCCTGCACTAGCAGGCAGATGCTCAAACACTGCGCCACCAGGGAAGCCCAAGTTCCTAAATATTTTAAAATTTTCTGTTATTTCTAATGTGGTGAATGTTGACAGAAGCCAGATAAATGCTCTTTGGGTTATGTCCTAGCTGGGGTTGCTGTAACAAAATACCTTAAACTGAATGGCCTATGAACAAGAGAAACCTATTTCTCACAGTTCTGCAGGCTGGGAAGTCCAACATCAAGGAGCTAGCAGATCTGATGTCTGGTGAGAGCCTGCTTCCTAGTTTATAGATGCCTGTGTTTTCATTGTATGCTCACACAGCAGAGAGCAGAGAGAAGCAAGCTCTTGTGATTCTTATCACTAATCACTAATTAGTGAAGGACACTGATTACATTCAGGAAGGCTCAATCCTCATAACATCATCTTATCCCCTCACATTGGGAGATAGAGTTTCAACATATGAATTTGGGGAGAGAGGACACACAACCTCAGTCCATAACAGGGTCCTCGTTAACTTTTAGGTGTATAAAAGGGTCCTGAGGCCAAATATTTGAGAACCACTGGTTTAATGGAACTTTTTTTGGTGCTAGAGAAAGAGGAGTTGGGGGGTGGCTAGAGACAACTAAATTAGAGGAAGCTTGCTGTTTTAAATAGTGGTCAGGGAATGCTTCACCTGGAAGGAAACGTTTCTGACCAAAAACTTGAAGGAGGTGAGGGAGCAAGCTGTGCTTTGGGAACAAGAGGCTCAGAACCCAGAGGCAAGAAGTTCAAGGATTGGCAAGATACTGTAGCTGCAGTGTGATGAGTGTAATAGCAATAAGGTAAGAGAAAACGTGGGAGGTCCTGGTGGTGGTGATAGCCGTTAGATCTCATAAGGAGAGGACTTCATAAGCCATTGTGATGGTTTTAGTTTTTAGGAGCTACCGAATTTCTTGAGCCCAGTAGTGCATGTTGTGGTCTTATATTTTAAAAAAAGATCATTCTGGTTACAATGTTGAGAATAGTCATGAATGGGGGTAGGGTAGAGTTAAGGATAGAAGCAGGAAGACAAGTTAGGAATGCAGTATTACAGATGACAGGAAGGTAGTTTGGGCCAGGGTTGTAGCAGCAGAGATGGAAGAAAGTGTCAGAATTTTTCTGTGCTGTGAAGATGAACCTAATAGGATTTCCTGATGGATTGTGTGTGGGATGCAAAGAAGTGGAGTCAAGGGTGATTGAAGATATTTGGCCTGAGCAAATCTTTTTTATGTGGTAGATTATATTGACTTTTAATTGATGTCAACTTTGTTATACCTTCATTTTTTTGTCTGTGATTTTCTAAAATTTTAATTATTTTTGTAGCCTCTAGGTTTTATCTCTTGAAGAAAGCTTTAATGTAAGATTAGATTATTTTCTACTAATTCTCTTAGATGGTTTTAAAAAATTAGTTCTTTATCTGTTTGGGATTTGTTTTTGCTTTTGGTTAAACATTTTCTCAACCTCTGCAATATTGTCACTTTGGTGTGGATAATTGTTTTTTTGTGGGAGGTTCTTCTGTGCATTGTAGGATATTTAGCAACATCTCTGGCATATACCTACTATATGCCTGTGGGAACGCCTGCCCTGACCCAGGCCCAGTTATGACAAGGGAATATATCTCCAGACATCGTCAAATATTCCCTGTGGGACAATATTGTCCCTGGTTAAGGAACTACTTCAATAAAGAATGTTTTTTTAAAAAAATTGAAGCCCTGATTTTGAAATACATAATTTGAAAAGTTCTCTATGCTGTTTTATTTCTCCTGCATCAATATCCTGAATATTGATATTCAGGATAGAATATCAAAGACCTGAATCTAGAAACCATTTAGAATGTATGGAGGAGATAGGAGGAGGAAAACCACGGCACAGATGCTTAACTTGAGCCACTCTTTTGGAACATGGTAACCTTGCCACAATACTAGTCAGAGTTTGACCAGAATTATCTTAAATTTTGAAAAAGGAAGAATAAGCTCATTCTTTCCCATAAGGGTGCTTTACCTGTTTTTGTTTGTATTTTTGGTTTTGGATTTCAATCTTTCACCTTTTATTTCTTGTCCATGGTTACATGGGTTAGTTGAAAGAGCAGTGTGAAACAGTGGGAGTAATGTACATGGAGAACTGGACTGAATCAGAAAACATAAGTTCAGACTCCTAAATTTCCTTTATCTTCACTTTTTTGATCTGAAAAATGAAAATCTTATTGAAAAGATCAGTTAAACTAATGTACTGGAAACTTTTTAAAAAATGTAAAGCATTATAAGGAGCTCTTAATATAAGGAAAGATATCCAAATTCCTTTTAGAAAATTTACAAATTTAAAATTTTAAATTATTTATATGGCTCAACTATATTTCTCTTGGACACCCCCCCCACTGGTCTAGACTTATTAGATGTGAATTCATAGAAAACAAATCCCAAAACAGTAAGAGTGACATCATCTATAATATGTATTCTATAGAATCAGGGAATTTTAGTATAGGAAGGGCTTTCCATATCAATTTTAATAGTGTTTATAGATTGTATTTTTGCAAACCTTAGGGGAACTGTGATGCTGTGGATTTTTGACGTAAATTTAATTCATGAGTTTGTGAATTTTGAATTTAACTTTTAAAAATAGTATGCTTTTTTAAGAAGAAATAAAACATTTAAATATATACTAAACTTAAAAGCAGCGATGAGCACTAGCTAGTGCCATCAGATTAATTTGTTAAGTTGTGGCTCTACTATATTTGAACTTATCTGTATCTGATCATGTATAATTGTAGAACTATTATATATGTCTGAGCCTGATTTTTTCCCCAATACTGTTATCTAACACAATATTAAGGGAGATTATATGATGGAGCTGCTATAGGACTGTGTTCATCAGAATGGTTTCATTATTCTACTTACTGGCTTTGTAATTAAATTGTATAAATTTATGAAATTATTAGAACACCACTTGTGAATCTAATTTATAGATGTTTTATGTTTTCTGTTAACTTTTTGCACCTTAGGTTAGGTTAAGAAGGATTTTTCCTATTGCAAAAAAAAATAAAAAGGTTAGAAAAACCCTAAATTAATTCAACCCTCTCATTTTACAGATTTAGAATCTGATTCTAAGCAAAAACAGTTCCCCACATTTCATACTATTAATTGAGTCTTAAGTAAAACTCAAGTTTTCTGATGTCCTACTCTTGTGTACACAGAGTAAGTACTTTCTGTGAATATGTTAATATTTTAAGGAGTATAATATTGAATAGAGTTTGGCTCTAGAACGTCTTTATTTAAGTTATATCTTTAAATAATTGTCCCTTGTATAAAATAATTGGTTTGGTTTTAAATTTCCTGTTTATTTTTTTCCCCTAATTTTCTCTGAGTTGTTATAGTTTGATCTTCAGATACACAAGGGGAGGAGCTTTATCCATGACCCAGGGAACCTTCTTCATAATTCTATTGAGCAAGCGTTGGAGAGGCAGGTGAAGAAGGCTGATTGACATTCACAGAATAGGTTATTCTGTCTACTTGATTAAGAATCTTTTCCATAGTGAGCCCTTTGGTGTGCATCACATGAGACCTACAGATTTTCTTCATGTGCCAATTCTGAGAGGCTAATCCACATGCCTCTTCTTTAGACTGTTTTGTTAACAAATCCTCCAGTCTTGCTCCTTCAGAATTACTAATCATCCTGCAGAAGTTATTAATTATTGCCTACTAATATGCATAAGTTCTTAACTGAAGCAGTTTCTTTTTCAGGCAAAATAGATGTATTGGTAGTCCTGTCAACTGTGAATATTTCCTGGAATGCAGTGCTTCAGCAGTCTGTTTCTGGAAGTTAATGCCACTAACTTCCAGATTTCCAGAGCATGTGCAAATCAGGCTCAGATTTTTTTACCGCCTTCCTCTGTGAAACTCCCCATGAGGCCATTTATATTGTTTGAGGGAGGGATAGCAGTGTGGAGGAGCAGGCTTCTGGTAGTTTGAGTAACCTGACCACGCGTATTCCTTTGGGCTTTCTTTGGCTTATTTGGTAAATACCCTATTCATTTAATAAAGGAGTCCTTTTGGCAACATTTGCTTTTTATACCTAAAGAGTGTATTGTTCCTGAAAGACTTATGTATTTTTTTCTTTTTCCTGTTTACTCAGGTGAATAGTCACAAGACCCTTTGGGTAAATGCCAGGAAGAATGTTCTTGGTATATTCAAGTACATTCAAGCACAGGATCCTTTCTTAACAGTACTTGGTCTTCCCTTCATGTAAGGTATTATAGGTCTATAAACTGACTAAAGTCTGGGAATTGAGTAGAGACCTGTGACTTTAAATAATGGCGGCTTATTCTGATCTGAATCTTTACTGTATATCGCTCATTGATTTTTATTCTTAAGGACTCCAGGGTCAAGTGAGTATTGTCTGGAATCCGTATAGATCAAACCATGCTGATTATCACACCAAATTAATTATCTAGGAGGAAATAAAAACGATACTCAGTACCCAGAAAACCCTAAGTCGTACCTTTTTCTCTAGCTTTCCAGTGGCCTGTTTCACTTTGTGGACTTGGGTCTTAAGTCTTAGAAATGGCTTCTGTTATTTTATCTCTGAGATAACAACATTTATACTTTGATAAGGTTTTATATTCCTGTCCTTCATGCTTCTCTTCCATCTTCTTATCCTTTTCTTCTGAGTTTTTGGGTATTCTCTCAAAATATTCTTGTAGTCTATTTATTTTTATTTTGTGTTGGCTTTCCCCTTTGCAGTTTTGAATCTTACGTGTGTGTAGTTTTTCCTAATTTCGGTTGTTGCATCTTAATGACTACTTAGTCATATAAAAATGCATTATTCTTTTTTGGGCTTTTTAAAAACAGGAATCAGACTTTTGAAAAACAATTTTTTTTGCTGTTTCCTTCAATACATTTATTCCTGAGGGGAGCATTTCCTTGGTTTCTTTTAAGTGGTTCCCTCATTTGTTTAGCTCTAGTACTTTCTCTCTCTCATCCTCATAGAAAGAAATTGTCAACTATTAACTCAGAGTCTAGAGGGAGTTGGACTGTGTTGGTTCTTACCTGAATTTGGGGACTATTTTATACTTCTTGAATATTTGCATTACAGTTTTTAGGATCCCAGCAATCTAGAGAAAATTAGCTGGAGCCATAGTTATAGTAGAGAGCTTTGCCTCTGTGCTAAAGATTTCTTTTCCTCTCCCCCTCCCTCCATACTTTTTGTGGGTACCCATGTCAGTGACAAGGCCTGGATGTACTTAACCTGCCTCAGGGTCTTTCCATGCCTGTCTTTCCTTACTGGTGTCGGGGACTCAGCCAGTTGCCCTCAGAGAAGAATCCTGGAGTTGTATAATGATGCTGATAGGGTCCCAAATATTGCTAATTGACACAGAGTGGGAGTGTGAACAGTGTGTCCCCTGTTGGTTCACCATCCAACCTTGCTTCTAGCACTCACCCCCTTGAATTAGGGGTTGTTGGAAGAGGTCTGAATGAGGGAAAGTAGTTTTCTTACAGGAGGGGAGGAGTTTTTCCAGTAGTTTTTATTTGGCTTCCTTTTATTATACCATATCAGTCCATTATCTAGTAGAAATTTGTTAGTCTCTGAAAAATATTGCTTTTTTCTGTTTTCCAGTGATTATATATATTCTCCCTATTTTTTATGTTCTTTTGGTTGTTTCAATGGAATTTTTTGAAAGTGTGGAAGGCAGTGAACAGTTAAATGCATTTTGTTTCTCTTCATCTTGTCCAGTGTATATAACTTTTACCAACATGTTCAGTTTGGTAAATGCAGGCAAAGAATTATTTTTAAGATTTGTGTTTATATACATATAAGGCTAATTTCATTTAATTTTGACAGCTGTCTGTCCAGAAGCTAATAGGTACTTATTATTTGCTTTTTAGAAAATGGATTCTACATCTCTGTTACCAACATTTTTAGATGTGGATCTGACAATATCACATATAGAATGTTTTCCCAAGGACGTTCTGGTGAAATTTCAAGGCAGAAATAATAGTGAATGTGAGTTTGACTACCACATATTACAGAGGGAAATACAGGATATTCCAAAAGTAAAACATAATGTGGACATTGATGAATTTTGTTTGGTAGAAGAAAGAATATCAGGAGAATGGCAGAGAGGAAGAGTTGTGGAAAAGAAAAATGATCTGTATACTGTGCTCCTCATAGATCGCGGAGAAGAACTGAGAGTTGACAGTACGCAGGTTGCTTCAGCCTGTGGCAACTTATTTGATCTACCACCATGGGTAATGTTTGGCATTTTTGCCAACATATTACCAACTGGGGGAAAATGGTCTCCTAAGGCTTTGAATTACTTCAAGTCATTGGTAGGACTACAAGTGAAAGGTTGTGTAGGAGCTATTTTGCCTCTTCAGATGATTCTTCTTGAAGTGCCAAAAATTATATCCCAGGTTCTTGAATTACAATTAGCGAGACTTACTTATGGAGATTCATTTTGTCTTATTGTGGAAATGGTAAAAGAATTCCCCAAACAAATGCCAGATTCATTACAACATAAAAGACCTGAATTATCATTAAGTAATAATACTTATATTTACTTGATATTCAACGTGTTCTGGATAATTTGCAACCATCTTTGTCCGTAGGCAGCATTGAAAGTGTAAAAGTATCATCTGCCGTGAGCCCAAGTAAATTTTATTGCCAACTAATTAAATGGATTCCCGAGTTAGAAAACTTGACAGTGTGTTTGACTTTGCATTATGATATTATCAGTCAAGAAGGTAGTCCCACATGTGATAATTTTGGAGTACTTTGTGTTGCCAAAAGGAGAAATGGACAGTGGCATAGAGGAATTCTTCAGCAATTCTTCTTGCCCAATTCTTCAGCAATTCTTCTTGCCCAATAATCAAGTGAAAATTTGGTTTATGGATTATGGCAGTAGTGAGGCTATACCCTCAATTCACGTAAAGAAACTTAAACAGGATTTTATTTTAGTACCATTATTTTCATTTCCGTGTTCTCTGACATATTTACACAGTCCAGAGATGCAAGAAAATTTCAGCTAAGTGTATTTAAACAAGCCTTGTTAGGACAAATAGTATATGCACACCTTGATTGGTTCAGTAAGGATGAGCATTTGTATTATGTAACATTACAAACTCAAGAGTCTACAATTACTTCTAAGTGTCTGCTAAAGACCGTAGGCATCCAAGTACTTTGTCCAGTGTCTGATTCAAAAATCTCAAATATGTTGAGGGAGACTAGTGCCTCAGATGTAAACGGCTTTGCAGTTGAGAGTTTTATTGCAAATACTGAATGATCAATAGATTCTCTAAATAAAAAAGACACTTTGAAAGTAGATTTTCCTATTAAAACTGTAGAAATGGAGATAGAAGCTATCTACATAGCTTTTGTAGCATATGTATTAAACCCATCAAATTTCTGGATATGTACTAATGAACATCAAAATGAATTTCAAGATATAATGAAAAATATAAACAAATTTTATGATTTGTGTGAAAATGATGAACTGATTCTAAGAATTCCAGAACCTGGATTATTTTGTTGTGCTAGATACAGCAAGGACAGACGTTTTTATAGAGCTGTCATTACTGAAATTAATGGTTATAAAATTAATGTTTATTTCTTGGATTACGGAAATACTGATTCCATACCATTTTTTGATGTAAAAATTTTGCTTCCAGAGTTTTGTGAGTTGCCTGCCTTAGCCATGTGTTGTTCACTTGCATATATATTTCCCGTTGAAGATTTATGGATGAAGGTAGCAGTTGATTATTTTTAAAAAATTGTCTTGAACAAAGCAATTTTGCTTCAAAGAAGTATACTGTAAATATTCAGAATATTGAAGCCTCAGAAAATATTGATGTTGTCTCTCTTACGTTACAAGCTGGATATGCAGAATATTGGGAAGTAGAACCAGAATGTTGTACAAAATCTGTAAGTGAATATTCAGTGTTAAATTTAAAATCTAAAAACAAAGTAAATATTAAGAAAGTTATATCTGCCCTTCTTGAAGGACCTAAACCTGAAAAGTACCGTTCAGATAAGATAAAAGGAAGTAACTTTTCTTTGTTAAAGTCCCCAGCTGTTAACTTCCTAGATTTAAAAAACCCTTTCACCTTGTCTGTGAGACGTGAGTCACCATGGCCTTATAAAGAATATGTATTTAAACCAGGAACAGTCCTTGAAGTTAAGTGTTCTTACTATTATGGCCCAGGTGACTTCTCATGCCAGCTGCAATGTAAGTTAGAAGACTTAAAATTACTGAATTATTGGAACAACTTCAGGATTATTATAGTGTTCATTCTGATCTTTATCAGATTGGGCAGATTGCTTGTGTTGCTAAGTATTCTAAAGATGGGAAGTGGTATAGAGCTGCTATTTTGACTCAAGTATCAAGAAAGGAATTTGATGTTGGGGGCTTCCCGGGTGGCGCAGTGGTTGGGAGTCTGCCTGCCGATGCAGGGGACACGGGTTCGTGCCCCGGTCTGGGAAGACCCCACGTGCCGCGGAGTTGCTGGGCCCGTGAGCCATGGCCGCTGAGCCTGCGCATCCGGAGCCTGTGCTCCGCAACGGGAGAGGCCACAACAGTGAGAGGCCCGCATACCGCAAAAAAAAAAAAAAAAAAGAATTTGATGTGGTACTTGTTGATTATGGTTACCAGGAAAGAGTTTTAATTAAAAATTTTTCTGCTTTTAAACCATGTTTCCTTGTTTTAGAAGGTCAGGCCTTCAGATGCAGTCTTAACCATTTAGTTGAACCCATTAGTTGTATTCAATTGGACGAGAGAAGCATGCAGAGAACTTGGGAATTTTATTTCTTCATTTAGAGGGTTATTGACTTGTGTCATCTATGCCTTAGTTCTTATATATCCAAACTGTTTATGTAATTTGGTGGATTTACAATCTCCATTTGCTAGTGCAAGAGAATTTCTTAATCATGGCTCTGCACAGTATAGTACAGTATCAAAGCCATTTCCATCTTCAGTTAGTCTTTACAGTTATTCTTCCTTCAATATAAAAATTGGAAGTGAGGAAGAAATATATATATCTCACATATATAGTCCCAAAAAGTTTTATTGCCAACTTCGTAGAAATAATAAAGACCTAGAGATGACAGAAACAAAAATCACAGAGATTAGTAACCTCAGTCAGTGCCACAAATCTGATTTTAGTAAAATGAGATTGTGTATATCTAAGTATGTAGAGGATGGTCTCCCTTATAGAGCTTTAGCGATGCCGACAGGTTCATTATCTGACTTCCTGGTATATTTTGTGGACTTTGGAAATAAGCAATTAGTAGAAGAAAGTATGTTGAGGGATGTTTCAGATGAGTTATCAGAGTTGCTGTTTACACCTATGCAAGCTATTAAATGTTTTTTGTCAGATCTTAGAGATGTAGATATTCCAGCAGAAATCAATAGCTGGTTTGAAGATAATTTTTTGGGAAAACCATTAAGGGCAATAATATTGTCCAAGGAGCCAGATGGCCAGCTTGGTGTAGACTTATATGATGGATATCAACATATAAATCAGAAAATTAAAATGTTGATTCATGCTTATGGAGAAAAACATTGTGACCAAGCACAATGTGTGGAAAAGCGTCCTAAAACAAATGAGAAACTTGCTGTTTCCTTGAAAGGCAAAGTAGAAAACAATTATCACCATAGTACAATAAGTAAAACTAGTCTAATAACATATTCTGAAAGCAAAATAGATCAGTTAATGAATCCCAAAAGTATATATGGCAGGCGTTTGAAACCATCAGTTTGTTATAAAGTTGAACTTGTGTCAAAAAACAAGGTGAAGAAGTCTTTGAATGATGGATTTAAAAATAAAGGTGTAAAAATTGCCCCTGGGTCTGCACATATTCTTGATGAAAGTGATGTGGACCAGAAATCAGTAAGGGTTGTATCACAGTCTTTTATCAGAGAATTAAATCAGGCAGCCTCACAAAACACATACAATCATGCTAGACCACAGATTAAAGACCTTCCTCAACCCAAAATTTACTTGAATGCCAAAGTTAAAGAATATGTTTCTAATATAAGTAATCCAGCAAGTTTCCATATTCAGCTTGCCAAGACTGAAAATGTAATCATGAGCCTAGCGGATGCTCTAAATGCAAGAAGAGCCAATACAGTGAAAGAGAGAAAATCAGTCAAACCTGTGGTGGGAGATCTTGTAGTTGCAGAATACTCGGGTGACAATGCCATTTTAAGAAAATTTTACTAGGAAATTCTTTTGAAGTGGAATTTATTGACTATGGTAACATTGGAGTAGTAAACACATCAAAAATTTATGAAATTAAGAAGGAATTCTTAACTATTCCTCAGCTAGGAGTTCATTCTTTCCTTAGTGGAGTAAAGTAGAATGAGCCTGATGAAATATGGTACAGCAAAACTGTGGATTATTTTGATTCAAGAGTAATAAAACAGTTTCTTGTGAGTTTTTGAAAAAGCATGAACAGAAATGGGAAGTAAATATAATTTGTGATGAAAATGTGTCATTAATGAACTCCTGAAATGGACAGCATGTTCAAAACTACAGAAAACAGTATTGCAAATCCCTAAGGTTGTCTCTCAAAAGGTGAGCCCTATTGATAAAGAAAGGAAGGAAGGACCATCAAATGAGTATGAAGGTTCTATGATCCTTCAACCATCCTACCAACAACTGGTTAATATTCCTTTTGAAGAGTTAAAACCTGGACAGCTTGAAAAGGCTGAAATACTTTATGTTGCAAAATGTGGGATATTTTATGTGAAGTTATCTAAAAATAAAAAGATTTTATCAGATTTAACAGTATTAATGACTAAAGGAGTAAAAAAACCCTCTTTTTTATCAATGGAAAATATTGAAAAAGGCTTAGAATGCTTGGTAAAATCTAAAAAAACTTTGAAGCGATATCAATCAAAAGTAGGAAAAAAGTGTGTTGATAAGAAAGTGCTTGTTTTTTTTAGTAGATCATGGTAGGTATGAAATAGTGCCCTTATGTAATACCAAGGTGTTTATTAATGAAAGCAGAAATATTCCAAGACAAGCTGTGCCTTGTAAATGAATTTGGTTTGAACATTTTAGGAACATTGCCATTTGAGTCCATTGTGTGCTTAGTTGCTCATTTGGAAATAAACATCCTTTTTCTGAAATATTTAGACTCTGCCTGGGAAGTAGAAATTTTGATAGATGGCCTGTTACTTTTGGAATATTTAAATTTAAATACAGTTCATGTTGAAGAAAACAAATTTAGATCTTCAGAAGTTATTTTCAACGTCGAATCTAAGACTCCTGTATCACATGTACAATAAGATCATTTACTTGGTCAGAACTCCAAAATGGTGGGCAATATTCTGGTATTGCCACTGCTGTTTCTGATCCATCAGACTTCTTTGTTCAGTTAGAAGATTTCTTTGACATAATGAAATCTCTCTTTATGTTGCTTTCTGATCTACCAGAAGACTTAGAAACAGTGCCTCAAGAGCACGTAATTCCAGGTTCTAAGTTGTTTGTTCAAATATGAATTGGAAGATCAGTGGAATAGGGTAGAAATTTCTTAAGTCTCTGATCAGTCTTCTTGTATTGATTGACTATGGATTTTCTGTTTACATACTTTATTCAGATATAAAAAATCTTAAAGTTGTTCCTGAGGAACTTCTGAATTTGCTGAGGCTAAGTTATCCTTGCATCTTATATGGTATCTTACCTGCTAAAGGGAAGCATTGGAATGAAGAAGCCAAAAGTTTTTTTCAAGATTTCCTGAGTAAACCAGGCTTAGTTTTTTAGTTTAGGGAATACAGTTTTGAAACAAAACTGAAGGTAGATATCATTCATGAGAAAAATACTTTGGCAGATATGTTAGTTGACTCTGGTCTTGCAATTTATTCTAAAGATTCAGATCATCTCAATGCAGTTACTGCTACTGGATCTACTAAAATCCAATATAAATCAAAGAGTAAGCCTGTTTGCCAATTGTTAGATCAAAGTTATTACAAAAGAGAAAGTATGAATTGTATGTGCACTGAGAAGCAAAAGCTGAAAAGGCAGAAAACTATAAAGAGGAAAGATGTCTGTAAGAACCTCTTAAAGAAAAGCCATATTAGTAAAAGATTACATTCTAGAAATTTAACACTGAGGAAGAAGGTTGGTAGTGGAAAACATAATCCCTGAAGTACCACTGCATTTGATACATGTGCAGCAGCTTCATTTTGGGAACTACCTAATGGTTTGAATGATAACACCAATTGCATTGAAAACATTTCTGAAAAACTACCAAGTGGAGTACAGGAAAATAATACAATGGACTTGAGAACACCAGAAAAAGCATTGCACGTTAATAAAAAAAAAATATATCAAAACATTTGAAAGGTAAGTAGCCATTTAAAAAAAAAGATTTTCTGTAACTTTTGTAGATTTTTGATTCTTTAGAAGTTTGTTATTTACTAAAATTATTCAAGTTGAAAATATCCTGCAAGATTTTACTAAAAAATTTGAATAAATGGATAACTAGAAGTGATCACTTGAATTATAAAATGATGCTTCGCTATTTTTACCTTTTTTGAATGGTGACCCTTGATAATGTAATGAAAGTAGAGGGTTTGAACCACATATGCGTGCAGACATGCATGACATTTTACACATTTCAGGGATTTCACAAAACTCCTGAAGGTCCATAGATCTCAGGTTGATCTTGCTACTGTTAGAGAGCTTCCTGGGCTCATTTTGAAGAATCAGTTTTCTATTATGTTTCTTATTAGATTAAATATATCTTCAGGTTTTTTGAGTGTGATTCTCAGCATAATGATAATGCAGTTGAACTTACAGAATAAGCTGACTCCAGCACATTTCATCTGAAAATTTTTAGACATCAAATTGATTCTAAAATACTGTTAAAATTTTAATATTTTTACATGCTAGAGTATTGTCAATTTGGCTTATGCATATTGTATTTCGTTTTCTGTATGGATTAGTGAGGATTTTGTAGGCTATAAAGAATGTTCTCTGCTTAATGAATGTTTGTTCTGCCTGTAAATTGGTATATTATTCCATATTATAACTAGTATCATAGCCGGTTACATTCTGTGAATGAATGGAGGTGTCTTGTTTTTGTTGATGTATTTTAGAAAGAGGATTTCATTTGAATTCATATTAGATGTTTTATAGTGAATTGATCAATGCCTTAAAATTGGCCCTTTTTTCTTATTTTTGAATCACTCTTTTATCACTCTTTTATCATAGTAGAGTGCTTATTTACTGTGTTCCAGGTACTGTGTGGTGATTTATGTGTATTAGCTCATTTAAAGCTTACCACAATTCTATAAAGTAGGTTGATATTAAGGTTTAAAATGGACTCTAATAACTAGTATCCTGCTTCTTTGCCTGAATTCAAAACCACTTTACAGAAAGACAAGGAGAAAGACAATTGATGAGCAACATACCACATTTATTAAAGAAAAAAAATGATGAATGTGGCTTATATCCATGGGCAAATGGGTTTACCAATATTGAATCAGTAAACTAGACTTACCACATAGCCACAGAGGAGTGTTTCTCCATATGGGGGCTTACCCATGTAAACCTTACAGCTTGAGGTAGTTATCTCTATAAAGGGAGAGAGGGAGGAGGAAGAGGCTAATCCAACATAGATCTTTCTCATTGTAAATGGACCAGTCAGATTGCCTCTACTCCTTGTGTATAAGGGAGGAAAGAGACCAGAGAATTGTTATGCTAGGAGTGTGCCTCAGTCATGAATACTTTGACATGGAAGGAAGATCGGGAATGGGAAGCAGTACCCCTCTCCCCCAAAGTTATTATCACTATTTTATGGATAAGGCTCAGGGAAATTAAGTAAATTTCCCGTGCATATAAAGCTGGTAAGTAAGGAACTGAAAATTTAAACTCAGATTTCTCCAATTCCAAAGTCTACTTTTATTCATTATTTATACTTAAAAAATAGTTTATTTGAGGAAGAGTTTTTCTATAAAACTCTTGATGATCAGTCCATATATTTTGGCACTTACATATCTTTTATTGTTCCTTTACCTGTGTATGTTTCTGCCTTCTTTGTTTTTCCTATCAGATTCTTTAAGATTCCACTTTTGGTCCCCATTTCTATCTCACTTCCTGCATTCCTTAGCACACGGTGAATCAAAAAGTGAATTAAAGTGTGAAAGTAGCAGTTATAAAAGGAGTCAGGGAATCAAACAAATTATACTTCTTAAAAAATTTGAGGTCCCGTTTAAGGAAAAATCATAACTTCAGTGAGACAAATAAGAGAAATATGGTTTTACGGACTAAGAATAGACTGATAAGTTTGCTATAATTATAGTTTTAAAACAAAACAAAAGAAAACAACATACACTGATTTATTTGTCTTGAGTACCATCCGAGCTCCTTCCACCTGTATTACTTGTCCAAGGGCAGTAGTAACCACTGCTGTTTGCTGCTGTTATTGCCTGCGGGCTCTCTGAGTCTAGAGGAAAATGGTTCTAGTAGTTCTTGTTTGAAGATAATCAATAAATATTGTGCTTGAGAAACTCTCTCGCCTATTAAAAATGTTACCAGAGGGGCTCTAACAGCAGTGGTTTTCAACCTAGGCTTTGCATTGGCATTAAGAAAGGATGTTTTTTAAAACTCTGATGCCTGGGTCTCACTTTTAGAGATTGTTTTAATTGGTCAGGCTATGGCCTTGCCATTAGGATTTTAAAGTTCCCCAGGTGATTCTAGTGTAGAGCCAAGGTTGAGAACCACTATTCTAGAAAGTATTATGGATTACTTCCTGAATTATTTCGTGAGTGAAAATAGTAATTCTGGATTTTATGTGTGAAAACTTTTAGAAACTGTCCCCTTCTGTATTTGGAATCCAGACTATACATAATGAGTCACAGTAATCCTCTGCTAAACTTAATTCAGAGTAAAAGACGTTGTGTTAGAAATGGCCTAGCAGCATTATTTTAGTTATAGAAGTTGCTGCCTCTTATATTTAGAAAATTGGCTTAAATTTCTCATAGATTCAGCCTACTGTAACAAACATATCAGTATTTAAACATTCAAGGTAATTTTTTTAACATCTTTATTGGCGTATAATTGCTTTTACAGTGGTGTGTTTCTGCTTTATACCAAAGTGAATCAGCTATACATATACATATATCCCCATATCTCCTTCCTCTTGCGTCTCCCTCCCATCCTCCCTATCCCACCCCTCTAGGTGGTCACAAAGCACTGAGCTGATCTCCCTGTGCTATGCGGCTGCTTCCCACTAGCTATCTATTTTACATTTGATAGTGTATATATGTCCATGCCACTCTCTCACTTCGTCCCAGCTTCCCCTTCCCCTGTCCTCAAGTCCATTCTCTACGTCTGCGTCTTTATTCCTGTCCTGCCCCTAGGTTCACCAGAACCTTTTTTTTTTTTTTGATTCCGTTTATATGTGTTAGCGTATGGTATTTGTTTTTCTCTTTCTGACTTCACTCTGTACGACAGACTCTAGGTCCATCCACCTCACTACAGATAACTCAATTTCATTTATTTTTATGGCTGAGTAATATTCCATTGTATATATGTGCCACATCTTCTTTATCCATTCATCTGTTGATGGACACTTAGGTTGCTTCCATGTCCTGGCTATTGTAAATAGAGCTGCAGTGAACATTTTGGTACATGATTTTTTTTGAATTATGGTTTTCCCAGGGTATATGCCCAGTAGTGGGATTGCTGGGTCGTATGGTAGTTCTATTTTTAGCTTTTCAAGGAACCTCCATACTGTTCTTCATAGTAGCTGTATCAATTTACATTCCCACCAACAGTGCAAGAGGGTTCCCTTTTCTCCACACCCTCTCCAGCATTTATTGTTTGTAGATTTTTTGATGATGGCCGTTCTGACTGGTGTGAGGTGATACCTCATTGTAGTTTTGATTTGCACTTCTCTAATGATTAATGATGTTGAGCATCCTTTCATGTGTTTGTTGGCAATCTGTATATCTTCTTTGGAGAAATGTCTATTTAGGTCTTCTGCCCATTTTTGGATTGGGTTGTTTGGTTTTTAGATATTGAGCTGCATGAGCTGCTTGTAAATTTTGGAGATTAATCCTTTGTCAGTTACTTCATTTGCAAATATTTTCTCCCATTCTGAGGGTTGTCTTTTCATCTTGTTTATGGTTTCCTTTGCTGTGCAAAAGCTTTTAAGTTTCATTAGGTCCCATTTGTTTATTTTTGTTTTTATTTCCATTTCTCTAGGAGGTGGGTCAAAAAGGATCTTGCTGTGATTTATGTCATAGAGTGTTCTGCCTATGTTTCCTCTAAGAGTTTGATAGTGTCTGGCCTTACATTTAGATCTTCAATCCATTTTGAGTTTATTTTTGTGTACGGTGTTAGGGAGTGTTCTAATTTCCTTCTTTTACATGTAGCTGTCCAGTCTGTGTTTGATTTGCTTTTCTAGCTTCATGAGATGGAGACTTAGATTATTTTATTTTATTTTTTAGGTTGTGTTGGATCTTCCTGCTGCTGGTCTGGGGGCCACTATTTGAGAATCATTGTTCTATATTATACAAACAGAATTTTGGACGTCTCATTTTCAATGTAGGACACCATTGAGTCCACATTTTACTCAACCTATTGAGCAAGCTGTTAGAAGCACTCTCAGCTACTTGACCTAATACATTGCAGCAATTACGCAGGCTGAGATAATTGAATGTGTTCAAAAGACTCTTGTATACTCATAAAATACTTCAATAAAGGTTAAAAATACAGTATGGTAGGAAAAAGAAAGTAAAGGCACACATATGAAAGGCTTTTTTCTTTTCTCTGTCAACCAGGACGCGCTTCATACTTAGATTGTGTACACATCGGAATACATGATGGTTCACAAGATCCCTTTGACTTAGAGCCACCTACTCATCTGAGAAAGGATCTTTCATCTCCCTGTGGTTATTTTTTATAGATCTATGTTTTGTTTCAGTGATGCAAAAATGTTAAGTTTTATTTTGCCCTTTACACTGTTGGTTTTGTTCTGAGATTTTCCTCAAATATCTTTTTTTTTTTTGGTCCACTCATGTTGATTAATGAAGGGACTTAAAACAAGAGTGGAACTTCTCCATTCAAGGGCTGAGGGATGATCTGACAGGAGCAAAGCATTCTGTTATGTTGGTTTCTCTTTGGTCTGTTTTCCCTGCTAACAATCCTCATATGCTTGGTGGATATATGCCAGGCTGTCAATCTGGGAGCTAAATTAGGAAACAGGTCGATGGATTCCATGTACAGAATTTCATTTTGTCTCCAAATTTTGAGCACAGTATGTTACCCATGCCTTCTGTTGCGCTTGGCATTACCAAATTAGGAGACTCTTTTTTCTGGTATAATTTCTCTAGAGCAGTGGATTGGAAACTTTTGTTCTCAAGTTCCCTTTATAATCTTAAAAACTATTGCAGATCCCAAAGAGCTTTTGTTTATGTGGATTATATCTATCAAAATATACTGTGTCAAAAAAAATTGAAGATTTAAAATATTCATTATAAAATAATCTAATTATATTTTAATTTTATATTGTAATTTTAAGACTAACATAATTCTATGAAAATACTTCTGAAACCAAATAGAAGAATTGGCATTGTTTTAAATTTTTGTAAATTTAATGCCTGCCTTTGTGGAGGATAGCTGGGTTTCCCTGTTTGCTTCTGCTTTCAGTCTGTTTCTATATCAGACGTTATGTAGTTCTTGGAAAATTCCATTCTGTACTCATGAGAGAATGAGAATGGAAAAGGCAAATCACATCTTAGTATTATTATGAAAATAGTTCTTACCTTAGTGACTGGTAAGGTAAGAAAGGGTTTCAGGGACCCATTAGTAGTACCCAGACCACAGTTTGAGAACTGCTGCTTTAGAGAATAAACGTACCTTCTGTTGAGTAGTGGAGAGGTAATCACCTAGGCATTTGGGGTTGGGCTTGGGGTCATTGGTCTAATTTCTTCTATACAGAATCTCAGTAAATCCTTTTTCTGTTCTTTTTTATGTATGTATGTATGTATTTGTTTAGTTATTACTTATCCACTCACCTCCTTCATAAAAATAAAACCTCACTGTAAGGTATGCACTTGGAGATGCTATTTCAGATATTAAATGATTGGCTCTCATCCTCTACCATGATTCTGTTTTCAGAGCAGTTGGGCTAAAGTTATTATCTTCCTAGAAGCGGAAAGAGAGGAAGGGAAAGTTGGGTGGAGATGGCAGACAAACTGTAACTAGGGATGAGACAGTATGTCTTTATCTCCATAGTCATCTCCTAGCAAAATCTGCCCAGATCAGACCATTGGAATAGGTATCAACTAGTTTTCTTTTTCCATTGCTGATATTTTTCTGCCCTTGGGATTTATCTTTTTATTTTTTCCCTGTTATTTTAATAGGGTTTTGAGAGGCAGCAAAGATATGTGTTGCCGCCATTAGTTCTTCCATCATTATGCATAGTTGACAATAGTACGTTGGTCTTCTTCACTATTTATTTCTTGATAAATTAGAGGATTTTATTTTCCAAAAATGACCACAGTGCTGTCTCCTGTCCTTATTCTCTTCATAGAGTGTAGAGAAGTGATGCTGTGTAACTTCCGAGGCTTGGTCCTGAAGGCTGTGTGCCTCTAACTTGTGCACTGGAATACTTGTGCTTAATGCTGAGGTGCCACGTAAGAAGGCTAGTTACGCTGACGTTGCCACGCTGTGAGGAAACCCAAGCCACATGGAGAAGAAATGTTTAGGCACTTTTTTGGTAGTTTCAGATTAATGACCATTTTAATATCACCTTTATATAAGGCCCAGACATTGTGAAGCAGTGCTCTATCCTGTCTGAATTTCTGCCTCACAGAATCTGTGAGCATAATAATACCATTATTTTTACCACTAAGCTATGGAGTAAGTTGAAATAATAACTGGAACAGGTTTTGGTACCAGAAGTGAGAGGCTGCCATAACTTTTGGACTGAGCAGTGGGTAGAAACCAAAGGGCCTTGAAGAGAGGAAACCTGACCAAGCCTCAAGGACGCTATCAAGTGAGGGCTTTGAGGAAGTTGAGGAAAATGTTGGAAGCTGGAGGAAAGGAGACTGGAAATATTTGTCAGTTAAAGAAAATTTAGCAAAATTGTTACTGCCACCATATGGAAAACTGAAAGTGTACCTAACGAGCTTGAGGAATCCAGCTAGGCTAAAGAGATTTCCAAGCAATCACTGAATTCCTGCTGGTCTCCTTCTTTTGAATGAGAGTGCCTACAGAAGTTATTCGTTGCTTGTCCCACAATTGTATGTTAAGTATGTGTGGGGTAACATGCCACTTTGTTTCATAGGTCTTCAGATCAAAAGGAGCTGTACTTGAGGAACTTCCTCTTGGCAGCCTAATCTACCCTTGGACCCGGAGGTTCAAGACTGTCCTGATGCCATAATAGATTGAGATTTTGGAGGTCTTAGGGAAGGGCATAGTGTATTCTGCATATGGGAATGCTGTGAATTGTTGTGGCCAGAGTGAAGACTGTGTTACATTGTTTTATCCTGAGATTGTCACAGTAATATTTCCCATCTCACATGCTTTTATCCAGTGTGACCTTGCCATTCTTCACCACTTGGATCTGGACAGGCTTGTGAATGCTTTGATCAAAGCATAGGGTAGAAGTGATGCAATGTGGCCTTGCAAGGCTGGGTCATAAACAGTGATGCAGATTTCACCTTATTTTCTGAAACAGTTGAATGTGGTTGCCTGGACTATCATGAAAGAAATCCAACTTTCAGCATGCAGGCTGGGGAGGAAACCCAAGCCACATGGAGAAACCGTGTATAAGGATTCCTGTCAACAGTTCTAGAACCCAGCCATTTGAGTTGTCCTTGCCATGGGCGTTGTGCAGAGACAACCCAACTCCATCATGTCCAAATTTCTAAGCTGCAGGATGCACGAACTTGGTAAAATAGTTGTTTTATACATTAAGCTCTGAGGTGGTAACTAGAACAACTGGATAACATAAACACATTATAAGAATCATTAGACCTTTTTTTGGTGTGTGTAGATGTGGTAAAGATGCTCAGTAATGTATAAAGTATGAGTTTCAGTGAAAATGTTTATGACACACATTTTAGCTGCCTAATGGCTTACTTATTCATTTATTTGGTTTTGGGATGATAAGTCACGTGACTATATCTGAATTCTAGATAGCTCTTGTGCCATTGTACATTAGTCTGTACTGGTTTATTTGTAAGCATTCTATTTAATTTGTAGTTCTACTTGACTAAAAATTGAATAAATATAATGATTCTTTCAATTTGCCTCCATATTTTACACATAATAGATATGAGATAAATGCATATTGATTAAATATTAAATTTTGTCATCTTATCAGAGGGCATAATTCATGAATTTTTAAAACTGAAAATGTTTCAGATGACTTAGCAAATAGGGAATTATGTATCAATCAACCCATTTATTATATGGGTTATAGTCTATTAAGGAACTTCATTCCTTGTAATCTCTACATCTAATTTGAATATTTTTTTTGAGGTAAAGAAAAATGTTTAGCAGTTCAGAAAAATGTTTCTATAATTTTTTGGAGCGTTTTGCTGACATCTAGTGGCATTCAGTCCTATATGGTTTAAATTCCTTTTAGTTTCCTTTATTTCTATTCATTTTTCCGTGATTGTCTTCTCTTAATTTTTAAGCCTTTTTTTTCTTTTTTAAGGTAAAAGATATTTCAGGTGCCTAAAGTAAGGGTAGGATTTTTTGAGCATGTGTGATGTTATACATGTACCTTATATATAATTTAACATACATGAATAAATATAATCATGTCATTCATTTTTAAGTATAGTTGTTTCCTGCACTTTTTCTTTTCCTTCATTTGCTTGGATTCCCCTCCCTTCCTCTTTTCTCTGTTCTAATAATTCATATAATTTCTGTTTATATAATTCTTCCATCCCTGCCCTAAGGTAGGTCATAACAGCCAAATTTTCTCCATGTGCATATAATTCAGTGCATGAGTGAATTTAATGATGTTAGCATATAAATACAATGTACACATTTTTGTTATGTTTTATAAAAAATGATCATACAATTTTCTGCATTTTGCTTTTCTCACTTAGCATTTCTCATAGAAATCTAAGATAAGTAACCGACTACTTTTATTTTTTAAAATGTACTCATAATTTTTAAAAATATGGATATATTTTAATTCTGTTTTCAGCAACTTTATTTATTTGTTTGTTTGTTTATTTATTTTTTGCGGTACGCGGGCCTCTCACTGTTGTGGCCTCTCCCGTTGTGGAGCACAGGCTCTGGACGCGCAGGCTCAGTGGCCATGGCTCATGGGCCCAGCCGCTCCACAGCATGTGGGATCATCCCGAACCGGGACACGAACCCGTGTACCCTGCTTCGGCAGGCGGACTCTCAACCACTGCGCCACCAGGGAAGCCCCAGTCACTATATCTTTAAATATTTCTTTTACCCATTATATCTCTTCTCTTTAAAACCTGCTTGCTATTTATTATTTTTGATATTCTCGTTTATTCCTTTTGCTCTGTCACACCTGTCTTCATCTTTTACCATTTCCGTTTCTTTACCTGTCTTCATCTCTTTTCCTGTCTCTATTCCTCCATCTCCTTTTCCTCATCTGCCCCTTTTTTTTCCCCTCTGTTTTCCACAGTGCTTCAGTGAATGTTCTCTTATATGTTCCAGGGGTTGTCTTTGTGATAATTTTTAATATATGTCAATGAATGAAATTTCTGAAAAAGAGAATACTTGTGTTTAATCTCACCGAGAAGTGTTAGATTGCTTTCCAGAATGGCTACAGCAGTCCACACACCCACCAGCAGTAAATTATCATTATTGTGCCTTAACATTCCCACCAATACTTGACATTGCCTAACTTTCATTTGGTTAGTATTAATGGTATAATAGTGATGTAATGTTTTCACTTTTATTTCTCTTATTACTACTTTTTGAGCATACATTTTATGCTTGTTATATATATCCTTGTTCTATTTTACTGTTGCGCTTCCTGCTGCCCCTTATTGGTTTGCATGAGTTCCTTGTATATTCTGGATCAGAAATATCCAGTAGAACTTTCTATGATGATGGAAATGTTACTTTGTGATGTCCAGTACTACAGGGACCACTAGTCACATGCAGCTATTGACTACTGTGATTGAAGAATTGACTTTTTAATTTTAATTAATTAACTAGTCACATGTGGATAGTGGCTCATGCATTGGGTAGTACAGCTCTAGATATTCTTTGTCATTTTGGGGCACTTGCAAATATCTTCTTTTTGGATGGTGTCCTACATTGTACAAAATTTATTAAATTTTATTTAACAAGTATATTTTGTTTTATGGTTTATGCTGAAGAATTTTATCATATCTGTCTCCTTTAGTTTTTTTACTTAAGATTGTCTAGTGGATACACACATAAATGGAATTGCAGGATCATGAAGTATGGGCATGGTTAATTTCAGAAAGCAGTGCCAGATTGCTCTCCAGATGGCTGCGCCAGTTTATACTGTCAAGTTTCCTTTCCTCCATATCCTTGATAGCCCCTGACATTATTTGACTTCCTAATTTTTGCTTTTAAACATTAAAAAAAAAAGCATCACTTTTTTATAGAGAGAGCATAGTGATGGATATTTGCAGGGATACCTCAAAGTCATTTTGTTTGCATTTTATTCCTTATATCCCATTTTAGATTTTTGTTGGGAACTGAGGTAACTTGTACCTTTTGGGAAGGCACAAAAGAAATAAAAGTTTTATTTTGGAGACTTTGGATCAGTAAGCCTTCATGCAAATATTTCTGAACTGTTTGAATCAGGAAGGCAAAGAAAAACAGTATCAGACTGCCTGATTTCTGTATCTTTGTCCTGCAGACTAAACCCATCATGATAAGGTTCCTTAATCCCATGCTGGAAATTATCTGCACACTTATTTAAAAACCTTCCTCCTCTACACTTGTGAATATCACTGTAAACTGAAGGAAGAGGCTTTATTCCTTATTAAGGACTAATAATCTTTTTTTTTTCTTGTGGTACGCGGGCCTCTTACTGTTGTGGCCTCTCCCGTTGCGGAGCACAGGCTCTGGATGTGCAGGCTCAGCGGCCATGGCTCACGGGCCCAGCCGCTCCGCGGCATGTGGGATCCTCCTGGACCCGGGGCATGAACCCGCATCCCCTGCATCGGCAGGCGGACTTTCAACCACTGCACCACCAGGGAAGCCCAGGACTAATAATCTTTTAAAAAATTAACTGTTTATTCAAAAAACATTTGTTAATTGAAGTCCTATATCCACCCCACCCCAGATCTCAGACTGCAGTTTATTTGTTGATATATCTGATTATGTGTTTATTTCTTGAGGATAGATACTATCATCTCAACCCTTAATACTTAAAAACTATCATGGCTTCCCTGGTGGCACAGTGGTTAAGAATCCGCCTGCCAATGCAGGGGAAATGCGTTCGATCCCTGGTCTGGGAAGAGCCCACATGCTGTGGAGCAGCTAAGCCCTTGTGCCAGAACTACTGAGCCTGCGCTCTAGATCCCACGAGTACAACTACTGAAGCCCTCACAAGTAGAGCCTGTACTCCACAACAGGAGGAGCCCATCCACCCCAATGAAGAGTAGCCCCTGCTCAACACAACTAGAGGAAGGCTGCGTGCAGCAACGAAGACACCACGCTGCCAAAAATCAATTAATTAATTAAAAAATTAAAAACTATCACTTCTTTCTGACTTACTTCACTCTGTATGACAGATTCTAGGTCCATCCACATCTCTACAAATAACCAAATTTCTTTCCTTTTTATGGCCTAGTGATAGTCCATTATATATATGTATCACATCTTCTTTGTCCATTCATCTGTTGACGGACATTTAGGTTGTTTCCAAGTCCTGGCTATTGTAAATAGAGCTGCAGTGAACATTGGGGTACATGTGTCTTTTTGAATTATGGTTTTCTCAGGGTATATGCCCAGTAGTGGGATTGCTGGGTCATGCAGTAGTTCTATTTTTAGTTTTTTAAGCAACCTCCATACTGTTCTCCATCGTGATTGTATCTATTTACATTCCCACCAACAGTTCAAGAGGGTTCCCTTTTCTCCACAACCTCTCCAGCATTTGTTGTTTGTAGAGTTTTTGATGATGGTCATTCTGACGGGTGTGTGGTGATACTTCACTGTAGTTTTGATTAACACATATCTGTGGAAGCTAGAAAAATGATACAGATGAACCTATTTGCAAGGCAGGAATAGAGATGCAGATGTAGAGAACGGATGGGTAGACACGGCATGGGGTGGAAGAGGAAGGTGGGATGCACTGGGAGATTAGGATTGACATATATACACTACCATGTGTAAAATAGATAGCTAGTGGGAACCTGCTGTATAGCACAGGGAGCTCAGCTCGGTGCTCTGTGATGACCTAGATGGGTGGGATGAGGGGTGGTGGGAGGGAGGTCCAAGAGAGGATATATGTATACATATAGCTGATTCACTTCGTTGTACAGCAGAAACTAACACAACATTGTAAAGCAATTATACTCCAATAAAAAAATAAAGAGCTCTGGCACCCAGAAAAAAAACTGTCACCTGAATTTTTAATACTTAATACAGCATTAAGTGTATAGTAAACATTCAACCAGTATGTGTTGACTTAAACATATACTCTGTACCAGGAATTAGCCACAATATCTGTATCTTTCTTTGTTGGCAACAGACCTACCTTAACTCCAAAGAAGAAATCATCACACATTGTGCTTAAATTTTCAGTATAGAGTATAGCTTTAATCATCCATCCATAAGTTTGTCATGGGTGTGATAGCAGCCAACTAGGACAACAAATGTGACCAAGTTCAGAAATACCAGTCTCAAGTCATTTAAAAATTCACTTACCTGGAAGATGTTTTTCTTGACTACTTTACATAATTGAGATATTAACTCATTGACCAGGGGAGTTTTGCAGAAACAAACGCCTGTGGCTAGCGATTTTATTTTGGCTGGCCAAAAATTAATTCTGTTATTTCACTAACATTTTGTGGATTATTACATTTAATAGTTATACATGCCACACCTGTAAAGTCTTCTGATTTTCATGAAATGTTGTCTTCAGTCCACTCTTCTGTAGAAGCGAAGGAGCATTCTCTAGCACCGTGAGTTTCATTTTCACTTTCCATATCAGAATCAATCACAGGTTTTTTTGTCTTTTTGTTGGTCTAGTATTCACATCGTCTGAATCAGAACTATATTATGAAGAAGTATCATCTTCTGAGACACTGGTATATATGTCGCTCCGACAATCTGAGAAAGTATCTGCATAAAATTCACCAAGAAAATTCTTCTTCATTCAACATTTCGCATTGGGTCGTTTTTGAAAATTTTACCTTTATAACATACACAAGATTGGAACAAAAACCTAACGGAGTAAAATGTGAATGATAACAACAATCATAAGTTGTATAATGAACCCTTGATCAATTTTAAGGTCTAACAACTTCTGATGGTGATGTTAATTATATCACTCTCTAAAAACGTATTGATATGTCTCCAGTCAGTAACGTTCAAGCAACAAAAGACGTATTAATACATCTCCAGTCAGTGATGTGTTAATATGATATAATATTTGGAATAATTTTCCTACAAATGAAATTATTAAATATAGTTTTGGGGAAAATCGCAAGTTTTGTTTTATACTTTAGCTTTCTGGTCATGTCATCACCATTGTCCTTCTGGCCTTTGTCACTTTACGTACTTTCTGGTTATTTTCACTGATTCTCTTCCCCTCTTCCGGTTTTCCCCTGCTACCCTGTTCATTCTCGCATATTGCTTGTTTCTTGTTAAATTCTTTGTCTTGTCACTCTACCAGAAGTGAAAGCATCTCTGAAGTGACAAATTTTTATTTTCTTTGTACATCGTATTGCCTGGGATGTTACGGTCAGCACCTTGGAGCTTTGAAACTAATAGATTGTGAAATTTGCCTTCAGGTTCTGAATTATTCTGCCATCAATTTAACATGTGTTTAACTCATTTTGGTAGATTGTATTGAGTGAACCATCCACATTTTCTTGTTGATCAACAGTACAAGGTACAAAACACTTGTTTGGAGTTTATATCTTCATTTCTTACATTTCACTGGAATTGCAGACCTGTATATCCTTGAAGTTTTCAGCTGGATGCCTAATAGTAGCCAGTTCAGATTTAGCTTGTCTAAAATTAAATTCTTATTTTTCCTACCCAAATTTTCTCTTTCCCCAGTATTCTTCATCTTAGGAATTGGTTTCCTCTTCACCTGGTTGTCATGACAAAACCCTCGATGTTATCCTCGATTGCTCTTTTTCTCTCATACCCCACAAACATTCCTATTGGCACCACCTTTAAAACATAATCTCTATGACTTTTTACCCCTTGCATTGCTATCATCAGGGTGTAAGCCACCACCATTTCTTCCCTGCAGCAGACTTCTCAGTGGTCTCCCTGCTGCCCCTACGAATATATACCCAGTCTGTTCTTCACATAGCTGAGTGAGCCTATTAAAACGCAAATCTGATTCTGTACAAAACCTCCAGTGGTTTTCTTCCACATTTAGATTAAAATTCAAAGTCCTTGAGTGGCTGTAAGGCCCTGCATTATTTGACCCATTGCTACCTCTCTTACCTCATCTTTCACTTTTCCTGTCACTTACTATTCTCCAGCCACATTGTTCCACTTACTGATCTTTAAACATGTTTAAAGGTCCTTTATATGTACTAGCCTAAAATGTTTTTCCTTAGGAATGCATAAATTTCTCACTTTATTCAAGTCTCTTATTTAAATATTGTCTTATTATAGAGGCCAATCCTGACCATTCTTCATAAAGTAAGTATATTTTCACCTCTATAACTCCCTATCCTATTATTCTACTTTATTTTACTTCCTTACATTGGTTACAACTGATACTATGGTTTGTATATATTTTTATTTCTCTTCACTAGAATGTAAGCTCTTTGAAGGGAAGAAATTTGCTTATCTTGTTCACTATAGCCCCTGCACTGAGGGCATTTGTTCACATATAATATGTGCTCAATAAATATTTGCTAAATAATGATTACATAAATTCAATTTCTGACTGTTACAGAATTTACCTTTGTGCTCAATTCAGAACATATTTGCTTTTTTGTTTTTCTTGCATGAGGTTTGGCTCTAAACATTGGAATTTCTGTAAGTATGACTTTATGCATTATCAAACTTAACATTTTCTGAGTTAATTAAATGAGTATGCATTCTTTTTAGGATAATGCATCATGTTTTGTATCTTCTGTGATTCACTCTCAGGGTGATGGACCAAAAAGTAATGAGGTCCTTTACAATTTACAGGTAGAAATTTTGGCCACCAGATGGAGACCCAGTACTGACTTTTTATGATAGGCTGACTATCCAAGAAGTAATCATAAAAATAAAAGATGCCTTTCTCTCTCCTGTTTTGTATATTTCTAACAAATTTTACTCTTTAGATATAGTCTTACCTATATTCAGGATGGTTTGGTGTGGTTAGCAAGTTGTAGTAAACAGGAAGCATTAGAATATGATTCATTCAAAGATTAAAGATCCAAACAAAGCTCAGTGTATTTGGTTAATTCTGTTAAGTAAGGTTGGAGGAGCACCGGCTGTTGAAAACAGTTAAAATGTGTGAGTTATGCTGAGTTGATTGGATTTTAGAAGTGAAGGGATTTGTATCAGTAGGAAAAAGGGCAGTCAGGGAAGAGTATAAAAGGGAAAATGATTCATGATAAAATAGAAATAGGTGTAACTGAAGTGTGCTTTCTTGATACAGCAGGGTAGAGCAGCAGTGAAGGTCACAAAGTAGGAGGCTTCCAGAGATTTGCCAGCAGCAGGATGGTCTGAGGAATTTTCTAACTGGCCAGGCAAATTGGATTCTGCTTGTTCTTTCCTAAATGAATGGAGAAGTTAGCTAGTTAGAAGTTAGTTTTATCACTTTATCCCTTTATTTTTGGTATCATCTTTCCATAGTGCCATGCAATTTGGAGACTGCCTGTGCCACATACGAGATAACTAAAGCAGTAAATATGTTTTCCATGAACTTCTTAGAGAATATGATTTTCCTCATGACTAAAAGACAAAAGATCCCAGAAGGGAAATGTAAAATAACTTTTCCATATTTGTTCACTAGGTTTCATCTATGAAAGTCTTTTTATGACAATGCTAGGAGAAGAAAAATATTTCATGGCCTGTATGCTATTTGACCTGAACATTAGAGGAAAAGTTTGCTTTTTGTTTCACTGTCACCTCACGGAGAGGTTGGTGAACTTTGTTCTAGTTTCCTTTTACTCCCTGCAAATGGCAGTCACCTTTTAACTGAACTCTCTGCCTCTGCTCTCCCCTCTGTCCCATTGGCCTTCTGTAATCCTGCCAGGCTAATGTACCTAAAACAAAAACAGAGATGACCATGTCTGCCCATATCTATCAAAGACTGCATTCAGTGCAGGGTAAAATCCAAACTGTTTAGCATGATGGGGTCTACTTGCCCCTGCCTGTATTTTAGACTGATGGCTCAGCTCAGGTGTAACTTTTGGAGCCTTTCTTAATTTTTCTGAACAAAAATCAGGTAGCCCACTCCTTTGCGTTCATGCTTTTGTTTTGTACTACTAGTATATACCTTATCACTTACGTTGTATTTAACTTTATTGATTTTTCACCTTGCATAGATTTTTGAATTCCTTGAGTTCTGGAATCCTCTCTTATTTCCTAGGGTTTTCAGTGCCAAAATAAGAGCAATTAGTAAATTTTTTGTTCAGCTCTTCAGTTTTGTTTTTGTAGAAACACGTAGAATCATTTATTTCCTGCCATGCCATACTAAAGATTTTAGTTAACTTTAGTTTGATTTTTAAAATTCATGCTCAAAACCAAAATAGCCTGTTGGGCAAAATGACAAACCAAAGACGGTATTATCATTTTAACCTTTTAAAATGTAGATAGCTTGTCACCTTTATATTACATTATGGATAATATTTAATAGAACTTATTTCTCTTGAAAATTATATGCAAATCATACCAATAAAGTCAATTCATAACCTTGTAGGATTTACCAAAATGAAGAATTAGTTCTTCCTTGCACCCTCCTGTCAAAAATACCTATACCAAACACATGCAAAACAATGTATACAACAGTAACAGAAGTATAGTGATACTCTATTAGTAAATCTAATATTGAAGAGTGCTTTAGAATTCATTTATTCATTAATGAAAAATTTTTTAACACCTACTCTTTGTCAGGTACCATCCTGGGTCCTGGAAAGTATAAGTAAAAAGGTCAACTCTTAACACTCATGGAACTTACTGACTTATGAGGAAGATAAACAGTAAGAAGTAAACAGTGAAAGAGCAAACATGATTCTGGATAATGGTGATTGCTATTAGGAAAATCAGAGCAATAATTTATCAAATAGAAGGTCAAAGAACATTTTTACTTTTTTCCCTCATTTAAAAGATTATAGGGGCTTCCCTGGTGGTGCAGTGGTTGAGAGTCCGCCTGCCGATGCAGGGGACATGGGTTCGTGCCCCGGTCCGGGAAGATCCCACATGCCGCGGAGTGGCTGGACCCGTGAGCCATGGCCGCTGAGCCTGCGCGTCCGGTGCTTGTGCTCCGCAACGGGAGAGGCCACAACAGTGAGAGCCCCACCTACAGAAAAAAAAAAAAAAAAAAAAAAAAAAAGATTATATGAGCAATGATGATAGCTTAGATTACAGGGTAGTGCTGAATACCAGAAAAAAGTATATGTATGTGGGATGTATTTTGGAAGTTGAGCCACCAAGACTTGATGATGGATTGGATGTGAGAGGTAAAGAAGAATCAAGGATGATTTAAAGTTTGTTTTTTCTTCTGCTTGAGTGCCTACAGACTTTAGAAAAGTAATCTGATTTTGAAATTCTTGCATTTTTATGCTCGAAACTATGAGGATGTAGGGGTTGTTAACTGGGAGGACATTCCTAGAGACATAGAGTGAATAGGAGTGGAAGATCCAAAGTATTCCTCAGCCCTAAATGCTCTTGTTCACTCTTCAAAACCATTTTGTGGCTCTTACATAGGCAATGGTATATCTTTGTGGCATTATCAAATAATATTATAAATTTTGACATCTTAACCCTAATAACTATTGCCATTCAAACCTGGAAATGAACTGAGTGAGTAATAAAAGAGGATATCACTGTTAGAGTGTGGTAGATATTTTCTGTTTTTCCCTCTAAATTTATTCTCCACTATTCTTCAACCTGCTGTGTTTCCCAGAGGATGACCTTTATGGACTGTGTCAGTAGGCTGTCTTACCCTCTGGCTTTTGTTTAGGTTTGGTTAGTGGGCTGCATTGGTAGGAGATTAAAAGGTGAGAAGAGTGAGATTGGCATATTTATTGACCCTCTTCCTTCACTACCATCTTGCCACGAGCTGGCTGTGTGTCTCTACCAAAGGCCACAGCTCCAACTGAATGGTCTTCTCTTTCAGCTACTTCTAATTATATCATAATCCTTCCAGAGCCTATGCTGCATCCACTCAGACTGCATCTCAAGGTATTGCCTTTGGCTGGAATGAAAAGTGGGTCTTTAATAAATGAATTTACTATTTTTATGAGCAGTTGCATTTAAGTGATGAGGTACCTTTTAAGACCAACAAATCCCATGAACAACAGCAACTATTCTTACTTCTTTCACTTTTAAAATGAGTTGTTAGAAACAAGGTGTGTGGGATATTGCGACAATAAATGGCATATTTGGTAAATTCACAGATGATAGAGTTGATGGCAGAAGAGCGGCAAACAGTGAAAATAAATCCAAATCCAGAGGGCATGTTTTTTTGGTAAGGAAAAATTACTGATCTTCCATAATGGGATATTTCAGTGTAATTAGCTTGCCACCATGTGGCGGATTGGTCCCCTGGGATACGGTCCCTTCTTGGAAATTTGGTGTCAGTTTTCTGTTGCTTGCAAATTTCTCAGCAGTGAGATCATCCTAGGTGAGGTGAAATTGAAACATTGCAAATCTCTGTTTTTGCCATTGTGGCCATTTTGTTCATAAGTTTATTAAGCAAGCACTGGACTGTCTGAGAAAGGAAATTTACATTCACAGGTTGCCTTATCTTTTCTGTATTATTATGAAGAGGTGCCCCCCCCATCCCCTCCCCGATGATCATCGCTTGGGACACATATTTTCACATTCTTTCCTCATTCTGAGAGGTCTGTGTGCCTTTTTTTCAATACTCTTGATGTCTAATCCTCTAGTCATCTTATTTCAAAGATTCTGATCATCGATGTGGGCATTTTAAATTTCTCAATTGGTGGGATTTTACAACCCTCTTGTACTCTGCAAGGCTTTTTGAATTGCGTAGTAATGCTGCAGCACTCTGAGCTTCCTCAGTCAGCTGGTCACTGGGAACTCTTCATGAAGCCATAGATGCTGGTTGAGAAGGAGGTGGCAATATGGCATACAATGTGCGTTGTCTCCAGAATCCAAGGAAGCCCTCCAAGCAATGTACATTTATTTCTTGGCATGGAGACAAAAGGTATGGAAATTAGCCCTTCGAAGGGAATATCCTAACATGCCTCAGATCACTGGAGTTCAGAATCTTCAGTGAGATTCAGGTCTCTGTATTTTCATGGAATTTATCTCAGGTTTCTTGCCACACAAGTGTCTTATCAAGGTATCTAGTTTACCTGATGCTTTCTACTCTCTATATTCCATCAATGTGATTCTCTTAGTATACTGCACCAGCATCATGCTCTGTGGAATAGGGAAACAATCAAAATCTATATAGATCAATTTGTTTTATAGAGCCTGAGAGTTGGCCTACTTTGAGGCAAAATAGTGAAAGTTACTTCTGTCATTGCTAAGTGAGAGCAAGCTGCTTTGAGTATTCTTTGTGTACTGGATGGTAGAAAAAGAATTCACCACAGCAGTGGCTGCATGCCAGGTGCTAGGAGTTGGATTGATTTACTTTAGTGAAGTGGGCACATCTGGACTAGCAGCTTCAATTGGCATAATTACTTGATTAGGCTGTCCTTCTTTAAGACATATCTTGGAGTTAAACAGGGATGTGTTAGGAAGCCTTACCTCAGCAGCTTAAAAAAATTTGGTGGTAGCACTAATCTCTGTGATTGTCCAGAGATATCAGGTGTTCCTATAAATGTATTATTTAGGTAGAGAGATGGCACTCCAGAGCCTTCCACTTGGTCCTTCGAACCATAAAAGAAGTAAACTTGAGTTAATGTGAGGATTCTTCTATTTTCTAGTGTATCTGTTTCAACTGTATACTAAGGATCTGGGGAGACGACCATAGGATGAGTCCATTGTCACACTGAGCTGTCTGAAAGACTGATTTAAGGCTGAACTCCATTCGTCTTTGACTAGATGACAACAGTGTCTTTCTAGATTCATAAGGTTTAACATTAACTCAAAGCTAATGTGCAGTAATCCTCCAAAGATCTAGGTATTTCTATACCCACAGTGCCTCATATTCCGTCCCCTTGGGGGAAATTAGGAGGATTTATGGAACGTACTTGAGATAGCTAACCATCCCTTCACTTAAGGGGCTCAGGGTCTCTGAACTAACTCAGAATTAAGTGTTATGTGAAGGGCTATTACTCTGTTTTGGTGGCTCATGTCATGTATGTTCACCAGACTCAGAGGTTTTTGAGTTATACAAATCATGTTGAGTCTTAGAAGGTGCCCATTCATCTCAGTCCTCTCATCAGTTTTCTAGTATCAAAGGTCACTACCACTCAGAACATCCTGACTATAACTATGTTCTCTTTTCTTTGGGGTGGTTAAGTGCGGCTCCTAGGCTTATACCATCTGGAGAACTGATCATTCCATAGCAGTCATGGTACCTATGTCACTTGTGAGCATCATCACCAGTATCTTTGCCCTACAAAGAACAGACACCATAACACTTTTCAGAGATGCTAGCATTCCCCTCAACATTTATATTTCTAAATTCTTAGATTAAGTGAATATCTTGTAGGTTTTCTGAGGGGCATAGAAGGATGGGGGAGAGTAGATCATTTATCATGAACTACAGTATTCCTGTCTCCCCAAGTTTTTGGATTCCTTCCTTGTTATATTATACCAAAAATTTTCTGACATTTCAACTTCATTTAAGATAGTCACATTGTGAACAGTTTTGTTTGCTTGTTTGTTTTGGTTTTTGAGGGTTAGAAGGGGCTCAGCTAGTACAGTTAGATGAAAGTCACATATAAATAGAAGGTACACAGAGTACTGGGAAAATGGGTGGGGAGGGTCTGGAGGATTCCACACTGGACAAGTATTCAACAGCTAAAATTGATAGTCTCAGCCTCTGGCTGTCACTCTTTCTTTAGACTGTGAAATTTTAAAGGAATAAATATTTAAGTAAGCCACATGGAATGATTTTAATGACAGCCATTTCAGTGACAGCCATTGGATGAAATCTGAGGTTCATTTAAGTTATTTTTATTTTTTTGCGGTACGCGGGCCTCTCACTGCGGGCCTCTCACTGCTGTGGCCTCTCCCGCTGCGGAGCACAGGCTCCGGACGTGCAGGCCCAGTGGCCATGGCCCACGGGCCCAGCCGCTCCGCAGCATGTGGGATCTTCCTGGACTGGGGCACGAACCCGTGTCCCCTGCATCGGCAGGCGGACTCTCAACCACTGTGCCACCAGGGAAGCCCTAAGTTATTTTTAATATTAAAAATTATTATAAAAATAAATCAAACTATTCATTTCAGTTGATCTGCAGCTTAATTTTTTTTTTTTTTTTTTACTTATTGTATCATGGACTTCTTTCCAAGTCATTGGATGAAATGGAAGAGAATAGATAAAGGACCTGGTCTTTGGCAGAAGCATGGCTGACTCCTACATACCTTGAAATCTGATATAATCTTTGGCTCACTTCTGAACTTCGTTTCCTTGACTATATTTCTATCTTGCAACCCATACTACCTTTTATGTTAATTAGTGTAGATTTGTTTATTTTGTTTTAATGACTGGTAGTATAAATATTATCTTTTATTGGAAGATTTTAATGCTTATTCGTACTATTAGTTTCCAGATTAAATTTAAAATTTGATTCAACTTCAAAAAATTGGAATTCTTACTGAGATTAAATTAATTTCAGAAATTTCATATGAGGATAATTTTCACTTTTCCTCTCTTTTGTGGCTATCAGGTAGAAAGAATTGAATTTATATTACTTCTCAGTTCATAGTATATTATTATCAATCCATGTCTTACCTTGTTTGATTTTCTGTTTTTTTCTCCTTCTGCTTTCCTTATTGTTACTTTCTCCTGATAGGTATCTATCCTTATATATTTGAAATATGTCCTCAAATACCTGTATTTCCTTGTATATTTCTGGTGGCATCATAGGTGTATGTGTGTTTAATTTACATAAATAATAGTGTACTCTAGACACTTACCTTTTTTTACTCATGACAATGCCTTTGTGATGGATGCATGTTGCTAGATATACATCTAGTTTGGCATAGCTACTTGTAGAACATCTAATTCTAACTACGGGATAGTATTTTATTTTATACATCACCACATTTCACTCCTTCATTTCCCTGCTAGTAGACACTCAGCCTCCATTTTTCTGCTCTCTGAAGTACACTGCAGTGAAGAATCATGTATATATATGTCCCTTCATGGAACTCTGTGAGCAAGAATTCATCTGTGATATGTAGTCAGACATGCAATTGTTAGGTCATAGGGCAAATAGATACTGCCAGACTATTTTTGGGTAACACCTATCAGTGGTGCATGAGGCCTCTATTTCGTCTAATATCTTTGCCAATACTTGGTATTTGCCTTCTTTGAAATTTTTGTAAATCTGATTGTATAAATTGGTATTTTGTTGTTGGAATCTGCACTTCTGTGGTTACTAGTTTAAGTATCTCTTCATTTATTAGCTGTTCTGGCTTTGTTTTCAGGGAATTCTTTAAGTTTTCCTTTTCCTTCCTTCTTGATGTATATATATTCCTAGATATTAATTCATTATTGGTTTTAGAAGTTACAGTTATTTCCTCCCACTCAGTTAATGTTGTCCATGATGTTCTTTGTTGAGTAGAGTCTAATCCATCATTTTTCTTTTTTGATTTTTTTTTATTGGAGTATAATTGCTTTACAATTTTGTGTTAGTTTCTGCTGTACAATGAAGTGAATCAGCTATATGTATACATATATCCCCTCCCTCTTGGACCTCCCTCCCCATCCCCATCCCCCCCATCTAGGTTGTCACAGAGCCCTGAGCTGAGCTCCCTGTGCTATACAGCACCTTCCCACTAGCTATCTGTTTTACACCTGGTAGTGTATTTATGTCAAACCTAATCTCCCAATTCATCCTGCCTTCCCCTGCCCCACCTGTGTCTGCATGTCCATTCTCTACGTCTGCGCCTCTATTCCTGCCCTGCAAATAGGTTCATCTGTACCATTTTTCTAGGTTCCACATATATGCATTAATATATGATATTTGTTTTTCTCTCTCTGATTTACTCCACTCTGTATGACAGACTCTGGGTCCATCCACATCTCTACAAATGACCAAATTTCTTTCCTTTTTATGGCTGAGTGATATTCCATTATATATATGTATCACATCTTCTTTGTCCATTCATCTGTTGATGGATATTTAGGTTGTTTCCAAGTCCTGGCTATTGTAAATAGTGCTGCAATGAACATTGGGGTACATGTGACTTTTTGAATTATGGTTTTCTCAGGGTATATGCCCAGTAGTGGGATTGGTAGGTCATATGGTAGTTCTATTTTTAGTTTTTTTCCTTAAATGTATGATTTGTGCTTTTTGAATCTTAAGGAATCTTTATCATTAGTTCACATAGATATTAACATTTTCTTCTATTATAGTTTTTATGTTTTACATTTTT
The DNA here is from genome assembly GCF_011762595.2 of Tursiops truncatus. Lineage (NCBI taxonomy): Eukaryota > Metazoa > Chordata > Mammalia > Artiodactyla > Delphinidae > Tursiops > Tursiops truncatus. The sequence goes on along the minus strand of NC_047047.1, from coordinate 72,966,742 downwards.
ATTTTTGCCCTTCATATTTAGATCTTTGGTCCATCTGAAGTTCAGCTTTGATTATGATATAATGCAGGGGGCTTTTTCTCTATATGTTTTCTGCTTTAATTTCTCTACTCTTTTGTGGTTCTGCCAATTTATACTCCCATTAAACGTTACCTGCACCACGCCAACATTTGGTGGTATTTTTAACACCTTTTTCTGTCAGTTCATTAGATGACAAATGATGCTTTGTTGCAGTTGAACATTTTTTCTTTGTTTATTGAGCATTTCGAATTCTTTAAAGTATGTGTGATGTACCATTCATTTCTTTTGCCCATTATTGTTAAAATGCCATATACTCAGTGAGGCATACCTTGACTATCCTATTTTAAAACTGCAGACCCCCCCCACCATGTATTTTTGATTCTCCTTAAACTACTGTTTTTAGTTTTTTCCATAATGCTCATCACCTTCTGATATAATTTTATTTATCATGTTTACTGTTTACTGTCCACCTCTCATGGACATCTCTATGGAATGTCAAGTCTATAAGGCAAGGATAGTTGTCTGTTTTGTACACTGATGTATCTAGAATAATGCCTGGCAAATAGTAGATGCAGGTGTTCCCTGCTCTCCAAGAGTAGAGCATTCCTATGAAATATTTTGTAAGCCAAAATGGTATCAAGTGAAGAAGAAGTTACCTTAGGACATATCTTGCTAATGGAGGCACAAAATGAATTGAGATAAAGCACAGATGCTCACAGACACAGTTCAAAGCTGTGGTGGCTTGATGCAGAGATGGTGAGTATACTTCCATGGAAGGAGCTTGGTGGTGCTACTCTTGTTACTCAAGATGTGCACTGCCTCTATAAAACTTCTTTGCAAAACGGATGCTGAAGGCTACTTTCACTTTTCACCTTTTTTTTATGAAATCGAAAATCCTCTTGGAATTTCTTTTGGTTAGCAAAAACGGGTACTAATGCAGGTCTTTTGTGAAAGCGAAGTGGCATAGAGCAAACTTTCAAAAGCTGGGGGATACCTGTACTTGTTACAAACTTCCCTCCTTTCCCTCCCACTCCCTCTCCCTCCCCCCTGAGTCATATGCTGAAGTCCCCAGTACATTAGAATGTGACTGTGTTTGGAAAGAGGGTCTTTAAGGAGGTAATGAGGTCATTAAGGTGGGTCCTAATCCAAGATGACAAGTGTCCTTATAAGAAGAGGGAATTTGGACATAGACATAAACAGATGGAAGTCTATGTGAAGATGCAGGGAAAAGACAGCCATTTATCTACAAGTCAAGGAGGGAGACCTCAGAAGAAACCAACTCTGCTGAAACCTTGATTTTGGACTTCTTAACCTCTAGAATTGTGAGAAAATAAATTTCTGTTCTTAAAGCCACCCACTCTGTGTTACCTTGTTAGCACCCCTAGCAAACTAATACAGTGTTCAATATATGTTTGTTGAGTTACATATTTTTCCTACTGGAATGCTTGCTTTCTGTTTTTTAGGAGCTCTCTATGTTGTAAGGATATTTACTTTCTCATGTAGAAAATTTGTTTTCTTAGTTTCTCTCTTGCTATTTAGCTTTGTTTACATTTGACTGCATTTTAACTTTGTTTACAGTGAAGTTTTAAAGTTGTATAGAAATTCTTAATATCAGTTTAGTGAAATCAATCATTTCTTAATATATTTGGTGTTATTTCTAGGATTTTTTATTATGTTTATTTCCATTATCTGTTTATTTTGGTGCCAGTATCATACTTCTTAATTGTTGCAAATTTATAGTATGTTTTAATATCTATCTCTATTATTTTCTTCATAGATGCAATATCTTCAAACTTGCATGAGAATACTGTTACGATTTAATGTCTTAATTTATGCTGTCAATCTGATAGATAAAATTGTATTTGTTTTAATACCTTTAAATTGGTCATTTTCTTTCAAACTACAAAATTATCTCATATGAGTCCATTTTTTGAAAATTACTATTTCTTCATCCTCTTACTAATTGTTGCACTTGGGGTGGGAGAAGTATATATTTTTCTAATATTGGAAGTCACATAATTCCTTATAAGTGAGAATGAAAAGATTAGATTTATATTATTTTTATTTAGATTAGAGGTCTGTTTTTATTTTATTATTTTATTTAGATTAGAGGTGTGGCCTCTTGGCAATAATCTTACCCATTATGTTGATGGGCATCTTTTCAGAGTGTTTGTTTTTATTTTATTTATTTATGCAACCCAACTAGGTAGACCCTTGCAGATTGGTGTGAGGCAAGTACGTAGCCTAGCAGGGCTCTAGGACCCTGAGAATGGGTGCCTCTTTAAATTTTGTTCCCTTGGAGCTTCTCTTGTTTCACTCTTGGCTCTTATAAGGATAGGCTCGGTGTATCAAGGGCCACTTCCAAGTGCATGCAAATACCCTGTAGGTGCCTATCCTTGGAGCCGCTGGCAGAATTTGCTCCCTACATGTTACTTCACATTCCATTCTCACCTACGGTTGCGGAACCCCACGTTTTGTTAGAGGAGGTTTTGCTTGAGATATTAGTGCCATCCACTTACTTCCAAGTTAGGAATTTTCTTTACTTATAATAATTTAGAATTTGCCTTTTCCTTAGTTTGCTCTCTCTTGTGGTATGTTTTACAGAAATTTCTGACATGTGGATGTATTCCCCTCCGTCATTCAGGACTAAAATGGGGGAATCTCTGTTTACGTTTAGTCATTTCAATTTCAAAGAGAAGTTAAATATATTTGATCATTTTGTGATCTTGAAGGCTATGGTTAATACTTTAGTGTATTTCCTTCCAGAATTTGTTTCCAAATATATATTTTATACATAGCTGGAATCAAAATTCTGTACAATTTTCTGCTTTATTTTTTTACCTGACATTATATCAGAATATTTCCCCAACTTTTGGTGAACATGTTTTTTAATGGCTGCATAATACTCCATTAAAAGGATATAATAAGTTTTGCTCAACCATTTGACTTCTGATTGTTTCTGTATAAGAGATCTTATAGGCTTACTGACAATTTAGTTTGCTATAAATGTGCATGTACTGTATGTAACGCTGTGTTTTATAACACCGGTGATGGTGATGGGGAGGTGTGTAAGTGGAGGGTTTGGATGATAAATTATAATGAACTGTATAAAAAGTTCTTTTGGAGTACTAACGAGGGAGTAATTTACTTGGCCTTGGTATTTGTGGGTATAGTTTCACTGATGAGTGGCATTTGAAATGACCTTGAAGGCTTAGGAGAATTTTTAGAGTAAGGAAGAATGAGCATTCATAGTAGAAAGAACAGCATAAATAAAGGCATAAAGGAGAAAAAAAAATGGAGTTCAATGCTGACCTGTTTATCTGTGCTTATAGTAATTCACTGATAAGTCTAGACTGTATTCTAGCAAATATTTGAACCATATCCCTTTTTAGACCCCTATAGCTGCTGATAAGAAAATCTAGTTATGTTTATATGTCTATATATTTTCGCTTCTCTCCTTTCTGATGTCAGCTGTGAAAAATAAAACAGGCAGCTGGTTTGATATGTCTTTTGTTTTCTTCTATTGAGTTTAAATTCATTAGTCTTCTAAGGAAGTGTTTTGCGAAAAGACAACAGCCATAGAAAGGTAGGAACCAACTTGGAAGTGTCTGCAAGATCTTGTGTGGAAAGGAACGAATAGTTTTTCAAGAAATAATTATGGTGTTCTTAGCTAGTGTAAAACCCAGAACATAATGAAGGAGAAAATCACTTTTTGACTTTCTACCCTTACTTGTTTGTGTGCACTTCTCTTAACATTGAGTATATTCAAGAACTGCTGAGTATAAAGAATTCTGAGAACAAAGGATTTATATCATACATATTGTAAGCTTTAAGTGGCCGTTTTATATGTGTTTTAATGTTGCCAGAATATATATTGGGGGTGGAAATCACCAACTCTGGAAACAAGGAGGCCTTTTATCAAATTAGTAAAAGAGCAGTGAGATTTGTTAAGGCCAGAGATGTAATCGTTAGATAATATGTCAAGTCTGTGGAGAGCACTAATTGCAGCAAGAGATTAAAGTCTCTGTTGAAATCACTTAAAGCTCTAAAAATTTGCTGAAGTAAATCAGAACAATGCCTCATGTCACAGCGCTACCAGCACCCAATGTTCATTCATCATGTGCTTCTGCTTTTTGCCTTGAGTATTTCCACAGTTGTCCTTAGGACAGTGTGACTGTAGTTATCGTACTGAGGAAGATTAAGAGATTTGCACCTCTAATAGCAAACCTACAATTACCCAATGGGGGAAGATACTGCAGATTAAGTGCAACAAAAGGGAGATCTTCATCACTGTAATTTATCCAAGCCACCAACCTAGTGAAGCTCCTTAATAAAATAATTCTGAACTTTGCCCAAGACAAAACTTTATGGCAGTTACCGTTTAATTTGAAAATTAATAAATTACCCCTTCTAGTATAATCATGGCTGTGACTCAAATCTAAGAGCATTTAGATGTCCTTTCCCCCCTTTTCTTACTCAAAGATGCGTTAGAAGAGAGATGCTCTTTAGTTAAATATACGTGGTTGGCTCTTAGGTGAATTCCATCCACTCTCTGGTAGACAGAGTGACTAAGAATAATTTCCCTGTACTCAAGGACAATACAAGGCTGTTGAAAATCACACTCTGAAGTTAAGGTGCTGGTAGTACAAATGTTAGGTGTTCTTTGATTTTGAACTTTGTGGTTCAAAGACTATTGTGACAGGATTTTTAGGATCAGAGGTGTAGAATGGCAGTCAACTTGAGAAATGTGGGGAGAAATGGATTTTTTAAAGCAAATTTTGGATAAGATATAAATATATGAAGTTTTAATATTAAGAACTAATTTAGGTTTGAAGATTTTTGTGAATTTGTGAACACAAATATATTCTGTGTTAGAACATGGCTTATAAAATTATCATTTTTTTCTATGTAAATATGTAAAGTCCTATAAAATACTTCATGTGTTTTTTTTTTTTTTTACAAATTTCTCTTAAAAATATATAAAACACAAATGTTCTTTCATGATTTTTACCTAATAAAGGTTTTTAAAGGTCGGGACACCATTCTTAATAAAACAAGACTCAGAATTAAAAACAAAAAACTTGAAAGATCTTGGGTATGGTGTGGTGGGGATTAGATTTATTGTCCCTAATTTTGTCCCTAAAATATTTTTTTCCCTTGGGATTCTCTCACTTGGACACTTTTACCATGCTGGTTAAAAATGGTCTGTCCCTAGGGCCACATTAAGACTTTAGAGACCATAAATGCTAAAAAGGGGTAGTAGTACATGGATGGCTTTATGTCATTTTAAAAAGTACTGAAGAGTGAGAATAGTAAAGGCGTCTAATTATTTTTGTTCTTCTAATGATGACTACTCCAGTGTGCTCCATTCACACACAAATACATATGTTTATTCGTTTAAAAACATTTTTGATGCCCTTGCATGCACTTAATCCAATACTGACTGCCTCATTAGAACTCAGGCATAGAATTTTTTTTTCATATAACTCCTGCCTAAAAATTTCTCAGACGTTATAGCTGACATCATACTGATACTCTTTAAGCCAAAATCAGTACACACACACACACACACACACACACACACACACACAAAATGTATATATGTGTATATATGTGTATCTATATGCACATATGGAGTAGTACAGCTTCATTTTATGTGTTTATTTTTTAAGGATTTCCAGTGTTTTAAACCTATATAACTGATATAATAGCAATATAATAGGAATGGGTTGGAGGGAGAGGAAAAGAAAAATCCTCATTCTGTTACCTCTCTGCTTTGGAAACATGAGGATTTTACTTGAAGTGTCTACCTTGTTTCCTTGCATTAAATTACTGCCAGCAAGTGAAATTTGTTACCTGGATAAATAGACTACACTTGTCTCAAATATCACGATGCCAAAAAAGACCTGTTCTCATAGCATTTCCCTCAGGGACTCAGAATTGATTCATTCTGCAGATATTTTGTTGTGTCTACCGGATGCAGACCATCCCATACATATTTATGCAAGGTCTGTGTTTGGAACGCAAATGAATAATATCATTGCTGACCTCAAGAAGTTTATTTCTGTTAGGGGAGATGAGAAAATTAGAGTATCTGTAATGAAAGGTGAGCTAGAGTAAGTTCTGCATTAATGTCCATTTAATGTTTAAGGAGTTAGGGCAGAGTAGGATTTAGTGTCATAAATGTATTTTAATTGTAGCTCACACCAACAAAGAAATTTTTTTTTTCATTCTGATACTTCATGGGCATGGAGGTGAATTCATTTCCAGAGGGAACACTGTCTCTTTGCCATTAAGAAACAAAGCAATGAGATGAAGAGTTTGAAATATTTCTGTGTGCTTTACCATATAGAAAGTTACCTTGCTCTTCCCACTCAAGTAATGAAAGCAAACAAACAAAGGAAAACACCTGCTTACTTCACCTCTAATTGTGTTTTCTTTTATCCTGCCCCCCAAGGGCCAGATTCAGTCAACAGCTGTGTGCCATGTATGCCTAGAATCTGTAGAAATTTGTGCACGTGTCTGCAGAGCACACTTCCTTTTTTTCATGGCATGGTCATGATTCAGTTTAGTTTATTTTTTCCATTGTGGTGTTTGAGTATGCACAATGAGAAACGATACACATGATCTTTCAAAGCACATTGGAAATAATATCACATCCATTTCTTAATATTTGGCAGTTACAAAGGTATGTGAAGAGTTGTTCTCCCTATGCCTTACTTTTTCATGGGGAAGGGGAGAGGTCTAGCTGCTTTCACAGTGATTACTATGCAGACTTTAACCAGAGAATCATATTCTGTGGAGTCTTTATGATTGGGGATATGGAAACTTCATTTCTGCAAGCAGAACACTGCTGAGGAAGACAGAGCTATGCAGGGGTCACAATTTGAATAGTGATTTTTCTTGAGTATTTTAGGTTATGTATGCCAGAGTTGGTATTTAGGTGCTCCTATAATCCTTTAAAATTTCAAAATGCTATCAACATTGCCATTATGAATCCTTTTGTTTCATATGGGGGCACAGAACTGACTAGTCAACTTAATATGCAGTAAAAGAGAAGCATAACCTTTCTGAAGATTCTGTGGTAACTTCATCTTTATTTGCAGTTCTGCCTTGTTGCTGGGGGCTCCCAGTCATGTTCAGGTGCTGGGCTACAGCACTTTCGCTAGTTTATAAATGAGTTTATCTTATTTCAAATATGCTTAATTTAAGGCAGCCTACATTCTTTTAAAACAATGACTCTACACCAAATAAATCAAGGAGTGAATAAATGAGAGCTCTAGAAAACATAAGTCTGGTTTGTCAAAGTCCTAATGTCTTGGTGATGAAATAAAGCAGCAGCTGGTTATGATAAGTGACAAATTAAATGGTTAAATTGACTAACATCCCCTTCTAAAATACCCTTTAAATAAATTCATACATGCGATCATGTCATCCTTTTGGTAGTCCAGCAGACCCACAATGCTGTATGGATTTGTTTTCACCACGAAAGAAATGATAGTTTTTGAAATTAGTATGAATATGCTTGATTTGTTTTACAGTAGCATCATAAAAAGTTTTACCCTTTTTAGTTTCTGTTATACATTCTTGCCTTTGATGTTATGTAGTCTTTGAGGGACTAGTTGTAAAGTCATTTTTGAGATTGTTTCTTATAAACAATGCTTCATGACTTTATCAATACTGGTGATTCCTGCAGCATGTGCTGCTTTTCCGTCTGGACTTTCAGTAGAGTTATCCTGACCAATGAGTGAGACATTAGTAGTTACTCTCTGTCCTGCTGATCATCTTTGCAGTCCCTCCAGGCATAGCCTGATAGTGATTTCCTGGATCTCCTGATAAAGGTTGGAGCTTATCTCCATAAATGATCATGATGCTGGTAAAGGGAAACAACAGGACACAAACTCTGTAAATAGTTTCCCTGACATAAATTATATATAAATAAAAGTTGTAATAGATGTGAAGGCTACTGGCTTTATTAACCAGACATTTCTTTTTTAAAAAAATAAATTTATTTATTTTTATTTTTGGCTGTGTTGGGTCTTCATTGTTGTGCGTGGGCTTTCTCTAGTTGCAGTGAGCGGGGGCAACTCTTTGTTGTGCTGCGTGGGCTTCTCATTGTCGTGGCTTCTCTTGTTGCAGAGCATGGGCTCTAGGCACGTGGGCTTCAGTAGCTGTGGCACGTGGGCTCAGTAGTTGTGGCTTGCAGGCTCTAGAGCACAGGCTCAGTAATTGTGGCACATGGGCTTAGTTGCTCTGCGGCATGTGGGATCTTCCAGGGCTCGAACCCGTGTCCCCTGCATTGGCAGGCAGATTCTTAACCACTGCGCCACCAGGCAAACCCTCATAGTCCTCTTTCACACAGTATTTTTATTAGGAAGAACTATTTGGTTTTTATCAGATATATTTTTGGTATATATTGATATGATTACATTGTGTGCTTCCCTTTTGTTAAGAAAGTAAATTAATTTGATAGATTTTGTAAAGCTGAACTCCGTCACATAGTATGTATCATTTTACAACTTGCTTCTTATGTTCAACATTTTATTTCTGAAATTTAACCAACTTGATACATGAAGATATGATTTATTCATTTCAGTTACTTCATAGTATTCATCATATGAGTAAAAGTGTATATATCTGAATCTGTACTTCTAGACAGCTTTTACTTATTTTTGCTGTAATAATCAGTGCTGCAATAAATATTTTTGTATGTCTGCTTTTACTTATTATTACTCTGTTGACTAGAAGTGTAAATGGTGGGTGGCTTCATTCTATAAATGTCAACTAGATCAAGTTGGTTGGCCCTGTTGTTCAAGTCTTCCAAATGCTACTGATCTTCTCTCTACATCTCTAAATGTTTATGTCCTTAATAAAAGAGCTTCATAATAAATTAAGCAAAAAAAAAAATTCCACAGAACTACAAAAGAAAATAAATCCACAATTATAATACGGTATTTCAGCACCCTAAATATTAGTAAGGTTATAGAAGACTTGAGAATAAAATCAACCAACTTGACCTAGTTAAGATTTACAGAATACTTCATCCAGCAACAGCAGAATATATATTCTTCTTGAGTGCACATGAGATATTCACCAAGACAGACTAGATACTGGGCCATAGAACAAACCTCTTATTTAGAAGAATTAAAATCATACTAAGTTTGTTCTCTGACTACAATGAAATTGAACTAGAAATTAATAATAGAAAGACATCTATAAAAATCCCTCAAATTTACAAAATTAAACAATGCAATCCAGAGGTCAAAAAGGAAATTACATGGAATATTTAAAATTATTTTCACTAAAATGAAAACAAAAGTACCACATATTTGTAGGATACAACTAAATCAGTTCTTAGACAAAAGTCTATACCATTAAATATTTATATTAGAAAAGAGTAAAGGTCTCAAACTGATGACTTAAGATATATCTTAAGAAAAAAAAGGAGTAGATACAACCCAAAGCAAGTAGAAGTATGAAAATAATATAAGATCAAAAATAAATGAAATTGGAATTAGAAAGACAATGGAGAAAATCAATAAAAATAAACCTTTGTCTTTGGAAAGATCAGTAAAAAAGAGTGATTAAAAAAGAAAATAGAGAAGGTACTTTTACTTCTATCATAATTTTAAAAGAATACCAGTACAGATCTTTCAAATATTGAAAAGAAAATAAGGGAATATTATGAACAACTTTATGCCTATAAATTTAACAGTTTAGGAAAAAAATGACAAATTCCCTGAAAGACACAAACTACAGAAATACCTTCAGGAAGAAATAGATAATCTGAGCAGTTTATCCATCAAAGAAAGTGAATTCATAGTTAAAAACATTTGAATAATGAAAACTGCACATACAGACAATTTCACTGGTAAATTTTACTGACACTTAAGGCGGAAACATACCAATTCTACTAAATTTCTTCACAGAAAATAGAAAAGTTTCTCTACTTAGTTTTTAGAGGCTAACATTACCCTGATGTTAAAACCAGACAAAGACACTACAAGATAATAAAACTATAGACAATAAATAGATAATATAGACAATATAGATAATAAAACTATAGTATTCCTCATGTACATGTTAGAAATTATCATCAAAATGTGTACTGTCATTATAGCAAGTGTCTGCTGTCATTCTCCCAAAATATGTTCTGTCATCCTGGTAAGGATTTGAGGGATGCCAAGTTACACAAGAGATGTTGTGGCATCACACATGTTGAATTTGTTTTGCTCTGTTTAAAGCCTGTATCAGATTTTGACATTTGGACTTTCAGTTAAAGTCAGACCTTTTGTTGAGTTTGAGTTGATTAACCTTTTGCAGTAGATAACTTTCCTTTAAATAGTGCCAAGAGATTCTCTGAGGAAAGAATACAATACATACTTATTTGTAGTCATAATATAACAATTCATCAGTCTTAAGTTTTTATATTTTAAATGGGTTTAAAGTATTAAGTATCAAGAAAAATAAAGCTTCAACTTTTTCTTTAAAACAAAAACAGTCAGACTTCCTTGGCATTGCATGTAGAGAATTTGGAATTCTGAGACATTTGTCTGAGACAATGTAGAATGTTAACTCCTTATATTGAGGCTTAGGTATAGTTCAATGTCAGATTCTACACTTAGTTTACATTAATGTGCTATTCCAGGTCATGCAAATATATTCTGACTGTAGACCTGACACTAAAGTCTAAAAGGTAAGTTTTCAGTTTGGCCCATAGTTACAATTATCATTGTCACAACTCCAACCAATAAAGTGCCCCTGTGACTAACCATCCAGTTTTCTCAGGCCTGTGGGGATTTCCAATATGTGAAACTTTCAGTGCTAAAATGGGAAAGACTTGGGTAAACTAAATTGGGAGGAGTTGATCACCTGTATCATTCTAAGTTTTTTTTAAAATTGTCCCTTGCAGTGATTAGCATATTCTCTTCTATGTAGTAGATGAAAAACAAGTATGTGTTCAAAAAAATCATGGAACACATAGCTTTATCTTCAAGATTTCTCAAATGTAATAGAAAATCACTTACATACTGCTTGTGACATACTTTTCAACTGCTGGGAAAAAAAAAAAAGGTTCTCCAGGAACCACTTGTACATGCTTTGTGGACACCACTGTGATCATGTAGTTGTTCTGATATGCATATACTATATGTCACAGTTTCTGGGAAGGAAAGCATAAAACATTTATTTTTTTAATATCTTTACTGGAGTATAATTGCTTTACAATGTTGTGTCAGTTTTTGCTGTACAACAAAGCGTATCAGCTATATGTATACATATATCCCCATATCCCCTCCCTCTTGAGCCTCCCTCCCACCTTCCCTACCCCACGACCCCTCTAGGTCATCACAAAGGATCGAGCTGATCTACTGTGCTATGTAGCAGCTTCCCAGTAGTCATCCATTTTACATTTGATAGTGTATATAAAAACGTTTATTCTTGAAATACTGTTTTCCCTTATTTTTCTTTTCTGGAAGGAAAATGGCACCAACAGAATTGTTAGCCATCAAAAAATGAATACAAGAGTCAATGTTCATTGAAGATATCAATACTAGCCTTCATTTTACTGTATGCTAGAATGCTGCATGAAATACAGTGACTACCTGTTAAATTACCTATGAAAAACAGCTTTGGCCCAGAATCATTCTAAAGATGTGGAAGATATTTCTTTCGCTTTTTCCTCTATGAGAATCTGTACTTTTGGTAGATTTTCTAGTGTTTTTGTTTCTTCTAGTACTTTAATCCAGTGATGAGTGGAGCAAAAAGACAGGGGCTTAAGAGGAGGGAGCGAGGAAGAAAGAGGCAGAATGAGGAAGCATGAGTAAACAGAGGAGACTTGAGACTAACAGGAAATTAATAAGTGATTCAACCCAAAGAGTGTAGTCAGCCCCCAATCAATTCAGGTGTTGACTTCCTATTCTACTTCCCTCTCTAAGAAGCTGCAAACCTGTTAGGTGTTATTGTATGGGTAAACAATCTTAACAGCTTGAGAGCAGGCCTACTCCTACAGGCATCGCCAGAGTGAGTGTTCTCTTTTCCCTAACTCAGGGTTTATTTCCTGCAGTGACATATACGTGTTTATAGCAAGTGAGACAACAGGGATATAAAATTTCATTGTTTATTTACCTTCATTAACCCGACGACTTGAGAAGCAAGAGGTCATTAATACTTGAAATCCTCTCAAGTGCTCAAGCCCAAGGCAGTCCTTTTATGTATAACTCAAAACCTTGTACTCTTTGGTCTTATTTTTTTTTCACTTTCAGTCATACCCAAACTTTCCACTAAGGTGGAGTTAACTAAACCAAGTGTAACCCTGCTACTCATCAATGTTTATTTGCATGTAGTTTTTTTCTTATTGTAATGCCATTTTATAAGGCAAGTTATCCTGTTGCTAGAATCTCCTTTGTTAGATTCTTTTTTGACAGGTTTCTACTATGACTTTGGATTCCTTTCCTTATGTGGTCTGAAGGGGGAAAACGAGATCCTTCTGATTGGTAATGTACACTGCATGTAAGGTACTTTATAGATCATTGTAAAATGATCAAGCATAATATCTACTCTCAGTGAACTTAAAATCTCGCTTCATGACTTAAAGAATGATACTCACAGAAGAATCAGATCAAAATTGAAAGGTTAACAGTATAATTCTGTATATAAGGGTAATTTAAAATTAATAGATGCTCAGTGAAAAGCTTAGGATGAACATGGGTTTGAGCTGGGTGGATAGATTTAGATGGTGTTGAGGTAAGGGAAGGAAATGCTCAGTATGAAAATAATTGTGGAAACAAAAATGAGTATGATCTGTATGTTGTTGTGGGTAGCGTTTTAATGAATTGTCCCCACCAGTATTATAGAATGAACTAATCAGAAAACCTTGAAGATCCTTGATGGAAGTGTGTAATTATGACTTGAACTGTTTTATAGTTATTGGGACTGAATTTGTGGCCCAGAATATGGGTAAATATTCTGGGTGCACTTGAAAAGACTGTGTTCTGCTGATGTTGGGTGGAATGTTCTATAAAATGTTAATTAGGTCAAGTTGGTTGTGGTGTTCAAGTCTTTTATATCCTTTATGTTTTTCTATCAGCTTTTGAGAGAACATACGAAAATCTCTAGTTATAATTGTAGATTGGTCTTTTTCTCCTTGCAATTCTATCAGTTTTTTCTTCATTCATTTTGAAGCTCTGTATTAGGTACAGAACTGTGTAGTACTGTTATGTCCTTTTGATTAATTGACCCCTTTATAATTATGAAATTTTTTTATCCTTGTTAATATTTTCTCTTGGGATTGACATATACACACCACTATATATAAAATAGATAACTAATAAGAACTTACTATATAGCACAGGGAACTCTACTCAATACTCTGTAATGACCTATATGGGAAAAGAATCTAAAAAAGACTGGATAATTAAAGTTTTTTTTTTCTCTGCAATATACTTTTTCTTTCTTTTGATTAGTGTTATCTTGGTATATGCTTTTCCAGCCTTTTAATGTTAACTTATTTGTGTCTTTATGTTTAAAATGCATTGTTGTAGGCAGCATGTAGTTGTGTTGCTTTGTTACATAATCTGACCATTTCTGTTTTTTAATTGAGATTATCAGACCATTTACATTTTATGTGGTTGTTGTGGTTAGGTTTAAGTTAGTTGTCCTCTATTTATCCCATCTATTCTTTGCTCCCTTTTTTCTTTCTCTCTGCCTTCTTTTAGGATTGATTCCATTTTATTTCCTTTGTTGACTTATTAGGTGTAACTCTTAGTTTTATTAATTCAGTGATTTAAGGTCTATAATTATATATTTAAACTTACCAGGTTACTTTCAAGTGAGATGTGGTAACTTCACATAAGGTATAAGAATCTTGCAATTGTATACTTCCACTTCTTTAACATTGTTTTCAACATTTTACTTATATATGTTATAAACACCACATTTGCACTATTATTTTTGTTTAAATAATTATATTTTAAGAAGATGCAAATCACAAGAGAAATCTTATATATTTATTCATGTAGTTACCATTTCCAGGGTAAATCCATATTTTTGTCTATTATCATTTTTCTCCTGCTTGAGAAAAATGCCTTCTTCTTCTGCCTTCTTCCTTTAACATTTCTTGTTGTGTGAATATGCTGGTGATGAATTCTTTCAGCTTTTGTATTATTGAAAAATTATTCATTTCACCTTTGTATTTGAAAGATACTTTTGCTGGATATTGAATTCTACGTTGACAGTTGTTCTTTCTTTTAGTACTTAAACATGTTGCTCCACTGTTTCACATTTGCAGTGTTTCCAGTGAGAAATCTGCCATCACCATGATAATTGTTTCTATTTAGTGTATCTTCCCCTACATTCCTGGCTATATTTAAGATTTACTCTTTATCATTGATTTAGAGCAATTTGATTATAATGTATTAATGGTGTAGTTTTCTTCTTTTTTATGTGCTTGGAGTTAATTGGAGTACTTAGTTTTGTAATAAATAGTTTTCATTATTTGGGAAGTCTCTGTCTACTATTTCTTCATATATTTTTTTCTGTCCCTCCCACCTCTGACACTGAGGTTGAGGTAAGCAATGGCTTGGGTGGAAATCTACCATTACTTGGTCTTATCCTTTATTTCTGACCTTCTGGAATTAAAAAATAATTTTTTTACTCAATATTACCAATTTCCAATGCTTTTGAAACTTCCTTTCTCATTCTGATATTTCTTGTGCCTTTTGGTAAGTTGATGAAAAGTAGATGAATTAAGTGCTGCTATCTGACTTACGTTTTAACTTTTTTGTCTTAATCTAGAAGTATATTTTTATACTTTTTCCTGTGCTCTGATGTTGTTTCTTTTAAACTTAGAACTATTCAGTTGTTACTTTGAATCTTAATAACTCATCTCATGTGGAGCTAAACTTAGGCTAGAGTAGAGAAAGTTGGAGTAGATCTGCTATCCATTGGATTCTGACATATAAAATATGATTTGCTCTTTTCTAACTTAAATACATGATTTAAATCCCTTAAGTATCTATGTCTTCCAAGTTATGTAATAAAATAAAGCTAAGTTCCAGTAAACATTATCCTATGAACTACAAGATGAATGGAGTATCAATTATTTATAAGTGGGAGTCACTAATATGGATATGACGATTTCTCATTAACACTAACAACTTCAGAGCTGTTTTTACATTAGATTAAAATAGTAATTTAGCTGCTTAGTAAGTGATTACATGCAGAGTGTTATGTAATCTGTCCACTAGGAGTTGGTAAACGTTGCCAAGTACTAATGATTCACTTCCTTCATAACCTGAGGGAATATGAGGCCAAAAGTTTCAGTTAAGAAGGTTCTTTCAGGACTGGACTCGGCCCTGGTGCAGAGGCAGCACAGTAAGATGGGAAGAACATAGGCATGTCTGCAGGTCTAGATTTGGATCTTAGTAGGAACCATGAGGAATGGTGCCTGTCTGAAAGCTCAGCTTTCCTTGTGTAAAATGTTCCAACTTATACTGTAGGATTATAACAATAATAATTATTATTATAATAAATAGTAACATATATATGTATATAGTGCCTGATTATATTATTGTTAGGGGTTGAAATGGAATGTATCTGGGCTATGCTTTCTCTTGTGTCTAAGATGGTATTTTTACTCAAGAAAACAATACTCTGTAGGTAGGGACTGGAAAAAAAATTAGTACGGCCTTTGTTGTAAGATTTTTGAGGGGAAAACGAGGCAGCCTTATATTATGATTGATTTTTAAATTGTCTATTAATCGTTTCAGTGATAAAGAAATCCTAAGAAAAATCTAGAGACAAAATTCCTAATATAGCTTTGTAAAAACATAGGATGGAAACTGAGAACAACTTGTTTTAGACTAGGGAACTGGGGTTTTCTCATAGTATCAGAATGAGAAATGGGCTTGATTTTCCTTTTGGGTCCAATGGCTGCATTTTTCTTTAACATATGGAAAGTCGGTGGACCCAGATTAGGTAATTTGTGTTCAGGAATTAATAGGGGGATGCTGGAGATAATCTGAAATCAAGATATAGGAGAACCAGTTTCAAATATTCTTTTTTTTTTTTTTTTTTAACGAAATAACAACAAAACCCAACAACAAAAGCTAGGTGACAGTGGCTGTAGTCTGGAGTAGAGTGTGCAAGTAGAATGAATCAAAAGAATATTGGTTTTAATTCTTGTGAAGGTAATAAATGAGGAATCTCTGTTTTTCAGAGGAGGCCCCTAATCCTATGGTACTTTGTTGCTCCAAGAGACTGTCAATTGTTGCTTTAGTACTAAAATCACATAGTCTATACAAGTGGTAACACTACTGTGCACACTAATTTTTTGTGCCTAATAGGCATTTAATTTTCACTTTTAATGAGTATTCATTGATGCATAAGTTAGGGGCTGAAGATGTAACAGTATATAG
Source organism: Tursiops truncatus (assembly GCF_011762595.2). NCBI lineage: Eukaryota > Metazoa > Chordata > Mammalia > Artiodactyla > Delphinidae > Tursiops > Tursiops truncatus. Next base: position 72,950,309 of record NC_047047.1, on the reverse strand, counting down.
ACAGACAAAAATCCCTGCTCTGATGGAACTTATAGTAATGGAAGACAGACAATAAACAAATTAAGAATAATATATTTGCTGTGTTGGAAGATAATAAATTACATGGGGGAAAATAAAGCAGGAAAGAGGGATAGGGTTGGTTTGTTGGGAGGGACATGCTCATTGAGAAGGTCATATTTTTTTTTTATAGTGTTTATTTATTTTTTACTTGTTGACAGTTTGCTTTATTTATTTATTTATGGCTGTGTTGGGTCTTCGTTTCCGTGTGAGGGCTTTCTCTAGTTGTGGCAAGCGGGGGCCACTCTTCATCACGGTGCGCGGGCACTATCGCGGCCTCTCGTTGCGGGGCACAGGCTGCAGACGCGCAGGCTCAGTAATTGTGGCTCACGGGCCCAGTTCTCCACGGCATGTGGGATCTTCCCAGACCAGAGCTCGAACCCGTGTCCCCTGCATTGGCAGGCAGATTCTCAACCACTGTGCCACCAGGGAAGCCCAAGAAGGTCATATTTGAACAAACACCTGAAAGAGGTCTGTGGGTTAGTCAAGGTGAGTGTCTAGAGCAGAGGAGTATATATAGAGGGATCAGCAAATATAAACACCTGCATGGACTTTTTAAATTTTTTTTTAACAGCTTTATTGGAGTATAATTGCTTCACAATGGTGTGTTAGTTTCTGCTTTATAACAAAGTCAATCAGCTATACATATATCCCCATATCTCCTCCCTCTTGCGTCTCCCTCCCATCCTCCCTATCCCACCCCTCTAGGTGGTCACAAAGCACCGAGCTGATCTCCCTGTGCTATGCGGCTGCTTCCCACTAGCTATCTATTTTACATTTGGTAGTGTATATATGTCCATGCCACTTTCTCACTTTGCCCCAGCTTACCTTTCCCCCTCCCCGTGTCCTCAAGTCCATTCTCTATGTCTGTGTCTTTATTCCTGTCCTGCCCCTAGGTTCTTCATAACCAGTTTTTTTCTTTTAGATTCCATATATATGTGTTAGCTTATGGTATTTGTTTTTCTTTCTGACGTACTTCACTCTGTATGACAGACTCTAAGTCCATCCACCTCACTACAAATAACTCAATTTCGTTTCTTTTTATGGCTGAGTAATATTCCATTGTATATATGTGCCACATCTTCTCTATCCATTCATCTGTTGATGGACACTTAGGTTGCTTCCATGTCCTGGCTATTGTAAATAGAGCTGTAATGAACATTGTGGTACATGACTCTTTTTGAATTCTGGTTTTCTCAGGGTATATGCCCAGTAGTGGGCTGGGTCGTATGGTAGTTCTATTTTTAGTTTTTTAAGGAACCTCTATACTGTTCTCCACAGTAGCTGTATCAACTTATATTCCCACCAACAATGCAAGAGGGTTCGCTTTTCTCCACATCCTCTCCAGCGTTTATTCTTTGTAGATTTTTTGATGATGGCCATTCTAACTGATGTGAGGTGATACCTCATTGTAGTTTTCATTTGCATTTCTCTAATGATTAGTGATGTTGAGCATCCTTTCATGTGTTTGTGGGCAATCTGTATATCTTCTTAGGAGAAATGTCTATTCAGGTCTCCTGGCCATTTTTGGATTGGGTTGTTTGTTTTTTGGTATTGAGCTGCATGAGCTGCTTGTAAATTTTGGAGATTAATCCTTTGTCAGTTGCTTCATTTATAAATATTTTCTCCCATTCTGAGGGTTGTGTTTTCGTTTTGTTTATGGTTTCCTTTTCTGTGCAAAAGCTTTTAAGTTTCATTAAGTCCAATTTGTTTATTTTTGTTTTTATTTCCATTTCTCTAGGAGGTGGGTCAAAAAGGATCTTGCTGTGATTTATGTCATAGAGTGTTCTGCCTATGTTTTCCTCTAAGAGTTTTATAATGTCTGGCCTTACATTTAGGTCTTTACTCCATTTTGAGTTACCTTTTGTATATGGTGTTAGGGAGTGTTCTAATTTCCTTCTTTTACATGTAGCTGTCCAGTTTTCCCAGCACCACTTATTGTAGAGTCTGTCTTTTCTCTATTGTATATTCCTGCCTCCTTTATCAAAAATAAGTTGACCATATGTGCTTGGGTTTATCTCTGGGCTTTCTATCTTGTTGCACTGATCTGTGTTTCTGTTTTTGTGCCAGAACCATACTGTCTTGATTACTTTAGCTTTGTAGTATAGTCTGAAGTCAGAGAGCCTCATTCCTCCAGCTCCGTTTTTCTTTCTCAAGATTACTTTTGCTATTCAGGGTCTTTTGTGTTTCCATACAAATTGTGAAAATTTTTGTTCTACTTCTGTGAAAAATGCCATTGGAAGCTTGACAGGGATTGCATTGAATCCATAGATTGCTTTGGGTAGTAAAGTCATTTTCACAGTGTCGATTCTTCCAGTCCAAGAACGTGGTATATCTCTCCATCTGTTTGTATCATCTTTAATTTATTTCATCAGTTTTTTTTATAGTTTTCTGTATACAGGTCTTTTGTCTCCTTAGGTAGGTTTATTGCTAGGTATTTTATTCTTTTCTTTGTGGTGGTAAATGGGAGTGTTCCCTTAATTTCTGTTTCAGATTTTTAATCATTAGTTTGTAGGAATGCAAGAGATATCTGTGCATTAATTTTGCATCCTGATACTTTACCAAATCATTGATTAGCTCTAGTAGTTTTCTGGTAGCATCTTTAGGATTCTCTATATGTGGTATCATGTCATCTGCAAACAGTGACAGCTTTACTTCTTCTTTTCCGATTTGGATTCCTTTTATTTCTTTTTCTTCTCTGATTACTGTGCTAAAACTTCCAAAAGTCTGTTGAATAATAGGGGTGAGAGTGGACAACCTTGACTTGTTCCTGATCTTAGAGGAAATGGTTTCAGTTTTTCACCATTGAGAATGATGTTGGCTGTGGGTTTGTCATATATGGCCTTTATTATGTTGAGGAAAGTTCTCTCTATGCCTACTTTCTGGAGGGTTTTTATCATAAATGGGTGTTGAATTTTGTCGAAAGCTTTTTCTGAATCTGTTGAGGTGATCATATGGTTTTTCTCCTTCAATCTGTTAAAATGGTTTATCACATTGATTGATTTGCATACATTGAAGAATACTTGCATTCCTGGGATAAATCCCACTTGGTCATGGTGTATGATCTTTTTAATGTGCTGTTGGATTCTGTTTGCTAGTATTTTTTTGAGGATTTTTGCACCTATGTTGATCAGTGATATTGGCCTGTAGTTTTCTTTTTTTGTGACATCTTTGTCTGGTTTTGGTATCAAGGTGATGGTGGCCTCGTAGAATGAGTTTGGGAGTGTTCCTCCCTCTGCTATATTTTGGAATAGTTTCAGAAGGATAGGTGTTAGCTCTTCTCTAAATGTTTGATAGAATTCACCTGTGAAGCTATCTGGTCCTGGGCTCTTATTTGTTGGAAGATTTTTAATCACAGTTTCAATTTCAGTGCTTATGATTGGTCTGTTTATATTTTCTGTTTCTTCCTGGTTCAGTCTCGGAAGGTTGTGCTTTTCTAAGAATGTGTCCATTTCTTCCAGGTTGTCCATTTTATTGGCATATAGTTGCTTGCAGTTATTTGTCATGATCCTTTGTATTTTTGCCCTGTCAGTTGTTACCTCTCCTTTTTCATTTCTAATTCTATTGATTTGAGTCTTCTCCCTTTTTTTCTTGATGAGTCTGCCTAATTGTTTATCAGTTTTGTTTATCTTCTCAAAGAACCAGCTTTTAGTGTTACTGATTTTTGCTATTGTTTCCTTCATTTCATTTTCATTTGTTTCTGATCTGATCTTTATAATTTCTTTCCTTCTGCTAACTTTGGGGTTTTATCATTCTTCTTTCTCTAATTGCTTTAGGTATAAGGGTAGGTTGTTTATTTGAGATGTTTCTTGTTGCTTGACATAGTGATGTATTGCTATAAACTTCTCTCATAGAACTGCTTTTGTTGCATCCTGTAGGTTTGGGGTCATTGTGTTTTCATTGTCTTTTGTTTCTACGTATTTTTTGATTTTCTCTTTGAGTTCTTTGGTGATTGTTTGGTTATTAGGTAGTGTATTGTTTTGCCTCCATGTGTTTGTATTTTTTACGGATGTTTTTTCGTGTAATTGATATTTAGTCTGACAGAGTTGTGGTCGGAAAAGATACTTGATATGATTTGAAATTTCTTAAATTTACCAAGGCTGGATTTGTGACCCAAGATATGATCTATACTGGAGAATGTTTCATGAGCACTTGAGAAGAAAGTGTATTCTGTTGTTTCTGATTGGAATGTCCTATAAATATTCATTAAGTCCATCTTGGTTAATGTATCATTTAAAGCTTGAGTTTCCTTAGTTTTTTTCATTTTGGATGATCTGTCCAGTGGTCAAAGTGGGCTGTTAAAGTCCCCCACTCTGATTGTGTTACTGTCAATTTCCCCTTTTATAGCTGTTAGCTTTTGCCTTATGTATTGAGGTGCTCCTATGTTGGGTGCATAAATATTTACAATTGATATATCTTCTTCTTGGATTTATCCCTTGATCATTATGTAGTGTTCTTCTTTGTCTCTTGCAATAGTCTTTAAAGTCTATCTTGTCTGATAAGAGAATTGCTACTCCAGTTTTCTTTTGATTTCCATTTTCATGGAATATTTTTTTCCAAGCCCTCACTTCAGTCTGTATGTGTCCCTAGGTCTGAAGTTGGTTTCTTATAGACAGCATATACGGGTCTTGTTTTTGTATCCATTCAGACAGTCTGTGTCTTTTGTCTGGAGCATTCAGTACATTTACATTTAAGGTAATTATCGATATGTCTGTTCCTATTACCATTTTCTTAATGGTTTTGGGTTTGTTATTGTAGGTCTTTTCCTTCTCTTGTGTTTCCTGCCTAGAGAAGTTCCTTTAGCATTTGTTATAAAGCTAGTTTGGTGGTACTGAATTCTCTTAGCTTTTGCTTGTCTGTAAAGGTTTTAATTTCTCTGTCGAATCTGAATGAGATCCTTACTGGATGGAGTAATCTTGGTTGCAGCTTTTTCCCTTTCATTACTTTAAGTATGTCCTGCCACTGCCTTCTGGCTTGTAGAGTTTCTGCTGAAAGATCAGCTGTTAACCTTATGGGGATTCCCTTATATATTATTTGTTGTTTTTCCTTTGCTGCTTTTAATATTTTTTCTTTGTATTTAGTTTTTTTTTTTTTTTTTTTTTCGGTACGCGGGCCTTTCACTGTTGTGGTGTCTCCCGTTGCGGAGCACAGGGTCTGGACGTGCAGGCCCAACGGCCGTGGCTTACGGGCCCAGCCACTCCACGGCACATGGATTTTCCTGGACCGGGGCACGAACCCGTGTCACCTGCATCAGCAGGCGGACTCTCAACCACTGCGCCACCAGGGAAGCCCTGTATTTAGTTTTTGATAGTTTGATTAATATGTGTCTTGGCGGGTTTTTCCTTGGATTTGTCCTGTATGGGACTCGCTGCACTTCCTGGAGTTGATTGACTCTTTCCTTTCCTATATTAGGGAAGTTTTCAACTATAATCTGTTCAAATATTTTCTCAGTCCCTTTCCTTTTCTCTTTTTCTTCTGGGACACCTATCATTCAAATGTTGGTGTGATTAATATTATCCCAGGAGTCTCTGAGACTGTCCTCAATTCTTTTCATTCTTTTTTCTTTATTCTGCTCTGGTAGTTATTTCCACTATTTTATCTCCCACATCACTTATCCGATCTTCTGCCTCAGTTATTCTGCTGTTGATTCCTTCTAGAGAATATTTAATTTCATTTATTGTGTTGTTCATAATTGTTTGTTTGCTCTTTAGTTCTTCTAGGTCCTTGTTTAACGTTTCTTGTATTTTCTCCGTTCTATTTCCAAGGTTTTGGATCATCTTTACTGACATTATTCTGCATTCTTTTTCAGGTAGACTGCCTATTTCCTATTCATTTGTTTGGTCTGATAGGTTTTTACCTTGCTCCTTTATCTGCTCTGTGTTTCTGTGTCTTCTCATTTTGCTTAACTTACTGTGTTTGGGGTCTCCTTTTCGCAGGCTGCAGGTTTGTACTTTCTTTTGTTTTTGGTGTCTGTCCCCAGTGGCTAAGGTGGGTTCAGTGGGTTGTGTAGACTTCCTGGTGGAGGGGACTGGTGCCTGTGTTCTGGTGCATGAGGCTGGATCTTGTCTTTCTTGTGGGCAGGACTGCATCCAGAGGTGTGTTTTGGGGTGTCTGTGAACTTATGATTTTATGCCGCCTCTCTGCTAATGGGTGGGGTGTGTTCCTGTCTTGCTAGTTGTTTGGATTAGGGTGTCCATCACTGGAGCTTGCTGGTTGTTGAGTGGAGCTGTGTCTTAGCATTGAGATGGAGATCTCTGGGAGAGCTTTTGCTGTTTGATATTACGTGGGGCCAGGAGGTCTCTGGTGGACCAATGTCCTGAACTTGGCTCTCCCACCTCAGAGGCACAGGCCTGACACCCAGCCGGAGCACCAAGACCCTGTCAGCCACATGGCTCAGAAGAAAAGGGAGAAAAAAAGAAAGAAAGAAAAAATAAAATAATTAAAATAAAAGAAATTTTTTAAAAAATTAAAAAGTAATAAAAAACAAAAAAAACAGAACTCTAGGACAAATGGTAAAAGCAACCTATATAGACAAAACCACACATAGAAGCATACACATACACACTCAGAAAAAAAGAAAAAGGACAAAAACATATATATATATATATATATATATATAAAAGGAAGAGAGCAACCAAATCAATAAACAAATCTACCAATGATAATAAGCTCTAAGTACTAAACTAAGATAAACATAAAACCAGAAACAAATTAGGTGCAGAAAGCAAGCCCCAAGTCCGCAGTTGCTCCCAAAGTCCACCGCCTCAATTTTGGGATGATTCATTGTCTGTTCAGGTGTTCCACAGATGCAGGGTACATCAAGTTGATTGTGGAGATTTAATCCGCTGCTCCTCAGGCTGCTAGGAGAGATTTCCCTTTTCTCTCTCAGAACCCCAGCTCCCGGGGTTCAGCTTTGGATTTGGACCCGCCTCTGCCTGTAGGTCGCCTGAGGGCATCTTTTCCCCTCCCCAGACTGGATGGGGTTGAACGAGCTGCTGATTAGGGAGCTCTGGCTCACTCAGGCCGAGGGAGGGAGGGGTACTGAATGCAGGGCTAGCCTGAGGCGTGCTGTGTGTTCTCCCTGGGAAGTTGTCCCTGGATCATGGGACCCTGGCAGTGGTGGGCTGCAAAGCCTCCCAGGAGGGGAGGTGTGGATAGTGACCTGTGCTTGCACACAGGCTTCTTGGTGGCGGCAGCAGCAGCCTTAGCATTTCATGCCCGTCTCTGGTGTCCATGCTGATAGCTGTGGCTTGTGCCTGTCTCTGGAGCTCTTTCAGGCCATGCTCTGAATCCCTTCTCCTCTCTACCCCGAAAAAATGGTCTCTGCCTCTTAGGCAGGTCCAGACTTCTTCCCGGACTCCTTCCCGCTAGCTGTGGCACACTGCCCACCTTCAGTCTGTGTTCTCGCAGCCAACCCCAGTCCTCTCCCTGGGATCTGACCTCTGAAGCCTGAGCCTCAGCTCCCAGCCCCAGCCCCTCCCAGCGGGTGAGCAGACAAGCCTCTTGGGCTGGTGAGTGCTGGTCGGCACCGATCCTCTGTGCGGCAATCTCTCCACTTTGCCCTCCGCACCCCTGTTGCTGCGCTCTCCTCCGTGGCTCCAGTCTTCCCCCCCACCCCCGCCACCCCCTGTCTCCGGCAGTGAAGGGGCTTCCTAGTGTGTGGAAACTTTTCCTCTTTCACAGCTCCCTCCCAGAGGTGCAGGTCCCGTCTCTATTCTTTTTTCTGTGTTTTTTCTTTTTTCTTTTGCCCTACCCAGGTACGTGGGGAGTTTCTTGCCTTTTGGGAAGTCTCAGTTCTTCTGCCAGCATTCAGTAGGTGTTCTGTAGGAGCTGTTCCACATGTAGATGTATTTCTGATGTGTTTGTGGGGAGGGAGGTGATCTCTACTTCTTCTTCCTCCACCATCTTGAAGGTCTCCCTGCATGGGCTTTTGAGTGGCCTCTTCTATTTGAAGAAAGGCAAGGAGGCCAGCACTCTTGTAACAGTTAGTGAAGTGAGAGGAGGAGATGTCAGAGATCATGGGGGGCCAGATCACAAAGGCCTTGTAAGCCATTGTTGCTTGCAGTGGAATGGGAAGCCAAGGCAGGGCTTTGAGAGAGGACTGATATGATTTGACATTTTGTGAAGGGTTTATACTCTGGCTTCCGTATTGAGAGTAGTGTAAGGAGACTAGAAAGGAAACACAAAGACGAATAATCCATTCAGTAGAACTGAGTGGGTTGCTCACTTGCTTCCTTATATGTGCTGTGCCAGTAGAAGATTAGTAGTGAATACCCGTTAAACCTCTGAGATTGGAAGGGTTGGCTTCCTCGAGGGAAATGCAGTTTCCTTTTGGCAGATAGGAGATATTCCTAGGTGATGCAGAAGCATCCTTTCTCCTATTAGTGGTGACTTGGTGACAGGAAAGTGAACTTGCTGGCTCTGCCCCACCAGGATGTTTCAAATCTATTTCTGGAATGCAGGTTGTATGTTGTATGCGTGGAGCTTCTGCCTTTTATCCTGACTTGAAAGTTCCTAATTGGGTTGAGTTCAGATTCTGTGTCATGGTTCTGTTTTGCTGGGAGAGGCTAATAAAGAAGGAAACTATGTCTTCTTAGCTGTAGGACAAATGGAGTATAGTAATTAGGCAGGATTGTCCCTTCACTGGACAGAAGCCTTAAGCAGCTCAGGCAAACACCAAACAAAAACTTGGCACATGCATACAGATCTACAGATGTAGATACCTGGTGAAATCCTAGAAAATGTGTTAGCATCTTATTCTCCAGCAGTGATATTCTTTTCACAAAGCATTCCACACTGTGAAGGCTGTATCATTAGGCTGATAATCTCAAGTTAATTTTCTATTGCTTCTTACATGGTTTGCTGTATAGTATTGGTTTAAAGAAGAAGGCTGAACAGCTTAGAGACATTGCTCTAAGAAATTACAGGTTTAGGTGTTCAATAGCTATTTATTTATTTAATAAATGCATTAAAGGTCTAATTCATATACCTGTGAAGTTATTGGGTATGAGCCACCTCCAGTTCATTATTATTTAGGTTTAACCAAAGAATATTTTTGCTATCCTGTGTTCAGGATAATGAATGCCATAATGACAACAAATATATTTATATTGTCATATTTAACTAAAGAAGACTCTATGGTTATTACATTTTATTCTACACAAAACGTGTTAACTACCTTAACAAAACAGATACATGTACTATTAGACTAAATTACTTAGACAATACATGTGATTTGAACAGAAAATTAAAACATGTCTAATAGTCTTCACATTCTTTTTGTTATTTGTATATAGGAAAAGAAAGATGATTTCAAACTTCTTAATTTAGAATGAATCTGCCCAAAAGCAGGAAATGTTCTTTCTACACACACATTAGAAGTTGCTACTTATAAAAGGTAATCATTTTTGTAACTTTAGATGAAACAAGACATGTTAGTGAAATTGAGCAGGTGTGTGTATGTATATATATATATTTTTCAAGTATCTCCAGCACAGTTGGACTAAGACTGGTGCTGGGTTTATTTTGTCCAAACTTAAAATAATAAAACAAAAAATTTCATTGCTCTATAGTGAAAACTAATAGGTTTACATAAGAAACAATGGTTTGGAAAAAATTGCTATCATAATAATTTGGCAGGAAACCCCCTAAACATCCCAAATATTTAAATAACTCCTTCCAATTTATAGTTATTTCTCTGCCTCCACCAGCTGTATGATTCAACAACTCCAAGTGGAAAGTACATGGGAAAATGTTCTCATTTGTTAGTTATGAAATGTTATTGTTGAATTAGCAAAACCTCACAAAGTTGGTAGGACCCAGAGAACCCAGAGGCACTCTTGACTTCCTAGGGTTAGTGTAGGGTGGTACTTTCTGAAGATGTTCCCACTACCCGGTCTAGTGCCTGGCTCACAGTGTTCTACCTGTGAACTGTTGGACCTCAGTCCCATGTCCCCATGGTATCGGCAGGGTTCCTGAGGGCTGTCATAAGGTGATCAGTAATCCATTATTGCTGTTTTCTGCATGACTTCACATGGTACATGTTGTAGTTAAGCCCTGCCAAGCTTCTCTCACTTGGCCCAGGCTGCTGCCCATCTGCGGAGATTGCCTGATCTGGGACTACCACTCCACTTAGGTCTCTGTCTTTGGCCTCCTTATACTTACTCATTTTCTTTTTTCCCCTCCAGTAATACTTTTTAAAACTGTACTATTTCTCTTCTTCTTGAATATAGAGTTCTTCTTTTACTTTGCAGTTTCTTTTTGTATACATTATGTGGTTGTATTTTGTTTTGTACACTCATTCTTGATTAAGAAGAAATTATTTTTCTAGGCATAGCATTTGCTAATACCCAGACTGAATGATTTCTCCTTGTTCTTACTACCTACTTGTTTTCTTTGAAACAGTTTTGTTTTATTAGTTTCTTTTTCAAAATTAAAAAATTAATAGATGCATATTGTAAAAAGTTAAAGCAGAACGGGGAGATATACAAATGCAGGTGTCAAAGAAAGAACATGGGATTTGAAGTAAGACATACCTAGTTGATGCCCAAGTCCACCACTTACTAGCTGCATAAGCCTGAGAAAATTACTTAATCTTAGTTTATCAATCTGGAAAATGGGGATGAAGATACCAATTTCATAGCATATTGTGAGGGTTAATGTTAAAGTAACATAAGAAAGTGTTTCATAAATGGTAAATTGCTATATAGATGTTAATTATTGTCACTAATGGAAAACATTTTACCACTGTCTGGCTGTATTTTGGGGTGGTGGATGGGGAGATGGTTTCAACTACTTAACTACCATGTATGTATGTATGTGTATATTTATTAAATCTCTCAATGTAAATTTATTAAATCTCAAGTCAGAATTTTTCTGGGAACTATGGAAGTATTGAACACATAGATGGAGAGAAAACCTTTGCACTCAGGTGCAGATTGCCCTCCAAAGAGGTTGTACCAATTTTCTCCCCTACCAGCAGTGTATGAGAGCATGTTTCCCTTAAACTTGCAAAATTCATTTCCCGTAAAGCTTTTTGATCTTTTCGAAAATTATTTATTGAAAAATTCTTATTTTAACTATCACTTATTTAATTATAGTTGAAGTTGAATGTCTTCTTAAGCATCCATTATCCATTTTTTTCTATGAAATCTGTTTATGGACTTGCCTATTTTTTATTGAAGATTTGGTCTTTTTATAAGTAGATTTTGGAGGAAATATTTATTTTCTATTTTATGGAAATTATGATTTTGCTATATATGTTGCAAATATTTGTTTTCAGTTTGCTATTTTCTTATTTTGTTTCTATTTTTCCATGTTGAAAAATTTTTTTACTTTTTATTGGAGTATAGTTGATTTACAATGTTGTGTTAGTTTCAGGTGTACAGCAAAGTGAATCAGTTATACATATACATATATCCACTCTTTTAAAAGACCCCAAATAGCAAAAGCAATCTTGAGAAAGAAAAACGGAGCTGGAGGAATCAGGCTCCCTGATTTCAGATTATACTACAAAGCTACAGTAATCAAAACAGTATGATACTGGCACAAAACCAGAAATATAGATCGGTGGAACAAGATAGAAAGTCTAGAGATAAACACATGCACCTATGGTCACCTAATTTATGACAAAGGAGGCAAGAGAATACAATGGGGAAAAGACAGTCTCTTCAGTAAGTAGTGCTGGGAAAACTGGACAGCTACATGTAAAAGAATGAAATTAGAACACTCCCTAACACCATACACAAAAGTAAACTCAAAATGGATTAAAGACTTTAAGGTTGGACACTATAAAACTCTTAGAGGAAAACATAGGCAGAACAGTCTATGATGTAAATCACAGCAAGATCCTTTTTGACCCACCTCCTAGAGAAATGGAAATAAAAACAAAAATAAACAAATTGGACCTAATGAAACTTAAAAGGTTTGCACAGCAAAGGAAACCATAAACAAGACAAAAAGACAACCCTCAGAATGGGAGAAAATGTTTGCAAGTGAAGCAACTGATAGAGGATTAACCTCCAAAATTTACAAGCAACTCATGCAGCTCAATATCAAAAAAACAAACAACCCAATCCAAAAATGGGTAGAAGACCTAAATAGACCTTTCTCCAAAGAAGATATACAGATTGCCCACAAACACATGAAAGGATGCTCAACATCACTAATCATTAGAGAAATGCAAATGAAAACTACAATGAGGTATCACCTCACACCAGTCAGAATGGCCATCATCAAAAAATCTACAAACAATAAATGCTGGAGAGGGTGTGGAGAAGAGGGAACCCTCTTGCACTGTTGGTGGGAATGTAATTTGATACAGCCACTATGGAGAACAGTATGGAGGTTCCTTAAAAATGTTGAATTTTTAAATATTTCTATGTAGTTAAATTTTTTGATCTTTTTCGTTTATGATTGCTAGGATATTGGTTTTATCCACTCCAAGATGTTTTCTTCTTACTGTTTTACAATATCAGCTTTTTTTTTTTCTTTTTTTAAAGCTTGAATCTCCATTTTCCTGGTTTTGATAATGCACTATCATTATGTAAGGTGTCACCACTAGGGGGAGAGGGATGGTGGGTAGAGAGACCTCCTCTCTGTATGAATTTTGCAACTTCTTGTGAGTCTATAATTATTTCAATATAAAAAAATAAAGTAAAGCAAAAGATAAAAAGCACTCTAATCCAGAAGTGTTCCGTATGAACAATCGGTAACCCTTATCCATACTAAGTGCTCAAAGAAGACAACTTTTATGCTTTAAGTGCCAGTGTGATCTGTTGGGTTTTCTAATAGTGTGATCTGAGATAGTGTGATGAAAACAAAAAAGAGCAACCACTCTGTACCTGGATAATACTAATAGTAATTTCCTCATTCATAGAAGGCTTTACAGCTTCCAAAGCACCTTTACATAAATATTGTCATGTAATTCTCTTAACAGTCCTGTGGAGGTAGGTGTATAGTTCCTGCTGTACACATGTGGAAACAAACTCACAGGAGTTAAGTGACTTGTGTGAGGTTACTGAATTCCTAAGTGACAGAATTGGGACTGTCACACAGGCTGGTGCTGCTTCTAATAAGCCGTAGTAGCCTTTGGTCTTTTGTGACTCTCTCTCTGAGCAGAAAAGGACTCTGCCTGTAGTGCAGGACATAGCCAGTTGGGCTCATAGCAGCCGTGTGAGTTTTCCTGAGAACTATTTGAAGTAGAGCATGTAGGGGAAATGGTTGTTGATGGTGCAGAGGGGAAGATGAATATGGTCAAAGGGGCAAAATTGCTATACTCATATAGCTGCCATAATCAATGTTAATGAACTACTAATAAATAATTTTAGTGCTAAATATGTCCAAGTATTGTGCTTAGTATTTAGTGTATATTATTTTATGTGTGCTATATAATTCATTTTTATCTTCTTTTTATAGTTGAGGAAACCCAGCCTTAGAAATATGAAGTAATATGCTCAAAATCATGGCTGGAGAGTGGCTGAACTAGATTGGAACTCTAGGCTACCTGATTCTAATAAATCTGGGGAGAAGAGAATGAGTGAAATAGGATTAGATAAATGTACACATCCTTTTATTGCTTCCTTTCCAGGAAACTCAACTGCTCTATTTTTAGTAATTTGTATGTGATACGTGATGATGTGAAGGCACTTTTCTTGGTAGTTATCACTTTTTCTTCAACCAGACACAAAGTTACTAGTGCTGTGTCAGTTTTTCTCTTCTTCCTTTGCCTTTCTTCCCTATCAGGTCTGGCAGTAGGCTCTGCACACAAGTGAGCATTGCTATGGATTGCCTTTGGGCTTACATACTTAGAACCAGGACAGTAGGTGATCTAATGCTGGAACATATTTTAGAAAGACTTGTTTCCTTACTCTTAGCCTCCTGTTTTTCCTGTTTTTATAGTTGATGACCATTTTTGAATGGAATCAGAGGTTAAATTGGAGAGAAGTCAAGCCTGCCATTAGGTAGTTTAGTGATCTCTCCCTGTGTAAGAATTGTAAGTCCCTGGAGGGTAGGGGCTCCTGTAAAATAATTCATTCGGATTCAATAGGCATTTGCTAATAAGCATTACTGTGTACTAAACACAGTGCTAAGCTCTTTATATTTGTAATCCTTGCAACAATCCTGTGAGGTGGAGGGTATTATATTTATTTTGCAGATGAGCAAAGTCTGAGTTCAGTTCAGTGTCCCAAGATTACATCCCTTGTCACTGACAGGCACAGGATTTTAACTCAGATCTTCCTGGTCCCAAGTATATCTCCTTTCACAGAGCTGGTGGGTGGATTGTTAGATGTGAGCAGGAATACTTATTAATTGTAGGTACATTAATTTTGATATTTGGGAATTCTGCTTTTCTGAAACTTGATTACTTGTGATGCACAACCATTGGCAGAGGACACTCTTCTCAGGTTTTTTTCCGGCTACCTAGCTGGCTATCCATTCATATCTAAACAGTTTTCCTACCTCTGTGAATATGTTTTATATTACCATGGTTAAGGGGTTCTAAGTGGACCCAAGCTCACTATTTTCCTTCTTCCTGTCTAACCAGTCCCTTTTAGTTTATTTGCAAACATTTTTTCCTCATTGGATGCCTTCAACACAGATGCTTCTCATTGTTTTGTCTGGACCTTATTATCTTCTCACTCTACATACCCCCCCCCCCAACCATCTACTGGCAATCTCATTCATTTCAGTTACCACCTATAAGTGACAGTGTTCAAAACTATACCTCCAGACCCAGTTTCTCTCCATGGCTTCAGTTATGTATATTTAACAACTTACTGTGGATCTTCATTGGGATGTTCCATAGGCATTTCAAATAAAACATATCCTTCTCTACTTCTATGCCTGCATCATTTTTAAATCCTCCTTTTCCCTCCCTCCTACATGCAGTAAACTACTACGTCCTGTTGATTCTACTCCCAAATATTTTTCAAATTCAGCCCCCCCCGCCGCCCCACACTCTCTCTCTTACTCCTGTCAGTCCCCAGGTAAGGCTGCTACAACCTCTTGGACTAATTTTTCATGTCTCCAAACTGTTTCTTCTTTCAATCCATCTCCATGCTGCAAAACAGAACATACTTTCAAAAATCTGATTATGCCTACCCCCTGTGTATTAAAAATTCTGTAATAACTTTACATTGCTTTCAAGGTAAAGGCCCAGCTTCTTAATATAACCTATAAGGCCCTCAGTGTCTGGCCTCCTCACTCACCCTGTTACCTTTATCTTTTCCCTCTTTCTGCAGACCAGGTACTAGTATTTTCTGACCTCATGACCAGTATGGGTTATGGTCCCTTCTCTATGTCCTGTTTTCCTTTTTAATAGCATTTACTACACAGAATTATAATTGGTCACATGACTGCATTCCCCCATCAGACTGTAGAATGCTCAAGTCCAGAGACTGTACCTTCTTCCCCACCTTAGTGCCACTGAGCACAGTGACTGGCACACTGTGCGTGGTCAACAGACATTTACTGAAGCTCTTTCAGGTAGCCCTGAGCCCAACACCTTGTAAAATCAGGCATATGGTCATTTGCTTCTATTTGGAAGCTGTAAGGGAAAGACGATTCAGCCTTGTAGAAAATAAGAAAAACTCCCTACTTAACAGTAATTGTCTCCTATTTCTTATATTCCCTTAGTGAAATATAGGTGGTATGATAAAAATAATTATTATATCACATAAAGTGCAACATCTATCTCACTGTTGCTGTACTTCAGTCTTGAGATTTCTTGCAGATCAGTCTGAATTTTGTATTAAAGAGAATTCAAAAGATCAAGAACAAGTGACTTATTTAAACTGAAGACTGATTTCAAAGAAACGATGTTATAAATTTAACAAGTGGTTAAGCATCAGATTACCTGCCAGTTTACCTTAACTGATTAAAATATGCCCAGAGCCTGACTTCCCAATATAATGGTCAAATATCACAGGAAGAGTTTGCAGATTGTTCATGAGAATCTGACCAGAAATTCAGATCACTTAAAAAATTTTTTTAAATGATTTTTTAAAAATTTTATTTTATTAATTTTTTTTTTTTTTTTTTTTTTTTGTGGTACGCGGGCCTCTCACCGCTGTGGCCTCTCCCGTTGTGGAGCACAGGCTCCGGACGCACAGGCCCAGCGGCCATGGCTCACGGGCGCAGCTGCTCCGTGGCATGTGGGATCTTCCTGGACCGGGGCACGAACCCGTGTCTCCTGCATCAGCAGGCGGACTCTCAACCACTGCGCCGCCAGGGAAGCCCGATTAATTTATTTTTGACTGCATTCGGTCTTTGTTGCTGCACGTGGGCTTTCTCTAGCAGCAGCGAGTGGGGGCTACTCTGTTACGGTGCGTGGGCTTCTCATTGCGGTGGCTTCTCTTGTTGCAGAGCACGGGCTCTAGGTGCATGGGCCTCAGTAGTTGTGGTGCACAGGCTCAGTAGTTGTGGCTCATGGGCTCTAGAGCACAGGCTCAGAAGTTGTGGTGCATGAGCTTAGTTGCTCCGCGGCATGTAGGATCTTCCCAGACCAGGGCTGTAACCTGTGTCCCCTGCATTGGCAGGCGATTCTTAACCATTGGGCCACCAGGGAAGCCCCCAGATCACTTTTTTAAATAGAAAAATGCACACTGTTGTGGGGTAGGAGATGGAAGCTACTGTCCACATATAGGTAAAGTCAGGATCTCTTTCTGGACAGTGGGAGAATGTAGTGCAAAGGTTGATAATGTTCTTTGTCCCCAGGGAACACCTCATAAGTGAATGGTGCCTCATTTAAAAAAAAGTCTATCTAAGGTTTATTGCAGGCATCAGTGAAACAACAGTTGGGACGAAGGCACAGAATATTAATTAATCTGGAATGCAGATTAAGAAAACTCAGGAAAATATAATCCAGTTTTGAACATAGCTGGATTGGGAAGTAGTTGTAAGATATGTTGAAGCATTCTTATAATGCTTTTATAATAAATATAAATG
Organism: Tursiops truncatus; assembly: GCF_011762595.2. NCBI lineage: Eukaryota > Metazoa > Chordata > Mammalia > Artiodactyla > Delphinidae > Tursiops > Tursiops truncatus. Next base: position 72,933,305 of record NC_047047.1, on the reverse strand, counting down.
TATCTGAGTTCAGTTTCCACCAAAAAATGAAGAACCTGCCTTTTGGTTACTGTGATGTACATTGAGAATAAAAAGAGGGGGAAAGGTGTTATGTGATGCAACAGTTAAATCCTAGAGCTTTTAGAAGAATGAAGTAGCATGAGAAATAAATAAAGGGGGTGGGGGAATTGGGCCAGTGACAATGGATACCCTTGCTTGTATAGTAACCAGTACCCTCTCTTGATGCAGATATAAAGGATGGGGTAGAGTAAGCTGATGAATGGAGGATAGAGTAGGAAATGAGATGGAGTATGAGGAAGGTACCTTGGTCACTGAGGAAAGATCTGAAGAGCCTCCAAGTTCTGCTTTCTCTCCCTTCCTCCCTTTCCTTCTTGACTGACCCGGTTACATGTGGAGTATACCCACGCTAATGTAGAATCCTTGCTATCTCTCAGGCACTTGCAATCAGAGACAGTTGTATTTCAAAACCCTTTCCCATATGTAAACTTTGAAAGCCTTGTGGAGTGTATGTCAGTATTATAATGCCAGTTTGACAAATGAAGAGAAGGGCTCAGGGAGGCTACCCCTACTTATGAAAGGTCACTTAGTGATTTGTGTCAGAGTGGGTATTTCAGCCTACCTTCCCGTTTTGTGAAGCAACATCCTTGTAGAATATGTGGCCGTTATATAATAGATGTTTGTAGGGATGGTACTGTCCTTCAGACACCCAGGATCCAAGCCAGGGTTTTAGACAGCTTTGACCAGAAAACTGGGAGATGATCTAAACAATTTGTTTGCCTCTTTCTTCTAATATTATGAGAAAGATTTTGTTGTTTTACCCAAGGAGTCCATTTTTCATTATAAATGCTGTTGCTCACGGTAAGACTAAAAGCTTCATTAAGCTAAAAAAAAATTAGAAGGAAACATTTCGTAGAAGCAGTTGTGGAGAATACGTTAAAGTTAATGAGTATTAGGCTACTTAAATTATTTTACAAGACTTCAAAATTTTAAATATTTTTGAGGAAATATAAGCTAGTTCCTGTCTACTTTCTGATCAAAGTCCTGGACTGTGATGGTTGACCATTTTCTCTAGGTTTAGAGGGAGGTCTCTAGGTAGTTTGAGCTTAGGTAAAAAGAGTGGGCTCTAGCACAATGCCAGATAACTCTATGGAGGTTCCACATCCCGCACACTTTTCCTCTGGAAGTTGCCAATTCTGGACCAATCCAAACTCACTCAGAGGATTGAAGGCCTCATATCTCCTGTAGGTATTTTTCTCTTCTAACAGAGTTCAATGGAGAAGGCAATACTGAAGTTGAAAGAATGATTCTTTAATAGTGGGGTCTTAGGCAGTGTTATACCTGGGTTTATAATCCACCCTCCTGCCTATAATCCACCCTCCTGAAAGCCCATCTAGTTACCCTTTTCTCATCTGTCTGATTTGCCTTGGAAGGAATTGTCACACCTATCACTCCTCTCTGGGTCAGGCAGATGCAGCCAAGAGTACACTTTAAAATCTTCCTGAAGAGTAAGGTGTAGAGGAAAAGGGCTTATCACGAGACTGTCCTTAGTCCATTTATATTAATAACTCACTGTGTGGCTTTAAGGAAGTCTAGTCTTCCTTCTAGACACAAGTTTCTACAACTGCAGAATGAGTTTTGGCTCATGGTAGAAAATGATTTCTGAATTCAATTAGCTATAAGGTTCATTCTGTCTAGCCCTGGTACAGGAACACGGGACTTTATTAAGATATATTTCAAGCATACAAAATTGTATGCTTGAGGACAATAAATACACATTGGCCAGTATTAAAAATTTGCTATCTTTGCCTTTGATTTTAAAGTAACAAAACATTTAGCATAAAGTTGAAGATTACTGCGCACACAACCTAATCCCATTCTGCATCCTCTGTAATTCAAATGTTGGTTTGTTTAATGTTGTCCCAGAGGTCTCTGAGACCATCCTCAATTCTTTTCATTCTTTTTTCTTTTTTCTGCTCTGCAGTAGTTATTTACACTATTTTATCTTCCAGTTCACTTATCCGTTCTTCTGCCTCAGTTATTCTGCTGTTGATCCCTTCTAGAGAATTTTTGATTTCATTTATTGTGTTGTTCATAATTGTTTGTTTGCTCTTTAGTTCTTCTAGGTCCTTGTTAAACGTTTCTTGTATTTTCTCCATTCTATTTCCAAGATTTTGGATCATCTTTACTATCATTATTCTGAATTCTTTTTCAGGTAGACTGCCTATTTCCTCTTCATTTTTTAGGTCTGGTGGGTTTTTATCTTGCTCCTTCATCTGCTGTGTGTTTCTCTGTCTTCTCATTTTGCTTAACTTACTGTGTTTGGGGTCTCCTTTCTGCAGGCCGCAGGTTCGTAGTTCCCATTGTTTTTGGTATCTGTCCCCAGTGGCTAAGGTTGGTTCAGTGGGTTGTGTACGCTTCCTGGTGGAGCGGACTGGTGCCTGTGTTCTGGTGGATGAGGCTGGAGCTTGTCTTTCTGGTGGGCAGGTCTACGTCTGGTGGTGTGTTTTGGGGTGTCTGTGGCCTTATGATTTTAGGCAGCCTCTGTGCTAATCGGTGGGGTTGTGTTCCTGTCTTGCTAGTTGTTTGGCATAGGGTTTCCTGCCCTGTAGCTTGCTGGTCGTTGAGCGGAGCTGGGTTTTGGTGTTGAGATGGAGATCTCTGGGAGATTTTCGCCATTTGATATTACGTTGAGCTGGGATGTTTCTTGTGGACCAGTGTCCTGAACTTGGCTCTCCCACCTCAGTGGCACAGCCCTGACGCCTGGCTGGAGCACCAAGAGCCTGTCCTCCACATGGCTCAGAATAAAAGGAGAAGAAAAAGAAAGAAAGAAAGAAAGAAAGAAGATACCATAAAATAAAGTAAAATAAAATAAAGTTATTAAAATAAAAAATAATTATTAAAAAAAAAATTTTAAGAAAAAAAAAAAAAGCCGGACAACCTGAACCCTAGGACAAACGGTAAAAGCAAAGCTGTACAGACAAAAGGGAAAAAAAAATATATATATATATATATATATATATATATCTCGTTGTTCCCAAAGTCCACGTCAATTTGGGATGATTCGTTGTCTCTTCAGGTAGTCCACAGATGCAGGGTACAAGTTGATTGTGGAGATTTAATCCACTGCTCCTGGGTCTGCTGGGAGAGATTTCCCTTTCTCTTCTTTTTTCACGGAGCTCCCGGGGTTCAGTTTTGGATTTGGACCCGCCTCTGCATGTTGGTCGCTGGAGGGCGTCTGTTCTTCGCTCAGACAGGACAGGGTTAAAGGAGCAGCGGCCTAGGGTCTCTGGCTCACTCAGGCCGGGGAAAGGAGGGGTACGGATGCGGGGCGAGCCTTCGGCGGCAGAGGCCGGCGTGACATTGCACCAGCCTGAGGCGCGCCATGCATTCCCCCCGGGGAAGTTGTCCCTGGATCACGGGACCCTGGCAGTGGCGGGCTGCACAGGCTCCCGGGAGGGGAGGCGTGGATAGTGACCTGTGCTCGCACGCAGGCTTCTTGGTGGCGGCAGCAGCAGCCTTAGAGTCCCATAATGCCCATCTCTGGGATCCGTGCTGATTGCTGCGGCTTGCGCCGTTTCTGAAGCTCCTTTAAGTGGCGCCCTTAATCCCCTCGCCTCATGCACCAGGAAACAGAGGCAAGAAAAAGTCTTTTACCTCTTCTGCAGATCCAGACTTTTTCCTGGACTCCCTCCCGGCTAGCCGTGGCGCACTAGTCCCTTCAGGCTGTGTTCATGCAGCCAACCCCAGCCCTCTCCTTGCGACCCGACGGAAGCCCGAGCTTCAGCTCCCAGCCCCTGCCCGTCTGGCAGGTGAGCAGACAAGCCTCTCGGGCTGGTGAGTGCCGGTCGGCACCGATCCTCTGTGCGGGAATCTCTCTGCTTTGCCCGCCGCACCCCCGTTGCTGTGCTCTCCTCCGTGGCTCCGAAGCTTCCCCCCTCCGCCACCGGCAGTCTCCACCCGAGAAGGGCCTTCCTAGTGTGTGGAAGCCTTTCCTCCTTCACAGCTCCCTCCAACTGGTGCAGGTCCCGTCCCTATTCTGTTTTTTTCTTTTGCCCAACCCAGGTACGTGGGGAGTTTCTTGCCTTTTGGGAGGTCTGAGGTCTTCTGCCAGCGTTCAGTAGGTGTTCTGTAGGAGTTGTTCCCTAGACTTTATTTCTTTAAGAGCAGATATAAGTTCACGATGAAATTGAGAGGAAGGTACAGAGACTTCTCCTATACCCCTTGCCCCGACTCATGCATGAATTCCTCCATTATCAACATCTCCTACCAGAGTGGTACATTTTTTGCAATTGATGGACCTGCTATGACACATCAGAATTACCCAAAGTCCATAGTTTACATTATGGTTCACCCTTGGTATTGTACATACTGTGGGTTAGGAGAAATGTATAATGACGTGTCCCCATCATTCTACATTGTACATGTAGATGCTCTGTATCTACTACTCTTAGATATAGAGTAGTATCGCTGTATCTAAGGAATTGTTTCCTACCCTGGCATTATGAATATTTTATTTTTACTATATTTTCTTCAGTAAGTTTTCCATTTCAAGTTATTTGTTGTGTATGTGGTGAGGGAAGAGTCAAGGCTCCTATTTGTTCCAAATGAATATGCAATTTTTTCAGCACCATTTGAGGAAATGATTGTCCTTTCAGATTGAATTACCTCGGTACCTTTGGCAAAAAGCAATTGAGCATATATGTGTGACTGTATGTCTGGACTCTGTATTCTATTCTAAGATCTGTATGTCCATCCTTATGCCACTATGACAGTATCTCAATTCTTGTAATTTTGTGATGTCTTTTTTTTTTTTTGCGGTACGCGGGCCTCTCACTGCTGTGGCCTCTCCTGTTGCGGAGCACAGGCTCCGGACGCGCAGGCTCAACAGCCATGGCTCACGGGCTCAGCCGCTCCGTGGCACGTGGGATCCTCCCGGACCAGGGCAGGAACCCGCGTCCCCTGCATCGGCAGGCGGACTCTAAACCACTGCGCCACCAGGGAAGCCCCCTGTGATGTCTTGATACAAGGTTGTGTCGTCTTCCAACTTCGTTCTTTTGAAAAATTGTTCTGGTTATTCTATGTTCTTTGTATTTTGATGTAAATTTAAGAATCAGCTTGTCAATTTCTGTTCCCACCCAAAATCTGAAACCAGGTTTCTCATATAATTTGTTTTCTATTTGATTATGGTGAGAGCAAAAGGTCTGTGCCATTCCCAGAATGAAGGCGTGATGGTTAAATTTTATGTGTCAATTTTGATAGGCTGTGGTGCCCAGTTGTTCAGTTAATAAGTTTAGATGTTGCTCTGAAGGTATTAGGTAGATGTGGCCAACACCTACAATCAATGGACTTGAAGTAAAGGAGATTGCCCTCAATGATGTGGGTGAGCCTTATTCAATTAATCGAAGTCCTTAAAAGCAAAAACTAAAATTTCTCAAAGAAGAAATTCTGCCTCAAGACTGTAACATGGAAATCCTGTCTGAATTTCTACCCTCACAGTCCTACAGATATCAGACTTCAGAACCGTAACTGAAAAAAAGGGTAAAAAAATTCTCATTTTCAAGTTATTTACATCTCATAGTAAATTTTTCCATTGACTTACTGTTAAATGTGGCATAAATCTGAGAGAAGGAGAAATATTAAGCTTTTATAAAGAAGAAAAGTAAGAAAACGTTATGGAAACTTCCCAGGAAGGACAGTTTTTCAGTATAGAAAGCTGTGGCTAGAATGACTGAAAATACAGCCTCTTGGCAGTCTGCGTTTTACTAAGTATTTCCATATAACTAATCATGCTTTCTTTTCATGCATCCTTGCCACCTCTGTGAGAGGCCCTGGTGCTTGAAATTCATGGTTTGTGAGACAGTCACAAAAACAGGAGCATGAAATTGAGTGCCATGACACGGCTAAGTAAAGGTTACTGTGGGAATATACTTAAGAGGCATGGGTTGTCCTTTAATAACCACGTGAAGTGTGCTATTAGTGGTAGGAGATATTCAGGAGAGTAAGGAGCTGAGAAGATGGTGGGAAGCCTCAGCTTTCCCCCTGACTCCTCATAGGGTCAGCCTTGTATATGCCACACAGCTTTCTGAAGGATTAGCCATGTGTCAGGGGAGCCCTCAACTTCCTCACTTCTCAAGTGCAGAATCTTCTTGACTGTGTAGAGTCTAACAGTGAAAGGTCCCAAGGGATTTATTCCCTTTGGAGAAATACCCATTGCTTATGTGTGGACATGCAAAAAAGACATGCCTACATACACACAAATATTTTACATAGCAGGGATGATCTGCCACAATGAGGAAACTCTACTGAGAAAAATCTCATGATTAGGATCTCAATATCTGTATCTTCCCCTGACAGCCATTCCCCACGGGTGAACGCCTAGGCTTTGGAGTCTGCATCCCTGCGTTTTAGGGATGCAGTGTGTGCTCTGAGATCTGTGCTGGTGCATGAAACCTTCTTCACAAGAGAAAGTGAAAACTCAAACCAGATGTTGTGTTCCTAAATTCTTGGATCAGTTTCAATCTTGCCTGTCAATCCTGATGTAAAGATGATACCTAACCTCAACAAGAATTTTACAAGCAAGAAGTGGACTTTTGTTGGTTCTCTAGCGGCACTGTTACTGAATTTCTCATATTTTTAATCAGTGAGAAATAGCAATGAGGAATATGTAGGATACCTATTACTTCCAGGGTCAGAAGTGTGAAAGTTATGAGAAAGTAAATCGTCATGTAAGCAGGCTGCAGGGGAACAATGTTCCCTTCCAGGGTAAGACAGAACAAGGAGGCATAGGGTTAGGGTAAGACAGAACAAGGAGGCATAGGGTTTGGTCATAAATGTACACCCATGAAACCATCAGTACAATCTATGCTGATCTCCAGACTCATCAAGTTGTATACATTAAATATATGCAGCTTTTTGCATGATAATCATACCTCAATAGAGTGGTTTAAAAAGTTAAAAAAGAAGACATAGGGAACGTTCACTGAAAGGGTTGAAGATACCAGAAATTTCATGATAGGCCACGAGTTACAGAGGGCCCGGTGTAAGGGAGTTGAGGAGGAGTAGAAAATGCAGTCAGATTAGAGGATTTGAAGAGCCACAGAGCGGTAAGGAATGACATGGAGATTTTGGCCATTTACTCAGCTGCTCAGGCCAAGCCTTTGAAACATCCTTATCATCAGCAAATACTGTTGGTTGTAACTTTAACATAGATACCAAATCTCACTTCTTCTTACTTCCATGGCTACCATCTTACTCTTAGCTGATTTTTCTCCTTGGCTAGACTTCTAACTGGCCTCCCTTTCTCCACTCTACTTCCCTCCTTCCACACAGCAGCCAGAGTAGTTTTTTTAAGAAACATAATCAGATCATGTCGTTCTGTTGCTCAGAAGCCTCCAGGGTATTCTCATCACTTTCAAATCCTTACCAAGACTTACACAGACTTATGTACTCTGGTCCATAACAGATCTCTAGCCTCATTTCCTGCCATTCTATTCACTTTACACTGCCAGCAACCACAGCAGATGCTGTACATGCTCCTCTCTTGGGGCCTTTGTCCTTTCTGTTCGCTCTACCTGGAATGTTCTTCCTTCAAATATTCATGTGGCTCACTCTCTCATTTCATTAAATTTGTTCAAATGCCATCTTATCTGAGGGCCCATCCAGGACTACCTTGTCCAAAATAGCACCTTCTTTCCATTTTCTATCTCTTTATCCTGCTTGTTCCTCATAGTACTTAACACAATATAATACTATATTGTGTATTTGCCTGTATAGTACCTATTACCCTGACTCTCCTCCTACCTCATGAAAGTTCTGTGCCAAGTTTGATCATCGCTGAATTCTCTTGCAATAACTATTTCTTGAGTAAATGAATGAATGGTTGTATCTATATTTAGTAGTGTTTCTCAACATTTATACTTTAATTCCATTTGACTCTTGTCTCATGTCAGGGAGCTCTTATATGGAGTCCTATTATTTCTTTGCTTGAGAGACTATTTCCTCCCTTATTTTATTGACTGAGATTCAGTTACATCTATGATCTGACATCATCCTGTATATTAATTTTTACCTTCTATTACTCCCCAACCAGAAGCTACTTCTCACATATTTGCCTTATTTATTTTTGCTGCTAGAACTTTGCATGTCTGTGTCCCTACTTATCCTTTCCTAGAGCTATGCAGAGCTTGAAGGCTGTGCCATAAAACTTGTCACTTGGTCATATACTTTTCCCCTGTTTGTTGCAGATAAAAAACTGGCAATGGAGAGATTATTGGATACTTCAGCAGAATCTTAAAGTGAGAAATGTGACAAGTCTCTCAATTCTAGTGCCCAAGACTTGTCTCTCCAGTAGGATTTTTAACTACAATAGGGTACAGATTTTTATGTGGTAGGTTTCAATTTATATTTTAGAGACTTTCATTTTTCTCAATATCTGGATGCTTATTAGACAGGAGAGGAATAAAAGGATTGTAGGGTGGGTCTCACTTTGGACCATATAGAAATGCCAAAAACCCCAACATTGTTCCCCTAGATATTGGCAACATTTCCTATAAGCCTCATTTTTTTCTAGAAAGACTGAGCAAGCTAATCAGATCACACTCTAACTTTTGCCTCCTGTAAATCTGCAAGAACTCTATAATATTAACTATCATCACCATTACTACGATCATCTGTACTTGAAAGTGTAGATCCCATCATGACCTCACTTTGATGGGGAAGAAGTCTATCTACTATGGGGATCACAAATATTTTAATTATCAGAGGATTTGTCTTCAACTAGATGTCATATTTTAGCAAAGCTGTCATCCAATAACTTGAAACAAATGTCAATGCAGAATTAATTTATTTATAATATTCAATCTTTGATATCAAATGAATATAATAATTTAGTGATAATAGTAATTAGACTCTATTGTAATTAGCTTTAAAATGAAGAATACACTCAGAGCTGTATAAAGTAATTTTGGGAGTTGCTTTTTGATTTATGTATGCTCTACAGTAGAAGACTACTGTAAAATGTCAGTTTTGTCCAAAATAGCCCATAAATTTAATGCTGATTCAATCCAAATTACAAATTTAAAAATATTGACCAATTGATTCATGCTTTCATCTGGAAGAAAAAAAGTAAATAATGATGGTCAGGAAATTGGGGGGAAAAGACTGGGGGGATATGCCCTACTATTAATAGATATCAAAGGATGCTATGAGGTAAATGTAATGGGAATAATGTGGTACTGGCAAAGAAATAAGTAGATAAATGGAAGAGAAGAGAAAATTCATAAGCAGAGTCTAGTTTATGTTAGAATTTTACGTATGATGAAGTCAGCACTTCTAATCGGAGAAAATCTTGATTATTCAGTCAAAGATCCTGGAGCAATTGGCCTGTATTAGCAAGAAATTTAAGTTGGATCTCTATCTTACATTTTACACATAAGAAAGCCCAGCTGAACTAAAGATTAAATATATATTTTTAATATAATATATTATTAAGAGAAAATTTCCTTCTAGTCAGTGGAAAAGGCACCAGGGCCAGAAACTACAAAGGAAAATAACACAAATTTGACTTCATGAGGTTTAGACTTTCTGTCTGACACATTGTAACATTCATTCATTCAATCAACCAATATTTGCTACATGCAAGGAACGAGTGGGAACACCATAGAGTTAATATGGCATGCAATGAGTTAGTATTTTAAATGTGTAAAGAATTCTTACAAATCAATAGAAAGAAGATGAACAATTTGAGAAAAAATGGGCAAAGTACATGTAAACATAATTTACTATAGTACAAAAAGCCAATAAACAAATGAAAAAATAAAAAGCTCCATAATCAAAGATGTACTTTAAAACAACGAGATATAGCTTTTTTCTTTCATATTAATAAAGATTTAAAGGCTTGATAATATCCACTATTGGTAAGGTTATAAGCAAGTAGACATCTCAGCTTTTCTTGTGAAAATATAAATTATACAGTTTTTGGAGGGCAATTTGGCACTGTGCAATAATATTTAAAATGTCCATAACTTTTTACCCAGCAATCTATTTCTACAAATGAATCCTAAAGAAATAACTGCACAAGTGTGCAGAGATTTATGCAAAAAATTTCATTTGCAGCAATACTTATACTAACTAAAAGTGAAAATTACCTAAACATCTATCCACAGGGATTGGTTAAATGAATTGTGTTATATCCATACAATGAAATTCTGTGAAACTGTCCCAAAATAAGTTAATTATTTATGTAACTACATGGAAACATGCCTGTAATATATTGTTATATTAAGAAAGTCAGTTTTATAAAATGTAGAGAATAACTCCATTTGTAAAGTATATATGTATAGGTATTAAAACATATATAGGTACATAGTAATGCATAGAAGTAGCATAAAAGTGTTAATGATCATTATATCTGAGGTATGGGATTTCTGGGGATTTGTATTTCCTTCTCTCTATGTATCAGTATCTTTTGGATTTATTAAAATAAAAAAATATCCATTGCTTTAGTTAAAAAAAGGGGGGTATATTCTCATTTGAAAAAATTAAATCATAAAACCATAAAAATAATCCATAAAAATTATTTTAAGGTCACATCCCTCTTCTGCATATATTTGCCATGAAGATTTATAGAATCTTAGTGCAGCTTGTTGTTGCATTGAGAAATTTGCTTTGTCGGTTCTCAGCAATCATTTTGGTGAGCATTTCTTTAAGGCCAGATATGGAGAGTCACAAAGATGACTAGGACATGATGTCTTACCCAACAGTGGCTCGTGAGTTCAGCCTACTGCCTATCTTTGGTCACTCTGGTTGAGACACATGCCGTCCTTTCACAGAGTATACCAGAGTCAGGTGGCATTTCCCTGAACACACTGATTGCCTAGTGGCCCTTTTGGGTATGTATGTTCAGATGAGCCCTTAAATTCCCACTTCTGGTATCACCTCAGTTTTTGGCTCCCCTGTCCTTTAAAAAAAAATTAAAATTTGCTTTAAAAACCCTGGAAAGTGACAGACTTATTCTTTTGGCCCATAGGAAAGTGGAAAATTTATCTGAGCAGCAGTTTCTTACAGGGATGGGCTAGCTTTTTGCTCCTGAGTAGATTGACAGAATTCTGGTTCTCGAACCCATGCTACCAACCCCACTTGTGATTCCCTTGGGTTCAGAAACTCTCCTGGCTTCTTCCTTTATTGGATACTGTAAAGTTCATCTGGCTTCCTGTGAGAAGTAGAGTCTTTCATGCCAGTTTGCTGTGGTCTAGGATAGAGCCCTGACACCACTTGTTAAAACTCACAAATGTGTCAACTTAGACATGATTACACACGGGCTCTGTTCTTTTGGATCTCCCTATAAGGAGAGAGTAGGGAGTAAGCCATTCACACAGATAACCAAGTGTGTGGTACAGAATGTGAAGAGCAAGCAGGGGGCTCTGGAAGATTAGAGTAAGGAGAGTTACATTCCCTTAGAGGCATAGGATGCTTAAAGGAAAAGGTATCCTACAGGATATGTAAGATTTCAACAAATTGAAGTGATAGGGAAAATGTGAAGAAATGATGCCCTAGATGTTCCCTTCCTGTAGGGGCTAGATGGCCTCTGTGATGCAAAGTCTGCATCCTTGGGGTAATTGAAATCTATGTGTCACTAGAAGGTACCTGAAAACATGATTGTTCTGTTAAGCCTTCTTTGGGCAGACAAACAAGAAAGGGGGTATATGGAACCCGAGCAATACACATTACTGGGGTCTGAAAGATAGGTAGGTTTATGATGCCTCTTTGTCAATAATAAGAAAAGAGAAGGCCATAGGACTTTAAGGAACCTTCAACAGGAAGTCAGAAACAACAGAGTCCTTGCTTGAGAAATCTGAGATTCTGATTGAATCTTTCCCACACATGCTTCAAATATTTTTTCTCAAACCATCACCTCTTCCTAGAATGCCCTTCACTGCCTCTATTTGCTTATTATATCTGCTCATTCTTCAATGTCCAGTCAAAGTGTATTTTTTTTTGTGATGTCTTCCTTGATTCCCCACAGAAGTGATGTGCTCATTCCATTAGCTCCTGCAGCTTCTTATACCTCTTTTAAGTATAACATTGATTATGCACTGCCTTGTGGTCTCTTGATGATTGTATATACTACATGTCTCCTAATAGAATGTAAGCTATGTAGTCCTATCACTTAGCAAGCACCATGCTGGAAACACATTAAGTATGTAATTTGTTGAGTAAGTGATAGGTGAATGAATATTCAGACAGATTTTTGTCTAGATCATTGGTTGCATTACTACCTGCTAAGGGGTGTTTTGGAAATTTATGGGGGTCACTTTTGGTTATCGTAATGATTGGCAGAATCACTGACGCTTTCTAGACATGAACCAGTTATACTATATGTCCTGCAATATGTAGTACAGTCCTTCACAATGAATAATCCTCTGTCTCATGTGAGTTTTGAGTGATCCACCAGATATTCAGGTAAATGGAAGACATGTTCATAATCATTTGAGCCTAGACGCAAACTCCACTCTTTGTATAAAAACAAAGTTTATTTTTATACCATTTTTCTCTGTACTGAATTCTCCAGGGATGTAACCACTGTGTAAATTGAGAAAAAATTGTATTCTTTTTTGTTTGGAATTTTACCGAGTGTTGGTTCACCATTTTGGAAAAGCCCATCACTGACAGCTATGCTGCTTATAGTAATTGAATTGCCAGTATAGTACTCCTGCACAGATTTGTATTCGTAGAGGTTTCATTCATGGGGCAACCATCTGAATGTTTTATGCATTTTGCGGTAAGCATGCCCAAGCATTCATTTATTAAAATATATGTTATTTTATTATAAATTGCTTTCTTTTTATTTCTCTTTTATATTACCAATAAGACACTTTATTATTTTAAAATTGTGCACAGGAAAGGTATATTGTCTTTGAATTTCATTTCAGGATAGTAAAAGGGGCATTAGGTCTGATAAGATTGAAAACTGCTCATCTGAATTGTCAGGTTTTCTATCTATTAACCACGGAAAACTTGGACGCTTTGCTGCAGTTCTAGAAATGTTGTCTCAGTTCTCAGTGAAAATAACTTACACCAATGGCCTCAGTTAAAAGCTGACATTTCAACAGAGCTTGAGGGATATCTGGGGAATGGTTTGCAATATAATCATTGGAAGTCACATGGTAGGGTGAAATTTTCAGAAGTGTTCAGATGACCAAATCTTCTGATCCAAGGTCAACCCACCCTTTAAGCCCTGGGTACTCTCATTTTCAGATCCTCTCTCATGACTCCAGCAGCACTGGTAAGTTGATCATCTTTTAGGACAGTGGCTCTCACATTTAGCCTGCATCAGAATCAATGGAAAGCCTAATTATAATATAAATTATTGAACCCTGTTTTCAAAGTTGCTAATTCAGTATGTCTGAGGTGGAGCTTGAGTTTTTGCAGTTTTAACAAGTCCTCAGGTGATGCCGCTGCTGCTGTTCCCAAGCCCACACACTGAGAACCACTTGGGAGATGCTAGAAATTAATATATATTTATTTGCTCCTGCCTTGTTGCAGTGTGGACTTAAAGTAGGTAAATTTTTTTTTTTTTTTTTTTTTTTTGCGGTACGCGGGCCTCTCACTGTTGTGGCCTCTCCCGTTGCGGAGCATAGGCTCCAGATGCACAGGCTCAGCGGCCATGGCTCACGGGCCCAGCGTCTCCGTGGCATGTGGGATCCTCCCGGGCCGGGGCACGAACCCGTGTCCCCTGCATCGGCAGGCGGACTCTCAACCACTGCGCCGCCAGGGAAGCCCGGTAATATATTTTTAAAGGAGAAAAAAATAAGAAAGACATGGAACCAGAAATGAGTCTAATGCAAAAATGCAAATTCAAGGATCTCATACAGTTGCTGAGGGGTGGGGGTGGGTACAAATATAGTGCTAAGTTTTTTGAAAGTCTATGCTGCCAGAAATGCTGCATGATTTTAAAACAGAAATCACCTAAAGCACCTGGGAAAGAACCACTACACTACTCAAGAGTTTATGTTTGGGACAGAGTTTCCATGGCCAGCCTGGGGAGGGGGAGTCTGGTGCTCCATTGTAATGTATTCTAAGAAGATAAAACACATATAGGCTCGTGCACATACACATAGGCACACACACGTGGGATGGATTGAGTACCAGATCCACCACGTGCTTCACTTCAGGCAGTTGTGTCATAACCATTTAATTTTAAGTAAATGAGTAATTAGAAGCTCTTACATAATTTTTGCTTGTCCCATCAATGTGGTTCATTTTTCACTTGCAGATACCTAACTAGAAAAAAAACAAAACAAAAAAACAACTGTGTGGTGAGTGGAGGAAACTGCCAGTTTAAACCTTCTTCCCAGAGGGACAGGGCAGAATTCCATTTATTTATTGTCTATTATAAAAATCAGGTCTAATAGTCACAATGAATCCTTCACACACGACCAAGCTGTTCTTTGTTTCTGATTGTCTCCTACCGCGTTTATCTTAATACTCTTCCATGTGTATAATTTCCTGGAAAATTTAGTACTTAATATTCTGATGGTCTCCAGTACATGTTTTGTCTCCCCACTGAGACAGTAAGTGATTCAAGGGCAAAATCTATGCCTTACACCATTTCTTTATCTTCCAGTGCTGAGCCCACATGAGGTGCTAAATAGCTAGAGCAATAGTTCTTCATGTGGGGTAGAGGTAAGAGGACACATGGGAATCACATAGGGAAGTTTTAAACAATATACCACAGAAAGTACCTTAATTGTTAAGGTACTAGATTTAAAGATTTTTATTCAGATTATTTATATTTCCAATGATAATTTCAACCTACCTTTTCAAAATCTAGTACCTTAAATATGGGAACTTGGCATATGACAAAGTCAGCAGTACAAAACCAATAGGTAAGTGATGGTTCATTTTGTAGCAAACAATAGGAATACTGGTTCCCTTATTTGGAAGGGAAAAAAGCTGAACCCTTTAATTGAATCATATAAAATGTATCATTTAAGGTATTTAACTGAATATACTACTATATGGCAAGCGCTTTTTTAGATTTGGAGGAAAAAGAGAGCAGAAGAGACAGTGAGCTGCTGGTCTCCTGAAGCTTTCATCCTAGTGGGGTTCTGTGGACAATAAAACATACACATATACATATATATTTATATACAAACACGTATTCTATTTCAGTTTTCCCTAGTCAAAGTGCTATAAAGAAAACAAAAGCAGGCTAAGAGAATAGGGGGAGATGTTCTTTTAGATAGGGAAGGCCTATCTGAGAAGGTGACAATTGGGCTGAAGTTTTAGCAAAAGGAAGAAGTGTGGCATGAAACACCCTGAGAAAATCATTCTGGGTGGAGGAAACAAGTGACCACAAAGGTCCTCAGGCAGAAAGCAGCTTTCTTGGCTCTTTGAAGAACACCAGCAAGGCCAGTGGGCTGGAGCGGAATGAGTGAGTGGGAGTGTATTCAGAGAGTGGGGGAGGGGTGTATGTCTTTGTCCTTGATGGCTGAGAGTGGGAATTGGAGAGTGAGCTGGAAAAAGGTGAGGGACTAACAAAATCTGGGAGTGGAGACATAAGGTTTTCCCAAATGTGAGTGGCATATTTAACCCCTTATGGGTAGGCCACTGGACTCTACTCAGCAGATGTCAGTTCCCATGCCTCAGCCTCTAAGCTGAATGATGTGGCTAATGGCATTGGGCAGGATGTGGTGATTGCCACCAAGCATAAGGAGATCTTGGTGACTGTCTTTGGGCCGTTATGACAAAATACCACAGACTGGGTGGCTTATAAACAACAGAAATCTCTCACGATTATGGAAGTAGAAATCCGAGAACAGGGTGCTAGCAGAGTTTTGTGAAAGCCTTTTTTGGGGTCACAGGCTTCTCATTATATCCTCACATGGGGGAAGGGGCTAGGGAGCTCTGTGGGATCTCTAATAAGAGTGCTAATCTCATTCATAAGGGCTCCACTCTTAGGACCTAATCACCTCCCAAAGGTCTCACCTACTATTACCATCACCTTAGGGGGTTAGGGTTTCAACATGAATTTGGGGGGGGACACAAACATTCAGGTAGACCATAGCAGTGTTCAAAATAGAGAAGCAAGTGACAGGTCCTCACAGTGGGCACTATGTGAGCTGGATGTGCCTTGAGAAAACCCCTCTGGATGTAACAGAGGTTGCCTCACTTGTGAATCAGAGTGTTGCCCAGGATTCTCTCTGGATGGAAGGAGTATGGGTCATCTTCCCCTTAGTGAAAGTTCCACTGGGGAAGGGTATGGAAGGTTGGGCTTCATTTCTCCCTCACCCCTTTTATTCCTGCCTCTATCCTGTGTGGGGAGGGTTTCTTTCAGTACAATCAAATGTGAAAATTGGGCTTGGATTGGCATCCCATAGAAGCAAGATTTTAGTCTTGAAAGACCTAAGCCAATTAGAAGCTGTAGATCTACACCTAGACTTCTAGGAATTGACTCATTCAATTGTAGAGGCTGGCAAGTCTGAAATTTGTGGGGCAGGTTGGTGGGCTGGAAATTCAGCTAAGAGTTGATGTTGCAAGTCTTGAGTCCTAATTCCACAGGATAGCAGGCTGGAAACTCAGGCAGGGTTTCTATGCTGCAGTCCTCTTTTTAAAAAAATTTTCTCTCTCTCACACACACACACATACACACACACCTATATTAATTTTTTCCAGCTTTACTGAGGTATAATTGACAAATTGTGACATTTAAAATGTACAGTGTGATGATTTGACATATGTATACATTGTGAAATATCACGATCAACTTAACACATCCATCACCTCAGTGGACACACCTTTTTTTTTTCTTTCTCTGTGGTGAGAATACTTAGGATCTACTTTCTCAGTAAATTTTAAGTATGTGATGCAATCTATGTTGCAGTTTTGGGTAGAATTTCTTCTGTTTCAGGGAACCTCACTTTGTTCTTAAGGCCTTCTGTGCTTAGATGAGGCCCCCATGTTATAAAGGGTAGTTTGGTGCTTCATTTACTCAAAGTCTACTGAGTTATTTATTGATTTTACCAATTTAATTATTTACTTGTTATTTAGTTATTTACTTATTATTTACTCATTCATTGATTTAATGATTTTCTTACAGTGTATATCTAAAAAAATGTCTTTACAGAGACATCTAGACTGCTGTTTACCCAAACAACTGGGCACCATAGCCTAGCTAAGTTGACACATAAGGCTAAGCATCACGGGGTGCTCACTGAACTGCCTTGTATATTCAGATGAACCAGGTCTTCCTTGGGTACAGAGGTTATTCTTTGGATATGCAGTATATGAAAGTTCAGATCATTCTCTCTAGAGTCAGACTTCTGGGTTGGAATTATAACCTCCACCATGTACCAGTTCTCTAGACTTTGGATAATTAATCTACGTGTGCTTTATCTTCCTTAGCTATAAAATATGTATATAATATAACCCGTCTCATAAGGCTATTAGGAGAATTGAATGAATTAATGCAGATAAAGGGCCTAAAACAGTGTCATATGGAAGTGCTTAGTAAATTAGCTATAGTTATGAACATGATTATCATTATTAGATGGTTTGGGGGACAGGCACTGGGGGCCCAGGAAATTGGCACAGACAAGTCAGTGGAAGGAACTGCTATGAGCAAGGGTAGACCGCACTAACAGGGCCAGGGCTAAGGAGGGAAAGAGTCAGTAAAGGTTTGGAATGTGTTATAGCTAGTAGGTTTTAGGAGTACTTAAGTTTTAAGTAAGTTAAGTTTTAAGTTTTCTTTTTCAGTGTTGTAATTTATTGTGACATCTTCAAGCATTCAGGAAAGTTCCTTAAGTACTACAATCTATTGTCAGTCATGGTTTGCAGTTGCCTTGGGGACAAGCAGCAACCATGTGTTTACGTTCCCAGGGAACTGTATGGTAGGGAAACAAAACAGGGACTCTAATGATTTTATTTGAATATTAAAGGAAAGAATGACTCTGGAATTGGAATGTTGGGGACGCTTCAGTAATATACACACATGCTATTGCTTTTCATCTGGTATCTTGTGCGCCAGCCACGCTCACTGCTCACTGTCTGCCGTGCTGGCCTGTCCTTTTCTGTCTCTTGTGTATATGAAAACAATGCCTTTGGATATTTTGGGGGATATTTTTTACTTTGCTTAGAACATAGACAGGGATAATTAAAAAAGCAAATGGGGGAATTGTTAAAATCAGGTGTTTGGCATACTATCTTGCAGCTCTGGTCAGGCTAATGTTGGTAAAGAGAGGTGGTTCGTAAAAGTGGCCAGATGACCTTGGGCACATAGAGATGAGGCTCTGGAGCAAAGTAGGTAAAACTTTGATTGCTTCCCTTAATTGCCCACCTCATCCTGAACGTGTGGATTCCTGGCTCAACCTTAAGACTGGAAAAGGCCAATTTGAGATTGGTCAGACTTGAGCACCTTGCAAACAGCTATCACAAACCAAGTCACTGGTGCCCGGCAAGGAAATTAGCATTTATCGCATTTCAGTAAAAATGATGTGGCCTAGTTAAATTAGATTTTCTTTCATTTACAGTAGACTTAAAATCCTATTTAGCTATAATCCAGCCATTGTAAAATTGGTTACAAGGATCCTAATTTTCTGAGATACTGAAGCCTCCCTATTCTATCAGAGCATCTTGATTTTATCCATTTTCATCCATCGTTACATTTCTTATGGCTGAGAATGCCGGAGGCGACCTACCTTTCCAATCCGCTGCTGCATTCAGCAGTAACTGGATTGAGATTGGAAACATTTATTTTATTCAATGCCTTATCTGCTCTTTTCCACTATTTTAAACACTACTGAGGGTCAGACTGAAAATCCTTCTCTGATTCTAACTGTAATCAAGCGGGAAATGGTTTTATTTTATTTTAAACTAATATCAAGCCTAAGGAGACAGCATCATTTTATACAATGGGATTGAATGGCCCATTCTGCCATTGCTGAAAATTTACAGTTTGCATATCTTACCATGAAATCCATGCTTATGTGGTGTTTCAACTTAAAATTCTCTGAGCCTTCTCTCTGCTTAAATTGATGTCTCTCTCATTTGGGAGCCAGCTCAGGCTTTGTCACCTTTAGGAACTTATCGTCGCAGGTGAACTCTCTCCTTCATGTGAATTCCTGCTGCTCTGAAGGCCTGTGTTACGTGTACAGTCTATTCGTCCACAGTACGGTCCTCAGCTGCTTCTGAGTCTTGCCTCGCCATCCAAATAGGGCACTTTGTGAAGGCTGGGACTTTGGCTCAAAGGACTTTGGCTCAAAGGGACTTTGGCTCTATTCGTCCACAGTATGGTCCTCAGCTGCTTCTGAGTCTTGCCTCCCCATCCAAATAGGGCACTTTGTGAAGGCTGGGACTTTGGCTCAGAGGGCTCCATCTGCTTCATTTAGTTGACAGAGAACGCCTGCTGATGAATTGATTCCATAAAGAGGAAGCCTTGTCTGTGCAAGGGTAGGTACTTTTATGGATTCCTGACATGAGGACCCTTAGAATGTTAGTTAGATAATAGCATGAGGAACTTCTTTTCTCCTCTTTCCCTCCAGTTCCCTCTGGGCCTTAGTGCGTTCCGGGGAGATGTCAGTGAGCCCAGCAGCTCAAGGTACTGCGTGATCTGGCAGGTGGGGGTGAGGTAGAGTGGGGGCAGCTGTGCCTCGTAGTCCAAATGCTGAGCTTCATGGTCCATGCTGAGCTCACTGGTTTCCTAGGCACTGCAGCTTCCTTCCCTGGAGAGCAGGGATTGACTCTACCACGAACACTCACCATTCCTCCTCCCTGCTCTCCCTGCATGAGGGACACTCTGGCCTTCCCCTGGAGTCACCTGCAAAGAGATGGAAAGGATAGGATTAGAGCATTTGTAGGGAACTTGTGTTGCTTTGATTCAGAGCAGGAGACAGTATTTGTGATCCTGACCTTGGTGCTCAGTATTCTCAGGTGAGCTGGAGAACTGGTGTGCCTGCAGCCATGATGTCACCACCAGCTGCACATCAGTGAGGCAAGGGTGTCTGACGCTTTGAGTCCTGTTTTGTTGGAGGTGCTGGGGTTTGGGGTACAGAGACTTGTCCAGTATGGCCCCTGCCTTTGAGTTGCTGAACCCTTCACCTGGGAGGACTAAATCTGAGCCCAGTGCCAGGCTACATATCTTCTGAGCCCCAAAATGCAAAGAAGAGGAGGAGATCTCTGAGGCATGTAGTAGAGTAGGGAGACATGTAGGAGCATCAGAGAAAGTGGAACTTTATGTATTTATTATTCAGTAAACCTAGTGAACTCTCATCAGCCAGAATATACAAAACTGAAAACATTCTTTCCTTGAGGGGGAGGAAACCAGGGGGAGTAACAATATGGTGTGACATGAGCTGTGCTGTGGAGAGTGTGGGAGCTGCATGCACCCCAGGCAGGACACTTCACCAGCCGAGGCTTCCTGGAGCTGAAGAAACAGAAGGCATGAAAAAGACCGCCAAAATGCCTTTTTTTTCAAACTTATTAAGAATATCAGCCAGAGTGCCGACAGAAAGAGCTGTTCACTGTTCCAGAAAGTTTGGGTCAAGTGTTTTCATCTCTCTTATTTTGTTTTCCAAAGTCAAATAACCTATTATGAGGACTTGGTGAAGAAGGAAACTTCTGGGGCTCTCTCTGGCCTAAATCCCATTTTATCACAGAAAATACACTGAAGGAGGAGTTGCACAGGAGCCTAGGCTGCCCCCAATATCTTCTTCAATTACATGGATGCTGGCAGCTGTGGTTGAAGCCCTTTACCAAAGAGAAGGTCTCCTAGCTGCGCCCATAGCTCCCTTCCTTCCTCTTACACGTGTCGGTCCTTCTACATGGTACACAGAATACGGAATGAGCTCAGAGGAGGGAGCCATTCTCTGGATACAGGCCTGACCTGGCCTGGGATCTGGCTCACCTTTTTGTTCTCCTTGTCTACTGAGGACCTTCTGGGTCCTTCTCAGGAAGACTTGTCCTCTCACTTTCATCAACAACCAGCTCCATTCTCCAGCATTGGCTAAAAACATGGTATCAGCAGGATTAACATCGGAGGGCAGAGATAGTGGTTTCATGATAGCTTTATTGCTCCAGGTACCCTTGGAGGTTGTCTACCAAAGGAACACAGGGATTCCGAATGTAATGGATGTGGGGCCTCCCTCTGAGTAATCCAACAGGACTGGAAAGGAGGCCCTTGGAGAGGATCAGGGCTCTATCTGGTCTAGCCATTCAAACCCCTGTCTCTTCTAAGTCCCCTATTCTTACAGGAGTTGGCTCCCTGAGCTCTGAGGGGCAGGGACAACTTGGCTGGGGAGCTCTGTCTGGTATAACTGAGAAAAGTGGCAGTGTATTTCTCCCTCAGTGGCAGTGTGACTGAGGCAACTCCTGCTGCATTACTCACGTGGGCCAGAGGCACTATTACAAATCAGTCAGCAGAGGGTGGGCAGTCTTCTTCCTCCTAGAACAGACTGCCATAGAACAGCCTGGTGGGAAGGAGTCTGGGGAAGCCACACTGAGCCACTAAGGATAGGAAACTTAGAGTCAGACCCAAGAGAGCATTTCTCCCCTTCTGCTCTAGGCTTTCCTCTCTAGACTTCTTGCCACTGAGCTTTGCTGTAGCTCAGAGATGCTGTTCTGAAGATAGACCATCAGAGATAAGGTAGGATTTGAAGTCATAGGCGAAAGACTCCTGTGTGTTCTCCTAGGGACACAGAGTTCTGCACAAAGCTCTTACCCAATTCACTGTTAGCCCTCTTTCAGTTTCATGGTGGTAACTTACAGATGGTAGAACTGAGACCCTAGAATTAGAAATAATCCCTTGGATGTTGTTTAACAGAAGAGCTAGGGTCCAGCCACATGGCCTCTGTCTCATTTATCTTTATGCTTCTGCCATGTCAGGCCTTATGTTGTGTAGCCTTGAGAGAATTATCTTACATTTTTGAACCTCATCTGTAAAGAGGGGTTATTAATACCCATCCCGCAGGGTCTTCAGAAGAGTATATCAAAATAAAAGCTTGAACATAGTGCCTGGCATGTAGTAAGCTCCTCCGAAAATGGCAGTTATTAATATAAGGCTTTGATCGTGAAGACTGGGTGACCACAGCTGCTCCTGAGGGCCAGGACACCACAACCTCTGAGGATAGTGATGGTGGTTGACAAGGAGGTATGGCCCCATGATATTTGACCCTATTACTCTGTTCTCTCTGGTTTCCAGACTTGCTACAGAGATGATTCACCTTTGTCCAGTGCCAAGGCTGCCTGGGATTCTGGTTTGCATTCTACTGGGACCTGGAACAAAGTCAGGGAGACACAATGAAGGATGTTTCCCTTTGTGTCTGCAGCTGCTTCCTGGTTACAATGGGCAATCGTTGTGCTAGGCCACAATGGAAGGGAAGTGTAACTGATTGGCCAGTTGATTCTGTCTCATGTCTTGGACCCTGGAGGCCCTGCTGTGTCAGGGGCGTCTGAGGTTTCGGGAAGTTGTCACAAACAGTAAATTAGTTATTACTGACTTGCAGATGGAGTATTGATCTTAACTCTTTTCTCCTCCCCTATAATGACTTCTGTGTACCTCCCATTAGAGTAGGAATATGTGCCCCATTGACGTTAAGCATGGCTTTAATCAGTGGAACTAGTATATATGATATATATAGCAGAGGCTATGGATGTGCTTGGGTTGTTTGGCTTGGCCTCTTGTATTTCTGGTATCTGCCATGGAATAACATGTTCTGGATAGCTCTGGTTCACAGAGAATGATGAACTACATGGAACATACCTGAACTCTATCCTTAGTCCACATCCAAGCCTAGCAGAGCCCAGGTGAGATCAGTTGAATCCCACCCTACCCGCAAACCAGTGAAGGAGAAAAATTAATGTTTGTTGTTATAGGCCAATGAGATTTGAAGATTGTCATGCAGCATTGTTTTGAAACAATAGCTGATTAATGCACTGACACATGGATTCTTTAGTAAAGAAATGATCAGCAGGAGAATCTGATCGCCACAGAATGGTTGTTTTAAGTCCCTTGGAGAAAGACTCAGACTTTTCTGAACTAGAATGCTCAATTATCTTTTCTCCTGGAAGAGACTGTAGAGAGCACAGGTTGAGCATGGTTTGTCCCCTTTCTGCTCCCAATCCTTTACTTGGTGCCCTCTTCAGAGTAGAGAGTTGATAAATACATGTTAGATCTTATTGGAATTAATTGAAGCATAGCCAGGCTAGGCTAGGAGGGCTTATTTCTGAAAACAAGGCTTTCTGGAGGAGCATCCAAGATGCAAATCAGAGAAAAGGCCATGAGAAGTACAGACCTAGGCCATCCAGGGCAAGGCCAACTCCAACAGAAATTTTAGAAATGCCCTGAGGCTTTGAAAAATGTTGGTAACTTTTGTTCTCTGAAGGTTGCTAGAGAATACACTTAGAAATGCATTGTGTTCTGTCTCAGTCAGTCCCAACTGCTATAGTAGAATATCATAAATAGGGTAGCTTAAACAACAGGAATTATTTTCTCACAGTTCTGGAGCCTGGAAAATCTGAGATCAGGGCGCCAACATGGTCAGATTTTGGTGATAACTCTCTTCCAGATTTGCAGATGAATGTCTTCTTGATGTCCTCACATGGCTAAGAGCAGAGGGAGAGAGGGAGAGAGGGAGGGAGGGCGGGGGGGGGGAGAGAGAGAGAGAGCTCTTGCCTGTGTCTTCTAATAAGGGCACTAATTCCATCAGGGGTTCCATCCTCATGACCTAATTACATACATACCAAAGACCCCACCTGCAGATACTATAAAATTGGAGATGAGGGTTTTTTCAACATTGAATTCTGGGGGGACACAAACATTGAATCTATAATATTTCCCCTTCTAGAAACAACTCTTGACTGTGTAGTTAAATTCCCTGCTCCCTCCTTTTTCTGAGCTGTCTCCCTATCTCCGCTCACCATATGAATCAGTCAATCAGGCACTACTATGATGTTTTGTCCCAGCAAAGGCTGGCTGTCAGCTGGTTCCCACTAACCTGATTCCATATAGACATGAGAAATAATCCTTCGCAGAGATATTTGTATTTTTAAAGGGAATTCTAGAAGTTGCAAATGACTTCTCTAGGCAAAGAAATGAATCACCAGTGATAAAATACCAAAAGCTGCATTAAGCTGTCAGTCCTTTTTTTTTAAACATCTTTATTAGAGTATAATTGCTTTACAATGTTGTGTTAGTTTCTGCTTTATAACAAAGTCAATCAGCTATACATATACATATATCCTCATATCCCCTCCCTCTTGCGTCTCCCTCCCACACTCCCTCTTCTACCACTCTAGGTGGAAACAAAGCACGGAGCTGATCTCCCTGTGCTATGTGGCTGCTTCCCACTAGCTATCTATTTTACATTTGTTAGTGTATATATGTCCATGCCACTCTCTCACTTCGCCGCAGCTTACCCTTCCTCCTCCCTGTGTCCTCAGGTCCATTCTCTAAATCTGATTCTTTATTTCTGTCCTGCCCCTAGGTTCTTCAGAACCAGTTTTTTTTTTTTTTTAGATTCCATATATATGTGTCAGCATACGATATTTGTTTTTCTCTTTCTGACTTACTTCACTCTGTATGACAGACTCTAGGTCCATCCACCTCACTACAAATAACTCAATTTTGTTTCTTTTTATGGCTGAGTAATATTCTGTTGTATATATGTGCCACATCTTCTTTATCCATTCATCTGTTGATGGACACTTAGGTTGCTTCCATGTCCTGGCTATTGTAAATAGAGCTGCAATGAACATTGTGGTACATGACTCTTTGAATTATGGTTTTCTCAGGGTATATGCCCAGTAGTGGGATTGCTAGGTCATATGGTAGTTCAATTTTTAGTTTTTTAAGGAATGGAGGTTCCTTACTGTTCTCCATAGTAGCTGTATCAATTTACGTTCCCACCAACAGTGCAAGAGGGTTCCCTTTTCTCCACACCCTCTCCAGCATTTATTGTTTGTAGATTTTTTGATGATGGCCATTCTGACTGGTGTGAGGTGGTACCTCATTGTAGTTTTGATTTGCATTTCTCTAATGATTAGTGATGTTAAGCATCCTTTCATGTGTTTCTTGGCAATCTGTATATCTTCTTTGGAGAAATGTCTGTTTAGGTCTTCTGCCCATTTTTGGATTGGTTTGTTTGTTTTTTGGGTATTGAGCTGCGTGAGCTGCTTGTATATTTTGGAGATTAATCCTTTGTCAGTTGCTTCGTTTGCAAATATTTTCTCCCATTCTGAAAGTTGTCTTTTCATCTTGTTTATGGTTTCCTTTTCTGTGCAAAAGCTTTTAAGTTTCATTAGGTCCCATTTGTTTATTTTTGTTTTTATTTCCATTTCTCTAGGAGGTGAGTCAAAAAGGATCTTGCTGTGATTTATGTCATAAAGTGTTCTGCCTATGTTTTCCTCTAAGAGTTTTATAATGTCTGGGCTTACATTTAGGTCTTCAATCCATTTTGAGTTTATTTTTGTGTATAGTGTTAGGGAGTGTTCTAATTTCCTTCTTTTACATGTAGCTGTCCAGTTTTCCCAGCACCACTTATTGAAGAGGCTGTCTTTTCTCCATTGTATATTCTTGCCTCCTTTATCAAAGATAAGGTGACCATATGTGTGTGGGTTTATTTCTGGGCCTTCTATCCTGTTCCATATTTCTGTTTTTGTGCCAGTACCATATTGTCTTGATTACTGTAGCTTTGTAATATAGTCTGAAGTCAGGGAGCCTGATTCCTCCAGCTCTGCTTTTTTCCTCAAGATTGCTTTGGCTATTCGGGGTCTTTTGTGTTTCCACACAAACTGTGAAATTTTGGTTCTAGTTCTGTGAAAAATGCCATTGGTAGTTTGATAGGGATTGCAGTGAATCTGTAGACTGCTTTGGGTAGTAGAGTCATTTTCACAATGTTGATTCTTCCAATCCAAGAACATGGTATATCTCTCTATCTGTTTGTATCGTCTTTAATTTTTTTCATTAGTGTCATATAGTTTTCTGCATACAGGTCATTTGTCTACTTAGGTAGGTTTATTCCTAGGTATTTTATTATTTTCATTGCAAGGGTAAAATGGGAGTGTTTCCTTAATTTCTCCTTCAGATTTCTCATCATTAGTGTATAGGAATGCAAGAGATTTCTTTTTAAAGATAGTTACTATTTTTCTAAAATTAATTTATTTTTCTCTGCATTGGGTCTTCTTTGCTACGTGTGGGCTTTCTCCAGTTGTGGTGAGTGGGGGCTACTCTTCATTGTGGTGTGCGGGCTTCTCATTGCAGTGGCTTCTCTTGTTGTGGAGCATGGGTCTAGGGGCTCGGACTTCAGTAGTTGTGGCACATGGGCTCAGTAGTTGTGGCTCGTGGGTTCTAGAGCACAGGCTCTGTAGTTGTGGCAGACGAGCTTAGTTGCTCCACGGCATATGGGATCTTCCCGAACCAGGGCTCGAACCCATGTCCCCTGCATTGGCAGACAGATTCTTAACCACTGTGCCACCAGGGAAGTCCCGTAAGAGATTTCTGTGCATTAATTTTGTATCCTGCTACTTTATCAAATTCATTGATTAGCTCTAGTAGTTTTCTAGTAGCATCTTTAGGATTCTCTATGTATAGTATCATGCTATCTGAAAGCCATAACAGTTTATTTTATTTTACTTTTTTTTTTTGTGGTACACGGGCCTCTCACTGTTCTGGCCTCTCCCGTTGTGTAGCACAGGCTCCGGACGCGCAGGCTCCGCGGCCATGGCTCACGGGCCTAGCCGCTCCGCGGCATGTGGGCTCTTC
Organism: Tursiops truncatus; assembly: GCF_011762595.2. NCBI lineage: Eukaryota > Metazoa > Chordata > Mammalia > Artiodactyla > Delphinidae > Tursiops > Tursiops truncatus. The sequence goes on along the minus strand of NC_047047.1, from coordinate 72,906,553 downwards.
CCGGACTGGGGCACGAACCTGTGTCCCCTGCATCGGCAGGCGGACTCTCAACCATTGCGCCACCAGGGCAGCCCACCGTAACAGTTTTACTTCTTTTTGGATTCCTTTTATTTCTTCTTCTTCTCTGATTGCTGTGGCTAAAACTTCCAAAACTATGTTGAATAGTAGTGGTGAGAGTGGGCAACCTTGTCTTGTTCCTGATCTTAGTGGAAATGGTTCCAGTTTTTCAGCATTGAGAACAATGTTGGCTGTGGGTTTGTCATATATGGCCTTTATTATGTTGAGGTAAGTTCCCTCTATGCCTACTTTCTGGAGAGTTTTTATCATAAATCGGTGTTGAATTTTGTCGAAAGCTTTTTCTGCACCTATTGAGATGATCCTATGGTTTTTATCCTTTAATTTATTAATATGGTGTATCACATTGATTTATTTGCATATATTGAAGAACGCTTGCATTCCTGGGATAAACCCTGCTTGATCATGGTGTGTGATCCTTTTAATGTGCTGTTGAATTCTGTTTGCTAATATTTTATTGAGGATTTTTGCGTCTATGTTCATCACTGATATTGGCACGTCGTTTTCTTTTTCTGTGACATCTTTGTCTGGTTTTGGTATCAGGGTGATGGTGGTCTCGTAAAATGTATTTGGGAGTGTTCCTCCCTCTGCTTTATTTTGGAAGATTTTGAGAAGGATAGGTGTTAACTCTTTTCTAACTGTTTGATAGAATTCTCCTGTGAAGCCATCTCATCCTGGGCTTTTGTTTATTGGACAATTTTTTTATCACAGTCTCAATTTCAGTGCTTGCTATTGGTCTGTTTATATTTTCTATTTCCTCCTGGTTCAGTCTCGGAAGTTTGTGCTTTTCTAACAATTTGTCCATTTCTTCCAGGTTGTCCATTTTATTGACATATAGTTGCTTGTAGAAATCTCTTGTGATTCTGTGTATTTCTGCAGTGTCAGTTGTTACTTCTTTTTCATTTCTAATTCTATTAATTTGAGTCTTCTCCCTTTTTTTCTTCGTTAGTCTGGCTAATGGTTTATCAATTTTGTTAATCTTTTCAAGGAACCAGCTTTTAGTTTTATTGATCTTTTTTATTGTTTTCTTCATTTCTTTTTAATTTATTTCTTACCTGATCTTTATGATTTCTTCTGCTAACTTTGGTTTTTTTTTTTTCTCTCTCTTTAATTGCTTTAGGAATAAGGTTAGGTTGTTTATTTGAGATTTTTCTTGTTTCTTGAGGTAGGATTGTATTGTTATAAACTTCCCTCTTAGAACTGCTTTTGCTGCATCCCATAGGTTTGGGTTGTCGTGTTTTCATTCTCATTTGTTTCTAGGTATTTTTTGATTTCCTCTTTGATGTCTTCAGTGATCTCTTGGTTATTTAGCAGCATTTGGTTTCGCCTCTATGCGTTTGTAATTTTTACAGATTTTTTCCTGTAATTGATATCTAGTCTCATAGCATTGTGGTCGGAAGAGGTACTTGATGCAATTTCAATCTTCTTAAATTTACCATGCCTTCATTTGTGACGCAAGATATGATCTGTCCTGGAGAATGTTCCATGAGCACTTGAGAATAAAGTGTATTCTGTTGTTTCTGGATGGAATGTCCTATAAATATCAGTTAAGTCCATCTTGTTTAATGGGTCATTTAAAGCTTCTGTTTCCTTATTTATTTTCATTTGGGATTATCTCTCCATTGGTGAATGTGGGGTGTTAAAGTCCCCTACTATTATTGTGTTGCTGTTTATTTCCCCTTTTATGGCTGTTAGCATTTGCCTTATGTATTGAGGTGCTCCTATGTTCGGTACATAAATATTTACAATTGTTATATCTTCTTCTTGGATTGATCCCTTGATCATTATGTAGTGTCCCTCTTTGTCTCTTGTGATAGTCTTTGTTTTAAAGTCTATTTTGTCTGAAATGAGAACTCCTACTCCAGCTTTCTCTTGATTTTCATTTGCATGGAATATCTTTTTCGATTCCCTCACTTTCAGTCTGTATGTGTCCCTAGGTCTAAAGTGGGTCTCTTGCAGGCAGCATATATATGGGTCTTGTTTTTGTATCCATTCTGCCAGTCTGTGTCTTTTGGTTGGAGCATTTAATCCATTTATATTTAAGGTAATTATCGATATGTATGTTTCTATTACTAGTTTCTTAATTGTTTTGGGTTTGTTATTGTAGGTCTTTTCCTTCTCTTGTATTTCCTGCCTAGAGAAGTTCCTTTAGCATTTGTTGTAAAGCTGGTTTTGTGGTGCTGAATTCTCTTAGCCTTTGCTTGTCTGTAAAGGTTTTAATTTCTCCCTCGAACCTGAATGAGATCCTTGCTGGGTAGAGTAATCTTGGTTTTAGGTTTTTCCCTTTCATTACTTTAAATATGTCCTGCCACACCCTTATGGCTTGCGGAGTTTCTGCTGAAAGATCAGCTGTTAACCTTATGGGGATTCCCTTGTATGTTATTTGTTGCTTTTCCCTTGCTGCTTTTAATACTTTTTCTTTGCATTTAATTTTTTTTTTTTTTTGCGGTACGCAGGCCTCTCACTGTTGTGGCCTCTCCTGTTGTGGAGCACAGGCTCCGGACGCGCAGGCTCAGAAGCCATGGCTCACAGACCTAGCCGCTCAGCGGCGTGTGGGATCTTCCCAGCCCAGGGCACGAACCCGTGTCCCCTGCATCAGCAGGTGGACTCTCAACCACTGCGCCACCAGGGAAGCCCTGCATTTAGTTTTGATAGTTTGATTATGTCTTGGCTTGTTTCTCCATGGATTTATCTTGTATGGGACTCTGTGCTTCTTGGACTTGATTGACTCTTTCCTTTCCCATGTTAGGGGAGTTTTCAACTGTAATCTCTTCAAATATTTTCTCAGTCCCTTTCTTTTTCTCTGCTTCTTCTGGGACCCCTGTAATTTGAATGTTGGTGCATTTAATATTGTCCCAGAGGTCTCTGAGATGGTCCTCAGTTCTTTTCATTTTTTCTTTTTTCTGCTCTGTGATAGTTATTGCCACTATTTTATCTTCCAGGTCACTTATCCATTCTTCTGCCTTAGTTATTCTGCTATTGATTTCTTCTAGAGAATTTTTGATTTCATTTATTGTGTTGTTCATCGTTGTTTGTTTGCTCTGTATTTCTTCTAGGTCCTTGTTAAACATTTCTTGTATTTTCTCCATTCTATTTCCAAGATTTTGGATCATCTTTACTATCATTACTCTGAGTTCTTTTTCAGGTAGACTGCCTATTTCCTCTTCCTTTGTTTGGTCTGGTGGGTTTTTATCTTGCTTCTTCATCTGCTGCATATTTCTCTGTCTTCTCATTTTGTTTAACTTACTGTGTTTGGTGTCTCCTTTTTGCAGGCTTCAGGTTCGTAGTTCCCATTGTTTTTGGTGTCTGCTCCCAGTGGGTAAGGTGGGTTCAGTGGGATGTGCAGGCTTCCTGTTAGAGGGAACTGGTGCCTGTGTTCTGGTGGCTGAGACAGGATCTTGTCTTTCAGGTGGGCAGCACTGTGGTGGGGTTCTTGGAGGTGCCTGTGAACTTACTGTGATTTTATGCAGCTTCTCTGCTAACGGGTGCGGTTGTGTTCGTCTCTTGCTAGTAGTTTGGTTTGGGGTGTCCAGCACTGGAGCCTGCTGGTCGTTGGGTGGTGCTGGGTCTTAACATTGGGATGAAGATCTCTGGGAGCACTCTTGCTGACTGATATTACGTGGGGCCATGAGGGTTCAGGTAGACCGGTGTCCTGAAGTTGGCTCTCCCACCTCAGAGGTTAAGGCCTGACCCCCGGCCAGAGCACCAAGACCTTGTCAGCCACAAGGCTCAGAAGAAAAGGGAGAAAAAAATTTAAAAATAAAAATAAAAAATAAAATAAAGTTATTAAAATAAAAAATAAAGAAATACATTATTAAAATAAAAAGTATTAAAAGGTAATAAAGAGGAGAGCAACCAAACCAATAACAAATCCACCAATGATAAGAAGGTCTAAAAGCTATACTTAAAAAAAACAAAAATGGACAGACAGAACCCTAGGACAAATGGTAAAAGCCAACCCATACAGACAGAATCACACAAAGAAGCCTACACATACCACTCACAGAACGAGAAAAAGGAAAAATATATATATGTTTAAAAAAGAGGAAGAGAGCCACCAAATCAATAAACAAATCTACCAATGGTAATAAACTCTAAATACTAAACTAAGATAAACATAAAACCAGAAACAAATTAGATGCAGAAAGCAAACCCCAAGTCTACAGTTGCTCCCAAAGTCCACCTCCTCAATTTGGGATGATTCGTTATCTATTCAGGTATTCCACAGATAAAGGGTACAGCATGTTGATTGTGGAGATTTAATCCGCTGCTCCTGAGGCTGCTGGGAGAGATTTCCCTTTTCTCTTCTTTGTTCGCACAGCTCCTGGGGATCAGCTTTGGATTCGGACCCACCTCTGCGTGTAGGTCTCCTGAGGGCGTGTGTTCTTCACTCAGACAGGAAGGGGTTAAAGGAGCAGCGGATTTGGGGGCTCTGGCTCACTCAGGCCTGGGGGAGGGAGGGGTATGGATGCGGGGCGAGCCTGCAGCAGCAGAGGCTGACATGACGTTGCACCAGCCTGAGGCGCGCCGTGTGTTTTCTTGGGGAAGTTGTCCCTGGATCGTGGGTCCCTGGCAGTGGCGGGCTGCACAGGCTCCCGGGAGGGGAGGTGTGGAGAGTGACCTGTGCTTGCACACAGGATTCTTGGTGGCTGCAGCAGCCTTAGCGTTTCATGCCTGTCTCTGGTTATCAGTGCACCTCGTGCCCATCTCTGGAGCTCATTTAGGCAGTGCTCTGAACCCCTACTCCTCACGCACTCCGAAACAATGATCTGTTGCCTCTTAGGTAGTTCCAGACATTTTCCCAGACTCACTCCCGGCTGGCTGTGGTGCAGTAGCCCCCTTCAGGCTGTGTTCACGCAGCCAACCGCAGTCCTGTCCCTGGGGTCTGACCTCCTAAGCCCGAGCCTCAGCTCCCAGCCTCCGCCCGCCCCGGCGGGTGAGCAGACAAGCCTCTTGGGCTGGTGAGTGCTGGTCAGCACTGATCCTCTGTGCGGGGATCTCTCCACTTTGCCCTCTGCGCCCCTCTTGCTGCGCTCTCCTCTGTGACTCCGTAGCTTCCCCCCGCCCATCCCCCATCTCTGACAGTGAAGGGGCTTCTTAGTGTGTGGAAACCTTTCTTCCTTCACAGCTCCCTCCCACTGGTGCAGGTCCCTTCCCTATCCTTTTGTCTCTGTTTTTCCTTTTTTCTTTTGCCCTACCTAGGTATGTGGGGAGTTTCTTGCCTTTTGGGAAGTCTGAGTTCTTCTGCCAGCGTTCAGTAGGTGTTCTGTAGGAGTTGTTCCACATGTAGATGTATTTCTGATGTATTTGTGAGGAGGAAGATGATCTCCATGTCTTACAACTCTGCCATCTTGAAGGTCCCCCTGTCAGTCTTTCTGGATGGAAAGTTCTATGTGCTCCCCCTACCCCTCCACCCTAGCCCCTCTATATAGATTCTCTAAATCCTCCTGTATTAGTATGAGACTTGTTCATCTGCTTCTATGACTTCAGTTTCTTTTCTTCTGTGTTTGGAATGAGACAGGCAGACAGTGGCTTGCACAGGCTGGTTCTATTTAAAATTACTAGGGGGATCTCAGGGTTTACAGGTTTTTAAGAGTGTCTGGTTGTGCTGACACTGCTATTGGAAGGTAAGAGGATGCCCTGGGTCTCCTCCGGGAGGGGAGACCTGGAGACTTGCATCCTTCTACTTTGTTAAGCAGCCAGTCCTGATGCCTAGATGCTATCACCCTATCCTGTTCCTCTGGCCAGCCCCTCGGAGGAATTGGATATTATGGTCATTGTTTCCAGGTAAAGGCTGACTAGAATTAATGAAGGGTTAGCATTTCAAGGCAACTGTGTTACCTTCTGATAGTTCAGGAGAACAGCAGAAGAGTGGGAACATAAGGGGGTAGGAGCCTAAGATTCAGGATCTGAAGGCTGGAAGCTCAGTGTTCTCATCTGGGAATTTTAGGAAAGAATAGCTTGTCTCACAGGGTTTCTGGGAAGATCAAATGAGATACATAGCATGTGAAAGCCCTCTGAGGGACAAAATTCTGTATAAATGTTAGCTGTTAATAGAGCGACTATAGAGATTAATATAGTGTATTAAGGCCGATGCAGTTTACTTCACCTTGCCACATGAAGCATCATGAGGCAAAGTAGTGATCAAGCAGGAATGCTCTGGTACCTGACCGCCTGGGTTCTAATCCCACTGTCACCACCTACCTTTCCTCCATGGCAGTTGTCAGATTTAAGTGAGTTGATACCTAAAACAAATACCTGAGTGTTAATACAAAAAAGTATTTAAGTAGTGCATGGCAGAGAGTAATATTTCAAGAAGTTTTTAAAAACTTCTTATTTTGAAATAACCATAGATTTGCCGGAAGTTGGAAAGAAATATGTAGGGAGGTCTTGTGTGTACTCTTCACCCAGCCTCCCCAAGAGTTGGCATCCTGCATAACTGTGGTTCAATATCAGGAAATTGACACTGGTACAATCTAAAGAGCTGGTTCAGATTTCACCAGTTTTACGTGTACCTGTTTGTGTGTGTGTGTGTGGGGGTGTGTGTGTGTAGGTCCATGCATAGCTTCATGTAACCATCGCCACAGTCAAGATACAGAACTGTATAGTCATCATAAGTCCCCTCTTGCTACCTCCTTTTAGCCAGACAAGACAAGTATTTCTAATTCATTGAAGTAGTCAGGAAACAGAATTCTTCCCAGTGGAAGTATGTTTTTTATAGCAAGAAATGCCTGACACTGAACTTGTGGAATAGTAAGCTTGTCTTTGGAAGCATTCAAATAGAAGCTGGCTCCTCCTTATCAGGTATTCTTTAATGTGGTTATACAGGAAAGGGACTGGGGTAAATTGAACTCTGAGGTCCCAACTCTAAGCTTGTAGGATTATACAGCAAGGGACTCTTGAGGAGGTGAGGTTTCAGATGGGCCTTGAGGAACAGGAAGGCAAAGGGGAGAGGGGAGAACACACGAGGCGAGCCAAAGTAGACCCAGCTTTTCTCTGTTCCCTCACCCTGAGTGACAGAGAACTCTCTGGGCCACATGGAGACCAAGCATTCAGCTTCTTTATCTTTGTTTTGGGTCAAGGAGTTAACAGCTCTGTTGTCCAGTAGTCAAGGTATGTGTCAAGTAGCCGACACTTAAAGAGGCGTCCCAGGTGAAGACAGGCTTCTTGCTCTTCTGGCTGCCATGCCCTAGTCCATGTTCCCCATCAGTCTGAATGAAGTGGTCCTGTTCTTTATAACCCAGACTAGTTTTTGAAAAGGAAATTTGAACAAGCCCAATGAATCTGCTTCTTCTAGCACCCCCTGTGATGTTGTTTTTTCCCCAGAATGCATTCATTCTTTTTTTTTTTTTTTTATCAAGGGACTTCATCAGGTAATTTAAAAGACTAACAAACTTTGGCATAGATCACTTTAAGAGCCAGAGAACTGGCTGGAATATTAATGAAGCTGTTTAGTGATAGAGTTGCTTCCTGATGCAAGAATGCATCACAGAGGTTAGGTCCAGGAGTGTTGCTCTGCAGAGCCCCATCTCTATTATCTAGCTCTTAATTACTTCATTAAAATTCAGCAGAGAAGCTTCCCAAATCCGGTAGCGTGCCCAAGGCTTGCTGGGTGATTTCCCTGCCTCTGGCCATATGCGACTTTTAGTTCTTTAGGTCTGCAGAGAAGGAGTCCAGATCCTAGGCAGACAGATCTGCTGCTTCTGGCTGAGCTGACTCGCAGTGCTGGGGGGGGGGGGGGGGCTACCTGCCTTTCGCACAGCTGGAGTTCTGCCCCCTCTCCTACAGGCACCAGCACCCCTGCTTGTCTTGTGTCCTTGGGGAAGGAGCTGCCCTACAAAAGTGTTTTCCAGACCTCAGAAGTCTCCTTGGTTAGATGTACATGCTTTCTGAAACTCTTTGGAAGAGATAGATTGCTCCCTGCCCTTCCTCCTTAAGGCAGCAGTCACCATTTCAGCTTGGGTGACTTATCTTGGGGAAGAAGTGGGCATGGTGGGCTTTGAATGAGAATACTTTGGCTCTATCCCTAGTTTTCCAGCCTCCCTGAGCCTCAGTTTTCCTCTCTGTAAAATGAAGTAGTTAAGTGCTTGGTCCCTCCATATCTCTCAATTATCAACTAGGGGTGTAATATTGTGACACATTCTGGTACGAAGCTGTACCAGTCAGTTTCTATCCTAAACTGTCCCTGTTGCCCCTAATTTCTAAATGCTGTTCCTTTTAGTGATACCCCTTGTCGCTGCCCTCTTTAACCCTGGGATCAGGAAAACTGACTGAGGCGTCTTTATTTTAAAACCTACTTTTTAGTCCACAGGGAATTACGTGAAGGTGGTACTACCTCTTCTTTAGAGTCAGGCTTTTTGATGGCTGTTTTTAGATCCAGAGGCCTTTTTAATGTCTCTGGGTTTACATCTGTGCTCCAAGTGGAGTGGATTTTTTAGAATGTTACTGAGTCAGGAAAAGACTGTAGAGCATGGAAGGATTCATCCTCCTTCCTCTCTGACTGCATGAACCGGGACATCGGTCTTCTCCTACCCTCAGACTGGGATTTATGCCATCAGCTCCCCTGGTTCTCAGACATGCAGACTCAGACTGAATTACACTACTGGTTTTCCTGGGTCTCCAGCTTGCAGACAGCAGACTGCAGGACTTCTCAGCCTCCATAATCATGAGACACAGTTCCTCAGAGTAAATCAATCTCTCTTGCTCTCTCTCTTTCTCTCTTTCTCTTTCTCCCTCTCTCTCTCTCTCTCTCTCTCTCTCTCTCTCTCTCTCTCTCTCCTCTCTTTTCTCTCTTCTCTCTCTCCTCTCTCTCTCTTGCTCTGAGTTCGTCTTGGTTCTGTTTCTCTTGAAAGCCCTGACTAATCCAGGTGAGTATATGATGCTTGACCCTTTCCAGGGGTTCTTAGAAGTGTAGTTACCCTAACAGCCAGTGCTGGCAGAAGCTTAGAATCTCATAACTCATTCCTCTAAGTAGAAAACATTTTTTTTGGGGGGGAGGGGGTTCAGGTTTATTTCTGGTTCTAATATGCTTAATTCAGTACAATATATTTCAGCTCCTTGTGGAATACCTGCCATGTGCCAAATCCTGTGCTAAGCAAAGGCAGTGTAATGTGGTACAGAGATAAGTCATATAGAAGTTCTGTCCCCCACGGTTACATTCTGGCTCTGATGGGGCCTATCACAACTTACTTGACCTTCACATTTGGCAAGGCCACATGTACTTCAGCCCAGCTCCTTGTGGAAGACTTAAAGTACTAACACTTTGTGAGAGACTGGCATGGACTTATATATACTACCAAATGGAAAATAGATAGCTAGTGGGAAGCAGCTACATAGCACAGGGAGATCAGCTCGGTGCTTTTTGACCACCTAGAGGGGTGGCATAGGGAGGGTAGGAGAGAGACGCAAGAAGGTGGAGTTATGGGGATATATGTATAGCTGATTCACTTTGTTATAAAGCAGAAACTAACACACCATTGTAAAGTAATTATACTCCAATAAAGATGTTAAAAAAACCCCACCAAACAAAAATAAATAAATAAAAATAAAGTACTAACACTTTGTTTGGGAGGTGCAAGCCGAAGGTGATGAGAGTGCAGGCAGAAAGGGGGAAGTGAGGCAAGGAGAGATGCAAATCAGTGCCATGTCATGTGTTACTGTGCTGGCGGGAAGCTTATGATAAGCGTGTTAGAGCTGCTTTGGGTCCTCACAGGTATGTTTCCTTGGCACCCTGGACTTCTTGAGAAGGTTTGCAAGGGAAAAATACACACTTTGAAGCAATTAACATTGAGGAGAAATGAGGGCATTTATGTGCCCAGTTTCCTTCCATTTTTATTTCTCTTTGGTCAAGGTTACATCCAGAGGGAGTTGACCAAATTGCACTTTTAGGTTGTGTCATCTAGCCCCTAGAAGATGCTCAGAAAGCCAGATCCCATGCCCCATGACACAGTACTTCATACAGATGTGAAAGTGAGGGGACGACTTGGCCCAGGTGGGGTTCAACCAAGAGAAAGAAAGAGACAGTTGAGGGTATCTGAGAAGGTGTAGGGGCTTTGAGCCCTGTATACGACCTCTCCTCCTTAAGCTTAGGAGAACATGGAATCCAGTGGAGTGAGGGGGTGGATATGACTCAACTTCCCAATTCTTTCCTTCATCTCCATCTACTGGAAATGGCTGTATCCTGCTGACAGCCTCTTAAGCTCAGAATCCTCATCCAGGGGCTTAACAGTAACAGAGTAGCTTCTGTTGCTCCACCTTGGCCTCCCCTGGGGACCCATTCCAGCCTTATCCTCTCCACAACCCTTTATGAGAGAACCAGATCCTGATTAAGAAACACTATGGATTTTTAGAGTAAAAAATCTATAGAGGGACTTCAGAAACAGTCTGGGGAGATTATAAAGAAATGTGGGCCAGTTTTCCAAGGAGATTTTATAGAATATTCAATAGCACTCTGGTCATAAAAGGCCTATGGATGTTTCCAAAGCCGAGGCTGGCCCTGAATTATGATTCCCTGATGCAGAGCCCAGAAAAAGGTCACAGCATAACAGATCAGGGCTTGATTCTGCGGCGCGTGTAAAAATAGAGCCACCTCACTAAAATGCAGTGGGGATATTAATTTCCAGGGCTGAAGTTCAATTTAACAGAAAGACAGAATAGAAAATAGAGCTGTCTTTTCAATCCCAGTGGTCATAATAGAACCCCACCCTGCACCTCTCTGAAAGCTGTCTCCCAGCCAGCTCCCAGACATTCTAAACCATGCCTTGTGCATTTCTTTCAATGATAACTGGAGCTGGGTAGCTGGAGGGTCAGCAATTACTGTCCACAGATGAGGAACCTGAAGCATTTGCAGGTTAATCTGCTCTCTCACGGGCACTGGACAAGTCAGAGGATGAGCCTGTTTGCAGTTAGTAAAATCCTACTCCCAGTTGGGAGCCGATGACCACATTTACATTTAACTTTTATTCAAGAAGGAAGGGAATTAAAGTATCCCTACTGGGTGTCCTTATGTGAAGGGCTTGACATACATCTTCTCACTCAATTTTACAGTGAATCTGATGGATCAAAATTCTCTCCATCTATTAGGAAACTAAGGGACTTCCCTGGCGGTACAGTGGTTACGACTCCGCGCTTCCAACGCAGGGGGTGCAGGTTCGATCCCTGGTCAGGGAAATAAGATCCCACATGCCTCACAGCGCAGCAGAAAAAAAGACAAACAAACAAAAAACTAGGGCTCAGGGAGGTAAGGGCATTTCTCCAAATAAACCACATAGTCCTTAAGAGGTTATGAGGCCCGGAGCTGAGAAGAGCTGGTGTCAGATGGTCTGACGTGTAGGTCTGCTCCCTTCTTAACCCCACAGGCATCTCTTCTGTCTTTTCAGCTAGGCTGGAACCTCCACCAGACTAGGAACTGTGTCCTGGCACCCCTCACACTCAGTGCCCAGGGCAGGGCAGGGCTCTTGAGGTGGCTGAGAGTAGGTGAGTTGCTAGGAACCCACAAGGAGAGTTCTGGGGTGCTGGGTAGATCTGGCCTATTATGCTTTGAAACTGGTCTGGAACTTTAACTAGAACTGTCTCTCCTTACCTTAAGACTCAGTGAAAAGCCAGTCTCTGGGTAGATGGAGAGAACCTGAGGGTGAATTTGTGCAGTTAAATGAGAATGGGAGATTGAGAACAGAGACATTTGAAGGTCAGACAGGGGACCTCAGTTGATGGGGTACAGAATTATAAATGGAAAGGTTCTGAGATTTCACCAAATTTAAGATGGACTCAAAGTAGACATTCAGTCAGCATCTCCTGGACCTATGACAGTTTCTTCCTTGGGCTCTCACCACTGGTCAGTGATGGCTGCTAGCCTAGGCTGGAGCCCAGCAGGATGGCTAATCCCCATGCCCCTTTGTGGTGGGAAGGTTTCAGCTTTGTGAGAGTCCAAGACACCGTGGAAGATGTTGCCCTAACACGTGTTCTCTGTAGTGCCAGGTGCTTCTCCAGGGGGCAGAGAGGACAGGTAGAGGCTGCACCTGGGGCTGTGGGTCATATGTGGGCTCTAGGCCCAGCCCCACAGATGACTCACCTGCTATGAGAAAATGCACATGAAAGCACCCATGAATAGTCTGTGCTCTAATTCTTTGTCTGCCTTTGTCTGCTGCTTTGATTTGCCAGCCACCCACCTGGTCTCTCTCAGGGGCCATCAGCAGGATGAAGGCATCCTACCATTGCCACAGCAGTAATGACTGTAGTGAACTAATGAGGATGTTATCTGAGGCAGTGATAGCCATCTGACCATGACCCTGGCCTGGGCTTACAGACAGAAACTCATGTTCAGCTGTGGTCTGTGACACTTTTGCTATAGTCTCTATCACACTAGAAAAGGATCTCATTAGCGCCTGGGGAAATCTTCCTCCCTGGCCCTTTTCTCTTCTAGCGGTGCACAGTTTTAATTACATTCGATCACCTTATTTGATGACCTTGATGTCTCTAACCACTTTCATATCTTCCAGCTGCTTTGCGACAGTATTTGTACATGTTGTCTGTACCTAGTCGGTGTGAGATGGTCACACACATGACTCTGCGCGGGACAGTAGATTCATGTTTAATGACATTCTGCGGGAAGTGCCACAGCCTCCGTATTTGTGCACAACGGAGAATCTATTTTCAGCTCCCACCCCATCTGCAGGTTACTTTTCTAGGCAAAAAGAGCAGAATTTACCCACCCACTTCCTATTACCACAGTGTGACCAGAACACAGAGGTAGGTAGGGAGAACAAAAGATTTGGATCAGAGCAGTTGGCTCTCCAAGTTCAGTGTGTGTTACACCTCCAGTACCTGAGAGGTGGTGTTAAAATCCACGTGTGTGATCTGCATCCTCGGAGATTCTGAATTAGTAGCTCTGAAGTTGAGACTAGGCACCCGCAGTTTGAACAACTTCTTCAGGCCATTTCCATTTGTGGACCACACTTTTAGAACCACTGGGTTAGAAAAATGAGTTAGAAGCAGATATCTGCAGGACCCTATGCACGGAGAGAACAGCTTTTCCTGGATAATAGTTAATTAGCAGGTGGTGGATGTAAACCTCGTCAACAAGACAGTTGATAAAGCCTTAAAGTTTGGCTGGTCATATGTCCTGTTTTGTCTGATTTCACGGCTGTTGTAGATCAATTAATACCTGTTAATTATTTTTAGTGCCTCTTCTCCCTCTCAGAAAAGTGTCTGGGTTTGGATGATAAATTATATAGTTTCCCTAATTTAAAGTGAATTTTGAACAAGCTTTGTAAAGGAAAGAGACATTTCTTCCTGCCAGCATAAGTTCTGGAGATGAGTTAATCATCTCTCCAGCCAGTGTCCTTGGAATCTGGGAGCAGGAGGAATGAGCACATCACATGTGCTGAGCTCTCCCCTCCAGTGTCCCCAGCTAAGGGATCACCCTAAGAAGGTTAAAAAGTCCCTAATCTCATTGAGGTATCTGAGGCATAAATGATTCAAAAAGGCAGAGGCGTGTTTCCAGAAGCATAACAATCTTATTAAAATCATGGCTTACTCTCAATAAATTCAAATCTGTTTACATCCAACTTACTACATATGGTAGCAACAGAAAACCTTCATTTTTTTCCTAATCTCAGCAATCTTCTCTCTTGTTCAACATTCAGATTTTATTTCCACAAACACAGAACTGCATTCTACATTTGAGGATGTCATTTAAGGCCAAGAAACTCCAATAAAAAAGCACTTATCAGCAGTAAAGTTTGTTTGAGGATTACCTACTGGGAAGAAAGGCAAGCTCCCCTTTTAAACTGAAGTATGCTATTTCGGGAATGTGACCCTTTTCATGAATAAATGACATGGTGACATTTACAGATAAAGCAAGATTTAACTGCTGTGAAAGAAAGTGACAAATGTCAGGATGTCAATAATGATCCGTGAACATAATGGTTTCTTGCCTGAGCACTGAGCAGATACATAAGGTAACTGCTGCCTGCCAGCATTCTGGAGAGAATGGGCCCCGCCGTCAGGGAACAGTCAAGAAGCTCCCAGAACTGGGAGAGTCATGAGTCTGGGGTGGTGGGTGCATGGGTGGGGTCTGAGTGCAATCTGGCTGTGAAATGAGGCTGTTAATTCTCCATGTTGCTCTCATGTCTACGCTCTAGGAAGGATGAAGTTTTTCTACCATTTCTGGCTAAATATTGTCTGTCAGAGGAGGATTCATATGTTGTGAAAATAGCTTCCTGATCATGCCTTCATTTCCCTGAAGTGCCAAGGGTATAGAGGAAATGTCAGGAAAAAGTCTGAGCTGTCACTAGCCTGATGAGGCCATGGGTGATGCCTGACCAGGTGGTACAGGCACAGAAGCCCACACCAGGGTCACCTCCCCTGCAGCATGGGGCCAGCAGCACGTGACCAAAGTCTCAGGGCACACTAACCAGAGTGTGGGTGGCTCAGCTGAACTGGCCCCATGCCTATGAAGACCCTTTCCTCTGGGCCCTCTCTCCTGCCTTGGACTCAGGACACTGTTCCCTTCTGGTTCTGCTCCTACATCTCTGAAGCTGTTTTGTGCTTTTACTGGCCTTTTATCTCCTTCCTTAAAATTAGATGCCTTTGGTCAGTGGTAAATGTCTAACAACCAGCTCTTGGAAAACAAGCTCCAGTCAGTTTGCATTTTTCTGCGGTATATATGCTGTGCCCACCCCCCCAGCCCCCCAATTTTAAACTACTTTTCAACACGAAGTCACTGAGCAGAGTTGGGAAGATGTACACAGTTGCTCCAGCCAGCTTCAGTACCTCGTGGTGATCTTCAGGGTCCTCTTTGCTTTTCTACACTTACTCCCCACCTCAGTTACTGCTCTCTTCTCCCAGCTGTAACTCTCATGTTCATGTGAAGAACCCCAATGTATATTCCTGCCTGCATGTCCCTCCCCAGATCCAGCACCACATAGCTGCTCCAGAAGAAAGCTTCCTCTGCTTCTGCCTTTGCAGTTGTCCTGCCAGATCCCCTCCTTCATTTCTCACCTCTTAAGGCAAGATCATGCCTGGCCTTTCCTCCTCCGTGATGCTTTCTGGCTCTGGCTCGTGGCCTTCAGATTCATCATAGCACCCCCCACTCCTAACCCCAAGTCTGGACAGTGTTCTCTTTTCTCATTATATGTTAAAGCTCAGGAGTGTCCAGCTGTTACCTCGTTTAACAATAAAACTGAGAAAACAGAGGCTCTGGGATGTTCATTGACTTGTTGGAGGTCCTACAGTATATATCCAAGTTGTGACTAGAACCCAGGTTTCTTGATTCTCAGGACCAGTGCCTTTTCCTGTGTAGCTCCCCATTTTTCCATTACTCTTAGAGGCCCAGGTTCAACTAAAATCTCCGTCTCCTCAGCTCTTCCACCCACAGCCCAACCTCTGGCCCTACAGTGACTCCCAGGCCCTCCTCGGAGTGTTCAGGTCACTTCAGGGATGGGCGGAGAAGCCTTGAGAGTTGTCATTCTGGAGCCTCTGGTACCGCATGGTGGCACATTTTGCTCAGCCTTCTTTCAGCCCCTTGGTCCAGATGTGATTTTCTTGACAAATACCATGGTCCTGTCCCCTGTGGCTTCCAGAAAAGCTGTGGACTTTAAGAACAAGAGCAGGTCAGGAAGCAGGGTTGTCACAACCAGCGCTGACAGGCCACCAGCCTCCATCAGCAGCTGGAGCAAGGCTTTGGGTTTTTACCTTGGTCGGAGGACGTCTTTATCCATGTGGGGAGGTCTTTCTAAGATAAAGGGATGATATTTCAAATCTTTCTGTATTTTGTGGGTCTGGATTACACACCCTGCCTGATGTGTATGAGCAGTTAGTCCTGTGCTCAGTTACACTGTGAGGTGAAGCCAGAGGCCTTCCCAGGCCCAGAATCTGAGGCTGAATCTGAGTAACAGGATTCAGTTCAGGGAAGGGAGAAATTTTGGTTGGCTGGAAAAATCAAGGATAATTTTCTCGGTAAGGAAAAGTGTGAGAAGAGCTTTGATAAACAGTCAATATTTTGTGTGGAAGGCAGAGATAGGATACTGGGGAGAGGGAGGCTGCAGTGAAGAAGAGTTTCAGTGGTGGGAAAGAGCAGTTGTCTCTCTCTCTCTCTTAAATCCCTTTCCCATCTTCTTGCTGCTGCCAGTGAGAGTTCAGGCTGAGAAAGCAGGTCCCCTAGGGGAGAGGATGTGAGGGTATAAATGACATCAGACCTTTCCCTGAAAGAGGGAGCTGATGGGGCTCCCCTACAGAGAATTGTCTGGCCCTGGGCGGGCCGCAGAGTGGGGTGGGCCTAGTGCAGGGGCTCAGTGCTGCCATCCACCTGCTCATTTCCCTTGTGCAGCCTGTCACCTCTGGCCACAGAGGCCACTGCCTCAGCCATTCTGAGAGGTCAGTGGGCCCACCGTGGGCAGCACAGGAGCAGGCTGGGGACCCTACACCTCCTTAGCAGCTTCTGAGGCAATTAGGAGTCTGACTGACATTTTTTTCTCAACATTAACTCACTTCCATCCTGCTTTGCTCTTACAAGCTGACAAGATTTCAACCCAAAGCAGGAGACTCGTGATGCTGTCATAAAGTACATGTGGAGAAGACCTGAGAGGTAAATGCATTTCACTGGAAGTCAGTTTCGTCTGGAAGTTTCCCTGTGGTTGGAAGTTTCTTTGAAAACTTGGTGATTATTAAGATGTCAGCGGTAGAAAGAGTTTGCTGCTGCCTTCCTGCTGCCCGGCCCTGTCCTCCTCCTCAGGCCTCTCCACAGAGCAGGGCAGAGAAAGGACAAGGGACACTAAGGGGTGGTGGCTGGCAAGGAGCACTCAGGCCACACCCGACAGTGCTTAGTGGGGGGCCCCGGCCAGCGGGGCCTCACAGGGCAGATCCCTGACAATTATGTGGCTGAAAAGTATACATAGGCACAACTAATCTGTAATCTAGGAATGGCTGCAGAATCTGTCTTTGAAGGAACCGTGTTCTATGGCCTGGGGAACATTTTAGTGAGTTCTTTGGTGACGCAAAAGCAAGGCCAGGGCCCGACCAGGGAGGAAGAGGGTGACAGAGGAGGCCTTATAGCTGCTCTGCTTGATGATGTAAGGGCTGTACCCTGGCTGCAGTCAGGGCAAGAGCTACAGGGGAACTAGCTTGTTTGGACCAGCAGAGTGGAAAGCAGGATGTGGGACTCCTGATTTGGAGAGCAAGGAGAGAACCTCAGTGAACTGCCATCTGGAAGTGTCCCCAGCATCCAGTGGAGTGTGCGGGTGTATGTGTGACTTGTTTGCGAGCGTCTTTGTTGCCTAAACAGGAATCTGCCTTCTGCCACGGACTTGCATTGTTGACAGGCACTAGAAGCTGTGGGTTCTGATATTCAACTTTGAGACTTTCCTTTTCGGCACTGGCACATCCTCAGAATGCACTGAGTTCTGAAATTCTAGAGCAGAGTGTCAGCCTTGGTATGGGGAGTGACAGGAGAGAGGGTGCCCACATGTGGGAGAAGCAAAGCAGGAAGCCCAGGGAGGGGACCCAAAGATAAAAGTCAGCAGGAAGGAGCTCAGAGCATCTGTGGACCGAGCAGTGAGGAGCAGCCCCGGGGGTCCTCGGCTGCCCGTTCTTCCTGGGCTTCACGGCACTACTAAGAGAAGGGACCAGCTAAGAGATATGGTCTTTCTGGTGACACTGAAAGATGGGAAATTAGGAATTCTTGCATTTACGTATATATTCCTTCATTTAGCACTTTATGCATTTATATTCTTGTTGAACAGTATTTTGGGCTCTGTCAAGGATACAGTGAAGAAAAAGACCCAGTGTCTGTTCTCAAGAATCATTCTCTGGCCAGGGCTAGTGATGATTTTTATTGTTATTATTATTATTACTATGACTACTACTACTATTAGAGCAGAGTCTCGTATGATTTAGGAAATTTGCAACCTTTAAGGAGAAGGCTGACTCTGCCTAGAACTCGCCACAGCTGCTGGTGACACTGGTCTTGTGATCCTCTCTGCAGAGTCAGTTGTGGGCTGTGGCGTCCTGATGGGAAAGGACAGAGAACTCAAGAGTGGGGGGAAATTGCACTCACTTTTATTCTGCTGAAATAATTTTATTCTGAGAAATCACTAGAGTTAAGAGCAATGTGCATGTAGGCTAGAATTGGCATTTTTGAAGACGGTCTCAATTTTCCGCTCAGGCCATGCATTTGAGAACTTTAACATCTCTCTATGTTCTTCTTTAATCTTGTAGTCAGGGTGTCTGGCCTGCTGGAATGCAGGGTTCTGGAGTTCAGAGAGCGGAGGATGAGTCTGAGTACTCAGCAGGTCCCAACCCACCTTGTCTGAATTAAAAGACACAGAACCTACTTCAGAGGGATTTCCTCTCTCTCCACCAGGCAGCTTGAAATTAGCAGCCACTGGTGTTCACAGCTGGCAGCTTTGGCCTTCCCTTTTTGTCTTCCCTGGTTGCCATAACAAAATACCATGACAGGGTGGCTTAAACAACAGAAATTCTTTTTGTTGAATTTTATTTTATTTATTTTTGTATACAGCAGGTTCTTATTAGTTATCCATTTTATACATATTTAAACAACAGAAGTTTATTTTCTCATAGTTTTGAAAGTCTAAGATCAAGGTGTCAGCCATTTCAGTTCCTGATGAGGGCACTCTTCGTAGTTTGCACACTGCAGTCTTCTTGCTGTGTCCTCCTGTAGTGGAAAGACGGAGAGTTAGCAGGCTCTCTTGTGTATCTTATAAGGACACTAATCCCATCGAGTGATCTCTACCCTCATGACCTAATTACCTCCCAAAGACCCCATCTTGGACTGTCATCTCTTTGAAGATTAGGGCTTCAACATACGGATTTTGGAGGGACGCAAACATGTAGTCCATAACACTCTCAGTGCCCTCTTATCTGTGCCTTTGGGCATCCTTGATTCTCTCACCTGGAGGCACACAGGGCCCACGTTTCCCCTCTGGGGATCCTGTGTTCTGCAAGGGCTTCAACATAGGTCCTTTGCACTTTAGGAGAATGGTCTTCCTGCTCCAGGAGCAGTATTCTCAGCCTGATTGCTCCAGAGAGGAAATGATGTTTCCTGGAAATGAAGTTCTCAGCTTCAGCCTGTACCTCTGGAATTTTTATACCTTGGTCACTTTGTCTAAATTCAGACTCTGCTGGTGTCCTTTTGACTCAGCTCCATGGGGTCTGTGCCCTGAGGGAGTCCTGCGGCCACTGCTGCTGGAACAGTGGGTATCACTGATATTCCTGATAAAACCGTAGCCCTGGTAATGCTGAAGTAGACTGAGGGTTTTTATTCTCAGAGTTTTATCATATTGAAATGTCAGAGATGTAATGATCCAGGCAGCACGGGAGAAGTTAGGATGAAACTAAAGCTTTATTTTAACATATCTATGGAAATAAATGTGGCATGTGCCAGTGTTTTGGGAAGAAATGTGCATGTATGTGTGCATGTGTGTGTCTGTGCACACAAGACCCACCCATGCATGTATGGATCTGTATTAAAACATACAAAACAATGTAGCTGGGAGATTAGCTACATACAAATCTAGAAGAAAACACTGAGCTACTTCTTGTGCACCTATAGTTGAAAATATTTTCTTAACTAACCTTAATGAGAAGATCATTTAAACAGGACAATAAATCGTAAAATCAAATCAGTTTCCCTTTGACCAGTACTTTGACTTGCCACAAAGTCTGCTTCCTGCCTGTCCTGTCTCACCATCCTGGGCACCGACATTCATATGCACGGAGCCACGGACACAGGCAGCATGAGCAGGGCTGGCTCTGGGGCTCACTCGGGTCCAGTGGGTGGTAGATGTGCCTTTGCTGTACTGGGTTCTTCAGTCAAAAGAACTGCTCTCTGTGACTTTGAAACTCCCAAGGTGAAGGGCACGATGCCAGTTTTCAGGTGTGGCATTTCTGTGGATGAGGCAAAAGCAATTGGGGAGCCATAAACATGTACATGTTATGGAGCAGTATGTTGCCACCAGGCCTCCACGGCGGATGTTTTCTCATATCCCCCAGTTTTATGATCCCATACCTTTAAATATGCATTTCCATCGCTCTACATGAGGACATAAAGTCAGATTGTGTTTCCACGAGTCCTGGTGGGTGCCGATCCCTGCAGTCCTAACAGCGGCTCCCTTGGGAGAGGAGAGTCACCTCCTCCTGTGACCGACTGAACGACAAGGGTGACAGCGCCAGGCCAAAAGAGCTGGCCTGCAGTCAGTGTTCCTGGTGTCCACTGCCCATGGTCACCTCAGTGCACTCTTTTCTCCTCTCTCGTTTTCTGGTGTCAGACCTGGTTACTGCATTACACGTACGTGTCGGTGGCTAACACACCGGGCAGGTGGTATTCACCTCTCCCTTTAACCCAGGGCCTGCCACAGCTCCTGAAACTTACGAGTGGTCAATACCCATTCGCTGAACTACTGAAGGATTCTCCCATGTAAGAGCTGCTTCTTCACTGGCTCTGGCTTTCACAAGTGAGTTAACACTGGGCTGTAAATAAAATATGCTGCAGAAAGACCAAGTAATGAGGCCACGCTGTCAAGTGAAATGACAGAGTTACTCGTTCATGTCTTCCCCATCTTGCAGTCCAGATCCTGGCTCGCTTGCTGGAGGTGAGGGCTGCGATTAGGGGGCATGGCACCCAGTCTCCACATAGTACCAGCCAAGCCATCTTCAGTGTGTGGTCCTCAGCTGGCAGTGACTCTTGTCTGAAGAGAATTGCTTTGCTACTGAAACTGCTTGTAATTTATAACAGTGTGACATAAGCTGAATGCAGGTTTTTTTCCCCTAGGGAGTACCCCCAAATTCTAAAGTTTCTTGGTACTTGGACACATTATGGAATTGCTGATCAAGTCGAATCATTTCCTGTATGTACCCAATCACCTTTACTGGGAAGGGTGTCAGTTCTGGAGTGATCAGGGAGTCTGGATCTGGGGCAGCACCCTCAGCATCTCACCATAAACACTCAACCGTTTTATATCTCCTTGTTTAATCTTATTAGAGTGACATCCCTGCACAGGTCATCTGAGGTCAAATGAGTAAAGGTAATGACTGAATGAGAAAGAGGCTCAGATTTGGGGGCATAGGATGTTGAAATGTCTTAGACAAGATGATAAAACACCTGTCCATCCCAGCATTTCACACGCATTTGGACTCTCCTGTATATATTCTATTTCTTTATAAGAGCTGGACACTGGACAGACAAATTCTCCTCACCCCGGCACTACTGCTGGGTTTAATTGTAACAAAATGACATAGAATGGTAGTCAGGGATGTGGTCAAGTCACCCCACATCCAGCCATTTCCTGTGAAATGTGAAGAGGCGTATTATAGCCATCAAAGCACCTCAACTTCACTTTGTGTCTCAACATATAACTTAAGGGATTACTTGTCCTCCCACATCTTCTGTGCTTTCTTCTGTTCTCAGTGTTGATACCAGCTGCATGACCAAAACTCCTACATTGCGTTACAAAGCACTTCACTGTCCAACAGTGACCTTGCTTCTCACACCACACCTGTGAGGGGGACCAGGTGACCGTTATCCTCCTCTGTCTATACAGATCTAGAAACTACTGCTCAAAGTGGTCATGTGACCTATTCAGAATCACCCAGCTGATTGGAGACAGGGCTGGCACCAGAATCTGGACTTCTGAGTTCTAATCCAGTGTCATCTGTACTGCCCAGCATGCTGCCATCCAAACCCAAAAACTGTCTTTGTGAAAAGGAACATCAAGTTTTCCCTAATGATGCTTGACCTTAGCAAATCCTTTCAATCAAAATCTTCAAAACTTCTGAAGTAAATGCTAGTTTTGTCCCTCAACACTCTCCAGCCTTTCTGGGTGCCATTCCAGCCCTGTGAATGAGATTATTCCTGATCCCTTCCTCTGCTCTCTGCTCCTCCATGTGTCCTTTGAGAGGATCCTGGACATATCAAGGCCTGGGGAGTGAGTGTGTGGGTTGTCCTGTCTGGCTCCTCTTTGGAGAGGGGATTATAAGACAGAACATGGGCGAATGCACCTTTGCAAGGCTGGGCACACAGCAGGGACTAAATAAACATTAGTTCAATTAAAACTTTAGAATCAAAACAGCACTATAAGGTGAACAATGGGCTATATGGTGAGCTAAGGCATTTGTTTTTGGGGTCTCTTGTCTCTCCTGGCTACATCTCCAATGCTCCTGGCACCCACTTTCAGAGGATTTGTGCTTTTCCTTTTCCAAACATACTCTCAAAACCCAGAGATTCATCGATTCTTATAAATGACTGGGTCTGGTTTTCAGGTAGAGTTGCGGGGGGGGAGGTGGAAAGAAATAAAACCCAAATAAAGAGAGAAAGTTCTGGTGACAGGATTCTTGACGTTGACCAGCATGTGAGGCCAAGGGCAGGGTCAGGGGGAAAGAATCTTTGGGTTCCCACCTCTGGACCCATTGCCTAGGGGCTGCTACTCTTGGAGGAGTGAACAAAGTTCTCCTACCATGCCTGGGATCAGGTGCTCAGAAAAGATTTTAGGTGCTGCAGCACTGTACCACTAAGTTGTGCTTTTGACTCAGGTCTGGGCATATCACGGTCCCTTTCCCTCCGTAGCCAACTGAATGAATTTGGGAAAGGGAGAGAGCCCCAGTGACTTGTGCTCTGACAAGCCCTTGGTCTCTTTGAGCTCCGGTGACAGGCAGCCAGACTTCAAAGGCCCTTGGTGCCCTTCTCCTTTTACCCTGCCTGTCAAGAGAGGCTGCGGAGGAGTGAATGCTGGGACTGGGGGAGGGCTGCGGGGAGTAGGTCTCCCTGACATTTGTCCTTCCCTCACCGCCGACAGCCAACTCAAGACCGGCTCTCTAGCCCGCTGCCATGGCTCTCCAACCTCTCACACCAGGGAGACAGCTCAGCCTCTAAATTTAGCAGGAGGAGGGGAAGGGGAGGTCAGGGTGTCCAGGGTGAGGGCTGAAGGTGGACACAGAATAAAAGAGACAGTGGACAAGCAGGGGGCAGTGAGAAAGAGAAGAGTGAGTGAGGGGAGGGCCTTCAAGTCAGAGTAGCCAGTACAGATTGAGAGAGATGAGAGGCTTTTAAGGAGTTTGTAAAAATGTAGTATGTGCATCTCTCACTGTTAGTACCAGGAGCTCTACTAACGTGTGCTAATGGGAGCGGTCAGTTTGCATTTGTGAGGAGGCTGAATTAGAGGTCTGTTTTAGTGCAGCACCAGGCTGCTTAAGCAGTCAGAGCTACTGTAACTGAAACGGGCCGATGACATTTCTGTTGAGTATAAGGCAAGTCAGTGGAGGGAGTACTTATTAAGCACTTATTATGAGCCAGGACTGGAATTTGCATGATTCATTACTTAACTCATTTAGTCTTACAACAGTTGGGTATTAATGGATTAAGGTGAGGCTCAACTTGCAGACTTTAAGTGACTGGTCTAGGATTGGGCTAGATTTGTCTGATCATAAAATGCTTTTTCCACTCCTGTAATAAATGAATGTGAATACTATGAAACCCCTCCCACCAGAATGCTAGTCTATGGCGCTAACCCCTTTCTTCATAAAGGTATCATTTTTTACCTTCTTTTTAATGTATATGACAGTGATTTGTCCTTTTAATTCTTGGCGATTTTGTTTACACTATTGCTTAATTTAGCAAACCATGTCTGTCTTGAAAGGGGTTCAGATAAGTTTCAGGAAGATTTCTTCATCAGATCAGAGCTGCGACTCTGAATCAAAGCACCTGTGTGGGTTGGTTGCTTCTATGAAAGCTTAAGTCTTCAGTAACCAGTGCATACTACCTGAAATAATTTTAGTATATATCCTGAGAATCTCAGTGGGAAACTTTTGGGCAAGAGAAGCATTTGGATAGAAACATGTCCCTAACCAGGCAGGAACAACACATTCAGCCAGGAAACAACTGCAGTGTGGAAACAATATACATCCTCTTTATTCTGCAATTCTCCAAGGAAGAATTTTTTTAAATGGCTAAACGACAAGATTCAGATTATTATGAAGTATGTTTATTGTTGCTCTAGCACCACCTGTTGCTTGGCAACCAAGAGTTTGAACAGTCATCAGTGCGAGGACCAACATTTCCAGGTCCTCTGTCTGGCTCAACTGGCATCAGTGTGTGGCTTGGCACTGGACAGTAGATACTCAGCTGGCCTCTGCTTCATCCCAGAAAGTTGCTTAGCAAACAGTAGTCACTTACACACATGCCTTCCTGACCAAATACTCAGATGAGTGAAGGAAGAATTGTCCTAAAAGCATCTGACTTTTTTTAAACTAACCTCCCAATGAATCTTGGAAGTGGTTTTTAAAAAGGAAAGAGTGGAGTAGGCTTTTGAAAGGAGTGTGTGTGTGTGTGTGTGTGTGTGTGTGTGTGTGTGTGTGTGTGTGAGAAGGAGGAGAGGGAGGGGAAAGGTGAAGTCATGGGAAGGGGAGAAAGAGAAAGGTTTGAGGGCTTGTGGGTTCTGTTTGCAGTCACCATCCTGTCAACCACATATGCCTCCATGCAGGTCACTCTGCAGGTCAGGAGCCTAGCCATCCTCCACTCCAGCATCCTGCTTTCTCTGCAGTTCACATGATCACTGCTGATCCCCCACAGTGCCTGGGGGTGGGTTGTTAGCTCTCTAACAGGTTAAGCTCTGCTTCTCCTACCTTGTAGGTGAGATGCTGACCTCCAGAGAGTCTGGAGCACAGGATTCCTTGCTCTGAACCTTGATATATCCACATGAGCAGTGCAGGCCTAGTTGTTGTGCAAGAAGTGACTGCGGCATTATGAAATACGGCTCATTTCTAGCTAACATGCATTGTTTCCCCTGCAGCTCTTTTTATGTTAAAACCTGTCTCTTCCAGTGTTATCTGATGGTTTCCTAGGAGATGCCCCCACCGGCAGTGCTCTCTGCAGATGCCAGAGTTGGATATTATCAATAAGCACTAAATATCTGCTTTGTTCACTCAGCACTGCTCTGCCCTTTCTCCCTGGGCTGGTGGCTAGTTTCTCACAAGGGTCCCTAATGGCTGTGCAGAGAGAGAGGTAAAGGCTAAATGTATCTGCCTTCCCACATCTTCCTCAGGCATGAGCTGGGCTCCCAGTCTGCTCTGATAGATTTACTCACTGGTAACTTCCAAGCTAATGTAAAAATTTTGTTTGTTGCTGAGACAAAATTGGTCACGGAAACATTGCCAGATTTCATATGCAGGAGAACGGAGACCCCTCCTTCAGAAGGGTAGGTTACGTTACTTTTCCTCTTTATACCTCAACTTCCGCATGGAACTTATGTGGTACCATCTAGAGGCATCAGCAACAGCTACTGGAAACTTCAAGTAGGGAGCTTTACTTCTTGTTTCTTAGTCTTTGACAGAAAGGTCCAAATATAGCTCCAGGCTGGCTTTCCATAATGTGATGAGAAGACGGTGTCCCAGAAGTTTGAGGGAGCTGCTGTCACCATGGGAAGAGGGCTTGACAACTTGGGCAGTATCCACACAAAGATACAATTTCTAATGTGTCAAAATTGCTTTTTCTTAGAAGCCCTGATTATATTAACACATTCTCTGTCTGATCTGATTGTCTCTCTTAGAAATGTTCTTCTTACAACTGTAACCAAAGCCAATCAAATTATATTGAGATCAAGAAATAAATACACCCTTTAGGGAAAAATGTATGCATACATATTACTTCTGGAACTAAATTTAAAGGTAAATCACAGATATCATGGTTCAGCACTAGATTTTTGAGGCGAGAAATGGTAGAAGATAACAAACGGGAACTGAAAAGAAACAACAACTATTAAAAGAAAATGTGATTATTGATGAGTATCCGAAAGTAAAATGCAATTTAACCTATTTCCTTTATGGGAAAAGTACAGGAAATAAAAGAAAGGTAGTAGACCATTATTTGATTAAGTGAAACAAATAATCCCAAAAGACCAGCGTTTACTCCAAAAAGAAAACCTCCTCCTTATCTTCTCCCTTCCCCAGCTCTGTCTGGGAATCCATGGAGAGAGATGTATTTGTTTGAATTCATGACAGAGTTCTCCAAAATACAATGAGCAGAAGTGCTTGAAAAGGTAACAAAGGCTAAACCTACAGTTCAGCTGTTTGCAAACAGAGTTATACTATCAATGCTCTGACAGCTTCATTTATCCATCCTTTAATCATAGATCTTTGTCACTGAGTCAGCCAGCTGTGTGGTTAAAGTTAAAGATGACATCATGCCATCATGGGCAACACGCTGAACCCAATTCTTGTGCCTGGAACAAATCTACACAAAGTGCTGCCTGGAGGCTCTATCCAGACCATCCTCAAAGCTCTAACCTTCTAGTTATTGAGGAAGGTTTGACTCCTGGGGCCTCTGAGCTGTCATTCTACCTGCAGGCCTGGAAGAGGACAGCTCCATGTGGCAGCTCCTGTGTATTTGAATGACATCTGACAAATACTGTAAAAACACAGTCCATTTAAAAAATTTTCTGGATCATCATTTTGCTTTAGCCTATTAGATTGAATCAGATACAAGTTATTTGAAGTGAACTTTAACATTATAAGTATTATATTAATGTGGTAAAAAAAGCTAATCATTTTCTTTAAATTCATTTTGAAAAGGGAACAGTAGTAAAGGGTATTAACATTTATTGAGGCCTTATATGTGCCAGTACATTATACAAGTTAACTTACTTAATCCTTAGGGTCACCCTGAAAGGAAGGTATTATTATCATCATTTTATAGATAAGGAAACTGAGGTGCAGAGGAGTATAAGTGACATAACTAACTCCATGCAACTCATCAGTGAGGGAGCCAAGATTCATTCATATGTGCGTCTGCTTCACCATAAAGCAGGTGCTCTTTCACCTGTGCTCTGCTGCGTTCCATATAAGCCTCCACTGAACTCCAACTTCATTCGGTTGGCAAGCACTGACGACAGACATTTCTCTAAGAGGTCATTTGGTTGCTTCTGTATTCAGAGATATCCTAAAAGTTATTGAAACAGGGATTTGACTCCATCGTTAAACATTTCCTGGGCAAAAGACCCTGTTTCTGGCCCTTACTAAGTACACAAGTTGAATTTGTAGTCAAACCAGTGATGCTGTCAGGATTTTTCAAACACAAAAACCTATGAATGGTCATATACACTTGGCTTCAAAAATACTCTGCTCTTCCGAAGAGCAACCTACATTGGCCTGCCAAGAGACAGAGACACTGCTGGGGGCTGTTTGGCTGGAGGATTTGATTGTTGGTCAAGGGATACCAAATAAGAAACAGGATGGTGTCGTGGGAGGAGGGGCCTGGCTCTGGACACCAAGAACTGTGGATTCCAACATAGAATGGCCTCTTGGGCTGCTGTGCAAATTTGCAAAAAATACTTAATCCCCTGGGCCTGTTTCCTCATCTGGTAAATTAATGTATCTATTTATGGAATTATTGTATGGGAATTATATAAGTAAAGCACATAGTAATATTATTAGATTTTATCACCATTATTATTTGTCACCCAAATCACTCAGCTTTGCTGTCTTCAATACTCAGCACTTGCATTCATGTCCCATTTCTGGTGCTGGTAGAAATGAAACTTTTGTACTCCCCACCAGAGAGGGCTATTTATTTTTCATCATTGACTGCCAGGAACCCACAAGATCCCCATTTGCCTATCCAAAGATACCTGATTATTCAATGTTTTATGTTACTAAATAGGGGTCTACTTTGTTTGATTTTTGTGTTGTTTTTTAAGTTTTTTTTTTTTTTTTTTGATGTGGACCATTTTTAAAGTCTTTATTGAATTTGTTACAATATTGCTTCCGTTTTCTGTTTTGCTTTTTTGGCTGCAAGGCATGTGGGATCTTAGCTCCCCGACCAGGGATTGAAACCGCAGCCCCTGCACTGGAAGGCAAAGTCTTAACCATTGGACCACCAGGGAAGTCCCAATAGGGGTCTACTTTGAAAACAGTGAGGCCTTAAGGAGAAATTAGGTCATGCCCTGAACTCAAACCATTTAGAAATTTCAATTTGCTGCACTCTTCTCTCTGCCCCTCTTATCTGAGAGAAGAGGCACATTGTGGCTTTTGACTCAATAATAGGACCCATATTAGTAGGAAAGAAAGTTCAGAAGCAGAGGGAGAACTCTGGCAGAATGGGAGAAAAGGCAAATGGCTTTTTCAGAAACGTGCTGCCAAATACCTTTGAATTGATGACAGCACCGCTGAGAATGTCTCCCAACATGTAGGAGAGCAACATAAGCAACATGAGCAGCCATTCTGCTTTATAAAGCCTCAGAGACGTGCCTCTGGAGAAATTAGCCAGAGGTGAATAGAAATGGATGAAAGAAGAACAAAAGGCTTTAACTGATCAGTGAGAGCCAATAAAAGCCCAGGTCCCCAGCTTGGAGTTTCCACAGGGTCCCGCCGCGCCTCAGTTCTCTCTGTTGCTGGTTCCACGTGAAACCAGAGGAGATGGCTGGAGAGTTATGTCATCTCAGACCAGTCACTTGTGCAAAAGGATCACCATCGGGAAGAAATGTACTAGTATTTGAGGGAAACAAGTCAGAAGTCAGTGTTCAAGGTGGGGAATTCCTGAGCTGCGTTAACTCTGAGAGAGACAGTAGACCGCAAGTCAGAATGAGGCTCCAGGTTAGGGTTTGCCCTTGTTTGGGTCTGGGTAGCCTGTCAGACAGCCTGGGCATGGGGGGCAGCAGCCGACAGGGGGCTATGAGGCATCCTGTTGTCTGGAGTCGTCTGAGGAAGATGGGCTGTCCCTAAAGGGCCCACAGGTTTTTCAAAAGGTTTGTCATGATTCAAGTGTTATTGGAGGGACAGTGGTGCCCAATGGCTGGACCACCATTCTGGATCTCTCCTTGAGGTGACTAACCCAGTAATAGAGAAGCACTCTGTCACTGGTCAGGATATAGCAGTGGTTCCCGGCTTCTGGTCATGTCCTAACACTGGTGGAGCTCCAGCAACAAAGTGAGTCATCTTAACATTTTATGCTGTGCCTTTTGCTTCAGGCTCTGCCTCTGTCATGAGGCATCTGTAGGCGCCACTTGACTCCTAGGTGACATGCTGAGGTCAGGAAACCAATTCTCCATTCCTCTGTAAGTGTTACATAATACAAAGAGACCCAAGGAAGATACCTGTCTCCCTGTTCATTCCATCGTGGGTCATGACCTTCAAATATATCCTGTCTGCTCAGTCCCATCTCCCTTCTTTACATACCCTGGTGAAAGGTGTGAATTCAGGTTCTGTCTAGCCTACCTCCTCACCCCAGCTCTCGTTTTTACCTCAGATTTTTAGAGTCCACCCCCAGCCCCTGTTTATTAATATTCTACCCAATCTTGCTGTCAAAAGTCAATATGAAAGCCTTCCTCGTGAAGGTAAATGACTGACATCATTTAAAAGCATGATCTTTCTCAAGGATATTTGCAATTGAACAGGGTGGCAGTGTCCCTAACAGACCAATGCGTCTTTACTCTTTTCTGTACCTGCTTATTCATGCTTTCTGTTTACCCCTTCATTTCTACAACCACACCTCTGTCCTCTACTGCCCCCCCCCCAAACTGATTGCCACTTCTTCAACTATTAATTCATCTCCTGAATCAGTTTTTTTGTCCTTGCTCTTTATCTCCTCTTTGGTTTCGACAGCTGTTTGGTATCCCAGTGTCAGAATGGTTTCTTTTGTTTCCAGTCCCTAAAATCTACCCATAGGTATCACAGTATCTAAATTTTCACTATCACTAGACAAACCTAAAACCTTGAACCTGAATTAGGATTTTCCAGCCACAAGCTACATACATCCCTTCTTCCCCACTTCCTTACCCAACTGAACTTCCCTCAGTCTTAATTGGACTCGCCAATAGCTTCTACTCTTCAAATTGAATTGAATCCACTTTGAATTTATCTGAATCTTCATTGCCTGAATTTCATCACCATTTGTGTGTCAAAGATTCTCAAATCAGTATACAAGACTCCATATGCCCTTATCTTCTTCAGAGTCTGCCGTGCCATCTCCTTCCTCAAAGAGTACCATCGTTATAAGGATGACTAAAGAAGGTCAATGAACGAAGCAGACCTGCATCTCAAGGGAAGCCTGGATTTGGGGGAGCTATGGATCTTTTGAGCAATTGGATGTCATGATCCCACCTGTCTGAGTGTTGTGTCTTTTCATCTATCCAATCCAAGACACCTCTGTCACTTGAGGAGACTCTAAGCAGGGATTTACTGTGACTGCCACCTGGAAAGGTTGAGAGATTTAAGTGCCCCAACTCACAAAGAGGCAGCTCAAGTGAAATAAACATTGTGACATTTAAGAAGCAAAAAGATTACTTT
This sequence comes from Tursiops truncatus, assembly GCF_011762595.2. Lineage (NCBI taxonomy): Eukaryota > Metazoa > Chordata > Mammalia > Artiodactyla > Delphinidae > Tursiops > Tursiops truncatus. The sequence continues at coordinate 72,876,193 of NC_047047.1, read as the reverse complement.
GGGTTGGATCTGTCACTGCATATCACCATAATGGACTGCTCTGTGCCCACTGTGAAGTCCCAGGTGATGAGCTGCAGCCAGTGACAGAGCTGGCTTTGAGTCTGCAGACCTGTGCCTTTGGAGCCTGGTACTTGAGTTTCTCATACGTTATATGTAATTCCTTCCTCCTGCCTTGCATGTAACACAGTCTTCACAGTGTAGCCCACAGGATAGTGGGTCTACTTTGGAGGTGTCCTCAGCTCTTTCAGGAACCCCAGTGAGCTCCAAGCCTGCAGGGCACAACTTTTCTTGTGGATTCTCATACCATAGTCTTCTGGGAAATTCAGAATGATCCCGCCATTCTAAGATGGTCAGTGTTCGCTTAAATTCACCTTAATATTTAGCCCACGTTTATGAAGCATGTGTTAAATTTAAAGCACCGTACTTAGGCACGTATATACAGAACCAAAAAAGACATGGATACTGTCCTCAAGAAATAACTTAAATTAGTGACCTAGAGAGTAATGTACACATGCCCATAAATAGTGAAAAGTGTAACAAGTATTATACTACAAATAATAACCAAAACCCATGAGAACACAGATGAAGGAATAAGGAATTCTGGCGAAGAAATAGGCAGGCAAAGATTGAGGAAAATGTCTTAGAGGAACTGGCATTTGAGCTGTGCCTTGAAGAACAGATATATCTAGATGGGCAGAGATGAGGAGAGGGATTAGAGGGGGAGGGAACAGTGTGAGAAAAAGGCTATGGTCGGACCGGGGGCAAAACAAGAATGTGGAGTCTAGATGTCTGGGGTGGGAGGGGAGACTGGAGGTGCAGCATCAAAGGGAGGTTGAATAGGCCTCAGGTTTAATGTTCAATAAATGCCAACATTTGTGCAAAGCACAGGGTTAGCCTTTGAGAAAGGAAGGAGGGATATGGAAGGTATCCTTTTGTGGCCAGGAAGTAGAAGCCACACAAATTCAAAGGCTGCTTTCAGAGCTGTGAGTGGACCCAGAGCTGTCCATGCCTGTGGGTTTTTTATTGTTTGAGTTCTTTCTGATCATCTCTCTTTCTCCTGGAATTCTGAATGCTCACCCTGTCTTTTCTTCATTCATTGAACCCTGATGATGTGAACCATCATGACCCTTCCTAGTCCCCAGTTCTTGTCTAGGTTGTTGACTCTGATTAGTTTTACAGCATCTAGTTCTCTGCCATGTAAGTGGTGACCTGATTCTTCTATGCTGTGGCCAGCCCTGAGTGGAGTGTGTCTTCATATAAATAGAGACGTATTTTGCCTTGGAAATTCTTGCTTCTACTGCGTGTTTTTCTCTCCAGGCACTTACTTTGTTGTTATGCAGGCACACAGTTTCAATGCCTGGGATGGTTTTCAGTGTTATGGATGCACCAGGAAAAAAACACAACACAAAAACTGTCACAGTCAAGAGTTCCAACTTCAATGAGTAATGAAGTTGCATGAATTCCAGCTCGTGGTTCCAAAGGATTTCCATAAGCCTCTTGATTTCCAAATGAGAAAATCATGATAAGCAGTTAATTAGCTCTTTAAGGAAAGGCGAGCCATCACAGACACTGCTGTGCACTCCAAGCTCTCAGGAGGAGGCCAGCACCACATCCTGAAAAACATGCAGTGCAAGCATGAAAACAGAGTTCATATAAATGTAAGTAATGTCCTTTGACTTTTCATTAAGCTGGGCATGTCCCAGTTACCCCTTGGGGACTTTCTTAATGTTATCATGGCAACATACAATTAAGTCAGATTACATTTTTTATATGCAAGGAGAGGTGCTAAGATACCATTCTAAATTATTCATCAGTTCACTTTTCACAAAACAACCCCAGATATGACTTTAAGATGTCCAATATTAAAAAAAATAATTTGATATTGCTGTATCATGGAAAGAAGCCTTTCTTCCTTTCCCTAGGGAGAACAGAAGACTTAATGGAACTCCACGTGTGTTGCTGTGCTTATCACAGCTTACCGTATTACTTCGATTGATGTGGCAGATTGTGAACTCGAGAATTAACAGAAGTTTCTTCCTCAGGGCTGGAATATTCTGATTTCAGAATTATAGAGCCAGGGACAGTTTTGAAAGGGAGCTAAATCATTTTTCTCTCTTTTTCTCCCCTTTCCCCTACACCGTGTGTGTGTGTGTGTGTGTGTGTGTGTGTGTGTGTGTGTGTGTGTGTGTGTGTGTGTGTGTGTGTGTGTGTGTTTGACCCTTGGTTATCATGTCCTAGTCACTAAGGAGTCATTAAGGAGACTGATTAAATAAAGCCACCTTTACAGGGGCATCGTCCTAGGGAGCCTTAAGCACCGCCTATACCACCCCCACCCCCCCCCCACCCCCGCCCCCGGCGCCGCAACACACACACTTAGTCTTTAGAACAAAACTCCTGTCTCAAAGGAGAGAGAATGCATTGGGATGCTGAGTTATACAGCTAGAGGCCGGCCCCAGTGGCATAAGGTTTAGTGTGGGGAGACACTCATTTATGGGTCTCTTGTGCTCCTATACATCTTGCCGGGTGTGCCAAGATTGCGAGGCCTTGAACATTCTTTATCTAGGCCATTTTTCAAGGTTTGTTCGCAGCATGTAACCTTGAGGGACGAGGTAATGTCTCCTCCAAGATAGAGAGCAGGTTTTCTTACACGTTTCTATAAAGAGATGGGTTCCTCTGGCTCAGTATTCCTCTCTTGTAATGCAACCCACTTCCTGTGCATCCATCTAGGTCCACCTGTTCTGCCCCTGAGGGAATTGAGGCTCTGTGATCCATGCTAACCCTCTGGCTACTGCTTTTGTTGTGAGTAACAAAGTCATTTGTCTCTGACTCAAGAAAGCATTCATGAAATTGTGGCAAGTTAAATTGTTAGCTTGCAGATAGGGTAACATCTCAGACCCTTTGCACACCCTGACAGTTAATGTGTAATGCTGTGGTTGCCTTTTCCTTCCCCTGTCTCTTCTGAAGATATAGTTCTTCTTGCTGGAATATCCTACTACTGTATACCATCCTCATGTGTAGGCCAAAGTCTGAGTAGAAGCCTTCTTTCTAAAGATCTCAAGAAGCATAGTCTGTTATTGGCCTCTAAGAAATAAAATGCCATGCATAAATCCCGATTGTGCCAGGTCTTCTCTGTCATGGGTATACTTGATAAGTCTTGATTTATTCACCCCTTGTTGTCAGGGTAGAAAGAATCTGATGTGTGGCTAATGCTCGCTGCCTGGGTCTCACATGTCGAATTTTTTGAAATCATGTATTGGTGAGGAGAAGTTCAGGTATATTATTAAGTACGTACTTCTGGGCCCTGTCCTCAAATTCAGATTCAGGTTACTCTGGAAGCTGTGTCTTTGGAAGTTACTTTGATGGCAGGGCACCAGACACTGATTTGTAGGCATTGCTGTTGTTTTACAGGTACATGTGGACACACACAGGGATGAGCTGAGGAGCAATTGCCTCTCTCCCTTCCAGTTATTTTCCAGCAGGAAATACTCATGTTTGTTTTGAGAAGGAGTATGGGTCTTCTCCAGCTGGGAATACCCCTTCTCCAGCTGAAATGGTAGCTGGTATTATTATGTCCTACTTCTGAGGGGCCAGCCTTGCAAACACAGCTACAACTATCTAAACCATCACCAACAGCAGTTCTTCATATGGTAATTGACTCCTATGTACTGGGTACCTTAAATCTATGATCTTTAAGTTCATAGCAACCATGAGAAGTGGGTATCGTACTGCTCACTCTATACCCAAGGAGAGAGGAACGAACTCAACAGGACTCATCACTTCTGAGTACCCAAGCTAGGAGCTGAGTACCAGACCCAGAGCTGTCTGAGTTTAAAACCTTTCCTTCTTGTTCTGGTACCTCTCTAATCCTACTTTCTTCATAAAGGCTTAGCAAGATGAGATGTGGTCTGTGAAATTCATAAAGACTGTCATTTTGTACTTCAAACACCTCTGAAGAATCTATATCACTTATAGAATATAGTCTTCCTGTCTTTCAGTCAATTCCTCTTTCTAGCTACCTTACCTACTATTTACCCACAAACAGACCTTAAACCTTAGCCAAATGTAAATATTAATAATTCCCTGTAGTGTTATCAATTTTTCTCACTCTGTGCTTTCAGTCAGGTGCCCCCAGATTCAAATAGTCCACATTTTCTTAAAATCCCACCCACCTTTAAAGATCTCAAATCAAATATTACCTCTGTGAAGCCATTCCTGATCCCACAACTGAATGTGAACGTTCTCTTTTTTTGACATGACAGTTCTATGTTTAAGGTCCTGATTGCACACTGCCTTAGTGCACCTACCTTATTATAGACTATGTGCTTCTGAAAAGAAGGTTGTTCCAGAAGCCCAGATCTTCATGTGCTTTGGATCCATATATCCTGCTGCCTACTAAGTATCTCCCCCTGGGAATCCCAGACTCCTTTTGCTCCATCAGTTGTTACATCCATTCATTTAATCCTGTTGTGTCTATTGCTTGAATACTTCTCAAATCTAATACTTGGCCTCCATTTCTGTTGTAATGTCCCAAGTCCAGGTGACCATCATTTGCCACCCAGATTACCATGGCAGCCTTCCTTCTAACTGACCTCCAGACTTCCAGGTTTGCCTCATCTAAATTGATCCTCAATACTAGAATCAGAGGGAGCAATGCAAAAATTGCAAATCTGACACGTCAGTCTCCTGCTCAGAAAACTCTCAAGCTCAGAAATTGCCTTTAGGATAAAATCTAAACAAGTGGTTTACATGCCTTTTCTTTGGGTGAGTCTTTTATACCTCTCTAGCCATATCTTTCACAGTTTCTCCCTCTTACCCTTTATGCTTTGGCTATTCTAAACCCCATTCAGTTATTTAGATAAGCAATGCTCATTCCCACATATTGTGGGCACTGCTTCTTCCCCTTCCCCAGCGCATACATTTTTGCCTGGTCACTCCTCTGCTGTATCTCGGTTTAGATAAAACTTCTGAGACACTTTCTCTGACCTCACAAAGACTGGACTTGGTCCTCTTCAAGGTCCTCTTTAACACTCTCTGCTCCCCCATCACAGCAAAGTGTTAGAATTTCTGCTTTAGTGGCCTGTCTCCCTCACTGTACTGATTAGAATGTATCCATTAAAACCTAGATGTCTATGGAATTCTTTCCTGCATGGTGTTTGGGCCTTATGTTATTATGATCCTCCATGGAGCCCAGTGCATGGAAGACATACTAAAAAATTGTCCTTTTGCTTATTTGAAAAGAAAGCAGGTATTTCCAATCTTAAATGCTTGCAACCAGTCACGCAGATTATTAGAGATATTCTTGAATCTTAATTGCCATAGTTTTTGGTTGGTTTTTGTTAAATTAATGCTGTCTTGGTGGCAAGCAAGGGTTAATAGCTATTTAAAAAGGACCCAGAGAAAGTAGGGAAGAACATGTCTGTGTTCATGATGACATTAATTTATGAGGAAGGGTTGGAGGAGCAAAAGCCAATCAAATACTGGTTGCCAAATGATCATATATCACACAATTTACGAGGCAGTCAAAAGTGTTATTAAATTGGAGACCAGAACAACCTTCTTAATTCATCCTTATGACAGTGATTGTAATGACTCTAAGAACCTGAGTTCATTTATGAAAGGTCTTTCATTTTTAAGCATTACATTTATTGAATTTAAAAGAAAACTTGTCCTAAAATATATACAGTTAAAGCATAATAAAAATGCCTCAATAATAAATCCATATTCAATACCTGGGTCAACATCAGCGTCTGTTGATGCTGGCATGCAATGGATTCTGGTTTTCAAAAATCTGATATCAATGCATTTTTCTCTATAAAACAAAATAATTTTCAGATTTCACTTTAGTAATTTTGCTTTTTTTGTCTTCTGTTTTATGCTCCCGTGGCCCCAGCATCTCTTGCCAGAGCCTCGTTTTTCTATTCTGGTAACTCTGGAGAAGTTGCTGGGCAACAGTGGGCCCCTCCTTAGTCATTCTGCTTTGCAGGTGAAGCCAGCACCCGTAAACCCAAGAAGAGCCCTGGTTAAGGACATGGGCTTGTTCTTATGACTGTTTTGAGTCTCACTGATCCCTGGCCTTGTGGACTCAAGTGAAAACTGCAAATACAGCATCACCTTCATTTCTGGTGTTGGCTCCTAAGGGGCTGGGACAGTGTTGGGTACAGTAAGCTTGCAGTAAGCTCCTTAACCCAGCCTTTAGCCCCAGCTCTAAACACAAAATGAATGCTCAATAACTCTTATGGCATGAGTAAAAAATACTTTTATTTATTCTATTTTTTGATTTCTTGACTTCTGTAATCCACTAGTTATGCTGTCAATTCAAGACTGATGCAGATAAGGACCAACCTATGGTGCATTTCTCCACTGGGTCTGTCCTGCTCAGGGCATTGCTGTACTTTGCTGGAGTCATCAGGGCCGGATGGGCTGTGCCAAATCTTGTGTGTTCTGTGGGCTCTGGCCTTCATTCTTAGAGCAGTAGCTCCCTCAGTGGCTGCTCATCAGTCTGTGGTAGCAGAGTTTCTGTCATTGTGTTGGGGTGGCTCTTAGTCTTCTGCAAAAGCTAGGCACCCTGGAGAATAAGGTAGCTTCTAGAATCTCAGATGAGATTCTGTCTCCCAGATGAATACATTTATAAGGGCTCTCAAATTGGGACATGGGCTCTGAGAGGGCCTGGTAGCAACTGGCTTAGATTGTGGCTATGTGATCTGAAAGGGTTAAACAAACAGGCCCAAGCATGTGCATGAGACCACACTTAATAATTTCCTATACCTTTCCTACCATTCTTCCACTCTGCTTCTGGATCCATGCCACTTTTATCCCCTTGGTGATGCCACCTGGCTTTTGGTTGGAGGGTTGGAAGCAGGGAACCAAAAAGAGTCTAAAAATGTGATGTCTGAGCTGAACTTGAAGAGTCAGTAAGAATTCTTTATACAAATAAGATTAGAAAGATGATTTGGGTAGAAGCAACAACTTAACCCAAGGCAAGGAGATGAGAAATAATAAGGAATATATGGAGAATTTCCTTGAAATAAGTGGGAGGCAGGAGTGGATAGAATTGAGGATACAGAGTTATGACTGAATTATTGGGGACCTGTTAGGTGGTGCTAAAGATCATAGACTTTCCTCTGAAGTTAATGAGGAAATGTTGGAGGGATTTAAGTGGTGGTGTGTAATATGGTCAGGTCTTCATTTTTGAAAGGTCACTCACTCTGGCTGCAATGTGGAGGATGGAATTGAAAACAAGAGTCTGAGGAATTAGGAAGCTGATGCAGGAAGGTCCTTAAGAGACTCTGAGGCCCCCTGTGGATGACTTCCCTCTGCATCTCAGAGGACAGGTTTCCATCAGGTCACATGGTACCTCAGGCACCTTAGCCCTCTCCACCATCCAACGTGCCATGCCATGTCCTCTTCAGTGAAGTCTGGATCTCAGCCCAGGGAGGGGGATATTTATGATTGCCCTAGCTCAGCCCCTAGGAATAGTGGCTACTCATTATGTTTGCTATTCCAGTATTCTTTAGGGTTCTCTTTCACTCTTACTAGACAATTTCCCCTTTTTTCCCCCAATCTCATGTTAATACTTCTTTATATTAAACTTCAAATTACCATTTGAATCACCATGTAGTTTCTGCCTCCTGATTGGACCCTGAATGATACAAAAGTGCTCCCTCCTCTTCTATTTTCCAAAAGAGTGTTTAAGATTGATATTATTTCATTTAAAAAATTCGTTCACAATATTTTCTCATTATTCTTTTAAAGTCTGTAGGATCTGTAGTGATATCACCCATTTCATTCCTGATACTGGTATTTTGTACTTTCTCTTTCTTCTTGATAAGTCTAGCTAGGGGTTTATCAACTTCATTAATCTTTCCAAAGAACAGACTTTTGTCTTTACTTTCTCCTTTATCTCTTTCAATTTCATTGAATTCTGCCCTTAATTATTATTTTATCGTCTGTTTATTTAGGGTTGAATTTCTTCTATTTACTTTTTCTAGCTTCTTAATGTGGAAACCTAGATAACTGATTATTTTATAATATAGGCATTTAAAGTGGTACATTTCCCTCTAAACACTGTTTTATCTGCATAGTACAAATTTTGATATGTTGTGTTTTCATTAGCAGTCAGTTCAAAATATTTTCTTATTTCTCTTGTGATTTTTTTCTTTGACTCATGGGTTATATAAAAGTATATTATTTAATTTCTGATTATTTGTTTTTTCCCTTAGATAGCTCACTGTTTATTGGTTTCTAATTTAATTCCTTTGTGATCAGAGAAATACTCTATAAAATTTCAACCTTCTGAATGCTATTAAAACTTATTTTATGGTAAAAAAAAAAGAGACACTGAGGCCTGAGCTAGAGCAATGGGATGGAGAGGAAGAGATGCTACTCCCATTCTCCCATTCGGTTCTTGTGCTCTCTAATTCTTCATTTCTGCTGAGGTGTCTGTGATTCCATTGCAGGCTATCTCCCTCCCCACCCAAGCAGTGATCAAAGCTTTGTGATAAAAGGTCAACCTCAATATTAAAATGTCACGAATCAGTAATGAGTGGAGCAGTAGTTTCAGGAGAATGCAGGCATTTTAGGGTCCCTAACATCATACTGTGTTGTTGGTTGTCCTGGTTATTTGTTCATAAGGCCTTTCATGGCTCTGATCCAGGGTGACTTTCAGGGCCTGATCTGTAGGTGCTCTGTATCTCTCCGCTTCATCCTGAGCTGCTCACCCAGCATATCTGACATCTCCAGGTACACTTACAGCACATGGAGAGGCTCCAAGGAGCTGCTAGAATCGAGTCCAAAATGCTCCTTATGAGAAATGGATGCCCATTGTTGTTCTCCGCTTCCACCAGCAAGCGTTGGGCACATTTGTAAAATTTGCTTGTCAGGTAACCCCATGTTTAGAGCTATTACTTTGATTCTTCCTAAAATTTTAGAATCTGTGACCAGTGATTTCTTCTTATACCTAAATATGAAAATCTCTCCAAGAATATCCTTGCTAATGTCCAGCATATGCTTGAAAATGTCCATCAACGGGGAACTTACTATATTTAAAGGAAGAACTTCTTACATTAGGATAATCTGTCTCTACTTACACTGTTAAAAATCTACATCTTTGTACTTTGCATACATTGAATTTTATTCTATTTTCTGAACCTACTAGAACACAACAGAACTGAGCATATTCATTGTCAACCTTCATGTTTTGCAGAGTCTTCTCTTCCTGAGGGTAGACATCCTCCATACCTGGGATTATTTCCCAAACTATGTGGTTTCTAATCTCTCTACTATTTTCAGTTTTCTTTGATATACTTCTTTTTAGTGTGGGCCCATCTAGATGGGGCAATTAGCATTCTTATAAATAATTCGATAAACCTGGTGGACATCATCTGCCAGTGATCTGAGGGGCAAAGCTCTGAGGGAAAGAAGCACAGGATAAGAAAAGGAGACAGGGAGGATGGGTTAACATTCAGGTCTCTCTCTTACACTGCAGACAGGCTTCTGCAATGTAGCAGTGTGGGGAGGGAGCAAGACAGTAGTCAACTGCAGGCTGCCCTCATTCCAGCTTTGCATTGATAACTCATTTGGTAAGAGGCACTCAAATATAAAACCCGAAAGAAAGCTTTTGATGGATGTGACTTGGGTTATGACATCATCCCTGAGCCTATCATTGCGACTAGAGGGATGGGGTAGCACATTGGGTGACACCTGTATTGTCAGACTTTCCTGTAGGTGGGGAGCGGGGGAAACACTGTGGTCTGAAGTAGGGGAAAGGCAAGTCCTCCAAAGTAAGAGGAGCGGTTTCCAGAAGAAGGGGGAACGGATGCCTTGTCATTAAAATCGATTGATGTTCCCTACAGAGATTGAGGAAGAAACAGAGGTGGAGAGAGTGACTGAAGGGAATGCCAGATAAACTTATTCTTAAACTTCACAATTTAGCCAAAGTCATTGGAAGAGCCTAGTTTTAAATGCCAGAGGTCTGACCCTTTAAAACTTTTACTCTGCTCCTTCAAGAATGGCACCCACACAGCACTAGGGTGTGTTTCCTGGAACAGCTTGTATAAGAGCAGGCTCCTGGGAGTCTGAGGTTCTGTCCAGGATAGATAATGGGACATTTTGGCTGTGTCCACCATCACTCAGATGATTCCCATTCTTCCAACAGAGTAGGGAGTATGTCAACAGGCTACTGAGATGATGTCCAACACTGTCTTCTAGACGGAAGCTGGGAAGAGAGGCTATCATCTGGTCCTGGCTCTGGAACCCTGGATTTTTATCCACCCTGAAAAATCCTCCTTGATTTCAGTTCACCTTTACATACCTAACGTTTGACCTTATAATTGAATGGCCACTTAAAGGAAATCTTAATAAGAAATTCCAGCCCAAATATCCCCCTAATGTGATGTTTTGAAAAGTTGTTTCAGCCTCTTTAAGCTTAATGCCTGCCTGTACTTGATTGTAATGATTTTCTCAATACCTCATCTCCCCAGAGCATTCATACATTGTAAGGACCTTCTCTTTGCTGCTTAAGCTATTTATTAATCATATTCTTTCCTATTCAGCCCTAACCAGGAGAAATGACAGTTTCAAGCATTTCTCAGTTACCCACTATAAATTGGCCCAATTATTATATGATCTTATAGACTATTCCTTGGGGTGTTTCACCCACTCCAGCCCTGTAATTGGTTTGCTAAAAAGGAAAATGGAGGAAAAAACCCTTGGGTCTTAATGCAGTGCTGTGGGGTTTTCTTGGAGCCTGTTTTCTCTTAAATGGTTAAAGGAGTTTTAGGTGTATATCATTATTGCAGCAATCACATTTAATGAACACAAATGTGCACCACAATTTTAGTGAGAATATCCCATTTTCGACATTTATAAACCTGGAAATTGAGGCTCTTTCTCTGTCTTCCCACGCAGGGAAGGCTGTGGGATTGAAAATCTAAATTGGATGCTGTAACCATTCCCTAAAGAGTGGAAAATACCCCCTAACAATCAGGATACTTGAGCATTATTTATTTTGTCTTTCTAGAAATACCTCTGAGGTGACTAGATGTTTGCCCAATATCCCTGCCTCATCCACAGAAGGAGAAGCCACTTTTAAGTTTTATAACTTGGGGGGTTGAGGGAACACAGTGCCCTTATGAGATGCCAGAGGCTGAGTCTTGGGGACACGTGGATGGAGAGCAGGGGAGGACAGTGGGGGTGTAAACTTCATCAAGCAGGTGATTTCATGGCTTGTATCCTAGAGTGGTCGTCACCACTGAGGATTCCAGGAACTAGCACGCTGTGCCCTGTGGCTTTGGGACCTGGATTTTACATCATTGGGCTATTTTTGGAAAAGCAAATTACAAGTTGGAGATGGTACTATGTGAGAGAGTTAAGGAAGCCTCCCACTTGTCTTAACATTTCCAACTTCCTTCAAGACACAGTTCAGGTTTTCTGCTGACCCAAAAGTCATTTTTGAATTCTAGGCTGAATTAGTGACCCTCAGCACCATATGCCTTCTAGCACCCATGACATTGTATTGAAATGATGTGCTTATGTCCGATTTCCTTTCCAAGGCAGGGACTGTCTTATTACCATGTGTATCCCTGACATATGGCACAGGGCCTGGTCCAGTAGGTACTTAATAAGTATGGAATCTGATGTGGGCTTAGGGCTTGGTATCCAGGAGAGCCCTCTCAGCAGAACCACAGCAAAGTTTTCATAGTCATAGACGACATGGGGCAGAGGGTGAAGGATTTTTCTCAAGTGATAGTTTCCTTCTGGGGTTTTGATAAGGAATGCAAAAAAAGAGGGAGCTGCTATTTTGGGACGTGGGCCTAGCCTGCTACATTAGCTTTGCAGGGGCATGGGGGGCAGTTGTAGCGCCAGCAGAGGTGTGCACTGGGCTTATGGAAGCAGGAAGGTCTCCTAGATGGGGTAAGGGGAAGGCAGACTGGTGTCAGGAATCCTAGACAAAGACCCTCTCCTCAGCAATCAAAGAGCTGCTGCTCATAGGTTATGCTTGGTGACATTGGTGGCCCCTTTGTAATCTGCAGGAGTTTTGCTGACTCCCCAAGTTATTTGGGGGCATCCTTTTATTCTTAATGTTGGAATGGGTCCCTTTAGAGACATAGCCCAGTAGTCATTGCCTCCTTTATTAGATCATGTGGCCTCCTTGGCATTGCTATAAATGTAGAATGATGGGTAACTAGCTGACCTTCTAAGGCCCCAGTGCCAGGGTTAGAATGCCAGGTCTTTTCCTTAAAGTTGCCACAGTAATTGGCCTCATCTATTAAACGTACTGTATCATCCTTCACTGCCGTGCATTTACTTATGCATTGTGGAAGGGTTTAAATAACAACTTTTACTTCTAAAAGCCTTTTCCAAGTCCTCCAGCATTACTAATAGAAATCCCAAGGAGTAAAGCCTATATATTAAAATAGAAAATAAAAAATGTATAAACTGCACCAAGCCAATGTGATGGAAATCTTGCCAAAAACATAAAAATGCATATGTATAATATTAAACTTAAAGAAACACACATAAATTCCTCTGTGGGATCCAAGTATATTAGTAATAGACATACCATAAAACTCAATTACTCGACAGTCCTAAGAGAGAACACAGACCAAGAAAATGCTGCCATTTTAAAGGAAACATTTCAAAATGAGAGAAAAAAGACATTTACTATATAATTGCAACTGGGGAAATGACAGTGATGTAATCAGTAGCCACAAGTCATTTCTGGGCAGCTCCAGATCTAATGGCAACAATGGGGAGCTCTGTTCCTCAGGGTTTTCAAGAGAAACAGAACCAATGATCTGTGTCTACATCTATATATCTATATATCTGTATCTACATCTATATCTCATCATAGATGTGTATATATGTATATACATAGAAACGATGTAGGATATATAGTATATATATAAATATATAGAGAGGTGTATGTATAATAAATAAATAAATATATATATATACTATATATATATATATATATATATATAGTATATATATTGAATTGGCTAACATGGTTATGGAGGCTGAGAAGTCCCAAGATCTGCAGTTGGCAGGTTGGAGACCTAGGAAAGCCAGTGGTGTAAGTTCCAGTCCAAGTCTGAGTCCGAGTTTGAAGGCAGGAGGAGACTTATGTCCCAGCTTTAAGACAATCAAGCAGAGAGAGAGAATTCTTTCTTACTCCGTCTTTTTATTGCATTCAGGCCTTTGGCAGTTTAGATGAAGTCTACCACATTGGGAAGGGCAATCTGCTTTACTCAGTCTACTGGTTCAAATGTTAATCTTACCCAGAAACACCCTCATAGACACACCTAGAAATAATGTTTAATCAAATATCTGGGCACTCTCTGACTCAGTCAAGTTGACACATAAAATTAACCATTACAGGGTTTTCAATGCTTACAGGGTTTTGAATGCTCCAGGGCAGGAAGAACTCCTGATTTTACAGGGGTGGGTATGTGATGTCTGTACAATACCATAACGTTCAAAAACAATTCTTGGGGCTGAACATAAGGTATGCACGTGGCACTGATGGCTTAACTTATCAGTATGCATTTTTCTTCTATCCAATATTTTGCACCTAAGTAATTCTTCTAGATGTCTGGGTATAATTTGTATTAAAAATACATTTTAAAAAACATGAATTGATATTGGAAGAAAGAATTTGATTCCTACTATAGAATGTTGCTTTTTTCCAGCAGAATAGACTCAGTTAGCAAATGGAACCAGAATCCCTAATAACCCCCTTGATTCTATGTTTCTCACAACTCATAGAGTTGCCATGAGCCTTCCATGCTACTGTACTTAGTATATACAAATTTGGAAGGTGAAGAGCCAATTTATTTGGATAGATTTTGTAAGGAATAGTGACTCTTTCAGTATCCTCATCTGCAAGCCAGAGGTATCATGGCCTAGACCTAGAGAACCTTACAGATTGGAGGACTGAGCTTAAAAATCAAGAACTATGTGAAAAGAGTGGCTTTTCTTTCTGTTGTCCCCCCATGAATGCATCTTGGGAGATGGGTTTAGATGGCTTGGGTGGGAAAATGGCATTTGTATAACAAGACTCTGCTAGGATGGGGTAAAGGTAGCCAGAGAACCAACAACTGTATTTTCATGAATCAGGGCATGCTTCTTGAACTTGGGTGCCCATTTCCCTGAAGATATGCAAAAATACAGAACAAACATGGCATCTTTTTGAAGCAAAAATGATTTTATATTAATTCAAACAGTTACTTTACTGAGCAGAATACAAAATTCACAAAAATTAAAAAAAAATTCCTACATGTAAGTTCAAGGAAATTCCATGCTTGAAGTCACCTGCATGGGTTATGTATACTCTTCCCTTGGGGTGCATGTATACCTTCTTCTGTACTTAAAGAGATTTAGTTGGAAAAGTTTGAGAGCTCTGACAAAGACCATTTGCAGGTGAGAGGCTTGGTTTCTAGGCTTGGTTGTTGATTTGCTGTCTGACTCTGAGCAATACACCTATCCTCTCTTTACCTGCACTGCACCTGTAAAGCTGAAATAAAGTTTTATTTGTCTGGATGCTTCAGGCTGAACCAAATGATCTCTTGAACATCTCTGAGCTCTTGGCTCTTTAATTTTCACTGGGCTTGAAAATAAGGAAGAACTCTCAGAGCATTGGGGGTATGGTCCATTTTCTATACCATTCAACCAAGTTTTTGGATTGTCCTCTTTGGAATTCCCCCCAAAGAAGCAGGAGCTCACTGCTGATGCAGAACACTTCCTATCTCCCCCTTCATTATACACACATTTCTCTTTCATTGGAAAAGAGTGATGGCAACCACCGAGCAGGTGACAAGCTCCAGTCAGCCTAGAGGGGTAGCTGTGGAAGCACACGCCTTATTAAACATAACCCATGACAGATTGAAGTGCTGTGAACACTTGCTAAATGATTTGGCAAAGACACAGATCCTTTTGCCAAGTAAAGTCTAGAAACTACAAATCTGATATAGAACAGCGTTATACTGAGGGCTTAGCTGCTTTGGAGATTCTAAAATGTATCATACTACTGACAGGTTTTTCAGATATTTACTCAGAAAATGGATCCTTTTTAGGATTCCAAGTCATCTTTGTTTTGGGGAAATCAAATGTGAGTGTAAATTCAGTAAAATGTAGGAAAAACACATTTGGGCTGTTTGGGGTAATCCAATTGTGAATGCAGCCAGCAGTTTCCCCGAGTTGTTGAACTATAGGAGAACTTGAGGGGTCAGCTCTGTAGACTCTCACTTCTAGGGAAGGATAAAGATGGGATACTGACTTTCCATTTGTAGCTGTACTAGTGAGATCTTTTACCCTACAGGGGTGAAGTGGAAGTCCCAGCCTTACCCAAGAGCTCCACATTCACTGCGCTGCTGTATTCTGGGCCAATCCATTATATAGTACTGGTCCCAACTCCAGGCATTGTCATTGTGACCCAAGGACACTACCTTTGCCTTGACTGAAAGCCTCTGCATTTATTCACTTGTATATTCAATAAATATTTTTGAGCACATACCATGGATTTTGAACACCTAATTCTTCCCTTTTACTCCTTAAAGTACATTTAGCATACCTACTGACATCTAGTGGTTTGAGAACCAGGAAATACTTGGTTCCCTGACACCCTACTATATGTCACCCTGTGACACCCAGTACTTCCCCTATAGTAGCACTTATCATACTGCATTGTAGCTTCTTCTTTAATTGCCTGTCACCCCTGCTAGATTGGAAGCTCTGTGAGGGCAATGATGGTGTCTCCCTTCTATATTGTTGTATCCCTAAAGCTTACACACATTTCTATGTACCTAATAAGCACCCAACAAATACTCACTGATTAAAAAAATAAGTGCTGGGCTTCCCTGGTGGCGCATTGGTGGCGGATTCCTTGGGAATCCGCCTGCCAATGCAGAGGCCACAGGTTCGAGCCCTGGTCTGGGAAGATCCCACAGGCCACGGAGCAACTAAGCCCGTGCGCCACAACTACTGAGCCTGCACTCTAGAGCCTGTGCTCCACAACAAGAGAAGCCACCACAATGAGAAGCCCGTGCACCGCAAGGAAGAGTAGCCCCTGCTTGCCGCAACTAGAGAAAGCCCGCGTGCAGCAACAAAGACCCAACACAGCCAAAAATAATAAATAAATAAAATAAATAAATTTATAAAAATAAATACATAAATAAATAAATGCTTTATTGCCTTTGACTTTCTGATCAATTCCAGCAAAAGTAAAGCAGGATTTTCCAATCATACTCATATCTTCTTCTTTGATGCCCCCAATATTTTAGACTCAGGGTAAGTCAGAGGGCTGGGATCAAATTAGATCCACTGAGAATGTGTATTTGGCTACTACCCAGAATGATATGTGATTCAGGGAACTAATTTCGCTTCAAATGACAGTGAGAGAAAGCAAATACAAGTTAGAAATGTGATTTGGTAAGATGAGAAGAAATAATTTACATACAGAACCACAATTTTATCCTAATAAATTCTTATTTAGGCTTGTGGTTTATTGCAGAATGATATTGTATTATCATCTTCTGTGAAATATGAAGTGTATGGTCAAAACAACCAACTTTGCCTTTAGCAAATTCTTGTGGCCTCATGAAAACATAAACAGTTCAGTTTAGACTGACTAGTTAGAAGCAAAATATATGGCATATACATTTTAATGTACGATGCACTGACAATTGTGATTGCTTGAAAATGCAGCTGAATTTGGGGAAATAAAGAAAATTGTGGAACTTGAGAAAAAAATTTTGAACCATACCACACTTGTGTAATGATTAGTGAAACCTTTTCTCTTTTTCTTTACGCGCAAGGCCAAATGGATGCAAAGCTGAATCGATGGTTTCGTACATTAAAGACCATTGTCTCAGTGAGAATCACACATATAAACCTGGAATTACAGTGTCCTGTGCTCTGAGAGAGTTTTAGGCAGAATATTGAGGGAGCACAGGGGAGAGAACGAGACTCATGTAAGAGCTGACACCCAAGCTAAATCTTCAAAGCTGAGTTGGAAGTGTCCAAGTAGAGAGGAGTGGACAGGGTGCCTTTAAGCAGAAAGCAAAAAATGTGTAGACATGAAGGTATCAAAGAGATTGGTGTACTGAGGAATGTCCAGGATTGTGTTGTGGCTAAAGAGGAGGGATGACCTCATGAAAATAATGAACAATGCAGGTTACAAGAGGGATAGAGGATGAGGTGAGAAAGGTGGTTTGCTCTGAGCCATGAAGGAGCCTGGGTGCCAGGGTCAAGAGTGAAGTGCACAGATGATAAGAGCAAAGAACATTATGTGGAGATGGCAATGCTAAGGAATTGCAATTCCAATTCAGTTAACAAGACCTTTTATAACCTAAATAAAGTAGCAGTTGTGAAAGACAAGGACCAGTTATCCTAACTAGGGGCCAGGAAAGGCTTTCTGGAGGGGTCTATACCTGAAGCATAAATAGAGTCAGAGGAAGCAAGGAGGAAATCAACTATTCCAGGAAGAGGGACCATCTTGTAGAAAGTGATGAGTTAGAGAGGGGAAAAGAGAGGGAAGAGGAAGGGAGGAGAGGGAAAGTAAGGAATTAGAAGAGAAGGGAAGGGAAGGGAGGGAAGGAGAGGAGAGGAGAGGGGAGGGGAGAGGAGAAGATGGGAAGGCTGAGGGGGACAGGAGGAGAGGAGATATATTCCCAGAGCTGGAAGTCCTTGAGTATGGCAGTAGGATGGGAGCAGAAGTTAGTTAAGGAGAGTTGGAGGAGAGGACCTTTGAGATGAAAGTGATGGCTACATCAAACAGGCCCTTGTAAGCAATCTCAGGATAGGGGAACCTCTGAAATATTGAAAGCAGGGAGGTGATGTGATCAGACTTAAAATTAAGAAAGATCACTCTAGAGAGTTGATTGGAGACCCTGTGGATCAATTAGTTAGCTGTTTCAGTAGTCTAGAAAAGAGGTGATGGTAGCCCAAACTATGATATTTATCGGCAAGAGAGTTGAGGACATTGTCATGACAGGAACTAAAGGAGGCCAGTGGAGTTTAAATTCTATAAGGAAGAAAGGATGAGAGAGAGACGACAGAGAGTGAGATTTGCTGGTGGGAAAGGACTGAAAAGCTCCCCAAGATTGAAGATTGGCTGTGGGAGGTGTGGGAGGGATCACTGTAAGAGTATGGTGCTCAGAAGGCGTATCTAATTTAATTTTTATTTTAAAAGTGGAGTGGTTCTTGGCAATAATAAATTGTCCATGATGTGGGGAAGAGAAATGGAGGAGAAGGAGCCCAGTGGAGGAGACATGCGCTGAGTGAGTGCACAGTTGGAAGGCCATCCACCTGGGCCTGGGAGAGTTCTAGGTAGAGAAGAGAACTTGAGGGCCAGCTGCTACAGTCTCTGTTGACTAAGACATGATATGGGAGTGGAGAGGTGATGATGAGGGGCAGAAAATGGTCCGTAAACAGAATGACACAAATCTAGAAGGAGCAGAGGGCTTTTGTGAGAAAACAGTGGAGAAATGGTCCAGAAATAGAATTGAGCAGCTAGCAGAGCATGTGCAAGAATGATTTGTCTCAAATTGAAGTGATTCCTCAGGAGAAAGCCACATTTTACATAAGGCCAGAAGGTGAAAGGAGCTGTTGTTGAAAAGACCTGGATTGGGGTTCTGGAGAACACAGGTTTAGGAAAGAAAGGGGGAGCTGCAGGCTGGGTAACTAAAGTTAACTGGGATATGAGGAATGTGGGGTTTGATGACTGTAAGGTTTCTAAAACTGCTAGGAGAGGATTGCTCAAACTTTTGGAGAGGATTAGCTATGCATACTTTTATTAAATGTGAAAATAAGAGGCTACCAGTTTCCCTAAGTGGACTTTGTATATTTAGAGCTGGAGCCATGGCTTTGTGGTGCTGCCAGCTGGCCTTATCAAAGATCAAGGATGCAACCCATAGAGCACCTCGAGATCTGTGTCCTGGGCACAAGCTGTTGGCTGTATTACTGACCCCTCTAATTGGTGCATAATGATGATAGGTCTAGATATGGTGTTGCAGTCACCAGGAAAACTCACCCTGAAAAGATTTCTTTCTATCTCCAGATCTTTTTCAGAGACTTCCTCAGCAAAGACACATTTTCTCTTTTCGTGTATTTAAAGGAATAAGCTCTAACCTTGAGGGAAGATAGAATCAAAGATCTGGCAACATTTATCATAAATAATGAATGAAAAAACATTAAAAAAAATAATTGGGAAAAATTAAGTATCAGTGTAGTACTTGTGCAGATTGGCTCATGGGAGTTGTAGTAGGTTTGTCTCACTGATGATCTGTCTGTATGAAATCCTCCTCACATGGCACCCTCCAGGCACTGCTTAGGTTCTCCCTGTCTCGGTAGCTCCTTCTGTTTTCCTCCTCTGGTCCCTGAGTGAGTGTTCCCCAAACCTCAACTCTCAAGCTTGTAAGTTCTTTCAAAGGTTTGTCTTTCATGCTTTCACTATTTATTTCCAAACCTCTATAGCCCATTCCTTTCTCTGACCCAGAATCCAGACTCTTACTACCAGAGGCATACCTACAGAACACCTTTCCTGGAATGTACAGTTATTGTCTTCTCATCAAACTCATTTGGAATCTCAACTCATTATCTGTCTTCCCAAATTCTCATTCTCTTTCAGGGGTGCTATTATCATCCTGGACATCCAGGTCCCAAATCTTTCTCTATGTCATTCAAACTGTTTCTAGGTCACACCAATTCTTTTTTTGCATTTCTTTGTTGTTTTGCTCCTTTCACTCTTTCTCTTTTGATTCCATTGCCATGTGACCAGTCCCTAATTCCTTTTCCTCACCCACAAATCTATCCTGATCTCAAATGCCAATCTTCTCAAAGCATTGATTTTGTCCTTACTCTACTAAAAGAAATCCATGGAATAGTCTCTGTATCTCTCTCTACTGTCTCAGTCCTACATTATAAGGACCATCTCCATTTCCACCTCCTGTAGGAAGCAAAAATTCCCACCCAAAACTCCCATCTCTCCATCTTGGCATCTGCTCCAAAGAATCCAACCTATGAATGTTGGTACTGGGAGTGATCCAGGAAAGCAGATGATAAGATGAAGTTTTAGATCACTAGCTACCAGGCTGCAATAAAGACCCAGTCACAAGTGCACAGATAGCCCTTGGCCAAAGATATCACTCCACTTGTTAAAATTTTCACTAGTGGTGAAATGAGATGGTGAACTGGTGGAAGGGAATGTACTAGCATGCAGGATATAACAGGCTTTTGAGATCAATGTATGAGATGTATAAATAGTCTCTATTAGGGTGATAGGATTAGATGGCTATTGTCAAATGTCACTGATGCTTCACAGAAAGATAATGATCTGCTGAAGGTGAGTAAAGGCAATATAAAGCCAAGTATGAAAGCCAGAGGGCATCTTTGATTGCATACAAAGAAGCTCTTATTTTCAAAACCAAGAAACAGAACTAGGACTTAACAGTGATAGTGGCTGAACTTCAAGGACTGTTAAATGCCCAAACATGGCAGGTCTGTTATGTTAAAGTCCACCCAGAACCACGATTATTGCCTGAAGAGGTGGTTAAGTCTCTAGGAAGAAGAACCATGTAGCCCCATGGCATACATATACAGTAACTGTTTCCCCAGTCCTTCTCCAAAGAGATCTAAGGTCATTTACATGGGTAACTATGCTCTGGGGAAAGAGGAATACCAAGACATTCCAAGGACTGTTGGGCACAGGATTTGAATTGATATTGATTCCCAGAGACCCAAATTATATGGTCCTCCTGTTAGAAGAGGGGCCTGTGGGGTCCTATACAAGGTCTGATGTTCATTTTCCCATCCTCGAATATACAGTTGTTTTGACATAGTTGGCAGTTTGGTGTAGCCAGCATGTTGAGTCATTAGTCTGTGGGGTCAAAGCTACCATAGAGAAAACGTCTGACCTACCCCTCACCCCTCTGTGCCCCTATAGCCAAGATAGTGAATTAAACCCAATATTGCATTCTAGAGGGGATGGTTGAGATTACTGTCATACTTAAAGCATCCAAGGGATGCAGGTGGTGGTCCTCATTGTATTTCCATTTAGTTCATGAGTCTAGCTGCAAAAACTATATGGAGCTTGGAGAATGATGGTGGATTACTGCAAGCTCAACAAAGCAGTAGCCACAATCACAGCTGCCTTTCCAGATGTGTTATCTTTGCTAGAGCAGATTAGTATAGACTTAGGTTTATGGTATGCAGCTATTGATTTGGTGACTGGCTCTCTTCTATCACTATTACTAGGAAGGTTTAGAAACAGCTCACATTCGCATGATAGGGAAGGGATAGCTGCATGCATTTATAATTTTGCTCCAGGGCTGTGCCAACTTTTCCTGCTCTTTATCACAATATAAGCTGAGGAGCTCTAGACCAGTGCTATCCAATATAAATAAAATGTGAGTCACACATATAATTTAAATTTTCTAATAGCCACAGTAAAAAGGTAAAAAGGAAACAGGTGGGGGCTTCCCTGGTGACACAGTGGTTGAGAATCCGCCTGCCAATGCAGGGGACATGGGTTCGAGCCCTGGTCCAGGGAGATACCACGTGCCGCAGAGCAGCTAAGCCCGTGCGCCACAACTACTGAGCCTGTGCTCTAGAGCCTGCGAGTCACAACTACTGAAGCCTGTGTGCCTGGAGCCTGTGCTCCGCAATGGGAGAGGCCACCACAATGAGAGGCCCGCGCACCACAACGGGGAGTAGCCCCCCTGCTCGCTGCAACTAGAGAGAGCCCGCGTGCATCAACGAGGACCCAGCGCGGCCAAAAATAAATAAATTAAATAAATAAATTTTAAAAAAAGGAAACAGGTGAATTAATTTTAATAATATATTTTATTTAACCCAAGATTTCCAAATTATTATCATTCCGTCATGTAATCAGTATAAAAATTATTAGTGAGATTTATTTGTAAGATGTGTTCTGTACTCACAGCATATCTCAATTCAGATGTTAAATTTTCATGGGATATACTTATCTCATAAAATTTATAGTTGAAAACGCAGATTCACATGCATAAGTTGTTCTAAACATCCTTAAAAGTTGGCCAGTAACTGAATCAACTATCAAAAAGAGTAATTTTCCTTTAATACCTTGATCCACATCGACAGAACTGGTTTATCATTTTTAAAGAATTGAGTTGACTGTGAAGCAAATGTGTATGTTTCAAAACTACGATTCTTAAAATTAAGTAAATTATTTTGTCAACTCATTATTGTTAAAACTTAATTCAAAAGTATAGTACACAAATTGAAAAGCAGCTACATTTATTAATATCAAAAAGTGTTCTTCAAAGTTTTTTATAGTTTTGCAAACAATTTACATACACTGTCAATTACAGTTAAAATTTCCATGTTGGTTAATGTTGGAAAAATATGTAAAATCATTTTTATTGATTTACATTACAAAAATTTTCAGTTTCAACATAAATTTGCATGCAAGTCCAGCTAGGTCACAAATAAACTTTTCTTTTTCTCGGAGCTTCAAAGTTAGTTTATTCATATGCAGTACCGTATCAATGAGAAAGTGTAAATTTCACTGCTAACGTTTGCCTTTGATTATTGAATATTTGGCAAGCATCCCTTTTGTCTCAAGGGGTTTATAGTTTATTAGTATTGGAAGTTATAGTTCTGGAAATCTTTGTACAATTCTTCCATGACTTAACCAATGAGAATAAGATCATTAAAGTTATTGTTGTATATATTTTTTAACAACTATGTTAGTGGTACTTTTCCTAGAGTTTGTTTCAGAAAACTAAACACAAATATCTCCAATATATGTCATACAGTGGGATAAATCTACAGGGAAATATCAGTGTCTTGTTTCAAAATTCTAGTAAATCCAATTTTGACTTAACATAGTTGGAGCACCATTCATAGTCTTAGAAACTAATTTTTCATGTCTAGATAAAAATATTCTTTGAGAGATGTAAAACATTTAGAGATATCTATGCCATGAGTCTGATATTTTAGGTTGCAAATTGATATGTGTTTATAAATTTGGAAGGAGAATTGAGAGAAAATACACTAAAGTATCGATTGGGTGGTATCTCTTAATATTGCATGGCCTATCTAAAGCTAATGAAAAGCACTTGAATTTTACAAATTTTGAATCAACTGATTTTTGATACTGTTGGGAAAGTTTATTATTCTAATGATAATTGTTTAATTGAGGATCTGTCACTTTTTATAAAATATCTGTTTTTTTAGATTTTCATACTATTTTATAACAAACTATAACTGGGCAATGGTGAATAGAAACAGATGGAAAGGTTAGGAACAAAGAAGTCTGGGTTAATGGCATATAGATAGACAAATGGGAGTTGTCATGATGTGTGGAGATTTTTATACTGCACGTTAATGCCCACCAGAGAGCGTGCACCACAGAAGAGACACTAAACAACCAAGTGGGCAAAATTACTGATCCAGTTGATGTAGGCCAGCTTCTGTCATCAGCCACCTGAATATTGGCATGATAGACACATGAACAAAATAGCCACTGTGATGGCGCATACGCACGGGTTCAACAGCATGAGTTCAGATTTTCCAAGACTGATCTGTCTGTTGCTGCTGCCAGCTGTCCGTCATGCCAGCAACAGAGACCAGTGCTGAGTGAGCATCCAAATGAGCACTGTTCCTTGAAAATATCAAGTGGCCATTTGATCAGTATGACAACATTGCGCCCCTTTCATTCTAAGAGGCTAGTTCACTTTCACAGGAATAGGCACATATAACTTGTTTTAGGTATATCCTTTCTGCCTGCAGGGCTTCAGCCAGCCCCACTACTCATGGGTTTATGTAATCTTATATCAGAGACAGAGAGACAGAGAGACAGAGGGAGAGGGGAAGAGGGGGAGGAGGGGGGAGGCAGAGAGAGGAAGAGAAATATTGAGAATTCTGCATTCCCAGAACTGAAGGGAGTTCACATGAATGCCTGGAGAACCAGAGAAGGAGTTGGAAAAAGGGAGTTGGGAGATGAAATTGGAGAGGTCATCAAGGAGTTAAGTCATGAAAAGCCTTTGTTATCCATACTAAGAAGTTTTGGCCGTATGGATATGGGCAACCAACAAAGGGTTTTAACAAGGCAAGTGACATCATCAGATTTGCCATGAACTTCTTATTATCTTGGACTTTACTTCTTACCTTGTTTGATGAGAAGAGGAGGAATGTGAAGTTCTGAACTAAAAGTGTGAGCCAGGCCTCTGTCCTATTTATCATAGAAGAAAGCCCTCTCATTATTATAATGAGACACTTGCCAAGATTATATATTTTTTTCAAGTAACAAAAACACACAAATGGGGGTGGGGTGTCTTTGCCTGCCCATATTTGTAAAAGCTAAGACAAGAACATAGAAATGCTCAAAGAGCATGTTTGAATACATTTCTTTGTGAAACATGACAGAATGGAGTGATTATTTAAATTGGACAAGACTTTGCATTCCTGGCTCCTTGGTGGCAATGGCTTTTGTCTGAACTCTCTTACTAGAAAAATGTCACAAAGGATAAAAAATGAGTGCAATAAGTTTTATTCAATTTCAGAGTCTATTATATATTCTGTTTTACACAAAGCATATAATTTTAAATTTCATAGATAGGCACACCGAACATACACTTGGTAGATATACAGCTACTTGTACGGGTGAAATTGAAACCCTCCAGGGAGGAGGGTACATTAATAATTGCATTCTTGTAAGGCAGAACAGCCATCTCACATTTCAAACAAAGCCCAGCCAGCACGACAGTGATTCATGGTCATTTATAAAAACTGATGACCAGTCACCAGATCTTAAAGCCATGGCAACCTTTAGTTTTCAGTCTCATAAATAATAAAGCTCTCTTGTTTAACACATGAGGGACCTCTTTCCCATGAATGAGTTAGTAAACAAAAAAAGATAATTTTCTATGTCTGGCAGCATGCATGAAAGCTGATGAATACATATATGATAAATATATATTTCAGTAGAAAGAAAATATTAATGCATATATATTTATATAGAGTTTCCTTTCACTGAGCTGTTGATGCAACAGGGGAAAAGATCCAGAACCTGACTGCTTTGTTTTAGTGCCCCAGAGACAAAATTTTTCCTGACAGTATAGTTTAAAATATTCACTTTATTAATCCTAGATAAAATCAGTATTCATATTTAGCTGAAATGGTTCTTAGCAAGATATTATAATAAGTTTATGTATTTCATAGTGAGAAATAAGAGATTATAATAAGCCTGATTTGTAGCTTAATCTCAATGCTTGGTAAAGATATTAGACAAATCATTCATCAATTTTCGATCACCCAAAAATCCCAAAACACCGAGTAGAACCAGCATGACTATATCTCTAACAGGTTCTGCCGGGGCCCCTTTCCCCTGTTTCAGTGGTTGAGTGACAATGCAGGTAGATAAGAGAAAGTAACAAGGTTCTTTCTCTGCTTCGCGGACACTTGTTCTATCAGTGTCTGTTGTATGCTCCAATGAGACAGTAACTTCTCCAAGGTCAGCTTGAAAACCTGGAAGTGTGTGCACCCATCATGTAGTCAGAAGTACTTATGAAGGGAGGTAAAGTCCAACACTTGGTAAAGTGATGACTGAAGGTGGGAAGATGGAGGAGCACAGGCAGATCTCTGTTAATTTTCCATGGTTGGTCTTGCATTTAGAAGAGTTCCATAAAACATTTTAAATCAGAGTGAGCTTAAGAAGTTTTAAAAATAATTAGTCCTAAATCAGGTGAATTTTGGGCCATGTTCAAGGGTATTATGTCCAGAGCTGACCTACAGTTGAAATCTTGTTGACAGAAGTCTACCAGTATCTTTGGTCCCCATGTCATGAATAAGTAATTGTACACGTAGCATGTGTCTTCTCCTGCTCAAACTCTTGAGTCCTGCTTTGGAGCACTAGCCTGGACTTGGTCCTTCTAGAGCCTTGGGACTTTCATGACTGAGTCTTTATTAAAGGGATTAACTCCTTGTTGAGTGTCTGTGGGCCCCTGCTTTGTTACATCTCTTCCTTGTCCTTTGGCCAAGACCTGCCCACTGAAGTGCTCCTGGGCTCGAGCCCCCTTTTCCTTTGTAATACAGTTTGATCTACTCTTATTGGAGATCTTGACTGGTGGTGTCATTAATGGTACACTGACTACCTTAGTCAAAAATGCCTGGGTTCCTTCCTTCTTGTCTGCTTGCTGTAGCATTTTCTAGTCAAATTTGAAAGGAGGTTTACTTGTGGAGGCAAAGGTAGTTCAAAAATTCAGTCCAATTCTGGCCACAAGAATGATTTTTAGTTCTTGTTCTGCACCAAATATATAATCCCTCCTGGTCTGTTCTAAGCTGTGTAAGCAGATGATTTCCAGTTTTTCAATGGCATTTTTAATAGTTGCCTTCTGGAATTCAGCTTTCAAGGGATTTCCTGATAAGAACTATGTAATCAGGATGGAATCTCTTATTAAAAGGACTTTCCTTTTCCAAAGCTTGAAAAAAATCTGTTTCTCTCTTCTCAAATTATCAGGCTATCTATCAATAATTGAAGGTGAGATCGAAACTATGACCTTGGCAGGTAGTGCAGGGGATTTGCTGAAGTTGTTCAATAGTGTGAGCTATTTTTTAGATTATGTGATTTTTGAAGTGTATTAAAAGTAAACTTCTTTTCACAGTCTTCAGGATCCTGGGAACAGGTTTATTTATTCAACAAACATTACACTTATTCACCACACAGTACTATGAATGTAGAGGAAGAGAGCAAATTGAGGACGTTTCCAGCTGCCCTTTCACACTGACTCTCTTTGGCACATAACTGGAGAAGGGTCCATCCTTGGCTGAGTTACCATACTGTCTCACAGTTCTATGTTTATCCCTTTGTAAATGATACACCAGGCCTAGTGTATACGGGCTTTCACCTGAATGACTTGAGAATGCACTAAAATGCAGATTCAGGGTCCGAGCCAGATACACAGTCAGTATCTAAATAGGCGGCTTGGCATGTGTGTTTTAACAAGTTCCCTAGGTGATTCTTATGGAAACTAAAGTGTGAGAATTACTGCATCAGAAATTGTGGCTGGAGTCCTGCCTCCCTAACTTAATAGCATGACCTTGGACAATCTAACCTCTCAGTACCTCTATTTCCTCATCTGTAAAATGTCATCTAACGATATAGTAGCTACCTCATGGCGTAGTTGCAGGGATCATGTGAATTAATATAGGTAATTAATATATGATAATTGCTTAGACTAGTGCTTAGGAAGTGCTATGTAGCTGTTTTGTATTATTATTATTAGCACTGTTAATAGTAGTATTGCTCGTAGCAGGAGATTCAGCTTGTAAGAGTTTCCCTGTGAAAACCAATATTCCCAGTTTGAAGACTAGGCAGGGTATCACGAGGCAAGTTCTCCTCTCTTGTGCTTGACTGAGTTAGCATGATCAGGGGTCCCATTGTGAGGCTGGGGGCTGAGAGAGCACAGGGCAGTAGAAAGAGTGTGGTGCTTGAGGCCACCATCAGTTTGAGTCCCAGTACTGCCTCTGAATGACCATGTGACCTGAGGCAGGAGCCTAGTTCCCTCACCTGTGATACGGAAGTAAGAAAATTAACATCTACTCTGTTCGCCTTTTTGGGCGTAGCTTTTGAAACAGACTGTTAAAATAGGGCTTTTGCTGTTGACTGCATTTGGGGACCTCATACCCTGAAACAGCAGTCCCCAACCTTTT
Organism: Tursiops truncatus; assembly: GCF_011762595.2. Classification (NCBI taxonomy): domain Eukaryota; kingdom Metazoa; phylum Chordata; class Mammalia; order Artiodactyla; family Delphinidae; genus Tursiops; species Tursiops truncatus. The sequence continues at coordinate 72,848,506 of NC_047047.1, read as the reverse complement.
TGGCACCAGGGACCAGTTTTGTGGAAGAAATTCTTCCACCGACCGGGGTTGGGGTGGGGGTGGGGGATGGGATGGGGATGGGTCAGGCGGTAATGCAAGTGATGGGGAGAGGCAGATGAAGCATCGCTCCCTCGCCCGCCGCTCACCTCCTGCTGTGCAGCCCTATTACTAACAGGCTGTGGACTGTGTTGGGGACCCCTGCCCTAGAGAGAGGAGAGAGACCACACTAAAGAATAACTCCATGATAAGTGGGTCACTCTTGGTCATCAACTTCCTCAAAGGTGATATATATAGATAGATAGATAGATAGATAGATGCATATATGTATGAAAGAATTAGGAGAGAATGGAAAGTGAAGAGTTCTTTGGAGAAAGACTGTTAGTGTGCTATGCATTTCTTCTTCTCCTCTCCTCAAAGTCAGGTGGGCAGGGGCTTCAGAGAATGATCCAGGAAGCTTGCTGTATGTCTACTGAGCTTTGGGAGGGCCACTAGGGCATCATGTTGTGGAGTGAGATGAGCTCTGCAGAAAGTGCACCATTAGCTGTAGAAGCTGTGGAGGATCATGGTGGGGATTATCTGGGGATGGAACCAGAGAACTGCAGTCACAGTCACGGCGTGAGGACAGGGAGGGGAATCTCCACATGCCCACAAAAGCGTCACAGGAAAGAAAGGATCAAGTCCACATTTGGACAGCTGCCACACCCAGGGAGAGGCAGTAACACCAGATTACACCTGTGCCTAACAAGAGAGGCCTTTCCTTGCCCTTCTTATCTTTTCTTCCTTCCCTTTACATGACTTTGGAGTGGCCAGAAATGGTCAGTGCAGGAGGAGGCAGAGCAAAAGCAGAGCTGAGTTGTCCGTGCACCTTCAGCTCCCTGACGTAGGTTTTTGAGCCTGGCACAAACCCAGGCTTGGGGAGGGGAGAAATTTGACATTGAATGAGGATTTGAAACTTTAATATTAGACTGGACTGGGGCTTTCAAAAATCTTGAAGTAGCAGGAAAAGCTACAGGAACTCGCTGGGGTTTTATCCAGTGACAGAGAAGATTGATTCTACAGTGTTAGTTTTAAAGGTATGGCATTGAGACAGAATAAAGTTACTTTTGGCTTGCTTGCTGCCAAGTCACAAAGCCAGTTACCCTTGTGATGTTGCAGGAGTCAAACCAGCTAATGGGTGGGACAGCTCTTTGAATGTTGTAAAATGTTACACGTATTTTGCAATATTGCTTATATATTTATATGCATATAGATATAACTGAAAAAATAAAACAGAAAACACCTAGTAAGCATCTATTCAGTGCAAAGAAGGTCCTATGCCAGATGTTTAGAGCATGTAAAAATAAATATGACATTGTCCCTGCCTGCAGAGAATGTATTATTTCTACAGGGTGATGGTGGCATGCCATGCAGTTTCCCTATCCAGTTTTTTGCATGCCAGGTGAAGTCAGACAACAAAGATGAACATGATTAAGTTTGAAAATAAGTCCCGGCAGCTAATTCTCTATAGAAGTGATTCAAACTATCCAGAAGTATACTTTGTCTTCTTGCTGCCTGTCTCTGAGCTCCTCAGCCCAAGCTTCTCTTATCTTCAAACGCCTGCCTCTTTCTGAGAATCTTCCTACTGCCCTGGTCCCAGTGCCGCTTGCTGAATGCTTACTCCGTTGTCTATTCTTCTGAATTTTCCTTCTGTGAGGTCTCCTTATAGCCCTCTGCTCAGTTATTCTTTTTAACCTCAGGGAGGAGAATCATCTTCTTTGTGCCACTAGAATGTGGAATAGGAAAGAAGGAAGAGCTGGCATAATTCAAACCAAATGGATTAAAAAAAAAATCACATCCAATTCCCTCAGCCTATGGCACCCGGAAGCACAACACTTGCTGGCCAACTCTGCATGTTTTTGGTTCCTCTTCGATGGCAGCATCTTTGTACACAATGCTGCACCTGATGCATAGTAGGAGCTTAATAAATATCTATGGCAAATGGATGTCTTCACTTATTATATATAGTTTTCTGGCTGAAAACAGTGAAACGAATACTAGGTCTTTACAAATCCGGGCTACAGACAGCTTTCTGCTTCTTTTTAAAAAATTGTGTTCTGGATGAGTGAGGTACACAGACTGTTGATCTACGGCCATAGTATCAAGCTACAGCATGGCAGGGTTAATATGACAGTGTATGAAAGCAGAATACTGGCTTCACTGGAAGAAAACAATGCTTGTCTGGCCTGTGTCTCTCAAGTGTAAGGAAACAATGCGGTTCTATACCTTGAAAAAAAATGAAACAACAGCAACAAAAAATTCCACAAAAAAGCCCACAAAAACCAAACAAAAACCCATGGTTCTGTGTTCTCCAGGGGGAATGTCTCTATGCTAAGTTCAACTTCCCCATTGTGTTCTGTTGGCCTCCTGCTGCATTGGGCCACTCTGGCCCCGAGGTACAACTACCTGTAATAGGATGTAACCCTACTCTGACCCATACAGATTGTCCTAGTTATTCTATCTTTTGGACAATTCCACTGTCTCTCACAATATGCAGGTGAGATGTTCCTTCCAGTTTCTGGGGGTTGGCATCTCTGGGATGCTTGGGTAAGGAAGAAGAGAGCACCAAAAAGTGACAGCTGAAAGCCACATTGCAAAAGAGAAACAGGAATCATCAGATGTAGACATAAAGAGCATAAGACATAAAGGCATAAAGAACCCAAAAAGAGCAGCAGTCTGTGGCTATTTATCGCATAAACAAACAGTCTGAAACCTTTCAATCTTCCTCCTACATTATAATGGGGCTCATTAAAAAAATACTCAATTCAGGGCTTCCCTGGTGGCGCAGTGGTTGAGAGTCCGCCTGCAAATGCAGGGGACACGGATTTGTGCCCCGGTCCGGGAAGATCCCACATGCCGTGGAGCAGCTGGGCCCGTGAGCCATGGCCGCTGAGCCTGCACGTCCGGAGCCTGTGCTCCGCAACGGGAGAGGCCACAACAGTGAGAGGCCCGCGTATGGCAAAAAAACAAACAAACTCAATTTAGTGATTACAGATCATCAAAGAAAGGTTGGATTATTTTAGTAAAGAGGGAAGTGAGGGTGTCACACGTTGTGAAAATTTTTCCATTTAAAGTAGTTACAAAATGGAGGTGCAATTTTACTTTATGATGGTAAACTTACGTGGAATGCTGCATTCCTGGAGAATATCGATTAAGAATTAAGTTAATTGAACATCTGCTGCTTACTTTTTCTGTGTCAGGCCCATAGAGACATTAAGACATAGTACCTGTTCCCAAGGTGCTTGCAGTTTTTAGTGCATTATGCAAGTGAAAATTACATGCACAGACGATGGGTATTGATTGTTCCTCCAGGAGCCCTCATGGGCCTTTTAGTGACCATTGCCTTGTTCTTCACTCAAAGGATTGACTGCTCTGCCATCTGGGGCCGTTCTACAAGGCAAATCTCCGTGATTCTGATTCTCAGAGCTGTAAAAAATGAAGTCCACCCTGGAACCCAGAGAAGGGATTGGAAGGGGTATCAGAATCAACCCCGCACCCCCCCGCCCACAACCTAGTTAGAAAGGTTACATCAAGACCATTGTCTCCCAGGTCCCGCATCAATTCATGATGCTCCAAGGAGAATCTTTACCAGACGGGAGGCAGCATGCGGTGTGGAGAGAGCTCAACTGGTAGGGGATGGCCTGGCTGTCATTCATACCTCCAAAGCTACAGGCTTTGGGTGAGATACTCCCTTTTGGGATCTCAGTTTCCCCATCTGAAAAACAGGAAGGCTGAAATCACACTTTCTGCAAGCAAGGTTCTTCCTCGCCATTTCCTCTTGCTGTGCTATTGTAGTCCATAGCTCTGTCTGTTTCACTGGCATCTGTGTTAAGCCCAATGAAGCAGTAAATACACAGCACAAAGCTTTATATATGGTCATAGGGTAGACCCCTTGCTTGCTGAAACTCCTGTGTACCCAACATCCACAGCTTAAAACAGCATGAAAAGCAGTGACCCCGAGTTCTGTGTCTCTGACTCTGTGGTTCCCACACTTCGTGCAGTAGACTTTGGTGAAGATCAAAGGGAGGCATTAAGAAGCCATGTCCATTGTCATTTCCCTTTGACCTTGAGTGTACCCTTCATACTGCTTGTTGGCTGATTGGCTGCAGTTTCAAAGATTTCTTAGCCAAGAACCAGTTGACATTATTGCCAAGTCTTCACATCTGAACTAGCCTTTCTGTTCTCTCATGGGGCACATACTACCTGAATTGAGAAATTAGAACTCATTAAAGATTTTATTTATTTGATTCCCAACCATGTCTTTGAAACAAAGAAATGACTGAATGGTCACTAATTTATTTAATTTTTATATGTTCAGGCTGGACATCTTAGGATGCCCATGTCTCCCCTCTACCTTAGGCCTAACATCTAATCAATAACTAAGCCTATCAGTGCTTCTGCATAATGTTCTTCCTCTCTGTGTCTACCTCCACCATCCTAATTTAGGAGTGTATCACAGCTTATGTTGTCTACTGCAATATCTTCTGAACTTGTCGCCATGCTTCATCTTTCAACATTCCAAAACCGCATTCTTCATACACGTGTATTTATATTAGCTTCATAAATCTTAAATCCCATTCATAATTTTCCCTTATTCAAGAACTTTAGTGTTTTCTATTGGTCCAGAATAAAGTCTGAATTCCTCAGTCTCACATTCATGTTCCTTCCAACCTCCTCCAGTTCTTCATCCTCCTCCTAATGCAGTCCAACACAAAATCTAGGTCCCATCTTCACTAATTTCCTCAGTGAACCTCCAGAGAACTTTAATTTCCTTCCATTACACATGTATGTACATCCCTAAAACCTCCAACTATGCTGTGAGCTCTTTAGGGGTACTATTCATGCCAATTCATGAGGTCTCCTAGACAGCAGCTAGCCCAGAGTGCAACACAGACTCCTTACCAGTAAATGTTTGTGGAGCAGATCAGTGAGTGTGCCCCCCAGAGTCATTGCGATCTCTACCATTCGCTCTTCTCTCACATAATGCTCTCTACTTGGAATACTCTCTTCTGTTCACTTTAAAATGTTAGCTAATTTTGTTGAGTCAAATTTAACTTTCATCTAAGATTTCCCATTCATCAGCATGAAACTCTTCATAATCTCATCTTATTACTGTTTGTGGCATCTGTAATTAAGTCCCCCTTTTCATTCCTAGTCTTGTTTATTCATATTTTCTCTACCTTTTATCTTGATCAGCCTTGCTAGAGGTTAATTTTATTACTCTTCGCAAAGAATCAGCTGTTGGCTTTTGTTTTATCCTCTCTATTGTATGTTGGTTTTCTATTTTATTAACTTCTCTTATCTTTATTATTTCCCCCTTGTACTTTCTTGGAGTTTAATTTGCTGTTTTCTCTTTCTCTCTCTCTTTTTTTTTTAAAACTAAGACAGATGCTTAGTTTAATAATTTTCAGCCTTTTTTCTTTTTCAGACATAAGCATTTGAGGTTATAGTTTTCACTATCAGTACTGCGTTACTTGCATTTCAAAATGCAGGGAATTCTCACGTAGCATTATTGTTTAACTCTAGATGTTTTCTAATTTATAATATGATGTATTCTTTGATGTGTGTGAGTGATTTATTTAGGAGTAAGCTTTAGGAAAAGCTTAACATGTTTAAATTTCCAAATACGTTAAGCTATTCCTAGTTATCTTTTAGCTACCATTTCTTGACTAACTGCTTTATGCTTAGTGAACTTACCGTGACACCAGATCCTTTGAAATTTGTTGAGACTTTCTTTTTTTTTTTTTTTTTGGCATCTTTATTGGGGTATAATTGCTTTACAATGGTGTTAGTTTCTGCTTTATAACAAAGTGAATCAGTTATACACATACATATGATCCCATATCTCTTCCCTCTTGGGCATTTTCCTCCCTCGAGACTTTCTTTATGGTCCAATATATTGTCGATTTTGGTTGAAATAATTTTGTTGCCTCTTATTGTTGGGTGGAATGTTCTATGAATGCCCATTAGGTTATGCAGTTAATAGTGTGATTTCAATAGGTATTCTTAATTTTTTTTCCCCCTGCTTGGGCTAACAGTTACTAAGATAGCTATGTTAAAATCTTTTCCATTAACATAGTAGTTTGTCTCTTTTCCTCCATAGTTATAACAATTTTTTGCTTTAAATATTGTCACAATATGTTATTAGATACATTCATATTATGAATGATTATGACTTTGATAAGTTGAAACTTTAAAATTATATAGTGACCCTTTATAAAAGATAACTAGGAAAAGCTTAACATGTCTAGTTATTTTTTTATTTACTACTTATGTTTTTCCTTAAAGTCAATTTAATCTGATGTTGATATAGTAGCTTCCCTTCTTTACTATTTACCTAGAATATCTTTTCATTCTTTTACTTTCAATCTTTTTATGGTCTATGTCTTAGATTTATCTCTTATAAACAATATAGAGCTGAATTTATTTTTATCTTCAATATTTATCTTTTAACTATAACTGTTTATGCATCAATATTTATGATAGTTGCTGATATTTATGCACACTATATTTCTTTGTATTTATTCATATATATTCATATATATACAATCTGTTACTTTTGTGTTTTCTAATTATAGCATCTTATTTTTCTATTTTATTTTCTATTTCCTTTTCTCCTTTTTTACCTTACATTTGAGTGATTTTATATTTTGTTGTTACATTTTCTGTCTTATTTTAAAAATTATGCAGGCTATTTTTCTTCTTTTAGTGATTACCAGAGGTTTTTAATATGCATATGTAACTTGAAGTCTAGGGTTAATCAATATTTTGACCTTTTTCCTCAACAGTGATGCCGTAAGTCACTCCTATGTCCCTCTCCTGTTTTACTTTCTTTTTTTTTTAACAGGTTTGAGATATAATTTGCATAGCCTACAATTTGCCCATTTAAAGTGTACAATTCAGTGATTTTTAGTGTATTCACAGGGTTGTGCAACCGTCATCAATATCTAATTTTAGAATATTTCCCTCACCCTCTTAAACAAAAGACCCATACTCATCAGCAGTCACTCCCAATTCCCCCCCTGACCCCCCAGCTCCTGTCAGCTACTCATTTATTTTCTGTCTGTATGGATTTGCCTATTCTGGACATTTCATATAAATGGACTATACAATATTTTGTTTTTTGTGACTAGCTTCTTTCATTTATCATAGTGTTTTCAAGATCCATCAATATCGTAGCATATATCAGTACTTTATTTCTTTTTATGGGCAAATAATATTCCATTGTATTGATATACCTGATATTCATGCTTACCAGGTATGGTAAATGCTTTTAAAGCTAAAGTTGGCTTCAGTGATTATTTTAAATCTAAAGGTTTCTTATTCACTTATTCTCTGGTTTGGAATTACTTACTTTGACTATTCTTGCTTAATCAAGAAGTTAAATGAGTTAAAGTCAACCTTTTAGATGTTTGCAGCAGGTAGTTCAATCTGGGTGCCATATGGCTGGACAAATTAACCATCCAGAGGCCCTCTTCTCTGCATTCAGCTCTCCCATCCATCCTTCTCCACCGGATCATACCCTCTTTACTAGCAAGCTGTTTTCTGATCTGCCAGCATATTGAGGTTTCTTTCACCTCACATTCCTTCAGCCCTATTTTGGGATTCTATTCATATGCCTTCTGACACAGATAGCCTTGTATTCAGTTACCACTCACTATGATGGGAACTGCTGGGTGGGCGCGTTTGGTCCCTGATGTTTCTGTCTATATTCAGGAAGGCAGTCTGACTTAGCATAGGGTGGGGCAGAAGGTAGGCATTCAAGAAATAACTATTAGGTAAATAAATGGGCAGAGTCAAAGACTTCTGTTTTCTTCCCTGAAAATTGACTGTTCTGAGTGAAATTTCACGTATGAGGCTCTTGATGCCTGGATAAAATGAGCTGAGATCAAGGTGTCAATCTACTGTCCTGGGCACCTTCTCTGGTTTGGCTTCCTGATCTCAGGGACATGGAAGGGGGCCAAAGTGCAGGCTCTCATTATTGATAGCCTCCACAGGGCGTGTGAGAGGACACGAAACAAATCATCTTCCCCAGTCTGGCTCCGCTCATGCCTCAGGCTCCTGAGGATTAGTTGGGAGGCATGTTGCAATTTTTTTTTTTTTTTTTTTTTGCGGTACGTGGGCCTCTCACTGTTGTGGCCTCTCCCGTTGCGGAGCACAGGCTCCGGACGTGCAGGCTCAGCGGCCATGGCTCACGGGCCCAGCCACTCCGTGGCATGCGGGATCTTCCCGGACCGGGGCACGAACCCGTGTCCCCTGCATCGGCAGGCGGACTCCCAACTGCTGTGCCCCCAGGGAAGCCCCGGCATGTTGCAATTTTGATTTCTCAAGTTCACAGGGGCCTTAGATATGTATCTCTTAAACTCCTTACTGTCTTTCTGCATATTAAGTGGCAAAACCAAGGTCTCAATGGGGCATATTCAAAAGGGAGATCAAGAGAGGAATTTGGATCAGATCTGATTAAACCCTAATCTCCTTATACCGTACTGGAAGGAGAGCACTGACCAGGACCAATGGTAGGGCCTTTTTCATGGAGCTGCTTATGTGGCTTGGTCTGGTAGGCAGGACACAGTGACCCAGGAGGTCCTGTACTGGCCTCACAGGTGGGAGAGGCTGTTTTCTGAATTTCTAAATCTTTAAATTGAGCTGGGAATGGAGAGCACTGAGGTTGAACAGATGGGGCTGTGGCTACTCCACTGTGGCCTAATGAGAAATCAGCATTTCCAGATAGCAAAGAGCTCTGGAGGGACCCGATCCAGCCAGCTTGGGAGAGTTTAGAGGAGGATGAGGGAGGCACTGAAGAATCATCACTGCGGAGCTTTTGGCTGCTTTACAAAACCAGCACATTGCCCTTATTCTTTCTTCCTGAAGTAGCAGTTGGTTCATCAGGGGTGTCCAGTCTTGACACAGGTTAGAAATGTATATCTCTGTTTTAAAAGATTGAATAAGTGGAGCACACATGAAAATATGGCACGGCAGCCTAGAAATAACGGGAGATTTCACATAAACCAAATCTAATTTATAGTTGGCACTTGCAAAGGGTTGTGAAGCCTTACACATAATAGAGGCTTAATGGGTATTTGTTGAATTTAATGATTTGAATCATTTGCAGCAAAACAAATTCCACTTTGTCTGAATTGCTCAGATACGTTTCCTCTCCGCTCCATTTAGCACAGCAGGCAGGTAAGATTTTACATGTGCAGTTGAACCACAGGATGAGGGACCCTGGTCCATTTGTACCCCGTGCCCTAAGTCACAGAGGCTTGTGACAATTGTACTGAAATAGGAGGACCTTGGCCGGAGTCCTGGGTTTCTAATTTACCCATCCGTAAAAATACAGGACTTTTTTGGTGAGAAATAACATTTATAATGAAACAACACAGTATCTGGCACAGAGTAGCTCTAAATAAATGTTGGTTACAGAAATAAATTGTGATTTCTCCTTAAGATGGTGTTGGGCAAAAGTCAGTGATTCAGCCTCAGGGTGCACAGTAAAATATCTGTCCATTCAGAAAAAACATTGAAAAGTTCTAATAGCCTGAAAGTGCTATGCTGGCATCAAAGATGGATTTGCATTAATTATGAGAAGGTATACATCTGAATGGAGATCCAGATCATCACCTGGAGCTGATGCCTTTGCCCTTGGAAGGACAGCCCGGACACCTATAGCCCCGAGGAAAGGTTGGGAGAAGCACGTGATGAGGAAGAAGACCGCACCAAATGGAAAGCCCATAGCAAAAACTGCCTTGTAAAGGACTAAGAATGGTTCATTTCTCCTGATAGTATCTCGTTTTCTCCATATGCTCAGACCATATAAATCCCTATTTTACTATATGGTTCAGTCACAGAAGCAGGCCAAGGGAGGAGCTTCAGGAGCTGGAGTTTTTGATCTGCCGGCACATGCAGATATCTGGAAGCGGGGGGGGGGGGGGGGGGGGGGGGGGGGGGGGGGGGTGTGCTCGGCTCAGGCAGCAGGATGGTTTCAAAGCTCTGCAGGTGAGTACAGTATGGAGCTCGGGTTGCAATCCTGTTGCAGATTATCTAGGAATACATTTTCCTTTAGGCTAGAAGTAGAATCAAATCATTTTGCAGTCCAGGGAAGTAGTGTTTTTTAAAATACTTGTTAAATATACAGATAATGGACCCTCACCCAACATATACCAAGTCGGGATCTCTGGGAAGGGGGTGGGAGTTGGGTCTTGGGAATCTGCATTTTTAACCAGCTGCCTCTTAGGCTCACTTACGTCTGAAATTGAATGTCAGGGGATTGCAATGCTGACTACATATTAGACCCACCTGGAGAGCTTTTAAAAAATCTTGGTTATTTGGATCCCCTCCTCCTAGAGATTTTTATTTTTATTAATTGGTCAGGCAGAGGCCTCAGGGATCAGCAGGTTTAAAAGCTCCCCAGTGAATCCAATGTACTGCTAGGATTAAGAACCACTGAACTAGAGGCTATGTATGTTAATAAACCAACAAGCTTAAAATATGAGAGGAAAATTCCTACAGCAACTATATGGACAGTCTATGCTTATTGGTTACACAAATTTCCAATCCTGAGATTATTAAACAGACGAGATGAATATGGAACAGTGGGAAGTGCTGCAAATCTGTGGCAAACCGATCTTTACTATCATCCCTGAGGATTAAACACTAGATGCATTTCTTTTACAACAGGAATATGACAGGCATGTTTACTATTATTAAAATGTGTTCTGGAATTTTTAATGAAATAAGGCAAGACAAAAAATTAGAGGCAGAACTAGTGAAACCAGCTAGCAAATTTATCGTTATGTTCTGATGATACAGTCTTTGTCTAGTGAACCTAATATATAACTACATAATAAGAATGCTTAGCAAGTTGGTTAGATATAAAGCAAAAATTCAAAAAAGCACAACCTTTCCCATATTTTAACATCAAACATTAGGAAAATAAAAGATGATGTCGTTCACATTAGCAATTAAAAGAAATCTTAATAAATCAGATCTATAAGAAAAATCACAAAACATGAATGAACAACATAAAAGGTATCTTGTATAAATGGAGTCGCCTTATTCATAGATAGGAAAGACTGATCTGTAATGATGTCAATTTTCTGCAAATTAATTTATAGTTCTAATACAGTTTACCAAAAGTTTATTTTTTAAAAATAGATAAGATTATTCTAAAGTCTACCTAGCAGAGCAGGTAAGGAAGATTATTTAATAAAATTGTAAAAAAGACATGTGTGACTTGGCCTTACCATTTATGAAAATGTACAAAACCAAAAAAAAAAAAAGTGCAGAGAGAACCTTTCAAGAAGAAAAAGAGACATGGATGACAAAAGAAAAACAAATGAAAAAAACAAAAACAAAAGTAAAACCTCCGTAGAATACATTTAAGTTAATGGTGTGATATTGATAGTATTTCAGATCCCTGGGGAAAATTAATTATTCAACAATTAGAATCAGAACAATTGATTAAACTTTGGAAAAATACTAAAGTTAATTGTTTACCTCATGTACCTTAACAAATGAATTCCATTTCAATTAAATTAAATGTCCTCTTATAAATCAATAGGAAAAGGTGAGTACCTTAGTAGAAAATTTATGAACCATTAGTAAAAGAAGAAATGTAAATGAACAGTAAGAATGTGAAAAATGTTCAACTTCACCAAATATCAAACAAAAAATTAAGAACAATGTATTTTTCATTTATTTATTTTGCAAAGATAAAAATTATGGAGAGGTCGTGGTAAATCGACCTCTCTTCTGCTCTGCTGTTGAGGATGTCAACTGATGTAATCATTTTGCAGGGCAATTTGGAAACACGTATTAACAGTCTTAAAGATATGTATTTTTAAAATGTCCAGAACCTTTCAATAAGTAATTTCACTTCTAGGAAATTTTCTTTAGGACATAATCAGAGATGTGTGTAATGATTACTGTATAAGGATGCTCAACACAGCATTATCTTTTATAGTGAAAATTAGAAGCAATATAAATGCCCATAATAAGGGATTGCTAAAATAAATTTTGGTTTAGCCCTATACTGTAGTTCTGTAAAACCTTAATAAACCACCTTTTTTGAAGAAAAATGAGATGGAGAAAGTATGTGCTGTTAAGACCACTAAAGTAATCTGAATATTGGCTTCTGGGGAGGAAGTTTAAATCTACCCTACACCTTCTGGCAGAATGATGAATATAATAGTTAAATCTGGGAATATTTTATTGAGTAATATTTTAGCAGGTAGAATAACTTTGTATAATTATAAGGTCATGTTCAGATGGGAGTGACTGTTCTCTTCCTTTTGTCATGCCAGAATTATAATAGTAATTTTTATGTTTGGCTGACCTCCTTTGTCTCTTCTTAGAGGTGGGGGATAGCCGAGTAAGTGGGCATGGAAGAGGGGGCAGAGACTACAGTCATTGGGGCAAATATTCTCTCCTACTATCTTTTTCTCTTAGTCCTTTCCTCTGATGCTGCTAGAGTGGAGGGTATTGGGTCCCCCTCCTTGTATTATAGTGGTATGAGGCAAGATCCCCTTTGGGTTTAGGGGAAACGAGAGGTCTGCGACTCAGGCCTCCCTAGAGTAGTAAGAAGAAACAATCTTCCTCTAGCTTATCAGAGTCATAGATTAGGGATTGAGACCACACATCAGCTAAAAACATTATCTGGCATACATCTTGTCCTCTGGATGTGTTTTATTCACTTGGAGACTTTTCACATTGAACTGGTCTAGTACAGTATTGGGTGATTTTAGGTCTTGATCTAATACCATCTTAATCTCATGAGAATGTCTCTGTCTCTATCTTGAGAAACTAATTTTACAAACTGCCAGTATTGTATCTAAAAAATAGAACTCTGACTCACAGCAGCAGTCAGTCTGGGAAGACAAACTATAACCTCTGTAGTAATTGGCTCAAAGCAGTCAGGATTTAACCAATAACTGAAAGCTACCCTAATTTTTGCCTCTGCTTCCAATTTATGACCAACCAGAGGGAGCCAAATATGCTCCCCTAACCAATCACATAGGATGCTCTGCTTTGGGTTATCCTGCCTCTGGTTTCCCCGATGCCAACAACCTCCAAGAAGAGCATGCCTGAGACTTCCCTTTATTCCAGTATACAGCTTTTACACCCCCCTGTCTGCCTTTGAGTTTCTGTGAAATTCAGGTGATAGTGGCTGACTCTCTTGCTGTAGCAAGCTTGGAATACTCTTTGCTTGTTTTCACTTGGGTGTTCTCTGTTTCTATACTTTCTATTTATCTCTCTCTCTTCCTATATGAGTATGACTGTATACAGAGGAGTATATACAATGAATGGAGAACTATTATTTACCTGTAGAAATGCATATAGTAATTGCAATAAGTATAAATTGCTTTTATCTTAGAAAAATAAAAGCACAGGTTGGTCATACTGGAATTTAAGGGAGGCCTTGCTTCCAGCAAAGTTCCAAGAAATTATAAAACTTCAGGGAAGAAGAATAACACAGAGAGACTGGAATCAGGGAGGGCACTGAGGAAAAGAGGCCAGATGGAGGCAGGACATCTGAGGTCAGTGTGGTATATCTGTTGGGCCATGGGATCCTGCAAAGGTTCCTTAGATGGATTGACTGGGTGTAGTCTGGAAGTGCTATGTGGAGTAGAGAGAGGAAAGAAGGCTAGAGGCAGGGAGAGTAGCCAGAGTTCTTATAATAGTGTAGGAGAGATTCTGATGGCAGCCAAAAAGACAAGATGGAAAGATCAGTCTTTAGAGACATGCTGTGATGGTTAATTTTATATATCAACTTGACTGGGCCACAGGGTGCCCAGATATTTGGCCACACATTATTCTGAGTGTCTCTGTGATGGTGTTTTTGGATGACATTAACATTTAAATCGGTAGACTGAATAAAACAGATTGCCCTCCATAGTGTGGGTGGGCCTCATCCAATCCACTGAAGGCCTGAATGGAACAAAAGGCTGACCCTTCCTAAGAGAGAATTCTTCTGACTTCAAGCTAGAACATTGGCTTTTCCTGGTCCTAGAGCTACTTCCAGCCTTTAGACTCAAACTGGGTTGTCACCTCTGCAGATATTTGGACTTAGCCTCTGTAATTGCATGAGCTAATTCTTTATAATAAATCAATCGATTTCAATCAGTCTCCCCGCATCCACCCCCACCCCACCCCCGGCCCTCCCTTCTTCCTCTCCCTTTCTCTCTCTCTCTCTCTCTCTCTTTCATTCTCCCTCTCTCTGTGGGTGCATATACACACAAGACTAATATACACATAACAGGAAAAATGTCTAGACTTTGATTAGACTTAAAAGACTAAGCTGGTATGATGGATGAAGGAAATGGAGGTTTTTAAGCTAAAAGAATTATTGATTAAAATGGGAAAATATAGAAGGCCAGGGATGATATGGGCAAAGGAAGGAGGGAATTGGCCAGTCCTCTTTGAAGTATGTTGAGTTGGAACAACAGCAAGATATCCAAAAGGAGCTGGGAGTGGATCTATAAAAGACCCTCAGTAATGTTTCTTTAACAAGAAAATCAGTATGATATAAAAGTCTAATGAATTCTAAATAAGTTGGTTGTTTAAAACAATAATCTCCATCTCTGACACTACAGGTTATCATCAGTTTTCTTTAGGAATGTCAGCAAATTAATTTTAATCAAAATTAATTTTAGTTTATTTTGCACAGTATTCACGATCTGAAACATCCCACACTAGTGGGAGTGCTGTGGAATGAAGAAGTCTCTCATATATTACTAGTGTTTTGCAACTGACAGCAAGTTGTAATTGTCACGCAAAATTATCCAGATTGCCTGTCTACACTGAACTCAACAGGTGACCCCTTCAATCTCCAATTCTCTTTGCTTGTGCATAACCATTCTCAATGGTGGACAGAGGGATTGCTCAAAAACATTGACTGTCAAATGCAAAAACATGAACCAGGGTTAGAAAAACAGGATTAATGTAGTCTGCTTAATGAATGTTCTCTGCTGAATGACTCCTTGGCAAGAAGGCAAATGTCCAATAGATTCAAGGATGTAACGAGAGCAGCCAGAGCGGGTCCACTGGTGGCATCTCTCTCTGAGCTGTCTGCTGCCCTGCTTTGTGCTTCAGTCCCTGCACACTGAATCGTTAACCTTTGGCACTGAGTAGGGTTCAGTATTTCAGAAGTGTCTTGATTATGAAAAATCTGCCAGCACTAATGGGGAACCTCTGACCCAGATGCCAGCCCAGCCTTACAGCTCCACAGCTGCTGCAATTTTGATTGAAAAACAGGTCTCTGGTGTCAGGAACAAAGTAACTTGGAATTGGGCCACCTGTAACAGTCACACTTCTATGCAGACCATGAAGTTCTTCCTTTTCTTTTCTTTTGCTGTCAAAAGACTGATTTCCTACATTATCTGAACACAAAATTTACAAGTCACCATCTTCAACTTCCTTTTCACCCATCCACCTCATTTAGGGACCTACTACATGCCAGCTCACTGCTGGTTACAGAGTGTTTTTAAATAACAGAGAGCCATAGTGTTACACACACACACACACACACACACACGAATACACATACTGATGTCAGAGACTGTAAGTCACATTAACACCACCTGGTCATCAGATAAGAGGGAGATAGATCAGTGTGGACTTCAGTAGCTGGGAAGGCTTCTTGGAAGAGGTAGCAGTGGGACTAGGCATAGAATAATAGGATAGGCAGAGAGGGAAGTAGAGAGCAACTTAAAACTGAGAAAACAATTTGGACTAGTGCTTTAAGTTGGAATGTCCACTGGAATTCCAGTTTGGAAGTTATCTCTACATCCCTAAAAATTAGCATATGGCAGACCACAAAGCTGATTAAGTATTAGATTAACTTTTTGTTGGGCCTTGCATAGCCAGGGGATAGTGGACAGTGTGTCCTAGATTTCTCAGAACTCCCAGCAAACAAGGACCAAAAAAAAAAAAAAAAAGCACAGACAAATAAATGACTCTTTAAGAGCCCAACTAACATGTTTCTGTAGCTGAGAACAACTTGTTTTTATGAAGGGACATAATCACTGTAGTTTTCTTTTGAGTGAGCCCAAGTATATTTTTTAAGAACTTAACAAAGTTCAACTGACTCACTCATTCAGTAAATATTTCTGAAGCTCTCTTATATTCCAGGCACTGTTCTAGGCACCTGAATATACAACAGTGAAAGAAACAGACAAAAATTTCTGTCTTGATACAGTTTATTTTCTAGTGTCTGTGGGGAAAGCTACATTTTAATATAATTAATAAGTAATTTATGTAACATGTTAGAAGGTGATGTGATACCAAAAAACCATAAGCAGATTAAGGGAATAGGTAGGTGTACTAAGGTGGAGGAATCAAGGTTTTCACTGATGCATTTTATATTTTCATCATATAATTTTTTATTGAGATATTTACCTGCCATAAAATTTACCCTTTTAAACTGTATAATTCATTCTCACTGTCTAATTACAGAACATTTTTATCATCTCCCCAAGAAAACCCTGTATCCATAAGTGGTCACTACCTACCTCCCCCCACCTCTTTCCTCTAGCTCCTTGAAACCACTCCTGTATTTTCTGTGTTTCTATGGATTTGCCAAATCTGGATGTTACATATTAATGGAATCATAAAATATGTTGCCAATTTTGTCTGGCTTCTTTCACTTATCATAATGCTTTCAAGGTTCCTCCATGTTGTAGCTTTTTGTGGCAGTGTAATAGTCAATCGTATGTACCACGTGTGTTAATCCATTCGTCAACTGATGGATTGAGTTGAACAAAAGTTCACCTTTTGACCACTGTTGATAAGACTGTATGAACATTCATGTACAAGTTTTTATACGGCCGTATGTTTTCAATTTTCTTGGGTATGTACCTAAGAGTGGAATTGCTGGGTGCAATGGTAACTCTATGTTTAACTTTTTTGTGGAACTTTCAAACTATTTCCCAAAGCGACTGCACCATTTTACATTCCCAGCAGCAATGAGTATTTCAGTTTCTCCACATTCTCATCCACACTTGTTATTGTCCATCTTTGTTTATTATAGCCATCCTAGTGGTATCTTATTGTGGTTGTGATTTGTGTTTCCCTTAGGACCAATAATGGTGAACATCTTTTCATGTTGACCATTTGTATATCTTTTTTGGAGAAATGTCTTTTCAACTCCTTTGCCCATTAAAATATATGGTTGTCTTTTACTGTTTGTGTTTTTACTGTTGATTTGTAGGAGTTCTTTATGTATTTTATATGTATATGTTCTATATATATTCTTGTCAGATTATAATATAGCTCATAAATATTCTTTCCCACTCTGTGGATTGTATTTTCATCTTGGTAGTGTCTTTTGAAACACAAGACTTTCTAATTCTATTGTCCAATTTATCTATTTTTTCTTTTTTCTTTTGTTTTACATTTTATTTCATTTTATTAACATCTTTATTGGAATATAATTGCTTTACAATGTTGTGTTATTTTCTGCTGTATAACAAAGTCAATCAGCTATATATATACATATATCCCCATATCCCCTCCCTCTTGTCCCTCCCTCCCACCCTCCCTATCCCACCCCTCTAGGTGGTCACAAAGTACCGAGCTGATCTCCCTGTGCTATGCTGCTGCTTCCCACTAGCTATCTATTTTACATTTGGTAGTGTACATATGTCCATGCCACTCTCACTTTGTCCCAGCTTACCCTTCCCCCACCCCCTGTCCTCAAGTCCATTCTCTATGTCTGTGTCTTTATTCCTGTCCTGTCCCTAGGTTCATTAGAACCATTTTTTTTTTTAGATTCCATATATATTTGTTAGCATACAGTATTTGTTTTGTTCTTTCTGACTTGCTTCACTCTGTATGACAGACTCTAGGTGCATCCACCTCACTACAAATAACTCAATTTTGTTTCTTCTTATGGCTGAGTAATATTCTATTGTATATATGTGCCACATCTTCTTTATCCATTCATCTGTCGATGGACACTTAGGTTGCTTCCATGTCCTGGCTATTGTAAATAGTGCTGCAATGAACATTGTGGTACAGGACTCTTTTTGAATTATGGTTTTCTTAGGGTATATGCCCAGTAGTGGGATTGCTGGGTCATATGGTAGTTCTATTTTCAGTTTTTTAAGGAACCTCCATACTGTTCTCCACAGTGGCTGTATCAATTTACATTCCCTCTAACAGTGCAAGAGGGTTCCCTTTTCTCCACACCCTCTCCAGCATTTATTGTTTGTAGATTTTTTGATGATGGCCATTCTGACCAGTGTCAGGTGATACCTCATTGTGGTTTTCATTTGCATTTTTCTAATGATTAGTGATGTTGAGCATCCTTTCATGTGTTTGCTGGCAGTCTATATATCTTCTTTGGAGAAATGTCTGTTTAGGTCTTCTGCCCATTTTTGGATTGGGTTGTTTGTTTTTTCTGATATTGAGCTGCATGAGCTGCTTGTATATTTTGGAGATTAATCCTTTGTCAGTTGCTTGATTTGCAAATATTTTCTCCCATTCTGAGGGTTGTCTTTTCATCTTGTTTATGGTTTCCTTTTCTGTGCACAAGCTTTTAAGTTTCATTAGGTCCCATTTGTTTATTTTTGTTTTTATTTCCATTTCTCTAGGAGGTGAGTCAAAAAGGATCTTGCTGTGATTTATGTCATAGAGTGTTCTGCCTACGTTTTCCTCTAAGAGTTTGATAGTGTCTGGCCTTACATTTAAGTCTTTAATCTTTGCTTATGTGTTTGGTGTCATGTCTAGGAAACCATTCTCTAATCCAAGATCATGAATATTTACACCTGTGTTTTCCTCAAAGCATTTTATAGTTTTAGTCCTTATATTTAGGTCTTTGATTCATTTTGAGTAAATTTTTGTGCTTTTGGAATCCTGTTGTCCCAGTACCACTTGTTGAAGGACTGTTACTTCCGCATTTAGTTGTCTTGCCACTCTTGTTGAAAATCTGATGGCATTAGGTATGTGGGTTTATTTCTAGACTTTTAGTTCCATTGAATTGAACGATATGTCTGTCCTTGTACCATACTACACTGTTCTGATACATAATTTTGCAGTAAATTTTGACATTGGGAAGTGTTCTTATTTTCTAGAATATTTTGACTATTCTGGTTTCCTTGCATATACATATGAGTTTTAGGATCAGCTTGTCAATATCTGCAAAACAGGCAGCTTGGATTTTGATAGAGATGAAGTTCAATCTGTGCATTCATTTGGAGAGAATTGCCATCCTTAACAATATTAAGTTTTCCGATCTAGGAACATGAGACATTTTACCATTTATTTCGGTCTTCTTTATTTTTACAATGACATTTTGTGGTTTTCAGTGTACAAGTCTTGTATTTCTTTTAAACGCAAATTTAGTGCTAAGTATTTTATTCTCATGCTATTATAATTGGAAGTATTTTCTTAATTTCACTTTTGGATCATCATTGTTAGTATAGAAATAAAATTGACCTCATTTTTTTAGCTCTAAAATATTTTTTATTGTTTGGTGAACTACTTAGGATTTTCTGTATACAAAATCATGTCAACTGGAAGTAGAGATAATTTTGCTTTTTCTTCTCCAATATAGATGCCTTTTATTTTGTTTTCTTGCCGTATTGGTAGAATATGCTGGACAATTTTGAATAGAAATGGTGATATTGAACATCTTTGTCTTATTTCTGATCTCTGGGAGAGTGCAAGAGAATTCAATTTTAAATTATGTTGTCAGGGTAGGTTTCAATAAAGAAGTGGCATTTGAAAAAAAAAAAAATTAAAGGAAATTAAGGAGCCACCTAGGCAGCTGTATGTGGGGGAAGTGTTCCAGGTAGAGGAAACAGTCAGTGGAAAGAACCTGAAGCAGGAGTGTAGCTGGAATGGAGTGAGTGACAGAGCAGAGAAAAAGAGGTCAGAAAGGTGATGAATGAAGGGCCAAATTAAATATGGCATTGGAAGCCACTGTAAGAGCCTTGGCTGAGTAAAATGGGGATCCACGAAGGGATTTTAAGCAGAGGAAAGACATGATCCAAGTTACTTTTCAAAAGAATCACTTTGGTTGATGGTTGAAGAATAGGTAGCAGAGGAGCAAGGTAGGAAGGAGGGAGACCAGTTAGGAGGTGACTCAATCTAGGCAAAAAATTATAATGGCTTGGGCCACTTGGTAGCGGTGAAGTTAGTAAGAAGTAGTCAGATTCTGGATATATTTTACAGCCAAAGTTAAATGTACAATTCACATTGAGAGGAAATGAGATGATGATGATGACTTCAAAGTTCTTAGGTCTGAGCACCCAGAAGAGTCAACTGAAAAGACATAGGTGGAGCATGATGGAAGAGGTGGGAGGTCAAGAGTTTGGTTTTCAACATGTGGAATGTGAGATGTCTATTAGATGTTCAAGTGTAGTTATTGAGTAGATAGTTTGATACATGAGTCTGAAGTTCAGGAGAAATGTCTATGCTGAAGATGTAAATTTGGGAGTCATTGATATAAAGATGCTGTTTAAAGCCACGAGACTAATGAGGTCATCCAAGGGAGTTACCTTATATGGAGAGAAGATGAGAAAACCAAGGAATTCACCCTAAGACACACAAGCATTAAGAAGAATCAACTATACTTCAATTAAAAAAAATTAAAAAAAAAAAGAATTAAGACTCCAGGTAGAATTGGAGGAATCAGCAAAGGAGATGAAGAGGGATAAACCAGTGAAGTAAGAGAAAAGAGAGTATGTTGTGTCCTGAAAGCTAGGTGGAGGATGGAGGGTCAGTTCTTTTAATACTTCACATTTTTTGAAGAACAGTGTTAGCATCTTCAGCTTCTGAATGATAGATGACATCATAATGTCCTTCCCTGTCAGGTGAAAGTCTCTTGATTTCAGATTCTGGGGACCTGGCTCACTTCAAATATATAATGGTGATGGACATGGCTTGGGGAGGTGTTGTAGGGTGATGATGGGAGGAGAACTGACAGTTTTTATACATCTCCTCCCACTGTGGTTACATTTGCTTGGAGATTTACCTTGGTCTCCACAGTTGTTTTGAGCTGCTAATCAAGTATGCCAGATTTTCAGCTTCTGGTTTGCAAACTCGGATCCTGTCAGTTTTATCCCATTGGACTAAGAGTTAATTAAAATAAAATTAAAATGTTAGTAATTTGGGGGACAATATGGTGAAATCTTGGAATCTCTGGAGATTGAGTAAGAAAGTGTTTCATGGAAACCAAAAGCATAAGGCAATGAAAAAAATCCATCTAAACTATCAAGCAAGTGCAATTTCAGAATTGAATATTTGCTTTTGAGAACAGTTATAATCTTTGTCATTTGAAAAGAAATTTATGATATTCTGTAGTTCAGCAAGTATGAAGTACATTACAATTGTGAACGTAAACGCAAATATGGCCCAGGGTTTTTGGGGAAAATGAAAACTTCATCTCACAGGTTATACTACGGATAGGATGTATTTTTTGTATCTCTGTTCATGAAAACAGGCATCATTCCTGGCCCATTGTAGGAGCCCCAAAAGTGTTCATGAAATAAGGGGATAAAAAGGCCATCTTGATTTCATGTGGCCCGTTTCTTTGATTTCCTCTACAATCTCACTTAAATCACTACAAGGTCATCCTTTTCAGATTACATAAAAAGTGAAATTTATTGCTTTGCTCAGAAGAGTCTCGAATTGTGCTCTAGAGGTGAGTCTAAGTAGTCATTCTTGCCTTACTTGAGGTTTCCTAGGTACTGTGCAAGGATTTGAAAAGAGGCTGGAACTTCATCCCAGCCCTCACTATAAACTGTCAGGGTTCCATTGCTAGGGACCTACAATCTGGTCCTGAGATTAACTTCCCAGCAGTGCAGTGCACTACACTACTCAACTACTGTTGTGTCCTATACAGGCCCCAAGCTACACAACATAGTCTACCAACCTGTCACTGCTCTCTGGGGCTTTGCAGCCCAGAATATACTGTTTAAAGTAGTGAGTGTGACAAAGAACCAATTTAGAAGAGCTTTCTTATGCCAAAGTGAGCAAATACATTCTTCACCACAGCAGCAGCTGTTTGGAGGTTTTAAACTGCTGCTCCCTTATAGAGCTGTCTCTCTGCATTAGAACTGATGCTTTGGACTATAGTTGCTGTGGACTGATTTCCTGCAGGCATTCCTGGATGTGTGATGCTCACATCTGATTTGTAGCTGCAGTTCCTCTCTCTGATAAATTCATGGTCCCATGCATTGAGCGCTCTAAGCTACTTCAGGGAAGGAATCAGTCAGCTAGAGAAAAGATGGCAACTCAGCCAGCTGAGCTTAACAAAAAAAAACGTTTTGATTCAATGAGCTAATACATGTACAGTACTTTAGGATAAGTCTCAAGTTATCATTACCATATGATGTCACCATATGATGATTATCATTATCTGAGGATTTTTACAAATGGTCCTTCCCTGATCTCTAGGCCAAATAGCTTACATTTAACCCTCGAGGTGTATTCTATTCTCTCTTCACTCCTGCTCTGTGCTCCTGGAGGCTGGCTTGAATGGATTCCCTCCACCGACTCCCATGCTCTCTGGCTTTGGGTTGTGTTCAACTAGTGGGCAGCTTGGAATGAGTTTTCTGAGGAAGGAGAGTCTGTGGTGTGGGTGTTATTTCCCTTCTTCCCTGTAGCATCATTTTAGATTCCTTGGTCTTGGGAGGAAAGGTCACAGCTCGTATCTGACAATTCTTTCCACATAGCCTCTCTTTCTGCAGGTTACAGAACCTATTCCTTTCCCTTGCTGCTTTAAGACTAGGACTGTAGATTCTGGACTGGGAAGACTCATTCTCACTAGCCCTGGTATACTGCACCATCCTGTGTGTTTTCCCTACACCTTGCCTGCACTCTCGTTGATGGTTCCTTTATTTTTTTTATTTTTTTGCGGTACGCGGGCCTCTCACTGTTGTGGTCTCTCCCGTTGTGGAGCACAGGCTCCGGACGCGCAGGCCCAGCGGCCATGGCTCACGGGCCCAGCCGCTCCGCGGCATGTGGGATCTTCCCGGACTGGGGCACGAACCCGTGTCCCCTGCATCGGCAGGCAGACTCTCAACCACTGTGCCACCAGGGAAGCCCAATGTTTCCTTTATTAATCTGTCCTTTAATTACTCAATTTGAGAGTGTCAATTATTGCTGGGTGAGAACCTGAAAAATACACATTCCTGCTGTTTTTCACTACTACCAATGTAAGACAGGGGAGACTGTACACTTTGCCCATCCTTTGCTATTTCTTGCCATGCTTTATTGACCTCTTTTTCCCTTCAAGACTTCATTATCCTGAAATCACTTCATGGGGCAAGTGTGCTTGTTGAATGTGTTACCCACCCTTTTATTTGCTCCTTGGAATTTCTGTCCAAAAGAAAACACAGGTCTCAGCAAGACCCGTCAAACTGTTGCAGCCACCCTCTTGAACTTCTACCACGAGGCCTCCCTGAGCTCTGCTTCTGCTGGGCGGTGTCCTTATAGTCACTCCCTCTTTGAGCAAGGCTTAGATGGCATGCCCCTCCACTGATGGGCTCTGGACCTGAACTTTGCATTCAAGTGACTAACAGTTGATGATGATGAAAATGCTTAGAGAACTAGGTAAGAAGACTTTTAGAGTCCTGGATAATGCTCAGGATTTCCAGAAATCTGGGAAGAGGACATTATAGTTAGAGGACCTTTGTGCTCACAAGCATAGAGACATGGAGTTTATGTGTTACTATCTTGTGTTTACCTTCTTGCACCCCGCTTCCTTTCTCAACTTTCTAATCCCTGACATAGTTCTAAATATACAGACTGGGGCTGAGTGATGTCAGCTCCCAACTTCTTTGTCTGTTAATGTATTTTTTGCCACAGTGTGAGATTTGAACAGCCAAACTTGTCACTAGCACACATGTCAAAGTCCCAGTGAGTATCTTGGGCCAGTCAGAGAACAGCAGCTGTTAAAGTGAAGTGATATTGGGTTATACTTTGTACTCACTGAGAAAGTTGAGAGGACAAGTTGGGTAATCTAATGAGCTCTCCAAAGACCACACATGTCTTGAGAAGGCCTGGGAAGATGCTCCAGAGATCTTGGAGTTGTTTCAGAATCATCACTCTGTAATATGAAACAAGTCCTCTTGATTATATTCAGTGGGAATTTGAATACACATTGTTTTCCATATCTGAATAGGCCTTTTTCTCTGTCTGCCATGAGACACAATGTACTTCCCATGCAAACAATGGCCTGTGATGAAGGGTGTTTGTCAAAGAAAAAGTTAAGACTCAGGGGAATTATAAATAAGCTTCCTAATGCAGATCTTTCTCTGGGAGAGAATTGAGATCTACCTTCTTTGAGGTTTGGTGAAAAGTCTGGTCTTCTCAGGGGGATAAAAATCAATCCTGTATGACAAATAGGAATGCCCGAATGCAAATCATTTCTTCAAAGCCTAGCCACTATTTGATAAATGCATCCTTGTTTGGATCTTTATTTCATACATATTAATATGATAATGAAACCATGTGAATGTATATTATACCAGTGAGGGAAGGGACTAGCATATATACCCATTTTTTTTGGCTAACTGAAACTTTTAGGCTCCTTTCTCTGACCTGTAGTTCTAGAATTTTTAGTTTTTGGATGCGGTGACAGCAAACACCCAACAGTATCTAGGTGTGAATGCCTTGGACATATCAGATTTGGTAGGTATCTATATTCTGTTTTGAATCCAGGCCCTTTTATGACAATGTCCAATATTTAATCAACTGTTTTTCCTAGAGCTGTCTGTAGGCTAATGGATTTTAGGAAATGCTCTTTGGAAACTCTCTGGTTCTTGTTATGAGACATAACATAGCTGATGTTTCAGAGTTCATCACTCTTTAAGACAAATTAGGATAATTTCTCCTATTGTATTACATAATACTTTTCACACTGAATTTATCTGTCCACAGACTGTCTACTCCTGAAACCTCCAAATACTTTCTATCAATTTAGCTTTAATACCAAAAAGTTATAGTCAATTGAAATTGTGAGGGTCTCACTAAATTTCTTTTTTCATTACCATTCATAACACGCTAAATAAGATTTGTCCTTAGTACAGATGTCTCAGCTATGTAACTCTTTATACCTACCTGCAGAGAGAATCGCCCATCTATCCCTACTCTGTTTCAGTCTTAAAACCAGTCCTTGATCCCCGACAAACAATTCTTTCAAATCCGGGGTTAATCCATTTTGAATGGCCTTTGATGTAAACACTTCTAAGTGGCTTTAAAAATGTATTTCCAATCATTCCCTTTTAGTAACCTCAGGTCAGGGTAATTTGCTTTGGAGCACTGGTTTCCAATGAGTGTTCTGAGGGCCCCAGAAGGACATGGAAAATTTAGCAAAGACTCTGTAAATCCATATGCCCTTCTGGCATTTTCTATAGATGGGAAAAAATTCTCTTTTATATCCACATATAGTCATCCCTCAGTATCTGCAGAACATTGGTTCCAGGACTCCCACAGATATCAAAATCTGCAGATGTGCAAGTCCCTTATATAAAACATGATGGTACAGTCAGCCCTTCCTATCCACAGTTGGTTGAATCTGTGGATGCAGAACCCGCAGATATGGAGAGCCGACTATACTATGATTTTTGAAATGAATGTTGATAAATTTGTGATTACTAAAATCCAAATTATTTTAAAAGAATTGTGCAATTCATAGAATCTTTTAAAACAGAATGCATAAATCAACGAATATAAAAATTCAGGAACATTTTCGACATCGTAAAGGGGCCTATTCCCCAGAAGAGTCAGCATCTCTGCTTTGGAATGACAATATTGCCTTTATTGAAAAGTCTATGCTGATTTCAGTAGTTGGTAACAGATACTGGGTCAATGAGCGGACTTGATAACATAGAAAGTAGACAGTGCTCCACTCTGCAGCTCACCAGAATTTTTCCTCTAACAAGTGCAGGTCACATGGCAATTTAGCAGTATCCTTCCACCAAGTGTTCTCTACCACACCCTTTTATTGTTTGTTTCCTTCTAAAATCTGGATGAATGCTACTAACTTCATGGGCCAAATTAGATATTGGCTGTATCACCTGCATTTATTAGTTAATAACCAGCCCATTTAGTTAGTAATGTTTGTTAGTAACATTACTTTGTTCATGACTGTTCAACTTACTCATGACGATGAGCGATGGAATAAGATGAATACTTTTGAAAGTATAGCTTGGTTATATACTGTGGCCATTGTGTTGTATCTACAGGTGTTAACTGTGCTCACTGTGGGGATCCAGTGAGGGGATGTATGTCATAGTGCATTGTGAAAGCTAAAGTGCTAAGCAAATGCAATTCTTTTTTATTAACATGCAACATTAACACTTGATTCTTGATCTGAAAACAAAACCTAGTTGATAGGGTGCATAGAATGTACAACATAAAGGTGTTAATGGGACTTCCGTGGTGGCGCAGTGGTTAAGAATCCATCTGCCAATGCAGGGGACACGGGTTTGAGCCCTGGTCCGGGAAGATCCCACATGCCACGGAGCAACTAAGCCCGTGCACCACTACTGAGCCTGTGCTCTAGAGCCCACGAGCCAGAACTACTGAGCCTGCGTGCCACAACTACTGAAGCCTGCGCTCCGCAACAAGAGAAGCCACCACAATGAGAAACCTGCACACCACCACGAAGAGTAGCCCCGGCTCGCAGCAACTGGAGAAAGCCTGCATGCAGCAGTGAAGACCCAACACAGCCAAAAATAAATAAATAAGTAAAATTAAAAAAAATAATAATAAAATAAAGGTGTTAACATCAGTGGTGCAGTAGAATAGAAGGAAAGAGGAGGGAGGCCATGGGAGGCTGGGTTTGTTGGGGATGGCTTTAGGCTGTAAATGGAACTTGAAAGATGGGACTTGAAAGATGGGAAAGGAAGGTCGGGGGCTCCTTCTATGCTTGGCAGTGCACTTGGAACTTTATATACAGTATGGCACTTAAACTTCATATTAGCTCTATAAGGCAGGAAATTATTACTTCTACTTTACTGATGAGAAAACTGAGCATTAGAAATTAAGTGGCATGGATTCAAAGGTTACACAGATTAAAATAATTATAGAACCAGTGCTTAAACCCAAAACTGAAGAGTCCATTAGGAAAGTAAAATTTAGATCTCGACCAAGAAGGTAGAATTTAAATACTTTTTTTTCTCTCTCTCTGATTATAGAGTCTCATTTGTACATTATATAAAAGGAGAGCCATATATTATGCACCAGGTATGCACACAGTATAGCTCCATGGGGTCATCATGAGCGTGGGATTCTGAAGAGAGCTAATGTGTCAGCCAAGGTTCAACAGAAGAAGCAAAACCAGTAGAACCATCAAGAAATCTGTCTGTCTATCTACCTACCCATCTACCTAATCATCAGTCTGTGGATTCATTTACAGGGAATTGGCTTATACAATTGTGGGGACTGGTTAAACAGTCCAGTCCCTGTAAGGCTGTCTCCATATGTAATGTTGGATTTTGAAGTCCACATGGCAGACAGGAAGGGAAGAAGATCACCAGCAGGCTAGAATCCCATAAGCATAAGTTTAAATCCTACAAGCGTGAGCTATGTAGATCCCCACTATTATGGCCTGAAACCTGTGTCTGTTTTTGTTGCCTCTGCCTTTTGTGATGAGGGTATCCTGCAGAAGCTCAAACCCTTTTTCATGGACCTAAACATACATACAGGCATACCTTGGGGATATTTCAAGTTTTGTTCCAGACCACCATAAAAAAGTGAATATCACAATAAGCAAGTCACACAAATTTTTTGGTTTTCTACTGCATTATGAAAGTTATGTTTATACTGTAGTCTATTAAGTGTGCAGTGGCATTACATCTAAAGAAATATACATACCTTAATGAAAAAATGCTTTATTGCTAAAAAACACTAACCATTATTTGAGACTTCAGTGAGTCATCATCTTTTTTCAATAGTACTATCAAAGATCACTGGTCACAGATCGTAACAGATATAAATGATGAAAAAGTTCGAAATACTGTGAAAATTATCAAAATGTGACACAGAGACATGAAGTGAGCAAATGCTATTGGAAAAATCGGTGCTGATATACTTGCTTGATGCAGGGTTGCCACAAACCTTCAATCTGTAAAAAACGCACTACTCTCTGTGAAGCACAATAAAGCGAAACACAATAAAATGAGGTGTGCCTGTACCTGATCTAGATGCTGCTTCACATCACTGAGGTGGATCAACACATCAGTAACAATGAGTGTATACTACAGAATGACTGCTATCTCCCTTGTACCCTCCTTCGAAAATCTCCCAAGGATCCTGGGAAATGTAGTTTAGCCTACCCAGGTTGACATCAGAAGACCATCACACCTTCTTTTCTTCTAAGCAGCAGAACTGATAACTGATAACATGCAACAACTCTATTTTTATAGAACTAGATGTGCCAGCACAAAAATAAGCTGGTTTGTTGAGGATCATTCAGTCTAGACACTGTAGATAATTAATCTTGGTAGTTTCAGGACAGAAAAAGCCAGAGCCATCATTTACACATATAAAGACTTTGCAACCTGTGGAGAGACAGCTTTCAATTACTGTTCTAACCGCAGTAAGAATAAAGCAGGAATAATATAACTTGTGCCATTTGATTTGACTGAGACGCTAAGACCCCAGCTCCTGGGCCCATTCCCACTTGACTTCGCCCATAGAAAAATGATTGAAATGAATTTCTTTTCTGATGAATTGTGTGCATACTTTTGGGTTAGAAACATAGATTTTAAACATTTGTTTCAAGCCTTTTCTTTCCTCAGAAGACACAGATTTTCCCTGGAGCCTACTATATAAGCACTAGAGTATTATCCTAGGCAGAGACAAAGAAGAATTTAAAGTCTAAAATGGGGTCTCTTAACCCAGGTACTCTACTTTAGTGTGTAAATATCACAGCTAGAAATATGTAAATAATTGGGCAGTGTCTGATGTGAGATTGCATAGCCAAATGATGTATGTGTGCTATTAGAATTCTTCAGAATGATATATAATCCAATTGCAGATATAGGCTATACAAATTAATGCATCTTTGAGTCTCTCATAATGAATTTTTATTAGGTTTTCAAAAAGATTTAAACCATTAATTCAATCCATCAACAATCATTTTGGAGCATTTGCTGGGCAGGAGACACTATTTCTGCGGCTGAAATAATAGGGATGCTAAAGATGTGATTCCAGTTGGCAAGTAACTCAGTTTATTTGGGGCAAATAAAGCATATTATAGAAACAAGTGCCATTCTCAGTAATACCAGAGAAGTGTTTTGCGGTACTATGAGTGGGCAGATTCCTTGCAATTGAGCAGGATCAGAGATGCTCTCTGAGCTGAGCCTTGAAAAATAGGAAAGGTTTTGTCAAATGGAATCGGGGGCAGGCAGTCCTGTGTTTGATCTGATTTTGTCTGGTTTAAGAGGCCAGGTGAAGATAGAAGATATGAAATTTTAAAAGGGTACTTAACTCTTGATTTTTCAATTTATCCTTTCATTACTGTGATTGGGACTTAAAGTGTTGACAGTTAAACTTAATGAACATTTTATTGCTCATGACAGTTCACAGCAAATTAGTCTCTTGCTTTCTTCTCAAAGTGGGAGAAGGCCCCAGGAAACCTCTCCGTGAAGCTAGAGCTGTGGAGCACTAGCTCTGCAGAACGCTTTGTGGAGATGAACTTTGGAGCAGGGATTCTGCAGGGAAGGATCTGCTACTAAATGTGCAAAGGCTACTTGGAGGCAGAATGCTGAGGAGAACAACCTGGTGGAGTTCAGGGAAGAAGAGGAGGCGTGGCCCCTGCCCTCGGGCAGCTTGATGATTCTGTGGTTGTTGGCCTCACCCTCTGATCTGGCACTGGAGGTGGACTTGAACTCCAGAGCCCCTGCCCTTACCCACTCTCTCTGGCTTTCCCTCCTCCCACCCTCTGCTTAATCTCTGAGAATGAGCCTTTTTTTTTTCTTTCTTTCTTTTTTTTTCCTCCCTCCCTCCCTCCCTCCCTCCCTCCCTCCCTTCCTTCCTTCCTTCCTTCCTTCCTTCCTCCCTTCCTCCCTCCCTCCCTCCCTTCCTCCATTCCTTCCTTCCTTTCTTCCTTTCTTTTGGTGGTGGTTGTTGAGGTTGGTGTCATTAAAGATACTGAAATGTGCTTTTATTTGATTTTCTAAGGAGGCTTTCAACAATATTCTTTTGGGATGATGTAATGCAGAGTAGGGTTGGGGGCCCCTCCTTCTCTCCTTAGAGCAGTTTAGTAGTTCTGGTTTGGGAGTCTGCAGCCCTATGTCACAGTCCCCACTTAGCAAACAGTACTTCCTGAAGGTGTCTAATGGGCCCCCAACGGGAGCAGCTTAGCTGTTTATATTTTCACATAAGTTTTCATTTTTAAAAAGATTTCTATGGCTAAAAAGGTTTAAAATCGCCTGTTGAATGCTCTTCCAGTGTCCTTGACTCTCAAGTTCCATGATTAAGTTTATCGCAATCAACTGTAGTGACTCCTAAGCCCAGCTCTGCCTTAGCAGGCCATCTGCTGGGCTTTCACAATAGAATATTAACAGGGCTTTCTGTGCCATAACCTGGATGTTGGTATTCCCCCCAAATTTATATGTTGAAACCTATCCCCCCAAGGTGATGATGTTAGGAGGTGGGGCCTTTGGGAGGTGATTAAGTCTGGAGGATCTGAGCCCTCATGAATGGGATTAGTGCCATCATAAGAGAGGCCCAGAGACCCTTCTGCCTTTTGCCTTGTGAGGTTACAGTGAGATGACAGCTAGCAGTAAAGAAGCAGGCTCTCATCAGACACCGAAAATGCTGGCACCATGATTTCAGTCCTCCCAGCCTCCAGAAGTGTGAGAAATAAATGTTTGTAAGGCACCCAGTTTATAGTATTTTTGTTATAGCAACATGAATGGACTGAGACACTTTCCCTTCACTTTCCCTCCTTCTCATCCTCTGTGGACAGCTGCTGACATTCTTCCTGGTTGCCAGTCCTGTGTTTGGTCAGGGTGAGGATTGTACAGTAAGGGAGGGTTGGGGAAGGAGCTCCCACCCATGCAGAATACACGTAGGATTCACTTCAGTAGTAGAATTGGGGGAAGTATACTTAGTGCTGGACTCAACTTTAACCTCACTGAGCTAATCAGTGTTAACACCCCAGACCTAGACCTGGATGCTCACTTGCTTCAGTCTCACATCCACAGCTTCCTGCTTCAGATTTCTGCTTGCACATCTGCCACATACTTTCCATCCTCTGTGTCACATCTGTCTGTGAAGAATTTATTATCTTACTTTAAAGCGGGTTCTCTTTCCTGACTTCCCAGTGAGACTGAAAAACTCGGAGCCGTCTGTCCCAGCTCCCTTCTTCACCTCAAATACCTATCCAGTCCTCAAATCCTGACAAGTTTCCTTTTTATCATTCCTTGCTTCCGTTTCTCTTTTGCCTTTGCCACCCCTCTAGTTCAGGCTCTCATTATCTCTCAGCTATCACAAACACATTCTCCCTCCACTCCAATCCTACATGGAGAGTGCTTGGGGCCAGTGTTTCTGAAGTCATGCAGGGCATCAGTACCTGGAGTCAACACTTGTGTGACTTTGTATCAAACTAATGGTCTTCACATTCAGAATCTCCTTCCATTCCTCCCTCCACCCCCAAGGGAACCCTATCTGATCTTTATGAATAAGAATCCCTTACTGTCACTTTACTATTGTTAAGTCCTCTCCCCCAAATTAAGATAATTTCTGCCACTGTACCGCTCAAACTGTTCTCTCTCGGGAACCCATGTCAGCTCATCCACAAAGCCCCACGCAAGCCTCATGCTCTTTGGGAAATCTTCCCGAACAAACAATCCAAAGATCAGAAGACTTTTCTATATATCTGCCCTTCCTTGTGTCGATTCACTGGATACCATCAGATTCTGCTCTTTAGCTGTTTTTCTGGTGTGTGTGTGTGTGTGTCTATATCTTATCATGGCATCTAAGAAGGGAACTCATGGAGGGCAAGGACCTGGAAAGTGTTCTCTTGGGCCCATTTCATGAGTAACCAGGCAAATGCCTGCTGTACTCCCAGAAATCTAATCTGTTGGAAAAATACTGAAGGACATCAAAACCCATGTAGTGACTGTGCTGTGTTCAAACTCTTATGTTAACTGATCATGATGAATAGCTCCAACTGTGTTTGTTTTTTCTTTATCTTGATAGGTACATTTTCTGAGAAAGTTGAGATCTGTAGCCTAATGACCCATTCTGACATATCCTAGGACTTATCATCCTGAGTTTCTTTTTAATTGGAGCAGAGAAGTTATGGATGTAACATTTTTGTATGTTTTTACAAAATTCACACTTTGCTCACTATAATTTATGTTTTTCTTAGTAACTGGTAGAAACATTTTAAGGGTCAGCCTAGAAGTAGCAGAATTAGTAGAAACACCTTTTCTAAACCTTTCTTCCTTGTGTCATTAATCAAAAGAAACACACCTACTAACCCAGCCTGTCAGATTCACTCACAAAAGTTGCAATTTATCTCCAAACCATTCTTGCCCCCTGAACCTGGTAGCTGATTGGGTAATGAGTAATTACACACCTTCAGTTATTACTCTGACTTGGAATTTTTCAGCTTCTATTTTCTGTCAGAAAATGGAACTAAACTGCATGTGTTTTGGCTTGAATACACAATGAATCAGAATTAATGAAATGTCATATCTATTAAAGCAAACTCAGAAAATTGCATGCAAATATGGATAAGAGGGCTCTTAGTCCTAACTTAGCAGCTAACAGCAAAATGATAGTGACCATTTCACATAGATCATTCTGTACAATCTTCCTTCCTGCTGTCACTCTCTAGGACTTGGCGTAGCCTGAGCAAAGAAGGAAGGTACCAAGGCTTCCATGAAAAATACCCATAAGGGAATCCTAAATACTGAGGGCAGTTGGAGTTTTGAAACCTGCACTTTTTAAACTCAAAATACGTGGCTCTCTCTGTAGGAGCTTGTTCTGACACTGGCCCTGTTATTTATTGCCTACCATTGTGAACACTGAAGCCAAAGATGGGCTGACAAACACAGAACTGCAGGTTGGCAACAGAATTTATTAGGTTTCGTTGGTATAGTCAACACGATCTGTTTCCAGTGCTTAACACATTTGCCATTAAAAACGTGTAGGGTAAAATGTTTACTCTTATCACTTCTTCTCTGCATTGGTCTAAACATGGAAATGATTTTCAATCTAAAGTAATGTTGGAGAGACATCTTGGCAAGAGGCAGAGAAGAGCAATGTGCGGTTCCCCTAGACCCTTTCTGGTTTTCAGTTGCCTCCTAGGTGATAATCAGTGGGACAGTTGGATGCTCATCAGACTGTTCCTGCTGCCTATAGCTGTCTTCACTGCCCATCCACGTGTATCACAGACCTGGGTAGATTTATAAATGAGTGGCAGCCCTTCAATTCTATAGAAACAGTGAAAAATTACCCAAATAGGTAAATACAGAGAACCGTATGGCACCTCACCATTGAGTAGCGGCCTCTGGATTCCTGATTTTGGCTGTCCTCTAGACGCTGGACCATCAATGCTGTGTAGCACTGGAATATAAATGCCTGATCCCGGGGGTCTCTCTCGAACACCACTTGTTGGGGCCCTCCTTTCACCAATGTGTATAATATTTCTGTTGCTACAAATATATTTATGTAAAGAAGAATGAATCTTCTCTTGTTTAAGTGATGGGCGGTTAATTCTGTTACTTTTCTTTTTTTCTTTTTGGCTGCACCACGTGGCACGTGGGATCTTAGTTCCCTGACCAAGGACCAAACCTGGGGCCCCAGCAGTGAGAGCGCCGAGTCCTAACCACTGGACTGCCAGGGACTTCCCAATTCTGTTACTTTTAATTTCAGCAAATCGATAAAAGAGGGAAATGGAGGCTCATTGTAGAGGGTGGAGATGACACTTCTTTCGTAAACTGCTGTGCAGGATGTAGGTCAAGAGTGGAGAAACTATATGTATACCTGATTCACTTGGTTATAAAGCAGAAACTAACACACCATTGTAAAGCAATTATACTCCAATAAAGATGTTAAAAAAAAAAAGTGGAGAAACTAAATATACTCCTA
This sequence comes from Tursiops truncatus, assembly GCF_011762595.2. Taxonomy (NCBI): domain Eukaryota; kingdom Metazoa; phylum Chordata; class Mammalia; order Artiodactyla; family Delphinidae; genus Tursiops; species Tursiops truncatus. Next base: position 72,814,411 of record NC_047047.1, on the reverse strand, counting down.
GGTTATCAGGGAATTGTAGAAAACCAAAACAGACACCCTCCCCCATGTAGGAGAGGTGGCTTAGCAGCTGCTGTATAACCCAGCCTCTCAGGAGAAGTCCTGATGCTAGTCAGTTCATGTTAGTATGAATTAATGACTTTTAGTCCTCTCCCAAGGATGTCTAAAGCTCTCAACGATATGAAGATATGGGATTGGGAGAAAAGAGGGTTTCCAGGTCTGAAGTAATTCCCTGTGGCTTTCCATGTTCCCTGCTTCCCTGGCCAGAGCTTCTGAGTCATTCATGGCCCCTTTCCTGACCTGATCTTCACAAAAAGGAAAGTGGGTATATGTGCCCTTTAAAATTTTACTTTATTGCAATGAGGACAGCTCATGAATGGAAGAGGAGGTAGGATTGAACCCAGGGGCCTACAGGGGAGAAATAGTGAGAACCAGGGCTGAACTCTGGCCCCTTGGCTCTTGAAAAAGTGTCAAGGCAAGCTGGTTGGCCTGGTTCCCAGTTCTGATGCTACCTGCATGTGTTACTTCCTGAAAGTCATAGCCTCTTTGCTATCTAATGTATTCATACAACAGAGACAGAGAGCAATGTGAATGATATGGAAATACTTTTCAGATCTTTTGGAGCAGTTTCATCTTGAGAAATTAACCTAAATAAACCAGTAGTTCTCTGCTCTCTATAACAGCCTCCCCAGAATCTTCCTCAACCTTCCTTATCCTGGAGGGCAATTGAAGCATGAAGAGAAAGCATGGGGAGACAAAGCAGCATTGCTGGTGCAAGAGTCCTCAGGAGGAGATGGGAGGCAGTCATGGGCCAGTGGGGTGAGCACTGGACCAGGTGCTGCATGGCCTGGTTTCCAGTTCTGGAGCTACATCCATGTGTTACTTCTGGAAAGTCATAACTTCTCACAGGAATTTTGTTTCACTATCTGAAAACTGCAGAGAATGGATCAAATGATCTTTAAGGATCTTCCTAGCACCAGATCTGGTTCCATTCAGCCTTGAAGCCAGCAGAGTTTGCTGTTGCTTTTTCCTGCCAGTAACTTGTGAGTCTCTCTCTTTTATGCTTCCCTGGCCCTTCTTTGCCTTCCTCCTGAGGCTTCCTGACATTCCACAGCTGCCCTGCTTTGTTCTCCATCACACCAGGGCACAGCAGCCGGCAGGAGCCAGAGACCAATCAGTATTTGATAAAGATAAATCTGTGCTTAGAACTGGAACAGATGTTTAGCCAATTAGGAAATGAAACCCTCTGCAGAAGTAGATCAGCTTCCATCTGAGGACTTCGGCTTTTGCTGTAAAAAGTACTCATTTCTTAAAAGTGCTTTGCAGAATAAATCAAAGCAAGATACAAGGTTAGGTCACTTGCTCTAGATTACTCAGTTACAGTGTGGCTTCAAGATATTTAATATTCTCATATTTAAAACATTATAAAATATGAATGTTTTAGACTAGTAGGGACCTTATTCCTTTTCTTCTCACCCGGTGGAGGATTTTTTCTCCAATCTTGCTTCTCAGAATGTGGTAACTAGACCAGCAGCCTCAGCACTATCTGGGAGCTTGTTAGAAATGCAGAGTCTCAGGCCCCATGCCAGACCTGCTGAGTTAGAACACACGTTTTAATAAGATGCAAAGGTGATTCACATGTACATTGAGGTGTGAGCAACACCACTCTAAGAGATCCCTGATCAAAAGACAACATAAACACATTCAGACACAAGGTGCTTCTTACTGCAGGGTATTCTATTTGGAAGTAGTGCTAAGCATCAGAATGTGCTTCCTTATAATAGAAAGACTCGGGGATATTTATTAACCTCTGACCACGTGACCTCTTCTAAATGCCTTACAAGTGTGTGTTGCCTCATTTCAGAGTCACAACAGCCAGGTGAGGTAGATACTATTTGTTTTTGTTCACCTTAATCTCCACAACACATGTATGAGGGGGATGGTCTTATATTTCCCATTTTCTAAATGAGAAAGCTGAGGCTAGAGAAAATGAGTAACTTGCTCAAGTCACATGGCTGGACAGTGAATCATGAGCTCTAACCCAAGTAGTTTGGCTCCAGAGCCCAACTTAACCACTATATTCTTTTTAGTGATCAAAGTGTTCCTTTCTGTAGTTTCTGCCCATCTGTCTTCTAGAAGTACGAATAAAATTCTATTTTTTGCTTATGTGAAAACTTATTTGGAACCAACTCTCAGGATCACTCTCTTTGATACGTTCTTCATATGACTTAATTATATATCCTCCCCACATTAGTCAAATGCTAGTTTGTAACTAAAGTATGGCCTTCAGGGTTGTACCCTAAACCTCAGCTGTGTGGTTTTGAGCAGAGCGACGTTCTAAGATTACCTTCAACCTGTACTGGAACACCACACCTTGAATAATGATGCCCAAGTACTAATGAATTCTTTAACGTAGTCACGGTGTTGATTGGTAGTGAGCTCAATGGCTTTTTCACAAAGGCTGCTATTAAGCCAGGTTTCTCTAAGTCTCTATTTGCAGAGATGATTTTTGAACCCAGGGGCATTCCCTTGAAGCTGACCTCTCATCAATATCATGTGTTTCTGCCCACACTGAGCTCAATCAATACCCCAGCACCAGTCTCCAGTGTAGGAAGGGTGTCAGTACCACCATTATCCAGGACAGGGCTGTGGAGGGTAAAACTTGATATCCATTCTGTTGAATTTCATCTTGTTAGCTGTGACTCATTATTCATCCTGTCAAACCTTTTGGATTCTTGATTCTATCACTCAGCATATTTGCTAGCCAGCCGAGCCTTGTGTCATCTGAAAATTTGATCAACACACATTCTGTCTTTATTATGCAATTTGCAGCTAAAAGTGCTGAATGGGCCAAAGTTGAAGGAAGCACCTGGGATGGAACCTGCTCCCAGAGACCTTCCCTGCAGGCTGACGTCAGTTCATTAATCTGCACCTTTTGGGCCAGGCATTCAATCATCTTAATATCTTAAAACTCTTCAAGCAGCCTGTATGTCTCCATTTCCCTAAGAGGGGCAGTAGTGGCCAATACACCCTTTTAAACCACCAACACCCTCTAGGTATATGGTCCTGAGTTGTTACAGTGGAGGCAGCAATATCGTACAAGGCACTCTCAGCATTAAAATGAGTTAGGTATGAGCTCTAGCTCTGCCGCTTCCATCTGTACCTTTCAGTTAGGGTAGATCAGAGAAGCAGAACCACTAGGAGTGGTTTATATAATATAAAATTATACAACAAGGGATTCGTTGTAGAGATTTGAACTATGCAATTGTGGGAGCTGCTTAAACAGTGTATATTACTTCTGTGTATATTGGGCCTGAAATAGCAGGATAGTCAGTTGGGAAGAAAGATGGGTGTGAAATAGAGGAGAGCAAGGACAAAATAGAACCCATGGGAGTGTGCTGGAGTCCACAGGATGGGCTAGAACACACATCAGTCCCTCGTTACCTCTAGGACTTCATCTTTGGTGATGCAGGTGACTTACAGGAGAAGCTGGCTCCTTCTTCACAGAGATAAGCATACACCTGGCCCAAGAGTCAGAAACTAAAGGAGGAGATATAGTGGGATCCGGAGTTGCTGGGAGCCTGGCCACTGCCCCTGTGCCAGCCTCATGAGCCAGCAGATCAGCAAAATGCACGTAGGCTGCAACAGCTGCCCAGCACTGACCTTCTGTCTACTGCTTCATTCTGCCTTCCAGATCTTGTGCAGATTTCTCCTTTAGTCTATACTAACCTGAAACTATGCAGGAAAGGGAATTCTGGGAAACATAGCTTCAGCTTAGCTAAACTGACACACCCTTTCTGTGTGCTATCCATATAGTCATCTTTTAACTCCACTCATCTTCCAAGTGAATACAACTGAAAAACCATGTTGCAGCCTAACATAATGCAGCAATCCCTTCCTTGTACAACTGAAAATACACGATCTCCTTCAAAAGTGGATACAAATTCTTTTAATTCATCTCTGGCTAATGTGTATTCCTCTTCTTGCAGAATCACATTCTTCCTTTGGTATCTTGTAAGCTAGGTACCGATATAAACTTAATTACCATTACCATACCTTCTGTTAGATAATAGGGGAATGGGAGACGTGAAGAGAAAAAAAATAGTTAATATGTACTGAAGCATGTATTAAAATAAGGAAGAAGTACTAAAAATTATTATAGTTCTTGTTTCTGCAATTGGCCATGCGGTTATACCTGGCGTTTTTAACTACCTCTTTCTACCACATGTTCTCTATTTCATATTTCCTTTGCCTCTACAAAATACCTCTGCTGGTGTTGGTCCCTTGCCAGGTAGGGAGACCCAAACCTTTATGCCTGAAGGTTTTAGGGCATTAAAATTCCTGCCTGTATAGGGTTGTTGAAAATTTCCATTGACTTTAATTGTAAGACCTGAAGTACTAAGAGAAGCCCCAGGGACTCATAAATTCCAGATGAACTCTTCCTTACCTCCCATATGAGTAGCAATTGCTACTGTATCCTCTTGAAACATCAGTATCCCAGACAGTAAATTGCCTTCTTTACCTGTTGATTTACCACCCGAAGGAGCTCAGAGTGGTTGGTGGATGTCTCAACTACCAGTTTCAGTATAGCATTGTTATGCCCCCTGCCGGAGGCTTGCTTCCTTGGGAACTAGGTCTTGTAAACCAGAAAAGGTCAAGGTGGTAGGAAAGCAAAACCTTCTCTTGTGGATCACTGTGGGAATCAATGAGAGGAGCCGCTCTTGTTTTCAAAACTCTTTATTCCAGGACGTATAAGCTCTGGCTAAGAGAGAAAGAGCACCATGTATTTCTGGAGGGATGTCAGAGATTAGTGCTATTATTAAAGACCTGAAAGATGTAAGCGTTGTAGTTCCTACCAAATCTTCATTCAGTTTGTCTCTTTGGCTTGTACACAAGACAGATGGATCTTGGAGAATGACAGTGGATTATCATGAACTCAATTGGGTAGTGACTTCAACTGCAGCTGCTGTTCCAGATGTGGTTTCATTCCTAGAGCAAATCAATGCATTCCTTGGCACCTGGATCGGGCAAATGCCCTTTTCTCTATACTTTTGTTACTAAAGATCGTCAGAAGTTGTTTGGCATCTGGTGGGACCAACAATATACCTTCATGGTACTACCTCAACTCTCCAGCCATATGTCATAATCTAGTTTTCAGGCAGATTATGCTGATTTATTACATTGCTGCTATCACACTGTTTGAACCTGGTGAGTTGAGTGTATCAATAGCAATAACCCAAGATACTTTGTGTGCCAGGAGTAAGAAGTAAATCCCACCTCTAGGATGACTTCAGGTCATTAGTCTGTACCTTTGTGGCCAGGGGCTCAATCTTCTAAGTATCCTGATAGCACTTCCATGCAACCTATGTGTTTCCAGCTGCTCCAGGAGAGTGATGTCTGTTTACTGTATTTAAAATTACCACCTCCCACCCCTACTGGTTATACAGCCCTTATCTACTACAGTGGAGGCAACAGTAGTGCAGTGGAAATAAATGCCTGAGTCAATATTGAAAACCATAGTTTTACTGCTTATGTCTATGTCTTTTCTTGGACAGGTCAGTTTCTTCATTTTTAATATGAAAACAGCAAAAATACAACTCATGAGGTTGATATGAGGGTTAACTCTGATGATGTATACAATGGCATAAGGAATTTACTACTCTACTGCAGACACTTTATAAATTTGAGTGTATTTAATCCACATGCACTTTTATCACCTGTTAATACAGGAGGAGCAAAGGTTCTGACAAGTCCTTTAACTTGCCCAGGCTCACAGTGTTAGGAGGTGGTGGAGCCAGGATGTGAACTCCAGACGTTTTGTTAGCAAACCAGTGCTCTTTCCATTTAGCATGCTCCCACTTTGCCACGGTGCATTGTAAACCCTAAAACACGAACAGTGTATAAATACAGGTTCTGCGCTGTTCTTCAGGAATTCATGCTGAAGTATACTGATCCCCAGCTGTCTAAAATTCTCTATCTAGTCATCTGGGGACTCTGCCTTTAATTCCTGGGATGAATCAGGTGTTCTTTTTAAAATTTTTGTTTCCTCATTTTGAAAATTGCCCTTCTGTATATTGTAGTTTACAAAGCACGTTTACCTGCACTTTCATGTTCTCTCATTTAACAGTCTGGAGGGTAGAGCCTCATTTTATCTGTGAGAAACTGAGGCTTAGGTAGATAATAATGTATCAAAGCTTATACAGTTAATAAATGGCAGAGTCACTTCTCCCCAGCTTCAGGGCTTTTTCCCGCTGTTTCAGTCCTGCATGAGGCTCTTAGTATCTGTCAATTCTGTGAAGCCATATTCTCCTCCTTTTTCAGGAGGCCTCTTGGAACCAGGCACAGTTTCCCTCAGGGAGAATATGGGTGTGGTAAATCTCAGAAGGTTCGTAGATGTTCGCGCATCAGTGGGCCGTAGAAGCACCTAAAATGTCAGAACTTTATTTCACAATTCTGTTGGAAGGAAAACCCGACTAAAGCCATAAGCATCAGAACTGAGCAAGTTCCAGCTTATGGGCTATGATTATACTGAGGGTAATAGGATACCGAAAATCCTCACAGTACTCACCAGTGACCTAACTTTATTTCAGATAGTATAAAATAAACCAGCCTTCTGTCAAACTTCGTTATTAGAAATAACTAACACTCTTGAATAAAGAATGATAACCCATCATTGAGCCAGTAAGAATGTTAGGATTCATCATAGGCCAAAAACCCAGTGAAAGCAGGAGCTAGAGGGTGGGGAAATCATTGAATGTAGCTTTTTTTCCCTGAGGCCCTTTGCTGACTCCTGGGGACCTTGAGCTTCAGTTTTCAAGGCTGGGATAGGAATCTAGTAAGAGGCCAGTTGTTGAGGGCTGTAAACTCAGAACAGGTTCTAATGTACTGTCAAAGTTCTTACCAGTTATCTTTATTTTCTGTTTCCCCAGTGTAGGCTTAACCACGTGAGACTGTTGATACATGACCATTTTTGACCTATAAAAGTATCAGTCTCATATGATTCAAGGTAATAAGATGTCATGGAGATGTTTGCCCCCAACTGTCTGTCTAATACGTAGAATAATACCTGGTCCATAGTAGGTTTTTTTGATGGGATGAATGAAGGAAATTAAGTTGGAAGCCAATCATTAAAAGATAAGTAGAACAACTCCAGATGAGAATTAAAAAACACATCTGAACAACCCATGAGTAAAAGAAGAATTCGTAATGAAAATGAAAGGAAACCTGAACTTAGAGCCTGCTAGGAATAGGAGGGAGAAAGGAGGCAGGGAGTGACCTCTTGGAGTTGCCTTATTGAGATTTGACCAGCCAGCCGTGTAAACACATTGATCTCCACTTCGTCCTTCCTAGCTGTTATTTGCCAGCTTGAAATTTCTGACTTTCATTCCCATCTGATTAACACAGATATTGAAAAATAAAAACTCAAGTCTTTTCAATGTTTATAACCAAATGTAATGTACAGGTTCATATTTGTGGGAGAAATGTGGAATACAAATTAAAAGTCCTATGATGTAGAGCTCAGAAGCGCTCCTTTCAAAAGTTACCGAAGAGTATGTGAAGCTTTCTCCCTACCCCCTCTCTCTCTCGTATTTAATCAGATTTTGAGATTAGAGATGCAATTTCCTTTTGTGTCTAGGGACGTTTCTCAGGATACTGCACACTACTGTTTTCACTCTGCTCCCCCTCACCCCAAGGTTATAGAATGAAAAGTGTCTGTCATACAATTATTCATTAAAAAGAAAATTATTTACTTTCTTGGTTTAATGAACAAAAATTCTGTGAAGTCACATCTATGTGGCTTAGGTTCAAAAATCAACGAGTAAGGTGAAAGTCATGTATGCTAGTTAAAACTACACATGAAAATCTTTTATACTACCCATCAATTAGAATATACAAGGTTTTAAATGTATAATCCTATGTGGTATTCCTTGTGTACCTGGTGAAAATCACTGAGTTAACTAAAGACAGAAATGAAAGAGAAGCATATCAGTAGATGTCCAGCTTTTTAAATCCTCTACCTTTAACAAAACTATCAAATTTGTACTGATGACTGTGGGGAAGGTTGAGAATCCTGAGATGCTTCTGCTTCCAGAAGGGATGATTTCATTGCACTTGAATAGTATGCCTCGCTGTTCTATGACACATTCATGTATTTGTTCATATTGGGAATGACATGTTATGTCTTGTTATAAGCAACTGCAACTCTATTATTCATACAGTCATCAGGTACCAAATAAAGAGTCAAGTTTGGGGCTAAATCATTTAGATATTGGACATACACTCCCAAATTGCCTCTTTCCAAGAAAAAGTGTGGTTGTGAGAGGTATGAGCGAGCCTTCTGGCTCCTGGGAAAGTGATGTGAAATTCAAGTGAGGGACATCCATCAGCTTTGCTGTTAAGGATGGCAGTCTAATGTAACTAACGTCTGTTCAGACCAGACGTGCTGGAGTCAGCTTCAGCTTTTCCTGTGATTAGAGTCCGGGTGCTTTAGGTGATCTGAATCCCAGGTGTGTTCGAGATGGTGATTTCCTCCAGAGTTCCTCCTCCCTCCCCACTCCAGCTGGCCAGGAAGACTGAGAATGGGCCCACAGGTGGCTTTGTGAAGATAATGAAGCTTCAGCTTAGGGTTCCACTCTTGCACAGTCTCTTTCAAGGTCTGGGGAGGGATCTTGGCAATATGTTCAAATTGTCCTTTTGTTTTAATTTGCAAAATTGAGATATTTTAAACATTATCAGTTAAGACCACTCTTTCTTTCTCCCCAGCTTCTCCAGACATGTCCTACTGTTGTGCTGTTGGTGGAGAAGCTGCAAACAGTTTTGGGATCCGGCTACGGGGAAATTGCCTTGAGGTTACGGTGAGTTGGAGTTTTGTAGTTGACGGTCCCTTCTTTGCAGAAGTGAGTTGTAGTTGGCTGTCATGTTGTAGGAATGGCTTCCAGGATTCTCCTACTACCTGCTGAGATGACCTGCCTGGTGTTGGCAGAGGGTGCAAGGCTAGAGGCTCTGCTGCAGTGTGAATGTGCCCTCTGGTGCCCAGCACTGCCCACCGCCTCTAGAGTGGGAATTGGAGGAGAAACCTGTAGAGGAAAAGACTGAGTTTTCATTCTCTTCTCTGCCTTGAAAATGATGTTATGAAGTTGTTGGCATATACAGCCAAAAATATAGGAAAGCATACTGAAAAAGTATGGTAGGAGTTAATTAGCGCAAATGTGTTATATTCCTTGATTTTATGATACTTATCAGTTTTCTATGGTGTGCATATTGTGATATATTTTGTCTTTGTAAATTAATGTTTACCTTCATATAAATTTTTTTTTTGTAACTATACCTTCTTTTCTAAAGCCAACCCTCAAAACTGGATAAGCTTCAGACCTCATTAAACCTGTTCCTCCCAAGGTTGGACTCTTGACCAAAGGGTATGATTCCATTATACTGCAATAAAAAAAGTTTTAAAAAAAAAAGTATGATTCCACATGCCACCAAAGCTTGCCTGCTTGTTTAGGCCACTCCTCCATTGTGTGGCCTGATGTCTGATGTCTCAGGAGGTACAGAGGACACTGAGTTCTGAAAGGCTGCCTGAAATTGAGCACAGGCGGCGATGCCTCTAGCTGGGCGGCATATGGAGTCTGACCTCTGATCCTTCACAGAAACCCCTGTCTTTGTACAGAGAGGAGTAAAGAATGGCCAGTGTGCATACCAGCCAGAGGAGGCTGTTCTCCTTGTGATTTGTTAGGAAAGAAGGTGGGCTTCTCACTCCTAGATGGCTTGTGGCTTGTGTGAACCAGAAGGTGGCAAAGTCAGAAACCCTTGCTCCAAATAAATGTTGTCTTCAAAGCCAGCATTAAGGAGAAGCCCTGCTAATCTACGAGCCAAAAGACCTCACTTCTCACTCCTTGGTTAAGGTATTTCCACACCCCTGCGGACTCTGTTCTGTAAAACAGGGATCGTGGTCCTTTGCTAGACTGTGTTAAAGGACTTATTACATAATGCTGGCCATAAAGCCATGGAAACATGTAAGGTACTAAGCAAATGTAAGAAATGTGATGAATATAGGAAAATATTAAGGGTAAAAATCAATACAGTCATTTAGCTAAACTTTCAGAAAATCTTTTTCCAGACTAGGCTGGAAGGATCCTGATCAATTAAGGTCAGGGAGGCTTGAAAGATGTGGCTTTCTATAATAACAGCCTAATTCACAGGGGCCAATTTGTTCAAGCCTAGACATGTTTGACAGTATAATTGAAAGGAGCGTGATCAGCCTATGTGGTGCCCAGCCAGCAGCAGGCACAGGGGACCATGCTCTTGCTGTGCCTGGGGACCTCAGTGGGCTACCCGTTCCCTGGCTGTCAGGAAGACAGAAGGGAGGAAAGCTTCTTTCTTGCTTTTGGGCTGTGCATTAATCAACATCACTTTCCTCATTAATATAAAGGCATTCTCAGCTGCACATTTTGAGGAGCTTCTAACAGTTCGTTTTTCCTCTGGTTACAGTAAAAACAGCCTTCATAATGAGGAGGAGAGCTGTGTTCTTTACAAAGCTAAATATTAATTCTTTTTTCAGTTTGTCATTTACATATCCCTCAAATTAGGTTTACTTTTCCAATTTACACTGCTGAAGCTCCGTGGCCCGAAGATACACAATTAACACTATTTCCTTGGTGAGGGTCGGAGTGCCTGCTTTGTAGGCTCAGGTTTTTCTTAAGACAGTAGTTGAAGGTATTGAGAAATAGAAATTTAATTGGCATAATTAGGAGGACCTCCTTGCCGGGCCGAGAATGAGAGATAAACGGCCATTCTCTTCAGCCAGCCATTTCCGCTTGCACAGTGTTGGTTGAGGGTGTCCCCTCTCATAGAAGGAAGTGGTCCAGTACTCTGCCTCGTGAGACTTTAGGAAGGACTTTGCTCTTCTCTCCGTGAGGATTGATGGAGTCTACTGACCACTCAGGGTGTCTTCTTGTTGAAACTAGTGATCTCCAGGTGTTAATAGATCTTCATCTAGGTTTATAGATGACTTGCTCCAAAAACTTGCCTGCTGTTAGGACAGATGAACTGTATCCATCCCCTGGACTCCCCTCCCTTCCTCTCTTCCTTCTTCCCTCATTTATTCCTTCCTTCCTCCCTCCTTCCTTTCCTTCCTTTTTCCCTGCCCTCTTCTCTATATTCCTCTTCCCTTCCAGGGTGAGCACCTCTTGAGTTAATATATGCTTGGCAGTATGCTAGATGCTGGAAATACTGTGGTGAAGGGGACGGTCTAGTGGAAGAGACAGACATAAAACAGGCAACTTAGGGCAGTCTGATGACTACCTCTGTCGGAGCAAGGACAGGGTCCTGTGGTGCAAGGAGGAGTCAGACAGGCAGGGATGGGTGTTTCCTCTGAAATCTTTCAGCACCGATTTTTTTTTTTTTATATCTCTTATATAGTTATTTAGCTGAGAGGTGTCTGTGATTCTGGGTTTAGAGAGGCCAAATGAAATATCCCAGTGTTCATTTTTCTCACCTGTAAACTAGAGTAGCAACAAAACCTGAATTCAGTCATGCAGCGTGCTTAGAAACCCAAACCCAGCACATGCTTCTTGAGCCACGAGTGGCATCACATAGGGACTAGGCAGCAATTGGGCCTTTGTCTGTGACAGTTCATGTCACAGAATTATCTCTTGCATCTTTAGGGACTTGGAAGACCTTCCCGGAAAGCCAAACCAAAACAAAAGGTACATGGCATTGGATTCTTCTTAAGGCTGCTGAGTAGCTACACATCTGTCCTGGAATGTGGAGTCATTTGAGGTTAAAATGCTGAGCAGTGCCAGCTCTTCTTTTTTAGTGGATGAGGGACATCAAAGTCAAAATAGTGCATTTTCAAGGCTGGTGGTTCTATTTACATTTTTTCTTTTAACCACCTGGAATGTGCATTTGGAATTTTCCCACTTGGCATCTGGCTTAGTGCATACTACATCTTTTCTACAAGAGAGAGCGAGAGAACATCTTAGTGGCAAGAGTGCTGGGTCTAAGTTTAGACAGAGCCACATTCAAGTGCTGAAACTGAAATTTACTAGCTGTATAACTTGAGCAGATATGCTTCCTTTCTCCAAAACTGAATTTTCTCATCTCTAAAACAGAGACAATTACAGTACGATCTTAATAGAGATGTTGTGGCTACTAAATTCTCTTGGAAGATATTAAATATGTAATAAATATTAACTATTGTTGTAGAATACCAGCTGTATACATGCTGTGTACATGTTAACCAAGGCATGGTGCCTACAACTTCCATGCTACTTAAGACAGAGCCCCTCGGCAAACTTCATCTCGTGGAGGGTGTCTGCCATGTACATTAATTGGCATGCTAGCTACTTGTAGACGACACCCATGGGGCTGTCCCTTCAGTCCCCCTTTTCTAGTAAATTGCTTTGCCCCTGCTCATCCTTAATGTGTCTGTAAGAGTCACTGTTCTGGTACGGTGATTCTATTCCTTAGACAGTGGTCTAGGGTTTGGACTTGGGGCCTGGAGTGTTGGGTCAGGTTCTCTCTCTGTCCTGTAGCAGTAAGATTGATAGCTCAAGGGACATGAGCGGCCATGCCTCTCTCCATGAGGACCTGGGAAGCAGAATTTGGTCTGGAGAAAAATAAGGAAAGAAAAAGAAAGGAAGAAAATAAAAAATAAAAAAAAGAGAAGAAATGTGTAGTAAATGTGCAGAGAGGACTGAGGGTATAAGCTGGAGAGGGAATTCTTAGTGATGCCTTATTCCATTTATTCCTGAGATCCGGCCATATTGCTAGGCTTGAGTTCCTTGAAATAGTTCAACAGTTTTTGAATAATTAATCTCTACTGTTACCTAAGCTATTGAGAGTTGGGTTTTGTTACTTGTAACCACAAAACTTCCAAGTAATACCTTCTTCCATAAATGTTATACCACGGAGGGTGCCCAGCACATGTATCTAGCAGATATTACAGATATTACACCCACCTGGGCTTTCTGGTCATCATCATTACACTCACAGCAGAGAGCGTATCCATGAGTTTTAAGATGTATATTAGTGTTCTTTCTCTGCATTGGTTTCATTGGAATGAAGGAATAAAGGTAGGTACCCCAGCCCTGAGGTAGTCAGAGCCAGTATGGTCTTAGGAGAGAAGCTGGAATGGTGTTGTGGCTGCAGAAATGGACAGAATACCTGAGGTCCAGCCATATCCTCTATGTTAATCTCTCCAGTTACTTAAGCTATTGAGAGTTGGGTTTTGTCACTTCCAAGTTTTGCTGGAACTACAGTGCTTCAGTGCTGCCAGGGCCACTTATTACAGGGAAGGGGGTGCCGGAAAAAGACTCACCAGAGTCTTGTGCCCCAGAGAACCCCTACTCCTAGCATCACTATACTTGCAGAGCCACAAAGCTCTGAACCTTCATCCCTTGGAGAGCCAGGATATCATGGTGGATAAAAGCATGGATTCTAGAGACAGGCTGCCTGGGTTTGAATCCTGGCTCTGTTGTGTGACCCTGGGCAAGTTAGTTATCCTCTGTGTTCTTCAGTTTCTTCTTCTGTAAGATGAGGATAAAACCATCATCTACCTCAAAGGTCTATGCGAGGATTCAATGGGTTAATATATGAAAAACATTTAGAATAGTGTTTGGCACAGAGTAATAAGCACCATATGGATATTATCATTATTGCCATTGTTGCCACTTACTACAACTGTTACGCCCATGAACCCTAGGAGATCACAGTCCACACAGGAGGCAACACTTGAACATATTACAAGCTCAACAGTAAAACAGGGGAAGAGTTAGCAGAGTCAGTTCCAAAGGGAAGGTACTCACATTGAGGATTATGGCAACTCTGCAGAAGGATAGGGAAGACCCTCATTTTACAGTCCCTTGATTGGAGGGATCCTTAGTGTTCTTCTCATCCAGTACCCGACAAGACACGTGAATCTAATTATTATCTCTGAAATATAATTGTTCAACATATCTTTGCATACTTCTCATGGGGGGCTCACTTCTTTCTGAAGCAAGCCAACGTGATCTTATTAAATGACTTTGTCAGGTACCAAGTCACATAAGCTAGGAATCTAAAAGTCTACCTTTTCGTCTCCCTTATATCATTTCTTTACCCTTTATTCATTTAAGTCTTAGTGATTTCTCCTACCCCACCCCAAATGCAAGGTAATTTACACTATATTGGGAAGGATTTGGTTTCTAAGACCATGCATGGCTGAAGGCTTGCATAAGTTAAGACTAAAAATGTAGAAAGGCAGGCATTTCTGTTTACCAGCTAAAGTGTCACTGCCTTATGGTTAGAGTGTAAACAAAACTTAAATATATTTGGCCTGATAGTTTTGAAAACAACAACAACAACATGTCAGTGCATTTTACATTCAGGGAATTCACATTATTTCAAATCGTCTGTAGAAAACAAAACTTTATCAATATTTTTATATCACATTTTCTAATTTATGTAACTTGAATTTACATGAGATAACTCTTGAACCTGTCTCTTCCTCCACATCATCTCTGCCTCTCCTTTAGTTCAGACACTCATCATCTCTTTCTAGATTGTAAATTTTCATTTTATATTGTGATTATAGTGTTCACTTATATGTCTATATGCCTATCAGTCTGTAAATATAAGAGCATGAACAATTGCTGTTTATCTTTTTGCTCTGCCTCCCTTCTCCCTAAGACCACCTACCCTCTTCACACACTCACACCCACCCACCCCCACACACAGACACACACACACTCACAGACACACACAGAGACACAGACATTCACAGACACACACACTCACAGACACACACACACACACACACAGAGTAATGGAAAATACTATCTCATTCAATCTTCCCAGCAATTCTAGGAAGTTGGTGGATGTTACCTTCATTTTTCAAATTAATATATTGAGTCTCAGGGAGGTTAATAAAATTGTATAAGGTCACAAAATTCATAAGTGATAGAGTCAGCATTTTAACCCAAGCCTCTGTGACTCCAAAGTCCATATTACCATGCCACATCTCTACTCTCAGTATGTCCCTTGCCCATATGAAGTTTCATGAGGTCAGACTGTGTCTTTTCCTTTTATTTTGGTAGCATTCACAGAGTAACCTACAGCCACATCCAGGCTGGCATTCAAGAAGATTGATAGCAGCTGGATTGGTTATTCCTGAAGCATAACATAGAACTGGGAGGAATAAGGAGTGCTTAGAAGTGGACCAGGTGGTTTAGAAGTGATGGTGGTTAGACATATATACTTGTCTTTTCAAGTAACGCTGTGACGTGGGCCCTGAGTTCTACCAAGCCTAATTCTCATCCTTTGTTATGATATGAGTCAGATTGAAAGTCCTTAAGACCTGGCGGTGACTTTGATGTTCACTCAGCTGTCTGGTTAGGTGTTGGCTTTAGTAACTGATTTAGGGTGACTAATCAAAGGGACCAGTAAGAAACCAAACCCTGGATACGTGCGCCAAGCCTAGAGGAGCCTTCTCCTTTTCTGCTGCCTCTCCCCCGTGCTCAGGAGCGCTGGTACACTTTTCTCCTCTCAAAGTCATGACATTCAATCCCATCTCTAGGCTTGTGTGCCAGTTGCAACCTCTGTCTGCATTATTCTTCCTGTTTTCTTTGCTTACCCAATTCCTATTCATCATTTGGGTCTCAGCCTAAGTATCTCTTGTTTAAGGAGGTCCTTTCTGATTGTCTAGAGTAGGTTAAGTATTTCTGACAAGATTGCTGAAATAATCCTTTGTACTTAACACCAAATATTAATTATATGATTATCTCATAATCATTTGATGACTCTTTTGCATGTCAGACTATAAACTACTTGAGGTCAGGGACTGTGTTCATTTCAGTCATCATTCATGTCCGGCACTGAGTGCAGAACACATCCTTCATAAATATTGATTGATGGGTAGATGAATAGGTGGACGATAACAATCATCTCTTGGCTTCTCCCCACTAGAGGGAAATGAAGAGGGAGGAAAAAGAGAAGACTTTCAGTTTCACTTGGAGAACATAATGTTTCAATAAGAAAGAAGAGATTTCATTTTCTGGATTGTTGTTTTCAGAATGTTTGTCATTTAAATTCTCACTTTATTTGACAGTATCACTTATATTCCTGTAAGAATGAAATTGAATAAATACATTTCAGGGTGAGCCAAGGTGACCTGCAGGCTTGGGCAGCCTGAGCCTGTAGAGGGTGAGCAGTCTTCAGGCATCAGGAGGGGAAGACCAGCATGTCTGTGTTTGAAGTGGCACTTTCTCCTTCACCGTGATCTTTAAAAATCAGATGCAAATCTGAGAATAACATTCATCTTCAGTTCTGGAATGTGACGGGTTTTAGGTCTTACAAAATGAAAACAGTGAGGGTCTAAGTTAAATTAAAACCTCTCCCCTTATATTCAACGTGTTCACAAGTTTGTAGGGCTTGTTCATTTTCCATCTTTTAAAATGAAAAGGGCAATGCATGCTCGCAATAAAAATACCGTTGGGCGCTGTGTGTAAGGAGCCAGGCTGCTGTGGAGCATGACAGGGAGCCCTGAGGAGCTTTTAGAGTCTCATCAGGGTCTGAAATGACATAGAATTGAACATTTAAATGGCCTTACCGTAGTATTTATCTTCCCAACCTGGGTTGGTTGTGAGAGTAAACAGGGGTGTTATTATTATTCTGAACAAACCTGCATAAACCAGTACCGTCTGGGCTAAACCTGGACATATGTTTGTCCTATATTTAATAATACTTTGAAAGAACAATGACATAGATGTCTCGTGTAGTACATGACTCATTGCCAGATGAATTTTACAGTTCATAACTACTCTAGAAATTCAGAAAAGGAAGGGGATGGTATCACTGCTTAACACTGGGTGGTTAGTAAAGGCTGTAGCCTGAAGGTCTAATGTGAGTTGCATTCAGAAGGATGGACAGGATGAGTAAATAGGTAAGGGGAGCAGATTGACCCATGTGAGTGAAAGTGCAGAGGTGTTTTTCAGGAGTTAACTGATTGATTTTGATTATCTAGCCTAGAGTGAAATATATGAAAACTATCAATATCTTAAGAAAGAAGAAATATGTGTCAACATTCCCACTTTCTGGCCCTGCTCACTGTGGGATTCTCCAACCCTACAGCAATCCCAAAGCCTGCAAAGATTAGGCTGAAGGGCCAGAGGCAGTACCACCCCCAGTAGTGGGTCCCTTTCTCCTTCTCTACTTCTTCCTTCTTCTTTTCCATTTTCACTCTCCTTTCCCTCTGTCCCCTCCCCTCCTCTTTTCACTCTCCTTCTCTAGGCCTTTATAACCACACTCTCCTGCATACACTCCAGCCTCTTTCCTCCCTGGTCATGGTGATTGGGGCCAGAACAACACCAACCAGGACATGCTGGACTGTCAAGGCCATCATTCTACAGTTAAAAGCTGAGACTCTGGAAGCTGGGGTGGCTGATTGCCTCCTATCCAGGGAATAGTATCTCCTCTGGGCTCCTGAAATTCCCTCAGTGCCAGGACTCTCTTCAGAAGGAACACTTATGGCTGAAGACCCAACTGGGGCACTTCCAACGAAGGACACATTCTTTGTCTCTTTCTCATCTCTGAACCAAGGTTGAATATTCCTTCTAGAAGAGAGCCTGCTATCATTTTTCAAGAGGATTTCTTTTAAGACAACCAAATTGCTGAGTGTCATTGTTCTGGTCCTGCCTGGAGAGCTCATCCATTTACTGCTGTGAACTGTAAGCTCCCCTCAGTCAAGGTAGCTCAGAGGAAATTGTGTTCCTAGGTGGATGTAAACTCTGGTGTGCTTCATCAGAGCCTCCAGGACTCGACAGATAACACAGGCAGAAGGCTTTGAGTGTATTAGTACTAGATTTTTATTTTTTCATCCTGATGAAAAATGTATAATTTTTAAAGTATAAAATAATGTTTCATAATTGATAAGAGGTTTCTGTGCTTTTCATAGATACCATATTTGCAGACACTTTTCTTCCTCTGGGAAGTTAGAGGCAATACCCTTTCCCCCAACCATTTCCCTGCCTTTTGCTTTATCGATGCTGGCTTCCTTGAAAGAAGGCCTGCACCAGTATGCCCATCACTGCAAGCTGCAGGAAAGCATGGAGAACCAGGAGAAAGGGCAATAAGGGAGAGAGAGAAAGAACTTACTTTTAAACCGGAACTGTGGAGCTGCATATTCCTTCTGGTGGGTAGAGTAGGAGGCTAGAGGTCTTTGGTAAAATTCTATCTATGGGGAAATTGGGAAGAATTATGGGCCCCCATGATGTAAAGAATAGGAATTTTAATCAGCCATGAGAAAGAAGAAAACCCTGTCATTTGTGACAGCGTGGATGGATTTTGAGGCATTATGCTAAGTGAAATAGGTCAGACAGAGAAAAACAAATACGGTATGATACCACTTGTGGAATATAAAAAGCTCTGTTTCTCATAGAAACACAGAGTAGAATGGTGGTTACCAGGGGCTGGGGCTGGTAGTAGTGGGGAATGGGAAGGTATTGGTCAAAGGGTACAAACTTCCAGTTGTAACATGAATAATTTCTGGTGATTATAGGTAACAATACTATACCGTACACTTGAAAGTTGCTAAGAGAGTAGATCTTAAATGTTCTCGCCACAAAAAAGAAATGGTAATTATGTGACATAATAGAGGTATTAGCTAACACTATGGTGGTAATCATTTTGCAATATATAAGTGTATTAAACCAAACCAATTTTATTTGAATTCCTAAGGACAAGACACTTCCACTGATATCTAGTTCACAAGAATCCCTGGGAGACTTCAGCATAAGCAGGCGTGGCTCTAGACATGGGGCCTAGCCTCACATCTCTCGCTTATAACTTCCCCTTTCCTCATTTCACTGGAGGCACATGCTTTCTTCTTTGAGTGAAGGATGTTCTTCTGGGAAGGCGGCATGGTTACAGACGTGGTTTGCTTTGATGGTTCACTGTTTTACAGTGTTTGGCTGCTTTTGATCATGGCCACGTTTCCTGGCCCTTTTTTTCTTTCTCACTCTCTTTTAAATCAAAGTTACTGTCACATTGCTCCAGAGAACAAAATAGTTACCAAATGTGTGCTAAATAACTGATTAATAATTTAAAACAAATTCTCATTTAACAACTATTTGCAAGGCCTTTTGTTAACCACTGTAGAGGGGGAGTGGTAGTTTTTAACCTAGATTATGCATTGGAAACTCCTGAGGAGCTTATAATAAAATAGAATCTGTAGATTGCTTTGAGAGGGCATGGAACTCAAAGCAATCTACAGATTCAGTGCAATCCTTATCAAAACTCCTATGTTTGGGCTTCCCTGGTGGCACAGTGGTTGAGAGTCCGCCTGCCGATGCAGGGGACACGGGTTCATGCCCCGGTCCGGGAAGATCCCATGTGCCGCGGAGCGGCTGGGCCCATGAGCCATGGCTGCTGAGCCTGCGCGTCCGGAGCCTGTGCTCTGCAACGGGAGAGGCCACAACAGTGAGAGGCCCGCATACTGCAAACAAACAAACAAACAAACAAACAAAAAACTCCTATGTTTGCTTTAATAGAAAAATCTACCCTAAAATTCTTATGGAATCTCAAGGGACCCAGAATAGCCAAACCAATCTTGAAAAAGAACAAAATTGGAGGTTTTATAGTTCCTGATTTTAAAACATATTATAAAGTTATAGTAATCAAAACAGTGTGGTACTGGCCTAAAGATAGACATATAAACTAATGGAATAGAAAGCCCAGAAATAAACCCTAGTCTGTGTGGTGAAATAATCTTCAACAAGGGTACTAAGCCCAATCAAAAGGAAAAGGACAGCTTCTTCGACAAACGGTGTTGGAAAAACTGGATATCCATATACAAAAGAATGAAATTTGACCCTTACCTTACATCATATACAAAAATTAACTCAAAATGGATAAAAGACTTAAACATAAGACGTAAAACTTTAAAACTCCTAGAAGAAACAGGGGGAAAGCTTTATGACATTGGGTTTCAAAATAATTTCTTGGATATAATGCCAAAAGCACAGGCAGCAAAAGCACGTTTAGACCGATGGGGTTACATCAAACTTAAAAATGTCTGTGCATCAAAGGACACAGTCAATAAAGTGAAAAGGCAAACTTTGGAATTAGAGAAAATATTCACAAATCATATAGCTGATAAGGGGCTAATATCCAGAATGTATGAAGAAATCCAGCAACTCAACAACAAAAAACCCAAATAACCTGATTAAAATATGGGTGAAGTAGATGTAGAGAACAAACGTATGGACACCAAAGGGGGAAAGTGGGGGCAGGGGGTGGTGGTGGTGGGATGAATTGGGAGATTGGGATTGACATGTAGACACTAATATGTATAAAATAGATAACTAATGAGAACCTGCTATATAAAAAAAATCAAAAAAAAATTTAAAAATAAAAACATGGATGAAGGACTTAAATAGACATTTCTCTAAAGATGATATACAGATGAACAACAAGCATATGAAAAGATGCTTAACTTCACTAACTAGAGAAATGCAAATCAAAACCAAACTGAGATATCATCTCACATCCATTAGGATGGTTACTATGAAAACAAAAAAAAACAGAAAATAAGTGTTAGTGAGGATGTGGAGAAATTGGAAACTCTGTGTACTGCTGAAGCATGTAACATGGTGAAGCCATTATGGGAAACAGTATGATGGTTCCTTAAACAATTAAACAGAATTATCATATAACCTAGCTAACCCACTTCTGGGTATATATAAAAGAATTGAAAGGGTCTCGCAGATACAAACTACTATATATAAAATAGATAAACAACAAGGTCCTACTGTATAGCACAGGGAACTGTATTCAATATCTTGTAATTACCCATAATGAAAAAGAATATATATATGTATAACTGAAAAAAAAAAGAATCGAAAAGGTCTTGAAGAGATATTTCAGCACCCATGTTCACAGCAGCATTATGCACAATAGCCGAGAGGTGGAAGCAAACTGAATGTCCATCAGTGGATAAATGGACAAAGAAAATTTGGTATATACATACAGTGGGATATTATTCAGCTTTAAGAATGAAGGCAATCCTGTCACATGCTGCAACATGGATGAACTTTGAAGACATTATGCTAAGTGAAACAAGCCAGTCACAGAAAGACAATATATGATTCCATTTATTTGAGATTCTTAGACTAGTCATATTTACAGAGACAGAAAGTAGAGTGGTGGTTGTCAGGGCTAGGGGAAGGGGAGAATGGGGAGTTGCTATTTAGTGGGTAAAGAGTTCAGATTTTACAAGGTAAACATGTTCTGGTGATTGGTTGTACCACAGTGTAAATATACTTGACACTACTGAACTGTACACTTAAAAATGTTTAAGAAGATGGTAAAAAAAAAAAAATACCATGCCCAGGCTCCAGATTCAGAGCGTTGTGCCAGAGCCTCTGGGATAGGAACCCAGAGCTGGAGCTTCTACAAAGCTCCCTAGGTGACTGAGGTGTCAGGCGGGGTTGAGGACCACTGGAGTGGAGCGATGGGTGAGGACAACCTCTGGGGGAGGGGGAGGAGATGTGCAGTGTGTATGTAGAGCAGTCCGTTGGCAGGGGCGTTAGAGATTTCCAAAGTGTGTGAAGATCCAGAAGGCAGAGGCCCTCCTCACAGCATGGGGTGAGTTTTTAGTCATTTGTGCCAGGCTTTAAAGAATCAGTCGGGGTTGACATGATGCCTGAGAAGCGACAGGGTCTGCAGCTGTCATAAAAGGATAAAGGTGGGTGAAATGCTGGAGATGATTAGGAAATGGAGGGTGCCTAGTTTCACTGGTGTGTGTGAAGGGCGTGTGGTGTGGAGGAGGCGGTGGTAAAGAACTACAAAGACAAGTGGATGCCAGCCTGTGGCAGGTCTTGAGCTTCATTCTGAGAAGATTAGATATTACTCAGTAGACAATGGGGAGTCATTGCTTTGTCAGCCAGGGAGTGAAGAAAGCTAAAACATCTGGCTGACTTAAAATCCAGTGATAAGAGCTATGTTTGAAGAAGATATAGTTTATTCTTCCTTAAATGACATATACCAACCAACACTTTTGAACCGTCTGTTAACATTTCATGCAGGTTTTCAACACATGTTATTTCATTTTCCCCTGCCTGGTCCAGAGCCCTCTGTTTCCTCCAACGTGATGCTCCCTAGGCCCCGGTTCACCCAGCAGAGCACATAGGAGTCACTTTATCCTGGTGCCCATCCAGTGGGCCCAGTCACTTTGCTAACCTAAAACAATCTGCCTCCAAACTGTTCTTTTAAGGGAGGGGCCCTTCATACTTGAGAGATTAGTGCTAATTATCTTCCACGGCAAAAACCACTTTGTACGCATGATTCCCAGCACGGAGGCTGGAATGAATGCTGGTGATCTCCATGAGCTGGACCGCTGGGCTCTTTGGGAACAGCACGCAGCCACTCATCAGTTTGCTTCCTTCACAAGTGCCTACTTTCTTTTTCTCAGAAAGCCTGGACAATTGTATTTTGCAGAATATTTTCAAATCTGCTCCTGGACCCTGACATTTCAAAACAAGTAACCTGCTTTGTTTGAGAAATGCATTTAAATAAATTAATGAAACCACTGCTCTGAACGAATCCTTTCAGGCTGCTTGCAGGAAAATTTTGAAAGGGCAATATTATCACTGGTGAAAACTGCAGCATCTGAGCAATTAGATATCCAGAAAGCTGAGCGGGGAGGAAGAACATAATGACAGAGTTTTACCTATAGCAAAACCATTAAAGGTCGCCTACCAGAAGGACAGCTGGAATAGAATTTGTTTTCAAAATATGAGATTAAAGAACATTCCTTGAAGAAAGTGTTGTTATACAGTGTCAAAAAAAAAAAGAGAGAGATTAAAATGGTTGGAAGATGCAATCACAGCTGAGATAAATTCTACTTTCTCTGTGGTATGCACACCCTGCCATCTCTCCACCTCAGTGGATGGGGTGGGTTGGAGAAATTAGCAAGTGCTCCTCTCTCCATACACATCTTTCCCCCACCGAGAGTTCTTTTCCGCTCTGGTCTTACTGAAAACACACTTGCCTACCAGGGAAACCATGTGGAGGACTAGAGGGTTTCTTTGTCAATGGTGCCCACTGGAGAGGACAGCATTAAAAATTCTTTAAAATGAAAGGGGCAATTTTGAGTTTCCAAGTCATTAGGCAGATTTATGACTTGTCCATTTGCAAGGGAGCTGATGGGACTCTCCACACAGCCATTTCACATAAAATCGACTCATCTCACACATGGGCGTTTGCTTAGTTTTCCCCCCTGTGCCTAGAGCTCCTCTGGTCTAGGCCGAGGCTCCCCTTGGAGGACATGAGAAAGCCCTCCCTGCCTTCTCTGCAGCGCTATTTTGCATAAAATGCTATAGCACATTAACAATGGTATACAAGACTCTTTGCAGTGACCAAGTGAAATCAAATACAAACCTGCTCTATTACTGTTGTCAATTCTAGAAGGTGTATCATGAATAAGTTCTTTACAGATACTAAGAATGAACACACAGCTACAGAAGGAAACTGTACACATGCTTTCTGCATTTTAAAAATATTTGAATACACTCCTCGAAAACAAACTTTCTCTTTACCTGAGACTTTTTGTAGTGGACACAATTTGTTCAAACTTAAACAGCACAGACTGGTGAGAGCTAGGAGGATTATGCAATTTGACTATTTGTGAAGTAATAAATAATAGTATGCTATTCTGAGCACACAGAAGCAGAGGGCTTCTAAATATATTGTCAAGCTGATCGTGCAATTCTTCCATATTCAAAATGTCTACTCTGGACAGAGATGTTACTTCAGTGGTCACTGAACGTCCTTTGTGCCTTTTTGCCTTCCTGTGCCTGACCAGTTTCCTTGCTACCCTGTACCCTTCTCAAACGTTAGCTTTCTGTGAAGCTTGCCCGCGTACCCTCCTGCCTCAGTGCCTGTGTGGTGAGCGGGGAATTATGGAGAGTTGCTGCAGAGCTGAGGCCAGAGTCAAGCCGTCTGGAGGCTAGAAGCTGGTTGGCATGGTCCTGACTCCAGAACGGCTGGTTATCTTGCTTTTACTTCCACTGTCTTGGCTGGAAAGACCACAGTATTAGTGACAGTGCAGCAGAGCTCCTGGGGTGTCCCTGCTGTGGGAACCAAAGTGTGTTTTCCACTCCAGTCAGTGGGGCAGGAACCATTGCAGTTGTGTTCTCCTGGTGAGTCAGGAACATCTCCAGGAAGAAATCATCAGTTCTCCTCCCCACCCACAAAACAGAAAGAACTTAATTTGAGCTAAACATAAAGCAGTTACTTAGCTGAGAACCTTGGGCTCCTGTAGAGCTGAGTTTCTCAGCATCAAAATCCAGTGCCAGGGACAAAATGAACCTGTCTTTTGATGTCATCCTTGCCTCTGTTCTATTCCCTTTAACTTCTCTTTTTGCTTTCGTTCTCACCCAAAGTGGATCTTGGAGTTCCAGTGCCCTAGTTAGGAAATGTGTCCTGTGTTATGGAGATCCCAATGAACAGACAGAATTTTGCTGTCTTTGTTACTTTGCCCAGGCCAGAGGTCAGAGGTCAGGCTTAATATTTTACTTTTTTTCTTTGTCTGAGTTTAGAACCAATTAAGAAAATAGATGAACGAATCAGAGAGCTTGAGATTAAAATGATAACTTTATTAATCATAAATCAGAATGTAAGAATGTGGATTAGATAGACAGTTACTAATTGTACCTTCTAGTATTTCCCTCCAAGTCTAGACTTTGCATCTACCCACATCATGGAGAGGCTGGACGTAACAAATAGATGCTTTTATCTGGATTTCCTGCCTCACATCTGTCAAGCTGCTTTAGTGGGGAAGAGAGTGAGATACCTGTGGTCATGGGTTCTTAACCTGCAGACCTCCAACTGGGAGCAGAAATAGAACAGAATGCATCTGTTCTGTGGTAAAGCAGTAGAGAGAGAGGTGGTGGTGAGCAGGAGAGAGAGAGAGAGGTACTGAGACCTTTACATTCAGTTGGGTACATGTTGATGAGTTAATACATACATGTTAACTAGAAAAAGTGATGATAGTGGATATTTTGATGAGTTTTCAAAATAGTGTAGAAACTTGAGTAGAAGTACAAAAAATAACTTCCAAGTCAGTAGGATTTAAAAAGTGGGATAACAAAAACTTGATTGATTTGATAGAATAAGAACAAAATACTTAAAAAGTAAAGAAAAACAAAGTTAGTTTTGAGAAAAAAGGATTTCAGATAGAAATCATAAAGAGTCATAAAGAGGGACATTTCATTATTAAGAGGGAATATCACTGAGAAGTAAACAGACGACAGTTACAGGTACTTATCAACATACCTTTCAATCATATAAAGGAAATAAAAATTTAGAACAGATTTAGAAGATTAAAATAACATGAATGTCAAGCTTGATTTCATAGATACCATAGACAGACCTAGAGAATATGCATTCTTTTCAAGATATACAGAACATGCATTAAAATTAACCATGCATAGATAACAAAAGAAATTTTAAAAAACCCAAAATCATGTGCAGACTGATAAAAGAAGCTGTTGATGGGACTCACACTACCAAATGTTAAACATTTTGTAAAGCTGTAATAATTAAAACAGTAGCACTGGCAGAGGGAAGAGCAAATAGATGACTGGAACAGAATGGAGAGTCCAGAAACAGACTGAAGCTTGTATAAGAGTTCGGTGGATGACACAGGAGTCCTTACAAATCAGTGGGGAAGGATGGTCTGGGGTTGGAACAATTGGCTTTCCATATGAAAATAAAAATAAATTGCATTTCTATCTCATAAACAAAATACATTTCAAGTAGATTAAAGGCTACTTGTGTAAACGATGACTTTAAAATTCTTAGAAGATATTTATATGAACATCTCGGTGACCTTAGGGGAAGAAAATGATTTCTTAAGCAAAATCCCACATACACAGTTACACAAGGAAATGTTGATATATTTGACTCAAAATTGATAACTCCTACATGACCAGATGCCATGAACAACCTAAATGTGAAATGACAGGTTAGGAGAAGATGTATGCCACACATGTAACTGACAGTCTAGAATGTACTAAAAGCAATTCTACAAGTAACTAAGCAAAAGACAAAAACCTAATAAACATGGGCAAAGGATGAAAGCCGCCAGTGCATAAAAGAGGAAACCTAAATAGGGAAAGATAAATAATCGTGCTAGAGATCAGATAAATATAAATTAAAACAACAGAGTACCTTTTTATAATCAATAGATCAGCCAGTAATTTTTTAAAAGGTGCGAATTCCAAGTGTTGGCATGTATGTAGGGCTATGAGGACTCCCCTATACTGCCAGGGGGAGTGTAAATGGTAGAAACACTTTGGAGAGACAGTTGACATTTTCTAGTTCATTTGACAATTCACATACCTTATGAACTCACAATTTGGCTTCTGGTTACGTACCCAGCGAGGCTCTTGCACATGTGAAGTAGGAAGCATACATAAAGATGCTTATTACAGCATTGCTTGAGTAGTGAAAAACCGAAGGCAAATTAATGGTTCGTAAATCAAATGTAGAGTTTTCATAGAATGAAATACTCCATCTATCTATCTGCCTGTCCGTCTTTAGAGAGCTCAAAACCTTAATTTTGAGTGAGAACAACAGCTGCAAAAGGATAGGTACACTATGATAGCATTTAAGTACATCTTTAAAACATACTTAAACACTACTATATGTTATTTTATGGACACATCTGTATGTAGAAAAAGCATAAAATTGTGAACCTGGCATGATACACGGGCAGGTCATGACATAAATTACCTATTTTTTAATAAAAAATATAAAAAAATGAAACCCAAGTAATAGCCCTAGTCCGTGGCTAGGCACATACTGGCAATTAATAAAAATAATTATTATTCCACACAAAGATGGTAAAGGGATCAGTTTATTAGGATTTGATATAGATGTAAGGAAGAACTGAATATCCATCAAGTAGCTAAGACAATCATCTTTGGCATGGACTCCTAAGCCTTTCTTCCCCTTTGCTCTGAGGAAAAGAAAAATTTTTAAATTTTAAATTCAGTTTCAACTGCAAGTAAATGATGATATAAGAGATAGTGGGACATTATCCAAAGAACTTTTCATATTTCTTCAATGCATCTCTAGACTTCTGATGAATTCATTGCCTAGATTTTGGTCATGTTGGCAAAAAAAAAATAAAGCTTCTTCTTGTTACCTTCTGAAACATGTTCAGAGCCTGACAGAATGTTCTCTAGGGGCAAGATTATTCTTTTGTTAGATCATGCAAGATCATCTACAGATATGAAGTCCATTGCCAATTTATCTCACAGGCCGCTCATGAAAGTACATTCACATTTATGAATTCTACTGCCACAAATAGTTTGAAGGCTGGAAGAAGAATCCTATTCTCATAGATTTCCAGGTGCAATATGCTTTCAAATATCACCTGCTTCTTCACTCAAAGTTCATCTGTGGTCCGGCAGCATTAGTACCACCTGGGAGATTGTTAGAAATGCAGAGTCTCTGATCCCAGTCCAAAACAACTGAGTTAGAATTTGAATTTTACAAGGTCCCCAGGTGATTTGTATAGACACTAAAGTTTGATAAGCACTGGTATAGTTCAGGAGTTTCCAAACCTGGCAATAAATGACATGGATACCTTTGAACGTACGTTTCCTTGTGCCTCACTTCCGTAAATTCAAATTCTTTGGTAGGTCTATAATTAGTCCAGGAATTTCTATTTATTAATTTTGAAATAATTTCAAAGTTACAAAACAGTTTCAAGAATATTAAAAAACACCCTTCCCCTGGTGTACACACTGGATTATTTGAGAATAAATTGCTGACATACAGCCCCATCATTCCCAGAAAACTGTAGTGTATATTTCCTTCAGTTGATGACATTCTCTGTAACAACAATGCAACCATCAAAATAAAGAAGTTAACACTGATTTATTACTAATATCTAATTGTTTGACACCTTTTGAGCTTTGCCAATTCTTACTATAACATCCTTTATGGGAAAAGCATCCAATACAGGATGCATTTAGCTGTCATGTCTCTCTCTCTTTTTTAAAAATTTTCATTGGAGTATAGTTGATTTACAATGCTGTGTTAGTTTGTCATGTCTCTTTTAGTCTCCTTCCATCTGGAACAACTCTTCAGGCTTTCCTTAATTTTCGTGACCTCGACACTTTTGTAGACCACAGGCCAGTTACTTTGTAGAATGTCCCTTAGTGTGGATTTGTCTGAAGTTTCTCCATGATTAGATTCAGGTTGCCAATTTTTCCTCCAGAAATATCACGTAAGTGATGCTGTGTTCTTCTCATTCCATTTTATCAGACGGCACATGATTTCAATTTGTCCTACGACTGGTGATATTAACTATCACCTTTGACTAAGGTCATGGCTGCCAAGCTTTTCCACCAGAAAATTACTTTTCTTCCCTTTATAATCAATAAGTATTTTGAGGTGAGGTACTTTGAAGCTATCAAAAGCCTCATGAAACTTTTGCACTTTAGTTTTAGTGTCCATTGATGTTTCTTGGCTGAATTAATTAATGCTATAATGGTTGCTATATGGTGAGTTTTGAATTCCATCATTTTTACTATGTTTATCAGTTGTCATTCCATTGTAAAAAAAATTTCTCTTCATTAGTTTACCTATATCAGGATGGACTCATGAATTCCTATTTTATTCATTAGGTTATAATGTGGTATTCTTTATTTTGATACTTAAATTGTCTCAGGTTTGGGCAGAAGGAGCCCCTTTGAGCTGGCTCTGGTGCCCTTTTGACATGTTCCCATTATTCACTGAGCATCTCATTATTTTCTGGCACAAAAAGATGCTCCAGTCTCATCTTGTTCTTCCTCTGCCCCAGCCCTAGATTCAGCTATTTCTCCAAGGAGTTCTGGTTTCTTTTAGTGGAGGATGGTGTTTAGATACCAAAATCTCAGTGCTAGGTGTGTTCATTGTTATTGGGTGTCGCTGCTGCCAGCTCTCAGTGGGCAGAGCTAGGGAATATATGCATGTATATATACACATGTATACTAATTTATTTATCTGATTCAATATATCTATATACTGAAAACCATGAATTCGTACTCCAAACTACAATTAAAATTGGACACTTCTAGGTTACGTATATATTTTTTTCCATATTTGTAATTTCTTTCCCCAACTATGAGAAGTTTACTCTTCCTGTGATCCTCCATATACTTACTTATTTGAAAAATTCTTCCAGGATGCAACCAATATCCTGTCACTAGCACCATTCTCCCATTCTTTCCCCCACTGCAGAAGCTCCTCCTGCCTCTCTGGGGTTTCAACACATCACCCAGGCTGCTACCGTCGCCATTCTCCTGCATTGATACCCTTCTTACTGTGCTCCTACATTCCATTCTGA
The DNA here is from genome assembly GCF_011762595.2 of Tursiops truncatus. NCBI lineage: Eukaryota > Metazoa > Chordata > Mammalia > Artiodactyla > Delphinidae > Tursiops > Tursiops truncatus. The sequence goes on along the minus strand of NC_047047.1, from coordinate 72,785,040 downwards.
GCTGCCATCACTGCCCCTCTGCCCTTGACAAACACTTTTTCCACCCAGCTAGGCTTCCATACCCCTTGCCAGACTGTGCAGAAGCTTTCCTCCCCCTGTTTGGGCTCTAACAACAGAGGCCAGACTGCCATTATTACCTCTTGCTCAGCTCCTCACCCTGCTTGGGCCCTGACACTCCACATGGGGCTGCCACTGCCCCTGTTTCCCCCTGCTCAGGTATCCTCTTTGACCCATTTAGACTCCAACACTGGGCTGTCTCCACCTGCATCCTCATCATTCTCCCTTGTGCCAATACCTCTTCTCTCTACTTAACCTCAGTTGTTTCCTGTCTGATCATGCACCCTCGCCTTAGCATGAGGGCCCACATTACTTGCCCCACTTAGGTTCCCTGTTTTTTAAACAAGCTCTCTGAAGTATTCTTATGAACAAGCCCAACAATGAACTCACAGTGGCATGCTGGAGGTCTGCTTGGTAGTTTAGTCTTTACCCATTGCCATGATTTTCTGCATCGTGCCTAAAATTTTCTTTACTGTCTTTTGCCCAAACTCTTTTGGGAAAGGAAGGCCACATGATTCCCTTAGTGGAAAGGAATTTTATATCTGAAGTTTTATTCCTTCTCATTTTCACCCCTCATTCCTTGGGCTGCTCACTTCAAGCAAAGAACAAATTTTAATATATAAAGACAATCATCACATTTCTCTCTAAATCTTCTCCTTTATAGTCTCCATATTTCTAGGTCCATCACCGTATTCTTATATATTGCAGTGTTTATATTCTTTAATATTTTGCTTACTTTTTTAGGAATGTTCTAGGTTATGAATATTCTTAAAATGTAGCTACTGGTATAGTGACCTCACCTCCTTTAACTTGAAATATATACCTCTACTAATTCAGCCCATGACCCATCCAATTTTCCAGTCCATACATCAGACAGACAGCTCACATTGAACTGTTTGTTCTCTAAAACCCTTAGGTCTTTTCTTCATAAACCTTTTCATTTTATTAAAGAGAAAAGAAGTGCTAATGGAATTCAAAGTGACTTAGCCCCAGTGAGTAAACAAGATTGCAGGGGAAATATTTTAAATTACTGGCTTGTTTTTAAGATATTCTAAAACTCTTTACTTACTGGAATCATATGCTTATGATGATATTTCTTATCAGTTTATTGTGAAATTCTTGAAACAGCCAAGCTTTTCAGAGTTCCCTTAATATAGATTTATTGTCACCCACTTTCTACAGGTCTACATTAAGAAGAAGAATCTCCATGTTAACTTACATTCAATCCCTGATTTAGCAACACATAACTTAGTTCAAATAAATTCTTAGGCAGCACCCCAACATATAAAATCTATAAAAGTGGGTCCGCCCTTGATGTAACTTGTAACCATCTTAGCTTTTTCCTTGTCTCCTGAAGTATTTCCCAGGGCCTCCACAGAATATAGAAGATGCACTAGATGGATTATCAAGGAGCTTCAAAACGTATTGAGCACTCATTTTGCCACAAATAGCTTGTCTGAAAGTACAGCTTCCATTACAAGCCTAATAGGTCCCCTGTCTGAGTGCTGGGAAATATATTGATTAAACTCTAAGCCCAGCTACTGTAAGGATGAATTGGTTGTTCCATAATAGGAAGGTGATGATTGGAATAAGTCACTGAGAGATGTCATAGAGATAGGCCATGCATCTACCCATCCATCCATCCATCCATCAAAATTGTTATAAAGAGTTAAGAGCCCTAACTGGTTGTAGAACAACTGTCTAAGTTTCTTAAAGGAGTGTCATTAGCCAAGTTCATTGGTTTATTATTCTCAAGTGTCTCATGGATGGTTGATGCCGTCACATTCTACATGCTTTCCTGTCATAGTTCCAGATCAGGCTTTTTGGCGGGTCCTTCCCTTTGGGTGAGGGACAGGATATTCTCTAGTTTTCCTGGGATTGCAGTAGCCTTTGGTCTTACATGTTCATGTAGGCTTCCTGGCTCAGAGGTCAAGTCTACTCTGATTTTAGTCACTTTTTTCAATCTTAGGAATATGGTTGTCTTCACTATGATTTTAAACATTTTAGTGGATATTCATGTCAAGTTTCTTTAACAGGGAATTAATAATGGAGGGGAGACAAGCATTTATTAAGCAACTGCTATGCATTAGACAGTGTGTTAAGTGCTTCCTGACTTTATTCCATGCTTCTCTCATGGTTGGTGATTTCTCATCTCTCAGGCCTAGCTTCAGTGTCATTCGTGACCGCTTGCTCTAAATAGGCCTCTTTCCTGCTATTTTCTAAATTTTAATCTGGTATAGGTTTGTAATGATCTGCTTATCATCTCTTAATCCCATAGAATATAAGTTATTTGAAGACATTGGTTATGGCTGTTGGATAAGTTACTTACCTTGTGAATTTATTCAACTATGAAAAGTGGTCTACCATTAAGGCCTCCCCTAGTTAGGGGTCTGAAATGAGTTAATAATGTAAAGTTCTCGCAACTGTGTCTGACACTCAATGAATTCTTACTCCTGCTACTCTTCTACAATTTCTACAACTGCAGTAACAGCTACTGCTATTACTACTACAACCATTACTAATATTTACTCATTAGAGTATATCCGTCACAGAATGGATGCTCGATAAATACTATTTGATTGAATGTCCAGTCCTCAGAGCCATTGTATGAAGTCCTATTAAGAGAAAAATGAGGCTCAGAGAGGAAAATGCCCTGCCTGTGTTGGCCCAGTAATAAAATTGGGTCTGAGACTCAGCCCTATTTGACCTTAGTGTGTGTGTGATTTTCACCATGTCTACCCCTCATCACTTCAGGCAGCAGGGATTGTATATGATTTCACCCTTCATAAAAAATCAGCAAAATTAAAAATCTGTAAAAAACCAAACCAAAACAAAAGAAGTCTTTAAGGATTCTGGTCAAGAGATTGGCTACTGGATACCTGGCCTTGTTTGAAGGGTACCTTGTGTATGTGCCTGCTTCTGCCCCTCCCCCATCCAGCCCAGGCTGCTCTGATGCCCGCTGCTGGGGAACGCGGGAGGCCCAGGGGAGCAGCCTCGGAGGGTGAAAGCAGAAGTCCGAAGCCCACGTCCCCACTCACCCAGGCTGCCCCGAGCACATTTCTCTTTCCCACCTGCTCTGTGAGCCGTGCTTGCCGCAGGGGCCCTCCTGGGGCGGGTGCTGCCTCATCTGACAGGCCATGATTTGGGTCATTACACTCTCCCAAGGGCAGTCATGACATTTTCCTTTTCCTAGATGTGACGGCTGTGTAGTTACCTCATGGGAGGGAGGGTCTATTACTCCTCCTCATTGGCTCCTGGCTCCACCCTGGCAGTGCTGGTGTTGGCAGAAGCCGGCTTTCAAGGGCCCCTTTCTTTGTCACATTTCCTTTTGGTGGCATTTGTCTTGGCAGAGATGCTCTGCACTGTGGAAGGGCCATCTAGAAGGGTCACACCCTGAAGCGCTGCCACTTGGGAGTATTGTGGGAATTGACAAGGGCCACAGGGCAAGTGCCCTTGTTCAAAAGGAGCTCTGTGTTTTAGCCACAGAGATGCATTTGCATTAACAAGTTTTGGGGAAGCTTAAGCTCAGTAAGGCACCCACCTTAGTGAGAACTATTAGAATCACCTGGCTCAGGTTCGTTCCCTTTAAGAAATGTGCTTGAATGAAAACTGGAGAGGGATAATGACCAGTCCTTCATGGAAGAGCTGGCTGGGGTGGAGCTGCAGGGAGCAAGGAGGCTGCGGGAGGCAGAGCAGGCCCTTCCGGTCCTGTGTGTGGGAGAGGGTCACAGAAGGGGAGGCACGATGGTGACAGATACCTATAATTCTGGCCTTACCTTAGAACGCTGTCTAAATTGTCAGCTTTACCCAGAGCGGCACTTAGACAGATGCTGTGGTATGACGGATTCAACACACGGACTTCGGGTCAGATAGAATGGGATCCAGTCGTGTTCTGCCAATTACTCCCTTAGGAATCCTGACAAGATGTCACACCACCCCAAGCAGTTTCCTTATTTGTCAGATGAGGGAATTGCTCTCAGCTTCTTAGGGTCCTACACATAGTATTTTATGACTCTAAGAAACAGCCATATTTCTATAAAACTGCCAGACTGGGTGCTGGGCTGGGTGGCAGATGCTTCTTGTCTTCTGGGCCCAGGAACCCTGAGCTGCAGGTGACTCGGGGTCCTAACAGCATTCACTTCCAGCTCCTGGCCCAAGGGTTATGACTTTGTTAAATTAACATTCGTTAAATAGAGCACAAGGTACTGGATGCTGAGCCACAGTTCAGCAACAGACCACAAGAGAAAATGCAATAGAGAAGGTTATTACTCACAGGTTCTGGAGGAAGTACCCGGTATGCCTCGAGGGGCCACATGGGGAGGTCAAGGCAGAGTGCAGACAGGCAGAGAAGCAGGACCTGGGCCACGTACCTTTATTAGGGTCTGTGGGTGGAGTGCTTTGGGATTCCGGGCTATGGCTGGATTGGTCAATTCAAACCAAAAGGGTGAGCTTTTGGTGAGCCCCATGGGGGTTCAATAAGGCAGACAAGGCCAGGCACTGGGAGGCAGGGGGACCGTAGGTCACAAGGGTTGCTGGGGAAGTCCTACTGGGAACTTAACATTTGTTTGTGATCCTGCGGCTGCTATCTAGGGCATGTGCTTGCATGAGGGGGCTAGTGTCAGTTTAAGATTCCTGCAGCGCACTTGGCCAAGCAAAACCGATGCCGAGGCAGCAGTTCCATGGAGTAGCTTAGCTCAACTCTCCACACTAAGGCTCTGGCTATGGGAGTGAGACCTCTGTAACCACCAGGGATTTAGTCATCTGCCAAACTCTGATGTAGGTCACCTCTCTCTCTCTTTGTCCCTCCTTCCTAAACCCAGTTTTCAAACTGCCAGCAACATATCTTTCCCCAGTGCTTTAATTAATGAGTTTTTTGTTTGAATTACTTTAATGTTAGAAATGACTGGCATTTTCTTTTTCCTGAAGTAATTTCCCAGCAAGTGACAAGTGGGAGTGAGCATGGCTTGGGTTCCTGGTTGAATCCGCTCTCCCCCAAAACTGCCAGACTCTGGAATATCCCCAAGTGATCAGCCCTTTTCTTCATAAACATCTAGCGCCTCAGATGAACACTGGCAGCAGAAGCCTGGACATACCATTTTCTTAAAATACAACCTCTGATTTCTCTGTTTTATTTTGCTCAAGTCACAGCATATCATGAAAGAGAACAGAGAACACAGTGGTCATTTAAATTCATGTTAAATTGACAAACACATCCAAAATTGGAGAAATGTTGGTGACTCGGCAGGGTGTGGGGGGCACTTTCTGGGTTGTATGGTGGTGAGGGCACTGCCACAACATTGCAAGGGGGTCGGAGTCATAATTCCTGGGGTGTGTTAGTAGGGGCGCGGATGATTGTCAGCTCATTGCTGCCCAGGAGGATGCCAGTCACAGATCAGAGACTGAGGAGAATTTTCTGTTAATAATAGCTGGAGTCTAGACAAGCTTGTATTATTTATGGGGGCCACTTATCTGCGCTCTGCTTCTCCACCGAGCCAGCCGGCATTGAGGAATCTCTTGCTGGCAGGCACCTTACTCTCCACCGCTTGAGGACTTCCTCACAATTTAGAAACCCCACCGATAGTGTCACTGACATGTGGTTTGCTGAACATTTGAAGGGCTGACAAACTCACTACTTACTTCCAAGGACAGACTATGCCATTCGGCATTGCTAAATAGCTCTAGATATCAGGAAGCTGAGAGCTGCCTCCCTGTAACTCCAACTCATGCTCTTTGGAGACAGGTCTCCATGACTACTCTTCAGAGAATCGAAACCAGCACCCTTGACCCACGTCAGGCCCAGGTCTTCCCTTCTCGAAGTTTCTCATCAAGATTTTGGTTTCAGATCTTCCCCCATTCTGGGGACCCACCATTCAGTAAGCTCCATTTGTGTACTGAGGTTTCCTACAAGCATGCCATACTTCTGTTTCTAAAGTATTGAGTTGGCCAAAAAGTTCGTTCGGGTTTTACCGTAACATCACCTGGAAAACGCGAACGAACTTTTGGGCCAACCCAATAAAATAATCAAAACCTAAGTACCCAGGGTCACCCTGAAGGAGGCTTCTATCCTTGGGAAACATAAAGTGAAGAAGTCTGGACTTTGCTGTGGATGGCTGGCGGGAGCTGGCTTATATACAAGAGAATGAGACTAATGCCCCAGGGAAAAGAGCAGCTCTGGACGGCTGGTGGTCACACACAGGCACACACCCCTTGTGATACGGTCAGTGGGGAGCACTGAATGTAATCTGTTCTCCTTTTCCACCTTCCATCTTGTAGGACACCACCAGCAACTGTTAGTCTGCCCTGCAGAGGGGCTCTTAGCTGGCAGGAAACAGCATTTGGGTTCTATTTGCAGCTGTGCTTTAGTGTGTCACCTTTACTCTTTGGTTCCTACTACCTCCTATGATAGAAGTTAGATGTGCTCCCTCCAGCTATTATGGTTAATTACAGGAGGAAAAAACTTTACCTTTTCCAGTTCTGATTTTGTCCTCAGCTCTCAGTGTGATTTAGGATAAGTCCTTTGCCCCTGTCAAGTGAGGAGATTGGATAGGGTCAAGTTCCTTCCTACTTTTACTGGAAAGCTACTCCCTGTAGGACAATCAGCCAACACTTTGCATAACAGGGACCAGCGTTTACACACCTGGGTGAGCTGTCAGACTTGAATGCAGTACTTTTGCCATTGGTGAGAAGCATGCTGATGGGTGACTTAATCACTCCCCACCCCTGGCATTAGTAGTTTACTGGATGGAGATTTGGGAGCCCAGGAGTCTTCGTCTCAGTGTTTATACATCACCTCTGAAATTGCATGGAGGGTCGAGAAGGGCAAACTGAAGATAAGAACTGCTGGGAGGAGGTCTCTGGAGCAGGATCAAGGATCAGTCCAACGTCTAGACTCAGCCACACGCCATCTGTGAGTTTTGGGCAAGTCAGCTGACCTCCAAGCATTAGCTTCCTCATCATGACGTAAGAATGGAGCCTGAAGGCTCTTTCTCTTGTAATAGTCTGATGTAAAATTTCCCCTTAAAGAAGTTTTATAAGTTTTATACCTGTTAGATCTCTTCGCTGCCAGGAATTAACCTCCTGGAGACAGGTCTTACTTTCATCCAGGCATACAGGAGAGTGTTGGGAAAGCGCTTGCAGTGGATATTGGATTGTGCCACTCAGAACTAGCCCCCTTTGCTACAGAAGAACTTATTCCTCCCAAGGTTGGGAGTCCTGTTTTGAAAGTCTCCAGCTGTTAGCTCTTTCCAGCATTGCCCTGGGCTGAAAAGAGCCCTCTCTCCCAAGGTTGCCAATCCCCCACATAGAGGCAGACTTCATCTAATGCTTTCATCCAAAGTCTGGATTAACTGGACAGGGAAGTTCAGAGGGGCTATGGAGATTATAACCAAATCTAGGATGAATATATACCCATAGGAACCGGAAAGTAGCATACATATGCAAGTGGATTCTGAAGGTGCTAACTCAAGGGGGATGGAACATAAAGTTGGGTGAGGGAGAACTTATTGGTATAGATGCACTTTTCTGTGATACAGGATTTAACAAACTGGCAGGACCCCCAAGAGATGGTGCTAACATATTGGCTCTTAGGATGGCTCTTAGAAGCATGGAGAAAATGATGGCTTAAATCAAGTAAGGTAAGAATGCCAGAAGTTCTATGGCAGATGGTAGATCAAAAGTCTCAGGGCTTCCCTGGTGGCGCAGTGGTTGAGAGTCCGCCTGCCGATGCAGGGGACACGGGTTCGTGCCCCGGTCCGGGAAGATCCCACATGCCACGGAGCGGCTGGGCCCGTGAGCCATGGCCGCTGAGCCTGCGTGTCCAGAGCCTGTGCTCCGCAGCGGGAGAGGCCACAACAGTGAGAGGCCCGCGTACCAAAAAAAAAAAAAAAAAAAAAAAGTCTCAGAAAAATGAGCATGCTAGAGTACCAGGTAAGGCTAGGAAACTCACCAGCTGGTTATATTTAGTGGGAGGACCCAGAGTATGCTCCATTTCTCAAAGCAATAAGAGATATACTAGAAAGAAGGGCACCATCATCTCCCAGAACTCAGTGATAGCTCTCTCTAAAGACAATGGCTGACAGTTGGAGAATTTAGAGAGTTAGGTTCACTAATGGCAATAGGATGAAAAGATCCCCAGATCATAGAGGCCAGGTCATGGTGCTTAGCATTCAGAGGGGACATGGGTAAAACTCTGGTAATGGGGTAAGGTCAGAGTGGCAAATGAATGTTTTGCCTCCAGTAGGTAAAATACATGGGTCTGGGAACCAAGAGAGAAGAGAAGGAAAGGCCCATCTCACTGTCAGTTCCAGAAAACTATTCGGGGGAATTAGTACCTCTCGTTCTCACAACTCTGGGCCCTGTAGGTTTAGAGGTCCTGATTCCCAGAGGAGATGAGCTTGCACTGGGGGACCTAACAAGGGTTCCGTTGAACATTGAACTTCAGCTGTTACCCAGGCATTTTCTGCTCCCTGTGCCAGAATATTAGCAGACAAGGAGAGGAACTACCATCATGTCAGGGGCACTTGAACTTGATGAATCAGGGGGAGGGAGGTAGGGCTGCTGCTACACAGAAGGGACAGGGAAAATATGTTGTGCATTTGGATCTACTTGGTACCTCTTTGCCTAATTTTAATAGTAAATGTATGTTTGTATACAAATCCTGTATAGCAGCCATGTTCTAAGAAAGGCATGGTGACCTGAAGCTCAGACCCCTTAGAGAGGGGGTCTGGGTCATGCCAGGCAGATAGCCGAGGTGCTAGCTGAGGCTAAAGGGCATCTAGGATGTGTAGTAAAGGAGGGAGATGATTAGTAGCACCTGGAGACCAGCTGCAGCAACAGAGGCTTTAATTTGTCCCACTGTCATTACTTTTATAAGTTTACTCCAGGAATAAAGGCCCCCAAGAAGCCTGGAGGAGCTGATCTCAGAACTCATTTGAAGGGAATCTGTAGTAAACACAGGATTGCGTTGCCCAGACCCTCCCCTCGGGACTGAGGATTTATTTCCCACAGCTTCTAGCCTTCAGCTGTCAGCTCTTCCCAGGAACTTCCCTCTACTGTAGAGATCCCCCTTCCCATAAGCAGTGTGCCTCCAAGGACTGGTCTTTGCAGAGGCATAAAGGCCAGCCCTCTCATCCTGACTGGGGCAATTCTGAAAGAACCTCCAGGCTTCAGATTTCCCTGTGGGGCCAGCTGAGGCTTTTGTTGTGATTGCACTGCAACCCAACTTTTCCCTTCCCCAAATCTGCTCTCTTTCCTTCCCCCACAGATATTGGCCCTGAGAGCATTGCCTAGTATATTTCCTGTATGCTAACCTCCATCTCAGGGTCTGCTTCTCGGCTAACCTGACCTGCAAGAGTACTTTTTAAAGTTTTGAGCTTGGCATAGGCAATAGTATCTTATATTGATAATTACTGTGTAGTAGATGCTCAATAAATACATGTTGGATACAATGAAGAATGTTCAGGGTGTCTTTTATGCCCATTACTACAATGCCCTTAAAGAATATTCTTTAAGGTGTCAAACTCTGATATTAAACAGAGTCACATACATCCTGACAGAAGGGAAAAAAAAGTGCCTTCCCTAGAAAAGAGCAGCACAGAGTACCAGGTCTTTTAATGGATCTCCTTCAGCCTGTGCTGTGATTCGTTTGCCCAACAACCAGTAATTATGGGCCTGCTTTGTACCTGTTTCTGGACTAACCTGAGGAGAAGTTATACTAATTGTGTACATTTTAGAAATTTGATCAAACCTACTCTGTCTGGCATAGCCTGGATTTGAAGTCAGCAAACTTTGTGTGTAAAGATTCGTATAGTAAATATTTATGGTTCACAGGCCATATGACCTCTGTTGTTGTAATTACACCACTCTGCTATTGTAGGGTGAATAAAAGGATCTGTGTTCTAATAAAACTTAATTTACAAAAACAGGTGTTAGGTCAGATTTGGCCTACAGGCCATATTTGGAACTAAATAATACCCAGAGCCTATGAAGTGAGATGCCTACTAGTCCTCCTTGGCCAGGAATTAAAGACCTTCCATAAGTGTGCCTGGAATCATGGACTAGCCAGTTAGGCACCCTATCCATTTGTTAGTTCTCCCAATTAACCAATGTGCATTGAACATGCTATGTGTACAGATCCTAGGTATATAAACTACCATCCATGCCTTTTAGGGGCTAATAGGGAAGTGAGAGTTGAGTCTGGGTGGTACAGTTCTTTAAGTATTACGAAGGATCCATGAGGGACAGAGTACAATGCAGACCCAGAGGAATGGGTGACAGATTCTTCATCTAGACCCTTTGAAACATGAAAGCAGCATGATGTGTCTATGGGCATCGCAAACTTGGAGGCTAAATGGAAACGGGATCTGTGGTAAGGACCCAGCTGGAGGGTTAAACAGGAACCTGAGTCATGGGCTTTATCCTACGCATGGTGGGAACAATTGAAGGGTTTTAATCAGAGGAGTAGCATGGTGAGATTTGCATTTTACAAAAGTTCTTTGAAAGCAGATTGCTGGATAATTGGATGGGATGGGCAGGTGACAAAAGTTAAAACCATAGTGCTTATCCCCTTTTGACATTATATACAACCTACTTTTAAATTAAGTTTATTGTCTGTTTCTATCTATACTTGCTACAGTATAAACATCAAGAGGTAGAGATTCCTTTTTCTTTCGTACTACTGTTTCCAAGTACCTAGGATAGTACTGAGCACATGGTAGGTACTTAATATGTATATGCTGAATGAATGAATGAGAAAGTTCCCTTCTTGTGAAAAAGAAGGTGGTAATGTAATTCCAGTTTTAGTTTCATAAAAGTCTGGAAGCAGCAAATAAATTTAGTAAGTTGACTCACAGCTATTTTGGCTACAAGAGAGGCTATGGAAGACCCAAAATGATGTACATGCAAAGAGAACTGAGGAGTATTACCACTTATACAAAGGGCAGCTCCCAAGAGCGATTTGTGAAGGAAGAACCCTGGGCTGGGAGTCCATAAGTCTGTATTTTTATACCCACCGTGTGACTTAGTGTGTGAATCTGGCCATGCCCACTCTAGCTCCCTATGAGATGAGACTGACTCTTACTTATCTCAGTGTAGCTCAGAGGGTCTGGCCCGTAGTAGGGGCTCAGCAAATATGACAGCTATAAGAGGAGTTAGGAGTGGACTCCTTATGGCCCACAAAGTTGAGAGGGTGTGGCTTAGAGGATGGAAGATAAAGCCCGCAGGGTAAACCATCTCCCTTCATCTTTAGTGACACAATATTATAGCCAGGGATCCCCTGTCCCTCTCCATCTAATCATTTTCTGGCTCTGGTGGAAGTTCTTTATGCGTAGATTCTTATTTTCGGCAGAGAAACTCATGTCTACCTCAATGCTCCATCTAGAAGCCCGAGCCCTCAGAGATGCAGAAGGCGAATCAGGAGTCCTGGTGTTGAAGCAGCTGCTGAGATCTCACACTGTCACTGCAGCAGACTGGCTTTTCTGTGGCCCTCCTAGATAGGCCAGGACTCCCCAGACTCTCTGGTTGATCTCAGATCCTTGGAACACTCTGGCTTTACTGAGTTTAAGAAGCCCTGCTGGGAAACAGATCATTTGCCTCATAGAAGCTATCCCAGTCCTTCAAAGCTTTTCCCTGTTTAACTTATCCTTTGTCTCCTTGGTTCTCTGTCCAGGAACAATGCTTTATTTGCAAACTTTTCAGTGAAGGCAACTTAAAAAGCCCCCAGAGAGGGAGATACTAAATGTTTCAGAAAAAAAAGAATCGAGCAGGCCAGAATCAGAAGTCTTTTCCAAACTGGTAGTGATGAAAAGGGAAAAAAACTTTTCTGTTTTTACCATGTCTGTCCCATGGATGTGCTTGATCCCAGCACAACCTGCTGGGAAAAAGTCTGAGTCACTCTTCAGGTAGCCAGGAGTGAGGAAGCATCACCTCTGTTTTCTTTAAAGGGTCATGGTGACCTAGAGCAGAAATACTGTATATGTGAGGGTGAGATTTAGAGTTAGGGAGGGTGAGAGTTCAGGTTATAGCATGAACATGCAGTCTTGCGTTTACTAGCACTACTTAAGCACCTACCATGTGCCTGTTTCTGGGCACCAAGGATATAAAGCTGGTTCATACAGTCTCTGCCCTGAAGGAACTCGTAACACTGTATACCACAGTTGTGCTGTCATGAAGCCCAAGGAAGTGCAGGGGGCGCTCCAACTCTGTGTGTGTTTCTCAGCCTGAGTCAAACTTTCAGACCATATCTGTCAAATTGATGAGGTTGGTACTACAGAAATCTGTCTGTTGGAAGAATAAGGAACCTCATGGGAGAGCTCATTCTGAGAGAAGGATGATGAGGAAATGCACGATGAGGTTGGTCCTACTAAGAAAACCTTAGTCATGGTAGGAAGGATAATTCTGAGTATAGTCTGGTATCTATCACTGAAGGGTGAGTGGAGGACAGAAGTACAACTGGACTCAGCTTAAGCATGCATGGATCACTGGGGTGCAAGCAGTACAGTTACAGTGTTTTCCTAAACAGTAGAGTTCTCAAACCAACTCTTACTGGGCCATAAGAGCTGACTGTACATATCTCAAGCTGAATGGTAGCTTGAAATTGGCCATGGTGGGAGTATGTACACCATGGAAATTGGCAAGCAAATAGGGCTATTTTGTCTCCAGATAGATGTTTATTAAACATTTACCAACATACCACTAATGGAACCTAACCAGCAGGGTGAAAGAGAAGATCTTGTCTCCCAAGCAGTCCCAGACTATTATACATTTGGGTTTAGTGAAGTTCCAATACATGATTTTTCAAAATGTGTACTGCAGAACACTACCCGTGCATACTTTATATACCTATTTTAGTTTATAATGCATACAAACATATTAAAGCCTCTGGAGACTTTTCATAGGAAACATGCTTAATTTTGTTTAATTCAGAGCAGTGCTTCTCAGACTTTAATGTGTGTATGATTCACCTGGGATATTGTTAAAATTTGGGTCCGGGTTGGGGCTGAGTTTGTGCATTTTTAAGAAGCTGTCAAGTAATGCTGATACTGATGGTCTAAGAGGACCACACATTGAAAAACAACAATTTAGAATCCCTCAGTTTATTTAATTATGGAATCGAGTGTTAAAAAAGAAATCTATAGAGTACATTTGGTGTTCTGCAGAACTCTGATCCTGGGACTACGCTTTGGAAACATCGCTCAAATAGAACAATGGTGATATGTGGGGGAGGGGAGGAGCGAATAAGTCCTGGTGGAGACCGCGGTGTCCCCAGAGCAGGATGGAGGCCCTGGGTCCACAGGAGCGAGACATGGCCTGGGGAGACCATAGTTTTCAGGGGAAAAGCAGTGGAGCTAGATGGAAATGCTGCCCACGATAGAGGTGGAGATGGAATTCCCATTGGGGGCAGACTTATAAAAGAGCATACGTGAAGCACTGTGAGACACTGCGTGGGGAACATCCAGAAAATCTTTTTCTTTTTTTTTGACATCTTTTTTGGAGTATAATTGCTTTACAATGGTGTGTTAGTTTCTGCTTTATAACAAAGTGAATCAGCTATACATATGTTCCCATATCTCTTCCCTCTTGCGTCTCCCTCCCTCCCACCCTCCCTATCCCACCCCCAGAAAATCTTGGTGGGAGTGTTTGGCAGGAGGCCAAGTTTCTACATCACGTAGATGGTGGTAAGAGGAAACAAAATATTAGCCATTACTGTGAATAGCACTAGTTTGTACCCACAGGCTGGTGAAGACTGGCCAAAGTGAATAACATGGCTCAGAAGGGATTTGGGACGGTTTCTCAGAATAGGTGACAAATTCTGTCTTGTAAGTTGAATAGAAATCCTTTAGGCAAAGGGAGGGTATGGACTGGGGTAGGTGGAGGCCGGGAAGAGGTGGTGTGTGGATATGGGGAGCACATTTCAGTGTAAAGGATCAGAGAAGGCAAGGGCATGCAGCTTGTCCTGCTGCAGTGGGGCTGCGGCTTTGCACAAGCTCTTTCTTCCGCCTACTGCCTTACTCACATGGAAGACGAGGCGCATGTTGTCCGGAGTGAAGGGAGTGCTTCGCATTCTTCTAAAGGCCAGGCGTCTGGCATGGGAGGGGAAGCTGACGGGGGAGTGCACCGGGGAAGGGTGTAGGAGGAAAAATAGATTGCTAAGGAAATAAACTTTTCAAAAGAAATCGCCTGAAGAGTCAGGGAACCAAATTTTATTTATGACTTCACATCTTAGTTTGGCCTTATTGCTATAGATAATATTATATTTCAAAGGAAGACTCACTAATATAATAAAAGTGGAGACATTAGAAAGGCTTCCATTAGTTTCACATGGAATATATTATACTTCTGGCCTAACAAATTGGCAACACCAGCAGAGAGCAGCTCATCAACTCAGTCTGGGATGGACAGGAGCAAGGGAGAACCTGGCAGGTGGCTGGCACCCACTGCAGTGCTGCACACGGTTTCCTAGTCTCAGGACAGCCCCCTCTGTGAAAGCATCTACTCCGTTTCCTGGAGGCTCGGATCCCACCCACATTACGTTTTGGCCTATGTAGGTATGTGCTTATCTCGCCTGCCAGCTGCTGAACTAGCTAAGGAAAGGAGGCATATTTTATAAAATAAATAATAAAACTAATATTTATGAACATCTGTTATGAGAAATGCGATTTCAGAAATGTTTTTTCCTTCAATTTTCATGTCAACCTCACAAGGTACATATGACTATCCCAGGTTTACAGGAAAGGAAACCAAGTTGCAGAAAGGAAATGAGGCTTGTGAAGGTCCTACAGGGAGGACCAATTTAGTGCTCGTCTGCTGGGCTGCAGCCGTTCCTTATTCAGCTCTAAACTCTGCCGGGGCTCAACCCAGACACACGGTGGACCCGTAAGAGATGCCTTAGTTACGTCTGTTTACCCTTCATGCAGAAATTGCTTGTTTCGAAAGATATACGTAATCAATGAGGTATTGAGGAAAGATATTTCAAACTCGATGGATTCTGCAGTTTGATTTTTGCCAGTTAGACGTGGCTTTTACAATTATAATCCATTCTTTCAACAACTATTTCACCGGGTTGCAGTGGTGAGCAAGCAGACATAGTCTCTGGCCAGCCTAGTGGCACGAGGATCACATAACATGCCTTGGGCGTTGCGTTTAACATCTGTCTCCATTTCAAAGTCTTACCTATGATTTATCATTTGCCCCTTTGTCCATGTGAAATAAGGTCCATACTCGTATGTTCTAAATCTAAATAAGCATTAATGCACAGATGACATTTTAATTTGTCCTTTTACCTATTATCAGTTTCGCTTGACCTCTTTATCTTGATGGGTTTAAGGTTGTAGATTTGTGAGCAAAGGGTTTTTTGCCTTTGGTGTAAGCCCAAAGCAACATGGACTCAATATTTATCAGCAAAAAGGGAAGGGTTTGAGAGCAGATCACAAGCAGAAATTAAAACGGTGAGAACTCCCAGAGCTGGGGAGTTGGGGTAACCAGGTGGCTGGTTGCTGTGAGAGCACAGAGGAGGAATAACTGCCCTAATCCAGGCAGAATCAGGAAATCTTTACAGAAAATGTAATTATCTATGTTCACACTTGAAGATCAAATAGGAATGAACAGGTAGAGGGAGGAATGTATGTAAAACTAAGAGAGGACAAAAGTCATGCTGAGGAAGCAAGTGGTTCAGCATGGCTGGGCCACAGAATCTGATGGGAGGAAGGGGAAGGAGAATGCCATGCTGTGTTACTGGATTTAATGTGGAGAGCAATGGAGAGTCAATGATGGGTTGGACAGGGAAGTGGCATGATCCAATTTTTATTTTAGAAATATCACTCTGGCTGCAATGTGGAAATTGGTTTGTACTTAAAACAATTACAAGGTGGCAGGGTAGCTAGATAGGAAGCTGTTTCAGTTGTCCAGGTGAAAGATGCTGCTGCTGAACTGAACAGTGGCAGTGGGCATGGCAGGAAATGGGGCAGATTTGAGAGATATTTAGGAGGCAATATCAGTAGGACTTGGTGATGAATTGGTTGCAGGGATTGAGACGTAGTCAAGGATGACTCTGAGTTGGCTGGCTTGAATCACAAAGAGCCCAAAGTGGTTTCATTCCCAGAGATGGGGAACCCAGGGGGAGGAGAAGTGTCTTTGTTCTGTCTTGTTTTGTTTGAGAGTGGAAAATGAAGAGGAAACATTTATTTTTACATGAACTGAGATGTCTGTGGGAGAGCCAGTGTGCAGGAGGTAGGTGGGCATGTAGATCTGAGGCTCAAAGTGAGAAGAGAGCTCTAAGAATAGGTCCAAGAATAGATCATTACAACACACAAGACAGACCTATGTCAGTGAGCCTGTGAAGGAAGCTGGCGAGGTCAGACGGGGAGGGGGAAGTCTAGGGGAGTGTGGGAGCAGGGCAGCCAAGGGCAGAGGACATTTCAGGAAGACCAGATCTCTCAGCGGTGTCGCGAGCCTCCCATGCACTGCTGCTCTCTCTTAGGGTCTTCTGGCTTCCTTGTTGTTGCTCAGTTATGAGCTTGAGGGAGGTTATAAGGATGGGGTACTGAGAGTGATCTGGGCCTCCCTGGGGCAATGGTGGGGCTTGCTGGTGTAGGTGTGGCATTGTTTTGAAGTAGCTATGGTCAACATATTACCAAAGATTCAAGATGCCTGGGCCAAAAGAAGACGGGGGATTAAGGGACAAATTAAAATGTATCACATACTGTGTTTCTTTTTTCCTTTCTCCCTCCCTCCCTCCCTTCCTCCCTTCCTTCCTTCCTTCCTTCCTTCCTCCCTCCCTTCCTTCCTTCCTTCCTCCCTCCCTCCCTCCCTTCCTTCCTTCCTCCCTCCCTCCCTCCCTTCCTTCCTTCCTCCCTCCCTCCCTCCCTCCCTCCCTCCCTACCTCCCTTCCTTCCTTCCTTTCTTTCTTTTCTTTCTGTTTATAGAGTGCCTATTGTATTCCAGAATCTATGCTAAGCTCTAGGCTGCAGTGGTAAATAAAGCTAAAGTCCCTGACATTATGGGACAGTTTGCAGAGGTCAGTAGAAATTAGTTCAATAATTATACAGATTAATTGTAACTGTGGAAAATACTACAGAGGAGAAAAGTATCAGGTGCTATGTGAATGCAGGATAGAAGGGTTTAAAGTGATTTAGAGGATCAGGGAAGAACTCCAGAGAGAAGGAATATTTAATAATTGAGAACTGAATGATGAGTAGATCACTTAGTAGATGTTAACTGTTCAAGGAAGGGGGAACAGCCCTTTAGACAGAAGGAATAGCCTGACTGAGTTGTGTGAAGTAGGAGGAATCCTGGCTTGTGGGGAAGTGAAACAGCTCTGTGTGTTTAGAGCAGAAAGAGCTGTGACAGAGAGATATAAGGTGAGCTGGGGAGGAACGGGAGCTAGGCTCAGCGGGACTTAGGAGGGCTTTGTCAGGTGGTTTGTTAAACTGGAGGGTGGTGTGATCAGATTTGCATTTAAAAATTCACTGTGTCTGCAGTATGAAGAATGGATTGAAGGTAGCCTGAAGGGCTGCAGAGAATCCATTGTGAACGTGCTTTGAACACCTAAACCGTGCGGCTCTCATTGAGTGTCTACTGATTGTAGCAACTATTGGATTACCTCTAGAGGATGCAGGGCGTGTGGTGGGGGGTGGGGGTGACGAGGAAGACGTGTATATTCTTTTTTTTTAAAGATTTATTATTTATTTATTTATTTTATTATTTATTTTTGGCTGCATAGGGTCTTAGTTGCAGCACGTGGGCTCTTTGTTGCGGCACACGGGCTTCTCTCTAGTTGTGGTGCGTAGGCTCCAGGGCATGCGGGCTCTGTAGTTGAGGCACACGAGCTCAGTAATTGTGGCGCGCGGGCTTGGTTGCCCCACGGCATGTGAGATCTTAGTTCCCTGACCAGGGATCGAACCCGTGTCCCCTGCATTGTAAGGTGGATTCTTTACCACTGGACCACCAGGGAAGTCCCAAGAAGTGTATATTCTTGAAGAGCTGGAAATCTTTTTGAGGAAATAGTCATGGAACCTCCCAGAGAAGAAAAAGCACAGGCTGAATATAAAATCAAGAGCCGAGTGTGATGAGTCAGAAAGCTCCAGTGGAGAGGGACCACTGTGGACTGGAGGAGTGAAAGAAAGAATTTTAAATGGAGTCGGGGCCTCCAGATTGAGTTCACAGAGGTGGAGAGCATGAACGATGGGGCTCCTGTAGGGCTCCATGGTGTGGAGCAAGGGCACATCCCAGCCTGGGGCAGGACAGTGCAGGGCCCCTCTTCTCCTGACCGCTGGAGGTGGCTTCCCAGCCACACAAAATTCTGGAGCTGCTGGGCCCTATTTATCTATCTGTCTATCTGTCTACTGTTTAGGAATGGACATCCCAGAGGAAGTTTCATCTTCCTTTCTGTCATTTCCCGGCAGAGCAATCAGCTTTGCAAAGCTTCTGATTTTAGGGCTGATCATGTTCCTTTACTCCCTGGAAAAGGACTATTTGCATGTTTTTATGAGTCTTATTACATAGCTTTATGACTTGTACATGTAATAATGGTGAGCCAGACGTTCATGGTATGTGTCTCTAGAGAAGTCATCAGTTGAACATAAAAATGTAAATCCATTTGTAAAAACACAGACCACTTATTGAAAGTGATGCCTGCAGAACATGTGCCCCCAGTGATAGATTAGCAAAGGCCCAAAGACACACACTCTCAGCTCAGACCTGCTCCGCAGACCATCTGGAAACATGATGTTTAATGATGCAGAATAATGAAATCAGCTAAGTTCCCATTTACAAATGAAATAAATTGGAGAATGAGTGATTACACAGATCTAAAACCAATGGAAATATTTTCCCCAAATATGAGGCAGGGCTGGTCTGGGGGAGAAGATGGTCAGAGATTCCAGGGCCCATCTTATAAATCTGGGTGAAGCCAGACATTTGAAAATAAGAAAACACAGATTCCAGGTGGTTGAATCTGTCTGCAAAATTGGCCTGTCAAAAAACCCTCTATGAATGACTGTACTTTCTCTGACAAACAGATATCAATATCTAAAAATTCTTCCTGCAATTTCTTTCCACAAAGCAATAAGATAGTTTCAGGCCAATAACAGCTCACTAAGTGGTATTCTCTGTTCTGGCACCCCTGCAGCTATAACCAACAAAATGAAAAGGTAAGAAAAATAAAGGAAAAATCAGGGGTCACCTGATATAAACCAGTGCAGCTCTTTATGCTGGTAGGGCAAGCCAGAGCAGCTTTACTCTTTTCCTATTTCATTAGCTTTTCTTTTTAAAATCTTCTAGCTCTTTACGAGCAATGAAGACCATTATTTGTTTGACTACTAAACAGGGAACCAAGGACCTGCAAGTTTATGTCACATATAATTGAGAGGCAATTTAGCTGGAAGGACCGTGGCTGAGAAGTGGAGAAAGGCAAACTCGGGAGTCCTACGTCTTAACTGCTCTGCTTCTGGTGCCGGATGAGTTTTAGGGTTTGCTGCTCATTCAGCGGTGCTGTGTTCATTCTGCAGCAAAACCAGGTAGAGATTTCTCTCCCAGGGCAGAAGCAGCGGCAGCTTACCTAGAGTCCAGGTGTTGGAAGCAGGAGAATTTTATCACACCCCAGAAATATGTGTACTGCAACCCCTCTCATTCCCCTTGTTTTGGGGTTAAATTCACCAGCACCACCACTTCTCTTTTGTATGCACCAATCAGATATCAAACAAACCTACATTGGTGTGGCTATATAAGGTTGCTAGTCAGCTGACCTTAAAATAGAGAGATTATCCTGAATTATTTGGGTGAGCCTAACATAATCCCAGGGATCCTTATAAGTGGAAGAGAAAAACAGATCTGGTCAGAACCAGAGAGAGGTAGTGTAAGGACTTAGCCCAAACTCGACAGCTTTGAACACAGAGGACGGGGCCAGAAGCCAAGAAATGCAAGTGGCCTCTAGAAGCTCGAACAACCTTAATTCCACCTGCAACTTTAGTTACCCTTTGCCATGTAACCTAAAACAGGTTCTGGGGATTAGGATGTGGATATCTTTTGAGGGGAACATGGTTCTGCCTACGCTTGGGGGCCTATATTCTTTTAGTTTTTAAATTACAAGGAAAGGGGAGAGCAGGGACTTGAGCCCCTAGAGCTGCTATTCCAGCCTTGGCCATTAGGACTTGCCATGGGCAAAGTTGTGTACGGTGTGTTGTTTGATCTTCCAAAGTTTCAAACAACGCCTGTAGGCTGAGGGCTCCAAAATCCTGATCTTCAAAACAGACCATCTTCCTGAGTTTCATTCCCTTGATCCAGTTCCCTGCTGGATACCTCTTCTTGAGTATCCCAAGTCACTTTTATGTGCTGGAAACAAATGTTATTGCAGTTTTCCTTAAAGGTCACCTACAGAACTCACCAAGTTTGTGCAGAAGTACCTTTCTTCTTAAAGATTCTGGAGCCTACCTCTTTTCTCCTTTCTCACTCTCGCCACACTTTTCACCACCTTTTCCTGGTCTACTGTATTAGCCATAGCCTCTTATCAGTCCTGCCTCTGTCCAATACTCATTCCTTGTATCAAACCATTGCAGACACTGCCAGAGCAATTGTATATAAATGCAGAGCCCTAATTCTACATTTAAAATATTCAGTGTTTCCCTGCTTTACCCAAAATCAAAGTCTGACTCATCAACACATACCAATGTCATTTATCTTCAACTCTTTCCATATTTATCTTCCACCACTCTCTCTAAGTTCCATCCAGGTGACATTGCCACACTTCATTGTCTCTGTGTAATTACTCACGTGTGTCTGCCTTCCTTTGTAGACTGGGAGCAACTCAAGGGTAGGGTGGTAACTTACTCATCTCAGTGTCCTCCTTAGGTAGAACATTCCACAGATGCTTAGCAAAAATTCAATAAAACAGCCACTAAATTTTCCCTTTTGCTTACATTTTAGCCACCCTCCTGGAGCAACTTGTAGCAGTTGCAGTGATTACCAAGCGGGTGACAAGACCCAACTGCTATTGCCAGCTAGAGCCTCTCGGTGACTTGGCCATCTCCAGCCATACTCAGACTTCTGACCCTTGTTAGAAGCTCTGGGGCACTGCTCCCCCTATGCCCAGTACTATTAGCTAAAGTCAAGTCAGAGCCTCCGAGTTTTCAGCAACGACTGCCAAGAAATGGGTCGCACTCAAGTGTCTCCTCCAGCCACTGCTGCCCATTCCTTCAAGTTTACCCTCTTGAAAATTTCTTTTCCTAATGCTCTGCTCTTCAGAGAATCTTCTGGCACAACTCCTTCAACATCAGATGAGTAAACTATGCCCAGTGGCTGAGGTCAGGTGGATCCAGGGTTTGGTGAGGATGAAAGTGCCTCAACTCAGAGTACTTTGTCCTCTAAATCACACCATCTCCTACTTATTTTTAGGTACGGTAACAATTCTAAGATGGAATGGCAACTTACTCCTTCTGACACTATTTTCTTATTGAATTAACTCATTTGGCCTTATCTTTGGTAGGGGTCATAAGCAACTTTAAGTAATATTAACTGCTCTCTGGGAATGTCAAAATGTGGAAACTTCATGATAATTAGTTTCCATTTCTTTCTGTTACCAAAGAAAAAGAAAAGAAAAAAACAACCCTCAAATGTCTGTCTCACATGCACTTTATAGAGGGTCCTTGAGTTAATTATGCTTCCAAAAAGTGCCTTAACATGTGCATTATTGGTGACCCATCTTCAAAATATATTGTGCTTTCGCAGATTTGTGTGTGGCCTTAAAATGGTTCTGTGAATATGCAGATTGTGGCATCTGTACACTTAAATTTATGTGACAGCCTCTGACCCCTGGCACTTATAAATCAGTGCCATAGAAGTAGCTTATTGAGTAGCGGGCTGAGTGGTGAGGAAGGACAAGTGGTCCCTCTTCTTCCCAGGCAGAGCTGGTGTATGTATCAATTATGCTTTTGTATTCTCTGGGCTCGTGGTCAAAGCAGAGACTGTGTCTGGGAAAAGATCAATAGTGGAGCAGTGGAGGTTGCAGCGGAGGAGAGAATGATGTCTCCAAGACAAAGTACTGAAAGCCAGCATAATGCTTGTCAGACATCACCCAGCATCACTCATGTGCTGCTTCTAGTTCACACTAACAAACAGTATAGAAAAGGTCATTAAAACAAAACAACCACAAACGGCCAACAACTCTCCCACCAGGAAGTCTTAGACTGAAATACTGGCTGTAAATCTTGGGCTTTGAAGAGCAAGAGGCAGAGTTTGCAGATCTTCATGCTGCCCCACGGATCTCTTCTCTTTGAAAAATATTGGGCCTAACTCTGTTTTACGGTGTTCTCAGGGTCACACAGGGTTCTGGGCACTTGGCCTCCACCCTGTGCTCCATTAAAGGACCTGAGTCATGGTTTGCCGTTTGCTGGACAAGAGCAAAGGTTCAAGTTGTTAACCACAGACTAGATCTCTGCAAAAATGTGTTTGATTTAAAACCCATCCTGTGCTCTAGATCCCCCACCTCTCTTCCCAGTGATTAAAGGAGCTCATGGAGGTGGGCCCATAAGCATCTATGGGTGAAACTGAAGGCATCCAAATCTTTGGGGGACACCTCTGTCACCCTGTCATATTTTCCCCTTCTCTACCAGTCAAGAGACTTTTTAAACACCCATTTCAGTCATTCCTTACAGCTTTGATTTGTCTGAAAAAAATGGTTCAGGTTTTAACTAGATTACCTAATCCTTAAGAGAACTGTAAAGCCCTCCCTAAAGAGATAAAGTGAAGAAAAACACAGGCCAAAAGCACTTTGAATATCCCCAGACTTCAGAATCTGATTTTAGGCTCCATTCATGGTATTTCATGCACCCAAATCTGATTAGCTTGGCCGCACCCCTTTTAAGAGCCTCAGAGTGAAGACAGACAGCCTGGAAGCTTGTTACGCTTTTGGGAATCAAGAGGAAGCACTTTAGATTTTGTGCATTCTCTGGGTTGAGAGCTGGGTTGACGGTAAAGTCGAGCCTGGGTGGCCCTTTGTGATGCTGTTTCAGGGGCAGGTATTGAATTCCCTCCCTGCTCAACCCCTGGTGCTACCTGCTAGGGGGTTGTCTCCTGAGCAGGAGCAGGAAGGTGGCCACCTTTTTCTGGCAGATTAGCAGTTAGATTCTTTTACAATGCAGCTGGGAGTCCTTTAGGGGAAAGGCGGTAAACAAATCACCTGGTGATGAATGCTACCCTTCTGTCTGGCTGGAAGCTTCTCACTTGTGGAGCTGCCCACAGCCTTTAGGGAAGGCAATGAATGGGGGTCTGCAGAGGAAGCATGAATAATCCCAGTCTATTTACTTACAAAAGTGTAAAGGTCTCACGCAGCTGAGGATGGTTTTGAATAAATATGCTGTTCTCTCAAAATCAACAGCCCTATAGAACTGGAGATGGAGCTTCACTGCTCCCCAGTGCTCAGCTCATAAATAAATAAAAGGTGCCTGTTGATTCAGCTGCCAAATGTGACTTGGTGATGAATTTCCAAGGGTGTCACTCAGGATGATGACGATTGCAGTACTGATGGATCTGGGGAGGTAGGCAACAGGCAAAGTATCTGTGTTCATGGGTCTTTCACTGAGGCCCTTCATAGGGGTGGATGACCTGAAATTCTGGGGACTAGCACAGCCTGTCTTGCTCGTATACCTCACCTGGCACACACTGCAAAAACAAGGTGAAGAAGCTACAGAGACCTGGTTAAATAGATACAAAGGAGTGATAGTGGGTGCTAAATCCTAGGGCCCAGACTGACAAAGACAGAGTGTCCACAAGGCCATTCTTCCACAGCCGCCAGTTCTGCCCCAACCCATCCATCCTCTATTTGGAGGATCCCAGAGAGTTTTTCTAATAGGCTTGGCAGTCCTTGCCTAAAATCCTTCAATGGCCCCTATTCACTTTCAGGATAAAAATCGCAATTACTGAGTTTGGTGTACAAGGCTCTTCATAACTGTGACAACGTCCCTGTCTGAACATCTGCCACGGTGACTTTCCTCTTCTTGCCTGGGAACATCATGCATCTGCTGTATGTCCATCAGGATTCTCCAGAGAAATAAGACTAATGGAATATATGTTCATAGATTTATTTTAAGGAATATGCTCATGTGATTGAGGGGGCTGGCAAGTCTGAGATCTGTAAGGCAGGCTGGAGACTCAGGCGGGATTTCTGTGTTACAGTCTTGAGGCTGAATTCCTTTTTCTCCAGATACCGCAGATTTTGCTCTTAAGGCCTTCAGCTGATTGAATGAGGCCCACCCACAGTATGGAGGGTATTCTCTTTTATGTTAAACACATCTGCAAACTACCTTCACAGCCACATCTAGACTAGTGTGTGATGTACCATAGCTTGGCCCAGTTGACTCATATAATTTAATGTTACGTGGTGTCTGTCTGCTTTTGCACATATCTTCCCATTGTCTAGAACCCCCGTGCTCTCACACACAGCACACACTCTTCTGCCTGTTGAGGGCCTATTCATTTTGCAAGACTCAGTTCAGACACTTCCTCCTCTGCAAAGCTTGTCGCTCTGACAGGGAGTTGGACACTTACTCCTTTCTGTTTACAATTGTCCTTTGCTTCTCTGTCATAGCACTTAGTGTGCTTTATAGCACTGGTTTGTCTGTTAAGTTTGTGTCCAAGCTAGACTAGCTTCTTGAAGGCAGAGATTTTGTGTCACTTATCAATGAATTTTCTACTCAGTGGTGCAGGACCTAGAATATAGTAGGTGCTCAACAAATATAGATTGACTGAGTTATTACAAGATACATATAAAACCTGACATCTGGCAAATTTGTGAGATAAAAAACAAAATCTGTCCTTTGATTTGGTTTTGTTTTTCATGAGGAACAAGGCACAACATATTGCATCACTGAACTGATTCACAGATGTTAGCCATTTAGTCTGAGTAACTTTGAGATCAGTTTGTATCCAAGCTATGGGCCCCTCCTCCTGGTTTGCTCCTAGCTCTCCTAGTGTGTTCCCTTCCACTCATCATTCCCACCCCATATCCCAGCCCTTTTCCTGTAGGAGGGTGCCTGTCAGAGCACAAGCACCCACTGTAGCCTCAAACTTCTGAAATGATACTTTTATTTTCCTTGAACATGGTCTGTACTGGGTGGGAAAACATTTTCCAAGTAATTTGGGTACAAGCAGCTATTGTAGAAAAGAGAGAGAGTGGGAGAGAGAGAGAGGGAGAGAAGTGATTCAGAAAAGACTCATTCTAATCAGTCACTTCTCTGGTTAATTGGTTAATAGCTCATCCCCTTTGCTTATCTAGTCACCGCTTTCCTGTCCTGTCACAGAGTTTTAACAGTGATGAATCCATCAATGCTGGGTTGTCTATTATCAACACAATTTCACCACTTCCTTCCTCCAAAGAAGCTGAGTCACCCTGCACAGGCTACTCTTGCTCCTAGGGTTTTGGGGAAGAGTCTGCCCAGGAGTGACATTCACGTGACATTTGGAAGGTGGCAGAGAAGGAGAGGCCAAATTTCTACAGGGACAGTAGTGGGCAGTTGCGTTGGTCTCTCTGTGAGTCTCTAATGTCCAAATTAAAGCATTCATATTAGAAACAGAGTGGCTTCTAGGTACTATTTTCCTCATGATACTCTGCTCATGTTATTGTTTATGCCAGATCCTTATGGATCATTTGGCTTCTTAGTAACTGGATAGTGGAAAGGACCCTAGACTAGGATTCCGGGTTTCAGGTGATCTGACAACCATGGCATGTCACTTCCTGTTTCTAGGTCTCAGTTTCCCATAAGTAAAATGAGAGGTTGAACTAGTTGATTTGAAAGTTTCTTTCAAACTTAAAATGCAAATCCATCCAAGTGGTATAAAATGTGACATCCTAAATGTATTGCATGTCTACTAAATCCTACCAGAGATTGTTAGAGCAGTTTAATACAGAGGCAAAACTTGATTTCCTAGGCTTTCAAGTCAAACGCATCACAGCGGAAGATTAGGAGAGTTTGAGACAGAGCATTGGAAGAAAGGATCATTGGATCCAAGGTGGAGAAGCACAATCAGGCCTCTAGGAGATTCCATTTAACTGGCTGTGCATAATGAGTCTCCTTTCAGTGCTGAGCACGTGTCCTGTAGGTGATCCATATGCTGACAATACAAATAGAGAACAAGCAGTGCTTATTACTCCAAGGTAGCCCATGCTCAGAACTGAAGACGAGGCAGCGGGGTTCTGAGTGAAAAGAGTCTTTTGTGCATAGCAGCCACTGGCGCCTTCATCAGTAGCTGTCCTCTGCCCCTGGAAGGATGCTGACCACGAATAATCTTTGAAGCCCCTCCTGTTTCAACAGCAGCACATGGATTTTAGAACACAATCGTGTGGGGTGGATGAAGTGGTCAGAAGCCTTCAGATCAGCCAGTGGACAAGGAGCTCAGAGTGGGTGTCCAAACCTTGTTGGTGGAGAGCCTTTGGTGACATAGTCTCTGCTTTGCTCAGGGCTGGCGGAAGCCAGTCTGGACCTTTTGCCTTCTTCTTGGTGGAAATGAAGAGCTTCTTTCAGGTTTTCCCATTCATGTTGCCCGAAATCCAGCCAGCATACACCTCACCTGCCAAAACGCCCATAAACCTCTGAAGAAGTACCAGAATTACATTTACATGATGTCATAACGCTATCTTCCAGGAACTAAGATGGCAGAGGCTTAATTAACGGTGACGATTAGCAATACTTTTCTTGCTGAGGTGGCTTAATGGAATGGTCTCTATTACACTTGGACAAAGACACAGTTACTCAGCCCACTTGAAGAAATACTTAGAAATTCTCTCTGATCATACAAATTTAGAGAGAATCCATCGGCTCCTGCTTGGCACATTCCTCGTGGGCAGTGGATGCTCTCTGATTCTTTGTCCCCCCGCAGCTCAGAGCCGCATTTTAGACACTAGGTGTTTAATAAATATGTGTGGTTGGCATATTCTAAATGGGTTGCCAGAAATCTCCCAGAGGTACTCTTCAGTATCTTTTCTCCCATCCAGTAGTGAGCATTCCAGCCCTAGGCATCATACAGTATAGATAAGACCTCCTTTGGAAGATGTTGATTTTCATAAATAAACCACAGGGTTCTTAACAAGAGAAGGGGTCCCTCCCTCAGGAGTCACTCAGCCCCTAGAGATAGGCAGGTGTGAACAGAGCAGTTTAAGGCAGCAAACTCCACTGTTAGTCCTTTCCTTTAAGTAACCAGGTTGAGAACATCTGTCTGTCTCTTGTGTCCCTAGAGAGAACAGCTGCTGGTGACATAGTGTTGGTTTGAAGAAACCCTTAGATGCATTTGTTCTCATATTCTCTCTCTGTGTTATTCCTCTTCTTAAATTCTAATATGTTGCTGTCATGTTGGCAACAGTGAACACTGTAGTGGAAAATGCATCTGAGCTCTTTTCAGACCCACCCTGTTTCCCCTCAGGTGAAAACTCCAAAATTACACTCTCTGGCGTGGCATTTCTTGATATTGAACTGCACTCAGTAAAGAACGATATTTGAACCTTGGGTTGTTTTTGAGTTATATACACTTTTCAGCTGTCACATTTTATTCATTTTGTGAATGCACAAATATAATGCTTTATTTTTAGATCTGACTCAGTCATTCATAGCAAAACATACATTTATTTGTAAATATTTTAGCCAATGTATTGATCATGACTGAAGGCTAAGTACTATAGCTGGGAGATGATTTATCTAAAAATGGTAAGAGTAGGATTTGATTCCCAAAGATGCCGATAAAAGCAGGTAGATTCCATTTTAACGAATTGAGGATTACTGGTAAATGAACATATGTTTGCATTTCAAAAATTATGTTTGCATTACCCAAGAACTACACTTAGTACCAAGGAGTTGAAATCAGCAAATGCTCTAATGAATTATTGCCTATAAGCAAGATGCCTAGCTTTGATAATACACACCAAGAGAGGGAGATTAATGATGCTATTGCTATTTCATGATGTTAATATTGGATTTCCTTTGGTTCTTATTGTACTAGAGGCATTTTACGAAGCACAATGTCACAGAGCTTCTACTTGTCTCTCCTCTCTCTCCTCAACCAGTTTATTCTTCTGACGGTTCTACTTTTATCAAAATTTGTATTGGTAAAAAATTATCTTAATCTGTCTCCAAAGTCTGAAGTCATGTCAGCCTTTATTCCTACCATTCAACCAATAAACTTTCAAGTTCAAATTTTAGCCTTTAGTTATTTGAAAACCATTTGAGGTTAGGAGATGACTTCCAATGTACAGGAAATATGTTGGGAGACGTTATCCTTTGGATATAATTAATGGAATAAAAATATTACTGACTTTCTGATATGCCAGAGAATGTCTGTTGTTATTTTGTTCATCAAAAAGTAACCTTATAAGATCACTGTTATTATTCTCCATTTTACAGAGGAGAAATTAAGGGCAAAGTGAGGCTTAGCAACTTGCTTGAAGTCGGAAAACTCATAGAGGGTGAAGCTGGGACTCAAACCCCAATATATCTGACCCCAAATGCTATCAAAAGCAGCAAGGTTTTAGAAGAGTAGGAGCGTATCTGGTTATATACAGGTCTATAATGAGAACCCTACAGCCCTTCTTCCTGCCAGGCCTGAGAATGCAATAATACAAATATTTAAGAAGAGGGCCTGGAAGCCATTTGTGGGTGGATCCCAGAGAAAGTCTGTTCCCTGGGCAGGGCCACCCTCTTCTTCCCAAGGATCCTCTTCACGTGGAGTCTGAGCATGCAGAGCCAGCTCTAGATCCTCCACCTTCTTTGCATGCCTAGCCTTTCCTTCAATTCAACTTCGGTAGCATTTACAAGCTTAAGGGGGGGGTGGGGGGGCGGTGGTGAGGTGGGGGAGGGAGGGGAGACTTGGGAAGCCTCTGGGAGATGTTCTTTTGTTTTAAATAGGCCTTCCCCATATCTCTTCCCAGACTTAGGAGTGCTGTCCCTTGGGAGAGGAGGTGGAGGTTGTGATAAGCTTTGAGAAATGAAGGAGGCTTCAGAGCCTAGGTAGGTAGTAGATCAGCAGACAGAGAAGGTGGGGCTGGTGGGAGCTTGGGTCTTGGGGAAGCCCTAGGGTCTGGGGGAGGGATCTGGGAAGTGAGGGTGGGATCCTGTCAGCCCCTAAGCTGACAGGCCCATAGACACATACTCCAACTAGCTCTCAAAATGCATCACCATTCCTATTGCTGCTGGCTATTAGGTTTCTCTGTCTAAAAGAGTCAGGACTGATACTCTTTCAGTGACCTAATTGATCTGGTCAAAGAGAGGCTTCTGGAAGCTCTCACAGCCTCTGCCTTGCCTCCCTGAGGGCTCTGGGATGCCTTTCTTGCCCCCTCCCTTCCTGGAAGGAGCAACAAGTATGTTCATCATGTTTGTGGCCTGATTGTGTTTCCACTGCCTGAGGCTGGGCTTTTGAATTTTTCAGCAGGAAAAAAAAAACTGCACTGGGAAATCATTTTCCTGTTGGTAGGTTCTGTAAAGGTTACCTGCAACCATAGATACGCCATTCAGTCCAGGTAACAAAGGAGACAGGCTCTTCCGTTGCTTACCTCTTTGCCGGCAAGTGATGATGACCAGTGACCCGTCGTGGCCCTTCCCACAGGACTTCAGACTCCGTCTTTTGCCTTGATTAATTCTATGTTCTGAATGGAAATGACAATCATTTATCATTCTGTTTTACATATGCACCTCCAGGGAGTCCAGCTAAAAGCTCTAATTTTCTAGTTCAATTGTAGCGCTGTTCTCTGAGAGGCATTGACTGCAGAGATGCTAAAAGGATGCCAGTTCAGTGAATTATTGAGTTTTAGATAGAATCATATGCTTATATGGATTCAGGTAGTGCTTACTGAAACATGATGCAGACCTCCCTTTGCCCCTGGGCCTATATGTTCATAGGAGAAAGAACAATGAGCTTGGGTGGGAGTGACCTGTTACAAAAATCAATGAGCTCGGGCACCCTGTGTCTGCCTGCAGCGCCTGGCTGTCCTTAGATACAGCCACAAGTGTCAGTCAGCTCTACCTTGGCTGCCTGTCTCTGCATGCTTCCCCAAGCCTGTGGTTGTTGGACATGGAAATCAAGGCAGTTTTCTGCTGATTTAAAAAGTGTCATTCAAGATTCTGTCCATTATAGTGTTTTAGCAACATGAAATCTCTCAATCTCCTGCTTAAAGTGATGATGGATATTTCAGAGCAGCGATTTTGAGGCTCTTTGAATTTCTCAAAGGTGCATAAGAGTACAGTGTAACTGGTAAGCCAGGTGGTACCTGGAGTCATGAGTAAGGTAAGATGAGAACTTTCCTACCTCACTCTAGTCGCGGGCTAGGCTTTGCTTTTACTTCACCCTTCAGAAAGATGGAAACATGTTCTAGAAATGTCTTTCCGGTGCTATGTGAGCTGGGCATCTTATTTGGATATTTTAGAATGTTTACGTGTGCTTCTGTTTGGGTTATTTATTCTCCCAATAAATGAAATCATGAACTTTGGACTTCTAAGTAGGTAGGGGGATCAGTAGACAAATTGAAAATAGACAAATGCCAAGCCTTAAGGAGGGCAGGGAGAACCAGGCAACTGGGGGTGAAAGACCATGGGGGAAGCCTGGAGAACCATCGGGGGTGTGAAATGCTGATGCAGGTGCCGCTAACGGCAGGGGTCAGGCTGCAGCCGGGGGTGTGCGCCAGGCCAGAACCAACCGAGGGCATCTGTGGAGGGCGGGGAGAGAGACAGGAGCTGCAGTTAGCTCGCTCCGGTGGTGTACGGATGCATTTTCACTGATAAAAGACAAACCTCAGGGAAATGAGGGGTCTGGAGGAGGTCACGGCAATCTAATACGTGCACTTGGATGGTCAGGGAGATCTTGTGAGTTCTCAGAATCGGGCAATGATGTTACACCATCTTCCTCATTCTTGAGTGCTCCTGTCAAAGCAGCAACAGAAAAGCAGTGAGGCTTTGCTGGCTCAGGCCTGCCTTGTGCACTCAGAATGACCCAGATATAGTGTCTGTGTGGTGAAGGAGGGAAAGTGGGCACAGCACTTAGCACAGTGTGTCACTGTAGTCAGTTGTCAATGAACGTCAGTTTCCACTGCTCCTTTATCCGTTCAGTAAACGTGGATCAGGAACCTACCCTGTGCTTGGAACTGGTCTTTGGAGGACATTCTGGGATGGTGTGTCACCATGGGTGAATGCCCAGGGAAGTTGAAAGTTCTGGTGAGTTGAGGTTCAGGAATGGTCATACATTTAGGATAGCTGAGGGGAAGATACACGGAGGAAATTTGGGAAGGGAAAACTGAAAAACCAATTGAGAAGGCTCCAGCAGTCTGTTTTGACGTTAACCTGCAGTCAGTAGGAGGCAGTGGGGGTTCATAAAGAAAGGTGTGACACAGCTGGTCTCTGTATGCCTCAGTTTCCCCATCACTGTGACTGGGAGAGACACTCTTGTGAGTGGCTTGCTTATCTTCTCTACAGTCCTGCTGAACTTGCACTTCTCTATGGGTCAGATGTCTAACGAGAGACAGGCTTGCTCCTTCCCAGGGCAGAAGGCTGAGAACTGTGTGTTGCCTTACCATTTCCTATTGCTAAGCCATGCCAATAGCTCATGCAGCAGCTGACCCTGAAATGAATACCATAATCAAAATCAAGTTTAGGAACCACAATTTTTGTTTCTTTTTTTTTGTATGTAGTTAGAACTCGCTCTTCAGTGCTTAAATTCTACAGCCAAACATCATGTCCCTCGCTTTACTCTGCTCCCAGCTGCGGTCTCCTGTTGAGCTGGCTGCCCATCACTCTGAATCATTCATGGCCTGAGGACCAGAATGAGATATTAGGCTTGGCTGTCAAGAGTCAGTCCCTGCCCTGCTGCCTCCACAGGCCAAAAGCACGAGAGCCAGAGTCTAAAGACTGTTCATTAGAACAACCCTTTGGGAGGCTTAGTGATGCTTTCTTGCCAAGCCAAACCTGGGGCAGGTGATAAAATGATGTTTAAACCAATGTCTATGTTTGAATTAGATCAAAATAAATTTTGGTGACTTAATGTAAGTCTGCTATCCTCTGAATTTTTCATATTCTTTCCCTGTAAAATGATAAGGTTGGCCAAGGTGAGGTTTAAGGTACCTTTTTCTCCAGAATTCTAGGGCTTCCTGATGCTCAATTTCATCTGAAGTCACCAGAAAAGGTCCTCTCCACTAGAGTGGGTGTGCAACACCAAGAGATGGCTGGGACCAGCAGAATACAACCACTGGAGCCCAGAGGCCCATCTCTAGCACTGATGGTGGGCCTGTCTCGGTCACTGCTTGTCACATCATTTAGGAGGTTGTAACCTCAGATTCCTGGGGACTTTCACAAACTCACACACTAAATTTGATAGAGTAATTCCTTTCACATGTTGGGGCATTTCCTATTCCTAAGCTCCCTTTATAACTATTCTGTGAGGTGAGAAGGTTCTGGTCCCCATTGTTT
This sequence comes from Tursiops truncatus, assembly GCF_011762595.2. Lineage (NCBI taxonomy): Eukaryota > Metazoa > Chordata > Mammalia > Artiodactyla > Delphinidae > Tursiops > Tursiops truncatus. The sequence continues at coordinate 72,752,560 of NC_047047.1, read as the reverse complement.
TAATTGTCCATTTCTTCCCAGTACTAGAAATTCCATCAGTAGAGACAGAAACAAAACACTGGCAACTGCAGCTTAGAATTGAGTCTCAGTTTGTCTATTTACTAATTATCCAAACTTGGACATCACTCGGAGCTTTGGTTTCCTCGTGGTTAAACAGGGTACCACTGAGAAGACTGAAAGAGGTGACATATTTAAAATCCCTTGCACAGGACACAACTCTAAGAGATCACCAAATCCTGCTCCGATCCCTCTCCTCTTGCTTTGCTGTCCTCCAGCCCCAGCTGGACATTCATGCTTTTCCTTTTAGTGCTGCTGTTTTGTAAGACTTGGCCCCGCTACCTCCATGTCTTCTGGGACCACTTGCTCCTTAACCTTCTCTGGTCTGGCTTCCACCCCAGTTATTCCTTGAAACCCAGCCTGCATGATCACCTATAACTTCCGAGTTCTCAAAGCTGATGTCTCTTCTTGGTCTGGAACCTGTTTGCTCTTTCTGTAGCACTGGACACCTAAATAGCAAACAACCACAGTTGCTCACAGCCTGCCATCCGCCTGTTTCTCATGTGATTCATCTCTTTGCTTTTAGCTTCCTCTTACATCTGCGCTGCTCTGTGTACCTGCCTCTGCTCCATCCCTTTGATGAGTCCCTTTCACTGGCTTCTCTTCCTCTGCTTGACTCCTAAATACAAATGTTCGCCAAAGTTCTATTCTCAGTGCTATACTTTTTTTTCTTTATAAATTTACTTACTTATTTTATTTTTGGCTGCGTTGGGTCTTCATTGCTGTGCACGGGCTTTCTCTAGTTGTGTCGAGCCGGGGCTACTCTAAGTTGTGGTGTGCAGACTTCTTATTGCGGTGGCTTCTCTTGTTGTGGAGCACGGGCTCTAGGTGCGTGGGCTTCAGTAGTTGTGGCGTACGGGCTCCGTAGTTGTGGCTCACGGGCTCTAGAGCACAGGCTCAGTAGTTGTGGCGCACGGGCTTAGTTGCTTTGCAGCATGTGGGATCCTCCCGGACCAGGGCCTAAACACATGTCCCCTGCATTGGCAGGCGGATTCTTAACCACTGCGCCACCAGGGAATTCCCAACAGTGCTATACTTTTTGACACTTGCTTCATTCTTGCCCATAGCTTCCACTGCACCCATATCCAGTTCTATGCCTGTGTTTCTATGATCACATTTTTTTTTTTATGCCAGGAATCATTCTTCTGATCTCTAGACCTACATTCCCAACAGCCTAAACACTAGCAGCTTTACTCATGCTCACACACTGAACATGCCCCCAATCATTGTCTCCATACTGCTCCCCAAATGGGAGCTGATTTGACTTTCTTTTGGCTAATGGTCACTCACCCCATCACCTCTTCAGCAAAACTTTTCTAACCCTTCCTTCTTCCCTCAACAACTTGGAAGAAATAGCTCCCACCTCTGAGTTTCCACAACATTTTGCTCAGACATTGAGAATAACTGGCAGGCTTAGTTATAATTAGTTGTCTATGTATCTGTTCCCCCTTTTTAGGTAGTAAGCTCTCTGTGGACAGAGAGAGGGTATTATCTTACCCTGGGAGAATCTAAATAACTCATTTAAATACTCTCTAATTACTAATCCTTCTCATGTTTAGGTCTGATGTCACCAAGGAGTCTGTAAATTTATTGAAGATGCAGTCTATGTATTTTTTATATGACCAGTAGTATTTACTTGTAATGGTAGTTACAAAAAAATGGCCTAGAATTATTTCTGGTTCCTTTACTAGGTGTTATGGACTGATTGTGTCCTGCCAAAATTCATATGCCAGTACCTCAGAATATGACTGTATTTGGAGATAAGCCCTTTAAAGTGGTAATTAAGATAAAATGAGCTCATATGGGTGGGCCCTAATCCAGTATGACTGGTGTCTTTGTAAAAAGAGATTAAGACAGAGACAACACACAGACTGAGGGGACAACCATGTGAGCACACAGCAAGAAGGAAATTTTCTGCAAGTCAAGGAGAGAAGAAACCAAACCTGCCAACACCGTGATTTTGAACTTCTAGCCTCCAGAACTGTGAGAAAACAAATTTCTGTTGTTGAAGCCACTCAGTTTGTGGTATGTTATGACAGCATTTCTAATACTATCATGACTGTTATGACTGTTTTCTAATGTTATGACAGCATTAGAAAACTAATATACTAACTGTTACTGACCAGATTTGGGGGTGAGAAGTAATACTTCTTTTGGAGTTGCATTTGAAAACAATACTTTTCTTCCTTTTAATTCTAGAGATGGGTCAAAATCAGACAATGGGTTGAACTGGGAGGATACTTGCCCACATAGTCTTAAGCCAGAGGGGAATTTATCAGAGCCATTGGCACTAAAATCCAGTGACTCCTTCTGTATATTTCTTGTTCTTATTATTTTTCTTTCTTTTCTTTCTTCTTTTTTTTTTTTTTTCTTTCCTAAGAGTTGACCAGAGGTTTGCAATTTAAGACAACCTATATTTGACTATAAAACAAACTGGGATGTTTGGGCTGTGAAAGATTTGCAGCTTAATAGTAAGGGAGATGGGAATGCCGTGTTCAATTTCTGCCCCAAGGTAGTTATGCATGTATAACAGAGCTGAGATACTGAATCATCACTTGAGCTTAAGGAAGGAACTGTCCAGGTGTGTACAGTAAAGAATCTTTTGAGCTACTCTTGTTGTTAACAATCTGACTTCATATACCCAGACGATTATAGATGTCATAGGCATCAGAAGGAGGTCAATAAAAGTCAAGCTTTAAACTTTGACAGTAATTTGAGCTGAATAATAGTTGAATTTCAGAACTGAGTTGTCATGGTGAGAGCCATTGAAGAGAAATAATTATCTTATAACTCGGTTACTGTCCTGCTGAACTCATAGCAATATGCCTAACCCCATTTCCAACTCACCAAACCCAGATCATACTAAGTCATGCTTAGGAACATTATTTTTATATTCTTTTATGTATATATTTGTATTCATAGCCAAATATATATAAAATATATTTGAATAAATATGCATTCCATGAAGCTAATGGAAAAAAGGGTACAGGCGGTTTAGTCAGCTATAAATCGCATATTCTGGGAGAAAAATACTAAAGTATCATTCAAGTAGTTTCAAGAGCCAGGTGGTAGAGATGTTAGCAATAATTCTTTTTGTAGTTTAACATATATGATAGGTCATTTGTTTCCATTATTTTTGTGAACTAAAATTTTCATCTCATCTCTCTTGGCTAATACCACACATCTTCCCCCTTATTAATCCATAAAAACACCATGGTGCACTTTGCTAATCAAAATTGCACACTGTGTAATAATTTACAGCCTAATAAATATAAGCTTCTTCCACATTTCATCAAATGTAGATGCAATTACTAAAAGATACTAAAATACTAAAGATAAATTTGAACTAAGAGATAATTTAGGTGCATCAAAACAGTGAGAAATAAATCAAATGGTAACTTATTTTAAGTACAGTTTAATCAGTTATTTGAGGAAAATCCCCAGGGTGTTTTCATTGAAGGTAAAAAATGACAGTTCTTCCACCGAGAGAAGAGATTTTTCAAGTGATGCCAATAAATGAAGGGCAGAGGGAGGGAATGAAGATAATAATAACTGTTCTATTTCTGATGGCAATGAAAGAGAAGAGAAAATTGAGAATTAATGGAGAGGAATCATTCATGTTCAAGGCATGACGGCATATCGCCCCCTCTCCTTTTGAAATAACCAATAGAAAATACAAATGGTGCAAAATCTTTCACCGACTGTGGAGACAAGAAGAGGTATCAACTACACAGCAGGGATTTCAAGGAATTTCTGCCAGCGAAAATAAACATGGCACCCTACTAAAGAAGTTTAGAGGATGAGCACGTGACTCCTCTCTGGGAACAAAAGCATATCATGGGAGAAAGTAGCGGTGATGGGAGCAGACGTGGGTGAGAGCTGGAAGACAAGGCTGCACAACCTTGCAGACGTGGGTGAGAGCTGGAAGACAAGGCTGCACAACCACTTCTCACTTCTGTGACTTCCAGGCCATTTGTCACCAGTGGCAAAGGGATGACTCCAGGTTTTGTCTCTAGCGTTGAAAGCCTGCAGAGGCCTAGCAATGCTGGGCTCCATGCCTTGCTGGGGCAGTCTCCCTCAATATGGAGCTGCAGCCCTTCACAGAGAGTCAGAGCTCCTTCAGGCCCAGCTCTGTCACCACTGCTCTGCAGAGGCTGCCCAAGCTGCACTGGAAGATTATAATTTTATATATTATTTTCCTCTCTAATTTTTCTAGAGCAGTGACACAAATGTCTGACAGAAGGCAGCCTATTTCCTATTTGGCTAAAAATAGTCATGGATACACTAGATTCTCTCTTTCTCAAAAAGAGAAAATGGGGTAAATGAGGCCTGTCAGCAAATACTATAGGTTTAAAACTGAAACAAAACAAAAAACAGGTCACCCTTGAAAACAAGAACAACAGCCTCCAGCTGAAATATATTACTGCAGGAAATAGAAAATATGGGTTCTCCACAAGATCAAAGGTTTGGTGCAAGCATAATGATGTTGAGGGAAAAAGTCATGAGGATCATGGGGGATTGTATGGAAATGAGAATCAGACTAGTCAGAGTAACAGTGGAACAGGTGAAAAGCAAATTGGACACTGTATCAGATCAAACTGGTGAATTAGAAGAGTGAATGTGAGAAATTCAGGACATCAGGAGAAAAAGACAGAGATGAAAACAGACTGAATTCATCCCAGAGAGTGTGAACAGGGAGAACAGAAACAAGGGGAAAGTATGATTGAAGACAATGGCATGGAAAAGATCTGTGAGAGAATGTTGTGTTTCCAGTAAACACCATGGAAAGGATACCAAATATAGTTAAAACCTCATGGAATTTCCCAATTTCAGAATATATAGACAGAGCATCATGTATATTTGGGGGTATGCTAACCTGTTGATTCTGTTTCTCTGGAGAACCCTGACTAATACAGTGGATTCCATAATTAAATACATTAAATAAATTATGGAACAGCCATCACATTGTAGTCCTGTGTAGGCACTGAAAGTGATAAAATGACTCCATATTGGAAATAGATATAGGCTTGTGATAAATCAAATATAAAAATTGTACTAAACAGCAAGTTAGATATGATCCCATTGACAAATAATATAGCTCTGTACACTTAGCAAATTAAGGAAAGATGTGCTCTAACCTTTGCAGAGGGGCCCTAAGTGGTGAGAGGATGATAGGTGGATTTTAACTTTATTCCCTCTACCTTTTTTTATATTAATTTTTTCTATGATTTTTTTGACAAATACTTGAATATTACCTTTTAATTTTCTTTTTTTTCTTTTTTTCTTTTTATTTTTTTTGTGGTACGCGGGCCTCTCACTGTTGTGGCCTCTCCCGTTGCGAAGCACAGGCTCCGGATGCGCAGGCTCAGCGGCCATGGCTCACGGGCCCAGCCGCTCTGCGGCATGTGGGCTCTTCTCGGACCGGGGCGCAAACCCGTGTCCCCTGCATCGGCAGGCGGACTCTCAACCACTGCGCCACCAGGGAAGCCCTGAATATTACCTTTTAATTTCAGAAAAGGAATAAAACAAATCTATTTCCATAAAAAAGAGGGGAGAAGATAAAATGATCCCTAATTTTAGGACCACCTCCTTTACTGTGTTTAAAAGGAAATAACGCAATGCAGACATAGAATGGTACAAAAATAAAAAGTAAAGGCCCGACTGCCTTCCCTAGCTTGAGCTCCCTTACCGAAAGGTAGTTATGGGTAACAGTTTCTTGTGTAGATTTACAAAATTTTGCACATACATCTTTACATACAGAGACACACATCCACTCTCGCTACAAAATTCAAACACTCAGGAGTCATGTAATCACTGCTCTTCACTTCATTCTTTGCACTTAATACATCTTGGTGATCTTTTCCCATTTTAGCTTATATGGATATTTTTCCTTCTTTATTACTGCATATCCTTCTATTATACATGTAACATAATTTAACCAGTACATAATTAACAAGCATTTAGATAGCTAGAGATATTTTTATCTTAAAATATATTTATAGTAAATTTCAAAAAGTGAAATTTCTGAGACAAAGAAGATATCACATCTTCTGAAATTGATATGTATGTTGTTAAAATGTTCTTCGAGGGCTTCCCTGGTGGCGCAGTGTTATTTAGTGCTATTTATTAGTGCTATTTAGTGTTATTTGTCACTTTACTAAAAAAATCCCATTAGTATTTTAATTTGGACCATGTGCAAGTTGTATATAAGTTTTGGGGAAATTTGCATATTTTTTTCAATACTGAGTCTTATGTGAGAGCATGGCATGCAGTTAAGTCTTATTTCACGTTACTGAGTAGTTTTACATTTTGCTTCATATGGATTGTATGAATTTCTGAAGTTAATTTTAAACTATTTCATTTTGGGGAGTGGCATTAGGAATTGTATCCTTTATTTCATTGTATCTTCTGATGGTTTTTTTTTGTATATAAGAAAACTTTTTTTTCTTGTTTGTTTTGTATTATAAATATTTTATAACAGAAAACTTCAAAAGCACAGTCCAAAGAAGAGAGAAGAGTCTGATGAACTCCCATGTCCTCATAATGCAGCAATTGTTAACTCCTGTTGAATCTTGTTGCAACTATGCTGCCCATCTACTGTCCTAAGAAAACTTCTCTTAATATTAATTATATAAATTTGTGACCGTGTCCTTTTGGTTTTAATGGGTTTTATCTGGACTGTCTTGAGTTTTGAAAAGTAACAACTGTCAGTCATCCACAAAATAATGGAAACATTTCTTGATTTCAATCTTACACCTTTATTGCTGTCTTCCTTTTTTTTTTTTCCTAATTGCCTTGACTTGTCCCTGCTTAAAGATAATTATGGAACTAGTAGACATTCTTGTACTGTCTCTGACATTAATGATGGTTTTTAGGGTTCCTGTTAATCATATTTCTAGTTTTCAATTTTAGGTATATACTCACTGTCTTAACAAGTGTCTATCTATTTCTACTGTTAATGTCTTAACCCAGGTTACAAGTGAGGTTTGGAAATAAATTTGAAGTCTCTTTATCTGGAGGCAAGTGGGTTTTCCAAAAAATTGCCATTCTAATATGACATGCTCACCAAATTCTAAATGGCTTATACATGCGTTCTTTGGGTCACATCTGCTCTCTTTCTCATAATGTTCTTGCTCTGACTTCAGCAGTTACATGGCAGCAAATGCAATTTTATATATAAGAGTAAAAGCTAACCTAGCACTCTTTATTCCATGACTGGGAACTAAAACATTTTAGGGCCCACGTTTGGGCATTGTGCTGATAATGGAAGGGGATCCATCATGGAGTTTCTGCAGAGAATAGCCTTCCCTGTACATTGCCGCTTCATCTTCCCTGCCAACATCCCAGCAGGTTGCTGCTCCCATGAATAATTTCAAGGGTTACGTACACATTTTTTTTTAGAATATCTCGAGATTTTTTTCAACTTGTGAGAGTAAAACTTTAAAAAAGGTATAACCATATGTGCAGATTTGAAATCCAGTTTCAGTAAGGAGCCAAGGCTGTTGGCTATTATAATGGTAAAACAGGCCAATTTCTGTATTAGGTCATGGCTAAATTGAAAGTATGTGCAATCCCCCCGGATGCAATTATTTCTCGCGTAGTCCTTTTAATAATGTCCACATTTTGTGCCAAATAAGCTGATCAATAGTAGCTCTGGGAGAAAATCTCATCTATGCCAGTGTGTCCTGCATGATTCTTATTAATAAATTAAAACTAAAAGACATACTAAAGTGATCTCCTTCCTCCCAGCTCCTGGGGGCAGACACTGAAGAGAGGTGAGTAGGGAGTAGAGATTTATAAAAACAACCATGGCCCTCAGGGGAGAAACAGACCACAAGGAGCCAGTGAAGTGCTTCATGGAGAAGGATCAAGCTAGGCGCTTTTGCGGCTCCTCCATCTTCTGGATTGTACAGAGCTGAGCTGTGTGGTTATATCTAAGTGCAGGGGTCCCACCAGTCTCTTTTCTGCTTTTCCCGGGGTCCATTATCCACAGGCCCTCCTGTGGGAGTGCTGGCACTTAGCACCCTTGCCTCGTAGTCACTAGCTGCCCAGAGCTCAGTGGGACAGCCCTCACGAGCAGGAAGTAAGGGAGGGGTATGGGACCTGTGGCAGTTCAGTGTATCTAGGGCAGCTGTCTTGTCAGGGGGCGGGGAATATTATGGTTAAAACGTGCTCAGGATTTCACGGCAACCCATTAAACATAGTGCTAAATTGAGATACCTTAGTTGACCTGCCCAGCAGCTGAGACCTAAGCTTTGTGTGATTGTGGGATGATCCAAAACTACATAAAGCAGTTGCTATAGTCAGGTAATCCAGATACCACGTCTCTCCTCATCCCCTAACTCGTGTCTTAGGGACAATATTTTTCAAACAAAATATACTCGCTACCTCTAATACATAATAAGACAGGTAAAGGAAGAAATGCTCTGGTTGAAAGAGCCAAAGATTGGGAGTTCCCCGTCAGGCTTTCCCTTGGGTTCCCTCCCCAGTGTGCTTATACATGGTAAGCACTTAACATCATTTGTTCGATGAATAAATGGACTTTCTAATAAATTGTTGCAAATTTTGTAAACATATCAATACATCAACAAGCATTTATTAAACTCTTATTGAGTTGATTTATGGATATACAGAAAAATACTAACTACAGGCAGTGTCCTCCATGAATTTTAGTTCAGTTTGAAATAGTAATTATTGTAACCCAAAGAGTAAGTACTAACTCAGTTAATTTTCTCGTCAACACTGACATTCCACTTATACAAAGAGGCAAAGAGGTTTGGAGGGGTGAAGTGGTTTGCTGAAGCCCCTCATCTGGAAGCAGCAGAGCTGAGGCTTGAACGTGCATCTGTTTGGTTTGCAAGCCTGTATTTAATTTCATGTTCTGCGTTGTCAGTATGTGTGGGAATACATGAAGTGCTGCGTGGAATTGGTTTTGCTTCTAGTGAGCAGTTAAGAGAAAGAGAGAGGTCTGGCCCCCCAAGCCGGGACACTGCCTGAAACATGCTGCTGATTGGCTTTTAGACATAGTTTCCACCTGGTCAGAATTAGCCTCATTCTAATATTATTAAAGCAATAAGTCATTCCTGGATTGGTTCTATGGGACTGTGGCCATTTCTAACAATTTCTGGAGAAGACAAGAAGTTATTCTCTGGGCACTCATGGGGCGAGTTGATACTTGTTGGCTATGGTAGATCAGCTGACTTGCAACTGCTCATCATTTCCAGTAAATTTCTTCTCTGCAGTGCCTCAAACATCTCAGTTCTAGTGGCTGTGACTTCAGTAAGGTGTGACTCTATTAAGCAGTCTGGGGGAGGCATGGGGAGAAGGAAGATACACCAGTCCCTTCTCCAAGGGGTCTCTCTTGATAATAGGCAAGTTGAGCCCCTCTCTTAGAGGTCTTGTCTCTGTGGACCCTGAGCATCTCATAGAACCCTGAGGCAGGAGGGCAGCTGGAGGCCAGTCTCACCCACATCACTCACCTGCAGAACCTCCCTGCAACAATCTAGTCTCATGCAAATGGCCTGCTCAGCGTGAACTAGCTGGGTTCCAGATGTTTCCCTGATTTTCAGACCCTCATGTATTTGGCACATTTATATCTCTTGTCACATTTCCTTTCCTGCTGAGGTTAAAATGCACTGGACACACAGAAGTTGTGACATCTGGTAAAGGACCGCTTGGTGTTCCAGACATGACCTAGCCCCCCTCCACGCCGAAAAGCAGCAGCCAGCTCATCCTGAGCAGCCGGCTCCACGGAGCAAGCAACTGCCTCCTGAGAGCCAGGGAGATGGGGAAGTCGCTGGTGTTATGTGTTCTTCTCTGTATACTTAAACACGCACAAACACAAACACACACCAGCACAGATAACGCATCTGTGTACACATGAACGTATGTATAGATGGGTGCATATACACAAATTTTCCTACACATATATATTTACACTCTTATATACCTTTTCATAAAAATAGGGGGAAAATATCACTTTTCACACAGTCACCAGAATTACCTTCCTAAAACACAAATAAATCCAACCATGCTACTTGATGATATTTAGCAACTATTATTAATTTTGTTAGCAGTGACAATGATATTGTGGTAATACAGGGAATGTTCTTATTTTTGAAGATACATACTGAGTATGTGTCATGCTAAAATATCATGATGGCTATAATTTACATTTAAGTATTATAGCAAAAATACAAAGGAAATAAATAAGACAAAAATTTTTAATTATGGGCTTTTAAATTGTATTATCCTCTCTGAGTTTCTGTATTTTTAATTTTTTTCTGAGAGAAGGTTTAAAAAAAAGAGAGGAGGTCTGAATCTGCTTGTACTGTCTCCTTCCTGCCGTGGTTCTGAACTTAGTTACTCAAAGAATGATCCTTGGACCGGCAGCTTTGGCATCACCTAGGAGCTTATATGCAGAATCTTAGGCCTCATCCTAGACCTACTGGATCAGAATGTGTGCTTTAACAAGATTCCCAGGTGATTTGTATATGTACTTGTTACAGACTGAATGTTTGTGTTCCCTCAAAATTCATATGTTGAATGAAGTGGTAATCTCCAATGCGATGGTATTTGGAAGTAAGGCCTTTGGAAGGCAATTAGATGTAGATGAGATCATGAAGATGGGGCCCCCACAATGGGATTAGTGTCCTTATAAGAAGAGGACAGTTGCTCGGAGCTGTCTCTCTCCACCATGTGAAGACACAGTGAGAAGATGGTCATCTGCAAGCCAGGAAGAGAGCCCTCACTGGGGAACCATATCAGTTGACACCTTATTGTTGGACTCCCCAGTCTCTAGAACCATGAGAAATAAATTTCTGTCATTTAAGCACCCACTCTGTGGCATTTTGTTATGGTGAACCGAGCTGAATAAACACTCAAATTTGAGGAGCACTGGTCTGGAAAATTAAAGCCAACCTCTTTGTCATGGCACACAAGGCCTTTCATGACTTTCATGTGCCTTCTTGCCATTGATTCCTACAACAAATCTGTGGTAAGAGTTACTATTTCCCCTTTTTTATGTTGACGGAATTAAATCTCAGTGTAAGGCAACTAGCATGGTGTCTGGACTACAGTAAGAACATAATGCATGTAGCAGAGCTGGAAGCTAAAGCTAGGTTTTCTGACTACCAGGCCTTCCCCCACTGCCTTCCATGGGGGTACGGGGATGGTGGAGGAGAGTTTGGCATAGGTGGGTAGTGCCCTCCTGAGAAGGGGTCCTCGTGCCTGCTTCCAGGAGTCCCTCCAAATATGTGCCATGTATACTGGCTAACCATTTGTGAGCATTTCAAATATGTCAAGAACTTTTATAAGTACTCCATACCTATTATCTCATTTGATCCTCACAGCATAAATTTGAAGTATGAACTATTATGTCCTCCATTACAGATGAGGAAACTGGGAACCAGGGAAATTAAGTAACATTCCTAAACTTCCGTGATGAGTTTTAGAGCCAAGTGGCACATCCAGGCAATCTGCTTCCAGAGCCTGGTTGCCTAATGCGTAACTGTTAGAAAACACTTCCTTCTCTACCGCATTCAGTCTGTTTTCTTTTTATTTATTTATTAAATTGAAGTATAGTTGATTTACAGTATCTCATTAGTTTCAGGTATGCAACACAGGATTCAGTGGTTCAGTGATTAAGTCATACACACACACACACACACACACACACACACACACACATTCTTTTTCAGATTCTTTTCCCTTATAGGTTATTACAAAATATTGAGTATAGTTCCCTGTGCTATACAGTAGGTTCTTGTTGCTTATCTATTTTCTGTATAGTAGTGTGTATCTGTTAATCCCAACCTCCTAATTTATCCCCCCACCTTTCCCCTGTGGTAACCACAAATCTGTTTTCTACATCTATGAGTCTCTTTCTGTTTTGTGAATAAGTTCATTTGTAGCTTTTTTTTTTAATTTTAGATTCCACATATAAGCAATATCATATGATATTTGTCTTTGTATGGCTTACTTCACTTAGTATGATAATCTCTAGGTCTATTCATTTTGCTGCAAATGACATTATTTCATTCTTTTTTATGGCTCAGTAGTATACCATTGTGTGTGTGTGTGTGTGTGTGTGTGTGTGTGTATATATATATATATATATCACATCTTCTTTATCCATTTATCTGTCAATGGGCATTTAGGTTGCTTCCAAATAGAGCTGCTATGAATATTGCAGTGCATGTATCTTTTTGAATTATAGTTTTCTTTATGTTGCTATCTCTAACCCTTCTGCTCGCTGTCACCCTCTCACAGGGAAATCTGAGTTTATTTATGCTCAGAGTTTTAACCAGACTTCACTTTCTCTCAGTCCTTTTGTTTCCCTGTGATAGGGAAGGAAGCAAAAATACACTCTTTGGACTAAAAGGAAGAATTTATAAAAAGTGCCTGTGATGTTCTTGCAGGATATTAGTGCTTACTTACTGGTAGTACTTAGTAGGTGATTATAATAATTATGCAAAGCAAACAAATTAGCCAAGTTAACTTCTTACTAAAGCTCATTTCAATGAAGTGTACAAGAGAAAATGAATTCTCCCACTTATTGTTCAACCGAATGGGAATTCTAAAGGAGAAAAACTATTGTAACAGGGATAATTAAAGGAGACATCCCCTAGACATCGCATTTAAAATATACACACACATGCACACACGTAACTGCTGTTTAAGGCCTATATGCAACGATGTAGATTTGGAGACAGATTTCAAGGTGGCTTATTTTAAATAAAAGCAGTGAAAACTTGTGATTGAGAACTGCAGCAGCATCTTTAAAATGCTCATATTTCTGAAATAATGAGCTGCTTTGCGAGATGACAGATTTAAATGGTGAAGCATAAGCTTCAAAATACTTGCTGTCTAGGCAAGCTTATGATATTTCTACAAGTGGGGTTTTCATAGTCTGGGGGGAATTATGAAGGGTACATCGAGTACTTCTCAATTTTAACAAGCACTTTATATTACAAAGTTCTTCGTAATCACTTTTAATAATTGTTTCTTCCAACAGCTCTGTTATTCCCATTTCACAAATATAGTAACTAAGGCAGATAGAATAAAGGGAATATTTTGGAGCCCACTTCCCAGTTAATATCAGCAGCTTAATGATCTCCTGCCACTGAAAACTGCAAGCAATCAGACTTGCTATTGAAGGGTCGATCTGTATATTTCATAGAAGGGGCTCCATCACTTAGAAGGGGTGGGAGTCACTGCTGAACAGGTAGTTCTGGCTGGACCTGTGCTGCAATGGAAGGTCACAGGTGGGATGGGTTATCCCAAGGAGCTATACTAGCTCCCGTCGTGTCTATCAGCTACTATGTGTCTCTCTGTAGTACACTATTTTGAATGGAATCATTCACTCATTCCTTCATTCAGGGGCAACTGTTTAGTGAGCATCTACAAATAATCTGTATTAAAAGCTTTCCAACAAAAAGATGACTTGGAAATCTGCCTCTGCATCTTGCCACCCAACTCTCATAGACCAATCGTGCTCACAGAATTTTGCACTTGAACTGTCCCAAGTCAGGTACAATTTGGATGTCAAGTGAGAGATGAACATGTCTAAGTTTTATCGACCATGGTTTTAAAAAGCCATAAATCCTAGGAGATATTTGTCTAACTATGTTAAAAATCAACTGATCTGTAATCTTAACCATACTTGAAAACCCAGGGTGACTTTATCTTCTCTGTGAAACCCTTCTGGACAAGGTCATACTCTGACCTTCACCACTTGGGATTGGTACTACACTGGTTTCCGTTTCAATTCAATTTCATTCAACACTTGTTTGAATATTTACTTTTTGTCAGGTCAAGTGCTGGGTCCAGGAATACTGCATCGTGTACTTTATGATTTTTTTTTGTTTATTTCATGTCTTAATGCTGTTTTACCTGTGAGATTGTGAGCTTCCAAAAGACAGGATGCAACTGATAGTTCCCCTACATCCTTTCTAGAATAGCCCAGCACAGTATTTTGCAAGGAGAAGACTGATGGTAGTAGCGTATCAACTGAATTGCATAAGTAAATCCCAGTGCTATTCACTGATTTATTATTATTTTCTAAATTCCTATAAGCCAGAGGGTGAGGTTGCATTTTGTTTTCTAGATGAATATTTATTTCATATTTCTGATTCCTTCCTTTTATGTCACAGAAACTCACTAAAACTTCTTCTTTGGCTCTATTTATTACCTGGCATACATTACCCTTCCTTTTTCCTCTTTTTCACTGACCTTCTGCATGGCTTTTAAATTTTTACAGATCTGTGATAAGACAGGGAATTCTGCCACTCCTTGCCAGATATTCTGTCATTCTGTGCATTTCATAAAGGCAGAAGAGGCAGTAGAAATTAGCAATGTCACCTCCAACGTCAAACTCAGTTAACAGTCGTTTCCTGTTCATTTTCATACTCTACTTAGCCCAAAGTTTTTACTGTTGTCTTCCTTTTTGAAACTGAAAAACATGTCTGCATTTGCAAGGACTGGTGACAGGAAATGCAGCCAGTGAGAAAAAGCTGATAGAGGGAAAAAATTGTGTTAAAACACATGGCCTATTAGAGTCATAATATATTCTGGGAAGAGATTTCAGAGTTTAATACCCATTATTTGCCAACAAGGGGCCTGAAATCCAAAAAGTAAGCATTTTATCCTGGTCACCTAGAAAGTCATTAGGCAACTTTGGAGAACACTCTGGGTTGGTGACCTTTTGACTGGCTACTCTGATTCATCAACATAAAATTCTCTGTGAGGTAACACATGCTGGAACATTGACCTATTCTGTTAAGCTGCCTCTGGAGAGGCATATGTCATAGAGGTTTAGAGCACAAGATTTGGAGTTTGATGACTCTGGATTTTCAAAATCAGGCTCAGGAAATAACCTTCAGCCAGTTATATTCCTTCCTCTTCCTCTATAAAATGAAGATAATGATAGTGACTACAGGGCTGTTGTGCAAATTAAGTGAGCTAACGGCCTGCAATCTGGCATCCTGTGAGGCTCAAATCATGGCTCTTACTATCATACATACACCATTTAGAAATAATTGTGAAGCACACAGATGAGTTCTTTGGCAGAGAACAATCCAATAGCACATGTTGTTGAATTTCTAAAGTAGCCATTGGTGACTTATTAAACTAGGACATTACCCACTTGCTGTGTTTACTCATTTGCTTGTTTACTCATTTGCTTGTTCACTTGCTACACAAGTTTTATTGGGTGCCTACTCAGTGCCACATACTGTGCTAGGCACAGGCAATACAGAGGCAATTTGGATGTGGTCTCTGTCTTTAGAATAGTCTCACAGAGAAGTAACTGCATTTGACTGATAAGGTTAACATCAGAAGTACCTCTAAGGTAGCCTAGAGAAAGATTGAGCCCCACCAAATGGGCTTTAGAGAGTCAGAGAGCCCTTTGAATCACTGAACTGTATTTGTTTTGTTTCTAAGGTTTCTATGATCAGGCCCATGATGAAATAACATCAGGAAAATCTGTGCAAACAGATTCGGAAATGACATATTGCAAAGGTAGATCATATCTGATTTAAGATGTTCTGGGTTTCACCTAAGGAATCAGCCTTTGCCTTGTTTCCTCTGCTTCCTCTTTCCCCAGGGACCACCAAGAAAGTTTGCACTGTGAAGTGATGAATGCCTATAGATGACTCACTCTAGCAATGACTCTCTTTTTGAAGGACAATGGAGGCAAGTTTTAGGGTGGATTTAATTTATGATTTTGCTTATGGGTGAGATCAGGTAGGATTTGGAGTAGTTGGATAATCATATGTTATTTTCACTTATCAGAAAAAAAAAAAAGCTTTATGGCAAAGATGAAGTGGAAAGTGTCCTTTGGGAGCAGAGAATGAATGTCACTAAGAATGTTGTCAGGAAGAGCAGAGCCCTGTTTTGTTGCAAAACAGAGTGATAAAAGGCAGAGCTAGTCTGGAGTGACTGGAAATATGCAACTCACCTCCCTTCTTGGACATTTGGGAATACTAAAGCCCAGGAGGCTTTGCTATAAGGTCCTTTATGAGCTGATGCGAGGACCAGGGTTAGTGTCTGGCCCAGTTCATTGCCCTTTCCACTGTGAGAGGGCTTTGTTACCTGTGATCTGCATTACTTGATCTGAGAACTTTCACTCATCTCTGAGGATCCTCAGGACATGTCCATCACTTGATTCTGCAGTATTTTCCAGTGGGACTTCATCTAGCTTGTTCTCCCACCTTCAGTTATCACTTGTTTCTCTATCATCCATTTGATTGCTGCGATGGACTTTAAGAATTGAGTTCTTTCAAACCCTGACATTAAGGACTCAACCTGGAACCTTGAACCAAGCTTCCCTCCTTAGCACCAGGCCTCCTCCTTTATACTGTCCTCCAACTTCCCTTACCTCAGCCCTTACCTGGCCCCACTTAGCACCTAGCAGCGTACTGTGTAACACAAAGCATTCAATAAACATTTGTTAGATTAAACAACAGCAATGACTTGACACAGACGGAATAAGTATAATGAAAATAAGTGTTAGCGCAGAGGATAAGATGGATCCTAGTAGCAACACAAAATTAACTGAAGCACCTTTTTGATCTGCTCTGCCCAACTCTGTAGGAAAAGAGCTTCACTATGAAAGGTTAAAGTTTGCTCTTTGCCTCCCTGATTTACTTTCTTCCCATGTCCCTGTGTCTTTGTAATTGTCTTTGTGCTACACTGCTGGTGCAGTAATCTCTGCAGCTGCTAATTGTGCCTTCATGGATCCGCAGTACTTCTTGTGGCCTTGATAGATGACTGTTCCATGAACATGTTTACATTTCTGAAACACTTTTTGCTTTTCCTCCCTTGGGAGTGCCTGGGATACGTAGATAGGGATGGCTCTGTGCACAGACGACTTCCTCTGCCCTGCCTTAGATTCAACGCAGGAGCAGGCAAAAATTAGAATAAGGCTCGCAGAAGCTTCTCTGGGACCTGTGGTTACTAAGCAATTCAGGGGAGGGTGGGAAGTGTGGAATGGGGGAGTGGGGTGGGACCGTCAAAATGTGGTCTCTGGGCCACCCAGCTGTTACTCATTCCCCAAGACTCCTGAAGACTCCTTACTTTTCAGATTGCTCTGAAATTACCTAAACCTCTGCACCATCTTCCCCCCCAGGGCTGCTCTAAGTCCTAACTTTTCTACATCTGCTGCTTGCATAGGCTCCCTCATTTCCTGGACATGGTGGTCTGGATTCCAGACCTACCTCCACCTGCTCTGGGCCCTGTACTTAACACTAATCGGATTGTTCTTTCTGTTTCCAAGGACTCTAATAGTCGTCCATTCCTCATCCACTGTCACCTGCCTAGTTTAGCTTCAAACCGCCCCTCCCCTTCACTCTGTCTTCTAACTGGCTTTCCCCTCCAGCTGCCCTCATTGCCAGCTCATCATCTCCATAAGACAGACAGCCTTTTCCATATGCCAGTCATCTGGTCAAGGTCCTTCCATGGCTCCCACTGCCTTTGGAACAGGCCCTCAAGGATAGTTGCTGATTGATGGATTGCTCTGTAAACTCTGCATGATGCCTGTGTTTACGAGGCCCTGACACAGCTTTTAATGACCACTCACATTAATCTCTCTTTCCAAAAAGGTCTTTGGAGATATTTAATGTGCAGCCTGTGTCTCTTTCAAGTTGATGGGTTTGCCTGAGAGGTGGAAGTAACTCCAAAGAAACCACTGAGTTTAAAGAGCACTCTGAATGGCATGCCTTCTTTGCGGATAGTTCTCCAAACTGATGAGCTTGCTTGAAAGCGGAATCTGCCTTCACTTTTAGCATCACTCCAGATTTGAATGCTGCTGGTATCGCAGAGCACCGCGATGTTCCTTGTGACAGCTAGAGCAGAGTCTAATTATGGAGAGATAAATATGCGTTCCAACTTCTTGCTTTTCCCCAGGATGTCACAACCCTAAATGTTCAGTGAGTTCAGATTTTTGTGCAGAAGAAAAATTTATATTATTAAATTTACTCTTAGCTGTACAATTTCTTCAGAGACCTAGAGCTCTTCCTGCCTTTACAAATTTAAAGAAATTGGATAAAGAGACAATAACCCAAGCTTTCCTGGAGACACTGGATATTTTGATCTATTTTCACTGCAGCCTATTTCCAAGGGCAACACATCTCTGATTTTTTTTAATCAAATGGTGTGAATCGAAAGTTGCAGCCAGACCTCTGGAGCAGGCACCACGGGATGTCAACGGCAGCTGTGAATAGTGTGAGCACCAAAAAGGAGTTGCCTTGGTCTTAGGATGGGAAAATGATCTTGACCCTATGTTGAGGAAGCAGACTACCATCTCAAAGGGCTGGGGGTCACTGTACCTTTGGAATTGCTGCATTTTGATCTGCAGCTCACTCTTGTCTGGGCACTGGTTAACTCTGAAGCAGGAGGGCGAGTGTGCCTAGCTACGAAATGATTAGGAGTTTAGTCCAACTTCTTACTGCTGTCGACTCTTTATAGAGTGAGTGTCACAGGTAGATGCTGCCGAGAAGTCTCAGTGGAAAGGCGGAACAGAGGGCAATTGAGCAGAGAGAAAATCACATTTATATTTGTTTTTGAGCAGCAGGGATAACCGTTAGCAAATTTATGAATTAAAGTCTTATTGACACTTATAATGTAATTAGGATCACCATTTCTATTTTCTAAGGTAGGCCTTCTGAGTTTCAAATCTAAGGATCTCAATGCCTAGTGCAATTCTGGACACATTATATGGAGTGTAAAACTATTTAGTGATTAATCAATTAATAAAAGCGAGGAAAGAACACTGTTGAATGTTCCCCTTTCCCCCAAGAGTTAATTAAGCCCATTTCATGTGCTCTTCCCTGAATCAATGCAAAACCTGGAATTACTTGTCCACTCTTTGGCTTCCCTTCTGGTTGGTGAGTTCTAAGAGGGCAAAGATTATGTCTGTCTTATCACTGGTCTGTGTGGCCCCAGCTTCTAGAATGGTGCCTGTCACATAATACACATCCGGTTAGAATGTGTTGCGTGAATAAATAATATTTGAAAGGTCACACATTTGGCACTTCTGGTCTCAGTCAGTAACCTTCGTTTGCTGAATCCTATAATCACAATGACTGTTTCTCTTGAGAGCCGGACTTTAAATCTCTATCCTATTTTTACATTACATTAGTTTACCCATTATCAAGGCACAGGGCTTACACAGCTACGAAGATCCTTCTTCTCCCTCAAAGAAAAAGGAAAAAGAAAAGCAACGCAGCCAAACCAGTTATGTTCACCCCTGAGCAGGGGTAGAAGTTAGCTGAGGGAGAGATCTGGTGGTCTAGGAGTTTAGCAGCTGGGTGAGGGACGGAGCCAAAGACTGGCAGTGACAGTGAGTGTAGAGGCAGGAAGCGTCTGGCTCAGAAAATGTCTTTGAGGGCATGCCAATCCCTGAGAACAAGATGCGTCTACAGCCAAAGACCGATGGGACAGTTTGCATCTCAGGGGATACCAGTTAAGTTGATGGGATAGTCTTAGATGAGAGTTCATCTCCCTGATGATTTCTGGGCCCTGAAAAAGTCCCCTAGAATTTAGCTGTCACCCCAGGGAAGAAGTGAGGAGGGAAAGGACTCAATTGACACTGTTTCTCCAAAAAGACCAAAAATAAATAAATCAATGCAATGTCATATTCAATTGAACATTTCCAAAAAAAGTTTCCTGCTCCTTCTTCCTGGGAGATTGAAAGAGGAATAAACAAATTTAGGGAAAAATAACAGAAGTGCTTGAATCTCCAGATCTAATTATCAGAAACTGATCATGGTCATTTTTGGGAAACTTAAATTAAAAAAAAAACAGCTTAGAGAAATAAGTGGCTACTTCTGTTAGAATGAAGAAGAACACTTTAACATTACTAATACACATGTTCTTTTCAAGCAAATCTTGTAATTTCCCTATATTATCTGCTAAAGGGTGAAAGATGAGGCTAAAATAGGTGACCTCCAAGTAATTAAACCTGGTATTTACTTTCAAAAATGGAACCTCTCTAAGAGCACAGAGTCCTCACTGTTGAATTTTTTTCTTAAGAGGGGAAAGGATGAGAGAGAAGAGCCTGCTGAGGCTGAAATTTTAATTTTTAGACTAGGATGTTTCCAGAAACTTCTTAATAGGACTTTTGAATTCATGTTCTTGAGGAAACTTTCTACATCCTGCTGGGGGTTAGAAAGAAGCTTTGTTAGCTATTGGGTACCCGACAGAGAGGGCAGAGGCCCTGCTATGAGCAATCTCAAACCTTGAAATAATCACTCATTTTGTCATGAAATTCAGCCAGCAATCTGATTTTTAAGACCTCAACATTAAAAAAAGAAAATCAGCTTCTATGTGGATACTCTGTCCACACGTGAAGAGAACACATTTATTTATTTATTTATTTTTGGCTGTGTTGGGTTTTCATTGCTACACGCAGGCTTTCTCTGGTTGTGGTGAATGGGGGCTACGGTTGTGGTGTGCAGGCTTCTCACTGCAGTGGCTTCTCTTGCTGTGGAGCATGGGCTCTAGGCACGTGGGCTTTAATAGTTGTGGCACTGGCTTAGTTGCTCCGCAGCATGTGGGATCTTCCCGGACCAGGGCTTGAACCCGTGTCCCCTGCGCTGGCCACCCAGGAAGCCCCAGAGAACGCATTTGAAAGTTGGATTGTTGATTTTCTTGGAGATGTAATGGTGAGTTAACTTGAAAAATATGTAACAATGTTTGTTCTTTGAAAAATCCAATACTTTTCAAAATACATGAATTTTGAAGAGTGTGTTTTTAATTAATTTGGCACATTTGTGTTCAGATGCTCTGTGTTCACTGTGCTGCCATCCTTTCTTCCTCCCTCCCTCCAGCTCTACCTCCTTTCTTCCATCTCTCCCTCTTCCCTTCCTCATCCTCCTCCCTCTTGCTTTCATTTTTGGAGATAAGATTTGCATATAATAAAATGCATTGATCTAATACAGGTAGCCAACAAACACATGAAAGAATGCTCACTAATCATTAGAGAAATGCAAATCAAAACTATAGTGAGGGGCTTCCCTGGTGGCGCAGTGGTTGACAGTCCGCCTGCCGATGCAGGTGACACGGGTTTGTGCCCCGGTCCGGGAAGATCCCACATGCCATGGAGCGGCTGGGCCTGTGAGCCATGGCCACTGGGCCTGCGCGTCCGGAGCCTGTGCTCCGCAATGTGAGAGGCCACAACAGTGAGAGACCCACGTACCGCAAAGAAAAAAAAAAAACTATAGTGAGGTATCACCTCACACCAGTCAGAATGGCCATCATCAAAAAATCTACAAACAGTAAATGCTGGAGAGGGTGTGGAGAAAAGGTAACCCTCTTGCACTGTTGGTGAGAATGTAAATTGATACAGCCACTGTGGAGAACAGTATGGAGGTTCCTTAAAAAACTACAAAGAGAACTACCATATGACCCAGCAATCCCACTACTGGGCATATACCCTGAGAAAGCCATAATTCAAAGAGTCATGTACCACAATGTTCATTGCAGCTCTATTTACAGTAGCCAGGACATGGAAGCAACCTAAGTGTCCATCCACAGATGAATGGATAAAGTATATATGTGTGGCACATATATACAATGGAATATTACTCAGCCATAAAAAGAAATGAAATTGAGTTATTTGTAGTGAGGTGGATGGACCTAGAGTCTGTCATACAGAGTGAAGTAAGTTAGAAGGAGAAAAACACATACCGTGTGCTAACACATGTATATGGAATCTAAAAAAAAAAAAAAAGGTTCTGAAGAACCTAGGGGCAGGACAGGAATAAAGATGCAGTTGTAGAGAATGGACTTGAGGACACGGGGAGGGGGAAGGGTAAACTGGGACGAAGTGAGAGAGTGGCATGAACTTATATATACTGCCAAATGTAAAATAGCTAGCTAGTGGGAAGCAGCCGCATAGCACAGGGAGATCAGCTCGGTGCTCTGTGACCACCTAGAGGGGTGAGATAGGGAGGGTGGGAGGGAGACACAAGAGGGAGGAGATATGGAGATATATGTATATGTATAGCTGATTTACTTTGTCATAAAGCAGAAACTAACACACCATTGTAAAGCAATTATACTCTAATAAAGTTGTTAAAAATAAATAAATTTATTAATTATTTATAAAAAATGCATTGATCTAAAGTGGTCAATTTGAATAATTTTGACATTCACATATACCCATGTAACCAGTACCCAAAATAAGATATACAATATCGTCTTCACCTCGGAAAGCTCTTTTGTTCTCCTTTCCAATCCAGAAGGCTCCCAGTGCTCCCAGTGTCCTGATTTCCATCATTTTAGTGTTGCTTATTCTTTGATTTCATCTACATATATGGCATGTACCTTTTGTTATTGACTTCTCTCTCTTAACATAATGTTTTTGAAATTCATTCATGTTGATGTACTGGTTTGTACCTTTTTGTTGCTGAGTAGTATTGCATTGTAGGAGTATACCAGAATTTATCAATATTCTTGTTGAGGAACCTTTGGCCTGTTTGTAGTTTTTGACTGTTATGAATAAGGCTATTATAGGTCTTCTGTAGACATGTATTTTCATTTCTCCTGGATAAAAACCTGGAGATATAATTACTGGGTCACAGGGTCCGTGTATGTTTAACTTTTGCAGGCGCTGCCAAACAGTTCTTCAAAAATGTTGAATGATTTTCTGTTCTCACTAGTGCGAGAACTCCAGGTGCTCCAAATCTTCACCAATATTTGGTATTTTCAGTCTTTTTTTTTTTAAACTTTAGCCATTCTATTGACTGTGAAATGATTTTTTAAATGTTTAAAATTTGCATTTCCCTGATGATGTTCAGTATCTCTTCACGTGTTTATTGGCCATTTGTGCATCTTCTATTTATGAAATGTCTGTTCAAGTATTTTGCCCAAATTTTTATTGCATTGTTTCTATTTTTATTACTGATTTGTAGCAGTGTTTTCTACATTTTGGATGTAAATTATTTGCCAGATAAATTTAATATTTTCATATATAATATTTCAGTCAGTCTGGGGCTTGCTTTTACATTTCCTCACAGTTTTTATTTTGGTAAAATCCAATTTATGAATTGTTTTCTTTTAAGATTTATGCTTTTGGTATCCTATATAATAATTTTTCCTTTCACTGAATTTGCAAAATTCTCCTGTTTCCTTCTAGAAGTTTCATAGATTTTGTTTTTAAATTTAGATTTATGATCCATTTCAAATGGACTTTTATGTATGGTGTGAGGTAAAGGTTTTAGCTAATTTCTTTTTCATACAGATATCCAGTTGTTCTGATACCATTTATTGAAAAGATGATCCTTTCACTGTTGAATTACCTTGACACCTTGAACATAAATTAATCTAACGTATGTGGCTGCCTCTTTCTGGACTCTCTATTTTGTTTTGTTGATCTGTATCATTTATAGACATGATCTGTCTATAAGACATTGATACCAGGGTCTGATTACTGTAGCTTTAAGTTTTGAAAGTATTTTTGTAGTAAGTTTTGAAATCAGGTGCCAACTTTGTTCCTTCTTTTAATCTGTTTTTTAACTTTAAAATTTTATCAGACTTACAAAAAAATTATAAAACCAATACAAAGAATATGCTTCAGTTTCCCAAATGTTAAAGTCTTATACAACCACAGTACAATATGAAACTGAAAAAAACAAACACTGATACAATATTGCTGTCTAAAATACATAATATACAAATCTTATTCAAGTTTTTTTTTTTTTTTTTTTTTTTTTTTTGGTGGTATGCGGGCCTCTCACTGTTGTGGCCTCTCCCGTTGCGGAACACAGGCTCCGGACGTGCAGGCTCAGCAGCCATGGCTCACGGGTCTAGCCGCTCCGTGGCATGTAGAATCTTCCTGGACCGGGGCACGAACCCGTGTCTCCTGCATCGGCAGGCAGACTTTCAACCACTGTGCCACCAGGGAAGCCCTCTTATTCAAGTTTTATCATGCCTTTTGCTCATCTGTGTTTCCATCCATTATCACTTCCCTTCAGCCTGAAAAAATTCTCCTACTAGTTCTTGTAGCTCAGACCTTTTGAAATCAATTTGAAAATTTAAAAATTATTTCAATTTTTTTTCTGTCTAGAATGTCATTATGTTGCTTTCATTTTTTTAAGATAAAATTCTAGGTTGACGAGATTTTTTTCTTTCAACCTCTTACAGATGCTGTTTCTTTTACTTCTGGCCTCCATTGTTTTTGGTGACAAGCTAGTTATTTGTTTGTTTTAATACCAGTTTTCCCTTGTCTATAATCTTTTTTCCACTGGCTGCTTTTAATAATTTTTCCTTATCTTTGGTTTATAGAAGTGTGACTATGGTATGTATTGTTCTGTTTTTCTTTTCATTTATCCTGCTTACGTTTCAGTGAGCTTCTTTAATCTATGGCTTGAAATTTTTCAACAATTTTTGAAAATTCTCAGCCAGTAGCTCTTCAAATATTTCTGCTGACCTATGTTCACTCTCTTTCCAGGGCTCGAATTACACATATGTTAGGCTATTCGATATTGTCCTACAGATCTCTGAGGCTCTGTTGAATTTTTTCCACTATTCTTTGTATTTTAGTTTGGATTACTCATATGTTCCAATATTATATTCTTTGGTTCTTTTCTGTTGTGTCAATTTACTGTTAATATCATCAGATGGATTATTAATTTTTAATATTGTATCTCTTTTCATTTCCAGTTTACTTATTTAATTCCTTTTGTCTTTTGAATTTTCTGTCTCTCTGCTGAGATTCCTCGCATCATTACGTATGCAGTTATAGATTTGGAACATGGAACTTTGGGTGGCTAAGTTCCCCATCTTTGCTTCTCCACTCATGGGAGAGCCAAGAACCCTCACAATCCCTGCTGGCTACATGCTGAGTTACTGTTTCCAACCTCAAAGAATACATATTTCTTCCTATTGAGACTGTTAATTGAGAAGAATGACTGAAGGCAGCTCCTGTAGGGAGGTTACTGAAATGGTTTCATTTTGCAAAATCATTAGGTTAAGTCTGCAGGCTCCTTTAAGGGCTTCTCTGAAGAGAAGAACACACATTGGGAGATGGGGTGCAGTAAGGTCAGAGTGATAGACTCCCAGCAGAAAACAGTATCTTATCACTCACACTGTTTAGAAGTGCTGGTCCACAGTAATAACTAAAGCACACTGACTTTTTGGCCATTTTATTATTGTTTTAAAATTCTCTACAAGCAATATTCCCTTTTATTACTTGCATCTGGGGTGGACATCTACCAATACTCTGGCCTTGGTATGCCACACTGCTTGAAGGCACAAAGGTCTTTTTTTTATGTTATCCACTTTATTATGGCCACAGATCACTATTCTTCAAAGGACCCAATAGAAGTAGACTTTCCAGTGAAGGAATTTCCACAAAGTCCCTGGGGATTCAAGATGTCTAATTTCTGGACATTCTGTCAATTCTTCTATGAGGCAAGCCATTCCACGGAAGCAAGAATAGCCTCATTTTCTCAAGACAGTAAGAAGACAAGAAAAATTAAAACTGGAGTTCAAGCTAGTATTGTCTTTTTAGGTTTGTGAGCCTCTTGCTGCAATGTGCCTCTGGACATATCAGCTCCTTTTGATTCTCCAGAGCTGTGTTTATGCTGGGTGTTGCTGGCAAGAGTCATGCCAAAAAGGCAGAGGATTTTAAACAGAGAGCTTTAGAGCATTATGTGTTGGTCTCTGGCAAGGGATCACTTGACTGAACAAGAACCAGCCAGATGCAGCGTCTCCAAGGTGAATCTGTAATAACCTAGGTGGCAGTAATTTCCTAGGAGACTGGCATAATTACACCCAAACAAATTGCCTGAACAGACACATATTTATTAACATGAGATTAAAACTCTCAACTTTGAGCAAACCCGGAGAGTAGCAGCAGAAGCCAAAGCAGTGAGGAGCATTGGTAATCTGTCTGACACCCAACACCAGAGCTGATAAAGAGCCAGGGTAGGGTCCAGCCTGCAGTTTAGGGCCTCTGAGGACTCAGCTGTATTTTCTTGTTTACTGCAAATAGGGATTAATATTACTGGGTGTCAAAACTTAGAACTTGTATCAGTTATCTAACTAATGTGTAACAAATCAC
Source organism: Tursiops truncatus (assembly GCF_011762595.2). Classification (NCBI taxonomy): domain Eukaryota; kingdom Metazoa; phylum Chordata; class Mammalia; order Artiodactyla; family Delphinidae; genus Tursiops; species Tursiops truncatus. Next base: position 72,726,438 of record NC_047047.1, on the reverse strand, counting down.
TCCACATTTAGCAGTTTTAAATAGCAAGCATTTATTTATTTATAACTTAGGCTGGGTTCAGCTGGGCAGCTTTGTTTCATTTTGGCCCTCTCAAGTGTCTTCAGGTCAACTGCAGGTCAGCCAGGCAGCAATACTTCTGAGGTTGGTTGGCTGTTGGCTGGCAAAGCAGGATGATTAGGACAAATGTCTCCAGTCCTCCAGCAGCCTAAGCCAGGCTTGTCCTCATGGTGGTTCCAGGATTCCAAAAAAGCGAGCAGAGCATGCAAGGCCTTGGGAGGGCTAGTTCAGGACTGGCACACCATCATTTCCACTAAATTCTGTTGTCAAAGCAAGTTACAAAGCTAGCCCAGAATCAAGTGGAGGGGAAATAAACTCCATTTCTTGATGAAAGGAGCTGCAGCATCACATTATAATACATCACAAATGGCATAAGGAGCAATGAAGGACAGTGGGCTTTTAAAAAAATCTACAGTAAAACCCTGAATCCGCAAACCTACCAGATGTCATGCAGGTGCTAGAAGAAGTAAACTGAGTATTCACATCAAGGATCTTTATTCTATATTTTCTGTTCAATTAAATATGTTTATTAAACAAGTTCTATAAGCAAGGTACTGTTGGGCAGTTTGTGGGGAAGACCAGTTTACAAAACAAGTTATTGCTCCTGATTTCTAGGAGCTCACACTGTAGTGGGAAAGACAGACATACAGACAGTTATTACATACTGTCTTTAACATCACCAATATTGTGATGTTCTACAATAAAGAGTATGAAAAAGGGAGAGTTTAGATAATGATGCCTGTAGGGCTTGTGGGATGACGTACATGTTGCTCTAAGAACTGGACAAGAACAGTGTGGCATTTACTGTACCAGGTGGGTTGAGTTGTGCTAAGGTAGAGAGTCAGGAAACCTGAAACGTGGGCATCCGTCTGGTGAGGGTGAGATGTCAGAAGCAAGCAGGTAGATGTAAATGTTTTTTAGCATCTTAGAGGGTCACAGAGAAAGCAGGTGAGAACAGGTTTCCGATCAGTTAGATTAATCTACCAACCACCCACTTGGTGGTGAGATGGATTTAATAGATTGCAGGACAAGAAGCAATAAAACTGGATAACAACTCAGATGGAGGTAGAGAAAAGGCCACTGGTAGCTGAAAACCTAGTAAATACAACTGAAATCCTTACTAGAGAGTAGTTAATAGTTTTGGGGTTAAATCATGGAACTATGATGGTTTATGTAGATGGCGATCACATACCTACCTTATGCATTGGTATCCTGTCCTCTCCATACACATTTGCTTTGTCATATCCCCAGAAAGACTTTGGCATTCCCATATGGTTCTCTCATAGCCTTTTCCTTCCAAATTAGTTGCTGGAGTGATACCAAAATGAGTATTTATGTACTTTGTATACCTTTAACAGTTATTGATGGGCTGATTTTGTCTATCTCAAGCTTCATATGCTCATGTCATGAGAAATCTCTAAAGATGTTAAAAATACATCCATTATGTCCTGTTTTTGGCATTGCATGATTCTGTGGCCTTGTTGTGAAATTCAGTCACTCTAATCTGTAACAGAATGCGATTCCTTGGGCACTGGGCTTTTGTGACCTCAAGTTTCCCATCGTTGACTGTGATTATGTGCGTAGTGTGAAACGATGGCTGTGGAAGGAGAATCCTCATGTGCCAGTATGAGCGTCAGTGTAGCATGGTAACGAGAAGAGTCTCTGGATTCAGACTTCTCTGTGCAGATTATGGGAACAGAGACAAACTCCCTTTCTAGTCATATAATTGAGGGCAAGTTATTTGGTCTGTTGATGCCTTCATAAAGCACTTAGAACTGTGCATGGCAAGAACTAAATAAATATCTGCAATTAATAGTAATAATAGGAATATCATTTATTCTGCTACCTCCCAGCATGCTCTGTGCCAGGTTTTTCCAATTAAAATTTATCAAATACTTACTGAGGACCCTGCACTGCCTGCAAGTTATAGGGATGAATAAGAGGCAGTTTCTGTTTTCAATGATTCACTATAAAAAAAATATATAAATGAAACTAATATCAGACTGATGTGGTACATGCTTTAAAGAGATTGAGACAAAGTGTTGAGGCAGCACGGAAGAGAGAAAAAGCAGAACTGGCAAGGCTAAGAATGTGGCATTGGAGCTGAAGGATATTTAGAATAAGGCAAGCTATGATGATTTGGGGACCGAGATGGGGAAGGGATGTTAATGCTTCTAATTTAAAATGAGGAAATTGGTCCATATAATTTTCAGTTGCATGAGAGCTCTAAAATTCAATTCTACAAAATCATGCTTTCATTCCTTGATGAGTATATAAGAATTCAGTAAATGAGTTGTTGCATCCAAAAATTTTAGCTGCTGGGCATGAAGTTTACCCAGTATTCACAGCAAAACAGATTACTAGTGGAAACTTGAATTAGAAAAATGCTGACATGGTAGAAAATACAATTTGTACCCAATGGCTTGAAAAAAACCTATAAAACTACCCAGTAACTCCACAGTTACTAAATGGGGGCCTAATGGCATTTTCATTTTTCATGTCAGCATTTCAAGGTTGTTCTGACAAAGTTCACCTGGGAAGAAGGGCTTTTAGTGAAATGGCAAGATGGTGCTTTGTCTGATGTCTCAGTTGAAACCAGTGCTTTGAAATCATTTGGACGCCATAAGTGGCAGTGTTCTTGTAAGCTAGGTGAGCGGTTTGACAATTTCATTGTTTCTGAGAATTACCTAGGGAGTTTTAAAACAAATGCAGATTCCCTGAGCACTGCCTTTGAAGATTCTGACTGTGGCAGGGTCCAGGAATCTGCATTTTAGCAAAGATCTGATGCAGGTAGTCTCTCAGCAACACTTAATGAAATACTGATTTGGGAAGGTTGAGTGACATGGCTGAGGTCACACACCGTAGCCATTAAACCAGAACAGAATGTGTGTTCTGGAAGCAGCGTCACTTCTGAGTGCCAAAGGTAAACCTGGGGACTGAATCTCTTTGAGAAGGTGGGCCTAGAAGAAAACAAATTTTACACTACTAATCGAAGACTTAGGAGTCAGAACTGGCCCAGTGCAAAGTCTTGAGGTCAATATTTGGTCTTGGTTAACCCAAGTTTTCTTCCTCACTTAGTGTCCCTTGGCCACTTCTCTCCTCTCCTTCCATCCCCTCCCCCACCCCCCGCCCCCCAGCGCCTAAGCCTGCTCTGTCACACCATTCCCCGTCCTTCCATAGAAAGGTACCCTGTACCTTTTCAACTCAAGTTCATCCTGATTCCTAGGGCTTCCCTCTGAAAGGGACTCACTTCTTAGAGTGATTAAGAGACACAAAATGAAACAATGGCTTCCAAAAGAATCCCAGAAATTGGCTGGTATAAAAGATTTGGAAGCCATCCAACCCCCTAAATCACAGTGCCTCTTGCTGTCAGTAATAACAAGAGAAAAGAGAGTCTAGAAGAAAAGTCCCCATCTAAATCTAGTTTCAGTCTTCTCATATAAATCTGGGACAGCATACGTATGTAAAAATCTCAATGGGCCAAGAATGCACATCAGATGCTGTGCTAAACAGAGTCACTTTGCTACAGGAAGGAGGCGTTGGCTACAGTGAGAGCCCTGGCTCTAAAGCAGATGCTAAGCCAGTAGATGATAGGCTGCTCTGGAGTGAAGAGATGATGAGAATGACTTTTGTTTCAGAGGTATCCCTTTTAATGATAATTCAAACAATTAACTTTAAAGGCAGTGCCTACAAAGTGCCTTATGAAACACTGTTCAAGGTGCCTTATAAAACCTACCGTTTAACAGATGATTTAGAAGCGTGAGAAATTTCAAAGCAATGTGCAGTGTCAAATTGGGGTCTGGAAAGAAGCTAGTGTGTATCTTTCTAGGAGTTTTAGCAGTAGGGCCTGTAGGAGAACATGGGTCTGTATCCTGGCTGGTGCCCCACCTCGGGTCATCCAAGAACGAAGAGAAAGAGCAAGAGGAGCAGGCAAGAGAAGAATGACCACTAGAGGGCAGAGAAGAGCATGGGCATGAGAACCCCTCAAAGGAGATGGAGAAAACCTCTGAGATAGGGCCGATCCTATGAGCAGTTTCAGTCTGTGCAGTTGCTCTGATTTGATTCTCTGCCCCACAGCCGTCTCTGAGCGATTCGGCACAAAGAGCAGGGCGGTTTAAACAGGCTGTCGACAGGTGAGAGGTATCTTTGCCTCCATAAATTCCCTCTCCAAAATGTCTATGTAGAGACATCCTTGAAGAGAGGTAAAGATGCTTAGATTGATATTTTGAGACCCCAGTTCATGGTGGTTCTAAGTAACAATTTTTTTTTTGGCTGCGTTGGGTCTTTTTGCTGCTGCATGCGGGCTTTCTCTAGTTGCGGCAAGTGGGGGCTACTCTTTCGTTGTGGTGTGCGGGCTTCTCATTCCAGTGGCTTCTCTTGTTGGGGAGCACAGGCTCCAGGCACATGGGCTTCAGTAGTTGTGGCATGTGGACTCAGTAGTTGTGGCTCGCGGGCTCTAGAGTGCAGGCTCAGTAGTTGTGGCACACGGGCTTAGCTGCTCCGCAGCATATGGGATCTTCCCGGATCAGGGATCGAACCTGTGTCCCCTGCATTGGCAGGTGTATCCTTAACCACTGCGTCACCAGGAAAGTCCCTAAGTAACAATTTTAATGCAAAGCTACAGGATGAGAAGATGATTTTCCACTGCAGACTCACTTCTGTAGAAGTATATATGTGGCATATTTGAAGGAGATAACGATCACTTTAAACTGTTAGGTGTGCTGGGCAGAACACAGGCGAGCAGTCCCTGAGGCCAGATGTTTTCATGGTGTGACTCCTCACAACATCCTTGGGCTCTGCTTCACCTGGCTGAGTGCCCAGTGTAGAACGGTGCATGGCAGGTGGACTGCCTGGTGGGAGCATCCCTTGAGGGTGATGGGCATCTCCTGCTCTTTCCTTCAGCCCCCAGGAGGCCCTGAGGGTAACACTCTGGGAGAAGTAGCAGGAAGGACCAATCTCTAGCCACAAGATGATTCTCCTTTGCGCATTTTGCCATCCCCTTGCCCTCCTACGTCACCTCAGACTTTCTGTGTGTTTCCATCTGTTAAGATCAATTTGAAACATTTTTAGACATCTTTTACCACTGTCTTTCATTGTCTGAAAATCCTACAGCCCCTATAGCTGGTACCACACAATGAATAATTATATTGTCTGTGGTTATATGTGATTCTCTGGTGGCTCCAGATGTGAAATCTTGTTTCCTTAATGACACTCTGTCTCCAGCAAATCAGCATCTGCTCTGCTGGGCTTAGTCAGGGCCAGATGCATGACTCTCAGTAATTTGCTTTTTGGTCCTTATCACTCTTCCAGGGTCTGGGGTTTGTCAGCCAAATCAATCAGTAGACAGAGAGGCAGCATGTTATAGTGAAAACACTGTTGAATGAACAAAAGGGGTTTTGGGGTCTAGTGCTCCTAGTATTTAACTTGATGAGGATCTGTGGATGGGCCACCAAAATTTATGTGTTCCAATTTCCTCTTCTTTACAATTAGAATGTGACTTGTTTTGCACACCTGTTGTGAGAATTAAAACATAGAGGTGAAAGGGATTTCCAGAGAAGCAAATCATTAGATAAATGAGAATTGTTATTATACTAACTTGGCAACATAGAGAAAGGGAAGCTGAGTTGGTCTGACCACACCCTACCTGGAATAGCATTAAGGGAACAAGATATCATATCTGGAAAGGATTACCTATATCTATAGAAAATATAATTGTTAACTGTGAGGTGCCAGGCTACAGGGGCTATAGGATTTTCAGACAATGAAAGACAGTGATAAAAGCCTCTGAAAATCCTGCTGAGAGGGTTGGGGAGGAGCACCAGGAGGGAGCACCTTCGCGACAGAGACTGATTAGTTGGTTGATTCCGCTCCCACAGCTCCCTCTGGGAACTGGGTCCCAGTTGACAGTTTGGAAGAGTCTCTAGCATAGAAAATTAAAGAATTTCACTTACGTCACCTACTTTCCTCAAGCCTCTTCTCTTTTCGGATGCCATGGCTAAAACCATTAAAATGGAAAACACAAAGCCAGAGACCTCCCATAGCTTCCTGCTGCAAAATAGAAATGGCACAGGGACCTGCTTCTGTTGTGCTGGGGCACTCATCCCGCAGGAAATAGATGGGAAAAATTTAGTCACTATGGCACTCAGACCTGGCCTAAGGGTTAAGTTTTCTGAAAAGGTCTTGTCATGGAGACAGCCAGCAGTGTGAGTGGAAGCCGGTAGGGATCACCATGTGTAGGCCCGAGGATTTTACCCAAGGAAATGTGGGGCCTGGAGCCACCATGGATGGTGTGGGGAGGGACAGTTAATTGACCTTAGCAAGCCTTTAGATCTCAACTCATAAGGAAACTTAGGATGCTTTTGGAACTTTATACCAGCTCCCAGCCTCCCATCCTACAGGATATGAAGTCGAAAGTTGATCTAGAAGAAAAAGAGAGAAATGGGCTGAATGTGAATAATTGAATTCAGCTGTCTCTGCCCATTTGTTATTTAGAGGCTGCATGTTTGAAATAAAACAGGTATAGGGGTGAAATGTTAGTCTGGTAGAAATAATATTGACTCCTTAGGATCCACCCTAATGGTCTTACATTGGAGACATTTTGCTTTGCTATCTATGATGTAGGGCTAAGGGTTGCTTGCTAATTGTGGTCATAGGAACATCCTACAAAGGAACATAGTAAACGAATGAGGAAAGCTTTAACCTATTTGCAAGGAAAGCTGGTTAAATCTGAACTCAAATCATGGCCCTCGTGGTTGACACTTGAAATACAGAATCCTTCTAATGGCTCTCCTCAAATGGTCTGTTTGATAAAGAGCTGGTGCTGTACTTGGTACCATGTGACACAATACATTTAAATCTTAGGCACTCTGATGACAATGAAAGGGCTAGAGAGAATTGCAAATCCATGTGGTAGATAAAATTATCATATCCCTATTTCAGAAGAGGATACTAAAGCACAGAGAATAAAGATATTTTTTGAAAGTGTCCTGTGATGTCAGCTCCTTTCAGAATTACCCTATTTCCACTTTTGACATAGTTGCTATTTATTGAATCAATTCAGAAATCTTGAAATCATACTAGACATCTCTACCTTTTAGTAACCATATCCCTTTAATTTTCAAGTTATATCAATTCATAACTCAGAAAAGTTTATCAGGATCTGCAGGTAAATTACTAGAAATAATAAGAGAGTTTAACAGTATGGCCAGCGCCAAGATCAATATGCAAATCCCCTGTGTTTTTATACTTCCTAAAATTAAAGACTAGAAAACACAATTTAAAAGTATTCCTCCTAAAAACTCACATTAATTGAATGCTTATTATGCACCTAAGTACTCTGCATATATTGCTTGATACCAGTATATATGTTAGTATGTGAATGGGAAAGAAAATATGGAGGAATATATATATATATATATATCAAACTCTTCCTTCTGAATTCAGTCTCATTCCTACTGAAGTACATCCTTTATTGTTTCTTTCCGTAAGATTCTATGAATTGTTAAGTTTGTCTGAAATGCCTCTACTGTTCTCTCTTGAATGATTAATTACCCTAAATTAGTTATTTTCCTGTAGTATTTTGATGATATGAATTCAGTTTCTTTTGATCTCTGTTTTTGCTAATGAAAGGTCTTATTGTTAATTTTTTGTAAATATTCTGCCTTTCTTCTTTGGTCGCTCCTAAGATTCTCTTCTTGTCTTTGGGGTTTTGCAATTTTATAGCAATGTGTCTAGGTATGGATTTTTAAAAAGTATGCTGACTATGTTGGGGTACAGTAGATTTACGCCTTTCACCAATTCTGGAAACTCCTAGGACATTATTATATTAAATACTGACTTTCAATGTTCTCTCTAACCTTGGTAGAGCATTCATTAAGTATAAATTGGATGTCTCCTATCATCCATATTTCTTAAGCTTTATTTAATATTTTCCATATTTTAATCAGTGTGGGGAACTTCTAGTTCCCTAATTCAATTTTCAGCTCTGCTTATCCACTGAATGTTTAATTTCTCTAACAAACACTGTGTATGTGTTTCTGTGTTTAATCCCTAGACATTACATTTAACTTTTACTTTCAGAGCTGCTAGTTCTTTTCCATAAGGTCCTGTAAAACAGTTTTCCCTTATACTTCTTTTTTCTTTTGCCTCTGTGTTCACTTTGATCATACTGTTTTTGGAGTCTAGTTTTTCTACTCTCTCAGGTTCTTTGGGATTGAGTATGCCTGTTTGTCAATATTTCCCTTATGATCACTTCCTCCTGTGCTTTTTTTTTAAACTGTAAGCTTATGTTTACATGTGTTGTCTTATTCTCAGGGTATCTGGTTCCATAAACCCTTGGTTATAGACATATTGCCATGAAGTGTGTTTATTTTCTTTTGTTTTAACTTCCAGGTTATCCAGGGGCTTTATAGGTCTAGAACCAATTTTTTGATTCATTTATTACTCAGGAGATATTCATTTCATATTGGTAGAAAAAAATTTAGGCTTTACAACTTGACGTGACACAAGTTATGTTACCAAACAAAAAGTTAGTCTTTTAATTACAGATCTTGTAAAATTACTTTTTGGTTTATATGTTTGTTTTTTTTTTCAATCCTTTATATTTTCACACACTGTTCCTAAGGTGCATTTTCTCTTTTCGGTGTCTAGGCTAGTGGGTGTTCTCCTTCTGTTCTCACTATCACTGAGGTTTCTTATTTTTAGCATCCTACTTCACATGTGCGAAATATCACCTATCCTCTTTTTATGTGGGTTCTAAGACCCAGCCCTGTAACTCCTACATCCACTAGTCCATTGTACCATACAGTATTACTTGGGTCACTATAGTTTTGATTTCTTATTTACTATACTTTCTTTAAGTTTCCTCTCTTTTATGATACTTAGGAATTTCCCTTTCTTTCCTTTGAGCTCAAGTATAAGTTACGTTATAAAATATATGTAACCAAACTCTGTGTGTAAGCAGAACTCTTTCATTATTGGCTGAGTCCACCATCTTCTTGGAACATCATATCCTATAAAGTCAGTTGACATTTAAAAAAAATGAATGTTTTATTAAAAACCAGTATTTAAGCCACGAGACTTCCAGTTTCTATCTGAATTAATATTAACTCACAACAGGATAAATTAAGACTGACAGTAAGTCTATTGCCAAATCTAGAAGTAATTTCTACTATTAGGTTGATTGAACTGGATTGAAAAGTGTAATTGATGGTCCATTTTCTACACTCGTGAGAAATCTGCCCATTCCAGCGTAGTTAGAAAATCCGTGCCTCCTCCTTCTTACATTCTCTGTACTCCTGATTAGAAACACAAGCTCTCTACTAACCGGAAGTCTCTTTCTCTACTGCATGACAGCTTTTTGTTTGTGTGTGTGTGTGCGTGTGTGTGTGTGTTTGTTAGGTAAGAAGCTATTCTCTCTTGCTTCCCACTTTCCTCCATATCCCAACTTCATCTCCAACCCACACGTGTATTGCTTCTCTTTCAGCACCTAGTAAAGAAATGAAATCATCAAAATACAACTGCATGAAGTATGTGGAGAAGGGAAAGCATGCTGAATTTTGAGAGTCATGAACCTTCAAGAAAAGCAGTATATACAGGATTGAATTAAGAAAAACATTGATAGCAGTACATTTGGGGGATTTCAGTTTGCTCTATACTGAGTCAATATATAGCATAATATACAAATACCAAACCAGTGGGGTTAGGAAAAGTCTTGAGATGTTTACATAAAACTGCCATCCAACTGGACATCCAGCAATATAGTGAGGGAAACTTCACATATCGTGATTTTTTAGGGAATGTTAAACCTAGAAAGATAGTTCCTCACCCAAGGATGAGGACACAGAAGAATATCACGTGGAGTCTATGACAATGTACTACATAGCCCAGGAAGGAAAGGTCGTCCTGAAGATTGAGAAGAACTTAACTTATAAAGATCATTTATGAGAAGAAACAGAAGGAAAATAGTTTAAAATGTTTAAATCAAATGCCTCAAAACCTGTCATTCTTGCTCCCGTATTTGAAGACAACCAAGAGGTAACATACGGACAGAAAATGACAAGAAATGAGATTTGTTTTAAAAGGTGGGAGAGCAAGGAATGATTTTGAGAAAATTAAAAGGAAAATGGCAGAAACAAAGTTCACAACGGAGGCAGTAAAGAAAAGAACTGATACTGTAGAAACATATAATAATGTGGAGCATACATTTGAGAAACTCCATTATAGTAGATGGAAATTTATGAATAAATGACAATATTGTGAGAGAAGATGGAAGAGAAAGGAGTGATCCAGGATCTATGATTAACATGATCATTATTTCTACAGAACTCAAGACATTTGGAACAAATCAAAAGATTGAGAAAGAAATTATTTCCTGAACTACAAAATAAAATAAGGTAAACCACCCGAGAAGGCAGATCAAAAGAGTCACTAGGCTCTGTGTAATATGAACAAAAGTTTGCATCCCATTGGGTGAAATTTAATTACATGAATGAATGAAACATGAAGCTTAATTAGCAGTTTCACCCAAGAACTCATAGAAATAAATATCATGCCAACATGAGTTGCAAGATACATCATGCAGAAGGTCAGATGATCCAGATCTTTCAAAGTAGATAACCAAAACAAGTTGTGTGGCAGTTAAATTCAATATATAAAGTGTTGAAAGTGGTTGTTGATGGGGATTAAATAGGATTTTTAAAACTTTTGAAAAATGTTGTTTAATATTATACAAACACATCATAGAGTATACTCTCTTGTAAACACTATGTGGATCAAGAAATAACAATGTCAGCTCCCCTGAAGCCCTCATGCCCCTTCAGAGTCAGTATTCCTTCCCCTCCCCCATTTAGAATAAGAATGACCTTTTCTTTACCATATATCACCAAACAATATAGTCTGCATTGCTAAACAATGTAGTCTGTTTTTGAGTTTTATATAAATGCAGTTATATTGTGCATGTTATTTTCTGTCTTCACTCCTTCATTTAACATTATGTTTATGAGATTTATCCATGCTGGTTATGTGTAGCTATGGATCTTTCATTTTCACTGCTATTTTGTGTTCTTTTAATGAAGACACTACAGTTCCTATGTATTCTAGTTTTTGACTCTGGCAAATAATGCTGTTATAAAATTGTTTTACCTATTTTTTGGTGAATATATATATATATATATATATATATATATATATACACACACACACACATAAGTTTGTTGGTTATATACTTAAGAATAGAATTATAAGATCACAGGGGATGCACAGGCTTAGCCATAAAATACCATTAAACAGTTTCCCAAATTGGTTAAAATAATCAATATTCTGAGCTGTGTATGAGTTCCATTTTCTCCATCATCACCAACACTTGGTATTATCAGCAGTTTACATTTTAGCTGACCTGCTGTATGTAAAGTGGTACCACATTTTAGTTTTAATTTTTATTTCCTTAATAATTAATAAGGTTGAACACACTTTCATATCTTTATTGGCCATTTAGCTTTCCTCTTTAATAGTTTCTTTTCAGAACTCTTGCCTATTTGTCTTGTCTTTGTAGGAAATCTTTATGTATTTTGAATAGCAGTCCTTTGTTTATATGTGTAACAAATTTAGTCTCTGTTTTGTTTTCTCTCTTTTTAAAATATATTTTAAGGAACAGATCGTTTTAATGTTAATACATTGGCATTTGTCATTATTTATAGTTACTACATTTTTGTTTTATTTAAGAAATCAATTTATATCCAAATTTATAAATATGTTCTTCTCTATTGACTTGAGGAAGTTTTACTGCTTTTCCTTTAACATTTATTTAGGTTCGTGATCTACCTAAAGTTAATATCTTCTATATGGTATGCAGCAGGTTCTAATTTTATTTTATTTTCCTTATAGATTATTCAGTTACCCCAGAAACATTTATTGAAAATCTGTCCCTGCCCTACAGCTCTGCAATTTCGCCCTGTATAAATCAAATGTTCACATGTAGATGGGTCTCCTTCTAGGCTCTCTACTCTTTGACATTTGTCTATTTGCCTTTTCTCATTATCAGAGCTTTATAATATGGCATGATCCCTGAGAAGCAAATCTTCCCACTTTGTTCTTCTTTAAGTGAGTCTTGGCTATTTCTTTTCATTTCTGCAGAAGTTGTACAAGCAACTTGTCAAGTTACATACTTGGACTGACTTCCTGGTAATACATTGAATCTATAGACTGATTTGGGAAGAGCAGACAGTTTTTTGTTTTTGGGGTTTTTTTTTGACATCTTTATTGGAGTATAATTGCTTTACAATTGTGTGTTAGTTTCTGCTGTATAACAAAGTGAATCAGCTATACATATGCATACATCCCCATATCTCCTCCCTCTTGAGTCTCCCTCCCACCCTCCCTATCCCACCCCTCCAGGCGGTCACAAAGCACTGAGCTGATCTCCCTGTGCTATGCGGCTGCTTCCCACTAGCTATCTATTTTACATTTAGTAGTGTATATATGTCCATGCCACTCTCTCACTTCTTCCCAGCTTACCCTTCCCCCTCCCCCTGTCCTCAAGTACATTCTCTATGTCTGCATCTTTATTCCTGAGAACTGACAGCTTTAGATATGGAATCTCCCTGCCTGTCAACGTGTATCTTCTCTGTTTAACTCTCATTAATGCGTATCGGTAAAGTTTTATCATTTGATTTGTAGAAATCTTGCACATTGGTCATATAATTACTATTTGCTATTTTACATTTTTAGTAATACTATATATAATGTTTTTGATTCCTTTTAATTGTTGATTTATTGAAGTAAAAATGATTTTTGTATATTGATTTCATATATAGAAAACCTGTTAAACTCACTTAGGACTTTTAACAAAATTAAATCATCTGCCAATCAGGAAGGATTTGTTTCTTCCTTTCTTATCCTTCGGCCTTACATTTCTGTTTCTTAACTTCTTGTCGTGGTCAGAATCTCTATTACAATATGGAATAGAAGGTGGGAGAGTAAAGCCTTGTTTTGTTCCTCATTTTGCTGCAAGTTTTTTGTGTACAGACATTATTTTTAATAGATTTACAAGTTCACTTCTTTTTCTAGCTTGCTAAAAAGTCTTTATTTTTATTATAATGGATGCTGAATTTTGTCAAATACTTTTTCTTGTGCCATATGAGGTTATAAAATTATCTTTACCCTTACTTTGCTAATGAGGTAGGAGGGGTGTCTTTGCAGTTGACGGGTGGAAGCCAGAGTTGCAATTCTTGATTACCACTCAGGGTTGCTGTTTCTCCTACACTTTGGCCTAATAGTTTCTTACTATCTTTTCAGGCCTTTGCTGCGTTTAAGGTGATTTTTAAAGAATTACTTACATGGATGTCTTGAAACAGTATTTTACCATTATTACAAACATGAGTAACTTTGCACTGAAAAATGAAATAATGTATTTTGATTTAGAAAAAATAGCTACTGAGGGAAAAATACAATACTTGAAGCACTGAGATAACTAATGTGGCAGAACAATAGTTTCTCATAACAAAGAACTAAGGAGTGGTGGGCTCCTAGTTGTAGCTGAACCAAGGGAGCAGATGCACAGCTTCGGTTGATTTCTCTTTCTCTCTTGGTCCCACCCGCCATGCTGCATAGACTTTGGAGTTAGGAGACCTGGGTATTATTTTGCCTCTAACTTTGGTCATGGCATTGGCCCTCTCTGAGGTTCCTGGGTCATTTCTTCTCACTTTATCTGGCTGTTAATCTAGTTTGTATCATGGCATTAGATAACAGTTTGTGTCTCTGCTATTCTCCATCAGAAAATTCTCTCCCAGTCTCAGGACACATCTTCCATTCAATATTTTTCTCTGTGAATTTTCCATTAGGTCACTCTCATATCATCCAGCTTTTAAATGTCTCAAAAAGGCATTTGGGATCCATATATTAATAAATAGCCACAGTTGCTTTGAGTTTGCAGGAAAGAGCACTGTGGGAATATTGCAGCCATTCATTTGCAAGCAATTTAAGAAGTACTTCATCATGCTTTATTGTGTTTCATGTGATAAACACACCTCTCAATTGAATTATGTTCTATATTCAAGTAGGAGGTTAAATTACACTGCAGACAGAAAAAGTACAGTGATTTTAAACAGAGTTGGGGAAGAGGAAGAGGATTTTATGTCATTAATAAGGATGTGCAGATATAAAAACCCTACACCAAGTCCTTTAGCTCCGTAGCTCATGCATGGTATTTGAAAACTGAAAATACACTTTTTCCCAGTAATATTGTAAGTGCTCTTGGCTCCTATTTATTACGTTTACTAATAGGAGTGGATCTAACAGTTTTTGATTTGTGGTGTAATTATTGGGAATAGGAATAACTCTTTAGAATTTCTAAGGGACAATGAGATAAAACTTGAAGATAACATAGAACAGATTCCAAACAAGATAAAGGGCGTTTCTTAATACCAAGACAAGAGCATTGCCAATCCTTTTTTTTTTTTCGTTTTTTTTGTGGTACACGGGCCTCTCACTGTTGTGGCCTCTCCTGTTGTGGAGCACAGGCTCCGGACACGCAGGCTCAGCTGCCATGGCTCACAGGCCCAGCCGCTCTGCAGCATGTGGGATCTTCCCGGACTGGGGGCACGAACCCGTGTCCCCTGCATTGGCAGGCGGACTCTCAACCACTGCGCCACCAGGGAAGCCCAGCAATCTTATAGTAGGAAGATGGTGGCACTGGTTGTAATGATTCAGCAATAAAAGGAATAAACTATTGATACACCCAACAATATGGATGACTCTATAAGTAATTATGTTGAGGGGAAGAAGGCAGATAGGAAAGAGTACATACTGTCCATTCCATCCATATAAAATGCTGTGAAATGCAAGCAACTCTATAGTGATAGAAAGTGAACCATGGTTGCCTGGAGGTGAGGTGGGTGGATTGTGGAAAGGAACAGGGGGTAAGGATTACAAAGGGGCAGGAAGAAACTTTTCACTGCATGATGAATTCACAAGTGTGAACATATGGCAAAACATATGGCAAAACTTATCTATGGGCAGTTTATTTTACATCAATTATACCTCAAAAAGCTTTTTTAAAAAGTGGGCAACATTAAAAAAAGAAAAACAAACCACTTTGGAACCCCCAAGGAAAATGAGACCAATAACCATACCTCTTTCAAAAGATTATTGCAGTTATGAAACAAGTAACCCATATAGAGTGCTTAGAATTATTCCTGGCAGTAGTAACCCTCTTAAAATATTAGCAACTTTTTTTGTTAGTATTGGATCAACGAAAGAATATATCTCTGAGAAGAATAGAGAGGGTACTTTCTGAATAAATTTTGCAGGTGACGATTGAGGGGTGGCTGCTACTCCTTGTTATAGACTGAATTGTGTCCTCTCAAAACTCAGTGTTGAATTCTTAACCTCTACTACCTCAGAATGTGACTGTATTTGAAGATGGGACCTTTAAAGAGGACCTTTAACTTTAATTAAGTTAAAATTGTTGGTCGTTAGTCTAATAGGACTGGTGTCCTCATAAGATGGGATTCAGACACAGAGAGACACCAGGAGTGTGCATGCATAGAGGAAAGGCCATATGAGGACAAAGAATTCGGCCATCTGCAAGCCAAGAAGATAAGGCCTTGGAAGAAACCAACCTTTCAGTACCTTGATCTTGGATTTCTAGCTTCTGGAACTGTGAGAAAACAAGCTTCTGTTGTTTGAGCTGCCCAGTCTGTGATACTTGGTCATGGCGGCCCTAGCAAACTAATATGCACCCCATACAAAAAGCCTCTTGCCGTAGCCCTTCCATATCTGCCAGGGCAACTACTAATCAACAGGCCTCTGTAGGGCATCCAGGTTTTCCTGTGCAGAGCAGCAGTGAAGTGTCACTCATCTCAGGGCACATTGTAATGACAAGCATCTAAACACAAACCAGACGCAGACCCTGCAGCACCTCCTTCAGTGCCCACCAGTGGGGGGTACCCACTGGGGTTTGCAGCTGCAGTGCCCATGGGCTCTGGACTCCAGATTCCTACTGCTTAGTACCACTGTCAGGTGCAGCAGAGGCTTATATAATCAAGTGCTCTGTGCAGTAAGACACCAAAAAGGAAAAAAAAAACCCAATGAAACTCACCGATTACTCACAGGGATTTTATTTCCTAGTTCGTTTATGGCACTTTTCATCTGAAAAATTTTATCTTGGAATGTAGAAGCTTAAATATCTTCAATGGAATTACTATGCATTTTCTAAGACTCTGGTGTTCTCCTTTGTAAAAAGAAAGACCTGTTCCTGCTCTCTACCTGAAGATACCATGTCCTCATTTATTTCCCTGCCTTTTAAACTTCTCTTTCTTTATAACAAGTCCCTTGAACACCCCTTACGAGTTTTCTTGATCATCAACCAGATTTTTCATCCTTTGAACGTTTGTTCTCTCCAACCCTCATATTAAACTGCCTGCAGTGTGACTCCATGAGTGATCTGTCGTACATAGGCACAGAAACTCCTCAGAGACAGAGACGTGAGGTTTTATATCTCACACAGCATCTGGGCACTAGGTGTTCTTGCTATATCCCTGTAATGACTTTCCTTCCATAGAACTTCCAAGTTTTCACGTAAACCAAAACTAATTGGAAAAAAATCATAAATTTATTCATCAGACACATATTAGTGGATGGGGTTATAAAGTTGAATCAAAAGCATTGTTTGCTCTAAACGGGTTTTCAATCTAATAAAGGGGCTCAAAAATGTAAATAAATATGTGTAAGAAAGCATTGTAGGTCTGGGGTAGAAGGTAGAAGGTAGAAGATAGAAATTGGAAGTATGGATGAGGTATTAGATAGCCACCAGGAGAGGTGGAACAGGGTCAGGGGGCCGTTTTAGAGGAAGCGACCGTGGAGCAGAGACTTGAAATACAAGGGTGTTTAAATGCAGACCCTCCTCCACCCCTAACTCTGATGTAGATGCATCAAGACATGTGGGACATTGGAGATTTTTCTTCCTTTTTTTAGGAGATTTTCCTTTTAAGGAACTTACTTAGGGCCCACCTGGGCACATACTATGACATGGTGTCTGAATATTGTTAATATTGCTCACTCATGAACATGTATTGACCAGAGCTTTGAGAGTGACAGTGTGCTAAACTGAGCAAAATGTGTGGTTTATTTTTTATTTTTTTTAAGTTCTATTATGTGACCATGTTATACCAGCTTTCTGAAGCATATTCTAACCTTCACTGCAATTGGCTATCAATTCTCTTCAGACACTGACAATTTAGAAATATACCTTTTTTTTTTTTTTTTTTTTTTTTGCGGTACGCAGTCCTCTCACTGTTGTGGCCTCTCCCGTTGCGGAGCACAGGCTCCGGACGCACAGGCCCAGCGGCCACGGCTCATGGGCGCAGCCGCTCCGCGGCATGTGGGATCTTCCCGGACCGGGGCATGAACCTGTGTCCCCTGCATCAGCAGGCAGACTCTCAACCACTGCGCCACCAGGGAATCCCAGAAATATACCAGTTTGAAAGCAACCAGCTCCTGGCCTCTAGCTTTTTCCGGAAGACTCTTCTGACATTCAATATTATCAGTGTTCTTCCTTCTGTTCAATTCTTAAATTCTAAAATATGCAGATTTGTAACATAGCAGTTAGCTGTTAACGACATACTGTTTTCTAAAGTTTGTTTGTTTTTATTAGTGTTACCCAAAGATAAGAAGAGCTCCTGGAGAACAGTGACCGTGTCTATCCCTTTAATTACCTTCAAAATGCCTGGCAAAATATGTGATACACAGCTGTCATTCTGGGTTAGGAAGAGGACACAGCCTCTGTCTTAGAAGGCCTTTACCAGCAGTGTGGCCAACAGCTCTTTGGCTGGTGCTTACTGTGGAAGGAGAGGAGTGCTCTTAACTTTAAGAAAGATGATTCTCAAGATCCCTACAATGGAGTGCTTTGGTGCCCATTTTATCCAAAGAAGGCATACAGAGTAGAAATGTTGCAGGTTTTGAAAGTAAAGAGGGGTTGAACTTAGAGCTAAACAATGGCATTTTCATAAAAACAGTACATTTCCATGCTTATTGACATCCTCATCACCTCCATCAACCTCGCTTTTCCTCTAAGGTGGGTCATGTCACCCAGTTTACTGATTTGCTATTGTCAGACTTATTGATAAATGACCCTACCCACCTCCCTCACTTTTAGGCCGACAGAAAAGCAAAAGTAGGCATCAGTTGAGTTTCAGGTGCCTGCATCTTTGAATTGGCACATGGTACACACAGTACAGCTATATCCTCCTTACCTATTTACAAAAAAGGATATTCATTTCCTAGCTGAATACGGCACAGATCACAATTTTCGGTATCATTACTAATGAAGCACACTGTCTTGCTTTGATTGTCATCCGAATGTGAGCAGCTAATTAGATTGATTGTCTATTTGATGCCTGCTGATTAGCTTATGAAAGCCCTCTGAATTCCTGACTTTGTCAGAAAATGCCCCTGACTTTATGATTACTGACTGATGCTCCAATTTCTGATTGCTGTGTGAATAGACACTTAATAGCTCTGTCACCTTGACAAGGGTTTTGGTATTCATCTGATGAGGAAAACAGAGCAGGGTGCTCTGTTTATCAATGTCTACCAAACATTTAAAGTTCTTTAGAGTGTGAAGACCACGAATCAGGGGCATCTGTGGCCTGGTGACAAGGCCATGTAACTAATGTCATGTTGTTAGCAAGAGTAATGAGAGAGGAGGAGGCTGGCAGGTGGCCCTGAGGCTTTGCTCTTCTCCAAGACCGGTTTCAGGACTAGGATTAATCTGTATGGCCCAGGAGTCATCTCTGTGAGTTGACAGTTTACTTTCAAAAGTGAGTATGCAGAGTATGGCTGTAGGTTCTGATGCACTACCTCTGCCTCTTTTGATTTTACAGTAAAATACATAGGAAGATACCAACAAAGATAAATTACTCATGGAAACACTTAGTCAACAAATAGTGACAGTTGACCTGTTGTTGGAATCTAGGAGAAGGTTTTCACTCTGTGGTATGTAAAACCAGACTGTGAGATGGAAACCCTGATTCAACTACATGCTGATTTTGCTTAAAGTAGTAGATATAAAGCCTCTTCAATCTTTCCCACTCTTTGTACCTGGATTCAGAATAGTAAGTTGTGCCCCAAGCAGAGAATCGGGTACCTTTCCCTCTGCTGTGGGCAAGTTGCTCTTTGGAAAAGGTCTAACATCTTGTTCATTGTCTTCCTAGCTAACTGTCTGCATCCAACTAGAGAGTACAACATTCAGGCTCACAACTACCCTGTGGTACAGAGGTCTGAAAACATACTCCTTCCTGATAGTAAACTTTTCAAGACAAGAGAAGAGGGCATCCATGCACTGGTTACCTAAAAGAGGTGGAGTGGGATGAAGAGGAGTGTGAGGACAACATGTAGGGGAAAGGGAGAATGGAAGAAAAAAATTGACTCCCTTCTCTTAAGGACTGTTGCTAGTGATGAGTCACCTTCCACTGTTTAATAGTTAGAAAATCCAAGCAGTAGTCAGGATCTTGCCATACTCTCCAAACTCGAGGCCAGGCACGGATAGAAGGTGCCAGTGTGTGCATATCCTGGGACCTAGGAAATCGTCTCTTGTGGTAACAAGCAAGAAGAATGAGCAAGTGGACTAGGTTGAATCTGAAGGTGCCAAGGAATATGTGAAATGACATCTTGTGTGGATTTAATTCACATGCCCCAGGTTACTAATTTTAATGTAATCAAATCTGTTTTTTTTTTTTTTTTTTTTTTTGTACGCGGGCCTCTCACTGTTGTGGCCTCTCCTGTTGCGGAGCATAGGCTCCGGACGCGCAGGCTTGGGGGCCATGGCTCACGGGCCCAGCCGCTCCGCGGCATGTGGGATCTTCCCGGACCGGGGCACGAACCCGTGTCCCCTGCATCGGCAGGCGGACTCTCAACCACTGCGCCAACAGGGAAGCCCAAATCTTTTTTTTTTTCTTTAATTATGTTTTGCTTTTGGCCTAATGCTTTTCTGTGTATTGTTTGAGACATTCTAAAGTCACAAAGACATTTTCAGTGATTTTCTGCTAAATATTCTGAAGTTTTGTCATTTACATTTAAGTTTCTAACTCATCAAGGTACAACTGAAAGTGTGGATTCACTTTCTTTTTTTAAATATGGAATACAATTTTCCCAACAAAATTACTTGAAAAATCTATTGAAGGGCAATGCCAGCTCTTTCATATGTCCTCTTCATATGTGTGTCTATTTTGTTTCTGGGTCTCTGCTGAGCATTTGATTAGAATTGCAGTGGAGCTATAGATCAATTTGGACAGAATCTTTGCACTATTTAGTCTTTCTATTCATGAATATGTCATTCTTCCTTACTTACATAGGTCTTTTATAATTTTTTAAATTAATTTTTATAAATTTTGACATAAAGGATTCATAATCTTTTGTTGGATTTATGCTTATGTACCTTATAGTTTTGTTGCAATTTTAAAAGGGGATCTTTTCAAAATTTACATTTTTGTTTGTTGCTGGTTTATAAAAGTGCATCTAGAAACATAAGTAATTAATGTTTTCTCGTATTAACACTAATGGTTTATCTATAGATTCTTTGGGGTTTTCTATGTAGGTAGCCATATGATCTGTGATAATAATATAATTTTTTTCCCTTCTCAAATTCTTATACTTTCAGTTTATATATGTCTTACTGCAAAGTTAAAAAACTTGTCGGTTGACAGTAGTGGGTATTTTCTTCTTGTTTTTCTCCTACTTTTTAAAAGAAATGCTTTAATATTTCACTGTTAAGAATTATGTATATGCAATGGTTTTTAAGATAGTAAGGATATGGAAGTTTTCTTTTATTCATAGTTTGCTAACTATGTTTAACTATGAAGTCTGAGTATTAAATTTTTTGAATATATTTTCTGCAACTGAGATGATTATATATGGTTTTTTTTTCTTTAATATGATTGTGAGGTAATTACATTAATAGTTTTTTAAAAAGTATATTCCTGGATACTCCCAATTTGATCATGATGTGTTATATTTTTTAATCTATTGCTGAATTTGGTATATATTTAGAAACTTGCATCTAGTTATGTGAATGAGATTAACTTGTAGATTTTCTTTCTTTCATTGTCCTTGTCTGGTTTTGATGTCAAGGTTCTACTACCCTCAAAAAAAAAGTTGGGTAGTAGTATTTTTCTGTTCTTTAAAAATGTGCAGAGTCACAAAGGCATCTTTCTTTCTCATCTGTTCTTTGAAATTTTATTAGAACTTTTCTCTAAACCCATGGAGGCCTGATGGTTTTATTTTGTGGGAAAATTTTTTATTTACTTGATTGAAGTTTGTTAATGTTTAAGGAACCTTTAGTATTTTAAATTTCCTTTTCAGTAGGATTTTGTAATTTGTTTTTTCCTTAGAATGACTTCACTGAACCTATATTTTCAATTTCTTTGGCACACAGGTTTCATAATAGACTGTTACCTTTTAAAATCTCTTGTTGCATCTGTAATTTCAATTCTAATATTAGTTATTTGGGTCTTCTTTCCTTTTGTTTTATGATCAGTTTTGACAGAGGTTTATCAATTTTTTTTATCCAAAGAACTTTAATTTTAAATGTGTCTCTTGCAAACAACATATGGAGGGACTTCTTCAAGTCCAGTTTGATGAATTTTGTGTCTTACATATAAACATTGAGCATTAATTTCATATGTGTGGATTTATATCTGCCATGTTATTTTGGGATCTCTCTGTCCTGCTTTTGCTGTTTCTCTTCTCTCTCTCTCTTATTTCATGGCTTTTTTTTTTTTACATTAAATTATTTTCCTTCTGATTTTATTATTTTTTCTGTGTATGCTTTATGGTATATATCATAGGGCATTGAATTTTATTCTTTTTCCTGTATATCTTGTATTATATATATTGTATCATATATTTTTTCTATATTTTACAAATTTGAGATTAATAAACACTATATTTTTCAAGTGGTCTCTGTATTAGTGTCCTACTGCTGCTATAACAAATTACCACACACAGTGGCTTAAAACAATATAAATTTATTATTTTACAGTTCTGGAGGTCAGAAGTCTGAAATGAATCTCACTGGGTTAAAATCAACATGTCAGCAGGTCTGAGCTTCCTTTTGTATGCTTTAGGGACAAATCTGCTTCCTTGCCTTTTCTGGCTTCTAGAGATAGCCTGCATTCCTTGACTTATGGCCCACTTCCATCTTTAAAGACAGACATGGCTGGTAGTCTTTCCCACATTACATCACTCTAACACCAGCTCTTCTATTCACCTCTTCCACCTTTGAGGATGCATGTGTTTACATTGTGTCCACCTGGGTAATCCAGGATAATGTCCTATATTAAGCTCAGCTGATTAGCAATCTTAACTCCATCTGCTGCATCAATTCCTCTTTCATATGTAACATATTTACAGGTTCCTGGGATTAGAACATGGACATCTTTGGAAGGCCATTATTCTGCCTACCACCATCACCTTAGAAATTTCAGTATGCATATTTGACTTAAATTTAATATTAATCTCTTTCTCCCAAATAAGACAAGGTACTTAACAATTTGTAAACTTTTATCCATACCCTCTTTACATACAATTATTATTCAAGACGTTAGTTCTATCTTGATTTTTCTACACCCAAATTAGAAGTCGTTGTTGTTGTTTTCTAAAGAAAATCATCATTTGGATGTGCCTATAATATGTGGCATTCATTCTTCACAATCCCTTCTTGCGTCTTAGATCTTTCTTCTGGTATCATGTTGTTCCTCCCTTTGTTTTCTCCTTTACATGTTCTGTTAATGAAGGTTTATTGTTAGTGACCTCTCAGTTTTTGTTTGAAGGTATGTACTTCACTCTATATTTTTAGACATTATTTCTGGTTACATAAGTCTAGATTTAGGTTACTTTCTCACAGCAACTCTAGCTTTAATTTTTTTGCTGTTTAAAAGTTGGCTGTCAATCTGATTGTCCTTTTTCTAAAAGTAAACTATGTATATTTCATTTTTTATCCTTTATCTATTTGAGGTTCTACAGCTTCATTAAGATATATCCTGATTTAATTTGATATTGATTTCTTGTTCTTTATTCTGTTTGGGATTTGTTGATTGTCTAGAATTTAAGAATTATTGTCTTTAGTCTACTCCAGAAAATTCGTAACTACAATATCTTTAAGTATTGCTACTCACTTTTTTTTTTTTTTTGGTGTTCTCTCCTTGTTCTCTCATATGATATGTTGGGCCTTATTACTCTATATCTTCACCTCAATTTTATATTTTTTCTTTCTTCATTTTTCTCAGCTTGGTTTTTGGATAATTCTTTCAGTTCTACTTTTTAGGTGATCTGGAAAATATGTGATACTTCTAATATCTGCAGCCATTTGGGGTTGATTTTATAGTTTGTTCATGTTTTTCTGCTGACTTTATTTGTATGTGAATTTTTTGTACACTTGTTTAATGATTCTTTTTTTTTTTTTTTTTTTTTTTTTGCCGTACTGCACAGCATGCGAGATCTTAGTTCCCTGACCAGGGATCGAACCTGTGCCCCCTGCAGTGGAAGCGCAGAATCTTAACCACTGGACCGTCAGGGAAGTCCCAATGATTTCTTATTGTTAGTTCACATTTCTTGAAAAGTTATGGTTAACAAAGAAAATCTGTTTGTTTTTGCTAGTTACTCAGTGGCCCAACCAAGTCAAGATCATTTGGCTTGGGGCTTCCCTGGGGCGCAGTGGTTGAGAGTCCGCCTGCCAATGCAGGGGACACGGGTTTGTGCCCCGGTCCGGGAAGATCCCACATGCCGCGGAGCGGCTGGGCCTGTGAGCCATGGCCGCTGAGCCTGTGCATCCGGAGCCTGTGCTCCGCAACGGGAGAGGCCGCAACAGTGAGAGGCCCGCGTTACTGCAAAAAAAAGCAAAAAAACCCCAGATCATTTGCCTTACGGTTTTTCAGGCCACATGGGGAGTGTGACTAGCAGCCACACATACCCATGTGACCCAGGTCTCTGGTTTAGGAATTCTCTGAATTACTTTTTCTTTTTCTCTCTGTTCCATATTTTCACAACCAAGATCTATGAAGCAAGCTTTTTGCAGGAGGAATTTTTTTGTTTCCATTTCACTTACTGAGGGTATTGCCCTTTGGTGGTCTCAGATTTATTAGGGACTCCCTAATATAAGCTCTTTCCAGGTACTGGGGCTCCAGGCTATGCCTCCTTTCTCTTATTTGATGTGGCTCATTAATATTCTGAATCTATTGTAGAAGTAGATCCAGAAAACTTGAAGACAGAGATTGGAACAGGTATTTGTACACCAGCATTCACTGGAGCATTATTCACAACAGCTAAAAGATAGAAACAACCCAAGTATCCATCAGCACATACACGGATAAACAAAATGTGGTACATACATATACATGGAATGTTACTTAGCTTTAAAAAGGAATGAGGTTCTGACATATGCTACAACATGGATGATCCTTGAAAACTATGTGCTAAGTGTAGTAAGTCAGTCACAGAAGGACAAACATTGTTTGAGTCCATGTACAGGAAATATCTAGAATGGGTGAATTCATAGAAACAAGAAGTAGATTATAGGTTACCAGGAGCTGGAGAAGGGAGTAATGAGGAGTGGTTGCTTAATGGCTAAAAGAGTTTCTGTTTGGTATGATGGAAAAGATTTGGAAACAGATACTGATTATGGTTGTACAACAGTGTGAATGTAATTAATGCCACTGGATTGTACACTTAAAACTGGTTAAAATGGCATATTTTTAATTAAATAATTTATTAAAAGCTGAATCTGGCCCTCACATGTTAGCAGAGGTCCTCAGCGCATTCTCTGACTCCAGTGCTAGTTCATAAATGGCTTTCAGCATTTCTGGCCTCTGAGTTTTGCCCTCTTTACCTCTGCCTCAGTATGTTTTAAAAATAAGTTTTAGTATATATATATATATCTGTTTTATCCAATATTGAGGCACTCAGTTGAAACATATTTAGAAATACTCTTTCTCTGGAGATATTTAAGAATCAGAAAGCACACAAGCAATGGTTGAAGGGAAGGGAAGGAAGTATCTATTGTTTATACCAGGAGCAGACATCCAAATAGTGTTGGGTGAGTTTGCCTAGCCGCATCATTGAATCATGCCCCAACCCTTGTGCCTAGTCAGGATTCACGAGCATGACAGCTGCAGTTGACACCCACTCATCTCCAGCTGCATGCTGGTTATTCTGGCCCTTCAGAGAGAGATTGAAAATCCACTCTTTTGTTCCTCTCTTTTACTCAGTAATTATATTTACTTGCACAAAAGACTGAGTGAAGCCTAAGTCAGAGATTTGTATGGTGCAAGATGTCTCAGTCTGTTTTCTATCCCTAAATGGAAGATGAGGATTAATTTCTTTATTTCTCAAGGAAATCAGTGTGGATCCGTTGGCATGCTGCTAGCAAAAGTTCCTTGATCAGTTACATTTTTCACAATGTACAGACTGCCAGCTGTTGTTACAGCAGTCTGAAAAGCACATTTGCTTGACTTTAGTGTCAGTTTGTGTTGACTTTAAATTTAGAGGGGGAAAAAAAGCCATTAACCTCCAGAAATTATAGAAAAATAGTGTAGCTGTATGGTATGGCAAAGTAATGGATAAGCAATTATATGCAAATGAATGCAGATACTAGAGGTCTCAGAGTGCAGACTGTAACTTCTCAAATGAATCCCTTGCCATAATCTTGTTAATAGCAGAGCACATGTTGAATCCTAGGTGGCCTTTTAACATGTTAGTCAGCTGTAGTAGTATTAATAAGTCAGCCCAAACTATGTCTTTTACAATGTGTTCCTAGGAATAGCCAGTTGTGTGAGAAACCAGGGTGTTTTAAACAGACTGATTACATCCATTGATTGATGATTGGATTCAGAATAATTTTCTTTCCTTGGAAGAGAAAAAGTGACGTTATTGACCCTGTTCATTCAATCAAAATGGTAATGCAACATAAGCATGCCTGCTTGCAGATGCAGCAAGCCAGGCGAGAGTCTAAATTATGCAGGGTCTGCCTCTGAGCTGTGTTTATGAATACAATTGATTGACATTGCCTATCGCCCCTCCTCAACACACATGCATCCACATGCACTTGTCTTATTATAGATAAACAAGACATTGGGATTGCAGAAATTGTTTTTACTCCATATTTCATTGGGAAGATAATTACTACTATTCTTTATTTGTGGTTAATGTGCCATTATGTGTGAAAGGGAAAAATGATTAAATGTAATGTATTTTATCAGAAGCACTCAGAGGTTATACTTGGTAAAGAAAGTTGATTATTCAAAATATCTGTCAAGAGGGTTTTGTGTTCTCTAGATCACTTAACATGCCTCTTTAATTACTGGATGTGTCCTTGTACTCCATTTCCTCCATGTTTGACTAGCTTCTCAAGTATTGGCTCCTTAACCTCCCTCTCTGGTGCAATTCAGTCCTTTGTGATCTCTTTCTTTTTTTTTTAATAAATTAATTTATTTTATTTGTATTGGCTGTGTTGGGTCTTCATTGCTGTGCGTGGGCTTTCTCTAGTTGTGGTGAGTGGGGGCTGCTCTTCGTTGCAGTGCGCCAGCTTCTCATTGTGATGGCTTCTCTTGTTGCAGAGCACAGACTCTAGTCACGCAGGTTTCAGTAGTTGTGGCTCGCGGGCTTAGTTGCTCTGCGGCATGTGGAATCTTCCCTGACCAGGGCTTGAACCCGTGTCCTCTGCATTGGCAGGCAGATTCTTAACTACCACACCACCAGAGAAGCCCGTGATCTCTTTCTTAATTAACACTCCCAAAGGTGCACAGAATCTAGAAGGCATGTTGCCATCTCCCTCCACAACCTGACTTTTAAAACAGACTCATGTTGTGTGGGTGGAGCTGGAGAGGGGAAATTTGCAGTAGGATTGAATGGGGCCTGGGCTGAGAGCAAGATTCAAGAAATGTAAAAAAGGATGGATCAGAACTTAAAGCAAAACAATGTAGTGGGAAAGTGTTACTTTTTCTGCTTGTACACAGCTGGCCTTTCTTCTGGAAAATGTACCTTCTTCCTTCTAAGAAATTTTCTTCTTCCTGGCCCATCATGTAGTTCCGGTGTGAAGACTACATTTTTAATGACCTCACATTTTGGGCCATAAGGGTGGTAACCCCACTCACGTTGGAATCATGTTTCTCCAGATTCTTCACTCAATTTAGAAAGTGCAAGTGTCAGACCTTCTCTCCGTGGAGAATTTGAAGCATACATTTTGGAGGTATCAGTAGGCATGGTTTTGTTTGCATGGAGGAAGCCCACAGGAGAGAAAGAAACTGACATACAGAGAGAAGGGGAGATGGAAAGAAATCCTGGGTGGTATTTGAGACCACTCAGTCATCTGCTTATCTCTGAGGCCCAGAGACACCCCCTGCCTTTCTCAAAGCTTGTCTGTTTTGTTGAAACTAATTTGTATTTGTATTTCTAGCACTCAGCCCCAAAGTCCTGACTAATAGCAAAAAAGGAAATTTTCTCTGGAAACTGAATTGTTAAATCAACTCTCAGTTTTTGTCATATTGCAAGGTTTTGAGAATTTTTCTTGATGCATAAAAATCCTTTTCGATTGCTGGACTTTGTAAAATTGGGTGGGTGGCCTAAACAGAATGATTGTTCGTTCCTTGTACATATTCCAATTATTGCATTTATAGCACACATAATTATTTGTTAACATCTACCTCTCCTACATATCTGTGAGCTTCGTAAAGGGAGGGACCAGGTCTTATTTTTGACTCTGTAGCTTCAGATCCTAGAACAGTTTTAGGTGCAACTTAAGCTTCAGAAATATTTGTTCAGTTGGGTTTAATTGAGCACTAGTGTCTCCTCAGGATTTTGCATTGTGCCTTGACTGAATTGCCAGGCATCTGTCTCTTTCCCTTTCCTAGGATCTCTCACTTCTAATGTCACTGAAGTTCCTCCTTAGTGTTCTGATTCCCAACCTGGGAGCTTTGACTCTCAGAAATTTCCAGGAAGCCCAGACAGCTTTGTGGCTTTGAGAGAACTAGCTCCTTGACATTCTGTTGTGCTTCTTTTCAGAAACAAGGCATCAGATTTGTAAAACACCAGTGAAACTCCATATGTAAGAAATAATGTCAATCATGACTCATTTCATTTACCTGGTTGGACACTTTGGATGGCTTATCTCAGCAGGTTTCTGTTCAAAGAACATCTGTTACTTTTTCTAAATTCCTGTAATGAAGCCAGCATTTAGTTGCAACTCCCTGAAAACCCCACAATTATTAAAATCACAAGCATATACCTCCTCCACTTAGCACTTACTTTGGAAACATAGTTAGCATGAAACATTTCCTAAGTGCTTACTATACAGTTCACATGTTTTCTCATTGAATTCCTATTTTACAGAGAAAGGAACTGGTACTCAGAGGGGTCAAGTATTTTGCCCGAGGTCCATAAGGAGTATTTAGCAGAACAGGACTTGTAAAGGAGGCTGAACTTTGTCATGTTCAAATGCTTAGAATGTCCTTAGTCCTTGTCATTCATTTGGTTCTCAATGAATGATGCTAACCTGAATGATGCTAAACTGAGCTAACCTAACTTCAAAATGTAGCTACCTTCTATTACACTATATCCTTTCAGAGAGAAGTAGCATGCCACTTAAATATTTGGGGGCATCTCTAAGACTCTTATTTGCATGGCTTCAAATAATGTTGATTGGATTTGCACATGCTAATTTGCCATTTTCAATATTGAATTTAAATTCCAGTGTTAGTGGTATTCTGTAAAAAATACAGCTCCTTGTCTTTGTGCAAGATTGTATCTGGGTACCTCATTCTGCATTCATCAAAATAGGTTAATGGTGGGGTTTGAGGGCAGAAACCACTGTTGCTTATTCATTTTTTGTAAGTATACAAGTCAGTGATATTTATTGAATTTATGGAGTTGTGCAACTGTCACTTTGATCCAGTTATATAACATTGCATCACTCTAAAAATTCTCCATGAGCTCATTTGCAGTCATTCTCCCCTGCAAAGAGTATCCCTGTCAGAGGCAAACATTGATCTGCTTTCTGTCTCTGTAAAGTTACCTTTTTTAGACATTTCATGTAAATGAAACCCTACAATTTGTAGTCTTTGGTGCCTGGCTCCTTTCACTTACTGTAATGCTTTTAAAGTTTATACATGTCACAACATATATCAGTATTTCATTCCTTTATATTACTAAATAATTTATTGTATGGATATATACCACATTTTATTATACTATCCATTTAACATTTGATGGATACTTGGATTGTTCAGTTTTGGGCCATTATAAAAACTTCTATGAACATTTGTGTATAAAATCATTTTAGGTATGTTTTCATTTTTCTATGGTAGATTACTAAGAGTGGAATTGCTGGGTCATATGGTAAGTTTGTGTTTCGTTTTTTAAGAAATTGCCAAACGGATTTCCAAACTAGCTATGCCATTGTACATTCCTACCAGCAATGTGTGAGGTAGAAAGTTTCTCTACAACTTTTTTAAAACTTAGTATGGTCAGACATTTTTGATTATAATCACTCTTGTAGGTGTGTAGTGGTATTTGACTGTAGGTTTAACTTAGTTCCTAAGGAATGTGTAGCAACTTTTAATGTACTTATTAGCCTTTTGCATGTGTTCTCTGGTTTATAAAGTACAAGTTTTTATCAATTTTAGATAACTTTTTTTTATTTTTGAGTTGTCATATAGCATTATGCTATACAATATTATGCTATTATTAAATTCTGTATTTTACACTATGTTATATAATTCCTATTATGGATTGAAGTCCTTTATCAGATACGTATTTCCCAAATATTTTCTCCCAGTCTGTGCCTTGTCATTTCATTTTCTTAATGGTGTCTTTTGAAATGTTAATGTTTCTCATTTTAATGAAGTATAATTTATTACACATATTTATATATTATAACTTATATATAATATTTATTATATTGTATTTATTTTATATAATAAAATAATGAATTACATGATATATAAAATCATAAATTATATTAGTTATATAATAAAATAATGGATATATAATATTATATATTATAAATTATTTTTACTTTACATGCATGTATATTTAGGTCTCTAGCCTTTGGTTTTGTATCTAATAACTCTTTGCCTAACCTAAAATCTTGAAATTTTACTCTTATGTTCTCTTTGAAGAGTTTTAATGGTTTTAACACTTACATTTAAGTCCCTGACTGATTCTGAGTACCTTTTTGGTAAGCATCTAAATTCATCCTTTTGCATGTGGCTAACTAAGTATACTAGTATAATTTGTTTAAAAGAGAATTGAATTGCCTTTGTCAAAAAAATTGACCATAAACATAAAGATTTACTTTGGGGCTCTCATTTCAGTTTCATTGATCTATTTGCTTATTCTTATGACAAAACTACACTGTCCGCTTTACTGTTGGTTTATAGTAAATATTGAAATATAGTAGTTTATGCCCTTCAAATTTGTTGTTCTTTTCAAAAATTGTTTTGGCTATTCTGTCTTTGCATTTTAAATTTAGCTTGATATTTTATATAAAAAATCTTGGAGGGATTTGGACAAGGTTTTGTTAAATTTATAGATCAATGGTGGGGGAACTGCATCAATTTGGGGAAAAATATTTCAATCCATGAACATGGTATGTGTCCTCATTAAAATTTGTTCCAGCAATGTTTTGTGGTATTCAACATAAAATCTTGTACATCTTGTGTTAATTTTTTTTTCAATGCATATTATTCTTTTTGATGCTATTCTGAGTAGAATTGTTTTCTTGATTTTATGTTTTGATTGCTCATTGCTAGTATATAGAATTCAGTTAATTTTAGGTATTAATCTTGTATCTTATGACCTTGCTAAACTCATTTATTCATTCTAGTAAGTTTTGTGTGGTGGGGAAGGGCATTCCTTAGGATCCTTTACTATATGGATTATATCATCTGCAAATAGTTTTATTTCCTCAGATTTGATTTCCTTTCCTCTCCCCATTTCCTTCTCCCCTTTTCCTCTCCCCCTTCCCCTCCCCCTCCCCCTCCTCTTTCTTCTCACCTTAATGTATTAGCTAAAGTCACCAGTACAATGTTCAAAAGAGATGAAGAGAACAGAGCAGAACACATTTGTCTTTTTCCTCATATCTGGGGGAAAACATTTAGTCTTCCACCATTAAGTATAATTTTAGATGTTAAGTTTTTTTTGTTCTTTTTTGGGTTTCTTTTGTATTTTAAGAAAGATACCATCTATTCCTAGTTTGTAATGAAATATTACTGTGAAAGGGTGTTGAAATTTTTTCACAAGCTCTTTGCATCTAACGGGATTCTCATGTGGATTTTGTCCTTTCTTTCATTAATGTGGTATATTACCATAATTGAGTTTCAGATATTTAACCAACCTTTCATTCCTGGTATAAATTATACTTGGTCATGATGTATAATCTTTACTAAATGCTGCTGAATTCAGTGTTTAATATTTTGTTAAGGATGTGTATGCATGTTTATTCATGATGGCTATTGGTCTGTAGTATTCCTTTCTTGATGTCTTTGTAAGTTTATGTTGTCATGGTAATACTGGTCTTATGTAATGACTTTAGAAGTATTACTTTCCATTATATTTTATGGAAAAACTTGTGAAGGAATGGTATTATTTCTTCTTTAAACATTTGGTATAATTCATCAGTTAAACCACTCATGCCTAAAATTTTCTCTGAGAATATTTTAAATTACTGTTTCAATTTCCTTACATTTTATAGGTCTATTTATATTCTATTTCTTCTTTTTCTGAGTGAATTTTGGTAATGTGTATCTTTTAAGAAATTTGTCCTTATTTTCTGATTTGTCTAATTTGTTGGCATTCAATTAAGCTAATATTTCCTTATAAACCTCTTAATTTCTGTAGGGAAGGTAATGATGCTCTTTTTTCATTACTAATTTTGATACTTTACTTTTGTTTAATTTTCTTCTTAGTCTACCTAAGGGTACAATAGTCTGCTAAATCTCAAACTCCTAAGTTATCCCTTCCCCAACCCCTTTCCCCTGCGGTAACCATGAGTTTGTTTTCTAAGTCTGTGAGTCTATTTTTGTTTTGTAAATAAGTTTATTTGTATCATATTTTAGATTCCACATATAAGTGATATCATATGATATTTGTCTTTCTCTGTCTGACTTACTTCACTAAACATGATAATCTCTAGGTCCATCCACGTTGCTGCAAATGGCATTATTTCATTCTTTTGTTGGCTGAGTAATACTCCAGTGTGTGTGTGTGTGTGTGTGTGTGTGTACCACATCTTCTTTATCCATTCATCTGTTGATGGACATTTAGGTTGCTTCCATGTCTTGACTATTATAAATAGTACTGCTATGAACATTGGGGTGCATGTATCTTTTCAAATTAGAGTTTTCTCCAGTTATATGCCTAGGAATGGGATTTCTAGATCCTATGGTAACCTTATTTTTAGTTTTCTAAGGAACCTCCATACTGTTCTCCATAGTGGCTGTATCAATTTACATTCCCACCAACAGTGCAAGAGGGTTCCTTTTTCTCCACACCCTCTCCAGCATTTATTCTTTGTAGATTTTATGATGATGGCCATTCTGACCAGTGTGAGATGATACCTCATTGTAGTTTTGATTTTCATTTCTCTAATAATTAGTGATGCTGAGCATCTTTTCATGTACTTTTTGGCCATCTGTATGTCTTCTTTGGAGAAATGTCTATTTAGATCTTCCCCCGATTTTTTGATTGGGTTATTTGTATTTTTGATATTGAGTTACCTGAGCTGTTTGTATATTTTGGAGATTAAACCCTTGTCAGTTGCATCGTTTGCAAATATTTTCTCCCAGTCCATATGTTATCTTTTTGTTTTGTTTATGGTTTCTTTTGCTGTGCAAAAGCTTTTAAGTTTAATTAGGTCCCATTTGTTTATTTTTGCTTTTATTTCTATTGCCTTTGGAGACTGACCTGCAGAAACATTGGTATGGTTTATCTCAGAGAATGTTTTGCCTATGTTCTCTTCTAGGAGTTTTATGGTGTCATTTCTTATATGTAAGTACTTAAGCCATTTTGAGTTTATTTTTGTAATGGTGTGAGGGAGTGTTCTGACTTCACTGATTTACTTGTGGGCTGTCCAGCATTCCCAACACCACTTGCTGAAGAGGCTGCCTTTTCTCTGTTGTATATTCTTAACTCCTCTGTCAAAGATTAATTGACAGTAGGTGTGTGGCTTTATTTCTGGGCTCTGTATTCTGTACCATTGATCCATATGTCTATTTTTGTGCCAATCCCATGCTGTTTTGGTTACTGTAGCTTTGTAGTATTGTCTGAAGTTTGGGAGGGTTATGCCTCCAGCTTTCTTCTTTTCCCTCAGGATTGTTTACTATCTTTTTCTAAAGTGAATATTTTACAACTGTCATTTTAATTCCTATGTTGATGTTTTACTATACATTTTAAATTATTCAGTTAGTAATTGCTCTCAGAATTACAATATATATTTTGAACATATCCCAGTCTACTTCAAAATAATACTAACTTTTTAAAAACATTTTTATTGGAGTATAATTGCATTAAAATATTGTGTTAGTTTCCTTTATTTTGAGTTTTTGAATTTTACTTTATTTTTTATATAGAGCAGGTGCTTATTAGTTATCTATTTTATACATATTAGTGTATATTTGTCAATCTTTTGTGTTAGTTTCTGCTGTATAACAAAGAGAATCAGCTATATGTACACATATATCCCCATATCTCCTCCCTCTTGTGTCTCCCTCCCTATCCCACCCCTCTAGGTGGTCACAAAGCACTGAGCTGATCTCCCTGTGCTATGTGGCTGCTTCCCACTAGCTATCTATTTAGGTAGTATATATAAGTCCATGCCACTCTGTCACTTCATCCCAGCTTACCCTTCCCCCTCCCTGTGTCCTCAAGTTCATTCTCTACATCTGCGTCTTTATTCCTATCCTGCCCCTAGGTTCTTCAGAACCTTTTTTATTTTTTTTCTATTTAGATTCCATATGTATGTGTTAGCATAGGATATTTGTTTTTCTCTTTCTGAATTACTTCACACTGTATGACCTAGGTCCATCCACCTCACTAAAAATAACTCAGTTTCTTTTCTTTTTTGAGTAATACTCCATTGTATATATATGCCATATCTTCTTTATCCATTCATCTGTCGATGGACACCTAGGTTGCTTCCATGTCATGGCTATTGTAAATAGAGCTGCAATGAACATTTTGGTACATGACTCTTTTTGAATTATTGTTTTCTCAGGGTATATGCCCAGTAGTGGGATTGCTGGGTCATATGGTAATTCTATTTGTAGTTTTTTAAGGAACCTGAATACTGTTCTCCATCGTGGCTGTATCAATTTACATTCCCACCAGCAGTGCAAGAGGATTCCCTTTTCTCCACACCTCTCCAGCATTTATTGTTTGTAGATATTGTGATAATGGCCATTCTGACTGGTGTGAGGTGATACCTCACTGTAGTTTTGATTTGCATTTCTCTAATGATTAGTGATGTTAGAGCATCCTTTCATGTGTTTGTTGGCAATCTGTATATCTTCTTTGGAGAAATATCTATTTAGGTCTTCTGCCCATTTCTAGATTGGGTTGTCTATTTTTTTTATATTGAGCTGCATAAGCTGCTTGTATATTTTAGAGATTAATCCTTACTCAGTTGCTTTGTTTGCAAATATTCTCTCCCATTCTGAGGGTTGTCTTTTCATCTTGTTTATGGTTTCCTTTGCTGTGCAAAAGCTTTTAAGTTTCATTAGGTCCCAGTTGTTTATTTTTGTTTTTATTTCCATTTCTCTAGGACG
This sequence comes from Tursiops truncatus, assembly GCF_011762595.2. Taxonomy (NCBI): domain Eukaryota; kingdom Metazoa; phylum Chordata; class Mammalia; order Artiodactyla; family Delphinidae; genus Tursiops; species Tursiops truncatus. The sequence continues at coordinate 72,691,576 of NC_047047.1, read as the reverse complement.
TGGATCAAAAAGGATCTTGCTGTAATTTATGTCATAAAGTGTTCTGCCTATGTTTTCCTCTAAGAGTTTTATAGTGTCTGGCGTTACATTTAGGTCTATAATCCATTTTGAGTTTATTTTTGTGTGTGGTGTTAGGGAGTGTTATAATTTTATTCTTTTATATGTAGCTGTCCAGTTTTTCCAGCACCACTTATTGAAGAGGTTGTCTTTTCTCCATTGTATATTCTTGCCTTCTTTACGAAAGATAAGGTGACCATATGTGCATGGGTTAACCTCTGGGCTTTCTATCCTGTTCCATTGATCGATATTTCTGTTTTTGTTCCAGTACTATACTGTCTTGATTACTGTAGATTTGTAGTATAGTCTGAACTCAGGGAGCCTGATTCCTCCAGCTCCATTTTTCTTTCTCAAGATTGCTTTTGCTATTTGGGATCTTTTGTGTTTCCATACAAATTGTGAAACTTTTTGTTCTAGTTCTGTGGAAAATGCCATTGGTAGATTGATAGGGATTGAATTGAATCTGTAGATTGCTTTGGGTAGTACAGTCATTTTCACAATGTTGATTCTCCCAATCCAAGAACATGGTATATCTCTCCATCTGTTTGTGTCGTCTTTAATTTCTTTCATCAGTGTCTTATACTTTTGTGCATACAGGTCTTTGGTCTCCTTAGGTAGGTTTATTCCTAGGTATTTTATTCTTTTTGTTGCAGTGGTAAATGGGAGTGTTTCCTTAATTTCTCTTTCAGATTTTTCATCATCAGTGTATAGGAATGCAAGAGATTTCTGTGCATTAATTTTGTATCATGCTACTTTACCAGATTCCCTGATTAGCTCTAGTAGTTTTCTGGTAGCATCTTTAAGATTCCCTATGCATAGTATCATGTCATCTGCAAACAGTGACAGTTTTACTACTTCTTTTCTGATTTGGATTCCTTTTATTTCTTTTTCTTCTCTGATTGCTGTGGTTAAAACTTCGAAAACTATGCTGAATGATGGTGGTGAGAGTGGGCAGCCTTGTCTTGTTCCTGATCTGAGTGGAAATGGTTTCAGTTTTTCACTATTGAGAATGATGTCGGCTGTGGGTTTGTCATATATGGCCTTTATTATGTTGAGGTAAGTTCCCTCTATGCCTACTTTCTGGAGAGTTTTATTATAAATTGGTGTTGAATTTTGTCAAAAGCTTTCTCTGCGTCTGTTGAGATGATCATATGGTGTTTATCCTTCAATTTGTTAATATGGTGTATCACATGGATGTATTTGCATATACTGAAGAATTCTTGCATTCCTGGGATAAACCCCACTTGATCATGGTCTATGATCCTTTTAATGTGCTGTTGGATTCTGTTTGCTAGTATTTTGTTGAGGATTTTTGCATCCATGTTCATCAGTGGTATTGGCGTGTAGTTTTCTTTTTTTGTGACATCTTTGTCTGGTTTTGGTATCAGCATGATGGAGGCCTCACAGAATGAGTTTGGGAGTGTTCCTCCCTCTGCTATATTTTGGAAGAGTTTGAGAATGATAGGTGTTAGCTCTTCTCTAAATGTTTGATAGAATTCACCTGTGAAGCCATCTGGTCCTGGGCTTTTGTTTGTTGGAAGATTTTTAATCACAGTCTCAATTTCAGTGCTTGCGATTGGTCTGTTTATATTTTCTCTTTCCTCCTGGTTCAGTTTCGGAAGGTTGTGCTTTTCTAACAATTTGTCCATTTCTTCCAGGTTGTCCATTTTATTAGCATATAGTTGCTTTTAGTAATCTCTCATGATCCTTTGTATTTCTGCAGTGTCAGTTGTTACGTCCCCTTTTTCATTTCTAAGTCTGTTGATTTGAGTCTTCTCCCTTTTTTCTTGATGAGTCTTGCTAATGGTTTATCGATTTTGTTTATCTTCTCAAAGAACCAGCTTTTAGTTTTATTGATCTTTGCTATCGTTTCCTTCATTTATTTTTCATTTATTTCTGATCTGATCTTTATGATTTCTTTCTTTTTGCTAACTTTGGTGATTTTTTGTTCTTCTTTCTCTAATTACTTTAGGTGTAAAGTTAGGTTGTTTATTTGAGATTTTCCTTGTTTCTTGAGGTAGGATTGTATTGCTATAAACGTCCCTATTTGGACTGCTTTTGCTGCATCCCATAGGTTTTGGGTTGTCATGTTTTCATTGTCATTTGTTTCTAGGTATTTTTTGATTGCCTCTTTGATTTCTTCAGTGATATTTTGGTTATTTAGTAGTGTACTGTTTAGCCTCCATGTGTTTGTATTTTTTAAAGTTTTTTTTTTTTCTGTAATTGATATCTAGTCTCATAGTGTTGTGCTTGGAAAAGATACTTGATATGAATTCAATTTTCTTAAGTTTACCAAGGCTTGATTTGTGGCCCAAGGTGTGATCTATCCTGGAAAATGTTCCATGAGCACTTAAGAAGAAAGGGTATTCTGTTGTTTTTGGATGGAATGTCCTATAAATATCAATTAAGTCCATCTTGTTTAATGTGTCACTTAAAACTTGTGCCTCCTTATTTGTTTCCATTTTGGATGATCTGTCCATTGGTGAAAGTGGGGTGTTAAAGTCCCCTACTAGGATTGTGTTACTGTCTATTTCCCCTATTATGGGTGTTAGCATTTGCCTTATGTATTGAGGTCCTCCTATGCTGGGTGCACAAAGATTTACAATTGTTATATCTTCTTGTTGGATTAATCCCTTGATCATTATGTGGTATCCTTCTGTGACTCTTGTAATTGTCTTTATTTTAAGGTCTGTTTTGTCTGATATGAGAATTGCTACTCCAGCTTTCTTTTGATTTCCATTTCCATGGAATATCTTTTTCCATCCTCTCACTTTCATTCTGTATGTATCCCGATGTCTGAAGTGGGTCTCTTGTAGACAGCATATATATGGTCTTGTTTTTGTATCCATTCAGCCTGTCTATGTCTTTTGGTTGCAGCATTGAATCCATTCACGTTTAAGGTAATTATCGATACGTATGTTCCTATTACCATTTTCTTAATGGTTTTGGGCTTGCTTTTGTAGGTCTTTTCCTTCTCTTGTGTTTCCTGCCTAGAGAAGTTCCTTTAGCATTTGTTGTAAAGCTGGTTTGGTGGTGGAGAATTCTCTTAACTTTTGCTTGTCTGTAAAGTTTTAGTTTCTCTGTCAAATCTGAATGAGATCCTTGCTGGGTAGAGTAATCTTGGTTGTCGTTTTTTCCCTTTCATCACTGTAAATATATCCTGCCACTCCCTTCTGGCTTGCAGAGTTTCTGCTGAAAGATCAGCTGTTAACCTGAGCTCTTAACCTTTTGGGGATTTTCCTGTATGTTATTTGTTGCTTTAATCTTGCTGCTTTTAATTTTTTTCTTTGAATTTTATTTTTGATAGTTTGATTAATATGTGTCTTGGTGTGTTTCTCCTTGGATTTATCCTGTATGGGACTCTCTGCACTTCCTGGACTTGATTGACTATTTTCTTCCCCATATTAGGGAAGTTTTCAACTATAATCTCTTCAGATGATTTCTCAGCCCGTTTCCTTTTCGCTTCTTCTTCTGGGACCCCTATAATTCGAATGTTGGTGCATTTATTATTGTCCCAGAGCTCTCTGAGACTGTCCTCAATTCTTTTCATTCTTTTTTCTTTATTCTGCTCTGCGGTAGTTATTTCCACTATTTTATCTTCCAGGTCACTTATCCTTTTTTCTGCCTCAGTTATTCTGCTATTGATTCCTTCTAGAGAATATTTAATTTCATTTATTGTGTTGTTTTTCACTGTTTGTTTGCTCTTTAATTCTTCTAGGTCCTTGTTAAACATTTCTTGTATTTCCCCATTCTATTTCCAAGATTTTGGATCATCTTTATTATCATTACTCTGAATTCTTTTTCAGGTAGACTGCGTATTTCCTCTTTATTTTTTGGTCTGGTGGGTTTTTACTTTGCTCCTTCATCTGCTGCGTATTTCTCTGTCTTCTCATTTTGTTTAACTTACTGTGTTTGGGATCTCCTTTTTGCAGGCTGAAGGTTCATAGTTCCTGCTATTTTTGGTGTCTGCCCCTAGTGGGTGAGGTTGGTTCAGTGGCTTGTGTAGGCTTCCTAATGGAGGGCAGTGGTTCCTGTGTTCTAGTGGATGAGGCTGGATCTTGTCCTTCTGGTGTGCAGGACTGCGTCCGGTGGTGTGTTTGGGGGTGTCTGTGAACTTATTATGATTTTATGCAGCCTCTCTGCTAACGGGTGGGGTTGTGTTCCTCTCTTGCTAGTAGTTTGGCTTGGGGTGTCCAGCACTGGAGCTTGCTGGTCATTGAGTGGAGCTTGGTCTTAGCATTGAAGTGGAGATCTCTTAGACAGCTCTCCCTGATTGATATTACGTGGGGCCGGGAGGTATCTGGTGGTCTAATATCCTGAACTCTGCTCTCCCACCTCAGAGACTCAGGCCTGACAGCCAGCTGGAGCACCAAGACCCTGTCAGCCACATGGCTCAGAAGAAAAGGGAGAAAAAAAAAAGGAGAAAAATAAATAAAGTTATTAAAATAAAAAAAATTGTTAAAATAAAAATGATAAAAAAGTAATAAAAAAGGGAGCAACCAAACCAATACACAAATCCACCAATGATAGCAAATGCTAAAAATTAAACTAAGATAAAGTTAAAAATCAGAAATTAATCAGTCACATACAGCAAACCCCACATCTGCATTGTACCGAAAATCCACTGCCTCAATTTTGGGTTGATTCCTTGTCTATTCAGGTATTCCACAGGTGCAGGGTACATCAAGTTGATTGTGGAGATGTAGTCTACTGCTCCTGAGGCTGCACAGAGAAGTTTCCGTTTCTCTTCTTTTTTCACAAAGCTTCTGGAGTTCAGCTTTGGTTTTGACCCTGCTTCTGTGTGTAGGTCACCTGAGGGTGTCTATTCCCTTCCCAGAAAGAGGGGGTTAAAGCAGCGGCTGATTGGGGTGCTCTGGCTCACTAAGGCTGGAGGGAGGGAGGGATATGGAGCGCGGGGTGAGCCTGCGATGGCAGAGGCCAGCATGATGTTGCAAAAGCCTGAGGCACGCTATGCGTTCCCCCGGAGAAGTTGTCCCTGGATCACGGGACCCTGGCTGTGGCGGGCCTCACAGGCTCCTGGGAGGGGAGGTGTGGTTAGTGACCTGTGCTTACACACAGGCTTCTTGGTGGCTGCAGCAGCAGTGTTAGCATTTCATGCCCATCTCTGGTGTCCACACTGATAGCCGCTGCTCTCTCAGGTCTCTGGAGCTTGTTTAGGCCGTGCTGTGAACCTCCTCTCCTAGCGCACCCCAAAACAATGGTCTCTTGCCTCTTAGGCAGTTCCAGACTTATTCCCGGACTCCCTCCGGCTAGCTGTCATGCACTAGCCCCTTCAGGCTGTGTTCACGCAGCCAACCCCAGTCTTCTCCCTGGGGTCTGAACTCCAAAGCCTGAGCCTCAGCTCCCAGCCCCCACCTGTCCCAGCGGGTGAGCAGACAAGCCTCTAGGGCTAGTGAGTGCTGGTCAGCACTGGCCCTCTGTGTGGGAATCTCTCTGCTTTGCCCTCCGCACCACTGTTCCACTGTTGCTGCACTCTCCTCCGTGGCTCCAAAGCTTCCCCCCCCCCGCCCCCACTCTTCTCCACCAGTGAAGGGGCTTCCTAGTGTGTAGAGACTTTTCCTCCTTCACAGCTCCCTCCCAGAGGTGCAGGTCCCGTCCCTAGTCTTTTGTCTCTGTGGTTTCTTTTTTCCTTTTCCACTACCCAGGTACGTGGGGAGTTTCTTGCCTTTTGGGAAGTCTGAGGTCTTCTGCCAGCATTCAGTAGGTGTTCTGTGGAGGTTGTTCCACGTGTAGATGTATTTTTGATGTATTTGTGGGGAGGAAGGTGATCTTCATGTCTTACTCCTCTGCCGTCTTGAAGGTCCTTCTCCAATAATAGTAACTTAATTGTAGTAAAATATAGAATGTCTGCTATAATATGTCTCCTTTCATCCCTCTTTTGTGCTAATATTTCTATATATGTTATGTTATATAGCACACAAAAATATATGTTGTCATATATTATAAACACAAAAAACACTGTTATATTTTTTTCTTTTATTCAATCTTTTTTAAAATTTTAAGAGAAAAAATGCTAAAACATATATTTGTAGAGCAAAACATTTACCATTTCCAGTGCTCTTCTTCTTTCAGATTTGAGCTACACTCTGATGTCACTTCCTTTCAGCTTGAAAGATTTCCTTTTGTATTTTTGGTGATTTAAGTCTGCTAGAAATGGATTTTTCTCTCAGATGTTGTATGTCTCTGAATATATTTATTTCAGCTTCATATTTGAATGATAATTTTGCTTCATATAGAATATTTGCTTAATATACAGGCATACATCGTTTTATTGGTTTTTGCTTCATAACATTTTTTTCTTTGCTTTTTACAAATTGAAGGTTTGTGGCAACCCTGTTATGGGCAAGTCTGTTGGCACTATTTTTCCAACAGCATTTGTTCACTTCATGTCTCTGTGTCACATTTTGGTAATTCTTGCAATATTTCAAACTTTTTCGTTATTGTTAAATGTGTTATGGTAATCTGTGATCAGTGATCTTTCATGTTACTTTTATAATTGTTTGGGGAGCCATGAACCATACTAGCATAAGATGGCAAACATAGTCAGTAAATATTGTTTGTGTTCTGCCTGCTCCACTGACCAGTTGTATCCCCATCTTGCTCCCTCTCCTCAGGCCTCTAATACCTGAGGCCCAACATTATTGAAATTAGACCAGTTAATAACCCTACAGTGAATGGCCTCTAAGTGTTCAAGTGAAAGGAGGAGTTGTATGTGTCTCACTTTAAATCAAATGCTAGAAATGATTAAGCTTAGTGAGGAAGGAAGGTCAAAAGCTGAGATAGGCCAAAAGGTAGGCCTCTTGTGCCAAACAGTTAGACAGGTTGTGAATGCACAGGAAAAGTTCTTAAGGGAAATTAAACATGCTACTCCAGTGAACAGAGTAATGATAAGAAACAACCTTATTGCTGATACAGAGAAAGTTTTAGTGGTCTGGATAGAAGATCAAACCAGCCACAATATTCCCTTAAGCCAAAGCCTAATCCAGAGCAAGGTCCTAACTGTCTGCAATTCTGTGAAGGCTGATAGAGGTGAGGAACCTGCAGAAGAGAAGTTAGAAGCCAGCAGAGGTTAGTTCATGAGGTTTAAGGAAAGAAGCTGTTCTGATAACATAAAACGTAAGGTGAAGCAGCAAGTGCTGATGTAGAAGCTGCAACAAGTTATCCAGAAGACCTAGCTTAGGTAATGAATGAAGGTGGCTCCACTAAACAACAGATGTTCAGTGTAAATGAAACAACCTTATACTGGAAGAGGATACCATCTAGGACTTTCATAACTAGAGAGAATTCAGTGCCTGACTTCAAAGCTTCCGGATAGCCCCTGACTGTCTCGTTAGGGGCTAATGCAGCTGGTGACTATAATTGAAGCCAGTGCTCATTTACCATTCTAAAATTACTAGTGCCCTTAAGAATTATGCTAACTCTCCTCTGCCTGTGTTCTATAAATAGAACAACAAAACTTAGGTGACAGCACACCTGTTCACAGCATGGTTTACTGATATTCTAAGCTCACTGTTGAGACCTACTGCTTAGAGAAAGAAGGTTCCTTTTGAACTATTACTGTTCATTGGCAATGCACCTAGTTACCCAAGAGCTCTGATGGAGATGTAAGAGATTCATGCTGTTTTCATGCTTGCTAACACAACATCCATTCTGCAGCCCATGGATCAAGAGTCATTTCAACTTTCTGGTATTATTATTTAAGAAATACATTTTATAAAGATATAGCTGCCATAGAGTGTGGTTCCTCTGATGGATCTGGGCAGAGTAAATTGAAAACCTTCTGGAAAGGATTCACCACTTTAGATGCCATTAAGAACATTTGTGATTCAAGGGAAGAGGTCAAAATGTTAACATTATCAGGAATTTGGAAGTAGTTGTTTCCAACCCTCATGAATGACTTTGAGGGGTTCAAGACTCAGTGGAGGAAGCAACTGCAGAAATAGTGGAAATAGCAAGAGAACTAGAATTAAAAGTGGAACCTGAAAATGTGACTGGATTGTTGCAATCTCATGATAAAACTTGAATGGGTGAGGAGTTGCTTCTTATGGATGAGCAAAGAAAGTGTTTTCTTTTTTTCCCCATAATGGGCTTCAGGCCTTCAGCTCCCCTCCCCGCCCCTCCCACCCCACCCTACCCCTCCCCTCCTCCCACAGAAATCACATCCCTTTCTTCAGACTCCGCACTTCAGCTTGATTTCCAGCAGATCTTTACCCTGCCAGTTTGTAATTCAGGACTAATTAGGTGATTGCTTTCATTTATGGTAGCAGTTGAGGGGGGGGGGAAATGAAACGGCTTTGCCCCATTCCTTTTTTTTTTTAATTTAATTTAATTTATTTTTTTATACAGCAGGTTTTTATTAGTCATCAATTTTATACTCATCAGTGTATACATGTCAATCACAATCGCCCAATTCAACACACCACCATCGCCACACCCCCCCCCCCCCCCGTGGCTTTCCCCTCTTGGTGTCCATATGTTTGTTCTCTACATCTGTGTCTCAACTTCTGCCCTGTAAACCGGTTCATCTGTACCATTTTTCTAGGTTCCACATACATGTGTTAATATACAATATTTGTTTTTCTCTTTCTGACTTACTTCACTCTGTATAACAGTCTCTAGATCCATCCACGTCTCAACAAATGACTCAATTTCGTTCCTTTTTATGGCTGAGTAATATTCCATTGTATATATGTAACACATCTTCTTTATCCATTCGTCTGTTGATGGGCATTTAGGTTGCTTCTATGACCTGGCTATTGTAAATAGTGCTGCAATGAACATTGGGGTGGATGTGTCTTTTTGAATTATGGTTTTCTCTGGGTATATGGCCAGTAGTGGGATTGCTGGGTCATATGGTAATTCTATTTTTAGATTTTTAAGGAACCTGCATACTGTTCTCCATAGTGGCTGTATCAATTTACATTCCCACCAACAGTGCAAGAGGGTTCCCTCCAGCATTTGTTGTTTGTAGATTTTCTGATAATGCCCATTCTAACTGGTGTGAGGTGATACCTCATTGTAGTTTTGATTTGCATTTCTCTAATAATTAGTGATATTGAGCAGCTTTTCATGTGCTTCTTGGCCATCTGTATGTCTTCTTTGGAGGAATGTCTACTATTTAGGTCTTCTGCCCATTTTTGGATTGGGTTGTTGTTTTTTTTTTAATATTGAGCTGCATGAGCTGTCTATATATTTTGGAGATTAATCCTTTGTCCGTTGATTCGTTTGCAAATATTTTCTCCCATTCCGAGGGTTGTCTTTTCATCTTGTTTATGGTTTCCTTTGCTGTGCAAAAGCTTTGAAGTTTCATTAGGTCCCATTTGTTTATTTTCGTTTTTATTTCCATTACTGTAGGAGGTGGATCAAAAAAGATCTTGCTGTGATTTATGTCAAAGAGTGTTCTTCCTGTTTTCCTCTAAGAGTTTTATAGTGTCCAGTCTTACATTTAGGTCTCGAACCCATTTTGAGTTTATTTTTGTGTATGATGTGAGGGAGTGTTCTAATTTCATTCTTTTACGTGTAGCTGTCCAGTTTTCCCGGTATCACTTATTGAAGAGACTGTCTTTTCTCCATTGTATATCCTTGCCTGCTTTGTCATAGATTAGTTGACCATAGGTGCATGGGTTTATCTCTGGGCTTTATATCTTGTTCCATTGATCTATGTTTCTGTTTCTGTGCCAGTACTATATTGTCTTGATTATTGTAGCTTTGTAGTATATTCTGAAGTCAGGGAGTCTGATTCCTCCATCTTCGTTTTATTCCCTCAAGACTGCTTTGGCTATTCGGGGTCTTTTGTGTCTCCATACAAATTTTAAGATTTTTGTTCTAGTTCCGTAAAAAATGCCATTGGTAATTTGATAGGGATTGCATTGAATCTGTAGGTTGCTTTGGGTAGTATAGTCATTTTCACAAAATTGATTCTTCCAATCCAAGAACATGGTATCCCTCTCCATCTGTTTGTGTCATCTTTCTGAGTACAGGACTTTTACCTCCTTAGGTAGGTTTATTCCTAAGTATTTCATTCTTTTTGTTGAAGTGGTGAATGAGATTGTTTCCTTAATTTCTCTTTCTGATTGTTCATTGTTACTGTATAGGAATGCAAGAGATTTCTGTGCATTAATTTTGTATCCGGCAATTTTACCACATTCACTGATTAGCTCTAGTAGTTTTCTGATGGCATTTTCAGGATTTGCTATGTATAGTATCATGTCATGTGCAAACAGAGACACTTTTACTTCTTGTTTTCCAATTTGTATTCCTTTTCTTTCCTTTTCTTCTCTGATTGCTGTGGTTAAAACTTCCAAAACTATGGGGTTTTTTTTTGGTTTTTTTTTGCGGTACGCGGGCCTCTCACCGTTGTGGCCTCTCCCGTTGCAGAGCACAGGCTCCGGACGGGCAGGCTCAGCAGCCATGGCTCACGGGCCCAGCCGCTCCGCGGCATGTGGGCTCTTCCCGGACTGGGGCACGAACCCGTGTCCCCTGCATCGGCAGGCGGACTCTCAACCACTACGCCACCAGGGAAGCCCCCAAAACTATGTTGAATGATAGTGGTGAGAGTGGACATCCTTGTCTTGTTCCTGATCTTAGAGAAAATGCTTTCAGTTTTTCACCATTGAGAAGAATGTTTGCTGTGGGTTTGTCGTATATGGCCTTTATTATGTTGCGGTAGGTTCCCTCTATGCCCACTTTCTGGAGAGTTTTTATCATAAATGGGTGTTGAATTTTGTCAAAAGCTTTTTCTGCATCTATTGAGATGATCATATGGTTTTTTTCTTCGATTTGTTAATATGGTGTATCACATTGATTGATTTTTGTATATTGAAGAATCCCCGCATCCCTCGGATAAATCCCACTTGATCGTGGTGTATGATCTTTTTAATGTGTTGTTGGATTCTGTTTGCTAGTATTTTGTTGAGGATTTTTGCATCTATATTCATCAGTGATATTGGTCCGTAATTTTCTTTTTTTGTAGTATCTTTGTCTGGTTTTGGTATCAGGGTGATGGTGGCCTCATAGAATGAGCTTGGGAGTGTTCCTTCCTCTGCAGTTTTTTGGAAGAGTTTGAGAAGGATGGGTGCTAGCTCTTCTCTAACTGTTTGATAGAATTCACCTGTGAAGCCATCTGGTCCTGGACTTTTGTTTGTTGGAAGATTTTTAATCACAGTTTCAATTTCATTATTTGTGATTGGTCTGTTCATATTTTCTATTTCTTCCTGGTTCAGTCTTGGAAGGTTATACCTTTCTAAGAATTTTCCATTTCTTCCAGGTTGTCCAATTTATTGGCATAGAGTTGCTTGTAGTAGTCTCTTAGGATGCTTTGTAGTTCTGCGGTGTCAGTTGTAACTTCTTTTTCACTTCTAATTTTATTGATTTGAATCCTCTCCCTCTTTTTCTTGATGAGTCTGGCTAAGGGTTTATCAATTTTATCTTCTCAGAGAACCAGCTTTTAGTTTTATTGATCTTTGCTATTGTTTTCTTTGTTTCTATTTCATTTATTTCTCCTCTGATCTTTATGATTTCTTTCCTTCTACTAACTTTGGATTTTGTTTGTTCTTCTTTCTCTGGTTCCTTCAAGTGTAAGGTTAGATTGTTTATTTAAGATTTTTCTTGTTTTTTGAGGTAGGCTTGTATAGCTATAAACTTCCCTCTTTGAACTGCTTTTGCTGCATCCCATAGGTTTTGGATCATCGTGTTTTCATTGTCATTTGTCTTTAGGTATTTTTTGATTTCCTCTTTGATGTCTTCAGTGATCTCTTGGTTATTTAGTAACGTATTGTTTACCCTCCATGTGTTTGTGTTTTTTACGTTTTCTTCCCTGTAATTCATTTAATCTCATAGCATTGTGGTCAGAAAAGATGCTTGATATGATTTCAATTTTCTTAAATTTACTGAGGCTCAATTTGTGACCCAAGATGTGATCTATCCTGGAGAATTTTCCATGCGCACTTGAGAAGAAAGTGTAATCTGCTGTTTTTGGATGGAATGTCCTATAAATATCAATTAAATCTGTCTGGTCTGTTGCGTCATTTAGAGCTTCTGTTTCCTTATTTATTTTCATTTTGGATGATCTGCCATTGGTGTGAGGTGGTTGAGTCCCCCACTATTATTGTGTTACTGTTGATTTCCTCTTTTATAGCTGTTAGCAGTTGCCATGTGTATTGAGGTGCTCCTATGCTGGGTGCATATATATTTATAATTGTTATATCTTCTTCTTGGATTGATCCCTTGATCATTATATAGTGTCCTTCCTTGTCTCTTGTAACATTCTTTATTTTAAAGTCTATTTTATCTGATATGAGAATTGCTACTCCAGCTTTCTTTTGATTTCCATTTGTATGGAATATCTTTTTCCGTCCCCTCACTTTCAGTCTGAATGTGTCCCTAGGTCTGAACTAGGTCTCCTGTAGACAGCATATACATGGGTCTTGTTTTTGTATCCATTCAGCAAGCCTGTGTCTTTAGGTTGGAGGATTTATTCCATTCACGTTTAAGGTAATTATCGATATGTATGTTCCTATGACCATTTTCTTAATTGTTTTGGGTTTGTTTTTGTAGGTCCTTTTCTTCTCTTGTGTTTCCCACTTAGAGAAGTTCCTTTAGCATTTGTTGTAGAGCTGCTTTGGTGGTGCTGAATTCTCTTAGCTTGTGCTTGTCTGTAAATCTTTTGATTTCTCCATCGAATCTGAATGAGATCTTGCCGGGTAGAGTAACCTTGGTTGTAGGTTCTTCCCTTTCATCACTTTAAGTATATCATGCCACTCCTTTCTGGCTTGTAGAGTTTCTGCTGAGAAATCAGCTGATAACCTTATGGGAGTTCCCTTGTATGTTTTTTGTCATTTTTCCCTTGCTGTTTTCAATAATTGTTCTTTGTCTTTAATTTTTGCCAATTTGATTACTATATGTCTCGGTGTGTTTCTGTTGGGTTTATCCTGTATGAGACTCGCTGTGCTTCCTGGACCTGGGTGGCTATTTCCTTTCCCATGTTAGGGAAGTTTTTGACTATAATCTCTTCAAATATTTTCTCAGGTCCTTTCTCTCTCTCTTCTCCTTCTGGGACCCCTATAATGTGAATGTTGTTGCGTTTAATGTTTCCCCAGAGGTCTCTTAAGCTGTCTTCACTTCTTTTCATCCTTTTTTCTTTATTCCGTTCCTCAGCAGTGAATTCCACCATTCTGTCTTCCAGGTCACTTATACGTTCTTCTGCCTCAGTTATTCTGCTATTGATTCCTTCTAGTGTAGTTTTCATTTCAGTTATTGTATTGTTCATCTCTGTTTGTTTGTTCTTTAATTCTTCTAGGTCTTTGTTAAACATTTCTTCCATCTTCTCGATCTTTGCCTCCATTCTTTTCCCGAGGTCCTGGATCATCTTCACTATCATTATTCTGAATTCTTTTTTGGACGGTTGCCTATCTCCACTTCATTTAGTTGTTTTTCTGGGGTTTTATCTTGTTCCTTCATCTGGTACATAGCCCTATGCCTTTTCATCTTGTCTGTCTTTCTGTGAATGTGTTTTTTTTCCCCACAGGCTGCAGGATTGTAATTCTTCTTGCTTTTTCTGTATGCCCTTGATGGATGAGGCTATCTAAGAGGCTTGTGTAAGTTTCCTGATCAAGAAAGTGTATTCTGGAGAAAGAATGTATTGCAGTGAAGATGCTATGAAAATTGTTGAAATGATGACAAAGGATTTAGAATATTATATAAACTTAGTTTATTAAACAGTGGCAGGGTTTGAGATGTCTGAATCCAATTTTGAAAGAAGCTCTACTGTGGGTAAAATGCTATCAAACAGTATTGTATGCTATAGAGAAATTATTTGTGAAAGGAAGAGTCAATTGATTTGGAAGAGTCAATCAGTTGGCAAGAGTCAATTGATTTTTTGTCTTATTTTAAGAAATTACCACAGCCATCTCGACCTTCAGGTACTACCACCCTGACCAGTTAGCAGCCATCAATATGGAGGAAAGACACTCCCCTAGCAAAAAAGATAACTCTCTGAAGGCTCAGATGATGGTTAACATTTTTTTAGCAGTAAAGTGTTTTTTATTTATGGTATGTACATTTTTTGACATAATGCTATTGCACACTTAATAAACTAGTATAGTGTAACATAACCTTTATGTGCACTAGGAAACTAAAAAAACTGTATGACTTGCTTTACCGTGATATTTGCTCTATTGTCTTATTCTCAAACAAAACCAGAAGTATCGCCAAAGTATGTCTATATTTTTTCTCTTTTAGCACTTTGAATATGTCATTGTAATGTCTTCTGAACTCCATAGTTTTGGAGGAGAAATCAGCTGTTCATCCTTTCATTGTGCATCTGTATGTGATGAGTTGTTTTTCTCTTTCTGCTTTCAAGGTCACTCTTTGTCCTTGTCTTTCAGTAATTTGAATATAGCATGTGTAGGTATGACTCTTTTGCATTTATCCTACTTGAGTTTTGTTGAGCTTCTCCGATTTGTAGACTAATAGTTTTCATCAAATTTAGTATATTTTTGTTATTATTGTGTCCCTTTTTTTTTCACCCCATCTCTCTCTCTCTGCTTCTTCTGTGACTCCCGTTATACATCTCTTGGTTTACTTCCTATTATCCCATTTATCTCTGAAACTCTATTCATTTTTCATCTTTCTGCACTCAGTTCTTCAGGTTGGATAATTTCTAGTTCTCTATATTTAGGCTCAGTGATTCTTTCTTATGCCATATCAAATATACTCTTAAGCTACTTCAGTAAATTTTAAATTTCAGTTATTGATTTTTTCAATTCCAGAATTTTCATTTTTTAAATAATTTCCATTTTTTTGTTGAGATTTTCCATTTGTCAATTTTTTGACATACTTTTCTTTAATTCTTTAAACATGATTTCCTGTTGTTCTTTGAAGTAACTGATCATAGTTACTTCAGCCCCCTTTGCTACATCCAACATCTGGGAACACTCAGAAACATTATGTATTGAATGTTTTGTTTTGTTTTTATTTCTTAAGCATGGATCATGCTTTCTTTTTCTTTGCACATATCATAACATTTTGTTTAATACTAGACATTTAGATGCTACATTGTAGTAACTCTGGGTTCTGATCCATCTTTCTCCTTGAGGATTGTTGTTTCTGTTTACTTTTATGTTAATAAACATAACTTGCTTGGACTAAATCTGTGAAATCTCACTCCCCTGCAATGTGTAGTCATTGATGTCTCTGATCAGTTTTCTTTTTCCTTTTCGTAGTTTTAAGTTAAGATTGAAAGGCATTGCCCTGTGTCTTCAGAGACAGATTTTAAGAGGTTATGCTCAACTACCTCAAGCCAGTGTCTTCCTTTTTTTTTTTTTTTTTTCCTAATGGATCTGTGTGTGGATTGGGGAGTACATTCATAGATTTAGACTGATTTCAACTCTCTCCTGCTTTTATTTTATGATAGTTTCTCTCATGTCTCCTCTGTTCATGCATTTAGGTTCTATCAGCTAGCGATATTTTAGTGGCTTGCACCCACTCTAAACTGTAGTGCATGTGCACAGAGCCTTGGGTCTTTCCAGGATATGTGGAGAAATTATCAAGCTTAACATAACCACCTAATCTTGTAGAAACCTCTGTTAACACCCTCAGCTAGTTTGTGAGCCCATAGCAACAGCACTCCAAAGCAAGCGATCACCCACACCCCTTACAGTGGCCATGATGCTGCTGGTTTTCATGGCCTTCTCCTCTCTGGTTGAACAGTCACACTAGGGAACCAAGAATAAGATCAATCCTGGGGAAGAATGTCACAGATTTCATTTTCCTAATTGCAGTTTGATAGTTTTCATAAATAAATATTTCTGGTTTTTTCTATGCTTTTGGTCAATGTCCAGAGTGCTAAAGTTCTTTTGACGGTTTTGTATACCTTCAGAGTTGCTTACTGGGGAGGAGACGTGTTGACCTCCTCACTCCATCATGCTAGACTTTTATACATTTTTGTTTTCTTCATGCCTAACACAATTTCTGGCTTGTAGTGGACTCTTAAATTTTATTGAGTTAATACATTAACTAAGGTAATAGGAAAAGGAGTGTTACCTCATGCAGCTCAGGGATTCCCAAATATAAGTTAATGGCTTTGGTGTGTTTTTTGTAAGAGTGTACAAGAGATGTAATCTGGAGATAATTGGTCTTCAACTGAGAATGATTAACTAACAAGACTTACGGTCCCTAGAGATAAAGTGCAACAAGTTGTATATACATGCCAGTTTCTGACAGTTCTTAGATACATCTATAGACCTCATGTTCGTTAAGACAGACTCCAGCTATTATTCAAAGTAAGGGAATTGTGGTTAGTGCTTTAGGCAGCATTTCCATTTTGACTTCTGCTCCCAGTACTAGTTGTTGGTTGAAGAAGGATTACTAATTCAAAATTTTTATTGAATACCAAAATCTCTTATTTCATACCAGGAACTCAAACACAGCCAGACCAGTTTAATATGCTTATGTCTCTGAACAAGAAAGAATATTGAAATAAATAACTGGCCTCATAAAAGGTCAAATACATGAAATAAAATGGTTACACTTGGGTTTAGCTTACCCACACTGACAGCTGAAGTTTTATGGATTTTTTTTTCTGAAATAAAAATGCTTAAGATTTGCAAGAAAGCATGGAACAGACGCTGAGTTACCAGTTTTAGAAGCTGTCACTAAAATTGTCTGCATAGCCATTTAACCATAGTTATCCTTCCCACATTTCAAGCTTTAGAGAGAACATAAAATCCAAGCATTGTCAGTGGTTCATTTATACCACCATATGGCATGTTCTGCTCTCTTTCCAAAATCTTCAAACCTCTGGTGTTAGTTAGACTCCAAATATCTCTTTCTGTACTTAAACCCATCTGTACACACACATCCATACACACTACAAGTGCTCACATACACATTTCCATTGACTGCTGCATTTGTTTTTCCCCGAGTATAAGTGTACTTGGGTAAGATCCCTCCATATGCAAGTCTTATACCTGCATAGCCAACTGGTGGAGCTGGCCCAAGACTCAGCACCAGAGTAGACTGAGGCAGTAATCAGCTTTATAACTTTGGATGCCACTAGTATAGTGATAGTGTCCCTACTGCTAGGCTTCCTAAGAGAAATATTGGACAAACAGTCATTCGTGTTGTAGCTGATCATCAAACAATTCAGCTGAACTCTTCCAATCTGACAATGAAATTAAATCGAGTGGAGTATCTGGATTCATTATCAATCCAATGTGACAACCAATGCAAATAATATAAGAGTATTTAGATTAAGTAAAATAACATGGGCTAAGAAAACTCATAGATTTAATTAAGGTGCAGAAAATACCTTGATACCCCACAGAATAGAGAATTCCTGTTTATTTTATCATTTGGATAGGTCCACTAGCATTTTAGTGAAAATAAGAGACCTTTTGGTGTGAATTGGATTTAAGAACCAAAGAAAATAGTTACTGTTGTTCACACAGATATTATTCTAGGAACTCTACAGGGGATTGTAATTGCAAGGCAGCCCTGAAGTACCCTTGCTCCTTGCCCTTTGGTTTCTGTGTTTATCTTCATCGTAACTCTCACCATAGATATCATAATGGGTTTTTGTGTCAATGAACTCCTTTTCTAGACAATGAGCTCCTTTAGAATAGGGACTACTCTTACTATACATATCAATAATTTAGTGATAAAACTCACTTTTTAAAAAATGAGCTCCTTTAGGACAGGGACTCTGTTTTGTTAGTTTTTGAATCTGTGGTTTTTGGATCTCTAATTTAATTGTGTATGAAACGCAGTAGGCTCTCAATTGTTTGCTGACTTAATGTGCAGAGGGGAGAGGAAGGGAAATGAGATCATGTGCTCATTCATACTCAGTTCACAGTGATACACTTGGTGGAGAGACAGGACTGATAAATTGTACTTTTTGGATAAGTGATGAGTGACTTTTACTACAAGGTTTGTAGTATTTGTTATTGGGACTAAATCTGTGATTACACAGTTTACCATATTGCCCTGCTAAGTTGACTGTGCTATTTGGAACCAATTAAGTATTTTGAAAAACCTTATGAACAGATATTATGAAAGTTTAGACAGTACAAAAAATGCAGATAGGGCTTCCCTGGTGGCGCAGTGGTTGAGAGTCCGCCTGCCGATGCAGGGGATACGGGTTTGTACCCCGGCCGGGAAGATCCCACATGCCGCGGAGCAGGCTCGCTGAGCCTGTGCGTCCAGAGCCTGTGCTCTGCAGTGGGAGAGGCCACAACAGTGAGAGGCCTGCGTACCGCAAAAAAAAAAAAAAAAAAAAAATGCAGATAGAAAAGGTACAGGAAAATGGTCAGTGTGAACAGATTTTAGTCTAGGTGTTTCTTTTAAAACTAAATTCTAATAGAGCAAAAATATAACTTATTTCTGCAAAGAATCCATGGAAATGCATGTATTGAGCACTATGTGCAGGCATAGTCCTTTGTGCTAGGAGTACAAACATAGATGCAGCCACTTCCTGTCTTCAAACATCTTAAATACTAGTTAGAGAGAGACAAGGTCATAAATAAATAAAGGCAAAATGTGTCACAGGTGTTGTGTTTGAAATGTGTTCAAGGTAGTTCTCCAAGGGAGGATGTGGTCAATTACACAATCAGTCATGAGGTCAAGGAAGGGTTGGCAGAGAAGGTAACCTTTGAGTTGAGCATTGAAGATAAATAAGTTTGGCCAGGGAGATGAGGGGAAGGGAACAGAAAACAGTGTAAGTATAGACATGCTAATATTATAACCCAGAAGGCTTGTGCAAGTGGGAAAGGCAGCTGTGGATTTCACTGAAATGAAATCTGTACCATCAGGTGCTATCAGGTGGAAACAGCAGGGTAAGTAGCATATTTGATAGCAACTAAGATAAGGCTCCCTTGCAAATTGAACTTGAAACAAGCTAGATATAAATACAGATCTATTAAGGCAAAGTGCTTCATGTGTCAGTATCTATTGACTGCTTGATGCTGAGATGTATTTGTGCTGAGTGGCAGGAGCTAGTGGGCCTGCCAGTCCCAGTTGGGTATAAGACCAAGAGAGGTTTTTCCCAAGGAGAAGTATTTGCTTACAAGTGCACACAACCCCTGTTGTATTGCAATGTGATTATACTTCAGGCTCTTCTGAGACATAAAATTGTCTATGATGGAAATCGGAGGGGAGAGCACAATGCAGGGCTGGGGGCTAGTTGGCAGCATGCAAGATCAAACTCTCTTTTAACTTGTATCAGACAAGGGATTAACATTAGATTTTGTGATATTTTTGACTGACACTCATATAGTTCCATTAAGAATAATCTTGGGAAATTATCTGAATGCATCTACTTAAATGACAAGAATGGATGATAAATTATATCTCCATAGCTGTCCGTGAAAAGAGGGGAAGATTCACACTGGGGATTAGGCTTTGCTCTGTACTTTTGCAATTATATTATTTCCCCATCTTAAATTAGTGAAGTCGAGCCAATGGTTTTCCCTAGTTCCTTGGAGAGCAAGCATATCACACTATAAGGAAGTCAGAATTCTCCTTCTGTTTTGTTTATATCATCTGCAAGATACCATATTACAAATGTTCCTCACTGTGAAGAAAAATGCACATGCCTACACAGAATGATATCTGATTCAGCGCTGTGTTTGTATTTATCCACTATGTCCCTCTGAAAGGACAAACACATGCATTTCCTTTACCATCTGATCTTTATTTTATTCTAACCCTCTCTTCACCGTCCATACAGGGCTCTGTAGCTTCCAGCCCAGATTTATGAGATAATGGACTAGTGCTGCTGCCTCAGGGATCAGAAGCAACAGTGAAAGTTTTGAGTTCAGTAACATTTTTAAATGATATTTTTGCTGTCTTTCCGCAGTATTTTTTATGCACTTTACATTTACTGAGTTTTGTGAAACCCTGTGGCTCTTCCAGCAACAACCAATCACGACTCTTTGTCCTGTTGCCCAGGGTTAAATTTGATTGAAGTAGGACCAGGTCTGAATGTCCAATGACCATTTTCAGATTTCAGCAAAATTAATAATGTTGCTTTACCAGTGAAAATGCCTTGAAAGGTTTAATTTTACTGATTGGGTAGAAATTGGGAATATTGCTATTACTGTAATTCACATACTTCAGGCTACACCCGTGTGCAGGTAAGGATAATGCTGCAATAAATTTACAAAAGCAATTGTACATTCACCAGTCCTTCCTCTCCCTTTCCCCCAACATTTCTGGGAAACTCCAGAATCTTTTATGTAACCCATGGACCAGTTAGTATTCTTAGCAACTTCAAAAGAATTAGCCATTTTTCTCCTCTTATGCTATGGCTTGCTCTAATGATGTCTGCTATTTCAATATTCTGTCTTGCTGTCCCCATTAAACCATTTAAATGTTCTAGTAATTTTAGTATCTTTCATCTAGGTCACATCATCCCAGCTTCTTCTTGCCCCTGAAAGCAAGATAAATATAATTATTCAGACCATGAGCTACACTTTCAGATTGAAAATATTGTCACAGCTTATATCATCATGTTTTCCAGTAAGAGGATCACTAGTTGTTACTTGTAAATCTTTCTCTTTTTCAGATTTTTTATAAAATAGGATATGATCTGTAGTCAAATGAGGCAAATCTATTCCATTCATTAATTTTCACTGTCTGTTGGAAGAATAGGGAGTAGGAAAAATGTTCCTGGTTTGACAACCCTGCATAATTTACCCATCCAGTGAAATATCCTGTCTGGGTCAAACTGAAATGAGCCACCTTGTCAGTACTGGCGTCCTCTCCAGTAAATAGGTCTGTCTCTTTGTACTGCTCCATTGTGTGGAGAAAAAGGTTCCCCAAAGTGAGAGTTGTTAGTTTATTGTGGTACACAAGTCTTTAGTTCTGTGTTGGCCACATGGCTTCGATTTCTAGAAAAAAAGATTGTCCCTTTAAAATCTCTTCCCCCTGGGGTAACTGTAATTTCTCAAAAGTATATGGCAGATGAGGCAGCTTTTGGTAAACATTTATATAATGCATTTCAGCTGGACTGTAACTGGGCTAGTAGAGCAAGTAACACCCATTCCCTAGCATCAGTTGCATAGTTTGATTTATATGAGGTTGAGGCACCCACTGGGAATCCAACTCAAACAACAGTGGAGTTCAGGTACATCTAGAAGGCTGGAGGATGGGTAGACTCACTGGTAGCCAAAATGCAAAGCCAGGGTAAATATGTTCCACAGAATGAATTGATCATAATAAAAGATGAAGTTTGGCTCAATGATCAAGATTCTGCAGGAGAGCATGAGGGTGAGAAGAAAGAAACAATTCTGTTTGTAATGTGTTAGCTGGTGGGAATAATGTCACCTGGAATACAACAGGTGACTCTTGCTCTTACTGGCTCTTTCATTTCTGTTCCTATCAATAGTTACACATATGGACACTATTTTTTTTCTAACTAAAAATATATACAAATGCATATTTACACACTTACTTGTATAATAGATTAAGACCTTAATCTGTATGTTGGAGCAGCATAATTACATTCACATATAAGCATCTGCATATGAAAGTCCTTGATTTGCATGGACAATTATAAGTACTCTTTTTCTTGCTTATGCAAATGAAGAAACACCTTTGGAAAATTGGCCTCATAATTTCTAATTATATATCATTGAGTGGTGCACACAGGTTTAGGAAAGGAATTGGCATCATTTTAAGAATTAGAAGTCATTTAGGCAGATTTTCTCTGGGAGAAGTGCTTCACAGAAATAATCTTTTTTCTAATAATGCTTAAAAATTGAGCATCCAGTAGTCCAAACCTGAAGGAGGTAAAGGACTGATTTGGTGGTTCCTGGATAAGCACAGAATGGCATACTTTTCTTTTTTTAATTAATTAATTAATTTGTGGCTGCATTGGGTCTTCGTTGCTGCACATGGGCTTTCTCTAGTTGCGGCAAGCAGGGGCTGCTCTTCGTTGCGGTGCACGGTCTTCTCATTGCGGTGGTTTCTCTTGTTGCGGAGCACAGGCTCTAGGCGCACGGACTTTAGTAGTTGTGGCTTGCAGGCTCAGTAGTTGTGGCTCTAGAGCGCAGGCTCAGTAGTTGTGGCACACGAGCTTAGTTGCTCCACGGCATGTGGGATATTCCTGGACCAGGGCTCGAACCCGTGTCCCCTGCATTGGCAGGTGGATTCTTAACCACTGTGCCACCAGGGAAGTCCCCAGAATGGCATACTTGACTCCACTTGACTATCATATGAAGAATTTTATAAATGTTTTCATTAGAAGCAATCAGAGGATTGTTTGTTTATAATCTTTGCACCACAGAGGATTGGAATCCCTGAAAGGAAGGAACAGTAGGGGACCACTGGTAAAGTTTAAAAGGGTCAAAGCTCAGCTTAGAAGGCAAGGTGCCATCCTAGACATTTTCAGTCATATTCCCAGGTTCCTGTCTCTGCAAATAAATTTCAAAGTGAGTTAAATATTTCCTAAGGGCAGTGAAACTCACATTAGGATTTTAGCAGTTGTCCAAAAGCCCAATTATCTCTCAAAAGACTGATTATTTAGCATGATCTTTATTGTCGACGTTCTATCCATAGTGTTTGGTCTGTCTCAGGGTGTTTCTCCCAGTTATCAGTTTTTGCTTCTTGTCATGAGCATGATCAGGAGGAGGACATTTTCAGTTCTATCATTTATGTACTTTCAGTAATTACACTTCATTTATTGGGTCATGGGAAATGGCATTTTGTTTCTAGGTGAATAGAGTTATAATGAATTCACTTCAGATAGTTAAATCTTAAGTCTGTAACTGAGGCGACTCTGCCCTTATAAAATCACTCTGTCATAAGCCTTTTTCCTCCCTGTTTATCTAAGAATATAGCCATCTTGAACACATGAAACAGATGCCTCTTAGAAGGCTGCTGACTTCTTTATCCAAATGGAGGTTGAAAAATAGATCTTATGAAAGGGCATTAAGACACTATTTTGGGGACACATAACCATAGTCCAGTGACTAAGGTTCAAGTAGGATGTATTCCCAGCTGGGTGGGGTGAGCCATCTCCTTTCCCTTCCTGTGAGGCCTGAATGGATTTGTATCTCTGCCAGGAAGGATTCTGGGCATCATTCTCCCCACACATTTCATTCTTGTACTTTTATATCTGTTTTATATCTGTCATTGCTTTGGCATATTAATTAAATTTAAACCTAGAATTGAGTCCCAGTCATTTCATTCATATATATACATATATATATATATGTATATATAATATATGCATGTATATTATAGAGAATTGAGAATATATATGAATACATATAAAACAAAATATATGTATACACATATATACAATATATGTATGTGTATATGTGTGTGTATTCCAACTGAAAAGTTCATCCATAAGGATAATGAAGTTTTTTCCAGTCTCATGGAAGTAGGTTTTTAAATCAGAAAAAAATTTTGAGAACACTTCAGTAATTACAACACTTTTAATGTCTGTGATAGATCTTATGTTTTTGAAGGTAGGCCAGTGTAATAGTCCCTAATTTATAGATGAAAAGACTGAGGCTGAGGGGGTTGAAATGATCTGTACAAAGTGATAACGCTAGTCATGCAAGACCCACTGCTGAACTCAACCTCAAGGACCCTAGTTTGGTGTTTCTTCTGATACCACCGGGCCTATGTCTTCCTCTCTTGTATGTCTAACAGCACCTACCACAGCCTTGGATAAAGCTCAGAGTTTAAGCTAATACTTGTTAAATTGATGAAGGCTTCTTCCTTAGAGATCACATAGTATTCCCAAATCAAGTATGCTTAGTGGTCTCATCTGTTAGCCCAACTATAATATCTTGAAAAATGCCAAGAGAAAGGGCTACAACTTAGAAGATAAAACTGTCATTTTAAATATCCCCAATGTTGATACCTTGTTATATATAACACATTTTGAGGTAGATGTGAGAAATCACAGGAGAATACCATCAGTGTATACCTCACTAAACAACAACAATAAATACCACCACACTAGGGCCTAATGTTATTTGAGGCAGTAAAGTTTACAGCCTCTCTTCTGTTCTGCAGATTTCTTCAAGGAACATTTCAGTTTGCAGATCTGCCATGCAGCCTTCTCTGCCTCTGCAACACGCATACCTGTTCTACCTCGTCTGGCCTCAGATGAGACTCACCTCTATTATTACACTGTGTTCATGTCTACACCATGTTTCATACTTATCTCTTTTGTCCCCACAACTAGTTATGAACACCTGGAGCAAAAGCCTAGTACCTACTAGGTACTTAATACATGTTTCTTGGATGAATAGTAGAATCTAAACAAACAGATCTTAAGTTACATTTGTCAGCCATCTGTAGGCATACTACATCAAATTGGAAACACCACAGTTTAGGAGATACAAGAGGATATAAAAAGGAGTGGTAATTATGATGAAGTGGCTGAAAAGTGATTAAACGCCTGGAATAACAGTGGACGTGGATGAGCTTGTTTGTCAAATTCACATGCATATTTCTGTAACAGATCGAAAGCTTTTTGAAGATACCCATGGAGCTTATTAGCACAGGGCATGGCCAAGAGTACATTCTCAGTTAAAATTTGTCAACCTAATTAATAGAAGATATTTACAGGCAGGCAAAGAATATCTCCACCTCTACTTCCTCCTTTGAGTCATCAAAATTCACCATTTGGTTAACCATGGGTCTCCTTAACCCCCAAGATTAAAGTGTGTTGAGAGAGAAAACTGTGGAAAGTGGAGAGGACAGACAATGCCCCAGCAGAATGCATGACCTGCAAGACTGGTAGCTGTCCTACACTTCTCAAAAGTCAAGGGGTTCTTCTCTGCTTCTTAGGACCTGAGGAAAACATAGTCTTGGTGATGTAGACAGGAACACTTGAAACAGAGATAGCGTGTTTCATAGCACGTAAACGGGCCTCATACCCACACTAGGGCAACACAGGCACACGGAGGTCGTAGGGCCAGCATATGAACTCCAAATTTATGTTGGACTTCGCTAAAACTTTGAAATGTATCTAGTGAAGTAAAATCTGGGAAAGCTGACTTTTTTTTTTAAGGTACATAAAGGTATAAATAAAAGGGTGCTAAACTACTCACTTAATAAGCACTGAGTGATTTTTAGGCACTAAAACATTAAATGGATTATCTTTACCCATAAGTAGAGGTCCAGAACCCCTACTTGTTCCTCCTGTGAGCTGCAGTGTCTGTTCATGTAGCATCGTGAGCAAGGGGAATCAGGATTTTTCCACATTCTAAAGGAAACTTGTTATCATCTGCTCCAGGATCTGACTTATCCAGGGCCAATCACTGGGATTTGCATGGAATGAGCATTAGAAAGATCTGGTCCCCTGAAGATCCTAGACCATATCTGCTGCTTTGGGGACAAGCTAATAATGGCTATGCACACAGAATCCTGGGTTTTAGCAGATAAGAATTCAAACTTAATATTGCCTAGGATGTTCAAAATCACATCAGAGAGAATAATTTGTCATGAGGATAAATAAATAATACATTTGCTAGTTAGCCTGCAAATAAATGATGACTCTTGGAAACTGCACCTATTTGAATCCGATCTTTTTGAGCAAAATTGGGCCCACCATATAGGCTGAGCTGCTTCTCCATTTCTGACTTTAATGTTCCTGCTTTGGCACAGGTATTCTTTTTCATTAGAGCTTTTCAACCAGAAAAGCTAATACCTGAATTTATTATTCTGCATATTTCCCTCAAACTTAACAGGACTGAAGCTTGGTGGAGAAGTTCGCATGTACGGAATACTAACAGGAATGAGCAGAGCAGTGGAAGGAAAGAAACAGAAATAAGATGGAGAGTGACAGTGTTCCTTATACAAGAGCAATGTAAAAGGCAGAGCAAGATTCTCAGATAGGAAAGCTGGTCAGAAGCTAAGTATTTTGAGAAGAATTTTTTAAAAAATAGCAGGAAGTTCAACAGCAGACATTTTCCACAACCTTTACCAAATAGTGAGCATGTAGGATTAAAAAAGAAAAGACACAAATGTAGGTGAAATGCTAAGATTATTAGTAGAAATGAAAATTGGCTAATGGATTCCTACGCTTTAAGGACATATAGTTAGAGTCTAGATTTATAAAGAAGGATATTTCCAAAAATAGCATTTATTTTTTAACAACAAAAGAATCACTGATAGGATATATGAATCCATGTGAGCAGTACTGTTGCTGATCCTTTTGCATGTTACTGATTTACCTGAAAGTAGATTAGTGTAATGTTAGGAAATGGCTGGAGGACGAGAATCAGTAATTTTTGTTTTATAATACTCTTAGTGTGATTTTGAACTATGGTTTTCATGGTGCATTGCTAAATAACTTTCCAGGTATATATTTATAATTTGTCGTACCAACTAAGCAGCAAACTCCTTAGGAGAAATCATGCCTTTTACTTTTTATTGTGTTGTATAGCACCTAGCACAGTGCTGGCCACATTAAAACACACACACATACACAAGATACACCCCCCACTCATATGTGGAGGGACTGGATTGGAGCTGGGTGGTGGGCAGCCCTGCAGTGCTGCCTTTAGACACGTGGTGTCTATGGCAAAAAAAAATCTCTTGCCAACACTTTGAGGACAGGGGCATCTCAGGATTCCCAGCATCTAGCATGAAACCTAGCACAAAGTGGGTACCGGTAATTGGCAAATATAGAGGCCTGTTTTATTTGCAATTCTATTTAAGGTATAGACCCACTTTGTAACTTGCATCTCTATGGTCCTTTCACCTCATTGTTCTCTTAAAGGATGATTAGGCATAAGGTGGAACTAAAATTTGAGAGAAGAAATTGGGTCAAATAAGCCTCAGGTGTTGAATGTGACAGCAGCGAATATATTTGACTCCCCTGAGCTAAGGAACTGTGAAGTGTCCTGGGATGAACCAGGCGTAGGGGAGAGGGAGGTTGAAAATTATGCTGAGAGGCTGGAATAGAAGTAGAGGCAGTGACTCGAAAATGGCACAGTTCCAAGATTTGGGAGCCATGGTGGAAGCAGGTGATGATGTGTGGCTCTATCTTGGTCTCCGACAGAAATAAGAAAAGACAGTTTCTATGAAGAAGTTGAAAGGGACAGAATGTGATAAAATAAATCTGAGGAAAAATAAGTGTACAGCTTGCACATGCGAGCATAGTAAGTGTGCTTCCACCTTGGGGTCACTGTCCAGACTGCTCACTCTCCAGAGAACCCCGTGACTCCCATCTTTCCTTCCTTCATGTCCTTACTCATTCATCACTTTATCAGTGAGGTTTTCCTTCACCATCATATTCAAAGCATAGCGGTCCATTTCCCCATCCCTCTGTATACTCTAATCTGCTTGCCCTGCTTTTCTACATAACATTTATCATTTCCCAAAATACCATTTCCTTATTTATGGTCTGTCTCTTTTGAGTAGAACAAAAGGGCCATGAAGGCAGGAATGTTGTCTCGCTTTGTTCTCTGCTGCCTCCCAGTGCTTAGAATAGTGCCCAGGACTTAGTAGGCACTGAATGAATGAAGGCAAACTTCCTGGGGGAAAGCACTGAGAACTGGGGAGGGCAGAATTCTTCATCCATCACAAATTCTTATTTGCTGGATAATCAGGTTCTCTTCACTGACTTCAATGTGTCATCTGTAATATTGTCTGGGTCAGGACAGGTTGGGAGTAGGAATAACATCATATTTCCCCAGGGAAGACGATAGACTAGTCCATTTCTTTGAATTTCTTCTGGTTCATAGTCCTATGACTTTGTGAATCTAAGATTTCATGATCTAAATGTTCCATTTTCTCCTACAGCGAACGCTTTACTTTTTTTTTGAGACTTCAAATAAACTTTTTCCAGCTTTATTGATATATAATTGACATATAACAGTGTGTGATTTTAAAGCACACAGCATGATGATTTGATACAGATATATATTATAAAATTATTACCACACTAGGATTAGTTAACATATCCAGCATTTCATATAATTACCTTTTTGTGGTAAGAACATTTAAAATATAGTTTCCTAGCTATTTTCAAATATATAATACAGTATGGTTAACTCTAGTCCCCATGCTCTACATTAGAACCACAGAACTTCTACACTTTATAACTGGAAGTTCGCACTCTTTGACCAATATCTCCACATTTCCCTCACCCCCA
Source organism: Tursiops truncatus (assembly GCF_011762595.2). Taxonomy (NCBI): domain Eukaryota; kingdom Metazoa; phylum Chordata; class Mammalia; order Artiodactyla; family Delphinidae; genus Tursiops; species Tursiops truncatus. The sequence continues at coordinate 72,663,378 of NC_047047.1, read as the reverse complement.
CGTCCCAGACAGCCATCTCTTTACTCTTTTTTTTTTTTGACATTTGTGTATATTTCTTGCCCTTAGGTTTTTTGTTTTTTTAACATCTTTATTGGAGTATTGTTGCTTTACAATGTTGTGTTAGTTTCTGCTGTATAACAAAGTGAATCAGCTATATGTATACATATATCCCCATATCCCGTCCCTTTTGCATCTCCCTCCCACCCTCCCTATCCCACCCCTCTAGGTGGTCACAAAGCACCGAGCTGATCTCCCTGTGCTATGCAGCTGCTGCCCACTAGCTATCTATTTTTACGTTTAGTAGTGTATATATGTCCATGCCTCTCTCTCGCTTTGTCACAGCTCACCCTTCCCCCTCCATGTGTCTTCAAGTACATTCTCTATGTCTGCGTCTTTATTCCTGTCCTGCCCCTAGTTTCGTCAGAAAAATTTTTTTGTTTTTTTTAGATTCCATATATATGTGTTAGCATATGGTATTTGTTTTTCTCTTTCTGACGTACTTCACTCTGTATGACAGACTCTAAGTCCATCCACCTTACTACAAATAACTCAATTTCATTTATTTTCATGGCTGAGTAATATTCCATTGTATATATGTGCCACATCTTCTTTATCCATTCATGTGTTGATGGACACTTAGGTTGCTTCCATGTCCTGGCTATTGTAAATAGTGCTGCAATGAATATTGTGGTACATGACTCTTTTTGAATTATGGTTTTCTCAGGGTATATGCCCAGTAGTGGGATTGCTGGGTCATATGGTAATTCTATTTGTAGTTTTTTAAGGAACCTGAATACTGTTCTCCATCGTGGCTGTATCAATTTACATTCCCACCAGCAGTGCAAGAGGATTCCCTTTTCTCCACACCTCTCCAGCATTTATTGTTTGTAGATATTGTGATAATGGCCATTCTGACTGGTGTGAGGTGATACCTCACTGTAGTTTTGATTTGCATTTCTCTAATGATTAGTGATGTTAGAGCATCCTTTCATGTGTTTGTTTTTTTGATATTGAGCTGCATGAGCTGCTTGTATATTTTGGAGATTAATCCTTTGTCAGTTGCCCCATTTGAAAATATTTTCTCCCATTCTGAGGGTCGTCTTTTCATCTTGTTTATGGTTTCCTTTGCTGTGCAAAAGCTTTTAAGTTGCATTAGGTCCTATTTGTATGTTTATGTTTTTATTTCCATTTCTTTAGGAGGTGGGTCAAAAAGGATCTTGCTATGATTTATGTCATAGAGTGTTCTGCCTATGTTTTCCTCTAAGAGTTTTATAGTTTCTGGCCTTACATTTAGGTCTTTAATCCATTTTGAGTTTATTTTTGTGTATGGTGTTAGGAAGTGTTCTAATTTCATTCTTTTACATGTAGCTGTACAGTTTTCCCAGCACCACTATTGAAGAGGCTGTCTTTTCTCCATTGTATATTCTTGCCTCCTTTATCAAAGATAAGGTGACCAGGGCTTCCCTGGTGGCGCAGTGGTTGAGAGTCCGCCTGCTGATGCAGGGGACGTGGGTTTGTGCCCCGGTCCGGGAAGATCCCACATGCCGCGGAGTGGCTGGGCCCGTGAGCCATGGCCGCTGAGCCTGCACGTCCGGAGCCTGTACTCTGCAACGGGAGAGGCCACAACGGTGAGAGGCCCGCGTACAGCATTAAAAAAAAAAAAAAAAAAAAAGATAAGGTGACCATATGTGCATGGGTTTATCTCTGGGCTTTCTATCCAGTTCTGTTGACCTATATTTTTGTTTTTTTGCCAGTACCATACTGTCTTGATTACTGTAGCTTTGTAGTATAGTCTGAATTCAGGGAGCCTGATCCTCCAGCTCCATTTTTCTTTCTCAAGATTGTTTTGGCTATTCGGGGTCTTCTGTGTTTCCATACAAATTGTGAAATTTTTTGGTCTAGTTCTGTGAAAAATGCCATTGGTAGTTTCATAGGGATTGCATTGAATCTGTAGATTGCTTTGGGTAGTAGAGTCATTTTCACAATGTTGATTCTTCCAATCCAAGAACATGGTATATCTCTCCATCTGTTTCTGTCATCTTTGATTTCTTTCATCAGTGTGTTATAGTTTTGTGCATACAGACAGGTCTTTTGTGTCCTTAGGTAGGTTTATTCCTAGGTATTTTGTTCTTTTTGTTGCAGTGGTAAATGGGAGTGTTTCCTTCATTTCTCTTTCAGATTTTTCATCGTTATTCTATACGAATGCGAGAGATTTCTGTGCATTAATTTTGCATCCTGCTACTTTACCAGATTCATTGATTAGCTCTCGTAGTTTTCTGGTAGCATCTTTAGGATTCTCTATGTAGAGTGTCATGTCATCTGCAAACAGTGACAGTTTTACTTCTTTTCTGATTTGGATTCCTTTTATTTCTTTTTCTTCTGATTGCTGTGGCTAAAATTTCCAAAACTACGTTGAATAATAGTGGTGAGAGTGGGCAACCTTGTCTTCTTCCTGATTGTAGAAGAAGTGGTTTCAGTTTTTCACCGTTGAGAATGATGCTGGCTGTGGGTTTGTCATACATGGCCTTTATTATGTTGAGGTAAGTTCCCTCTATGCCTACTTTCCAGAGAGTTTTTATCATAAATGGGTGTTGAGTTTTGCTGAAAGCTTTTTCTGCATCTGTTGAGTTGATCATGGCTTTTATCCTTTAATTTGTTAATATGATTTGTCACATTGATTTATTTGCATATATTGAAGAACCCTTGCATTCCTGGGATAAACCCCACTTGATCATGGTGTATGACCCTTTTAATGTGCTGTTTTATTCTGTTTGCTAGTATTTTGTTGAAGATTTTTGCATCTATTTTTGCATTGTTTCAAATATTTTCTCAGACCCTTTTTTTTCCTCTTCTTCTTCTGGGACCCCTATAATTCGAATGTTGATGCATTTAATGTTGTCCCAGATGTCTCTGAGACTGTCCTCAATCCTTTTCATTCTTTTTTCTTTATTCTTCTCTGCAGTAGTTATTTCAACTATTTTATCTTCCAGGTTACTTATCCGTTCTTCTGCCTCAGTTATTCTGCTATTGATCCCTTCTAGAGAATTTTTGATTTCATTTATCGTGTTTTTCATCATTGTTTGCTTGCTCTTTAGTTCTTCTACGTCCTTGTTAAACGTTTCTTGTATTTTCTCCATTCTGTTTCCAAGATTCTGGATCATCTTTACTATCATTACTCTGAATTCTTTTCCAGGTAGACTGCCTGTTTCCTCTTCATTTGTTAGGTCTGGTGGGTTTCTGCCTTGCTCCTTCATCTGCTGTGTGTTTCTCTGTCTTCTCATTTTACTTACCTTACTGTGTTTGGGGTCTCCTTTTTGCAGGCTGCAGGTTCGTAGTTCCTGATGATTTTGGTGTCTGCCCGCAGTGGGTATGGTTGGTTCAGTGGCTTGTGTAGGCTTCCTGATGGAGGGGACTGGTGCCTGTGTTCTGGTGGATGAGGCTGGATCTTGTCTTTTTAGGCAAGGTCACGTCTGGTGGTGTGTTTTGGGGTGTCTGTGACCTTATTATGATTTTGGGCAGCCTCTCTGCTAATCGGTGGTGTTGTGTTCCTGTCTTGCTAGTTGTTTAGCATGGGGAATCCAGCACTGGAGTTTGCTGGCCGTTGGGTGGAGCTGCGTCTTAGTGTTGAGACAGAGATCTCTGGGAGAGCTCTTGCCGACTGATATTATGTGGGGCTGGGCGGTCTCTGTTGGTCCAGTGTCCTGAATTCAGCTCTCCCACCTCAGAGGCTCAGGCCTGACACCAGACCAGAGCACCAAGACCCTGTCAGCCATATGGCTCAGAAGTAAAGGGAGAAAAGAAGAAAGAAAATAAATAAAAATTAAAAAATAATAAAGAAAAAAGATTATTAACATAAAAAATAATTTAAAAAAGAAAATAGAGCAACCAAACCAATAAACAAATCCACCAGTGATAACAAGTGCTAAAAACTAAACTAAGATAAACATAAATATCAGAAACAAATCGCAGACAGCTGACCCCAAGTCTTCAGTTGCTCCCAAAGTCCACCACCTCAATTTTGGGATGATTTGTTGTCTGTTCAGCTATTCCACAGATGCAGGGTGCATCAAGTTGATGGTAGAGATTTAATCCGCTGCTCCTGAGGCTGCTGGGAGAGATTTCCCTTTCTCTGCTTTGTTCGCACAGCTCCTGGGGTTCAGCTTTGGTTTTGGCCCCACCTCTGCCTGTAGGTTGCCCTCAGGCATCTGTTCCTGCCCAGACAGGATGAGGTTAAAGCAGCGGCTGATTAGGGGGCTCTTGCTCATTCAGGGCGAGGGGAGGGAGGGCTATGGTAGTTATAATTGGAATGCAGTGCCAGCCTGTGGCAGCAAAGGCTGGTGTGATGTTGCAACAGCCTGACACGTACCGTGTGTTCTCCCAGGGAACTTGTCCCTGGATCACGGGTCCCTGTCAGTGGCGGGCTGCACAGGCTCCCAGGGGCGTGTGGATAGTGACCTCTTTTTGTGCACAGGATTCTTGGTGGCTGCAGCAGCAGCATTAGCGCTTCATGCTCGCCTCTGGGGTCCTGGCTGATAGCCACAGCTCGCGCCCATCACTTGAGCTTATTTAGGCGGTGCTCTGCCCTCTGTGGGCAGACAGGGAAAGAATCCCCTCTCCTCGTGCACCCCAAAACAATGGTCTCTTGCCTCGTAGGCAGGTCCAGACTTTTTCCCAGACTCCCTCCCAGCTAGCTATGGAGCAGTAGCCCCCTTCAGGCTGTGTTCATGCAGCCAACCCCAGTCCTCTCCCTGGGATCTGACCTCTGAAGTTCGAACCTCAGCTCCCAGCCCCGCCCGCCCCGGCGGGTGAGCAGACAAACCTCTTGGGCTGGTGAGTGCTGGTCGGCACCCATCATCTGTGCGGGAATCTCTCCGCTTTGCCCTCTGCATCCCTGTTGCTGTGCTCTTCTCCGTGGCTCCGAAGCTTACCCCCTTCCACCCCCCATCTCCACCAGTGAAGGGGCTTCCTAGTGTGTGGAGACTTTTCCTCCTTCACAGCTCCCTCCCAGAGGTGCAGGTCCTGTCTCTATTCTTTTGTCTCTGGTTTTTCTATTTTCTTTTGCCCTACCCAGGTACGTGGGGAGTTTCTTGCCTTTGGGGAAATCTGAGGTCTTCTGCCAGCATTCAGTAAGTGTTTGTAGGAGTTGTTCTACATATAGATGTATTTTTGATGTATTTGTGGGGAGGAAGGCGATCTCCACGTCTTACTCCTCCGCCATCTTGAAGGTCATCCCAAACCCTTTGCTTTTAAATCAAATGAATATCTCAATTTTACATGAAATCCGAAGATGATGAACTTTATTGATGATATATATATGTTAGTAACATACATATACATATGCCTATATAAACATGTTACTAAAAATGCATATGTATAAACATAAATATAATACACATATATACAAACATAAAAAAGAAACCAAAATTATTTTTTATGCCATTAGTCTACCAGTTTTTCTATATTTGCAAATTGGCTAATATATCTAGTTGAACAATTCAAAGCAGTTTTACTGATGTGTTTTCTTTTTTACCACCTGTTACTTAAAAAATTGATCAAATGCAGTAGACAATTCCTTAGCTGTTATTTAGAGAATGCTTTGAGCTTGAATCAATATGATATTGTGCTCTCTAGGCATTGAAAATCATTCTACTATTGTCACTAATTGCTTTGATATTCTGCAGAAGTACAAAATGTCAGCTATTTATTAATAAATCTGTTTTTGTAGTAGGGGGCGCATCTTTACTGTTTATCATGTACCAGCCGTAAAGAGTACCAAAGCCCTGAATAGAGCACGTAATGAAAGACTCTGTCAGTGTGTGGCATATCTGTTGATTAAAAAGCAGGTAAAGGGATACACAAGGAGAAGGGCAATATACATACAATTCTTCCAAAGCCCTCATCGCCAGTGATGACTCTTACATGGATTAAACGCTGTCAGATATAATCATTTTATCAAGCAATTGTGAAATGGGAAAATATAAAATTAAAAAGAGATTTCTGATGGCTTGTCACAGTCAGCCACTGGGCTAGGCTTGCATAGAATTCATGAGATTAAGTAGATAAAACACACATTTATTTGATTCTCTGGGGTAACTAAATTGGGAAAGGTGGTTTGCAAGACAGATTTCTCATCTCTTTTGCTCAGCAGTGAGCGATAGAGAAAGCAGTCCTTTATCTTCATCTTTTCAACAGAGCTTTTCTAGAGACACAAACTGTAGTTCCAAACCATTCTGGGAAACAAAATTGTTTCCTCAGACAAGAAGAGTGATGAAAGAATGTTCTTCTCCATCATATCCAAGCCATAATGTACTCATATTTATTGCTGTAGGTAGATGTGTATGAAGTATGATTTGGGGAGCATTAAGAAAACTTTCTTAGTCCCCAGGGATCATTTGCACCAGCTTAGCCCAGTTTCTGAAATCATCATCACTATGCTTGACAATTACAGGAACCCAAATTCCATGGATTGCTTTTTCTCCAGGTTCAATTTAAGGATGTTTAAGGACTAGTTTAAGGATTGCACCAATAAAAATGAACTGTATCTGGATAAGAAATATGATATAGCTCCGGGAGACACTACCCTGGAAACTCAGGGGATCTGAGCATGCTTATGTAGCCTCCAGTTAGTCCAAACAGAAAACAGGACTCTCTGCTCTGACAAAAAATCTAAAGCTTTTCAGAATATGTGAATTAAATGCCTAATACTATATGTGCCAAGCAAATAAGGAGGAATATAAAGTGACTTCTGTTCCTAGTTGGAGGCGAGTGTATAAATAAATAACTGCACACATGCAATATGCCAGTTGAGGAATGCATTATGTTGCTTGGATTTTATAGAGGAATTGATAACATATTGGGCTTGAGGGAAAGGTTCAATAAAGCTTTATGGAGAAAGAAATTCTAGGGGGAGACTTCTAGAAGGATTGAGAGGTCATCAGGTAGACCAGGAAGTTTAAAATATTACAAAAGAAATGCAGAAAAAGGAAATCATTTTGCACAGCACCTGGTACCTCTCCTACCACTGCTACTTCTAATTCTCCCCACCCCAGCCTGATCCATGTATTTTTCTCTTCTGTAGCAGCTTTCATTCATATAGTGCCATGTAGCTTAAGAAGATAAACATATATTTTCTCATTTGATCTTCTAGCCACCTTCAGTGGTATGCAGGTATAGCAAAGATTGACCAAGCACTGCAGAAAATCATCTGAGTGATGATTTTCTCAAGTTTTCCAAGGAGAATACATAGAAACCTCCATTCTACATGCATAGGAGAAAAGTTAATTCATTACGTGTCATGGGTGTCATAGGGCATTAATCCTCTGGTTGAGAAAGCATAGGATAGACATTCTCCAAACTCATCTCCTCTTTGTCCTGACCGCAAAGATAGACTATGTTTTTCAGCCTCCCCAGAAATGAAGTGGGACTAAGTGACTAAGTTCTAGTCAATAGAGCATGTGTAGAATTGACATGTGCCACTTCTCAACCAGCCTCATAAAATCCTCCTGTGTGCTTTTCCATATGCTTTCCCTGTCCACTGGGCTGAACTCTGAAGATATAGAGAAGTTCGAACGGAGCCACAAGGTGGAAGGATCCTGAACTCCTAAACTGCAGTGTCAGAAAACCAAATACCATTATCAAACTGTTATGGAAATAAGAAATAAAGTTTTATCATGTTAAGCCATTAATCTTGGGGGTTGTTTCTTAAAGTGATTAGCCTTCCTTGATTAATATAGCCGAAGAGGTATTATTTTCCCAGATTTACAACTAAAGAAAGAATGATTCATAGAAAGGAAACTTTGACCAAGGCAAAATGGCAAGTAGATAGAATAGAAACTGCACTTGAATGCATGTTATGTAACTCTAGAGCCCGTGCTCTTACTATTCTCCACAACATCCCTTCTATATAGAGGGCGGAGGGTTGACGCTCTGCTGCACAAGATTGGGTGACTACCTACAGCCAGCTGAATATATACTTTGGCTTTGAGGATAAAATCCTATGAGTGTGTTCCCTTCAAAAGTTAGCTGAGCATTTGCCCTTTTAATTACTGCTAGGGAATTGGTGTGCCTCCCAGTTTCTCCTACCCAGTGCTACAAAGACCTATCTTTCTGTTTGTTCTGCAGCTTTGTTATTCAAGCATGATCTACAGACCAAGAGCACGCACGTCCCTGGGAAATTATTAGAAATGAAGAATTCAAGCCTACTGAACCAAATCTGCATCTTAACGAAATCTCCAGGTGATTCTTATGCACATTAAATTCTGAGAAGGGTGAGTCTACAGCATCATTATGCTTGAGATTTGCTTTCCTGAACTGGAGTGCCCCCAGCACCTGTTGTTTCTTCTAACCAGTATCCTCTTCATCTCAGTAAGTCTCTGTGCATTCTCTTACATTGACCACACCCTTATCTGCCTTCAACGGTGCTGACTTACAGATACCTGCTTTGACTCACACTTAGTCTGGCTTTGACTTCCTTTCATGTCATCTAGCCATCCCAGACTGAGAATCTGGTTCCACAAGCAAGGATGAGCTCTTGTAAAGTAGATGTACACTCAAAAGAGTAACATTTTAGGTGCTCTGTAGTTAATTGAAGTGTCATATTAGCTCCAGGTACTGAATGGGAATCTATGGGAAATGAACTCTTGACTAATGGATGACTAGGTAAGTCTCTATTAGAGGGAAAAGGTCAGGACATAAGGAGTTATCCTGGGAGGGCCTATCATGTTAGGCACCCATTCTTATTCATTTTTGGACTAATTAGCATTGATAATTCTCCTCCATGACTTAATGTATTGGTTTACTTCCCTCTTATGGCATTGTGAAAATAAAACTAATAATATCAATTCCACCCTTTTACATGAGAATATATCACGGCTCTTAGCTGAAATACCTCAAGTGTCATCAGGAAAGAGTGATAGCATCTTTTTTCCCATCTTCTGCACTTACTGTTACCCAGGCATCTGGCTTTGAGAGTCAGCCAAGAATAGTAGTGCAGAGGCTTGTACTCAGAGGTAACACAGACAGCTGTAGTCTCTGAACTGGGTGGCTCAAATATTTTAATAGGTCAAATTTAGAGTTTCTGGAGCTGAAATTTAATTACTCAAAAATAATTCAGGCCTCTTATTTATCAGGGATCTTAGCATGTGGCCCATTGTTCTCCAGCTGCTAACAAGTAAGGAATTTTTAGTGGCATCACTGGCAGCTGTCCTTGGAATGTGGTGGAGAGGAGTGTGGGTCCTTGGGCCCTGTGGCTGGGTCTCAATTCTGGGACCATCCCTACTTGCTCTGTGAGCTTGTAGAAGTTTTTTAATCTCTCTAGATCTCAGTTTCCTCTCTGAAAATGGATTCACAGGGTTTTTGTAAGGTTGAGTAATAGGACTTGAAAAATATTCAGAACAGAACAGTCAGGAGTACAAGATCATCAGGAAAAATTCGCCCTTATATTTTGTGCCCATTTTCACCATTGTCATCTCTAGCAGGTATAGAAAGGAAGAATTTAAAATAAGGTAGTCATTATCTTTGGCTGAAATGTTTTCTTCTGTTTCCTGACTGAAAAATGTAAACGTTGAAAGCAACCACAGTGGATGCCAATAGTACCTATAGATGGGCACCCTAGGCCACCAAGAGGCCACACGAGTGCATTGGACATAGAGGTTAAAATAATAATTGCTTAATTCATTTTGTTGAATATTGCCCTTGCTTTGTCTCTTACTGATAGTCTAGCTTTCCTAAGACTTCCAATCTGATTTCCCTCGTGTTCTTAATTATATATGTCCACAGCGTTCTTGAGTTGATCCAAGACATAAAAACAAAATGTTGTTTCTGAGTTCCTCTATAAGTCCCTGGCTTTGGGAGTTCTGCTTTGAAAGCAAGCTTTCTTACAGTGATCAATATCGGTATGATAAGGAACAATAGCTTACTTGTCAACTATCACGGTTCACATGCCTCTTAAGACTTTAAATGTTTTGTGTGATTCTGATATTTCATCTCACATTTCCCTCTTCTCTGTTATCCAATTATTGGTTGATACCAAAGTGTAACACACTTTCAGGGTGTTGTGTACCCTTCAAATCTTTTCAGAACTGATTTAATACTATTTTACAAGCCTGTGCAATTCATCCAAACCCTTAAATCATTTTTCTTTCCCCAGCTTAAAGCCTTTCAGTTCTATCCCTCCACTGATAAGGCTTAACATTATAACAGCTTAAGATGTTCTTGCTCTTAGATGTGTAAGGGGAAATCATTGTTGTATCATTGCCGGTGTTTATCACGGAGCTTTTTGTGGAGCACATCACAGAGTACTAAAACAACCAACATTTACCAAATTCTGTTTCCATATTTAGAAAATGTCTTTGAACAGGAAATGACAATTGTGGCCAAGTTAACTGTGACTTGCTTCCAGTATATTTTCAGCAGCATTAGTTTCAGAATAACCAAAGCCCCACATTGAACATATTACTTTTCTTCAAAAACAAATACTGAAGAGCAAAGAAAAAAATCTATTATGCATTGCTTATAAAATAAAGTTGAAAATTTTACTTTTTTATTGAAAGTTATAGTTTTTCTCAGCACCCACTCCATTTCTACAAACCCAATGTTTTTCTTCATTCAGTGTGACTACTTTTCTAGTTTTTGCCTTCCTAAGTATGTCAGTCATAACTCATTTTTTATTTTCTCAACATTCTTATCATTGTGGAATAATTATTTTGGCACACCCTATATTTCCTGTTCTTTGAGGATAAGTTTTCATGTCATATTCATTACTGCAGCCCTTATTTACATGGAATAATGCCTTGGATAATAGTAGATACTCATTAAACAATTCCTGAAAATTTACTGAATGTATAAATGGAAAGAGCATAAAATATGAACTGGAAGTACTGGGTTATAATTCTGGCTCTTCTCCTAAAAATATGCCTTTGGATAAATGAGACAGACAGACTCTTAAGGTGGCCCTATAATCTCTACCTCCTAATGTCCACACCCTTGTGTGATCCCTTTCTCTATGGTGTAGACAGGCCCATGACTTGCTTTTAATCAGTAAAGTTCAGCAAAGTGATGAGATGTAAGAGGTTACCGAATTACACTATGTAACGTTACAGTGCTCATCCTGATAGGGTTTCTTTCCCTTGCTGACTCTGAGGAAGCAAGTGCTATATTGGGGAACTACACATGGCAAGGACTGTGAATGGCCTCTAGGAGCTGAGGGAGGCCTCTAACAAATAACCAGTAAGAAACTAAAACCCTCAGTCCCACAACCACAAGGAACTGAATTCCTCCAACACTTGAATGAACTTGAAAGTAGGTTCTGTCCCAGTTGAAGCTCACATGAGGCTGCAAGCTTGGATAACATCTTTATTGCAGCCAGGTGATACACCAAGCAGGGGACACAGATAAACTGTGTTCAGATACGTGACCCACAAAAACTGCCAGGAAACAAATGTGAGTTGTTTTAAGCTGCTATGTTTGTGGCAATATCATTATATAGCAATAGAAAAGTAATACAGTAAGTGACTCACTGAATAATGGTCTTCATAGTTGTAAAATGTAAATAAAATTGTCTGTCCTACCTTAGTCATAGTATTTAAAAACAGTTAAAATGAAAAGACAATATATTTAAGAGCACTTTAAAATGCTAGAACACTATATGATCATTGTATTTTAAGGGAAACACTTTACTAATGTGACTTCATTTATTCTTCCAACAACACTTTGGAGGATGTAATATTATCATCCCTCTTTTATAGCCAAGGAAACTATTATACCTATTAGATGAAGACCATGAATCTCAGAGTGGTCAAGTAACCAGCTTAAGGTAACACAGGTTGTAAATGGGGGAGCTCAAATTTAAACTCTGTATTGAATTCTAAACCATGACACTTACTACTGATTGCTAGTAAAACGAAGTATGTTTAAAACCATGTAGGGCCCATACCTATGCCTGAATATTTTCAGGAGTCTACAGGGCAGATTTAGCATTTTAAAATTATAATAAATATTATAATTCTTAGGTTTAATGAAGTAAACTAATTTCCCTAAAACAGTTAATCACAAACGCTATATCCCATAACAAGTTTGATTCAACAACAATAACAGACATTTATCAGGGATTTATGTGTCAGGCCATCTTTGAGCACATAACTTATATTATCTCAATTAACAAGAAATTGAAACAAAAATTTTAATTGATGATATTTTTCAATAAACTTATCACCTTTATGTAGTTTTCCTAGCTTTTAGAAAGTAACCAAAATAAACCTGGAAAACTCATTTCTGTTCTCCATTATGCTAAGAGCTTGTTACATCATTTTCTAGAAACTGAATAAATATTAAGGAAGGATCGAGAGACTTATGCAAATAGTGCCAATAGCAAATAATGCTAATCTTTAAGTCCTACCATGGCTAATGGGTAGAGGGATGTATTGGAAGGCACATTTCTGGTCTCTTGCCATAACTTAATCACTCTTTCTCAGAGGAGAACTTGACATCCATCAGGCCATTCTGTCACCAAGTAGACTCATGATGCCAGATAAACTAGAAAGAGGACCCACTCTCTGCTTCTCTCTCTAGATGCCTAACTCCTTGATCAATTAGAAGGGCCAGTGCCTTAATCCATACCTCCTTAGCAGTAGAAAGATTAGGCCAGGGAACTTCTTGAAGGCTCAGATGAACAGGCACATTTATCAGATATCCTTTACCTGAAGAGCATTAACTTTAATCCTACTAGGAAAAGAGTAGGAACCTCCATTTTGGCATCAGGTCCAAATTGCATTCTTTCATTCATTGCCATCAAAACGATTGATGGTTTAGGCTTACTTGTCTGGGTGTGCAGTTCTCAATCAGTTGGGACATTAGGGGCAAGGGTGGTGAGCGACTGACACCCAAAATTGCCAGTAGTGCCCTTTAACTACTGGAGGTTCTGTCACTTTGCATCCCCCTCTGCCTTTGGTGAATGACTTTATTGAATTATTTTTGAAAAATCTATAAAAATGACTCCCAAACCTGTATTACTCTTTGTTCATCGAATTCTAATCCAACAATCTCCAACTTCTAGCCACTTACAAGTCATTACCAATTGAATATCATATTGTACCTTGAAATTAACCACTTTGATTCCTAAATTGTGATGATGAACATTTGGAGCACTAGTTAAACCTGTAACTTTGCAGCTCCTTCCCCACTGGTTCTTCATTGCATTCTAGAATTTGTATTTTTAATCAGTACGTGACTTAATAAAGTGTGATTGACTTGAGGGGCTGAAAGACCTCTCAATTACTCTTTGGCAATATCTCTTTTTCCCTAATGACCGATGGTGCCCTGTGAGAGCCACATTATACTCTGTACCTATGTTCCCAACTTACCTGTAGCCATCTTTGATGTCAGGAATGTTCACATCCTACATTTGATTCCTAACCTAATAGTGATTTTATAACAAGCTTCCAGATGCATCAGACCCTTTACTTAATCAAACAGTTCCAGATATTTTAAAAAATTGTCATTATGGAAAATTGCAAACATATATAAAAGTGGCGAGAATAGTTTAATAAAACTCTGTATACCCATGGCTAGTTTCAACAGTGAACCATTCATCTCTACCTCATTCGTTTCCCCTCACCTCTGATTCTTTTGAAATAAATTTCAGACATATTTCATTTGTAAATATTTTAGTATGACTCTCTAAAAGATAATATATCTTTTTTAAAAATCTCAATACCATTTTCATGCATATAAAATAATCAGTAATTTCTTAATATTAGCAAATTTCCAGTTAGTATAAATTAAGCTTTTCTCAGATCTTGGTCTGTCATCATCATCACCACCACCCCACCCTTCTCCTCCTCCTCATCATTTATCTATCTGTCTTCTATAGCTTTTAGTTTAAGCAGTCAGATTCCAAATATAGGATATACATTGATTTTGGTTGCTATATCCCTTTGATCTGTTTTTGTTTCCTTTCCATTTATTTTTCTTTCTTTACTATTTATTTGTTGAAGAAACCAGATTATATTTTCCTGTAACATTTACCACAGAAATTGTTTATGGTATTTCCTGTGTTCCTTTCATTTTCCATAAGTTGAAGTTAGACTTAGAGAGTTGATCAGATTCAAAATTTGATCTTTAAGCAAGAATACTTCAGAAGCAGAACTGTTTGTTTTCATTAGAGGTTTCATCTTATCTCCTTGTCTTTATTTTTGTGATATTACCAGCCATTGATAATCAACATCTGAGTCCATTGTTTCATTTGTGGTACACTGTATGTGATATAGTGATATTCTAATTCTTTCATTCTTTTTTTATTCAATAACTAGAATATTTCCTAGAAAGAAAGTTTACTTCATTAACAACGTATTTCCTTTGAGATGTATTCCTTTTGGGAAAAAACAGGTGCAATACCTGATTCTTTCCCTTATTTACCTTTATTTATTTCATTAGGTTCCTGAGCACCTTTCAAAGATGACCAGGCAGTTTTGAAAAATAAATATGATGGATACTCATGAATCTAAACATATGTGAAGTGCTTCCTTCCATTGTTGTTACTATCTTCATTGATGCTCAGACTTTCTTATCTCCTCTTCCAGATTTCTTTTTTTTTTTTTTTTGAGTCTTATGATTCATTTTCTGCCTTTCAATCCACTATATTTACCAAATGTGACATGTGAACCCAGCTTCACTCAGCTAGCATTTCCTCCTACTTACTTACTTGCTCCAGTGACACCTGGAAGAAGAGTGGGACTAAGTATAAACTCTACTATGCTTTATGTCAGTTATGATTATGGTGATGTCCTGTAGGCAGTCAGATATATGAGTTAAAGGAGGCTAAGCTTGGCGATGAAGGTGTAGGAAACCCTTTCTCGTGAGTAGTAGAGCCATCAAAGACAATGAAATTCCCCAGGGAGACTGAAGAGATAAGAAGGTCACAGCCACAGATTTTACACAAACACGTAAAGAGTGGGCAGAGAAAATAGAGCAAGAGAAAGAAACAAAGAGTGGCCTGAGAGAAAACTGGGCAACAAGGCAGGGTGACTTAAGAGAAGCCAGAGAGGCAGAAAGGAAGTATTTAGAGAACAACCACAGTGAGAGAGGGCTTATAGAGTCTCTTGAATTTATCATTCAAGAGGCAATTTGGTGACCTTCATCAGGTGAGTAAAGAATAGGTCAGATTGCTTACACAACATGCTCCAAGATTATAGCTGATAAGAGGCTGACTAAGGATCCAAACCCTGGTAGCCAGACTCCCAATTCTCTGCTCTGGCCACTATGCCGTGCTGATTAATCAACTGTATTGTGGTTCCCATGACAAGCTGCTGTCCACATTATCCCTGGAGGTGTAATCATTACAACTTCCTAGCCAGATGGGATTTAGAGTCTATTTGGCTGTCCCTGATGGCTGCAATACAGATCTGAAGTCTCCACACACTTGGCCTCATATAAAATGTTAGGAGAGAGGCCAAATTCTCTAGATCTTCCAGCATTTGTATCCTCTGCTCTGAAGTACAATCCCTCAGTCCATAGCTGCCCTAAGACAAACGAGTATGTGTATGTGGGGAATATGGGTACCCACGTATGTGCATTTATTTGTGTGCCTACCTATGCTGATGGCATTTCTGTGGTCAAGGACTGCTATACATTTTCTCATTATTTAGTCACAGTTCTAAACACCCTATAGATTAATGGACCTGGCCTCGACAGAGCCAAGCCTGGTCAGTTCCAGACTCCCAGCCCTGAAGTTATAGTGGCTCTGTAGGTTAAGATTAAGAAGGAAGAATCAGCACTATTTCAGAAACAGGCTTCTAATCAGAGAGCCAGAACTCTACCCAATTTGCCTCAGTTCTCTGCATTTCCTCCCAAAGCTCCTCTAGCTAAGATTTCTAATCTGGTTAAAGTTGTCTCTGTAATACCTGTTCGCATATTATGTTCCCTTCATGGATTATCCTTCCACTTCTGAGTTCTATTCTGTTCATTCATTTATGCATCATGCATTCATTAGTTTACTTATTCATTTAGTAAGCATGGTGGCTTTGCTAATGCTGTTCTTTCCCCCTGAGAGTCCCTATCCTTGTGGGAAGGATAGTGCTATCTTATCCATCCAACTTTACTCCTCTCACTGCACTGGACTTAGCGCCCCTCCTCTGTGCTGTCCTAACACTGCTTTCATATTCTACCGTAGTACATCACAGGGAAGTTATCTGTTTTCTCTTTGAGTAAGATCTCTGAGAAGAGGGAAATGTTTTGTACATTGTTGTGTCTCACATATATAGAAGCTCAATAATAAATATTTATTATGGTGAACAATATTTGTTCAGAGCACAGTATGTGAAAATCACATAATCCTATCTGAATTGGGTTTTCCAGATGTTCAGGGGTTGATAAAGTCTGAAATATCAATGAAATACAGATGAACTCTAGTACTTTCATAATTTATTTGACTTAGTATTTACATATATATATATATATGATTTTGAATATAAACCTTTAATATAAGCCTGGGTGTATATACGTATATATGCATATGTGTTAAGGGAAGGTATAGATCTTGGTGTGTAGGCTACAAGCAGGTATTGTAGGCTACAATTGTAGGCTACAGTTTGGTAAGCCCCATAAAGAATCTGGAGGGGAGAGACAGCACTTCCAACTTTAATGGTACAACTTAAATCTCCTCTCCTTCCTGCCCTTACCACCTCCTTTTTGTATCTGGGTCTCCTTATTTTGAAAGTTTATAACATTACCTACTTGTAGTGCCTAGTAGATACTAGAATGATGAGCTCTTTCATATCAAAAGTATACTTAGCTTGCATTTTGAGCTGCACCCTAAGCAACAGGAGGGTCAAGGTTGTGCCTTATTTGTATATGTTGCCTGAAAAATGTGTAGACTGGAACTGCAACATGGTGGAAACTTGGTGAACTCTCAGGGATGAGTGGATACCTGTGGAGAGTCCATGCATGTCACTTAGTTTAAATTAGTTTAAACAGCATGCAGACTTGGGGACAAAAAGCACATGATTTCTGATGGGGCTACTGGAATATTTGACTCTGTCCTCAAACAAAAATAGAAGCAAATACCTCTCTGGGTTTGTATTATGCCTAAAGTTTTCAAACCATCAACAGCGAATGAAAAAGGGTCATTTCATTGTGAGTTCTCTGAGGTTTCTGCTGAAGCAAGAAGATGGGGTAATGATGACTGGATTTTTTAGAGGAAACTTGCCATGCTGCTCTGTGAGAGAGTTTAGATGTATGTTTAGTGTTTGAAAGACTTCCCAGGTATGAAGAGAGATGTTCAGCAAAAAGTTATTGAGTCTTGAATAATTTTAACACCACCAACAGAGACCCCCCCAAAAAAATGACCATCTGTTTATGTTTCTAAGAATTATCCTTTTTCATTGTGTTCATGAAATGTGGCCTTTTGTATGTCTAGAAGAAATGTCATCCCTAAATATTTAATACTATTGGGTTTCCAACTTGAAAAGAAGAAAAAATTGGAAGAAAAAGAATACTTTCAGTGACAATTCTTTGAATTTTTGATGCCCGCTTCCTTTTCTGCAGAACAGTGAATGTTTCCTAACAAATTAATCTGGCTGTTATATAGTAAGCTTTCTGGTTAGCCTTTGCCATTTTTATGGGTGGGGGGGGTCACTTTTATAAAATTTCTGGAATTTGCTTGGTACATGGTTGGTGTTAGTACATATCTGTTTCTCTCTCTATCTCTACCTTGTGAATATCTCTCATATCCCTTGAAGGGCAAAGACCAGTTTCAATTATGCTGTTATGCCTCTTTTTGTTTTTATTGAAATATAATTGACATATAACATAGTTTTAGGTATATAACATAATGATTTGATATGTGTATATACTGCAAAATTATTACTGCAATAAGTTTAGATACCATACAACAACACACATAGTTACAAATTTCCTTTTTCTTGTGAGGAGAACTCTCTTAGCAACTTTCAAATATACAATACAGTATTGTTAACTATAGTCACCATGCTGTACATTGTATCCCCAGGACTTATTTATTTTATAACTGGAAGTTGGTACCTTTACTGACTACTGTATGTGCCTTATTTAGGATGTCAGACCAGGTACTCAGGATTTTAAGATCATAAATCTTGAAATCATACATCAGACAAGGTAGCTTTCTTGTATGTGTTTCATGATGAAAGATAAACACATTATATGAATGCAATTTTCTCTAAATTGAATGAAGTGTGCAATTTTCTTGGCTTTGTTAAAATTTAATGCTTTTGAGGATTATCATTTTATTTATTGAGCCTCAAAACTCAAATGCAATTAAGAGATAAAGAAAGTCATTTTGGTGCCTGGTGAGTGACCAGGTTCATTTCTTTGCTCACTGGAGGACAAACTCCTGAATCACTGATAGGCGTTTCATTCCTAATGAAAGCTACACTCATAATTGCCTGGTCAGTTGTTATGAGATTCAATACATTGATCAAAACACTTGTTCAAAATTATCTTCTTGATAATTGCTTTGTAGCCTGTTTGTTCCTTTTGGTTATTGCTGCTGCTGCTGCTGCTGGAACACAGATGACCACTTGACGAATCTCAAGTCATATTTTGGTGTCCCCCCCCCTCAAAGAAATCAAATCACTCCATCAGCATTGCCACCTGCATTGCCTTTTTCAACAGAAAACGCATAATGGACACACATTAGTCATTGTATTACACTTAATTTTGGTTCTGACTCTAACATTAATTGTTTTCATATTGACCAATTTTGCTTAACTGCTCGGGGCCTTAGTTTTCTTATTTATAAAATATATGGACTTGACAAGACGTTTTCCAGGATGCCTTCCAGCTCTGACAGTCTATGATTTTATATGATTGAATGAAATAAAATTAACTGAATGCTATATGGATGCAAGGCATTATGATGTAGGTGAAGATGACTAAAGAAGGCAGGTGGGTTGACATTCTGCTTCAGTTTATCCACAAAGTTACTCACTGCATCAGGATTCACATCACTTTATTCTCTGCTGAGGGTGTGAGCAAGGAGTGATCTTTCATTGCCTAGTTATATGATGCTGTTCATTTTCTACAACATACTCAAGATTTGTGTGGTTATTTTTGGCACCCTTCACGCATGCACACACACACTCAAAGATACCCGATACTTACTAATGATGCCAGAATCAAAATGTATGCTGTCATTTTTCACTATGGCTATATTATTACTACATTTTACAAGGTTGTTGTGGCCAATGTTGGCTTTTATGATTTTTCATTTAAGCTGTGTGTGCGGGTCTTCATGTAGTGTGACAATTCCAGCTGTGTCCTTAATGCTGTCAAATTAATTTATTCCAAGGGACATTTTCTTATTCTAGGTATGTATGATCCAGAAAAACTTACAAGGTACTCTATTCTTTCCTTCTTTCTTCCTTCCATCCTCCCTCTCTCCCTCCCTTTCTTTTTTTCTCTCTTCCCTCATCTTTCTTGTCCCTTCCACCAGAGTAAATTCTGCTTTTGAGTCAGTTTTTATTCTATAGACATCTATTATGAAAACAGATGGAGCATGTAAAACGTGGAAGGCAGTGCCTGGCTCAGGTTAGTGGGAACAGTGGATTACTAGAGGAAAGAGAGTGTGTAAGCTGGGGAGAGACGTGGTGTTAACACAAGCAGTGCTTATTTAATAGCTCCCCTGCCCATTCCTACCTGCCTCGACATTTGCCAGAGTCACCTGGTTTTGGTTTTGGAATAACTCCTTATGCCATCCTCAGCCCAGGTACTCAAGAACCTGAACCATTTAAAACTTCAGTCAAGTATTTTGACAATTTCTTCAAAAATTCTAACCCAGGGAGGAATAAACTAATAAACTATGTGATTAAACTCTGTTCAGTGACAAGAGGCAGTCAATCAAAATATAAGTCCTGGGGGCTTCCCTGGTGGCGCAGTGGTTGAGAGTCCGCCTGCCGATGCAGGGGACGCGGGTTCATGCCCCGGTCCGGGAAGATCCCACATGCCGCGGAGCGGCTGGGCCCATGAGCCATGGCCGCTGGGCCTGCGCGTCCGGAGCCTGTGCTTATATATATATATATATATATATATATATGTCCTAAAAATATTCAATAAATATCAGTTGAGTACCCCCTATTATAATCTTTTCTGATGTAGAAAATTTCCATAGATTTTTGCTTGCTTTAACATCCGTATATCCTTTGATAATATTTGAATTTTCCACTAGGACACTTATTTTCAAATTCTTTGAATATAACCTACTATAAGAATGTATTTAACACTGCAACCTAGTAAACACTGTTTAGCCTGAAATAAAAGTTTTACAAAGTCATATTTACTTTTATTACCTGTGATATCCTCTGATGTTTTTCTTCTCTTCTCTTCACATTTTTCTCTTCCATACTCTCCCCTTCTATTCCAGCTACCAAAAATAAAAACAAAAAGAATACTGGGTTGCCGCTCACCAAAGTGATTTCTTTATGCACTCATTGTTTTATCCAATTGTTTGAAGAATTGTCCTACTCCTTCCCCTATACATGTGCTTCTGGTAGAATTCACAGAACTCCCAGATCTAATTGTGGAGAATGTGAAGTAACACAGTCAACACATGATGTTTCTCTGACTTATCTGATATTTTCAGCTATGGACATGTGACATAAGCATAATAAGTTATCTTGAATCTTTGTTGTTTGTTAAGACATTCTGCCCTTTCTGATAGACTTGAGGTGGTGAAGATATAGAATCTAGGACTGCTGCAGCAATGTCACACAAATGACAAGAGAGCTCTCTGAAAATGAAACCTACAGACAGAGCCTTTCTGAGAGATGGATGGAAATTTTACAGGATTGAGTACTAAGGTTGGGGGAAGTTAACTGACTGGTCCAAGATCACATATGTAGAAAGTTATAGAGTTAAAATTAGGATAGGTTTGTTTGATTCCAAAGCTGATGCTTTTTGTATTCTATCATTTTCCAATAAGGACCTTACAATCATGTTGTAGAAGCAAGGGCACAAGTAATATAGAAGCACACAAGTAATTGTAATTGTTGGATCTGGGTAAGGAGAAAGAATCACAATTAAAGGGAACAGTATCATATAAGAAAAGGAGGCAGAAACATGGAGAGAGTGTGTGTGTGGGTTCCTTGAGTTGGGAGGAGGACTTTGCTTATGGTAAAAGAGGACTTTGTGGTAGAGCAGAAGGCTGGTGGAGAAGGGTTGGCTCAGAAAATCTGGACATTTCTATTCCTATGGTAATTTTACTTCATTTTTAATTAAAGGGGGAAAGTTTTATGAATCTAAGAAACACTATCCTTCCCCAAGGCTAAAGGGATAATCATTTGCACATTCAATTATGTATCCCCCGAAAGAATGAACACTATTTAATGAACTCCAGGTACACAAAAAATATCTTTCACTTTAGTAAGGTGAACCCTCTAAAAGTGAAGTGTAGGTGGGTTGCCAGTTTTGCAGGGTTGCATGTTTTGAGGGACAGTGAAGAGTATTGTTTCTCATTTAATTTTCAGCATTATAAAAGCTTATGTCTCCATTTCCTCTAAAAACATCTGTTAAACTACCAAGCTGATTGAAGCAAACAAAAGAAGTTGAAAGAAAGACCAAATGCTCTGTCTCCAAGAAGACATATTTAGCCTGGTTTGAATTGACATTCATATGCATTCAAAAGCAATTCACCTCTCGAAAAAGCAGCACAACAGGAGTTTGGAGTACTCCTTGTTTTCCAGCATTTTAGAGCTCCATTTCGGGAAGAGGAAGGCCTGTGGAACCTACTCTCATTAGTTGTATTTCTAGCTCAATAAGGCAATAAGCAGACAGCCTTATCAGCTGTTTGGCTTGATAGTCCAGAGTGGATTAAAAACTAAAGAGAAAAAAAAAAAATTCTTATTCTAACCACCAGCCTAAAATATCCCCCACCTCTGGAGCTCTTTATTTTATTTTATTTTATTTTTTTATACAACAGGTTCTTATTAGTTATCTGTTTTATACACATTAGTGTATATATGTCAGTCCCAATCTCCCAATTCATCCTACCACCACCACACCCCTTCCCCCCTTGGTGTCCATACGTTTGTTCTCTACATTTGTGTCTCTATTTCTGCCTTGCAAACCAGTTCATATGTACCATTTTTCTAGATTCCACATAGATGCGTTAATATTTGTTTTTCTCTTTCTGACGTACTTCACTCTGTACGACAGTCTCTAGGTCCATCCACATCTCTACAACTGACCCAATTTCGTTCCTTTTTATGGCTGAGTAATATTCACTGTATATATGTGCCACATGTTCTTTATCCATTAGTCTGTCAATGGGCATTTAGGTTTCTTCCGTGACCTGGCTATTGTAAATAGTGCTGCAATGAACATTGGGGTGCAAGTGTCTTTTTGAAATATGGTTTTCTCTGGGTATATGCCCAGTAGTGGGATTGCTGGGTCATATGGTAGTTCTATTTTTATTTTTTTAAGGAACTTCCATACTGTTCTCCACAGTGGCTGTATCAATTTACATTCCCACCAACAGTGCAGGAGGGTTCCCTTTTCTCCACACCCTCTCCAGCATTTGTTGATTTTCGGATGATGCCCATTATAACCGGTGTGAGGTGATACCTCATTGTAGTTTTGATTTTCATTTCTCTAATGATTAGTGATGTTGAGCAGCTTTTCATGTGCCTCTTGGCCTTCTGTAGGTTTTCTTTGGAGAAATGTCTATTTAGGTCTTCTGCCTACTTTTTGATTGGGTTGTGTTTTTTTTTTTTAATATTGAACTGCATGAGCTGTTTATATATTTTGGAGATTAATCTTTTGTCCGTTTATTCATTTGCAAGTATTTTCTCCCATTCTGAGAGTTGTCTTTTCATCTTTTTTATAGTTTCCTCTGCTCTGCAAAAGCTTTTAAATTGAATTAAGTCCCATTTGTTTATTTTTGTTTTTATTTCCATTTCTCTGGGAGGTGGGTCAAAGAAGTTCTTGCTGTGATTTTTGTCAAAGAGTGTTCTTCCTAGGTTTTCGTCTAAGAGTTTTAGAGTGTCCGGTCTCATATTTACATCTTTAATCCATTTTGAGTTTATTTTTGTGTATGGTGTGACGGAGTGTTCTAATTTCATTCTTTTACATGTAGCTTTCCAGTTTTCCCAGCACCACTTATTGAAGAGACTGTCTTTTCTCCACTGTATATCCTTGCCTCCTTTGTCATAGATTAGTTGACAATAGGTGTGTGGGTTTATCACTGGGCTTTCTATCCTGTTCCATTGATGTATATTTCTGTTTCTGTGCCAGTACCATAGGGTCTTGATTACTGTAGCTTTGTTGTATAGTCTGAAGTCAGGGAGTCTGATTCCTCCAGCTACGTTTTTTTTCCCCTCAAGATTGCTTGGGCTATTTGGGGTCTTTTGTGTCTCCATACACATTTTAAGATTTTTTTAAGTTCTGTGAAAAATGCCATTGGTAATTTGATCGGGATTGCATTGAATCTGTAGATTGCTTTGGGTAGTATAGTCATTTTCACAATATTGTTTCTTCAATCCAAGAACATGTTGTATCTCTCCATCTGTTGGTATCACCCTTAATTTCTTTCATCAGTATCTTATAGTTTTCTGCATACAGGTCTTTTGTCTCCCTAGGTAGGTTTATTCCTAGGTATTTTATTCGTTTTGTTGCAATGGTAAATGGGAGTGTTTCCTTAATTTCTCTTTCAGGTTTTTCATCATTAGTGTATAGGAATGCAAGAGATTTCTGTGCATTAATTTTGTATCCTGCAACTTTACCAAATTCATTGATTAGCTCTAGTAGTTTTCTGGTGGCATTTTTAGGATTCTCTATGAAGAGTACCATGTCATCTGCAAACAGTGACAATTTTACTTCTTGTTTTCCAATTTGTATTCCTTTTATTTCTTTTTCTTCTCTGATTGCTGTGGCTAGGACTTCCAAAACTATGTTGAACAATAGTGGTGAGAATGGACATCCTTGTCTTGTCGCTGATCTTAGAGGAAATGCTTTCAGTTTTTCACCATTGAGAATGATGTTTGTTGTGGATTTGTTGTATATGGCCTTTATTATGTTGAGGTAGTTTCCCTCTGTGCCCACTTTCTGGAGAGTTTTTATCATAAATGGGTGTTGAATTTTGTCAAAAGCTTTTTCTGCATCTATTGAGATAATCATATGGTTTTTATTCTTCAATTTGTCAATATGGTGTATCACATTGATTGATTTTTGTATATTGAAGAATCCTCGCATCCCTCGGATAAATCCCACTTGATCGTGGTGTATGATCTTTTTAATGTGTTGTTGGATTCTGTTTGCTAGTATTTTGTTGAGGATTTTTGCATCTATATTCATCAGTGATATTGGTCTGTAATTTGCTTTTTTTGTAGTATCTTTGTCTGGTTTTGGTATCAGGGTGATGGTGGCCTCATAGAATGAGCTTGGGAGTGTTCCTTCCTCTGCAGTTTTTTGGAAGAGTTTGAGAAGGATGGATGTTAGCTCTTCTCTAACTATTTGATAGAATTCATCTGTGAAGCCATCTGGTCCTGGACTTTTGTTTGTTGGAAGATTTTTAATCACAGTTTCAATTTCATTACTTGTGATTGGTCTGTTCAGATTTTCTATTTCTTCCTGGTTCAGTCTTGGGAGGTTATACTTTTCCCAGAATTTGTCCATTTCTTCCAGGTTGTCCATTTTATTGGCATAGAGTTGCTTGTAGTAGTCTCTTAGGATGCTTTGTATTTCTGCGGTGTCTGTTGTAACTTCTCCTTTTTCATTTCTAATTTTATTGATTTGAGTCCTCTCCCTCTTTTTCTTGATGCGTCTGGCTAATGGTTTATCAATTTTATTTATGTTCTCAAAGAACCAGCTTTTAGTTTTATTGATCTTTGCTATTGTTTTCTTTGTTTCTATTTCATTTATTTCTCCTCTGATCTTTATGATTTCTTTCCTTCTGCTAACACTGAGTTTGTTTGTTCTTCTTTCTGTAGTTCCTTTAGGTGTAAGGTTAGATTGTTTATTTGAGATTTTTCTTGTTTCTTGAGGTAGGCTTGTAGAGCTATAAACTTCCCTCTTAGAACTGCTTTTGCTGCATCCCATAGGTTTTGGATCATTGTGTTTTCATTGTCATTGTCTGTAGGTATTTTTGGATTTCTTCTTTGATTTCTTCAGTGATCTCTTGGTTATTTAGTAACGTATTGTTTAGCCTCCATGTGTTTGTGTTTTTTACGGTTTCTTCCCTGTAATTGATTTCTAATCTCATTGCGTTGTGGTCAGAAAAGATGCTTGATATGATTTCAATTTTCTTAAATTTACTGAAGTTTGATTTGTGACCCAAGATGTGATCTATCCTGGAGAATTTTCCACGTGCACTTGAGAAGAAAGTGTAATCTGCTGTTTTTGGATGGAATGCCCTATAAATATCAATTAAATCTATCTGGTCTATTGTGTCATTTAGAGCTTCTGTTTCCTTATTTATTTTCATTTTGGATGATCTGTACATTGGTGTAAATGAGGTGTTAAAGTCCCCCACTATTATTGTGTTACTGTTGATTTCCTCTTTTATAGCTGTTAGCGGTTGCCATATGTATTGAGGTGCTCCTATGTTGGGAGCATATATATTTATAATTGTTATATCTTCTTCTTGGATTGATCCCCTGATCATTATGTAGTCCTTCCTTGTCTCTTGTGACATTCTTTGTTTTAAAGTATATTTTATCTGATATGAGAATTGCCACTCCAGCTCTCTTTTGATTTCCATTTGTATGGAATATCTTTTTCCATCCCCTCACTTTCATTCTGAATGTGTCCCTAGGTCTGAAGTGGGTCTCTTGTAGACAGCATATATATGGGTCTTCTTTTTATATCCATTCAGCAAGCCTGTGTCTTTTGGTTGGAGCTATTAATCCATTCACGTTTAAGGTAATTATTGATATGTATGTTACTGTGACCATATTCTTAATTCTTTTGGGTTTGTTTTTGTAGGTCCTTTCCTTCTCTTGTGTTTCTTACTTAGAGACATTCCTTTAGCATTTGTTGTAGAGCTGGTTTGCTGGTGCTGAGTTCTCTTAGCTTGTGCTTGTCTGTAAATCTTTGATTTCTCCATTGAATCTGAATAGATCTTGCCAGTTAGAGTAATCTTGGTTGTAGTTTCTTCCGTTTCATCACTTTAAGTATATCATGCCACTCCCTTCTGGCTTGTAGAGTTTCTGCTGAGAAATCAACTGATAACCTTATGAGAGTTCCCTTGTATGTCATTTCCTGCTTTTCCCTTGTTGCTTTTCAATTTTTTTTTGTCTTTTATTTTTGTGAATTTGATTACTATGTTTCTCGACTTGTTTCTCCTTGGGTTTGTCCTGCCTGGGACTGTCTGTGCTTCCTGGACTTGGGTGGCTATTTCCTTTCCCATGTTAGGGAAGTTTTCTATTATAATGTCTTCAAATATTTTCTCAGGTCCTTTTTCTCTCTCTTCTCCTTCTGGGACCCCTATAATGCAAATGTTGTTGCATTTAATGTTGTCCCAGAGGTCTGTTAGGCTGTTTTAATTTCTTTTCAGTCTTTTTTCTTTATTTTGTTCTGCGGCAGTTATTTCCACTATTCTGTCTTCCAGGTCACTTCTGTTTTCTTCTGCCTAAGTTATTCTGCTACTCATTCCTTCTAATCTATTTTTCATTTCAGTTATGTTATTGTTCATCTCTGTTTGTTTGTTCTTTAATTCTTCTAGATCTTTGTTAAGCATTTCTTGCATCTTCTCGATCTTTGCCTCCGTTCTCTTTCCTAGCTCCTGGATCATCTTCACTATCATTATTCTGAATTCTTTTTCTGGAAGATTGCCTATCTCCATTTCATTTAGTTGTTTTTCTGGGGTTTTATCTTGTTCCTTCATCTGGTACATAGCCCTCTGCCATTTCGTCTTGTCTGTCTTTCTGTGAATGTGGTTTTTGTTCCACAGGCTGCAGGATTGTAGTTCTTCTTGCTTCTGCTGTCTGCCCTCTGGTGGATGAGGCTATTTAAGAGGCTTGTGCAAGCTTACTGATGGGAGGAACTGGTGGTGGGTAGAGCTGACTGTTGCTGTGGTGGGCAGGGCTCAGTAAAACTTTAATTCTCTTGTCTGCTGATGGGTGGGGCTGCATTCCCTCCCTGTTGGTTGTTTGACCTGAGGCGAGCCAGCACCGGAGCCTACCTGGCTCTTTGGTTGGGCTAATGGTGGACTCTGGGAGGGCTCATGCCAAGGATTGCTTCTCAAAACTTCTTCGGCCAGTGTCCTTGTCCCCACGGTGAGCCACAGCCACACCCTGCCTCTGCAGGAGACCCTCCAACACTAGCAGGTATGTCTGGTTCAGTCTCCTATGATCCCTATGGCATCACTGCTCCTTCCCCTGGGTCCTGATGTACACACTACTTTGTGTGTGCCCTCCAAGAGTGGAGACTCTGTTTCCCCCAGTCCTGTCAATGTCCTGCAATCAAATCCCACTAGCTTTCAAAGTATGGTTCTCTGGGAATTCCTCCTCCCGTTGCCAGACCCCCAGGTTGGGAAGCCTGACATGGGACTCAGAACCTTCACTCCAGTGGATGGAGTTTTGTGGTATAATTGTTCTCCAGTTCGTGAGTCACCCACCCAGTGGTTGTGGGATTTGATTTTATTGTGATTGTGCCCCTCCTACCATCTCATTTTAGCTTCTCCTTTGTCTTTGGACGTGGGGTGTGTTTTTTGGTGAGTTCCAGTGTCTTCCGGTTGATGATTGTTCAGCAAGTAGTTGTGATTCTGGTGCTCTCGCAAGAGAGAGTGAGCACACATCCTTCTACTCTGCCATCTTGAACCAATTTCCCACCTCCAGAGTTTTTTTCCCAATATCCTAATTCCTCATGGCACTTAACAACTGTTAGTAATTATTTGTTTACTTGTGTATTGTATATCTTCCCAGTATAAATGTTCATTTAACAAGAGCAGGAAACTTCCCTCCTGGTGTATCCAGGCACCTTGCCACTTATAGGTGTTTGGTGAATATAATTAAACGAATAAATGAATGAATTAATGAATAGAATTCCTGTCTCAGGGTAATAGATATCATACCCAAAGCTTGCTTGAGTCTTAAGTTACCATTACATTTCAGTTTATTATTTTACTTTTTGACATTAAACATCCTACATATGGTAGACTGATTGGTGACTTACAATTTTGGTGTATGTTATCCTTTTTCTCTCCCTCCTAATTTAGTAGCTGATAACCCTTTCAACTGTGAACTATCCAGAGGAGGAATAATAGGTATGCCATATTCCTTGTTTTTAACTTCATAAGGTGCTCCTATAAAGTAGCAAAAATTAAAAATGAAAATAGGTGTGGTACGTCCAATTTCCTTCTCCTACCCAGCTTTCAGAATGAAGTCAATCATAAATCCTCCAATTAGGGAAAGGGGTAGAGAAGAAGAGAGTGCATTGATTGGGTTTGTGACATTGTTTGTACCACCCCCCTGGGGATACTGGGCATGAGGATGGAGTGGACAAATATTAGCAGGATCGGTGTTTAGCAGAGCTTTGCCTGTGCAGCCCAGAGTTCTGATGATAGGCAAATGATAGGTGATCTGCCTCTTGGACATAAAGCAGAATTTGTAGAGCAGAGATGCTCAGTGGTTTGTTAGGAGCAAAGTGAGTGTCTGCTGGCAACTCCAAGCCTTCTAGGGCTTCAGGATGGGCTAGCAGAATAGGTTGACCTTCCCAGTGCCATGGGAAAGGTGTAGAAGGGCTAAAGGAGGACTGAAAGCATCAAAAGCATTAGGGTATGAACAAGGAAGACCCTGTCAACTGAAAAAAAATGGACAACCTAAAAGTTGAGAATTATGTTTTATTTGGCAGAGAAAACTGAGGACTTAAGCCCGGGATGCAGCCTCTCAGATAGCTCTGAGGGACTGCTCCGAAGAGGTAAAGGAAGAGCCAGGATAGATAGGAGTTTTTGCAACACAGAGCTGACAGTCAGAACTTCAAAAGATTACTGTTAATTCAAGAAAACAGTAACATCTCAAGTTAAGGAATTTAATGCTTTTCTGTGTATGGGAAGTTGCAAGAGTCTGGGCTTACTGAAATCATTCCTTTGATAAGCACCTCAGCTATCTGAGGCCAGTATCCTGCTTTTCTCTATCCTGAATCCCTTCGGGGTACACAGTTGGGGTGACTGTAGTGGTTGAGGGCTTGGCAGTGGGCAGCCCATTTGTCTCCATCCTGAGTTCCCTCAGGGCTCACCATCTGGGGGTTGTAGTGGCTTGATGGCTGCAATATCCTTTGTTTACTGATACGGCAGGCAACATTTTTTCACTTACAGCCCCAAGTAATCATACTGGATCTACAAACCGAAGGCTGAGGCAAGACTTAGGACACCTCTGTAAAATAACAGGAATAGAAACCATCAACCCAAATCTTTGGCCAGATGACTTTTCACCTCAGTGGGTATCAGTATGAAGGGGATGTGTCTGAAGACCACATAAGACAGAGCACATCTCACAGAAGGTCAGCTTATGATGTAACCATAAACAGACTATGGAATAGAGCTTCTCCTTTTTTCTCCATTATTGCTTTTGTCATCGCAGTTACGTTTTCTAGAGATTTGAATCCATATGGGGAAAGGAAGAGAGAGAGTAAAATCTGAGAGTGGTTTTAAAAATCTGAATACGGCTGCATTATACACCTGAATTGACTGAGAAGTGCCTGAATGGGAAGAAATTTACCTGAAGGCAACTTGATGTCAGTTTTCTGCTTCTGAGCAGGAATGGGAGCTTAATGATAGAAATTATATTTGGCTATAGAAAAATAAATTACAATTTTGCATGTATCAGTTTGTGATTGAAAATTTGAATCCATTATATAGTCCCAGCAATTTAATTTTTCTTTTATGGTTACAACTCCTGATGATTTTCTCTTTTTTAAAATATCTACTATCACTCATTTGTATGCTTCACCTTTTTTCCTGGGGCTATTCATCATTTAACTAGTTCACAGATAGTTGTTAAAACAATGAAGAAAAGTCAGAGAAGTGTTTATTCACTGTAGTTAAAGGAAAAAAATTCTTCCCCCTCTTCTCTTCTTGTCTCTGCTTGTGCTGTTTCCCTTGCCTAAAATATTCTCCCCTTTCTACTTAATCAAATCCTATTGATCAAGGCTTCATTCAGATCTTACCACTGCAATTCAGGTTTCTCTGGTTGCTCTAGCTCAACATTGCAGTCACCTTCCCTAAACTCTCAAAGAATGTGCAGTCCCTACTAAACAGTTAAGGGCTGAATTATAATGGCCTGCTTTGGTTGTTTTTCTAAAAAATAATTATTTTCTTATTTTATCAATTAGATTGTGATCTCCCCAAGATCTTCCTTATATTTCTTTGAACACAAGATCTTAGGTAAATGGGTAATAATTGCTGCTGATTGATTGAAATGTCACATTTAGATCCAAAGCAACATTTTGACTTAGAATATAAGTGGACTTACATACCCTGGATTCCTCTGTGTAAACCCAGCCAATCAACTAATTACTTTCAAAGGAGGTGACCATATGATTCCAATTTGAGAGGCCACGACACATGCTAAATTCAACTTAATATATGATATGCTTTCCAAATGGCATAATATTGGGTGGATTTCAATGACATAAGACAGGTGGATAGAGTTCACATCCTAAGTTTATATGATTTTGTTCCGAGCCTAAATAGCCTCATTAATCCAGCAAAACCTTGCCTTGCCCCTTTGTGTCTCCTTTCCTCATCTCCTACTACTTAGAGTGTTAGCTTTAAGTACCTGGGGCATATTCAGAGCCAAATCCATTCAGAGAATGGGGGGTATGTCTAATAAAAGTGGTAATGCAGTGGCTTGGATCACTGCCCTCAGGGGAGTGTAAAAGTTGTGCTGAGATCCAAACTGAAGAATAGGAAAAAGAATACTTCCTGCCTGGTCTTCAAGTTGAGAATGCATTATAATTTTCATCTGCCCTGTTGATTTTTGATGCCTATACCCAGTTAGTTAGTAATCTTTAATGTCAGTTAGACATTCTTTCAAGTCATTTTTCATAGACATCCAGGTGGATGATGGGGATGGATTTGTACCCATCATCTGACCATCATTTTAGCTCTTATTTGACTTGGCAGGTTGATGAAGAGCTGTATTTGCACATTGGCAGATTCCTTGATGGGCCCATTTTTAATATTGACAGCATGAGGTGACTTTCCCAGTTTCAGCTTTTTGTTTGCTGAAGTTTATCCTTCATCCTTATGTTCTTATTCATCATCGCAGTCCTCTTCCATCTTTTGCATCTTCAGTTTTGAGCAAATTCTCCAGCAGTTATTATACTTATTATTATGATCTAATTTGTATTACAATTCTAGTGACAAATATGTATTCTCTTTGTTGAGAAGATGGACTAGCTTGTGAGATAAGAAAGAATTCTTTTATTTAACTTGCAGAGTGTCATCATGATGACTCCTTGACCTAAATCCTCAAAGATCCTTCCTCTTTTTTCCATTACCTTCATTTAACGGAATTTGTTTTATTATATTTTCTAAATAATCGCATGGTGATTTTTTGCAGCTATTAGTAATGACTAATAAAGTCACTCTTTAGTGGCAAGGGGAGGACATACAGGATCGAAGTAGGAATTGTTAGGACACATGGATAATTCCATGTTTAGACAAGCAAATTTGTCTTGGAAAATTACCAGTGGAGACCTGCTTCACATGTCTGTTACCTTGAGCAAGAATATTCAGGAACACGAAAGGTAGATACAGACTTCACTTCGCAGTTACAAGACACCATGATGCCGTAAACTTTTCCTGGTGTTTTGAAAACAGTATTCTCTACTGTTTACTGACATATAAGTTTGGTTTCTCTGATAGATATTGCACTGCTTTTAATCTGAGTCTCATCCTCGTACGGCATTTTCATTTTTATTCCCTTGGCCTCAGTGCTACCCTATGGGCCCTGCAAAACTGCACTTAGCATTGGATTGACAGATACTCTATCCCACGATCTGAGCCTAAGATAATCATAGATATTTCCTCCCTTTGATAAAATTAAATTATTTACTTCCTTTGATAAAATTTTTAAATTCACAGGGGGTACCTGGTCCACCATCATTTAGAAAGTGATTAGAAATACATTGTTCATCTAGTTTTCACAACTTTTTCCATCTGCAAATGATGTGACCTGTAATATTGTAATGCTTCAGAATCACACTCTTTTTGCTAGGATGTGGGAATATAAATCCTTATATAAATGTTAACTCTGAAAGAACACTTCAGACTCTTTGTGGAATTATAAATGAACTTCTGAATTAGAGAGTAACGAGATTGATAAGGTCATAGAAGCTGATAATTTGGTTCTGGTAAATGTGGCAGTTTGTTCATAGGCACTGAACTACAATTGTTTCTGAATTTCTACTAACGTTTTAAAAGAACATTAAAATAAAGGGATAATAGTTACGTCAGGCCAAGAGGCCAGAACGCGTGCCATCTGCAAGTCAGGAGTTTCCGAAGTGTAACGGAAGAGAAAGTCAGTTCGAGGAAAGACTGGCCAAGCTGGTAGTTTGTTTTATGAGAAGGAAAAGTCTTCCTGAGAAGTAAAATGGCAGAGGCTCCTGAAGGAGCTCTACTATCAACCATGAACCTGGAGAAGCAAGAAAGGAGATGAGGGTGGGTTATGGGAAAGGACTGAGAAAGGAAAAGAATTCAGTGCTCCCATTGCCCTTGGGGAGACACTGGAGATCGATTCTGGTGCTAGCTCAAGGTTTATCTTTCAGGTGGAGAGCCATTCTAGTGCGGGCACTGGCCTGCCTTGTTGTCACCTGGGCAGTAATACTAGTTAAAGGAGGGCACTTTATCTCTGTGGACTTCAAGCCACCACAGCTTCAGTGCTCTCTCACTGTACTACCACACTCACAACACTTTTGACATCAGATGTGTGGCATTTTTTTCCACGTCAAGCGATTCTCTGTGACACTAGCTGGGTGTCCTATAATTCAATTTAATTTACAATAACCAGAGTTAACATAGACCCACAGGTTAAGGGGTTCAGTTCCACAAGACTGCCTCCCATTTCAGATGCTAATCCCAAGTAGTAGGTCCCTAGGTTCCTACAACTTCAAATTGACTTGGCTACAAATTGGAGCTCCCCATGACCGCCCCCTTAGATTTAATTATTTGCTAGAACAGCTTGCAGAACTCAGGGAAACACTTATGTTTACCAGTTTCTTATATAATAATGGGTATGATAAAGGATACAAATCATAGCCAGATGAATAGATGCATAGAGTCAGGTCTGGAAGGGTCCCAAGAACAGGAGCTTCTGTCCCTGTGGAGTTGGGATGTGCAAACCTCCTGGCACACACATGTGATCACCAATCCAGAAACTCCCCAAACCCCATACTAGTGGGATTTTTATGGAGGCTTCGTCATGTAGGCATGGTTGATTATTAGCTCCATTTCTAGCCCTTTTCCCCTCTCTGGAGAATGGGAGATGGGCCTGAAAATTCCAAGCTTCTAATTATGGCTTGATCTTTCTGGTGACCCAACCCTTATCCAGAAGCTCAGAATGAGTTACCTCATTAGAAGAAAAGACACTGCTATCACCCAGGAAATTCCAAGGATTTAGGAACTCTGTGTCAGGAACTGGGGTCAAAGATTATATGTTAGAACAAAAGCTTCTCCTAACAACGCTATTTGCAAGGGTTAAAACCTTGTAAGTTCCCAAAGGAACTCTATGTCAGGAACCAGGGGCAGAGACCAATATATGCATTTCTTATCGTTCCACAGCGCAAATTCAAGTCTTGGTTCTTTGGTGATGTGTCTGCTGGCTGATGGCTGAGGGGCCTAACTCACAGGGTTGTTCTGAGGATTAAAAGATACATTACATGCAAAGCATTTAAAAGGGTGATTAATGGGTTGCAATAAATATTATCTATGTTTATTAAAGTTGTGAAACTTCTGACAGTATTTATATCAGAAATACAAATGATAAAATTAAAGGTAGTTTCTATTTTCTAATTTTTTTTAACCATTTCTAATCTTCCTACAATGACTATATATTAATTTTGAAAAAAAATGAGGAAAATAACATCGGTAATTTTTAAAATTACTGACCTTTTTTTTTTCGCGGTACACGGGCCTGTCTCTGCCGCGGCCTCTCCCGTTGCGGAGCATAGGCTCCGGACCCGCAGGCTCAGCGGCCACGGTTCACTGGCCCAGCTGCTCCGCGGCACGTGGGATCTTCCCGGACCGGGGCATGAACCCGTGCCCCCTGCATCGGCAGACGGACTCTCAACCCCTGTGCCACCAGGGAAGCCCTAATGACCATTTTTAACCTGAAAAGTAGAATTTTGGTTTTATGGAAGAATTGCCGGATAATTACAGAAGTAACCTTTGTTCTGTTTTAGTACCACCACTGTGGGATCACTTTAATGCTTCAGTTATTCTTTATTGCATTTTCGGTTGCGCTAGTTCTATGCGTATATTGTCACAGTTCCTAATCTACCGCCATTACGCCATGTTCTGGGATGTGATGCTGGGGCTGGAACATCATGAACTACATTTACCAGACTCTTTCCAGCTGCTTCCTGTTAGGTTTGGCCAATAAGAAGTAGAAGAAAGAGAGTGGAAGGGAGAAGGAGGGGAGAAGACACTTTCTTCTTCCTGGGTGCTCTTGGCCCTGTCAGCATCACCCGAGCAGCAGCAGCTCTTTAGCCTGTGCAGGTTACCCTGGCTGCAGCAGGAGGCACAGTGTCTTTCAGCACTCCTGGAACAAGCCTCATCACCTCCCCTTAAACGTACCAGAGCGGTCGGGCAATGCCACCTCCTCAGAGGTCTGTGCCCGAACTCCATTAGGCTCCTCTGCGACCCTAAATGTGTTCACTTCCGAGGAAGTGTCTCCTTTTCAAGATCTGACCACCAACTCTTTGAGGCTCCTCCTCTGGGCTCTTAAGTTCTCCTTACATCTACCTCCTCTCGTTTGCCCCTCCAGCTTTAGGAGTAGCAACTGCTCCCTGCTGTTGTTATCTCCCGGTAACCTCAGTGTTGCCCCTTCTTTCCCCATATTAAATCCCCTATGTTAAATTCCCTCTGATAAGTACATAGGGTAGTTTTTGTTTTCCTGACTAGATTCTGACTAATACAAGTGGTATTTGTGAATTTGAGAATTGAATAAGGTCTTCAGGGCATTAATTCCTGTATGTTAAGAACCCATTGCATTTTTCAAAAGACGAGATGAATTAGGTCTGATCTCCTTGTACATGGCACTCTTCTGTCAATGCTCAGCTACAGAGTTTGAACCCATGGAGTAAACGAGCTATGGAGTTTTTAGAAAAAAGGCAGAAAGTAATCACCAGTCATTTGTGTTCTCCATCAGAAAGGATAGGATTCTGCTATCTGAAACAGATGACCTGATGAATAGTAACTTAAACACACAGGAGTTTATGTTATGCACTAAGAAGTCTGGGCATAGGAAATTTAGGCTTTGTAAGGCTAATCCAGATGCATCAAGAAATCAGGCTCCTTCTGTCTTCCTAACTTGCCATCCTCAGCGCCTAGCTTTTGTCTTCCTGGTTCCAAGTACTGCTTCATTTCCCCATTCACCAGGCAGGAAGAAGATGGAAGAGGGGGTGGTATCAGCAGGTTTCTCCTTATATTTCATTGATCAGAACTATATCAGAGGGCCTCACCTGAAGCCGTAAGAGAAGATAGGAAATTGAAATTTTAGCTTTTTTCTTTTTTTTTAAGCTCTGTAAATAGAAGCTGGCAAGAAAGAAAGGCAATTACACTATTCGTTATGCAGATACACAGCCCCATTATATGACATGGGTGCTCCATGGTAAACTGCTGTATTTAAGCCCCAATACGTAGCATTTATATTACTGGTGCAAGAGGCTGATTGTATATTGTACATTTAAGTAGATTGTTAAGTTCTTCATTATTTGCCTTCTATATTTGTACGGAAAGGAAATTTTGTGAGTTCAAAGGGGCAGAGAAGAAGGCAAGCTCATTCTAGCACCTTTAGCCACCCATTTGGTAGCATGTGAACTTTCCTGATGACCATTTACCACGCAACAGTGACTCTCTTCGGTACTTTCACCATTTGCTGCAAGGTCACCCTTGAAGAGCTACGAGGCAAACTCACCAAAGTCTTTAGCACAATGCTTTACGCTCCTTCTTAATTAGCTGCTGGGAAGGAGTGGAATTGTTTTGCCGTTCCAATGTCCCCATTTAACTCATAGGGACTTGGCTCTGCCAGTGGAGAAGGGTCTGGGAACAGCTCTTGATGATACAGCCTAATGAGGCTATCAGTAACACACTGATGCGATTAGACCTCCAGCATCTCAAATATGTAAGGAGGCAACCTGTACAATACTGTGAAAACCTGGAGCAAGAAAAGGATTTATTGATTGTGTTTTATTTAACTAAGATGAAAGCAGCAATCTTCCCATCAGGCACTATTTATGATTAATTAAGATAGATTTTGCAAAGCAATCTATGCTTTTTGTGCTCAAACAGAGGCATGCTAACAAGAGAGGACAATCATGAAGCTTCACAGTCTGAGCAGTGATCAGCCTGGCTTCAGCCCCACCAGCTAAATTTCATCTCAGTGACATTCAAGGTTTGGCAGCCACCTCCAAGCCTCGTCACAGATGCTAATAGCAAATCAACTGAAATGGATGATGTGGGTGATGCCAAACCTACAATGATTTGTATCTTTTTAAAAGTTCCATTCCAATTTTCTGGAGATTTGCTGGGGGTGGGGGAATGAAATGCGTATGACATGCATGTGGGTTCCGAGGGGAGTGAAGCAGAGGCAAGGTTAACACATTTCAAGGTGGGCTTCAAAAAACACATAGCGCATACGTACAGGAAAAGGGAAGCAATTGTCTGCATGGAACAAGAACTCACAGAAGGCCACAATTTTGAAGCACACGTACACTTCACTTAGCATTTAAGAACATCTCATTATGAACATTATCATTCCAGGACCTCACCCCCAACTACCAGATTCAACCAAAGAAACAAGACTAATCTACATAACAACAAAAACAATGACAATAACCAAACAACAGTGGCTTTCCGGATGGAAAATTCTTTCATGCCTCATTGGCTTTTCAGTTTTTTTCAAGTTATTTCCATAGATCTGGGCCTGTAAACTAATCACTTATTTAATAATCGGTACCAATTATTTTGAATGAGACAAAAGAAGGGATTTCTTTCACCAATTTCCTTTGAAGTGCAGACAAGTAGACGTCATGCTTTCGCTTATTTTATACTTATTTATTGAATACCAATCATGTGCCAGGTAGTGTACCAGGTTTCGGGGATCCATGACAAGCCACTGCAAACATGTGTTCTGATTTCACCAAACGTGCCAATTATGTGTGATCTAGATGAGGATATAGGCAATTAAAGTACAATGTGATATGTGCTGGGGGAGGAGAAGTACAGGTTCTAAGAGAGCGATAGGAAGGCCCCCTAACAGACTTAGTGGTGGTAGGGCAGGAGCCATACAGAAAATTTCTTAGAGAAATGGATGTCTAAGCTGTGATATGAATGCTGAATAGATATTGGCAGGGAACAAAGGTAAGGCTGGGTGGGGAAAGGGTACTGTGCAAAGATAAAGCATCCTGTGGAAAGGAT
Organism: Tursiops truncatus; assembly: GCF_011762595.2. Taxonomy (NCBI): domain Eukaryota; kingdom Metazoa; phylum Chordata; class Mammalia; order Artiodactyla; family Delphinidae; genus Tursiops; species Tursiops truncatus. Next base: position 72,625,778 of record NC_047047.1, on the reverse strand, counting down.
TGGAGGCTAGAGAAAGGCGTATTCAGAAAAAAAAAAAAAAATCTTTTGTGTGGCTGGAGGCTAGTGTGTGTGACCTGGCGCAAGGGAGAGGGATGCAGAGAGAGAGGAAAGTGAGACATGAGTCTGGAGGTCCCAGATCACAAAAGTTCTTTTAAATCATAGGAGGGAGTTTGGACTTACCCTAAAGTATTTTTAAGCAGACGTTTGCCTTGATCACATTCGTACTTTAGAATGAAGGAAAGATGTTCTACAATGGATAATACTGAGGGCTGGGAAACCTGTTAGGAAGCTGTTATAGGGATAAAACCAGGTAAAGGTATTGTTAAGAGAAGCACTATAGAGGCAGGTAGAATTGTGAGATGTGAAGATATTTGGGAACTGTTTAGGAAGTAAAACCAATAAGTTTGGTGACTAATTCTATAAGGAACATTCTGGGTAGATAATGGTGGTATTCTCTGAGACGGAGGAAAAGGGCTTTTGCTCTTTTTTTAGTTGTAGAGATGTTAAGTTTTAATTGTCTTTGGGCCATTCAAGTAGAGGTGTTTATCTAGTAGACAATGTGTAATTATAGTCCCTGAACTCACAGATGCTGTTAAGTCCTGGAAGTGCTGATTTGTCTGTGATGAGCCTTTAGATAGTCCTTTCAGCCATGGAAGTGAGCACTTTCATGAAGACTTCATAGCATTAGCAGAGAACCTACCTGGAAACTTGGAGAAACATCAGCATTTAAGAGTCAGCAAAGAAAGAGACCCTAAAGGAGACTTGGTATCGGGAAAGTCATGAAAGGTAGAAGTAAGTTTTCAGAGAGACAATGTAAATGACTTGTTAAAGGTGTTTGAAAGTGAAAAATTAGTTGATATTTGAGGTGAATGTGGGCACTGAAGAGTAATTTCTTTTCAAGATGGGTGAGATGAGCTTAATACATGCACACAGATATGGAGGTTATGCTAATCCAACTGGGGATAAAGTTTACCTTTGAACAGATCATGAAAAGAGGATTTGCTAAGCAAAGGAAGGATGTTAACACATTTGTGGAGAGGCGTATTTAACCTACTAAAGAGAACAAAGTGTTTCTCTGCAGTGGAACAGTAGCTATTTGCATATGCACGGTGTGATTAAAGATTGTTCTTACCTTCTCCCTGGAGCCAGACTTGTTTTTGGCAATACATTGTTAGTAATGACTTTGAATATCAAAGTTTGTTTGTTCCCGTGTTGTTTTCTGCATTCTCCAGATTTCCAGGTTCTGTTCTAGGTGTTAAGAATTCAAAGAAGGCGAAGTCTTATTCTTCTTTCAAGGAATTAAGTACCTGGAGAGGAGACGGGCATTTGCAATACAGTGAGTGCCAGGAGCAGGGCATGGGAGGGTGTCCTGGGCACCAAGGAGGCTACTTCCTGTAGCAGGAGTCAGAAGGGCACTGGAGTCTGGGAGGTTGAGTAAGAGTTTGCTAAGCTATATTTATTTTGGTATATTATGTCATTCCTAATGGTTACTGATTCAACCAAAATTCCTCCTCCCTTCCCCCCTCCCCACAATTTCTTTATATGAGAGTCGATAAACTTGTTCTGTAACACAGCAATAGTAAATGTTAGCCTTGCGGACCATAGGTCTCTGTGCAACTACTCCACTCTGCATGGCAGCGTGGAAGCAGCCACAGGCAATACAGGAATGGATGAGCATGGCTACTGACAATGGTGAATTTCACCTGAGCCCTGTGATCCTGGAAAACAGAAAGGGCAAGGACACCCCCCCCCCCCACCACCGCCACTACTGTCTTCTAGGAAATGGCTTACTGCAAAGAAGCACCTTCGCCTGTGACTTAGATAAGACTCAGGGATGCCCCCATGTTTACCTATGACATAGCCAGGCACAAACCCTCCAGATTCCTCTTTTTTGCCTCATAAATAATTAGCTGAACCGTTTTGTCCCTACTGATGAATGGGAACAAAATGCTTTTTAACAAAACTTCGGTTAAGAGTCTCACCTTTGCTTAGGCCTCTGAACTTTAGCCTGTCCTCACCTGAGCCAGCATACAGCCCCTCCTAAAGGACTGCTCCGAGAAAACAGGTTGGTCTCAGCATGAAATAGTCTTCCTTTCCACCTACAGTCAGATTACACCACCCTTTTACCTCACTTACGCACACTCAGTTCTTTCTAACCTCGTTCATTCCTTTCTAGAAAAGAAAATCCCCTTTTGCCTAAAGATGCTTGCTGATTTATGGTCAGAGCCTTCCTTCTATTGCAAAATTCCCCCTTTCCCTACTGTAATCGTTCTCCACACCCCCCTGCCTGGCAATAATCCTGTTGAATAAAATCTCTCCTTACTAAATCTAGATTTGTTAATAAAATCATTATGTTGACACGGTGTTCCAATAAAGCACACTAAAATTTGAATTTTACATAATTTTCAAGTGGTACAGAATTTTATTCTTCTAATTTTTCCCCAACCTTTTAAAAATGTAAAAATTATTCTTAGCTCACAAGCCATACAAAGACAGGTGGCAGGCCAGATTTGCCCTGAGGGATCTAGTTTTACAATCCTTGCTTTGTACTGAAGAGGCTTCAGGTTTAACAGAACCCAATTAGTTGGCCTTTTAGAGAATGATGTATCAATTCAATTCAGTAAGCATTTATTAAGTGCCTGTGCTTTGCTCAGCATTATTCTAGGCCCTGGAGATAAAGTCATGAACAAGACAAATACTCTCCTACTTTCAAGGAATTTAAAAATAATATCATTAGTATTTACCTTCACTGTGCTCTGCTGCCTGTTATGTAACATGATGCTATTTAATTACAGGTATGTTGTAGATGTATTATGACTAGAAGGTATAACTATACACACAGGCCATTGGTTGCCTTGATAAACATACCACACATCTTCAATCTGATTAAATGCTTCTCCTTACAATGTAATAGTCAACCCGGACTTCTATACACTAATTCCAACCATATGACGATCATCCCAAATAAATACTGAATTCCTCCTTGAAAATTGTCTTCAGACTCTGTAATAATTCTTTGTTTCTTCCATAGTGATAATTTTTTACATGTTGATGAACTTCAATATTAGAAACTGCCAAAGATTATTTGAAGCCAAGTCAGGTGAATAAGCCAGATGAGTAAGGGTAACTAAAGAGAAAAGCAATGTCTTCTCCTCTTGAAACACAAAGTTTCCAATTTCAAGGCAATCCAGTTGAAATTTTGTACTATTTTCCTGAAACTGGCTTGTAACGGACCAAAGATTTTGTTTTCAAAATTTCCTAGTTTGAAGCCCTAGTCCCCAGTGTGATTATATTTGGAGATGGGGCCTTCATGGAGGGTAATTAGGGTTAAATAAAGTCCAAGGGTGGGGCCCTTGTCCAAGGGGATTAGTGCCTTTCTAATAAGAGACACTCAAGAGCTCAGTGGCTCCCTCTCTGCCCACACACAAAGGTGCCACGTGAGAGCACGTTGAAAAGGTGACAGGAAGCAGGTCCTCACCAGGAACTGAATTGGATGGTGCCTTGATCTTGGACTTCCAGCCTCCAGAGCTATGACAAAAATTTCTATTGTTTAAGCCACCTGGTCTGTGGTATACTGTTACGGCAGTATATGGCAGTATACAGTATACTGAGCTGACTCACACATAACTTTTCAGAAATTTCCTAAAGGAGGCTTTGAAGAGTTCTGAGTGAGGTCAGCATTTTGGGAATGATTTTCCACTCACCAAGAAGACTCTGCTGAAGAGAAAGAGACTCTTTTGGATGTACAAGTTCTTGTCAGTTTTTAAAATCACAAATAATGTTTTTTATGTTGTCACTATGTGCATATGTGTTTGTATGGTATGTGTCTGATTTAACTCCCAACTAGGTTATAAATTCTAAGCCCACAGACAACCTGCAAATCTAAAGGAAAAATGAGCAATACATCTATAGGGTATGGCTGTGTTAGAGTCTTTCTTATTATTTACTGTTTCTAGGAAGAAAACTATGTAGGGTCTCTTTAGAGAACAAGTATTTACCTAAAAATACAAAATGAGGGGAGAAAGAGAAAGCGACATATCCGTGGATAAAACCCAAATATGAAACATGTGAAGTGCGAAATTTACCTTGAAAAGGAGGCTCAGTGTGACATCCTTCTTGTGGGCTGTGAGCGTAGTGGGGAGTGGGGGGCTGCTTGTATGTAGGACGTGCCAGAACACTCATTACTTCTCTGAATGTTAGAATCTCAAAATACGGCATTTCCACAATAAATAAGAACATATGTAATTTTTTAACAAGTGACCTAGTGATGGCATTGATTAGAAAATTGATTGGATCAGTGACTACTGTATAAGACTTGAGATTTACAGCTATCTGCTTGTTGGACAAATAATCAGTAATTATTCCACTTATAAGAATCAGCTATCAACTCCCCCTGTCACATAAAGCATTTTTGTTTCTTTTGTTGCTCAGAGCAGAATTTGATTCAGTTCCTTTTATTTATTTTCCTTTCACTCTTCAAAGCAAGTACCCAGTGTGTGCCAGTGTGTGCTTGGAGCTGGGAATACGAAACAAAAAGGTTAGGGCCCAGGCTTAGAAGAGTTGATGGCCTTGAGGAGAAAACAAATGGATAAAAGGAATTGCAATGCAAACTAGGTGCTACAATACAACATCGTGCAAAGAGCAGTGGGAAAAAATCAAGCTGTGAACGATTCTTTGAGTATGGGTGCCAGAGTAGCCAATACACAAGCCCAAATGTTACTAAGAAAGGAGAGGGAATCATTGCATTCTGTTTCTTCCTCTTCCATTCACTTAATAAAAGTTTAGGGTCAGATAAATTCAGGAGCAACCAAAATCAACTTACCAAAAAAGGAGAGGCAAAAGAGGCAAAAAAGGAGAGGAGGGGAATAACACTTTTTATGAACTCACTATTTGAGGAGAAAGACAGGGTATTTTGGTGGCAGTGGGCAACTAGGTAGAAAGAGATTGCTATTAAGTGAAAAATGAGCTTCCATAGGAAGCCACGACAATGAAAGTAATAATTAAATCTTCCTCTAACTTATGTTGCATTGTAAGTGCTTAGCTGAAAAATGTGTCTGTACCTCCGGGCCTGCAGCAATGACATCTGTTATATTTTAGGAACAGAAAGCTAATGAGGTGGAATCTGGAGTAGTGAGCTTAATTGGGCTTGTTTTGATTAAGTGTATGTGCTGGGAATATTCTAATCACTTGTCTGAATTGCAGAACAGTTAACGTAAGCCCCCAAATTCTTGCAACCATTTGTGAATCAGTTTAGAATAGATAGGGAAATTGTGTGGAAGAAAGAGTAAACTGTAAAGCAAAAGTTATCTAAAGTTCAGATGAAGTAAAACGTATGTAGTGTTCCTTGCCTGATTAGCGACTTCAGGCCTGAATGGCAGCCCAGTCATACCTGCCTGCTGTTCACTGTAAGTTAAGGCATCTGCCCGGAGAAACATGAAATGTCAGAGCCTGAAGGACCACAGTGGGCATGATGTCATCCTGCCCTCCTCACTTTTAGAGAATCTGAGGCCCAGAAACGAAGGGACTTTCCTAAGACTAACACTGAGTCTGTAGCAGGGTCTAAGCAAGAACTGAGATCTCCTGGTTCTCCAGGTCTGTCTTGAAGGAGGAAAGGTGAGCTTGGAAATTAAGAGCTCACAGACATGGGGCAGGGTGCCTAAGAGGGCTTTGGGATATTGAAGTTTAGAGTCTTACTCATACAGTTCACTTCTTCCATTCCGTTCATATCAGTTCAAACAGCATTTCCTGGACATCCATTTATTTTAGACCTTGTGTTAGGGTAAGCAGACCCAGCCCCTGCTCTCCAGAACCTCAGAGCCAATGATCAATTAACTATCACATACCTTAGTAAGTACCAGCATGTGCCAACTGTTCACTGATGCTCACAACCTCCAAACAAGCTTCTGTGTGCCCAGACGTGCCTCTTGCCTTAATGCAAAACATGGATGGAAAAATGATGTGTGGATGGAAAAAATGCTATCCAGAGATACTGAGACCATTAAAGAAATGAGGTCAGAGACCAGAGAGAGAGAGTGTGTGTGTGTGTATGAGAGTGAGAGTGAGAGCAAGCAAACAAGAGAAATAATATTTGCAATAAACTCCCAAGGTCAGCAATGAAAGTAACTAGAATAAATACTCTTAATAAGGAGGCAGACAAGCAAAAGGGGAAAAAAATGTAAAAGGGTTATAGCCTCTGACTGGAACGGCCATGACTGTGACAGACTTTGCAGAGCTGTATTTAAGAATTACGTCCATGATGAAGGGGTCCAGGCCAAACCTCAGCCTCTTCCCTGCACCTTTATACTATTGACCCACCACTCTTTCCAACCACTCACAAACTTGTTTTGGGGTGCTCTTTGGGTGAAATAGGAATTGGAAAACAATGGGAGCTGAAAAAATTCAGAAAGCCTAGGAAAATAAGTGCAGGTTATAGGAAGCCTATTTCCCTTAACTTCCAGCATAAAGGCCCAGACATGCAGGAGTATGACTAATCGAAGTAAATTTCTTGTTCTCCTCTAAATTGGGTGAGCTGTTTCCAAGGTTCTGACTATTACCTTGGCACATATGTAATATTTACTGGTACATAGAAACACTATGCAACAATTTAGGATAGATATTAAAAGAAAAATGCCTTACTCAGTGTAAACTGCAGGGATAATTTAGGCTGGCAGAATGTAATTACCCAAACTGGAACACATTCCTTAGGGAGCAAGAATGCGTGAGAAGATGGTATGCTATTGCACCCTGTGATGAGAGCAGCAGTTTTGGAAAATGAAAAGAAAATGAACCATGGATGAAAACTACATGAGAAGACCTGCCCTCTTTGACAACCTTGAGTGAGAAGTGGAGAACTGGGGGAATTGCATGAGTGTAATTGCTGCACTGGAGGAACCTTTAAGTTCATTCTGTCTGACGCTGTATCCTCCTTAAGTGGATGCTTCGTCTCTACCTGAGCACTGCTGTGAGAGGCAATGGATGGCCTCCCCAAAAGAGTCAAAGTGATCCCTTTTATGGAGTAAAGAACTCACGTACTACAATGTCTATCAGCTGGACTTTGTTTGGCCTCTTAGAGCCATACAGTATGCCCGTCCCCTCCTCTCCCAGATAACCTTCACATATTTCAATATGAATTCCATTAACTCTCCAAACCTTCTGCCCCCAGCTAAATGTCCTCTCTGCTTTTAGTTGTGCACGAAATCGTACAATTCTAGACCCTTAACTATTTTAATCCAGCACCTCAAAACAGACTGTTATTATTTTTTTTCCATCCTAGTTTCCAGAATTAGATAGATTACTCTGGTGTGTAAGAGAGCTGGCCTACCACCTTCATGGATCTGGACATTATACTTCTGTTAATTCATCTAAAGACGTTTCTTTGGCAGTCACATCACATTGTTGACTCAAGTTGAATCAAAAACTCTACAAATTCAACTCCTTATCTGAGTTTCCTAAGGGAGAGTGTTCCTGAGGTCTCCCAGACCTTTCTTCTTTTTATTCTTGGACAGACCGCTGGTATGTGTCACGTCTTTTTTCAATACTGTACTTAAAGTTTCTAATATTTCCATATTATCATTACTATTGTTAATTTTTAATTTAAAAATAAAACAGTCATGTTCATAAAAAGTAATCCCCATTCTGGTATTTAAGCCATGAATGATTTCAGAGCTACACGCAGAAGTGTTTGGGGATTTGACCTTGCAATTGCAGAACTAGCTGATTGGGGTAGGTGAAGAGAAAGCATCTCACATCCTGTTTCAGGTGAAAAGACATCGTATATCCTGTTTCAGCATGGTGCAGTAGTTCACACTGTCTTTTCTGTTCTCCTGACTACACAGGAGACTTCATCTCCTGATGAAGCCTATAAATGGCAACATTGCCCCAGCCAAAAATTAATTAAAAATTCGTGGGTCTATAGGTTTTCTGTTGAAATTTTTCTTGGCTTTGGTCCAAATTCTATTAGTCTCAGCATCCCTATTCAGATAGCAAGGATATGTCATAATAATATAATACAACAAAAATCTTGCAGATTAATCCTATTGACACTATTTTGCCAATGGGTGCCATGTCATTACATTGATGTGCAGTAAGATGTCAGGGTATGAGGATGTGTGCAGTTGTCTAAATGTCTAGGGATGTCCACTCTGTCACTTATCAAGGAAGCAAATTTGAAATTGCTTTGTTTCTACCTTTATAGCCTTTTGCTATATGTTCTTTCCTTTCTGCACTGTTAAGTTCAATAAAAAGACCTTCTCTCTGTCAACTGACTTTTGATCAGAGCTAAAACACAGATTTTGGAAAGAAAGCTGTGTGGCCCTCTTGGTTTCAGTCCATACTGAAGGTTGCTTGAATGATGTGAGTGATAATTGTGCACATTAATAAAAGGCAAATGGGTGGCTCAAGGAGTATAAAGATGCATATTTATAAGCAGTGCATGTTTCAATTATGTGTATTTGGGGATGATGTGGGAATGTTCCAATAAAAGATTCACCAGGATCATGCCATACCACACCTCCCCAAATATACATTTGACTTTGGTAGCATTGAATGGTTTCATGAGAGTCAAGATTTTCATGAATCTATCAAAAAATCCGTGGTCTCCTCTTTAATAGGGAGAAGATGCTCCTAACCTAGCTGTCCATCTTGTAGGCCAGTACAGTGTGGAGACCACCATTACCAGGACTGAAAAAAACCAAGCCAGGACTTCCTATCAGGGATGCTCGCTCCTCATTAGAGATTATGAATATACTAGCTGATGTTTTCTTCCCCCAAAATTTTTTTCATCCCAGAATTTCTCCACAGTTTACATTTTGATTTTGTATTCTTTGTTTTACCGTTCACTTGTTTGGGGAGTTTGGAAGTAATATTACATTAGAGTATTTGTTATCCAAACAATGTCAGGAAAAGAGCAAATTATTGTCTCCGACTAGAAAATTAGATAATGGAATGAGATTTCTTTGCCTTTTTCATTAACAATTGCTACTCATGTGCAATTCTGAGGGAAGTCAACAGAATTTAATTTCATTGTTTTTGGCTTTCTTTGCACATGTTAAAGAAGAAGGAGGCTAGTGAGATTGCAATCCTGAGCCTCTCTCCTCTTGGACAGCATGGAAGCCTGAGGATATGCACTATGCTCTCCCTAACACAGGAGCTCAGGAGCTGCTCCCGGCTCCTCAGGCAGGCCTTACGGGCAAGTGCCATCTGTGCCCCACTGCCAGGCAGGCAGTGGGGACACAGCCCTCAACTCAAGGCAGCTGAGAAAGACTGTGCAACTGGCACAGTTGTTGGCTCCAGATGCCACACCTGGAATGAGAGCCCTCAGACCAACGCCTGCGCACTGCTATAAACTGGACCCTGTGTCGGGGAGTAACCGACATCTAGGCTCAGTTCCTTGGAGATGAGCTCAGTCAGCCTGTCGTAATTCTTCTTGGCCAAACCCAGCTGTGAAGAAGGATCTGAGCCACAGCAAGCGGACATTCTTGTTTGGATTCTAAGTCCAGCGCCTGTTACCTGCCGGCAGCTGTCCCAGCTCCCCCTCCCCCTCCACACTCCCGTGTCTCAGAAGCAATGTTTCTGCATGGAATGGTACCCCTTTGCTTTGCTTTCCTTGGCTTTGCTGGAATTGTTTAACCGTTCGTGACAGTCTGAAGGGAAAATGGTTAGATATCTCCTTATTTCTTAAGCTATAGATACTTACAGATAATAAGTAATGTTATATACTTAGGTAATTGTAGATAATTATAAATGAAAAAAGAGAAATGAAACTTATTTCATTTTTCAGTAATTTTAGGCTTTGTTTTCATCTATTTAAGTAAGTTTTGTGACCCACACTAATGCATTTAAAAACACACCAAAATATTTACTTGTTAACCCAGCATATATGTGTGTGTGTGTGTGTGTATACAAACATATATACATTTATGTAATGTATAATACATATATATAAACAAATACATACACACACACATATACTCATGTATATGTAATATACATACATGTATGTGTGTGTGTATATATGTATCTATTTATTTTGTTAAATAAACTGATTATTTCTTGGTAAAAAACATCGAAGGGTCACAGAGGATGAGAAAAATTATCACTGCCATGTAGCATATCTTAAAATAGGAAGTAGTTGGAAATGCTCTAACTTAGAAGTATCAAAATAATTCCGGTAAAGCAATGGTTTGAAGTCACAGTCGTTTCCTTTCTTCCCGCTTTGGTCATTGAGGTGCATTAAGAATGTTCACCATGTGAATATTTCCTGTGGTTTCTGACTCAGCTTCTCTCATCATGAGCTTCTCTGCTTGCTTAGAACTGACCCCTGAACACAGAGCTCTCAAAATCTAAACTTAACTTGCTCCTAATAATTTCTGCTTTGCTTCAGTACCTTGTCTCTAAGAAAGCTTAACGTTCATCCCAGTACCTGACGTGTGGCAAGCTTCTGACAAACGTTAGTTGACTGAATAATTGCTGATACTCTGACCCCAGCTTCTATCTCCTGGCCATTTTCTGCTCATAGCCACTGATGCAGTCTTGGTTAATTCTTTGCGTTAAGACCATTTTAATCCTATAAAGTATTTAGAAGATACACATTTCTAAATGAGCACATTTTTAGGAAATGCATTAAGTGTTTAAAATCAACCAGTTCTACTAAGCACATCTAAATCTTTCTTCCTTTCTTTTATGGGCAGCGATTTCAGGCTTTATCATCTGAGGAGTAACTTTTTCCCTTGGCTTAAATAATTCTATTTTGCATGTGCGTGTGTGGTATAAATAGATTTCAAAATCATAATTCAACTTCAACATAAATTAAAAACATAATTCTGTATCCAAAAATGCTTTCTTGGTATGTAGACTCTTGCCTGTGATTTAGGAAATAATCTTGTTATAAAATCAGCACACAAATTGGTGTTCACCCTGTTTCCCTGCTGACTTCCACCAGGCTACTTACCCTGGAAACTCCAGGGAAAGAGGAGGCAGCTCTCTTAGGCATATGCCTGGGGTCAGCAACTAACTTTTGGCTTTGAATTTATTTATTTTTCTTTCTGAATAAAAGGAAGCAACAGGATGTATGTAGGCTGCAGTGCAGTTAAATGATTGAAAAAAATTGGAAACTATACACAGTCCTGTTCATCTTTTTGCAATGAATTGCAAAGGCACCCTTACCATTCAGTTTCCCCAGTCATGCCTTGGGCACTGTGCTGTTTCTCCTCAGAAGCCCTATGGCACTTAAGGTTTGTCATACGCAGTCTGGCCCTCAGTTCTTAGATACAGTGTAGAATGATGAACCACTCTTTCATGTAGTGTCCCTTCCCTCCAGATGACAGTGAGCTCACTGGAGGCAGAAAATCTTTTTTTTTTAACTTTCTAAAGCTGGCCAAGAGCTTTATGCATGAGTAGGCACAACATAAATATTCAGTACATATTTTCTAACTGGCTTTTGCAGAGTGTATATCAGGAGAGATGTGGGCAGGAGACATAGGAACGTGGACGGCTTTGAAAAGAGAATTCTAGGGTCTAGAAGCCGTGAGTAGTTCTATTGTTTGTTTTCAGATGTGGATACCAGTAATGACCAATAATGACATGTGATTGTGTGTGTGTGTTCATTGCATTGTGGTCTTAGTAATGTATCATCTGGCAGGAAGCTTAACAATATCTCATATTTTCACTTGGTGTAAGGATTTTCTCACTCACATTCTGGGTCCATGGATCTAAAAGTGATGTGGGGAGAAGAGCTTGCAGACCTCAGTGGGCTCCAAAAGGCCAGCTTCTGCTTAGATCTCAAAAGACCCTGTGGATGGTCTCATCACCAGCTTCCTTCCCTTAAAGGGGGCAGAGTGAGAGTGATGTTGATGGGATATACAGAGCTTGCCCTTACGTTGCTTGTAGCATTCAGAGAATCAAGACTTATGCTCAAATTATATAGAGATTGACACAAGACATTCTGGAATTAGGGTAAAAATAGTGGCACTGCTTCTAGCATATAAGCCTATTCCTGCAACGTGGAGTTTACCATGGTTTGCAGTGTCCTGCCCAGAGCAGCAGTGGTGATCAGATGGCTCTTTTTATCTGAATTTACAGGTGGTCCCTCTACTGATTACAAGAGAGCTAGTTTTGCCTTCCTGCATCAACACAAGACATGGGCCATATGTCTGGTGGTAGAACAAGACAGTGCCTCTCACAATGTCAGTCACGCCGGCATATTAGTTGATACACTGAGATTAAATTTGTAGGGAAGAAGACAATGAAGCTTTATGGTTTATGCTGTAGATTCATGTATGCAAGTGATTAAATAAATATATCCAAAAAAGTGTGAATCAGTATGGCTAAGATAACTTGGATCAGAGCTCCTATCTCAATGTCTTTTTTTTTTTTTTTTTTTTTTTTGCGCGTTACGCAGGCTTCTCACTGTTGTGGCCTCTCCCGTTGCGGAGCGCAGGCTCAGTGGCCATGGCTCACGGGCCCAGCCGCTCCGTGGCATGTGGGATCTTCCCGGACCGGGCCACGAACCCGTGTCTCCTGCATCGGCAGGCGGGCTCTCAACCACTGCGCCACCAAGGAAGCCCTCAATGTCTTTTTAATCAATGCCATGTCTGAAAACTCAGGAGGCAGGCTAATTACATTTTCATTTGCCCCAAAGTTAGGAGGGTCAATTTAATAAGCATTTTGATAGGCAGGGTTCAAATAATCTTGCCAAACTAGAATAATAGGCCCAAACATGTAAAATCATAAGCATTTATTTAACATCTACTATCTGCTTAGACATAGAAGAAAGCATTGTACATGCCCTATCTCAAAAAGTGCTATGTACTAAGCACAAAAAATGCTATGAAGGAACTTCCAGTTTCCTATCCAGCATGTAAGAAGCTTGGAGGTCACCACTTCATCCTAACAACAAGTAAAAAAAAGCAGAACAAACTGAAAATTTAACAGCTCTTCTTAGAGCCCTAAGAGAAGTGAGGTCACAGGGCAAACTACTGTTCCCCAAATTGGAGAGACCAACAGGCAAAGACAAAGAATCACGTATCATATGATATCACTTATATGTGGAATCTAAAAAAAATGATACAAATGAAGTTATTTACAAAATAGAAATAGACTCACAGGCATAGAAAACAAACTTATAGCTACCAAAGCGGGAAGGGAGGGGCATAAGTTGGGAATTTGGGATTAATAGATACACACTACTATATATAAAATAGATAAACAATAAGGACCTTCTGTATAGCATAGGGAACTATATTGAGTATCCTGTAATAACCTATAATGGATAAGAATCTGAAAAAATATATATGTGTATATACATAAAACTGAATCACTTTGCTCTATACCTGAAACATTTTAAATCAACTATACTTCATTTAAAAAAAAATAAAATAAATAGAAACAAAGCAAACAAAAAAACAAAACCCCAAAGAATCACAGCTTACCAGAGCAGAAACCTGTGAGCTGAAGCCTCTATGAGAACCAGTGCTGGGAGAGGGAAATCGGAACTGTAATTGACAAATTGTTGGAGGCTCAGTGTGGACAACCTGAGAGTAAAAATCCCCAGAGAGGTTCAGTATTAGCAGGGCTCCCACACTTTTGTCAGTTTTACCTCCAGAAGCTCTACCAGGCCCTCACAGTGAGTATCAGAGAAAAATCTCCCATTTTGAAAAGCACCAGAATGTACTGTTCTTAGCAAGGTCTGCCCTCAGGGAAAACTATTTTACCAGGGCCTAACCAGCAAGAGTTTTATCAGAGCCTACCTGACCTAGGACGAGGGAAACTCCAGCCCACTCTAGCCATCCTGTTCCACCTAAGGGGGGGAGGAAAAATAACTGAGAAATATTTGTGAAGTTCATAGTCCAGAGGCATAGGCTCACTAAAAGACTCATCTTAGTAAACCTAATGGCAGTACTGGAGGATGCTTCCCCTCCCCCGCACTTTACCACCACAGCACTAAAGGCCTGTGGTATCACTTCCTTTGACCTAGTGTATTATGTCCATCTATCAGGAATCTGTAAAATATTTTGCTCATTTTATTGGGTTGACTTTTATTATTGTCTTATAAGAATTTTTTAAAAAATATATTCTGTTCCAAAGCCCTTGTCAAATACATATTTTGCACGTTAAAAAGAAAGCTATGAAGTCGGTATTATAATTACGCCCAGTTAATAGACAAGGAAACTGATGTTCAGAAAAGTGATGTAACTTATCCAAGGTTACAAAGCTAGTAGGTGACAGAGCCAGAATTTGAACCCAAGTAGTTAACCACTATGCTGTATTAAATGTTTAGATTTTAATATAGCCTTGTATAACCTTTTGTATACCTTAAACTGTACTTTATATTTTAGGTAAAATTAGCAACTGTTGTTCAAGATTGGGCAAATATCACTGTTAATATTTATGAGAAACGACTTTCAGATTTCAATAACTTTAAGGTCAACCTGAACCAAAGGCATAAGAAGGCTGTTTGAAAAGCCAAATGTAAATCTGAGCTACATAATATCTAGCTCAAGGGAAGCCATACTCCCCTGTGCGTCAAGACCCCGTTTGGGTTGGTACTAATTTTTTAAAAGAGGCTTTAAAATGCACTGTGTCCAGAAGAAGACAATGATAAGACTTATGAAGGACCTGGAACACATTGCCAAATTAATTCAACGGTATTAATTGAGTGCTCTGTGATAGATGTTATGGTATAATGATGAACAAAACAGTGCTTATCTCAAGAAGCCTTGAAATTCAAGAAATTTAGGGTATTTATCCCAAAGAAGAGGTAACTTGAAAGTAGGATGAGGTGTGATTGAATTACCAAAAACGTTTAAATACCTGTTGTTCTATGTCACACATTATGTTAGAGAATAGAGATATAGGGGTGCATAAATACATCATGTTGTCCATCCTGAGGGAGATCACAGTCTACTGGGTGGGAGAGGTCCCATACGCTCATCTGTAGTATGATGAATTATATACTAGTAATATAAACGACAGACTAACACACTATGGAACATGGTAGAAATCAGCAGAAGTGCACAGAAGGAGAAGTACAGAAGGGGATCACTTGATAGCTTTCTGCAAATAGTTTGGGAGCTGCTATTGGTACAAGAAACAAATTTGTTAAAAAAAAAAAAAGAGCCCTCCTGAAGGAGTATGAAAGTTTGGCAATTGCAGAGAAGAAAACTTTTTATTAATTGGTGAAACTTTTTTCTAGCAATAATAGATGAGACAACAAAATAGGTTACCTTTAAAAAAGAGCGATTTTCACATCACTGAATGTGTCCTAGCAGAGTCCAGCCCCCCAGCTGGCATGGGTGTTGTGGACTAGATTCCTGACTGGGTGAAAGTTTGTACTAAATGAATTTTAAGGTTGCCTCCAAATTCTGAGACTCTGTTATTGGCATGAACAGCTTCCTCAATTAGAAAGAGCTGCTTACAGGAAATGTTGATTTGGTTTGTAGATATTTTACAGAACTGGGTTTTTCCTGACCGTAAGCCTTCTGGGTAAGGCCTTGCACCTGTATCTTCATATCATTTGGCTTGAGCTCATTTCAGGACTATAGTTTGTTAATTACATTGTCCACTAATTAAAGAAACGATTATTGCCCAATGAACCTACACTCCAAGAGACCAAAATCAGAGACACAGCACTACAGCTTCCCACTAAAGCAGTGCTGGGACTTTCCTGGTGGTCCAGTGGTTAAGACTCGGCGCTTCCAATGCAGGGACCAAAGGTTTGATCCCTGGTTGGGGAACTAAGATCCCACATGCCGCGTGGTGTGGCAAAACACACAAACAACAACAATAACCAAAAACAACAACAACAACAACAAAACCATAGCCAGTGCTGATTTCCTCAGCTTTCAGCCTTGAAAAGGGCCAAGCACTTCTTACCTGGCCCTGTCGATGTCTGATCTGGAAATCCTACATCATGTCAGCTGAGGTCATCCACACTTTACTAGAGAGATTTCTTTTCATCCATATTATTCTAGGGATGTTTATAGCCCTTCATTCCTCTCTTTTTGGAGTAGTGGAAAGTGTAATGCACCAGGATTCAGAAATGCTAGGTTCAGTTTTTTGCTTTGTCAGTTAATATCTGTATGAATTTTCTGCTCTGAGATTTGGATTCCTCTACAGTAAATCATGAGAGATGCATTGAATCAGGAGACAGCAGCCTGGCTTCTTTAAAGTTTTTGTGGAGAGCTTTTAAATGACCCATTCTGGAGCTTCGGCCTCAGGGAGTCTGATTCAGTAGCTCTTGAGTAGGAAAAGGAAATAATATTTTTAAGTTCTTTTGAGGATCCTGATGGTACAGCCCAATTTGGGAACTGAGTAAGATAATTTCTAAGGTTCCTATCAGCTCTAAGAGTCTATGAGTTTGTGATTCTGTTTTTCCCTCTTCAAAACTTCAGTGATTACGTATATATATAAAATCTTAAAAAGAAAAGGCTTTTACGCACTACAGCCCATGTGGAAAAATTCAGTTCACTTGTGATTACAGGCAACATCATTTTATTTTAACAATTTCCTTTTCCAGTGCTGCTCAGGTAGATTGAAGAAGTGTTCAAAAATAAAAAAGCTGAGAGGAATTAGATAAATATTTAGCCAAGTCAGGGCACAACCTTCCCCCCTCCCACCTGCCCACCCTTCTAATTCCTTCCCTGCTTTCTTGTCTCAAACATTTAAGCAACACATAAGAGAAAAACACTCTCCCTTAAGCCCATTTTTGAAATGATTCTATTTTTAAACACTGCAGCTCATCTCAATTGTGCTCAAATTCAATTCACTTGTGATTGTCTGCTATATTATTTTCTTTATCAATTTCTCCCCAGACTCAGTGGGGTAGTGATTGAAATTTGAAAGCTTATGGGGGGAATAAAGTCCAAAATAGTACTGAGGAAAATGTGTCTTGAGTCTGGTGGCTTCACGGAGCCCTTGCTTTTCCTTGACACCCAATCCACTTTCATCCATAGTCTCTTGATAAATACTATCCAGCCAAAATGACTTAAAAATAAATTTAATTTGATTCTTCCGTGATCAAAAGTTTTTACTCCCTAGCCTTAAAATGTTTCATTTTCTATTGTTACATCATGTGCTTAATGCTTTGGCTAAGACTGCCTTGCTTTTGGCTGCTAAATCTTTGCTGTGCTTTAGTTTAAGTTGGCATGCATCTATGCATCTATTAGGGCTGTTGGCCATTGGAATCTTCTTGGTATGGACAGATAACACTCATTCTGTTCCCAGACTAGCTTGGCCTTTGAACACAATGAGAACTTATTTCTAATACAACAACCTTTTCTAGTATCATGTTTGTGAAACCTATGATTTTATCTAATATTTAATCCATTCTCATTTCTCCCATCCAGAATTCAATGTAAAACAGTCATCAAGTATATTAGAGACAGTGAGGGGAACAGGAATTAACAAGAATAGGGTCTGAACACCAGTGTAAGAATGTATAGTTCTCATGCTTATAGTTGTCTTGCACATTACAAGAGAATTCTTCTCATTCATGTCTAAGACCCCTCACCTAAGGATGGAAACTCCCACACTCAGGTAACTGGCTCCTCTGTTGTGTAGCTCTGTGTTTGACTGGGACTGTCTCATTGCATGCTCTCCTAGTCTGCTCTTTTGTGTCCCATTACTTGTAAAATACTTGCTCTTTGTAACATTTGACCCCTTGTAAAATACTTGCTTCTTTGTATCATTGGCCCCTAGGGTTTACTTATACCTCCTTTGGGTATTGAAGTTGCAAGAGAGGACAATGATCCATTGAAGCACAAGAGATTTATTTTATAGGTGGGTAGAATGTAGGAGCCTGGTCAGTAGGGTTTCCTTCAAACACACTGCACACAGCCAGATCTTTGTTCAAAGTCTGACCTTTCATCTACAGCCATGATCACCCCCAACTCTGTGCTCATGAAGTTATTTTCCCTTTCCCTCTAACACTTACCAAAACTCTGCACTTTCTTCAAAGTCTGCCACCTCTAAGAAGTCTTCTCTGACCACATATGTTCCCACTCGGTGTGCACTTCCCTTGTGTTCTTGTTTACTTTTCATGCTGCTTCATGTTTCCAGTATATATGTTATGCTTTTCCACATGGCCAAACTGTGTCCTAATGTTGCCAAATGCCTGACACAGAGTCAGCACATGCCAGTTGCTAAGCAGTATCTGTGGAATGTAAGATGGAAAATAACAATCGGTTGAACACTGATGTGCTAAAACATTTTACATGTTATGTCAAAACAACTCTATGCATTAAATACCATTCCTATTCTAATTTATAAATGCAGAATTGATAAATTAGATGGTTTACCCAGTGTACCAAGTGTCAGAGTTGGTATACGAAGTCAGGGGCTTTAATTCGGAAAGAACACACTGTGATGTGATGAAGTTTTTCTCCAGAGCTTTGCTCTGTGATTTATTCTTTCATTTTTTTCTCTGTTTCTACTCACCAAAGTCATCCTCTTGAGGTTGGAGGTGGAAAAGTGGTCTTTTATGGTTAAAAAAAGACATGTGGGGACTTCCCTGGTGGTCCAGTGGTTAAGACTTCGCCTTTCAGTGCAGGGGGTACGGGTTTGATCCCTGGTCGGGGAGCTAAGATCCCACATGCCTTGTAGCCAAGTAACCAAAACATGAAACAGAAGCAATATTGTAACAAATTCAATAAAGACTTTAAAAATGGTCCACATCAAAAAACAAAAAAAGCAAAAAACCAAGACATGTGAGTGGCCAGAAATTATCCATGGAAGGGCTTATGGGAGAATGATGTTGGGGGCGAAGAGTGAGTAAAATCCCATATACAGGCAGCTGAGGCACCTGGGTTCCCAGTGATTTAACTCCGTAATGATGGCGGTACAGTCGTCTCTCAGTATCCACAGGGGATTGGCTCCAGGAGCCCCCACGGATACTGAAGTTGGCCGATGGTCAAGTCTCTTATATAGTCACCCTCCATATTCACAGGTACCACCTCCGCTGTGGATGTGGAACCCACAGATACAGAGGGCCAACTATATTTCTCAAACATGGGAGAAGCATCAAAGGTGGAGTTTTCGCTTCCAGTATCTCTAATGAAACAAGAGCCTGTGGAGTTTGCTAAACTGTCTAATCAGGCCGCTCACCTGGACCTACTTGACACTCAGCTCCTTGTGCTTTTGCAGCTGAAGAAAGTAAAGCAGTACTTCCCCTCTTGTGGGTTTATATAATTGTAAAGCATCAGTGATGCCATTGCTTTCTCAAAATAATTGTTGGAAAGTGATTAGCTGCTACAAATCCCGGAATGAAATACATCTGCATATTTCCTGCCTGTACAAATGCCTGGGAAAAAGGCAATGGACTGAGAAACATCTGAGAGGAGCACGCACACATCTGCTAGATCAGTAGCCCCTACACCATTACCTTCCTTAGAAGGCAAACCTTAAAAGACCCAAAGCAAGAATTTTATTCATAAAGAAATGGAAACAAAGGAGGCAGTATTTTAAAAGTACTTTCAAAATGATAAGGGACTGTCCAAATGTGAGACATATTGTTTAAACAGTTCATTAAAAGACCTCCTAGCTAGGATCTTCAATATTTGGGGGGCGGTGAAATCAAAAAGAAGACGCCTGCAGTTTTAACATGTATAGGAAAGACCTAAGGCCTATAAAAATAGAATAGAAAAAGATCACATGAATGAAATATCTTAATCTCTGATTACTGTTCGAATGATCTGTACATTGAATGAGCCTTTGAAATGTTTTCTAGTCTTTTGACAATGCAGCCTCATTATCAGAGTCTTTTCTATTTGAATTCTGGAGTTTAGGTCAAAGAGACAGCCTAGTTTCAGGAAAGTAAATGTTCTTTCCTAGTCCTGACAATGGGAAACGCACAGGGAACTCAGCTGCATACGCTGGTGTGAGGCCTAGAGAGGGCTGCCGGGACACCGGTGAGAGCCGTCAACAGTGGGCGCATATAAAAATGTGCTCAGCAGTGTCGCCCTTTTACAGTTCTTCTAAGCTGGTATTGTGGTGGCCAAGAAAGAATTGTGATGTCCCCCGAGTGATGCAAAAACACTAAGGACACTTGGACAGTTGCCAGTTATTTTTCTAAAGCACCTTTCCTGGAGTGTACAGCGAAGTGGACTGTGTACACACACACACACACACACACACACACACTCAGCTAGTATTCACTGAGCCTTTCTTAGAGCCAGATGCTTAGGAGTGTATTTCCAAAATACTGAGAACAGTAAGGGTCCTCCTGATGGAGGATGAAAGCTGAATAGAGATGGGGAGTTCTTCAGTTAGTTATTGCACTATAACAAACCACTCCCAAATTTAATGGCCCAAAGCAATGACAGTTTCTCATCTCTCAGATTCTGTGTCTGACTGGTTTCACCTGAGCAGTTCTGCTCCGTATGGTATTGGGTGGGACTACAGTCTTCTGAAAGCATGAGACTATAACATCCAAGATGGCTCAATCGTATGGCTGGCAGTGGGTGCTGGCTGTCAGGTAGAGCTCAGCTGGGCTGTGGGCCAGAGCTCCATGGTTCTTCTCCTCTTGGCCTCTCTATGTGAATTAAGCTCTACCTAGTGTGGTGGCTGGGATCCAAGAGTAGAATTCCAGCTACGAGAAAGTGGAATTTGGAGATCTCTTTAAGGCCTGGCCTCAGAAATTACACAGTGTCACGTCTGCTGCTTCTTATTAGTCAAAGGGAATCCCAGGACCAGCTAAGATTCAAGGCAAAGGAAAATAGGCCACATTTTTTGTGTGTGATTTGAGGCAAAAAAACCAAAAAATATCAACTAAACTGAAATAAATTATGACTATCTTTAATCCACACTGTG
The DNA here is from genome assembly GCF_011762595.2 of Tursiops truncatus. Taxonomy (NCBI): domain Eukaryota; kingdom Metazoa; phylum Chordata; class Mammalia; order Artiodactyla; family Delphinidae; genus Tursiops; species Tursiops truncatus. The sequence goes on along the minus strand of NC_047047.1, from coordinate 72,604,976 downwards.
CAGGAATGAATGTACTTGGGATGAACTTTAGAAAAGAGAGTGGTCTTATCAGCAGATCACTGACCAGAGTTTACTTCTGTGTGTGTATATATGGTTTTGGGGGGATGGTTGTTGGTATTTTGTCATCTTCTTACATATTCCATGAGAAATTTTAAAGACAGTGAGAGGACACTGATCCATGTATACAAAGTCATGTGAGCCCCATTTTCAGAGGTCAGAGTATCCTGTCCCTCATGCCTCTGGGCTCACGTTGGGGGCTTTCAGGGCTGTGGCTCCTCCTTCAGCTTTGCTTCCATGCCAGGGCTCTGGGCCATGCTTCTATCACCAAGGGCAAGGAGATCCTGACCATGAGGGTGATAGTGATCCTAGCACAGGTGTTGCAGAAAACTTGAAATAAGTATCTCAACTCTCACTTCCCTAACTTTAGTTCTATTTTTAACTCCTTATTATACAGGAACACCATGTTCCCAGTTCCTCATAATACCAGTCATTGTATAAGACCTTGTATACTGCAAGAGCTTAATCAGTACTATTTGATTGATTAAATATAAGCATCCTTTTAAATCTAAAGAACAGTTTTCTTCTTTAGTTTTTCTGATGTCTCTGATTATTTATGACAATATATATTCAAGGTACATATAGAATACATGGTAAGAATAAAATCAAAATCACAGTTTTGTTTGTATACGAGTTCAGGTTGTTTTCCTTGGATCCAACATCTAATTTTCCATAGTTATTATGAGCTCTAACTGTAGCCTTCGCCACTGGCCCAGAGCTATGCTATTGGTTATAAGGGGAATGTGGTAAGAACATGAATGTCTGGCTAAGCAAAGCCCCTGGAATTTTCTGGCAGGACTCAAAATGCCACAGGAGAATTCTTGTCATCTTTGTATTCAAAGGAATATATACATATTCAAAGGAATAGACACTCATATATGTATACACCATGATAGATAGATATTTACATAGTGTCTTGAGAATAATGATAATCCAGAAATACTTGCTTAATTGTTTGAACTGAGCTACTTATTTGCCTTCAGTAGAGTCACATCACAAGAAAGGTGATTAACCTCTGATTTAAGAATTAGCACTCTGAGCTTTAGCCCTGTTTCTTACTCTGAATAAGTCATAAAGAAATGCCTCACTTGTCCTGGGCCATGCTTCCAGACACCCCCTCCACACAAAGCAGTTGAAATTAGTTAAACATTTCTAAGAAGCAAAAGAACTCTCACAAATTCTGTACTCTTTTGCCTTTTCGGGAGATACGATACTGCCTTCAGAACAGAGAAGATAACATGGCTAGTAAAGCTAAGCTTCTTAGGAAAGATCATTAGAAATAGTGGACCATTGAGGGTTTTGGCACATAGACAGAGCTGTATAATGGTTAAGTCTGTGGTAACACAATGCGCAAGTAGTAGTTCCGTGTTTGAATTTGCTTCACCTCGCTGGTCTTCATTTCCTAATTTGTAAAATGGAGATACTTTATAGGACTGCTGTAAGGTCTTTACATCACATGGCATAGTGCCATGAAACAGAACAAATCAAACTGCACTTAAATTATATGGAAAAGTCATTTATATGAAATGAATAGTTTCCTAATAACACTGGAAAAATAAGTCATCAGTCTATGTATCTCCATTTCTATATTTCATGTTAAACCTGGCAGAAAAAAAAAATACTACTTCTGCAATTCCAAAGACCTGCATACGAGATGAATACATTCAGCTCATCTCTGAGCTCCATGGAGAAGAATATAGCATAACATGCGAACATATATTTAGACAAACATACTCGAATACACATGGACACGCATGAAATTGCTAACATTCAGGAAGTGTGAAAAGAAGGAGCCTGGAAACTTTGTTTACTCCGGAGTTTTGTTTATTTTCAGCAAACAGAATAAAGATTGAAGGGAGGTGCTTTCACTGTTCTCCCTGTCTGAAATTCTGAAGGCTGGAGGCCATCTGAGTTCTCCTTTTAGATTTTGGCAGTTATTTGAGAAGTGGCGTAGGAGGGTAAGTAGTCACAGCAGGTTCTAGGGAAGGAAGCACCACCTAAATTGCTATTCTAAGGTAGTAAACAGGATTCAGGCAACTTCTGAGGGTTGGATAACTTCTAAGAGGCGAAACCCAAGATTGAAATGGGATATTTAGCCCTGTTCTGTGTGCTTCAGTCTTCTGTATGGCTGACTGGTTTATTATTTTCTCTTTGGAGAGTGTGTACAATTCCTGTCTCTTGAAGTTAGGTTACTTTAGGCTGCAGGCTACAGGACTGGGTTAATGAAGAGCTATAATAAAGTTAAAAAGTCAAAGTTGGCTTGGGACAAAGATGAACTTAAGCTTGGATGGTGAGACAGAGAGGTCAGGGCTAGTGTAGTTGCCGGAAATTTTGCATTATTGGTGTGTTTAGCACAGTCAGTGGTCCTGTTGTAATTGGCAAATCTCTATTAAGAAAATGCTTGGTCATGTTCTTAGTCTAGACTCTGTACCTGCACTTTCCAGTACAGTAGCCACATGTGCCACTAAGCAATTAAAATGTAGCTGGTCCACATGTATATATATGAAAGTGTAAAATAAATGCCAGATTTCAAAGATTTAGTATAAAAAAGACATAAATATCATATTACTATTCTTAATAGCTTGCATGTTAACATGGCAGTACTTTGGATATCTAGGGGTATCAAATACGTTATTAAAGTTAATTTCAACCTGTTTTATTTTATATTCTAGTGTGGCTTATAAAAAGTCTAAAAATGTGGCTCACATTTTATTTGTATAGGATATTGCTGTTCTACACAGTGACAGACTCAAAAAATAGATAATGCTTATCCAGCCAGCTAATGAGTCTAGTCACATCCCTTTCAGGAACCAGTTTGCCCAACTATAACATAAGGAATATTAATAGTAGATAGGAAAAAGTTGGAATTTGGGAAGGGAGAAGGAAGAGGAGGGAGAAAGGAATAGTACAGTGGGTCACATAAACAACTATATATATATATATACACACACATATATATGTACACACATGGATAAATATATATATATGTGTGTGTGGGTATATATATATGTATATATATATATACACACACACACACATATATATATATATATATATATATCTTTGGAAACAAGATAAAAGAGCAGAGACCAAGTACACTCAAGCTGTCTGTTGGGGAGGGAGGATTAAGAAGTGGAAGAGAGTATGATGAATCTGTGTCAAAATGCTGTATTATATTTCAAAATTTTCATTGGTAAAATTAACGTGAAATATTAGAGAGTGATTTTGAATATCATCTATAAATGCAGATAGAATGTCCTACCCCCACCCCAACCAACACCTAAGTTATGCTGCACTAAACAGATTTATAACAGATATTCTGTATCAAGCATCTGAGATATTCTGTATCTCATGAGTCACTGAAAGGCCAAAATCATTTCAGACAGTGAACAGATCATCTCTAAATTTGTTTTTAGTTCCAGTATTCTATGCTTGATTTTCTTTGGGCAGAACTGCAGTCAGTACCATGGAGAGCTCATGAGGAACATGAGAAAGGATGGAAAGCATAGATTGCTTCAAAAAGAGCTAGTTTTAAAGAACAGCACCAATGAGAGCTCAAGACACACACACACACACACACACACACACACACACAAGACTGTAGAATTTGGAGGAGATGGAATACCTTTTCCTATTTATCTCTGATTTCTGTCATACTTCTATAATTTATTCATAGAACAATTCAGCTATCTCAGGCTTATGGTTGAGGAAACAACACACTGCTATATTTAAAAAGGATAACCAACAGGGACCTACTGTACAGCACAGGGAACTCTGCTCAATGTTATGTGGCAGCCTGGATGGGAGGGGAGTTTGGGGGAGAGTGGATACATGTATATCTATGGCTGAGTTGCCTTGCTGTGCAGCTGAAACTGTCACAACATTGTTAATTGGCTATACTCCAATATAAAATAAAAAGTTTTTAAAAATCTCAAAATGTTAACTATCCTTAGTTCACATAAAGCAGACAGTGGGGCTTCCCTGGTGGCGCAGTGGTTGAGAGTCCGCCTGCCGATGCAGGGGACACGGGTTCGTGCCCCGGTTCGGGAAGGTCCCACATGCTGCTGAGCGGCTGGGCCTGTGAGCCGTGGCCGCTGAGCCTGCACGTCCGGAGCCTGTGCTCCGCAACGGGAGAGGCCACAGCAGTGAGAGCCCTGTGTACCGCAAAAAAAAAAAAAAGCAGACAGTGGTAAACTTGGGATTCTCTTTCTAAGGTCCTACTTGCTAATGCAAGATATGTAAGACAGAGAATATTTTACCTAAAGAGAACTCCTCTTTGGTTAACTTCTCACAATCTGTAGAAATTAACATTTTCTTTAAGAGAGAGTTCTGGCAGGGAGGTTAAGAGGACAGTTGTTGCAGACAGGTTAACTTGATTAACATGTCAGCTCAGCTATTTGTGACTTACTTAACCTCTCTGAAATTTATTGTCCTCATCCTGGACATGATAATAATGCTTACCTATAGTGTTGTTATCACACACACACACACACACACACACACACACACACACACACACACACACGCAAAAGAGTTAATACATGTAAAATGCTGAACAGAATAACTGACACATAGTAAAGACTCAGTGTTAACTGTTATAATCTGCAAAGGCCTATGAGGATTTACCTGTGTAATAACACATTACTCACTCTTGAAAGTTGAAATTCCTGGGAATCTGATTCTGAAATGGAGAGAAGTTTTCAGAAAGTTTATTATGGAGTGCTGTTGGAATCAACTCTTGTCAAAAGAAGCAGAATTAGGCAGTATTGAGAAGGAAGTAAGATTTGCCACAGGGATAAGATATGTTGTGATATAGTTTCTTGTTTTTCTTTTTCTGAAGTCATCATCTCTCATCCAGTTTTTTTTTTTAAAGTATAATTGACTTACAATATTATAACTAGTTTCAAGTGTACAACATAGTGATTCCATATTTTTATACATCACAAAATGATCACCATAAGTCTAGTTACCATCTATCATCATACCAAGTTATTACAATATTATTGGCTGAATTTTCTATGCTGTACTTACATTCCCATGACTTATTTTATAACTGGAAGTTTGTAGCTCTTAATCCTCTTCACTTATTTCACCCATCTCCCCATCTCCTCCCATATGGCAACCACCAGTTTGTTCTCTGTATCTATGAATCTGTTTCAGTTTTGTTATGTTTGTTCATTTATATTGTTTATCAAATTCATAAGTGAATCCATACTGTATTTATCGTTTGATTTATTTCATTCAGCATAATACCCTCTAAGTCCATCCATGTTGTCACAAATGCAAGATTTCATTCCTTTTATGGCTAATATTCCATTCTCTTCTATCTATCTATCTGTCCATCCATCTAGATCTAGATGTATAGGTGTATCAGAACTTCTGTGTCCTCTCATCTATGGATGGACACTTAGGTTGCTTCCATATCTTGGGTATTGTAAATAATGCTACAACGAACATTGGGTACATATATCTTTTCAAATTAATGTTTTTGTTTTCTTCAGATAAATACCTAGGAGTGGAATTGCTGGATCGTATGGTAGTTCTATTTTTAGGAGCCTCCATACTGTTTTCTATAGTTTCTGTACCAACTTACATTCCCAGCAACATTCCACAGGGGTTCCCTTTTCTCCACATCCTCACTAACACTTGTTATTTGTTGTCTTTTTGATAATAGCCATTCTGACAGGTGTGAGGTGATATCTCATTGTGCTTTTGCCTTTGGTCAAGGCAACTCTCTTTAGTGAGGCAATTCATGCAGAAGGCTGTTTGTTAGCAGCACTCCCAGGAACTGGGAACGAAGTCTTCATTTCTCAAAGGAGCACCCGGCAGCACCTCACAGCATCCACGAAATTCCTCATGCTCAGTGTTATTACTTGTCAAGGAGCTCTCAATATCCAGGAAGGCAATAGTGTCTGTTGGGTTTTGAGAGTGATTCAATAAAAGCACATTCTTTATTTTTCTCCTGAGTTTGAAGCCAGTTGAGAAATAAGATATAGGACTGATAGACATAGAGTTAAAATGTCAGTTTTATTACTGATAAATGCAAATTGGAGAATATGTATTTATATCATTCAGTAATTACTCCATATATCTCCTCTCTGGAACTGAGCATATCCCCCAAACTGCTGGCCTCCCTCTGCAGAGTCAGGGACAGACACTGCCTGGAATGCATGCCCCTGGACAAGCAGAGGACACCTAGGTCCTGAGGGCAATCCATGCAGAAAGAAGAAGCCTCCCCAGAAGTAACTGAGCCTCGTGTCCTCCATGCCTTTTCCTAATTTTATCAGAGGTCAGAGAAGAAAGCAGAAAGTGTTTCCATGCTTTTCTCTCATGGGGAGTAGAAAATGAGAACACTTTTCATTGTGCAAAAATAAGGAGTGGGATTTAAGCATTCCTTCTTAATTCTGCTGCTTCCTCTGACTACTTTTGGTCTTCCCCACAGGCTTTGTGTCCTCAAAATAGCTCAACAGAAGATGTTATCCTCATTGGCGTCTTCTAACAAGGTCCTTCTGTCCCTGAGGCTAGCTTCAGGCTTCTAAAAAGAGAATGTGTAACTATGAGTCTGAACTTTATAGACATGAAATGCTTTTTATTCCCTCCACATAGCACATAGTTTAAAGATACACATTCTACAAGACTAATTATGAAAAAATATGATTGTCTTACCACCCCCATTCAACTGATGCTCTAGAAAATGGCAACTTTCAAATATTTCGCTTTCCTTTAATATCTACCTTCATGGTTCTTTTTTTTTGGGGGGGGGGCGCCTTGCCTTGCAGCTTGCAGGATCTTAGTTCCCCAGCCAGGGATCGAACCTGGGCCCCCAGCAGTGGAAGCATGGAGTCCTAACCACTGGACCACCAGGGAATTCCCTTACTTTCATGTTTCTTAATACTATACTTACGTTGGCACTTCTTGATTTTTCCATTTAAAACATTATATGCTGACTTCTCACTATGGAAGAAGAAATGCTAGATTTTTGGGGTTTTTGCTGCTCACTTTCCATATGTTCGCTTTTCATCCCCCATTCTACCACCATAATTATGACATAATTTTCTTTAGATCAGAATCAAGACATTGCATCATTTTGACTGTGTCAATGTTATTCACAATTAAGCCATGTACGGTACCATGACTACTTTTTCTTTTATGCAAAACTTCTTAGTTTCCCAGGAATTAAGAATGTTCTTACCTTTTGTGTGGGTACTGTTCCATTGTCTTACCACTAATTCATCCCTAAATTCTTATCTATTTTGTATAAATCTCTTCCCCATATGTTAAAAATGTCATGCATTCAATTACTTTTATCTTGAAGGAACCCTTTTTTTGTTCCTTCTGGCCTGCTCCATTCTGAACTGATTTGTCTCTAGGACTGCTATGCAGCTTTTATTCTAATATCTCCTTCCATTATCAAGTTGGGGATTTCCTTTATCTGCCTTGATTCCTAGATCCTATGTCTTTTAATTGCCTGGTTTACTCGTTATTTTGGGGTAATACCTCTTCTAGCATTTTCTTGAGAAAGGGTACATGGAAGGCAAATCTTCTAAGACATTACATGTCTCAAAATGCTTTTATTTATTTTCGTCTACTTTTGGGAAGATAATTACAACTATGCACAGCTGTATGGTTCAATCCATTTATTCAGCTTTAATACTGTTTGCCTTCTGTTTACTTCCAGAGAGTCCTTGTCCTCTGGTTATCTTCTTTATAGTAGCACTCTATTCCTGTTTGGGGGATGCAATATTGTCTTTTATAATATTTTACTAAATGTATTATTAGAGGTGTGGGTTTTTTGCTTGTATGTTTGCTTGTTTATTTGTTTTTTATGTTTTCCTCTCTGATATGATTCCTTGTTTCCTCCAGATATTCTTATTGTTTGTTTTGTTCTTTGACTTTTGCATGGCATTCTCCTTGAATTTCTTGGGATACTTTTTACTACATGCTCATTTAAAGCACAGAAAGCCTGATGACATGCTAATCAGGTGTGTGTGTTGGTGGGTTTTATTATAGGTGGAACTGGTTAGGCTTTTCACTGGGAGCTTTAAGTTTTTTTCTCTTGGACTACAGACTTCCTGCCTGGACTGTATAATTCTGGTTACAGACATTCTTAGAGCCTTGTGGGAGAAGAGTATCATATCACATCTCTGATCTCAACTGTGTCTAGTTTTTCCCCTTCCAGGGATGACACTTCCACCTCTAACCTACCTGCAAGATGTGGGGGGAAAGTTGCCCAGATGATGCTAGAGGAGATGGGAATCTCTGATCTAGCTTCTTAAACAATCTTCTACCTAATCACTTTCTTCTTTGTCCCACCTTCATCTCCACCGCTCTAGATTGCGGATATTGGCCATTAAACTTATAGGAGTCTTTTTGCGGAGGGTAAATTGGGTTACTCCTCTGTTTTCTGTGCAACCAGTTGAGTGTTCAGTATGCCCACACCTGGTAAGTTAGATTCACTCATTCTCCTGCTTTTTGGCCTGCAACATTTGGTAATTTTCATCTTTTCTCCCATTCCTTTTGTATTCGGGGTGCAAATCATCCTCTTGCTGTTGTTTTAGTTAGGTTCTTAGAGAGGTGGCAAAGATAAAAGTGTTTGTTCAATATGCCATCTTTAACAAAAATGTCTTCTTTTTATGTCAGTGCTGTGTTCTCCCCAGACGCATACATTTATTCCCTTTCTTTTATCTCCCATATATTCATGTCTTTATGTTTAGTAAATATGTATTTACAAATCTGAGAATCTTCTGAATCTTTTCAAATTAACATACTAAATAGAGACTTGATATCCAACTGCTATCTCCCTACAAACTATCCAGAACAGGTCTTACACATTTCATCTTAATGACTACTTTAGACCCAAAATAATTTTTATTGATAACAGTAATACGGTAATTCATTATGGTATGCTGTTACCCAAGTGCTAATTAAAAGGAAAAATAGTTGAAGGATAAAAGAGGGCTTGAAAGCACATCACACAAAAGTTCCTTCCTAATATATTTCCTGTCTATCACACTTATTACTGCAGGGTGGGTTGACAGGTTAATTATGTACTAGGCAGGAGAGCTGGTACAGAGGATGTTACAATCTCAAAAGCAAACACTTATAATCACTTTATCTAAATATAAGACAAACTCACCTTGGTGAAGGACTGCATTTAGTGATTATATGTAAGGCGACCTCCCTACGTATAGATTACAGATGGAACCTAGGTAAATGTTACACTATACAGCTAGTACATGTGCTGACCCTGCAGCAGTTATCTGTGACTTATATCTAGGGATTCTGTCAAAATTTGCAAATTCGCTTTATTCTTTCACTGCCGAGGATTCTGATTTCTCCATTTCCTTCTCAAGCCACAGTTTTTAATAGCCAATCTTCCACATGGTATTCAAAAAAGTACATATTGTATATAATTGAAAACTGTTATATTCATAGTGTATATTTATTTATTTATTTATTTATTTTTATTTTATTTTTGCGGTACGCGGGCCTCTCACTGTCGTGGCCTCTCCCGTTGCGGAGCACAGGCTCTGGACATGCAGGCTCAGCGGCCATGGCTCACGGGCCCAGCCGCTCCGTGGCATGTGGGATCTTCCCGGACCGGGGCACGAACCCGTGTCCCCTGCATCGGCAGACCGATGTGCCACCAGGGAAGCCCGTGTATATTTATTTTTAAATGATGAGAATTTATTATTTTGCTTAGGGAGAACCTTTACCCCATGAAGGAATCTCCTGTCAGAATACTTCTGGTGGCCCCCATCCTCCTCTGTCTTGTCCTAAAATATGTCTGGGCCAAGAAACTCATCTCATCTTGGACAGCTCATTGTACCATTTGGGAGTCCCAATAGAAAGTTCTGGTTGCTGTTGTTTTATTTTGTTTTAGATTGAGATGATACTTCCTTGTAATTTCTTTCTAATAACATTAATTCTTTCTTTCTGGACTTACACATAAACTCTTAACATCTTTCACTAGAAAGTTTTCTAATATCTGAATATAGTTGACGTATCTCTTGAAAGTTCTGTGTTCTCTCCTGTATTCCTACTCATTTTCTTCTTTGTTTTTACTTGTCATTTTTTCCCAGAATCTTCTTTATGTTAGTTGCCATTCTCTGGAAGTTTTGCCATAATCTTCCAAGTGAATAGCTCATAACTTAATATACTACCTTAGATGTATACATATACAGGTTAGAGTGAACCTATTAAACTTGTTGTTTTGAACATTATACGTTTACTGGTGCAATCCAAGACTCCAAGGGCTGTGCTAGCAACAGCTTCTCATTGTATTGGCTTATATGAAGCACAGAATCTTTTCTGTCCCCTCAACTCAACTGTTGCTCCCTAATAAACATGATTTTTCTATCTCTCATCAAAAATAGTTTTAGACTTTAGAAAAATATTAACAGCATACTGCCTTATGGCATTCTAAAATTTAGGTTTTTTTCAAAACTTACACTTCTTCCAAAAATGGGTACATTATTTTCTGCACTGAGAATTTATTTTAACTCATTCCTCTTCATTCTTTGGCACCCAGAATATGGTGAATGGTTAATACTACTTAATTCACTTCAGCTCAACAGTCAAATACATATCTATGAAACAAATACAGCCCCAGGTACAGTATTTAGCGCTCCTGAGGCACATATTAGCAAACCAATAAGGATCCCAGTCTTTGGGAAAAGGCAAAATGTGAACAAGTAACTTTCTAATAGAATGACACCTGCTGTGGAAGGTATATTATAGATATAATAAAATGATGGTAAGGCAGGATGATTTGTCCCACCTTCCAGGCTACCCTGAATATGCTGTGCCTTTGGGTGGCTAAAATTATACTGTTGGGCCATGAATTGATACAACACTTTGATAACTTTGCCTGACTTGACAGCTTATGAATGATAATGCCACCTCAGCAAGTCTACTGGCTTGTTTATATTGCTTTATTGGTGTCATCAGATGCTCGACTCTGAGAAAAATAGTAGCCAACTATGAACAAAGCCAAATACAAGTTATTTAGACTTATTGATAAATACCCTCTGAAGAGCAAGAACAATTGTCATTTTCTCTCTCATCATCCTTGACCTAAGTACAATGCTTTTCTCCTTGCAAAACATTTCCATACTGGCAATTCTTTGAGCCTTATAGTAACATGATGATGTAGGTAGAATAGAGATTGCTGTCTCCACTTTGCAGATGAGAAAACTGAGGGGATGTGACTGGCTTGGCCAAAGTTGTAGGACCAGTATATGGTAGAGCCACTGTTCTCTGAATCCTGGCTTTTTCATTCTACCAAAAGCCAATCTGAGGGACCAGCCATTTTCTTGGCGCTCTGTCTAATACATATGTTGCAAGAGAGAATGTTTAGGTGATGGACAGAACTCAGGCATCATGCATGGCTTGTGACCTTTACTGAGCGAGGATTACACAGCACAGATCCAAAAAAGTAGAGGTTTGAGGGGAGATGCTGGGCCAACCTAATTTAGACCTCCCTTCTTGAAAGCTGAGCCAGTGAAACCATGTGATGAATTCTTTTTAATATGGTATTATTGTCAGGGAATAGCTTCAATATGTACCATAAACATTAAATGCTAAAAATAATGACAGCAATTATAGATTGTTCTGACACCAGAAGAGTAGAATTATGCTTCTTAAATGCATTCCCTTAGCCAATAAAATTGCCAAATCACTTTTCTGGAAACTGTTTTCCTCTGTGTTAGATTACCAAGAGATGGCAGCATTCCATCCATCATTCAGCTAGTATACCTTGCTTGAAAACTAAGATTTCCTCTTCCCAATGAAGTGTTGAGCACAAAGAATTACATTTAAAATATGAATCTGTTTCATAATCACCCATTGTCACACAGTCATGTGGCTCTAGATTGCCCAGATCTAAATTTAGATGCTGATGGTACATAACTGTAAAGATTCAAATGACCTATTTTAAAATAATACATGGTATGTAGTTGATGGTAATGTACAAAATCCATTGAGTGATGATTCAAGAAAGGAACTGGTGATATATGATTCCTCCTTGGATGCACTTGAAGTTTTCACTTGTGGGCTTCCCTTTTCTATAGACACTTGGTAATTCAAAGTCAAATGTACTGTGTTAATAAAGCTGAGACCCCTTTGTTTATCCAGCTTGATATTCTGTTTCGAGTTTGACACTTGTGTGCCAATGGAAAATTTTAGTAAATATAACATCACAATCCACCAGTATGTGCTAGTCAATGAAAGAAGCCTCAAGATATGTGACAATTTCTAGGGAAAGGTGGAAGCAGTTTTTTATTAGGAAAGATTCAGAAATGCCCATAAAGTTAAAATTTTCAGAAGTTCATATTTCCAGTGGTCAGCTTGTCATAAAAACTTCCTTAAGATTTTTTTTCCATAATTGAGTTATTACCTTATGACAGAGGCCAATGGAAAAATAATTTTGATACATTTCTCATAACAAAAGTGAATACTTTTAAAGTACATGGATATATTGCTGCTCTCCTTTTTCTTTTCTTTTGGTAACTGTATAGTTTATTTTACCAGTAATTGTCTTCAATTGTCAAATATCACAGATTTGTCATAGAGTTAACTTGTCCACCAATGACTCTGACTGTGAAATACCTTAGACCCAGTTTTGGAAACTGTAGATTCTCTGCTAATATGTCTCATTGCTTTCTGCTTTAGTGGAGGTCATTACAGCCTCACTTGATCAGAGAACCATGGTGCCGGGAAGCAGCTGCGTTATTTATCTTCATCTCACTGAAGAGATGACTCATTTATTCCAGATTTGAAGGAAGGTGCCAGAAGTCACACAGCAAGTTAGTGGTAGAAGCAGCTGTGCCTAACTCCAGTCTTCTGACTTCCAAACCAGTGCATTTTCTACTGCATGGCATACATTAAAAATGTTCAGACAATCACACCATTGGTTTTTTTAAAAAAAAAAAATTTATTTATTTATTGGCTGCGTTGGGTCTTCGTTGTTGCGCGTGGACTTTCTCTAGTTGTGGCGAGAGGGGGCTACTCTTTGTTGCTGTGCATGGGCTTCTCATTGCTGTGGCTTCTCTCGTTGTGGAAAATGGGCTCTAGGTGTGTGGGCTTCAGTAGTTGCAGCACGCAGCCTCAGTATTTGTGGCTTGCAGACTCTACAGCACAGGCTCAGTAGTTGTGGCGCACGGACTGAATTGCTCCGCGGCATGTGAGACCTTCCCGGACCAGGACTCGAACCTGTGTCCCCTGCATTGACAGGCAGATTCTTAAGCACTGCACCACCAGGGAAGTCCCACACTGTTGGTTTTTAAGGTGAGCCAGTGCCACAGTCCCCTTCAGGTATCCTAGTTAATTGGATTGGAGGTATTTGAGCCATTATTAAAAGTGAGGTTTGGGAAGAGGAAGCAGATGCAGCAGAAGGAAATGATGGGTCTCTGAATAGTAAGGGAAGGTGCTGGTGACTCCTGGGTACTTGCTGGGAAGCCATAGGTTCCCATCATAGACCAGAGGTCTCAGTGGCCTCATTTTTCCTCCATATCTGGGGGCAGGAATCTTTATCTCTTGCAGGAAACTCTATGCTCTTGCTTCTATGCACTCCTGAGAGAGGGTCAACTGAGCAGGACCTCAGGGTGCTTACCAATTGTTTTTATAGATGGGACATTTTTCATCAGAAAACTCATGGCTTTGATGGGAGGAATACATCCTTCCCTCTTGGGAGAACCCAGGCTAAGTTTCGCATGGGTCAGGTCCTAGGCACAGACTTGTCAAAAGTGCTACAGGTACTGCTGTGGCCATGGGAGGACTGAAGGATGGTTCCTACATGGCTGATGAGCAAATGAACTGACTCTCCTTTAGCTTCCATCAGCAGTGCTCCAGGGGAGTGTTGTGTGTGTGTGTGTGTGTGTGTGTGTGTGTGTGTGTGTGTGTGTAGCGGGGTGTCCCAAGGACATGGGGTTTTTATAGGTGATACACATAGCTTATCTCCTTGATTTCCATTCGTATCCATGAGATATGGATTCAGGACCCTGGAATGAGCAAGCAAACATTGAGAAAGGAGCTGTCTCCTACAAAGCTATTTTTCCTTTCCACAAGGAAGTCATGTTGGGGGCATTATTATCCAAAGACCTGCGAAAGGAGACCTAGTTCTCATTCTCCCAAGATCCAACTTGGAGAAAAATATGAGCAATTCTTGGCAATAATGATAACCTTTGTTAAGTGTCAGATGGTATTCTGAGTGCTTTTCATATATTAATATTTATTCCCCACAGTAACCCTGTGGACTTGCTGCTATTATTACCTCCATTTTGCAGATGAAACTGAGTCTGAGAGAGATTAAATAACTTCTTGAGGTCACACAGTTAGTGAATGCTGAGACTGGAATTTGAACCCACAGAGACTGCCTCCAGACTCTTTGCTTTTAACCACACCATACTGTCCCTGTGCCTGTTTCTGCCCCCATTATCGGTAGCATTTTCTTTTTCTCTTTAGAAAGTCAAAATGCAGCTAGTGGTGGTGTGAACTGCCTGTATTGCCAGAGAACACAGAAGCAATCAGGGCATGAGCCTGGACAACTAGAGATTTTATTCCTGGATTGGACGTTTACAGGCTGTCTGATATGCACACAGATGGTGCTCAACCCTGGGGACAGCAGCCTCCTTGCTGAAGTTGTCCTGTTTCAGATGCTGCAGCTAATCCACTGAGAGTGCGGCTGCTACAGGTCAGGCCCGGGCGCTGATGTGGAAAGGTGATCCACCATACTTTCCCACTAATGAAACAGATCTTGTGGGCATTGATTTTCCAACAAGTCCTAGAGTCATTTTGTGGGCAGACTTTACCTGTTTGAGTCCATCAAGTTTATCTCATTTCCACTTATCGCTGGAAACAGAAATATGACTCTGATTTATACTTCTCATAGAACGTAAACTTTTCAGCCGTTGGTTTCCAAGGAGTTTCCTTTGGGAAAAGGGAGGAGGGAAGTGCCCTCATGGAAACATTCCCCTAGGACTTTTCTCCGCCTCCCCACCTGGTGGAGCCTGGACTAAATGCAGACCCCAGTAAATTTCTAGCTCCTGCTTTAATATCTGGAGCTGCTACCACGTTCCCCACTTCAGTAGTTTTAATCTGGCCTCTGCTTCAGCTTCTCTACCTCCATAGAGTTGCGTTGAATTGAGTCTACCTGTACATGAATCTTTTAGTTGAAGAACCTTGCCAAGGTGAATTCTGCCATCTCCATATTTGATGTAACCCTGTTTGAACCTGCCGCTTAATATAACAGGATATATACCTTATGGCAAAAATTTGACAAAAGCTTAAGAACTCCTTAATTACCGAGTGTGAACAATGCAGTAGTAAATGATGCATTTGTAGGAATAAGGAATAGGGACCTCAGCCTTGGCAATGAGTCAGG
Source organism: Tursiops truncatus (assembly GCF_011762595.2). NCBI lineage: Eukaryota > Metazoa > Chordata > Mammalia > Artiodactyla > Delphinidae > Tursiops > Tursiops truncatus. The sequence continues at coordinate 72,589,537 of NC_047047.1, read as the reverse complement.
ATGACTGAAAGCATTAGGATAAATGGCTAGGTCACAAACATACTACCCACCTTCCTTATTTCCTTGTCTTTAGGCTCAGAACAGTCTTAATCCAAGCTGTGTGCTGCACATTGACATAGGAGAGAAAATTAAGCATTTAAGTCAATCAAATCTATTTCTAAGATACATTTACTTCCTTGGTCATAATAGGGATTCAGTTACAAGGCTCAATATCTCTTAGTAGCAATATTCACCAGCTAGAAGTATTTATCCGTTCTGCTAGGTTCTGTCATCTTGCAGGTGACTATAGTTATCCTGCCCTGGAAGAAGATGATGAGAGGGGTCCTATTAAATTAAATTAGATTCATTTTAATAAAAAGTAATATTTAATAATAGTATCATTTAATAAAAAATTAGTGACATTTCTTGACATTCAATGTAAGTCAATAACTATACTAAGAGTTTTAATCATATTATCTCATTTAAATGAAAAAAAAAACCTATGAGGTAAATACTATTACTTGTCTCCATTTTACAGATGAGAAACTTGCCCAAAGTCACATTGCTAGTAAGTGGAAAGCGAAGATTTGAATCTGGGAAGTCTGACTATGGAGGCAGCACTATAAACAATTATGCCTCTCTCTGTGTCTCCTTGGGGCTTTAATTTTGTCCCATGTGTCTTGTCCTTTACATCCTTGAGGCCTGAAGCATGGAAGGTGCACAGGAGATACTTAGATGATGAAGGCTGATTGGGGTTATGTCCCTTCTCAGGGAAGCCTTCCCTGACTTATGTGATGTATAGTTTTAGGTAAGCTAGGTTTTAGAATTCATTTTACTCCTTTGACTCTGTTTACTTAGACTTCATACCACATTTGTGTTTTCTGTATGACGTTTTCATACATAGATTATAAGTTCCTTAGAAGTAGAGATTTTGTCTTTTGCCTCATTTACCAGTTAAGTTCTTTGAACAGGGACCATCTTGTGTGTGTGTGTGTGTGTGTGTAGGTGTATATATATATGTGTATGTGCGTGTGTGTGTGTATACACACACACACACACACACAATGATATCAATAATGATATTGACTTAATAGAAACACCAAAAAAGAAGACATCAACATGAGGATAAGGCATGGCTTGGAATATGTCTCAAAAAGTCATCCTGGGGATGACTTAACTCAGTTGGAATGAGAGACCTGCCATATGATTTTATTTTACTCTCTACCAAGCTTTTTGCAATACCTGGTGTATTTTATAGTAATTGTGTCAGTTCAATTTTCTGTCTTTCTATCTGGGAAGGCAAATACCATTTATCCACAGAACTCAGCACATGATTACTCATTAAATATTTGAGGAATGATTGAAAGTGCTTATCTGTGGTTATCCGCATCTTCAGATACTAAATAGTCTGTATGAGTCATTTGGACTGGATGAACTAAAGTACAATCCTGAGACTCGGGACTGGCAAGCACACAGAAACTTTTCAGAAATAGGTAGAAAATAGGCTATGTGACATTCTCAGCAACAACAGTAACAACAAAACAGAATGAATTTAATTCTATGTGGAAGAATTTTGAATTCTCATCCTTCTGATCAATTCTTAGAAGCAGCAATTAGAGAATAGGAGCCTGAAATTGCACACCCGAGACTGACATTGAAGTCTTCCAAAGGTAGTGGACTGGGCCTTCCTGAAGTGCAGGTCCTGACTTATTTAATACATAGATAGGACTAAGACAGAGTCTGTGAGTTTTGGGTTCTCAGGTCACCACCAATAGAGGTGCAAGATGCAAACTGAGTTTCATGGATACCAGTGGCAGAGCCATGTGCTTTATTCTGGGGATTCCACGATTCAGGGAAAAGCTGGAATATCCTTTTATTTTCAAGGTAACAGCAGATAAAGGGTTTAGTAGGTCTCTCTCCATCTCTACAAAACACCAGTCAGGCTGTGAGTGGTTTTTCTCCTGTAACACAGATCCCAGCAGGAACTGGCTGCTCGTTTAGAAATGGCAGCACCAGAAAAAAGCTGCTCTAGGCTGAATAATTATTTCACCTCTGATCCCTAAGTCTAATACCAAGTGAGTGAAGCAAACCCTTTAGTAAAACAAATACCCACATTACACCGATAGGCGCATGGAGACAAATAGGAAGAGGCAGCCAATTCTGCTGCCGAGGTGGGTGCCAGGGAGGATTGCCAGAGGGCATCTGCCTCAGCTAACAACAAAGCGCATCTCAGCTGCAATTTGGGGTGCCGCTAGCTGCTAGCCTGCACGGAACCCCACAAGGAGGACAACACTGAAGGGGATATTAGGGCAGCTCTGCTTCCAGCACAGCCGTGGCATTTGCTAAATTGATTTCCATTTTTACTAACTGAAAGCCAGTTGCTAATGGGAGAATGATTTCTGGGTGCCATATGGGCACATGGATATTTTCTAATATAGTAACTTGAATATTATCTGTTCCTCTTTAATATTAAGACATTTTATTGTAATTATTCCTACTGCCCCCCGGCTGAAACAAACAGGCCTATTTGTTGAAAGTTTAAATGAGGAGAGTAGATGACTTGCTTTCATGTCTGAGGAATCAAAACAGATATGACACCCACATTATTTCAATTATGTTCCAGGAAGCACAGCATGTCAGGAAAGAGTGTGGTCTGCAACACTGATCAAAGGATGGCGATACAGCTCAGAGCTTGTTCACAGGCCTAGAGTCCTGGGCTGACACAGCTGGAAGAACCTTAGGGATCATTTACTCAAAACCTTCCATTTTATTGATAATAGTAATAGTTCTTATTCTTTCCAATAGTTACACTTAATTTGTATTATAATAAAGTTTTTTCAGTAAAAAACAAAACAAAAAAACCCCTTCCATTTTAGAAGCTCAGGGCCTGGAGAAAGGAGGTGACTTTCCCAAGGTCGCATAGCTATGGGCAGATTTAAGAATGTTCCAGGTCTTCTGCAGCCGTTTTGTGAGCTTAACCCCATTGTTCTGCTTCCTCTTTTCAGGTGAGCTTGGCTCATTTTCTAGGTGTGGTGTCATGATCACACTGGTTGAATAACTTTGAAACTTTTCTAAGACATAGTTTTTAAAGCTTTCAGAAATAGAAAATATGCTATAATATATGTTGTTTTCGTGATGAGAACTTTTAAGGTCTACTCTCTTGGCAACTTTCAAATATGCAGTACAGTGTCATTAGCCGTAGTCACCATGCTGTACAGTACGTCCTTCTGACTTATTTCTTTTATAACTGGAAGTTTGTACATTTTTATATACTATTTTGAAATGAAAGTGAACAGAGTCAGTAACCTACGCCCAGCAGAATGTGGTTGTTGTAGTACCTATGTGATGTGGACTATTATAAATGTCCCGTCCACACTTACAGCTGAATTTCCCAAGCACACTCAGTCCTCGACCTTGCTCTCTGGCTTGCTGAGAGCAGAGGAGCAGAAGAGATGCTAGAGCCCAGTTCTTGTCTGATGGACACCTGTCATCTGCCGACAGGTCCAATTCTCCTTGACAGACAGGAATCTCTCTCTCACACACACACAGGCACTCAAGGTCATGCAAAATCAAATCAATCAGGTATTTAACAATTGCTAAACAATTGATTCACTAAATACTACAGAATTCAAGCAAACAGATAGATGTCTTCCCCTTGGAGAAGAAGTCTTAGAGTTGTTGGGACTTGAATTGAATGTTGAAAGATGAGAAGAATTTGGACAGTAAAATATTACTGTAGGACAGAATATGTTATATTGGTGATGGGGTGGGGCTGGGATTAGGAAAAACCATTGGCAATGGTCTCCCTGGCCTCAGAGGCACACGCAGTAGGAGAGTCGGAATATGCTTTCAGGGAGGTCCAGGAGATTAAGATTATAGAGAAGATTCACTAAGACAATACACTGAAAAGCTGACCCTCTGCACTACGTGTAGGAACATTGGTGTTACATGTACAACTGTACATGTTTTTGTCAAGAATTAAAATAAACTGAATTCTGTGTGAAAGAGCTTTCTCTTCGGTGACTTATACAAGAAGCTATCTCTTCCCCAACTTCCACATTCATCTGGCCTCAACCTTTTCCTCTGTCAATCCAAGTCAAATTTAAAGTAAGAAAAAAACTCTGTAATTGAAGTTGTCTATTTTTTGCTAGTTATAGCTTTTGCCTCAGTGCTGTCTATGATTAAATCAAATATTCAAATGACTGCTAATGGTGATAGTCTAGGTTAAACCTTTTTAATGTCATTCAACACATATTGAACAAAACATGTATTAAGTCTTACTGGGTGCCCGAAACTGGGCTGGGGCTTGAAACAAGAACAAAATAGGGACTCAGTCCTTAAGCAGCTTGAATCTAATACAGGAAATAAATGTTGGAAAATATTCCAGGTGTGATATCAGAGATCTGTACGATGAAACGTGGAACGTCAAGGGCAGTTAATACATGTCTGTTGAATTGAAAACCCCTCCTCTTGTGCTCTAGCTCCTATTCTCGCTTGCTGTTTCAAGGACTTGGCTCCTGTATTTCTCTCCTCTGCCCATTCACTGAGATTTCCTTTTCTATACTAACAGTCCTGTTATTATATAAACATATTCTGATTATTCCTACCTAAAAAGTGAAATGAGGAAAAAATCTCTGTTGACCTCACATCCTCCTCCAGCTATTGTCATCTCCCCCTTTAAAACCATTTCTGCTTTGTCACTGAACATCCTTTCATGAATTTATTCCAAGGAACCTTTATACAGTCCTCCCTACTTCACTGACACTGCTACTGTAAGAAGCATTAGCGATCCCTTTGTCACCAGTCCAAGAGACATCTCTCTTTTTATCTTACTTGATCTCCAGTAGCAGTCAGCAAAATAAGCTCCGATTGCGTGGAGTTTGTTTCTCTTCGGATCCTGGCACAGACTCTCCTGGTTTTCTTCCAAGCTGGTGTGGCACTCCTCAGTCTTCTGGGCTGGCTTCTCCCGTTCTGCTCTACCCCTGTTTTTACCTCCTGCTTTTCTCTCTCTTTGCATCCCCTCCCTTGATGATCTAACCCATACTCTGGTTTTAAATACTTCTTACATGCCAGTGACTCTCAGACTATATCTCCAGTTCTTATCTCTCCCCAACAATCCAAGTATGAATATCCTACTGTCTACTTGACATTTACAGAGGAATGATATAGAAATCTCCAACTTAACAGGGTGAGTATAATTGTCTTGATTCCCACCCTACTGCTCCTGTCACAGAACTTCTCTGCCTTTCAGTTTATGGCACCACCATATACCTATTTTCTTAAGCAAAAACTCAGAAATTATCTTTGATTCCTCTCTTTTCCTCAATTCCTAGATCAAGTCCATGAGTTAAAAACTATGTATTCTACCTCCATACCAGGTCTCAAATTTAAATTTTTTTTTTAATTCTCACTACTACACCCCAGTCAAAACGGTTGTCACTTCTCCCCCAGGCTAATGCAGTAGTCACCCAACTGATTTTCCTATTTCCTCTTTTTTATGCACTTGGAGTTTTCTGCAACAGAGCCAGACGGTCTTTTAAAAATGCAAATCAGATTATGTCCACGTCCTACTTAAGACCCTCTAATGGCTTCCCATCACACTTAGAATTAAGTTGAAACTCCTGGATCATAAAACCTTTGGTGATAGGTCCCTGGTTACTTCTTCAGCTTCCTCGCATATCCATGCTGTGGTGTGTTGGCAAATGTTTAAGAACAGGCTCTCTGAATGGGGGTGGGGGCTGGGAACTGGAGGGACCCTTGATTTATAGTGTTTGCCAGTTTCTCTGGTGTAACTACTCTTACTGTGACCAATTACAATCTACCAAGTCATATCAGCTGGCTCACAAAATTCCTGAAAATGTAACAATTGTCTCTCACTAGCAGATACATGCCAGTCTCAGACCTGGTGTAACCTTCATCAGAACCACAACATCATAGCCACTCTGCTCTTCGTTTCCTCAAATAGATTATTCAAGTATGTGCTTTAGGCCTTGGACATCATTTTTCTCTTTGCCTGAAATGCTCTTTTACTTGATCATGATATAGAGCAAGAATAATTTGAGTTATTTAGGTCTCAGCTGAGCTCAAAGAAGTCCTCACTGAGGTTTTCCTTGACCATCCCCTACAGTGACGATTTAGTCATTCTCTAGTTCATAAGCTGATGCTAATTCTCTCCATAAGGCTTGAGGATATCTGATGTCTACCTGATATGTGTATTTATATTCCATTTGCCTCACCAGAATAGAATCTCTGCATTTGCAGGGTCCTTGTCCATCATGTTCCCTGCTGCATGCTCAGTGTCAAGACCCGTGCCTACCACATACACACTAGATGCTCAATTTGAAAAAAAAAAAAAAAAAATCAGTGACTAAAATAACATTTCTGGAACAGTTGCTCTCTGCTTGTTTATATGGTCTTTGTAATAACCAGATAGTCAAATTTCTCAAACACGCTTTTCTTCTATTCTGCCATTTTGCAGTCACTCATCCCCTAGTCTATAATGCTGTACCTGTCCCTTTGCTTTTTCTCTATCAGAATCTTTTCATCCAGCAAGGCTCAAATCATGGCCCTTCTTTTAGGAAGTCTTGTGTGTTCATTTCAGGCTGTGGAGTCCCTCACTTCTGATGGCCAGCAGTGCATTTTGACTGTATGCAAGCAATGTACTTGAGTACGTTGCTCAAGTACTGCCAAGTGACACCCTATGTTGCTCTCTTGTCCTGTGGCTTACATTTTTACTTAATGTTTCCAGCGCCCATATAGTCTTCCACCTATTTGATTCTGAGCTCCTGTAGTTCCAATACAGGCTGATGCTTCCTTCAGTGCTCACTAGGATTCCTGGTGCCAGTCCATAAACAGTGTATGTTGAGTACATGTCTATTAGATTTGGTTTATGATTTTTGAGTGTCCACGAGCTGGCGCTTCTTGTGTTTTCCTCTATAGATAGATGCTCCGTCCTTCTCTGCTTTGCGCCCCAGGAGACTGATGTGTATGAACTTCATCAGAGAGCCCTTATTCCTTCTGGCTTTGGTTGAATTGAGCCAATGAGAAGCATAGGTCAGAGATCTGGGGGAAGAAAGGAGAGTGAGGTGAGAGTTTGCATTTCCCCAGTTACCTCCTCACCCTTCACGGTCATCACGGGCTTTCTTCAGCATTTGTTGTAATGCCTCGGCTCTCATCGGAGACTTTTCTCTGCATGGCGCTCTCTTTCTGAGTTCCAGTGGCCGTTTCCTCCCCTCAGTCCACCAGTCCTAAGGGTGATGACCTGATCCGTGGTACTTCACTGTTCCTTGTGATTCTTGCACACACTGCCCTACGAAGTGTTCCTTCCACTTCAGGCACTTCCTTTTCTCAGATGCCCCTACTCCCTCCTGACAAGGAGCCTTTGACATGCAGTCCCCATTCTTTCTTCTTCTCTCATTCTAAATTAATTCCTGCTTATCCCCTAGTCTATAATGCATCTAATGGCATCTATCTAAATTAATTCCTGCTTATCTTTCGGGTCCCAGCTTCTGTGTCATTTTTCTATAGGAAGTTTTCATGACTTTTCTAACCTGGTCCGTATTTCCAAATAGCTTCTCTCCATAGTGTTCATCCTAGTTGCAGTTTTACCTTGATTGGATAATTCCTGATCTATCTGTGTTCCTCACCAGCTCACAAGCTCCACAATCGAAGTGTCCAGATGGTCTCACGCTTGTACCTTCACCATCTCATAGTACTGGGCACTGAGTGCATGTCTGCAGTACAAGCATGTGATCCTGATCCCACTGTGGGACTCACCTCCAGTCTAGTGATTTCCTCCACAATTACGTTTGTAATTCTCTTGACAAGTATTTATTTATTTTTTTTTTTTGCGGTACGCGGGCCTCTCACTGTTGTGGCCTCTCCTGTTACGGAGCACAGGCTCCGGACACACAGGGTCAGCGGCCATGGCTCACGGGCCTAGCTGCTTCGCGGGATGTGGGATCTTTCCGGACCGGGGCACGAACCCGTGTTCCCTGAATCAGCAGGGGGACTCTTAACCACTGAGCCACCAGGGAAGGCCCGTATTTCTCTTTTAATCAGATAAATCATCTGACCAAATCATCATGATCGGAATATTATATACCTATCTCAGGTTCATTATAAAGCAGGAGTAAATGCAGATTAAGTAAAAGAAAAAAAATTCCAGAAATGAGTACTATGAATACATTGGTGTATATCACTCAAGAATATATTTCTTTGTTGTTCAGGAGTCTTTTGGATACAAGCAACAGTAAGTGGGCTAAATTGGACTTAGATAAGAAGTGGGTTTACTGGAAGGACATCTGGTATGGTCACATAGTCAAAGGAGTGGCTAATACTCCAATCTAGAGAGGCCAGGAGAATAATTGGAACCCAAATCTCACACTCCATTAGCACTTCTGTTCTCCATCTCCCTGACTCACCACCCCTCTCTCTGGCTGCTAGGATCGTTATCTCTTTCTGCAGTACAGCTTCTTACAGGTGGGGGAAATTCTGACTGTGGAGTGAAACAGACTCCCCTGTTTCTGGTTTGAAAAGAATTCTTACTCTGGAAAAAGTTCTTATTGGTCCTATTGGCTGGAGTCTGATCCTGAACAAGGGAATTGGCATCTATAAGAATAAGGTTGGTCTTGGGGAAGGAACAGTTACAAAAAAGAAAAGAAGTACCTAGGAAAGTTGGTGGGAGTGTCCATTCCTGTGTGTGTGTGTGTGTGTGTGTGTGTGTGTGTGTGTGTGTGTGTGTGTGTCTGTTTCATAGGCTCTTACCTCACGTAATGGTACGTCGTGACCATCTTTAAAGAGATGGCTCTGTAGTTGTAGCATATCTGTCATCCTGACAGCCCAGACAAAGCAGAGCTCGGCCTAGGACTGGGTGGCAGGAGAGAGCAGTATTGCTCATTTTCATTCTTTCAGCTAGGGCACCACTGCCAAGCAAAAGGTGGAGGTGAGGAAGCCACAGGGTAGAGGAGGAGGCCTAGAGGGAGTTCAAGCAAAAGGATCCTGGATTTAGGCCACAAGGAGGAAAAGTCATTCAACGAAAAGGCAAGTAGCCCAAGGGAGCTCATTTCTGAGAGAGGAAATGGGAGTTAATGAATAACGATAGAACTAAGAATCCGAGGAAATAATTGGCCTTACTAGATACAGGGTCTCTTGCCAGAACCATACATCCTAAAAATGCTAATTCAGAGCCCCAGAAGATTGGAGCAGCCTTAGATAAGAGCAAGCTCATCAGACCTATTTGCAGAAAAGTCCGGAAGGGCTTGGAGAACCAGGATATCAATCAGCATCTCCAGTGCGAGGAGGAAGATGCACGTCACTCACTTTGCTTTTGCTGGGCCGCGTCCTAAAGTCTCCTGGGCTCAGCTCCCCCCCTCCACTGCTCCCACACACTGGTGGGGGCGACAAGATCAGGTCTCTGATCCCTCCCCGTGGTGGCTGCTATGCATGCGGCCGTCCATCCTGATGCAGCTGTGCTCTGAGAGCTGTTCATCCCAGAGTCTCCCAGGAGTTCTGAGGGTAAGTTTTCAGCTAGCTGTCCCCACCCCTAGTCCCAGGGGCCTGCAGCTGTGACTCTGGATGTAGCCATTGCCAGCCGCCCTCCTGAGCAATATTAGCGTTATATAAATACCATTTCCCATTTGATATCCTCATGGCAGCTAACATGATCTCAAATTCATGAAGCATCTGCTCTCTCTCCATCCATCCACTCTGGAAATCATTTTTAAAAGATACTTTTTGTAATGACTTTACATTTAAAGCTTTTTTTTTTCTTAAAGTGGAAGTTTAGGAGACTTTGAAAAGTCATGCTCAGAAAAAAAAAAAGTAATTTATACTCTATCTAGTTAATAACCTCTTGTGTGCTTTAATAATTTAAACCAATTATCAATGGGAAGGTCTATAGTGTATACTTAAATGATTGCTTTTCGTATATTTCCTCCTTTCTTTCATGCCGTATGCCACTTGTCCTCGATGTGTCTCCAGTGCCTATTATCTCTGCTACACACATAAAATAACTGCTTTAGCTAGGAGAACATGACCTTGACACGGAGAGAAGCAGTCCTTTAAAGGATAGCTCAATTAAAACCTAAGGCCTCCATTCCTGTTTGGATTTCATTATTATTCATAAGACTGTGCAGCCCTGAGCCATGTGTTTGCAGGGTTCTGAAGGCTGGTTTCAGAAAAGGTGCATTAAAGTCATCAGTGGGATGCCTGCCTGGAGCCTGGTGATGCTTAGCCACCAACAAACTCGTTAGCCTGACCTGGCTGGTGGAGGCTTTACTCTTCCACATGAATAGTCTATGTGTCCATTAGACTGTGAACACCTTGAGGGAGGCTGTGCAATGGACTAGTTAGGAGCACAGGTTATTAGATTCATATGGATCTAAGTTCAGATTGAACATCTGGAATTATAAAGTTGGTGATTCTGAGCAATTTATTTAAATTCTCTGAGCTCAGTTTACCCATGTGAAAAATGGGAATAATGATATGTTCTTTGCAAAGATGAGGTGGTGCATGTAACATGTTTAGCGCAGTTCCTGGTCCATAATCAGCACTGGCGTTAGTAATAATAATACTACTGATAATAATAATAATACACAATGTCTTACTCTTTTTTATAAATATATATTCCCAGTGTCCTTAATGACCGTTCATTGCTGAAATAAGATTTTTATTATCAATGACCACTTAACACAAGGTGAGGGTGTGAAGGCATTCCACACTCAGTGCTCTGTTGCCCAGAAAAAGGAGAGAACTGTGAACTAGGGCAGGTAGGGAAGACTTCCTTGCAAAGATGGGATATGAAACATATCACAAAGGTGGGCTGTAGATATGGAACTTTTTAGAACATAAAGGACTAATGATTTGTGTCAAGTCGACAGAAAGTGTTTCATGGATGAAACGCATTTAATTCTAAGGATAAGACATGTGGACTAATCAGAAGGAGGCCAGAGAGGGTATTGCCAGAAGACTCTGTGCATAAATTATCTGAAGGCTTCAGAGAGGAGGGCCAATGCGGAATTATGTGCCAAGTTCAAAGCAGCAGCTTAACTATTTTAAAGGCAAACCCTGTTCTCTGTTCCCCCATACAACAGGACCTTCTGCCCCACCAAAAATTTTATGGGAAGTGGAGCATGCATAGAAGGAATATGTAGACCAAGCACGTATTACAGGATGGAATAAGGACTAGTGTCATGAGGGTGATGTGTCGAGTGAGGGAGAGGGCTGAGAAGAGTATAGAAAACTGCCACTTTGGATAGGTCATGCTAAGAGGAGTGTCATGCATCCCAGGTACAGCTAGAAAATCGTTTTAGCTATGCAATACTCTACTGATTCTAGGGTAAGGTTTCTCAACTTTGACACTATTGACATTTGGGGCTGGATAATTCTTGATAGCGGGGGCCTGTCTTGTGCCCTGTAGAATGTTTAGCAGCATTCCTGGCCTCTACCCAGTAGATGCGAGTAGCAGCCTGTCGACTGTAACAACCCAAAATGTCTCTGAACATTGTCAAATATGCCTTGCGGGGGGTGGTGATCAAAGCACCTCAGGTGAGATTATCACTCTATACAACAATAACAATCTGGGGAGATAGGAATTCCTAGACACCCTTATACCTGCTGCCCAGAACTTCTGATCTTTTTAATGGTGAGGCTCAGTTCTGGTATTTCTGAGTCTAGTTGACTTTAGTCTGTTGAGAGGTGGGCAGCTTCATCATGTGCAGTCATATGCATTGGCCTAACAGAGTCAAGGAAAAGCTGGTTACATATTAAATAACTTCTCAGATGAAGAAAATCTTTTCCCCAAGTATAACTAGCCCCCTCCCAAAGTTTATTACATCCTTTGGGCAAATGGCAAGTAAAATTGCCCTATCTATATTCCCAGAACAGTAGACCATATTGCCAGGGTCAGGCCTGTTTGCAGCAGGGTTGTGCTGTTTTGTGATGTCACAATTTTGACCTGCATTTCTGAATCTTGTGACCTTCTCCTCCATCCTGACTATGGAGAGCTCAGCTAAGCGCAGAGGCAATCACGTGTGGAGTAGGAGAAGCACATTTCAAACATTGTTGGCTTTAGGTAGTATTGGGGGAGGTTAAATAAAGTTCTTATCATTATTCTAATGATTACCACTTAGTGGGGCCATTTGAAACCAAGCTTAATGGAAGCACTTGCTTCCATTACCCAGATTAACAATATACACATGCCCCCCTAAGTGCTCTTTCCAAAGGCAAAGTAGAACTAAGTTCTAAAATCATAATCATCTACTAAACACAAATTGTAGCACCTCTCCTCTTCATATCAAACTCTTCTACAATTGTTATTCTTGGCCAGTTGCACTTGGAGGTTGTTCCATTTGCTTCTCCTCAAGAGTGCCAGGGCCAACTCCACGGACTCTGATCAAGTGTGATCGTGTCTCAAGCCATCCAGCTTGCAGGATGCCCATTAGTCTAGACCAAACTAGAAGACCAGGCTCAAAAATAGAAAGACTAACCAGCCTTCATTTTTTAGGGCTGAGATTATACTTTGTGAATTATTCTTTTTCTTCTAATTCATGTTTTTAGTTCCCTCCTTCAGTAAAGTTTGTTTTTCCCAATGTTTTCAACATTCCAGTCTGTTACTTGGCTTTCCTCTTAAATTCAGCATCTTAGCCAATGACCAGACTTGCTGTTCAAGATTAAATGTCAGACCCAACAGAGACTACAGGTAAAATAAATAGTTCCGCAGCTAGTTCTGTACTCTGCTCCAGCCTTGTCATTTCCTGGTATTTTAAGTTCTTTGTATTCATTTCCTGTCCTTTGAATTCCCCATCCAGGTGGGATTTTTGAGACAAGAGCTGAAACCCTAAAAGACACATTTTCATGTGGTACTTAGACCTCCAGAGGGCAGAGTTTAGAATGACAAATGAAATATTACAATGAGTTCCAGTGTTCAAACCACGTATAAACTTTGAAGAACTGGATATATTGCTTTTGAACCTTTAACTCCCAAAGATTGAAGGATCGTTGACACTATACGACTAAATTTTTAGCTTTAAATTATGATTTAAGAATTTTTTTACCATGGACAGAGATAGACCATTGATCCATATAGAAAGTAATTGCCTTAATACCATTAGTTTTAATGTAAAATTTTCCTTTACCATTGCTGTTGTTTTAGCATAAATAAGCTAAAAATGTAAGTCCTTTCTTCTGACTGATAGCTTGACAGGACCTATTTCTGTCTTTTACTGTTTAATACGGATGGCTGCAAGACCTGGGTTACAACTGTCAACCCTGAAAAACATGGGTAGTCATAAAAATTGTGAAGTTGACCAAGAACCAAAGCCCATTATAAGTGATGGGAAATATCTGAAAGGGGATGCAAGTACTCTTCATATTACTGTGTGATTAGATCTCTTCTCCTACCTGAGCAAAGCAGCTTCACTTGCTTACTAGTCAGTGTTTTCTTACAGCTTGACAGTGATTTATGGACAGATTAAGGACATACAAGCACCATGATGGCGTGGAGTGGGGTGCAAGAATAAACACATTACCAGCCTTGCAGAAGGAGCTTGTTACTAACCACCACATTGCCAGTCATCCGGTCTAGGGGAGAGGATAACTAGGGGGTAGCATTAAGCCATTTGGCTCAAGAGTTCAAAGGACGAAAAATCACAGCTGCTTCCCTTATAAACCATAAGGGCAAGATCACTGCAAAAGGCAACTTATGAGAGTTAAGGGAGAACTAAATTGAACACGGAAAGTTGGAGCTGCCTTAATGTGCTGAGCCGGCATATGCTGCAGAAAAAATAAACTGTGCAGGCAAAGCCCGGGCCATGCAGAGAGGCTCTACCCCTTGCCAGGCCAGGGTCTTGAAGAAAGACCTGCACATCTGTCAGCCTGTCTGCTGCAGATCTGAGCCCATGGAGGTTTCTGGGTCTGGATTATTAGAATGTGGTTCTCTCTGAGTGTGAGCATCTCCCTGGACGGGGGAGAAAGACAGGCAGGAGATTGTCATGTGGGCAGCAAAGGGGGCTGCCGGCCCAGAAATGTAACGGGCTTATCTGATGCTTCACGTGCCTATGAGCTTTCTGCTTCTGCCAGTGTTTTTTCCTTTTGTTATCATTAATACACAGATTATTGCTTGCCAACTCCCAAGAGCTTCCTGACTGCAAGGAAAACGTTTCTCTCATCATCATCTAATAACATTTTGTCCCTCTAATCCCTAAAGAAGTGTACCCCTCCCCTAATTAATCAACAAATGTTTTTTGAGCAGCTTTGGCACACAGTCCCACAGTGCTCTCCGAGAGCTCACTCTGCTTGCACTTTTGTAGCACATTGGCACATTGGCTGCACTGTATGATCATTCCATGCCCACATGGCTGATTCTCTCACTAGACTGAGAACTCCCAAGGGCAGGGACCATATTTTATTCATCTCCGTAAGTCTAGTGCCTAGAATAAGTCTTAGCTTAGAGTGGGTGCTTGGTAAATGCTTGTGGAAGAAAGGAATCGATGAAAGAATGCACAGGTTCATCTCCTTGGCTCTGTGAAGGATTCAAGAAAAACGGAAGCCTCATCCTCTACTCCTTGCAGAGCTCACAGTCCAGATGCAGGTCAGAAGAGAATAAATACAGCAGACAATGAATTACTACCTAGGTTCATGGCATATGTATTATAGGTGCCGAGAGGGGTGATCAGGACAGACTTAGAGAAACCAGGTGAGGAGCTCAGAGTGGTGGGACTTGTGTTGTGTTTGGAAATTGAGAGTGATGATGCTGTGTTCCAAGGGGAAGATGGGGATCTCCAGCCCTCCCAACCCAGCCATTCACCCTGAGCACTCAGTTTTACCTGGTGTGCAGAACGCAGAGCCTCACATTAGGCTTGGGCGCTGAAATGGAAAGTCTGTGATTTTCTCTTTAGTGGTTTACAGTTTTTCAGATAGAGGAGGTCGGTGAAGGAATGAAGCTAAGCGTGAGTTCTAATCGGAAAAGCTCTCTCTCTCATGTGCAAAATGAAACGAGGAAGGCCTCTGTGCCCCTGTGAATGTTCTCAGAACATGACCAGGCTCTGGCCCCTCCTCAGGCCTCCTGTCCTTTTCCCTTTCCTACTTCGCTGAGCTGGGGAGTAGCTCAGTATGCCTCCCAAGACATAACCAAATGCGTGTGGAAACCTTGAAGGTAGTAGCAGAGAAGAATAAAAAATATAAAATGTGGTAGGTGGTGGTAGGTGGTACATAATTCTCATGGAGACCAGCAGTAGCTTCTTCCTTCACAGCTACATTCTCCTCCCTCGTGGGGTGCTGTTCAAACTAGCATTCCAGGTATCCTCCTCTCTGGAATGTCCACTCAGAGCCAGGATCTCTGTGTCCCATCTGCCCATCCCAGGTCTAGGTCGACATCCTACAGCTCGCCTGCCCTGTCTGGCCCAACAAAGAAGGCTTCTCTGTTCCCTTCTCTGTTCTGCCTCATGCAGAGATTAGACCCAGCTCTGCTTCCCCAGGCCCAGGGAGTTCTTGGTAAGTTCTAGGTCACATGAGTCACACCTAAAACCCTATTACTCATCCAGGCTTAGTGTTACCCAGAGAGAACCCCTATTGTCTTTCTTTCAGAATGTGCTGGGTCCTTTGGGCAAGTTATTTGCAGGAATCCTTAGAGAAGGGAACTTGAGAAGGACTTGCCAAGAACTGATTAAAAGAGAGCACATTTATTGACTGTTATTATTCATGGGGGCCTCCACATGACTCCTGAGGATGTCTCGCGAGGCCAGGCAGGATGCGGAGGACAGTTCTTTTCTGCTCCTCTGCCTGTGTACCACTCTCCCATTTGCTGCAGGAGGGTGGCTCGTGGACTGACAGCCAGAAAAACCGCACTTCTTTTAGACACGGCTCTTGGAGTTGTGGGGAAGAACTTTCCAATGCAGCCTTGCTTTTTGTCCAGAAGAGATAAGTTTCTCTTCTCATAGCTCAACCTAAAAGCTCTTTCTCAGGGCTGGCCTGTATGTATTCCAGATGTGCCCTTGGACAGGCACTTGTAGAAATGAGGGCTGGCTTAAGGAAAGTCAGAGCAAGTTTAGAAAACCAGGCTGTACACCTAAAATAAGACACATGACTTCTGCTTCATGTTCCTTTTTATGTGGTTTCCATGGGGATTGTCATCTGTGGATTGATGTCATCTTCAGTAGCTAACGGCTTCCTTTTAGCTGGAGGTTCGAGCGAGAGTTGGGAGTAAGAGGACGCAGAGGAGGGACCTTGGGGAACGAAGTGGACCAACCGCCCTGACAGTCTTTTGACCCCAGTAATGCCTGTGAATGTTTGTAAACACAAAAAACAGCCCAGAAAAGCAACATGTGGTAGAGGTGGGCTTCCTTCCTCATCCCCCTGCTGCCTCTCTCTGAGACCTCGGGAGCTGGGTACAGCGGCCTCTTTGGTCTCCAGAAGAAGGAGGTAGGCTGGCAGTTCATAGTAAAGAGCTCCTGTCTCGAAGTCAGAAACCCGGAGTCCCTATCACCTAACTTGTGTGCAGTTGAGTGAGCCCCACCGTTATCTGAGTCATATATGTAAAATTAGAGACTTGAAGAAAGTGGCCTTTGAGGGCACTTGTGGCTACAGTGATCTGTGAATCTGTGGCTTCACATTGAGTAGTTGATGAGAAAATGCTGGTGAGGCATATTTTAGGTTAAAGTATGGATTCTCAAATGCTGGCAGATTAGATGTTATGGAGGGAAAGAGCTCTGGGTAGTAGCGACCCTAGTTACTTATCAGGATAGCTGGTTGGATACCAGGCCCTTGGCATACATGTTCACCAAAAGAGTCCAATCCCTGGAAATTCAGGCAATACATACTAATGGGCTTTTATTATTCATTTGTTCTGTTTTTAATTGACCCATCTAAATGTTCTTTGAATGACTCCTACAACTGGCTTTGTGTTGAGGACATAAGAAAAACAAAAGCAAAAACAAGAAGCTGTCCTTACCCTCAATTTGCTCAATACCCAATGAACAGAACAGGATCCATAACTCATTAGGGTTCCCTAGTCCAGAGAGGCAGCCAGAGGAGGCTCCCTGGCAGAAGACTCTCAGAGCTGAATTTTGAGGACTTACTGAGCTTTGGGAAGATTGGGAGTGTTGGACGGGAAGTAAGTAAAGGCAGGAGAGTGTTGAGGACAAAGGGGTCTGCTTACTGGATTGTTCAGTGAGGAGGGCGCCTGAGCAGAGCTGGGAGACTAAAAGTGAAATCTTCTCCCTCCTGGACTCCCTGGCCTCATGCACGGGACAAGACGGACAGTGAGACTTGAGCCACAGAGGATAAAGAAGCTTGAATCCGGCATCCCTCCCTGTTCCTGCCATGTTTCGTGGCTTTGTGCGTCCTGCCTGGGGTACACTTTGCAGCTTGTGGATGCTTATTATCCATAGTAATCATAATAATTAATAAAACCTTTTAAAGGGGGCTTTAATCATGCTGGCGCTTTGCTTCCAAACACATAATAAAAAGGAATTACTTATAAAAGTGACAAATTTATTCCTAATTATACCATTATTTTGTTATGCAATACAAGTAAAGCAGTCTTTGAAGCTGGAAAAATGTCTCATGCAGAATTAATTAGAACAGTACACTGTTTGGAATTAGGCAATTATTTTATTGGTATTTCACAACTAGAACTTTGTAGGAGCACCTCAAATATTTTCATTAATGCCAGTAAATAGTTATTTTAAACACTTACTAGTATGAGTTCTAAAGATAAATTTTGGACTGTTTTTGGACCTTATGAAAACGTTTTTAGTCTGAGAGAAAATTTATGACACATGAGTCACTGTGGTCCCAGGGAAGTTTTGAGGAAGCAGATGGCAATGTTTAGGGAATTCACTTCTTGTTCAACATGACACCGCAGGGGAGGGGCTGCAGAGACATAGCAGTGGGTCCCAGCCAAAAGGGGACCTGGGTGTCATCACCATGCAAGTGAGGGAATCCAGAGAGGGAGAGCTCCCAGGTTACATGGTAAGTCATGGGCTAAGATCATAACTCTCGTGCTTGGACTCTCATTTCTGTGTTCTTACTTTCTTTAAAAAATACAGACTTGTTTTTCAGGTTATAGAAGTAATACCTACTCATATCCGTGCTCTTTCGCACTGCCCTCTGACCCATGCCCACACTGACTTCTTTATTTCATTTTTGCAGTAGATTAAATAGCCCTTGGGTACGGTCATATGTTCTTACTTTCCGTCATGCGTGTAAAACTTGCCTCTTTACCCATCTATTCCTAGGCTGTAAATAAAGGCTAAGTTCTCTTTTAGTCTTCTCCTAACCAGCTCATGTTCAGGGCTGGGCACATGGCACAAGTGCTGTAAAGATTTGCTTAGCTTTACCAAGCTCACAGCCTGTGACCAGAGTGCAGGAGACTCTACACCTCCTGAGATTCTTCTGGGCTGACTCCTTGCATTCAGAGAGAGGTGGTGGGTGAGAGGCAGCCATGCTTGTGAGACTCCCCAGTCGGAGAAGATCAGCAGCCTCTGGTGGGAAGAAATGTCCTTATGTAGTGGCCATGGCCTCATTCGTGGGTCATGGCTTTGGATGCCACCGAGGGAGCAGAGGACCTTTTGGTTCCTTGTGTTGTTAAGAATAAAACTTCTTTTTTACTGGAGGTGAATAGAGCTGGGAATATGCATACCCAGAAAACACGTTGGCAGGCAGGGCACTGGCATTCGGATCAGTTGGCTCCACACTCCAAAGGAGGAAGAAAGAAAAGGCTGGGGAGTCGGGGAGTGAAGAAGCAAAAGAACTATGAGAACTGCATGGTTCGCAGGGAAGACTCGGGCAATGAGTTCGCTAACCTCAGCTTTAGTCTGAGTTATGTCACTTCCTCACCATGCACCCTGAAGTAGGGAGATACCTACTTTGGGCCTCAGTTGCTCAAATTATAAAACGAGGGCACTAGACTACCAAGTACCTAGGGCTTGTCTGAGGTGTGCTGTAGTTATCAGCCACACCCCACAGGTGGCTTCTCTTCTGACAGAAACACAGGTCTTGTGAGCTTTGAGTAGCTGAAATAATAAAAATGTTCTTCGGTCTTCCATGGCAGCTTTCTCAATCATTACGGCTCTCTCGCGGCTCGGCTTTGCCACCTAATATTTAACCTAAACCTTTTCCCCACTTTTGTTTTAGTTCATCATCACTTGCTCAGTTCTATCAATCTACCTATGCATTTCTATGCCACCTTTCACCAGAGTGCTTAGCACCTGTCCTCTCTGAGCAATGAGGTTAATATTGAAGGTAAAATCTATTTCGTAGAGATAATGTACTACGGACCTTTCAGAAGAGCTCTCTATGATAATGAGGAATGAGTTACCATGCTGAGGTTGTTTAAATGTCATTTATTTTAACAAGTGACACTCTGAATTTACTTAAAGTTGACTACAATGAAGGAAGGGTGGAAAGTTTTAAAGTTTCATGAAACAATAATAGAACTGCAAAGCAAGGAGCCCTGAAAGATGGATCTGAATGGCAATTCTGATTACATGCTCTGTGGGGGGGCTGGTTGGGTAGAATGCTTCCTGCGGCTTCTGAAAGGCTCCGGAGATGTGGAGGATGAGGATGTCACAGAGGGCACTGGTTCGGCTTCTGAGCTTCTTTCTCTTTTCTATTGTGCTCATGTGTGTATATATGCGCTCATGTGTACACAGATGTCTGGGTAGGTATACGTGTGCAAGTGAGCTAGAGAGGGAACATGCTCTTTCCTGTTGATTGCACTGTTTAACACTCCTCCTGGCACTGAATCAAGGCTATGAGTCCTGAGGCAATTGTCACTCAGTTACTCTCTCTTGTCTGGAGCAGTGTTTAGCTGTCTGAGAACGAAGACCATGTTTTATTCTCATCTCTACCAATAGGAGTTAACATAGTTAGATATAATGATTTATGCTTGTTCATTGAAAAATTGAGCTTGGAGGGTAGACAGTGGGTAAAGGCTGCAGAGTCTCCTTGGGGAAAACATGGTGAAGGGCAGAGGAATTCCTTTATTTGAATGAGTGTTCTTAGGGGTCTAGGAAGGGATTCTTTTGATTGCAAGCAACAGAAACCAGTTAGAACTATTTTAAGAAAGAGGTGGGTGGGATGAAGGTGGGTTGGTTGTCAGGATGCCGGTGTACCTTGGGGACATAGGGAAGCTGGTTCCTTCAAGGGCATGGAAAAAGGAATTGGAAAGCCATCAAGGAACCATTGTAGTAGGGACTCAGTCCGTCTTTGTCCTTTGTCTCTGCCTCTCTGCTCATTCTTCCTTCTTCCTTTCTCTGAGACTGGCTTCCTCTCTTTCTCTCTCTCTCTATATATATAGAGAAGAAAGCTGCCCAGAAACTCCCAGTTCTATCCTCTCAACTCCAGCCATACATGAAGAATGCTCTGGTTGAATTCAATTCCGATTCCATATTCCTAGGAGAGATAATCTGATGGATTTGGCTTAAGTCAAGAATCCACCCCCAAGAGCTAACTATGTGTATTCACCTTACCCCTCTGGCTGCTGGTGTAAATAAAGAACATCTCCCCATTGGTAAATAGTAATAACAAACACAATTTTTACATAGAAAAAAAAAAAAAGCAGTCTATCCCTGGTCCAATCATGCATGGCCAAGAAGAAAAGGTCAAATAAAACAAATGTGGGCTACTGGGGGCTTGTTCCTGTGTATGGAGGTGGCAGTTCTCATGGAAATTGGCCATTCTGAGCTAGGCAAGTATCACAGAACGTTTCTAATGCACCCGAGAACTTTAGAGCATACATAGAGCTGAGCTCAGACTCAGCTGCCATTTTGTCTTCCTTGCACTGGAACGTGGCATGTAGTAGTTAGCCCATCACACCAAGTGAGATGATGTCTGAGGTGGGTGATTCGTGAAGAGTTAGATCATAACAACATTTTTAAAGTTAAATAAGTTATTTTCTTTTCAGTCCAATCAATTCCCTTATTTGAACATTTAAGATAATTATAGGTTACAGGTAAATTATATATTATACACATGCTAAATTATAACCCATCTCCACCAGTTAATATTTATTGAGCAATGAATAGGCAAACTATGCTAACTTAGGGATTCAATACCTGAGTGTAATTAGGCATTTCGGCTGGGAAAGAGCATCACTGCATCTTCCCAAACATCCCTCCCTTCTCTCCCCAGTGTGTGTGAAGGGAAATGCAAAGATAATATGCTAACCCGTAGCTTATCTCTGAAGTTGTTTACACAAGGGAAAAAATCAATTACTTTAAATATTTTAGATTCTATTTCCCAGTAACTAACCAATTGCAATTTATGACGCTCTTAAGAGCCAAGTAGAAGAGTGAAATGTAATGTTTTATATTTTTCATTCCTCTAGGGCTTCTTGTGGGTCTCTCACACGCAGACATGAAGAAGATTATAGTGAACCTGACAGCCTGGTGCTCCAAGCTTGGGACCAGTGTGGTAGACAGACTGGTGAGTGTTCTATTTGGTATTGCTGATGGTGTAGTCCGGCTCAGAAAATCAGGTTATGGTTGTGCAGAAAGTAGAAATCACAGGATATCTATGGCTTTGCCAACAGTGAATGAAACTTAAAAAAAAAAAAAAAAAGTTTAGCGATTTATAAAGCATTTTGAAATCCAGAACTTAAAATTTAAACCATGGAACAGATGACTCTTTTATAGGACTTGGCTGCAATCATGAAGGAAGATGTGGTGGTAACCCAGTGATTTAGCATTTATCAACCCCCCATGATGACTTCTCTTCACAAGAGGGCTTAATACCCAAACCTTAAGGATGCTCTGAGTCTCTGTGGACTACTTTGGCAGGAAGGGAGGGGAGGACAGAGGGAATCAGAGAGGGGTGGAGGTTGTCTATAGCAGATGTGACAGAAGTGGTGCCTTACGCAAAAAGCACATTGACCATCAGGACAGCTTGACAGAGAAAAAATTTCCTGGCCTGAATCTGATAAATCTGGAACCCTATTGATAGTATGAGTTCATACCCGGTTTAGCTGGGACTTTCCAGTTTATGCCTGTCTGCATTTGGATGATGAAATATTTTATCCCCTACTCGTCCCAGGCATCAGCTCATACAGAGGTTTTAGAAACTACCACCTGTGATGGACTCATTCACTCTTCAAGTTGCATATATTAGTGGAATCCTTTCTAAGCCTGTATGTTCTTTGTTCCACCCATATTTGTATTTCTAACAGCTCTGAATATCCCTACTACCACTACAGATGTACACTCCTAGAGCGATTTCTGCTTTCCAAGCTCATTCTATAAGATTTTTCCTCTGAATCTCTCAGTTACCAAGGGATGGGCAAAGGCTGCGCTATTATTGCTCAGAGATATTAAAGCACTTACTCAAGGTGATCATGGTTGTCAGGGGCAGAGCCCAGAGTAGAACTCAGATTCACAATTCCCAGGCCGATGCTTTTTCTGCCATATGAAGGGCAATGTCATACACAAACTGCGGTTTCCAGGGCAGAGCCCGTGTCTCACTATCTAGGTGTCCCCGTCACCAAGCACCCTGTGTCAGTGTCCACAAGACTCATAGAACCAGGGGAGAGACCACAGAACTACATGTGTGGCAACTTGGACTATAATTTCACTGCTAAGTATCTGTGTTACGTGGCCCCTCTCTCCTTTTAAAAACATGCCGGCTTCTTTATTTCTTTCCTGTAAAGTGAGAGCAATAAGATTAGTCTTGTCTACTCAGGAGTTATAATGACAAATATATATGAAAAGACTGGGGTAACATTTCGAAAAAAGAAAATGCTCAATATTTAAAGTAGACAGATATAAAAATATAATGGGTTATTTTTCCCAGAAAAAGCCTTAAATGGTCATGCAGAGTAGCTCCCTGCAGCCTTTGTTTGACCACCAATCCAGGTCTCCCCTCCAAAGCCCTGAGTGCGCTTGGTCACCATTGCCATATCTCTGCACGTGAAGTGGAAAGAGGGAAGTAAATGTGAGAGGCAGTGGGTATAAACCAAGCAAACTTTAATCTTTGCAAAAGAAAACTGAAGGCAGGTCCTATGCATAATGTCCACAATCCACATTTTGGAATTGAGGAAGGCATGTTTGTGCTTATTAGACGCACACTTATACACACATTTGCTTAAGTGGACGTGGCTTTCCCTTTCACTTCCTCACTGGAACTGTTGGGTGTGCTGCTGTTTTGTTCTAGAGAAGACGTATCTGAGTCCAGAGGAAATGGTAGCAATTTCATAGGAGATAAAGTGATCCAACACAGCTCACACACACAATAAATGAAATGAGAGGCGACAGACTTGTAATGCGTCTTTAATGTAATCACGCCTGTATTCCAGCGATGGAGGTGTGGTCTCAATTTGTATGGATGCACATGGCTTTCTCATTTGAGATCATCATTAGTGGGTTGTACGTACCTTGTTGAAATGGGAATCTGCCCTGTGGACATTTAAGGCTCTTAATGAAGCTAGAAAACGTCAAGTGTGACAGAAGGGACTGGGCTGAGTCAGATCACCCATGCAGCCGGATGACCTGATTTTCAGCGGTCAATACCAAAGATTTTAAACTCTGCCCCTGACTGAGAACAATACAATGCACTCTCGTCTGAAAGCTGATGGTAAAGAGAGGACCAACTGCCCTGACAACACAAGACCACGTGTCTGGGGCGGGGTGTTCGGGGTCATCTTACATCTCCTGTGTACATGATTTATAAACTGGATTTGATCCTTGTTCCTGTTCCTCAGCAAGGGAACGCTATTTACATTTTAAAGAAGGCTTTTGTTGCTCATATTTCTTGCTCCCGTAGATTACCACGGCTTCTTATCACATTCAACCTGTCTCATAGTTACTTGTGCCTGCGTTTTATTTTCCCTGGCAGACTGTGAACCCTTTGATATTAAGGTCCAGATCGTAATCATCTTTGCAATCCCTCCTTGCACCTTAGTACCAGGCCTGAAAAAGAGGCAGCTTGCATCCGTGCTTGGTGAACTGAATTGAAACACTTCCTTTAAATCCGGCAGGCAGGGCCATCCTGCTTGTTTTTGTTAGAACAAGGCCCTGTTATAACAAAGCAGGGCCTTGTTATAACAAAAACAAGGAATAAAAAAACAAAACAAAGAAAAATGATTCCACTGAAATCGCTGTGAGATTGTGTGTGGTGAAGAAGCCCTATTCTGTTCCCATGTAACAAGGCATAATTCTGAGGGGGAATGGAGACCCTCTTCCTGCTTCAGCATGGGATAGGGAATGAGCTGGAATGCAGTGAGAATTCCAGAAGACACAGCCTGGTTTGGGCACACTGAGAGCTTGAGTGCTTACAGCAGTGGTGGCACCCATGGTGGGCGCACTCCAGTCAGAGCGGCCGTGCCCAGCACCTGCTGCAGCAGAAGTGCCACATGCCTATGGAAGCAGTAGTGTGTCAATGACTCTGGGAAGGATGGGCACTAACGGCCTTGCTCTGGACACCGTTGTGCCCTCCTTGAAGATAGGAGGCAGCATTGGTGGTGTCCCTGAATGAGGGACACTAACGCACGGTGGGCTTGGCATCCTGTAGCAGTTTTGGCGTAAGAGACTGGGAGGAGTGGCAGGGACGACACTTACAAGGATTGGTGTAGCATCATGGTAGCTAAAATAATTTTCATCAGCTAATGGGAAAACACCAGAAATATCAATTACAGAAAATTGAGAGAGGGTACATGTTATGCATGTGGTGACAAGACCCAAGTCTGGGACAGTACCAGTGACACAGGGAATAGGAAGAGCTGAGGGTCTGCATTGCCTCAAATAGGGAAGGACTGTAAGCCACTGGCCAGTGTAGCTCCAGCAGCGTTCTGTGACTCCAAATTAGAGGGACCTGTCTGCTGCTGGTATGCAGGAAATGCTAGTAAGGAATATTAGGGCCCTTAGAGCCTGGGGGGGAAATTATCTTCAGTGATAAAGAGGATGGGAGAATGCTTCCCCTGTTTCTTCCATTTACCTTCCCCAGAACCACAGCCTTCTCCGGCCCAGGCGAGCGCCCCCTGATACCTCAGAATTTACATTTCACAATGTGAAAACAAGATCTGATATAGATAATTTAGCCCCAGGAAGCTTAAGCCAGGAACAATCAAGCAGGGCTTCAGTAACAGAGAACACCAGGCTTCTTTATTTCTTTACCCTGGGACTTTTATTTCTGAGCCAAGAAGATAACACATCTTAATAGCAAGCAACTGAGTTAACTAGATAAAAGGTTTCATAAACTGTTAGTGAAATCTTGAAATCAGACAAACCGGAGATTCACAGCCTTACCTTGCTTGACTGGATCTAAATGTACATCACTGAAAGCAACACAGAATGAGATGCTGAGATACTGAGCGCTACTCCCGTGAGCCGATACATACGGGCTTCCATTCATTCATTCATTCATTCATTCACTCCACAGATAGATATTGAACTCTACTACACAGTTTCCTCTCAGCTTAAGTCTGAGGATAACAGACGACAAAAGAATCAGTCAGCTAAAATGGATTTAATGATCTTACAAGATAACGTTTACATTAAACCAGTGAGTACATAGAGCTCTAAAAGGCCAATTTTCCATACTAGTTGATAGTACAGAAATAGAAAACCTGAAAAGCTTAGATCCATAAGTAAATAATGGTACTAGAAATTAATATAAAAGTGTGAAAGATGACTTAAAATGAATAAGTTGACATGTAGTGAAAGGATCAGGATTATAAATTATGGTGATTCTATGGTTAAAAGGAAATGATAGGCAAGCAAAAATAGAAAAACTCAACAAAAGGGAAGAAAAACTACTTGGCAGGAAGAAAGAGATCTGGGAGCCTTTTAGGAAATTGATTTTGGTGAAGGAAGGGGATATAAATGAGACTAGAGGGGCTGAGAGCCTGGGGCACACAATGGGGGGCTTTGGACTTGTGAAATACTGCTGGCCCCCTCATGGACCACCTATAACCAACAGATTTTTTTTTTTTTTTTTTTTTTTTTTTTTTTTTTGCGGTACGCGGCCCTCTTATCGTTGTGGCCTCTCCCGTTGCGGAACACAGGCTCCGGACGCACAGGCTCAGCAGCCATGGCTCACGGGCCCAGCTGCTCCGCGGCATGTGCGATCCTCCCGGACCAGGGCAAGAACCCGTGTCCCCTGCATCGGCAGACAGACTCTCAACCACTGTGCCACCAGGGAAGCCCTAACCAACAGATTTTAAATAAAGTACAAATTCAAGAAAATTCCAATTACTGTGGCAGTAGCTAGAAAAAGGGAATATCAAAGGAAGTATCCAGGGGAAAAGTGATTGATTCTGAACAAAGAAAAATTAAAGATCAAAAGCAAGAAGATAAAGGAAATCATACTGGTTTTGGACAAAGACTACATGCATTCGGAACCTATAAATAGATAAATAGGGAGCAGTTTTCTGAAAAAGTTAATGAAATGGAGCAACAACTGAGATATGGAAAATAATGATTATGTGACGATGGGAATAAAGCCAGTCAAATGTTACCACATCAATTAAGGAAACAGCAGGCCTCCAAAGCGGAGACAAAAATAATACAACTTCTGAAGACCCAACATTTACAAGACAACATAAAAGAACCAAGAGAAACATGTGCCTTTCACTACTAATCTGCCTTTACATGAAATATTACCAAAAAATACTTTAAAAAATGAAAATTATTCAAATTGCAAAGCAACTTATTCAAATTGCAAAGCAAGTTATTCAAAGCCGTGTATGTTTCATCAGAGCAAGTTTCCCTCGGTGCTCCTGTGGGATCTCTAGGCCATGGGCCCTCATTTTTGAGGGTGACCACTCCGTAGGTGGTGGCACCAACTCTATAGATGTTCAGACCCTCCAGCAGAGGCAGAAGGGTCATGGCCTCTGTTTCACTGAGCTCCTGTGTTGACTCTTAGCTTCCCTCTGGGCCAGAGGGAATGCTTTCAGCCATTCCTTCTCTGGCTCCGCCCTCCCAATTTCTGATACTAAATGTCCACGGAGCCCATCTCTAGACACACCTGCTGAGCACACAGTTGGATGAACAGCTGGACTGAAGGATTCAGTGTCCCTGACAACCTCTTTCTTCCCAGTTACCTAACCAAGGCAGATGCTAATGTTCTTTCCGATGTCATTAATTAGCTGTGCTTCACTGGTTGTGAGTGGTACAATTGAAATTTTGTCCTCCAGTGTTCACTCTCTTCCTGGTTTCTCTCATTTGTTTTGACATCTGTTTATTTCCTCTGTATCTTCAGTGCCTAGCAGAGTTCTTAGCCCATTGCCAATGTCAGTAATGGTTTGCTGAGTGAATGGATCTTCATACACTCACTTTCCTCCTTGTTGAATCCATTACGCCAACGCCTGCCTCCAATTGTCCCTTCTCTGTCAATTTTTCTGGCTCTTTCTTACATACTCTGGCTCCAAACCATGAGGGTCTCCCAGGGTTTTGTCTTAAATCTTTCTCTCATCCCATTTTATGTTTTTCCCCCTTTTTCACATCACTTTCCTTTTCCTTATTCTTTTCTTTTAATCCTGTTTATTTGTCTGTTTTAGAAAAGTGAACCAGTTCATTTCAAGGCAGCAGATAGATCACCAAAAGGTAAAAAAGCAATGGATGCTTTTGTAAAACCAGAACTCAAGATCTTATTTAATTTCCCATAGGTACATCTTCTTTGAGCGTGATTTCCTAGAAACAGGGCTTCGCACAAAGCTTATTTAAAAATAGCAAAACACAGGGCTTCCCTGGTGGCGCAGTGGTTGGGAGTCCGCCTGCCGATGCAGGGGACACGGGTTTGTGCCCCGGTCCGGGAAGATCCCACGTGCCGCGGAGCGGCTGGGCCCGTGAGCCATGGATGCTGAGCCTGCGCGTCCGGAGCCTGTGTTCCGTGCTTCACAACGGAGAGGCCCCAGCAGTGAGAGGCCCGTGTACCGCAAAAAAAAAAAAAAAAAACACAAAACACACACAAACTAAAATAACACACATATTTTTAAAACATAATATGTAAAATAAATATTTATCACAAATTAAACAAAACTGTAACACAAATCTGTAATTATAACCAAATACAATTTCTACCCATTAATAATTATTTCCAGTAAAGATAATTCTACCTTTTCTCTTCATGCTTGCTGTCATTCCTTCTTCAACCTATCCTAAACTTTTAAAATCTGAGTTATAATTTTCTGGTGGTGAGTTTAATAGCTTCTAATATATTTACTTTGTAACTTTAAAAAAACTTTATTAAGGTTGCACATGAAAAACTGCAGTCTCTGCTTCTCTGCAAATATTTCCTACTTCTCATGTATATGAGTGTTCTATTGTCATAACAAGTTACCACAAACTTAGTGGCTTAAAACAATACATTTATTATCTCCCAGTTCTAGAAGTCAGAAGTCTGACACAGCTCTCACTGGGATATGATGAAGATGTCAGTGGGGTTGCATTCCTTTCTGGAGGCTCTAGGGGAGAATCTGGTTTCTTGCTCATTCAGGTGTTGGCAGAATTCAGTTCTATGCAGGTGTAGGATGGTTGCTGGCTGTAAGACCACAGCTGCCTGGTACCCTGGTCCTCACACCAGTCTCCTACATCTCAGAATAAGCCACAGGACTTAGGATGCTTCTCATCCTGCCTTCTCTCTCCCTCATCTCCTGCTTTTCTTGTCCACTTTTAAGGACTCATGACCAGATTGCACCCACCCTGATAATCTAGAATAATCTCCATTTCAAGGTCTTTAAACTTTCTCATATCTGAAGTTACTTTTGCCATTTAAGGTAGCATTCACAGATTCCAGGAATTAGGGCTTGGACATCTTTTGGGGTAGGGGCATTATTCTGCCTACTATATCACAGGTACCCACAGTCAGCTCTTTTAGGTCATTATTTGTTAATTATCCTAGTATCTCTAAATAGAAACCCTTGATTTTTTCAGTTTTTGTAATTATGTATTGGCTTCCAATTATAGAATATGAGAATTTAGCCACTTTTTCTACTCAGCCTCCTATAAAATATGTCTGTTTCTTGTCTCTTCATCTTCCTTATATGGTTAAATTAAAATAAAATTAAATACAGTTTTTATATTACTACTTCATAGCTGAATTATGTTATACTTTTTTTTTTTTTCTGGCAAAACTTTTTTGTTTGTTAAATTTCCTCTGTATTTATCTCTCAGTTACTCCTATACTCTCTCCCAGTTGTGTAAATTCCCTCCCTGCCCTGGTTCTTCTAATCAGATTAGGTACTGTCAGTTCCATCTCCTTGAAGAACTCTCTCCCAGAATTTTCTGACCTGTTCAATCTGGATTTGTTGATTTCTGAGCATGCTGCCTAACTGCATCATGGGAATCTCCCTGTAACTGCATCCTTAACATTACTTTCACTTCTTATTGTGTGGATTCTCTCCCTGTTTTTTTGTTTTTTTGTTTTTTGTTTTTCCTCATTTCAGCTGAATATATTCTTCAGGAACTTCTTGATTAAGGATGTAAGGGAGGCAAAATATTGTAAACTCAGGCATTATTTTCCTATTCTCAAATTTAACTGAGCATTTGACTGGTTTTGAATTTTAATTGGATATTATTTTCCATCAGAATTTTGGTCTAAACATTGAGTTGGCAGTCTTGAGCTTCATCAATCCCCCTGTTCACAGTACCTTCATTATCTCTGTCCTCATTGGTGTTCAGTATCCTTCAGTCCAGAGATGTTCTGTTTTATTCCCTCTGGAGAAAATCCAGTTAGGCTTCTGCAGTGAGCAAGAAGTTGCATGGAATGGGAGGAGGAACTGGGAGTCTAACTACTTCATAAAATGATTTTCTATTAACCATCCTGTTTTTAACCCTATATTCCCACCCTCCGATACAAATACACGTTTCCTGGGTACTTAGTTCTTCTGATTCCAGAGCCTTGGGGATTTTGTGATGTAAATGAGGATATTTCTTAGCTTTCCCCAGATTAGGATTTAGCATTTTCCAGCCAGCTAAGGCAGTTAACACGGACTACTTTACAGCTTTAAAATACTGTCACTGTTGTATCCACTTCTGTTCTTTTTGCCATTATGTTTATGTTGTTTTACAATCACTTTCCATGGTTTTCTATCTTTATTTCTTCTTGGTCATGGCTGAATTCAGTTTGTGTGATCAGCCTTCTATCTTTAACTGAAAGTCTTCATCAACCTTTACAGTTCAACTAACTCTGTTTTGTTATTGTTGTTGATAGGAAGATTAGAGTTTCTAGATATACTAGCTCATTCAAGGTCTACTTTTAAGCGGTCCATTTCCTACAGCAGAACTTAACCTAGATATTCGGTCACGTTTTAGCTAAAACTCAACTGGAAAACATCAAAATATTCCTTCTAGCCCAGTGCTTCTTCAGGCCTACCTTTTATAGCCATGGATACCACCATTTTCCAGGTCCCCAAACTGTTCAGTTAGGTTGCCAGTTTGTCTCTCACTTCAATCTATTAGTAAGGCACATTGATATTTTTCTTCATGACGTCTCTCAAATGTTCCCTCCTTGTCTCTCACCATTCTTTTCTTCCTGATCTAGGCTTTCATTATCTGTCAATAGGATTATTGCAAAACAACCTATTGACAAGTTCTGATCTCTCACATTCCCCCCCCCCCCCGCCAGTTTTTTTTTCTGTTCTACTCAACCTTGCTGAAGACCCCTGTCACCATGATACCTTCTAGCTACATATATGTTCTTCCCTTCTCTTTGGATCAAATTTAGACTGAATTGTCAGTGCCTGGATATAGAAAGCACTCAGTAAATGCTTGCGAAAGGAGCAGCTAAATGACATTCAAGGACCTCTCTCAGAGCTTTTCACTTTGCCTAACATTTTTTTCTAACTGAAAAATATGGGTCCCCTCTGCCTGTCATGACTTTTCTCCCCACTGTTTCCAGTGTAAATCCCCATCCCTATTTTAAGCTTGACCTTGCCTTGGCCTTTTCGCCTCCCCACCTAAATCTCCATTTCCTCAAGGATCTACTTTACTTCTAAATGCTCATGGAATCCTGCCCTGAATGTCAACAAAGCATGGCCCTAGCTGTGTCTTAAAATCTGTGTGTCATTTGCTGTTTCGTTTGCATCTGCATGTTCTTCCTCAAGCTCTTTGAGGGCAGGGATTATATCTACCGTTTCTCTCAGACTTATCAATATGCACATGACTTGGCATATACAAACTAGTATATTTTAAACTTTTCTACAAAAATATCCTTGAGCAAAGACGAGTAAGGACTTCACTCTAAGGCATGTGCTTAAAAAGTTTGTCATTTTCTTGAATTTGCATATGCAATGTTCATTTTTTTAAATTTTGCATTCTAAACCACAATTTATTTGTGTCAAGGTACTGAGTCCAGAATTTGATTCCAGCACTTAATACTGTACAGCCTTGGGCCCATCACCCTTTCTATACATCAGTTTTCTCATTTTGAGAACAAAGATGGCAGTTGTTTTTATCTCATTGATATAAGCAAGTAAATTAGTTAATCTATAAAAGCACTCAAGACAGTGCTAAGCAGTTATTAAGGGCTCAATAAATATTAGTTACTATTTTTAAAAGATTATCTAGATTATTTTCTTCTGATATTCAAGTTAAATTAATGCTTCAGAAATTTGTGCCATATTTATCCTATGGTTTCAGAGAATCAGGATGGAGCCACACAGCAGACCCTTACATAACAGAGCTGAGGGTCAGCAGGGCAAACACGGTGTGGTCCTCCTTGCAGAGGCTGAGATCCAACAATCTGAGTCTTGTCTCACGTCACAGAGGAGCAGAGATCCACACTCCCCACTATTGCAGCCTCAGTGTGGCCATCCCAGCGCACAGACACAGACACAGACACAGAAGGCTGTCTTCTCCGCTCTTTAAAACACGTAGATTTGGATGATCTCTGTCCCTCAAAAGATTTCCTGTAATGAAACCCCTACACCCTACATGCCTGGATTTTGTTTTTGTTTTAGGATTTCAAGGGTGTCCACAATAAAGAAAAAATGCTTTGACTCAAGATCAAACCTGGCTCTTTTGCCTCATTATTTAGTCTATCTCCAAATTATGGTACAGTTTTACCCTTCTGTGATTTTCAGGGGAGACTGAAGATTAAATCTTGGGGAAGTTTTAGACTAAATCTTGGTACTTTCATGTTGCAGTAAGAAGTGAGGAGAAGAGAAAACAGAGGGGCTAAAAAAGGGATTACGAAGTACTGAGATTTAACCCAGAGTGCTGTAAATTACCTCTACTGGTCACTTGGCAGATTTGCTTCTTAATCCATGTTTGCTCTAAATAAGTGCTCTCGTTTCCTAAAATACTTCTGCCTTTTCATGCCCTTTGGTAATCTCATTCTCTGATCTCAGACTGGTGTGAATCCGTAAGTGTCCCTTTAATTCTCTAAGGCTAAATTCAGTGATGTCGTTTTAGCAGATGGAGAGATATACTAGGAAGCACCAGGTCGTGGTGTCGCCTACTCACTTATGGCACATAGGGAAGCCACTCGATTACTGAAGGTAGAGAATGGTGTCTTTTTTTTTTTTTTTTTTTTTTTCCATTGAGGTGCATTTGGCACCTCAGGTTTTATTGTCTTTTTTTTTTTTTTTTTTTAAACATCTTTATTGGAGTATAATTGCTTTACAATGGTATGTTAGTTTCAGCTTCACAACAAAATGAATCAGTTATATATACACATATGTTCCCATATCTCTTCCCGCTTGCGTCTCCCTCCCTCCCACCCTCCCTATCCCACCCCTCCAGGCGGTCACAAAGCACCGAGCTGATCTCCCTGTGCTATGCGGCTGCTTCCCACTAGCTATCTACCTTACGTTTAGTAGTGTATATATGTCCATGCCTCTTTATCGCTTTGTCACCGTTTACCCTTCCCCCTCCCCATAGCCTCAAGTCCATTCTCTAGTAAGTCTGTGTCTTTATTCCTGTTTCACCCCTAGGTTTTTCATGACATTTTTTTTTTCTTAAATTCCATATATATGTGTTAGCATACGGTATTTGTCTCTCTCTTTCTGACTTACTTCACTCTGTATGACAGACTCTAGGTCTATCCACCTCATTACAAATAGCTCAATTTCATCTCTTTTTATGGCTGAGTAATATTCCATTGTATATATGTGCCACATCTTCTTTATCCATTCATCCGATGATGGACACTTAGGTTGTTTCCATCTCTGGGCTATTGTAAATAGAGCTGCAATGAACATTTTGGTACATGACTCTTTTTGAATTATGGTTTTCTCAGGGTATATGCCCAGTAGTGGGATTGCTGGGTCATATGGTAGTTCTATTTGTAGCTTTTTAAGGAACCTCCATACTGTTCTCCACAGTGGCTGTATCAATTTACATTCCCACCAACAGTGTAAGAGGGTTCCCTTTTCTCCACACCCTCTCCAGCATTTGTTGTTTCTAGATTTTTTGATGATGGCCATTCTAACTGGTGTGAGATGATATCTCATTGTCGTTTTGATTTGCATTTCTCTAATGATTAGTGATGTTGAGCATCCTTTCATGTGTTTGTTGGCAATCTGTATATCTTCTTTGGAGAAATGTCTATTTAGGTCTTCTGCCCATTTTTGGATTGGGTTGTTTGTTTTTTTGTTATTAAGCTGCATGAGCTGCTTGTAAATTTTGGAGATTAATCCTTTGTCAGTTGCTTCATTTGCAAATATTTTCTCCCATTCTGAGGGTTGTCTTTTTGTCTTCTTTATGTTTTCCTTTGCTGTGCAAAAGCTTTTAAGTTTCATTAGGTCCCATTTGTTTACTTTTGTTTTTATTTCCATTTCTCTAGGAGGTGGGTCAAAAAGGACCTTGCTGTGATTTATGTCATAGAGTGTTCTGCCTATGTTTTCCTCTAAGAGTTTGATAGTTTCTGGCCTTACATTTAGGTCTTTAATCCATTTTGAGCTTATTTTTGTGTATGGTGTTAGGGAGTGATCTAATCTCATACTTTTACATGTAGCTGTCCAGTTTTCCCAGCACCACTTATTGAATAGGCTGTCCTTTCTCCACTGTACATTTCTGCCTCCTTTGTCAAAGATAAGGTGACCATATGTGCGTGGGTTTATCTCTGGGCTTTCTATCCTGTTCCATTGATCTATATTTCTGTTTTTGTGCCAGTACCATACTGTCTTGATTACTGTAGCTTTGTAGTATAGTCTGAAGTCAGGAAGCCTGATTCCTCCAGCTCCATTTTTCGTTCTCAAGATTGCTTTGGCTATTCGGGGTCTTTTGTGTTTCCATACAAATTGTGAAATTTTTTGTTCTACTTCTGTGAAAAATGCCAGTGGTAGTTTCATAGGGATTGCGAGAATGGTGTCTTGACTGAAGGTAGAAGCTTGTGCCCGTGTACATTTATCTCAGCACAGTGTTCACCTGAGGGGAACAGTCTGCTCTGTCTGTGTTTTGGAACTCGTGTGTCCTGCAAGGTCCTGTGCAAATGTTGTCTCTTCCAGGAAGTCTGTGCTGATTGTCCCTTCCTTGCTCCTTCTGCATGTTACCTGCACTGATTTTGTGACACTGAGCCCTGTTTACCTTGTACTGTAAGGGGCTAGAGTTAGGACAGGACTCACCACAGATTATGAGTTCATTCAGGGCAAGGATGGCTGAAGCCAATTGCCAGTTTGACGTGTTTCGAGAGGAGAGCTACTTGGCTTGGGTGCTGTCTCTGGGTTCTTAGTCCCAGGGCCCTTCTGCGAGGCCAGACCTTGAACTTAGGAGGGAGGCAACTTGTCTGTAGTGCTCCTTCTTCCTTCTCTGCTCCCTGGTGGTGCCGTTGTGTTCTTTACCTCCTGCTTTAACCAGATGTGCTCCCAGATCACTGCCCAGTACTCCTTGGGCTCTTCTCTCTATGAATAATCTCTCCCTGAAAAGGACATAATCCTTTTTATTTTTTTGCCAAAGAGATTTGAGGGAGCCAGCTTGAGCATTCCAGAGGAGAGATGTTTTTAGACAGGGGTTCTGTCTACCTACCTACTTCTTCTGTCTGAAGAAAGGTAGTTGTAGAAGAGGCAAGGCATAGGTTTTTGGTGGTTTCTGTTTTTCTCTTGGCCTGAAATTCATCTCTATGGCTTTTTAAAAAAATTTTTTCAGTAAATGCTTTCCCCTTTAAAACTGGTTAACAATAGGCACCACTGAAAGCACACCTGAAGGCTCTGTGCATATGAAATCAATGGAAAACTCACAGCAGTCTCCAAGGACTCTTTTTAAAATCACCTTGGACCCCATATCTCAGAAAGAAACTAAAAGAAGCAGCTAAATATCATTGCCATGCACGAGGCATTTCACTACTTGCTACTTTAATTTCAAGAAAAATACAGCTCTATTATAAGGAGCACATAGTCTATTATCTCTTGATAATAACCTTAAATAAATGCCAAACACAGAGGTCTAAAATTATTTCTGGCCTCATGCATCACTTACGTTCTATGTGATGGCCCTGCAATTGGCAATTGACTAAAAATAATGAAATGTATTCATTATGCAGAGTTGTGTGCGGGTTTAACTCTTCCAGATTTTGGTGCCCAGATATCCTCTCTGATAATGTTAAGACTTTGCAAAAATAGAAGGTCCCTAAGTGAGCCAAATGATAATAAAAATGCCTTTTGTCTCCCTCCTTTCCTTTACTTGCCACTTCCCGTTGGTTAACAAGTCCTGTTAATTGATACCTTCATCAGTCCTACCTAAAATCCATACCCCTTCATCATCATCACCTTCATCTAGATAGGCAGGTATCTCAACTGAATTTCTGTTACAGCCTTACTGGTTTTGAATCCAGTCCCTCCATGCTACTACCAGAGTAATTTTTTTTTAACCTAAAACTGGGCTTTTATGAGTATAAAAGCTAAAATGCTTAGTATTTCAAATACAAGCTTTTGTGATACTGTTCCTTCCTGGTTCTGTAAATCTGTTTGCAACACAACCCTATAAATGCTCCCCACTTTAGCTGTAGCTATAATCTTGTAGGTGCTTGAATGCTCCATTCCGTTTCATGTCTCTGGACTTCTGTTCATTCTATCCCACCTGTCTAGAATTCCTGTCTTTCGCCTCACTGTCTGCCTGCTCACCTCCTTGAGGTCCATCCAAAGTCGATAAGTTGTCACCATCTCCAACAAGGCTACCAACATTGTCTCTGAATCTAACTAGGAAAATCCGTCCTGTTTTCAACACACCCTATGCATCAAACAATCCGAAACCCATCTCCATGATGTCGTTTTTGCTCTCCCTTCTCTTTCACTGTCTGTAGGTTGAATCCCTTGTGGGAAATGGCTCTATCTTCGTAGCCCTAGGATTTAGCATAATGTCTTTAGCACATCTTGCACCAAATTAATGTATTTAAGTGAATTAAGGGGATGGACTTGTACTTTAAAAAAATAAGTGGGAACTTATGTCTTTAAATAAACATTATTCTTCGTGACAGAACTTTCTAGGAGGTGTAAGCTTAATCTAGTGAGAAAAATCCCAAACCTGATGGACTCTCCTCTTTGGGGACTGCTTTTAGAGCCCAGTTACAAATCAAGGAAATTGGGCTCAGCTTCACTAGCACATAGCCTATGTGACAGAAAAAATAACTCCCAGCTTCATTACCCAACTCACTCATCAGAGCTGACTGAGTAACTTCTGAATGAGGGTGAATTTTATTTTTTGGCAATGAAAGACATAATTTGCTGCCACTGCGAATTAAGAAAAATTCCATTCTGAAGAGGGGTCCAGACATATTCTGAGCAAAGACAACATCCTCGGAATATATGCATTATCTCCCGTGTGGACTATTTGGAAGAATGGGTCTCAGTTGTTTTTGTTTTGTTTTGTTTTGTTTGCGGTACACGGGCCTCTCACTGTTGTGGCCTCTCCCGCGCGGAGCACAGGCTCCGGACGCGCAGGCTCAGTGACCATGGCTCACGGGCCCAGCCGCTCCGCGGCATGTGGGATCTTCCCAGACCGGGGCACGAACCCGTGTCCCCTGCATCGGCAGGCAGACTCTCAACCACTGCGCCACCAGGGAAGCCCTGGGTCTCAGTTTTTGCTGAAGACCTTGCTTGTTTATTTAATTAGTCCTGTGACATGGAGGCAGCTTGGCCCTGGTAACAAAAGCATGAAAGTTAAAGTCAGATGCTTTAGACTTGATTTCCTACCCTGATGCTTGCTACGTATGTGGCTTTGGGTAAGTCACTGCCTTTTGGGGAAAAAAAGGATCAGGTGATTGTGCTAAAATGAGGTTGTGAGTATTACTAATCCCAGAAGCATGCTGTTTGTCCCTCCCTGAACAATTCCAAGGCCTCCCATTCAGAAGTAACTTCTTTGATGCATTGTAAATTTCTCACTCTTTTTGTTTTGGTGTATAGAAATGCAAATTTGTGTTTTGTATTGAGAAACCTATTTACCTCTCTAAACAATTAAAATAATTTTTCTATATAAAAAAAAAAATAAAATGAGGTCATGAGCATTCCAGAATTGCAATAATCAAAGTAACTATTATCATATGATTTATTTTTAATGATTGTCTGCTATGAACTAAAATTTTCATGATAATTTTCTCATTTAATCCTCTCAAAAAACAATTCATAGATAAAGAAACTGAAGCTTAGAGAGATAAGAAATTTGCTCAGGGTGACACAGGTATTACAGAGTAGTGAAATGCAAAATTTTCTCTCAGTCTGACTCCTTGACTCATATTCTTAAACACTCTTCCCTTTCCCCAAAATTATCACCAAATCCGGACCTTCTAGAAGTATGGATTCAACATGTTGATGAATTTGAATTTTGGACTATTTCTTTGTCAGACTATATTCATATATATCAAAGTTTTTGGTGGACCTTATTGGTGAACACCCTACCTCATATACAGATAAAATTCAGCACACACACACACACACACACACACACACACACACACACGGGGTTTTTCTCTAGAAGTTCAGAAGACACTGTGTAACTCCCCTGGATTGAAGATCACTTGTGAACAATCTTTTTGGTAAGTGATGTGTCTCCAAAGGGAAGGGACATCTTTCTGTAGGGCTACCATGTGGAAGAGGGTGCAGACAGACTCCAGAAGGCAGAAGTAGGACCACTGGATGGAACTTACATGGAGACACTATTTCAATTTTTTTTTTTTTTTGCGGTACACGGGCCTCTCACTGTTGTGGCCTCTCCCGTTGTGGAGCATAGGCTCCGGACGCGCAGGCTCAGCGGCCATGGCTCACGGGCCCAGCCACTCCGCGGCACGTGGGATCCTCCCGGACCGGGGCACAAACCCGTGTCCCCTGCATCGGCAGGAGGACTCTCAACCACTGCGCCACCAGGGAATCCCTCAATTTAATGTAAGAAGGAAACAGGTGACAATCAGG
Organism: Tursiops truncatus; assembly: GCF_011762595.2. Lineage (NCBI taxonomy): Eukaryota > Metazoa > Chordata > Mammalia > Artiodactyla > Delphinidae > Tursiops > Tursiops truncatus. The sequence goes on along the minus strand of NC_047047.1, from coordinate 72,551,289 downwards.
GCAGCCCAACAACAGAGCAGGCTGCCTTGTAAGGCACAGTGCTTCCTGTCACTGATGGTGTTGAAACAGAAGGTAAAAGACCTCTGTCAAGGATGCCATAGTCACTAGCCCAGGGGGGATGTTGGGTCACGTGTCCTGTAAGGTCCACTACAGTCTTTAGAGTTTGAAATTTCATAAAAAAGCCAAGGCTGTATTGACACTTGGCATGCTCAGTGGACCATGCATCTGCCAGACCTAATACTCAATAACCTAGAATAAGAGGGACTCCAGGCAGGTCCCTCAGGACACAGAGGAGGCAGCGATGACATCTCAGTGTTTCTCCTAGTTTCTGTCAGATACAGGAATATCAGTGCTCAAGTCTGTGCACAAATTAATCGTCAAATAAAACATCAGCAGCTTATTCTGTCCTTGATACTTGTCAACATAAAACTTGTGTATTAAATGGACAGTGACTGCTGGAAGGGGTGTCTAAAGATTCAAATGACTTTTCTTTAATGGGACTTATGACACCAGTCATTGTGTGTACATTGACTTATTTAATCCCCTCAACATAGGTACATAGGTATTATCTGCATTTTAAAGAGGAGGAAATTAGCTTAGAGAGCTGCATGGTCTTCATTACTGGAAAGTAAAATAATAGGCATAAAGCTCACCGGAGGCAGAATGAGAGGACGGAAGGTGTTTCTGACAGAAACCTGTGGAAATTTATTGCATAAAGTAATAAGTGACATCTCCATTTGTACGAACAGCTTCTTAGCTCTCCCCATTCCAGATGTTGGGAACTACATCTTTCGTCCCAGCTTTTCTTACCCATCACTCTATTGATCCAGAGGTTCCACATTTCAGTTCCTGCTAGTAAACCTCAGTATCTCAGCTGCTTGGGCAAGGCCAATAGCAGCTCCCAGGTAATTATAAATTTGGCCAATTTGTACTGAAATTAATCTTCAGTCTGGTGTGTTAAATGTTCTGTATTCATTAGGCAGTGGGAATCTCTGTTGTAATGATTCCTCCCCCATGTCGGTGAAAAATCATTATGGTTTTGTGTCAAGGATGATCCAGAGTGGATTTCTAACATTATCTCCTTTCCCCACATTTCCTCATATGTCCTCAGATAAACTGTCATTAGAGTCTGAGGTCTTTGCATTTAAACCTGTGCCAGCACTAATCTGTAAAACACAGCAGGTTGGTTTAAGGATTGGTAGGGAGTTCATGCAATAGAATAATAAACAGCAATGAGAATGAATGAACCATTGCTACATGTAACAATGTGGATGAGTCTCAAGAAATAATGTTGAACATAAGAAAGCAGCTACGAAAGAGTACATAACATACAGTTCTATTTGTGAAAATATAAAATATAGTATTTAAATAAGGACGATAACTCTTGTAAAGTAGGTATAGGTGGAGCTCCAGTAATATCTTTGAGGTCCTGCTGATGTGTTTTTTCCCTTGAACCAGGATTTAAAATTTCACCAAGCTGAACATTTATGATTTGAATAGTTTTTTTTTTTAAATGAAGGCTATATTTCAATAAAGAGATTACCAAAAATTTATTTAGAAGGAAGAGACAACACCCAGATCTCTGGTATAAGTTCCAGTGAAGCACGTGATTTCACTGAGTATGTGGTAAGATTCTCATGTAGAGGTCTGACAAAAGCTCCTTTACAATGTCTTACCTGCCACAGACACTTCAAGCACTAGAAGATCTGCGAGGTCTCATGCCCTAAATGGCAGCACAGCTAGCATGGCTCTCTTGGCTTGTTGCTGAGCCTTTCTTGCTCCGGGATTTTGTTCTGGAAGCTTTCTAGGTTACTTGGCAAATGAAACAGAAGAGCATGCTTAACTGAAGTATATATTACCTCTGAAACCCAAAGAGACCCGCTACATATTGTGCCTCTTATTGGTAAGAGGGGCAAGATGCAGCAACTTGTCCTTCTTCATATACCCTAGATCATTGGGCCCCAAGTTTCATTGAGTTGGAAGCCCCTTGAATTTCTGTGAGATTTATTTCCTCTCCTCTGGTGCATATGTGCCTTCCAGAGTATCTGCACAGGTTGCTACTTCAGTTCACCAAGTCCAATCAGTGTCATATCATCAGTTAAAACTTTAAAAATTAACCTTGTTCATGGTAGAAGCTACAGACAAATAAAAGGAAGATAACATAAATTACCACTAAACCCATCACTAAGAGAAAAGTGTATATATATATATGGGTAAATTTGTCATATTTTGAAACGGTTTTTCATTTAACGTATTATGATCATCTTTTGTGTCATTCTTCTCCAATGATTAAGATTTACTTAGTGATAACTGTGTATTAGACACTATATTTATATTCACTATCTCATTTAATTCTCTCTACTACTCTGAGGGAAGGACTGTCAGTATCTTCATTTTTCTGCATAAGGGAAATGTCTCAAAGTTTAACTTGGCCCAAAGTTTTGAAGCTACTAATTCTTTATAAAGTGAAAACATATTTAACTCTAAAGTCAGAAGTTAAAAGAGCTGCCTGGACTGAGGTCAGAAGCAACCACCACTCATTCCCACCATATACCTGCTCCAATCCACATGATGTACTGTAGAGAGGAAAGGCTCTTAAGGACCCTCTGGTCTAGATTATGACATAGGTCTGGCAAGTTAGTCCTGGGTGGAACAGTGAAGATATATTGCTGGCCTAGCTGCCTCAAAGTCAACTTTTTCTGATGGTCTTTACTAACAAGTATAGAGAAAAAAACATTCATCAGATCAGCTGATGCATACCAGTTTCCAAGGCATGTGTTGATTTTCTGCAACAGTGAATCCATATATGCAGGTGAAGTCATCACATGATTAAGTTTTTAATAATCCATTGTCATCCTCCAAGATCAGTTGATCTTTTACATAGGGAAATCGAGTAGGGATGTGGAAGAACTCCTGTCTTTCAATCCATGCTTTTGGTTTACTATTTTGATAGAGGGAAGCAGTTAGAGAGTTTTCCACTTAACTCTTCCTATAATAAAAACCTGCATCCTACAGGTCAGGCTATATGTGGAGATTCTACTAGAAGTTGAGCATATCTGTGTTAATTATGTATGTTGAAACAGGGAAAATAAACACCGAGTGTGAAAAGTGACTCTTTGAGTCCACTGTGAGTCAGAACCCAACAAAGTCCCATTAATCATCGCACCTTCATAAGCCCCTTTTCTCACTAGTAGACCAAAGTCGTATTATGGATTTCTGTGAATTAAAGTCGATTCATAGGAGTGTCAGTAATCCCTGAAAAGTGTGATTAGTTTCTCTTCCCCATTGCATTATCACCTGGTAAATAGCTAAGCCACAGGTTCCTTTGGGAAAGGCCAAGAGGAAGATTTACAGTATGAATGTTGGCAATATGGCAGCATTATTTCTCAAGGGGCCTCAGCCTCTCCTTCAGTCAAGAGGCTCTGTGTATGTGAATGGGCTCAAGACTGGGAATTGGTTGACAGGCCATGACTGTTTTTTTGGTGATTCAAGTCAGACTTCTGTTCCTCACACCTAGAGATCCTTGCTAATACAAATCGAGTAAGACTTTAAAAGTCTGCCCATCTGTTTCAATTCTGAAGACACCATTATCAACCAACCAACACTAAAAACTGATCACTGCTTTGGCTCTGCACCTTGTTATGCTAACCTCTTCTACTTTGATTTTAGTGACTAAGTGCCCTCACTTGGCTCTTGCAATTCTCGAAGCGCGTTACTTCCAATGAATTCAGGGAGCCCAGTTCAATCGCAGCAGTGCCTGCTGTCAATCTTGATATACAGAGAGTAAATATCAGAGTGTTCTTCAAAGACCCTGAGGCTCTCCTCATCAATATATGTCTAATAGCCTTCGTAAAGGGTGTGTCCTCTGGGGGACATATTAACAGGGTAGAGTGTTACATGAAAAAGCCACTCTAAAGTTCCAGTTTCCCCAAGCAAGTGAGTATATCCTCTACAATATGCCAGGGAATTTTGGAGCTTCAACTTCATTTAATATAGGTCACTTTTGAGTTCAAATTTCAGTCAACCAACCAAGCAGGCTAGTAGAATCACTCAAGACACCTGAGTTAACATACTGAATCCAGAATCTCTTTAATAAACCTATGTCAATAAATTTGGCTCAATCCAATATTAGTATCCTTCCGTTCTTATCAAACAGTCTCTTTTTTTTTTTAATCCAGCAGTCTTAAGACCCATTCTCACACACATGGCTTTTGTTGATTTATTTTTTTAATTTATTATTTTTATTTACTTTTTTTGATACAGCAGGTTCTCATTATTATCCATTTTATACATATTAGTGTATATATGTCAATCCCAATCTCCCACTTCATCACACCACCACCCCTACCCCTGCCATTTTCCCCTTGGTGTCCATATGTTTGTTCTCTACATCTGTGTCTCAATTTCTGCCCTGCACAGTGGTTCATCTGTACCATTTTTCTAGGTTCTACATATATGCGTTAATGTACTATATTTGTTTTTCTCTCTCTGATTTACTTCACTCTGTATGACAGTCTCTAGATCCATCCACGTCTCCACAAATGACCCAATTTCATTCCTTTTTATGGCCAAGTAATATTACATTGTATATAAGTACCACATCTTCTTTATCCATTCGTCTGTCGATGGGTGTTTAGGTTGTTTCCATGTCCTGGCTATTGTAAATAGTGCTGCAATGAACATTGGGGTGCATGTGTCTTTTTGAATTATGGTTTTCTCTGGGTATATGCCCAGTAGTGGGATTGCTGGGTCATATGGTAATTCTATTTTTAGTTTTTTACGGAACCTCCATACTGTTCTCCATAGTGGTTGTATCAATTTACATTCCCACCAACAGTACAAGAGGGTTCCCTTTTCTCCACACCCTCTCCAGCATTTGTGGTTTGTAGATTTTCTGATGATGCCCATTCTTACTGGTGTGAGGTGATACTTCATTGTAGTTTTGATTTGCATTTCTCTAATAATTAGTGATGTTGAGCAGCTTTTCATGTGCTTCTTGGCCATCTGTATGTCTTCTTTGGAGGAATGTCTATTTAGGTCTTCTGCCCATTTTGGGATTGGGTTGTTTGTGTTTTTAATATTGAGCTGCATGAGCTGTCTATATATTTTGGAAATTAATCCTTTGTCCATTGATTCAATTACAAATATTTTCTCCCAATCAGAGGGTTGTCTTTTCATCTTATTTGTAGTTTCCTTTGCTGTGCAGAAGCTTTTAAGTTTCATTAAGTCCCATTTGTTTATTTTTTGTTTTTATTTCCATTACTGTAGGAGGTGGATCAAAAAATTTCTTGCTGTGATTTATGTCATAGAGTGTTCTGCCCATGTTTTCCTCTAAGAGTTTTATACTGTCTGGTCTTACATTTAGGTTTCTAATCCATTTTGAGTTTATTTTTGTGTTTGGTGTTAGGGAGTGTTCTACTTTCACTCTTTTACATGTAGCTGTCCAGTTTTCCCAGCACCACTTATTGAAGAGACTGTCTTTTCTCCATTTTATGTCCTTGCCTCGTTTATCATAGATTAGTTGACCATAGGTGTGTGGGTTTATCTCTGGGCTTTCTATCCTGCTCCATTGATCTATATTTCTGTTTTTGTGCCAGTACCATATTGTCTTGATTACTGTAGCTCTGCAGTATAGTCCAAAGTCAGGGAGTCTGATTCCTCTAGCTCTGTTTTTTTCCCTCAAGACTGCTTTGACTATTCAGGGTCTTTTGTTTCTCCATACACATTTTAAGGTTTTTTGTTCTAGTTCTATAAAAAATGCCATTGGCAATTTGATCGGTATTGCATTGAATCTGTAGATTGCTTTGAGTAGTATAGTCATTTTCCCAATATTGATTCTTCCAATCCAAGAACATGGTGTATCTCTCCATCTGTTGGTATCATCTTTAATTTCTTTCATCAGTGTCTTATAGTTTTTTGCATACAGGTCTTTTGTCTCCCTAGGTAGGTTTATTCCTAGGCATTTTATTAGTTTTGTTGCAATGGTAAATGGGAGTGTTTCCTTAATTTCTCTTTCAGGTTTTTCATCACTAGTGTATAGGAATGCAAGAGATTTCTGTG